>NC_052089.1:8140174-10731424 GCF_015852505.1 Tachyglossus aculeatus | reverse complement strand
TGAAATGTGAAACTGAAACCTATTTTCCGGCAGAGAACGCCTGGCCGACAGGCGAGCGTGACCTCTTTCACCCTTCTTTTACAAAAGCCGTTTTTGAAAGCTGCCGGGTGTCGTTTTCTTTTAATATTGAAACACGCACTATTTCGTTTACAAATAAGCAGACTGAACGTGGTTCGTCAGTGGAGCCCGCTGGCAGCGTCCAGGAAATGCCGTTGACTCTTGCTCTCGTGTGGAAATCTCACTCGAAGCAGAGACACATTTTAATTTTGTTTTCGTCTTCAGCTCCTCGGTGGTATTTTCCGGGCGCCTTCTGAGAGCTTAGAACAGTGCTCAGGGCTTAGTATAGTGTTCTGCACCCAGCGAGCACTTACTAAATACTATTACTACCACCGCTAAGCACTGGAGAGAGAGCAACCGAAGCAGATTTTTACCTACTCCCCAGGAGCTTGCAAACTATTGGGAGACAAGTCGATACAAATTATTTATAAATAATGGGAGCGGGCTAAAGAACAAGGATATTAGCAGAACAGAGTGCAATATGCCAGATGCCTGGATAAATAATATACACGTATATCCGTGTACGTGAGTGCTGAGGAGAGGATTACAATACGTATATTCTGAAGATGGCAGTTGGGTCGACGTGTCTCAGCGCCGTTGGAACGGGAGCGTTATGAATTAATCGAGAAAGTCTTCCCGGAGGAGGTGGGATTTTAGGAGGGCTTTGAAGATGTAGAGAAGTGTGGGATGGTGGATTTGGAAGGAGTGCGTATGAAGTCGGGAGAGGATGGGTGGGGGCCCGGAGGAGGAGAAAGGGTTGGAGATGGGGGGAATTGCAAGGGAGAGACCCAGTTAGGCGAGGGCGCCGATCTTTAAGATGGGAGTGGGCGTCCGACGACCCTTCCGTGTTGCCATGGGGGCTCGATTAAGCCCACTCGTCGCCCGAGTCTCCCAGCGGGTCCCCGAGGTTTGCGAGGGGCTCGGTTCAATCGGTGCAGCCAGTTGGAGCAAGGGGCGCTGAGATTTCCACGCTATTGGATGGAGCGAACCGTAGAGGTGATTCACCGCTGCACCTATTGCAGTCTTGCACGTAAATATATAAAAAAAAATGCAGCAGCCTGTTACTTGAATTAGTTCACCCGGCCCTCAAACGACAGAGAAAGAAGTACGTTTTACAGGCTCTACTACTGACCGACCCTGAACAGGTTCCACCTATGTAAGGCTGATTCGCGGTTGCGTGTTTCATGGCTGTTTGTACCTGTGAGTCAGCTAGAGGTTAAAGGGAATCCTTGCATCTCCTTTAGTCCTGGAGCTGCTTTTCAGAGAGATACTAGGTCCTCTCCGTGTACAAAATAACAGGCACGTATCAGGCGTGTTCGTGATAGCCATAATCCCGTTATACGCAAATAGAACAACGGAGATGAAAGTACCGCAGAAAATAGAAAGGATTCGATAGATTCAAAATACTTATGACCATTTCTCCAACCATCCTCTTCTTTACCCCCACGTGACCGTGGCGAATAGGCATTAACCATCACTGTTGGGATCAAATCTGCTGGTTATGTGATGGGGATCTGGGTATTTCTCTTTCTGAAATGCGGGCGATGGGTAAGGAAGCCCCTCGCCCGTAAAATGCTTCGCTTATCTTTACGAAACCACTCTGACGACTCCCAAGCTGAGTTTCATTTCAGGGGAAGGAGTGGGAAGGTAATTTTGGGGAAGAACTTAGACCTAAAAGAACTCGTATTAATATTAAAGGTACTCGCAGATAGGATGCAGGGCACGGGCCGCATATGGAAAGAACAAGGCCGAACGCGGATGCGTAGCAGCAGGACACTTTGTAAGACTGTGGGGGTCTAGAAGTGGACTTTCACCAGAAGAAGTGTGGCAGGTGCTTTTTAGCTTAACTAAAGGGGTGGAAATAGATGTTTGTAGGTAGGCTTACAGGCCACACAATTTCCGTAGTCCCTAACCTTTGGTATGTAGCATTTATTGAGCACTTACAGGGTGCAATAAGCTGTGTTGGGAACATTGGTTCGGACACAGCCCTCATCCCCCGGCCCATGATCTAAAAGGAGTGATGTTGGAGGTGGGGAACGGATGCACAGGGAAAAGTCGACAACGAACACGAATCAGCACAAGGAAAGATGAGGTGAAAACCGACAACTGAACCGCAAAAGCAAACCAAGAGCGGTTTGTTTATCGCGCTCGGTTCCGCTGCAGGCGGGCGTTTTGGGGGTGAGGAAACCGCCACCGCTTTCCCCGACCTGCCAGTTTTTATATCGGGGCCGCTGAGTGCCCCGTTTGCCTGCGCTTCCTCCCAGCGATGCGTTTCTTCAAGTGGCCGCCCTCAGATCCTACAGCCAGTTATTCGTCCCCGAGTACCTTCTGGGAATATTCCTTGGGGAAAATAATAGCAATACCAATAAAATCCCCTCTTTGGAAAAGCGTACTAAGTGGAATGTCTAGTCGATCGATCGCGATTCGTCGCCGTGCGTCGTGACTCTGTTTCGTCACAACTTTGGAGTTGCCAGTGTCCATCACGTCTCGGGCGCTATTTACCCAATCGGGGTCAATTTACCCATGGGAAATCAATCAATCGTATTTATTGAGCGCTTACTATGTGCAGAGCACTGTACTAAGCGCTTTACTAGGCTGGGAAAGGCACCATTCGTGTGCGAAATTAACACTGGGCCTGTTGCCATGATCCACAGCAACCAAGATAGTGGAGCTTCCGAGTACACATTCGTGTGTCTCGGCCTACTGCGTTTACCAAATATTAATTATCTTTTAGGGTTAATTGCCCTATCCTGGATCGCTACAGCAAACCCTCAGTCTTTGCCAAAGTAAACTTTGTTTCAGCCATAAATTAAGAACGTTTTATCTACACAACTTTGACCAAACTGATGTGAGGAGATGTCTTGCAACTCCTTTTTTGTTTCTTGTTTTTTTTAATAGTATTTATTAAGCATTTACTATACACCAGGCGCCGGGGTAGATACAAGCTAATGGGGTTAGTCACAGTCCGTGTCCAGCGTGGGGCTCACAGTCTTGGTTTCCTTTTTACAGATGAGGTAACTGGTGCCCAGAGAAGTAAAATGACTTGCCCAAGGTCACACAGCAGACAAGTGGCAAAGCCAGGATTAAAACCCAGGTCCTTTTGACTCGCAGGCCTGCTTCTCAGGCAGGTTATCTTATTATTCTGCTCCGCGACTTTATGTCTGGCTGCTGTTCATCCATTCAGTCGTATTTATTGAGTGCCTACTGTGTGCAGAGCACTGTACTAAGTGCTTGGGAAGTACACAACAGTACAAGTACTGTGAGATACCATTTCAACTTTCCGAAAGCCACATATTCAGATACCCGAGGATTGGCATTAGTCATTTGTAAAAAAGACAAAAAAAGTCAAAACAGGATATTTCCATTTCTGCCGTGCGTTGGGCCACTGTTTCATTATGCTTGAGGTGTAGCTGAGGAAACTGGCCCGTGAAAATGACTCATTTTGTAGATCCCAGAAGTGAATAAATCTGAAAGGAAAATGTAAAAATCACACGAGTGAAACCGGGCTGGGGTGGGGGAGGATGGATTGCCCCAGGAACCTGAAATTTTGGCGGGGTGGGACTGTTCTCATGGTAAGAAAGTCCAATTCAGTCCCTTGGGACGGGGGTATGTGGGTGGTGGGGAGGGTCTGGACGCTCTCTCGTGGATCCAGGGTTGCGTCTTCGAGTTTCTTTAACTCCCAAGGCACCTGCTTTTATCTCCGGGGTTAGGAGTTCGAGGAATTCCAGCGACGTCAGTGATCGAAAAACCGACGTGGAAACCCTTCTGAGGGCTCACCCGTAGCCAGTGCCAAGCCTGCCCCTAAATAGTTTCTATTTCTAACGCCAAGGACGTTCCAAAGCGTGCTGAACGTTCCCTTTTTGCTGCTGCTGTTGATGGCATTTATTAATAATAATAGTAATAATAATGATAATTGGCATTTGTTAAGCGCTTACTATATGCAAAGCACTGTTCTAAGCACTGGGGAGGATACAGGGTGATCAGGTTGGCCCACGTGGGGCTCACAGTCTTAATCCCCATTTCACAGATGAGGTAACAGAGGCACAGAGAAGTTAAATGACTTGCCCCAGATCACACAGCACACGGGTGGTGGAGTCGGGATTCGAACCCATGACCTCTGACTCCAAAGCCCGGGCTCTTTCCACTGAGCCACGCTAAGCGCTTACTATGTGCCAAGCACTGTTCTAAGCGCTGGGGAGGTAACAAGGTGATCAGGTTGTCCCACGGGGGGCTGTGGACTGGCTGTCAGGCAGTCAGTCTTATTTATCGAGCCCTCACTGTGTGCAGAGCACCTCGAACAGTGCTTTGCACATAGTAAGCACTTAATAAATGCCATTATTATTATTATTATTATTACTAAGTGCTTGGGAGAGTTCAATATAACAATATAACGGACAGGTTCCCTGCCCACTACAATGCTGGGGAGAGTACACTATAACAGACAAGTTCCCTGCCCACTACGAGCTTTCGGTCTAGAGGGGGAAACAGGCATAAATAGTAAGCGCTTAATAAATGCCATCATCATCATCATTATTGTTATTACTAAGTGCTTGGGAGAGTACAATGTAACTATATAACGGACAGGTTCCCTGCCCATTATGGGGCTTGGGAGAATACAATATAGCAGACAAGTTCCCTGCCCACTACGAGCTTTCAGTCTAGAGGGGGAAACAGGCATAAACAGTAAGCGCTTAATAAATGCCATCATCATCATCATTATTGTTATTACTAAGTGCTTGGGAGAGTACAATGTAACTATATAACGGACAGGTTCCCTGCCCATTACGGTGCTTGGGAGAATACAATATAGCAGACAAGTTCCCTGCCCACTACGAGCTTGCGGTCTAGAGGGGGAAACAGGCATAATAAATAAATAAATAAATAAATAAATAAATAAATAAATAAACAAAATAATAAATAAATGCATATGAATAAATAAATAAATGTAAATGAAAGTAAATAAATAAATAAATACAAATAAGAACCATATAATAAATCAATAAATAAATATAAGAACAAATAAATACATAAATAAATAAGTAAATGTAGATAAAAGTAAATAAAAGTAAATAAAAAATAAATAAATACAAATAAAAACAAATAATAAATAAATAACTATAAGAATAAATAAATAAATAAATAAATGTAAATAAAAGTAAATAAATAAATAAACAAAAATAAAAGCAAATAATAAATAAATAAATATAAGAATGAATGAATAAAATAAAATAAAATAAAATAAAATAAATAATAAATAATAAACAAACAAATAAATAAATAAATAAATATGAATAAATAAATGTAAATAAAAGTGAATAAATAAATGAATACAAATAAGAACCACATAATAAATAAATAAATAAATATAAGAACAAATAAATAAATAAATACGTAAATGTAGATAAAAGTAAATAAAAGTAAATAAAAAAATAAATAAAAATAAAAACAAATAATAAATAAACAAATATAAGAACAAATAAATAAATAAATAAATGTGAATAAAAGTAAATAAATAAATAAAAATAAAAAGCAAATAATAAATAAATATAAGAATGAATGAATGAATAAATAAAATAAAATAAAATAAAAATAAATAAATGACAGAGATGTACAGAAGAGCTATGGGGCTGGGAGAGGGGGCGATGAATAAAGGCAGCAAGTCAGGGTGACCCAAAAGGGAGTTGAAGAAAAGAAAAACGGGGGTTAGCCAGGGCAGGCCTCTTGGAGGAGATGGGCCTTCGATAAGGCTTTGAAGCGGGGCAGAGTAAATTTCATGGTTGTGAATCTGCGGTTAGACCAGGCCTTGAATGAATTACCTCAGTTTCGGATCACGCGCTCTCCTGCCTGCAAGGTAAGCCATGCTGCTATGGGAAACGGTAAAAAACCTTTCCCTTTTTTTTGTTTTAAATGGTATTTGTTGAGTGCTTGCTACGTGCCAAGCCCCCTTCTAAACTCTGGGATAGATAGAAGCTAATCGGGTCGGACCCGGTCCCTGTCCCACATGGAGCCCACAGTCTCAATCCCCACAGGAGAAGCAGTGTGGCTCGGTGGAAAGAGCCCGGGCTTTGGAGTCGGAGGTCATGGGTTCAAATCCCGGCTCCACCACTTGTCGGCTGGGTGACTTTGGGCAAGTCGTTTCACTTCTCTGGGCCTCAGTTACCTCGCCTGTCAAATGGGGATGAAGGCTGTGAGCCCCTCGTGGGGCAACCTGATCACCTTATAATCCCCAGCGCTTAGAACAGTGCTTTTGCACATCATCATCATCATCAATCGTATTTATTGAGCGCTTACTATGTGCAGAGCACTGTACTAAGCGCTTGATAGTAAGCGCTTAATAAATGCCATCATTGGTATTATTTTACAGGTGCGGTAACTGAGGCACAGAGAAGTGACTTGCCCAAGGTGACACAGCAAGCAGACAAGTGGCGGAGGCGGGATTAGAACCCGCGTCCTTCCGCCTGTGCTCTATCCACCGGGCCACGCTGCTTCCCTTCTTCCCCTTGCCCCCGAACAACTAAGCAGCTCGGCTTAGTGGAGACAGAGCCCGGGCTTGGGAGTCGGAAGGTCACGGGTTCTAATCCCAGCTCCGCCGCTGTCTGCTGTGTGACCTTGGGCAAGTCACTTCACCTCTCTGTGCCTCATCTGTAAAATGGGGACTGTGAGCCCTGCGTGGGACAACCTGATCACCTTGTAACCTCCCCAGCGCTTAGAACAGTGCTTTGCACATAGTAAGCGCTTAATAAATGCCATTATTATTCAGCGCTTAGAATAGTACTTTGCACATAGTAAGCACTTAATAAATACCATTATTATTATTATTATTATTATGTAGGGGGCAAAGTTAGCTCGTATCCTCCTCCGCCAACTACACAAATTCAACTGTGTTGTACCCTCTTAGAGCCCTTGAATGGCACCTGATGGTCCGAATCGTTGCCCGACAACTACACAAATTCAACTGTGTTGTACCCTCTTAGAGCCTTTGAATGGCACCTGATGGTCCGAATCGTTGCCCTCCAACTACACAAATTCAACTGTGTGCTACCCTCTTAGCGCCCTTGAATGGCACCTGATGGTCCGAATCGTTGCCCGCCAACTACACAAATTCAACTGTGTGCTACCCTCTTAGAGCCCTTGAATGGCACCTGCTGGTCCGAATCGTTGCCCGCCAACTACACAAATTCAACTGGGTTCTACCCTCTTAGAGCCCTTGAATGGCACCTGATGGTCCGAATCGTTGCCCGCCAACTACACAAATTCAACTGTGGTCTACCCTCTTAGAGCCCTTGAATGGCACCTGATGGTCCAAATCGTTGCCCGCAACTACACAAATTCAACTGTGTTGTACCCTCTTAGAGCCCTTGAATGGCACCTGATGGTCCGAATCGTTGCCCGCCAACTACACAAATTCAACTGTGGTCTACCCTCTTAGAGCCCTTGAATGGCACCTGATGGTCCAAATCGTTGCCCGCAACTACACAAATTCAACTGTGTTGTACCCTCTTAGAGCCCTTGAATGGCACCTGATGGTCCGAATCGTTGCCCGCCAACTACACAAATTCAACTGTGTTCTACCCTCTTAGAGCCCTTGAATGGCACCTGATGGTCCGAATCGTTGCCCGCCAACTACACAAATTCAACTGCGTGCTACCCTCTTAGAGCCCTTGAATGGCACCTGTGTGTTCTACCCTCTTAGACCCCTTGAATGGCACCTGATGGTCCGAATCGTTGCCCGCCAACTACACAAATTCAACTGTGTGCTACCCTCTTAGAGCCCTTGAATGGCACCTGTGTGTTCTACCCTCTTAGAGCCCTTGAATGGCACCTGATGGTCCGAATCGTTGCCCGCCAACTACACAAAATCAACTGTGTTCTACCCTCTTAGAGCCCTTGAATGGCACCTGATGGTCCGAATCGTTGCCCGCCAACTACACAAATTCAACTGTGTGCTACCCTCTTAGAGTCCTTGAATGGCACCTGATGGTCCGAATCGTTGCCTGCCAGCTACACAAATTCAACTGGGTTCTACCCTCTTAGAGCCCTTGAATGGCACCTGATGGTCCGAATCGTTGCCCGCCAACTACACAAATTCAACTGTGTTCTACCCTCTTAGAGCCCTTGAATGGCACCTGATGGTCCGAATCATTGCCTCTCTCTCTCTCTGTCTCTCCTGCCAGTGGGTTTCGTTGTTGACTGGCTGGGTGCCGAACGCTGAGCCGGCGGCCTCACGGATGTTTTTGGGCTTCTGCGATCCCAAATCCAAATCAGAGCCACTTTTGAGTTCTCCCATAAAAGTCAGGCTCTTCAGTGACAGTGACATAGAGAAGCAGCGTAGCTCAGTGGAAAGAGCCCAGGCTTTGGAGTCAGAGGTCATGGGTTCAAATCTCGGCTCCGCCACTTGTCAGCTGTGTGACTTTGGACAAGTCACTTCACTTCTCTGGGCCTCAGTTACCTCATCTGTAAAATGGGGATGAAAACTGTGAGCCCCCGTGGGACAACCTGATCACCTTGTAACCTCCCCGGCACTTAGAACAGTGCTTTGCACATAGTAAGCGCTTAATAAATGCCACTATTATTATTCATTCATTCATTCATTCAATCGTATTTATTGAGCGCTTACTGTGTGCAGAGCACTGTACTAAGCACTTGGGAAGTACAAGTTGGCAACATATAAAGATGGTCCCTACCCAACAGTGGGCTCACAGTCTAGAATTATTCTCTGTGCCTCAGTTCCCTCATCTGTAAAATGGGGATTAAGCCCGTGAGCCCCATGTGGGGCTACTTGATTACTTTGTACCTACCCCAGCGCTTAGAACGGTGCTGTGCACATAGTAAGTGCTTAATAAATGCCATCATTATTATTATTATTATCCCGGCTCTGCCAATTGTCAGCTGAGTGACTTTAGGCAAGTCACTTCACTTCTCTGGGCCTCAGTTACCTCATCTGTACAATGGGGATTAGACTGTGAGCCCCCCGTGGGACAACCTGATCACCTTGTAACCTCCCTGGCGCTTAGAACAGTGCTTTGCACATAGTAAGCACTTAATAAATGCCACTATTATTATTATTCATTCAATCGTATTTATTGAGCGCTTACTGTGTGCAGAGCACTGTACTAAGCGTTTGGGAAGTACAAGTTGGCAACATATAAAGATGGTCCCTACCCAACAGTGGGCTCACAGTCTAGAATTATTCTCTGTGCCTCAGTTCCCTCATCTGTAAAATGGGGATTAAGACTGTGCCCCACTGTGGAACAACCTGATCACCTTGTAACCTCCCCAGTGCTTAGAACAGTGCTGTGCACATAGTAAGCGCTTAATAAATGCCATTATTATTATTATTATATGCCAGTTTCTTAAAGTACCTGCCCGCCATCTAGCCCTGATTTTTTGAATGTGTCTCCGTTTTAAAGTTTCAGTTCAATTTTTCTCTTCCCAGTCACACGAATAAACTTGATTCCACTTGAATTTTTTTCAAGACCGCACTTAAGCCTCTGCCTTTTCAGTAGGTTTCCGTTAATGGCTTTCCTCTCCGTCGACTGGTCGGGGAGACTTTCCTTGGGTTTTTTTTCTGCTTTAAACGCTGTAACTGCAAAATGTTTTCCCGTTACCTTTCGTCTGTCTTGCAAGCTGCATCTCCTCTCTCGCCACAGCTTTCCCGATGTTGCCGAAACACAGTTGTGCTATTTCTGAGAACTCCCTCCGTAGTGGGTTAGTCTGATTTCGACTTTCCGTGGCCCTCGTGGCCGGTTTAAGCCTACAGACGTTCCACTGTCAAGTTCTATATTTATTTAGAAATATAAATATAAACATTTATATTTATTTGGCCCTCCTAGGTAGGGTCAGCCTGCTTCAGCCCAAATCCCAGTATGAAATTTCCTATAACTTACCGTAACCTCTTGTGAAACAGGGGCTGTTTCCCATCTACTCTCCTTGTCTACACTCCCGAGCTTAGTAAAGTGTTTGGCACAAAGTAAATGCTTCACAAATACCGCAGTTATTGTCATTATTATTCAACTCAAAAATAAACGCCAACGTGAGTTTTTGCTGCTCCTCTGTCCGCTCAGGCTTCTCCTTCTCCCTCTGGCCTGCCATTTGGACTTTCTCACCGTCGGCCTTTCCAAACACTTCGCCAGGGTTTGCACCTCCGGAAAAAAAAAGTCTGGAGGGAAAGACTCACGGTCTGGATTTCCGATGGATTTCTGGTCCATTTCCTGATGCACATTTGAGTTGGCTGACTACAGTTTGGTTAATCCAACTCGACAGTAGGCTCTCTTTGGCCAGCAGTAATAATAATTACGGTACGCGTTAAGTGCTTACTCTATGCCAGGGACTGTGTCGTATTGCACACCGTCCGTATCCCACATGGGGCTCCCAGTCTAATTAGGAGGGAGTAGGATTTAATCCCCGTTTTACAGACGAGGTAACGGAGGCACAGAGAAGTTAAGTGATTTGCCCAAGGTCACACAGCAGACAAGTGGCGGAGCTGGGACTAGAACCCAGGTCCTCTGACTCTCAAAGCCAGGGCTCTTTCCGCTCGGCCACACTGCTTTGCAATCAACGACCCGGAGCGAGGTTTTGTTCAATTCCAGGAGTCATGAAAAATGAGTGTATGCCCCGTGTCTTTGCCCAGGGATTATTATTATTATAATTATATTATATTATTATTATTATTATTATATTCTTCCTTGGGAATAATGGGTAATTGTGGCTCTAGCTTGTCCCTGAAATCTGACTTGGAAAGCCTGTATATACGTATATATGTTTGTACATATTTGTTACTCTATTATTTATTTATTTTACTTGTACATATCTATTCTATTTATTTTATTTTGTTAGTATGTTTGGTCTTGTTCTCTGTCTCCCCCTTTTAGACTGTGAGCCCACTGTTGGGTAGGGACTGTCTCTATGTGTTGCCAACTTGTACTTCCCAAGCGCTTAGTACAGTGGCTTAGCACACAGTAAGCGCTCAATAAATACGATTGATGATGATGATGATGACTTGCATAAACTGAATATTTAGTGTGGCAAGGCCTATAGAAGAGTTTTTCAATTTTCCCTTTTTCTGAGATGGAAAGTTATTCTATCTTAGGCAGGTTTTTGAGGTTTCATTTTCTACTGAAGTTTGGGATTTTGTTCTTTGAGTTTTAACTTTGATACTCTTTAGCACTCGATGAATGCGACCAATTAGGCGCACATTCTATTTAAGGCTTCCAAACTCGTAAATCTATTATTTTCCATCTTTTCTCTACTACCTGAATGAGGTTCCCCCAAAATCTGCCGTAGGAGAGATTCCAAAGACACGTAACAGGCCAGATTCCACTATGGAGCAATTGTTATGGGCAGGGGATGTGTCTGCTAATTCTTTTGCACTGTAGTCTCCCCGGCGCTTAGTACAGTGCCCTGCACATAGTAAGCTCTCAATAAATGCCATTGATTAATTTGAGATAGTTTTCTCCAAAGATGCATTTTTGATGGTTGGCTTTTCATGAGGGCTTCTGCTTTGGCTGCGTTGGGCTGATTGTTTTCATTCATTCAATCGTATTTATTGAGCGCTTACTGTGTGCACAGCACTGTACTAAGCGCTTGGGAAGTACAAGTTGGCAACATATGGAGACGGTCCCTACCCAACAGCGGGCTCACATGTTAGCGAATTTTTGTTCATTAAAGATTTCTATTTTACTGAGGAGGGTGGGGATTTTAAGAAGGAAGCAAAATCCTGAAAATATTTTGCTAAAGAAGCAGCGTGGCTCAGTGGAAAGAGCCCGGGCTTCGGAGCCAGAGGTCGTGGGTTCGAATCCAGCTCCACCACATGTCTGCTGTGTGCCCTTGGGCAAGTCACTTAACTTCTCTGAGCCTCATCTGTAAAAGGGGGATTAAGACTGTAAGCCCCACATGGGACAACTTGATCACCTTGTATTCCCTCCCCAGCGCTTAGAACAGTGCTCTGCACACAGTAAGCGCTTAACAAATGCCATTATTATTATTATTATTAAAGTATCTGTGCAGGTGTCTAGGAAACTTTTTAAATATCTACCTTGAACTGTATTTTCAAAGTCACTTTCTAAATACACACTATACAAGGGAGAGTACATTTGCTCACTTATGAATAAATGTTTACACAAGTCCTAAAAGCCAAGGGCTCACAGCCACAATTTAAAGTCGCCTATTTCACGGCGTTGCACGCAGTTTTACTGGTTTAAATCTCAAGGTTTTATCTTGAGTTACATCGAGCGCTTTCTCCTTAAGGAGCTCCCATTCTTACCCTCCGTGATTCAAATCAATCAATCGTATTTATGGAGCGCTTACTGTGTGCAGAGCACTGGACTAAGCGCTTGGGAAGTCCAAGTTGGCAACATCTAGAGACGGTCATCATCATCATCATCATCAATTGTATTTATTGAGCGCTTACTGTGTGCAGAGCACTGGACTAAGCGCTTGGGAAGTCCAAGTTGGCAACATCTAGAGACGTTCCCTACCCAACAGCGGGCTCACAGTCTAGAAATGATTATTTCCGTGTGGCTTTCTGAAACTAAGAATCCGGGGCAGGTTTTCTTTATCTGCTATCGGCTAACGGAGTTACCCTACTCACTGCTTCGAGCGTATTACTACAGTCAATCAATCAATCGTATTTATTGAGCGCTTACTGTGTGCAGAGCACTGTACAAAGCGCTTGGGAAGTACAAGTTGGCAACATATAGAGACGGTCCCTATCCAACAGTGGGCTCACAGTCTAGAAGGGTGGGGGGGGGGCCTCTCTGGGCCTCAGTTCCCTCATCTATAAAATGGGGATGAAGACTGTGAGCCCCACGTGGGACAACATGATCACCTCCGCAGCGCTTAGAACAGTGCTTTGCACATAGTAGGCACTTAACAAATGCCACCATCATTCATTCAATCGACTTTATTTATCATTTATTATTAAAGGGAGCAAAGCAGGGCTATGAAGAAGGGAGTGGAGAAGAGGAAGGGAGGGCTTAGGGAAGGCCTCTTGGAGGAGATGTACCTTCAACGAGGCTTTGAACGCGGCGCGGGGAGAGTAATGGCCCGTCGGATGTGAGGAAGGAGGGCATTCCAGGCCCGAGGCAGGACGTGGGCGAGATAGATGATGATGATGATGATCATCATCATCATCAATCGTATTTATTGAGCGCTTACTATGTGCAGAGCACTGGACTAAGCGCTTGGGAAGTACAAATTGGCAACATATAGAGACAGTCCCTACCCAACAGTAGGCTCACAGTCTAAAAGGGGGAGACGGAGAACAAAACCAAACATACTAACAAAATAAAATAAATAGGATAGATATGTACAAGTAAAATAAATAGAGTAATAAATATGTACAAACATATATACAGGTGCTGTGGGGAAGGGAAGGAGGTAAGACGGGGGGGATGGAGAGGGGGACGAGGGGGAGGGATGATGATGGCATTTATTAAGAGCTTACTACGTGCAAAGCACTGTTCTAAGCGCTGGAGGACAGTGAGAAGGTCAGGATCACAGGAGCGAAGCGCGTGGGCTGGATGGTGAGGTGAGGAGTTCGGAGGCACACCGGGTCACGGTCTCCAACGCTTCTCAGGGGCAGGGAAAAGTTCGAAAAGCTTTGAAGGCCATGCGGAGCAGGGGCGATCTGGGAGTGCGGAAAGGTTGGGTACATCCAACACAACGGATGTTACAATACTTGGAAGCTCCGGCAAGCCACATCCCCACCTTAGCTCTCATCTGATCAGGCAGTGGAATTTCTGCTGCTATTGGGAAAAAAAAACTAAGCAATAAAAACACCCCCCAAAACACATCATCATCATCATCGATCGTATTTATTGAGCGCTTACTGTGTGCAGAGCACTGGACTAAGCCCTTGGGAGGTACAAATTGGCAACATATAGAGACAGTCCCTACCCAACAGCGGGCTCACAGTCTAAAAGGGGGAGACAGAGAACAAAAGCAAACATACTAACAAAATAAAATAAATAGGATAGATATGTACAAGTAAAATAAATAAATAAATAAATAGAGTAATAAATACGTACAAACATATATACATATATACAGGTGCTGTGGGGAAGGGAAGGAGGTAAGACGGGGGGATGGAGAGGGGAACGAGGGGGAGAGGAAGGAAGGGGCTCAGTCTGGGAAGGCCTCCTGGAGGAGGTGAGCTCTCAGCCTCGCCTGGCATTCAGAAACACACATAATTCGCTAAAACCTCCAACCCAGCGCCACCTGATTTAGTGAGCGATGCTTTGATTAGCATATATATATCTATATATGTTTGTACATATTTATTACTCTATTTATTTTACTTGTACATGTCTATTGTATTTATTTGATTTTGTTAGTATGTTTGGTTTTGTTCTCTGTCTCCCCCTTTTAGACTGTGAGCCCACTGTTGGGTAGGGACTGTTTCTATATGTTGCCAACTTGTACTTCCCAAGCGCTTAGTCCAGTGCTCTGCACACAGTAAGCGCTCAATAAATACGATTGATGATGATGATGACTGTCTCTATGTGTTGCCAACTTGTACTTCCCAAGCGCTCAGTCCAGTGCCCTGCACACAGTAAGCGCTCAATAAATACGATTAATGATGATGATGATGACCGTCTCTATGTGTTGCCAACTTGTACTTCCCAAGCGCTCAGTCCAGTGCCCTGCACACAGTAAGCGCTCAATAAATACGATTAATGATGATGATGATGACCGTCTCTATGTGTTGCCAACTTGTACTTCCCAAGCGCTCAGTCCAGTGCTCTGCACACAGGAAGCGCTCAATAAATACGATTGATGATGATTAGCCCAACTGCCGCACGTAATCCGCTAAAACCTCCACCCCGGCGTCACCTGATTTAGTGAGTGACGCTTCGATTTTTAGCCCAACTGCCAACAGGAATATTTCGACACTTCCTTAAAAAAAAAAAAATCAAATTAAAAAAGAAATAAGAAGAACTTGGGATTTTGCTTGAAAATTCCAGGGACCCCAAGGAGGAAGCTGGCCCTTTTTAACTGGGCCGAGCCAAGCTCGTCCTGCCTGGGAGCAGAGAGGAAGCAGTGGGCAGCTCCAGATGAAGACGAAGGGTGTCTCTTAGGTTCCAAGGATCACTTCCCGTGCAATCGTAGGGCTCGATTGCAAAACGCTCGGAGAAGTGGACTTTCTGTAAAAGGGAAACAGCTGCCCCAATCCTGCTTGATGACATTTCAGACACCCCCAGAACCTCATGTGGACCGAGAAAAAGTCCCCCTCTAGGCCATCAACTCGTTGTGGGCAGGGAATGTACTAATGCTGTTGACTCCTACTCTCCCAAGCGCTTAGTACAGTGCTCTGCACGTAGTGAGCATTCAATAAATACCGTTGATCGGTCGACGGAAGAGAAACCCATGGGGTTTTTTTACCTTCCTGTTCTGTTGAATGGGGTATTCAAATCAACCGTCAGGAGCATACTGTCCCACTGAAGGTGAATTAATCTTTGCCAGCTCTCTTAAATGCCAGTGCTCCTCAAATCCTCAGCCCCTGAATTTTTGTTATAATATTTAAGTGCTACTGCGTGTCAAGCACTGTTTTTTTTAATATGATATTTGTTAAGTGCTTACTATGTATCAAGCACTGGTTTTTTAATATGGTATTTGTTAAGTGCTTACTATGTATCAAGCACTGTTTCTTTTAATATGGTATTTGTTAAGTGCTTACTATGTATCAAGCCCTTTTTTAAAATATGGTATTAAGTGCTTATTATGTATCAAGCACTGTTTTTTTTTAATATGGTATTTATGTGCTTACTATGTATCAAGCACTGTTTTTTTTAATATGGTATTTGTTAAGCGCTTATTATGTATCAAGCACTTTTTTTAACATGGTATTAATTAAGTGCTTACTATGTATCAAGCACTGGTTTTTTAATATGGTATTTGTTAAGTGCTTACTATGTATCAAGCACTGTTTCTTTTAATATGGTATTTGTTAAGTGCTTACTATGTATCAAGCCCTTTTTTAAAACATGGTATTAATTAAGTGCTTACTATGTATCAAGCACTGTTTTTTTTAATATGGTATTTGTTATGTGCTTACTATGTATCAAGCACTGTTTTTTTTAATATGGTATTTGTTAAGCGCTTACTATGTATCAAGCGCTTTCTTTAACGTGGTATTAAGTGCTTACTATGTATCAAGCACTGTTTTTTTAATATGGTATTTAAGTGCTTACTATGTATCAAGCACTTCTATGGTATTTGTTAAGTGCTTACTATATATCAAGCACTGTTTTTTTAAATATGGTATTTGTTAAGTGCTTACTATATATCAAGCACTGTTTTTTTAATATGGTATTAATAATACTGATGGCATTTATTAAGCACTTACTATGTGCAAAGCACTGTTCTAAGCGCTGGATAAGTGCTTACTATGCATCAAGCACCTTTTTTTTAATATGGTATGTGTTAAGTGCTTACTATGTATCAAGCACTGTTTTTTTTAATATGGTATTTAAGTGCTTCCTATGTATCAAGTACTGTTTTTTTTAATATGGTATTTGTTAAGTGCTTACTATGTATCAAGCACTGTTTTTTTAATATGGTATTTAAGTGCTTACTATGTATCAAGCACTGTTTTTTTTAATATGGTATTTGTTAAGTGCTTACTATGTATCAAGCACTGTTTTTTTAAATATGGTATTTGTTAAGTGCTTACTATATATCAAGCACTGTTCTTTTTAATATGGTATTAATAATAATGATGGCATTTATTAAGCGCTTACTATGTGCAAAGCACTGTTCTAAGCGCTGGATAAGTGCTTACTATGTATCAAGCACCTTTTTTAATATGGTATGTGTTAAGTGCTTACTATATCAAGTACTGTTATTTTTAATATGGTATTTGTTAAGTACTTAATATGTATCAAGCACTGTCTTTTTTAATATGGCATTTGTTAAGTGCTTACTATGTATCAAGCACTGTTTTTTTTAATATGGTATTTAAGTGCTTACTATGTATCAAGCACTGTTTTTTTAATATGGTATTTGTTAAGTGCTTACTATGTATCAAGCACTGTTTTTTTTTAATATGGTATTTAAGTGCTTACTATGTATCAAGCACTGTTTTTTTTAATACGGTATTTGTTAAGTGCTTACTATATATCAAGCACTGTTTTTATTTAATATGGTATTTGTTAAGTGCTGACTATGTGTCAAGCACTGTTCTAAGCACTGGAGTAAATACAAGATAATCAGGTTAGAAAGAATCCCTGTCCCACATAGGGTTCGTGGTATGAGTCGAAGGGAGGAAGATTGAATCCCCATTTTACAGATGAGCTAACCGAGCCACAGAGAGGTGAAGTGATTTGTCCAAGGTCACAAAGCAGACAGGTGGCGGAGCCGGGATTAGAATCCAGGGCCTCAGACTCACGGGCCTGTGCTCTTTCCATGCCCCTGCTTCGATCACCTAATCAATCAACGGTATTTACTGCGTGTTTCCTGTGTGCAAATAATCTGCACCACGCGCTTGGGAAAGTACAATCCAACAGCTCCCTGCCCACAAGGAGCTTACAGCCTACAGGGAGAGGGACAGACATTAAGATAAAGGCTAGATCTTGGCCTCCTAATGGGAAGACCACAGGCCCCGGGGGGTCAGAGGACCTGGGTTCTAATCCCGCTCTGCCCCTTGTCTGCTGTGTGACCTTGGGCCAGTCACTTAACTTCTCTGGGCCTCAGTTTCCTCATCAGCAAGATGGGGATTAAAATCCTACTCCCTCCTCAGAATGTGAGCCATGTGGGGGACAGGGGCCGTGTCCAGTGTGAGAAGCTACCCCAGTGGTTTGAAAAGTGCGTAGAAAAGCAGCGTGGCTCAGTGGAAAGAGCCCGGGCTTTTACATATTTATTACTCTATTTATTTATTTTACTTGTACATATCTATTCTATTTATTTGGTTTTGTTAGTATGTTTGGTTTTGTTCTCTGTCTCCCCCTTTTATCATCATCATCATCATCAATCGTATTTATTGAGCGCTTACTGTGTGCAGAGCACTGGACTAAGCGCTTGGGAAGTACAAATTGGCAACACATAGAGACAGTCCCTACCCAACAGTGGGCTCGCAGTCTAAAACGGGGGGACAAAACCAAACATACTACAAAATAAAATAGAATAGATATGTACAAGTAAAATAAATAAATAAATAAATAAATAAATAAACAAACAAATAAATAAATAAATAAATAAGTAGAGTAATAAATATGTACAAACATATATACATATAACATTTTAGACTGTGAGCCCACTGTTGGGTAGGGACTGTCTCTATATGTTGCCAACTTGTGCTTCCCAAGCACTTAGTCCAGTGCTCTGCACACAGTAAGCGCTCAATAAATGTGATTGATTGATTGATTGATTGATTGGAGTCAGAGGTCATGGGTTCAAATCCCGGCTCCACCAATTAGCTGTGTGACTTTGGGCAAGTCACTTCACTTCTCTGGGCCTCAGTTACCTCGCCGGAAAATGGGGATGAAGACCGTGAGCCCCCCGTGGGACAACCTGATGACCTTGTCACCTCCCCAGCGCTTGAAACGGTGCTTTGCACATAGTAAGGGCGTAAATGCCATTATTATTATTATAGCAAGCACTTGTACCACTGTGGAAAAAGAAAACAAACTCAGGAAAGATCCCCCAATTTTAGGCAGCAAATTCCAGGAGGTGACAACTCGAGGCTCTGGGGGAAGGGGAGGAGGTGGGTGGCGAATGAATAATAAACATAACTGAAAACCATCTCCAAGCCACAAGCCCTCGAGTGACTTCTGAAGCAGAGTGGCTCCAGTTCGGGTTTTCTGCTGAGCTCTCCGGGGAATGTCCGGGACTGCTCAGTACATCTCCGGCCCGGGGAATTTCCAGTTTGCAGAAAAAGCCCAAGAGCTCGTCACACCCCTCGAGCACGTTGGCTAGCCCTTCTGGGCACCCACGCAACTCCCTCAGCCCTGTCAGTCACACACATATTAGAAACCAAACTCTGGAGTCCCTCCACCCATCTCTCTCTCTCTCTCTCAAGTAGTCAGCCTTTTTTATTTAGGGGGTGACAGGGTCTCTGCAGTATAAAGAGACACGAGGGGAAGAGAGGGTGCAGGAAGAGCGGAGAAGGAGTGTCATTTCATTGCACTTTTGTCAGCCTCAAAAGGAAACTTTGATCATCTAACCCATCTCTCACTTATCGCCCGACCTCAGCTGGAAACTAGCTATTTGCTTTTAACACTATATATGACTTGGTTCGTCGGACATGAAGGTACCGCTTTATTATTGCTATTTATTAGGGTTCGGTATCGTCAAACCTCTCGGAGCCATGCATTCTTCCTCTCCTCCTTCCCCCCACCCCTTCTCAGCCCCGTTAGAGCGGATTTCCCCTAAGGTTTTTCCTTCTGTTGGTTTTTATTTTTCATTCTTTCTGGGCCGGTGGGCACGGGGCGGGAGACAGGAAGACAACGTCCCTGGAAAGCTTGGAGTTTGGGGACTTGGACTGGCCAGGGTGGTCTAATGGAAGTCAGAGGACCTGAGTTCCGATCCGGCCACGGATGTTGCTGGATAAGTCACTTAAACCTCTCTTTCATTCATGAAATCGCATTTAATGAGCGCTTACCGTGTGCGAGCACTGTACTCAGCGCTTGGGAAGTAAAAGTCGGCAACATAGAGAGACGGCCGCTGCCCGACTGTGCCTGTTTTACCATGTGGAAAATAGGGGAGTAACACGTGCCTGAGAGTTAGGATCTGAGCACAAAGTAAAGAAAAATATAGCCTTGTTATGGTGAGGTCCGAGCTAGGGAGCAGAACGCTGGTGGGGTCATTTGTGAGTCAGAAGGAAGTAAAAATGACTGCTTGAAGCTTTTAACTCCCTGGGATCTCTAGGATCTGCCTTGGCCCAAGGGGTTTCCCGGGTATATAAAGTATGTGTGGGAATAGAAGGAGAGTATTCCCATAATGCAAAGATTGGGATTTTAAAGTGCTTTTTCTCTGAGCAAATCAAAGCGCTTTACAGGCATCATCTCGTGAATTCCTACCGCCCTTGACCCCCGTAAATTTGGAGGCGAATATTATTACTTTGCAAGTGAGGGGAAACTGAGGGTTGGTCTCGCGCCGGAAGGGGCCGAACGGCCTGTGGAAATATCGATCAGATAATCCCGGGGAAAAACACAGAAGCCGGGTCCCTAAAAGAACTCCCGAAACCCCTGAGGCCGAAAGAGATGGGTCGTTTTCATCTCATCTGACCCGATTCAACTCGCTGGGCCTCAAATGAGATCGGAGGAAAATAAACTCCCTCGCTGGGTGGGGTATTTTTATATTTTTTTTTTTTGGCTTCACGAGGCACACGAAGCAGGTAGTTTTGGGGTGGGGAGGGGGAGGGGAATTTCCAGGGCCTTTCCACCAACTAGTAAAAATATGACTTTTCCCCCCGCACCCCCCAGTCTGGAGGAGCCGTCCGCGGCAAACGCTAGGCCGGAGCGATGGGCGACTGCGGGGAGGCCTCTGGAATCCAAGGGCTTTTCCTTCTAGTTTGAGGGCAAGGTAAGCCTCTCTTTCCAAGCGGGATGGCAGCTCCTGAGGGATGTGGTCTTTGGACACGAGCGAAACCCAAGGGACGTGGAAAACTCTAGATTTTGGTTCCCTAGGGAACGAGCCGGGATTGGGGCCGTTTTTTGTTCCAGTGTGTAAAATGCTTCTGTACCCGGGATGCCAAGTGGCATGTGATCTTGGCCCAGTGATTTCCTGCAGGAAGTGTACTTTAGTTGTGACTTGAGGTTTTTCTGTCCCCTTGTTGAACCCCTGAGGTTTACAGCGGAGGATGGGGTCGGGTGGAGAGGGAGCAGGATGTAGTAGCTGTAAAACCAGCCTGATGTCGGGCGGGGGGGGGAATGGGAGGTTGAATGAACGCCCAGGGATACCGAGATGTGGGGAATGATCCCTCTTCCGAGTCGGGCTTCTGGGAATCTTGGATTTCTCTGGCTGTCCTCAATCCCCCCGTGAATAAGAAAAATTAGGAGCCATTTCTGTGAGTTTTAAAATGAAGCGTGTTAGAGGAGCTGTTGAAGATGGCAGATGAGTTTAAGCGTGATGTGGTGTCTCTACTAAGAGTGATGGTGATGATGCCATTTGTTAAGCGCTTACTATATAGCGCTTACTACTATAGAGAAGCAGTGTGGCTCAGTGGAAAGAGCCCGGGCTTTGGAGTCAGAGGTCACGGGTTCAAATCCCGGCTCCGCCAACTGTCAGCTGGGTGACTTTGGGCAAGTCACTTCACTTCTCTGGGCCTCAGTTACCTCATCTGTACAATGGGGATTAAGATCCATCGCCCCCATCTTACCTCCTTCCCTTCCCCGCAGCACCTGTATATATGTATATATGTTTGTACATATTTATTACTCTATTTATTTACTTGTACATACCTATTCTATTTATTTTATTTTGTTAGTATGTTTGGTTTTGTCTCCCCCTTTTAGACTGTGAGCCCACTGTTGGGTAGGGACTGTCTCTATATGTTGCCAATTTGTACTTCCCAAGCGCTTAGTACAGTGCTCTGCACACAGTAAGCGCTCAATAAATACGATTGATGATGACTGTGAGCCCCCCGTGGGACAACCTGATCACCTTGTGACCTTCCCAGCGTTTAGAACAGTGCTTTGCACATAGTAAGCGCTTAATAAATGCCATTATTATTATTATTATTATAATGTGCCAGGCACTGTACTAAGATCCAGGCATGAGAGGGTGGCTGAAGACTGGGGCATAATTCTGACCTCAGAAGAATCAAAAACAGAGATTTTTTTTTTTCCCAGTTCTTACAATGGTCTTGGTCTAGTTTCAAATCTGAGGTGGATCGGCAGACTCCAAGCGAGTTGGGTGTGAGCACCCTTCTGTGAATGTATCGTTTGTTCCAGGGTTATGTAATCTTTAAAAGGTTTTGAAAAGCCTTGATAGTGCTGCATGGTTTGCTCATTAGAGGGCTCTTTACGGTGTTTTTGATGTATTAATTTCCTGTTGTCGATAAGAGACAAATCGCCTTTATAATCTCAGTAGCTGCCTGCTGGGTTTGTCATTTGTCAGAATTTTTATGTGACCTTGGTTTTGAAAGGAACGCTAGCGATAAAAGCTCTCTCTCTCTCTCTGTCTCTTTGGTCTAACTTTCCTTCAGGCCAGGACTCCTCAAGTGAGTTCTTCTTCATCGAATGTGGGCACAGAGACACTTTAGATTGTTTTTTTGCACAGAGACACTTTAGATTGTTTTTTTGCCTTTGGAGATACAATAAATTCAAGCAATAGAGGGGACACCCGGGATTTTCAGTGGAATTGTCAGCCAACGGTATTTATTGAGCCCCTGTTGTGTGCAGAGCACTGAACTAAGCACTGGGGAGAGTACGGTACGGTCGGTAGACACGAGCTCTGCCCTCAAAGAGCTTACAGTTTGGTCGGGGAGACAGACACGAGAATGAACCTGAAAATAAAGAAACTGCTGGTCGCTTCAAACACGTCACCTTCCCTTGCAGTGTAGTTCTCAAGAATTGATTAACGATCAATCAGTCAATCAATCATATTTATTGAGCGCTTACTGTGTGCAGAGCACTGGACTAAGCGCTTGGGAAGGACAAGTTGGCAACATCTAGAGACAGTCCCTACCCAACAGTGGGCTCACAGTCTAAAAGGGGGAGACAGAGAACAAAACCAAACATACTAACAAAATAAAATAAATAGAATAGATATGTACAAGTAAAATAAATAAATAAACAAATAGAGTAATAAATATGTACAAACATATATACATATATACAGGTGCTGTGGGGAAGGGTTAGAGAAGCGACATGGCTTAGTGGAATGAGCCTGAGCCTGGGATTCAGAGGACCTGGGTTCTAATCCCTGCTCTGCCACTTGTCTGCTGTGTGACCTTGGGCAAGTCGCAAGCTTCTCTGTGCCTCAGTTACCTCACCTGTAAAATGGTGCTGAAATACTACTACTAATAATAATAATGATGATGGCATTTGTTAAGCGCTTACTATGTGCAGAGCACTGTTCTAAGCGCTGGGGGGGGATACAAGGTGATCAATTTGTCCCACGTGGGGCTCACAGTCTTAATCCCCATTTTACAGATGAGATAACTGAGGCTCAGAGAAGTTAAGTGACCTGCCCAAGGTCACACAGCAGACATGTGGCGGAGTCCGGATTCGAAAACCGTGAGCCCACGTGGGACACGGACTCTGTCCAGCTTGATTAGCTTGTATCTACCCCCAGCACTTAGAACAGTGCCCGGCACCTAATAAGCGCTTAACCGGACCATAAAAAGAAGATTTCTGGCCCATTCCAGCGGGAGCGATTTCGTTTCACAACTCGGGATTTCCTCGAGGTGGTTTCCTCGGGCATCTCTTCCGAGCTGTGCCACGTTGACTCCGTCGCCCTCCGCGTGCCACTTCCCCTACCTTCTCGGCAGCCTCAGGTGTCTTCTAGACTGTGAGCCCACCGTTGGGTAGGGACCATCTCTAGATGTTGCCAACCTGGACTTCCCAAGCGCTTAGTCCAGTGCTCTGCACATAGGAAGCGCTCAATAAATACGATTGAATGAATGAATTCTCTGGACCCGCTCTGAGCTTTCCGGTGGTCCTTTCGTCTAGACTGCCCTCCTCACCACCAAGTCTTCCTGGAGTCCACAGTGAGAGAGACCGGTGGAGGTACTTCGTTGACGTTTCTTTCCACTGCTGACCTCTCCACACCCAAAGCCCCCTGCCCACAGAAGCTGTATTTCTTGAAGGAAAAGTAACTAAATACTTACATTTGTCCATGGGTGAGCGGTGATTTTGTTTCTGCTTCATCAGTCTCTTCAGACCAAAGGAAATGAACGGGAAAATTTCCCGCAATCCCCTCCCAACACACACACGGACACACACAGACACACACAGACACCCCCACCCCCGGAGGAGATGCGATTTCACTTCTGCCCTCACAAAAACATCAAAAGTGAAGAGTTGACCAGGGGAAGTCCTGCTTGGGCCAGAATAACAACCAACAACAGTAATAACAATAATAATAATATTCGTCAATCTATCAGTGGTATTTGTTGAGTGCTTATCATGTGCAGAGCATCATCATCATCATCAATTGTATTTATTGAGCGCTATGTGCAGAGCACTGTACTAAGCGCTTGGGAAGTACAAATTGGCAACATATAGAGACAGTCCCTACCCAACAGTGGGCTCACAGTCTAAAAGGGGGAGACAGAGAACAAAACCAAACATACTAACAAAATAAATAGAATAGATATGTACAAATAAAATAAATAAATAAATTAATAAATAATAAATTAATAATTAATTCAGAGCACTGAATTAAGCACTTGGGAGAGTATGATACCACAAAATTACTAGACACTTTCCCTGCCCATGACAAGCTTGTAGTCTAGCGGGGGGAGGCAGGCATTAATATGAATAAATAAGTAATTTTAAAGATAAGTACTACCTATGTGGCAATCACTGCAAGCGGTTAGTACAGTGCTCTGCACACAGTAAGCGCTCAATAAATACGATTGAATGAATGAATATTTATTTTCATTCAATTTATTTTCATTCAATTTACATTCATTATTGAATGAATATTTATTCATTCAATCAATCGTATTTATTGAGCGCTTACTGTGTGCAGAGCACTGTACTAAGCACTTGGGAAGTACAAGTTGGCAACATTAAATACTAAGTCCTGGGGTAGATATCAGCTAATCAGATCCCACCTGGGGTTCAGAGTCTGATGGGGAGGGAGAACAGGTATTGAATCCCCATTATACAGATGAGGAAAGTGAGGCGCAGAGAAGTTAAGTGACTTGCCCCAGGTCACGCCACAAGCAAGTGGCAAAGCCGGGATTAGAACCCAGGTCTCAGAATACCCCGCCTTGCTTTTTCCACTAGGACACTCGGCTTCTCCAGAAGGTTAGAAATTCAAACGAGAATTGGGGAAGAACAATGGAAGGGCATGCTTAGCAAGCTGGACATATATGTATATATAAGAAAAGCCCAGTGACATATATCAGTAAGGAATTATATCAGGAGAAGCAGCGTGGCTTAGTGGAAAGAGCCCGGGCCTGGGAGTTAGAGGTCATGGGTTCAAATCCCGGCTCCGCCAATTGTCAGCTGTGCGACTTTCGGCAAGTCACTCGACTTCTCTGTGCCTTAGTTACCTCATCTGTAAAATGGGGGTTAAGACTGTGAGCCCCCCCTGGGACAACCTGATTACACTGTATCCTCCCCAGCACTTAGAACAGTGCTTTGCACATAGTAAACACTTAATAAATGCCATTAAAAGAAAAGGACCTGGGTTCTAATCGCGGCTCCGCTGCCCATCTGCTGTGTGATCTTTGTTAAGTCATTTAATTTCTCTGTGCCTCAGTTCCCTCATCTGTAAAATGGGGATTAAGTCTTTCCTATGTGGGACAGGGACTGTCCAAACTGATTGGCTTGTGCTTAGTTCAGTGCCTGGCACGTGGTGAATATTAATCACGAACCTGAATATAAATTATGAATATGAATATTAAGTCTATCACCATAAAAATGATTCAATGGGCCCGTTGTTGGGTAGGGACCGTCTCTATATGTTGCCGACTTGTACTTCCCAGGCGCTTAGTCCAGTGCTCTGCACACAGTAAGCGCTCAGTAAATACGATTGAATGAATAATGGCTCTGAGCAACTTAACGAGTGGGAAAGTCCAGAATCCAGTTTTATTCCGACCCTTTACAGATGACTTAAGCTCCTCAGATCTGCTCATGCTGCTAAATTGGGTGTGGTGCTTTCGGAAGAAAGGAGTAAGGTCTTGGACGACCAGGGTTAAGAGGCCAAAAATATCAGGCTGGAATTCATATGAGACGGTTGCGACGGTAGAGAAGAAAAACCACCAGAAATACAGATTTTGTGGTTGGCGCTCTCAGAGCCACCAGGATGCGGAGAAGGGAATACTTCGCGGGGGCTCTGGGTTGGGATGGTGGGGGGTGGAAATGGAGAGTTAAGCGAGGGGACTCGGGTAGAATTCCAGGTGCTAAAGCAATCAATCAATCAATCGTATTTATTGAGCGCTTGCTGTGTGCAGAGCACTGTACTAAGCGCTTGGGAAGTGCAGGTCGGCAACACAAAGCAGTCGGAGGAACTCTGCTCCGAGCCACGTCTCTGCTCCGCAACCCTAATTGTCCCAGCCCAAGCCAGGACAGGAGGCTAGGCCGACGAGCAGGGGGTGACTGGGGGTAGTGAAATTCTTCACAAATAAAGAATTGGAGGAATTACGAGGAAGCAGTGAGGCTTGGAAGGAAGAGCAAGGGCTTAGTGGAAAGAGCATCTAGTAATAATAATAAATGTGGTATTTGTTAAGCACTTACTGTGTTCCAGTGCTAATAATAAATGTGGTATTTGTTAAGCACTTATTATATTCCAGGCACTGTTCTAAGCACTGGGGGAGATACGAGATAATCAGGTTGGTCACAGTCCCCGTCCCCCGGGACTCACACTCCCAATCCCCATTTTACGGATGCCTGGCACATAACAACCACCATAAAAAACCAAAAACAAAGCCCCTCCCTGTCCCACGACGGGCTCACAGTCTAAGTAGGAGGGAGAACAGGTATGGGATCCCCATTTAAAGATGAGGAAACTGAGGCACAGAGAAGTTAAGCGATTTGCCCACGGTCACACAGCAGGCAGTTGGCAGAGGTAAGATTAGAACCCAGGCCCCTTGACTCCCATGACGGTGCCCTTTCCCCTAGGCCATGCTGCTTTATTGGAATTGTAGGAATAAAGAAATGTAGAGAGACATAAGTGACTCCAGTGAACCCACCTCAACTAGCGCCCAACGACATCGCCGAAACGGTCTATTTTCCGAAAGATAATGTCATGGGAAATAACGAGGGGGGAAATCAGGCCGCTTTTTGTTCTTTGTAATATATTAAATCTAATCAGAAAGGAAGATTTTCTCACTTGGCGGGGGGTTGCCGTTTCTTAGAATTAGTGTGCAGCTAAGTTAAGGTCACCAACGTTTATTTCCTCCTCGCAAACAATACTGAGAAATCATAAATCAGAAGGTATCTGGGGCGCCTTTTACTCGGGTTTTACAAATGATCGGGCCGGTGACACTTACGTCTGGATAAACACGCACCTTCTTGGCAGGATTGCTTGCTATTTTGGAGGGATTCGACACCCTTCTCTCTTCCAACCTCATCTGATCAATCAATCAATCAATCAGTTGTATTTATTGAGCGCTTACTGTGTGCAGAGCACTGTACTAAGCACTTGGGAAGTACATGTTGGCAACATTAAGTGCATCCCAAGTGCTATTCTAAGTGCTTACTTCACACAGTGCCCTACGCGGAGTAAGTGCTCAATAAATACTATTGGTTCGTTCATTGATTGATTGACGGACCCATCACTTTTTTGAAAATGGAAGTCTGGGCATGGGGGGATTCAAGATTAGGGTGGGCGTTATTCCGGTTTTAGGCTGGTTCTCAGCTGGTTTATCCCCTGTCTAGTTGATCTGGCACCAGACACCGGTGCTTTCTTTTCTTCTATTTTATTATCTTTACTATTTTTTAATGAAGTTTAATTGCCCGACCTCTCTTCTTCTCGGCACCTGCTGCTAAATCTCGCAGATTGGAAGTGACACCCCTGTTTACAGGGATTTGGGAGGAGAGAGCGCTGAGCAGCGTGGCTCAGTGGAAAGAGCACGGGCTTTGGAGTCCGAGGTCATGGGTTCAAATCCCGGCTCCGCCACATGTCTGCTGTGTGACCTTAGGCAAGTCACTTAACTTCTCTAAGCCTCAGTTCCCTCATCTGTAAAATGGGGATTAAGACCGTGAGCCCCACGTGGGACAACCTGATCACCTTGTATCCCCCCCCACCAGCGCTTAGAACAGTACTTTGCACATAGTAAGCGCTTAATAAATGCCATTATTATTAGTAGTAGTAGTACAGTGCTCTGCACACAGTGAGAGCTCAATAAATACCATCGGTTGCCATGATTTTATGGTATTTGTTAAGAGCTTTGTTATGTGTCAAACAACTGTTCTAAGCCCTGGGGGAGGTACAGGTTAATTAGGTTGGACATTGTCCCTGTCCCACATGGAACTCACAGTCTTAAACAGGTATTGAAACCCCATTTTACAGTTGAGGAAACTGAGGCATGGAGAAGTTAAATGGCTTGACCATGGTCACACAGAATTAGGTTGGACGTAGTCCCTGCCCCAGACTGAGCCCCTTCCTTCCTCTCCCCCTCGTCCCCCTCTCCATCCCCCCATCTTACCTCCTTCCCTTCCCCACAGCACCTGTATATATGTATATATGTTTGTACATATTTATTACTCTATTTATTTATTTATTTTACTTGTACATATCTATTCTATTTATTTTATTTTGTTAGTATGTTTGGTTTTTTTCTCTGTCTCCCCCCTTTTAGACTGTGAGCCCACTGTTGGGTAGGGACTGTCTCTATATCTTGCCAATTTGTACTTCCCAAGCGCTTAGTACAGTGCTCTGCACATAGTAAGCACTCAAAAAATACGATTGATGATGATGATGATGCCCCGCAAGGGGCTCCCAGTCTTAAATAGGAGGGAGAACAGGTATAGAATCCCCGTTTTACCGTGAAGTGAAGTGACTTACGGGGCTCACGGTGTTAAATAGGAGGGAGAACAGGTATTGAATCCCCATTTTGCCGTGAAGTGAAGTGACTTACGGGGTTCCCAGTCTTAAATAGGAGGGAGAACAGGTATTGAATCCCCGTTTTACCGTGAAGTGAAGTGACTTACGGGGCTCACAGTGTTAAATAGGAGGGAGAACAGGTATTGAATCCCCGTTTTACCGTGAAGTGAAGTGACTTACGGGGCTCACAGTCTTAAATAGGAGGGAGAACAGGTATTGAATCCCCGTTTTACCATGAAGTGAAGTGACTTAAGGGGCTCCCAGTCTTAAATAGGAGGGAGAACAGGAATTGAATCCCCGTTTTACCGTGAAGTGAAGTGACTTAAGGGGCTCCCAGTCTTAAATAGGAGGGAGAACAGGTATTGAATCCCCGTTTTACCATGAAGTGAAGTGACTTAAGGGGCTCCCAGTCTTAAATAGGAGGGAGAACAGGAATTGAATCCCCGTTTTACCGTGAAGTGAAGTGACTTAAGGGGCTCCCAGTCTTAAATAGGAGGGAGAACAGGTATTGAATCCCTGTTTTACCATGAAGTGAAGTGACTTACAGGGCTCACAGTCTTAAATAGGAGGGAGAACAGGTATTGAATCTCCGTTTTACCATGAAGTGAAGTGACTTACAGGGCTCACAGTCTTAAATAGAAGGGAGAACAGGTATTGAATCCCCGTTTTACCATGAAGTGAAGTGACTTACGGGGCTCACAGTCTTAAATAGAAGGGAGAACAGGTATTGAATCCCTGTTTTACCATGAAGTGAAGTGACTTATGGGGCTCACAGTCTTAAATAGAAGGGAGAACAGGTATTGAATCCCCATTTTACCGTGAAGTGAAGTGACTTACGGGGCTCACAGTGTTAAATGGGAGGGAGAACAGGTATTGAATCCCCGTTTTACCGTGAAGTGACTTACCCAGGGCCACACAGCAGGCAATTGGGAGAGCGATTGGCAGAGCAGGTGTTAGAAACCAGGTCCTCTGATTCCCAGGTCCGGGCTCTTTCATCTAAGCCACACTGCTTCCCTCCGTAGTCGTGGAGTAAGGGAGGAGACCTGGGGTCCCCTGGTTAATGCGCTCTCCGGCCTGGTTTCGGATGCCCAGAACCCTGCCATACATCCATTATGTGATGGAAGGGGATGTACGATTTCTGCTTCCGTTATCTTTTAGTGTGGTCAGTGTCCACCCTAAATGAGGAGACAAGTAAGAAGGAACTCAGGAACAAGGAGGAGCCACTGAGGAAAGAGCTGGACGGAGCACCTGTGGAGACCGTGCCCGCCCGCCACCTTCTCTCGGGATGCCCTGTTGGCATCTTCACAGTCTTGCACTCGATCGTATTTACGGAGCGCTTACCGTGTGGAGAGCACCGTACTAAGCGCTTGGGAGAGTGCAGCGTAACAGAAACGGTAGACACGTTTCCTGTTCGCAGTGAGCTTACAGTCAGAGCGGGGAGACAGGCATTAATAGAAATAAATAAATTACGGCTCCCTACATACTCATGGAAGCTCGTTGCCTTCCCCTTATCGGGAGATCCAGGCTGCCACTAGGACATTCAGGGCACTGGGCAAAGTGTGCTCTGAATGAATGAATGAATGATGAATGAATGAATAAATGAATGAATGGACTGGGGAACCAAAAATAGAAGATGGATTAAGGCCTTAGTGGGAACTGTTTTGTTTTGTTCTCTGTCTCCCCCTTCTAGACTGTGAGCCCGTTGTTGGGTAGGGACCATCTTTATATGTTGCCAACTTGTCCTTCCCAAGCGCTTAGTACAGTGCTCTGCACACAGTAAGCGCTCAGTAAATACGACTGAATGAATGAATGACCTGACCACTGAAGGGCCAGAAGCAGTTTAGATCGATTTCTTTTCCCTGAACTAGCTGCCCTGCTTTCACAGGGCCTTGCTTTGGGTCGCGAGCAATTAAAAATAATAACTGTGGTATTTGTTAACTGCTGATGTGATTTATTTATTCCTATTAATGTCCGTCTCCCCCTCTAGACTATAAGATCGTTGTGGGCAGGGAATGTGTCTGTTACGTTGTTATATTTTAATCTCCCAAGTGATGATGATGATGGTATTTGTTAAGCGCTTACTATGTGCAAAGCACTGTTCTGAGCGCTGGGGGATGCAAGGTGATCGGGTTGCCCCACGTGGGGCTCCCAGTCTTAATCCCCATTTTCCAGATGAGGTCACTGAGGCACAGAGAAGTTAAGTGGCTTGCCCAAGGTCACACAGCTGACAAGTGGCGGAGTCAGGATTCGAACCCATAACCGTGAACTCCCAAGCCCATGCTCTTTCCACTGAGCCACGCTGCTTCTCAAGTGCTTAGTACAGTGCTCTCCACACTCCCCCCCTCTTTTAGACTGTGAGCCCACTGTTGGGTAGGGACCGTCTCTATATGTTGCCAACTTGTACTTCCCAAGCACTTAGTACAGTGCTTTGCACACAGTAAGCGCTCAATAAATACGATTGATTGATTGATTGATTGATTTAAGCGCTCAATAATTCGATTGACCGACTGACTGACTGCCAAGCACTGTACTAATTGTTGGGGTAGATAACAAGAAAATCAGGTTTGGACACAGTCTCTGACCCACATGGGTTCAGAGTCTAAGAAGGAAGGAGAACAGGTATTTGCTCCCCATGCTACCAATGAGGAAACTGAGGTACAGAGAAGCTAAGTGACTTGCCTCTAGACTGTGAGCTCATTCATTCATTCAATCGTATTTATTGAGCGCTTACTGTGTGCAGAGCACTGTACTAAGCGCTTGAGCTCGTTGTCGGCAGGGAATGTCTGTTTGTTAATAATAATAATAACAATAATAATAATAATGATGGCATTTATTAAGCGCTTACTGTTCGAAGTGCTGGGAAGGTTACAAGGAGATCAGGTTGTCCCACAGTCTTAACCCCCATTTTCCAGATGAGGGAACTGAGGCCCAGAGAAGTGAAGTGACTTGCCCAAAGTCACCCAGCTGACAATTGGTGGAGCCGGGATTCGAACCCATGACCCCTGACTCCAAAGCCCCTGCTCTTTCCACTGAGCCAGGCTGCTTCTCCGTTTGTTGTTCTGTTGCACTCTCCGGTGCTTAGTACAGTGCTTTGTACACAGTAAGCACTCAAGAAATACAGTTGATTGAATGAATGAATCATCATCATCATCATCAATTGTATTTATTGAGCGCTTACTATGTGCAGAGCACTGTACTAAGCGCTTGGGAAGTACAGATTGGCAACATATAGAGACAGTCCCTACCCAACAGTGAATGAATGAACTTTCCCAAGGTCACACAGCTGACAAGGGGCAGAGCTGAGATTAGAATCCAGGTCTTCTGGAATCTACCCCAGTGTTTAGTACAGTGTCTAGCACATAATAAGTGCTTAACAAGTACCATAAAAAAAAGGAAGAGAAGCAGCGTGGCCTAAGTAGCTAGAGCACAGGCCTAGGAGTCAAAAGGACCTGGGTTCTAATCCCAGCTCTGTACTTGTCTGCTGGGTGACCTTGGGTCAGTCACTTCACTTCTCTGGGCCTCAGTTACCTCATCTGTAAAATGGGGATTAAGACCGTGAGCCCCACGCGGGACACTGTCCATTGGGTAAGTCACTTCACTTTTCTGGGCCTCAGTTACCTCATCTGTAAAATGGGGATTAAGACCGTGAGCCCCACACGGGACACTGTCCAACCCGATTCCTTTGTATCTAGCCCAGAGTTTAGAACAGGGCCTGGCACACAGTAAGCGTTCAACAAATACTATTGAAACATATATAAAAAAAATCAATCAATCAATCGTATTTATTGAGCGCTTACTGTGTGCAAAGCGCCGTACTAAGCGCTTGGGAAGTACAAGTCGGCAACATATAGAGACAGTCCCTACCCAACAGTGGGCTCACAGTCTAGAAGGGGGAGACAGAGAACAAAACCAAACATATTAACAAAATAAAATAAATCGAACAGATATGTACAAGTAAAATAAATAAATAAATAGAGTAATAAATATGTACAAACATAGATACCGGTGCTGCGGGGAAGGGAAGGAGGTAAGACGGGGTTCTCTGTCCTCTGACTCCCAGGACCGATCTGCAGTTGTCAAGGAGATTTTCAGGGTCAGTGTCCCGGTCACATTGCCGCTATCCAAGTATTGGAGCGGACAGTATCGGGAACGTTATGGGAATGGAGTTGGGAGAGAAAGGTTCTTCTGACAGAAGTTTGGTTGATGGCTACCTCCCGTGACCTGCGGATCGCAAGCCCGGACTCCCAAAGGAAGGAGAAATCCACTTTTTTACAGTAGCTTCCAGAGGGGAATGTCACATTGCCTCTGGGAAAAATCTGGAAAATGAGGAGCCAGATCACCACTAGAAACTGCGATTGGCGGCTGCCGTCTTTGTTTTTTTTTTTTTGATGGCTTTTATTAAGCGCTTACTATGTGCAAAGCACTGTTCTAAGCGCTGGGGAGGTTACAAGGTGATCAGGTTGTCCCACGGGGGGCTCACAGTCTTCATCCCCATTTTGCAGGTGAGGTAACTGAGGCACAGAGAAGTGACTTGCCCAAAGTCACACAGCTAATTGTGCTTGTGCTTCCCAAGCGCTTAGTACAGTGCTCTGCAGATAGTAAGCGCTCAATAAATACGATTGATGATGATGATGAATTGGCAGAGCCGGGATTTGAACCCGTGACCTCTGACTCCAAAGCCCGGGCTCTTTTCCATTGAGCCACGCTGCTTCTACAAACTTCTCTGACCCTCAGTTCCCTCATCCGCAGAATGGGTATTCAACATCTGTTCTCCCTCCTACTTAGACCGTGGGCCCCATGTAGGACCTGATTATCTTGAATCTGCCTCAGCGCTTAGTACAGTGCCTGGCACATAATAAGCTCTTAACAAATACCATTTAAACAATGTATTTTTCCGGTTTTAGGACTCGTTTTTGTGCACGTGCGCTCCTTATTTTCGATTCTTGCGTCTTTAAAAGCTCTCATTGTCTGAGAAGCAGCATGGTCTAGTGGAAAGAGCCCACTGTTGGGTAGGAACCGTCTCTATATGTTGCCAACTTGTACTTCCCAAGCGCTTAGTACAGTGCTCTGCACACAGTAAGCGCTCAATAAATTGATTGAAAGAGCACGGGCCTGGGAATCAGAGGACCTGGGTTCCAATTCTGGCTCCGGTGCTCAAGTCCCTTAACTTCTCTGAGCCTCAGTTCCCTCATCCGCAAAATGGGTATTCAATATCTGTTCTCCCTCCTACTTAGACCGTGGGCCCCATGTAGGACCTGATTATCTTGAATCTGCCCCAGCGCTTAGTACAGTGCCTGGCGCATAATAAGCTCTTAACAAATACCATTTAAAAAATGTATTTTTTCTGTTTTTAGGACTCGTTTTTCCTACCTAGATGGTGGACCCTGTAGGCTACAGGAATGGCGTGAACAGTTTATCCATCGGTGGTAAACTTGGTATTCATTCAGTCGTATTTATCGAGCGCTTACTGTGTGCATTGCTATGAGCAGAGCGCTGTACTAAGCGCTTGGGGGAGTATAACACACCAGAATTAGCAGGCGTGTTCCCTTTCCATAGGGAGCTCACAGTTTCTTGTATTCACCCCAGCGCCGAGCACAGCGTGCTTGGCACATAGTGAAGGCTTAAGAAATGTCGTAACTAATCAACTGGCCCCACTAACAATCCTATCCATTTAAGCAAATTGGAAATTTTGAGAGTGCTCAAAAGGACACCTCACTCTTCATTCCGTTGTATTTATTGGGCGCTTACTGTGTGCAGAGCACTGTACTAAATGCCTAGGAGAGTACAAAATGACAATAAACAGACATATTCCCTGCTCACAGTGGGCTGTGTAGCCCTCCTTGGTTCTCTATAAGCTGATCCTCATGGGGTCACTACTCTTCCCCCCCCCCCGCGATAAAACAGGTTGTACTAATTGATAAAATAATAATAATAATGGCATTTGTTAAGCATTTACTATGTGCAAAGCACTGTTCTAAGAAGTGGGGGGGATACAAGATGATCAGGTTGTTCCACGTGGGGCTCGCAGTCTTCATCCCCATTTTACGGAGGGTCAGAGAAGTTAAGTGACTTGCCCAAGGTCACGCAGCAGACATGTGGCGGAGCCTGGATTAGAACCCATGACCTCTGACTCCCAAGCCCGGGCTCTTTCCGCTGAGCCACGCTGCTTATCAGAGAGACTGTCTAGTTTGCCCATGACCTCATGTGGCTCAGACCTTCCCGGGGGTACGTATATTTACGACAGATTTTTGTCAGAGCGCATATCGACAACTATTGTGGTAAATACAGATATTCGTGTTTCCTGTGGGCAATCTCTCCGCTACTCAGAATTTGAAAGAATGAAAAATTTCCCTCTTAACGCGATCAAAGTGTTCTCGTACCGATAAACTCCCCTGCATTGAGAGTATCTGAGGCGGGACATCAGCATCCTCTTCCTGACTCCGATTCTAACCCCCGAACGGTCAGGCTCCGTGCCTCAGTCGCTTTGAGAGGAGAATGGGCGGTCGAATCTCTGGGTTTTCGGGTAAACCTTCATCTTAGTGCCAGTTTGGCCCCATTTGTCTTCAGGTTTCATCCCGAATCACCTCTGTCTCAGCACGGGTGACAACAAGTGACCTACATGTCAGAGGAAAGCTTCATATCCTGTTATGAACTAAGCAATCCCCCAAGAGTGCAAAACTGAAACGAGTATCTCCATCAGTGAGTAAACTGTCGAGTGAAAATAAATCTATCCTAACCTCTCAAGCACTGTGATTTCATTATAAACTCAAATCTTGGGCCATTTTGATTAACGGCAAGGCCTAGGGGAAAGAGCACGGGCCTGAGCGATCGAGGACCTGGGTTCTAATCCAGCCAAATGCTTCCCGGGTGACCTTTGGGAAGTATCCCAGCAGAAAAGAGGTGGGGCCGGGATTAGAACCCAGGTCCTTCTGACGCCCAGGCCCCTGTTCTACCCACTAGGCCGTGTATCACGATCTCTGTGATCGTCAGTGAGATTTAGCAAGTATTAATGATAATCACAATGCTTTCCTTGTGTCGAGCCCTGTCCGAAGCACCGGGGTAGATACAGATTAATCCAGTTGGCTACGATCCTTATCCCACACGGGGCTCACAGTCTTAATGGGAAGGAGAACGGACATTGGATCCCCATTTTACAGATTAGGAAAAAGGAAACTGAGGCACGATGTGCCTTTTAGCTGTTTCTTGTTCGCGATGTTGCCCTGTATTTGTTCACCGCTGAGGGTGGCTGCGTGTCTCTTTGGCCGAGCCACCCCTTAGATATTTTCTGGACTGCGAGCCCGCTGTTGGGTAGGGACCGTCTCTAGACGTTGCCAACTTGTACTGCCCAAGCGCTTAGTACAGTGCTCTGCACACAGTAAGCGCTCGGTAAATGCGATTGAATGAATGAATGAATTGTGAGCTACCTACAGGCAGAGACTTTGTGCCTTCCTCCTAACAAACCCAGAGTCTTGCGGAGTTGTTCGCTTACAGTCGACTCACCCGTTCCTCTCGATGATGATATTAGAATGTATGCGTCCACAGACACGGACAAAACCCGGGGGATTCCCTAATGCTGCCAACTCAGAAGCAAAATGAATAAAATCAGTCGACCGATTGCGTTTACCGAGTGGCTAACTGAGGGTGAAGCACAGTACTGAGTGCTTGGGCATCGCAACCGAAGCGAGACATTCATCCCGGCTCCTCCAGTTGTCAGCTGTGTGACTTTGGGCAAGTCACTTAACTTCTCTGTGCCTCAGTGACCTCATCTGTAAAATGGGGATGAAGACTGTGAGCCCCACGTGGGACAACCTGATTACCTTGTATCTACCCTAGCGCTTAGAACAGTGCTTGGCACATAGTAAGCGCTTAACAAATGCCAACATTATTATTAATGTTAATTTTTGTTTAATTATTATTAAAGTCCCCCCTTTTAGACTGTGAGCCCACTGTTGGGTAGGGACTGTCTCTATGTGTTGCCAATTTGTACTTCCCAAGCGCTTAGTACAGTGCTATGCACATAGTAAGCGCTCAATAAATACGATTGATTGATTGATTACTATTATTATTCCCTGCCCTCAAGGAGTATCTAACTGGGGAAAACAGACGGGCAGAAATTATTTACAAATAATGGAAGAGGAAGGGTGAGGAGAAAAGGGGAAGGATATTACACATCAGAGCAAAACATCAGAATAAACAAGTGAATATATACATACGGACGTGAGTGCCGAGGAGAGGACTATAGCAGGAAGGATATTACACATCGGAACGAAATAACTGAATAAATAATTGAATATGCATATGTACGTAAGTGCGGAGGAGAGGAATAAGATACAAAAATGGTAAGGGTGGCTTGTGGATTGGCACAAGGTGGGATGCTATGAATTAATTGGGGAAGGCTTCCTGGAGGAACAGCAATTTTCCAGTTTACCTATCTGGATTTGAGAGATTGATTTCGCGGGATAATTGATTCGGAATTCTTGTCACTGAAAATGTAGTCGTCACTTTGGGGGGGACAATTTTGCGTGTTTAGGAATGTTTCCAAAGAAACGAATACTGACTTTTAGCCACCAGTTGGCAATAGCGACACACAACCCACTTTATTGCTGCGTAGCCCAGGCAGAGTTTCACTCTTGGTGAAGGAAGGGTGCAGCTTGTGAGGTTTTTTTCTCACCTATGAAATCATCCCATAAAAACATAGACAGTGATGTGAAAGGTCTGTCTGTTTCAGACTGGGAAAAGCGTTTGCCGTTCCAAGTTAATCACAGATGCAGACACCAAATTACAGGCTGGAGACAGATTTCTCTCCTTGGAAGATCCCAAATTCCTTCTATTTCAGAAGTTTTCTTGGAACCGTAGGCTGCAAAATACATTTTCTGAGACGGTTGTATGGGACTCTTGTTTGTGAGGTACTGTTTGGAAAGAATGACTTCTCTTTAGATAACCAAATAAGATTGACTGTAAGCCCCAGGGACTGTGTCCAACCTGATAACTTTGTATCTACCCCAGGGCTTAGTATTTATTCATTCAATGGTATTTATTGAGCGCTTGCTGTGTGCAGAGCACTTGGAAAAGTACCATGCAACAATAAACAGTGACAATCCCTGACCACAATGAGCTTAGTAGAGTGGCTGGGACATAACACTTAACAAATACCATAAAAAAATGGACATAGTTCTTTTAATTATACTCTTCTGCTTAAGTTTATCAGAGGGCGTAATACTGAGACAAGATATGTTTTTTTTTTAGACAAACACTTCTTGTAGGGAAAGTTTGGATTTCTTTTGTGTAAGGGGATGCAGAGATCTGTTTAAAAAAATCTTTGGATCTTTTAAGACCGCTTTTCCCTATTGAATCTTGGCACATTTGGAAACTTAACTAGGAAAACCGGTAACAAAAATGACAATGCTGTTTGGATCCCTTACGGGTTTTTTTTTTAAATGTATTTGGGTTTGGTTTGATGGTTTACAGGCTTACAGCAGCTTTCTAAACATTAAACCATTTGGATGAGTTTTGCATTGCCTTTGGAAAGTGCCTCAGCAATTTATCAAGATTTTAAGGAATTCTTTTCTGGTGAGCAGGGAAGAAATCGACATAATTCTCATGTGAGAAATGAGGAAATAGTCTAGCATTTTTTTCCTCACTGTGTTTGAAAACCCCTGGGGAGTAAGGGAAATTACAAGCCTCCGAACAACAAAAGGCCAAATTTCCCTGAATTACAGTAGCTGACATTCTTAATAAACTGCAACGGGGTGAGAGTGATCCCCAAATGTGTTCAATTTGGTCATTTTTCTTGCGGGATTTTATTGTGAGGATGAGGAAAATTTGCTGGAGTGTTTGCTTTTAACCATTATTATGCTTAAAACAGACTCATTTACCCAGATTTCGGCTTGAACTCCGAAGTACCCCGAACCTATTGAGATATATACTGTGACAAATAATGAATGCATGCGTTTCACGGTCAGGGACCCAGTTTTCTGTCCTTTAGGTAACTCTCTGTTCACTGCTGAGTGCTTTGTAAATATTTTACTCGATGGTGCTGACATTCTTTCAGAATATTTCAGTTCGGAGGTAGACTTGAAAATTAAATGGGTAAAAGGTAGCAGGATTAAGGTAAAAAAAGGCCTTTGAAGAGTTTTCTCTGACCCCACTCCTGTGAAAAAGCACTTTTTCTCCTAAGATGGGGAAGTTGCGGGGCCTAGGGAAAAGAGCAGAGCCCTGGGAGTCAGAGGACCTGGGTTCTAATCCCGCCTCTGCCAGTTTCCTGCTGTGTGACCTCGGGCAAGTCACTTTGCTTCTCTGTGCCTCAGTTTCCTCAATGGCGAAATGGGGATTTCCTGTACCCCACCCCGCCCAACTTTAGACTGTGAGTCCCATGAGGGACAGGGACTGTATCCCACCCTGATTAACTTGTATCTACTCCAGTGCTTAGAACAGTGCTCGACACATAGTAAGGACTTGATAAATACCAAAACAAATAAAAAGTAAAGAGTACAAACATCACCCCACCTCCCGCCAAAATATTATTCCGCCCCTGGCAGCAGTCAGGCTCCCCTAAAAAAAAAATCACTCAATTCCAGGTGAGGTAGCTCACCATTGCACCCATCTGTCCCACGGAGCACCCCCAATTCATTCAATCGTATTTATTGATTGTGTGCAGAGCACTGTACTAAGCGCTTGAGAAGCAGCGCGGCTCGGTGGAAAGAGCCCGGGCTTTGGAGTCAGAGGTCAGGGGTTCAAATCCCGGCACCGCCACTTGTCAGCTGTGTGACTTTGGGCAAGTCACTTCAGTTCTCTGGGCCTCAGTTACCTCATCTGGAAAATGGGGATTAAGACTGTGAGCCCCCCGTGGGGCAACCTGATCATCTTGTAACCTCCCCAGCGCTTGGAACAGTGCTTTGCACATAGTAAGAGCTTAATAAATGCCATCATTATTATTATTATTACAGGTTGGCAACATATAGAGACGGTCCCTACCCAACAGAGGAGGAGGAGGGGAGGGGGAGAGGAGAGAAGGAGGGGGAGGGGGAGGAGGAGGAGGAGGAGCAGAGGGGGGAGGAGGGGGAAAGGAAGAGGAAGGGGAGGAAGAGGAAGAGAGGGAGGAGGAGGGAGAAGAGAAGAAGGAGAAAGGAGGAGAAGGGGGGAGGAGGAGGGGAAGAGAGGGAGGAGATAGAAGAGAGGGAGGAGGAGAGAGAGGAGGAGGAGGGGAGAAGGAGGAGGAGGGGGAGGAGGAGAAGAAGGAGGAGCAGAGCGGGAGGAGGGGGACAGGAAGAGAAGGAGAAGGGGAGGAGGAGAAGAAGGAGGAGCAGAGGGGGGAGGAGGGAGAGGAGGAGAAGAAGGAGGAGCAGAGGGGGAGGAGGAGAAGAAGGAGGAGGAGAAGAAGCTGGAGCAGAGGGGGAGGAGGGGAACAGTAAGAGAAGGAGAAGGAGGAGGAGGGAGGGGGGAGAAGAAGGAGGAGCAGAAGGGGGAGGAGGGGGAGAGGAAGAGAAGGAGGAGGAGGGGGAGGAGAAGGAGGAGCAGAGGGGGGAAAGGAGGAGGAAGGGGAGGAGGAGGAAGAGAGGGAGGAGGTAGAAGAGAGGGAGGAGGAGGAGGAGGTGTTGGAAGAGGAGAAGGGGAAAGAAGAGGAGGAGGGGAAGAGAGGGAGGAGGAGGAGGTAGAAGAGAAGGAGGAGCAGGAGGAGGGGAAGGAGGAAAAGGAGGAGGAGAAGGAGGAGGGGGGAAAGGAGAAGGAGGAGGGAGGAAAGGAGAAGGAGGAGGAGGAGGAGGTGGGAAAGGAGAAGGAGGCGATGGGATGGGATGGGTTGTGTTGTGTTGTGTTGTGTTGTGCTGCGGTAGGGTGGGGTGCGGTGTGTGTCGGGGTCTCGGCAGGAGGCGGGGCGGGGCGGGGCGGGGCGGGGCGGGGCGCCCCCTCCCGGCCATTGACGGGCGGCGGCGGATCCCCCCGCCCGTCCTCCCTCCCTCCGCCCTTCCCTCCCTCCCTCCGAGCGCCACCGGGGGCGGAGCGCCCGCACGGCCCCGCCCACTCCCCCCGCCCCGCCCAATCCCCGCCCGGGGTCCGGCCCCGCCCACCGCCCCGGCCAATCGGCGCCGGCCCTCCGGGGCCGGGCCCTATAAATAGGGCGCTCCGGGGGGCGCGCCCGACACTGGCCAGTTCGGCCGCGCCGCGGGAGGAGCTTCGTCCGTCCGTGGTCCGCCATGATCGTGGACAAGCCGTCCGAGGACGGTCCTGCCTGCGGGGGGCTTCTCCTCCTCAGCAGCCCCCTGGACCTCGCCTTCTTCTACGGGGCCTCCGACCCCAACGACGGCTCCCCGACCTCCGGGCCCTCCTCTCCGGACTCTTCCTCCTCCTCCTCTTCCTCCTCTTCCTCCTCCTCCTCCGCCTCCTCCTCCAGAGCGGAGCGTCCAGCAGGTAGCCCGGTTCCCGGGGGGCGGGGGGGGTGGGGGCTGTCACTCTCTGGTGCCGCTGGGTTCCTTCCCCAGCGCTTAGCTCAGGGCTCCGCACTCAGTAAGCGCTCACTAAATACGATTGAATGAATGAATGGTACTTTCTAAGCGCTCAGTCCAGTGCTCCGCACGTAGTAAGCGCTCAGTAAATGCGGATGAATGAATGAATGGTACTTTCTAAGCGCTCAGTCCGGTGCTCTGCACGCAGTAAGCACTCAGTAAATGCGAATGAATGAATGAATGGTACTTTCCAAGCGCTTAGGTCAGTGCTTTGCACGCAGTAAGCGCTCAATAAATGCGATTGAATGAATGAATGGTACTTTCTAAGCGCTCAGTCCAGTGCTCCGCACACAGTAAGCGCTCAATAAATGCGGATGAATGAATGAATGGTACTTTCTCAGCGCTTAGGTCAGTGCTCCGCACTCAGTAAGCGCTCAATAAATGCGAATGAATGAATGAATGGTACTTTCTAAGCGCTTAGTCCGGTGCTCCGCACGCAGTAAGCGCTCACTAAATACGATTGAATGAATGAATGGTACTTTCTAAGCGCTTAGGTCAGTGCTCCGCATGCAGTAAGAGCTCAATAAATGCGCATGAATGAATGAATAGTACTGTCTAAGCGCTTAGGTCAGTGCTCCGCACGCAGTAAGCGCTCAATAAATGCGAATGAATGAATGAATGAATTGAACCTTCTAAGCGCTCAGTCCGGTGCTCCGCACGCAGTAAGCGCTCAATAAATACGAGTGAATGAATGAATGGTACTTTCCAAGCGCTCAGTCCGGTGCTCCGCACGTAGTAAGCGTTCAGTAAATGCGAATGAATGAATGAATAGTACTTTCCAAGCGCTTAGTCCAGTGTTCTGAACGCAGTAAGCGCTCAATAAATGCGAATGAATGAATGGTACTTTCTAAGCGCTCACTCCGGTGCTCCGCACGCAGTAAGCGCTCACTAAATGCGATTGAATGAATGATTTGCGCCTTCTAAGCGCTTAGTCCGGTGCTCTGCAGTAAGCGCTCAATAAATGGGAATGAATGAATGAATGGTACTTTCCAAGCGCTCAGTCCAGTGCTCCGCACGTAGTAAGCGCTCAATAAATGCGGATGAATGAATGAATGGTACTTTCTAAGCGCTCAGTCCAGTGCTCCGCACACAGTAAGCGCTCAATAAATGCGAATGAATGAATGAATGAATGGTACTTTCTAAGCGCTCAGTCCAGTGCTCCGCACGCAGTAAGCGCTCAATAAATGCGAATGAATGAATGAATGGTACTTTCTAAGCGCTTAGGTCAGTGCTCCGCACTCAGTAAGCGCTCACTAAATGCGATTGAATGAATGATTTGCGCCTTCTAAGCGCTTAGTCCGGTGCTCCGCACGTAGTAAGCGCTCAATAAATGCGAATGAATGAATGAATGGTACTTTCTAAGCGCTCAGTCCGGTGCTCCGCACGCAGTAAGCGCTCAATAAATGCGATTGAATGAATGAATGAATGGTACTTTCTAAGCGCTCAGGTCAGTGCTCCGCACGCAGTAAGCGCTCAATAAATGCGAATGAATGAATGAATGGTACTTTCTAAGCGCTCAGTCCGGTGCTCCGCACTCAGTAAGCGCTCACTAAATGCGATTGAATGAATGATTTGCGCCTTCTAAGCGCTTAGTCCGGTGCTCTGCACGCAGTAAGTGCTCACTAAATACGATTGAATGAATGAATGAATGGTACTTTCTAAGCGCTCAGTCCAGTGCTCCGCACACAGTAAGCGCTCAATAAATGCGAATGAATGAATGAATTGAACCTTCTAAGCGCTTAGTCCGGTGCTCCGCACGCAGTAAGCGCGCAATAAATACGAGTGAATGAATGAATGGTACTTTCTAAGCGCTTAGGTCAGTGCTCCGCATGCAGTAAGTGCTCAATAAATGCGAATGAATGAATGAATGGTACTTTCTAAGCGCTTAGGTCAGTGCTCCGTACTCAGTAAGCGCTCAATAAATGCGGATGAATGAATGAATGGTACTTTCTCAGCGCTTAGGTCAGTGCTCCGCACTCAGTAAGCGCTCAATAAATGCGAATGAATGAATGAATGGTACTTTCTAAGCGTTTAGGTCAGTGCTCCGTACTCAGTAAGCGCTCAATAAATGCAAATGAATGAATGAATGGTACTTTCTAAGCGCTCAGTCCGGTGCTCCGCACGTAGTAAGCGCTCACTAAATGCGATTGAATGAATGAATTGCGCCTTCTAAGCGCTTAGTCCGGTGCCCTGCACACAGTAAGTGCTCAATAAATGCGAATGAATGAATGAATGGTACTTTCTAAGCGCTTAGTCCGGTTCTCCGCACGCAGTAAGCGCTCACTAAATACGATTGAATGAATGAATTGTACTTTCTAAGCGCTTAGACCGGTGCTCTGCACACAGTTAGCGCGCACTGAATACGATTGAATGAATGAATGAATGGTACTTTCCCAGCGCCTAATCCAGTGCTCTGCACACAGTAAGCGATCAGTAAACACGATTGAATGAATGAACAAATGAATTGTACTTTCCAAGCGCTTAGTCCAGTGCTCTGCGCACGGTAAGTGCTCACTAAATGCGATTGAATGAATGAATGAATTGTGCTTTCATGCATTCAATCGTATTTATTGAGTGCTTACTGTAAGCACTTAGTCCAGTACTCTGCACACAGTAAGCACTCAGTAAATACGATTGAATGAATGACTGGAGGGAGACCTGGAGGAGGAGGCTGTGGCGGGGAGGGTTACCCTAAACCCACCCGCGCTGCCCCTGCTGCCCCGCTGCCTCGGAACCCTGCTTCCCCTTTTCTCATTCTCATTATTATTATTATTATTATTGTTATTTATTATTACGATGATGGTTACTATTTATTATAATTAGAGTATTAGCGTTACCATCATTTTGTGGTTTTGGGCAAGCGCTTACTATGTGCCAGACACAGTACTAAGCGCTGGGGTGCCCGTCTTCTCGACTCTGAGCCCGCTGTTAGATGAGGATTGTCTCTGTTGCTGAATTGTACTTTCCAAGCGCTCATCATCATCAATCGTATTTATTGAGCGCTTACTATGTGCAGAGCACTGTACTAAGCGCTTGGGAAGTACAAATTGGCAACATATAGAGACAGTCCCTACCCAACAGTGGGCTCACAGTCTAAAAGCGCTCAGTACGGTGCTCCTCACACAGTAAGCGCTCAGTACTATATTGAATGAATGAATATCAGCTAATCAGGACTAATACTAATGAATGAATACCAGCTCATCAGGGACTGCGGTCCCTGCCCCACATGGAGCCCGGAAATCAAATGACTTTCTTTTTCTCCTGGTAATTAAGCGCTTACTAGGTGCCAGGCAGTATGCAAAGCGCTGGGGGTGGCTACCAGCTAATCAGGTTGGACACGGTCCCTGTCTCACATGGGACTCATAGTCTTCATCCCCATTTTACGGATGAGGAAACTGGGGTACAGGGAAATCAAGTGACTTTTTTTCATCCTGGTATTTGTTACATGCTTACTATGTGCCAGGCACCGTACTGAGCACTGGGGTGGGTGCAGACCCTGTCCCACACGGGGCTCACAGTCTTAATCCTCATTTTAGAGATGGGGAAACGGAGGCGCCAAGAAGTGAAATGACGTGCCCAGGGTCACGCAGCAGACAAGTGGTGGAGTCGGGATGAGAACTCAGCGGGGCTCAGTGGAAAGAGCCCGGGCTTTGGAGTCAGAGGTCAGGGGTTCAAATCCCGGCTCTGCCAATTGTCAGCTGTGTGACTTTGGGCAAGTCACTTCACTTCTCTGGGCCTCTGTAAAATGGGGGTTAAGACTGTGAGCCCCACGTGGGGCAACCTGATCACCTTGTAACCTCCCCAGCGCTTAGAACAGTGCTTCACACATAGTAAACGCTTAACAAATGCCATTATTATTATTATTATTCTCCGGGCCCCAGTTCCCTCATCTGTAAAATGGGGATGAAGACTGTGAGCCCCCCTGTGGGACAACCTGATCTCCTTGTAACCTCCCCAGCGCTTAGAACAGTGCTTTGCACATAGTAAGCGCTTAATAAATGCCATTATAAAAAAAAACCCAACAAAACTCAGGTCCTTCTGATGCCCGGGCTCTAGCCACTAGACCACACTGCTTCTCATTATTCATTTCAGTCAGTGGTATCGAGAGCTCACCGCGGGCAGACTCTAATACAACAGAGTTGGTGACGCTGTTATTGGTTAAGTGCTTGGGCAGACAGTCCCTCACTCTGAGCCTGAAGGATGAAAAATGGTTATTTTTAATTTCTTAAATCCCCACTTTACAGATGAGAAAACGGAGGTACGGAGAGGTTAAGCGAGCAGTCTAATCAGGCAATATTAGCTGAGCTGGGGTGAGAACCGGGGTCTCCTTACTCCCAGGCCTGTGCTCTTTCCACTAAGCCACACTGCCTTGTTGAAAAGCAACCTCCTCGCCCCCAAATCGTCCCCTGCCTGCTGGGCCCTAGCCAAGTCCCTGGGTGTGTGTGAGGAGAGGCGTCCTCTCCTTCCTCCCTTATCAATCAATCAATCAATCAATTGTATTTATTGAGCGCTTACTGTGTGCAGAGCCTCCCCCAGCCCCGTCTATTTCCTTGGGACAGATCGGGACGAGCTCCATCTTGGCCGGAGTCCAAAGCCTGTTGCAATCCCTCCAGGTTTTATTCCCTTCTTAAAACTCCCGGAGGAGGGATAAGGAAGGATGCAACCATTGATGAGTCAGATAATTGAGCGCTTACCGTGTGCAGAGCGCTGTATTAAGCACTGTTGTTCAGAAGGACCAAGTGACAAGAGCTTGGGAATATCTCCACCAACATCTCCGGGGTATTTGGGATTTCTGGGGGGTTCGACGGTCGCGTCTAGTGCGAGTCTCCGTACAGCTGGGCATGCCAATTCGAGCATCACTCGATCAATCAATGGTATCTATTGAGCGCTTCCTGTGTTCAGAGCACTGAAACCCTTGGGAGAGTGTGATTCCACAGAATAAGCCTTCGCAGTCCCAGCCCATAACGAGTTTACAGTCTAGAGGGCAAGGCGGGTGTTAAATGTAAATAAATAATTTATAATGGGTGATTTAAGAGACAAAATACATCCCTTTCTTTTGACTTTCATTCTCACGGGGCACAGGATGTTTTTTCTCTCTGGTTTCTTAGTGAAGAATTAGTTCTTGGTGGGGCCCTTTGGGGTTGATAGTATTCTTCATTCATTCATTCATTCAATCGTATTTATTGAGCGCTTACTGTGTGCAGAGCACTGTACTAAGCGCTTGGGAAGTACAAGTTGGCAACATATAGAGACGGTCCCTACTCAACAGGGGGCTCAAAACACGACGGCCAATTAAAATTTGGATTAGATGCTTTTTGTTCCATAACCGCCCCTCTTCCCACCCCGAGGTCACGTTTTGTAAACTGCGTGTCTGTGTCGTATAGAGTGCGCTCAGAAACATTGCTCCAAGTTTTTAATTCTTGAGGATTAAAGGAAAAGAAAGACAGTAGTTCCGTTTGACCCCACTGCCGTACGGCCAGCGTTACCGGTACTGGATGGTGATGGTGTTGGGAAATTTAAGGACCTGTTTTGTCACTGGTCTTAGATTTTAGTTCTGGCCTCCAGAAAACCGATGGTAATCAACCATAGGGGATTTCTGAAAGTGAAAACCGTCCCCGTCCTCTACCGAAGCCAATCACTCAGCGCCTATTTGCCCGGAAGGAACTCGGACTTTGGTTTAGATCCCGGTGGTATTTCCCTACAATTTTTTTGTTGTTGTTGTTGTTAAAATAAACACAAAATCTTATGTGTTGAAATTATGCTTCTCAAGCTTCCTGTCCTTCTTCAAGCTTAGTGTTTGTAGCTCTCACTTCCTGGCTCAAAGCTTGTTTGTTTTGGGGTAGACTATTTTCCAAGAGGGGATGACACAGTAGCGGTCAGTAGTGGAATGCTAGAGTCATTCTTTCCATTTTAAAACATTTTCAAGTTTTCCTTTAAGATAGTCTTAGATCTCTCACTGCCCCCCCCCCCCCCCTTTTTTTTTTTGCTCGGGAGACAAACAGAATCCAGTTTTGAAAACCATCAGACGGGAAAATTGTGCGTTTGTGTGTGCGTATGTGACTCTTAAGGTAGTAATGTCGTTTGTCAGCTATGTGCAAAACTTAATGAATAGGAGGAAGTGCTAGAGAGCAAATCCAAACTCTGGTCGGCTTTTGGCGATTGGGAGGATTAAAGGAAGTTCAGTGAAGTTCATCCTATGTTCTCCAGAATCGGGTGGAAATAACACACCGTTAATCTCTTTTTGTGAGCCTCGTATTGCTGTTTATTTGTAGAGCTCAGGGTTCTTTCCTGGTAAATCTCATTAATTACCCCAACAGCTTAGCGAGCCATGGGAATGGCAGCAAAGACTAGCCCTGCTTTATCCGTGAGCTCGCAATATGAGGCTAGTCTCCTCGGTGTGAGGAGTAGGACGGATTATACTAATCTCTATTTTTTTAAAATTGTTTTTCTTCCCATCCCCTATAAATAGCTGAAAACCCTATGGGGAGTGGAAGACAGCAGAGAGGACCCTTCCAAGGAGTTCGTGTGAAAAACTCAGTGAAAGAGCTCCTCTTGCACATTAGAAATAATAAACAGATGTCCTCTGGCCGAACCGTGGATGATTTCAAGGTAATTTGATTTTGGTGCCGTAGGCTTAACTGGGAAAGGGCGGGTGGGTGAATTGTACATCTGATTTGGCAGAAAGCGTAGCACGATTTAAATTGGGGGGAGGGCGTGGAAGCCCTCGTTTTGTTTAGTGTGAGTCTAAAGAAGTGGTTGAGTAGGCTGGCAGTGATGTGATATAGAAAAAGAAAGTCAATAATGGTGTGATTGTCATTAATAATAGTGTGTATTAAACTCTTACTCCATGCTAAGCCCTGGGTTGGACTTAAGGTCATTATATCAGGCACGGTCGAAGAGGGAGGGAGAACAGGTATTTTATCCTCATTTTACAACTGAGGAAGCTGAAGTATAGAGAAGGTAAGTGAACAGCAGGCCAGTGGCAGACCAGGGATTAGAGCCCAGGTCTCCTGATTCCCAGTCCTGTGCTCTTTCCACTAGGCCATACTGCTTCTCTTGTCAGTAAGATGGTAAGGATTTGCAGTGGGCGGGTGGGCAGTTGGGGGACAGCGGGAAGCCTGGGTATTCATCCGGTTGAGGTGCAGGAATGCACTTTCAGGAAAAATCCTGTCTGAAACACAAATGTCGTTTGTCCTTTTCCTTCCTAGGGTCAAGGCACAGTGAACTTTGAGCAGTTTGCAGGTACGAGATCTTCTTATGCGTGTATTCGATAAGGGCCTCGGTGTAAGAGCGGTCATTTTTTATAACGACCGGTAAAGTTTTTTCGAAACTCACTCTAAGTTCCTTTCGATGGTGCAGAGCTGAAGAACATATTAGCCCACGGCGGGAAAAGGAAAGCACCCGAGTCCGCCTCTGATGGACCAGTTTGCAAAAGACCAGCTCCTTGGCTCACGCAGTTTTTGGTAAATAGCTTCACTTTCCCGTTTGGCCAACTAACCCCTATCATCGTTCCGTTTCTTAAGGAAGTACGTTTCGTCTCGTCTCTCTTTCCCCAGACGCCGCCCCAAACCCCAACTCCTGCGGAGAGCATGGAAGATGGCCACAACAACGAACCCAAGCCCGAGGCCGGCGCCGACCTGCTTCAGAACATTATAAACATCAAGAACGAATCCAGCCCCGTTTCCCTGCAGACCGTGCAAGTCAACTGGAGCAGCCCCGTGATTCACAGCCAGAATTCACCGGGAGGGCACCCTCATGACTTCCAAGGCGGGCCGGTCTTCTCGCCGTCTCCGAAGTACCAACCTTTCCAAGCGGGCAGCCCCTCCCACGTCACGGAGCCGTCTCAGCTGTATCCGTTTGCTTCCCCACAGAGGCAGGATATGCAGCAGCCGCAGCATTATACTCCCGGCTCAGCCCTGGAGTGCAGTCCGTATTCCGTCAGTTCTCAGTCCCCCAGCTACGAACCCAACCAGTTTGACGGTCAGGACCTGCAGTATTTTTGGTCCCAGAGCTTCCCCTCTTTCCTGAACGGGCCCGGGGAGTCCGAGAGCCCGACCGTCCCCGGCCAAGGGCCGGCCGGCGCCCTGCATCCGCGCGAGACGGCCGGCCAGGACTTCAGCCTGATGTCGAACGACGGCTGTGAATCCCTGGGCCTGTCGACGGCGTTAAATGTCTCCCTGCCACCCCAGGGCGTCCCTGGAAATACAATGACCACGACCCAGCTAGGCAAGTCGTTCTTCCAGTGGCAGGTGGAGCAGGAAGAAAACAAGCTGGCCAACATCTCCCAAGAGCACTTTGTTGCCAAAGATTCAGACGGTGACACGTGAGTGGAACTTAACTTCTGCACGTTTTGTGACGATCACCGGTCGGGGGGGATCCAGAGCTCCTTTTCGGTCGACTGGGGGGTGGTGGAGCAATCGGGCGCTTTTATTGTGTGCGTACTGTGCGCCTAGCACTGGACTAAGCGCTTGGGAGAGCACAGTCTGACGATTGATAGACACATCCCCTGCCCACAACAAACTCACAGTCTAGACACGCTCACAGTCTGACACGCAGAATTGGGGATGGGGTAGTTCCAGATCGACATCCAGGTGACTAAAATTAGGCTGCATTGTACTTACGCAGAGGCCAGCATAGGGTCCCCCTCTGTGTCTCCATAAGAAAAGATGTCTCAAATGTCTTGTGATTTTTTTTTTTCTTCTTTTTCTTTTCTCCCACTAGATTCCTTCACATTGCTGTCGCCCAGGGACGAAGAGCCCTCTCCTACGTCCTGGCGAGGAAGATGCGGGCTGTTCATATGCTGGATATCAAAGAGCACAACGGTCAGGTGAGGCATTTGATGGCCGTCTGGGCTTTCAGTGGCAAAACTAGTTCACAGTTATTCTTCAGGTGACGTCTCCTCCGAGAGGCCTTCCCCGATTCCCGCATCATCCGTGCACTTAGATCTGTGACCTTTGGGCATCTATTTGCCCCACCCCTCCAGCCCCACAGTAGTTGTGTACATATCTTTAAATTATATTACGAATTGTTTATTAATGTCTTGTCTCCCCCTCTAGACTGAAAGCTTGTTATGGGCAGGGAATGTGTCTGTTTACCGTTATACTCTCCCAAGCGCGTAGTACAGTGCTCTGCACCTGGTGAGCATTCAGTAAATACCATTGATTGATAGTTTAAAAGTTGGCGGTGTCTAGTTCAGCTAAGAGCTCAAGTCTCAGATTACCCATCGATATTAATTTAGAGGTGTTTACTGTTTGCCAGCATTCATCTTGACTAATCCAAAGCAGTGGTTTTTTCACCAGGGAATAATCTTATGCTAGTCAGGTTCTACCACCTAAATTTATCCTAGCTTCCTTGTTTTTTTTAAATAAGGACTGCTTATTAGAGTTTGTTTTCTTTGAGTGAGCCTTTTTTTTCATAAATGGTATTTCCTGTTATCTTGGTAGGTGGTAAGCAAATGCTTTTCTTTCTTTTCTTTCCCTCACCCCGCCTCCTTCACCTGCAGAGTGCTTTTCAAGTAGCGGTGGCTGCCAATCAGCACCTCATCGTGCAAGACCTCGTGAACCTCGGGGCCCAGGTGAATACCATGGATTGTTGGGGAAGGACACCCCTGCACGTCTGCGCGGAAAAGGGCCACTCGCAAGTCCTGCAGGTAAAGTGAAAACAGGTCATCCCTTGGAGTCTTCTCTCGGGTGCAGCCCCCTCTCATTCCGCATTTCTGGACCGTCGTTCTGTGCCCCTGAGACGTATCTCCCTTCTGTCCGTGCAGGCGATCCAGAAGGGCGCCATCAGGAGTAACCAATTTGTGGACCTCGAAGCCACCAACTACGACGGTGAGGACTGTGGAATTTGATCTGGGAGCGATGGATGTGGTCATTGGCGCTTAGCGGGGCCTGCTCTTGAATAGTGACCCAGAAGGGAAGAAGAGGGTTGAAGCTAGAATTTTTTTTTTGTGTGTGTGTGTGTGTGAGGTGACACCTACGCGGTAATCGCAGATGGAGTGCTTTCCTGCTCCAAATGAAGCCTCTGTTGGTTTCTGGAGAGGTTGATGGGGAATTATGTAGGAGGTGGTCAGGGAAAACAACCTTGGTTAAAAAGGATTCTATTTAATAATGAAAAGAACTTACCAGGGTGTGTTCATTTCTACAAAAGCCCCGCTCAGTCACCTTTAAGTAAGAGCTCCCGGGAGAATACACTTTTAAATGATCTTCTAAATTACTCCACTTCTCCCCAGGGACTATGTCTAATTCCCACCTGTGTATTCTTTCTCAGCGCTTAGTACAGCTAGCTGTCTGCACACAGTAGGCGCAGAATGAATATGATGACTACTACCTTACTCATTATTTGTATTTTAAAATGCCCATAGTACCATATCTCCTTATCTTCTTTTTTCACTCTTCACAGTCTGACCCAAAAGACCTCAGTTTTCCTTTGCATTAATTTTAGTAGTGGAGTTAATGAAGTGGTTTGCGGTCCAGCTCTTCCAAAGATGAGCCTGGCCATGGAAAATGATGAAGATGAAAGCACAGTGGAAGTCTTCTGGCCAACGTTTTGCTTCTGGCTCACGGTTCTGTCTCTCTCTCTCTGTCTTTTAGGCTTGACGGCTCTCCACTGCGCTGTGGTGGCCCACAACGCCGTGGTCCATGAGCTACAGACCAATCAACAACCTCATTCGCCCGAGGTGCAGGAGCTGCTGCTGAAGAACAAAAGCCTAGTTGACACAATCAAGTGTCTGATTCAGATGGGAGCCACCGTGGAAGCTCGGGTGAGTCCTCGGGTCGAGCTGAAATCGGGCTCTGTGGTTAAGCAGGAGAAAGGGAAACTGCCCTAAACTCCGCAGTGTTTCTGAGCTCTCCGAAGGAGCACTTGGGAATATCATCACAGACGGGTCCTGTACTTGGTAAAACAGGGAGGTCCTTTCCGCCGAACTCCTGCCCTGAGGGTCAGAGTCCAAATGCCTGCATTAGACTTGCATTAGGTCGCAGTCTGCCACTCATATTTGAGTGCTTACTATGTGCAGAGCTGTACTAAGCGCTTGGGAGAGTACAGCATAACACTATAACATTGTAGTAGACACATTCCCTTCCCACAATGAGCTTACAGTCTAGAGGAGAGAAGCAGCGTGGCCTTGTGGATAGAGCATGGGCCTGGGAATCAGAAGGACCTGGGTTCTAATTCTGGCTCCTCCACTTGTCCGCTTGTGACCTTGGTCACTCCACTTCCCTGTTCCTCAGTTATGTCATCTGTAAAACGAGGATTAAGTACTGTGCATCCTGTGGGGGGCTGATTTTGCTAGTAGTCACCCTGGGGCTTAGTACAGGGCCCGGCGCAGAGTAAGCACGTAACCAATGCTAATCATTATTATTATTAGACTATTCTTTGTTTACAGTTTTGAAATGGGAGTTTCTCTTAAATTTGTCATTGGGTCTCTGGACGTGCAGAGCCAAGGAGGGACAGTTGAGCGGGTGACAGTCTTGTCGGTCACCCCCACCGCTCATGGGTAAAATCAGTGCTAGCATCTTGAGCTTCAAACCAGTACAGTTGTGGAGCTGACTGTTGCACAAGGGTGATGCTTTTCCCCGCCGTTGGGATTCTTTCTTTAGCTGTGGGAAGGCACCGTTTAAACAGCTGTGAACCCCACGGGGGACGTAATAATTGTGGTATTTGTTAAGCACTTACTACGTGCCAGGCACTATACTAAGCGCTTAGAACAGTGCTTTGCACATAGTAAGCGCTTAATAAATGCCATCAAAAAAAAAAAAGCGCTGGGGTGGTTACAAGCAAATGAGGTTGAACACAGTCCCTGTCCCATGTGGGGCTCACAGAGGAGGTAACTGAGGCCCAGAGAAGTCAAGTGACTTGCCCCAGGTCACCGTGTCTGGCCTTGTCTCTTAGTACACGCCTGGCACATAGTGAGTGCTTAATAGATACCGTAAGACAGACAAAGAAAGACAGGTCTTGAGGGCACTCTGTTCCATCCTTCTCTCCGACCAGGACCGCAAAAGCGGCCGCACAGCTTTGCACTTGGCAGCCGAAGAGGCCAACCTGGAACTCATTCGTCTGTTCGTGGAGCTGCCCAGCTGCCTGTCGTTTGTAAATGCCAAGGTAATTTCTGCGTTTCCCCTTCCAGGGGCCGGGAACCAGAGTGCCCTGCCCCCCTGGGTCGGGGCCGCGAGCACCGTGGCCCATTTCCCGGGACTGACGAGTGGTTTCTCGCCCCCTCTCCCCTTCCACCAGGCTTATAATGGTAACACTGCCCTCCACGTGGCGGCCAGCCTGCAGTACCGGCTGACTCAGCTGGATGCCGTTCGCCTGCTGATGAGGAAAGGGGCCGACCCGAGCACCAGAAACTTAGAAAACGAGCAGCCGGTGCACTTGGTCCCGGACGGCCCGGTGGGAGAACAGGTAAGCTGGAAACTCGGCGCGAGATTTAGGAGACGGGCGGCTCTAGGAAACAGACTAGGCGGGCGATGTGGTCTAGTGGGGAGAACGTAGAACATCTGCTAACGGTTTCTACTGAAGTGTGGCTCGGTGGAAAGAGCAGGGGCTTCGGAAGCAGGGGGTCATGGGTTCGAATCCCGACCCTGCCAATTGTCAGCTGTGTGACTGTGGGCCAGTCACTTCTCTGTGCCTCAGTTCCCTCGTCTGTAAAACGGGGATTGAGACTGTGAGCCCACCGTGGGACAACCTGATCCCTTTGTAACCTCCCCAGTGCTTATAATTAAGCGCTTTGCACATAGTAAGCGCTTAATAAATGCCATCATTATTATTATTATTGAGCGCTTACCGTTTGCGGAGCACTGTGCTAAGCATTTGGGAGGATGCAGCAGAGTGGGGAGGTCCTAGCCCTGGGCTGTGGCGACAAGGTTAGTTGGGTCAGATTGATAGCGAGACTTGGTGGCCTGGGAGAGGAGAGAGAAGCCATTCTCTAGCTTTTGGGGCGCAAAGCAGTGACCTTAAGACGGGACAAACTGGCAATTCCTTGCTCCCTCCCCACATTTTGCTACCTGCACAGATCCCTTTAAAACAAGAGCATGAATTTCTGTGGTAGCCGATTACCAAAACAAGAGACTTTGGGTGGGGCGAATGAGCAAATAGTTCTTAGATTGTATTAGTGTAGTATTACATCCGTGCCATTGGCTTCCTTTAGACAGGGGGACGGGGGCCATTCAAACAACTTAGTTTCATTTTCCTACATTTCTGAAGTGACGTCGTGTAAATGCCACCCGAGCGTTGACTAGCCATTTGAGCAGTTCTTGTGAAGTTTAGAAAATAAAGGAATATAATCCTCCTTGGGGAATTTTAATAGGTCCTATTTCCTTGCGTGCCCTTGGTGTTTGTAAAACAGAACTCTTAAAATAGCACCCCTGACTTCACAGAATCCATAAAATCTTTCAAGCGACTATAGTAAAGCTGCTTTTCCTCCTTATTCCCCCATTTTCTCCTGCCCGCAAGAGTGCTGTGTGATTGAAGGAGATTGGGATGCGTGTGTTTAAATTTTCTTTTGTGGTTGTTTTTTTTTGGAAGTTTAAACAGCTTTGTGCAGAGTGAAACTTTGTTTTGTCTTTTTTTTCCCTCTCTTCTTCAGATCAGGCGTATCCTGAAGGGGAAGTCCGTTCAGCAAAGAGCACCGCCGTATTAACTCCATGTAATTTGGAGGTTGAAGCCAACACTCACTGTCAGTTAGGCAGTCCTGATGTATCTGTAAATAGACCATTTGCCCCGTTAGGGTAAATGTAAGTTGTTTCTATGAAACAAAAGTATTTAGTTCACTATTATATAGTGGGTTATATTTTTTAAAAAAAATTGCATTCCTTTTAGCAGATTGGAATATTTCCTTCCCAGGTAGCTGAGGTCTTTGTCTAGACACCTGGACCCGTTAATAGTAAAATGGACTTCCTTCGGGAGACTTTTTTTTTGGGTAGGAGTAATTGTACAGAAGACTTTGAAATTTCAGGCTGTGAGCCAGAGATCGTTTTGTCATTACCAATGAAAAGTCAGATAATTGATCCACGTTTGCTGAGAATTTGGATCTACAAGAGCCAGATTGTCAAACCTTTCTCGCGTGTCTTCCGTCTGATTCATTCCAGCTGGTAATCGTTGGACTTTATCAGGGTAAAGACGAGGTCCACGGTCAAAATTTGAGCTCTGCCAAGTGTACATAACATAAAAATCATACGTGCATGAAATTAGTGGCTAATGTCAAAGCACAGAATGTAAAGGAACAGTGGGTATTGCTGGTTATCCGGTGGAGTTACTGTTTAACTGCTTGAAGACGTTTCCACGGAGGAGCTAAATGCAGCAGAGGTGCAAATTTAATGGGAGAGCCAGCCAATTCAGAATGTAAATATGGTTTCCCACACAATGAGTGTGAGAAACACTAGGGGCTAGTTTTAGAGGATGACACTCCACTGCTCCCTTTCTTCAAAAACTTGCCATTTGTAAAGTGTTTTGTGTGCCTCTCGGTCTTTTATAAGTAGAGCAAAAAGCCAATGATAAGTTTCATTTTTTCCCCCCAATATTTTGCTCAAGTGCATACTAATGCTGGGAATAATGTGTTTGTATCACAGAGGAAATAACCAATTGTAATTTTAATTTTTGTAATTATCGTGTTGATAGTCTTGTTTTTCTGCCTTCTCTCTGGGGCCTTCATTTAATCTGTACAGCTTTAATTGTACACTAATAATTTCTAATGGATCCGGTCTTTTTCATTGCTTTATAATGGGAAGCATCACACATGACTCTTACCAGTCAGCTATGTAACCAAGTATAATAATCCTTTTTAAAAGATGCTCTTTGGTTTGATCACATTGTTTGACAAAGTATGTCTTGTGGACAAAAGTTAATTGCTATGTTAGGTATCACTAAACGTCTTTGTGATGCATAAAGTGAAAAAGCACATTATCGGTAACATTTATGTAGTTTAAAATAAACTTGGTAATTCAATAAGGCTGTGCTGTGGAGGTCTGGGTGATTTTTTTTTCCTTACCCTCAGTCACCTGAGCTGGGGCTGGAACGATGCATTTTCTTTAGTAATTAGAACCAGGATGTACTTGGAGATAACGGAAGTCATTAAATCATTTTCTTAGCAAAAACAATAAACAACCTGTAGGTGAGTTGGACAGGTTAATTCAAGCTCTAAATTATAGCGTGATTTCACTGGGTCTCAGATCTGGTACTTTTTTTTCTTTTTTCTTCCCGAGTCGCTCGTTCCCATGGGAGAGGTGTGTCGATGATGTCTGCGTGGTGAGTGTCCGGGGAGAAGGAACTAGTGACTTTTAACCAGCCTCGGGGGAAGGTTTGATGAGGAGAAACGGGGAAGGGAATGAAAAGGTTCTTATTTCCGTCTCCTCCCTTTTTTTGGGTACCCATTGGCCTGTGGTATTGTTCTGGGTGCTATATTACCCCCGCTCAATTCCAAATTATTGCTGTGGATTTGTGGCTTTTCGGTTTCATCGTTAGACTTCATTCAGTTGTACTTATTGAGTGCTTACTGTGTGCAGAGCACTGCACTAAACGCTTGTGGGTAATACTAGATAACCGTATGTATCGAACACCCACTATGGGTGAGACACCGCGCCAAGTCCCCTCAAACTCCCTCTCGGCGCTTCCCTGCCTGCTTCAAACTTTTATCCTCCCTTGGAACATTATTCCTATTCCGGCCTACCCTTTTATTGCGGCATCTATTCTTTTAGACTGTGAGCCCGCTGTTGGGTAGGGACCGTCTCTATGTGTTGTCAACTTGGACTTCCCAAGCGCTTAGTCCAGTGCTCTGCACACGGTAAGCGCTCAATAAATACGATTGAATGAATGACAGAGACTGGGTCTGTCCTAATTATCTTGTATCTATCCCAGCACTTGGTTCAGTATTTGGCACATAGCAAGTGTATTATTATTATTATTATTATCATGACAATTTTTTTTATCATAAAGCCTATTTTAGCATTTTATCTCCTAGGCAGGAAGAAAGTTTTTCCGTGTGTCCAACTGAAATCTCTCCTGCTTGTTCAGTCTTCAGTGGACATAATAATAATAATAATAATAATGACATTTATTAAGCGCTTACTATGTGCAAAGCACTGTACTAAGCGCTGGGGGGGGTTACAAGGTGATCAGGTTGTCCCACAGGGGGCTCACAGTCTTCATCCCCATTTTACAGGTGAGGTAACTGAGGCACAGAGAAGTTAAGTGACTTGCCCAAAGTCACACAGCTGACAAGTGGTGTGAGCCCACTGTTGGGTAGGGACCGTTGCTATATGTTGCCAACTTGTACTCCCCAAGCGCTTAGTACAGTGCCCTGCACACAGTAAGTGCTCATTAAATACAATTGAATGAATGAATAATCCTCATTTTACAGATGAGGGAACTGTGCCTCGGTTCCCTCATCTGTAAAATGGGGATTAACGCTGTGAGCCCCATGTGGGACATGGACTGTGTCCAACTGGATTAGCTTGTATCTACCCCAGTGCTTGACACTTGTCCTTCCCAAGCGCTTAGTCCAGTGCTCTGCACACAGTAAGTGCTCAATAAATACGATTGAATGAATGAATGAATGAGCAGTTTACAAATACCACCAAAACAACGCAACAAAACCAAAGTCCATTCTTTTTCCCAGGAATCTTGTGAGGATAAATGAGACGTTACATGGGAAAGTGCTTTGAGTTGTTTGGAAAAAAAAGGTCTTATGTGTATCCCGCTTTATCAGAACAGCCCCACTGTTTATCTTGCTAAGAAAGTTTGCTATGGAGATTTTGGTTTATTTTCAGATGACAGAAGGTCAACTCTGCCTTCTGTTACCAGCAACATTTCAGGCCATCTCGATTCAAACGAAAGGGACAAAAAGCCATTAGAGCAGCCAGTCAGTAACTGTTTGTTGAGTGAGAATAGGGTGCTTAGCACATCTCCAGGTAGTGAGGGAACAAGGCCAATGCTCAACATTTCAGGCCATCTCTATTCAAACGAAAGGGACACAAAGCCATTAGAGCAGCCAGTCAGCAAGTGTTTGTTGAGTGAGAATAGGGTGCTTAGCACATCTCCAGGTAGTGAGGGAACAAGGCCAGTGCTCAACATTTCAGGCCATCTCTATTCAAACGAAAGGGACACAAAGCCATTAGAGCAGCCAGTCAGCAAGTGTTTGTTGAGTGAGACTAGGGTGCTTAGCACATCTCCAGGTAATGAGGGAACAAGGCCAGTGCTCAACATTTCAGGCCATTTCTATTCAAACGAAACGGACACAGAGCCATTAGAGCAGCCAGTCAACAAGTGTTTGTTGAGTGAGAATAGGGTGCTTAGCACCTCTTTTCTTTGGGACCGGTTTGGTCTCCAGAAGTAACCGTCGCTCTCACCCCCAGCCCGAGCTGGTCTCAGATCGCTTCTCCTTGGGGGCAGTCATGGAGACTCTTCCCGCTCCCCCTTTCATCATCATCATCATCAATCGTATTTATTGAGCGCTTACTGTGTGCAGAGCACTGTACTAAGCGCTTAGGAGGGAGGGCATTCCAGGCCAGGGGGATTATTGCCCCCTTTTCAGGTCTGCCCAATGTGGATTGACTTCAGCTGGCACTCTAACACTTCATAGAGGTTCAGCATCAAACCCAATGTAAGATCACTGTGGGCAGGGAACGTGTCTATCTAAACTCTGGCTATATTGGACTCTCCCAAGCACTTAATGCAGTTCTCTGCTCACAGAGAAAAATGGGGATTATTCATTCATTCATTCATTCAACAGTATTTATTGAGCGCTTACTGTGTGCAGAGCACTGGACTAAGCGCTTGGGAAGTCCAAGTCGGCAACATCTAGAGACGGTCCCCGCCCCACAGCGGGCTCACAGTCTAGAAGGGGGAGACAGACAACAAAACAAACCATATTATGACTGTGAGCCCCAGGAGGGACCGGGACTATGTCCAACCCAATTTGCTTTTTATCCATCCCAGCACTTTGTACAGTGCCTGGCACATAGTAAGCACTTAACAAATACAATTATTAATTATTATCGTAATCTTCTCAAGAATGGCAGCCATCTGGCCGAGCAAGGGGAAGAAGGGAACATAAAGTTGGCCACCCATTTTGAGGGCCTCTTCTTCCCTCCCTCCCTTTTCTCCTCCTTCCCTCCCCTTTTCCCTCCCACCTCTCCAGCTGCAACCCTCCCACACGTAAACACTTTCGTCAATATCCTAAATAGCAGCGTCCAGGCCATGCGTTCCAGAGTCAATGTTTGGTTTCCTGGCAGATGTTTTTTAGAAGAATTGAGGCATTCAGAGGGTAAGGAGAAACAGCTGCTAACTTTCCGGGAAGTTATATTTTCAAATGAGCCTGAATCAGGCGGTCTGCTCCACCCTCCTGTCTCATCAGAGTCTTGACTTCCTTTTGAAAAAAGGGAAAAATAATTATTGGAGTATTTGGTGAGCCCTTATTCCGGGCCAAGCGCCGTACTAAACCCTGGGAGAGACCCAAGGTGATCAGGTCGGTCACAGTTTCTGCCCCACCTGGGGCTCACGGTCTAAAGGGGAGACAGAACAGGCATTTATCCCCATTTTGCAGATGAGGAAATGGAGGCTGAGAGAAGTTGACAGCAGCAGGCAAGTGGCAGAGCTAGGATTAGAACACTGGTCTCCTGAATCCCAAGCCTGCGCTTTTTTTCACTAGATCACGCTATTTTTTAAGTTCCCTAATTTAGAGCTGATAAGTGGAGTCCTAAAGCCCCAGAGGAAATCACAGCCGCTTGGGTGGGGGGAAGAGAAAGCAGATCTCCTGGCCCCTATTATTTGTAGCTCACCCACAACATTACTTCTCTCACAGGCCCAATCTGCATCCTAATGTTTCTTACCCGACTGTCTCTATCTGTTGCTGAATTATACTTAAAGCGCTTAGTACTTAGAACAGTGCTTTGCACATAGTAAGCGCTTAACAAATGCCAATTATCATTATTATTATTACTCGCACTCCCCCTCATCCCCCTCTCCATTCCTGCCATCTTACCTCCTTCCCTTCCCCACAGCACCTGTATATATGTATGTATATTTGTACATATTTATTACTCTATTTTACATGCACATATCTATTCTATTTGTTTTATTTTGTTAGTACGTTTGGTTTTGTTCTCTGTCTCCCCCTTTTAGACTGTGAACCCACTGTTGGGTAGGGACTGTCTCTATATGTTGCCAACTTGTACTTCCCAAGCGCTTAGTACAGTGCTCTGCACATAGTAAGCAGTCAATAAATACGATTGATGATGATGATGATGTCTCCCCCTTTTAGACTGCGAACCCACTGTTGGGTAGGGACTGTCTCTAGATGTTGCCAACTTGTACTTCCCAAGAGCTTAGTACAGTGCTCTGCACACAGTAAGTGCTCAATAAATATGATTGATTGCACTGCACACAGTAAGTGCTCAATAAATACGATCTATTGAATGAATGAATGACCTCCTTTTCAATCAAGCAAAATGGAGATTTATGCATCATCTTGCCTTTTATATCAGGTTCTTCAGGAAGAGCCTGTGTAGACAGGATTTCACTTGTGGGTTTGTGGTTTCAAGCATGGCTTCTGACTGGTCCAAGGATCCCTCCAGGGGATTTCTTGCCTGCTTCTTGACTGGGCCCAAGGATTCCTCCAGTGGATTATGATGGTGGGTCTCTGCCACACTCCCCGCTCAGTTGCCACCTGTGCCGTGATTGGGATTGGTTTTCCAGCTGCTGGGAAAGGGTTCAAACTATGTCAGTCTCTCGGGTGGGTGGGGAGAATCGGATTGGCGGTGAGTGTCTCTGAAACAATTAACTGCACCTGTTCAGCAGGTTGTCCACTACCGGGGAGTTGATGGTCAGGGCTGGTGTTGCCTTCAGCGTGATTGGGTCAAAAATGGTTATTTTTGCTCAAAACACTCTTACCAAAAATGCCCTCCTTGTGCAAGTGTCTGTCACATCATCCATCTAGAGCATCAATAGACGCCTTAATCCCCCAGCAGAGGTTAGTGGGACTTGTGTGTATTTTTAAAGATGAACATGTGGCATTCTTTGGTTGTGGCAACACGCACTAGTTATGCTATCTTATTTTTTAATGGTATCTTTTAGACTGTGAGCCCACTGTTGGGTAGGGACTGTCTCTATATGTTGCTAACTTGTACTTCCCAAGCGCTTAGTACAGTGCTCTGTACACAGTAAGCGCTCAATAAATACGATTGATTGATTGATTGATTAAGCGCTTATTATGTGCCAGACACTCTACTCAGCCCTGTGATAGATAATGATAATAATGGCATTTATGAAGCACTTATTATGTACAAAGCACTGTTCTAAGCGCTGGGGAGGTTACAAGGTGATCAGGTTGTCCCACGTGGGGCTCACAGTCTTCATCCCCATTTTACAGATGAGGTAACTGAGGCACAGAGAATAATAATATAATAATGATGGCATTTGTTAAGCGCTTACTATGTGCAAAGCACTGTTCTAAGCACTGGGAGGGATATAAGGTGATCAGGTTGTCCCACGTGGGGCTCACAATCTTAATCCCCATTTTACAGATGAGGTAACTGAGGCACAGAGAATAATAATAATAATAATGATGGCATTTGTTAAGCACTTACTATGTGCAAAGCACTGTTCTAAGCACTGGGAGGGATACAAGGTGATCAGGTTGTCCCACGTGGGGCTCACAGTCTTAATCCCCATTTTACAGATGAGGTAACTGGCACAGAGAATAATAATAATAAGGATGGCATTTGTTAAGCGCTTACTATGTGCAAAGCACTGTTCTAAGCACTGGGAGGGATACAAGGTGATCAAGTTGTCCCACGGGGGGCTCACAGTCTTCATCCCCATTCTACAGATGAGGTAACTGAGGCTCAGAGAAGTTAAGTGACTTGCCCAAGGTCACACAGCAGACATGTGGCAGAGCCGGGATTTGAACCCATTCATTCATTCAATCATATTTATTGAGCGCTTACTGTGTGCAGAGCACTGTACTAAGTGCTTGGGAAGTACAGGTTGGCAACATCTAGAGATGGTCCCTACCCAACAGTGGGCTCACAGTCTAGAAGGGGGAGACAGAGAACAAAAAAAACATATTAACAAAATAAAATAAGTAGAATAAATATGTACAAGTAAAATAAATAGAGTAATAAATACGTAAACACATACAGGTGCCGTGGGGAAGGGAAGGAGGTAAGGTGGGGGGGATGGAGCAGCGTGGCTAAGTGGAAAGAGCCCGGGCTTTGGAGTCAGAGGTCATCGGTTCAAATCCCGGCTCCACCACTTGTCAGCTGTGTGACTTTGGGCAAGCCACTTAACTTCTCTGTGCCTCAGTTCCCTCATCTGTAAAATGGGGATTAAGACTGTGAGCCCCACGTGGGACAACCTGATCACCTTGTAAACTCCTCAGTGCTTAGAACAGTGCTTTGCACATAGTAAGCGCTTAATAAATGCTATTATTATTATTATTGTTATTATTATTATTATTATTATGGAGAGGGGGAGGAGGGGAAACCATGACCTCTGACTCCAAAGCCCGTGCTCTTGCCACTGAGCCACGCTGCTAATCAGACTGGACATAGTCCCTGTCCCCCATGGGACTCACAGTCTTAATCCGTTTTACAGATGAGGTGACAGAAGCACAGAAAGGTTAAGTGATTTGCTCCAAAGTCACACAGCAGACAAGTGGTGGATGGAGGATTAGAACTCAGTTCCTTCTGACTGCAAAGCTCGTGCTCTCGCTGCCTCACTTTAGGCAAGTCTCTCTGAGGCCTGCAGATTCCTTTAGGGCTGGCCTATCTGGGTATTTTCAGTAGTCAGATTTTGGGGTCTAAATCAGAGCACTTAGTACAGTGCTCTGCACACAGTAAGTGCTCAATTAATAAGATTGAATGAATGAGTCGAATTGAGAAGCAGCTGAGTGCGAACTTGGGCAAGTCACTTGGCTTCTCTATGCCTGTCATCTCACCTGTAAAAGGGAAATTAAGACTGTGAGCCCTATGTGGGACAGGGACTGTATCCTACCTTACTTGTATTCATTCATTCAATCGTATTTATTGAGTGCTTACTGTGTGCAGAGCACTGTACTAAGCGCTTGGGAAGTCCAAGTTGGCAACATACAGAGACGGTCCCTACCCAACAGTGGGCTCACAGTCTAGAAGAACTTGTATCTTCTGCAGCCACTAGTACAGTGCCTGGCACATAGTAACCGCTTAATAAATACCATAAAAACCCTAAATTATCCAGATAATTTTCACGTGTAAAGGCAGATATTGCGAGGAAAATACTTGGACACGTATTCTTGTGCTCATCAAAAGGGGAAAAGAGAAACGATCTGGCCATTTAAGAATGCCCAGTATCACCCTTCCCCAAAAAGATGAGTTGTACATTTAATGCAAAACAGGTCGTTGGGCTACAAAAACAGATATACTTTGAATAATTATGTTCCAACCTCCACTATCTCAAGAAACCCTCCAGTTGACAGTCCCTGCAGGGCCATTTTAGGATTCTGCTGACCTAGCTGAAAAAAAACCCAACAAAATAAATCAGTTCCCTTTTGTGGTTGAAGGGGAAATCAAAACATGACTTAACCCAACTTTACCTAATAAAGCACTAGCTAACCTTTCATTTTGACCCCTTGATAGTCCTCAGCGTTTGTTTTTTTTTAAACGGTATTTGTTAAATATTTACTGAGTGCCAGGCACTGTACTAAGCGCTGGGGCAGAGGCAAGATAATCAGGATGGACACAGTCCTTGCCCTTCACAGGGCTCACATCTTATTTACCGTTTGACAGATAAGGTAACTGAGGCACAGAGGAGTTAAGTGACTTGCCCAAGGTCACACAGCAGAAAAGTGGCGGAGCCCTCATTAGACCCACCGAGAGTCCTTTGACTCCCAGCCCCAGTTAAGAGTCTGTGGTTTCTATTTTGTTCCTGTCCCTTGACTTGAATTTTCTTGCAAAGCTCTTAAGATCCGACTTTACATTTCTCCAGGTGCCAGGCGCGCATTCATTCATTCAGTTGTATTTATTGAGCACTTACTGTTTGCAGAGCGCTGTACTAAGTGCTTGGGAGAGTACAATGCAGCAATTTTCAATCTAGAACATACCCGCCTTCTTCCTAGGTAACACCACTGCTTTTTCGAAGAATGGATTCCTAAAAGGTGGGATGGTGGTGAGATATTAAATGAGCACTGGCTGATACCATCTAATATAGTCCTGCACGGAGGCCCAAATTCAGAGTTCAGTAGACCCAGTTTGGTCCAGATTGACTGTGTTCTTGGTCTGAGGAGAAAAAAACCCTCAAAATGCAGGCTCTGTCTTACGTGGACACTGCTTTCATTTTTTTAAAAAAAAAAAGAAAGAAAAAAAGGCTTGTCAGGTCTGAGGAATTAAAGTGGGTATCCTGACACTTGGGGCTGTGTATCTCAGAGTAATAATAATAATGATGGCATTTATTGAGCACTTTCTATGTGCAAAGCACTGTACTAAGAGTGCTCTGCACCACCAGTTGCTGGGCTAAATGTTGCTCCTGAAGATGATGATGGTGTTTAAACACTTACTATGTGCCAGGTACTGTACTAAATGCTATGCTGCTAACTGACCTGAGGAAGATTGGTTATTCTGGGGACTTTTTTTCCTCGGTCTAACCCGATCCAAAGCCACAGCTGAGTGGATTCAGTATCTACGGCTGGAGCGGAGCTCATTCAGGGTTCAGGAGGTAAGCTAGCTCTCTTCCTCCCTTCAAGGCCCTGCTGAGAGCTCACCTCCTCCAGGAGGCCTTCCCAGACTGAGCCCCTTCCTTCCTCTCCCCCTCGTCCCCCTCTCCATCCCCCCATCTTACCTCCTTCCCTTCCCCACAGCACCTGTATATATGTATATATGGTTGTACATATTTATTACTCTATTTATTTATTTATTTTACCTGTACATATCTATCCTATTTATTTTATTTTGTTGGTATGTTTGGTTTTGTTCTCTGTCTCCCCCTTTTAGACTGTGAGCCCACTGTTGGGTAGGGACTGTCTCTATGTGTTGCCAATTTGTACTTCCCAAGCGCTTAGTACAGTGCTCTGCACATAGTAAGCGCTCAATAAATACGATTGATGATGATGATGATGAGGTATGGAAAAGAGAGCAGACCCAATTAACTTTCTCACAGAGCTAAATCGAGTATATCCTCCCCCTCCTTTACTTGTGTTGACTGACGGGAGTCACTTTGTCCCCCTCTAGACTGTAAGGTCGTTGTGAGCAGGGAATGGGTCTGTCAGCTCTGTTAAGGGGCTTGGTACAGTGTTCTGCACACAGTGCTATAAAGATGATTGATTTATTGGTTGATACCACCCCCTGATTATTTCATTAATCCTCACCCCTCTTACACCTGGGAGGTTGCCAGAGCAGTTATTTTATCCAGGGGGTAGAAAGAAAGGTCAATGATAGATCCAGGACAACCCTGATCTTCTGACTTTTATTTACACATAAATATATCTGACATTCACACACCCTCTCGCACATATACAAATACACACACGCCCTCAGACTAACTGTGTGTAAACAGCACTCCGATAAACCTGGCTAGGGATTGGTTGCGGTTTTCAACCACATTGCCCTCTTTTATCCAGAGTAAATGGAGAAGCAGCCTGGCTGAGGGGCAAAGCACAGGTCTGGGTTCTAATTCCCAACTCCTCTACCTACTCGCCAAGTGACTCTGTGACTCAGTTTTTCCCATCTGAAAAACGGGGATTAAATATCTGTTCTCGGAGACCCGTGTGGGGCAGTGATAGTGTTTGATCTGATAGTCCTGTAGCCGCCCCAGTGCTTGGCACGTGGTGTGTGCTTAACAAATATCAATCAATTAATCATACCACAGTGATTATTATTGATAAAAATTGTGAACTAGTTGATCTACTGAAGTCTGGGGGAGAGGAGGTATTATAAAGAAGAGGAGAGGGAATTTGAAGATAGTCTTACTGAAAATCAGTGAGAGATATTTCCTTTGCCCTATGGGAGACAGATAGGTCTAATCTATCAATTAATGTTATTTGAGTGCTTATTTGGTGCGGAGCTCCAGCGCTTAGAACAGTGCTCCAGCGCTTAGAACAGTGCTTTGCACATAGTAAGCGCTTAATAAATGCCATTATTATTATTATTACTATTAAGCCCTTGGGACGGTATAATACCACAGAATTAGCTGGCACGTTCCCTGCCCATAAGGAGTTAAGAGACCTAGGGTCTAGACCCAGGTGACCAGCTGTGTGACTTCAGGAAAGTCACAAACTCTCTGGGCTTCAGTTTCCTCATCTGCAAAATGGGGTTAATAATACCTGCTTTACCCTACCTTCCAGGGATAAGGGGGGGAATAAATGTGATAACCCGTGAGAAAACACCTGGGGGAAAATACTCCCTCTCTCATTCCATTTTGGAAACAGCTAAGGAGGAGGAGATGATTGTTGCCCTATTGGTGGGGTTGCATCATGGTATCTCCCAACCCCTTTCCAGGGTCATCTCAATATCCTGGCCTCCTACTACTACTAATAATGATGGCATTTATTAAGCGCTTACTATGTGCAAAGCACTGTTCTAAGCACTGGGGAGGTTACAAGGTGATCAGGTTGTCCCACTTAACCCCCATTTTCCATATGAGGTAACTGCGGCCCAGAGAAGTTAAGTGACTTTCTCAAAGTCACACAGCTGCCAATTGGCGGAGCTGGGGTTTGAACCCATGACCTCTGACTCCAAAGCCCGGGCTCTTTCAACTGAGCCACGCTGCTTCAACTAGGTGCCAAGCACCGGACAAAGCGCTGCGATAGATACAATACAACCAGATTCATTCATTCAATCGTATTTACTGAGCGCTTACTGTGTGCAAAGCACCGTACTAAGCGCTTGGGAAGTACAAGTTAGCAACATATAGAGACGGTCCCTACCCAACAGTGGGCTCACAGTCTAGAAGATCAGAACCAGATCAGAAACCTTCCCCATCCACCGTGAAGCTTCCTATCTGACGGGGAGAGAGGACAGGTATTGGAGCCCCATTTTACAGACGAGGCACAGAGAAGGTAAGGGATTTACCCAAGGTCACCCAGCAGACAAGTGGCGGAGCCAAGATTTGAACCCGGTTCTCTGGACTCCTCAGCCTTTTCACTTGGTCAGGTGGCTTGAAAAGGGGAAAGGCCTTAATCTAGACCAGGCGTCTCTCAGCTACCCGTTTGTCATCTTCCTCTCTCACCTTCTCTGTTGCCTGGCAACTGTTCATACTGGCTCTGGGTGTGAAGGAGGAGGAGGAGGAGGAAGCCTGGGAGGTTTCTGTGGAGGGGGGAGAGGAGGGCATTAGTCACTGAGGCAGGGCCGGGGAAAGCCACAAGGGCTGGGGGGGTGTTCTCTCTGAAGTGGAGGATTTGGCGGGCATCCAGTGCCTGACTCTGGTTTGACTCGCTCCACCCTCCTGTGAGGGGGAACCATTCATTCATTCAATCGTATTTATTGAGCGCTTACTGTGTGCAGAGCACTGGACTAAGCGCTTGGGAAGGACAGGTCGGCAACATACAGAGACGGTCCCTACCCAACGGTGGGCTCACAGTCTAGAAGGGGGAGACAGAGAACAAAACATACTAACAAAATAAAATAAATAGAGTAATAAAAACGCACAAACAGATATACGTATATACAGGTGCTGTGGGGAGGGGGAGAGGAATGGGGGGGCTCAGTGTGGGAAGGCCTCCTGGAGGAGGTGAGCTCTCAGTAGGGCCTTGAAGGGAGGAAGAGAGCTAGCTTGGCGAATGGGCAGAGGGAGGGCATTCCAGGCCAGGAGGATGATGTGGGCTGAGGGTTGATGGCAGAAGGGGCAAGAACGAGGCCCAGTGAGGAGATTAGTGGCAGAGGAGCGGAGGGTGCGGGCTGGGCTGGAGAAGGAGAGAAGGGAGGTGAGGTAGGAGGGGGCGAGGGGATGGACGGCCTTGAAGCCGAGCGTGAGGAGTTCCTGCCTGAACCAGGATTGGGAGGCCCAAAGAGAAGTAGCCCTGATCTCTCAGAGAGAAGGCAGGGAAGGGGAGTCCTGAGGATTCTTCTTTATTTTAATGTCTAGCTCCCCTTCTAGACTGTAAGCTCCTTGTGGGCAGGGAACGTGTCTTCAATTCTGTGGTACTGTCCTCTCCTAAGCTCTTAATAATAATAGTGATAATAATGGCGATGGTTTTTAATAACAATAATAATGATGGCATTTATTAAGCACTTACTATGTGCAAGGTGCTGTTCTAAACGCTGGGGAGGTAACAAGGTGATCAGGTTGTCCCACGGGGGGCTCACAGTCTTCATCCCCATTTTACAGATGAGGGAACGGAGGCCCAGAGAAGTGAAGTGACTTGCCCAAAGCCACACAGCTGACAGTTGGCGGAGCCGGGATTTGAACCCATGACCTCGGACTCCAAAGAGGTTAAGCGCTTACTATGTGCCAAGCACTGTTCTAAGCGCTGGGATAATAATAATAATAATAATGATAGCATTTGTTAAGCGCTTACTATGTGCAAAGCACTGTTCTAAGCGCTGGGGAGGATACAAGGTGAGCAGGTTGCCCCCCATGGGGCTCACAGTCTTAATCCCCATTTTACATACAGATGAGGTAATTGAGGCATAGAGAAGTGAAGTGACTTGCCCAAGGTCACACAGCTGACAATTGGCAGAGCAGGGATTTGAACCCATGACCTCGGACTCCCAAGCCCGGGCTCTTTCCAGTGAACCATGCAACAAGGGAATCAGACTGTCTCACATGGGGCTCACAGTCTTAATCCCCATTGTACAGATGAGGTCACTGAGGCACGGAGAAATTAAATGACTTGCCCAAAGTCACACAGCTGACAAGTGGCAGAGGCGGGATTAGAACCCATGACCCCTGACTCCTAAACCCGTGCTCTTTCTACTAAGCCACGCTGCTTCTCAGGGTTTAGTACCGTGCACAAGCACTCAATAATAATAATAATAATGACATTTATTAAGCGCTTACTATGTGCAAAGCACTGTTCTAAGCGCTGGGGAGATTACAAGGAGATCAGGTTGCCCCACGGGGGGCTCACAGTCTTCATCCCCATTTTACAGATGAGGTAACTGAGGCCCAGAGAAGTTAAGCAACTTGCCCAAAGTCACACAGCTGGCAATTGACGGAGCCGGTATTTAATCAATCAATAAGAATCAATCAATTAATCAATCAAGAATCAATCAATCAATCAAGAATCAATCAATCAAGAATCAATCAATAAGAACTATTGATTAATTTAAGGGAACCCGCATTAAGACTGGGTGAAGCGTCTTGGAAAAATAAGTTTTCTACTCGCTTCTTAACGTGCCTCTTGCTTTCTCCATGTCGTTCTACTTCCGTACGAGACTGCTTAAGTGACTCCGTTTCCCCACTTTGGTCTTTGCCTGGTATTATACGTTTAGAGCGTGCAAAACTCTGTACTAACCGCTTGGGAAAGGACGGGGCGACAGAGTTGGTAGACACGTCCCCTGCCCGCAAGACGCTTACATTCCCGAGGGAGAGACAGGCTTGAATAATGTGCTCTGGGGCTGAGGGTGGATCCGAATGTGTAAGTGATGCGGAAGAGAGACTGGAGTTGGGGAAAAGAGGGGATTTAATCGGGGAAGGCCTCTTGGAAGAGGTGTGATTTTAATTAAGGCCTTGGAGGTGGGGAAGGTGGTGGTCTGTAGGAAGGGGAAGCAGTGTGGCTCAGTGGAAAGAGCCCGGGCTTTGGAGTCAGAGATCATGGGTTCAAATCCCGGCTCCGCCACTTTTCAGCTGTGTGATTTCGGGCAAGTCACTTCACTTCTCTGGGCCTCAGTTCCCTCATCTGTAAAATGGGGATGAAGACTGTGAGCCCCATGTAGGACAACCTGATCACCTTGTAACCTCCCCCCCATCATCATCATCAATCGTATTTATTGAGCGCTTACTATGTGCAGAGCACTGTACTAAGCGCTTGGGAAGTACAAATTGGCAACATATAGAGACAGTCCCTACCCAACAGTGGGCTCCTTCCCTTCCCCACAGCACCTGTATATATGTATATATGTTTGTACATATCTATTACTCTATTTATTTATTTATTTTACTTGTACATATCTATTCTATTTATTTTATTTTGTTAGTATGTTTGGTTTTGTTCTCCATCTCCCCCTTTTAGACTGTGAGCCCACTGTTGGGTCGGGACTGTCTCTATATGTTGCCAACTTGTACTTCCCAAGTGCTTAGTACAGTGCTGTGCACACAGTAAGCGCTCAATAAATATGATTGATTGATTTTGCACATAGTAAGTGCTTAATAAATGCCATTATTATTTTTATTATTATTAAGGGGACTGAGGTAGAAACCCAGGCACACAGGGAAAAAAAGCTCAGTGAGAAACCAGACCTTGTTTTTGTCCCTTTTTCCCCCACTCTATCTTAAATGTTATTTGTTAAGCGTTTACTACATGCCAGACGTGGTTTTAAGCCCTGGGGTAGATAGAAGCTGTGAGCTCAGTCTTCTCCTTTCGTATTTGTGAAGACGGGGAAGGAAGATGGGGTGGGGAAATGGGGAAGGGAGGAAAAAAGGAGGAGGAGTGATTTGATCTCAACTCGCAGGGTCTCTGATCCTTTTGAGTACAATTGCCAAGACTGCTCTTTTTAGGTGAGTCTTTAGTCTTTAGTCTCATTGTGCTTTTGAAGCACTCCTGCGTTTCACGGCGTGTTGCGGTTGTTGGACATCCTGATACCAGGTCACCAAGCCTGGTGGCAGAGACACCGGAGGCTCATCAGTAAAGGAAGAAGGTAAAACTTCCTTAAAAAGCGAGCATGACCTCGTAGATAGGTGTCAAAATAGTCAGAAGAAATAGAATTAAAGCTGTATGCACATCATTAACAAAATAAATAGTAAATATGTACGAGTAAAATAAATAAAGTGCCTTAGGCCAGTCACTTAACCGCTCTGTGCTTCATTCATTCATTCAATCGTATTTATTGAGCGCTTACTGTGTGCGGAGCACCGTACTAAGCGCTTGGGAAGTACAAGTTGGCAACATATAGAGATGGTCCCTACGCAACAGCGGGCTCACAGTCTAGAAGGGGGAGATGGACAACAAAACAAAACATGTAGATAGGTGTCAAAATAGTCAGAAGAAATAGAATTAAAGCTATATGCACATCATTAACAAAATAAATAGTAAACATGTACGAGTAAAATAAATAAAGTACCTTAGGCCCGTCACTTAACTGCTCTGTGCTTCATTCATTCATTCAGTCGTATTTATTGAGCGCTTACTGTATGCAGAGCACTGTACTAAGCGCTTGGGTAGTACAAGTTGGCAACATGTAGAGATGGTCCCTACCCAACAGCGGGTTCACAGTCTAGAAGCTGTGACTTGTACTTCCCAAGCGCTTAGTACAGTGCCCTGCACACAGTAAGCGCTCAATAAATATGATTGATTGATTGATTGACTTGTCAGCTGTCAGCCGTGTGACTTTGGGCAAGTCACTTTAACTTCTCTGTGCCTCAGTTATCTCCTCTGTAATATGGGGATGAAGACGCTTCAGTTTCCTCCTCTGTAAAGTGTTGACTCAATGTCTGTTCTCCCTCCTGTTTAAACTGAGCATTTTATGGGACAGTGACTGTGCCTGTCCTGATGATCTTGTTTTTACCCCAGCGCTTAGCGCACTGCTTGGCACATACTAAGCGTTTAACAGACGCTACAACGACTAACTCAGATTGATGCATTTTGCTATTTGGAAGCCGCCCTGTGAAAGGTTCTAAGAGGACAAGGTGGAAAGGACCACGATTCTTTGATTCCTGTTCCCCGTTATCCCGGATAAACCATTTGGGACAAGGATTGTGTCCGACCTTATTAACTTGTATCTACCCACAGTGCTTAGAATTTTTCTCGGCACATAGTAAGCACTAACAAATACAATAATAGTCATAATAATATTTATGATGATAATAATGATGATACTTCTACTGCTACTAATATTAAGAAGCAGTGTGATTTAGTGGAAAGAGCCCGGGCTTGGGAGTCAGAGGACCTGGGTTCCAATCCGGGCTCCGCCACTTGTCTGCTGTGTGACCTTGGGTAAGCCACTTAACTCCTCAGCACACATCTTTTTTCTCGCCTTTGGCCAGTGGGCTGGTGGTTAATTTGCAAGCCTGAAGAAATAGAGAAGATCCAGGTGTCTTTTGAAAGGGTTTGTGGGGCAGGGAATGTGTCTGTCTTGATTCTCTTGTATCTACCCCAGCGCTTAGTACAATTCTGGCATATAGTAAGCACTTATCAAATACTATAATTATTATTATGATTGGTAAAATGGTAATTACATCCCTGCCCTGCCTCTCCCTTAGCCTGTGGGCCCCATGTGGGTTATGATTATCATATACGTTGCCGAATTGTACTTTCCAAGCGCTTAGTACACTGCTCTGCATGCAGCAAGCGCTCAATAAATACGATTGAATGAATGATCTACCCAAAGCTTAGCACAGTAAGAGCTTAACAGATACCAGAGTTATTGCTATTCAGTCACTCGGAGTTTGAAGGTGTGGGACATGGAAGCGCATGTTGCCAACTTGTACTTCCCAAGCGCTTAGTACAGCTCTGCACACAGTAAGCGCTCAATAAAGACGATTGAATGAATGAATGAAGAGGGCTTTTGTAGGCCATCTAGGATGGGGCAGGTACAATTCCCGATTAATTCACTCAACACGACTGACCAGGGAATGACTCGCTGCGTCTCTCTAGTTACGAAACTCTCAGGCGAAGTGGGGCAGTGCTGTAACACGTCCTTTTAGAGAGGAGAGTCAACAGGAGCTGCTACTCCGAGTCGGTTTCATAATAACCTCCCTCCTCCACGGTCCTCCCCGCCGAATATCCGTGCCCTTGTTCATCCCTGGGAGAGGAAGCGAAAGATTCAGGTCAAGGCAACGTGGCCTAGTGGACGGACCATCTGCCCTGGAGTCAGAAGGACTGGGTCCTAATCCCGGCTCATTGCCTGCTGTGCGTGACCCTGGTCAAGTCACTTAACTTCTCTGGGGCTCAGTTTCCTCTACTTATTTATTTTTATTTTTTTAATGGCATTTGTTAAGAGCTTACTATGTGCAGAGCACTGTTCTAAGTGCTGGGGAGGTTACAAGGCGATCAGGTTTTCCCACGGGGGGCTCACTGTCTTAATCCCCGTTTTACAGATGAGGTAACTGAGGCCCAGAGATGTTAAGAGACTTGCCCAAAGTCACCCAGCTGACAAATGGTGGAGTTGGGATTTGACCCCAACTCACGGTTTTAATCCCCATTTTACAGATGAGGTAACTGAGGCCCAGAGAAGTTGAGACTTGCCCAAAGTCACACAGCTGACAAATGGTGGAGTTGGGATTTGAACCCAACTCAGAGTTTTAATCCCATTTTACAGATGAGGTAACTGAGGCCCAGAGAAGTTAAGTGACTTGCTCAAAGTCACCCAGCTGACAAATGGTGGAGTTGGGATTTGACCCCAACTCACGGTTTTAATCCCCATTTTACAGATGAGGTAACTGAGGCCCAGAGAAGTTAAGTGACTTGCCCAAAGTCACCCAGCTGACAATTGGCGGAGCCAGGATTTGAACCCGTGACCTCTGACTCCAAAGCCCGTGCTCTTTCCATTGAGCCACGCTGATCTACTGTAAAATGGGGATGAAATACTTGTTCTCCCTCTGACTTAGCCTGCGAGCCCCATGTGGGACAGGGACTATGTCTGAATTGCTTAACTTGTATCTACTCCGGCACAGTGCTGGACTCATGGTAAACTCTGAGCAAAAAACAAATCAAGAAAAAAATAATCACCCGCCATACCCCAAGTTGAGCGTGATTCACCAGAGAATTGCGACTGGAAGTGGAAGAACAGAACCCTTCAGACTCACAACCACACTGTGGAACTTCAGGAGGGTACGTGGGATGAGAGCAGCAGTCATTCATTCATTCAATCAATCAATCAATCAATCGTATTTATTGAGCGCTTACTGTGTACAGAGCACTGTACTAAGCGCTTGGGAAGTACAAGCTGGCAACATATAGGGACAGTCCCTACCCAACAGTGGGCTCACAGTCTAGAAGGGGGAGACAGACAACGAAACGAAACATATTAACAAAATAAAATAAATATGTTCAAATAAAATAAATAAATCTGTAAAATGGGGATAAATAAATCTGTAAAAAGGTCATGTCTTTGCTGCCTGGCCCAGTCCATCCGACCCCCAATTCCGGGACCCACTCAAACCAGTGATAATAATAATAATAATAATGGTATTTGTTAAGCGCTTACTATGTGCAAAGCACTGCTCTAAGTGCTGGGGAGGTCACAAGGCGATCAGGTTGTCCCACCGGGCGCTTACAGTTTTAACCCCCATTTTACAGAAGAGGGAACTGAGGCCCAGAGGAGTGAAGTGACTTGCCCGAAGTCACACAACTGACAGTTGGCAGAGCTGGGATTTGAACCCATGACCTCTGACTCCAAAGCCCAGGCTCTTTCCACTGAGCCACGCTGCTTCTCCCGATGATAACTCAAACGGGGAAAAAAAGAAATGCTTCCTAAACGAGACGTTATTTTTAGTTCAACTGAACTCTCTCGGCATCCATCACCACGGTACCTCAGTGCCTCAAATTTATGAGAACAGTCGGGGCCCGGTAGTACTGCGATCTCCGCCCGAAGGGGGGAAAAATCGAATCGATTCGCTACTTCAGAATTAGCTATAGATTTCCACCGGGAGGGGGAAAAAACAAAAAACAAAACACCGTCGATAACCTCTGAAAGTTTAATTACGTGACACGGCTTTGCTTCTCTGCTCTGAGAAGCACCAAACCTTAATTAGTCCCAGAAAAGAAATCCTACCCCGGGAGAGCGCTTACTTTGTGCAGAGCACTGTACAGTCACTGGGGAAGGGTCTCCGGCCCTTGCGTTCTTTGGGCGAGCCACAGATGTCATTATCAGAAACAGCGCTGGATACCCCTTTTATTAAGGAGGTCTTCCCTCTCCTGAATGAAGGCATGCGGACAGAGGCCGTGAGGCAGACGGTTAAGACAGTCTAAGCGACAGGGAGAACAGGTATTAATCCCCATTTTACAGATGAGGTAAGTGAGGCACAGAGAAGTTAAATAATAATAATAATAATAATAATAATGATAGCATTTGTTAAGCGCTTACTATGTGCAAAGCACTGTTCTAAGCGCCGGGGGGGATACAGTGTGATCAAGTTGTCCCACGTGGGGCTCACAGTCTTAATCCCCATTTTTACAGATAAGGTAACTGAGGTTCAGAGAAGTTAAGTGATTTGCCCAAGGTCACACAGCAGACTCGTGGTGGAGCCGGGATTCGAACCCATGACATCTGACTCCAAAGCCCAGGCTCTTTCCATTGAACCACGCTGCTTCTGACTTGCCCAGATTCACACAGCAGGCAGGTGGCAGAACTGGGATTAGAACCCAGGGCCTCTGACTCCCAAGCCCATGCGCTTTTCACTAATAATAATAATATTTTACTTGTACATATTTACTATTTATTTTGTTAGTGATGTGCATATAGCTTTCATTCTATTTGTTCTGACGATTTTGACACCCGTCTCCATGTTTTGTTTCGTTGTCTGTCTCCCCCTTCTAGACTGTGAGCCCGTTGTTGAGTAGGGACTGTCTCTGTAGTTGCCGACTTGTACTTCCCAAGCGCTTAGTACAGTGCTCTGCACACAGTAAGCGCTCAATAAATACGATTGAATGAATGAATGAATTGGAAAGAGCCCGGGCTTTTGAGTCAGAGGTCATGGGTTCAAGTCCCGGCTTCACCAATTGTCAGCTGTGTAACTTGGGCAAGTCACTTAACTTCTCTATGCCTCAGTTACCTCATCTGTAAAATGGGGATTGTCTGTGAGCCCCACGTGGGACAACCTAATCACCTTGTATCCCCCCCAGTGCTTAGAACATCATCATCATCATCATCAATCGTATTTATTGAGTGCTTACTGTGTGCAGAGCACTTACTAAGCACTTGGGAAGTACAAGTTGGTAACATATAGAGTCAGTCCCTACCCAACAGTGGGCTCACAGTCTAAAGAACAGTGCTTTGCATATAGTAAGCGCTTAATAAATGCCATCATCATCATCATTATCATCATTAATATGTTCGAAGCACTGTTCTAAGCGCTGGGGAGGTTACAAGGTGATCAGGTTGTCCCAGGTGGGGCTCACAGTCTTAATCCCCACTTTACAGATGAGATAACTGAGGCACAGAGAAGTGAAGTGACTTGCCCAAAGTCACACAGCCACCCTGCTTCTCCTTTGATGATCGATTATTGATTGACACAGCGTGGCTTAGTGGAATGAGTCGGAGGAAGTGGATTCTAATCTAATCCTCCACTTGGCTGCTGTTTGACTTTGGGCAAGTCACTTAACTTCTCTGTGCCTCAGAGGTCTAGGCTGGAGAGAGTTAAGGTCTATGGTCTTCAGCCTGTTATTCCTTTTTTAAAGCAGAAATTCTGGAGCTGGCTGCCGCCACGGCATTCCCGGAAAACCGTGCGGCTCCAAGATGAAATAATGAATGATAGAATTATCCACTCTCAATAACATCACCACCAGGAATACATGAGTCTGTGGCCCATGGATGTGGGGAATTGAAATGACTTTATCCCGGAGAGATGAAGTGCAGGCCAAATGAGATCAGCCTGCTTCTCTGGTCCGTCATTTGGTGTTATGCCACGAAGTCTTGCTGTCAGCTGGATGCTGAGGGACTGGGACTGGATACTGCCCTGGGTATTGTTGTTTTTATTTTTTATTTTTATTTTATTTCTATTTTATTATCTCAGCCTGCCTCCACTGTAGCTCGTGCTGCTGAGTTGCACGGCTTGAAAGTGGTGCCTGTGTCCACAGGGGTCTGGAAGGAGAACTCAAAGGCTGAGGAGACAGAGAGAGAGAGAAAGAGAGTGGGTGTGTTGTGTTGTGTGTGTGTCGGGTGGGGGAAGACGCTTAGTCCAGTGCTCTGCACACAGTAAGCGCTCAATAAATACGATTGAATGAATGAATGAATGAGACTCTGTCTGGTATTTTTGAGGACTATCATGTGGCCGTGATTTGGAGGTGTTAAACTTACACAACAGTTTCAGCAGTGTGACCCTGGACAAGTCAATGTACAGTTCAGTATTCCCATCTGAAAAACGGGGGCGATTAGACTTCACGGGATGCTTAGGAAGATCAAGGAATTGATTAATGGCCAAGCGATAAATGCCGTGGACATGTTGAATTCAGTCACTCGCCTTCTCCAAGGAGTGAACTATTCACCTGTAAAGGCAGCTATAAAGAGCACAGGCCTGGGTTCCGCTTTCTCTTCTCCTTCTGAGGTTTCAGCGGTGGACTCAAGAGGTCCCTGAGAGGTGAAGTTTTGTGTGCAATGGAGCTGCTCAAGTGTGTCCTCAACTGACCCCAGTCCGACCCCTTCCAGTTGGTGTGGAGAGGAAGAGCAGGGTCAGATCAGGATTGCTTGGATTTCCTTACAGGGTCGTTTCTTCCTCCTCTTCCTCGTCAGAGGCCCCTCAGTAACTTTCTCTCTATCTAACATCTTCTGGACCTCTTTGCCTGTTTGCATATTCTTCACAGTTTCTCATGGGGCGGTACCCCTTTCCATTCGTTCATTCCATCGTATTTATTGAGCGCTTACTGTGTGCAGAGCACTGGACTGAGCTCTTGGGAAGTCCAAGTTGGCAACATCTAGGGACGGTCCCTACCCAACAACGGGCTCCCAGTCTAGAAGGGGGAGACCGACAACGAAACAATATATTAACAAAATAAAATCAGTAGAATAGTAAATATGTACAAGTCAAATAGAGTAATAAATATGTACAAACATATATACAGGTGCTGTGGGGAGGGAAAGGAGGTGAGGATGAGGAGGAGGAGAGGAAAAGGGGAGCTCAGTCTGGGAAGGCCTCCTGGAGGAGGTGAGCTCTCAGGAGGGCTTTGCTTTAATATAGAGCGGTGGGGTTGGTGTCCTTTTCCTTTGAGTCTTCAACAGCCTCCTTTTTCATTAAATTCATTCATTCGTTCAATCGTACAAGTCGGCAACCCATAGAGACGGTCCCTACCCAACAGCGGGCTCACAATCTAGAAGACTCTCATCCTCACCCTAACAGTATCATGAAATCGATCCTCGTCACCATGAGAAGCGGCACGACTGCTAGGTGCTCCTCTCTGCCGACTGTTGGCGGTGTGACCTTGGGTAAGTCATTTACCTTCTCTGTGACTCTGTTCCCTCATCTGCGAAATAGGGATTCAATACCCGTTCACCTTCCTACTTAGACTGTGAGCCTCAGGCGGGACCTGATGATTTTGTATCTAGTCCAATGCTAGCTACACAGTAAAGGCTTAAAAACTACCTCAGCTATTATCAATATTATTCTTATCATCACCATTGTCACCTTCTTCATCCTCCTTGACTTCTGCTTTATGACTTTAGTTGTCTCTATCCTCCTCACATCATAATCATCATCATCAACCACTGTCTTCAGCATTGTCATCATCAACACATTCACTGTCATCATCCTATTATCACTACCAGGAGCACTGTGGCCTAGTGGTTAGAGCATGGGCCCGAGAGTCAGGAGGACCTGGGTTCGAATCCCGGCTCCGCCACTTGTCTGCCGCGTGACCTTGGGCAAGTCGCTTCACTTCTCTGTGCCTCAGTTACCTCATCTGTAAAATGGGGATCGAGACCGTGAGCCCCGTGTGGGACAGGGACTACGTCCAACCTGATTAGCTTTAATCAATCAATCAATCGTATTTATTGAGCACTTACTGTGTGCAGAGCACTGTACTAAGCGCTTGGGAAGTCCAAGTTGGCAACATATAGAGACAGTCCCTACCCAACAGTGGGCTCACAGTCTAAAAGGGGGAGACAGAGAACAAAACCAAACATACTAACAAAATAAAATAGAATAGATATGTACAAGTAAAATAAATAAATAAATAGAATAATAAATATGTACAAACATATATACATATATACAGGTGCTGTGGGGAAGGGAAGGAGGTGGGATGGGGGGATGGAGAGGGGGATGAGGGGGAGAGGAAGGAAGGGGGTCAGTCTGGGAAGGCCTTTAATCTACCCCAGTGCTTTAGAACAGTGCTTGACAGGTCGATAGCGCTAAACAAATATCATCATTACAATTAATATTATTGTCACAGAGCAGTCGTCAGGTGACTCTCTGCATGCGGTGTTGTCCTGGAGTCTGTGGAAAGTAAATTAGACAGAGCCCACCCTGGCAATCTTCACCCCTGCCCCCACAACCAGTAACTCGTTTTGACTGGTAGAAACACCAGTGAACGCAATCAGCATTCAGGTATATCAAACGCTCCCACAGAGAAGCGTGAATCGCTATCGATTCCCTGCAAAGATTTGGACATCAGATGATTTAATTGAACACTTATACCCACACGGTGGTGACAACTGTCACCAAGTTGCCCTGACTTTGGCCCAATGCCTCTGCAAATGAACCGTCAAGCCGAAAAGGAACAGCTTTCCTTAATAACAAAACGTCTGGAAGCTATTCCCTTGGAAGCTTTCTAACTGTCCTCGATCATTCCGTTTTGAAACATCGTTCGAGTTCCTCCTTTTGCGGCAGTGCATCAGGTGACGATTTGGAAAGACTCGGTATCGCTTCTCTAATCCTATTCTACTCAGTCACTTCTGAAAAACAACCATCGTCAAGCCCGGTGCCTTTGAAACCCGCCTGCTTATTTTAGAGTTAAGCTTACATGCAGCACACAACTGCTTTTGGTTAGCAGCCACATATGACTGCTCAATGTCATAAGCTTGATCTTGTGCCCCAAATACTCACTTTAAATCCATCTATCTATTGCAGTTCAGGAAGTGGCAATGAGCACGTTCTTTTGAATTAAGACTTTGGCTCTTTTGTTCGAAGATTAGTTTTTGAGGCATTTGGTCTAAGCTTGGTTACCAGAATTCACATAGGGGCTGGTCTCAGCCACATGGTTAGCAGCCACATATGACTGCTCAATGTCATAAGCTTGATCTTGTGCCCCAAATACTCACTTTAAATCCATCTATCTATTGCAGTTCAGGAGGTGGCAATGAGCACGTTCTTTTGAATTGAGACTTTGGCTCTTTTGTTCGAAGATTAGTTTTTGAGGCATTTGGTCTAAGCTTGGTTACCAGAATTCACTTAGGGGCTGGTCTCAGCCACAGTTGTGTTTCACCGATACCACCAATCCTTTGGCTTCCCCGCTGATGCCGCTTTCGGGCCGTCGCTGGCTCCTGGCCAACTGGTCCTCTGGGGCCTGCTTCAGACCACACTAAATCTCGGAAGAAAACAGAGCATCAACAGCCAAAGAAAAGTCACCCTCCCATATTGCAATCAGGAAGAGAAGACATCTGGGAGAATTTTTTTTTTGTAAGCACGAAGCGGCAAGGAGGAAAAAAAAAAGCCAAACACAAAACCCCACCAGGAGCAACAACCCTAACAGCACATCGAGCAGTGTTTGTGTGGGTTTGGAGGGGCCCTTTTGACTGTTTATTATTGCATTGTACTTTCTCAGGCGCTTAGTACAGTGCTCTGCACACAGGAACTGTTTAAAAAATACAATTGAATGAATGACTCTTTGTCAAGTGTTGATTTCACCATGTTGTTGTCTGTCTCCCCCTTCTAGACTGTGAGCCCATTGTTGGGTAGGGACCGTCTCTATGTTGCCGACTTGTACTTCCCGAGCGCTTAGTACAGTGCTCTGCACACAGTAAGCGCTCAATAAATACGCCTGAATGAATGAATGAATGAATTAGAAGCTCACGGGCTGGAGCCATGTGGGAAGGGGGATTTCTGGCCCGGCCCCGTTTTCTAGAGGACCTCGGGCAGATCTGATGACTCTGTGGGTCGTAGTTAAATGGATCACTTTTGGGATGGGTAATGGAGAAATGTTGGCTCCTTCTATTTGGAGCTCCGCTGTTTAGACCCAAGGAGCTTGGAAAAAGGAATAAGGGCACATCCCCATCCCACACAGGGTTTGCAGTCTAAGGAGGATTGAGAGGGAGGGCAGACATTTAATCTCCATTTTATAGAGGAGGAAACTGAGGCACAGAGAAATTCAGTGACTTGTCCAAGGTCACACAGCAGGAAAGTGGCAGAGCCAGGAATAGAACCCAGGTTTCTTGATTCCCAATCTTGTGCCCTTTCCATGAGCCCATGCTGTGGGAGATGCTGGAACTGAAGTATTCTCTGAGGAAGGCAGGTTGCAATATACCACCCTTCCCCTTTGGAAAAACTGCGCACCAGTTACCTCCATCACCTCCTGCAGGAAGTTATAGTTTGTATAGTTGTGATGTCCAGCTGCTGGGCGTTTAAACATACCGGTCATAAAGATGTCCTGTGATGACTTATTACCGGCAGACACGTGGCAAACAAACTGGTATAAAGCTGGGTGAATTACCGCCCTAGTTATTCAGGTCGAAATTTTGAAATCTTCCCCAGTCAGGTGCTGGCTGAAGGGGCAGAGGCCTGGGATAGCCTGAAGGAGAGGGAGGGGAGAGATAGAGAGAATGGGAAGTGCAGGAGAGGGAGAACTAGAGAGAGACAGGGGAAGAAGAAGAAGAGAGTTAGGGAGAGGAGGGAATTGTTAGAGAAGGGAAATAAAGGACAGAAAGAAAGGGAAGTGAGAAGAGCAGAAGAGGGAAAAGGATAAGGAGTAGGAGAGAAAAAGGGGTAGAGAGCAGCAGTGTGGCCTAATGGAAAGAGCACAAGCCTGTGAGTCAGAGGAGCTGGGTTCTAATCCCGGCTCTGCCCCTTGTCTGCTGTGTAACCTTGGCCAAGTCACTTCACTTCTCTGTGCTTGTTACCTCATCTGTAAAATGGGGATTAAGACTGTGAGCCCCATAAGAGACAGGGACTGTGTCCAATCCGATTAGCTTGTATTTACCCCAGCTCTTAGTACAGTGCCTGGCATATCGTAAGCACTTAAATACCATCAAGGAGTGTGAGAGAAGGGAGGGAGAGAGAGGGAAGGGAGAGAGAGGAGAGGTAGAGTGGGACAGAATAAAAGGGATAAAGAGAAGAAGAAAGTAGAGAAGGATGGGAAAAGAAAAGCGGCTGAGGGACAGAAAGAGAGGGAAGAGGAAGTGGAGAGAGAGGTAGGAGAATAGGGAGAAGTGGAGGTGAAAAGAGAAATAACGGTAAGGCTCTTATTTAAATTTGATGTGATGGAATCTGAGGACATTTTGTCCCCGTAGACAGGGCTCTGGCCTGCTTAAGAAAGTAGTCCAGTCTGAATGATGGCCACTCCCTTAAGTCCAGGCCAGTTAGGAGCTTAGGCAGGCCTCTTGATTCTGTTTCTTGCAAACTTTTTCAGTGATGAAGATTCACGTGGGTGGGTGTTTCCCCCCCCAGCGAAAGCTCCACTAGGAACTGCAAAATCACTGTGGCTCCCTCAGTGTCACCTCTCTTTGAGAGATAATGAAGATGGTCAGTTTGGATGGCCAGTTTCCTTCCTTGTCAAACAACTGATGACTCACTAGGATTTTCCCAACCGTGGAACCCCGATGAAATCTTGTTCCTGACGTGGACTCGAGGCACTGGGCAGCTGATGTGATTTGCATATGATCTGCAGCCTTGCATCTGCTCTCCTGCTTGATTGTCTTATATAATTTATTTATATTAATGCCTCTCCCTCTAGACTGTAAGCTCATTAAATACGATTGAATGAATGAACCGTGGGCAGGGAATGTGTCTGTCAGCTCTTTGGCCCACGGGAAAGATCACAGGTCTGGATGTCAGATAACTTGGGTTCTAATCCCGGTTTTGCTACTTGTCTACCGTGCGATCTTGGTCAGGTCACTTAACGTCTTAGCCGTGGATGTGGATGAGATCTCCAAGGGAGATGGAAAATAGAAGGGGACCCAGAACTGAACCTTGAGGGACCCCCACAGTTAGGAGGTGGGAGGCAGAGGAGAAACCTGCAAAGGAGACTGAGAATGAAGGTCCAGAGACAAGAAGAGAACCAGGAGAGGACAGAGTCAGTGAAGCCAAGGTTGAATAACGTTTCCAAGAGAAGGGGGTATTCCACAGTGTCAAAGGCAGCTGAGAGGTTAGGGAGGATTAGAATGGAGGAGTGGCCATTGGATATCTCAGATGAAAAATGGGGATGAAGACTGTGAGCCCCATATGGGACAGGGACTGTGTTCAACCTGATTAGCTTGTATCTACCCTAGTGCTTAGAACAGTGCCTAGTGTATAGCTTACTATGTTTAAAAAAAGTGCTTAATAAATACCATTAAAAATGGTGCTTAAAATACCATTTAATACCATTACAAACCATTAAAAGCTTAATACAGTGCTCTGTAAACAGTAAGTGCTCAGTAAATACCAGTGATTGATTGGCTGATTCTGTTTCACCTGTCTACCTGCAGATGTCTTCTTTGGGCAGAGCTGAGCTTTCTTTTTGAAGGAAGCCCTTTGGAATAGTTAAAAATGAGGAGGGAAGCCCATCCCCCCCCCTCCGCCTTACCTCCTTCCCCTCCCCAAAGCACCTGTATATGTGTTTGTACATATATATTACTCTATTTTATTTGTACATATTTATTCTATTTATTTTTTCTTGTTAATATGTTTTGTTGTCTGTCTCCCCCTTCTAGACTGTGAGCCCGCTGTTGGGTAGGGACCGTCTCTATATGTTGCCAACTTGGACTTCCCAAGTGCTTAGTACAGTGCACTGCCCACAGTAAGTGCTCAATAAATACGATTGAATGAATGAATGAATGAACTGGAACTTTTTCACCAGGTTCCTAAATATAATGATGATAATAATAAGATGATGATAATACTATTTAAGAGTTTACTACGTGCCAAGCACTGTTCTAAGTGCTGGGGTAGATACAGGTCAATCGGGTTGGAGAGTCTGGTTTTGCAGATGGTTTTGACCTGCATTTCCCAGGCCCAGGAACTCTGCCCGTGCTGGTGAGCAACAAATACTGTCGATGATAACGATCTCAGCGGAAGAAAAAAATGGAGTCGGGGCCCTGAGACTCGTTTTACTTGTGTTTCATAGCCCTGACTCAAGGATGAAAAGTCAAGGCTATAACATTCTTTTCAGGGTCAGCTCATTAAGTGGTTCAGTCGCTTCTGATTGTCACTGGTCCCTAACCTCCAGCAGAAGCTGGAAATGACGTGGGTTGTTATTACTATTATTAATGATAATGATAAGTATCATTAGAGAAGCAGCCTGGCTCAGTGGAAAGAGCCCGGGCTTTGGAGTCAGAGGTCATGGGTTCAAATCCCGGCTCCGCCACTTGTCAGCTGTGTGACTTTGGGCAAGTCACTTCTCTGGGCCTCAGTGACCTCATCTGTCAAATGGGGATGAAGACTGTGAGCCCCACGTGGGACAACCTGATCACCTTGTAACCTCCCCAGCACTTAGAACAGTGCTTTGCACATAGTAAGGGCTTAATAAATGCCATCATTATTATTATCATTAATAGTAAATATTATTAAGAGCTTACTATGGGCCAAGTGTCGGGGTAGACACAAGATAATCAGATTGCGAGCCCTGTGTCAGACAGGGACTGTGTCTGACCTGATTAACTTATATCTATCCCGGTGCTTAGAACGGTGTCTGGCACACAGTAAGTAATAAAAATTGTGGTATTTGTTAAGCGCTCACAGTATGCTAAGCCCCTTACTAAGCACTGGGTAGTTACGAGATAATCAGGTCTCGCATGGGGCTCACAGTCTAAGGAGGAGGGAGAGCAGGTATTGAATCCCCATTTTGCAGATGAGGAGACTAAGGCCCAGAGAACTGAAGTGACTTGCGCAAGGCCACAGAGCAGAAAAGGGGGAGAGCTGGAATTAGAACCCAGAGTCTCTTTCTCCCAGGTTCGTGCTTTTCAATCAATCAATCAATCAATCAATTGTATTTATTGAGTACTTACTGTGTGCAGAGCACTGTACTAAGCGCTTGGGAAGTACAAGTTGGCAACATATAGAGACAGTTCCTACCCAACAGTGGGCTCACAGTCTAAAAGGTCAATTAGGTCATGCAGTTTCGGGAACCATCTAATTCCTCCCACCTTCCTCATCTCTCTTCTCCTGCTCCTCTCCAACTCGCTTTCTTCATTTTTCTAACCTTTTATTTGTAACTCACTCCAAACGTACTCTCCCAACTTCTTCCTTCAGTCTCCCTGTTCTCCTGGTTTGGAATTCTCCCTCCCCCCAAGTCTTTCAGACTATAGCACTCCCCATAGTCCAAAGCCCTTCTCTTCCCATATGCCTTCCCTGATTAATTCTTAGATTCCCAAGTCATAAAATCTCATCAAGTCCAGTAGTTCATTCATTCATTCATTTGTATTTATTGAGCGCTTACTGTGTGCAGAGCACTGTACTAAGCGCTTGGGAAGTACAAGTTGGCAACATCTAGAGACGGTCCCCACCCAACAAGGGGCTCACAGTCTAGAAGGGGGAGACAGACAACAAAACAAAACATGTGGACAGCTGTCAAGTCATCAGAATAAATAGAAATAAAGCTAGATGCACATCATTAACAAAATAAATAGAATAGCAAATATGTACAAGTAAAATGACTGCAGTAATAAATCAGTACTGTACTACAAAGTACAGTAGTTGTGTATATACTCAATCCACTATTTATTTTGATTATTCTATTAGTATATATTTTCAAGTTTGTCTTCCTCTTTAGCGTGTAAGCTCTTCGTGTCCAGAGAATGTGTCACTTGCTTGTTTTGTACTTTCCAAGTGCTTCGTACAGTGCATTGCGCTCGTGTTTGCAGTAAATGCTGCTACTGCTTTTACTATTAATCCTACTCATAGTACTGTTACAACTACTCATTGAGAAATTGCGAATCTGTGGGTACTGAGGGTGATTAACCGCTTAACTGGATCATAAGTTTCGTCCTGAGAGGAAGTATACTAGAAGGTTTCATTGAAGTTTCGGCCTCTGATGCAAGAAGGGAAATAATTTTTTCAGATATTGTGGGACGCCACCTTGAACCCTGGATAATGGTAAATATATCTGAAGCCCAGATACCGCATTAAGGCTGTAAGCTCTTTGTAGGCCTGGGAGTTAGAGGATGTGGGTTCTAATCCTGGCTCTGCCACGTTTCTGTTGTGCGCAAGCGCTTAGTACAGTGCTGTGTATATGTATATATGTTTGTACATATTTATTACTCTATTTATTTATTTTACTTGTACATATCTATTCTATTTATTTTATTTTGTTAGTATGTTTGGTTTTGTTCTCTGTCTCCCCCTTTTAGACTGTGAGCCCACTGTTGGGTAGGGACTGTCTCTATATGTTGCCAACTTGTACTTCCCAAGCGCTTAGTACAGTGCTCTGCACACAGTAAGCGCTCAATAAATACGATTGATAATGATGATGCTGCGCACACAGTAAGCGCTCAATAAATACAATTGAATGAATGAAAGTGTGACTTTGGGAAAGTCACTTCACTTCTTTGTGCCTCAGTTCCCTCATCTGTAAAATGGGGATTAAGACTGTGAGCCTCATGTGGGACAGGGACTGTGTCCAACCTGATTAGCTCCTATTTACCCCAGCGTTTAGAACAGTGTTTGGCACATAGTGTGCATTTAACAATTACCACAACTTTAACTATTATTACTAAGCACGTGGGACAGCATAATAGAATTAGCAGAAACATTACCTTTCCATATCAAGCTTACAGTCTGTAGAGACTCTACAGACATTAATGTGAATAAATAAGTAATATATAATATATGCGGGCCGGGAATGTGTCTACCAACTCTATTGTAATGCACTCTCCCAAGTGCTTAGTACGGTGCTCTGCACACAGTAAGCGCTCAATAAAAATGATTGATTGATATAATTTAAAGATCTGTACATATATGCTTTGGGGTTGAGGTTGGGGCAAATAACCTAGTTACCTAGTCTTTTAGCAGAAGGTTGGATTTTTAGCTGTACTATCCCTGTCAGGAGATGGATCTTATGTCCAGGTTTTTATTTTCCAAGCCAAGCCCACCTACTTTTTGGCTCCCTCCTTTGTTCTGCCGATGGGATGCCACATCAGACTTCTCTCTGACCTGGGAGGGCTTTGCCTGTTTCTGGAGCAAGTGAATTCAGGGGTCCCCCAAAGAAATGCTCTAAGGCCACATGAAATCTACATCCTTCTGCAAAATGGCAACCATGATGTCGCCTTGTTACCCTGCCTGTCCATTGTATCGTGTAGGATATTGCATGTGTCCCCTTGTCCAGGCTATAGAAGGGCCACCAGTGGCCACTAAACCACCCCAGAAATTATTTGGGAACATTCTTGAAGTATTTCAACCTCTAGACTGTCAACTCATCCTCTAGACTGTAAACTCGTTGTGGACAGGGAATGTGTCTGTTAATTGTTAGATTGTACCCTCCCAAGTACTTAGTACAGTGCTTTACACATAGTAAGCACTCAACAAATGCGACTGGATGAATGAACCAACCTCAAATTAAAAAGCTGGAGAGTCCAGAAACATTTCCAAATTTGTAAGCCCTATCTGCTTGGCCTGGAGGTTCAGATTAATGTCTGAAGAAGATTATGGGAACAAACCCTCATCGTTCATAATAGGCTGCGTACTTCTCCTGGCAGCTAAATCATCGTCAAACATCTGGCAACATGCATGGCTGACTGCTTGGAAAAACCAAGAAACTGAACCTCTGTTTATTCATCGATTTTCTTTGGAAGAGCTCAGGGTACTTTGCCTCTAGAAGCATGTCACTAGCTCTCCGAAAGAAGTGTTTTGGCCTCTTTTTTTTGTGGATGGCTGAGGGGATATGAGCTAACTCACTGTCTTTAAACTGATAAGGCAAATCAGAGGTCTCATTTCAGATCGGGAACTTTCCCCAGCAACCTTTGCAGCGTCAAGATGAGCCATGCTGTGCCAACATGCGTAGCCCACGTTGCTTTTCAAGCGACTTCAACCCTGCAGTAGGAATCATCAGTTGCAATGAGCCAAAGGGATCTGCACAGCCCAGATGACTGATTGGAGAAGGGCCATAAATTAGGGCAATTAACTTCTCTGTTCCCCGGATATCTAATGTGTAAAATGGGGATGGAGATTGTGAGCCCTATGAGGGCCAGAAATTGTCCAACCTGATTACCTTGTATTTATCCCAGTGGATAGTACAGTGCCTGACACATAGTAAGCTCCTAACAAATACCATAAAAAAGGGAGAGAGGAGCTTTTGAACTTTGCTTTCTGTGGAGGTAGTTTCTGTGTCCTGTTACACAATCGCTGAAAGCCCAGTTTGGGGGCTGCAGACTTTTGAGGGAGGTGGTCTCTTTCTGTCCCTCAGCCTCCATTTCCTTCTTCAACCCATAGGCCACAAAGCCCTCCTCCTCAGAGTCTAGAAGTCTTCCTTTCATGGACTCTCTGCCTTCTCCTTTTAGGGTAGGGAACTATGTGGTTCCCAACTCACTAGCTATCTCCTTTGCTTCCTCTCACCCTTTCTTACCCTTTCAGATAACTACTGTCTCCAACTCCCTTCTCCGAGAGAATAATAATAATAAGTATGGTATTTGTTAAGCACTTACCATGTGCCAGGGACTGTACTAAGCGCTGGGAAGGGTACAAGCAAATAAGACTGGACATAGTCCCTGTCCCAAATGAGGCTCACATTCTCAGTCCCCATTTTACAGATGAGGTAACTGAGGCACAGAGAAGTGAAGTGACTTGCCCAGAAGCAGCTGGCCTAGTGGATAAAAGTATGGGCTAGGGAGCGCCAAGTTCTGGGTTCTAATCTCAACTCCTGCTTCTCTGTTGTGTGACATTGGGACAGTCACTTTTCTGTGCCTCAGTTTCCGCAACTGTAAAATACCCGTTCTCCCTCTTGACTGGCCCCATGTGGGACAGCGACTGCATTCGGCTTAACTCATATCTACCCCAGTGCTTGGAACAGTGCTTGACACATAGTAAATGCTCAACAAATCCCATTAAAAAAAAAAAAAAAGTCAGAGGACTTGCGTCCTAATCTCCATCTGCCAATTGTCTGCTGTGTAACCTTGGGCAAATCAGTTGACTTCCCTCAACTGTAAAATAGGGATTCAATACCCTGTTTTCCCTCCTACTTAGATTGTGAGCCGCATGTTTGGACTGTGTCCAAACCAATGAGCTTGTATATACCCTAGCGCTTAGTACAGTGTCTGGCACACAGTAAAGTGCTTAACAAATGTCATTTTTTAAAAAAAGTCTGAAAAGAGGGAAAAAGGTGGGACTCTCCTGTTTCCAGAATGGAGATATAGGAAAGGGTTAGTTAGCTCTTTGCTTAATCTTTAGTAGTTCCTGTATTTGTCTTCCCTTCCTGATGGCAAGGTCCTTCTGGAACCGAATATAATTTGTGTGTTTATTGACCCTCCCGAGCAAGTAATATAATGCCAGGCACAGAGTAGGCACACATGCTAGTAGTGAATAATTAAATATTATTTGAGGTCTGGGGAGAGGAAGCAGCTTACCCAAGCAAGTTATTATTTTTTTTATGGTGTTTAAACACTTACCATGCACCAGGGACTGTTCTAAGCGCTGGGGTAGATACAAGGTAATCAGATTGGATCCAGTCCATGTCCCACACGGGGCTTACAGTATCAACCCCCATTTTACAGATGAGATAACTGAGGCCACAGAGAAGGGAAGTGAGTCACCTAAGTTCACACAGCGAAGTGGCAGAGCCGGGACTAGAACCCAGGTCCCTTTATTCACTCGATTGTATTTATTGAGCACTTTCTTTGTGTAGAGTACTGTACTAAGTGCTTGGGAAAGTACAATACAGCAATAAAGAGTAACAATCCCTGCCCACAACGAGCTCACAGTCCAGAGGCGGGGAGACAGACATCAATACAAATAGACATCAATATAAATAAATAAAATTCCAAATATATACATAAGTGCCGTGGAGCAGGGAAGGGGGGGAAGAGAAAAGGGAGCAAGGCAGGGTGTCGCAGAAGTGAGTGGGAGATGAGGAAAAGTGGAAGGCCTCTTGAAGGAGCTGTGCCTTCAGTAAGGCTTTGAAGTGGGGAAGAGTAACTGTCTGGTGGATTTGAGGAAGGAGGGCGTTCCAGCTCAGAGGTAGGACTTAGGCCAGGGGTCGGCGGCGAGACGGGCGAGATGGTGGCAAAGTGAGAAGGTGAGCACCAGAGGAGCAAAGTGTGTGGGCTGGGCTGTAGAAAGAGAGAAGAGAGGTGAGGTAGGAGGGGGGTGGCGAGGTGATGGATTGCTTTAAAGCCAATAGTGAGGAGTTTTTGTTTAATATGGAGGTGGACAGGCAACCACTGGAGATTTTTGAGGAGTGGGGTGACCTGTTCTGAACGTTTCTGTAGAAAGATAATAATAATGATGGCATTTATAAAGCGCTTACTATGTGCAAAGCGCTGTTCTAAATGCTGGGGGGGGTTACAAGGTGATCAGGTTGTCCCACATAGGGCTCACAGTCTTCATCCCCATTTTACGGATGAGGTAACTGAGGCCCAGAGAAGTGAAGTGACTTGCCCAAAGTCACACAGCTGACAATTGGCAGAGCCGGGATTTGAACCCCTGACCTCTGACTCCAAAGCCCGGGCTCTTTCCACTGAGCCATGCTGCTTCTCTAGATGATCCGGGCAGCGGAGTGACATATGGACTGCAGTGGGGAGAGGTAGGAGGGTGGGAGGTCAGAAAGGAGGCTGATGCTGTAATCTAGGCAGGATAGCATGAGTGATTGTATTAACAGAGTAGCAGTTTGGATCAATCAATCAATCAATCGTATTTATTGAGCGCTTACTATGTGCAGAGCACTGTACTAAGCGCTTGGGAAGCACAAATTGGCATCCTTCGGACTCCCACGCTCTATCCACTAGACCACGCTGCTTCCCTCCCTCCGTTCTAATAGCAAGCAACTCCGGGATTCCTGCATCCCATTTGAAATAGAACAACTTCTGGCCAGGGCGGTGACCACTGATTCTTCCTGGCCAAGGAGGGCCTCTTCCTGTTTAGATGGAGAGCTTGGATTTGCTCTCCTGGTTCTGTTCTGCTATTTCTAATCAGATGAGAAGCCAGGCTGTCCCGGGTAACCCGTTGGAGGGTGAAAACAGACACCTGCCGACATCAGTCACTTCCTAAAAGTCAGCCATGTGTTATTTCTTCTAGGCAAATCACGGATGAAGTTGCTATTGAGCGAGGCCTAGTGTTTGGGTGTGGAGGGGATGGGGGGAGCACAAAGCTGGGTGTCAGGACACTTGAGTTCCAAACTCGGTTCTGCCACTTACAAGATGTGTGATCTTGGGCACCTGACGACGTCTCTGGACCTTGGTTTCCTCATCTGTAAAATGGGGATACAATACCCATTCTGTTTTCTCCCTCAGATCTTGAGCCTCCTGTGGGACAGAGATTGTGTCCAGTATACTTATATTGTAACAACCCCAGCACTTAGCACGGTGCTTAGTACATATTAAGTGCTTGAAATATTCCACTGTTACTATTACCATATTTCTGCAGCACTCTGCTAAAGAACTACTGGGTCTCTTGACAACAGATCCCTTAGGGGTAGAACTTAAGACATCAACTGTGGCTTAATGGTACTTTTGGGGTCTGAAGAATCCCCATTTCACCTACCTCTTGGAATTGGCGTGTCTCTCTAGGTTAGACATTTCCTTTAGACCATGTCTGGCTGGAGGAGCCATGGGAACAATGGGCTAGTGATGGCAGAAGGTGCCGCGATGGAATTTATTTCCCCACCTGAGAGGAGGACATAGTATGGTTAAAGAAATTCCCTTGCCATTGTCTTTCTGTCTTTGAGGAGGGGGAGCCTCTTCCCAGTGCCCTCTTCCTTATGGACTATCCCCTGTGAGGCGGAGGGGGGAAAGGATTAGCCCATCGCTAGCAGGACCTAGATACCTCCGCCCTGGCCTACTTCTTTCACCCCAATTTCCTCTTCACAGTCAATATTTTCAGAGCTGACAATGATGATGACTGGTTTTTTGGATAGAGACTAGTTTTTCTAATGGGATTTCTTAAGGGCTTACTATGTGCCAGGCTCAGTCCCAAGTGCTGGGGTAGATACAAGCTAATCAGGTTGGACACAGTCTATGTGGGACTCAGAGTCTTCATCTCTGTTATATAGATGAGGTAACTGAGGCACAGGGAAGTTAAATGACTTGCCCAAGATCACACAGCAGACCAGTGGTGGAGCCGGGGTTAGAACCCAGGTCCTTCTGAGTCCCAGGCCTGTGTTCCATCCACTGCTTCTTGACTAGTTTCAAAACAGCTGCTTGTATTTCTGAAGCTGCTTGTATTATTTCTGAAGCTCCCCCTCAGGATCTGCGATCCCAAAAGTCTGATTTGCGATGGGAAAACAGTCACCGGCAGTTTGTCTTCACAAGTGAACTGGGCCTCTTAAAGTTCAGGAGTCCCTCATTCCCATTCAATAGACGCTTTTCAGTGAGACAGTTCGGACAAGAATCCAATCTTGTGAGAGTCTACTGAGAAAACCTGAACCCTTGGCAATATGTAGTTTTGAAATTTGCCCAAATCTCTAAAATTACCATAATCAAATGTGATCCAAGGCTGGAGAACAGTCTGCCATTCTTCAGTTTTCCTACTACGAAATTTCTTGCTCTGCTAATATTTTTTCTCTTCTCTGGGCTCCTTCTATTGATTTCCCTCCATTTGACTTTCTCTTCCTGCACATCTTCCAATCAATAGTATTTACTGATCGCTTACTCTATGCAGAACACTTGGGAGAGTTCGAGTTATAGATATAATTCCTGGCCTCAAAGGATTTGTGATCTAGCGCAGGAGATTGATACTAAATTAAAATACAGGTCGGGAAGCAACCGAGTATGACGATATACGCGTAAGTGGTGTGGGGTGGGAATGAGTAACTAAATGCTTCATTTAATGATAATAAATGTGGTATTTAAGTGCTTACTATGTGCCAAGCACTGTACTAAGAGCTGGAATAGAGTCAAGATAATCAGGTCAGGCGCAGTCCCTGCCCCACAGGGAGCTCCCAATCTAAGGGGGAGGGAAGCACATACATTTAGTCACCGTTTTATAGGTGAGGAAACCGAGGCACAGAGATGTGATCACTTGCCCAAGATCACACAGCAGACAGAGTGGCAGAGTCAGAGTTAGACCCCAGATCTACACTGGGTTCTAGATCTAGACCTTCTAGACTGTAAGCTCATTGTGGTCAGGGAATGTGTTTGGTTATTGTTATATGGTACTCTCATTCATTCAATCGTATTTATTGAGCGCTTACTGTGTGCAGAGCACTGTACTAAGCGCTTGGGAAGTACAAGTTGGCAACATATAGAAAAGGTCCCTACCCAACAACGGGCTCACACTCTAGAAGGGGGAGACGGACAACAAAACAAAACGTGGACAGGTGTCAAGTCATCAGAATAAATAGAAATAAAGCTAGATGCACATCATTAACAAAATAAGTAGTAAATATGCACAAGTAAAATGAATAGAGTAATAAATCTGTACAAACATATATATGGGTGAAGCGCTTAGTATAGTGTTTTGAACACAGAAGTACAAGATTCACAATAATGAATACAGACTTACGATGAATGAATGACTGAATGAACGTTCTCTAGCTTAGGCTCTTGTGGGCAGGGAAGGTGCCTACCAACTGTTGTTTTGTACTCTCACGAGCGCTTAGTACACTGCTCTGCACACTTTAAGTGCTCAATTAACACCACTGATAGATCTCCTGACCCTACTACCCCTGTGTCCCAAGTCTACCCTTAATCCTGCCTCTAATGCCATCCTAGTCCTATATTTTCCGCTTCCGCTTACTGAGCCTGGCTGAAGGCCGAAGCGAGGAACGCGTCCCAGAGAAACGTGTCTGGTTCAGGATGTAAGATCCTCTGTCCGTTGCTCAACTCCTGGCATCTTCCCGCAGACTGGCTTCCCGCCCACCCTCTGCCCCTTCCCTCGGACAGTGGGACTGGTCATGCCGGTTTGGCTTTATCGTCAGATATCTCACCTGACCGCACCATCCATGACCACCGACACGGCCGAGTGGCTTTGGCCACGTTCCCTGAATCAATCCACCTTCCTCCTGGACACGGGGAAAGCGCTCCATTTCAGTGTGGAGCTGAAAGGGCTTTTCCCGACAATCAAAGCAACTGGGGAAGCAGTGCAGCCTAGTTCATTCATTGTCGGATTTACTGAGCGCTTACTGTGTGCAAAACACTGTACTAGGTGATTGGGAGAGTACAGTATACATTAAACAGACACATTCCCTGCCCACAACGAGCTAGTAGAAAGAACACGGGCCTGGGAATCGGAGAACTTGCTTTCTAATCGTGGCCCTGTGCCTTGTCTGGTGTGTGAACTTGGGAAAGTCACTTCACTTCCCTGTGCCTCAGTTACCCCATCTGCAAAAGGGGGATTCAGTACCTGTTCTCTCTCTAATCGTGGCCCTGTGCCTTGTCTGGTGTATGAACTTGGGAAAGTCATTTCACTTCCCTGTGCCTCAGTTACCCCATCTGCAAAAGGGGGATTCAATACCTGTTCTCTCTCTAATCGTGGCCCTGCGCCTTGTCTGGTGTGTGAACTTGGGAAAGTCACTTCACTTCCCTGTGCCTCAGTTACCCCATCTTCTGTTGTCCCAGGTTCAGGCCTGCGGGGAGGTGACACCGACCCCAGAATCAGCAGTCCCAGCTCCAGGGTCTTGACGATTCAGCCCTAGGGCTTGGGCCAACCCAAGTTGTTGCTGATTGTTCAAAGATGACGCTGGCAGCGGGGTTGGGTTTCATTCCCAGTGGCGTTACCTGGGAGGGTTTTCAAGGGCTTTTCTTTCTTTAATTTTGTCTTTTTTCCATTTAATGTATTGACGCACGGGGGAGGCGTTTTCTCAAGCCAACAGCCTCAAATGTATTTTTCTTTTTCACTGTCTCACTCTTTCTCTTTTTTTTCTAAGAGGCGGTGAGAGGATTATCAGAAACCATTTCCTGTTTTCTGATCGGCGGCCTCAGATTTTCCTTTGCTTCTGTCACGGTTCCTAGAATTTCTCATCGCTTTAGGAGCTCTTCTCTCCCCAGTCCTCAGGCCCAATGCCCCAGGAAGTCGAATGAATACTCTTGGTTTTTGGCAGGACATAGTGCGGAGAATGTTTGGGTCAACGGGAATCCTCTGAGCCCAGATCCCTTTGCCCCGGTTAGTCCTCGTTCACGGTGAGCTGGGCCGAGATCCCGATTCATGACTCATTCCTCCCCATCTCCTCACCTCCACCATATGCCTCCTCACTGCTCTGAAGATTGGCCGCATCCCCCCTCTCTCTGACACAGTGCTGGGCTGGGGGGCCGGGGAGGGATGGGTTCTAATCCCGGCTCCTCCACTTTTTCATTCATTCAATCGCGTTTATTGAGCACTTACTGTGCGCAGAGCACTGTACTAAGCGCTTGGGAAGTACAAGTTGGCAACACATAGAGACGGTCCCTACCCAACAGCGGGCTCACAGTCTAGAAGGGGGAGGCAGACAACAAAACAAAACATAGCATCAAGATAAAATAAATAGAACAGTAAATATGTAGACGCACTTGCCCATTGTGTGACCTTGGGTAAGTCACTCAACTTCTCTGGGTCTCAGCTGCCTCATCTGTAAAATGGGGATTCAATCCCCGTTCCCCCTCTGCCTCCCCCTTAGGCTGTGAGCGCCAAGTAGAATCCCAGTCTGTTGTACTCTATTTTACTTGTACATATCTATTCTATTTATTTTATTTTGTTAGTATGTTTGGTTTTGTTCTCTGTCTCCCCCTTTTAGACTGTGAGCCCACTGTTGGGTAGGGACTGTCTCTATATGTTGCCAACTTGTACTTCCCAAGCGCTTAGTACAGTGCTCTGCACACAGTAAGCGCTCAATAAATACGATTGATTGATTGATTGATTGATTGTTGTAACTGGGAAGCCTCGGCCTTCCTGTATCCAAGTCATCCAACCCTCTGGCCAGTTGCCAGCCAAGACCTGCCTAGGGTGACTGTAGTCTCTTGGGGCAAGTCCCTGGCTGCCTCTAGACTTGGCGGTGTCTCTGCCTGACTTGAGTCCCCTCCTGACCCAGTGGCCTATGCTCCTTTTCCTCCCTGGATGAAAATGGGGATCACTCTTGCTCCCTAAAACCCAGAGTCGTCCCCCTCCACCCCAAGGGCTCCGCCCCGGCTTTACACTCTGCCCCATAAGAAAATGAGTTGGTCCCATCGGGGAGGTGTATGTTGCTGTTAAAACACCAAAGGAATGCAGATCGGCTTGAATCGAAAGTCAGCTCAGCGGGCCTGTTTTCGATATTAACAAGCATGTATGTTGCATGTGAGCGTGTGGGGAAACTTTCTGACTCATGCCCGGTTTCAAAACTCTCCTTTTTCTGGTGCCAACGTAATGATAGACTTGAGGGTGTGACTGTATCCTCCAGCCAGGAAAAAAAAAAAAAGGAAAAATCGCTCGAATATATTTTAGCCTGGCCAAATTAAAAAAAAAAAAGAAACTGGAAAACATTTCGCTGGAGGTCAGGTCCTGCGGGCCTTCCGCCCTTCCTCAAACAACTCACCAGCTTGGCTGACCTGACTGAGAGCCTATCAGCTGCCACGATCCATTCTTTCGAAAATATTGATTCCTGACACGGGTACTGCAGGGTTCAGCTTAAAAGAAAGCATTTCTAGATATCCTATCTGCAGAGATTGTGTCTACCTTCTCCGTGGTATTCCCTCAAGCTGCAGAGATTGTGTCTACCTTCTCCGTGGTATTCCCTCAAGCGCTTAGTACAGTGCTCACTAAATACCACGGATTGATTGGAATGCCACTGAACCTAATGTGTGTTTGTGTAGGCAGCTAAATCTCTATTTTCCAAACTAATTTATGATCATTTTTTAAATGGTATTAAGTGCTTAATATGTTTTCTAACACTTCTAAGCGCTGGGGTAGATACAAGTTAATTAGGTTGGATAGAGTTCCTGTCCCTTATAATAATAATAATAATAATGGCATTTGTTAAGCGCTTACTATGTGCAAAGCACTGTGGGGTTCACAGTCTGAGGAGGGAGAACAGGTGTTGAATACCCACTTCACAGTTGAGGAAACTGAGGCCCAGAGAAGTTAAGTGACTTGACCAAGGTCCCTGTCACAGGTGGTGCCCACAGTCTAAGTAGGAGGGAGAGAAGATAGCTAATCCCCAGTTTACAGTTGGGGAAAATGAGGCCCAGAGAAGTTAAGTGACTTGACCAAGGTCCCTGTCACAGGTGGGGCCCACAGTCTAAGTAGGAGGGAGAGAAGATAGCGAATCCCCAGTTTACAGTTGGGGAAAATGAGGCCCAGAGAAGCGGCGTGTCTTTCCCAAGGTCACACAGCAGGCAGGTGGCGGAATAGGGAATAAAACCCAGTCCCTTTGACATCTAGGCCCATGCTCTTTCCACAGGGCCCTGCAGCAGATTCAATCAGAAACCAGCTCCAAACTGGAGGGAGCGCAGGGATGGTGGGCAACTAAAACCCACCGATTTCTCTCCTCTGTTCCCCACAAGCTCAGTTTTGCTTCCCTAGTCTTCTGCCGCCTCAGTGGGCCCTCCTAGTCTGCCCTCACTTCTCACGTCCAGCCCTGAGGCCCTTGGCTGACATTCTGCCACTGCCACTTCCCCAGCCACGCGGCCTCCCCCACTCCCTGCCCCGGGAGCTTCCTGGCTTTGACTGGCCACCAAGTTCAGGGAGTGGCTCGCTGAGACTCTGAGACACCTAAGCTGAGGGATGCCCAGCCCTGATGCTTTAATAATAATAATGATGGCTTTTGTTAAGCGCTTACTATGTGCCAAAGCACTGTTCTGAGCTCTGGGGGGGATACTCCATTTTACAGATGAGGGAACTGAGGCCCAGAGAAGTGAAGTGACTTGCCCAAAGTCACACAGCAGATAAGCGGCGGAGCCGGGATTAGAACCCATGACCTCTGACTTCCAAGCCCCTGCTCTTCCCACTGAGCCACGCTCCTTCTTTAGAGACCGGCCAGGCAGAAACGGCAACATTCCAGCCCCAGTATTGTATGGAATAGGCATCATTCCAGACCCGACTTGAGGAAGGAAGTCTGAGGGGAAGCCAAAGTAAGTTTTCGTCCCCAAAGTCCTTCCTGGGAGACAGCAACAATTCAGGGTCCTGGGGGTCAAGGGTCAGGAGGACCGTCCAAAAAGAAAAGGAAGCCATCCTTGACCCCCGCCACCATCTAAGCGCCGGAGACTGCATCCGTACTTGTACCTGCTCAGCCCCCACAAGCTAATTAATAATAATAATGATAATAATGGCATTTATTAAGCGCTTACTATGTGCAAAGCACTCTAAGCGCTGGGGAGGTTACAGGGTGATCAGGTTGTCCCTCGGGGGGCTCACAGTCTTAACACAGGCCCTACTGAGGGCTCACCTCCTCCAGGAGGCCTTCCCAGACTGAGCCCGCTCCTTCCTCTCCCCCTCTTCCCCCTCTCCATCCCCCCGCTTTACCTCCTTCCCCTCCCCACATCACCTGTATATATGTTTGTACGTATTTATTACTCTATTTATTTATTTTACTTGTACATATTTATTCTATTTATTTTATTTTGTTAAAATGTTTGATTTTGTTCCCTGTCTCCCCCTTCTAGACTGTGAGCCCGCTGTTGGGTAGGGACCGTCTCTATATGTTGCCAGGTTGTACTTCCCAAGCACTTAGTACAGTGCTCTACCCACAGTAAGTGCTCAATAAATGCGATTGAATGAATCCCCAATTTAAAGATGAGGGAACTGAGGCCTAGAGAAGCGAAGTGACTTGTCCAAAGTCACACAGCTGACAAGTGGCGGAGCCGGGGTTTGAACCCATGACCTCTGGCTCCAGAGCCCGGGCTCTTTCCGTTGATCGATCAGTCAATCAATCATATATTCTGAATGCTTACTCTATGCAGAGCACTGTATTAAGTGCTTGGACAGGTACGCCAGAGTTAGAAGACACCCACCCGTACCTGTGTGTCTCTCATAAAGAAAGTTCACTTACCTGGTTGGCTCACAATTTTGCCGTGGATACCGATGGATCGGCCCAGACGAACCATGCGTCTCTAACAGTTATATTAACTGTGGCTTATTGTTAGTCAGACCTCACTGCTTCGGCCTCTGGAAAGAGGGAACTCTCAGTGCTTTGACTCCTAGGAATGACCCTATCTATTGAGAGCCGCTTGGATGGGGGAAATCGACAGCTTGCCTGCTGAGTGACCCTGGGCAAGTCAGCTAACTTCTCTGGGCCTAAGTTTCCTCACCTTTGAAAAAATGGGTATTAAATACCTGATCTCCCTCCTGCTTTGACGGTTGGACAGGGAGTGCTTATCTTGTATCTCTTCCAGTGCTTGGTGTAGTGCTTGGCGCAAAATAAGTGCTTAAAAAATACCAGAATGATTATCATTTAATGACTTGAAACATTCAGGGAATACCAGTCTCCACTGTCCCTCTTCCCTCATCTCCAAGGCACCGGAATACATGTCCTCTCAATTCATATTTTACACAGGATTAAAGCCATCATGCATTCTAGACTGTGAGCCCACTGTTGGGTAGGGACTGTCTCTATATGTTGCCAACTTGTACTTCCCAAGCGCTTAGTACAGTGTTCTGCACACAGTAAGCGCTCAATAAATACGATTGATTGATTGATTGATTGATTGATGCATTCATTCATTCAATTGTATCTGTTGAGTGCTGCCTGTGTGCAGGTTACTGTACGGCTCAGTGGAAAGAGCCCGGGCTTTGGAGTCAGGGGTCATGGGTTTGAATCCCGGCTCTGTCAATTATCAGCTGTGTGACTTTGGGCAAGTCACTTCACTTCTCTGGGCCTCAGTTCCCTCATCTGTAAAAAATGGGGATTAAGACTGTGAGCCCCCCGTGGGGCAACCTGATCTCCTTGTAATCTCCCCAGCGCTTAGAACAGTGCTTTGCATATAGTAAGCGCTTAATAAATGCCATTATTATTATTATTATTATCATTACTAAGTGCTTGAGACAGTGCATGGCATATTGAAGGTGCTTAAGAAGCAGCGTGGCTCAGTGGAAAGAGCCCAGGCTTGGGAGTCAGAGGTCATGGGTTCTAATCCCGGCTCTGCCACTTCTCAGCTGTGTGACCTTGGGCAAATCACTTCACTTCTCGGAGCCTCAGTGACCTCATCTGTAAAATGGGGAGTAAGACTGTGAGCCCCAAGTGGGACAACCTGATCACCTTGTATCCCCCCGTGTTTAGAATAGTGCTTGGCTCATAGTAAGCGCTTAACAAATGCCATTATTATTATTATTGTTACCATAATTATTATTTTATTATTATTTTGCACCTGAGGGTACGTATTGTACTACGCATCCCAGATATACTCCTCTCCTCTTCTAGGCTGTTCTCCCCCCCGTCTAGACCTTAAGCTCATTGTCAGTAAGCGCTCAATAAATACGATTGATTGATTGATTGATGGATTGACAGGGAATGTGTCTGTTTATTGTTGTATTGTTCTCCCCTGAGAGCTTCGTACAGTGCTTTGCACACAGTAAGTGCTCAGTAAATTCGATTAGCTGACAGACTGAGAATACAACATAAGTAGACTGTGAGCCCACTCTTTTAGACTGTGAGCCCACTGATGGGTAGAGACTGTCTCTATATGTTGCCAATTTGTACTTCTCAAGCGCTTAGTACAGTGCTCTGCACACAGTAAGCGCTCAATAAATACGATTGATGATGATGATGAACAATAAACGGACACATTCCCTGCCCACAAGGAGCTTACAGTGTAGAAGCAGTAAGTCAATCAGGCGCATTTACTGTGGGCAGAGCACTGTATTAAGCAGTCGGGAAAGTACAGTATAACAATGTAACAGACACATTCCCTGCCCACAGTGAGCTTCTGGTCTAGAGAGGGTGGCAGGCACTAAGACTGCCTCCATCCACCCTCTTCTTCATCAGTAAATCCATATATAGAGAGCTAGCAAAGCAGCCAGAGCTCCGAGCTTGGGACAGTGCACATTGTCAAGTGAGTTTAATTTACGGGGGCAGGGATGAACATATGCGGATCTAGCAGATATACATGTCTCTGGCTCAGGTTCAAAAGCATTGTCTGTCGGATCCTCAGGGTGCTTGTGCTCACAAACACACACAAACACACACCCATACACACAAACACACACCCATAGGTGCTGATGGAGTGTTCCTCTCCCCTGTCACATCCTCCCACACTGCTGGGCTCACTGCGGCTGGAAAAAGCATTTTACTAAGTGCCTGGCAGAGTATAATACAAACGAATCAAGGTCTGTGGACCCCAGCGCTTGGCATATGATGATGATGATGATGGTATTTGTTAAGCGCTTACTATGTGCTGAGCACGCTCTAAGCCCTGAGCGTGGCTCAGAGAAGCAGCGTGGCTCAGTGGAAAGAGCCTGGGCTTTGGAGTCAGAGGTCATGGGTTCAAATCCCGGCTCCACCACTCGTCAGCTGTGTGACTTTGAGCAAGTCACTTCACTTCTCTGGGCCTCAGTTACCTCATCTGTAAAATGGGGATTAACACTGTGAGCCCCACAGGGGACAACCTGATCACCTTGTAAATTCCCCAGTGCTTAGAACAGTGCTCTGCACATAGTAAGCGCTTAATAAATGCCATTATTATTATTATTATGATTACTGGGGTAGATCTGAGGTAGTCAGGTTGTCCCACATGGGGCTCAGTGTCTTAGCCCCCATTTTACAGATGAGGTGACTGGAGCGCAGAGAAGGGATCACCTCGTAACCTCCCCAGCGCTTAGAACAGTGCTTTGCACATAGTAAGCGCTTAATCAATCAATCATATTTATTGAGCGCTTACTGTGTGCAGAGCACTGTACTAAGCGCTTGGGAAGTACAAGTTGGCAACATATGGAGACAGTCCCTACCCAACAGCGGGCTCACAGTCTAAAAATATATATAGCTTAATAAATGCTATTATTATTATTATTTTATATTATTATTATTATTATTATTATTATTATTATTATTATTATTATTTGTTTGCTAGGCACTTACCACGTGCCAGGCACCATTCTAAGAGCTGGGGTGGAAACCAGCAAATTGGGTTGGACCCTCTCCCTGTCCCACGGGGGGCTCACGGTCTCCGTCCCCATTTTGCAGATGGGGGAACTGAGGCACAGAGGAGTTAAGTGACTGGTCCAAGGTCATGCAGCAGACAAATGGCAGCGAAGCTTGTGACTCCCAGGTCCATGCCCTAACCCTATGCAGCAGACAAATGGCAGCAAACCTTGTGACTCCCAGGTCCGTGCCCTAACCCTATGCAGCAGACAAATGGCAGCAAACCTTGTGACTCCCAGGCCCGTGCCCTAACCTTATGCCATACTGCTTATCTGTCGACGGTTATCGATTGATCTCTGCTATGTACTGAGCGCTCGCTTGCTTTGTGGAGAGCCCCGCACAAAACGCTCGGGAGGGTACACTACAACAGAGTTGGTAGATGGGACCCCTGCCCACAAGGAGTTTAGAGGAGGAGTTGGGCGTTAAAAACAGATTATTGGATCGGTTTCGTCACACCCCACAGACAAACGTTTTCAGTCAGTGCCTGACAATGACAAAGTCAGAAATCGTCTTTAGGAGGCATGAAGATGGAGCCATCTAGTCTCGGCTTGCTACCGCTTCAGCAGAACCCTTTCATTTTGGCCTCATGATGGCTTCTGTTTGATTACTCGGTTTTATGAAGAAAAATTGGATCTGGCACCTGCAGTATTGGGGAACATCCAGCTCCTCCATTTTACTCGCTTTTGACCCGCTTTTGACATCTGCCATACACCCCCTGGCCTGGAATGCCCCCCTCCCCACATCCGCCAAGCTAGCTCTCTTCCTCCCTTCAAGGCCCTACTGAGAGCTCACCTCCTCCAGGAGGCCTTCCCAGACTGAGCCCCCTCCTTCCTCTCCCCCTCCTCCCCCTCTCCATCCCTCCCGCCTTGCTTCCTTCCCTTCCCCACAGCGCCTGTATGTATGTATATGTTTGTATGTATTTATTACTCTATTTATTTTACTTGTACATATCTATTCTCTTTATTTTATTTTGTTGATATGTTTTGTTCTCTGTCACCCCCTTCTAGACTGTGAGCTCACTGTTGAGTAGGGACCGTCTCTATGTGTTGCCAAATTGTACTTCCCAAGCACTTAGTACTGTGCTCTGCACACAGTAAGTGCTCAATAAATACGATTGATTGATTGATTGATTGATTTAAATGTGATTGAGACAGCCTTCCTAAAAGGATTGAACAATTGTGTACCCTATGAGTCCACACTTGTTTGCAGAAAACTCAATACACGATCATGTTTTCCTTTTAATGTGCTTCAGTTCCAGTTGCTTGTGACTCCCAGGCCCGTGCTCTATCCCCATGCAGCAGACAAATGGCATCAAACCTTGTGACTCCCAGGTCCGTGCCCTAACCCTATGCAGCAGACAAATGGCAGCAAACCTTGTGACTCCCAGGTCCGTGCCCTAACCCCATGCCATACTGCTTATCTGTCGACGGTTATCGATTGATCTCTGCTATGTACTGAGCGCTCGCTTGCTTTGTGGAGAGCCGCGTACAAAAAGCTTGGGAGGGTACACTCCAACAGAGTTGGTAGATGGGACCCCTGCCCACAAGGAGTTTAGAGGAGGAGTTGGGCGTTGAAAACAGATTATTGGATTGGTTTCATCACACCCCACAGACAAACGTTTTCAGTCAATGCCTGCCAATGACAAAGTCAGAAATCATCTTTAGAGGGCGTGAAGATGGAGCCATCTAGTCTCGGCTTGCTACCGCTTCAGCAGAACCCTTTAATTTTAGCCTCATGATGGCTTCTGTTTAGTTACTCGGTTTTATGAAGAATAATTGGATCTCGCACCTGCAGTATCGGGGAACATCCAGCTCCTCCATTTTCCTCACTTTTGACCCGCTAGACATCTGCCATACACCCCCTGGCCTGGAATGCCCCCCTCCCCACATCCACCAAGCTAGCTCTCTTCCTCCCTTCAAGGCCCTACTGAGAGCTCACCTCCTCCAGGAGGCCTTCCCATACTGAGCCCCCTCCTTCCTCTCCCCCTCCCCCCCCCTCCATCCCTCCCGCCTTGCCTCCTTCCCTTCCCCACAGCGCCTGTATGTATGTATATGTTTGTATGTATTTATTACTCTATTTATTTATTTTACTTGTACATATCTATTCTCTTTATTTTATTTTGTTGATATGTTTTGTTCTCTGTCACCCCCTTCTAGACTGTGAGCTCACTGTTGAGTAGGGACCGTCTCTATGTGTTGCCAACTTGTACTTCCCAAGCGCTTAGTACTGTGCTCTGCACACAGTAAGTGCTCAATAAATACGATTGATTGATTGATTGATTGATTTAAATGTGATTGAGACAGCCTTCCTAAAAGGATTGAACAATTGTGTACCCTATGAGTCCACACTTGTTTGCAGAAAACTCAATACACGATCATGTTTTCCTTTTAATGTGCTTCAGTTCCATCAGACGACGTTTAGAAAGCATATTTTAAACGTGATTGATACAGCCTTCCTAAAAGGATTGAACAATTGTGGACCCTATGAGTCCACACTTGTTCGCAGAAAACTCAATACACGATAATGTTTTCCTTTTAATGTGCTTCAGTTCCAGTTCCTTGTGACTCCCAGGCCCATGCTCTATCCCCATGCAGCAGACAAATGGCAGCAAACCTTGTGACTCCCAGGCCCGTGCCCTATCCCCATGCAGCAGACAAATGGCATTCATTCATTCAATCGTATTTATTGAGCACTTACTGTGTGCAGAGCACTGTACTAAGCGGTTGGGTAGTACAAGTTGGCAACCTATGATGAAAGAGAGATGTAGCTGAAACTAGAGAGGGACAAAAATCGGAATACTTCAGAGGCACCTATTACTGGAATAATAACAATAATAATGATGATGGCATTTATTAAGCACTCAGTATGTGCGAAGCATTGCTCTAAGCGCTGGGGGAGATACAAGGTAATCAAGTTGTCCCACGTGGGGCTCACAGACTTAAGCCCCGTTTTCCAGATGAGGGAACTGAGGCCCGGAGAAGTGAAGTGACTTGCCCAAAGCCACACAGCTGACAAGCGGCGGGGCTGGGATTCGAACCCATGACCACCGACTCCAAAGCCGGGGCTCTTTCCACTGAGCCACGCTGCTTCTCAATACGGTACTTGAAAATTCTGCTGATAGGGTCGTCTTATTCATTCATTCAATCATATTTATTGAGCGCTTACTGTGTGCAGAGCACCGTACTAAGCGCTTGGGAAGTACAAGTTGGCAACATATAGAGACGGTCCCTACCCAACAGTGGGCTCACAGGCTAGAAGGGGGAGACAGACAACAAAACAAAACATATTAACAAAATAAAACAAATACAATAAATACGTACAAGTAAAATAGGGTAATAAATACGTACAAACATATGAAGTGGCCCCTTGACCAGTCAACGGCTGGACTGTCTCCATTCTGGGACGTGAGTGCTGCTGCTGCTGCTTTTATGGTTGGCGTATTTAATTTTAAACGTTCGCTGTGGTGCTTTTTACGCACTTACTATGTGCCAAGCACGGTCCTAAGCACTGGGGTAGATAGCAGATAATCAGGTCCCACGGTCCAAGTAGGAGGAAGAACTCCCAGCCTCCTCTGCCGTGGCTCCCGCCCCTGAATCCCGTGGCTCCAACCTTGTGACTCCCAGGCCCGTGTCCTGTTCCCATGAAGCAGACAAATGGCAGCAAACCTCCTGACTCCCAGGCCCATGCCCTAACCCCATGCCATACTGCTTATCTGTCGATGGTTATGGATTGATCTCCGTGAAGATGGAGCCATCTAGTCTCGGCTGGCTACCGCTTCAGCAGAACCCTTTAATTTTGGCCTCATGATGGCTTCTGCTTAGTTACTCGGTTTTATGAAGAAAAATTGGATCTCGCACCTGCAGTATTGGAAAACATCCAGCTCCTCCATTTTACTCGCTTTTGACCCGCTACACATCCACCATACACCCCCTGGCCTGGAATGCCCCCCTGCCCCATTCCGCCAAGCTAGCTCTCTTCCTCCCTTCAAGCCCTACTGAGAGCTCACCTCCTACAGGAGGCTTTCCCAGACTGAGCCCCCTCCTACCACTCCCCCTCCTCCCCCTCTCCATCCCTCCCGCCTTGCCTCCTTCCCTTCCCCACAGCGCCTGTATGTATGTATATATGTTTGTACATATTTATTACTCTATTTATTTATTTTACTTGTACATATCTATTATCTTTATTTTATTTTGTTGATATATTTTGTTTTGTTCTGTGTCACCCCCTTCTAGACTGTGAGCCCACTGTTGGGTAGGGACTGTCTCTATGTGTTGCCAACTTGTACTTCCCAAGCGCTTAGTACAGTGCTCTGCACACAGTAAGCGCTCAATAAATGCGATTGATTGATTGAATGATTGATTGATTTAAATGTGATTGAGACAGCCTTCCTAAAAGGATTGAACAATTGTGTACCCTATGAGTCCACACTTGTTTGCAGAAAACTCAATACACAATCATGTTTTCCTTTTAATGTGCTTCAGTTCCATCAGACGACATTTAGAAAGCACATTTTAAATGTGATTGAGACAGCCTTCCTAAAAGGATTGAACAATTGTGTACCTCATGAGTCCACACTTGTTCGCAGAAAACTCAATACACGATCATGTTTTCCTTTTAATGTACTTCAGTTCCAGTTCCTTGTGACTCCCAGGCCCGTGCTCTATCCCCATGCAGCAGACAAATGGCAGCAAACCTTGTGACTCCCAGGTCCGTACCCTAACCCTATGCAGCAGACAAATGGCAGCAAACCTCCTGACTCCCAGGCCCGTGCCCTAACCCCATGCCATACTGCTTATCTGTCGATGGTTATCAATTGATCTCTGCTATGTACTGAGTGCTCGCTTACTTTGTGGAGAGCCCCGCACAAAACGCTCGGGAGGGTACACTCCAACAGAGTTGGTAGATGGGACCCCTGCCCACAAGGAGTTTAGAGGAGGAGTTGGGCGTTAAAAACAGGTTATTGGATTGGTTTCGTCACACTCCACAGACAAACGTTTTTAGTCAGTGCCTGCCAATGATAAAGTAAGAAATCATCTTTAGGAGCTGTGAAGATGGAGCCATCTAGTCTCGGCTGGCTACCGCTTCAGCAGAACCCTTTCATTTTGGCCTCATGATGGCTTCTGCTTAGTTACTCGGTTTTATGAAGAAAAATTGGATCTTGCACCTGCAGTATTGGGGAACATCCAGCTCCTCCATTTTACTCGCTTTTGACCCGCTACACATCCGCCATACACCCCCTGGCCTGGCATGCCCCCCCTCCCCACATCCGCCAAGCTAGTTCTCTTCCTCCCTTCAATTCCCTACTGAGAGCTCACCTCCTTCAGGAGGCCTTCCCAGACTAAGCCTCCTCCTTCCTCTCCCCCTCCTCCCCCTCTCCGTCCCTCCCGCCTTGCCTCCTGCCCTTCCCCACAGCGCCTGTATGTATGTGTATGTTTGTATATATTTATTACTCTATTTATTTATTTTACTTGTACATATCTATTATCTTTATTTTATTTTGTTGATTTGTTTTGTTTTGTTCTCTGTCACCCCCTTCTAGACTGTGAGCCCAATGTTGAGTAGGGACCGTCTCTATGTGTTGCCAAATTGTACTTCCCAAGCGCTTAGTACTGTTCTCTGCACACAGTAAGCACTCAATAAATACGATTGATTGATTGATTGATTGATTGATTGATTTAAATGTGATTGAGACAGGCTTCCTAAAAGGATTGAACAATTGTGTACCCTATGAGTCCACACTTGTTTGCAGAAAACTCAATATACGATCATGTTTTCCTTTTAATGTGCTTCAGTTCCATTTGCTTGTGACTCCCAGGCCCGTGCTGTATCCCCATGCAGCAGACAAATGGCAGCAAAGCTTGTGACTCCCAGGTCCATGTCCTAACCCTATGCAGCAGACAAATGGCAGCAAACCTCCTGACTCCCCGGCCCGTGCCCTAACCCCATGCCATACTGCTTATCTTTCGATGGTTATCGATTGATCTCTGCTATGTACTGAGCGCTCGCTTGCTTTGTGGAGAGCCCCGCACAAAACGCTCGGGAGGGTACACTCCAACAGAGTTGGTAGATGGAACCCCTGCCCACAAGGAGTTTAGAGGAGGAGTTGGGCGTTCAAAACAGATTATTGGATTAGTTTTGGCACACCCCACAGACAAACGTTTGAAGTCAGTGCCTGCCAATGACAAAGTAAGAAATCATCTTTAGGAGGCATGAAGATGGAGCCATCTAGTCTCGGCTTGCTACGGCTTCAGCAGAACCCTTTCATTTTGGCCTCACGATGACTTCTGCTTAGTTACTTGGTTTTATGAAGAAAAATTGGATCTCGCACCTGCAGTATTGGGGAACATCCAGCTCCCCAATTTTACTCGCTTTTGACCCGCTACACATCCGCCATACACCCCCTGGCCTGGAATGTCCCCCCCCACCCCAACATCCACCAAGCTAGCTCTCTTCCTCCCTTCAAGGCCCTACTGAGAGCTCACCTCCTCCAGGAGGCCTTCCCAGACTGAGCCCCCTCCTTCCTCTCCCCCTCCTCCCCCTCTCCATCCCTCCCGCCTTGCCTCCTTCCCTTCCCCACGGCACCTGTATGTATGTATATGTTTGTATGTATTTATTACTCTATTTATTTTAATTGTACATATCTATTCTCTTTATTTTATTTTGTTGATATGTTTTGTTTTGTTCTCTGTCACCCCCTTCTTGACTGTGAGCCCACTGTTGAGTAGGGACCATCTCTATGTGTTGCCAAATTGTACTTCCCAAGCGCTTAGTACTGTGCTCTGCACACAGTAAGCACTCAATAAATACGATTGATTGATTGATTGATTGATTTAAATGTGATTGAGACAGCCTTCCTAAAAGGATCGAACAGTTGTGTACCCTATGAGTCCACACTTGTTTGCAGAAAACTCAATACATGATCATGTTTTCCTTTAAGGTGCTTCAGTTCCATCAGACGACATTTAGAAAGCATATTTTAAACATGATTGATACAGCCTTCCTAAAAGGATTTAACAATTGTGTACCCTATGAGTCCACACTTCGCAGAAAACTCAATACACGATCACGTTTTCCTTTTAATGTGCTTCAGGTCCAGTTGCTTGTGACTCCCAGGCCCGTACCCTTTCCCCGTGCAGCAGACAAATGGCAGCAAAGCTCATGCCTCCCAGGTCCATGCCCTAACCCTATGCAGCAGACAAATGGCAGCAAACCTCCTGACTCCCCGGCCCGTGCCCTGACCCCATGCCATACTGCTTATCTGACAATGGTTATCGATTGATCTCTGCTATGTACTGAGGGCTCGCTTGCTTTGTGGAGAGCCCCGCACAAAACGCTCGGGAGGGTACACTCCAACAGAGTTGGTAGATGGGACCCCTGCCCACAAGGAGTTTAGAGGAGGAGTTGGGCGTTAAAAACAGATTATTGGATTGGTTTCGTCACACCCCACAGACAAACGTTTGAAGTCAGTGCCTGCCAATGACAAAGTAAGAAATCATCTTTAGGAGGCATGAAGATGGAGCCATCTAGTCTCGGCTTGCTACCGCTTCAGCAGAACCCTTTCATTTTGGCCTCACGATGACTTCTGCTTAGTTACTCGGTTTTATGAAGAAAAATTGGATCTCGCACCTGCAGTATTGGGGAACATCCAGCTCCCCAATTTTACTCGCTTTTGACCCGCTACACATCCGCCATACACCCCCTGGCCTGGAATGTCCCCCCCCCCCCCCCAACGTCCACCAAGCTAGCTCTCTTCCTCCCTTCAAGGCCCTACTGAGAGCTCACCTCTTCCAGGAGGCCTTCCCAGACTGAGCCCCCTCCTTCCTCTCCCCCTCCTCCCCATCTCCATCCCTCCCGCCTTGCCTCCTTCCCTTCCCCACGGCACCTGTATGTATGTATATGTTTGTATGTATTTATTACTCTATTTATTTTAATTGTACATATCTATTCTCTTTATTTTATTTTGTTGATATGTTTTGTTTTGTTCTCTGTCACCCCCTTCTTGACTGTGAGCCCACTGTTGAGTAGGTACCATCTCTATGTGTTGCCAAATTGTACTTCCCAAGCGCTTAGTACTGTGCTCTGCACACAGTAAGCACTCAATAAATACGATTGATTGATTGATTGATTGATTTAAATGTGATTGAGACAGCCTTCCTAAAAGGATTGAACAATTGTGTACCCTATGAGTCCACACTTGTTTGCAGAAAACTCAATACATGATCATGTTTTCCTTTAAGGTGCTTCAGTTCCATCAGACGACATTTAGAAAGCATATTTTAAACATGATCGATACAGCCTTCCTAAAAGGATTGAACAATTGTGTACCCTATGAGTCCACACTTCGCAGAAAACTCAATACACGATCATGTTTTCCTTTTAATGTGCTTCAGGTCCAGTTGCTTGTGACTCCCAGGCCCGTACCCTTTCCCCGTGCAGCAGACAAATGGCAGCAAAGCTTGTGCCTCCCAGGTCCATGCCCTAACCCTATGCAGCAGACAAATGGCAGCAAACCTCCTGACTCCCAGGCCCGTGCCCTGACCCCATGCCATACTGCTTATCTGACAATGGTTATCGATTGATCTCTGCTATGTACTGAGGGCTCGCTTGCTTTGTGGAGAGCCCCGCACAAAACGCTCGGGAGGGTACACTCCAACAGAGTTGGTAGATGGGACCCCTGCCCACAAGGAGTTTAGAGGAGGAGTTGGGCGTTCAAAACAGATTATTGGATTGGTTTCGTCACACCCCACAGACAAACGTTTGAAGTCAGTGCCTGCCAATGACAAAGTAAGAAATCATCTTTAGGAGCCGTGAAGATGGAGCCATCTAGTCTCGGCTTGCTACCGCTTCAGCAGAACCCTTTCATTTTGGCCTCATGATGGCTTCTGCTTGGTTACTCGGTTTTATGAAGAAAAATTGGATCTTGCACCTGCAGTATTGGGGAACATCCAGCTCCTCAATTTTACTCGCTTTTGACCCGCTACACATCCGCCATACACCCCCTGGCCTGGAATGCCCCCCCCGCCCCACATCCGCCCAGCTAGCTCGCTTCCTCCCTTCAAGGCCCTACTGAGAGCTCACCTCCTCCAGGAGGCCTTCCCAGACTAAGCCCCCTCCTTCCTCTCCCCCTCCTCCCCCTCTCCGTCCCTCCCGCCTTGCCTCCTTCCCTTCCCCACGGCGCCTGTATGTATGTATATGTTTGTATGTATTTATTACTCTATTTATTTTAATTGTACATATCTATTCTCTTTATTTTATTTTGTTGATATGTTTTGTTTTGTTCTCTGTCACCCCCTTCTTGACTGTGAGCCCACTGTTGAGTAGGGACCGTCCCTATGTGTTGCCAAATTGTACTTCCCAAGTGCTTAGTACTGTGCTCTGCACACAGTAAGCACTCAATAAATACGATTGATTGATTGATTGATTGATTTAAATGTGATTGAGACAGCCTTCCTAAAAGGATTGAACAATTGTGTACCCTATGAGTCCACACTTGTTTGCAGAAAACTCAATACATGATCATGTTTTCCTTTAAGGTGCTTCAGTTCCATCAGACGACATTTAGAAAGCATATTTTAAACATGATTGATACAGCTTTCCTAAAAGGATTGAACAATTGTGTACCCTATGAGTCCACACTTGTTCGCAGAAAACTCAATACACGATCATGTTTTCCTTTTAATGTGCTTCAGTTCCAGTTCCTTGTGACTCCCAGGCCCGTGCCCTGTCCCCATGCAGCAGACAAATGGCAGCAAAGCTTGTGACTCCCAGGTCCATGCCCTAACCCTATGCAGCAGACAAATGGCAGCAAACCTCCTGACTCCCAGGCCCGTGCCCTGACCCCATGCCATACTGCTTATCTGACAATGGTTATTGATTGATCTCTGCTATGTACTGAGTGCTCGCTTGCTTTGTGGAGAGCCCCGTACAGAACGCTAGGGCGGGTACACTCCAACAGAGTTGGTAGATGGGAGATGGGACCCCTGCCCACAAGGAGTTTAGAGGAGGAGTTGGGGGTTAAAAACAGATTATTGGATCGGTTTCGTCACACCCCACGGACAGTCAGTGCCTGCCAATGACAAAGTCAGAAATCATCTTTAAAAGGCGTGAAGATGGAGCCATCTAGTCTCGGCTTGCTACCGCTTCAGCAGAACCCTTTCATTTTGGCCTCATGATGGCTTCTGCTTAGTTACTCGGTTTTATGAAGAAAAATTGGATCTGGCACCTGCAGTATTGGGGAACATCCAGCTCCTCCATTTTACTCGCTTTTGGCCCGCTAGACATCCACCATACACCCCCTGGCCTGGAATGCCCCCCACCCCCACATCCATCAAGCTAGCTCTCTTCCTCCCTTCAAGGCCCTCGTGAGAGCTCACCTCCTCCAGGAGGCCTTCCCAGACTGAGCCCCTCCTTCCTCTCCCCCTCCTCCCCCTGTCCATCCCTCCCGCCTTATCTCCTTCCATTCCCCACAGCACCTGTATATATGTATATGTGTTTGTACGCATTTATTACTCTATTTATTTATTTTACTTGTACATATCTATTCTATTTATTTTATTTTGTTAATATGTTTTGTTTTGTTCTCTGTCACCCCCTTCTAGACTGGGAGCCCACTGTTGAGTAGGGACCCTATATGTGTTGCCAACTTGTACTTCCCAAGCGCTTAGTACAGTGCTCTGCACACAGTAAGCGCTCAATAAATACGATTGATTGATTGATTGAAGTGACTTGCCCAAAGTCACCCGGCTGACAAGCGGCAGAGCCAGAATTAGAACCCACGACCTCTGACTCCCAAGCCCGGGCTCTTTCCACTGAGCCACGCTGCTTCTCCATATAGTAAGCAATTAATAAATACCAATAAATAAAACCCCAAAAAGCACAGAGTTGGTAGACACTTTCCCTGCCCACATCTAGCATTTTTTAAAAAAATTCATTCATTCATTCAATCGTATTTATTGAGCGCTTACTTTGTGCAGAGCACTGTACTAAGCGCTTGGGAAGTACAAGTTGGCAACATATAGAGACGGTCCCTACCCAACAGTGGGCTCACAGTCTAGAAGGGGGAGACAGACAACAAAACAAAACACATTAACAAAATAAAATAAACAGAATGTGTACAAGTAAAATAGAGTATTAAATACATAAAAACATATATACATATATACAGGGCTCTGACTCCAGAGCCCAGGTTCTTTCCACTGAGCCATGCTGCTTCTCATATAATAATAATGATGGCATTTATTGAGCACTTACTATGTGCAAAGCACTGTTCTAAGCGCTGGGAAGGATACAGGGTGAGCAGGTTGTCCCACTTGGGGCTCACAGTCTCAGCCCCCATTTTACAGATGGGGTAACTGAGGCACAGAGAAGTTAAGTGACTTGCCCAAAGTCACACAGCGGACAAGTGGCAGAGTTGGGATTTGAACCCATGACTTCTGACTCCAAAGCCAGGGCTCTTTCCACTGAGCCACGCTGCTTCTCAATGGCCTTACATTGTAATAAATTACTACTACTATTACTACTAGTACTCCTCTTACTATTAATAATAATAATAATAATAATAATAATGGTATTTGTTAAGCGCTTACTATATGTAAAGCACTGTTCTAAGCGCTGGGGAAGATACAAGGTTATCAGGTTGTCCCACATGGGGCTCACAGTCTAAGTCCCCATTTTACAGATGAGGGAACTGAGGCCCAGAGAAGTTAAGTGACTTGCCCAAAGTCACACAGCTGACAAGTGGCAGAGCTGGGATTCGAACCCATGACCTCTGACTCCAAAGCCCATGATCTTGCCACTAAGCCACAGCTGCTTCTCTGCTATTCCTACTACCACTATTACCAAGAGGAGAAGGAGGAGGAGGAGGTTGGGCAGATTTCCGTCGCTCCTTCTCTTTCTTACGGCAGTGTCATCAATCCGTCAGGATTTAGTAAGCACTTTCTTTAGGCAGAACACTGTACTAAGTGCTTGGGAGAATTAGTAGACACGATACCGGCCCTTGAGAAGCTAATAACCTAGCAGACTAAAATATATTGCAAGTTGGAGGAAGTAATCTGGCCCTTCTGGGTGGACTGATGACGATGGGAGACAATAAGCTCATTGTGGGCATGGAATGTGTCCGTTTATTGTTGTGTTGTACTCTCCCAAGGGCTTAGTACAGTGCTCTGCACACGGTAAGCGCTCAATAAATATGATTGAATGAAAGATGGAGGAGGAAGGGGGGCAGAAAGAGACCAGCAGGATGGCTATTAACTGATCAGTAATTCTTGAGACTCTGCTAATTAGACATCTCTGCTGCTTTAAATAGGGAATCAGAGCACATAAAAGTAAAATCAACATAATGATCATCATCTGGCTACATTATGATTACAAGTGCAATTTACTTCTGGTGATTCCATTGACCGCTGACTTTCCTCCATCCTCTCTTGCTTCCTCCCTTATGGGGTCCTCCCTTGTGGACCCAGTGAGCGTCAGAAGGGAACCCCCCAAAACTTGTCTTTCGTGCTACTGCAGAATTTAGTCATATGTCGTCGACACCACCCCCCAAAAACCCATTTATGGAAGCAATGTAAGGCCATGAAGGCTAACACTTCCTGACCCAGAAACATTGTTGAGTTTCCTAGCAGCCTCTGGGCTGTTTTTTTTTTGGCCCCAAGTCAGCTGCCTGTCAGCTCCAGTCCCTGGATTTCACTTAGGACTGCAACAGATCGTTCCTCGCATGAGAAGCAGAGATGGCTCTCTGAACTAAAACAAAGAGGGGAACGTATTCTCTCAGCTGTGGCTGCTCTTAAAGACATGTGCCTTGAGAAGAAAATCAAATAAAGGCACACCAAAAATGCCTCCCTGCAAGCGTACCTGGGGAAGGAATGCAGATCAAAAGTAGGTGTGTGAGGGGAAAGTCAAAAAAGAGACAAGGCTGACTTTCTCCACCAGCATGCCACGGAGAGAGAGACTGCAGCCACGGATATTGATCTGGTAACAACAGCATCCCAGTCTGGAGATGTTGGTACATCTAATCAGTTGGTACAAGAAGAGTGATACAGGCTATTCAGATCTGATTATCCTGCATCTACTCCAATGCTTAACACAGAGATTGGAACATAGCAAGCGCTTAAATACCACAATTATTATTATTATTATTATTCCCAGAGCCTCTGATGCACTGGATTTGCAGGAGTTTGGACCCAAACACAAGAAAAAAGACATGCGACAAAAAACACATGAGAAACAGCATAGCTTAGTGGAAAGAGTCCAGGCCTGGGAGTGAGAGGACAGAATTGAGCCGACTGAGAGAAACGGCTCCAGAACTGAGTGGTCTCTATTTCTAATGGCATTTATTAAGCGCTTATTATGTGTCAAGCATTGTTGTAAGCTCTGGGGTAGATGAAAGCTAATCAGGTAGGATAAAGTCCCTGCCCCATGTAATAATAATAATAATTATGGCATTTTGTTAAGCGCTTACTATCAATCAATCAATCAATCAATCGTATTTATTGAGCGCTTACTATGTGCAGAGCACTGTACTAAGCGCTTGGGAAGTACAAATTGGCATCACATAGAGACAGTCCCTACCCAACAGTGGGCTCACAGTCTAAAAGGGGGAGACAGAGAATAGAACCAAACATACCAACAAAATAAATTAAGTAGGATAGAAATGTACAAGTAAAATAAATAAATAAATAAATAAATAGAGTAATAAATATGTACTATGTGCAAAGCACTGTTCTAAGCGCTGGGGAGGATACAAGGTGATCAGATTGTTCTGCGTAGGGCTCACAGTCTTCATCCCTGTTTTACAGATGAGGAAACTGAGGCACAGAGAAGTTAAGACTTGCCCAAAGTGACACAGCTGACAAGCGGCAGAGCTGGGATTTGAACCCATGACGTCTGACTCCCAAGCCCGGGCTCTTTCCACTGAGCCACACTGCAGGGCTCACAGTCTAAATCGGAGGATCCCTGTTTTAGAGCGAGGTAACTGAGGCACAGAGACGTTAAGTGACTAGCCGAGGGTCACACAGTGGGCCAGTGGCAGAGCTGGGATTAGAACCAGGGACTCCTGACTCAGAGACTTGTGTCTGGGGAATTTCAGCTTGACTACTTGAGGGTGGGAATGGAGAGGGGGGCCAGGGCAAGGAAGCTCCTTTTTAACAACCCCTACAACTCTTCAAATTAATTTTGAACAATTAAGGAGGTGTTCAAACCAGACCTGACCTTGGGGATTTTCCTTGGGTTGGAGAGCTGGTCTGGCCCCGTTTAAAGCCACTTTTCTTTTTGTCATGTGATTGACAGCAAACTCAATCCCGGGATGACTCGATTTAGGCTCATTTTACAGCTACCTGGAAGAGGTGGGCTTTCACTAGTGCTTTGAAGATGGGTTGAGATGTGCTCCGGTGGATTTTAAATGGGAGGAGGAAGATACAAGAAAGAGCAACAAGTGAGAGGGTGAGCTTGGGAAGACTGAAGAGGAAGAGGTCGGGGGGGGATAGCGGGAGGAGAGCTTAGTACAGTGCTCTGCACACAGTAAGCACTCAATAAATACAATTGAATGAGAGAGGTGATAAGTAAAAGAGAGAGAGTGCTAACTTTAAAGGCATTGGTCAGAAGTTTCCGCTTGAGCTGGGGAAGAATGGGTAATTATCGGAGTTTTCTGGGGAAACAGCATGGCATAGTGGAAAAAAATAATGATAATAACTGTGGTATTTGTTAGGCACTTACTATGTGTCAAGAATGGGCCTGGGAGCCAAAGGACCTGAGTTCTAATCCCAGCCCTGTCTCTCGCCTGCTAGGTGGGCAAGTCACTTAATACCATGTCGTGCTATTCCTAATTGGTAGGTCCACTCAGTCGTGGGGTAGAGCGCTTGATGCTGAGCAGACAGCTATATGGAAAAGGGCCGTACTTCCATATGGAGGAAAGATTTGTTCAATTGTATTTATTGAGCGCTTACTGTGTGCAGAGCACTGTACTAAGCACTTGGGAAGTACAAGTAAGATAAACCTCTTCAGGACAGGAGCATGTTCCCAAGCCAAAGCCTCGAAAATCGGTTTTCAGAAAAGCGTGTGATAGAGGTCTGAAATCATGTGAATCATCAGAGAAGCAGCGTGGCTCAGTAGAAAAGACCATGGGCTTTGGAGTCAGAGGTCATGGGTTCAAATCCCGGCTCTGCCAATCGTCAGCTGTGTGACTTTGAGTAAAGTCACTTAACTCCTCTGTGCCTCAGTTACCTCATCTGTAAAATGGGGATTAAGACTGTGAGAGCCCCCGTGGGACAACCTGATCACCTTGTAACCTCTCCAATGCTTAGAACGATGCTTTGCACATAGTAAGTGCTTAATAAATGCCATTATTATTATTATTATTATTATTCTCTGGGCCTCCGTTTCCTCAACTGCAAAATGGGGATTCATGGCTTGTTCTCTCTCTTACTTAGACTGTGGGACTGTCCCTTTGTGGGGCCGGGACTCTCTCTGTCCTGGTTAACTGATTCTCTGGCCTACCCCAGTACTTAGAACAGTGCTTGACACACAGTGAGTGCTTAACAAATGTCATAAGAAGAGTAGAGGTGTGCGCAGAATGATGTCTTAGAAAAATGATCCCGGCGGTAGAGTGAAGTACAGACTAGAGAGGAGCCACCAAAGATGGGGAGATGAGCAAAGAGGATGATGTAGAGGTCCAAGCTAGGATCAGGATTCTAGCCAAGAACGTGGATCGGGATTGGAAGGATGGCAAGGAAAGGGGGGATCTGGGAAATGTTGATAGAAAAACTACCAGGATTTAGAAACAGGCTGAATGTGAGAGGGAGAAATCAAGGATAATGCCAAGATTTTAGGCTTTAGAAATAGGCTGGTGGAGTTGTTGGCGATGATAGGGAATTTAGGTGGAGGAGTGGATTTGCGGGGGAAGATGTGGAGTTCAGTATTAGACACATTGAAGGGGCTGAGAGAGAACTCCTCACTTCATGGATGTATTCTGAGGTCTGAAATATTTGGATAATTAGCATCTGTAGATCCAACTTGTGTCGGTTCAGACTCTTGTTCCTTTCAGGACTATGAGAGGTTAATTCCCAGAGAATCTGGCTCAAGTGACTCACGGTAGACTTCTGTTGCGCAGTAGAGAGATTGGTAGTTGAGGGGTCTTTGCTATGAGAGAAACAGCCTGATGAGCTGAGTTCAAGATTTTAGAGAGGGGAATTCTGCCTTGGCCTGGTGAGTCATTTGTTGAGCAAGTTGGTGCACCTTCATGAGCCTGTAAAATGAGTTTCATCACTGAGAATGTCGTGAGTGGCAAGAAACAAAGTTGGGAGAGCTCTTTGCACATAAGCATTGCTTCAGAAATGCCTCCCGTTTGCCACAAATTGTTGGTTGCCCGAGGCCCAAGCTATCTACAAGATCTCCAGCCAGAAGATGCTTCTTCAGTGACAACAGCACTCCTGGAGAGGAAATAAAAAAAAAAAATAATGATAATAACTGTGGTATTTGTTAAGCACTTACTATGTGGCAAGCATTGCACTAAGCTCTGGAGTAGATACAAGATAATCAGGTCCCACATGGAGCTCAGATTCTAAGTAGGAAGGAGAACAGACATTGAATCCCCATTTTGCAGGTGAAGGAACTGAGGCACGGAGAAGTGGAGTGATTTGCCTAAAGTCACAAACAAGTAAGTGGCAAGACCAGGATTAGAAGCTAGGTCTTCTGATTCCCAGGCCTGTGCTCTTTCCATTAGGCCATGCTACTTTCCGAAAGGCCCGGTTGAGGGAATGATGAAATAACGCTAGCTGGAATCTGGTTGACGGCAGATTGAGCACTAAGAGTTACATTTGGGGTGCACAGGGACCTCACCCCAAATCTGGGTTCGTTGCAGAGGTTAGTATGGGGCCTTTCCACTTGCCACAATCATTTTGGTCAGCCCCATTTTTTTTTTTAAAGGTATTTGTTAAGCGCTTACTAATGTGCCAGGCATTGAATCTAGAAAGAAGATAATCAGATTGGACCTAGTCCACGTCCCATATGGGACTCGCAATCTTAATCCTCATTTTACAGATGAAGTAACTGAGGCACAGAGAAGTTAAGGGCTTTGCCCAAGGTCACACAGCAGATATGTGGTGGAGCTGGTACTTCCAGGCCCCGTGGTCTATCCACTAGGCCATGCTGCTTCTCTAGTCTTCCAGTCTTACTCCCTTGGGTGGTGCTGAGTCCGTCTTTATGTCAGACCCTAAGATACTGTTTCTGAGGCAGATTTCGTGCCAACAAAGAAGAGCAGGGCATGTAACGACGAGGGGTTGGGTTAGCTGAGCACCATTGCTCTGGCTGTAAGACTTCCTCGTCTTTCGTCAGGAGCAACGTGGGGGCTGGATCTCCATTTCTCTCACCGGCCCAGTAAAAGTCATACTCCCCTTTATAAACTTCTTTGAAATAATAATAATAATTCATAATAATGATTATCGTATTTGTTAAGCACTTACTCTGTGCCAGGCACCGTACTAAGCACTGGGCAGCATACAAGATTATCAGGTTGGGGTCAGTCCTTGTCTTAAATGGAGCTCATAGTCTTAATCCCCATTTTACAGATAAGGAAACTGAGGCACAGAGAGGTGAAGTGACTTTCCCAAGGTCACACAGCAGACAAAAGAAGGATCAGGGATTGGAATCCGGGTCCTTCCTATTCCCAGGGTTGTATTCTTCCAGTAGACTGCACTGTTTTGTACCAGGTGAAGGAAAATGGCACTTTAGTGTAAGCTTTTTCCCTGATGCATTAATGGCTGAGTGATGGCTCAAATTCGTAGCCTCTGACAGTCTCATGGCAGGAAAATCACACTTCACTCTCCAAGTGCTTCCACCTCCCATTGGAACCAACCGGAACCAGCCCAGTTCAAGAGGTTCAGATCTAATCGCTCCTCAGCTGTTTCCAAACAGTTGGCCCAGCCTTGTGGGTTACTTGAAAAGAGCCATTTAGCGTCTGCAATTGTTCAGCCAGCGATACTTACCCTGCCAGGACCAGGAAGGAGGGATCCATTTTGATTTTTTAGGGCCTTCTTGATCTGCCCTCTCTTTTAGCAAGGGTGGGGTCACCAGAGTGATTTATCTTAGTCACCTCACTTATGGAAAAACAAAGTCTACATCCCAGTTACTTTGGGACAGTCCCGGATTACAGAGGAGGCGGCCCTGACAATTTTAGAATAATGCACAAATATACCAGAATTGAGATTGCCCGGCTAGACTGGTCAGCCTTCAGTACAGTGTCCCTCACCGGCTCTGGCTCATTTTTAGTTTTTGGACCGCCAGGCCCACGTTGGAGTATGCTTAGTATATGCTCAGTAGAAGCAGCATAGCCTAGTGGATAGAGCAATCAGTGGCATTTATTGAGCACTTACTGTGTGCTGAACACTACTTAGACCTGGGTTCTAATTCCGGCTTTGCCACAGGTCTGCTGTGAGACCTTGGGCAGGTCACTTCACTTCTCTGGGCCTCAGTTACCTCATCTGTAAAATGGGGGTAAGAGCGTGAGCCCCATGAGGGTCAGGGATTGCGTCCAACCTGATTACCTGGTTTTTATCCCAGCGCTTAACAAGTACCATAATCATCATTATTATTATGATGCTCAATTCTGTAAAAGGAACTCAGAAATGGAAAGTAAAATCAATCAATCAATCATATTTATTGAGCGCTTACTGTGTGCAGATCACTGTACTAAGCGCTTGGGAGAGCACAGTGGATCTTGTCTTAACCTACACACTCCCCCTTCCTTCCTGAAGGCGAAGTTAGAGTAAATTTCCCAAGTCCTTCAACATTTTCCGCGTTTTATGATCTGCAGCAGGAACAGGGAAGCTACCACGAGCAGAGCCTCAGGAAGAAAAGAACTCCAGGCGACGTGAAGGATAGGGCGGAGGTAGAAGTGGGTCCATTTTCACCTTGGCCATTTGGAATTGAGCAGGCCATTGCAGTTCCTTCTCGGGAAGACTCTGGAAGCAAGGAGATCTTAGGCATCCTGTTTCCCCTCAGGCTGTAGCATGGGTTAGTGGCGGCTCTCCGGTAAACTGACAGGTGGATCCACCCATCCTGCCAGTCGCAAGCCGCCTTTGCCCATCACCTCCCTTGTTTATTCAAGTAGCATATGGCGGGATTGGGAGTGGCTGCGGGGAGGAGGGAGGTGGCCGCGGAATTGATCAAAGAGTCATCGTCTTGGGAAGCCAAGATGGAGCCCCCAGTGCCTGCAAGGCCAAAGGACTCTCTGTCTGGAAACAGCAGCAGAGCTTGTGAGGTTGGGAAGGGACACTGAGCCCGTTGTTGGGTAGGGCCCGTCTCTATATGTTGCCAACTTCTACTTCCCAAGTGCTTAGTACCGTGCTCTACACACAGTAAGCGCTCAATAAATACGATTGAAAGACATTGAGGTCGATCGATAATAATAACAATGATAGTAATAATAATGATGGTATTTGTTCATTCCTTCATTCATTCATTCAATTGTATTTATTGAGCGCTTACTGTGTGCAGAGCACGGTGCTAAGCGCTTGGGAAGGACAAGTTGGCAACATCTAGAGACGGTTCCTACCCAACAGTGGGCTCGCAGGCTAGAATGGGGAGACAGAGAACAAAACAAAACATATTAACAAAATAAAATAAATAGAATAAATATGTACAAATAAAATAGAGTGATAAATACGTACAAACATATATGCATATATATAAGTGCTGTGGGGAGGGGAAGGAGGTATGTGCCAGGCACTGTGCTAAATGCTGGGGTAGATTCAAGCAAATCGAGTTAGACGCAGTCCCCGTGTGAGGCTCACAGTCTCAATCCCCATTTTACCGATGAGGTCACTGAGGCACAGAGAAGCAGAGTAACTTGCCCAAGGTCACACAGCGGGCAAGAGACGGAGCTGGTATTAAAACCCACGACATTCAGGCTCCCAGGCCCATGGGACTCCCACTACACCATGCTGCTTCTCAATCAGTAGTGTTCATTGAGGGCCTACTGTGTGCAGAGCACTGTACTAAGCGGCATGTCTAGTGGATAGAGCTCTGGCCTGGGAATCAGAAGGACCTGGGTTCTAATCCTGGCTCTGTCACTTGAATTTATTACTCTATTTATTTATTTATTTTACTTGCACATATCTATTCTATTTATTTTATTTTGTTAATATGTTTTGTTTTGTTCTCCGTCTCCCCCTTCTAGACTGTGAGCCCACTGTTGGGTAGGGACCGTCTCTAGATGTTGCCGACTTGTACTTCCCAAGCGCTTAGTACAGTGCTCTGCACACAGTAAGCACTCACTAAATACGATTGATTGATTGATTGCCGTGTGGGCAAGACACTTAACTTCTCTGTGCCTTTATCTGGGGATAACGACTGTGAGCCTCATATGGGACATGGTCTGCGTCTAACCTGATTAGTGTGTACCTACCTCAGTGCCTGATGCACAGTAAGCACTTGACAGATACCAGAAAAAAAGACAAACAAAAAAATAAGTGCTTGGGAGAATACAATCCAACAGGGTTGGTGGACCCGTTCCCTAACTGCAAGAAACCCACAGTCTAAAAGGCCTTAATCAAACCATACTAGCTAAGGAACAAGTTGTCTGGTGGGCATCACTCGGTGCAAATTTTGCTGTTCATCAGGGGCGACAGTAGGAGAGACTCATCAGACAGAAAAGGGAGGGAGTTTCCACGTAGTCGAAGTAGTTTAGCACAGCACTCAGCACACAGTAAGCGCTTAATTAAATACCACTGATGGAGCAGAGTCCTACAGCCCTGACCTACCCTTGTTCCCGGAAACCTAAGGGGCAAAAGTTGAATCTCCTCAGTGTTTATTATTATTGTGATGTTTTTTTTTCAGAGAACTCGTTGAAGGTGAATAATAGTTTCAGTCCCCGGGACAGATCATGAGTTCTGACAGGATGTCAAGGACGTGACAGGGCTCGGAAAAATGAAGCCGATCTGCACTGAAGGTGTGTCACTGCCAGGAAGACATTCCTTGATCGACACAGCTATCTGGGCCTCCCCAGAGGGCTTTGGGTTAGCCTAAGGAATGAAATCTGGCATCCAGAACTAGACTAATACTGCTAATACTAATACTGCTGCGTGACTTTGGGTATCCCAGCTCCACCAGTTGTCAGCTGTGTGACTTTGGGCAAGTCACTTAACTTCTCTGGGCCTCAGTTCCCTCATCTGTAAAATGGGGATGAAGACTGTGAGCCCCCCGTGGGACAATCTGATCACCTTGTAATCTCCCCAGCGCTTAGAACAGTGCTTTGTACATAGTAAGCGCTTAATAAATGCCATCATTATTATTATTTGGGCAAGTCACTTCACTTCTCGGGGCCTCAGGTCCCTTAGAATTGGGATTCAGTACCTGTCCTCTTTCCTACTTAGACTGTGAACCTCATGTCAGTCAGTCATATATACTGAGCGCAAGGTACAGAGCACTGTACTAAACACTTGGGAGAGTACAATATAACAATAAACAGACACAGTCCCTGCCCACAATGAGCTTACAGTCTGATTCTGTTGAATTTACTCCAGTACTTAGTACAGTTCTTGATACATAGTGAGTGCTTAAAAAATACTACAATTTTTAATCTCCCCCCCATTTCCCATTCACAAAAGCACCATTAAGAAAGAACTGGAAACTTTATCCATGATCCCTGCCTCCCACTGTAGACCGTAAGCTCCTTGTCGGCAGGGAATATCTCTACCAGCCCTGTTGCACTCTCCCAACCGTGTAGTGTAGCTTTCTACCATAATAAGCACTCAATAAATATCATTGATTGACCGATTGATTGAGCATTCTCTAGGTATGCTCCCTCGTTTGGACAAATAAAAATTCGGAATAATTTTGTAATGGTGAAGAGGAAAGACCGTGAGTTAAGCAACTGGGGGATTCAGGTTCTAATCCCAGTTTTGCCAAATAATAATAATAATATTTATTAAGCACCTATAATATTAATGATGGTATTTGTTAAGTGCTTTCTATATGCCAAGCTTTGTTCTAAGTGCTGGGGGAGATACAAGGTGATCAGGTTGTCCCACGTGGGGCTCACAGTCTTAATCCCCATTTTACGGATGAGGGAACTGCGGCCCAGAGAAGTTAAGTGGCTTGCCCAAGGTCACACAGCAAACGAGCGGCAGGAGCCAGGATTAGAACTCACTTCCTCTGGCTCCCATGCCTGTGCTCTGTCCACTAAGCCACGCTATTATGTGCCAAGCACTGGGATAGAGACAAAAAACATCATTGTCTAGTGGATAGAACATGGGCTTGGAAGTTGGAAGGACTTGGGTTCTAATTCTGTCTCCGCCACTTGTCTGCTGTATGACTTCGGGCAAGTAGCTTGTGTTCACTTCTCTGTGCCTCAGTTGCCTCATCTGTAAACTGAGAATTAATACTGTGAGCCCCATGTGGGACATGGCCTTTGTCACATAGTAAGTGCTTGGTACCATAAAAAAAAAGATAATCACATCTGCCTCTTGTAATGACTGTGAGCAAGTCATTCACCTGCACCATGGGGATAATAATTCCTGCCTTACTTCACAGGGATGTTTGGCTGGACAAAAATAAGCTGATTAATGTTGTTTGCAGGGAATGTCTCCAATAACTCTGTTGTACTGTAGTCTCCCAAGTGCTTAGTACAGTTCTCTTCACACTGTAAGTGTTCAGTAAATACCACTGATCGATTGATGATTGAAGTGTTTAGGGAAGAAAAGCCCCATATAGAATCAGAGTATTTAGAGGTTGGTGCTGTTATTTATAGGGCACTTGATTTACCAGGCTGATCCAATTGAGTTGAAGCTCTTTTCCGGCTAAGGATTGGGCCCTCTCTTCCCAATAGCTTTCTGGGCCTGAATCTATATTTTTATTTTTGTGACACAGCTATTTTGGGGTGAAATGTTTGGTCACCAATTCATAAGCACGGGAGGATTGGCCTAGTGGAAAGAGTGTGGAGAAAAACCTGGTTTCTCATCTTGGCTCTGTGGCTTTTCTGCTGTTCGACCTTGGGCAAGTCGCTTAACTTCTCTGCGCCTCGGTCTCCTCATCTATAAAATGATTGCTGTCTTCCCTCCCTCTTAGTCAGGGAGCCTCATGCGGGGACTGTCTAATCTGATTGGATGTTATCTGCCTCAGTGCTTAATAATAATAATAATAATAACGATGACATTTGTTAAGCGCTTTACTATGTGCCAAGCACTGTTCTTGGTCATCAGGTTGTCCCACATGGGGCTCACAGTCTTAATCCCTATTTTACAGATGAGGTAACTGAAGCACAGAGAAGTGAAGTGACTTGCCCAAAGCCACACAGCTGACAAGCGGCGGAGCGGGATTTGAACTCATAACCTCTGACTCCAAAGCCCGGGCTCTTTCCATTGAACCACGCTGCTTCTCTGTGGACTTCATGCTTGGGCTTCGTGCTTAGCCCATGAGCTTGGTATAAACCTATTAAATTCCAAGTGAAGGTGCTTGGAACAGAACAAAACAGCTGAATACTTAGTTTCGGTCAGGGAAGAACTACAAATTCATTAGTAGAAACGTGGAGTTGTCCCAGAGGCAGATGAGCCAATTCCCAGAGTGATTTTTTAACAAGGCAAGGCGGAAAAAGAGAGAGATGACATATAATAATAGTAATAATAGTAATAATAGCGCTTGCTAAGCGCTTACTATGTGCCAGGCAAAGTACTAAGTGCCGGGGTGGATACAAGCAAATCAGGTTGGACACAGTCCCTGTCCCACATGGGGCTTACGGTCTTAATCCCCACTTTACAGATGAGGTAACTGAGGCACAGATCTGGGTTCTAATCCTGGCTCTTTCAACTGCCTGCTGTGTGACCTTGGGTCAGTTCTCAGTTTTGTCTCCGTAAGGTCCACCAGTGGCATTCAGTGAGTGCTTTCAGTGTTCAGAGCACTAGGGAAAGTACAAAATGACACAGTTGGTAGGCGGGATCTCAGCCCACAAGGAGCTTACAGTCCACAGAGGGACACGGTCATTAAAATAGATGACGTGGAGATGCGATCGGTTGGAAGGAAGTTACATCACTTCAGAACCAAGGAGGAGAAGTGCGGAGGCTGACGTAGGTCAGAAACCCAGGTCCTGAGCTGGCCTGCTCCATTTCCTGTCCAGATCAGGCCACGCTATGAAGGCTTTGTCACCGAACTGTCCCTGCCAGGAAATTCACTTCCAGGATGAAAGGGCAGCCGCTTCTGCTTCGCTGCTACCGGAATCCTCTTCCAAAATGGGAGGCCGTGAACTGTCTGAGCCAGGCCAGGCTCGGCTCTCTGCTCTCCTGACTTCCATCCCGGCTCTGAGATTCCAAGAGAAGCAGCGTGGCTCAGAGGAAAGAGCCCGGGCTTTGGAGTCCGAGGTCATGGGTTCATATCCCGATTCCGCCAATTGTCAGCTGTGTGACTGTGGGCAAGTCACTTCACTTCTCTGTGCCTCAGTTCCCTCATCTGTAAAATGGGGATTAAGACTGTGAGCCCCCTGTGGGACAACCTGATCACCCTGTAACCTCCCCAGCGCTTAGAATCAATCAATCAATCAATCAATCAATCGTATTTATTGAGCGCTTACTGTGTGCAGAGCACTGTACTAAGCTCTTGGGAAGTACAAGTTGGCAACATATAGAGACAGTCCCTACCCAACAGTGGGCTCACAGTCTAAAAGGGGGAGACTGCGCTTAGAACAGTGCTTTGCACATAGTAAGCACTCAATAAATGCCATCATTATTATTATTATTATTATTATTCCAAGCCCCCAAGGCCTTCTCTGCCTCCTCCAGGGCTCTGACGAGCAGACAAAGAGGCCACACAAACCCATGATCCTGCCAAGCACCGACCAGGATTTGGAAGGAAAAGCCCAAAAAGACCAAGCCTCCCCCCAGCCCCAAACCTCGACCAAACGACCATCGGGATTTAAGGCCTGGAGCTTGAGGAGGGGCTAGAATCAGCTCCCTAACCCCCACCAGAAGATGGAGATGATACCTATTCTCCCTCCCCCTTGCCCTGAGTCCAATCTAATAATAATAATGATAATAAGAATCGTGGTGCTTGTATGTGCCAGGTACTGTACTACACACAAGCAAGCAAATCGAGTTGGACGCAGTCCCTGTCCCGTGTGGGGCTCACAGTCTCAATCCCCATTTTGCAGAGGAGGTAACTGGGGCATAGAGAAGTGAAGTGACTCACCCAAGATCACACAGCGGACAAGTAGTGCAGCTGGGATTAGAACCCATGACCTTCTGACTTTCGTAGAGGCCCGTGTTCTATCCATTTTGCTATGCAATCTGCTTACAGTGTATCAGTTCCAGCACTTAGTATATGGTTTTGCATGTGTGAGCCCATTGTTGGGTAGGGACCATCTCTATATGTTGCCAACTTGTACTTCCTAAGCGCTTAGTACAGTGCTCTGCACACAGTAAGCGCTCAGGAAATACAATTGAATGAATGGTGAGCTCTTAACATACACCACAGTGGTTGTTATTTATTATTATTATTATTATTATTATCATGGCCCTCCTGTGCCTCAGGGGTTCGTGTGAGGGATATGGTGGTGCCCTCTTTGCTGGCAGGAGTCTCGGCGTTGGAATGGGTGCCAAGTGCCAGCAATTCCTGCCTGAGCTTGGGCTCGTGGAAGCAGGGATTGGAAAAATGTTGGAAACCAAGCAAGCCATGGGACAACAGGAGAGTCACACAACAGTAGCGTTGCCTAGTGGAAAGAGCAAAGGACCAGAAGTCGGGAGACCTGGGTTCTAATGCTGACTCCGCCACTTACCTTGGGCAAATCACTTAATACCGCTCTGTGTCTCAGTTTCCCCACCTGTCCCTTCTCCCCTTTAGAATCCGAGCCTTGTGTGGAACTGGGAGTGTGCCTGACCTAATCATATTGCGTCTACGTGGCTCAGTGGAAAAGAGCATGGGCTTTGGAGTCTGAGGTCATGGGTTCAAATCCCGGCTCTCCCAACTGTCAGCTGTGTGACTTTGGGCAAGTCACTTGATTTCTCTGGGCCTCAGTTCCCTCATCTGTCAAATGGGGATTAAGACTGTGAGCCCCCCGTGGGACAACCTGATCACCTTGTAACCCCCCCAGCACTTAGAACAGTGCTTTGCACATAGTAAGTGCTTAATAAATGCCATCACTATTATTATTATTATTATTGCCTCAGCAGTAAATGCAGAGCTTGGTACATATTAAGTGCCCCTGCAATACCACCAACAGGACCTTGGCCATGGCAGCAGTTATTTCCCAAGACCCAGAGAGAGTAGAATGAAAAGGGAACATCCATCATCATCATCATCATCATCAGTGGTACTTATTGAGCGCTTGCTATCTTTAGACTGTGAGCCCACTGTTGGGTAGGGACTGTCTCTATATGTTGCCAATTTGTACTTCCCAAGAGCTTAGTACAGTGCTCTGCACATAGTAAGAGCTCAATAAATACGATTGATGATGATGTACAGAGCACTGTACTAAATGCTTGGGAGAGCACACTGCAATAGAGTTGGTAGGCACATTCCCTGCTAACAGCGAGGTGGTAATCTAGCATGGGGAGACAGACGTTAATAGAAATAAATGATTTATAATATATAATTTAAAGGTATGTACATCAGTGACGTGCGGTTGAGGATGGGGTGGCTCTCAAATGCCCAGAGTTCACAGATCCCAGCGCATCCCCCAACCCATTGTAAAAAATGAGATGAAAAGAAATGAATTGCCAAACTGAAGGCACGGGGTTCCCTCCGGCGAAACTTTCCTCCCTCAGAAAAACAAGAACAAGAGACCGGTGAGAACTTTAACTGAAATGGGACCAGTCTGGTGAAGAGGGAACTGAAAAGGGCACCGCCGAGGGTTTATTTACATTTACCTCCCACCCTTTCCGCACTTGGAGTATTTTAGGAGCAGAAATGTGATTTCTGCATGATCGACGTCTGGGTCTCTCAGCAGGATGAATCAGGTCGGGACACCTGGGGAGGGAGATTTGGGCGGCTCACGTGAGGTGTGTTGGCTGGGGGCTGCCCAGCCCCTTTGAGGGGAGGGGATCTTTAGGGGCTTGCCCTGTGGCCTGGCCTATTCTTTCACCTGTAGGCTGGGGGAAAGAAGTTTTCTGATGCTCTTTGGCAAGCATGAGGGAATTTCCTGCATGACCTGGCCAGATTTCAGTCAAGAACCTTTATTTCTCCTGCCCTGGAGACAGGGTCCCGACCCCAGCAGGACACGGGTGATGAGGCGATCTGACGCTCTGTGGCCTCAAAACTTACAGGCACATTTATCCTCCCTATTGACCATGGACTAGCGGGGCAGTTCTTTTTACTGTCAGGTTTGGTTTTGTGTCTTTTGTGTGCTTGTGCCATGTTGAAGCTGGATTTGCACCTTGAGGTGAACTGTTTGGGCACAGTTGTAATCCATCAACCCATCAATCAGTCAGTGGTATTTACTGGACACCTGCTTTGTGCAGAGCATTGTACCAAGTGTTTGGAAGAGACACAGCGTGGCCTAGAGGATAAAGCAAGAGCCCGGGTGTCAGAAAGACCTGGGTTCTAATTCCGGCCCTCTTATTTGTTTTCCAGTAGAGCACTCATGGTATGAATAGAAATAAACAGCAAAATGAAATAGGCATGATGACTCGAGTATCGAGATGAAGACCACAGCCGTTCGATCACTGGCGAGGCCTCGGTTTGTAGTCCTACAGATGGGTTGGGCCTGAACGGTGTTTTCATTGTATTGGGTCTCATCCCCTTGGAGGGTGGTACATCCTAAAGGCATTGGCATGGGCTGCAGTGAGGGCAAATCTTTCCAGGCGCTCCGTCAGACGTGTTCCTGTTTATGGCTGCCACGGGCCCGGGCAGGTCTGGAGCTGAAGAACTACATTCACCCATCAGTATCTTCTATCCGTTGCCTTTTGTTTCTAGTCAGCTAGAGAGGCCACTGCCAGACAACTTTAAAGTGAGCTTCACAACGTTTGAGCTTTCCGAACTTGATTCAGGACTCGATTCAAAGGCCTGAAACCGGGAGACGTCGGCTCCAGGAGCCCACACACTCAATTCGGGGATGATCTTTAGCCTTTTCTAACCTGAGGGCCTAGATCCCTGGGGAAACTGACCCCAGTGAGTCCAGGGCAAAGGAAGGTGCTCTGTGAGTTCCCTCTCCTGTGTTCCGGAATATGGCTACAGATGTTCCAAATACAGTGCAGGCAGCGGGAGAGAATGGAGGGAGTTGGACTGGGTGAATGGAAAAAGAAAGGAGGAAGAGGTAGAGAAGAAATTGAATTGAGAGGAGGGGGAAGAACACCGTACTAAACGTTTGGAAGGTAGAATTCAACGGGGTTGATAGGCCCAATCCCTGCCCTCGAGGAGCTTACACTCTATGGGCTCCATCTTCGGGGTGCCTGAGTGGAGAGGATGTTGGTCAGAGCCCGGCTTCATGGGCTTGCCTGGAGTGTAAAACCGAGAAGCAGCATGGCTTAGTGGAAAAGAGCACAGCCCGGGAGCCAAAAGGACCTGGCCTTCTGGGACCGGGAGGATTACGAGGTGACCGATTGGGAAAGAAGTTAGGAAAGTTCCCTCTCCAGTTGATTTATCGTTATGACACCACTGGGGTCATACAGAGCTCACCTCCTCCAGGAGGCCTTCCCAGACTGAGCCCCCTCCTTCCTCTCCCCTTCCTCCCCATAGCCTTACCTCCTTCCCCTCCCCACAGCACCTGTATATATGTATATATGTTTGTACATATTTATTACTCTATTTTATTTGTATATATTTATTCTATTTATTTTATCTTGTTAATATGTTTTGTTTTGTTGTCCGTCTCCCCCTTCTAGACTGTGAGCCCGCTGTTGGGTAGGGACCGTCTCTAGATGTTGCCAACTTGTACCTCCCAAGCGCTTAGTACAGTGCTCTGCAGGCAGTAAGCACTCAGTAAATACGATTGATTGAATGAATGAATGAATGTATCCTATCTCTCCACAGGCAGCCCCCGCCACCACTGAAACCCCACAAAAAACCCCCTTCAGTTTCTTTTAGAGAAGAAAAATAGCTATACCATGAAAGAAGAGTATCAAGGCACCAATAGAAAAATAACCCCAAAGAGGAAATGACAGAGGGAGAGAGGAAGTTGGCAAGTCTCTGAAGAAGTAAGTCAGCAGTTTCCTGTGGGACCTTGGTAATGAGCATCTGAAATTGCTGAGGCCACAAAAAATCCAGACAAGAAAATCCCTGCGGCCTCGCTCTCCTCATCCGCTAAAGGGGGCATAAACGGAGAACTGAATCAGGAAGAATTCCTCTCAAGTGACCTCGTTTGGGGTTGGAGCAGGGAAAAGGTTATGAGGTGGGACCTCAGGGTAACTTACTGGAATTATGTCCAGGGAAAGTTTCTACATCAGGATAGCAGCCTACTTAGTCCTCGTCCTAGCTGGCAGGCCTCATTTATGACTGAGGAGTCCCCATCTCATTCCTGGACTGAGCAGAGCCTCATTTTGTTTGTTTTATGGTATTCGTTAAGCGCTTACTGTGTAGCAAACACCGTTCTAAGCACTGGGGTAGGTACAAGTTAATTAGGTCGGACAAAGTCCCTGTCCCACATGGGGCTCAGTCTAAGTGATAATAACAATAATAATAATGTTGGTATTTGTTAAGTGCTTACTATGTGTGAAGCACTGTTATGAGCGCTGGAGGGGATACAAGGTGATCAGGTTGTCCTACGTGGGGCCCCCAGTCTTAATCCCCATTTTACAGATGAGGGAACTGAGGCACAGAGAAGTGAAGTGACTGGCCCAAGGTCAAGTGGCAGAGCCAGGATTAGAGCCAATGACCTCTGACTCCCAAGCCCGGGCTCTAATCTAATCAATCGAGCAGCGTAGCCCACTGTTGGGTAGGGACCGTCTCTATATGTTGCCAACTTATACTTCCCAAGCGCTTAGTACAGTGCTCTGCACACAGTAAGCGCTCAATAAATACGATTCAAAAAAAAAGAGCACGAGCCTGGGGAATCAGAGGACGAGGGAGAACAGGTATTTAATCCTTATTTTACAGTTGAGGCACAGAGAAGTTAAGCGAGTTGCCCAAGTTTACACAGCAAGCGATTGGCAGAGTCGGGTTTAGATCCCAGGTCCTTCGACTCCGAGGCCCGTGCTCTTTCCACTAGGCCTCGCTGTTTCAGGAGTAGCACTAAGCTGGGTGGGTTTTTTTTTTCTCTCTCTCTTTCTCTGTCTTGTTCTCAGCGGGCAGCAGGCGACAGGCCTCCTGAGGCTGAAGGTGCCCGCTTTTTCACACCTGCTTGGAAACCAACAGCTGGGGCCAGCACGGCCTAAGCCAGAAGCCGGGTTTGTCCCAAGAACCAACACGCAACTTAGAGATTTATCGGGGCCCACGCCTTTGCGTGCTAGAACCAGCAGTGCCTTTGGGCGTGCACCAGCCTGTTACCTGAATCTAGTCAAGAAGTTGGAGGAAACTCAGGGCAGCTAGTGATGGACTAATTGAACTGGAGGTGTCCCAAGGCTCATCAGAAGGTTCTGGCCCGAGACTTCTGTGCCAGGAAATCTCCCCCCTTTTAGACTGTGAGCCCACTGTTGGGTAGGGACTGTCTCTATATGTTGCCAATTTGTACTTCCCAAGCGCTTAGTACAGTGCTCTGCACATAGTAAGCACTCAATAAATACGATTGATGATGATGGCGTGAAAGCCTTCAGTAACGGTGCCACTAACGTTACCCTCCATCTTCCCTCCATCTACCACGGGCTGAGGTCAGTCGTGACCTCCAGGGAACGGAGACTCTGATCTAAACGGAACATTTCTCTCAGTCAAAGATACCCGTCTCTTTAGCTACCTGGAAGTGGGGAAAATTTCCTCTCAGAGCCAGGCTCGAGTGCAAACCAGACCCCAGCGGACCAAAAAGTATCCTCACAGAGGAGCTATGGAAAACATTCCTAAAATGGCCTGACTGAACTCCGGTAGAAGACTCACACCCTTCAGTGTTTGTGGCCAAAAGGTTCAGGCCTTGTCCGTAGACTTGGGACGGACAACACCCCATCAGATATGCAAAACTCTCAAGAGCAACATCTGCTTTTATCAGAGTCGGCTTCTCCCTGGCTCAGATCAAAGAACCTGAACGCTTCCACTCTGTGTATCGTCCAGAGCACTTATTCAACCCAAAGTGGGGCCATCTTGGCTGGAGATTTTCCTTTCCACAGAATTTCCTGTTCCCTCTTTGTATCCCCGCAGCTACTGCTGGTGGCATTGGGGAAGTCCAGAGGGGCAGAGGGGAAGATCCCAGAGGCCAGGGAACCTCCACCTCCTTGGGCTTCTCATTTCTGTCCTCTGTGAGAGAGACCATCTTCTGGTTGGGGTGGAAAAGTTGTCAGTTGCTCATTCTCCCTCTTTCCAGGGAGGCTTCATAATGATAACTGTGATATGTGTAAAGTGCTTACTATGGGCCAAGCCCTGGGGTAGATGCAAGATTCATTCAATGATATTTATTAAGTGCTTACTGTGTGCAAAGTAAGCACTTGGGAGAGTACGATAACAGACATATTCCCAGCTCACAACGAGATAATCGGGTCCCACATGAAGCTCACAGTCTACGTAGGAGGGAAAATGGGTATTGAGTCCCCATTTTGCACGTGAGAGAACTGAGGCACAGAGAAGTTATATGACTTATCCAGGTCACAAAGCCCATGAATGTCAGACTGGGGATTAGAACCCAGGTCCTTTGACTCCAGGCCCATGCTATTTCCACCAGGTTACGTTGCTTCCTCAGTAGGAAGATGGACATAAGAAACCAAAGATATAACCTGGTAACTAAATTCTATGCTGGACGCTGCCTTTCTATGTAGACTGCGGGTTCACCTACTCTAGCAGTGTGAAATCAATCTTTCAATCAATCGTTGTTGGGTAGGGACTGTCTCTATATGTTTCCGACATAATAATAATAATAATAATAATAATAATGGCATTTATTAAGTGCTTGCTATGTGCAAAGCACTGTTCTAAGCATCGGGGAGGTTACAAGTTGATCAGGTTGTCCCACATGGGGCTCACAGTCTTAATCCCCATTTTCCAGATGAGGCAACTGAGGCCCAGAGAAGTGAAGTGACTTGCCCAAAGTCACACAGCTGACAAGTGGTGGAGCGGGGATTTGAACCCATGACTTCTGACTTCAAAGCCCGTGCTCTTTCCACTGAGCCACACTGCTTCTCTTCTTCTTCTTGTACTTCCCAAGCCCTTAGTACAGTGCTCTGCACACTGTAAGTGCTCAATAAATATGACTGAATGGTATTTATGAAGCACTTACTGTGCCTGGAACACTGTGCAGAGCACTTAGAAAAGTACAATGCAGCAGAGTTGGTAGATGATAATAATAATAATGATGATGGCATTTATTAAGCACTTACTATGTGCAAAGCACTGTTCTAAGTGCTGGGGAGGGTACAAGGTGATAAATTTGTCCCACGGGGGGCTCACAGTCTTAATTCTCATTTTACAGATGAGGTAACTGAGGCCCAGAGAAGTTAAGTGACTTGCCCTAAGTCACACAGCTGACAATTGGAAGAGCCAGGATTTGAACGCGTGACCTCTGACTCCAAAGCCCATGCTCTCTTTCACTGAGCCACGCTGCTTCCCTGCCTACATAGAGCTTACAGTCTAGATTAGGGAGCTCACCCAGTTTGCTAGCTGAACAATTCCATCTTAACTCAGGCTGGGGCCCTGTGTCTTCAGAGATAATAATAGTGATGATGATGATGATAATAACTGTGGTAATTGTTAAGTGCGTACTATATGCCACCACTGTACTAAGTGCTGGTTTTGATACAAGCTAATCAGGGCCCTCATGGAGCTCTCATTCTAAGTAGGCAAGAGAACAGGTATTGATTCCCCATTTTGTGGATGAGGAAATTGACGCACAGAGAAGTGAAGCGACTTTTCCAGTGACACAGAGCAGGCAAGTGGTGGAGCAGGATTTGAACTCAGGTCCTCCTACTTCCAGGCCTGTGCTCTTTTCACTACGCCACTCAGCTTCTGGGTTCGTCTTGTAGTATTTAGAAATGACAATTTCCCATAAAGGGGAGTTTCCCCTCTCTCACTCCTCCTTCCCTTATAACTCTCCTCTTTCCCCGTTGCCCTCTGCTGAATGAACTCCCACTGTTGGGTAGGGACCGTCTCTATATGTTGCCAACTTGTACTTCCCAAGCGCTTAGTACAGTGCTCTGCACACAGTAAGTGCTCAATAAATACGATTGAATCAATCAATGAATGAACTGAAAAAGGATGGATCATCGGTAGGCTGGGAAGGTCTTGTGGGTCCTGGACATTCCCAGCAGGTGGGAAGTCAGTTCCAGTCTCTGAAACAGCATGAAGTTCTGTGTTCAGAAACCAGTCAGGAAAGAGTTTTGCATGTTCAAATAACTTTGTGACCGATCAGTCTAATGTAGCTGTCAAAATGTATTCAGGGAACCTTTCATGTTTACCTATGTGGTCGTAAAAATTGTACCTCGCATAGGACAGTAATAAAAAAGCAAACAGGTTTTTCTTATTTAATCACAGCATTAGATTCTGGAACCTGGCTGTATGATATGAAATATACTGTATAGTTCTTTGTTTTAATGAGCTGAAGCATTCTCTCTCTCCCTCTTTCTCTCTCTCTATATATCTTCTTGCTTGATAAATGATAAAAAAACCCTGAAAACATCCATCCTCTTCCATCTTACAATTTCAAAATGCCCCAAACCCAGATCTCCCTAATGCTCCCTGCATTTCTGAGACTGATAGAAGGCAAAATAGTTTTCTCAGTAGGGCAGGTGGACAATAGAATTGCCCAAGAAGACCAGAGAAGCAGCTTAGCCTAGTGGAAGAACATAGGCCTGAGAGTCTGAAGGACTTGGATTCGAATCCCGACTGACATTTGTTGGCTCTGTGACCTTAGGCAAGTCACTTAACTTCTCTGTGCTTCGGTTACCTCATCTGTAAACTGGGGATTAAGACTGGGAGCCCCACGTTGGACAGGGACTGCGTCCAACCTGATTAGCTTATATCTACCCCAGGGCTTAGTACAGCGCCTGCCACGTAGTAAACGCTTAACAAATACCGTAAAAAGCCCCCCAGAACAAAAACGCTCTTCAAATCGGAACTGGGCAGCCAACAAATAAAAGTCCAGGTTCCCAGCCCACAGTTTGCAACCACTGGTGAGCCAACCCACACTTTTAAGTAGCTATTTTACGTTTTCCACTGCAAAACTGAAAATAAGGCCTTTGCATGCAGTTCACAGTAGTCACATCTTTTGTTTAGGTGAAGCTATTGGGAAGTTCCATCAGAGGACACCCTCAGGCATTGAAAGAAAGAGAACCCTTCCTTTGGAGTGGGTCTGTTATCATTTGGTTTCCTTTGCTTTTAGTCACTTCTCTCAGTTGTGGGTGTAAGTGAGATCTCAGCCAGAAACTCTCTCAATTAGGTATGTGAATGAGAAAAGACACATCTCCTCCAAGATGCCCCTCCCTTCCTCTTTTCCCACTCGTTCTGTGTCACCCTGACTTGCTCCCTATGTTCTTCCCCCCTCCCAGCCCCTCCGCACTTATGTACATATTTGTAATTTATTTATTTGTTTTGATGTCTGCCTCCCCGCCTCTAGATTGTAAACTTGTTGTGAGCAGGGAATGTGTCTGTTTGTTGTTGCATTGTCCTCTCCCAAGTGCTTAGTACAGTGCTCTGCACACAGTACGAGCTCAGCAAATACGATTGAATGAATGAAGGAGAAAGACATCACAGCTGTGAACTCAATGAGAGTCACAGCAACCCTAAAAGGGATTTGTCTCCTGTCACCTGGATATGGTGTTAGGACAGAAAAAAAATGACAAATTTCAGGTCTTGTGAGACCCCGTGCTTTCCTCTCAGGACTATCCCTCGTCCTTGGTCTTTCAGTGTTTGGAAATTCCAAGCATGTTACCACTAGAACTCCCTCCACCACCCATACTGGTTACCCAACGAGCTATCACCGGTCTGCTTCCTTTGAATGGTGGGGGACGCTTGAATAATTGGACCAAAGAGACAATTTTTCTGGTCCTACTGCCTACAGGGCAGCCCGCCTAGGCCATAGCACATTGGACTCTCCCCTTCATGATGTCCCTGTACCACAGGAGCCTCACAGTCTACGTAGGAGGGGGAACAGATACCGGACCCTCATTTTATAGGTGAGGAAAATCAGGCCCGGAGAAGTGAAGCGACCTAGTGGAAAGAGCACGGGCCTGGAATTTCTTAACCCAGCTTCTCTATTTGTCTTCTCTGTGATCACTTAACTTCTCTGTGCCTGTTTCCTTAATGAAAAATACATATCGGATTGCTGTTCTCCCTCCTGCTTAGACTGTGAGCCCCTTGTGGGACGGGAACTGTGTCTTGCTGGTTTGATTTGCATCCACCCAGGCGCTTAGAACAGTACTTGACACATAGTAAGCGCTTAACAAATACCATAAAAAATAAAGCAGGGAAGGCGTGGAGTTGGGAGAAGGCCCTGCATTCTCTGGCTCCCAGGTTTCTGCATTCTTTCCCACAAGGTTGAGCTTTTTCTCACAGGGCTCATTAGTTTCAACATTAGGGTCACTGCTCTGGGGACACTAACTTGGGGTTTGGGTCCATTTTAGTGAGATCGTTCTCCCGTGTTTGTCAATACAATGAGTCAGGGCCCCTGAAGGGGATGGACCCACGTGTGTAGGAGTTGACAGGACTTCCCCTTCTCTGACTAAGAGGAAGGCCCTGACCCGTAGGAGGGGGATGGACTGGGAAAATCGGGAGACTCATAGAGAACTCGAGTGATATTTCATACTGCTTCATCGCTTCATTACTTCCTGGTACTAGTCCCTGGGATGAGGGACAGGAGTTTATCCCAAGAGAAGGTGCACGTCTTCAAGGCCATCTTCTAAGGAGTGCCCCCAGGGAGTCTCTCAGGTCACATAAGATCACATTATGAGAAGCAGGCGTGGCTCAGTGGAGAGAACCCGGGCTCGGGAGTCAGAGGTCATGGGTTCTAATCCCGGCTCTGCCACATATCAGCTGTGTGTCCTTGGGCAAGTCACTTAACTTCTCTGAGCCTCCGTCACCTCATCTGTAAAATGGGGATTAAGACTGTGAGCCCCACGTGGGACAACCTGATCACCTTGTATCCCCCCCAGCGCTTAGAACAGTGCTTTGCACATAGTAAGCGCTTAACAAACGCCATCATTATTATCATTTATAAGGACGCCATAGAAGGAGGGGCACACACTATATGACCTGATATATGTCCTTCGTATTTGGAGAAGACGCCGCTGACGGCAACATTCATCTATGAGTACGTTGCGTGGCTGAAAGGCCAAATGTGGAACCCACAGCCACATTAGGCCCACAGAAACTGTTGTTCCCCCAATGCATTGTTGGGTTTAATGTTTGCAAGGCCCGATATATGTTTGCTGAAACAGAAACGTTAAAGATGGAGCTAAAAGAGCAGGCCAGACCCCTAAATTGGGTCGGGCTGGGGTCAGAAGCTATACTGTGGAATGGTGTAGGTCTCAGGTCTGTCAGCATCCTAAACGGCCATGGAAATGAAGGCCGGTAAGGAGGTGAAGAAAGAAAGTGAAGGCAAAGGTGGTGAAGCTTTGTCATTGTGTAAAAGCACCGTACATCTGCCCACACAGTTCTGGTCACAGCGCCTTAGGAGGATGTAGTGAAGTTGGAGAAGAAACCAAGAAGGGCAGCTGAGATGACCAGAGCACAGAGAGGATTCTGGCTGAGGAGAGACTGTAAAAATTAGGATTTGTCAGCCTGGGGGACTCCTTGGTCTCTAGACGGTAAGGTCACTGTGGGCAGGGAGCATGTCTACCAACTCTGCTGCGTTGGACTTTTCCAAGTGCTTAGTACAGTCCTCTGAACACAGTAAGTGCTCAGTAATTATGTTAAAGGCTGAAAGGAGCCGTGACTGAAATCTACAAACTCATGAAAGGGCCAGACCGGAAAACAAGGAATTCCTCTTTCAGGTTGAGGGGGCCTCCATCTGAAGCAGGTTCAAAACAAACAAAAGGAAGACGTCATTACACAACAGGTGATGCACATGTGGTCTCTGTTAGGGCAGGGAATTTGGCAGGCCAAGAAAGTAAGCAGGTTAAAGAAGGGCTTGGCTAAATTACTGGACAAAAAGAGCGTTAGGGACACAGGGGTGTTAGTTGACATTAGATCGATATCAGACACTGAGGTAAAGAAGGGAATTGACTCAGATCTGCTTCTGCCAGTTTCCATAGCCCAGCTGGTCCCGAAGCAGTGTGGTCTAACTGATAGAGCACAGCCCTGTGAGTCAAGAGCAGTGTTTTCTGCTGTGTGACTTCGGGCAAGTTACTTAACCTCTCTGGGCCTCTATTTCTGCAACTCTAAAATGAGGGATTCAATATCCGTTTTCCCGCCTCAGACTGTCAGCTCCATGTGGGATAGGTTTGTGTTTGACCTGACCCCATTACTTAGTATAGCGCTTGGTACCTAGCAAGTGCTTAATACTTACCACAGTTATCAGTATTATAATTATTATTGTTACAGTCCAACGTGTCAGAAGATTCATGTGTTGATTTTTCCTGTTGTTTGATGACTCAATTCATGCTCCTTAGCCCAGGAAGCTCACCAGGTTTAAACACTGCTTTTCCTTCATTTTCATAAATCAAAAATCACCTCCAAACTTTTTTCTCCTTCTCTGTGGATCAGTGTGCCGAAATGAAGAGCACGCAGGATCAGGAATAAGGAAGCTTCAATTCTGATCCCAGCTCAGTCTCAGCTTGCAAAATGGTTAAAATCATTTTGACTGTCCGCCTGCCTCAGAGAATTCTTAGGAGAATTTAAGGAAAGAGGCGATGTTTGCTTCAAAAGAAGGGTTTTTAATGTAGGTACCAAGGTGCATGGTAGGTTACCAATTCATGGAAGAATAGTCACATAGCATTAAATGGAGCTGCTCTTCAAAGGGATTCTCTATACAGCCGTATTAAGGAAACCAGGCTTTTTTTAATGGTATTTGTTAAGTGCTTACTATGTGCCAGGCACTGTACTAAGTGCTAGGGTTGATACAAGCTAATCAGGTTGGACACAGTCCATGCTCCATATGGGGCTCACAAAATACCCATTTTACAGTTAACGTAGCTGAGGCACAATGAAGTGACTTGCCCAAGGTCATACAGCAGAAAAGTGGCAGAACAGGGATTAGAACTTGGGTCCATCTCTCTCCCAGACCCATGTAATATCCCCTGGACCTCACTTCTTCTCCCCTGGTGATGATGGAGTCTTCCATCTTAATCTGCATGTCATCCAGCACTTAGAACAGTGCTTGGCACATAGTAAGCGCTTAACAAATACCATCATTATTATTACTTATTATAAACTCCCTCTAGACTGTGAGCTCCTTGCGGGTGGAACGCGATCACTAGCTCGGTTATATTGCACTCTTCCAGATGCTCGCCACAGTGGTCTGCACAATAAATATGATTGAAAAACAATGCTTAGGTTTCGGTCCAGTCATGAAACGTTTGAGCTCGAGAAACTGTGGGAAGGAATAGGGAAGGATTTGCAGTGGGAACCTGGGGGAAAGGTTAGTATGCTTGGAGCCTAGTTCCACTTCAGGTTTCTCACCCCTGATATTCATGTTCCTGCTGAATCAGTGGATGCAACAAAAGATTAAGTGGGAAGGGGCACAGCAAGCTGTAAAGTGCAAGCAAAAATCTTGACAAAACCCGTAAGTGACCGCAGCGTGCGAATGTCAGCGTGTCACTTGTGAATGAGAAGGGCTGTAGCGTCATGGACCCAGCCAGCGATTTTTTTCCTTAGTGGAATGTGGCTGGGTATTTTTTACCATCACTCCGAACACGCCTTTTCACCTTGAACTTTAGCCGTGAGAGGGGAAGTGGTTTTGACATCCACAGTTCACTCGTTCTCAGTAACCCGCCCGGAGGGGTTGTCTTTTCTCTCTCTGCCTGTGATCGTAGCAGCGTGGCTTAGTGGCAAGATCAAGGGTTTGAAAGTCAGAGGACGTGGGTTCTAAGCCCGCCTCCGCCTCTTGTCTGCTGTGTGACCTTGGGCAAGTCACTTCACTTCTCTGTGCCTCAGTTCCCTCATCTGTAAAATGGGGATTAAGATTGTGAGCCCCATGTGGGACAACCTGATTACCTTGTATCTACCCCTATGCTTAGTACAGAGCTTGGCACCCTCCCCCTTCTAGACCGTGAGCCCGTTGTTGGGTAGGGACCGTCTCTATATAATAATAATAATAATGGCATTTATTAAGTGCTTACTATGTGCAAAGCACTGTTCTAAGCGCTGGGGAGGTTACAAGGTGATCAGGTTGTCCCACAGGGGGCTCATAGTCTTAATCCCCATTTTACAGATGAGGTAACTACTTGTACTTCCCAAGCGCTTAGTACAGTGCTCTGCACACTGTAAGCGCTCAATAAATATGATTGAATGAATGAATAGTAAATGCTTAACAAATGCCATTCTTATTATTCTTATTATTCTTATTATCGTATCGGGGATGGAGCAATGACTATTGAGTTTGAGTCTCCCCATGTGCGAATTCAGCTTGTTGGGATTTAGTGGAGCCTAAATGAATTTATACCCAGCACAATGATGACTGTGGTATTTGTGGCTCTGCTGTGCCAAGCTTGGGGGTAGATACAGGATAACTAGATCAGACAGTCCTGGGGCTCACTGTCTAAGTGGGACGGAGAACAGGTATTGAACCCCTATTTTTCAGATGAAGAGACTGAGGCACAGAGAAGTTGAGTGAGTTGCCTAAGATCACCCAGCAGGCAAATTGTTGAGCTGGAAGTAGAACCCAAATCCTTTGATTCCCAGGCCTGTTGACTCTTTACCGGCAGACCATTGCTGATGCAGGATTCAGTGCCCCCTTAGCAGAGGATAATTGAGTTGAATAACAATAATGAGAGTAATAAGCACTACAGCAATAATAATATCAAGCTAGAGTCACTCAGTTGTATTTACTGAGCACTTACCGAGTGCAGAGCACTGTACTAAGTGCTTGGAAAGTACAATTCGGCAACAGATTCCCCATGACTTTTGAAGAGCAAAATATTTTCTGAATGCTACTAATACTACCGCTACTAATACTACCACTACTAATACTCCCACAAGAGCCCTCTGTGACTAAGCCCTTCCTTCCTCTTCTCCCACCCGCTTCTGTGTCACTTTGACTTACTCCGTTTATTTATCCCCCTCCCAGCCCTACAGCACTTACGCTCATATCTGTAATTTATTTATTTATATTAACATCTGTCTCTACTTTCAGACTGCAAGCTTGTTGTGGGGAGGGATTGAGTCCATTATATTGCTACATGTACACTCCCAAGCGCTTCGTGCAGTGCTCTGCCCACGGTAAGCACTCAGACATGACTGACTGATTGTTAGAAATTGAGAACTAATGGAATCTTCTAGGAAAACAGGTAATATACTTCCTGCCTTCGAGGAAATAATCCCCCTGAAAAGAGTTAATTTTTATTACAATGTCCCTAGTTCACTAATGAAGCACCCAGGGCTTGAGGACTGTGGGAAATGCCAAGAAGCTATGTGGTTGACCCACAGACAAAGCAAATGGGAAAGGATGGGGATGGTTGGAGATAAAGAAATGGTGAGATGGTAAACGCCTCAGGGGCCGCATATTTTTGCTTTTTTTATTCGTTTCTTTGTTTTTCCCCAAGTGCTAAGTCCAGTGCTCTGACCCTAGTTTGTGCTTGATAATGCTGCTGCTGTCTTATTTTTTTAATGGTATGTGTTAGGTACTATGTACCAGGCACTGCACTAAGCGCTAGGGTAGATGTCCCACATGGGGCTCACAGTCTTAATCCCCGTTTTACGGATGAGGTAACTGAGGCACAGAGAAGTGAAGTGACTTCCCCAAGGTCACACAGCAGACTAGTAGCGGAGTGGCAATTAGAAAGTAGGTCCTTCCTACCTCCAACCCTGTGCTCTATTCACTAGGCCATGGTGCATTTTATAAGCTGCTGTTGATGGTGCTGAGAACTTTGACAATAAAACTCCCCACCAAAATGGGAAGAGGTGTTAAATAAATGATAAACCAGATGTATCTATGCCATAAGGGATTGCAGCTCCTTCACTCCAAGGCGGTCATTGTTCCAGTTGACTGGGTATGGGATAAACTCAGGTTTATAGAAGGTTTAGGTATTTGGAAGAAGTCCTTACCACCATGCACAGAAAATGGTCTCCATAAATATGATGATGAAGGGCATTTGATTAACCCATCTTTAAAATTTTTATCAAGCACTGTACTAAGTTCTGGGATGGATACGAGATGATCAGGTTGGACACAATCCCAGTCCCACATGGGCTCACAGTCTCAACTGAAGAGAGGAGGATTTAATCTCCATTTTACTGATGAGGTAACTGAGGCATGGAGAAGTTATTCTACTTTCCCAAGGTCACAGAGCAGACAAAATAAAATCCTACTCCCTCCTACTTAGATGGTGAGCCCCAGGTGGGATAGGGACTTTTCCCAATTTGATTAATTTATATCTACCGCAGTGCTTCGAAGAGTGCTCGGAACATAGGAAGTAACAAGTATGATAATTACCACCATTATTATTAGTATAATCAGTGCAGGAGCCAGGATTAGAACCCAGGTCTTCCGATTCCCAGGTCCATGCTCTTTCCACTAGGCCAAACAAGTATGATAATTATCATCATTATTATTAGTATAATCAGTGCAGGACCCAGGATTAGAACCCAGGTCTTCCGATTCCCGGGCCCATGCTCTTTCCACTAGGCCAAACAAGTATGATAATTATCATCATTATTATTATTACAATCAGTGCAGGATCCAGGATTAGAACCCAGGTCTTCTGATTCCCAGGCCCAGTCTCTTTCCTAGGCCACGTTGCTTCCTCCTGCCCCTAATTGGATTATTTATTTGTTATGGTAGCCACAGGGTATCTACTCTCCTGCTCTATTCCTGCATTTATCGGGCTGCCTGGACGTATTTGTAGGGTGCATTTTTCCACGCTTGTTGTTCTGAGATAACGACACCCACATCAGGTTTTTGGGATTGAGTCAACGGAAGTGTAATTAGCGCTGCTCTGGGTGCTTTTCGTTGTGGGCAGGGACCATGTCTACCAAGTCTGCTGTAGTGTATGCTCCCAACCACTTAGAACAGTCCTCTGCACACAGAAAGCACTCAGTAAATACCTTCGACTGACTGATTGGCGAGTTTAGCGCTCTTGACTCCAAGTTTATTGCTATCTGCCTCCTCTGGGAAGATGCACGGGGCTGGGAGTCAGAAAGGCCTGGGTTCTAATCTCCGCTCCACCACTTGTCTGCCTTGTGACCTTGGGCAAGTCGCTTCACTGTGCCTCAGTTCCCCCATCTATGAAGCGGGGATTAAAACTATGAGCCCCATGTGGAACAAGTACTTTGTCCAACCTAATTAGTTACATCTACCTCAGCGCTTAGAACGGTGCTTGACACATACTAAGTGCTTAACCAATACCATCATTATTATAATCTGAAAACGCTCACTCGACTATCGTAACTGCTGGGTTTAACTTGAGATTCCAGTGCTGCTAGAAACCTCAGTGGGGAGTAGAGACTGTAACCATAAGGGTAAATAGCAGTTGCAGCCTTCAAGGCTATGCAAGTGGAAAGGATTTTGATCACCTAATGGGTCGGTTCAAACTCACCCACACATCCAGATAATGATCATGCTTAGTAGTGTTATCGTCTTCAACTTGAAGCATATGCTCTGATGGTGTAAACATGCTATCTATGCATATGTATATAACCCCAGATTACAGCTCATACACAGAAGTGGTGACTTGGAAGTCTTTGGGTTCCCACAGTGTGAAACTCCCAATTTTGTGATATATTTTTCTGTCAGAACAGTTAGAGCAATTTCATGTGACCTCATGGAAAGAACCCAGATCTGGCTCTCTGAAAACTTGGGTTTGACCCCCATCCGGCTGTGTGACCTTGGGTAAATCACTTAATCTCTCTGGGCCTTAGTTTTGTCACCTTTAAATGGGGATGAAATAGATTAGGAGTGATGTGTGGGACAGGGAATGCGTTCTATCTGATAACCCCGTATCTACAACAGCGCTTCACTTAATACATAGTAAGCACTTAATAAATGTCACAATTAGACTAATTTTGACATAACACTAGTGAAATGACCTAAGTTTCCTACCATACTTTCTTTCGGTGAGTGGGCTGTTGGGGAAGATTTTTTTTAAATTTTCTTCCACCCAGAGAAACCCTCTTGGCCTAGTTAAAAATGTTTTTTAGTAATCTCACCATCAGCCTTGTTTTGGTTATTATTTTTAAGCATTTTCAAGACCCCGGCTTAGTTCTAGATCAACTCCTCCTGAGAAGTTTTCACATAAACTGGCTGTGGAAAAAGAATGAAAGATGAACCCTGGTAAGGGAACCCTGTATCGCCCTCACTGGCTTCTTGATTCTTCAGAATTTTCCGAGAGCGTTTTGCTGTTTGCCTCTGTATCAACTTTACATACAGAAATCAAAATATCTGAAGATGAACTCTCTTACAGTAGAATTTATGGGTTGACTAGTGCTTGAAATTGTTTTTCTCCAGTAGATGTTGGAATCAATCAACAGATCAGTCAATCAGTGGTATTTCTTGAGTGTTTAGTGTCGGCAGAGCATTATGCCATGAACTTTGGAGAGTTGGGAGACCTAATCCTTAGGAGAGATAAGTCTCAACTGCTGGCAACCTGTGACTCCATCGGTCCTGAGGTCCAGTCTGGATGATCACCTTCTCCTTGCCACCCCCAGAGCTCAGAGGGGAGTCGGGGGTACAAAGCCTCACCCTCCCCTCCAAAAACAGGGCTGGTTTTTCACAGAAGTCTGTAAGCTCCTTGAGGACAGGGATTGCTTCTGTTTTTATTGTACTTTCCCAAGTGCTCAGAACGACATTGGCCTCTACAGAAAAGAAGAAACCAAGGGCTTCTCCTGATTCAGAAGTTCAAACACTGGCACCCAAGGGCAGTAAAGGGGGAGTAAGGGGAGGGGGCACATAAAGAGAAGATGATGAGATCATAAAGGAGACTAACAAATATTACTATTATTATTGTTATTATTCTCTGAAGAGTAGAGGGACCACTATCTGAAAGTCAGAAAAGGTAATCTCTACTTCCAGCTCCAACACTGACTGAGCTTGAGCAGACTCACTTTACCATTTGGGCAGATCAACAGAAGATGACACGCTTTCAACCCGTAAGTGGAGAAGGGGGTCAACTCAAGAAATAGTATTATGGGCAATACTGTGGGCTGGAAATACTTTTGTAGTGATAATGATAATAATAATAATGGCATTTGTTAAGCACTTATTATACGCCAGGCACTGTACTAAGCACTGGGATGGATACAGGCACATTCGGTTGGCCACGGTCCCTGTCCCACGTCAGGGCTCAAAGTCTCAATCCCCATTTTACAAATGAGGTAACTGAGGCACAGAGAAGTGAAATGACTTGCCCAAGGTCACGCAGTGGAGCTGGACTTTGAACCCATGACCTTCTGACTCCCGGGCCTGGGCTCTAACCACTGAGCCCTGCTGCTTCTGCAATGACGATCTGCACAAATGCGGATAACACCGTCTGCCCTTCCTCAGTCTAATCTGTCATACCTTTAACCCATTGGAAAAAATCTCACTTTCATATAGCATCATTTTTGAACCCAGGGGATTGCTACATAGACTCTGAAATATCTTTTAAACTTCCTGCCTTGGAGTAATTGTCCTGAAGACAATTAAGAATCAAAGAGATAAGTCTTAGGTTTGTACTTTCCCAGATGTGCTAAGCAGTGAAACTGCTTTGCATGCAAAGAGAAGCCATCTTTCACCAATATCATGTCTGCACCAGGTAAACTGTACAGCGGACGGTAATGGGAGGATTTTGTTGGCCAGCTAGAAAATAGGGGTCTTTAAAACCCGGAAGCGGGGTTTAATGCCTAACTTTCAATGACACCAAAATGTTGGATGCTGCTCTGCTTAAATGAGTCTTGGGTTCTGTTTTGCTTTTTAGTTTCGAAACCATTTCTGGGGCTCTAAGCATGACTAAGACAAGACATGATGGGATGCTTCTGAGACTAGAAAAGAGATGCTTTGTGGTCCCGTCACCCTCTCTCTCTATATACCCCCTTCCCCCTCCCTGCTCTCCGCAGTGTCCTTGGGGGCCAATGCAATGATCATGTTTGAACTTCTGGGTCAGGAAAAGCCCTTGTTTTCTTCTTCTTTATAGAGGCCAACCAGTGGCCAAGCTGACAGACGAAACTTACAGACTTCAGGAATGGAAACTGAAAGGACATTGGGGACAGTGAATAGAAACCACATTTTTACTAAAAGATTGTCCCAAGCAACCCACCGTAGGGCTAGATCTATGAAACGTTAAATAAAGTAGTGAGATGAAAATTCCCTGCTGAATTTGGAATGGGGAGATAACCTCACTGGATAATGCAGCCTAAATCTGGCAGTTTCCACTTGGTTTCCTGCTTCTCCCCTTTCATGGCCCCACCAAATGACCCAAATAATGATAATTTTGTGGACCGGCACCCAGGGGATTGGTTAGATTGTTGGAGGTGACCTGAGAAGCAACTCCTGAAGAAATGAGCATTCCCCAGCACTGTTACTACTAATGTTGTCAAAAGTAAAAACATCCCTTTGGGAGTATTTAAAGAGGGATCCAATTCCTTTTCTATTACTATTACTATTTCTATTTTATATTTCTATCTATATACTGTTTATATTTCTATTTTATACAACGGCAGGGACTCTGCTTGAATACATTCCTTAGATTTTACCAGCACAAAACCAGTGTCCAGAGGACATTTTTCCCTCTATGTCTTTATTTCACTCTTTGAAATGAATATGTACTGTAGCGTCTTCAAGGTCAAGAATATGTGATTCTACTCTAGTCCCGGTTGGAAGAAAATCTAAGCAAAAACTTCCTAAAAAACTGAACTGTCCCCACTCAGAAAATATTCATTATTTACATTACACCACACACACACACACCCCCTCAAAACACACTCACAATCACACAAAAACACATAGACACACACGTACGTGTGTATGAACTGTTTTTCCTTACAAGGAACAAAATGGCCAAAGCAAATAGCACTCTTTACAGTTCTTTAAAGAGCATTCTTTATGGCATTCTTGCATTAGTGTGATGATCCCTATTCCGGGCTCCGCCACACGTCTGCTGTGTGACCTTGGGCAAGTCGCTTAATTTCTCTGAGCCTCAGTTCCCTCATCTGTAAAATGGGGATTAAGACTGCGAGCCCCATGTGAGACAACCTGATCACCTTGTATCCCTCCCAGCGCTTAGAACAGTGTTTTGCACATAGTAAGTCCTTAACAAATGCCATCATTGTTATTATTATTTACAGGTGGATGAGGAAGGCAAAGAACATGGGGTTTTAAGGGACTTAACGTTGTGCGGTGGTTTACAGAGCTTCTAGTCCCACGCCCAGCAGATCCTGCCTCCAGGGGAACATTAAAGCTGGAAGATAAGCCAAGGTAATGTTGAAAACCTGATCTAGAAAGAGATCAGAATTCTCTCTGCCGGTGATCAAGGATGGTGGGTAACAAATGTAACAACGTAGCAAGGGAACAGCTTCTATGTGCACAGGACACGGAAGAGACTGTCAGTTATTCAGGTCTTATCAGCCACCCTTGTGCCCACCGATGAAATCCTCAAGGGGATTCACCTTCTAACCTGAAAGAAAAATAGCTCTCTCTGTAAAACTTAGGTGATCAACAGAACATCTCTTGGGGCAGAGAGGAGGGCTGTCCCCAGGGCCAGATACAATTTCCAGAAAATCAGACTTATGCAACTGGTGGTTCTGTCATCATCTATTTTCTGTTGAGTTACTCCCGGTGAATCATCAATATCCTCTCCTCAGCCTAAGAATAAGAAGTCCTGTGGTTTCATATGACAGTTCCCCCAAATGAAACTTCTCCATTTCATTGAAAGTCCAGGCAACTGGATTTGCCTCAAGAGAGTTTTCAGGTCCAAATCAGGAAAATATCTTAGATGGGGATAGGTCATGAGAAACACGATGGCCTAGTGGAAAGAGCACAGGCCTGGGAGTGAGCCGACTTGGTTTTAATCCCAGCTCCGCCATTTAACTGTTCTGCGATCTTGGGCAACTCACAACTTCTCTATGCTTCAGTTAACTCATCTTTAAGATGGAGTTAAATCCTCCTTCTTCCAACTTAGACTGTGAGCCCCATGTGGGACAGGAACCATATCTAACCTGATCAACTTCTAGACTGTGAGCCCGCTGTTGGGTAGGAATGGTCTCTATATGTTGCCAACTTGTACTTCCCAAGTGCTTAGTACAGTGCTCTGTACGCAGTAAGCGCTCAATAAATACGATTGAATGAATGAATCAACTTGTGCTTAACAAATACCATTAAAAAAACGGAGGAGAGTTGGGCTCGGTGTTATGTTTCTCGGTGGCTGTGCTGCAGTGATTGTGAGTAGAGCTGAGGTACTCCTGCTGGGCTTCAATCAACGGTACTTATTGAGTGCTTACTGCATGCAGAGCACTGTACTGTTTGGGAGTATATTGTACAACATAGTAGATAAGAGAAGGAGTGTGGCTTAGTGGATTGAACACGGGACTGGGAGTCAGAAAGACCTGGGTTCTAATTCTGACTCTGCCACACGTCTGCCTTGTCTAGGCAGATCACTTCTCTGGGCCTCAGTTACCCCATCTGTAAAATCAGCACGCGGGGTCAGTGACTGGGTCCCACCCCGTTAACATATCTACGCCAGTGTTCAGTACAGTGTCTGGCACATAGTAAACACTTAAGTACCATAATAATAATTTTTATTATTACAGGACCCTTGCCCACAAGAAGCTTACCGTCTACAAAGGGAGAATTGAGCTGAAATGTTTATTGTTATGTCCAGTGAAGCTTCTTCAACTAGACCTGGGGGTTGGAGCCACAGTAGCCCATTAAATCGCAAACTCCTCCAGACTGTGAGCTAACTGTGGGTTGGGAACGTGTTGTATTGTACACTCCCAAGCACTTAGTAGAGTGCTCTGCACACAGTAAGTGCTCATTAAGCACCATTGATTGATTGATAGGGATTGTAGGTACTCAATAAGTGTGATTGATTGAGAAGCTAAGTTCAAAGCTGTCCTGGTGGGACCATCTGCTCAACCACTGCAGCTGGGCAGAGATGTCGACCCCCCCAAATATTCTACAACTCTGCTAGAAACTTTCTTCTTGGATGACAGTTGATCTCAATAGTGAAGGTAGTCCAATCAATCAATAACATTTATTGATCACTTACTTTGTGCGCAGCTCTGTACAAAGCACTGGGAAGAGTGCAATGCAACAGGATTGGTAGACATGTCCCCTGCCCACCAGGAGTTTACGGTCTAGAGGAATAATTCTCTGAGTCCACTGTCTTGAGTTTGGACCACTGCAGAGCAGGGTTTTTCTCTGGCGGAGCTTGAAAGGGAGGCGGGGTGGGTGGGGGGAGAGAGAGAGAGAGTATCGGGGGCATGGTATTGCATTGTATTCTCCTAAGTGCTTAGTACAGTACTCTACACACAGTAGGCACTCAATAAATACCACTGATTGATGGATTTTCAACAAGATTTCATTATTGCCTCCTGGAGGCCGGGAGCATTCAGGATGACTGTCAAGGGGGTCTAAGACCAAGGCTACAGCAAACAGAGGAGAGCTGGTAACAACTTCTACTTCCCAAGCGCTTAGTACAGTGCTCTGCACACAGTAAGTGCTCAATAAATATGATTGAATGAATGAATAAATGAATTAAATGAACTGGGGAAGCAGCATAGTATAGCAGATAGAGCCTGGGAATCAGAAGGACCTGGGCTCTAATCCCGGCTCTGCCGCTCGTCTGCTGTGTGACCTTGGCCAAGTCATTTCACTTCTCTGGGCCTCAATTACTTTATCTGTAGAATGGGTATTAAGACTGTAAACCCTATGTGGGACATGGACTGTGTCCAACCTGATTACCTTGTACCTACCCCAGAGCTTAATACAGTGCCTGGCACAGAGTAAACACTTAACAAATACCACAGAAAAATAGGGATTAAGACTGTGATCTCCATGTGGGACATGGACTGTGTCCAATATGATTACCTTGTATCTGCCCCGGCGCTTAGTACAGTGCCTGGCACATAGAAAGTGCTTAATACCATCATTAATTAGTCGGGGTTTCCCAGGACCCACCCACTGCCCACTCCCCCGCTGCCAACGCCCAGGAGGGGTCAAAGAGGGACTGAGCCTCCAGCGATTCAAAATTGGTCAATCCATCAATCAGTCAATAGTTTTTACTGAGCACCTACTGTGTGCAGACCACTTAATCAGAATCATTCATAATTCGGACAGTTAAACGCTTACTATGTGCCGGACACTATATATTTGTACGTATTTATTACTCTTTTGTTAATGATGTGTATATATCTATAATTCTATTGACTTGAGCCCGTTGTTGGGTAGGGACCGTCTCTATATGTTGCCAACTTGTACTTCCCAAGCGCTTAGTACAGTGCTCTACACACAGTAAGCGCTCAATAAATACGATTGAATGAATGAATGAATGTTCTGTTTTGTTGTCTGTCTCCCCCTTCTAGACTGCTAGACTGCTATTAAAACAGCTTTTGTAAAGCTGTAGTGAAGAGCCACGCTGCACCAAATTTACCCTTGAAGAGGCCAAAAGGAGGCCATAAGTTGTTCTCAATCCAAAATGGAGCTTCCGCTGATGTCAGGATGGACTCTCTCTCAATGGAGTATCGGGTTTATGTAGGTTCTGAGGTGCTAATGATTCCCCCGATAGGACTGAACCCTGGCCTAGAATTCATTGCTCATTTTTATCTAAGGGAACAGGAAAGTCAAGAAGGAGAACCTTGCTTCTGGAGGAGATCTGATAAGGGTGAAAACACCCAGAACTCTGACAAATTCTTGCTAAAGGAGTGGTCAGCAGCCTTCTTTTGGCCCCGGGTGGCAGGGAATTGTGAATGGGAAAAAGGGAAGATTGTGAGTGTCTGTGTTTGTTTTATTTTTTTTTCTAAATTTAAAATTTCTTCTCTGATTTTTTTCTGGGAAACTACTGTCCTGTGGGGAAAATCTCCCAAAAGAGATTCCTTAAATTGTGCCACAGAAAATAGCTTTAACTTTAGAGACAACTCATAAATAGGTTCAGTTCCACGTTTTCCTTCCTAATAATTCAATCCAAAAGGCCAGGTAACTCAGAAAGAAGTATTTTTTCTTCCTATCATCATCAACAACAATGGTATTTATTGAGTGCTTATTTTGTGAAGAGCACTGTACTAAGAGCTTGGGAGAATACAATACAGCACCCCTGCTCATAACGAGCTAGGGACAGGCTTCCAGTCTACAGTCTACCATCTTCAGCCCTAGACTTATATTTAACGAGTATGACCGAAAGTGAAAGTGCCATTGCTGGAAGGACGGAAAACATTATTCCATGCATTGTTCTGTGCTGGAATATAATAAGAACGTATTGCAAATTGGAATCATAATAGTACCTTGGTTACTTATAGCCCTATTTTTTTTCTGAAGTGTTTTCTCATCCATTACATCAAGTAATCCCTGCAACATCCCTGTGAGGTAGGGAGGGGCAGATATTTTTATGTGCATTTGACAGTTAAGGAAACCGAGGCCCACCTGAGGTCACACAACAGGGCAGTAGCGGAGCCAGGACTATTCATTCATTCAATCGTATTAATTGAATGCTCATTGTGTGCAGAGCACTGAACTAAGCGCTTGGAAAGTACAATTCAGCAACAAATAGAGAGAATCCCTGCCCGACAATGGGCTCACAGTCTAGAAAGCGGGAGACAGGCATCAGGAACCCATAGATAGCACCTGGTACTATGCAACTGCTGAATGAAGATCTGTTGTCTTGGCCCCTGGACATCTTCTAGACTGTGAGCCCACTGTTGAGTAGGGACCGTCTCTCTATGTTGCCAACTTGTACTTCCCAAGCGCTTATTACAGTGCTCTGCGCACAGTAAGCACTCAATAAATACGACTGACTGAATGAATCTCCTGGAAGGAATCTAACCCACTAACCCACTCTACCTCCAACCTTCAATCTTGACCAGGCCATTGTGGCTGTGGGATGATGTTGTTTCCGTTTATAAAATCCTCAAGCCAAAAGGGGCTATGTTATTATCATTAAAAAAAACCCAAACCAGGGACTACGTTTTGTAGAGAAATAAAGAAATCAAGAGAGAGGCAGAACCATCCTTCTTTAATTGCTCTGTATAATTCCACCTTTCCCATCCCATTTTAGGGATTCCCCTTACCCTCAGAAGTTTCTCCATCATGTCAGTGAGGAAGGGTTTCTGATTCCCCTTATCTTAGTTTACAGTAAGGCTAGAACAGTGCTTTGCACATAGTAAGCACTTAATAAATGCCATCATTATTATTATTATTATTATTATTATTAAGTGTTCAAATGGCTGGCAGGGTCACTTTCTACTGAAGTGATCAGTAGCCTCCATTTTTTTTTTCTTCAGGAAAAAGGCCAGCCAAATTCTGATTAGGATAAAAATAATGACCTACTTCATTGCACCAAATACAACTCTGGTGCCCCGAGAGAGTCTGGGCAGGATTCCTGGTCCCTCTCATGGAGGAGATCAGGCAACTAATACAATTCTAAGAGTTTGTCCTGTTCTGTCCCCAAGTTTGAGGCAAAAACTGTTGAGTGGGGTTCCCTCCTCTGCTTTTGAGTCACAGGTGAATCAAAGAAATATGACCCATCATCCCTGAAGTCATCAACTGGGAGAATTGAGGTTTGTCTTCCCTCCTAGTTTTTCGAAATTTAAAGAAAGGACACTCTTCTCAGGGGTTCGTATGTCTTACTTTCTGGTCCTGCTTCTCTTGTTAGATTCTCAGTCAGTCAGTCAGTGGTATTTTTTTAAGCACTTACTGTGTGCAGAGCACTGTACTAAGCGCTTGGGAGAGTGCACTATAGCAGAGTCGGTAGGGTCTCATCTGTAATTCAGCCTTTAACACGCTGGTTTCCATGCCATTCTAGGGGAAAAGGAATCCTTTCCATGGGACAATAGGCAACTTGGGAAACTTTGGGTTTATATTCAGGAAGAAAAGCAATCAGGATTGGAAACTCCCCAGTAAGAGGTTACTTATAACTGGAACCCAAAGGATGAGTAACACGTTTCATGTGCCAATCTAGAAAAATGGAGACGGTTCACATTCTTCAGCCGGTGACGTCTCTGTGGAAATCAATATATGTGAAAGTTAAATTTCAGTTCTCTTTATTTGACTTCTGACCCCAGATAGTTTTTGTCTTCTGCTTGAATATGAAGCAAAACATCTCTTAAAGAACAATGAAGAACGCTATTGGGCCTGCCCAAAGAGGACATCCTCTTTCTTTTCTGTTTCCTTTAAAGGGAAACTCTGCTGCTGATTTTCACATCCTATTTGAGTTCTGTACCAGTTCCTCTTTTGAGGGGTCTGTGTGACCTCATTAAGGCCATCAGACAAGCAAGCAATTGGTCCCTCCAGTGGTTGGGGTGTGTGTGTGGGGAGTTCTGGTAGTCCTTGAACCTGGATTTGGGGGCAGTGGACTTGCCCCGCTTCTTTCCAGAGCCCTTTGGGACCACAGGAGGCAGAAGGGTGGTCCAGTGCAGCTGTGACAATTCTTGAGTTGAATCCCCCTAACTACAACCCAACCTGCACACTCCACTACTTTAACACAAAACTACTCTCCGCACCTCCATCTCATCAATCCCACCACAGATCCCTTGCCCACATTCTCTCCCTGGCCTGGAGTTCCCTCCCCCTTCACGTCCAACAGTCCACCATTCTCCCCACTTTCAAAACCCTTCAAAAATCACATCTCCTCCAAGATGTCCCCTAACTGCCCTCCTCTCTGACTCTATACTTGACTGTCTACCCTTTAAGCACTTTGATATCTCACCCCCCACAGTACTTAATAATAATAATGATGATGGCATTTATTAAGTGCTTACTATGTGCAGAGCGCTGGGTGATCAAGTTGTCCCACGTAGGGCTCACAGTCTTAATCCCCATTTACAGAAGAGGTAACTGAGGCTCAGAGAAGTTAAGTGACTTGCCCAAGGTCACATAGCAGGCCTGTGGCGGAGTCAGGATTCGAACCCGTGACCTCTGACTCCAAAGCCCAGGCTCTTTCCACTGAGCCGTGCTGGTAAATATTTTATTCCCTAGTATTCCCCCTATCCATAATCCATTTTAATGTCTGTCTCCCGCTGTAGAATGTAAACTCCTTGTGGGCAGGGATTGCATCTATGTTGCCAACTTGTATTTCCCAAGTGCTTAGTACAGTGCTCTGCACACAGTAAGCGCTCAATAAATACGATTGAATGAATGAGTGAATCCATGTTCCTTGAGCTCCCTGAGAATCAGGTTGACCCCCCTGACCCCTACACCTCTGTTCTTAGAACAGAGCAGTGGATAAGGAACAGTGAGTTATTCCCTTGGAATGCACGGCAGGACCAAGATAACCAGGAACACACTTTCTTTTGAGGAGGAGAAAGAATGGGGTTAAAAGGAGCTGGGTTTTAAATCTGGCTCTGCCACTTGCCTGCTATGTGACCTTGGCAAGTCGCTTAACTTCTCTGTTACCTCATCTGTAAAATGGGAATGAAAGCTATGAGCCCCTGTGGGACACGGACTGTGTCCAACCGGATCAGCGTGTATCTCCCCAAGCACTTAGTACAGTGCCTGGCAAAATAGTAAGCATTTAACAAATGCAATAAAAAAAATTGAGCCCACGAATCTGAATTGTTTTTCTATTCTGTGGCTGTGTGGTGAATGCAATTTTTAACCATTTTCACATCTTCATATTTCCTGTTTTTAACTAGCAGTCAAAACAGCCCTTTGTGAGGAGGGCTCTATTTTCCTAGTCCTGACTCTCCAGTCAGACCAAGATCACTGGGGTTTTTAACCGTTCCTTCATGATAACAATTAGTCCAGCTGATTGATTTTGGAGGTGGTGTCCCAATGGGAGCAGAACTCAGAATTACCTATGATTATTATTATTATCATCATTATTAGGGATTCCTCGTCTTCTGGACAAGGTTACGGTATCATCTTACCACTTCCTTCCCCTCCTGACCTCAGAGCCAGATTGGGATTCTGAAATCCCCAGTTTCAAGACCCAATCATCCCAAGTGTATTTGGGGAATTTGAAAGGACTGGGCTTCCTAATCATCTGCAGGCCCAGTATTATGGGCCAGAAGGCCACAGTGAGGGCCGGGTCTAAGAAAACAACAGGATAAAGCATCTCTGGCCGAGAGATCAGGAGAGTCTCAGCTCTGGCTATTCTGGAGGCTTAAAACCCAACTCCTTTGGTTGGGCTGAAGCATTCAGTTCGGTTATCTGGTGGTGGTGAGAGAAGTCACAATGGTGAGGGCAGAGTAACCACAGAAGAAAATAAAAGCCAAATTTCTGGCTCTGAAAGAGGTTGCTTTCACCCATGAACCCAATATTCAGGGCAGAGACCGGCTTTGTATTTCCGAAATGTGATTAAACAGCCCCATTTTCCCATAGGCTTCTGTTCTAGGACTTTGACTTCTCAGCTAGCAAAAAAAAAAAAAATGGGAATGCTACTTTTGTCACAACTCCAAAGCTATCTGGAGCAGTGTTTGACACACAGTTTCCAAAAGATTAACCTGAATTTAGCCTACAGCAATCCAACAGGTTGTACACACCCAATTTCATGATCTTCCTTTTCAGCTAAATCAATCAATCCAACAGTGGTATTTGTTGAGCGCCACTGTATGCAGCGGGCTGTACTAAGTGCTTGGGAACAGAGTTGGTAATTAAAACAGAACTTCTCAGCAAGGGAATACATTCAGTGCCCTTCTGGTTCAGATCTGAATCTAAGCGAGGAACGTGAGTGCATTTTCTTAACAGAAAGGTGCTTGATCTTGCACTGCTCCCTTCCATGAAAATGAGAGAATAATTCACTTCTTCGGGTTGTCAGGATCAGCGATTCCATAGTCTGGAGATAGGTATTGACCATGTCACCCCCCAAGCCCACACTAATCAGTAAATCAAATTACCAAGCACTTACTGTGTGCAGAGAGCACTATACTAAGCACTTGGCAACAAACAACCGGAATCTTCCTCCAGACTTTTAGGCCACAATTCATCTTGATATAACAGGTTATGTTTTAAATAAGCCACCGTAGGCAGTTTTGAAATTAGTTTCATCTTCTAAGATTTCATCAATGTGAAGATCACATTTGTAGAAAAGAGACCCCGACACACTGAATTTAAGAGCCGGGTTGCAGTAGTAGAAATAGCAAGTCAAGGAGGATTCACAAAGCCAAATGTTTTGAAGTATAAATACAGGCCTTATGTTATTTATTTTTTATGGTATTTTTAAGTGCTTACTATGGGCCAGGCACTGTACTAAGTGTTTGGGTAGATACAAGCTAATCCAGTTGGATACAGTCCAGGTCCAACATGGGGCTCCGCAGTCTTAATCCCCATTTTACAGTTGAGGAAACTGAGGCCCAGAGAAGTGAAGTGACTTGCCCAAGGTCACACGACAGGTAAGTGGCAGAGGTGGGATTAGAACCAGGTCCTGTTTCCCTGGCCCATGCTCTTTCCACTAAGACACATTGCTCCTCTTTCACTTTGAAAAACAATTGCTTGCTTATTATAGATGTGAGGGCACTTGCTTTCTTGCTAGAGAGTCAACTTCAAAATCGTTTCTGCAAAGCTGTCATCTTCATTATAAACTTCAGATTTCTTTTATATCAGGGCTCAAGAATCAGGTAAAGTCAGTAGCCAGTGGAGTCTCTATAGTGGTTAAAAAACGTTACTCATTGTGGCAATGTTACTTGCTGTTTAGCAGCCAAGGGAATCTCCTGACTTTACAAATACTTTTCCAGCTAAGGCAGAGTGGAGATCTGGAGAACATAACCTGAAATTGATTAACCTAGCTTGGGTCATTCTGGTCTAAAATGACTTTTTTTATCCTCAGTAGCAAAAGTTTCTGCTTTATGGGAGTTACATAATCTTTCTACCTCTTTTCCCAGGTTGACACAACTCAAAGTCAAGAGGTGAGTTGGCAGTGATCCAGTGAGTTCAGTCTGGGTGAGTAGGCTAAATGGATGAGTTATGGCAAACAGTTTGTATTTCTCTCAGTTATCTTGGTCTGCCAGCTAGAAAGAGTGGACTTGAAACTTTGGGACCCCATTATCCCAGAGAGGAGGACAGTAATAAAAATTTGCACCAAATTGCTCCACTCATCAGTCATTGGAGTGCTTTGGCTGTCCATTCAGCTGACATTTCAATTCAGTTGTACTTATTGTGCTTTTTGTTCAGAGCACTATTTGTGGAGCTTGGGAGCATACAGCCAAAGCAACAGACCCAATTCCTGCTCTCAAGGAATTTATAATCAAATGGGAGAGACCAACTTTCTTCCTTTAGAGGTTCTCTTCATTCCAGCGGGGATCTGCCACCTTCAGGAAGAAAAGCTTTAGAGTCATGGCTGATTTCTTCCAAAATAATAATAATAATAATAACAATAATAATAATAACAATAATAATAATAATAATAATGACATTTATTAAGCGCTTACTATGTGCAAATAATAATAATAATAATGATGGCATTTATTAAGCACTACTATGTGCCAAACACTGTTTTAAGCACTGGGGAGGTTACGAGGTGATCAGGTTGTCCCACGGGGGGCTCACAGTCTTAATCACCATTTTACAGATGAGGTCACTGGGGCACAGAGAAGTGAAGTGACTTGCCCAAAGTCACACAGCTGACAATTGGCAGATCCAGGATTAGAACCCATGACCCTGATTCCCAAGCCCGGGCTATTTCCACTGAGCCATGCTCATTTTTTTGTAATGGTATTTGTTAAGCGCTATGTGCCAAGCACTCTACTAAGCGCTGGGGTAAGTGCAAGCTAGTCGGGTTGGACACAGCATTCTGTCCTTCAGGAAGAGCTCTATAAGGACATAGAATACTATTTTAAAGTCTTGTGGATGACAGTCCTAGAAGAGAAGACTGCAAGGAGACTAACACTCTTTAAACATATGAACAGTGGGTGTTCAACTCCCTTCCAGCTTCCCGGAAGAAATCTACTTAAACTGCAGCAGGTCTGATTTAGGGCAGACCTAAAGAAGTACTTTCTAATGATGAAGGTCATCGGGGCCTCTGAAAAGTAGACAAAACATTTTCCGACATTTTGAAAAAGTCTCTAAAACCTCATTCAACCAGTGGACACTAAAAAGTATTTTGTTTGATTACATGCTGGAGGAAGTAAGGCTGTGTGTTTGGTACAAATGAAGTCTCCTTTCAGGACTAAGATGCCTTTGGGACCTTTGAAAAAATGTTGAGTTTCTTTGATGAGAAGATAATGTTCCTTCTTAGAATGAGAGGATATTTCCTGGTCATTTGCTGTTACAGAAAATACCGGGTCTGACAGCATATTGCTGAGTTCTCAAGGCAGATGAGGCCGGTCAGGGCAGGGGGGCTTGAGAAAACACAAAACTGAGGTGAAAAGTTCCAGGAAACACTAAAGTCTTTTAGAATGGTCTGTGGTATTTCAGACTTCTAGAAAAAGGTGAATTTGAGGTGATCTTGTAAAGGGCAAAGGATGTCTTATACTAACTGGGGAGAGTTTAGTGGGAGAAACAGAAAGCTCTGAAGCAGCAAAAAGCAACTGTTTCAGGCCATTTTTGCTATGCACGTTCTTTCTTGGGACAAGCACAAAACTTTCTTCTTTACGAAACGATGAAATATTAGGCAGTTGCAAACAGGTTGCATGAATCCGGATTTTTGAGGAAGTATTTCTTACCATTCTCTCCACTTCATACCCTATATTTAAAGTGGACCCAATATCAACTGGCAGAATACTGTTTTCATATGGAATGTATTGTGTATATGGGGCGAGAGTAGGGGCAGTGAGAGGGAGCAAGAGTGGGAGGATGAGGGAGAGAGAGTCAGAGAGGAGGAGAAAGCACAGAACTGACAGAAAAAAACAGAAGAAGGAGGAGGAGGAGAAGAGATAAGAAGATACAAGGGAAAATTGAGACAATATATAAAATAGAAAAATGTAGCTGAAAGCTAAGAATCTACATTATAATATAATCTGTGGCTCTGCCACTTCCCTGCTGTATAACCTTGGGAAAGTCACTTAAACTTTTCAGTACCTCAGTTTCTTCATCTGTAAAATGAGGCTTCAACACTTACTCTGCCTCTCCTTTAGACTCAGAAGTGTATAGTATAGTGCATAAAGTAAACACTTTGATACTGCAATCACTATTATTGTTGTTAAACATCAAATAAAGGATGTCATTTCTGAGTTCTGGAGGCAGTATGGATTTTTTCTGGAAGTAAGGAGAATTAGGAAGACCTTTCACTTGAAAATAACTCAAAACAGTTATTGTCTTAACTTTTCCCAAGTTTCCAAGATGTTCTAGAAATAGAGAAATAAGGCTCCCAATTCTTGAGCCGTTTATGTTGTCGACTTTAGAGTTTTCCTACTAAGAATGAAATATACTATTATTATTAAGCACTTAGTATATTCCAAGCATTGTGGTAAACACTGGGGTAGATACAAGATAATCAGATGTCCTCCTCAAGCGTACAACAGTCTAAGAAGGAGGGGGAGAGCAGGGACTTTATCCCCATTTTTCTGATGAGGAAACTGAGGCCCGGAGAAGTGAGGTGAATTGCCCAAGTCACACAACATGTAAGTGGTGGACCTAGAACTAGAATCTTCATTTGACTCTCTAAGACCTAGGCTCTTTCCAGTAGGAGACCCAGCCAGAGGAGACTTTCCACAGAACTTCCAAGCCCTGAAGCATGAAAGGAAGGGGAGGAAATTTTGGAGATTTATATTCCAGTATAAATATTCCAGTCCTTCTAGACTGCAAACTCCTTGTGGGCGGGGAACGTTTCTACCAACTCTGTTTCTTTTCCATAAATACGACTGATTGATAATATGGGATACCACAAGTAGCTGAGGTGGAATTCATAGGACCAGAAGGGTCTGCCTTCTGCATAAAATTACCAGAGTGAGTTTTAACAGTCTCCTGAGGTAATTCCCTTGAAGTAAACCCTAAGGAGATGAGTGGAAATGCTGGAAGGGGTTTCTCTCTCAGTAGAGAGTTTGCCTCAAGCAGCCAATAGCACAGGAAAATGCTATTCAGGGCTGGATTTCTACAGGCAAACCTTCATTCCGCAAAGAAAAGGCATCTGGGTCATAAGGGGTCATCAAACCTGCTCACCCTATGTTCATCAGTTCCAAAACATCCAAATATCTCAGAGATTTGAGGGGGATCCGTAATTTGCTTTGGCCAGATGGAATGGGGGGTGAACGGGGGGTGGGGCTGCTCCTTTTTGGACTCTGGTGTTCTGCCGTATAAAATGATTTACAAACTTTCCATCTGAACTGATTTTCTTCTTGTGGCAAATATATGGGAGCAAGTGACAAGGGAGAGAGGCTAGGAGAGGAGAATTCTAGGTAATTTCTTAGCTAAGAAGAAGGGAGGCTATGGGAAGGACGTGATGACAAAGAGCAGGAGTGGCCATCATGGGCATCTCCATTCAAAACCACTGGTTCATCCTGCTGTCCTTAAAGTATTAGCTCCCACCGCCACAGAACTTCAGGCTTTGTTTGCAAGACACAATCCTGTCATCTAGAGCTCCCAGTGGATTTAATGGGGGAAACGACCGCTTCTTCCAGCCACCCTGTAGCTAGGCAACAAGTTCTGGACATTCCCTACTTCAGCACATGGGCCTGAGAGTCAGGAGGTTCTGGGTTCTAATCCTGGCTCCTCCACTTGTCTGCTGGGTGACCTTGGACGAGTCACTTAACTTCTCTGTGCCTCAGTTACCTCATTTGTAAAATGGGGGAGACTAAGATTGTGAGCCCCATGTGGGACAGGAATTGTGTCCAATCCGCTTTGCTTGTATCTACTATTCTATTTATTTTATTTTGTTAATATGTTTTGTTTCGTTGTCTGTCTCCCCCTTCTAGACTGTGAGCCCTCTGATGGTGATCAGGTTGTCTCTCCAGCTCTCAGAACAGTGCTTGGCACATAGTAAGTGCTTAACAAATGCCATCATTATTGTTATTATTAAAATGGGGATGAAGACTGTGAGCCCCCCGTGGGACAACCTGATTGCCTTGTATCCTCCCCAGCGCTCAGAACAGTGCTTGGCATATAGTAAGCGCTTAACAAACACCATCATTATTGTTATTATTAAAATGTTGCCAACTTGTATTTCCCAAGCGCTTAGTACAGTGCTCTGCACACAGTAAGTGCTCAATAAATACGATTGAATGAATGAATCTACCCCAGTGCTTAGTACAGTGCTGGGTGTGTTGTATGTTCTTAACAGATATCACAAATTATTATTATTATATTCTCCCAAGCCCCTAAAACAGTGCTGAATAAATGTAACAATAAATGACTGCCCTGGGGAAAGGAGGGAGAGAGAGTTGGGAGAGTGGGAGAAAGGGTAGGGAGAGAGGATTCCTGCAAAGACAAACTGCTACTACTTTAGAAGTCAAAATGAAGGTGAGTTATTTTCATTGTTAGGGATGCTGAGAGACAATTGAACCATTGTGTTCACTGGAAAGTATCTCGACCAGTTAGGTAAGGGAAAACCCTCCCTGGTCTCTCAGCTCTGGGGTAGGATAGGGCGGGGGGCAGGAAGGGAGGTGAGGGTGAGGGAAAAGGGAGTGGCTTTTCTATTTTTCCCTCAAGGATCACTGTGGCTTGGCTCCCATCTGGGTGTGTTTGCATGGAGCAAGCAGTGACCTATAAAGTAAGCTTGATTTATGACACGGACAGTTTGGAGAAGCATATTATCACCACTGAGCCGCATGTGACTCTGGAGGCGCAGGACTTCATTTTGCTATCAGAGTTTACATCTCAGGGATAAACGCCACTTCTGCCTACTGCCAACTGTCTTTATTTGAATCGGTTTTGGGCTCACGCAAACCCGAGGGTACACCACGTTGGAGTCTAAAGGTCTGATTTTCACCCACAGTCCTGTTTCTGTCTCCAGAGGCAAAAATGAAGTGGGCAATTGGGTGATCTGTTGGTGAATCTCATCTCTGTAGGGGTACAATCTGGAGAATTTAGGACACTTTTTTCTTCCAGCCCTGGTCCCAGGAATTAGCCTCAATAATAGGTTTTTGGGTTTTTTTTTTTGTCTGAATAATCCAGGTAGGTATATCAACCTTTCACTTCCCTTAGATGGGGGACATGCAATTAGAGAGCTGGGTAGGCGAAACTAAACAACCTCCTATCCCAGAATTTCCCTTCTGAGTCAGAGTGGCTTTAGGCCAGTCTGTTTGAAGTCAGGGAATGATAGGATTAGAAAGGGAGTCCTTTGCAGCCCTATAATTCTCTGGATTTACATCCTTGGATTCAGGCAGTGGCAGAGGAAACTGGCATCTGAAGATGCCAAAAGGAATCCTTCAGTCCCATCAAGAAGAGTAACTTAAAGGGGGACCATAGAACCCCCGGAGGCTAAAGGGGGCCTGGTGAAAATCTAGCTAAATTTATGACTAAGTGTAGTTCTTTGGACATAAGACACTAATGCTTTCCCAAGAACCAAAAAAAGATCTAAGCTGTATACATATATTAAAAGGCACAATACATGATAATAATAATAATGAAGGTATTTGTTAAGCACTTACTATGTGCCAGACACTGATATGGACACATAGTTATAATAATGTCTCTTGCTAAGCACTTAGAAAGTGTCAAACTCTGTACTCTGCATTAGTATTATTATTATTATTACTAAGCCCTGGGGTAGGGATGGGGTGACAACAAGTATTGCATCCCCATTTCACAGATGAGAAAACTGAAGCCCAGGGAAGTGAAGTGACTTGCCTAAGGTAACTCAGCAGGCCAGCACTCAGGCGGAGGGCAGGACTAGGACCAAGCTCTCCCAAACACTAGTCCTGAATTCCTCTCACTAGCCCACTCTGCTATTTCAAATAGTAACGTGAAGGTTTACCAACGGTGAAATATTTTGAATTAGGCTTCTTTTTAACATGTACAGATGTAAGCACTGATTTTTCAAAGTGCTCTTTCACATCCTGTTGAGCAAAAAGCACCTTGTATGGAAACTGGAGATCTGTCTTTATCTATGCTAAAGACATCTGTTATTATTTTATGGTAAATTTAAATAGACTTCAATCATCTATTCAGGAGAAACATTTCAAAGGTGGTGGGAAGAGGAAGGAAAGGGTGAAAGCCAAGGTAAACTCTGCAACTTTATCTTGAAATGAAAGCTGCTTTAAGTAATAGCCGTGCTACAGTTCAATAGCACTATCATGAAAGAGCACTAAAAGAAAGGTATTATCATGGGGTTGACTCTAATGGAGACAAAGTATTTCTAACTACTGCATAGTAGATACAACGTGACAAAATCAGTTTTCTCTTGTTCCATTTCTTCATTCATTGGAAACTTGGAGATTGGGCGTTGGAGAGCTCGGTCACTACTGTATTTGAGTCTTGATTCCCCCCAAAATTAAGATGTTCACCCTACATTCCATAAGTCCATACCTAAACTTAGTTACTTCCGTTCCCTGTAATATTTGTGTCTGCCTCCCCTGCTAGATTGTAAGCCCTTTGAGAACAGGATTGTGTCTTTTAATACAGTGCTTGGCAGTCAGTAAGGTGTTTAATAAATACCACTGATTAATTGATTGGGCAGGTAAAAACTGTTCTCCTGGTGTGGGGTGTTGTAGAATTGGAAAGCTCTGGTTTGTTGTGTGTTCCTAGAAGCCCTGGGAACACAGCTTTCTCTCTGTCTTCTAAAGGACATAGGGGGAAGCCATTGCAATAATTAACCTTTCCCTAGGTTTTCAAGAGTGAACTATGGACACAATTAGATATCTTTGGCAAAGTTTGGGCATTTTTTTCTTTGGGATAAAGTAATTTATAAAAGGTGGACATTATTGTTGTGATCACAGAGAGGCTTTGCGCTTATTGGAGAAAAATTCCCAGGTAAATCCAAGTTATTATTTTTATTACTCTGAATGCTTTTGTTAATGTGTTAATTATACTTTCATCTCTATTCTTTCCTCTGTTTCTGATGGCTTAGAAATTTCAGGCTCTATCTTTTACTGATGGGGACCACTCTAGTCTCACTGGAGACTGACTATCTACTAGGTGGATTGGCTCAGAGAAAATGAGAGGACTGCCTATCTTGGCTCTTGTAGCCCACCATTGGTCCTTGAATGGCTTGCTAACCACTCCAAACTGGACAACCTGGACAGGTGCAGGGAGAGACGATGAAGGATTATGTTAGAACTTCAATTATCCATGCTATCCCTGGTTCCTTTTACCAAGGTCACCGGCCAATTTCTTTCCAAACACACCAAACACCCCCCCCACACCTGTCCAGGTGGTCAGCTCCACTGTCGACAGGCTCCAATAGCCCAGGACCGCCCCCACATATATACTCCCGGTCTTGGGAGTTAGAGGTCATGGCTTCTAACCCCAGCTCTGCCACTTATCAAGTGTGTGACTTTGGGCAAGTCACTTCACTTCTCCTTGCCTCAGTTACCTCATCTGTGAAATGGGGATGAAGACTGTGAGCCCCAGGTGGGACAACCAGATCACCTCATATCAACCCCAATGCTTAGAACAGTGCTTGACACATAGTAAGCGCTTAACAAATGCCATCGTTATTGGAGACGGAGATAGGCCAGGTTCCCTAGCAACCATCAATGGGAAGCCACAAAATCCGACAGCCATCTTCTGGAGGGCTTAGCACGCTGCTCTGCACACAGTAAGCGCTCAATAAATATGACTGAATGAATGAATGGAGGACCAAGGGGAGCTGACTGAGCCATTTAGGGGTGGGTCTATGCAAATGAAGGGAGATGTAATAAGCGGCTAAGTGGGCTGAGACCACCTGGGAAGGGATGAGACTGATGGTTCTTGATTTGGAGCCAGCTGTTGCCCCTATCTTCCCTACGCTCACTTCTCTGGAAATGGGAGCAAGTATATGTACACAAAGGACCGGTGATGGGGTGAGTAGCAACTGCTTACTGTATCTGCCCCAGCTTAAACAAAATGTTTAGCACGTAGTAAGTGCTTAACAAATACCGCTATTATTATTATTAGGACAAAATTATCAGGTCGAAGAGGGATTTGAGTATGTTCGTAGCCAAGGAGCCCATAATGGGAAGCAGTGTTGCCTAATGGAAAAAAAAATAATAATGATGGCATTTATTAAGCGCTTACTATGTGCAAAGCACTGTTCTAAGCATTGGGGAGGTGACAAGGTGATCAGGTTGTCCCACGTGGGGCTCACAGTCTTCATCCCCATTTTCCAGATAAGGTAACTGAGGCACAGAGAAGTTAAGTGACTTGCCAAAGTCACACAGCTGACAAGTGGCGGAGTTGGGATTTGAACCCATGATGTCTGACTCCAAAGCCCGGGCTCTTTCATGGGCCTGGGAGTTAGAGACCCTGGGTTCTAACCCCAGCTTTGCCTTTTGGTTGCTGTTTGATCTTGGGCAAGTCACATAACGTCTCTGTGTCTTAATTGCTTCATCTGTAAAATGGGGATTTGATACCTGTTCTCCTTCCTTCTCAAGACCGCGAGCCCCATGTGGAACAGGTACTATTTTTGGCCTGATTATTTTGTTGTCATCCCAGTGCTTAGTACGACATCAGGGTACATGTCGTAAGTGCTTAATGCATCCCACAATTATTATTATCATTGTTATTATAAACTATGCCATCACCAAGCAACTGGGCTGCCTCTAGGTACAAAGCAAGTGATTAGCAAACCCCAGATGATGATGATTATAATGGGTCAGTAGAAGGAAAGTTAGGGTGGTCCATTCTTAAACATTAGCATGGATATCTGGGCAGGAAACCATCCCATTGCTCCTCCCAACATCTTGCTACTCCTGTCAAAAACTGCATTCTGGGCTGGATGGATTATGGTCTACCCCAGCAGTAGCTTGGCATGTATTCTCATGTTTGTTACACTGCTGGTGGAATGATAGCACCTTTGATTTGTCGAGGATTCGAGATGCCAATGGAGAGGATAGGCTGAGAACAAGGGATCATGTCTACCAACTCTATGGTATTGTATTCTCCCAAGTGCTTAGTTCAGCGCTGTGCTGTGTGATCTTGGGCAAGGTACTTAACTTCTCTGGGTCTGTTTCCTCATCTGTAAAATGGGGTTTCAGTACCCGTTCTTCTTCCAACTTAGACCGTGATCCACAGGTGGGACCTGATTATGTTGAATCTACCCCAGTGCTTAGTACGGTGTCAAGGAACATAGTAAATGCTTTATAAATACCATTATCCTGCAGAGGGAAATTTACAGTGGTCGAAGTAAAAATGGAGGATATTAGTGAGTCCAATTCTCCACATAATAAATGCTCAGTACAAGCCACTGATTGATTGATTAATGGGAAATGTCCTGATCAGAGGAGAGAGAGAAATGCTATCGGTGATCACCTGCAAGGAGGGGTTTTGTGTCTCACTTTACGAGCTATGCCACCATTACCACCACCATCAACACCAAGCATCTGGGCTGGCTCCAGATTTCCTGCCGGGAAATCGTGGTAAGAGAGCTGGAGGAGAGGGTCTGAGGAGCAGCAGTTCCATGATGTTTACATAATGTGATTCTCTCCAAGCTCAGAGAGGCCTTCCAATCTCCTCCGAGCTCAGAGCATGCAAGAGTCACAGGGAATCAGACGCAGCCAAGCGTGATGGATGAGATCGGCACCTTCCCAAATTGGCACGAGTCCCCTGGGATTTTCCCAGCATCCCTGGTCACCAGACAGGAGTCAGATTCCCACTCCGGTCTCCCTGTTCTCTCAGACGTTTTTCCCCAACCACCCACCAGATTGAGAGAAGCTGGGCTTTTTTTTTTTTTGGTCTTTCTCTCCCTAGGTCGCCACTGCCTTGGCAGTCAGCAGGACTGTCTCATCACCACAGTTGGTTTCAGACAGTAGTGGCACCGTTCTTCCCACCAGATCTGAGGTTCCTTTCTGAACTAATGCTGATAGCACCATCCCATCACTCAGATGATCTGACTCCTTTGGGGAATTAGAAATGCTTTTCCAGATAATTGGGGATTCAAAATGAAAGCCTCCAAATTGAGTGATCAGGAGCCAGAAGGAACTATCTCTAACTCCCAGAGATGTTGCTGTGTTGGGTGAGGGACCGCCTGCTATTTATTCATTCAATTGTATTTATTGAGCGCTTACTGTGTGCAGAGCACTGTACAAAGTACTTGGGAAATACAAGTCAATTTATCCAACTATGTCCTTTCCCATTGCTGAGCAAAGCTCTCTGAACAGTAGGGGCTCACTAAATGCCATTGAGTATATGTAGGAAAAGGACCCAAGTCTTTGAGTTCACCTTAGTTTGAACTGAGTCCAAAAGACTGACCTGAAATCAATCAATCACTGGAATATATTGATCCTTTACTCTGTGCAGAGCACTGAACTAAGTGCGTGGGAGAGTACAATACAACAGAGTTGGTAGACACAGTACCTGTCCCACGTGGGGCTCACAGTCTAAGTAATTAATATTATTGATTATTTAAAGTCTCTGCATGAAAAGTCCTGTGGAAACTCACTTTCTTCCTATTTTTTAACCTTCAACTAAAAGGAAAATCTTTACAGGGAAGGCTTAGTGTGTTTTGTGCTGGTTTCCTTGTAAGTATTAAGGTAGCGGGGAAGGGCTTTACAGTGTTTATTTTTTCAAAAGCAATTATTTTGCCTCCTTGGAGTTCTCATCTCCTCTCTTAATCCGGAGATATCCTGATAGGGTTACTGGCAGCCTTCTTGAGGTCACTGTCCTTTGTGGACTTCCGCGTTCACCGTTACCGGCATTCAAGCTTGACATACTCCTGATTTGAATAGATTCTGGCATTCTGGAGTCCTAGGGATGGAAGGAAATTCCAGGCCCCCTTAATCTAATCCCCAGGACTCCAGGCAGTTCAGCACAACACCATCCCCGGGCTGATTATTTGGAAAATCTCAGGGGACTTAATCTCAGAGCTCTCGCGGTAACCCTTCCCAGGAGGAGGTTACCTCTCCCTCACCGGTTGGAAATTCTTTTAGCCTAATGTTGAGGTGGGACCGTGTGACTTAGTGGATAGGGTTAAGATTCTGGGAGTCAGGAGACCTGGGTTCTAGTTCTGGCTGTGCCACTGGCCTGCTGTGTGCTCAATAAGTGCTCAACAAATGTCACAACTACTAATGATGATAATTACTACCACCATGGAGCAGGTGGGACTTCAAATCCTAGTCAGCATGTTCTAGTGGATAGAACATAGTTATGGGAGCCAGAAGATTAGGGTTCTAATCCTAATCTAATCCTTTGCCATTTACCTGCTGTGTGATCTTGGGCAAATCACTTAATCTTCTCAAATGGGCCTCAGTTTCCTTCTCTGGCAATGGGGATACAATGCCTGGCTCATTGCACACATATCTCTCTTTTGTCTTTGGGTTCCAGGCGTGTTCTCCTGTTGTACACACTGAACCAGGCCTGGCTCTACCATTTAAACAAACTAGACAGTCACCTAGGGGGTGATTTGGCTACAGGAGGTCTGTTTTCTCATTTCAATTTCCTCTTCTCATCTTGTGGTTCAACTGCTTTGTGTGTTCTTTTTCCTGGGACTCCAAAATGTTTTGAACCTGTCTTGAACCATCAAACAATGCCTTCAACCACTGTGGCAGTATACCTCTTGCATTGAGACATTTCAGGCAAATTATCTCCACTTGGGCATAAGCCACATTGTGAAAGCCACTTAACTTCTTCCTGAATAACTCCTAGAACAGGCTGTGGATTCTTTTTCAGCTGCACGTGACTCATTACTATGTATTTATAATATTTATGCATTTATAATTATGCCGATACATATTTAATTATATACTATTTAATATTATAAATATAAATATTTATAAAGTATTTGCTCTCTTCAAGGAGCTGTGAACTAATGTACCCCTTCCTGAGCACTCATGTACCTATTCAGTTTTCTTTTTTGACCATTCTTGTTGAAACTATGCTTATGTTTGTCTTCCCCATTAAAGTGGAAGCTTCTTATGGGCAGGGAACACGTCACGTCTTTATTCAGTACGTCAGTAGGACAGTGCATTGCACCAAAAGGATGCTCAGTGAATTTTACTACTACTAATCAACCCCTCTCAGGATCACACCTGGAGAGTTTTCAGTCCTCTACCAGTCTCAGCTACAGGAGGGAGAGTCAAGCAGAGGCCTACCCATTCCTAGCTTGGCCAGTGGCTAGTGAATGGAAGGAAATCTGCTACAAGTCCAAACTCACCCGTGCTGGGCAGCAGCGGTGTAAGAGAGGATACAGGGTGGAGACTCAAATTTATTGTGTGAGAGAAGGAAATGGTAAACCATTTCTGTATTTTTACCAAGAAAAACTCTACGGATCCAATACCAGAACGATTGCAGATGGAGGCGGGGTGTTCAGGGAGAGATGCATTCAAGGAGTCGCTATAGGTTGGAAACGACTGGACAGCAAAAGACAAAACTACTAATCAAACTCTTCTATCTTCTCCCAAACTTTTGTTTTGTCTGGCTTCTTATCATCTAAAACACAGAAGAGATGACGGGAAGCCCAGCGGAGAGAGCATGGGCCTGTGAGCCAGAGGACCTGGGTTCTAATCCCAGTTCTGCCATTTGCCTGCTCTGTGTCCTTGGTCAAGTCACTGAACTTCTCTTGCCTCAACTGTAAAATGGGCATTCAAAATATTTATTACTCTATTTTACTTGTACATATTTATTCCATTTATTTTATTTTGTTAATATGTTTTGTTGTCTGTCTCCCCCTTCTAGACTGTGAACCCGCTGTTGGGTAGGGACCGTCTCTGTATGTTGCTGACTTGTACTTCTCAAGTGCTTAGTACAGTGCTCTGCACACAGTAAGCACTCAATAAATACGATTGAATGAATGAATGAAAACCTGTTCTCCCTCCCTGCTTAGACTGTGAGCTCCATCCCATTTGGTTAACTTGTATCTACTCCAGCATTTAGAACAGTGCTTGACACATAGTAAATGCTTAACAAATACCTTTAAAAAAATGGAGCTGAAGAATCCTGAGGTCTGTCTCTACCTCTATCCCATGTGCATTCTCCTCCTTCCTTCCCATGCCAGTGGTTTCGGTGTGGAGGGAGTTTGTATGTCTTCCACATGGTACAGATAATCTTGAACACTCCTATTTCATACTCCATTTTTCTGTACCAGTTCAGTTTGGTTCCTTTGAGGGCTTGGGCTGGAACTGATCATTCTGGGTTTTGGAGCCAAGTTTCCATCAGTGGCTTTTGCGTATTAATTAAATGTGGTTTAGAAACACATTGTCAAGGAACAAGAATTTTTGTGGCACATACCTAATCTCTGATGGGGGAGAAAACCCAATTTGAAATGCTAATTGGGAGGCCTTGTGGATTAAAAAGACAGAGAAGTGAGGAGTTGAGGAATTTCACTGGCTTTGAGCTGGGTAAATAATTATTTAGGTCGAGAAACATGATTTTGTTTGTTCATTAGCTCCTGGGTAATTGTTCAAATCTCCTTCTGAGTCTGTGTGCCTTAGAGACAGGACCAGTCCATGGGAAGAATAAATTCAGTTAGAAGTTAAAAACACTTAATTATCAATGCTCAAGCAGTTAGGTTTTACTGCATGACTTTAAAACAATTAAGAACAAAAAGATTAAAACCTTTCTGCATCCTCTATTTCCCTGCCCTATGAGGTCAAAATTCCTAGGTTATTTTCTTGTTCTCAGCAACAAAGCATCTCATGTGGCTCCATCCAGTAGGAACACTTCAATCAATCAGTCCATCAATCAATCAATCAATTGTATTTATTGAACACTCTCTGTGGGCAGAGCACTGTACTAAGTGGTTGGGAGTATTCAAGCGTTCGGATGCTGAAGACTCTGGGCCCCAGAGTAGCCTGATTGTCACACACTTGATCTTCATTATTAACCAGTCTTCTAGACTGTGAGCCCACTGTTGGGTAGGGACCGTCTCTATATGTTGCCAACTTGTACTTCCCAAGTGCTTAGTACAGTGCTCTGCACACAGTAAGCGCTCAATACATATGAATGAATGAACCAATCAAACCAATGGAAACTTCTCTCCTGGAGAACCTAAGTGTGAAGTGAGGGGGTGGAAAAACGGAGCTGCCATAAGATAGCCGTCGTTTAGAGGGCTGAGAATGGAAGGTGTATTTTTAGTCACTGGACAGGGAAAGGGTAAATGCTACCTTTTACATTAAGGTGGCAAGGATATTGATTGGCTACCACAAATTCCTGCTCCCGTGGGGCCTCTGATCCAATCCACAACCAACAGAAGTAAAACCAGAGAGAGATTTGGACCTGGGGGACCCTGGGAAAGGTGAGGTGGGAGGATGAGTGGAATTCTTCTCTCTTGTTTCTCCTCCTCAAATTCCTCTAAGTGATTCCCCCTCTGCTACAGCCATATCGCCTGCCATAGCGGCCTGCTGTTTGTCCCGTTATTTAATAGGGCTGGAATCAATCAATCCATCAATGGTATTTATTGAACGTTTATTGTTTGTAGAGCACTGTAATAAGCACTTGGGAGAGTACAGTGCAACAGAATTGGTAGACGCATCCCCTGCCGTCAGTTTAGGATCAATCAATCAATCAATTGTATTTATTGAGTGCTTACTGTGTGCAGAGCACTGTACTAAGTGCTTGGGTAGTACAAGTTGGCAACATATAGAGACAGTCCCTACCCAACAGTGGGCTCACAGTCTAGAAGGGGGCGATAACAAAGAAGGAAAAGGAGATAAAGAAGAGAAGGAGATAACAAAGGCACAGGAGACCGTCTGGCCTCTCATTTATGGTGACAGAAATCTCTGTGTGATAAATGCTCTTAATCAATTGTACTTATTGAGTGCTTTACTGTGTGCAGAGCACTGTACCAAGTGTTGGAAGAGAACAGATACGTTCCCTGCACACATGAGTTTATTTATTGAGCACTGAGTGCAAAACATTGTCCTAAGCGTTTCGGAGAGTACAATATAACAGAGTTGTTAGACACATTCCCTGTTCACAGTGAGTTTACAGTCTGAAGGGGGAGATAGACATTAATATGAATAAATAAATTACGGATATGTACAGAGAAGCAGCGTGGCTCAGTGGAAAGAGCCCGGGCTTTCAAGTCAGAGGTCATGGGTTCAAATCCCGGCTCTGTCAGTTGTCAGCTGTGTGACTTTGGGGGAAGTCACTTCACTTCTCTGTGCCTCAGTTACCTCATCTGTAAAATGGGGATTGAGATTGTGAGCCCCGCGTGGGACAACCTGATCACCTTGTATCCCCCAAGTGCTTAGAACAGTGCTTTGCACATAGTAAGCGCTTAACAAATACCATCATATAGAGACGGTCCCTACCCAACAGTGGGCTCACAGTCTAGAGGAAGAAGTATATTCTCTGCTCACCCCAGCTGTGTCCCTTAAGCATATCGAAGAAGAATTGAGCTGGACACGTGTTTCCGGTCTGATTTTGTTTCTGATGCTCTGCTCTCCTAGCTCCTGGCGACTAGGTCTGCAACTTTCTGGTAGCCCTGCCCTGGGGCTTTATCTTTAGGCTTGCCAGCCTAACCCCCTTAGGCAATAAAGTAATCTCCTTGAGGGCAGGAACTGTCATCCTTTGTAATTACTCTTAGAGCTTAGTAAAGTGCACTGCACACAACAGAGCTCAGTAAATGCTGATAGGGGAGGATGATGATGATAATAATAATAACGATGAAGATGGTTTTTGTTAAGCGCTTACTATGTGCCAAGCACTGTTCTAAGAGCTGGGCTAGATACGTGGGGCTCACAGTTTTAGTCCCCATTTTACAGAGGAGGTAACTGAGGCACAGAAAAGTTAAGTGATTCGTCCGAAGTCACAGAGCTGACAAGTGGCGGAGCCGGGATTCGAACCCAGGATCTCTGACTCCCAAGCCCTTGCTCTTTCCACTAAGCCAGGCTGCCTAATGTCAGTGATGATGACCATGAAGAAGTTTCAATCCTGAGCCCTCCTCATCCTTTGGCCTTTGAAGGCAAACTATTTCTACACTCTAACCTGTGGTTTTTCTGATGATAAAATCGGATCCGTCATTGGCCTTTACCTCATGGGAGACCAAAGTCACCAGTTAAGATTGTAATTTGAAAGGGAATCATGGCCCTTTGATAAAAGTCACCAGGTAAGGGCAAAGTAGGATTATCTCAGTTTTAGGCATTGCGAATGAATAATGGATTCACTCTATTTTCCTCCCTTGTGTTTCACATGAGCTCAGTCTCACGTTAATAAGTGATACGTTGGTGTAGCTACGTGACGGCTTTATTGTGGTTGAATGCCTAAGTATGCTCCTGGACCGCCTCCAAGATGGAATTAGGACTTATCTTTTCCCAGAGAACAGGTGGATTGTGAGTGAAGCCAACAGCGTGTTGTCAGTCAGAAGGGCAGGTGATACCGAACATGCTTTACACTTCGAAGCGGGGGCTTTCAGAGGCAGGATGCTGGGGTGGACCCCCCACCCCAAGGGGATTACTTAGAAACCTCCGCAAAAGCCACATTTGTTTTAAACAACACTGCCTGACAACTCCTCATGACCTCCACTGGATTTCAGATACTCTCCCTTATTTCTCCCATGGAAGAATGTGGTCAACGATAGACTTGGATTGGCGAGGAAATATCTTCTTGGTATGCCCCTTGGAGAGAGGGAAAAGAGGAGAGAAAGAAGGTCAGCCATAGTCCCCAAATCTAGGCTAACCCCTTTATTGGTAGGACTGGGATCTCTGCATCCCGGGGCCCCTATCCTGGGTGAAGCAGGGACTAGTTAGGGTGTCTCTGTGCCAAAGATATTTTACCTCTGTAGCTGGTTTTTAGTATCACCCATGCCCCTTATCGGAGAGTTTTACGTGAATTAGCCCATTCACCCATCAGAAACTCAAGAACATCTGTTTCTGCTTTTATGGGTGGATACTCTGATTCAAGCCGTCATCACCGTCATTGTCAGTGGTATTTATTGAGCGCTTTCTGTGTACAAAGCACTGTACTTGGCGCTTGGGAGAGTACAATTCCCTCACCACAGTGAGCTCACAGCCTAGAGGGGGAAACATACATTACTATAAATAAATAAATTATGACTATGTACGTAAGCACTCTGCGACTGAGTGTATACCAAGTGCCCAGATGGTACAGAGCCAAGTGCTCTTTGTCCCATGTTGCTTATCTTCTAGACTGTGAGCCTGCTCTTCTAGACTGTGAGCCCACTGTTGGGTAGGGACCGTCTCCCAAGCGCTTAGTACAGTGCTCTGCACACAGTAAGCGCTCAATAAATACAATTAAATAAATGAATGAAATCTTCAGCATTTAGGTGTTCTCATTCAATTACTTACATTAATTACTCCATTTATAAATACTTTTAAGTCTCACATATGTCGCTTGTAGAGAAGCAGCTTGGCTCAGTGGAAAGAGCACGGGCTTGCGAGTCAAAGGACATGGTTTCTAATCCCGGCTCCACCACTTGTCTGCCGTGTGATCTTAGGCAAGTCACTTAACTTCTCTGTGCCTCAGTTACCTCGTCTGTAAAACATGGATTAAAGTGTGAGTGCCACATGGGACAACCTGATTACCCTGTATCTATCCCAGTGCTTAGAACTGTGCTTGGCACATAGTAAGAGTTTAACAAAGACCATTATAAGTATTATTTTGTATTTTCCAAATGGAGAGCAGCATGACCTAGTTAACCTAGGAATCTAATCCCAGCCCTGCCACTTTGCCTGCCGTGTGGACTTGTCACTTAATTTCTCAGTAATGATGACAATAATAGTAATAATGGTATTTGTTAAGCACTTAATATGGACCAAGCACTGGGGTAGATACAAGGAAATCAGATTGTCTCAAGTGGGGCTCACAGTCCTAATCCCCATTTTACAGATGAGGTAACTGAGGCACAGAGAAGTGAAGTGACTTGCTCAAAGTCACACAGCTGATAAGTGGCAGAGCCGGAATTAGAACCCATGACCTCTGACTCCCAAGTCCATGGTGTTTCCACTAAGTCACGCTGCTTCTCCAGTACTGCAGCTACTTCGTCTATAAAATGGGGATTAAATCCTCCTTCTTCCTACTCAAATTATGGCCTCCAGTGTGGGACAGGGACTGTGTCCAACTAGGTTAACTTGTATCTACCCCAGCGCTTAGGACGGTTCTTGACACACTGTAAGTACGAAGGCAAGGACAGTCAATTCAGGGGCTGAGTGTCACTGTTCAGTATCTTCTATAACTACAAGCAAACTTGAAAGACTTGATCCCAGCAATTGCGTGACTGAAAGCACTTCATCAGTCAGATATTTAGCATGGATAGTTGTTAAGCATTTGTTAAGCGCTTACTACGTGCAAAGCACTGTTCCAAGCGCTGGAATAGTGCTCTGCACATAGGAAGCGCTCCACAAATATGCCCCCCTGTTCATGTAGCTCCTGTTATGGCCCTGGCCCCTACATTTATGCCTGGCAGTCTGATGCCCTCCCTGACTACCGATAAGGAAAGAGATGAGTAATAATAATAATAATGGCGCTTAATAATGCCATTATTATTATTATAATTATTATTATAGAACACAGGCCTGGGAGTCACAAGGGCCTAGGTTCTAATCCCAGTCCCACCACTTGTCTCCTGTGCGACCTTGGACAAGTCACTTGACTTCTCTGTTCCTCAGTTCCCTCACCTGTAAAATGGGAATTAAGACTGTGGGCTCCAAGTGGGACGTGGACTATATCCAACCTTGTAACTACCCCAGGGCTTAGAACGGTGCCTGGCATTTAGTAAGCACTTAACGAATACCATAAAAAAAGAACAAAACAACAAAAAAAGCCAGGTATTGAAGCCCCATTTGGCCACCAAATATTATTTATGATAGTCCAAACGGATGCAAACCCACCTGATCGCACTGGATTCATTCATTCGCTCAACTGTATTTATTGCATGCTTACTACGCGCCAAGCACTGTACCAAACACCTCAGGCTCACCGTCCCCCATTTTTAGACAAAGACTTCCCAGCTTTGTTGGCCTGAGGAAAGAGAATTTCCCTCCTGGCTCTCCTGAGAGCCATGTTATTCTCTGAATCAATGCTGCTTTGTTTCAGTGACTTTCCTCTGAATAGTGCCAGGGCTGAGGCATACATTTCTTGGCAAAGGTTCAAGGGAGTGAAATGACCTTAGGGCCCACTTGGGAGACTACCCCATTTGGAAAGGAGACGGGCTCCGACAGCTGATTCCCCTCCTTCCTTGGTCCTCTACGAGGTCCCTCCACTCTGGGATCCACTACAGTCCTGGGCGGGGCGGTGGGTGGTAGGGGCTGGAGGTGGCAGGCCAGAAGAAGATGGGAAGAAGTCATGCTGCTGAGCAAACTTAATAATAATAATAATAATAATAATTATGGCATTTGTTAAGCGCTTACTATGTGCAGAGCACTGTTCTAAGCGCTGGAGAAGTTACAAGGTGATCAGGTTGTCCCACGAGGGGCTCACTGATAATCCCCATTTTGCAGATGAGGTCACTGAGGCTCAGTGAAGTGACTTGCCCAAGGTCACACAGCAGACATGTGGCAGAGTCAGGATTCGAACCCATGACCCCTGACTCCAAAGCCCGGGCTCTTTCCACCGAGCCACGCTGCTTCTGTGACCCCCTGGAAAGAGCAGAGGACCTTGGTTTGGATTAGAGAAGCGGGTGGCTCAGTGGAAAGAGCCCGGGCTTGGGAGTCAGAGTTCATGAGTTCAAATCCCAGCTCCACCAATTGTCAGCTGTGGGACTTCGGGCAAGTCACTTCACTTCTCTGGGCCTCAGTTACCTCATCTGGAAAATGGGGATGAAGATTGTGAGACCCCGTGGGACAACCTGATCACTTTGTCTCCTCCCCAGCACTTAGAACAGAGCTTTGCACGTAGTAAGTGCTTAACAAATGCCATTATTATTATTATTATTATTATTATCCCAGCTCAGCCGTGTGGCCTTAGGCAAATCTTTTCCCTTCTCTGTTCCTCAGTTTTTTCATTGGTGAAATGGGGATTAATACCTATTCTCCCTCCGCCTTAGACAAGAAGTCCCAAGAGCACGGACCTGGGTGTCAGAGGACCTGAGTTCTAATCCCAGGTTTACCACCTGCCTGCTGCGTGACCTTGGATGAGTCACTTCACCTCTCTGGGCCTCAGTTCTCTGCCAAATGGGGATTCAATACGTGCTCATTCATTCATTCAATCATAATAATAATGGTATTTGTTAAGTGCTTACTAGGTGCCAAGCACTGTTCTAAACTCTGGGGTAGATACAAGGTAATCAGGTTGTCCCACGGGGGGCTCACAGTTTCAATCCCCATTTTACAGGTGAGGCCACCGAGGCCCAGAGAAGTTAAGTGACTTGCCCAAAGTCACACAGCTGACAAATGGCGAAGCCGGGATTAGAACCCATCTCTGGCTCCCCAGCCTGTACTCTTTCCACTAAGCCATGCTGCTTCATGTTTATTGAGCACTTATTGTGTTCAAAGCACTGTACTAAGCACTTGGGAGAGTACAATATAACAAGAAACAGACATATTCTTGCCCACAATGAGCTCACCATCTAGAAGGGGAGAAACCTGTTCTCCTTCCTTCTTAGACTGTGAGTCCTCTGCGGGATCTGATTATCTTGCATTTACACCAGTGCTTAGTATAGTGCCTGGCACTTACCACAATTATTATTATGAGGATCAGGGACCACTCAACATGATTATCTTGTGCTACCCCAGTGTTTGACACAAACTAAAGCACGTACAAAAATACTATTATTTTTGCCCAAATCCTGGCAGCAATGACGAAGGGGCAGCACGACATTATGAAGATCCCAAGGAGACTCATCTCACCCTCAGCCAGCTCTATTCTGGTCCTGAGCTCCCTAGAGAAGAAGATGAAGGCACAAAGACAGCTTTTCAGGCCTAAGTGTACCGATAAGAAAGAATTCTTCCTTTTGAAGCCAAATAGGGAATTTCTTCCTTTCTACTGGAATCTATAGAGGCACGCACGTAGATCTGTATCCTTTGGACTCCCAGTATTCACCCCACCTACAGCTCCGTGGCACTTATGTACATAGCAGGAAGTTATTTTTGCATATCGGTGTTTTATAGACTGTTAACTTGTTGTGGGCAGGGAATGTGTCTACCAATTCTTTTGTATTTTACTCTTCCAAGAGCCTAGTACCGTGTTCTGCACACAGTAAGCGCTCCGTAAATGCGAGTGAATGAATGAATGGGCAGGGAATGCGTCTGTTTATGGTTGTACTCTCCCAAATGCTTAGTACAGTGCTCTGCACACAGTAAGTGCTCAATAAATCCAGCCAGTTGAATGAATTAAACTGACGCGGCAGGAAGAGATACTGCAACTGTGGTACAGTTTCTACAGACGGGGACACTGCGGTTCATTGAGTTTGGGTGACTTGTCAAACACTCCCAAGTAGATGTTATTTGCTCCCACTTTCAGGGTGCTCAGAGTGGCCACCGTGGCAACCCAGTTTGTTTATTGGACCAGAAATCTATGGGGAATAAGATGGGTCGAAAATATTACCGTGGGTTAGGCCTCCAATGGGCGAGGTTTGGGTGGAAGTATCATGTCACGTGGTTGAGGAGACAGGGGCTGGAGTCAAGATCCTTCTCTCAAGGCTCTGGGACAATTTGCTAGCCTGACCCTACCAACTCTGTTAGATTGTTCATTTATTCAATCATATTTATTGAGCACTTATTGTGCGCAGAGCACTGTACTAAGTGCTTGGGAAGTACAAGTTGGCAACATATAGAGACGGTCCCTACCCAACAGCGGGTTCACAGTCAAGAAGGGGGAGATTGTTCATTCATTCATTCAATTGTATTTATTGAGCACTTACTGTGTGCATAGCACTGTACTAAGCACTTGGGAAGTACAAGTTGGCAACGTATAGAGACGGTCCCTACCCAACAGTGTACTGTACTCTCCCAAGTGCTTTGTACAGTGCTCTGCACACAGTAAACGCCCCATAGATACCATTGGCTGATGATTGACTCCTCTGCCTTCGACCTCATTTCCTCCCAAATTTGCCATCTTCTCCTCCTGCTGCCTCTTCTGCTTCTCTTAGAAAAGCATCCTGAGATTTGGAGACAGTATTAGGAAAGCTTCCGGGCGAAAGGAAGAGGATCGTGTTATTTAATACGGATGGCTTGGCAGCCAAGAGGAAGGACAATGGCCTTCCTTGGGGGGAAACGTAACTACCAGACAGATAGGCTGATTAACCGTTACGCATGGAAATGGGCTACACAAGCATTCAGAATCCCTGCAGCATTTCCAGCACGCTATGAAAGAGAGCATTGAAGGTCATTCTGAGATTTCTGGGAAAATTAAGGGTGGGATGGAAATCAGAGCTTTTATGGAGAACGAAAAGGTCCTCATCCCACCCCCAGGTATCTGTTACCCCCCCCCCACCTCCACGAGACCAGGTTTTGTCTGTCTGTCTGTCTGTCTTTTCCCCTCTAAAAGACATGTCTGGGAGCAAGCTGAGCCTGAAGCCAGCTGTCCATGCTGTGTTCAACCAACAGGACATATTCATTCATTCATTCAATCGTATTTATTGAGCGCTTACTGTGTGCAGAGCACTGGACTAAGCACTTGGGAAGTACAAGTTGGTAACATATAGAGACGGTCCCTACCCAATAGCGGGCTCACAGTCTAGAAGACTAGATATATGTCATCATCATCAATCGTATTTATTGAGCGCTTACTATGTGCAGAGCACTGGACTAAGCGCTTGGGAAGTACAAATTGGCAACATATAGAGACAGTCCCTACCCAACAGTGGGCTCACGTGCATAGATACAGTTCTGTAATGTATTTATATTACTGTCTGTCTCCCCCTCTAGACAGTAAGCTCGTTGTGGGCAGGGAATATGTCGGTTCATTGTTACACTGTATTTTCTCATGCATTTAGTACAGTGCTTTGCGCACAGTAAGTGCTCAATAAATATGATTGAATGAATGGATGAAAGGACTTTTGCGCCTGGGCAGCAGTAAGTGGATCAAGGCTGGACAGCAGGCTGGGACTAAAGCAGTGTCCAGCACTTTGAGCACTCTCAGTGGAAAGCGCATGGGCCTTGGCGTCAGAGGTTATGGGTTCAAATCCCGGCTCCGCCAGTTGCCAGCTGTGTGACTTTGGGCAAGTCACTTCACTTCTCTGTGCCTCAGCTCCCTCATCTGTAAAATGGGGATTAAGATTGTGAGCCCCATGTGGGACAACCTGATCACCTTGTATCCCCCCAGCGCTTAGAACAGTGCTTTGCATATAGTAAGCGCTTAACAAATACCATTATTATTATAATTATTATTATTACTGGGGGGTGAACGGGGAGGGAGGGTGTCCCCCCAGCGCTTAGAACAGTGCTTTGCATATAGTAAGTGCTTAACAAATGCCATTATTATTATTATTACTGGGGGGTGGATGGGGTAGGGTGGGGAAGAAACCCAGTGGTGGATCATTCATTGAGCTGACTGGGCTGCAGAACCAGGCTTTGGGAAAGAGCACGGACCTGAGAGTAAGAAGGACCTGGGTTCTAATTCTGGCTCTGCCATTTGTCTATTGTGAGACCTCGGGCAAGTCACTTCACTTCTCTGGGCCTCAGTTACCTCATCTGTAAAATGGGGATTAAGGCTACAGGGACTGGGTCTGACCCGATCACCTTGTATCTATCTACCCTAGCTCTTAGAACCGTGCTTGGCACATAGTGAGCACTAAATGGACGCCACAGTTATAACTAAGATCCATTGCCGGGCTCCCCCCTCCAGGCTCCTTTGCGGCAACTTCTCTGGGGGTCAGTTTTGGGAAGTTTGTGTCCAGGGAGGCTCAGGATAGCCCGGAGTTTTCCGTGGGTGTTATCTGGTTTGGAGCAAGCAACCACTACTACAGGCAGGGTGGCTGTTGCTCCTATTCCTCCGCTTTACTGCTGAATATGCCTCTCCCAGAGCTAACGCCGGGCAGCTGTGCTCAGACCCTTGAGCCCCTATCCTTGCTCCCCTAAATCAGCCCCTTCCAACTCCCAGCTCCAGCCCCTCTAGAGAGATGGTTTGGGGCCGGTTTCTGATTCTGGGATGTCAAGCAGCCAGGATGCCAGGGATGAGAGAATTTTGGTCCTTTCTCCCGTGAGGTAAATTATCATCGGTTCCAGCAGAGGCTAAGCGAGTGTAACCCTGGCGTCCATCTACCACAGCAGTGCAGGAGGGCTGATTGACTCTCGGAAATTTTCCTCACGAGCTTGTGGTGGGCAAATAAGGTGTCTACCGACTCTGTTATAGCGTATTCTCCCAGGTTCTTAGTACAGTGCTCAATAAATATGTGATTGATTGAACAGATGTTTCTGACAGAGACACTCCAGTGCACAACTGGGAAGTGTTAATCCTGGGGAGGAGTGGTCAGTGGACTAAGGAAGAGCTTGCTTTTCACGACCAAGTCCCAACTCCCGGCCTTCTCGCTCCTCCCGTGGTCTTCCCTGGTCTCCTCTCCGGCTCTGACCCTTCAACTGTCCCCACCCTGCCTCTCTCTGCTCCTCCCAGGGTTCCTCCCTCTCCCCCAGTCCGGCAGTGTCTCCCAGCTTTTCTGGCCACACCTTTTCTGGTATCTTTCCCCCGCCCTACCACCTGACCGATTGCGCACTCGTCTTTGATTACATCATAAGAATACTTTAATTCTTTAAACAAATATCAATAGTCTCAATCAACAGGAAATACTTCATTTAATGAAAGACTCATCCTATTCTGCTCTGGATCTATCCAGGAATTACGTATTAGAAAGGAAGTCAGAATCTTATGCATGCTGGCATTTGCCCCCCTCTGGACTCTGTTTCCTCATCTGAAAAATGGGTGTAATTGGCCTCATCAATTATAATAACAATGATAATGTGGTTCTTGTTAAGCGCTTCCTATGTGCCAAGCACTGTCCTGAGCACTGGGGAGATAGAAGATCATCAGGTCCCACATGGGGCTCACAGTCTAAATAGGAAGGAGAACAGTTATTCATTCATTCATTCAATCATATTTATGGAGCACTTACTGTGTGCAGAACACTGTACTAAGCTCTTGGGAAGTCAGCAACATATAGAGATGGTCCCTACCCAACAACGGGCTCTTGAATCCCCATTCTGCAGAAAAGGGAACCAAGGACCAGAGAAGTTACGTGAATTATCCAAGGGCACACAGCAGGTACATGGCAGAGCAGGGAGTCTTGTGACAGCTTACTCTTTCCCGTGCACTTCAGCATCACAAAAATCATTCCTGTTTGAGCAACTATTTTGCCTACGGCTGTTCCAGTAGAAAGAGAACAGCCCTGGAAAGCAAACTCGGCCTGTGGAGGGATTTCTGGCCGCCTAATCTCTCAATATACTCCGTGCCCCAGAGGGAACCTGGCAGGGTTGAGAGCACGTGAGTGGTGCTCAGCGGGCCAATAGAACTATAATCAACTCCTTTACTTGGGTTCTTGGTCCTGAAGCCTAGAGACTAAAGTTTGCCCATTGTTGTCAATGTGAGGCACCACCCATCATCATCATCATCATCATCCTTTTAAAAAAAATATGGCATTTGTTAAGCACTTACTATGTGCCAGGCACTGTACTAAGCATTGGGGTGGATACAAGCTAATCAGGTTGGACACAGTCCCTGTCCCACATAGGGCTCACAGTCTTAATCTACATTTTACAGATGAGGTAAATGAGGCCCAGAGAAGTGAAATGACTTGCCCAAGGTCACACAGCAGGTAACCGGCAGAGCTGGGATTAGAACTGACGTCCTTCTGACTCCAGGCCTCTCTTCACTAGGCCTCACCCCTTCCCATCATCATCATCATCATCACGTCCACAGAACTAACCTAGCTGGTGGACGAAGTTCAGAGGAAGTAGAAGATTTAATCTTAGGTTTCGAAAAACTCGCAGTCCAGTGGGGAAGACGAGCAGGCGTGCCATGAGGAGATGGCTGAGGTATCCTAAAAATGATGTGACTAGAGGGGAAGGGCTATGTGGAATTAGCCGAGAGTTATATTGTGTTATCACTCATGGCTCAGTGGATAAAGCACAGGTCTGGAAGTGAGGTCATGGGTTCTAATCCTGGCTCCGCCACATATCTGCTGTGTGACCTTGGGCAACTCACTTCACTTTTCGGTGCTTCAGTTATCTCGTCTGTAAAATGAGGATTGAAATTGTGAGCCCGACGGGGGACAGAAGCTGTGTCCAACCCAATTTGCTTGTATCCTCCCCAGTGCTTAGTACAGTGCCTCGGACATTGCGAGCGCTTAACGAATGCCATAATTATCATTATTATTATTATGGCCAGAGAGATAAATTGAGTTGTCCTTACAGTATAAAGCCAGGCATTAGCAGGCCCACAGTCATTATTGTTATCAGTTAAATTCTTCTCAGGGCCTTATTAGATGCAATGTGATCTCAAGCCATCCCTAGGCAGGATCTTGGACTTAAGCGGCTCCCATTCCTGACGGGAAATAAAGAGATAGCCGAGAAATCTAATTGTCGCTGAGGCAAAGGTCACCTAACTCCTCTAAATAGGAAGTCAGCCCTGATGGACAGCAGAGCTGATAAGGCTCCTGACCAATGATGAAACCCTCTGTGGGAAACAGAAGAAAACACCCTTATGATTCAGAAAGTGCATAGTTCAGTAGACATGAGTTCTACCTTTAATATATAGCGGTGGCTCACGAGTTTTCTGTTTATTATCTTTTTACAGCTGGCAAGATTAAAAGCATCATTAATCATAGGCATGATTAATCACATCAACTTCAAGGCTGCTTTTTGGCAAAGCAACTGGAGAACTGATAGGAACTCTTAAAAATAGTGGCTGGACCATTACTAATTCCTTTGATTGTTCAGCAAGGCTTCTAATCAGTAAGAAACTTATCTCCAATAGGGGTCACACAATCAATTGTATTTATTGGATTCTGACTGTGTACAGAGCAGTGCTTGGGAAAGCATTCATTCATGTAATCATAGTTATTGAGCACTTACTGTGTGCAGAGCACTGTACTAAGCGCTTGGGAAGTACAAGTCAGCAACATATAAAGACAGTCCCTACCCAACAACAGGCTCACAGTCTAGAAGGGGGAGACAGACAACAAAACAAAACATGTGGACAGGTGTCGAGTCATCAGAATAAATAGAAATAAAGCTAGATGCACATCGTTAACAAAATAAATAGAATAGTAAACAGCTACAAGTAAAATAGAGTAATAAATCTGTACAAACATATATACAGGTGCTGTGGGGAGGAGAAGGAGGTAGGGCAGGGGGGATGGGGAGCCTGCTGTTGGGTAGGGACCGTCTCCATATGTTCCCAACTTGTACATCCCAAGCGCTTAGTACAGTGCTCTGCACACAGTAAGCGCTCAATAAATGTGATTGATTGAATGAATGAATGAGGAATACAATAATAAAGTAAGTACAGTAATAATAATAATAATTAGTACAATGAAACAGAGTTGGTAGGCACGTTCCCTGCCCACCATGAGCTTACAGTCTAGAAGGGAAGACAGACGTTAATATAAATAAATTCCAGAGATGGACATAAGTGCTGTGGGGCTGAGGGAAGGGGTGAAGAAAGGGTACAAATCCAAGCACAAAGGAGACAAAGAAGGGAGTGGGAGAAGATGAAGGGTTAGTTGGGAAAGGCCTCTCGGAGGAGATGTGCTTTTAATAAGGCTTGGAAGGTGGGGAGAGGGATTGTCAGTGGTATATGAAGAGGAAGGGAATTCCAGGCCAGAGGCAGGATGTGGGGGAGAGGTCGGTGGCCAGATAGAGGAGATTGAGGTACGTCTAGTAAGTAGGCATTAGAGGAATGAAGTGTGCGGTCTGGGTTGTAGTAAGAAAGCAGGGAGGTAAGGTAGGAGAGGACAAGGCGATTGTGTGCTTTAAAACTAATGCTATCAAGTTTCTGTTTGATGCGGAGGTGGATGGACAACCGCTGGAGAATCTGGAGGAGTGGGAAACACGGAATGATCCTTTTTGTAGAAAAATGATCTGGGCAGCAGAGTGAAGTTTGGCCTGCCGGTCGGAGGGGGAGGGGGTGCCACTTCTATGATTTCTCAAAACTTGTCATTGTCTCTGAATGAAGTCTTTCCAGACATCACCAAGAACTTATTTTCTTATGGAAATTACGGTGTTAATTGTTTTTTCCAGCTAAGGGTCAGTATTTACTGTAATTCACGGAGGCTGTCTTGGCCAAGCATTTCTTGATGAATAACGTGGGTTAATCTCTTAGCTCTCAACAGTGGTGGCACTTGCACTGACTTTGGAAGTTGAACCTACCCAAGTTTTCGACTTAGGAAATCTCTAATTGACCGGAAACTTTCAAAAAGAACCGAAAGGCCTGAATTATCTGTAATATCCGTAAGTGTCATAAACGTCCCATGCAAACTGTTGGAAGAAGAGTGTGATTACATGTTTAGTTACAGGATTCATCTCCGTCTCTTCTAATGCCCTCGAGTTATATCAAATATCCTGGATGCTCTGCCATCTAGTATCTTCTTAATCCATCCATCCATCCATCAATCAATCAATGGTATTTGCTGAGCACTTAATGCAATCAGAGCACTGTACTGTGCGCTTGGGAGAGTACAATTCACTGGAGTTGACAGACATGGGCCCTAGGAGCTTACAATCTAGTTGGGAAGACAGATGTTAAAATAAATTACAGATAGGGAAAGAGGTGAAGAAGATACATTTATAGTTGATGTATGTTTATTAAACATCATCAAAAATAGAAGCATTGACTGAGAATCTAACATAGAAGGAGCTTGGGGGTATCTGCAGAAAAAGTCTAAGACACAATCTCTTCTCTGTTAGGGCATAACAATCTACTATGAGAAGAAAGACATAAATTGAAGTAAATGAACTGGGTGGGTAGATGGAAATAAAAAACAGAGGTGGAACAGTAAATCAACAACAAATGAATTAAAGGATAATTACAGAGAAGAAGTGAACCACGTTTTATTTGACTCAGCTGCAAATGGATGTCAGAGGAAGGAATATCTATTGGTACATTTCTTTGGGAACACGTTAAAGCCACTGAGTTTTCCAGGGATCTCTCTCCAGACAACATCTGAAACTGCTATTAAAGCCTCTCTTCTGTCTTAGCAGTTCTGATCCTCCTCCCCAAATATGCCTTCTTTTAAAAGTTGCTTCTCACAAATTTAATGGTGGACATGGTTAGAAAAGTCACTCTGTTTCCACCACTGTTTAAAATGACGAATAACTTGAGGAAAACAAACAAAATACAAGCCAATAGACGGCAGCACAGCTAGACCGAACAGAGGTAGAATAAGGAAAAAAAACTATAGCAAATACTGCCACCCGGCCCAGGCCAGGCCCCCTCTAGACTGTAAGCTCATGTTGGGCAGGGAATGTGTCTACCAACACTATTCTCCCAAGCATTTAGTACAAAGTAAGCACTCCATATATATGATTGATTGCTGGATTGATTGAGTGACAAAGCTCTCCCAGCCTGCACAGGAAAACCTCTACAGATATTTGATTGTTGTTGGAAATTAGTTTTTCCCCGAGCAGATTTGGTTTTGAGAAGAAAATTTCCAGTGGAATAATCCTCAGAAAATGCACTAGCTCCACGAAGGCTCTTCTACTACTACTACTAATAATAATGATGGCATTTATTATGTGCTTACTATGTGCAAAGCACTATTCTAAGTGCTGGGGAGGTTACAAGGTGATCAGGTTGTCCCATGGGGGGCTCACAGTTTAAATTCCCATTTTACAGATGAGGTAACCGAGGCACAGAGAAGTTAAGTTCATTCATTCATTCAATCACATTTATTGAGTGCTTACTGTGTGCAGAACACTGGACTAAGCGCTTGGGAAGTACAAGTTGGCAACATCTAGAGATGGTCCCTACCCAACAACGGGCTCACAGTCTAGAAGGGGGAGACAGACAACAAAACAAAACATATTAAAATAAGATAAATAGAATAGTAAATATGTACAACTAAAATAGACTAATAAATCTGTACAAACATATATACAGGTGCTGTGGGGAGGGGAAGGAGATAGGGCGGGGGGGATGGGGAGGGGGAGAGGAAGGAGGGGGCTCAGTCTGGGGTGACTTGTCCAAAGCCACACAGCTGACAATTGGTGGAGCCAGGATTTGAACCCATGACCTGTGACTCCAAAGCCCATGCTCTTTCCATTGAGCCATGCTGCTTCCCAACTGCTACTACTGGCCTAGCACTCCCACAGAGTTGTCAGCACCGTGGAATCGGATATCTGACCAGGAGCCTTGTAGCCTTGGAGGCTGGATTAAAGTTTGTTTCCTTGATTTTGCTCTTGATTTAGTTTTCTTTTTTTTCCGGCCAAAGTTGCCAAGCCAGTTGTCTGGCTGATAGCTTGCCAAGCCAGACATTAAAGCCGGTTCCTGTCTCTTCTGGCACGCTGAGGACAACAGGACTCAATGATTTCCCTTCCAGAGTGACACCTGTGCCAGAAGGCAGCAGACGGGAAGGAATCTTTTCCCTGGACACTTCCAAAGGCTGTCTTGTGCTGTCTCCTTTGCCCAAAGCCAGAAGGATTGTTGGAAAGGCCAATCCGCCACGCTGCCCTTTCCGAAACAACTTTGTTAGCTTCGTACTAGGGTGCCGGCAGAGATCAGCAGCTGCCAATCCTCCAAACTCCGGGTTTCCCGACCTTGTCAGCACCAGAATGATTTGGATTTAAGCGAAGGGGCATAGTTTGGAACTTACGAAATGTGTGTGGAGAGGGGAGATGCAGTTATTAATTAACTTCTGTGAAGGAGCACTGGGTAACTATTTCCAGAGCAATAAATCAGCCATTCAACACCATTATCTCTGCCCAAATCTGTCACAGAAAACGGCTGCGGGGAATATTAACCTTTAGCCGCCATAAAAGCGACCAGGGTTGGGACCAAGCAAGTTTTCCGGTTTCAAAATAACAATTCCTCCATTATCTTAAAAACTCACCCCCACGGAGAAGCGTGTAACAGATTCTCAGACTGGTGAAACATCAGCATTGTGTGGAGGTCTAAACAGCTAAAAGGAACAAGTGACAACACAATCTAAGAGCTTAGAAGGCAGGGATTGTGCCTGCTCTTCCAAGCACTTAGCACAGTGCTCTGCACATAGTAAGTGCTCAACAAATACCACTGATTGGGTAGATACGATGTAATCATGCCAGACACAGCGGTCCCCACCCCACATGGGGCTCACATTGAACGAACCCCCATTTTACAAATGAGGAAACTGAGGCCCAGTGACGTTACTTGCCTAGGTCACATACAGTAGAGAAGTGGCGGGCTGGAATTAGGACCTAGGTCCTTCTGACTCCAAGGCTTATCCTCTTTCCACTAGGCCACACTGCTGGCCTAACTAGTGACTTTGGGCAGTGATTTATCATCTCTCAGAGAGGCCGTGATTCCCGACTGACATAACCCTCCCACTGTCCCCTTTTCCAATTGCTGAAACCACTCTCCTATCAAGCCTCCGCCCATCCGCCCATCGACCTGGGTCACTGACCCCAATAGACAGGGTGAGATAAAGGGGTGGTTATCAAACCTTAGTAGGATGACCAGATCATTGCCTCAAACTCCCCACCCTCCAGAAGAGCCACTGTAGTTATTGAGTGACTGTCTAGATCTCTCCAGGAAGTGGGGCCCCTTTCCTGTAAACTGCTTTCTCTAGAGCTTAGTAGAGTGGTTTGCAAACAAGTTCTTAATAAATACCATCGACTGACTGATTTCCAGTTGCTGACAGTCTTGGATGGGCTGGTCAGTGACTCGGTGTCCGTGTTTGCAGGGGTCATTTGAAAGAGGCCCCGATTTCCAACACCACCTCAATCAATCAATCAATCAATCAATCATATTTATTGAGCACTTAGTGTGTGCAGAGCACTGTTCTTAGCTCTTGGGGGAGCACATACAATGTCAGCTCGTTGTAGCAGGGAATGTGTCCGTTTATTGTTAGAACAGTGCTTTGCACATAGTAAGCGCTTAACAAATACCAAAATTATTATTATTTATTGTTGCACTGTACTCTCTCAAACGCTTAGAACAGTGTTCTGCACACAGTAAGCGCTCAATAAATACGATTGACCGACTGCTTCCCCCCACTTTCTGAATGTGGAGTTTATAGTGAATCTTCCCACTTGCTCTCACCCTCGTTCCCTTCACCCTCTGGGAGAAAAATGCCTGCTCTTTGCCGCTTTTGATCTGCCAAAGTTGGTTGAAAGGTAGCAATTTTCATTCCTGCTGTTTGTAATCATCACTCTCAGGAGGGGGAAGGGAGGAAGTTGATTATGAGGCTTTGACAAGTTAAAATCAATTCTTGGAGATTTTCCCCACTAGTAATTTTCCCTGCACCTCCCCAAAAAATCAGTTCTAGGAAAGCAATGATCTTCTCCACTGCTCCCTCCCTCCCTCTTTTCCTCCCCTCCCCAAGTTTGTTACTGCATAGGAATCTCGATCAATTGATAAACCTATCAACGGTATTTATTAAGCACTTACTGTGTGAAGAGCACTGTACCAAGTGCTTGGGAGAGTATAATACAATGGAGTCGGTAGATACATTCCCTGCCCACAACTGGCTTACAGTCTCGAGAATCTCAGAGAACAAATGGTTTCCTTGGAATTGAGATACCGGATATCCACATGATTCCTAGATGAACACTCTCACTGGAACAATGCTTTCGGGATTGTTAACTTTTATAACCGCACCTTGGTAGAAAATGGGCACTAGATATTCTAATTATGAACTCTAAGGACTCAACCATTTTCCCCTTAGGGAACACACAGACGGTTGAATTGGAGGAAGCCCACAGGTGGAGCGAGTGACCTCGGGGAGTGTGTCTGAGGAAGGGAGGAGAGAGTGTGTTGTTGTAAAATGATGCCAACTCAGGGCTCATGGGACTTAATAGATTCCAGGAGCAGCGTGGCTTAGTGGAAAGGGCCCAGGCCTTGGAGTCGGAGGACCTGAGTTTTAATCCCGTCTCCGCCACGTGCCTGCTGCTGCGTAACCTTGGACAAGTCACTTATTTTCTCTGTACTTCAGTTTCCTCATCTGCAAAATGGGGATTCATGTTCTCCCTTCCACTTAGATTGTGAGCCCTCTGAGGAACAGGAATTGTGTCTGACCTGATTATCTTGTATCTTCCCTAGAGCTTAGAACAGTGTTTGATAAATAGTAAGTGCTTAACAAATTCTACAGTTATTATTATTATTATTATTATTATTTCATCACCCTGCCCTTGGATCCCCACAAAACACCCAGTCAGGAGCAAAACACACTTCTAACTTGTGGATTGAGCAAGGAAGGAGATCCTTGTGGGCAGGGAACGTGTCCACCAATTCTGTTATATTGTACTCTCCCAAGGGCTTAATACAGTGCTCTGCACACAGTAAGCACTCAATAAATACCACGGATCGATCCTTATCTGCCAATCTGATTCTGGATCCTCAGGGGAGAAGCACCTTGTGAACCTTAAAGGCAGGGTACGATCACATCTTTGGTTGGGTCAGAATATTGTATCCTAGGAGGGCTCTGGGTTGAGCATTCAACACAGTGCTCTGCGCCCAGTAGGTACTCAATAAATAAAGCAGATAATGGAAAAACAACTTTTCCTCAGGAGATGCTTCGTCTAGGGGCACTTTTTTTTTCCGACAGTGGAAATGGCACAGGCCTGGGATTCAGAGGACCCCGGTTCTAATTATGACTCTGCTACGTGCCTGCTCTGTGGCCTTGGGAAGTCACTTATCTTCTCTGTGCCTCAGTTACCTTATCTGCAGAATGGGGATTTAATACCTGTTCTCCCTCTTACTTAGACTGTGAGCCCCTTGTGGGACAGGGACTGTGTCCAACCTGATGATCTTATATCCACCACAGCACTTAGAACAGTGCCTGGCACATAGTAAGCGCTTATCAAACACCATTAAAAAAAATGACTGCTGGTTTTGACAATTGTAACCACTCTTAAATGGGTTTTAAGGGTAGGAAGTATGATTTACAGCAAGCTTGTATAGAAGGGGATGAGAAGGGGAGAAGTGTCAGGAAAAAATACACGGCAAGGTGTAGTGGTTGTGAAATGTGTAATCATGTAGCAAGCATGCATTCCAGTAACTCCTAAAAGCCATCGCTGCCAGTAAATTTATGGTAACCTCTTATCTGGCAACATATTTCAAATGCTAAGATATGATAACTGCTGATAAATTATTCACTAAGGAAACTGATGCATACTTTGCACGAAAGGTTCAGAGTTAGAACTAAACCTGATAATGTTTTTCTTCTTTTAGCGACAAGATCAATACACACAAACGGCCCCTGGTTTGAGGGGAAAAAATACCGATTTCAGGGTCAACCCGTATTTTCTAACAAAGTTAACTCATTTCGGTTTGGCGTTTGGGGAGAAACATTTGATCCTTCCTAAGCCTGAATGGGTAGGGATTTCTTCTTGCTTCTCTTTACTCCTGCAGTTAGAGGCAGAGAGTGGCTGGCAAAATTCCACTTTGCCAATCTTCTGTTCTCTGCACGTTTGCCAATAGAGTTCGGCATTCTGTTTCATGCAGCTTATTCCGGCGATCGTGAAGGCCAACAAATCCTGCAAACCCAGGCTACGGTTATCTGAACTCACTTGCTTCCCTCTTCAAAAGGACTATCCTATGGTTATACGTAGATGTATGCAGAGGGAAAGCTGTGTGGCACGGGCTAGGACTCAGAACAACCTGCGTTCTTACCCCGGCTCCGCCGCTTGTCTCCTGTGTGACCTTGGGCAAGTCACATCACTTCTCTGTGACTCATTTCTCTCCTCTGTAAAATGGGGATTAAGTCTGTGAGCCCCACGTGGGACAGGGACCGTGTCCGGTTTGACTAGCTTGTGTCTCCGCCAGCACTTAGTACAGTGTCTTGACGAATACCATAGAAAATAGTTTTCCAGCCGCAAACTGCTCCCTGGGATGGCAGTGGGGACATCAGGAAGTTTGTAAAACCTTGAGCTCCTTCCTCAAACCTCTCGTATCACATGCCCCTAACTATCTGGTCACTTGGGATAATAATAATAATTGTGATATTTGTTAAGCACTTGCTATACTAGGCATGGGGTGGATACAAGCAAATCAGTTTGGACACGTGGGGCTCACATCTCGATTCTTGGGAATTCAGTGGATCTGGGTTCTAATTCTGACTCCACCACTTGCCTGCTGTGCGGCAGTGGGCCTCAGTTTTCTCAACTGGAAAATGGGGACTCAATACTTATTCTCCCTCCTTCTTAGACAGTGAGCCCCATTTCGTACAGGGGTAGGGTCTAACGTAATTATACTTTATCTACCTTGGTGCTTAGCACAAAATTTGGCCCATAGGGAGGGATTAACAAAGGCTATCATTATTATTGTTATTATTTGAAGCTCATGGGTTTTGCTTCCGTGTGTCGGGAAGGAGAAGGGAAGAAACCCCAGACATCAGCCCAGACCTCCTAGTCTCTGGTGCTCCTGGAGACAAGGCTGCTATGGGCTGTGTGGGCCCTTCTTCCACTCGCTGTGGGCAGGGAATGAGTCCATTGATTGTTATATTGTACCCTCCCAAGCGCTTAGAACAGTGCTCTGCACACAGTAAGCACTCAATAAATATGACTGACACTGCACCAGGCTGCCCGAGCTTTCAAAAGCGCCATCCTACATGCACTTTTTGCACAGTGTGGCTAGGATCCCAGACCATCAGTGAAAATAAAGCAGCATGCCAACACTTGGGGCCGTTCTAAACAATAGTAGACACATGAGAAGTCGTCTGACGTTGGTGGACATTCTACACGTCACTTTTAAAAAGACGGCATTAAGTGTTTACTTTGTGCCAAGCGCTGGGCTAAGCACTAGAGACAAGATAAGACACAGTTCCCGACCCAGGAGGAGTCAGTATCTAAGAGGTAGGGGACAGTCCGTTACTTGCGGCTACAATGTAAGTCCAGCTACTACAGCGCCTTAATACTCAGCACCACTATTATTATTATTACAAATCGGCAACATATAGAGACGGTCCTCCAGCTATTCAACGTCTCAAGAAGGAGGCATGAAGCATTCATTCATTCAATTGTATTTATTGAGTGCTTACTGTGTGCAGAGCACTGTGCTAAGCGCTTGGGAAGAACAAGTCAGCAACATATAGAGACGGGCATGAAGCTGGTTCATGTCGGTTGGGTGCTTATGGAGGCTTACTGAGAGAATAAACCTTCAATCAATAAATCATATTTATTGAGTGCTGACTATATTAAGTGCTTGGGAGAGTACAATACAATTGAATTAGCAGACACGTTCCTTGCCTATAATGTGTTTACAATCAAATGATTGTATTTATTGAGTACTTACTGTGCACAGAGCACTTTACTAAGAGCTTGGGAGAGTACAATATTAGTTCCCTGCCCACTATGAGCTTGGGTGGGGACCATCTCTATATGTTGCCAATTTGTAATAATAATAATAATGATGGTATTTGTTAAGCACTATGTAAATATATATCTAACTATATATAACTAATGTAACTATGTAACTAATATATGTAACTATGTAAATATGTACAAGTAAAATAGAGTAATAAATCTGTACAAACATATATACAGGTGCTGTATATATGTTAGAGAAACAGTGTGGCTCAGTGGAAAGAGCCTGGGCTTTGGAGTCAGAGGTCATGGGTTCAAATCCGAGCTCCGCCAATTGTCAGCTATGTGACTTGGGGCAAGTCACTTCACTTCTCTGCACCTCAGTTACCTCATCTGTAAAATGGGGATTGACTGTGAGCCCCCCATGGGACAACCTGATCACCTTGTATTCCCCCCAGCGCTTAGAACAGTGCTTTGCACATAGTAAGCGCTTAATAAATGCCATTATTATTATTATCATTATGTGCAAAGCACTGTTCTAAGAGCTGGGGGAGATACAAGATAATCAGGTTGTCCCACTTGGGGTTCACAGTCTTAATCCCTATTTTACAGATGAGGCAACTGAGGCACCAAGAAATGACTTGCCCAAAGTCACGCAGCTGACGAGTGGCAGAGCCAGGATTCGAACCTATGACCTTTGACTCCCAAGCCCGGGCTCTTTCCACTGAGCCACGCTGCTTCCCAAACGCTTAGTCTGGTGCTCTGCACACAGTAAGCGCTCAATAAATACGATTGAATGAAATGAATGCATAATAACAGGGTGATCTGGGTGGGTCATCGGACAGGAAAGATCAAACCTGAGCATAGATTTCTCTGAAGGTGCCGCCTCATTCTGCCAGTTGGGAAACCGCTTATGTGTGGGTTCATGGAACTATTGTGAGCAATTTATAACAATAACAATAGAGGTATTTGTTAACCGCTTACTATGTGCCAAGCATTGTACTAAACACTGCAGTAGATATAAGATAATCAGACCGGTCACAGTCCCTGTCCCACAGGGGGAGAACAGATCCTGAATCCCCCTGTTACCAATGAGAAAATGAGGCACAGAGGGGTGATTTTCCCAAGGCCTCCCACAGTAGGTTATAATCATGTCTTTTGACATCCAAGTCCATGTTCTTACCATTGGACTGCACTGCTTGCACCCGCCTGCCTCCCCTGTGAGACTGCAGGCCCCTCCATTCATTCATTCCTTCATTCGATCATATTTATTGAGCTCTTACTGTGTGCAGAGCACTGTACTAAGCGCTTGGGAAGTACAAGTCGGCAACATCTAGAGACGGTCCCCACCCAACAACGGGCTCACGGTCTAGAAGAGAGAGACAGACAACAAAACAAAACCTGTGGACAGGTGTCAAGTCGTCAGAACAAAATGAATTTTCCTTTCCCAAAGACTTAGTAATCTTGTCATGTGTTGTCATGTCACATGACACTTTTCAGAACCAAAAAGGGGAGGGAATGTATGAGCAACCATTCGTAGTCATAAATCACAATCTGTTTCTATAATGAACTATCTATATCAACCGAGATATAACCACCATGTCACCTTTCAAAGAGGGAGTCATCCAATTAATTTACACTAACCTATATCCGCCTTTTCATAAGGGCTGGAGTGCTTAGTATAGTGCCCGGCACATGGTAAGCACATAACAAATACCATTGTCATCTTCTAGAGCAGGGAGAGTGTCTTCTGCTGTTATCGTATTCTCTCCCAAGGGCCTCACTAAATAACTTCTCAGTCAGTACTATTGGTCGACAGCCTTGTTTCTGCTTCACGAGATAGTCGAGGATGAGCAGAAATTAAACCCCAATGCTAATCCCGAAGAAAATCACAAGTGAATTAAGGAACCGGATTCTCCTCTTCAAGGGTTCCTAGAAATTCCCACGGTGTCTTGGACCCCTCGAGTTCCTGGGGTGTCACAACAGCCCTTGAGCTGGGCCTGACTCATCCAGCTGTGCTTTTCTGATCACGGACACTCATCTGGGGTTTCTGCAGGGTTGGGCGAAACTCCAGGTTGCTGGTTTGGGTTTCTTGTTTCAGCAGGAGATGTGTTCTCTCTGTCCTAGCAGCTCTGCTCAGGCAGAGAGAACTGGAGGCTGGCCAGCCCAAATGCCAGTGGAATTCCCATAGCAATATCCCATGGAGCAGCGTGGAAAGAATCCGGGCTTGAGAGTCAGAGGACCTGAGTCCTATTTCTGACTCTGTCTCTTGCCTTGCTTGGGTAAATAACCTAACTCTCTGTGCCTCTATTTTCTCATTTTTAAAGTGGGCATTCTATTACTGCTCTCCCTCCTACTTAGATTGCGAACCTCATGTGGGGCAGGGACGGTGTCTGATCTTATGTCATTGTATCTATCCCTGTGCTTGACAAATAGCGTGTAAAAATATTTGTTATTGTTATTTTCATTATTATTATTATTATTAGGCTGGTTTCTACTGGGCTGGGCTTTGATGAAGATGATGGTTGACTTCGGAGGAGCCAGTCGTCAGAAAGGTGATGAACAGAAACACTTTTACCTGGAAACAACCCCCTCGAAACCCTCTCTAAGTAATCATAATTGTAGTTTTTGTTAAGCACCCGTGCCCGGCACTGTACTAAGCTCTGAGGTAGATACAAGATAATTAGGTCAGGCACAGTCCCTGTCCCTCATGGAACTCCCAGTCTAAGTAGGAGGGAGAACAGGTTTTGAATCTTCCTTTAACTGATGAGGAAGTCAAGTGACTTACCCCAGGTCACAAGGCAAGCATATTCATTCATTCAATCAATCATATTTATTGAGAGCTTACTGTGTGCAGAGCACTGTACAAGTTGGCAACATCTAGAGACGGTCCCTACCCAACAACGGGCTCCCAGTCTAGAAGGGGGAGACAGACAACAAAACAAAACATGTGGACAGGTGTGAAGTCATAAGAACAAATAGAATTAAAGCTAAATGCACATCATTAACAAAATAAAAAGAAAGGTAAATATGTACAAGGAAAATAGAGTGATAAATTCTGTACAAACATATTTACAGGTGCTGTGGGGCGGGGAAGGAGGTCGGGCAGGGGGGATGGGGAGGAGGAGAGTAAAAAGGGGGCTCAGTCTGGGAAGGCCTCTTGGAGGAGGTGAGCTCTCATGGCAGATAAGGGATTAAAACCCCAATCCCCTAGGCCCATGCTCTCTCCCCTAAGCCATACCGCTTCTCTAGGCCACACTGTTCCTCTAAGCACCAAGATCATCAATTAATCAATCCTATTTACTGAGCGTTTACTGTTTGCAGAGTACTGTACTAGATCATCTGACCATGTCCCTTTCTGGGAAATCATGCAATCTTCAAAGCCCCGGTTCTGTTTGGGAGCTGGTTCTCCAGGCCAACAGTCCTCCACTCCCATTTCCCCTATGCCCTAATTAGGTACCTTTGATGGAAGCATTGTGCTGCCTTGGCCTTCTCCTCTAGTTGACTGAGAGAGAAAACACTTTCCCTTCCAAATCACTTCCCACTTTCCTCTGCTGAGTCACCGCTCTGCTTTCCTTTGCCACGAACCAGAAAATGACTGTTCTCACTGACACAGAAAACTGCCCCATTTAAGGCACCGAAGCCGTTGTTGAGTTTATAACAGGTCTTGGTCCACAGCTTAGGTAGAGAAGGAAGTCGGGGTGTCAAGCCCTGGGGCCGTGGGAGGGTGCAGTGGTCCTTTTTGATAAGCGTTTCTATTTCCCAAGCACTGTACTAGGCGCTGGGGTAGATCTGAGGGATGGGGCTCACAGTCTAAGTAGGAGGGAGAAGAAGTAGACAGGTAACCCCCATTTTGTGGATGAGAGAACTGAGGCATGGAGAAGTTGGTTGTTTTTTTTAATGGCATTTATTAAGCGCTTACTATGTGCCAAGCACTGTTCTAAGCGCTGGGTTAAAGTGATTTGCCCGAGGTCACAGAACGGGCAGGTAGTGTGTCATTCAATCCCATCTTACCTCCTTCCCTTCCCCACAGCACCTGTATATATGTATATATGTTTGTACATATTTATTACTCTATTTATTTTACTTGTACATATCTATTCTATTTATTTTATTTTGTTAGTATGTTTGGTTTTGTTCTCTGTCTCCCCCTTTTAGACTGTGAGCCCACTATTGGGTAGGGACTGTCTCTATATGTTGCCAACTTGTACTTCCCAAGCGCTTAGTACAGTGCTCCGCACACAGTAAGCGCTCAATAAATATGATTGATGATTCAATCATATTTATTGAGCGCTTACTGTGTGCGGAGCACTGTACTAAGCTCTTGGAATCGGGTTCTCTTGACTTCCAGGCGTGTGTTCTTCCCTCAAGGCCACTCTGATTCTCTAGCAATGGAAGGGAAATTAAAATATGAACTAAGCGAACAAGTAAATGCAAGATTGTAAGCTCTTTGCAGGGAGGGATTGAGTCTATCAACCTCAGCACTCAATCAATGGTATTAATTAAGAGCTTACTATGTGCAGAGCGCTGTACTGAGTGCTTGGGTGAGTACTATGCAACAGGGTTAGTTGACCCATTCCCTGCCCCTAAGGAAGCAGCATGGCCTAGTGGGTAGAGCATGGGCCTGACATGGGTTCTAATCCCGGATCCACCACATGTCTGCTGTGTGACCTTGGGCAAGTCACTTCACTTCTCTGTGCCTCAGTTACCTCATCTGTAAAATGGGGGACAAGGCCGTGAGTCCTATGTAGGAAAGGGACTATGTCCAACCCGATTTGCTTGTATCACCCCAGCTCTTAGTACAGTGCCTGGGACACAGTAAGTGCTTAACAAATACCATATATATATATATAGTTATATTATTATATTATATTATATATAATATAGTTGTTATATTGTTATAGTAAGTAACTTTCATTTGGGTAATACTGCAATAAACTGTTAAAACAGACCTGCAATAATAGCCCTATAACAAACAGCTAGAAGGTCTGACTGCTGCAGTCTGCTATTTGGAATTAAGACTGTTCCCCTCAAAAATTGACTAAACAGACAAACAATGGTCATGCGAGATATAGGAGTATCTGAAGGGTCCAAAAATGAATTCTAGAATCGGGGTTATCCACAGTCCTTTCCTGGGAACATAAAGCAAGTTTTCCCAAAAAGAAAAAAGGCATGGCTTTTCCAACAGTAATTTCACCCCATACCTGGATGAAGAATAGATCTTTTATAGGAACAGTCGAAATGCTGGTGACCTAGCTTGTCTAAAAAAAACCAAAAAACCCAAGCAGCGTGGCTCAGTGGAAAGAGTCAGAGGTCATGGGTTCTAATCCCGGCTCCGCCACATGTCTGCTGTGTGACCTCGGGCAAGTCACGTAACTTCTCTGAGCCTCAGTTACCTCATCTGTAAAAGGGGGATGAAGACTGTGAGCCCCATGTGGGACAACCTGATCACCTTGTACCCTCCCCCCCCAGTGCTTGGAACAATGCTTTGCACATAGTAAGCGCTTAACAAATGCCATCATCATTATTATTATTATTATTAAGGAGCTTCCAGCCTAGAGGGGGAGACAATCATTAGTATAAATTAAAAAAAAACTACGGGTTATGTGTGTAAGTGCTGTGGGCTGAGGGAGGGATGAATCGTAAATGCCCAAGGGGTTGAGAACCACCTGCCCAAATTTTGCTCATGACACTCCCAACTCTGCCTCTCTCCCTGCTCAGATCTGCCAAGCCTCATCCCTCCCCGCCTTTAATACCCCCATCGGCCAGGCCTTGCCCCTCAGCCCTGCCCACCCATAAAATACCATTATTAACGACTGAGTCACACGCAGGCAGCTCCCCCCACGCCCCTCTCTCCCCTCCAGGAACAGCGGCCTGGCACGGACAGGCAGCGCGGCTCAGTGGAAAGAGCCCGGGCTTTGGAGTCGGAGGTCGTGGGTTCAAACCCCGGCTCCGCCAATTGTCAGCTGGGTGACTTTGGGCAAGTCACTTCACTTCTCTGGGCCTCAGTTCCCTCATCTGTCAAATGGGGATGAAGACTGTGAGCCCCCCCTGGGACAACCTGATCACCTTGTCACCTCCCCAGCAGTTAGAACAGCGTTTTGTACTTAGTAAGCACTTAATAAATGCCATAATTAGTATTATTAAATGCTCAGTGGTTGCCCATCCACCTCCTCATCAAATAAAAACTCCTGACCATCGGCTTTAGAGCACACAATTTCCTTGCCCCCTCCTACCTCATCTCCCTACTCTCATTCATTCATTCAATCGTATTTATTGAGCGCTTACCGTGTGCAGAGCACTGTACTAAGCGCTTGGGAAGTACAAGTTGGCAACATATAGAGACGGTCCCTACCCAACAGTCTAGAAGGGGGACTCCTATAACCCAGCCCACACTCTTCTAGACTGTGAGCCCACTGATGGGTAGGGACCGTCTGTATATGTTGCCAACTTGTACTTCCCAAGCGCTTAGTACAGTGCTCTGCACACAGAAAGCGCTCAATAAATACGATTGAATGAATGAATGAATACTTCACTCCTCTAATGCTAATCTTATCACTGTACCTCAATCCTGTCTATCTCGCCACAACCCCTCATTCACGTCCTGCCTCTGGCCCAGAGTGTCCTCCTCCTTCATATCTGGGAAGCCCCACTGAGAGCTCACCTCCTCCAGGAGGCCTTCCCAGACTGAGCCCCCCTTTTCCTCTCCTCCTGCCGATCCCCACCTCTGTCCCACCTCCTTCCCCTCCCCACAGCACTTGTATATATATATTTGTACAGATTTATTACTCTACTTATTTGACCTGTACATATTTACTACTCCATTTTATTAATGATGTGCATATAGCTCTAATTCTATTTATTCTGATGGATGTGACCCCTGTCTCCATGTTTTGTTTTGTTGTCTGTCTCCCCCTTCTAGACTGTGAGCCCGTTGTTGGGTAGGGACTGTCTCTATTTGTTGCCAAATTGTACTTTCCAAGCACTTAGCACAGCGCTCTGCACACAGTGAGGGCTCAGTAAATACGATTGAATGAATGAACGAATGAATATCTGACAGACAATTGTTCTCCCCCCCACTTCAAAGCCCTAGAGAAACGGCGTGGCTCAGTGGAAAGAGCCCGGGCTTTGGAGTCAGAGGTCATGGGTTCAAATCCCGGCTCCACCAATTGTCAGCTGTTTCACCTTGGGCAAGTCACTTAACTTCTCTGGCCCTCATTACCTCATCTGTAAAATGGGGATTAAGACTGTGAGCCCCCCCGTGGGACAACCTGATCACCTTGTAACTGCCCCAGCGCTTAGAACAGTGCTTTGCACGTAATAAGTGCTTAACAAATGCCATTAATAATAATAATAATAATAATAATAATAATAATAACAATAATGGCATTTATTAAGTGCTTACTTACTGGAAAAATGGAGGGAGGATTTGAAAGCAACCTGGCCTAGTGGAAAGAGCACTGGCCTGTGAGTCATGAGTAATGGGTTCTAATCCCAGCTCTGCCACCTGCTTGTTGTGTGACAGTAAGCCAATCACTTAATTGCTCTGTGTCTCAGTTTGTTGATCTGTAAAATGGGGATCTGTTTTCCCTCCTACTTGGACTGCAAGCAGCATGCAATTATTATGGTATTCGTTGAGCACTTACTATTTGTCAAGCGCTGGTCTAAGTGCTGGGGTATGTACAAATTAATTAGGTCCTTATTGCACATGGGGCTAAATAGGAGGAAGTATAGGTATTGAAATCCCAATACAGCTATGGAAACTGAGGCACAGAGAAGTAACTCGCTCAAGACCTCCCAGCAAACAAGTGGCGGAGCTAGGATTAGAAATCAGGTCCTTTGACCCCCAGGGCCAGACTTTTCCCACTAGACCACGCTGTTTCTCTGCTTAGTACTTCACGTTGGAACTGTGTCAACCCGTGAGTTGTCGGAAGAGAGTTATCCTGACTTTGCTACCCTCAGAGTGCCAAGGCTGATTGGGCTCTGGAGGTCATCCAGGTCATTCCTCTGCTCCCAGGTCATATTAAGTCATCCCAGCCTCGCGTTCGGGACTGGACAGCCCATGGCTGACTGTCAGCTTATTACCTCATCTTCCTCCTCTGGGAAAGGGAGTTTCCCAGCTAACCGCCTCCCCTTCCTCCCACCCCCTGACTGACACAAACACACAACACACGCGACAGTGGCTATCCCACCCTAATCCTTGGAGTGCTGGGAGAGGAAGGCTTTGCTTGACTCCCGATTCTCAGTCAAGGCAACTTTCCACCTCTTTTATGGTATTTGTTAAGCACTTACCATGTGTTGGGCACTGTACTAAGCGCTAGGGTAAAATGCAAGCTAACCAGGTTAAGCACAGGTCTCACATAAGGCTCACAGTCTTAATTACTCTATTTTACTTGTACATATTTCCTATTCTATTTAATTTGCTCATGATGTGCATTTAGCTTTAATTCTATTTGTTCTGACGACTTGACACCTGTCCACATGTTTTGTTTTGTTGCCTGTCCCCCCCTTCTAGACTGTGAGCCCGTTGTTGGGTAGGTACCGGCTCTAGATGTTGCCGACTTGGACTTCCCAAGCGCTTAGTCCAGTGCTCTGCACACCGTAAGCGCTCAGTAAGTACGATTGAATGAATGAACATCCCTGGAGCCCAGATTTCTGATGCATTGGGGAAAAGTCCTGGAGGAAGAATTAGCAAACGAGCCCTGACCTCTACTGTCAGAGGATGGAAACACATTCCTTCATTCAATCCTATTTATTGAGCGCTTTCTGCGTGCAGAGCACTGTACTAAGCGCTTGGGAAGTCCAAGTCGGCAACATCTAGAGCCGGTCCCTACCCAACAACGGGCTCCCAGTCTAGAAGGGGGAGACAGGCAACAAAACAAAACATGTGGACAGGTGTCAAGTCGTCAGAACAAACAGAATTAAAGCTAAATGCACACCATTAACAAATTAAATAGAATAGTAAATATAGACAAGTAAAATAGAGTAATAAATCTGTACAAACATACACAGGGGCTGTGGGGAGGGGAAGGAGGTAGGGCTGAGGGGATGGGGAGGAGGAGAGGAAAAAGGGGCTCAGTTTGGGAAGGCCTCCTGGAGGAGATGAGCTCTCAATAGGGCTTTGAAGGGAGGAAGAGAGCTAGCTTGGCAGATGTGCAGAGGGAGGGCATTTCAGGCCAGGGGAAGGATGTGGGTTGGGGGTTGACGGCGGGATGGGCGAGAATGAGGCCCAGTGAGGTGGTTTGCGGGAGAGGAGCGGAGGGTGCGGGCCGTGCTGGAGAAGGAGAGAAGGGAGGTGAGGTAGGAGGGGATGAGGTGATGGACAGCCTTGAAGCCGAGGGTGAGGAGTTTTTGCTTGATTCATAGGTTGGCAGGCAGCCACTGGAGATTTTTGAGGAGGGGAGTGACATGCCCAGAGCGTTTCTGTACAAAGACTTTGAAAATAATCAGTCAATCCTATTTATTAATAATAATAATGATAATTGTGCAATTTATTTAGCGCTTAGTATGCGCCAAGCACTTTACTAAGCACTGGGGTAGATACAAGCAAATCAGGTTGGACACAGTCCCTGTCCCACATGGGTTCCACAATATTAATCCCCATTTTACAGTTGAGGTAACTGAGGTACAAAGAAGTTAGGTGACTTGTCCAGAGTCACACAGCAGAGAAGTGAGGGGGCCGGGAATTGAACCCAGATCCTTCGGACTCTCAGGCCGGTGCTCTGTCCATGCAGACCACTGTTCTAAGCATTCAGGAGAGAAAAATATGACAGTATAACAGAGTTTGTAGACACATTCCCTGTCCACTGTGAGTTTACAGTCTAGATGAGTGATGTCAGGGCTGGAGATACAGGTTTGGGAATCATCAGCAGGGAGGTGTTAGTTGAAATCAGTGGGAGCCAATTAATTCTCTAAGGGAGTGGGTGTAGGGGAGACTAGAAGGGGGCTTAGAAATGAGCCCTGAGGGACCTCCACTGTCAGAAGGTGGGAGGCAGAGGAGGAGTCTGCCAAAGAACCTGAGAAGGAGAGATCAGAGAAATATCAGAGAAAATCAGGAGAAGCAGCGTGGCTCAGTGGAAAGAGCATGGGTTTTGGAGTCAGAAGTCATGGGTTCAAATCCCAGCTCTGCCAATTGTCAGCTGTGTGACTTTGGACAAGTCACTTCACTTCTCTGTGCCTCAGTTCCCTCATCTGTAAAATGGGGATGAAGACTGTGAGCCCCCCGTGGGACAACCTTATCACCTTGTAACCTCCCCGGTGCTTAGAACAGTGCTTTGCACATAGTAAGCGCTTAATAAATGCCATTTTATTTATTATTATTAAATAGGAGGAGAACCAAGAAAGGACAGTATAAGTGAAGCCAAGGTTGGATAAAATTTCAAGGAGAAAGGGTTGGTCTATAGTGTCAAAGGCAGCTGAGAGGTCAAGGAGGATTAGGATAGAGTAGAGTAGAGGATTTGGCAAGAAGGTCACTGGTTACATTAAAGTTTACATTACTGTTTCCATCGAGTGAAGGGGGTGAGGGAGAAAGAGAGCGGGAAAGAAGGGGAGAGGGAGAAAGGAAGTGGGAGGAAGAGGGGAAGGGAAAGAGGGAAAGGGAAAGAGGAAAAATGAGAGAGAAAGAGAGAGAGATGGGGGAGAGGTTTTTTGGGGAGAGGGAGAAAGGAAGTGAGAGGAAGAGGGAAAGGGAGAGAGGAAAAATGAGAGAGAAAGAGAGAGAGATGGGGGAGAGGTTTTTTGGGCTGAGCAGAATGGGTGGGATACCCTAAGAAGCAGCGAGGATAGAGCACTGGTCTGAGAGTTAGAAGGACCTGGGCTCTAATCCCAGGTTGGCTACTTGTCAGCTGTGTCACCTTGGACCACTCAAGAAGCAGCGTGGCTCAGTGGAAAGAGCCCGGGCTTGGGAGTCAGAGGTCATGGGTTCTAATCCCAGCTCCGCCGCTTGTCAGCTGTGTCACCTTGGGCAACTCAAGAAGCAGCGTGGCTCAGTGGAAAGAGCCCGGGCTTGGGAGTCAGAGGTCATGGGTTCTAATCCTGGCGCCGCCGCTTGTCAGCTGTGCCACCTTGGGCAAGTCACTTAACTTCTCTGTGCCTCAGTCACCTCATCTGTAAAATGGGGATGAAGACTGTGAGCCCTATGTGGGACAACCTGTATCTACCTCAGTGCTTAGAACAGTGCTTGGCACATAGTAAGCATTTAACAAATAACAACATTATTGTTATTATTATTACTTCACTTTTCTGAGCCTCAGCTACATCATCTGTAAAATGGGGATTAAGGGTGTGAGCCCCATGTGGGGCAGGGACTGTATGTCCAACCTGATGACCTTGTAATAATAATAATAATGATGGTATTAAGCGCTTACTATGTGCAAAGCACTGTTCTAAGCACTGGGGGGTTACAAGGTGATCAGGTTGTCCCACAGGGGGCTCCCGGTCTTAATCCCCATCGAACCACGATTGCTTCCAAACACATTGTTTGGGAAGAAGTTCAAGCATAGTCCTTTGCTACCTATCTCAGGGGATTCTAGGTTTTTTTCCAAGATTCATTCATTCATTCATTCAATTGTATTTATTGAGCACTTACTGTGTGCAGAGGACTGTACTAAGTGCTTGGGAGAGTACAAGTTGGCAACATATAGAGACGGTCCCTACCCAACAGCAGGCTCCCAGGCTAGAAGGGGGAGACAGACAACAAAACAAAACATATTAACAAAATAAAATAAATAGAATAGTAAACGTGTACAAGTAAAATTAATAGAGTAATAAATCCGTACAAATATATATACAGGTGCTGTGGGGAGGGAAGGAGGTAAGGCAGGAGGGATGGGGAGGGGGAGGAGGGGGAGAAGAAGGAGGCGGCTCAATCCCCGAGTCAGAGATCCTGGAAATTGGTACCGTCAACTCTCATGGGCCTGGACAGGCTGTGTTCAGGGGTGGATTTCTCATGTAATTTAATAATAAGAAGAAGAACTGTGGTAATTGTTAGGCACTTACTATGTGCCAAGCACTATTCTAAGCACTAGGGTAATAATAATCATAATGATGGCATTTGTTAAGCGCTTACTATGTGCAAAGCACTGTTCTAAGCACTAGGGGAGATACAAGGTGATCAGGTTGTCTCACATGGGGCTCAGTCTTCATCCCCATTGTACAGATGAGGGAACTGAGGCTCAGAGAAGTGACTTGCCCAAGGTCACACAGCAGACGTGTGGTGGAGCGGGAATTAGAACCCATGACCTCTGGCTCCCGAGTCCGGGCTCTCTCCGCTGAGCCACGCTGCTTCAGGTCATCAGGTTGGACACAGTCCCTTTCCCACATGGGGCTTACAGTCTTACTGTACACACCGCCCAGTTCCACATTGTTGAACATTGGAACGGTTTTTAGAAAAGGAGCTTCTGGCGATCCAGGCCCCTGTCCTTTTGTTGTTGCCACAAATATTTTCCCCTGACAACCAGGAAGGTGAGAGAGGAAGGATCACAAATGTCTGAGACCCTGCTTAACAGCTGAGATGCCGACCAAGCAGTCCCAGAGGAAGGCCCGGAATCCAAGCCTTCCAATTCTCAAGTCGGACTCAAACGGGTGCCAAAAGTCTGCCCGAAATACAAAGCTTGAATAGTCTGTGGTGGAGAAGACTGGAAGGCCTTTCAGAAGAGCTAGGAGCCCAGAACTAAGATTACTGCTGGCTTAGACTGAGGAAGAGCTTAGTCACTTGGGAATTCATTCATTCTTCATTCATTACTGAGCACTTACTGGGGGCAGAGTACTGTACTAAGCTCTTGGGAGAGTACGATACAACGAACAGACACGTCACCTGTCCACGATTCCTGCTGATGTTTTTGTCTTGTGGCTTTTTCAATCTTGTGGCCCCACTGACTCGGTACTTGGACTCACAAGCGGGTTTGGGGGACAGGGGGTGTTTGCATGGTAATCTGACGCAGTTTCCCTCTGCGGACTCTGTCACGAAAAGTAGTAGGCATTTTTGGCACGTCCCTGGTTGGAGCCTTCTAGAGACAGCACCTGTTCCTCCAGCCCATCCCTTGTTGCCAGGGTGGGACTGCCCTGTTCTAAATCCTGGGGATGCAAAGACCCCCCACAAAAACACAACCTAGGAAACTTGAGCCATTTTCTTTCACTGGACCATTAGGGATGCTTTATTGCTCAGTACCTGGCTGGACAGGCGAATAAAAGCCGAGTTAACTGAATCATATAAATCAATAAAGACGTGATTAATACCATTAGCAGGAATATATGTATAATGTTAAAGCAATTTATGAGCCCTCCTGAGATCCGTATTATTTTAGACAGACTCTGCTGCCTGGGTCACCGGTTCTAAAAAGGAAAGATGGCATCTGAAGGAATGATAAAAACGCCTTTTTCTGTTTGATTACTTACCTGTGCAAAGCCCTGCATAGGCAAGAAATAACTGGGTTATCCAGCTGAGAAGTCTGGCAGTATATTTTGGTGCTGGTATTGATTCCAGTAGTTTCTGGGGAAAATGGGAGAGGAGATAGCCCCATTTTCATGCACATCACCAGATGGCAGTGCGCTTTAAGAAATGGAGAGAAAGCCTTGGTTAGGTGAATCTAGTGGGACTAGACACAGTCGGTCAATCATTCGATGGTATTTAAGAGCGCTTACTGTGTGCAGAATATTGTACTAAGTTCTTGGGAGAGTACAATATAACAGAATTGGTAGATACAGTCCCTGCCCACAAAGAATTTACAGTCTAGAGGACTATAAACTCCAGAGGACACAATCAACTGCATTGATTGAGCGCTTACTACGTGCAGAATGCTGTACTAAGTGCTTCTGAGAGTACAGTGTAACAGTGTCGACAGATGTGTTTCCTGCCCACAAAGATCTCATAGTCTAGAGGCACGATCAATTGTATTTATTGAGCACTTATCATGGGCAGAGCACTATAGTAAGTCCTTGGGAGAGTCTTGTCTTATAGTAAGTCCTTGGGAGAGTCTTGTCTTATGCCGTCGAGTTGTTTCTGACCCACAGTGACACCACAGACACATCGTCCGCAAAACAGTCACTCAAGGTATGTTCTCAGAGTGGAGTTAGTACAGCATTTGGTGGAGGAGGGCCGGATTGGCAAAACCCACCTGGAGCTTTTCTAAGGGGAAGAAAGTTTGGGGTTATTTCATAAATTTGGAGTACTGTTGATGTCCTGTTTTGGTTTTCGGTCTTAAAGTTACAATGTAGAGTATTATGATTTTATAACAGCCCAGTGAAGTTTCACCAGTCTTCCACTACACCCCTGCGGACTTTCCTTCTCCTTCTGACTCTGGATTTAGCTGTCTCCAACTCCGCCCTCTTCCTCAGGCAGGCAACTCAGTACCCCCTTAAATGTCCCCCTCCCTTCCTTCACAGCTCTCCTAAAACTTACCTCCTCCAAGAGGCTTTCCCCAGCTCATCTTGTAACTTCCCCAGCGGTTAGAACAGTGCTTTGCACATAGTAAGCGCTTAATAAATGCAATTATTATTATTGTTATTATCTCTTCCAGAATGCCCCGCTCTCCACCTGCAGTCATTCTGGTAGTGGATCCATAGAGTTTTCTTGGTAAAAAATACACGGAAGTGGTTTAACATTGTCACCTTCCGCGCAGTAAACTCGAGTCTCTGCCTTTGACTCTTTCCCACGCCAATGCTGCCCAGCACGGGTGAGTTTTGACTTGGAGCAGATTGCCTTCCATTTGCTAGCCACTGGCCAAGCTAGGAATGGAATGGGTAGGCCCCTGCTTGACTCTCCCTCCTGTAGTCAAGACTGGTAGAGGACTGGAAACTCTCCAGGTGCCACCCTGAGAGGGGACTTGGGAAAGTACAATCAAGCAAAGTTGGTAGAGAGGAGGAGGCAAAACGTTAGACGATGAAGCTTATCTGTGGAGAGACAGCAGGGACAGTGGTATTTGTTAACTAAAGCTCAGTATTAAGCACTTGGGCTTGATTAACTTTAAGGAATGTTCCCCTTTCCCCCTTTCTCTTTGATGTCCAGTCCCTTCAATTTCCTACACAATTCCCTCTCCCATCCTTCAGCCTCTCTAACATCTGCCCAGGCAGGTGATGCTGAGCCCCTTTACCTCTTTCCTTCTAGAGAGAGAGCAAATATGGAATTATTCTGGCTTTGGGGTGGGAAATTAATCTTCTCTGCACATTTTAGTACAAAGCTGGAAAGGTATTACCCTTAGGCAGTGAGTATTTTGTTAGGAGTGCATCAAACTATGGATCATGAATAATAATACTCTCATTATGGCACAGAGTTTTTTTTTTTTTTTGGCTGCTCTCAGAGTCGTTTGAATTTCCATAGTTAAATTCAATGTTAGTATATGAGTAAGTATGAACTTGTCAGTAATTATAATCTGGATTAGTGGGAGAAGAGGTGGAGAATGAGGGACAGTCAAACAAAAACGTTCAGGATTGGATAGCCTTTCCTTTGCCCTTTGAATCTGGTCTGCCACACTAAGTTTCAGATGATCGAACCTTATCAATCGTATTTCTTGAATGCATACTGTTTGCAGAGCACTGAAGAGCATTTGGAAGAATACAATATGACCAAAATTGGTAGGCACATTCTCTGCCCACAAGGGGTTTACAATCTAGAGTGGAAGACAGACGTTAAAATATAATCTTTGAGAAGCAGCGTGGCCGAATGGAAAGAGCACAGTCCTGGGATCAGGAGACCTGGAGTCTAATCCAGCCTCTACCACGCCTATTGTGTGATGTTGGGTGAGTCACAATTTCTCTGTGCCTCAGTTTCCTCATATGCAAAATGGAGATTCTGTTGTGCCTTTGATTGTGATGCGCTTATATTGTATCAACCCCGGTGCTCAAAACAGTGCTTGGCACACAGTAAGCACTTAAATGCCACAGTTATTGTTAGTCTTTCTCCATCTTTCATGAGGAAAGATGACATTTCTGCAGTTTGGAGTTGAAAAGAGAATCACACTGGTACTGGAAGGATACAGAACATATAGGAGTAGCATTTCTGCTTCTCTTCGCACTGGGCCACATGCTCTCTCTGCCTCAGGAAACTGAAAGGGTGGGACAGAGAAGACAGGGGTCAAGGTTTATTCAACTGGAGCACGGGGAAGCAAAACATGACAGAGTGATTCATTTATTCATTCAATTGTATTTATTGAGCACTTACTGTGTGCTTCATGGACAAAGCTCCATGTGGAGTGGGAATCTCCCTGCAAAGTGAAAGGGGCAAGCATGGCTTAGTGGATAGAATCCCAGGCCTGGGATCCACCAGATCCAGAGGTTCCAGCCACCAATTCGGATTCTAATCCCAGCTCCTCCACGTGTCCGCTGTGTGACCTTCGGCAAATCACTTAACTTCTCTGTTCCTCATTTACCGCATCTGTAAAATGGGGATGAAGACTGTGAGCCCCACGTGGGACAGGGACTGTGTCCAACCTGATTGGCTCGTAACTACAGCAGAGCTTAATATAATGCCTGGAACATAGTAAGCACTTTGCACATACTATAAAAAATGTGGAGCCTGCAAAACAATGAATGAAACCTGGGGAATTTTGACTACCATCAGGAAGGGAAGAAAAAGGGTATTTTAGTACTTGCGGAGGTGGCAGTGCTTTGAGATGCCCGGCCGGATATTGTGAGTGCTTAGTACAGTGTTTCTTACATTTTAAGTTTAAAAGCAATTTGCATATGCTCAGCAGCTGCATATATAATTTATTTGAAAGATCAGACTGCTGATATGGTATTGCAGATTGCTTAGAAATTTACACCTAAGATGCTTATAAATCTATACTATAGAACTTATCTTTGCTTTCAATTGAGAGGTGCAAGGGCTGTGAACTGCTAAATCCAGTTGTACCACAGCTATGAACCACCAGATCCAGAGGTTCCAGACACCAATTCAGAGGTACCAGGGATATGAACTTCCATATTCAGAGGTGCCCAGGGCTATGAACTACCAGTTTCAGCATCGCCAGAGCTATGAATCACCAGATTCAGAGATGCCAGGGCTATAAACTACCAGATTCAGAGGTTCCAGGCCAGGCGCTGATATGCTGTAAGAACTGCTTGTCAATTCAGGGAGGAAAGTAAAGATCTTGGCTCCCTGAAGCGAGACAGGAGAGAGGCCTATTAAGATCATCTTGTTTATTCCTGACATTCCCAGATTGCTTTGTGAAGGATGTTTTCTTTGCGTTTTGCCCAGCCTGATTTATCATGTCTCAGTAATGGTCATTTCTTCACTTCTCTGGGGAAATTCTTCAGTGAGTTAATCGCTTACAGTAAGTGACAGCGGCCTTGTCCCACACTTCCACCTGAATATTCACTGGGTAAAGTGAAGCAGGGGGTATTTGTCTTTAAAAATTTGAGAATTAAATCAAAGTCAATTACATTTATTTTTCTCCACTCTGAGAATAGCAGAGAATCTTTCTTGGGATTTTTTTTTTTTAAAACTTTAGGACCCCAGTAAACAGTTTCCAATCCCACAGGCATTCAAAAGCAGAAACCTTTCCTCATACCATGAAAATTTAGGAAGAATTCCGTATTTTTACTCACTGTGCCTTGTTCTTGTCTCTCCTGCTTCTGACCTTTCTCACGTTCTACTCCCTACATGGAACTACTTCTCTCTTCAATCATTCAGTCAAATCATATTTGAGCGCTTACTGTGTGCAGAGCACTGTACTAAGTGCTTGGGAGAGTACAACAGAATTAGCTGACACGTTCTCTGACCATAATGAGCTTAAAGTCTAAAAGAGGAGACAGACATTAATATGAATAAATAGAGAAACAGCATGGCCCAGTGGAAAGAGCACCGGCTAGGGAATCAGAGGTCATGGGTTCAAATCCCCGCTCCACCGCTTGTCAGCTTGTCAGAGAAGTCACAACTTCTCTGTGCCTCAGTTACCTCATCTGTAAAATGGGGATTAAGATTGTGAACCCCACATGGGACAACCTGATCACCTTGTATCCTCCCCAGCACTTAGAACAGTGCTTAGCACATAGTAAGCACTTAACAAATACCCCAAAAAGTTTTATCATACATAATTTAAAGATACGTATGTAAGTTCTGTGGGGTTGGGACAAATATCAAATGTCCAAAGGTCACAGATCGAAGAATAAAGGGAACTCAGAAGGGAGAGTTTAGACGGGGAAAAGAGGGCTTAATTGGGTAAGGTCTCTTGGAGGAGACGTGACCTTAGTTATGGCTTTGAAGCTGGAGAGAGTGGTGGGCTGGCGTATATAGAGGGGAAGGGAGTTCGAGGTTATGGGGAGAATGTGGAAAAGGGGCTGGCGGCTAGATAGATGATATCGGGGCCCAGTGAGTAAGATAGAACTAGAGGAGTGGAGTATGTGGGCTGGGCTGGAGTAGGAGATTAGTGAGATGAGGTATGGTGGGGTGAATGTATGCTCTTCCTATCCAATCGATAGACCACAATTGTCCCTACCATCGCCCCTTCAGAAAGCACATCTTCTCAATTTATTTCAAATCTCGCTAGATTATTATCCCCCCCAAATTGTCACCTCATCAATGTCCAATCCCCTAACCATCCCCTCTTCCTAAAATCACATCTCTTCCAAGAGGCCTTCCCAGACTAAGCTCTTTCCCCCCGCCCCCCTCTGCCATCCACCATCCGCTCTGCATTCATTAAGGTCGTGGCTGCCATAAGCACTTTGGTACTCACCCCAGCCTCAGAAAACTGGTGTAAATATGCTTATTCTCTTCTATTTTCCCAATCCCTAATCTATTTAATGTCCGTCTCCCCCTGTACGTGTGGCTCAGTGGAAAGAGCATGGGCTTCGGAGTTGGAGGTCATGGGTTCAAATTCCTGTTCCACCACTTCTCAGCTGTGTGACTTTGAGCAAGTCACTTCACTTCTCCGTGCCTCAGTTACCTCATCTGTAAAATGGGGATTAAGACTGTGAGCCCCACGTGGGACAACCTGATCACTTTGTAATTTCCCCAGTGCTTAAAACATTGCTTTGCACTTAGTAAGTGCTTACTAAATGCCATTATTATTATTATTATTATTATGCTGTAAGATCTTGGTGAGCAAGGATCGTATCTCCCAACTCTGTTGTATCATATTTTCCGAAGGGCTTAATACAATGCTCTGATCATAGTAAGTACTCAATAAATATCACTGACTGACAATTAAGGACTAATTCAACTCCATATCCCCTTGTCCTCCTTCCTTCTACCTGTAATTTATGTCAGTGTCTCTGTCTCCCACTAGATTGTCAACTCCTTGAGGATAGCGATCATGTCCACAAATTTTACTTTTCCCTCCCAAGTACTTATTACAGTGCTCTGAACACAGTAAGTGCTCAATAAATTCACCTGATTGATTGATTGGTTGATTGACTGACTTTGGACAAAAGCACGTAACTTCTCGGTGCCTCAGTTTCTTCAATTGTAAAATGGGGATTAAAACCCCCTCCCTCCAATTTAGACTGTGAGCCCTATGTGGGATGGGGTCTGTGTCCATCCTGATTATTCTGTATCTACCCCAGCACTTAGAACAGTGCTTGACACGTAGTAAGCACTGAAGTATCATTATTTACTTTTTATTTTGACATACTATTCACGGAAGAACCACAAACAACAAGAACATAACCAACTTAAAAGAACATCTCTCTTCACATCATCTACTCACTCACCAAGGGTTCCAAGCTAAAGGAAAAAAATGCTATTCCTTTAATTATGATCACAAAAATAAATAAATGTCAATGTAACTGGGGAAAAGGAGGACTAGAGTAACAGTGTGGCTCATTGGAAAGAGCACGGGCTTTAGAGTCAGAGGTCATGGGTTCGAGTCCCAACTCTGCCACATGTCCACTGTGTGACCTTGGGCAAGTCACTTAACTTCTCTAAGCCTCAGTTCCCTCATCTGTAAAATGGGGATTAAGACTGAGAGCCCCAGGTGGGACAACTTGATCACCTTATATCCCCCCCAGCGCTTAGAACAGTGCTCTGCACATAGTAAGTGCTTAACAAATGCCATCATTATTATTATTATTATCTGCGGGAAAGCCTGTTGAGTTAAAAGGAACAGATTACAGAGAAAGGCAGAACTTAGATTATTTTTCCCTGGATAATTGAAGAGGCAAAATGAAGTGATATTGTGGACAATTGATGTATCCCTCAGGTTATGTTGGGGTTACACTGGGCATTTAGTTTGTGTGTGAGAAGAGCAGATGGCTAAACTAGCGCTAACACATGTTAACAAAGGGAATTCTTCTTCATCACAGTGTTCTTGAAATCAATTCCAATTCAGCATCTTCCTTTTGACTGCCATTTTTCAACCCAAAAGCAGTGTGACCTAGTGGAAAGAGCTTGGGAGTTTTGTTGTCTGTCTCCCCCTTCTAGACTGTGAGCCCGTTGTTGGTAGGGACCGTTTCTATATGTTGCCAACTTGTACTTCCCAAGTGCTTAGTACAGTGCTCTGCACACAGTAAGTGCTCAATAAATACAATTGAATGAATGAATGAATGAACGGGAGTCAGAGGACCTGGGTTCGAATTCTGGTTTCACCACTTGTCTGCTGCGTGACTTTAGGCCAATCATGTAACTTCTTTGTGCTTTAGTTACCTCATTTGTAAAATGGTGATTAAGAATGGTGAGCCCCGTGTGGCATAGGGACTGTGTCCAACCTAATTATCTTGTATCTACGTTAATGCTTTAATACGGTGCCTGGGCGATAACAAATACCATTTAGAAAAAAAAATCTGCAACCCCAGTTGATTGCTGCCTGGTGACAGTGGGATCTCTCAGGTGATAGGATTACCAGTTTGACTTGTTCATTCCATTGCTTTTTCTCTTTAGATAAGTCTGTGTGCCATCCCAGGCTTTGGTTTCCTTATCTATGAGCCCAGGTGGCAGCGTCAGTACTTCTTGGAAGAAAAACCAACAGAAAATCTATGGTTGCCTGGTGGAAAAACAAGTAAAGTGATTACAACCACTGCAGTCTCCCCTCTTCAATACTCTCTTCCATGAAAGCTTCTCACTAGATTGTAAACTCCTTGAAACAGTGTCTACTAACTGTTGTATCGAATTCTCCTGAGCTCTGCACATATTTAAACACTCAAAAAATGCCGTTGATTGATTGCTGAGAAGTGGTTAGAACATGGGCCTAAGAGTCAGAGAGAACTGGGTTCTAATCCCTGCTCTGCCTTTTTTTTTTTTTTTACAGTATTTGTTAAGTGCTTACTATAAGCCAGGCACTGTTTTAAGTGCTGGTAGATACAAGGTAATCAGGTTGTCCCACATAGGGCTCAGTTTAAATCCCCATTTTACAGATGAGGTAACTGAAGCCTAGTGAAGTGACTTGCCCAAGGTCACAAAACAGACAGGTGGCGGAGCTAGGATTAGAACCCACATCCTTTGAACTTCCATGTCCTTGTTCTTTCCATTAGGTCACGCCGCAGTCTATGGCAGTTAGTGTTATGGAGTCCCTAACCTCCATCCCATGGGTATTTCTCACAGAAAGATTTAGAGATTGTGGGAAACAAGTGCTCAGTGGGAGGCTGTAGAGCAGGATGAAAATCAGCTCGGGAGTTTACCAAGTAACTCCATAATCACGAAGCTACGAACAAGCTGGGGGACCTTATTCGATGTTTTTGACACTGTAAGCCTTAGATGACAGGAAACAAGCATACAAGCAGAGTGAGAAGAGGCAGTTTTGATTTTTTTTCCCCGTAGTTAAAAGTTTTCAAGTATTTTGGCGTTTCAAACAATGCACCCTCATGAGATGATGCTGGCCATAAACTGAAGATGATCCCTGGAGGGAATACATTTTTGCAATAACTCCCATTCATCCAAAGTTCTCGGCACACCGAGAAAAAGCTGAATTCTGTGTATTTACTTTTTATTGTTGGGAAATTGCTATTGCCGTGCAACTGTTATAGATGTTTGAGAGGGAAGAATGAAGCGTTATTAGAAACGTAACCCAGGGGCATAACTTAGTAAGACTAGCAACAATTGAGAGAGATGCCTTCACTCTGCAGAAGCCAGCACTGAAAAACATGATCCGTGATGGGCGACTAAAACAAAATTCTGGCTGATTAGCATAGGTGGCATTTGGGCTGCTTAAAGGCTATGTGATTGAATCTATTTATTTTACTTGTACAAATTTACCATTCTATTTATTTTATTTTGTTAATATGTTTTGTTTTGTTGTCTGTCTCCCCCTTCTAGACTGTGAGCCCGCTGTTGGGTAGGGACTGTCTCTAGGTGTTGCCAACTTGTACTTCCCAAGTACTTAGTACAGTGCTCTGCACACAGTAAGCGCTCAATAAATACGATTGAATGAATGAATCTTGGAAAAAAACCCTAGAATCCCCTGAGATAGGTAGCAAAGGACTATGCTTGAACTTCTTCCCAAACAATGTGTTTGGAGGCAATCGTGGTTCATTTTATCAAATAATAATTATAATTTATTACCTATTATATATAAAATAATTACTGTGGTATTTGTTAAGCACTTATTATGTGCCAGAGACTGTACTTAGCACTGGGGTACATCCAAAATAATCAGGCTGGACATAGTCTAAGTAGGAGGGAGAGCAGGTTTTAAGTTCCCACTTTGCCCAAGGTCCTGCAGCAGACAAGTAGTGAAACTAGGATGAGAACCCTGGTCCCCTGATTCCCAGGCCTCTTTCCACTAGGCAAAAACAATCCGTCATTTCCAAGGCCGACTTCTCTCTTCTCGCGCTCTCAGCCTCACCAGACTGGGGACCAGTGGTTTTAACTGGTTTGTCTGGGCAGGTCAGGAATACAGTGCTATTGCTAGAGGAGGAGAAGAGTGAAATTAGCTCCCCAAACACACCCAGTAGGGAACAAAAGGAGGGGCAAGATCGAAATCCAGGGTTCTCATGACAGGCTACTCCTGGACAAACAAGATGACGCTGTTCCCGCCTCAAGCCGTTCCCCGGTGTCACCATCATGCCCCAAAGATATGTCTAATAAAAATAATAATAAAAGCAATAATAATTATGGTACTTGGTAAGCATTTACTATGCGCCAAGCACTGTTCTAAGTGCTGGAGTAAATACAAGTTAATCAGGTTGGACACAGCCCCTTTCCCCTATGGGGCTCACACTCTTATCCCCATTTTACAGATGAGGTAACTGAGGCACAGAGAAGTGAAGTGACTTGCCCAAGGTTACCCAATAGACATGGGATTAGAACCCAAATCCTTCTGAATCCCAGACCTGTGCTCTATCCACTAAGCCACAGAGAAGACAGCTGCCACCTCTATTGGAAGAGCATAGGGACCAACTATAATGAAAGACGAGTCTTTGAGGTAGAAAAATGACTTTCTTCTTTGAAGTAATCAAGGGTTTATCATGAGATGAGCATCTCCTTCAAGAAACTTCCTCAGCTCTGGCTCCTGACAGGTGAAAAAAAACCCCATAAATAAGGAAGAGGCTTTTAAAAAGATTTTTCCTGACATTTTGTGGGGCTACATCTGGAGTAGGGAAGGTGGATAGATTCAGACATCTCTTCATGAGATTCCGTGTCCCATTTTTTAAATCCTTTTCTCTTTCCTAGGGAAGTGGAAGAACATTCCAGCCAGAATCACAGCAGCTGATAAACTCAGAGTATTAGCAAACAGAGTAAACAGAGTATCTCTGTTTGCTAATGGGGAGGAGGAGGGATGTTGATCTTTTGTGTCAGTTTCCCAACATTTTCCACTTACCCTCTTTCTCAACAGGATTGTAACAGTTTTTTTTCCTTCACGAAGCAAACATTTGTGTGATTTCATGCAGTAGAATACATACGATGGTCAGCGCTACCTCATGATTCCTGCCAGCACTTAGAACAGTGCTTTGCATTTAGTAAGTGCTTAACAAATGCCAATTATTATTATTATTATTATTATTATTATTATTATTATTATTGCTGTCACCGTGGCAGTAAGATGCTTTGAAGGCAGAATCACATGATGCTTGCCCTCCTGCACATTCACCGTCATGGGTAGCGATGGACCCAATAACATCCTCAATAGAGCAATTTCTCCCAGAAGACAACCAGAGAAGCAGCATGGACTAGTGGATAGAGCATGGGCCTAAAGAGTCAGAAGGACCTGGGTTCCAATCCCAGTTCTTCCACTTGTCTGCTTTGTGACCTTGGGCTAGTCATTTAATTTCTCTGTGCCTCACCTGTAAAATTGGGATTAAGACTGTGAGCATCATGGACTGTGTCTAACTTGATTATGTTGCTTCTATCCCAGGTGCCTGGCACACTGTAAGTGCTTAACAAATATTAAAAAATAGACCCAGACCCTTTGTAGTGTGGGCTGAAGCACTTGAGGGGCCACAGAACCAAATTATGGCTGCAATTGAGAAGCAGCATGGCCTAGTGGATAGAGCACGGGCTTGAGAGCCAGAAGGACCTGAGTTCTAATCCCAGGCTCTGCCACTTGTCTGTGTGACCTTGGCCAAGTCATTTCAATTATCCGTGCCTTGGTTACCTCATCTGTAAAATGGGGTTGGGAGTGAGAGCCCCATGTGGGACGTGGACTGTGTCCAACCTGATTACCCTATATCTATCCCAGTGCTTAGAGCAGTGCCTGGAATGTAGTAAGTGCTTAACAAATGCCGTTAAAAAAAATGTCCACAATATAGTGCAATGGCAGAAATAATAATAAATGTCTTCAAGAGAAATTGCACTGGGTTTCTGCATCAGAAACACAGTACCTGTTCAGTCACACTACACAGGGAACTAACGATAATAGCGTGAAGTTGATGGTTACTCTAATTTTACTGGAAATGGCGAACTTTAAGCAATTTCAAATTAACTCCCTGAAAAACGCTAAGGCACTGACATTTTTCAGATGCAGAAACACAATGCAGGTGGCTTAGTCAAGCTTTAGAGGTAGAAGCCCTGTCTTCGCTAACTCCATTATGTACTGTTTCTATCATTTCCCACCTAGCTCGTCCCTAAGCCCTTGTTTACCAGTGAAACGCTGGTGGAAGCAACATGATTTTCTGCTAATGCAGGGCTTTTCAAGGATGCAGCTATCACTTTGTAGTAGGAATGGCTATACACTCCATTATCAGAGGTATTCATACTCTGCACTTCTATAAGCCTGCAGAAGAAAAAATCCTGCTTGTTTTTCACTCGGAGAAACTGAGGCACACCATGTGCCTTAATCATCCTGAAATGGATTCACAGATGGAAAGGTATTAGAACACAGATTGGATATCTGTTAAAGAACCTAGAAATAACATGAGAGCTCAGGCAGAGCCATACCTTTATTTTTTTAAATGTTAATTATTAAGCATTTACTATGTGCCAGGCGCTATACTAAGTACTGTGGTAGAAAAAAGCTAGTCAGGTTGGACACAGTCCACGTCCCACATGGGATTTGTAGTTCTGATTCCATTTTATAGTTGAGGTAACTGAGGCACAGAGAAATTAAGTGCCTTGCCCAAAGTTACCCAGCAGACAAGTGGTGGAGTTAGGATTAGAACCCAGGTCCTTCTCATTCCCAGGACCTTGTTATATCCGCTAGGCCAGTCTACTTCAATCAATCAATCATATTTATTGAGTGCTTACTGTGTGCAGAGCACTGTACTAAGCACTTGAAGTACAAGTTGGCAACATATAGAGACAGTCCCTACCCAACAGTGGGTTTACAGTCTAGAATCAAACCTTCTCTCCCATTGGACAGCTCACACAAACTCACACAAACACACACATACACAAAGGAAAAGCGAGGTGACACCTTGCAGAAGAAGGTGCCTTGCCCTTTTGAACTCCCAGTCCCTTAAACCAACTCTGCTTCCCTCCACTATCTTCCTTCTGGCACAAAGAAGGATGAGTTGTGTTTATTTTCTCTTCCTGAATAACAGCCTGGATTTTCTCCTTGACTGACTTGGGGAAAAGCGTTTTTCTTTCCCAGTTCTGGAGAAGGGATCTAGACATTCATATTTCATTTGAAGAGAGACAATTCTGACTCAGTACCGGAGGGAGGTTGTTAAAATTGGAAGCCAACTTTGGTTTCCTTCTCATCTTCTGGGTGGGTCTGTATATCTTATTTAGAGGGAAGAGCAGGGTGCTTCTTTAAAGGGCTGGATCTCTTTTCAGCTGTCAGCCTCATCATATCCTGATTATTGGAGCAGGCCATAATTGGCTCAGCGGTGAAGAAATAGATAGAAGCCATCTGGAACTTCATCCCTTTTCTGCCAAAGAATTGCCGTCTCTTTCAACAGCTAAAGACGTCATAGATTTGTGGAGGAATTTTAAGTCTTTCTGGGAGACAATCCATTTGATGGAGTGCCAAAACTAGTTATTTGTCCTTACATAGATTCTGTAGGTTTTTAGCTTTTAAAAAATCATTTAAATTTATTGGTGGAGAATTGAATCACCCCAAATGGCTTTTCTGATCTCAGGAAGCTTTATTTACTTTTAACATCGCCTTCCGCCCATAAACATAGTTCATAGTGACACTTTAACGATCGATTTTGGCAGGTGGAATGGTTTCTGTGGAGTGGGGATGTTGGAAGTGGAGGAAGAGGTTCTACTGTAAGAGCCTCGAGGGCAGGGATCAAGACACCTAACATTGAGCGCTCTCTTTAGAAAATGCTCAATAAATACTACTGACTAGGTATTTGAATTTCTTCAAAGAGGAAAATGCATTTCTTTGAGGTTTGGCAATTGCAACTAGAAGGGAAGCAGCGTGGTCTAGTGGACAGAGAATGGGCCCGAGTGCTTAATACAGTGCTCTGTACGTAGTAAGCACTGAATAAATACCATTGACTGATTGATTGCACTGGAAGTTAGAGGACCAGGGTTCTAAACGCGGCTCCCTCGCTTGCCTGCTGTGTGACCTTGGAAAAGTCACTTAATTTCCCTGTACCTCAGTTTCCTAATTTCTAAAATAATAATAGGGATAGGGTTTTGAGTTTGACATAATTATCTTGTATCTGCATCAGTTCTGAGTGTAATGTTTGGCACATAGCTCACCCTTATGTAACATCATTATTATTACTATGAACAATAATAATAAATTATGACATATATTATACATGCTGGATAAGGGATAGATAAACTGAAAACCAGATTATCTCATATAGAACTGGTCAATGACTTCCCAAACCCAGCTCTCACCTACACTGCGATTTGTATATTCTAAGCAGTGTGGGATGGCTAGCTACTTGGCCCACGTCTAAAGCCAAGAACTCAGGGAGCTTCAAAATGGAACTGCCACCAACATTCAGTGTTCTGACTGTTCTGTGTCAGATGTAGTATTTCATGTTCTTACATGACTGCTTTCTGCATATAACAACTCTTGCTTAGCCAGATTAGTGTCTCATTTATTGTTTATTAGGTTTTCTTCAGTGTCTATTCTGAAGAAACACCTGGTTAAATTCCACTTTAAGAGGAGACTGATTGTGTTTCTGCATGATTAGAGATCAGGGCCACAGGCAAATCTGGCAATTCCATGAAGCTGGATAGATCAAATTCCTTCTACAAGGCCATCTCGATGCTATCTATTCACTAGAAAGTTCAATAATTACTCCACAATAGCTTGACCAAATTAGAAAAAACACATTAACCATCCCACCCCTTTTCCTCAAAAAGCAGGTTAGGAGCCTGGCATCTGTATAATTGCCTTAGTTTTCCACTTGCCTTACTTTGTAGTTCAGATGTTTTAAAGGTGAAGAATGCTGTCTTCTAACTCTACTTAATCTTCCAGGCAGGTATCACTGAATCCAGATTAATCCACCCACTCCTCTCCCATCATCCCTCTTTTCATCACATAATTAGCCTCCTATCTTCCTTCACCTGTGCCCAATTCCTAAATCTTCTTCATCTGTGTACAGGTGCACACACACAAATCGAGACAATCTTCTATCACCAACACCTGAGACTGAGACCCTCTGTTCCGCCATACTAATTACACCTCAACTTCTGGGGCCTTTGAAGTATCCCCAGGAGTTCCCTTATGATGGTGATGATGGTATTTGTTAAGTTCTGACTATATGCCAAGCACTGTTCTACACGTGTAGATACGGGGTTATCAGATTGTCACACATAGGGCTCACGGTCTTAATCCCCATTTTACAGATGAGGTAACTGAAGCACAGAGAAGTTAAGTGACTTGCCCAAAGTCATACAGCTGACAAATGGCAGAGCTGGGATTAGAATCAACGACCACTGATTCCCAAGACCGTGCTCTTTCCACCGAGCCCCCCTGCCTCTCATTGTCAGTCTCCTCTCTGATGTCTCAAAAACTCTCTCTTCAGCAATTCTGCCTTCATCAGCAACTCAGCCACCCTCAGCGAGATTTTCAAAAAGCCATCAAAAGAGGAGGAAGTCTCAAGAAGCAAGCCCAGCACATTTCAAACTCTGAGAATCCATGAGCTAAAATGATCAACCCAGGGAAGATGGTAAATTCTAGCTGGCTTAGAGAGGTAGGCCAAACTGCAAGCATTTGCCCATCTTTAATGAGTGTGGATGTTGTTCTTGATTGTATGATATTTTGATTCCCACTTCTCAGCATCCTCACTCCCTTCATCTATTTCCACAGATAGCTCTCTAAATTCAGCAGCTGCGCCATCTGCCTCAAATATTATTTCAGTCCTCACTGTTTTGGGATAAATTTCATAAAGTGTATTGCATACACACACATTTAATTGAACAAATGAGAATCCTTTCCAGTTAAAAAAAGCTTCCTGAATGACAAGAAGTGTCCAATTTCCATTCAAATGGTTACTCCGGGGCTTTAAAGTGTGTGTGAATTCAGCTAACATAGGCTGATGGTGTATTTGAGGCAGATGGCTTGGTTCTGTGAAGTAAAAAAATCTAAGTGGATTTTACTATCAATCTTTTTTTTTTTGGCAAAAGACTGACATAATAAAGATGTGTGTATTACAGAGAAAGCTTTTTAATAATGATGCTACCTTATGTTTTCCCTGAAGAATATGGTTAACTGACTAGGAAAATCTATTTAGAGATTTTATGTTTATCCATAATAATCAGCTGAGGAAAAAAACTAAAGATCACTAAAAGAATGGAGGAAATACAAAGAGAAATTAGTTCTCTCCCCATTGTTCCGCAACTTTGTCGGGAAGTCCGAGCGGAAAAACAGCCTTAATGTTTTCCAGTATTCTGCCTATTGAGAGGTTGTGAGACATAGAATTATGAAGCCTTTGAGGAAAAGAGAAGAATTGATTCCACTCTTTTCAGGGCATCAGATTAGATTGGGATATCAACTGAAATGGTCAAAGAGTTCCTGAGCCCCTGAAGTACATATTGTACCCGGAGAAGGGCTTTGTGGGTTGACAGAAGAGGTTGAGAGAGTTGTCTTGAGCCAAAATGACATACAGAAAATTCAGGTTTCTCCATCACCATATCCAAACTATTTTTCTCTTCTGTCAAAAGCCACCCTCCTCCAGGACGCCTTCTTACATTTGGCTCCCATCAATCTAAAACACCTGAGGATTTGTGTTCCTGTGGGTTCTTTCTGTGCAGATCCAGATGAAGTCTTTTTTCATATCTAGAATCTGCTGAAATTGAGACAGCTGTCACCCTACTTAAGGGATTTTGGGGTAAGCTTGGTGGTGTTTTACTTGCATTCTTCCAAATTGGAGGCTGGGCAGACCACGCAAAAGTGTGGGTTAGTGGAGCTGAGGGAACGTTAATGCTAAATCTGTTCCGTGTCACCAGAAGCTGTAGCTGATTGGAGTGGACCCGATGTACTGTTCTGCTGATTTCTGGATTTTTGGCTTGGCCTTCGGGAGACTCCTGGAGATATGCACATAATGTTATTCTGTGGGGAGGAACGGGGAGGTGGGGAGACCAGTCTGTTTCAGTCCTCTGACCTGAACTCAAATGGCTTGCCTTTGTGCAGGCCCTCTGTAGACTGTAAGCCCACTGAGGGCAGGGAATATCTCTGTTTATTGTTCAGTGCTTTGCACACAGTAAGTGCTTAGAAATGATTGAATGAATAATTAAATGACAGTAGCTTTGGCCATAGACCCAATCTTGGAGGGATTGGAGTGAGCTTGGCTTAGTCTATAGGGGGTTAATGCCTCACTCCCTCAACTTCCAGTATAAAATTGGGCTTGCTTTGTGCTGTCATTATTGGAGCACTCCTTTTGACCAAATTTAGCCCCGAGTTTAAAGGAGGTAGGCCAGTATTTTTAGAAATAGTTAATTCTTATTAATAATCCTAAAAAAATACTGGCCTCACTTGAGCCCTCATGCCTTCGTGAAGCAGCATGGCTCAGTGGAAAGAGGTCATGGGTTCAAATTCTGATTCCACCAATTGCCAGCTGTGTAACTTTGGGCAAGTCACTTAACTTCTCTGTGCCTCAGTTTCCTCATCTGTAAAATGGGGTTTGAGACTGTGAGCCCCCCGTGGGACAACCTGATCACCTTATAACCTCCCCGTGCTTAGAACAGTGCTTTGCACATAGTTAATGCTTAACAAATGCCATTATTATTATTATTATTCCTCCCTGCTCTGGGACATATCCCAGCCACTGCTGTTACAATGTTCCAATATTTTAAACCCACTGCCAATATTACATGATATATTCTGCCAGTCATCCAATGAAATATTGGTAGATTAATGAGCTTCCTTGCCCAGAAAGGCCCTGTATTCAATCAATCAATCAATCGTGTTTATTGAGCACCTGCTGCGTGCAGAGCACTGTACTAAGCGCTTGGGAGAGTACAGTAGAAAAGAGTCATTGGACACATTTCCTGCCTAACCTAAACAATAAGCCCATGAGGGAAAGAGGAATTACCCTGTGGAATTACAAAGACTTTTAAACCCATAGGAATAAACATGATGTAGATATTATTTACTCAACCAGCCAGGTAGAAAGCTGGGTTTTGAGGTGATAATTGGTCAAACGTGGCTTTATTCATTCAATTGTATTTATTGAGCACTTACTGTGTGCAAAGCACTGTACTAAGCACTTGGGAAGTACAAGACAGCAACATATAGAGATGGTCCCTACCCAACAACGGGTTCACAGCCTTGCTCCAACCTCAAGAATGATAAGGCAGCTTCACCTCAGTGAGTCTAACCTATCTCCAAGACAGAGACTTCCAGGAACTGGGCAAAGTGGATAATTTTATGTGCTTTGACATCTGGTCTTGGAAACATTTGAGATCCCTGACTCATTTTGCAGAGGCTCAGGAAAGTCCTCAGAATAATGATACTCAATCATTTTTTGGCCCAATCCATACTTAAGCTGGGGGTTTAAAGATGATAAGGTTTCTACTTCATTTGCCATTCCGCAAACCATTCGGCTCCTGACAAATGAAGGATTTTTTTTGCATTATGCATTTTTTTTGATCTACACACTTCTGAAGTACCAACTTCATTGTATGCTTATTACAGATATTTAAGATGATCTTGATTTCGCTATATTGACAGCCCTTAATTCGGTGAGAACACTGTGGGCAATTCTCTTCTTGTTTAATTGGTAATGGTTCAGACAAGGGTTATGTGTCTGCATGTATAAAGATAGGCAATGCAGTTGGAATTAAAGCAACCATTTTTAGGTGAATACATTAAAATGTGCTCTGACTATACAGCAGCAGATGAAGAGCAGCTGATTTCCAAGCATTAATAATTGGTTCAGTAAAAAAGATGGTTTAATTTTCAGAGGCAGCAACCACAGATTTCAGGATAAATGATGAAGGCCTGGAGTGTAAATTCTCCTCAAGCAACTCCAAAGTGTTGGGGAGAGAACCAGGGGTTGTCTCTGGACATGCCTAGCTCTTTCTGGGTGATTTTATGATGCCGTGTGTCTGTTTATTGTAGTATTGAACTCCTCCAAACGCTTAGTACAGTGCTCTGCACACAATAAGCACTCAAATATAATTGAATGAATGAATTGGAGGCAGCAGGCTCTGATCTGAGGAAAGTGCGGGGGTTGGGAGGAATGCTACTTGATCCGCTGTGCTAGCTGCTAAGTCAATGCAACAGCATTCCCCTCCCCTGGTTTTGGGTCCACTGGGCTATTTGCTATTTGGGGGGTCCTCAGGTCTCTTGGGGCTCTTATCAATGAAGATCAAGCCGAGTGACCAAAGAACTCTGGTTGTATTACAGAATAAATACTCCTCTTGAGCTTCATTTAATAATAATAATAATGATGATGAGAATGATAACTTTGGTATTTAGATGCTCACTTTGTGCCAAGCAATGTGTTAAGAGCTGAGGTGAATGCAAGTTGATCAGATAATAATAATAATAATGATGATGGCATTTATTAAGTGCTAATTATGTGCAAAGCACTGTTCTAAGCACAGGCAGGTTATAAGGTGATCAGGTTGTCCCACAGGGGCTCAGAGTCTTAATCCCCGTTTCACAGATGAGGTCACTGAGGCACAGAGAAGTGAAGTGACTTGCCCAAAGTCACACAGCTGACAACTTGCAGAGCCGGGATTCGAACCCGTGACTGCTGACTCCAAAGCCCGTGCTCTTTCCACTGAGCCACGCTGCTTCTCATCAGATCTGGGACTCTGATCAGACCCAGTCCCTGTCCCCACATGGGACTCACAGTCTAAGAGGGAGGGAGAGCAGGGCTTTAGTCCCCATTTTCTAGGTGAGGAGATTGAGGCACAGAGAAGTTAAGTGACTTGCCCAAGGTCACACAGCAGACAAGTGTTAGAGCCAGGATTAGAATCCAGGGCCTTGGACACCCAGGCCCGTGCTCTTTCCACTAGGCCACACTGCTTCTTCTTGAGGGAATGCGGGTTGCGGCTGTGCTGGAGGAATAAGTGGGGAGGATCAGGTGGCAGAGGGGTGGAAGAATACGTAAGGAATGAGGACCCTTTCCTCCTCAATCCATCAATCGGTGGTATTTATTAAGCACTTATTCTGTGTGGAAAACTGTGCTAAACACTTGGGAGAGCATGGGAGTGTTGATAGACACATTCCCTGCCCTCAAAATTCTCCTAGTTATCTCCTCTTTGGCCAACAGCTCTCTGTCCTTCCATTCTTTCCAGCCTCCTGGTCCCTCTGCTCTTTTCTCTGTAGCTGTACTGTGAAGGAGGGATCCGGTCTCTGCTGCAACTGCTCACCTCACTGCCCTCCACCCTACCCCATGACTGACGAGCTGGGGGTTCAGGGCTGGGGAGAAGAAAGCTCCCTCTTCTGAGCTCCCTCCTCCTTTGGGGTAGGCCCAAGAAACCTCTGGGGATGGAGAAATCCGGTCTGGAAAGGTTGAAGTCTGGGGGGCTACTTCCCAATCGGATTTGATAAGACAGACCTGATCTGCTACGAATTGGCAAAGAAATGATTTCTGCCCCCCCGGGGATGTGAAACCACTAGGAAGAATTAGAGAAGCAGCGTGGCTCAGTGGAAAGGGCCTGGGCTTAGGAGTCAGAGGTCATGGGTTCAAATCCCGGCTCCGCCAATCGTCAGCTGTGTGACTTTGGGGGAGCCTCAGGATCTCTGTGGGTTCCTTAAATAGCCTCTGAAAGAAGTCACTTCACTTCTCTGTGCCTCAGTTACCGCATCTGTAAAATGGGGCTGATGACTGTGAACCCCCCATGGGACAACCTGATCACCTTGTATCCCCCCCCCAGCACTTAGAACAGTGCTTTGCACATAGTAAGCACTTAATAAATGCCATTATTATTATTATTAATTAGCACCACCTAACCACCCCTATTCTTGTCCTTTTGGAGATCAGCCAGAATGGCAATAATCCTCAAAGATCTCACTTCCAAAATGGCTTGAAACCCAGAAACTGGTCTGGTCTTCTGGGTGAAGTCCAAGCCCTCCAGAAGGTGAATGATTGTTGAAAACCTCTTAACATTGTTTGGAATGAAAAACATGGCCATTAGTACAAGGTTACTGGCATGGGGACCTTTTTTATTTTTGAAAAACAGACCAATAGCTGGCCCATTTTAGGGAGATTTGGCCAAGCTCTAAAGGTAACTTTCCATTTTATATTTCCCTTTAGATCAGTTTGAAGAAAAATTATAGGTTATTTATGGATTTCAGATAAATGCGCTTAGTCTATGTAATAGAAAATGCACCAACAGATTTGTAGGTATAAATTTTTAAATGACTGCTCTAACTTTGGCACAGACAGGAGTTTATTTCCAAGCAAAATTAGGTGAATTAACTTGGAATGGTTCAAAGCAGCCCTGGATTCACTTGGAAAAGGAGGAAAAAAAGAGAAAACTAAACCATGCCTGTGTTCTATCGGGTCAAACCTCGGATATATCCACTCTAAAATAATTTATTGATGTTGGTAATTCGATCTCCACATTACTGTCAAGATATACAAAAATTACTGTTACATACTTTCAACCACTTCAGTGTCTTTGCAGCATCTTTGACCCTCTCTTGTCACTGAAAGGGAGTGGCAAACATTTCAAATTCACTGGAAGGTTCTGAACACCATCACGACTTAGCTGGAGTTTCTCTCCTGGACAATTGGCCCAACTGATCTGGGGGGATGGAATGAGGAATATCCAGTTAAGCCTATCTCAAATGTAAAGTTTCATCTATCTGTCTATCTCGGTATCCACATACCCTTTGTTAATAGGGAACATGTCTACTAACTCTATTATTCTCTTCCAAGTGCGTAGTACATTGTTTTGTCCTTGGTGCTCAAAAAATGCTTTGGAAATATATTTGCACATAGACAAAACCTAGTATATGTATTCATCTTTCTGAACTGTTTGAAGATAGAGTTGTTGACAAGTGAGACACTAATTTGCACATTTGGGTAAAGCTGAAAAGTCTTATGTGAGACCGCCCACTCATCCCATCTTCAGAGCTCCCTCCCCACACCCCCAGCCCTCTATGGTATCTGCTAAACACTTACTATGTGCTAGGCACTTTGCTGAGCATTGGGGTAGCTGCAAGCTAATCAGGGTGGACACAGTCTTAATCTCTATTTTACAGATGAGGTCACTGAGGCACAGAGAAGTGAAGTGATTTACCCAAAGTCACACAGACGACAAGTGGCAGAGCCGGGATTAGGAACCAGGTCCTTCTGATTCCCAGGCCCATGCTCTATCCATTAGGAAAAGCTGCTTCACTGCTGTTTTAGCCCTACTAAAATAATATCTCCTCCAAGAGGCCTTCCTTGACTAACTCCTCATTTCCACACCCTTTTCTCCCTCACTTTTATACTGCCTATGCTCTTGGGTCTCTATCCCCTAATCATTTTGGTATTTACCCCACCCCCAGCACTTTTGAACGTAGCCTTATATTCTGCTGTTTCCTGTATTTGCATTGTACTTTCTCAGCTACTTAATACAGTGCTCTGCGCTCAGTAAACACTCTGTAAATGCCATTGATTGATTGACTGACACTTCATTCCAAACTAAGGGCATGCTGCTATGTTTCTCCAGCGCTGGATTGGAATTTACCTCGGGGTCTCTTGTTCTCCTCCCAAGTGTCTGACTTTCTAATGTGCTTATACAGGCAAGTCACAGGGAAGACTGAAGCAGTTTATCTGGTAAATTCGATCGATGAGAACAACACAGCTGAACACTCTGGCCTCAATCCTTTCTTTTTCCTGGATTAGAAAACCCAGGGTTCTTGCCTCAACTCTCCATTCTATTTCACCTTTGAAATCACGTACATACCTAATGGAAGATATTTCCCGGGTTTCTCTTGAATACAAAGTTTATCTTTTCCCTCCTGGATATTTCTGTGGCTCTGAACGACCATTCATTTCCCTTTCCATTTCACCCAAGTCCTCCATTCCACTTGAGAGGAATGAAGTCTCCCAAGGGCGAGCTGCCATTTTGCTTTCCTTCCTTTTTATTTCCGAAGACAAGAACAACCTCAGCTCGGAGAGGCACTGCTTTGTTTAAAAGCTCAGTATTTCAGCTCAAAGTGTCCATTTGTCTTCTGGAGCCGTTGCCTCTGAAATGCAGTTGCTGTTAGCTCTAAATGGAAAACTGAGTTTCCAGGCTTCGGAGACAGAGCTGGAGAACATTACAGCAGAATGGCAGTGTTAGGGAAAGGCGTGGCATGGAGACTGTCAACTGCACAGGCTGAGGTCTGTGCTTATCGGTCTTCGCCTCAGGATCCCTGTGGGTTCCTTGAATAGCCTCTTAAAGACGGCACTTTCCATTCTGTGTGGGGAACAGATGCATCTTTCCTTATAGTGTAATCAGTAGAGTTCAGGAGATGCTGGGGCCCAAACCATATTCATATTTCATTCAGCAAGCGGAGCATATTGGCGATACTTAAGTCAGTCATTTCGGCAGCTACCAACTTTTTTTTCCCCTACTGGTCTCTATTTTGGCTGTGTCGCCATTCGACAGTAATAAATTCTTGTGAGATTGAATTTCTGTCTGAATTTCTGTGTCTCTCTCTATTCCTTCTCAACCCAAGTTTTTAAGGAATGCCAGAATTTCTATTTTAAAACCTGGTTTTAAAAACTTCATGACTGGAGGAAAATTCAGTTCTTTCTTTCTCTCTCTCCATCTCATTCTCTCTTCTCCTTTCTCTTTCTCTCTCCCCTCTCTTTGTTTCTGACTCTCAGGCCCCCCCCTTTCTCTCTCTCTGTTTCTGACTCTATGGTCTCTCTCTCCTCCTATTTCTCTCTTTAAAAGGCCAATTAATTTTAGTTTTTTATTTGCTCATCTATGCTGTTGCAGCTATAATCTTCTTTCTTTGGGGTGGTGAAATATGCTGGAAATCATGTAGCTCACAAAACACAGATTAGCAGTGATTTCAAGATACAGGAGAGTTTTAAAAACATCCAAGCTTCATGTACCAGATGTAAAGGAATCAGTTTGGTAATTGTAGAAAGGAAACTTAGTATCTGAATAAGGAGTGTTGACCTTATATAGGGAATGCTTTAGCAAATTTCAGGTAAATATCCAAAAGCTGAAACGGCCACAGCACCTGAACCCTGAACTTTTGAAGGTTTCCCTTTCAGTGTTTGTATGGAACAAACTGGCCACAGGCAGAGAATTGTTTTGTAACACTCAGGCTTGAAGTGATTCATTTAATTGATAACAAAAGTCAGCCCACCACCTGTTTGAGGCTCCGTCAATTGCTTTCTAATTGGTATCAGGGAGAAAAAATGGTTTCCCACTTTATATGGTCATGTGAAATTGCAGGGAAGCTGCAGTGGGGTAAGAGGGCTCTCCCCTCTCAGTGCTGGAGATAGCCCATCTTTACTGAAGGAAAAACATTCACCAGTTTAATTTTCTCACACCCTTCACCTTTTATATATTCCTTGGGTTAGAAGAAAAACTTTAGAAACACTATGTACAAAACCTCAACCACTATGGCACAGCTATGGACAGTGGTGAGACAGCAGGAGGTGATATTAAATGGGCTGAGGGATTAGCGATAGGCTGACTCCTTAAGAACCAAAGCTCTGGGAATATCATGACCAAGAGTGGAAGAAGTCAAAACAGTGCTAGCCACCTTGGTTAACAAGTGAAACAGTAATCCAGGCTTTCCACCAGTCTGTTGTATGACCTTGGGTAAGTCATTTAACTTCTCTGTGCTTGAGTGCCCTCATCTGTAAAATGGGGATAAGATACCTATTCCCACTCCCTCCTAGACTGTGACCCTCACCTGGGAGAGGGACCTGATCTGATTATCCTCTGTTTTCTCCAGTGTTTAGTACAGTGTTTGGTGCATAGTAAGCACTATAACAAAAAACTGCAATTTTTGTTCTTATTAGCTGGGATACCTGCTCATAAACCCCATGCATTCGGTGAGTATATCTTCAATTACTTGGGATTACCTGATTTATTGACAAAAAGAACATCTATTAGAGGCTATGGCTTAATCTGTCATATGAGGGGCAAAGTTAATGGAAGGGGAACTTTCCAGACCGTGGAATGGGTGATTTAAGGAAGGTCTTTCATCTCGACAGGCCTTTAGAAACATGAAAGAGAAGATATCTGGGAGCCGGAGGACCTGGGTTCTAATTCTGGCTCTGCCAATTGCCTGTTGTGTGGCCTTGGAAAAGTCACTCAACTTCTTCATGCTTGAAATGGGCAGTTAATGCCTGCCCTCTCTCCTATTTAAACTATGAGCCTCATGTCCAGTGTGCTTAACTTGTATGTAACCCAGAACTTAAAATAGTGCTTGACACATAGTAAGCACTTCACAAGTATCATCATTATTATTATTATGATGATGAAAGGGTCTTCTCTGAGGGGGGTTAAATGTGCTCCTTCCTCTAGACTGTCAACTTGTTAAGGGCAGGGAACCTGTCTGCTAATTCTGTTGTATTGTACTCTCCCAAATGCTTATTACAGTGCTCTGCAAATAGTAAGTGCTCAATAAATACCGTTGATTGATTCCTGTTTGAACGCAGAGGGCTAGACTGAATTACTTCGACTCTTGGATTCTATGAGAAGCAGTGTGGCTCAGTGGAAAGAGCACGGGCTTTGGAGTCAGAGGTCATGGGTTCAAATCCTGCTCTGCCAATTGTCAGCTGTGTGATTCTGGACAAGTCACTTAACTTCTCTGTGCCTCAGTTACCTCATCTGTAAAATGGGGATGAAGGCTGTGAGCCCCCTGTGGGACAACCTGATCACCTTGTAACCTCCACAGCGCTTAGAACAGTGCTTTGCACATAGTAAGTGCTTAATAAATGCCATTACTATTATTATTATTAAATAGTAAGTGCTCAATAAATACTATTTGATTCCTGTTTGAACGCAGAGGGCTAGACTGAATTACCTCGTAGAAATGGGGAATAAAAACTGTGAGCCCCATGAGGGACAGGGATGATGTCTGACCTGATTAGCTTCTATCTACCCCAGCACAGTGCTTGGCATACTGTAAGTGCCCAAGCGCTTAGTACAGTGCTCTGCACACAGTAAGCGCTCAATACAATTGAATAAATGAATGAACAAACACAATAAAAAACCCCTGCACCCTGAAGGGACTGACAATAGGGTTTCTCTAGCTGAATGATTAAAGAGTATCTTGACTTTTCAACTACGTAACTTTTGAAAAATCTACCTTTCCCCCACCTTCCCTCTTCCGATTTATCTATGAGTGCAGTCTGAAGGCAGCTTTATCACAGGCCAAGAAGAAAGCAATTTTATTTGTCCATTACTAAATTATGTTCTGGCATTCGTATGATGGAAAATGAGATTGTTGACGGTGAAAACGTCCCAAGTGTTATTGTTAAATGTTCCAAAACCAGGTGTGCTGTGGCTCAGTCATATAGAGGGTAGGAAGTTAAAGAAGATGCCTTGAAAGTTCCCTCATCATCTTGAAAATGTATTACTAGAAACTTCCATGATGTAGCTTAATTCCCTAAGAACCCTAAAATATATCCCAATCTTAACAACTCATAAGGAATCCCAAAGCTACTAGGCTGCAAACCTTTTTTTAAATTGTATTTTTAAGCACTTACTATGTGCTAGTCACTATCCTATATGCTGGGGTAGATACAAGGTAATACAATTGGACACAGTCCACGTCCCACATGGGGCTCACAGTCTTAACCCCCATTTTACAGTTGAGGAAACTGAGGCATGGAGAAATTGTGATTTGCCCAAGGTCACACAGCAAGCAGTTGGTAGAGCCAGGATTAGAACCCAGGCCCTCTGATGCCCAGGACTGTTCTCTTTCCCCTAGACTGTGCTGCTTCTCAATTCATTTTGTGAATCTCTCCTGTTTAATAGTCAGCACCCTAAGGGTACCGTCTTCTGTAACACTGGTACAGAGCAACTGGCTGATTTCAATTGATCAAGAGTATTTTTTTGAGCACTTACTGTGTACTAAGCACTTGGGAAAGTGCAATACCATAAACTTGGCATGATCCCTGCCCTCAAGGAGCTTACATCCTAGTGGACTGATTAGTTGACTAGTATACAAACTGTACCTGGAGGGTACCTTGAAGTGAAAATATAAGGATGGATTTCCTGCCGTCTAAACCCTGCCATGAGAAAATGTAGTTGGACTTGAAACAACAATCATTATTCAACTGGGAAAGGTTCATCTGTACAGTCGAATTTGATAATGGACTACAAATGAATGAAAATTAGAATGAACATAAATTAGAGTGAATTTCCCATAGAATTTCAAGACATAAAGGTAGCAACAAAAAATTGAATTTAAATCCTCCTTTTGTACCTGGGAGAAGATTTTCTAGGCTGAGTTTGCTGAGTTAAGCAACTGGAGTTCTGTAGCCAGGTGATCGCTGAGGTGATAATACATGTTATTCACTAGGTTTTTGTTCAACCCGACATTTAAAAAATCCACTTTGTTCTTCTCCTTTGTTTGGGAGTAGTGGGGGACTTTTAGATCATATCACATGGCTTCTAAATTTAGTCCTAGCAGGCACTCTCCTAAGCCAACTTGTTAAATTAATGACAGGGAACAGCGGAATGAAACACCTAAAGTGTTGAATTAAGATCAAGATACACACTGGTTCTCTGCTTTTTTAAGGATATTGTCATTCCTACAAGAAGGGATCATATGAGAAGCAGTGTGGCTCAGTGGAAAAGAGCATGAGCTTTGGAGTCAGAGGGCATAGGTTCAAATCCCGGCTCTGCCAATTGTCAGCTGTATGACTTTGGGCAAGTCACTTAACTTCTCTGGGCCTCAGTTTCCTCATCTGTAAAATGGGGATTAAGACTATGAGCCCCCCCGGGACAACTTGATCACCTTGTAACCTCCCTAGTGTTTAGAACAGTGCTTTGCACATAGTAAGCGCTTAATAAATGCCATTTCTTCTTCTTCTTCTTCTTCTTCTTATTATCCCTGCCCAAGATAACTGAGTCCTTGATCTTGGGACTGGATTTTAAGGTGTGAAAATATTGTGAATTTGTATATGGCATTCATTGCTCCCGTGTGACAATCCAGAGTTTCCTGAATTTTCTTAACAGGCAGAACTTTTGTACACAGTCATTTTGGATCTCAATTTTCCTTCATCAATCAATGGTATGTATTGAGCACCTACTGAATGCAGAGGACTGTACTGAATTTAACTCTCTAAAATTGAATCTTCACGTGCAATTCAATATACCTAAATGCTAAGGGTGGCTGTTGGGTTAGTGTGCCTCCTCCAGACTGTAAATTCACTGTGGACAGGAAATGTGTGCTCTATACACAGTAAGAGAAGCAGCATGGCTCAGTGGAAAGAGCCCGGGCTTTGGAGTCAGAGGTCATGGGTTCAAATCCCGGCTCTGCCACTTGTCAGCCGTGTGACTTTGGGCAAGTCACTTAACTTCTCTGGGCCTCAGTTACCTCATCTGTAAAATGGGGATTAAGACTGTGAGCCCCACGTGGGACAACCTGATCACCCTGTAACCTCCCCAGCGCTTAGAACAGTGCTTTGCACATAGTAAGCACTTAATGCCATTATTATTATTAAGCACTCAGCAAATTTGATTGTCCGTGGGAAGTTAATCAGGGCAGGCTTCTGGGAGTAGGTGACTTTGGAGGTGGGGAGAGTTGGGATCCCGTGGATATGCAGGCAGAGGGAGTTTGATGCTGCGTGAACAAGGGTTTGGAGGCAGGAGGGTGGAGAGCAAGTTATAGTTAAAAGATCAGTCAGTAGGTCAGTGGTATTTATTGAGCATTTACCATGTGCCAAGCACTGTGCTAAGTGCTTAGAAGAGTACAATACAACAATAAACAGACACGTACCCTGCCCACAATGAGCTTACAGTATAGAGGGGGAGATAGACAATATCTCCTTTTTCCTCTCCTCCTCCCCACCCCTCCGCCCTACTTCCTTCCCCTCCCCACAGCACCTGTATATATGTGTGTACAGATTTAGTACTCTATTTTACTTGTACATATCTACTATTCTATTTATTTCATTAAAGATGTGCATCTAGCTTTACTTCTATTTATTCTGACGACTTGGCACCTGTCCACATGTTTTGTTTTGTTGTCCATCTCCCCCTTCTAGACTGTGAGCCCGTTGTTGGGTAGGGACCGTCTCTATATGTTGCCAACTTGTACTTCCCAAGCATTTAGTCCAGTGCTCTGCACACAGTAAGAGCTCAATAAATACGATTGAGTGAATGAATGAATGAAATAAATCAATTACAGATATGTCCATAAATACAGTGGGGCTGGGGGATGAATAAAGGAAGTCAGGGCGACATAGAAAAGGGAGTGGGAGAAGAGGAAAGGAGGGATTTGACAGGGAAGGCCTCTTGGAGGAGATGGGCCTTCAGTAAGGCTTTGAAGCAGGGGAGAATAATTGTTGGATTTGAGGAGAGAGGGTGTTACAGGATGTGGGCAAAAGAGCGGTGGTGAGGTAGATGAGATGGAGGTTCAGTGAGAAGGTTAGTATTAATAATAATAATAATAATAATAGCATTTATTAAGCGCTTACTATGGGCAAAACACTGTACTAAGTGCCGGGGAGGTTACAAGGTGATCAGGTTGTCCCACGGGGGGCTCACAGTCTTAATCCCCATTTTACAGATGAGGTAACTGAGGCACAGAGAAGTTAAGCGACTTGCCCAAAGTCACACAGCTGACAAGCAGCGGAGCTGGGGTTTGAACCCCTGACCTCTGACTCCAAAGCCCAGGCTCTTTCCCCTGAGCCACGCTGCTTCTCCACTACAGCGGTGAAGTGTGTGGGCTGGGTTGTTGTAAGAGAGTAGCGAGTTGAGGTAGGAGCGGAGAGAAGGTGAGTTTGGGAAAAGTGAATTATGTGAGTTAGAGAGGAATGGGTGGACTTTTTTCCTTAACAGATGAAAAGAATCTTGTTGGGTCCAGAGAAGCTTCAGGTCTGGCTTTCAATGCCGGAAAGGGAAACAGCGTGCTGTAATGGATAACAGCAAGGGTTTGGGAGCCAGAACGACCTGAGTTCTAATCCCAGCTCCCTTACTTGTCTGCTGTGTGACCTTGGGCAAGTCGCTTCACTTCTCTGGGCCTCAGTTACCTCATCTGTAAAATGGGGATTAAGACGTAGGACAGGGAATGTGTCCGACCTGATTAGCTTGTATCTACCCTGATGCTTAGAACAGTGCTTGACACATAGTAAGCACTTCACAAGTGTTATTTACATAATAATGCAATTATTATGATTATAATAGAGTCCAAACTGTTAGGTCTTTATTAATTATAGACTTTATTCATAGTAACAGTAGTAGTCATAAGAATAATTCCGTTATTAATGGAAGAAGTCACCAAATGGAACAGCCCTTAGGCAAAATGAATGGAGTTTGTATTTTTCTGTTTTTGGACTCCAAAGGCCCACATTTTTTCCATTAGGCCACAGTGCTTCCCTTTATTCTTTGAACATTCACTCTGTTCAGAGCTCTGTATTAGTAGGTTCTTAACAGAAGATACTCTTCCTAACTTCAGAAAGTCTCCAAACTAATGGGAGTGAAAAGCCTGGTGTAATAGACTGGTCCATCTGCTTTGTTTTTCACCAATACATAGTTCTGGTTGAAATTTTCCTCTTGCAGAGGAAGAATCATTCTGTAATTCTGTACCATTATGCTGGTGTCATTACAATTTTTTAAAATTATAATTTTTAAGTGCTTACTGTGTGTCAAGTGTGGTTTAAAGATCTGGACTACATATAAATTAGGTCAGACACAATCTGTCCAACCTGGGGCTCATAGTTTGAGAGAAAACAGATATTTAATCCTCATTTTACAGTTGAGGAAACTGAGGCATAGAGAAATTAAGTGACTTGCTTGAAGTCAGAAAGCAGGCAATTGGCAGAGGTGAGATTAGAACACAGGTCCTTTGACTCTCAAGCCCATGCACTTTCCTCTAGGCCAACAGAGTGTTGAGCTGTAATGACTTCCTGGTATTGAACCTGAAGAATACCTTCTTAATAAAGTTACCACAAAGTGGGAAGACACAAATGTACTTTTGAATTAAAAGTGGCCCACTATTACGAGAGAGGGAAATGTGTAAAATCCCCCTTCTTGAGGAAAATTAATGGATTGGAACCATGCAATGAATGATTGGTAAGGCTAATTTATGAGGGAATGGTGATAACTTGATTTGTCAGTCTGAGAGAATAAGAAATAAAATCCCAAACTCTAGCTCCAATAAACCAATGTATTTCTCTTCTTGCTGGCTTTACAATGAGAGGTGAGTAAAGTTCAGAAATCCTTCTTGATCTTTGAATTTCCTTGTCTTTTTCACTAAAAGTGATACACTTTATGCTATTTTTCATGGTTTAATTGCATTCGCTCCTGCCCATTTGAGTGACTAAGCTGATACTGAATTGCTTTAAAAACCAGACAGCAGGAAATAAAACCGACACATGTCAAAATACCAAGTTACATCTTCCTTCAAAGGCGAAAATTTACACAACCGAGCAGTTGCAGATTACATTAACTTGCCATGATTTTGACAGAGGAGGGCCTGTTTGTGCTAGCTCTCGAATATTGATGGGAGAGAGATTATAACTCGAACAAAAGAGAAGTCTGTATACAAATTTGTGATGGCCAGAAAGTGGTTAGTGTCTCCTATTGTTTGCATCAGGATCCCAAATCACATTCAAGCAGGTGCCTCTGATCTTCATATCAATGCACAGATGGAAAAGAATACCGCGGAAGCCAGAAAGGGAGCAACTGATTTTGTTATCATGTTACCAGTAAGAGACCATTTGGGATATTCAAGCCCAGGGATCAGTGCTTGGCATTTGTAAGAGCCTGAAATGTTTGACATGCATCTTCTCTTTTGGAAGTCAATTCAGTGGAACGGATTTGAAAATCAGATCAGAAGGCCTAGTCAGTAGGACTGCTATTTTCCGGCGTGTGACATTTTCTGCCGCTGGCCCTTGGAATGCGCGCACTTTTTATAGCCGATGTTGTTGGCCACTTAGTGTCGGTCTTTGGTGCAAATAGACATCGGCCTAGCGATGGACCATTTATTTGAAATAAAAGTTTACTGCACTGATGTGCTTTTTTCCCCTTTTGTTGTTGGGGGACATGTGAAGTGTTGTTTCTCAGCCACTAATTCGGTTCAGCTAAAAATTAGTGATGTTGGCGAGGATGCATCATGGCTCCAGTAAGGAGATGTCCTGTTCCTTTCTGAGCATCTTTTCATACTACTTTTGAAGGAATAATTCTAGGCTGGGTGGAACACTGGTTTGAGCCAGCATGGTATTGATCATGGTCTTTTCTTTTAACACTTCCTTCAGAAGAATTCCAGTCTGGTATATCATATCATAATATATTATTATTATTATCATTATGCCATAATATATTATTATGTTAATTGGAGGGGCTGCACAGAGGGAAGAGTGACCAGTGATAATAACAATAATAATTGCATCCATATCACTGGTCATTATTATTATTATCAAATACAATAATAATAACAATAATAATTGCATCCATATTATTGTATTTGATAATAATACTAATGACATTCATTAAGCACTTACTATGTGCAAAGCACTGTTCTAAGCGCTAGGGAGGTTACAAGGTGATCAGGTTGTCCCACGGAGGGCTCACGGTCTTAGTCCCCATTTTACAGATGAGGTAACTGAGGCCCAGATAAGTTAAGTGACTTGCCCAAAGTTTCATAGCTAACAATTGGTGGAGCCAGGATTTGAACCCATGACCTCTGACTCCAAATAATAATGATGGCATTTATTAAGAGCTTACTATGTGCAAAGCACTGTTCTAAGCACTGGGGAAATTACAAGGTGATCAGGTTATCCCACTGGGGGCTCACAGTCTTAATCCCCATTTTACAGATGAGGTAACTGAGGCCCAGAGAAGTTAAGTGACTTGCCCAAAGTCACACAGCTGACAATTGGCAGAGCTGGGATTTGAACCCATGACCTCTGACTCCCAAGCCCGTGCTCTTTCCACTGAGCCACGCTGCTTCTCTGAGCACTTACTGTGAGTCAAGCACTGTCCTATATAGGGCTTAGAGTTTAAGGAGGCATTGAATTCCCATTTTCCTGTTGAGGAAATAGAGGCCCAGCCATGTTAAATGAGTTGCCCAAGGTCACGCAAGAGGCAGGTGGGAGATTTGATCCAATGAGACCAAAAATGATTAAGTGGATCAGGTTTTAAGAGGAGGAAGGGAAGAGCGGGCGGAAACCCTTGGTGTCAAGGGAATTCCGGAAGAGGGGAGAAAAAGGACAATGAAGGGAGAGGGGAAGGGGTCGAGGCTGAGAGTGAGAGAAGGTGGAGAATGAAGGGCAGAAGAAAAGCAGGACTCCCTTTGGGTGGGTATGGGGCTGACCCATGTCCAGACTTACATGCCCATTATGCCCAAGGACCACACCGGCATTGTTTCAAGGTGAAGATCGCATACAAAAATGGATGCCAGGAAGACCTATAAAATCCCTTGAATTCATTCAGTCATATTTATTGAGCTCTTAGCTGTACTAAGCGCTTTAATACCAGGTCCCTTTTTACAAAGAACTAGTAGCAGCATGGCTTAATGGTTAGAGGGTGGACTTGGGAGTCAGAAGGACCTGAGCTCCAATCTTGGCTCTAATAATAATAATAAGAATGATGGCATTTATTAAGTGCTTACTATGTGCAAAGCACTGTACTAAGCGCTGGGGAGGTTACAAGGTGATTAGGTTGTCCCATGGGGGGGCTCACAGTCTTAATCCCCATTTTACAGATACGGTAACTGGGGCCCAGAGAAGTGAAGTGACTTGCCCAAAGTCACAGAGCTGACAATTGGTGGAGCCGGGATTTGAACCCATTATGTCTGACTGCAAAGCCCGAGCTCTTTCCACTGTGCCACGCTGCTTCTCTTCTCTGCCACTTGTCTGCTGTGTGACCTTGGGCAAATAACTTCACTTCTCTGGGCCTCAGTTACCTCTTCTGTAAAATGGGGATTAAGAGTGTGAGCTCCAGGTGGGATAGGGACTGTATGTCAAACCTGATTAACTTGTATCTACTCCAGCGTTTAGAACAGTGCTTGGCACACTGTGAACCCGTTGTTGGGTAGGGACCGTCTCTATATGTTGCCAACTTGTACTTCCCAAGCGCTTAGTACAGTGCACTGCACACAGTAAGCGCTCAATAGATACAATTGAATGGATGAAGGAATGAACATAGTAAGTACTTAACAAATAGCACAATTATTATTATTATTACTATTTCAAAGGTTCCACCGTTGGCCTGCTGTGTGACCTTGGGCAGGTGCTGTAACTTCTCTGTGCCTCAGTTTCCTCATCTGTAAAATGGGGGTGAAATACCTCTTCTCCCTTCTCAGACCGCAAGCCCCGTACAGGGCAGGGACTGTGTCGGACCTGACTGTGTCATAGCCACTGCAGTGCTTAGCACACGAGCGCTTAACAAATTTCACAATTATTATTATTAGCGCTGGAAAACCAACCCTGGGGACAAGGTTTGGAGGGGACAAGGCATATGTTCTTGCAGAATTTGTACCCGGGAGGAGCAAACATCTGGATCCTTTGGCAAAGAGCACAGCGTGACAACAGGGGCTTATTAAACATCACAGGAGCCCTTGTTTCAATACCTAATGAAGCAGGGGATCCCAACGGTGGAAGGAGACAGAAATAATGGAGCGTTTATTTTCCCGGGGATATTTTGGGGCTGGCGTTTCTCTCAGTTCTCAGTCTTCCCCTTCGGGCTCTGGCCTCATCCATCTCAGCATCTGAGCTCCCGTCCCGGGTGGAAGAGTTGCCATGACAAAGGAAACCTATTAAAACGAGATCCTGGACTCTTCTGCTCAGAATGCAGGGCGAGTACGTTGGCATATTGAAACGGAGTTTCAGCCCATTTAGCACTTTAGTTTTTGAATAATAATGATTCGGGCACATAATTTCTCAGCGTTGGAGGAACACGGTCATGTTAATAGTCTTGTTGTGTAATCGCTACATCAACAAAGAATTTGAAATGTGCCTCCTGAAAAATTTGAGGCTGTGGTGTGCTTTAGTGTCACTGAGTTGATTTCCTTTGACTTGCGCCATAGAAAAGACAATGCAAGGGACATTGGAACTCAGAAAAAAATCCATGTAGCAAAAGCATTTAGGAATGAGGATTAAAATTCTGAACTGGTGTAACAGGCTGCCGAAGGCTCAGGGAAGAGCCTATTCCCTCTTGGGAATTAAAAGAACTACCTGTGATTCTCCAGGTGATGAATGGTCTGGACTCCGTAACATTTCAAGTCCTAATAGCCCTTTGCGGGTCTCAACCCTGATGCTTAACTAAACCACTTCGGTTCTGTGCCGTTAAACAGTCGGCTCAGTAGATACAGGATAATCAGATTGGATACGGTCCCTGTCCCACATTTCCTCACATTCTCTTTTATTTCTGGGTAGGATCTAACTTGAATGAGACCCCCTCTTCTTCAGACCAATCGTGTCTCAGGATACTAGGGACAGCCTTGGTATAATAACTGGAAGGAAGCTGGGTAAGCAGAAACTGATAGGGTCTACAGTCCGTTAAATTAACATTTGACACTAAAGGGAACAGGGAAACAGCCCATTCGAGTTGGGTCCACTGAGCTCCCAACAACAGAAGCTTTTTATCCTCAAGCACTGGAAAAGAACAGCATACACCAGAGAGGGATGTCGTGGGGAATCTTGGATAAAGCCCACTAAATGACCAACACACGGCAACTGGCTAATGTCTCCTTCATTAAAAATCCTCTTAAAGAAATATAAAATGGGGTACCAGTCGACCACACGGTAACTGCTGAAGGGAGACAGCCTTTCTCCAGGCCGTAAGGCTCGGCTCTAGCGACTCAGTGTACCTGAACTTCATTTGGAAGTGGGTTGGAGGGAGGGGGAGGGATCTGAAAGTAGACAAAATGAAACATTAATCACTCTCTCACATTATGATCTATTTTACAGAGATGTCTGTGGAGAAAGGGAGAGCTGTTTCTACTCGGTAGCTTGCCAACTCCTTGATGATCAGGGTGTGTGGCCTATAAATCTCCTGCACATTGATAGCAGACCGAGCCTTGCAGCCCTCTTGCTTGCTTGCTTGTTTGCTTGCTTCTTGCTTGTGTTGGGAGGATGCCTTGATGGTGAGTGGGGGTGATGGTGATGCAGTCTTGTACATATTTACTATTCTATTTATTTTATTAATGATGTGCATTTAGGTTTAATTCTATTTGTTCTGATGACCACATGTTTTGTTTTGTTGTCTGTCTCCCCCTTCTAGACTGTGAGCCCGTTGTTGGGTAGGGGCCGTCTCTATATGTTGCCAACTTCCCAAGCACTTAGTACAGTGCTCTGCACACAGTAAGCGCTCAATAAATATGATTGAATGACTGAATGAATGAATGCAGTCATATTTATTGAGCACTTACTGTCTGCAGAGCACTGTACAATATACAGTGTACAATGTACAATATAATAATATAACAATCTAACCTCAGAGGTTAGAAATAGTCACTATTTCTACATCTCCTTATTGGGTAGGATGACCACTGAGGATTCTGTCATATACCAGATGAGAATAATAATACCAATAATTGTGGTATTTGTTAAGTGCTTACTGTGGGCCTGGCATTGTTTGAAGCGCTGGGGTGGATACAAGCAAATCAGCTTCGACAGAGTCTCTGTCCCACATAGGGCTCCCATTCTTAGTCCCCATTATACAAATGTGGTAACTGAGGCCCAGAGAAGTGAAGTGACTTGTCCAAGGTCATACAACTGGCAAGTGGCAGAGCCAGGACTAGAACCCAGGTCCTTTTGACTCCCAGTCCCCTGCTGTATTCACTAGGCCACGAATCGGATGCACGTGATGTCACACAAGCCGTGCTGGGCGTGCAATAAAACATGAGGATGTCACGAGCTTCTTTTTCTGGAAGAATGGAGATTTCCTGCATTCTACAGCATTTCCTACATGCTGGGGTGGGGGCAAAAATGCCCCATAGTCTTGAATTTCCAATCCCAGGCCAACATGAAGTCTAGCACAGTGTCTGAGAGATGGATGTCAGACATGAGTGGCTTTAGATTTTGGCTCAGAATCGAAAATACAAAGACAGACCCATAAGAACCCATTGCCATATTGGAATTAAAACAGGAGACAGGCCAGCTGAAAGTCTGTCTGGTCTAGATTTGGACAATTGACCACTCTAACCCTCGTTGTTAGAGAAGCAGTGCTGCATAGTGGAAAGAGCATTGGCCCGGGAGTCTGAGGACCTGGTTTCTAATCCTTGCTCTGCCATTTGCCTGTTGGGTGACCTTGGGCAAGTTATTTAATCTCTCTGAGCTCCAGTTTCCATCATCTGGAAAATGGGGATTCAATGCCTGTTCCCTCTCCCCCTTGGATGGAGAGCCTCATGTGGGACAGGGATGGCGTTCACACTAATTGTATTGTCTCTTCCCTACTGGGTACTGGGGTAAGGTCAAGGATGATAATAATAATGATGGTATATGTTAAGCGTTTACCATGTGCAAAGCAGCGTGGCTCAGTGGAAAGAGCCCGGACTTTGGAGTCAGAGGTCATGTGTTCGAATCCTGCCTCTCCCACATGTCTGCTGTGTGACCTTGGGCAAGTCAGTTAACTTCTCTGAGCCTCAGTTATCTCATCTGTAAAATGGGGATTAAGACTGTGAGCCTTACATGGGACAAACTGATCACCTTGTATCCTCCCCAGTGCTTAGAATAGTGCTTTGCACATAGTAAGCGCTTAATAAATGCCATTATCATTATTATTAACCACAGAGACCAATTTTCCTTAAATTCACAGGATCCTTGAAGGCAGGGATTATGTCTACTAACTCTATTGTACTCTCCCAAGAGCTTAATTATTCATCATTTATTTTATTTATTATTTATTTCATTATTATTAATTATTATTCATTTATTTATTTGCGTATATTCATGTCTCTCTCCCCCTCTAGACTATGAGCTCATTGTGAGCAGGGAATTTGTCTGTTTTTGTACTGTACTCTCCCTAACGCTTAGTATAGTGCTTTGACCACAGTAAGCACTCAATAAATAAGACTGAATGAACTGAGCCTGTTGTTGGGCAGGGATTGTCTCTATCTGTTGCCGAACTGTAGTTTCCAAGCACTTAGTCCAGTGCTCTGCACACAGTAAGCATTCAATAAATATGATCAAATGAATGAATCATTTTGTATTCCCAACTTTTCTTTCTAGTAATCCAACGTGAACCTCTCATCCATCTATTTATTCAAACCTTTCTTGAACCAAATGATATTTTCGACCCATACAACCTCAGGGTGCTACATCTGAATTTTGTCCATCAGTGAATCGATGGTATTTGAGTGTTTACCATTAAATAACTTGCCCAAGGTCACCCAGCAGGCAAATGGCAGAATTAGAATTAGAACCTAGCATGGCTCAGTGGAAAGAGCCCGGGCTTTGGAGTCAGAGGTCATCGGTTCAAATCCCGGCTCTGTCACTTGTCAGCTGTGTGACTTTGGGTGAATCACTTAACTTCTCTGTGCCTCAGTTACCTCCTCCGTAAAATGGGGGTTAAAACTGTGAGCCCCCTGTGGGACAAACTGATTGCCTTGTAACCTCCCCAGTGCTTAGAACAGTGCTTTGCACATAGTAAGCGCTTAATAAATGCCATTAAAAAAACCCCCCAGATCCTCTGACTCTCAGGCCAGTGCTTCTTCTAGGGTAGATAACAATGTTGGTAGACATGTTTCCTGCTCACAGGAAACTTACAATCTAAAGGGGGAGACAGACATTAAAATAAATTTTGGATATAAGCATAGTAAGTGTTTAACAAATATTATTAAAACAAACAACAAACAAATAATCCTGCAGAGCTCCTGATGGAAACAATACAAAGTACGTAAGTGCTTAAACCATCATTCTAGACTATGTTGCTCCTTTCAGAGATAAGGCTCTGGACCTTTGATTTGCCCCAGTAATCCTTTATTTTGTTTTATCTGTTTTGTTTTATGGTGTTTGTTTAGCACTCACTAAATGTCAAGCACTGTAGATATAAATTGAACAGGTTGAACACAGTCTCTGTCCCACATGGGAGCTCATGGTGTAAGTAGGAGGGCGTAGGATTTAATCCCCATTTTACAGTTGAGAACATGAGGCCCAGACAAGTTAAGTGACTCATGTGCAGCAAGAAATTTGCAGAACTGAAATTAGAACCCAGGTCCTCTGATCCCAGGCCCGTGCTTTTTTCCACTGAACCGCACTGTTTCTCCCAGTAATCGTGTTCTTATGGCCTTAAGTTCTTGTCCTTGGCTCAGAGAGCCTACGGGAGGGAGCCGGAGGATGGGATGAGCATGGGAGCTCTTATAAATAATGAATAGGTGACTCTGGAGCATTTAGAGACCATAACACGCTTTTCCCAAAGGAAGAAAGCTGAAAGGTAAACACCATAAATATCCTTTTTAAAACCTAAATGATAAGGAAAAGGAGCCCAATGGGAAGCCTCTCAGCTAGACACAATGGCAAATTATTCTTAACCAGTTAAATTCTATTTGATTATAAAAAAAACTATTTGATGATGACATTTGTTAAGCGCTTACTATGTGCAAAGCACTGTTCTAAGTGCTGGGGGCATACAAGGTGATCAGGTTTAATAATGGTATTTATCAAGTGCTTACGATGTGCAAAGCACTGTTCTAAGTGCTGGGGAGGTTACAAGGTGATCAGGTTGTCCCACGTGGGGCTCACAGTCTTAATCCCCATTTTACAGATAATAATAATAATAATGATGACATTTATTAAGCACTTACTATGTGTCAAGCACTGTTTTAAGAGCTGGGGAGGTTACAAGGTGATCAGGTTGTCCCACGTGGGGCTCACAGTCTTAATCCCCATTATACAGATGAGGTAACTGAGGCTCAGAGAAGTTTAATCAGGGGAGGAACCATTTTATTTCATCGAGAGAGTGTCTGAGTGGATGGGAACTGGACAACTGAGTTACAAAATTTCAATGATGACCCTCCACTGAAGACGGTCTTAAAGGAAATGTGACTACGGAGCAGTTTTCTTGACTAAAACCCTTTAATAAATAAATAAGTAGTGAGGTGAGCTTAACACCTAGGAAGAAGAGATCAAATGACACTGTAAATCTCAACAGTATACTTTTCTACTTTTTTTGTTTTGCAGATTATTTAAATTTTGCTCCTCTGTTTACAATGACTTAAAATGTTTTCATTTTATTCGATACAATTTGCTTTTATTGCATTATTAGCCTTAGCAACTTACTCTAAAATCCAACTGACAGTGTCTTTCTATAGGGGGGAGCATAATAGAAACTTGGAGAATTTACCGCTTTCTTTCCTTTCTTGGTAGACACCAAAGCTGGTTCTTAAAATTTGGAACAATTTTCTGTGCTAAAGTGGCATGTGACAGAAAATTCACATCTATTTCTTTTTCCTCTACCTCACTTTAGATTCAGTATTTCTCCCCTTCTAAACTGTAAGATGAATGTGGGCAGGGAACACGTCTTCCAACTCTTGTACTTCCCAAGCGCTTAGTACAGTGCTCTGCACACAGTAAGTGCTCAATAAATACGATTGAATGAATGAATGAACTCTGTCATACCGTACTCTCCCAAGCTCTTCCCAGTTTCATTTAACAGCACAAAAGAAATGTTTCATCCATACTTCCTTTCGAAAAAGCAATTTCCGGCTTAAAAAAAACACATTTGGGGTAAGTCTTCACATGGTGGTTCAATTATATGGTAAAATAAATATTTCATTAAATCTATATAAATAGAAATGCTTCTGTAATTTATATACATATATGTTTCCCATCTAAGTATATGCATATCAAACCTAAACTCAGGGCTCTACCTACAAGATATGTTTAAGTCATGCCTGCCAATTAACCACCCCAGATACCGATGAGGGAAAGACCATTTTTCTCACCTTTCTAAATTGAGAAAGATCCCATTGTTTGAGGTACAGTCAATGGTGTTAAGTAGGAAAAAGAGTAGATTTTTGGCAGTGCTTAAACTGCCGTATTTACTGTTGGATTCAATTGGAGGAAAAGTCATTCTGCAGAGTTAAAATTCTCTCTGGCAGATATCATTTCCTCCCTTTGACTTGATTAGGAGAGAGGATTTTACAGAGCACTCCTTGCATGGCAGATTTCCTCTTTAAGTAATGGGTTTCAAGATTGACTCATAATAGTAAATTGTCCCCTCTATGAGGAGACATTTTTTTCCCCTCATTTTTAACCATAGTTGAGAGCCGTGCTCTCAGGGCTGGTGACAATTTTAATTGGGCCCAGCCTTAAGATCTATCCCTCTTTAATGAATCACCAGCCCTCTGGCTTAAATATATCTTTTTTTTCCTACAAAGCCTCTCCGTTTGCTCTGCCATTTGGTGCCAATTTTCTGTGGAAACCATTTTGAAACAGGGTTGGGTACATGGTTCATAACAAAAAGAGGAATTCGTCAGTATTTGCAACCTCTTTTCAACTCTGGCGCTCTCTGCCCCTTCCGTGAGAGATTGGTGATTTTGGAGAAAAAAGCAGTGGAGTCTTTTTTGAAGTCACATCTGCACCTCAATCGTGTTTAATTTTGAAAACGTGGACTCTGAGCCTGCAAATCCTTCCCTGTAGCTGGGTACAGTAAAATGATACACGGTCATACAGAAGTAAAACAACCAGCAACCCTTCAGAAAGATTCAGCGTAATTGTTAAGAAGTGAAAACCTTTTAGCAACACCATACATTTATAGCAAGGATTGTGTCATTTTCCATTACCGTTTTTATAGCGCTTCTGTAATATAAGTTCATAAAATGTCTGTCTGCAGAAATTATCTGCGGAAGTTAGAGGCAGCCGAAAACCGTTAGGGCATCTGTTTCATTTATAAACCATCAATAACTAATGCAAGAGATGGTGATAATGCAACTCTAAGGTTACAATTCAAGACCTAGTCAGGAAATGCAAAAATCAAGGATCTTATAATAACTTTAAATACCCACATTGCATGTATAAAATATTTTTGATTTCTTCTTATTCCATTAAGTGTTTTAGTTTAATATGAAATATGTGAAATTTGATCCAGTTCATGCTTTGCTGAGACCCTTAATGTACACTAAATCGCTAACTTCAACTGGCATTCATGGAGGGTTTTGTTTTTCATTTCCTTGCTTTTAATCTTTAAGAAAAATGGGGAAAAAATCCTGGTCCTTTGGTTACTGATGTTTCCCACAGCTTATTCAGCTCAGGTAAGTTTTGGGGTTGAATCTACAGGTACTTTGAGATAGACTTGTCCATAGAACCAGAACCGCAGAACCATCGTACTCTCCGAAGAACCTCTCGTTCTACCTGTTTCTCTGTGACTTTACTTTCCAAAGGGATGTAATGAAATCTGGCACTCAGTTATGTTTGTAAAACCCTTTCAAAAATCCCTAGTCTGTGTGCTGGACCCATATGATTTTTTTTTCTTCATGGAAGACCGTTTCCTGCACAGTTAAACTAATTGGGAAAGAAGGGTTGTCAGGTCTGGACTATCTTTTTGGAAGAAATAAAGAGATGTAGCTGGATTGCATTGTGATGAACTCTCTTCCACTTGAAAGCAAAGGAAAGACTGTGAGCCCACTGTTGGGTAGGGACCATCTCTACATGTTGCCAACTTGTACTTCCCAAGCGCTTAGTACAGTGCTCTGCACACAGTAAGTGCTCAATAAATACGATTGAATGAATGAATGAAAGAAACCCTAGAAATATCTCAGAAGTCAAAGAATGCACAACTTTTTAGAAACCACTATTTCCTTCATGTGCGTCGTCTACTAATTTGACAGATATAGAAACGTGGCTCAGTGGAAAGATCCCGGGCTTTGGAGTCAGAGGTCATGGGTTCAAATCCCGGCTCCACCAATTGTCAGCTGTGTGACTTTGGGCAAGTCACTTAACTTCTCTGGGCCTCAGTTACCTCATCTGTAAAATGGGGACTAAGACTGTGAGCCCCCCGTGGGACAACCTGATCACTTTGTAACCTCCCCAGTGCTTAGAACAGTGCTTTGCACATAGTAAGCACTTAATAAATGCCATTATTATTATTATTATTATTATTATTATTATTATTATTATTAACTATTGGTCTTTAATTCCCAGGCTCTCTTCTGGACCCCATTTTATAAAATGGTAGTTTTCTTGGCAAGCCATCCGTTTTCCAATATTGGTGGCTTTATTCATTCATTCATTCATTCATTCATTCAATCGTATTTATTGAGCGCTTACTGTGTGCAGAGCACTGCACTAAGCACTTGGGAAGTACAAGTTGGCAACATATAGAGACGGTCCCTACCCAACAGCGGGCTCTTTATGTCTTGACAGGTTGTACAATCTCTGAAGGAATTCCTCCACTCCCTTTCCAAATTCTTTCATGACTCTTGAATGGATGCCATTTGGTTCAGGGGACTTGTTCACATCCAATTTATCAATTTTGCCTTAAACACGCTCTGCAATATATCCAATCTGATCCAGCTCCTTTGACTTGTCCAATACAGCCTATGTTGCATGTAGAGATCTCTGACAACTTCAGCAAAGCCCAAACTGTAGAATTCATTGGGCGCTTACTGTGTGCAGAGCACTGTACTAAGTACTTGGGAGAGTACTATATAACAGATTATGAGCAGGGAATATGTCTACCAACTCTATTATATTGTTATAGTGTACTCTCCCAAGTACAATATAATAGAGCAATAGACACGCCCCCTGCCCTCGAAGAGCTTACAAGGATTTTATTGATATTTTTCAGCAAACGGACAAGGTGTCTGAAAGTCCCATAAGCTGATTTGGTCTCAGGGGTCTCCTTACTTGATCCAGTTATTTTCAGATTCCTGTATTAGAAGGAGTCGTGGCAGCGGCAGGAGATGTAGTGAATTAGGAGTCAGCCTGGATTCTGTCCCCGGACCTGTCATTGATTTTGCTCCTTGTTTTATGTTTCAGTGGAGAGCAATCTATCAATCAATCAATCAATATTGATTGGGTTCTTACTCTGTGCAGACTGCTATACTAAACATTTGGAAGAGTATTCTATAATTTGTAGACATGATCCCTGCCCTCAAGGAGCTTACAGTCTAGTGAGGATGAAGAAATCATTTCTGGATCAGTAAATTATAAATCATCTTCATAAATGTAAATTGTTTATATTCGTGTTTGTCTACCGTTCGAGACTGTTAGCTCATTGTGAGCAGGGAACATGTCTACCAACTCTGTCGTATTATAGTCTCCCAAGCGCTTAGATCAGTGCTCTACACACAGTGAGAACTCAGTAAAAAACACTGACTGATTGGCTCCTGTGAGGAAAGTGCATTCTAGGCATTCTGGAAATGCAAAGAGGTGTAGCTATTTCACTCTGCTTCAAACAGATGCTCATGGTTTTGTTTATTCACCAGTTGGCAATGGTAACCTGAAGCTGACCTGGAATTCTCCTGGGTACTTTTCTCTTTCCCTCCTCTTTGCTGTTACAAAAACACGGCATTCCATCAGACTTTACGAAAGCCTTGGGAAAGGCCTACTGAGAAGTCTCAGAGATGGTATTTAGTTTCCTTGCATCTTTTATTTATCACTTGGCCTTCTGAACTACCTTGAGGTGTGCCTACAGGCACAGAATAATTGGCTAAATTTAGACTATGTATATATTCAGTATTTAGGCTCGTTTAGAGGACGTCTCTTCTCTCTTTTCCAATCCTCACCATGGCAGACTCCTGCTGCTGACTTCAAAGCGGGCGCTCTGCCATCTTGGGGCTGGGGGGAGTGCTAGAAAGGTCGGAATGGGTTTGGTTTTCACCATTACTCCCCTGAGGTCAGTGGGGAGTGCCCCTTACATCTCTTTGGATTTTCCAGATGCATAAATGAAGCCACGGAATTTTAGTTAAGTAGAAAGAGGGTATGTTTTTCTCAGCTGAGGACCTAGGAACAGCTAACTCGATTTAGGTCGAACTCTTCATTACTGTTCATCGTTGAGCCGTGACCAAGAGTGGATAATTGCAGCCCCAAAGGAGGTGGTGTCAGCAAGTTATGAGTGAAAGAAAATAGGGGTTATTTGGAAAGTTGGCATGGAATCTTAGCTATGTTATACTTTCCTCTGTAATGACCCGTGCAATGATAATAGGAAACCCTAGCGTGAGACTTCCTGAATCCAATTTCCAGATGTAGCCGTCACTGATGCTTCGAGGCCCAACGGAGTGAATTTCTGACTGAGATTCAGCCATCGGCACTGCCCGGAAACCAAACTGTATTGCTAGCTGACTTTCCGGGGAGCGGAGATTATAGAGTTGAAACCTAAACTGGGAGTTTGTAGCTTAATCCCCCTGCTGAGAGGATAAAGGCAAATCGAAGCAGAAATTTCTAAGCATCTCCCTGCCCACAGCCTGCTGAGTACTTCCCTGACTAAGCCCTTATTTTCCTCCTATCCACCAGTCCCTCTGTATTGACTTGGGTTGGCCTTAATCACATTGATGCTCACCTCAGCCCCAAAGTACTTAAGTAAATATTATTACACTCTACTATTTCCCCTATCTGTAATCTTTTTTTAATGTCCGTCTTCCCCCGTAGACCATGAGCTCCTTGTGGGCAGGAATTGCTTCTATCAGCTCTGTTGTATTATACTTTCCCAAACACTTAGTGCAGTACTCTGCACTCAGTGAGCACTCAGCAAAAACTATTGCTGATTGATTGATTCGGTCAGGAGATTGGGCTGTTTGATCCTTTTGGGGAGTCCTGGGGAGGAGCCTAGTGTAAATTTTCATCACAGATAATTTCTTCTTCCCCTGGAGGGAATGTGGTGCCCCAAGAAGCACAGCTTGTGAGTCCAAGGACCTGGGTTCTAATCCTGGGTCTGCCACTTGCCAGCTGGGGGACCTTGGGCAATTCATTTTACTTTTCTGGGCCTCAGTTTCTTCAGCTGAATCATGGAGAGTAAATACCTGTTCAACCTCTCCTAAGGACTGTGGGCAAGGAGGGACTTTTTACAACCTGATTATTTGGTATCTATCCCAGCAGTTGTATTTATTGAGCACTTACTGTGTGCAGAGCACTGTAATAAGTGCTTGTGAAAGTACAATCTAACAGACACTTTCCCTGCCCATAGCGAGCTTACAGTCTAGAGGATATAAAGTGCTTAGCAAATGCCATAATTATTAACAGGGGATTTCATCGGGTTGTTCTGTGAGCTGGATGCTTGTTTTAGGCTGTTTGGAGCTCACAGAAATTCCAATTATCCTTTCGTTTCTCATTTGGACTAGAGCAGCATTGGGTTCAATTTGGGCACATGATTCTGGCAGCTTTTTCTCCTGTTTGCCCCTTTCCTGGTTCCCTATCCCTAGGGTGCTTTCCGTTGTAGCTAGAACAAACCTGGAGAATCACAGAAGAACAGAATCCCAACCCATTCTGGCCCTGGTTGTAGTTTTGGGTCTATTCTTTGGCCAGACCCACTCTGCGTGCCTCTCTGACTCACCAATTAAGGAGTCACCACACCCTCACAATGTCTCTCAGATGCTCTAAACTGTAAATGCCTTGTGGGTAGGGAATGTTTCTGCCATATCAACTCTGCTATATTTTATTCTCCTGAGCGTTCAGTACAGTGCTCTGCACAAAGTAAATGCTCAATAAGTAAATGCTCAATGAATACAATCAATTGATTATTCTACAAGTCACCCCCCTGCCAAATATTGCTCCTTCCTAGCTAATTCTTAATCTTCAGAAAAGAGCTACCATCTCATTGCTTATTTTTTTTCCAGTTATTATTCATCAGTTCCACTCTGTCCTGACTTGGTTGAGTTCGTGCCAATGCAAGAGGTGAAGCGTGATCAGTGAAGATGTCCCAAGCTCTGGTGTTGTTTTGGAACAGGTTTGGGGCAGCCATAACCACTAATAATAATAATAACAATAATAATAACAATGGTATTTGTTAAGTGCTTACTATGTGCTGAGCACTGTTCTAAGCGCTGGGGTGGATACAAGGTAATCAGGTTGTCCCACGTGGGGCTCACAGTCTTAATCCCCATTTTACAGATGAGGTAACTGAGGCACAGAGAAGTTAAGTGACTTGTCCAAGGTCACACAACAGACAAGTGGTGAAGCTGGGATTAGAGCCCTCTAGACTGTGAGCCCATTGTTGGGTAGGGACCATTTCTATATGTTGCCAACTTGTATTTCCCAAGCGCTTAGTACAGTGCTCTGTACACAGGAAGCGCTCAATAAATACGATTGAATGAATGAATGAATGAACCCACATCCTCTGACTCCCAAGCCTGTGCTCTTTCCACTGAGCCACGTTGACTAGTTTTCTACGTTTTTTTTTAGGAGTTCACTCCTGGAGCCTCTGTTACCAGAAATGATTGGCAGATCAAGGAATGGTCAGAACACTCTTGAACAGCAGCAGAAACATCAGTCTTCCAAGTTTTTTCATTTGCCAACTTGAAAAGAACCAAGGTTTTGCTCCTGGGTAATTGGCAGAATTGGTGAATTTGAATTCCTGGCCTTTGTGAAAAGCTGGACAGTTGGATTGCTGGCAGTGCCAGAACTGGCAGCTGTAATCCACACACTAATAGATAATGAGCAATAATAATACTATGTGTAATAATTGAGGTATTTGTTAAATGCTTATTATGTGCCAAGTATTGTCTTAAGCACTGGGGTAGAGATAATCAGGTTGGAGTCCCCAGTGAATCTTCATTCTGTTTATTTGGCTGCTTGGCCTCTCTTTTTTTAAAGCTGAAAATATTTTTATTGAAGGAAAAAGGGTTTAAGACGTGATGCAGGAATTTCATTAACTCTCCGTGAAATGTGTTGGCAAGGGAATGGCAGTTGTGTATACAATATTAAAAAGGGAAGGGAAATTAATAGAATAATAAGCCACCAAACAATAGAGGTTTGACCTCCTATTCGAAATTTAGGGGTCCAGTTTTTAAGTGGCAACATAGGAAGTCATCTCTAGCTAAAAGAACTTTGAAGAAGATCAAGAAAAAAGAAAAAGGGCTCAAAGCATCAAAATCACACCTTTTAGTGCCTTTCTAATTATGAGTTGGTTTTGGAGAAACTGTCAATGAGTAGGTGTTTCAACCCTGTAATTAATCAATCAATCAGACAATAGTATTTATTGAGCCCTTACTCCTGCTGAGCCCATTGTTAAGCACTTGGGAGGGGACAGTAGCAATAACAGATTTGATCTTTGCCCTTGAGGAGCTTGTAATCTGGTGGAGTATTTCAGACTCTTTTGAATGCAAGTTTCAAAGTGATACAGACCCATTCCCCTCTTCTAGCTACTCTGGTGAGATGTTTCTAGCTGTTCCTTGATTCATCCTCCTATTTCTAAAACCATCCAGTCCAGGAGATACTCTGTGATAGATGGATGATCTGCCAGAAATAATAATAAAAACTGTGATATTTGCAAAGTTCCTACATTGCATCAAGCACTGCACAACGTAAGAACTTTACAAATATCACAATTATTATTATGACTATTATGAGGAAACCGAGGCCACGGGAAGGTCTTGCCCAAGATCCCATGGCAAGCAAGTGACAGAGCTGAGGTTGGAACCAAGATTTCCTGATTCTCAGACCTGTGCTCTTTCCTCTAGCCAGGCTTCTTCTCATTATAGGCTACTGGTACTGCTATTACTTGGCTAGAAAATACGCAATTCTCCTCATAAATCCAACCAGTTCAAACCTGGCTCAAAGTGGCAGTGACATGCTTCAGATATCAGAGCAAACCATTTGTGGGATATATGAATTGAAAGGCACTGTTGAAATGGCCCCTAAACAAGGATGCATATAGACCTAACAGAATTGATTATGTCTTGGACAAACTATTCTTGGGAGCTCATTATACCTGCATAAAACTCATTTTCCAACCTACTGATTATGCTCAGAGAAGCAGAGTTTTAATGTCTTCTGCTCTGTTTCTAATTCCCCAATTGATAGTCAAGAGATTTCTCCCTAGTCTCAGAGATTTATATTTATTCTTTTATCCTGATGGCATATTGATTTGGTTGAACTTGCCTTCCTGGAAAATAAGGAGGCTTCGAAAATCTGGCTTGGGAAGCAAGGTCTAAGCTACTTGTAACGTAATTGCTTTCACTCTGAGGATATTCTGTATTTTGCTAGCAAATATTTCCCAGGGGTTGTTAAAGTTGAATCAACTGTAGAATAGAATCTGTTAATTTTTGTATGTGCTTTTCTGCAACCGTGAGGATTATTTTGCTTTTTTGTCTTGCTGCGTCTCTTGCATGGCATATTTTCCTGATTAAAATCTGTAATCAAAAGCACCATTCTAAAGACGTCTCAAACAAAAGGACAACTCTGTTGGCCTTTCTTACCCCAGGAAAAAAATGACCTCTTTCTCATCCAGATAATCATTGCTTCACTCACCCTGCCCCTAAACACTCATAAGTGCCCGATATTATGAAAAGGTGATCTTTCAGCAACTTAACACACGTCTTCAGAAAAGAGGACAACAGGAAACTACTTAGCCTAGAGTGTCCTCTCTCTGAGAGAAAGCTTTCTCAGAATTACAAGGTTTAACATGCTGCACCTGCAGGTGTGCAGTGACACGTTGAACGGGACTCTGTCCTGATTGCTGTAATCTTCGAAGGATCATTTATTTCCCTTAGTCAAAGAGAGTTAGTCCCACTTGCCTGAGCAAAAGAAATGAATGGAGGAATGGAATAGAGAAGGGTTATTAGCTAAGACCCCCTGGTTACCGAGGCTTTAAAAAGTGATGGTAATTCTCACCTTTTATAAACTAGACCTGCCACATTTCCACTCAGACTTGAAAGAAGGAAAACTTTGACTTTGACTAAAGCAGGTAGCTACCGTTTGGAGAGAGAATGGACTGATAATGATGATGACCATGGTGGTAATTGTTAAGCGCTTAACTCTGTGCTGAGCATTGAGCTGAGTGCTGGGGTAGATACAATATAGTCAGGTCACACACAGTCCCTCTCCCTCATAGAACTCACAGACTAAGTAGGAGAGAGAAGAGGTATTAAATCCCCATTTGCACATGAGGAAATTGATTTGGTATTTGTCCCACCCTCAGCCCCACAGCAGGTATGTATATATCTATAAATTATTTACACTAATACCTGTCTTCCCCTCTAGACTATAAGTTCACTGTGGGCAGGGAACATGTCTACTAACTCTGTTGTATTGTACTCTTCCAAAGGTTTATAGTAAAGTGCTCTGCACACAGTAAGAGCTCAATAAATACCATTGTTTGAGTACCAGAAATGTTAAGTGACTTGACCCAGGTAACACAGCAGGTAAGTGGCAATTCATGTACTTCCTAAGTGCTTAGTACAGTGCTCTGCCCACAGTAAGTGCTCAATAAATACGATTGAATGAATGAATGAATGAATAATATATGATTTACTGTGATGGCCTCCTTCTTCAATCCTGTTTCTGAGTGCTGTTTCCCTTAAGCGACTTTTTTACTATTCTCCTGAAATTTCGGAAGTTCATCTAGGTCCATTTAAACTACGTCCAGTAGTAGCCTTGCAGTGCTTAGAACAGTGCTTTGCACATAGTAAACGTTTAATAAGTGCCATCACTATTTGGAATCCAGCTTCTCTTGACTCTCAAGCCTATGGAATAGAAGGTGCTTGTACTTTTTCTGGAGCCAGACTTGATACCATTCTATCTTTGTCCCAGAAAGGCAAGGAGGTGGGATGGGGAATCTAAAGCCATCCCACAAGATACAGGAGATTAGGCCAGTTTATTCTGCTTCATCCTTCCTTTCAGTGAAGATTAGCTGGAATCTCTTACCACAGTCTCAGTGCATTTATTGCTAAATAGGGCCTTGTTTGTGAGCCGATACAGTAATTGCTCTTTAATGGCCTCCAGCACTCTGATTGATAATTATTTCACATTTACTGCATCTGATTAGGAGTCGTTTCCAGAAACAGGGGGCAGCTATGTGTAATCCAAGAGACAAGGAAATGCCACGCAGCTTTCGGGTTGATGTGAAAGCTTCCTCCAACTTCCTGCACAATAGAGGTGGCAGCATTGCTCGTTTCCAGAATTGACCGGCGGTAATTGGCATGAGAGGATGCTAGAGTCAAAATGAACCCTTCATTCAAAGCATCCAAGAATATGCTGCTGACTCGAATCAAGCTGGGTAGGTATCTGCGAAGTTGTTTGGGGAAAAAGCCTTATTGCAAGAGGATGTAATTCGTGTGTCATTTTATAGTAGATTAAAATAGCAACAGTGCCAGTCAAGCACTGTTTCCTCTTGTCTCCTCTCCAATCCTCTCCTCTCTCACGTTCTCCTCACCCTTTCCCTCTCATCTTCTCTCCCCTGCTTTCTCCTCTTCTCTCTATCCCCACATCCTCTCCCTTTTTCTCCCTTCCACTCCTCTCTCTTCCCTTCTCTTCCTCTCACCTCCTCTCATCTCTTCCCATTTTATCCCTTCCCCTCTCCTCTCTCTGACATGGGCTTGGGAGTCAAGAGAACCTGGGTTCTAAATGTGGCTCCACCTCTTCCTTCCTGGGTGACTTTGGGCAAGTCACTTAAACTCTCTGTGCCTTGGTTACCTTATGTGTGACATGGGGAATCGATACCTGTTCTCCCCTGTACTTAATCTGTGAACCCCATGTGGGACAGACACCATCTCTGACCTGATTCTCTTGTAATTCACATCAACACTCAGCACGTAGTAAGGCAAGGCCATAGAGCAGGGGAAGTGGCAAAGCTGGGATTAGAAACCCAGTTCTCTGGCTCTCAGGCCCAAGCTCTTTCCATTACACCATGCTGTTGTTTGACTTCGAAGTGGGAACACCAGTCTGCGTATTACAACAGATTTTGTACAATTAGCTCCAAGTTTAATCACTGATAATAGGTCTAAAATGTCCCAACTCCCCTCTACCTTAGACCGCTATGAGGAATTCCAGAGATAACTTTCCCTACTTCCAGGCTCCCTCTGGATAATTTTCTTTTCTTTTACAGCATTTGTTAAGCACTTGTTATTCATCAGGCACTGTACTAAGTACTAGGGTAGATACAAACTAATTAGGCTGTACACAGTCCATGTCCCATATAGGGCTCACAATCTTAATCCCCGTTTTAGAGATGAAGTTCTGTGTCCCAGAGAAGTGAAGTGATTTGTCCAAGGTCACACAGCAGACAAGTAGCAGATCTGGAATTAGAACCCAGGTCCTCTGATTCCCAGGCCCGTGCTTTTTCCATTAGGCGGCACTGCTTCTCTGCCGTTTGGCCCCAGGAGTCTCTTCCCAAGTGTTATTGAGAAAGGAAAAGCCAAAAACAGCTGAGTTCACATGGAAAACTTCGCCATTAGAGAGAACTTCTTCTTCTCCAAGATGGTCCAGAGGGTCAGTCAGTCAAGTAACCATATTTACTGAGCACTTACTGTGTGCAGAGCACTATATTAAGAGCTTGGGAGGGTACAATATAACAATATAACGGACGCATTCCCTGCCTACAACAAGATTACAGACTAGAGGGGGAGATCCTACCCTGGCAGCAGTTGTGGTTAAAAAGCCCAGTGAGGAAAACTTGTCTCTTCTTTTTGTACATTATTTTAGGGCTCCAAACATTTTAGAATCATTGATCCGGAATCCCAAATTCCACTGAGGGGGTGTTAGGTGGCTGTCTATGTTTTGATGAGAAAGGTGAGCAGGAACCTAACACCTTTCATATCCTTATATTCTGCCATTTCCCTTACCTAACTTGTTTTAATGTCTGTCTCCCTCCCTAGGCTATAAGCTCCTTGTGGGCAAGGATCATATCTATCAATTCCATTGTATTGTACTCTCCTAAGCGTTTAATGTGGTGCTGTGCCCACAGTTAGTGCTCAATAAATGCTATTGATTGACTGATTGGCAGGATATAATAATATAATAATAATAATAATGGCATTTTTAAAGCGCTTACAATGTGCAAAGCACTGTTCTAAGCGCTGGGGAGGATACAAGGTTAGGTTGTCCCGCGGGGGGGCTCACAGTCTTAATCCCCACTTTACAGATGAGGGAACTGAGGCACAGAGAAGTGAAGTGACTTGCCCAAGGTCATTCAGCTGACAATTGTCGGAACCGGAATTTGAACTCATGACTTCTGACTCCCAAGCCCGTGCTCTTTCCATTGAGCCACGCAAGGATATCTCTACATCAGGATATCTACGTCAGTTTCCACTCTATTCTATCAGCACAGGCTAGATCTTATTTAAAGCTAAAATCTCCACTTGATTCAGTTTATGTGCACACCTGCATTCTGAAAAGTTTTTGGATGGAATAATAATAATACCAACAGTAATAACATTTGTTAAGCACATACTATGTGCCAAACACTGTGCTATGCACTGGAGTAGATATAATCCAGTCATCAAGACAGAGCCCCTGTCCCACATGGAGTTCACAGTCTAAGGAGAAGAGAACATGGCTATTTAATCGCTATTTTAGAGATGAGGAAACTGAGGCACAGGGAATTTAAATGACTCATCAAGGTCACACAGCAGGCATGTGGCAGAGCCGGGATAAGCAATTCGCCCTGTGGCAGGAAATGCAATTTTTCAGAAAGGATGGCTGGCTGATTTTTCCTCCTTAAATTTAGGGAAATAGATGGTGTTGCTCTTCACTGAATTTAAAAAATGGATAAATAATAAATAGATCAGTAAAATGATTGAGTCGCATTCTTTCACCATCCGCCTGTAATAGAATTGCTTTCATTTGTAACCTCCCAGCGTGTAGAGGAGGTAGATGATTGCAGTATTCAATATTTGCGGTGGGTTGGCTCTCTAGAAGTATAGATGCTAGGGATTTTTCTATAAATAACCGAATTTGCTAATTACCATTTGAACTATTATATCTCTGCTTCCAGACTTAAGTGGCCGAGGGCATGGAACATGAAATCTGAAACAATAAGTAGAAAGAATTTAGCTTGAATTCCCATTGTGTTCCTTGATAACGATATGGCAAGCAAGCAGCATGGAGAACTCTGATACAGAGTACTACCTGGCGAGCATAATTAGCCCAAATCGAGACAGGTTTCCTTTCGGATGATTTTTATATTTTTTAATAAGGGCATCTAGCCTCGGAGAGCCAAGTATGTTTGATACTAATGGTGTCTGAAAAATAAGCAGATTCATGTAGCTCATATTTACTCCTGGGTAAAATGGTATTATGAGCAGAATTGTTTATGAGTTTGACGTTGCACTGAAAATTCAAGCTGGGAATGGTTTGAGGTCCAAAGCAAGACCGTCTTGGCACTAATAAGATGATGGGAACGTTGTCTTCCCATTAAGCATTACTACATTTTTATCAGGTGGCTAAATTCACTTAATATGTAGAGAAGGAGTCTGGGGCAGAAGATAGAACAAAGTTCTGCTTAGCAGAGGGAATGTCTACATGGTAGTCTGAGACTTTGGCATCAATTAAACTCTACCTCAGTTCCTTCCTGGTGACAACTGGTGATAGAGAAGCAGTGTGGCTCAGTGGAAAGAGCCCGGGCTTTCGAGTCAGAGGTCATGGGTTCAAATCCTGCCTCTGTCATTTGTCAGCTGTGTGACTTTGGGCAAGTCACTTAACTTCTCTGTGCCTCATTCATTCAGTCATTCAATCATATTTATTGAGTGCTTACTGTGTGCAGAGCACTGTACTAAGCGCTTCGGAAGTACAAGTTGGCAACATATAGGTACCTCATCTGTAAATGGGGATTAAGACTGTGGTACAACCTGATGGCCTTGTAACCTCCCCAGTGCTTAGAACAGTGCTTTGAACATAGTGCTTAATAAATGCCATTATTATTATTACTATCTTTATTATTGTTATTATTATTATTATAGCTTCCCTTTGCCCCATTTCGGGGGGCATTTGAGGGGATTGATGGTGTTCCAACTTCTCAGTTGAAAATCTGTTGTGTGATATGTTGCACAGTAATAATTGTGAAGTGCTTTCTAGGTGTCAAGCCCTGTCCTAAGCACTGTTGTAGATACAAGATAATCAGATCCCACATGGGACTCGCAGCCTAAGTAGGAGGTAGAACAGGTATTGAATCCCCATTTTGTAGATGAGGGGCACAAAGAAGTTAAGTAACTTGCCCAAGGTCACCCAGCAGGTACATGGGGGAGCCGGGATTAGAATCCAAGGACTCTAACTCTCAGGCCCATGTTCTTTCTACTAGGCCACAGTGTTTCTCATAAAAGGACAAGAAGGTGGTATTCTGGAAAATGCAGCATGTTTCTCCCCAGACAGCAGCTACTACTAAATTGAGACTTTGTAGATGGAGCCATGCGGTGGACTTCAGGCTTTGGAACAGTGACTGCCAGGGGTGGGATTGGATGAAGGAGCGCTTTTCTGGGGACCAAGCACCCTCCCCATGGCTCCAGGGGCAGCACGTTACCCTGGTTACCCAGGGTATAATCCGAGCCGTCAGGATGACCCGCACGGAAAAGATCCAAGCTCGACTCCAACCACCGCTGACGGAGAAGAAAGGAGACCAGATACAAAAGCCAACGTTCATGAGTAGCTTCAGCTCCTGTCAGTTTGAGCCACACAATCCCATCCTGTTGGCTTTGTTTGCATTGATGGGCCCAGTAAAATCATCCTCCCCAGGATACCGGGATTCATGATGATGATCCATATCACATTTTCATCACGGTATGAAACGGAGGACTTTTTGTGTGTGTGAGGGGGGTTTAACTCAGCACTGAGAAGACTGGACGTCTTTCACAAAGCACAACAGGACATTGATAACCTTGCAGATTAGCCCCCGATCCTATCTCGGTACTTTATTTTTTATTTTACGTCTCTTGGCCGGATAGATTTTTCCTTCAACGAGCCGATGACAGAATAATTTCTTCAGATTGATGGTTTGCTTCACACAGCCCTCTCCAGGTATTTATTCAGTGTAAAATTGGAGATCAAAAGCCGGTAGGGAAAAAAAAAAAGAAAAGGAGAGAGGGAGAGCAAGAGCGATTGAGAGGGGAGAGAGGGAAATAGAAAGGAAAAGGGTTGGAGGGAAACCAAAGGCCTATAAAAAGCCAGCTCAGGTTTCACGGAGGTGATGAACGAACTTGTAAAGTCTTCTGAGGCCTGGCGCGTTTTCCCATCTAAACCCAGGCCTATTTTTTAAAGACTTCTTATAATGCACACCTCTTACCCCATGTGGAGGGCCAGAGGGGTTTCTGAAAAAAAAAAGTTCAGCAGGGCAGGATATCTGAACAGTTGATCATATGCGGCAGTACAGGACACATGGAGTACAGCTAATTGCGCAGGCAGAGGGAATTGGGGTAAGTGCCTTTCACAGAAGTTGCCGAGAAATGCCGCAAATGGCGACATTTTGGTACACGGAGAAAAATGCTTTTTCGCTCAGCTCTCCTTTTTGTCAGGCGAGGTTATCTCAAGGGTAAACAGGCTTAGCGGTGTGGGGAGAGGGTGTTGTCCTGAGTGGGGGAGGAATTGATTTGGCTTGGACTTCCAAAGAGATTTGGATTTCATCTGAGCTTAGGGTCAATGCAGGAGCCCCCTCTCCACCAAGCTCCAGCTCCCCAGTTCTGGTGGCCACAGCATTGATGGAGCCAGATCGATGGGTTTTCTGAAAGAGAACTGCGATTGTATTTGGCACCGCCTCTCATTACGAATGGTGGTACTCTTCCTATTTTCCCTCTAAGTAAATCATTTCTCATGATGCTATCTTGACATGACAAGGTTTCGTTGGGGCTTTGACGCAACATCTCACCTGATGCGGTGTGTGTTATCACAGGTTTTGTATTTTCCGTTTGCTGTCCTAGGACCTTGGGAATCCATTCACTCCAGATCTGTGGATCTTACACCTGTTAGGTCACAGGTTATTTTGTTCTCTGGGATAGGTTATCTTCTGTTTGTCTTCTATCAGATAGCTCTTGATCATCCCACCCCTTCCACCTCCCACTCTACTCTCTCTCAGTGGGGACACCAAATTTAGGTTTTAGCCAAGTATTAAAGGGTCTTACAATAGGTGAAAGAAATGGCTTTCAGGGAATTTCATTTCCAATTGACTAAATATCACGTTTCTTTCCTCAGTATCAAAATATGGGGACCCACCACTGTTGTCTCTCCAAATTCCACCTTTTTCAAGAAACCAGCTGTAGAATACAGATTCTCAGAATAAAATACGATGAACATTATTTGCTAACCATCACATAATTTTTAGGGACTAGAAATGGCAAGTAACATGACAGCAGAACTCTACCTTCCTCAAGGAGTGTTCTCATTTTCTGGAAGGAAAGAGCTGTGATGATTTGGATATAATAAATGGTTGCTGTCTCGATGGTTGGAAACCTGATTTTAAAGGAAACTTTCAAACTCCGAGCAGATGGCTGGAGCATAATCCATTTAGTAGTGGCATAAAACACTTATTTACTGAAGATTTATTTTAGCCTGGCTTCTTCACGGGCTTGAAAAGAATCGTTAAAACAGAATGCCACTCAATCCGATCTCTTAACACATCCAGCAAACTGGCAGTGATTGCTTAGGAGGCAGCCTGTGAACTTGGGTGATCAATAATCTTTATCTATCCCCCACCCCACTGATTTAGGCCCAAGTCTGATATCTAGAGCACTGGTCAGCTGGCTATTTTAGCAGCAAGAATGAGGTTGAATAAATCCTACTCAGCAATCTCCTTTGGGACAGATTTTCAGAGGATGGTTATTCTCCTTCCCAGGGACAATGTGTCTTAGATAGGTTTCAAGTTAAAAACATAAACAAATCTGTGACCACACAGGGCAGGTGGAGTGTCACTCTCAGACTTAGGAGGTTTGCGTCCTTTGAAAAATCACCTTCACTTGCTATCATCCGGTAAGAGTGAATTCCTTGGGGAAAATATCACACATGCATTATCAATAAGGCGGAAAAAAATTACCTTCTCTTCTCATGATTCTATTATGCCTGTATTATGGAACCACATTACCATTTTAGCCGTAGTGAAACGTGGTACTGGCTAAAATCTGTTTGTCTTACACATGTATATATTCAGTGCTCATGTAACTACAGCATGTATCAGTTGAATACACCAGAATTACAATGGCAGAATTTAAATCTTCGGTACATTAAGTCAATTATACTTCCTGGTTAAACATTTTTTCTTTAGATAATATTTTTGATCAGAACGAAAAACGATTTGAAAGGAGACTTTCCTTTCCATTTCAATTTTCATTTGAAACATTAGTTCGGGCACAGGAAAAAGGATGATTCTGTTATTTTGAAGAAAAGCGACTTTAAACTCTGGATCCAAGGTTTTAATTACCACTGACAAATGAATATGACAATTGCAAAGATTATTTAAACCTCTGACTTTCAACTGAGGAAAGCAATAATTTTGAGTTGACCTTGAAACCCTGGAGTGGTAATTACTCTTGCTCCTCTCGGGTCTGAATATTTCAAAGTTCAGTACAGGGCGTGTATGGAGCTATTTTTAGACACGCTCAAGGATTCCCTACACACCTTGGCAATTCCTGCTTGTGGCATGGAAAGGAGACTGAGTGAAGGGTATTTCAGGGTCTGGGCATTTTCTACTTGATTTTAAACTTTTCTGATTTGGTGGAATCTCATTCAATCTCTGGGCTCTAATCCCATCAATTTCCTTGAACAAACAAAATGGTTCCATGGAGGTCAACAGAAATGATATCCAGGTGGGGATCCTGCTTTTCCTTTTCACCTCAATCCTTCAGGAATTTAAAGCTATCCATCTTTCTGAAAACTTCAGGACGTTTGTCCAGCCAAATTGCCCATGTACATCTGGACCTGGGTTGGTTCTGGAGCCCTCTGTGACTCCTTTAGTCACACAGGTTACTCCTAGGATCAATCCAGTCAACTGACTCTTCCATTCCAGGGTGGCAGTCAGGATTCAAAACTGGGTTGGATGCTTCCCATCCAGCTTTCTTCCATGATGCCTCTGCCATCAGGGCTAAACCATCTTCTCAGAAAACAGGGAATCTTCAGAGGCCAGACCACTGGGGAATCACAGAGAGTGGGCCAGTGCATCTTGTATGATTCAAATTCTACCTTTCTTGAAGGACAGTGTAAGGAGTAGAAGAGGAGCTGAGGGGAAAGGCCAATATTTTCAGGTTTGTAAGGTGGCCATTTGGGAATTCTCAGACTTCCGGATGATGAATTTTCGCCCTGTTTTCCTGTGGAAGAGTGGGGAAATGCTCTGCTCTATCAGGCGTGAGCAGTCGTGATTCATAAGTCAATCGAAGGTATTTACTGAACGCTTACTGTGTGTAGAACGCCGTACTAAGTGCTTAGGATAAAGCAGAAAACAAGAGTTGGTAGACTTCATTCTCATGTGTCCTGGAATGCCCACCTTCCTCATATCTGACAATTACTCTCCCCCTTTTCAAAGCCTTATCAAAGGCACATCTCCTCCAAGAGGCCTTCCCTGACTAAGCCTTCCTTTCCTCTTCTCCTACTCCCTTCTGCATCACCCTGACTTGCTCCCTTTATTCATTCCTACTCCCAGCCCCATGGCACTTATGTACATATCTGTAATTTATGTATTTACTTTTTTATATAAATACCTGTCTCCCCCTCAAGACTGAAAGCTTGTGGTGGACAGGGAAAGAGTTTGTTTATTATAACATTGCACTCTCCCAAGTGCTTAGTACAGTGCTCTGCACAGTGAGCGCTCAATGACTACTACTGACCGACAGACGAGACACGTTTCATGTACACGAGGAGCTTGCAGTCTATAGGGTGAGGCAGACATTAAAATCAATTTTAGATTTGTGCCCGAGTGCTGCGGGGCTGAGGGCGGAGTGAATGCCAAGTACTTCAACATTACAGATCTAAGTGCATTGGTGATGCAAAAAGGAGAGAGAACAGGGGAAATGAGAGCTTAGTCAATAGGGTCTCTTGGGGGAGGTGTGATTTTAGGGAGGGGTTTGAAGGTGGGGAGAGGGGTTGTCTGTTGTATGTGAAGGAGGAGGAAACTCCAGGACAAAGGGAGGATGTGAGCAACGCCCTCCTTCCTCAATTCCGACAAACAATTACTCTCCATCCCCTTCAAAGCCTTATTGAAGGCACATCTCCTCCAAGAGTCCTTCCCAGACTAAGCCCCTCCTTTCCTCTTTTCCCACTCCCTTATGCATCACCCTGACTTGCTCCCCTTGTTCTTCCTCCCTCCCAGTCTCACAGCACTTAATTACATATCTGTAATTTCCTTATTTGCCTTGAAGTCTGTCACTCCCCTCTTCTCCCCCCACCCCCATACTCTGTATGTTCGTTGTGGGCAGGGAATGTATCTGTTTATTCTTGTATTGTGCTCTCCCAAGCACATAGTAGCGTGCTCTGCACACAGTAAGCACTCAGTAAATACAAATGAATGAATGAGTGGATGAGTTTTAGGGAATGAGAGAAGCTTGGTGTTGGAGGAATAGAGTAGGAGTAGAGAGGCTAGATTGTAGTAGGAATTGAGTGAAATAAGGTACTTGTTCGTTCATTCATTCTTTCAATCATTTATTGAGCACTTACTGTGTGCAGAGCACTGTACTAAGCACTTGGGAAGTACAAGTTGGCAACATAGGGAGACGGTCCCTTCCCAACAGTGGGCTCACAGTCTAGAATGGGGAGACAGACAACAGAACAAAACATATTAACAAAATAGAATAAATATGTACAAGTAAAATGGAGTAATAGTGAGTATAGAGTAATATTAAGAACTTTATTAAGAATTTGTTAAGAACTTACTTTGTGCCAAGCACTGTCCTAAGTGCTGGGATAGATTCAAGTTAATCAGGTTGGACATAGTCCATGTTCATTCATTCATTCAATCGTATTTATTGAGCGCTTACTGTGTGCAGAGCACTGTACTAAGCGCTTGGGAAGTACAACGTGGCAACATATAAAGAAGGTCCCTACCCAACAGTGGGCTCACAGTCTAGAAGCCATGTCCCACATGTCCATGTCCATGTCCCACAGGGGTCTCACAGTGTTAATCCCCTTTTTACAGATGAGGTAATTGAGGCACTGAGAAGTGAAGTGACTTGCCCAAGGTCCTGCAGCAGACATCAATCAATCAATCAGTCATATTTATTGAGCGCTTACTATGTGCAGAGCACTGTACTAAGCCCTTGGAAAGTACAAATTGGCAACATATAAAGACGGTCCCTACCCAACAGTGGGCTCACAGTCTAGATGATGTGGCAGAACTGGGATTAGAACTTTAATAATAATAATAATTTTGGTATTTGTTAAGTGCTTACTATGTGGCAAGCACTGTTCTAAGCGCTGGGTAGATACAAGGTAATCGGGTTGTCCCACCTGGGGCTCATAGACTTAATTCCCATTTTCCAGATGAGGTAACTGAGGCACAGAGAAGTTAAGTGACTTGTCCAAACTCACACAGCTGATAAGTGGTGGAGCTGGGATTAGAACCCACGACCTCTGACTTCCAAGTCTGTGCTCTTTCCGCCGAGCCACGCTGCTTCTCACTCAGGCCAGGGCTCTATCCATTAAGCCAGAGTAAAGTAGGAGGGGGTGAGTATTCTGAAGCGAATGGTAAGGAGTTTCTGTCTGATGCAGAGACAGAGGTTCTTGAGCAGTGGGAAAACATGGACTGAATATATATATATATATATATATATATATACATATATATATATATATTTATTTTTTAAATGGTTTGGGTAGCAGAGAGAAGAGAGAGAGAGGAGAGTCAGGGACAACAGTGAGGAGACTGATGCAATAGTCAAAAAGGGGTAGAATTAGACCTTGGATAAACATAGTAGAGGTTTGGATAGGAAGGAAAAGGGTGGATTTAATCACATCACACTGAGCAGATATCAAAACACATTTGAGGTGACAAGAAAATAATAGGCAAATGTGATTCAAACGACAGCAAAACCCAACAAAAATGCACAGGCCATAACTAACTCTTCCCTCTGGAACAGGCTGTTCAGATTATTTATGTTTGGAAACTGGCATGAGAGTCCTCTCTCCCAAGTGTTTGCACTTCTTCGCTGACCATCCCAGTGGTCAGATCTGAATAATGGCGAAAATGTGGAGTTAAAGTTCGCCGTCACTTTTGGATGGCTGAAAGCTGGTCTTCTAATGCTTTGGTGTTTATAGTCCAAGCTTTTAAAGTGAGACTGAGCTGCTGTGGGTTGTAATGTGGTAGGATTATAAGCTTCTCAATCGTTGGTTCGTATTAAGCACTTACTCTGTATTAAACACCTGGGAGAGCACATAGCATGGCATAGTGGATAGTGTGTTGGCCTGGGAGCTGGAAGGTCATGGGTTCTAATCCTGGCTCCACCATTTGTCTGCTGTGTGACCTTGGGCAATGAGAAGCAGTATGGCTCAGTGGAAAGAGCCCGGGCTTGGGAGTCAGAAGTCATGGGTTCGAATCCTGGCTCCACCACTTGTCTGCTGTGTGACCTTGGGCAATGAGAAGCAGTATGGCTCAGTGGAAAGAGCCCGGGCTTGGGAGTCAGAAGTCATGGGTTCGAATCCTGGCTCCACCACTTGTCAGCTGTGTGACCTTGGGCAAGCCACTTCACTTCTCTGTGCCTCAGTTACCTCATCTGTAAAATGGGGATTAAGACTGTGAGCCCCACGTGGGACAACCTGATCACCTTGTATCTCCCCAGTGCTTAGAACAGTGCTTTGCACATTGTAAGCGCTTAACAAATACCATCATTATTATTATTATTCTCTGTGCCTGTTACCTCATCTGTAAAATAGAAATTGAGGCTGTGAGCCCCACGTGGAACAGGGACTGTGCCCAACCTGATTTGTTTGCATCAACCGCAGTGCTTAGTACAGTGCCTAGCACATAGTAAGTACTTAACAGATACCATTATTATTATTATTATTATTGCTACAGAGTTGGTAGACACAGTCCCTGCACCTGATGAACTGAAGAGTCCCAATTTGGGGATATTTGCATATTATGTATATACTGTAGGATGGCCTACAAAAATCTATGACTGTCTTGACTAAACAAGACTACATAATCCACCTACCCTGTGTTTGCATGTTCTTGCATGCACACATCTTCCAACATCTCTCTGGACTAAATCATATTCTTTTCCTCCTCAGCCTCAATTTCTGCTCTTATTTTTCCCTAAAACCTGGTCCAGTGGGAAAGAGGTGGGAGGGGTAGATGCATCAAAGTCTATAGGAAAGCTGTCAAAGGATACGAAGGGCATTTGGAATGGATTCAGATACAGAACAGAGATTGGAGAGAAGGTGGATTGAGGATGGAAAGAACTGAGTGCGGCTCTGAGTTGGGAGGAATAATGATTTAGTTGTCTTTGGAAAGTTGACCCTTCACTCATGATCTCCTGGCCAAGAGGTCATGCCAGACAACAGCCTTACTGTACATATTTATTACTCTATTTTATTTGTATATATTTACTATATTGGTGATGCATATATAGCTATAATTCTATTCATTCTGATGGCATTGACACCTGTCTACTTGTTTTGTTGTCTGTCTCCCCCTTCTAGACTGTAAGCTCATTTTTGGGTAGGGACCGTCTCTATCTGTTCCCAATTTGTACTTCCCAAGGGCTTAGTACAGTGCTCTGCACACAGTAAGCGCTCAATAAATACGAATGAATGAATGAGTGAATGAATGCCTGGCCTTTGGATCATTTGGGACAGGGTGGGAGAGGGCATGGTGGAATCTCTTTTTCTGAGATACTACTGTCTTTCCCTCCTTGATTCCTTCCCATTTTCCTCCAGGCAATCAATGGCATTTATTGAGCACTTGCTATGTACTGAGGACTGTACTGAGCATTTGAGAGAGTACAGTGCCATCCCCTGCCCTGGCCATCTCCCATTTGCTGGGGAATCACATTTTGTGGGAGATCATTCCATGGATAGTGACCTGTTTTGTGCCCAGGAATCAAGGTAGAGCCATGAGGACTATGGAATCAAGCTTGTTGTGGGCAGGGATAGTCTCTCTTTATTGCTGTACTGTACTTTCCCAAGTGCTTAGTACAGTGCAGTGCTCTGCCCACAGTAAGTGCTCAATAAATGCTAGTGAATGAAAGGGCGAAGGGAATGGACCCAAATACAAGTTGGGAGATGTTGGGGGAGGGAGGGAGCAGGAGGAAAGCCATGAATCCAGAGGGAAATAGGTTTCCGATGTTGGCTCCTTTTCATCTCATTAATTTTTGCCGGACAGACTCTTTGAACCTTAATGATTTTTGCTGCCAGTTGAATCATGTTCACCTTGTCTGGCAGCCCTGCACTGAAATAAACTGAGCGATTTTCCCCTCATTCATTTGCAATCCGAATCCAGAATAGTCCTGGATTTTTGTGGCTGGCAGCATTCAACCTTGAGAAGCAGCCTGGCCTAATAGAGCACGGGCCTAGAAGTCAGAAGGCCCTGAGTTCTAATCCTGCCCCTACCCCTTGTCTGCTGTGTGACTTTGGGCAAGTCACTCAACTTCTCCGTGCCTCAGTTGCCTCATCTGTAAAATGGGGATAAAGAGTGTGAGCCCTATATGGGACAGGGACTGTGCCCAACCTGATTAACTTATATCTATCACAGTTCTTAATATAGCACTTGGTACATTGTAATGCTTAATGAATATCATTTAAAAAATCCATGGGGCTAGCCTACAAATTCGTTGAAACGTGTTGGGCTCCATCACCGCGCTAACTTAACTTCAGGTCAGAGTCTGTTAGAGCTTCTTCCTCGGATCATCCAATCATTCAATCATATTTATTGAGCGCTTACTGTGTGCAGAGCACTGTACTAAGCGCTTGATCACAGAGGAAGAATCGAGAGGATAACTCTCGTGACCCCTAGATGAGGTAAATCCTTGCAATGTGGGTAGAAGAGAGGCTGAGGGGCCTGATGGTCAGGGCTGGGAACCAGGAAATCATGATGTCTTTAGATTTTTTTAAAATGGTATTTGTTAAGCGCTTACTAGGTGCCAAGCACTGGACTAAGCGCTGGGGTAGAAACAAGATAATCAAGTTGGATACAACCTCTGTCCCACATGGGGCTCACAGTCTTAATCTCCATTTTACAGATGAGGCAACTGAGGCACAGAGAAGTTAAGTGACTTGCTCAAGGTCGCCTAGCAGATAAGCCCAAGGATCTGTCACCTCAGCCCCAAGCAGTTTGATATGGCTGTCCTTCACATCTAGATGTGAAACAGTTTGTAGCTGATCAATTCCTGTCAGTTTTCTTCCTCCCAAGTCAGAATAAACATTCTGCTCTCAGGGAGAGTGGCTCTGTATGCCATGCCTTGGCACCGAGGCTATGGATATGATTTGGTGGGTTTTGGATGTGTTTTCCTTTGTGAGTGTAATTTTGCCGTTTGCTGAAAATTGCTAGTTGTGCTTTCGATTAACTTCTAATGACGAATTGGCTGGTAAAAGGACCTCCTTAAGATTTCTGCTCTTTGAGCACTATTCTAATTCTTGGGAGAATACAATAGGGTTTAGAAGACATGATCACCACCTTCCTGAAGCCTAGGAATCAAGGTAGAGCCATGAAGACTATGCAATTAAGCTAGTTGTGGGAGGGGAGAGTCTCCTTTTATTGCTGTATTGTACTTTCCCAAGCGCTTAGTACAGTGCAGTGCTCTGTACCCAGTAAGAGCTCAATAAATACGATGGAATGAATGGGTGTAGGGAGTGGACTGAAATATAAGTTGGGAGATATTGGGGGAGGGAGGGAACAGGGAGCAGAGCTTTATTTAGAGTTTACCCAGTGGAATTAGGCATCTCGGACCACTCTAGTTAAGCATAAATCAAAAGCCTACTAGTGCTTCGTATGGTAATAGTTATAATGGCATTTATTAAGTGCTTACTATGTGCAAAGCACTGTTCTAAGCACAGTAAGCATGCAATAAATATGAATGAATGAACGGTATACATGTAGTAGAATTTAGTGACTCATTTAAGAGCTATGTCTCTGATAAAATTTTGGGTGTGTGTAGGGTTTCCTGAAAGTAGACTAATAATAATGATGATATTTTATTAAGCGCTTACTGTGTGCAAAGCACTGTTCTAAGTGCTGGGGAGGTTACAAGGTGATCAGGTTGTCCCACAGGGGGCTCACAGTCTTAATTCCCATTTTCCAGATGAGGTACCTGAGGCACAGAGAAGTGAAGTGGCTTGCCCAAAGTCATGCCGCTGATAATTGGTGGAGTGGGATTTGAACCCATGACCTGTGACTCCAAAGCCCGGGCTCTTTTCCACTGAGCTACGCTGCTTCTCTAATACATAACTTCCATTTTCTTCAGACTTACTGTCAGACCGTAGCGCTGTTCTCTATCTGCAAAGTAATTTATAGTCATTTGCACTTGTACTGTAATGTAATAATGGCATTTGTTAAGTGCTTACTATGTGCAAAGCACTGTTCTAAGCGCTGGGGGGGATACAAGGTGATCAGGTTGTCCCACGGGGGGCTCACAGTCTTAATCCCCATTTTACAGATGAGGGAACTGAGGCTCAGAGAAGTTAAGTGACTCACCCAAGGTCACACAGCAGACGTGGCAGAGGCGGGATTCGAACCCATGACCTCTGACTCCCAACCCCGGGCTCTTTCCACTGAGCCACACTGTACTTCATTCATTCATTCAATCGTATTTATTGAGCGCTTACTGTGTGCAGAGCACTGTACTAAGCGCTTGGGAAGTACAAGTTGGCAATATATAGATCCGGTCCCTACCCAACAACAGGCTCACAGTCTAGAAGGGGGAGACAGACAACAAAACAAAATATGTGGACAGGTGTGAAGTCATCAGAACAAATAGAATTAAAGCTAAATACACATTATTAACAAAATAACTAGAATGTTTCCCTAGAGCACTGTTATTAGCACGTAGCAGTTTCTAAGCCACCATCTCAAAGTCTTTAGATGGTGTTCATAGCTTGTTGTGCTAGGAGATTTTCTCAATGGACCAGAAGCATATTCTGACTCCATTTTGCATCTTCCAGATCTCTTAATTCTACTTTTATCTTATTTGCAAGTTGGTTTTCCAAGTAGGAGGCGTTGAATCTCGGCAAAAAAAAAAACACTCCTGAAAACAAAATGGTGAAAGTGGAAGGGAAAATGGGGAAGCAGCATGGCCTGGTGGATAGAATATTGGTCTTGGAGTTAGAAGGACCTGGGTTCTAATTCCGTCTCTGCCACTCGTCTGTTGTGTGACCTTGGTCAAGTCGCTTCACTTTTCTATGCCTCAGTTGCCTCATCTGTATCGTGGGGATTAAGACTGTGAGGCCCACGTGGGATAGGGACCGTGTCCGACCCAATTTTCTTGTATACACCCAGTGCTTAGACAGTACCTGGCACATAGTAAATGCTTAACAAATACCTTAATTATTGTTATTATGATTATGGGGATTAAGACTGTGAGCCCCACATGGGACATGGACTGTATCCAACCTAATTAACTTGCATCTACCCCAGTGATTAGAACAGTGCCTCACATGTGGTAAGCGCTTAACACATGACATAAAAATAAAGTTATTAAAAGGGTAGGGTCACATTCTCTACAACCTGCCCCAAACCGCAGCACTAGAGTAAATGTTCTAAACCCAACACTTTAAATCATCTAAACACTGGAGATTATTCGGGAAAATCCTAGGCAGAGAGACAAATGAGGAAGGAGAAGGAAGAAAAATAAATGCACATTCGGTTTGCGTCCGTGGAAATTGGAGTAGGTTTTTCTCTTAGGAATTGACTTTAGCTTCCATATTTCCTTATGGGGTTCATCAGCATCTTTAGAGTCATAAAACTTCAGACTGTCTTCTTGATGTCTAAATAGATTTCCTTCTCAAGCTGAGAAATGAGCCTGGGAGTGCATTATGGATTTTGTTCTTTGCAACAGGCTACAAGGACACTATATATTAAAGCGTGTCAACATTTATATTCCAGAACATGCATTTTTTATTAAAGGTTTGTATATTCATTTTTTCAATATGTACATAACAAATAGAGTTGGGTGAACAATGACAAGATAATTTAGTCTAGGCACCCTACCATAAACCACAGTTATTTTGTCAAACCGTATTAATTCCCAGCTCCTGGCAACCTAACCGGTGAGACCAGAGAGCTAGCCTGTGAACCTATTCTCTGGTGCAGAATCATATTTCTCTCACATTACTCTCAGACCCAGTCTGTGAAAGGAATTTGGCAGGCAGACTCAATCAGATAATGCAAGGCCCATGTGGGACATGGACTGCGTCCAACCTTATTGTTTTGTATTTACTCCAGCACTTAGAAAAGCGTCTGGCCCATAGTAAGCACTTAACAAATATCATTAAAAAAATACCACTACTTCAGAGCTGCTTCCAGCTGCCCTGAGTTTGTGCTTCCCGGACTGTGGGTTCACGTCTTGACATGACTCAGGCCCCGGGAGTTGGCTACGATGGTGGAAACAAGAGCCGTTCATGTTTTTGCAAGCTTCTGCTGTTACCGCTCCACTTCTTACTGAGTTCCCTACAGTTCTCGTCACACCTCCCTGGTTGGAGAGCAGTGTGGACTGGTGGAAATATCAGGAGACTCAGTTTCTAGTCCCGGCTCTGTCGCTAGATCAATCAATTGTATTTATTGAGCGCTTACTGTGTGCAGAGCACTGTACGAAGCGCTTGGGAAGTACAAAGTGGCAACATATAGAGACAGTCCCTACCCAACAGTGGGCTCACAGTCTAGAAGGGGGAGACAGAGAACAAAGCCAAACATATTAACAAAAATAAATAGAATAGATATGTACAAGTAAAATAAATATGGCTGTGTCACCTTGGACCTTCTCTGTGACTGTTTGCTCATCTGTAAAAATGGAGACTAATTATCTGTTCTTTCCCTGCTCTCTCAGACCAGGAGCCCCAAGTGGGATGAGGACTGTGTCCGATCTGCTTGTACTGTGTCCGCCCTGTTTAACATAAACACATAGAAAGAAACAGCAGTTATTATTATTAGGAAGTTTACCATGAAACTGGTCAAGAACAGGAAGCCCTGCTGCTGAAATGACAATGCCTCTTATGGCCTTTGAAGTATCTTAGCATACCTGCGGATCTGGTTGATAGCTTTTGTTAAATCTCTCTTGCTAATTGCCACACACTAGAAAAATTATCTGACCTGAAACACATCAGTACAAAGTGATCAGTTAAGTGTGTCTGAATTTTTAGGAAATCCCAAAAAGGAAGGTTTTTCAGTTTAGCGCTATTTATGACAAGGACAGGAGTACTCTGCAGGACACGACTGTAGGTTCCTCTGTGGAGATTATTCTCCACAGAACAACCTAGAATCTTACCTTTTCTGATATCACCCATTAGATGGCTTTTCCCTAAAAAGCAAAGCAAGAAGATTCAGCAGGGCAAATTCCTCATGTGAAAATCCTTGCCATGAAATCCAATTTACACTTAATTTAATTTGAGAAAGACAGGATGATGTAATCTATGTTTTATTTAGCTTGCCACTTCCCAGACAAGATATTTCCGTCTCAAAGAGCTAAGCGGAGTGACAGTGTTTGTAGTGGGAACAGGGCCGCAATTTATTTTAAAAATTAAGTAGAGGGAGATAACGCTTTTCTTCAAAGCAAAATATTCTTACCCATGGCTACTGCATTCTAATGAATGAAAACACAAAATTATTTAAAGTAAATACAAATGATCATTTGAAAGAACAATCCCAGAACTAAGGCAACCAGAGGAGGTAGAAGAGGCTTTGGTAATAAAACATTTAGCAAATTATTTCCGACATACCCCAAAAAGTTTGGGGAATGTCATAACTTCTTTGCCATTTTAATATACTAGATAGCACATAATTTCTCATTTTATCTTCAAATATGTTTCAATCAAAAACATCTACAAACATTTGTTCATATCCATATATATACACACTAATACATCATCTAAGGCAATTGATCCATCAGTGTTGCGAGAACTGTACTGGGCACTTGGGAGAGAGTGATTCAGTTTTATATGGTAAGGATATGGAATTTGTTACCCCAGAAGGACTTGGGTTCTAATTCTGGCTCCGCCACTTATCTGCTGTGTGACCTTGGGCAAGTCACTTGACTTCTCTGGTCCTCACCTCATCTGTAAAATGGGGATTAAGACTGTGAGCCCTATGTGGAATGGAGACTGTGTCTAACTTGACTATCCTGTATCTACCCCAGCACTTAGTTTAATGCTTGGCACATAGTAAGCACTGAACAAATACCATTCTTCTTCTTCTTCCTTTGCTTCTTCCTCTGCTGCTGCTTCTTCTTTTTCTTCTTCCTCTGCTTCTTCTTCTTCTTCCTCTGCTGCTGCTGCTTCTTTTTCTTCTTCCTCTGCTGCTGCTTCTTCTTCCTCTGCTTCTTCTTCTTCCTCTGCTGCTTCTTCTTCTTTTTCTTCTTCCTCTGCTGCTTCTTCTTCTTTTTTCTTCTTCCTCTGCTTCTTCTTCTTCTTCTTCTTTTTTCTTCTTCTTCTTCTTCTTCTTCTTCTTCTTCTTCTTCTTTTTCTTCTTCCTCTGCTTCTTCTTCTTCTTCTTCTTCTTCTTCTTCTTCTTCTTCCTCTGCTTCTTCTTCTTCTTCCTCTGCTTCTTCTACTTCTCCTCCTCCTCCTCCTCCTCCTCCTCCTCCTCCTCCTTCTTCTTCTTCTTCTTCTTCTTCTTCTTCTTCTTTCTTCTTCTTTCTTCTTCTTCTTCTTCTTCTTCTTCTTCTTTTCTCCTCCTCCTCCTCCTCCACCACAGTCTAGGAGGTAGAGTGGGCATTTTATTCTCATTCTACAGATGAAGAAACTGAGGCACAGGGCTATTAGCAATTTACCTAAGGTCCTAGCATAGCAGTGGCAGAACTTAGATTAGAACTCCGTTTTCTTGATTCTGAGACCCACACTCTTTCTACTTCATCAAACTGCCTCCCAGAATTATCTGTGGGGAAGTGGGAATAAGGGTCAGATCTGACCCACCTGGGCTTTGAAAAGGTTCTATGGATCTCTCTTTGATAGGGTCCCACTCAACGCTTCAATGGTTTCCATCCAAGGCATTTCTGGAACTGTCCTGGAGTTGAATGTAAAAGCTCAAGTCCCCATAGCCTAATTTCAGCTGTTGAGTGATTGGCCCATCTTTGGTTCTCCAGCAGGTGCTCGGTCAGATTGGCTGCCTAGTTGCTGAACGATGAAACCCTGCCATTGATTTCCTTCTCATACCATTCACATTTTACAGCCCTGCCAGAAAGCAGAGAGGCACAAAGATCAAAGTCCTCAAATGGATGTTTCTCACTTGTTCCACTTTCATCCGCTTAATGCTTTCTTTATTTGCTCCATTCCAAAGTTGTTGGTTTTTCCTTAAATCATTTTTTGATAAGAACTTGGAGTTCTTGCTCTGTGTCTATTCTGGTCCCAACAAAGCAACAGATAGTGGGAGTGCCAAGTAGCTTTCCACAATACATGTTTACCTGCTTTTATCTTGTACTTTCGTTCATGTCTCTTTGAAAAATGATGGTCAAACACTTGACTTTACTCAGGAAACAAATCAAAACTCCCTTGGTTTGGGGATAAACACCCAAGAAAATGGCCTTTTCCATCATTGGTTTAGAAAGAGGCTGGCACATTTCCTCTTAGTATAAAGTATGCACTTAATACTTATAATAATTACTATTGTGTTACACTAATGATATTATTATCATGGAAGGAATTGAACATTCTGTCAGAACATAGAGAACTAAATGGGCTTTATGTTTTAATAATTATAAAAGTAATAACAACTGTGGTATTTGTTAAGTGCTTACTAGGGGCCAAGCCTAGTGATAAGGGATATCAGAATGGAAACAGCCCCTTTTCCACCTGGAGCTCATAATCTAAGTGGGATAGAGAACAGATATTTAAGCCCCATTTTACAGGTGAAGGAAATGAGGTACAGAGAAGTGACTCCCCAAGATTTTCCTTTTTTTTATTTGAATGGTATTTGTTAAGTGCTTCCTGTATGTCAAGCACTATGCTAAGCATTGAGGAAGAGACAAGTTTGACCAGAGTCACTGTCCCACATAGTGTTCACAGTCCAAATCAGAGGAGGAGGATTTAAACCCCATTTTACAGATGAGGTAACTGAGATGCAGAGATGTTAAGTGACTTGCCCAAACTCACACAGCAGGTAAGTGATGGAGCTGGGATTAGAACTCAGGTGTCTTGACTCCCAGGGCCAAACTCTTTCCACGAGGCCACACTTTTATTCAGTTTATGGTCATTTCCTTCCATAGTACTTTTCTGTGATCCCCAGTGCTATCAGATAGCAACGTCTGGCCAGGTATATCAAGAAAAAGCAAAGACCAGGATAGAAGTAATTGTCTATGTAATTCCTGCTTTATCCAGATAATTATGCAGCCCTTGATGGACTTTTTGGTTTTCTTAATGGTATTTGTTAAGGGCTTACTATGTGCCAGGCACTGTACTAAGTGCTGGGGAAGATACAGGATAATCAACTTGGACACAGTCCCCGTCCCACAGGGGGCTCACAATCTTAATCGCCATTTTACAGAGGAGGTAATTGAGGCACAGAGAAGTGAAGTGACTTGGCCAAGATCACCCAGCAGATGAGTGGTGGAGCTGGGATTAGAACCTAGATCGTACCTAGTGCTCGATCACCAGACCATTCATTCATTCATTCAATCATATTTATTGAGCGCTTACTGTGTGCAGAGCACTGTACTAAGTGCTTGGGAAGTACAAGATGGCAACATATAGAGATAGTCCCTACCCAACAATGGGCTCACAGTCTAGAAGAAGACCATGCTGCTTCTCACTCTGAAGGGGTAAACCTAGCCAACGAAATTCCTGGTGTTTATGGCTAAACTTCTCACCGAGTACAGGTGATAACAGATTGATGTTTCCTTAGACTTTGCAATGGAACAAATATGGCTGCTGTTTCTGCTGATAACCAAGGTGTTTTCTGGAACTGCCCAATTCAACGGATATAACTGTGATGCCAGTCTCCATAGCAGATTTCCTGGTAAGTCTGAGTCAGCCAGTCCTACAGACTCCTTCAGAAGGAATGATTATGTTTGAATAGCAAACCTCTTAATAATATATGGAAAATTGTGTGGGGGGGTATAGAGACATGGTGGTAGGGCTCTTTGTAAAGGGGATATTAAGTGGTGAGGGAATTTCTCCAGTATTGCAATTTTCATCCCAATTACCATACAAAGTGTTCTTCACAGTTAATATTATCCTAATGGCTGCTTGCAGATTTATAAAATATTGGTCACTGGGTGGTAAAATGCGGAGAGGCAAGTTCATTCATACAGTTGCTTAATTAATGCTTTTTATTATAGAAAGTTAATTCACACTTACCATTGTGCCTTTTATATTACCAGATGTATTAAACAACTGTGGGAAAGTCAGTGGCAGATTATTGCCCAATATTAAGAAAATGAGGCCTGAATGAAATACTGATTAATAGTAGGCTACTTGACTCTGTTCTTGGAAATTGTTTTGGAATCTGCTATTTGCTCATGAAAATTTTTGTCTGCCTCTTCTTTTCACCAGTCCCCTCCCTTCCCTTCTCCAACCAGTTTGGGGGGTCTACCATATCTCCCCAAATAATCCACTTGGTGAGAAGAGACAAAATCTTGTATCTGCAGCAGCTGAACCTCTTGGCCGGGCCCATCGTCCTAGATTAGAATTCAGGGTTGAAATGGGCAGTTCTAACCAGGTTGTATGTTTGCTCTTGTCCTGGAACTTCAACGCTTTAATATACAGATGGGGATTTCTGCTGGTGCTAGAAATGGGACAAGATCGATATACTCCTTTGAAAAGAAATATCAATAAATATCGCTGAATAAGCACGCCACATCCACAAAGAAAAGGGCAATTAACAAGAATGCTGGCAAACCAAATCCAAATTTAATATCTATACATCCATTCTGCCTGTGGCATTCTCTCTCAACTTTTGGTTGATGAGGTCATCCATCATTCTGGCTCTGATCTACTTGCCACATAGGTGGAGAGCAAATTATCTCTTGAAAGGATTTTTACAGTGGAAAAAATCATACTTGACCCAAATCTTGCAGAAGGTAGCATTAGTTGCTAAACTCACTTGAACTGGAATTACTCCCTGAAGACTTTCTTGAGTCCATTCTTAAGATACTAACCTGATGCACAAACTAAACTGGTCATGGCTCAATCAATCATATTTATTGAGCATTTACTGCGTGCAGAGCACTGTACTAAGCTTGGGAGAGTACAATGAAACGGAGTTACTAGACATGTTCCCTGCCCACGATGAGTTCACAGTCTAGAGGACAAGGCTCAGTTCATTACTTCAACTTTGAACTAGCATTGTGTCCAATCCTGTCACTACTGTTGTGGTTGAGGTTCTTTTATTTGGCTTAGTATTAGTATTATTATGGTATTTGTTAAGCACTTACTAAATGCCAAGTACTGTTCTAAGCACCGGGGTAAATACAAGGTAATCAGGTTGTCTCACGTGGAGCTCACACTCTTAATCCTCATTTTAGAAATGAGGGAACTGAGGCCCAGAGAAGTGAAGTGACTTTCCCAAGGTCACACAGCAGACAAATGGCAGAGCTGGGATTAGAACCCATGTCCTTTGGCTCCCAAGCCTGTGCTCCTGCCACTAGGCCATGCTGCAGTGGTATTTATTAAGCACTTACTATGTGCACTGAACTAATCTAATTACTATGCTCTACTCTACTTACTACGAGCACTGAACTAAAGGGAAAGAATACACACATGGAAATTAGACATGGTCCCTGTCTTACAATCTTAGGTTCTCTCCTTCCCCACTGAGCCACTTTCTTTCGCCTCCCTTATTTCTGAACTACTTAGGGTGTAGAAGAATGGAGGAGAGATGAAAAACAGGTTAGGGGAAGTTAAAAAGTGTCAGAAAACCCCTCTGTCACAGGCACACTCAGTGAAGCTGTCTTCAGCCATTGAGAAACCCAATGTCAGATGTCGTGAGAAACGTAACAGGGAAAAGAAGTCATTCCCAGAGGAAAATGACAAGCACCAAGATCAACAGAGAAGTCTTCTAAATTCATATTGGTGGCAAATAAGAGAACAATCAATCAATGATATTTATAGAGTGCTTACTGTGTGCAAAGCACTGTTCATTCATTGTCATTCATATTTATTGAGTGCTTACTGTGTGCAGAGCACTGTACTAAGTGCTTGGGAGAGTACAGTACAACAATAAGCAGACCCTTTCCCTTCCCACAATGAGCTACAACACAAGAGAGTTGGTAGAGATATTCCCTGCCCCAGTGAACTTCTAACAGGCAAGGGATAAATCTCATATTCCTAATTCATAAGGTCCTAGGTAATCTGTGATTCAATTAATAGTTTAGGTGAAACATTTTAACTAGGCTATTCTAGGTGATCTTTGCATGTAGCAAAGATCAGAGGAGTCAGAGGACCTGGGTTCTAATCCTGCTCCACCCCTTATCTATTTAGTCTAAGTAGGAGGTAGAACAGGTATTAAATCTCCATTTTATTGAGGAAACTGAGCACAGAAGTTAAGTGACTTGCCCAAGGTCACACAACAAACAGTTGGCAGAGTCAAGATTAGAACCCAGGCCCTCTGATTCCCAGGCCTGTGCTCTTCCTACTAGATGGCATTGATTCATAGAACAAAAACAACCCTATCTGTACAATCTTTCGGTAATTCTTTCAGGGAAAGTGGATTTTGGGTCTCCAACTAAGAACAAATTGGAATGAAGAAGAGAAAAAGCAGAAGAGAAGAATGGAAATGGGCTTTTCTGAGTAAAGGGTCTATATAAATGCAAAGTAATGGGAGTAATGATAGAATAATACATTTGCTCCTTATGACCTCAGATGATTTATGCCATTAGATCTATTGTTTTTCATTTATGTCACTTGGCCTTCAGCCACAAAGCCACCGTGGTCTCATTTATTTGTGTTCACCTCATGTTCCTGAAACTTTGTTGGGCTCATCTGTCTCAGAAAAGCTCTTTATCATTTTCTGATGAAACAGGTAAAGGGAGATGAAATAGGAAATTGAGGATTTTCAAGAATAGAAAGGACATCATCATCCCAATTCTCTAATTTCAAAAAAATTCCCTAAATCAATATTTGACCCATAGACTCTAAAGATTGCTAAATTCTAAAAAAAAATATTGTCTCCATTGTTTTCAAAGAGAAGGAGCCCTGAGGATTGGGAGGAGAGAGTGAAATGAGAAAGAAGAGGGGAAAGAAGAGGAGGGGGAGGTAGGGGAACTAGGAAAATGGATGGGTTCTACCTTGGTTCTTCATCTGATGGTGGAGATTTGAATTTTAATAGATTTTTTTTCTCTGTGTATGTGTGTATGTATGTGTGTGCATGCATGCATCCTCTTCCCTTCTTTTCTGCTTGCTCCTCCTATTTTTCCTCTCATTCCCTTCTCTTGCATTGGGAACATTATGGCTTGAATTCCCCCTAAAGCAATTCATCTGTTCTCTTCCTTTCCCAACTCCCCTGCTCTCCAGGTGCACCCATACAGCGTAACTAGATGGGGTGTGAGTAGCATAAAGAGTGTTTGATTGGATTAGATGTGCCCGCCATAGCGAAGCAGTGTGGCTCAGTGGAAAGAGAACGGGCTTTGGAGTCAGAGGTCATGGGTTCAAATCCCAACTCCGCCAGCAAGTCACTTAACTTCTCTGGGCCTCAGTTACCTCATCTGTAAAATGGGGATTAAAACTGTGAGCCCCCTGTGGGACAACCTGATCACCTTGTAACCTCCCCAGCACTTAGAACAGTGCTTGGCACATAGTAAGCGTCTAAGAAATACCATAATTATTATTATTATGATCTGATCTAATATAACCCTAAATTGAAGGGATGTGTGACCTTGGCAAGTCACTTAACTTCTCTGGGCCTCAGTTCTCTCATCTGCAAAATGGGGATTAAGACTGTGAACCCCATGTGGGACAGGGACTGTGTCCAACTTGATTAGCTTGTATTTATCCCAGTGCTTAGTATAGTGCCTGGCACACAGTAAATGCTTTACAAATACTGAAAAAAAAAATGGTGCCACATCCATTAGCCTTCTTGGGACCTCCTACCACTCTTTGTGGGGGTTACAGTCATCATAGTTTGGGGACTCTATCACATAGATGGAAGTCAAGTCCACTCTGGGTTTGAGGTAGGGTGTAATGAATGAGGAAAAGTTTTGCCTATACAGGGAATAGGCATGTCAGTAGGTTAAGAGCTGGAAGCAGAAGAAGCCAGATCAAGTTGAGAGATGTGAGGAGGAAAACTGTAGTTTTTGGTTGTTTCTGCTGCTGCTGCTGCTGCCCTACTTTGTTTTGCTTTCTTTGTTTCTTGGGGGTTTTTGTTTATTTGTAGTAAATGCATTTACTGAGCCTCTTCTGATTGTAATCCACTATACTAATTTCTGGGGAAAGCACATGCATTCCCTGGCCATAAAGAGCTTCCTTCCTTCTTATTACCTACTTCTTCCCTTCCTTCTCCTCACCTCCAATCACCAGTTCCAGCCCCATTATTACGAATAATAATTGTGGTATCTTTAAAGTCTCTACTATGTGCTCAACACTGGGCTAAGCTCTGGGGTAGATTCATTCATTCAGTTGTATTTATTGAGCACTTACTGTGTGCAGAGCACTGTATTAAGCACTTGGGAAGTACAAGCTGGCAACATCTAGAGACGGTCCCTACCCAACAGTGGGCTCACAGTCCACTGTGATTAGTCATTCAAGGGAGATCATTCCGTTACTCTACAGACAACATTTCTGCACTGGAAAAGTAAAATGCAGTGTAACATTTTTAAAAGCCAGTAGATAAAACGGTCTGTTAAATTGTGAATGAGATAGAGGCCCAGGGCTTTCCTCTGGCAAAGCCAAGCCAGAGACAATTAACTGGATAATTCAAATATGCTTCCATCAGAAAATGGGCATTAGAGATGTTTTTATAAATGTGCACCATCTCAATTCCTTATTTTACTTACATTGGTGTCTGTCTCTCTTTCTAGACTGTAAGATCGTTGTGGGCAGGGAATGTGTCTGCCCACTCTGTTATATAGTTCTCTCCCAAGTACTCTGTATATAGTAAGCATTAGTAAATACCATCATTAATTGATTGATTTGGTACAGTGCTCGGCACTGATACGTTTTGAAGTATAGACCAAGTCGGAAACCAAGGATGTGGCTTCTACAATACCCGGTGGTCACTTGCTCCATCAGCAAACTCGTTACCGTCCATCAAAGAAATGTTTTATTGGCAACAAAGACTATGGCCTAGCTTTATTCTCTATTGGTGAGTTTCACCGTAACATTCTTTCCCATGAGAAATTCCTTCACCTCTCCTGTGAGGTTGTGGCAGATTAAAAAAATAAAACGGACAAACCATATAGGGGTGGTCCTTTTGAGTGGCAGTTTCTTCTTAATATAGCCAGGGAGGATTGATCCTAGAGACTTAATCAGACTGGAAAGGAAATCTTCCATCTTTAGGTAGATCCACACCAACAAAGTGTAGAAGCAAGGTCATTCTTGATTTTTTAGATTAACGTGAATTCAACTCACAATTTCACTTTGCCTCTTCACTTCCATTTCACTGTGGATATTTTTTTTAGTAGGAAAGAAAGATCTTTTCTGTCAGCTTTTCTTAAAAACTTGGATTTGGGGCTATCATGGGGCAGAGAAGATGAAAATGATTTCAATATATCAAAAAAATGAATCAACGGATGTCATTCTTTCATCCTCTACTCGGCTCATAGAATTCCCATGTTTCAACTTTGCTTTTCATCCACTTTCCTTGCAGCTGAAAGAGATATCAGTGTCTACTGCGGTGTGCAAGCCATCACAATGAAGATTAATTTTTGCACAGTTCTCTTTTCGGGTTATTCTGAAACAGATTTGGCGCTGAATGGAAAACACGGGGATTCCCACTGCAGGGGATTTATAAATAACAATACCTTTCCGGCCGTGGTCATATTTATCATCAATCTCAGCACCTTGGAGGGCTGTGGAAACAACTTAGTGGTAAGTATTCTCTGCAATTCTTTCATATCTAGGACAATAGCCGGGAAAAAGCCCATTTTTGTGACAAAATTTCAAGTATAATTTAGTTTCTCAGGAAAACAGTTCGAATAATACTGAATAGTCCTCATCTTTCTCCTCTGTAAGAGGCAAATGCACTGATATTCTTTCAACACCTCTTTTTATGGTACTTTGAAAAGCAGCATGTCCTAGTGGATAGACCCTAGATCTGGGAGTTAGAAGGACTCAGATTCCAATCCCGGCTCTGCTACTTGTCTACTGTATGACCTTGGGCAAGTCATTTCACTTCTTTAGGCCTCAGTTACCTCACCTGTTAAGTGGTGATTCTCATGTGGAATGTAGACTGTGTACAACCTGATTAACTTGTATCTGTCCCAGTGTTTAGTCCAGTGTCTTGCACAATAAGCGCTTAACAAATACCATAAATCAGTGGGTTTTAGCTAACTAGTTGAGAAGAAAGCTATTCTTCTATATTCGCCTGGCACACTGCATTCAGTTAGTGTGTACTGATGTGCTGGAATAATAATAATAATGATGATGACATTTATTAAGTGCTTACTATGTGCAAAGCACTGTTCTAAGCACTGGGGAGGTTGCAAGGTGATCAGGTTGTCCCACGGGGGGCTCACAGTCTGAATCCCCATTTTCCAGATGAGGTAACTGAGGCACAGAGAAGTAAAGTGACTTGCCCAAAGTCACACAGGTGACAATGGCGGGGCCAGGATTTGAACCCATGACCACTGACTCCAAAGCCTAGGCTCTTTCCACTGAGCCACGCTTGCTTCTCTCGAACCAAGTCACCTTAATGCATTGATGAGTATCTACATGGGCCCGGGAGCCCAAAGGGACCTGGGTTCTAATCCTGGCTTCACCATGTATCTGCTGGGTGACCTTGGGAAAGTCACGCCACTTCTTTGTGCCTCAGTTCCCTAATCTGTGAAATGGGGATTAAGAGTGTGAGCCCCATGTGGGACAGGGACTGTGTCCAACCTGATTAACCTGTATCTAGCCCAGTGCTTAGTACAGTGCCTGGCACTTAGTAAGTGCTCAACAAGTATCATTATTATTTACATAGTCTGTCTCTATAATAATAATAATAATAATAATAATTGCGGTATTTAAGCACTTACTATGTGCACTATCTCAATTCCTTATTTTACTTACATTGGTCTCTGTCTCTCTAGACTGTAAGATCGTTGTGAGCAGGGAATGTGCTCAACAAATATTATTATTTACATATTGTCAGTCTCTATAATAATAATAATAATTGCGGTATTTAAACCTTACCATGTGCACCATCTCAATTCCTTATTTTACTTACACTGGTGTCTGTCTCTCTAGATTGTAAGATCATTGTGAGCAGGGACTGTGCTCAACAAATATCATTATTATTTACATATTGTCTGTCTATAATAATAATGATAATTGCGGTATTTAAGCACTTACTATGTGCACCATCTCAATTCCTTATTTTACTTACATTGGTGTCTGTCTCTAGACTGTAAGATCGTTGTGAGCAGGGAATGTGCTCAACAAATATCATTATTATTTACATATTGTCAGTCTCTATAATAATAATTGTGGTATTTAAGCACTTACTATGTGCCAGGTACTGTATTAAGTACTGACGTAGATACAGGTTTATGAGGTTCGACCTAGTCCCTATCCCACATGGGGCTCACAGTCTCAATCCCCATTCTACAGATGAGGGAACTGAGGCACAGAGAAGTGCAATGACTCATCTAAGATCACACAGAGACAAATGGCGGAGCCAGGATTAGAACCCATAACCTTCTGGCTCCCAGCCCTGTGCTTTATCCACTATACCATGCTGCTTCTCTATAAGTAACTGATTCTTTTAATGTCACGTGTTCACTCCCAAGGGCCCAGGTCTGACTTGCTATGAAGAAATTAGGATAGAATCGTCTAAAAGGCACTATGTATGGCCGCTCTCCAAAAGACAAATCTGAGCTTCTTAAACATTCTTGGTTTCAGCTGCCCCATAGAGTTTGAGTCAGTTTAGGTGTCCTTTGAGGACAGCTCTTTTATGTATATATGTTTGGACGTATTTATTACTCTATTTGTACATATTTATTCTATTTATTTTATTTTGTTAATATGTTTTGTTTTGTTGTCCGTCTCCCCCTTCTAGACTGTGAGCCCGCTGTTGGGTAGGGACCGTCTCTATATGTTGCCAACTTGTACTTCCCAAGCGCTTAGTACAGTGCTCTGCACTCAGTAAGCACTCAATAAATGCGATTGACTGAATGAATGAATCCAGGCGTCAGAAAGGAAACGCTTGCACAGATTCTGCCTCTCAATGGCAGTAATGGCGGCATGTCACCCTATTGGAAACTACCCCAGAAATAGGCCAACTGGAGCACAACTGTCCTGCTGTCTTGTCACCTTGCCAAGATGGCCCGTAGGTAGACATGGTGCTGAACGCATGCCCCTGGGGATGGTTTAGGTCCACGAGGGATCATTGGCCCATGATAACCGCATGTGTACCACCATCCACTTAATGAAGTGTACACCACACACCACACTGGAACAACCTCTGTGGTTCCAGAAGGAGCAGGAGCCAGGCCTTTGCTAATTTACTCACAGCTCACGATACTCATATGCCACCAGAGATCACCCATGGAAACCAGTCGATTATTTATTTATTTATTTTACTTGTACATATCTATTCTATTTATTTTATTTTGTTAGTATGTTTGGTTTTGTTCTCTGTCTCCCCCTTTTAGACTGTGAGCCCACTGTTGGGTAGGGACTGTCTCTATATGTTGCCAACTTGTACTTCCCAAGCGCCTAGTACAGTGCTCTGCACACAGTAAGCGCTCAATAAATACGATTTGATTGATTGATTAACACACTCAATGACAGGAAATATTTGGGGATTTGCCCGTTCCCTGCCCTAGGCATCCCCGCTTCTGTCATTCTAGGGATTCTCTGGCATTGCCTGGGTTTAGGCAGCTAGTTGAGAAGGGGCAGGGTGGAGTCTCCAGCACTATCAACCAGGGACCCCTGAGACAATCATGCACGAGCATCACACATTTTGTGGCTACAGCTCCGTGTCTGCAGTCCAACTCTTTTCAGCTAATCAGTAAGAAGTGACAGAAAACCAAACACCTTTACCCGAAGAGCCTCCTTTCATTAGCTTGAACTTGTAAGCGCTTGCTTTGTGGCACTAAAGAATGCGTTGGTTTAGGATGCATCTTAAAATGAGGTTTGAGATTGGACCATGGAATTATGAAGCACTGAGTCAATTTCCAGAAAATTCAAGGCTCTGCTGTTTTGGAAGATTCAATTTTCAAACTGGCAGTTCACGATATTCAAATGTACTGGAAATGACTCAAATCTCTACTTCCCTTGTCTATAACAACAAGGCCTAGGTTTTCTCTGTCTCTCTCAAACACAAGCCATCTGATTTCTGTTCTGTAAAGGACGGTTGAGTAATTGTTTCCAAAATCCATCTGTGGCCACCCTTAAGGATTCTTGGGTGGTTTCCAACAGGTTTCTTCAGTTCCGGGACTCAGTGCCTATGGAAACACAACAACCGTACAAATAGGCAACATTTCGGGATATATTGACACCCCAGACCCAGCTGCGATAATCAGCTACCTGCCAGGACTTCTGTACAAATTTAGCTGCAGCTATCCACTGGAATATCTGGTCAACAACACCCAGCTTGCTTCGTAAGTCGGTATTTTGTGTTGGTTGCTTAGTTCTCTCTAAGTGTGAAAGGGTCAAGAGACCTCACCCTCTTCACTCTCCCCTGTCCTTTAAACTCAGTTTGATCCTGTTGACTTCACCTGTTGCTGGTTCTAAACTAGCACATCCTCTTGATAATTTGAGGCCCCCAAATACTCAACGTCTTCAATTACTCCAGTCAGTTCAAGTCAGAAGTCAACTGGAATATTGTCAGTTCTCTTACAGTGCTGGGGTTGTGATTCTGAAGAACCTCAAGTTCACAAAAACTCATTCATTCAATTGTGTTTATTGAGCACTCTCTGTGTGCAGAACACTGTATTAAGCGTTAGGTAGAGAACAATACAATAGGTAGACACCTTCTCTGCCCATCACAAGCTTACAGTCTCTTCGTATTCCTTCATATTTCTTCTTTCTTTCATTTCTTTCTTCATATTTAGTTTCTTCAAATTTCTATCCAGACATTCTTGGGCTATGGGAAGATTATTTTCCAATTTTGCCATCATGTTCTATAAGCATAATGAAAACAGAATTTATCAGAATAATTCTTTGGTTCTGAATTAGATGGTGAATTAGCTAGAGTAGTCCTAGACCATGCAACCTGGGACTGCCATATTCAAGAGCTGGCCCTATTGGGCCCTGTTTTTTGGTGTAAGTGGCTGTATTCCTGATGCCATAGGAAAATCCAATTTTCCTCTCCTGAGGAAACCTGGGGGCCGAATTTCTTGGGCTGTCTCCAATCCGGACTCCTCTCTGTGGGAGGGAAGGCCAGAATCAATGCTTCTAGGCCAGAGTCATCGGCTCTTGGGGTGTTGAGTCCATAGAACAATAATCAATTCCCTCCAGTTCAGCCATTAGTTCTCAACCACACAGAAATGCAATTTCCCCTCAGCTGAGGATTGTGAAAAAGACTGAGAGGACAGAGTTTGCCTCTAAGTGGGTGAAAAGGAGAATATATGAGTGGATGGAGCAGGAAAGTGAGAAAGGAGGTAAAAGAAAGGAAATTGTGACAGGGATATGAGTTATGTCAAGATTTATGACAAGCCTCCGAATGTGTTGCTTAATCCAGTGGCGAATTGTTCTTCTCCCATGAAAAACTACTTACCACAGGCACATTTAAATTCTGCGTGAAAGGCAATCTTTGTGCAGGGCAATATACAAAGTTTAATGCATGGAAACAAATGCTCTAGGCATGGAAACACCACTGAGAACCTGTTCCTTCACACAACTCTGCTCCCTTTCTAGTTATTTACCTGGTCCTGTTATTTATCCTGGTCCTGGTCTCATTAAAGTCAGTCAGGCTTATTTATTTATTTATTTCCCCACACATTCCTTTTTTGCGGAACTTTATTACCCAGAACATAAAATTCACTTCTCGCTGAAAGTTCTAGTATAAAATCTCTTCAACTGGTTTCCTCTTTTCGATTGCACATTAGGTCTTCTGCGGCTATATCTGTGAGAGAGAACAATGGTACGTTTGTCAGTACTTTGAATCTCCTGCTGTACAATGTAAGTAGGAAAGGTAAAGGGCTTTATTTATACGTCATCTGATATTCACCTTTTCTCTAAGGTTTATTCTGTATACTGCCAGGTTTGGTTATCAGGAGGTGGGGGGAATCCTTAAATAAATCCACCTGAATTCAACTCTAGCTGGTCAAACTGCATGGATCTTGAAGATGAAGAGGTGCTGCAGAGACCAAAGCATTTCCTCTCCTTATGAATGTGTTTCTAATCAGATCCCATCAATTTGATTCTATAAATTTACAAGAAGTATCTTACCTCTCTGTTGATCGAACAGGGGCCATTAATCTATTTCTTAGCTCACCCAACTAGAAACTTTTTGAAATATTGGATTTTTGAAAGGTAAAAAATGTAAGGAAAACATAAAAATGATACTTCTTAGGAGGTAGGTTTGGTGCTTAAATGTGGTCATCTTTTCAATATGAGTGTTTAGTCATGGACAGTTCTTTCACAACTGATATAATTTGAATTGATTACACTGCGTTATCTAAACTTTCTCATGTAAAATGGACATTTGTGAAGAAATGTGAAAAATACATGGATTTCTATTTATAACAGCCACATTAATCCCCAAAATGATATTTTCATGTTGATTAAAAATTTTTATTCATACATTTTAAAGGCCTGATTTAAATATCAACTTTTCAATCTATCAAGAATCATTTTGGTAAATTATGAATCTGATTTTTGCATTATTATTCATGTCATCATGGCACCGAGTTGTAATTCAGGCAACTGATTTAAAAGTCAGGGCTTTATACTTGGAGTATAATGAGCTATAAATATTGAAGTACACCATTTTCCAAAGGCTTTAAAAAATCTTGTTTATAAGTTCATATTCTGACACCACAGAGTTCCTAAAAAAAAAAAACACACAAAAAAATTAAAATGTGTTGGGATGAAGATTGCATTTCTGTTATTTTCAAACCATCTTTACAGTGGAGAAGCTGCCAAGTTATTTAGACTAAAGGTTCAGTAAATTTGGGTCAAACCCATTTGTGAATGAGAGGAAATTTCACAGTGTTAAGGAATAGCATTTATATCAATTCTCCCAAATGAAAAAAAATTACTTTCAAATTGGCTCCTATTTTCAAAGTGTTTGGGATAGAGGTTTAGAGGACCAAAACAGATTTGGGAAAGTTAAAATGGTAGTAAAGTGAGTTATTTTTCTAGAAAAAGTGAGCAGAGATGTCCCAAACCACAATTCATTGCACTAGAAAAGGGCTGGTGTATTCTTTGGCTTTGTGGTTACTAGGTCAAATATCAGCTTTTAACTTCCGTTGGAGCAAGTGTGTGACACACAAAATTGTCAGAGTGTGGATCTACCTTGCATTTGAGAAGCAGAATTTTCCTTTATAAAGTAGCCCTGTACATCCATTTGAAACCCTCTAGACATCTGTGAGAATTGTGTACTTTATACAATATTTGCTTAAATGGGTGAAATTATGATGGTCTTCTGTTCTCCAAATGGTTGCTGACTCCAGAGAAGCTCTGACCCAATCTATACAATTTTTGCTTTACCAGGAGTTGTGAAAGTGGAGACAGAGGGGATGATAAGGTGGGACTAGATTATGGGTTTCTGGTACCTGCAGGACCCAGAGCCTGTTTAGGTAGCAGGCGTGCTTGGAATATTTCTAAGGAAATATTCTGAGTCAGTGATTCTCAGAAACCCACCCATGAGTTCTTAATCAACCAGTGGTATTTATTGAGCACTTACTGCATGCAGAGCACTATGCTAAGCGCTTGGGAAAGAACCTCATAATAGAGTGGATAGATACAACTCCGTCCCTCAAGGAGCTGACATGGGTTGCTGAGACTTAGTGGTATCCCCTTAAAGACTACCACTGAATTATTGCCTGCCTCTAAGATTGACCCGGTCCTGAATTGATATGCTGAGCACAACGTTCTTCCTAATGGGAGAGTGAGATGGTCTATAACTTGTAGGCCCCACAAAACACTTTTGGGAGGAAGGTAAGAAGCAGCTTAGCCTACTGGAAAGAGTACAGGTCCGGGAGCCAGAGGACTTGGGTATTATTATTATTACGATGTTTGTTAAGCACCTAGTAGGTGTCAAACACCGTTCTAAGTGCTGGGGTAGATACAAGTTTGGATACAGTCTCTGTCCTGCATGGGACTCACAATCTAAATTGGAGGGAGAACTTGTTTTCTGGGGCACTTGGACAAGTCTCTTAACTTCTCCAAGCCTCAGTTACCTCAGCTGTAAAATGGGGATTAAATCCTCCTCCCTCCGACGTAGACTGTGAGCTCTTTGTGGGGCAGGAATTATGTGCAACCTATTTCACCTCCTAAGATGATTGTGTTTGGCCCTGGCCTGGAGGCTAGAGAAAATGTCTAGATGACCTCAGAATCCCTAGGTGTAGCACACTTCTGCCAAAGAAATGAGTAGACATTTTGCAATTCTATCACCGTTTTGCTGTCAACTGATGCTGTTGTGATATCTGATGGGGTTTTTTGTTTTATAACCAGGATTCAACCTACAGTCAGCAACTGATTATCCCCAGCACAGGATTACCTTTGAAAACCAAAATCTTTGCGGCAGTGAGAGCCACCAACTTGGATGGCAGGTATTGTTGAACTCCTATTTTTGTTGGTTGAAAAATTATGCTTCCCTCAAGCCTCATGCATCATAAAACCAGCTTATGAATTTTGATTTCAATTTATAAATTGCATTCCCCTCTGGGAATGTGAACAAATAGAAACAACAAATTATAACGGAATAAACATTGATGAGAATAGTAACAGTATTTATTGAGCACCTACAGTGAGCAGAGGACTGCTTCAGGCATTTGAGGAGCACACAGAAAATGTGATTCCCTCCCTTCATAGAGAGGGAATCACAGTCTCTTCTGGGTCTTCTAAAATTTCTGACTCCACTCACTGCCTTGGGAAACTCACCAGCTATCCTTGTTACCACTTTTATGTGGATGACTCCCAAATCTACATATGCAGCCCTGACTTTCCATCTAGTGACCCCATTCCTCCTCTTCTGAATTTTCCCATTTCTGGTGATACCACCATCCCAGTCTTAGAAGTCTGCAATCTTGGTGTCATTCATGACTCCTTACTCCCTTTCATCTTCAAGCAACTAAGAATTACTGCTGATTCTTTACCTACCTCATCTCTCAGGTTTGCCCCCTCCTCTCCATCCATCTCCTCTGGTCCAGATTTTTGTCATATCCTGGATTATGCTATATGCTACTGCCCAGATCATCTTGAAATAGTCCTTGGCAGACATATCTGTCCATTCCTCAAAAGCCTCTAAAGGCTTCTCATCTTCCTGTGCTTAGTACAGTGCCTGGCACATAGTAGGTGCTTAACAAATGCTGCAATTATTATTATTAATTATTCCACCTCAAGCAAAAACTCACTATTGACTTCAATGCTCTTCTCCAGCTTTTTCTGCCTTACTCTCTACCTGCCACTATTTGCAAATCTTTTCTATCTCCCCAGTTAGAGTTTAAACTCTTTTTGTTGCACTCTTTTAAGTACTTGGTATAGCACTTTGCCCTCAATAGGCCCACAACAAATATCACTGATGGACTGTTTGATAACAAAGACATCAGAGTTCCATTTTATGTTTCTATAAGGAAGAGAGAGATTCAAAATGGCAGGTTGAAGAAGAAAGGAATAATTAAAATATAAGCCTAGAACCTTACTGGGTTCAGGCCGGAATTGTTCAAATTGAGAACAGAATTCCAAAGATGAAGGTCCTGTCTAAAAACCTCAGTGCTTTAAACCTGGGCAATTACAGTAGGACCAGTTTAATCAATCAGTGGTATTTATTGTTTACTGTGTGCAGCGCACTGAACTACTCACTTGGGAGAATACAATTTTACAGAGTTGGTAGACACTTTCTCTGCCCACAACAAGCTTACAGTCCAGAGGGGAAAATTTTCATTGCCTTGAGATTCAAGATGGATATAGTGGGGACAAGACATATCTTTTCACCCAACATGACTAAATATGAATCAATATATTCCAATCACTGAAATGAACCCAGCTCCAATTTTAGCGAAAAGTCTAGCCACCATTGTTTGACAAATCACCTGCTCAGGCTGTGAGCTATCAACAGCAGCCTCCTCCCCGCAGTCCACCTTAACACAGGGACCTAGTTCTTATACGATAAACTCCAGTCTGATATGGGTGGGAATTATGGTCAAATTTATGTCAGTCTGGTTAGTATTCCATTAATGTCCATCCACTTCTCTTGGGGTTTGAATGGGTGGGGATGGGTTGCATGGGTACAGAACAGTTGAGCCGTAATGGTGTATTCATAAGCATGTTAACACAAATCCCCTGTGTTACCTAATAATAATTGTGGTATTTGTTAAGCTAAAAAACGTGGCTATAAGCTAATGGGGCTGGACACAGTCCCTGTCCCACTTGGGGCTCACGGTCTTCATCCCAATTGTACAAATGAGGTAAATGAGGCACAGAGAAGTGAAGTGACTTGCCCAAGATCGCACAACAGAAATGTGGCAGGGCTGGGATTAGAAGCCTTCTGACTTCCAGATAGGCCGTGCAATCAGAACATGATCAGTCACAGATGAACATCTTCTACACACCAATATGGTGTTTCCCAAAATAAAACATCTCAGAAATATTCATAGTTGGGGGCAAAATCATTTTAAATACTTGGATTCAGATTAAGACTCTTAACCAATAAGAAACATCTCCAATCAGTCAAACAATCATATTTATCGAGCCCTTACTTTGTGCAGAGAACTGTACTAAGCGCTTGGGAGAGTATGAAGTAGCAGACGCATTTCTGCCCACAATGAGCTGAACAGAAAATTGCTAGGAATTTACTCTTCAGGTCAGGATGTTGGCTGTTTTTTGGGCTGCATTTTATCTGTCCGATAATGATTGCCCCCAAAAGTGGATCTGATACTAGATCATGTTTTCCTGCTCATATAGATGGAACGTGTTGATGGATTACTGCTACACCACTCCATCCGGAAACCCCAATGATGACGTCCGCTATGACCTCTTCTTTAGGTGGGTACTCCTTCAGCCTGCCAGGTTGGACAGAGTCCCTGGCCCACATGGGCCTCAGAGTCTTAATCCCCATTTTGCTGAGGCACAGAGAAATTAAGGTCACCCAAATTAAGGTAAGCGGCAGAGCCGGGATTAGAACTCAGGCTCTCCGACTACCAGGCCTGTCTTCTTTCCACGAGGCCCCGCTGCTTCTCTAACAAAGCAGGTTGGGACATCCCTAAATGAAATCTGGCATCTTGTCTTTTAGCTTCTTAGTAGGCTCTTTGAAATAAATGAGCTTTAATTGAGGATGTGCGCTGCTGTTTTTGAAAGAAATGAATGGTGAGTTCCTGATCCCGCATGACAGTCCCTGTCTCCATGCTTTCGAAAATGCAGCTGCAACAAGGACCCTCAGACGACCATCATCGAGAACGGCAAGAGCCAACTAGGACGGTTTTCTTTCGAAGTGTTCCGCTTTGTGAAACACAAAAACCAGAAAATGTCCACCGTCTTCCTGCATTGCGTGACCAAGCTTTGTCGAGCAGATGACTGCCCCTTGCTCACTCCTGTAAGTGCCCAGAGGGCTTTTCAAGAGTTTCCACTCCAGATCCGTAAAGGCCAAGGGCTCACCTAAGGCTGACAATCGGCTTCCAAATGGAATATTTAAGGCTACTATTTTCCATGACTCTTTCTGTTCTTCAGGTTCCGGCTTGGACTCAATGGTCAGTGCAGATCAACATAGGTGTTTTTATTTTATTTTTTGGTATTTGTTAAGCACTATGTGTAGTTGTAGTATTTGTTAAGCACTTACTATGTACCTGTCTGGGGTGGATACAAACAAATCGGGTTGGACACAGTCCTTATACCAAATGGGGCTCACAGTCTTAATCCCTATGCTATAGATGAGATGACTTGAGGCCCAGAGAATAATAATAATAATAATGATGGCATTTGGTAAGTGCTTACTATGTGCAAAGCACTGTTCTAAGCGCTGGGGAGGATACAAGGTGATCAGGTTGTCCCATGTGGAGCTCACAGTCAGTCTCCAGGCACATAGAAGTTAAGTGACTTACCCAAGGTCACACAGCGGACAAGTGGCAGAGTCAGATTTAGAACTCAGTTCCTTCTGATTCCCAGACTCGTGCTCTATTAGGTTATGTTGCTTCTCTGAAGGTTCTTGCTCCAATTTTAGTGACTGGATTTATAAAGGTTTGGGGCAAAAGGAAGGAGACAGACAGAGGCCATTTTGCGATGGGAAGATAGTGGAAACCTGAGCCATGAACAGAAAGGAAAATCCTGTGGAAGCTTGATGCGCAGTAATTACCTCCCAGAAGCACGCATGCTCCACCTGGGTAGAAGGAAGTCATTTCCGTTTTCATTAACACTTCAGATCTGCAGTCACCGAGAAAGGAGAGATGCGGGTAGGAAAACCACATGGAGTCCCCAGAGTTCTTCGGGAAGTGCTGTTATCACCGCTGGACCCATCATCACTCGCAGCGGTAAGACTCATCCAGCTTTTCTGTGTAGATTCCAAATTTCCAAACTTTAATCTGCAAATGGTCCCAGCGATAGGCCTCCCTTTTCTTTCCATTTCATGAATTCATTCACTCATTATCCTTCCCACCCTTTTTGAAATGAAAATAACACAAAGCAACCAAAGTTCAGAACTAACTCACGTTGATGAGTATCCCTAATCACCCCACTGTGACCCTGTTTCATAAATTGTTTATTCATAATAACAATAATAATAATGTTGATGAAATTTAAGTGCTTATTATGTGCCAAGCACTGTTCTAAGCAATGGGGAAGATTATAAGGTAATCAGATTGTCCCACGTGGGGCTCACAGTCATAGTTCCCATTTTACAGATGAGGGAATTTAGGAAGAAGTGAAGTGACTTGCCAAAGACCACACTGCAGACAAGTGGCAGAGCTGGGATTAGAGCCCATGTTGTTTGACTCCCAAACTCATGGTTTTTCCATGAAGCCACGCTGCTTCTCAATAATAATGAAAATAAAGGTAACTGTTAAGTGCTCACTATGTGCCCAGCGCTGAGGTAGATATAAGGTAATCAGATTGGACACAGTCCTTGTCCCACACGGGGCTCACCGTCTCAGTCCCCATTTTACAGATGACGTAACTGAAGCCCAGAGAAGTTAAATGATTTACCCGAGGTCATACAGCAAACATGGGGGAGCCAGGATTAGAACCCAGGTCCTTCTGGCTCCCACGTCTACGCTCTATCCACTAAGCCATGTGGCTTCTCAATATTAATATTAGTGTCTATCTCTCTAGATTTAAGTTCCTTGGGGGTACTTTCTCAGATGCGTAGCGCAGCACTCAGTCAGGGCTCAATAAATATGTGTTGACTGAGTGATCATTTATCAGTAGATTTTAGATTTATCAAGCTGCTTTAGAGAGCAGCCTGGATCAGTTGAAAGAGCACGGGTTTTGAAGTCAGAGGTCTTGGGTTCAAATCCCACCTCCGCCAATTGTCAGCTGGGTGACTTTGGGCAAGTCACAACTTCTCTGGGCCTCAGTTACCTCATCTGTAAAATGGGGATTTAGACTGTGAGCCCCCCATGGGACAACCTGATCACCTTGTAACCTCCCCAGCACTTAGAACAATGCTTTGCACACAGTAAGCACTTAATAAATGCTATTATTATTATTATTATCAGTAATGGTTGAGCACTTATTCCGTGGAGTGTTGGGCTCTGGCTGTTTACTACCCACAGAGCACTGGACCGGTCTGAAGGGGGATATCAGAGCAGGGAGATTTATCTTCCAATTCTGGCTTCCAAGTGACCTGTGGAATTGATTTCCAGGGGAATATCCCATCCCTTCTTCCTCGCCACACACACACATTCTTCTTCCACATCATTGTTCCAACTGAGGGGCTTTCCAGGAAGATGATTAGAAGCTGTTCCAATTCTAGTGCCTATGTGCTTAATCTGCTTTTTCTGGTGCATCTTCCAAGTGTGGGGCACCGAGGAGATTTTTCCGAAAACCAAAAAACGAGGGACCTGAAAGAAAGGTCACTCAATCATATTTATGGAGCACTGACTGTGTGCAGAGTACTGCACTAAGCGCTTGGGAGACTACAGTATGACAGACATAGTCCTTGCCCACAGTGAGGTGATGGGAGCCAATCTGAGAGACCTCTCTCAACTCCCAACCCATTCCTGCCTCACTAATTGGATGCACATACCAAACGGCCTGCTCTGCAGGTTCAGTGTGTTTTAGAGTCAAATCCTCAGGCAAGGGTTCTACTAAATATCTTAGTAGTAATAGTTGTTATTTAGGTGATTTCTGCATGCGGAGACTGTGAGCCCACTGTTGGGTAGGGACTGTCTCTATATGTTGCCAACTTGTACTTCCCAAGCACTTAATATAGTGCTCTGCACACAGTAAGCACTCAATAAATATGATTGATTGATTGGGAGAAAATACACAGGTAAGAATTAAACAGTGGCCCTGTCTCTCTTGGGGCTCCCAAGCTAAATTTGGGAAGTAGTTAGTGGATAGAGCAGGAGCCTGGGAACCAAAAGGATGTAAATTCTAATCCCAGCTCTGCCACTTGTCTTTTGGGTGACCTTGGACAAGTCACTTCACTTCTCTGTGCCTCAGTTACCTCATCTATAAAATGGGGAATAAAGCTGTGAGCCCCGTGTGGAACAGGGACTGTGTCCAACTTGATTATCTTATATCTACCCCAGCTCTTAGTCCAATGGCTAGTACATAGTAAGTGCTTAAATACCACAATTATTAAAATGTTTTGAGGGTCTTTCCCCATCCCAACTTATAAAAATGAACAAATTCAGATCCATTGGAGGCATTTGGGCAATAGCCTGAAGGCTCCTCGTCCCCAGCATCTGGATGAGTTTGGAAAACCTGACACCTCTAAGACCTCTGCTCCAAAATGAGGAAAGCAGTAATATTTCCCAGGTGGCACTCCTTTGAAACATTTCCAGGCTCTGACAGAGAGGAAAAACCAACGAGTGACTTGCTCTGAGCCTCCACTTACTTCTGAGCCACCACCAGCAGTCTTGCCAAGTAAAGAGGAAATACAAATGAAGATAATCAAGCTGGTTTCATTATGGGACATCAGAGGTGAACAGAGAGAGATGGGAGGGAAAAAAATGCTTCCTTACTTAATCTAGGGTCATGACGTCAAGTAGCCCTTAAGCTTTGAATAACACATTTTAAATGGCAAAATGAGATAGAAACTCTCAACGGGGCTATTTATTTCATTTGGTCATTACATGAGGGCACGTCTGTGCTGAACTAAGGGTAGTAATTTTACAGAATAGGGTAGAAAAAGTTGTCACCCCTTTCAAATAAGCAGACACTAATTGATGACTATTTTTCTAGTAGTATAAAAAATGACATAGTAATAGCCACATTAAAAAATGAAAGAATGTCATTCAGTTAATGGAATGAGGGGGCCTGACAGTTGAAGAAACGGGTAAAGGGTAGCCAGCATGAGTGGAAGAAGAAAGAGTAAATGGATCTCAGGATGATATAAGTTTGTCCTGTTGGAACTTCCCCATGTTTTCTCAAGTCAGGTTCAACTATTCTGAAGGAGGCTGTTGAGGAAGGAAGGGATAATAGGAGTTAAAGGCTCAGACATAATGTTAATAATGCAACTTTTTTTTCTTTTATTCAGATGAGACACCCACCAACAATTCACAGCTTGGTAAGTTGATCTAGATTTAAGAAATGCATCAGAAGGGTTGTATTGGAGCTGTGGAGGGACAGGGACAAATTTTATTCAAATCTTCATTTCACATTCTCTTACGTAGACTGAGGTCCACGTGGGACAGGGACTGTGTCCAATCTGATTAAGTTGTATGTAGCCCAGCTCTTAGTACAGTGCAAGACATGCATTAAGTGCTGAACACATACCATTAAAAAAACAAGGATATCAGTTACCCAAGGAAACTCCAGACATCTTACGGAGTGGGGAGCAGTGTGATTTAGCAGGAAAGAAATTATGGCTTATTTTAAAATGATCAAACCTCTCAGATAAAAAAAATTCTAAATGCATGTTGATTCCATCATAGAAATATTCATTATTAATCTCACAATTGTGTCACATTGACTTACGTAGGTGGAGGCAAAAATGGGATCGATACTTAAAATTGACTTTGATCAATCAATTGCTAGAATTCACTGAGCTCTTACTGTGTGCACAGCACTATACTAAGCACATGGGGGATTAAAATACAACAGAGTTGGCAGAACCGTTCTTGATCCACAATAAGCTTACAACCCAGAAGGGGAGACAGGTATTAATATAAAAGAATATTAAGGCTTAGGCACTTTGGCAGTGAAAATGTTAATAATAAAAATATACCAAAAAAAGTTGAAGGTTTGTGGGGTTAACATTATAAAAAAAGTGATTTGGGGAGATAAACTGGGACAAGTTAGGATAGACCTTAAAAATCCCTTACCCTGGCTGTGTTATGTCTCGAGAATCCTGAGCTGCTGTGTTCGTTACCTTGAAAAAAGGTCAGCATTTTGTCTGTCCTGGTGGCATTTTACTGAATGAAACTTAAATCAAGTGTCTAAACCTTTATAGCGAGCCACCGCGGTGAGTCAGAAAATCTTTTATACCCTGTTTGGGTCGCCCCTCCCGGCAAATGAAAAGTGTCATTGTTATTAAGGTCAGGTTCAGCTCCTGAGACGTTAGTAGCTCTCTGCAGGAGGACACCTGTAATGAACAACTTCATGACTCTCGGGTGATGGGAAAAAGAGAACGGGGCCCTTACATCTCTGTGTGTTTTGCTCCTCTGCAGGCTCTGCGAATGGACCTCCTTTCCAACTGAATCCTTTGACCAGTGCTCTGATATCAGGAATCATTATTTTGGGAGTCCTAAGCTTTTCCCTTTTCATTTACTCCCTGGCTCTCTTGCACAGGAAGGATCCCACCAGGTTTGTTTTGGACGGTATAAGAAACCCAGTGTTTGACTAACTGCCACGGTCACCTTGAGCCCTGGAGATCGCCTTGCTTGTCTGCGACGCGATCAATTCCACGCCAAGGCAGGGTTTGGTCAGAATCGAATGTTCACTCTGAAACTGTAGTCTAGCTAGGCTTCGTTCTGTAGATGGTAATGGTGGTGCCAGTGAGCGCATTTAGGCTGTTGCTAGTGGCATGTGTGTATAGGGGATCAGACCTCTCTCCCTCCATCGCACGGAGTCGTCCTTCCGTGAGTCGAAACGGCAGGACTTGAACTGGATGGGATCCGCCCAGTTCTGACACCTTTCTGTTTTTGAGATCTAGTGTTTCTTGGTTGGATTTGGGGTGAAGAGCTGGGAAATATACCTACATCTGAGGAAGGGAGTCTGATACCTCCATTTTCCTTAGAATGAAAATCATGTCAAAATGGCCCAGAGCGTCCCACTGGGATCTGCTTCTATCTTCTTCATGTTTGGGGTTGCTTATATCAATCAATCTATGGTATTTATTGAGTGCTTGCTATGTGTAGAGCACCATATGGAGCATTTGGAAGAGTACAGCACAACAGAATTAGTGGACACAGTCCCTGCCCATAACTACCTTGTAGCCTAGAGGATCCCACTATAGTGTGGTGCCCTCCTGATAGTAAGCTATTGTACTGGATCATGGAATGCCCGTTTCTCACAGCAAATGGTGCACGATAGAACCACTCAAACAAAATAAAACTGTTCAGTTTACCATTCATTCGAGTAAAGGAGAACGAATCAGGTTTTCCATAGACTCCTTTCTTCGTTCTAGCTACAGTAAAAGGAACCTTTTCCTGAATATCCCCCTAATTCCTTGAATTAGCTGATGCCATTTCTGAAAGTTCATTTTTCTCCAATCAGAAAATGGCTCTGTGAAGTCTGGGAGAATCCTGCTCACTATGATGCATCTTAGCTGATTCCTACTTTTTGTAGACAAGTGACCTTCCCATTTTTGCAAGGATTTTATCCCAAGCAAGAATGGGTAATACAGGCCTTGTTTTTGTTAAATCAACACAACTCTTTGAGCAACTTTTTTTTTTTGAAGTGCTAGAGGAGCGCAGAAAGAGTTTAACCTGTTGGAGAAGACTTCTAATTGATAGTCAAAGCTTTTACCATGCCCCAGAAAACTTACTTCCTCTCCAGGAGCCCCTCAGGTGGTGAAATAGAGAAAATCAACTTTTTCTGGTCCACCTGCTTGCCATATCTTGGTACTCATCCTGAATTAGTGATTGGTCACCTTGAAGTCTGCTATAAAGGAAAAACAGCTTGGAAGAAAATAACTTATTTACCAGTAAGTTATGAATGACTCTGCAGGACTCATTTTGCTCACACCATCTTCAAAGGCACAGAATTTAGAAAGGCTTATGTATTTAAAAGTGTGTCATCTGCAAATCTTTTCCCTGTTTAATGTATTTTCTTCTTGCTGGAGTGGAAAAAAAAATAACTGCAGGAGAAACTGAACACGCACCACTTCTACCCAGACATCACTGACTCCTTCTCTACACTGTCTGCTAAGAACTCATGTTGGAGGGCCTGGGTTCGAATCACACCTCAGTCAAATGTTTGCTGTGTGACCTTGGGCAAGTCATTTAACTTCTCTGTGCCTCAGTTTCCTCAACTGTAAAATGGGGATCAGAAACCTGTTCTCCCTCCTACTTAGACTATGAACCCCATAAGGGACAGGGACTGTGTCCAACCTACCCAAGCACTTAGCCAGTGTTTGACACAAGTAAGCGCTTAAAAAATACCAAAAAAAAATGGCAGGATAGAAAGACTGAGAAGGTCTCTGTGAATGTCATTATTTGTTTCTAGGTGAGCTACATTATTTTAGTTGAAAAATCTGATCACTGAAATGCCATCCCAAGCATGAATGTCTTCTCCTTACCTCCCAGGATCCATAAGAGTGTATATGTGGAGAAGTGGGGAATTAAAGACTCCCAGCATTCTGGTGTCTCTTGACTACCAATTTCCAGAATGCTTTAGGATCTAAACTGGGCATGTACTTAACTGAGCATGCTTCAGGCCAGTCATGGAACCCAAGGATTTAAGGTGAACAAATGCAGGTTGATGGCTGGTAGGTTGACAGGGTAAGCTAATTCCTGGGTATCAGTCTACTTTTCTGAAATGGCCTAGAGCAGCTTACAAAATCCAAAGACTGTCCCCATTAGGCTGATATGCATAGTTTGTCTAGATATCCTTGAAGCCAGTTGTGTACACTCGCTTGGATTTCTATCTTTTGGGAATGGGCCAACTCTCCGAAGCTCATTCCCAATAGCATAATATTGTACATATACCCTTTGGGAACATTTCTTAACCTGATACATCGAAGATCTCTTTTATGCAACACAGCATGAAAGGAGAGAATCAGACTTCTAATGAGGAAAAAAAGACAAGTTGGGTTTTTTTCTCCTTACCTGGGAGGGCTTCTGGAAGGCTCATTGTTTTGTGGATTCTCTATATGCCATCAGCGGAGAATTGTCAAGAAATACTGGGCATGTTTTCTTTCCATTTTAATACCTCAAACAGTTTTTTTGGTTGTTTTTTTTTTTTTTGCACTTCAGTGGTAAGGTCTGATGATATGTAAAAGGTGGTTGTTTCGTAAAACAATAAAAACACTTGAAGAAAAATCCTTATGAACTTTTGTTGAGGGGAAAAAAGCACTTTTTGTCTTTGGTTTAGAGCAGGGTGTTCATATGATAAGCTTTTAGATGAAGTAGATGAGAGACCAAACACATTTAAGAAATGAGCTGGTTGATTATCTAGGATTCAAATTTGGTAAGCTTATGTTCCTGACTTAGAGAAATCCTGGGGGAGCAGGTGGGGTGACACGGTCTTTGGTCATAGGGAATATTATCAAATGGCAAGTTAGAAGCCCTCCTGGATATGAGGCCACTGAGCAGACTGGCCCTATCAAATCCACTGCAAAGACAGGTAAGTGCTGCCTATCACTGACAATTAAAAAACAGTAGTATTTGTTAAGCAATACTATGTGCCAGACACTGTAGTAAGCGCTGGGGTTGATACAAGATAATCAGGTTGTATTATCCCAGTCCTTGTCCCCCATGGGGCTCACCGTCTTAATCCCCATTCTACAGATGAGGTAACTGAGTCACAGAGAAGTGAAGTGCTTTGCCCAAGGTCTCATAGCAGACAAGGGGCAGAGCTGGGATTAGAACCCAGGTAATTCTCACTTCCAGGTCCATGCTCTATCCACGAGGTCCATGGGCAAGATGTTTTTCCAAGGGAAATCAGAAGGCAGATGGGCCTGCTGGTGGTCTTTTATGGGGATTAGACCTGGATAATTCATTAAATCTCCCACACCATTTCAGGTGCATAGAGAACATTTCTCAGGATGCACCTCTTCTCCCTTCTCCTATCCTGGACCCCCTCTCACCTCTACAGTCAATCAATGGCATTTATTGAGTGCTTACTGTGTGCAGAGCACTGTACTAAGCACTTGGGAGAGACCAATGCAATAGAATTGGTAGATATGTCCCCTTCCCACAACCAGCTTATGGCAGGCTCATGTCTCATCCAACAAGGATGTGGAAGCCTGCCTGTTTTAATTAATTAATCATATTTATTCAGCGCTTACTGTGTGCAGAGCACTGTACTAAGTACTTGGGAGAGCACAATATAATAGAGTTGGCTGACGTGCCCTGACGACAAGGAGCTTACATTCTATAGGGGGAGGCTGACATTAAATATGTCAATAAATCATGGATCTATATATATGTAAATATATATCTGTGATTTATATATATATTATATATAAATTATATATATCCATGATTTATCTATATCTATCTATCTATGTATTTATATATATAAAGTGCTCTGGGGCAGAAGGAGGGGGTGACTAAAGGGTACAAATCCAAGCACGGTATAGGGGACTGAGAATCGGCCTGGGAGTTAAAAAGACCTGGGTTCTAATCCTGCCTCCGCCACTTTGCTGTGTGGCCTTGGGCAAGTCACTTCACTTTCCTGAGCCTCAGTTATCTCATATGTGAAATGGGGATTGAGACTGAGAGTGTCATATGGGACAGGGATGGTGTCCAACTCGATTTGCCTGTATCCAGCTCAGCGTTTAGTACAGTGCCTGTCAGGGAAGCAGCGTGGCTTAGTGGAAAGAGCACCAGCTTTGGAGTCAGAGGTCATGGGTTCAAATCCCGGCTCTGCCACTTACATTTTATATACATTTTATATTCAATGTGTGACTTTGGGCAAGTCACTTAACTTCTCTGTGCTTCAGTTACCTCATCTGTAAAATGGGGATTAAGACTGTGAGCCCCATGTGGGACAACCTGATCACCTTGTAACCTCTCCAGCACTTAGAACAGTGCTTTGCACATAGTAAGCACTTAATAAATGCCATCATTATTATAAGTAGTAAGCACTAAACACCATTATTATTGTTAATAAGCACTTGGAGAGTATAACAAAATAGCAGACATATTCCCTGCCCAAAATGAGTTTATAGTCTAGAGTGAGCTTACAGTCTAAAGGGAATTCTGGGATAGTTGTACTACTGGGCATTGGTCAAAATCACTAAAAAACTGGTCTGCTGATTGTTTTGATGTCTTGGGTTGACAAAGTTTTTATGATACATAAATTCTTACATTATACAGCTTTCCATTTTCCCTTCCCAATTCTTTCCATACCCTGCATCTATCCTTGGAAGTCAATACAATTAGTCAGTTGAGAGGAAGTGCTCTCGGCAACTGATAGAATCAATCAATCGTATTTATTGAGCGCTTACTGTGTGCAGAGCACTGTACTAAGCGCTTGGGAAGTACAAGTTGGCAACATATAGAGACAGTCCCTACCCAAAAGTGGGCTAGTCTAGAAGGGGGAGACAGAGAACAAAACCAAACATATTAACAAAATAAAATAGTAAGCGCTTAATTCCATTACTATTATTATTATTATTATTATTATTATTAAGGGATGGCTTTAGAGAATGAAGTGTTTGTGAATATTTTAATTATAAGAAATCTTTTGCCAAGAAAATGTCTTTTTAATTCCTTTAATCCATAATTTTCTGTCCCACAACCCCAACTTGGATGTTCCGGGAAGCCAGAGACATTTCCAAAATACCTAGTCACAAATAAAATAAACACTCTCATTCTGGGAACTCATCCTGGTGATAAAAATGGTTTAAATGAGAACAATGGACTGCCTGGGTGTTTCCTAAATAAAATACACAGTTGCCAAAGCAGATGTTTGATTTATACTGAATTTACCGAGCCACAGTAGAAGGGGAAGGATGAAGTGAGGATTTGAACATTTAGAAAGTTTATTAGAGTACATATTAAGAGTTCTTCAGCCCGGACACCCATACGAATGAGATTAAATATGATCGACTGGGACAACCTGATCACCTTGTAATCTCCTCGGTGCTTAGAACAGTGCTTTGCATATAGTAAGTGCTTAATAAATCCATTATTATTATTATTATTATTAGATGATAATTTCCAAACTCTCTAATTTACCATGCTTTGGTAGGCTTGGAAAATACTGAAAACATCAATCAATTGCGCTTACTGCTTGCAGAGCACTGAAATAAGCACTGGGAAGCGTATGATATAACAAGAGTTGGTAGACACATTCCCTGCCCACATTGAACTTAGTTTAGAGGGAGAGAGAGATGTTTATATAAATTCATAAGTGCTGTGGGACTGAGGGAGGGTTAAAAAAGGGAACAAATTCAAGTGCCAGGGCTACACAGAAAAGGGTGGGAGAAGAGGAAATGAAGGCTTGGTCGGGAAAGTCTCCTAGAACAGACACAGATCCTGTTCTGCTGGCTGAAATTGCAGTCAGCTGATGCTTCACTGGTCTTGAGCTTATGATTTGTTCGTTACTAACGGCGATGTACTTTGAGTGGTACCTTCTCCTTCTTGAATAAGGAAATAATACCACACGTTTGGAAAATCGAAGGGGGGAAGGCAGAGTGCCATGGACATATGGATTCTCAATTAGGGGCTGTGTGGAGACACTTTTAAAGCAAACATTTCATTGAGTTTCTAGGGGTATTAGCATTGCCCAAAGCAGAATCCATTACACTGTAATCTTGCTGGGTTGACTACTCAACTAGCAGCAGGAGATCCTGAGAGAGTTCTGGCCTGAAAAATCCCTTCCTACTCTTACATAATTCTCAAGGACCTGAAACTATTTTTCTTGGTGTACATAGCTTTTAAAGATTTTTGAGTTTTGTTTTTTTTTTTTAACATAGTGGTGGACATGGAACAAAGTGGAAAATCACACTGGAGGCCTTGTAGTGGATTTTTTGCCCCCCATTTTTTTTTTTTTTCAAAAGACCTACCAGGCTGAAAGACTGGAGGACTAAATGCTAGGCTGATTTTAATTTTATGATCCACTGTTGCATTTAGATGTTTTGATAAAGTAGTAATTCTGAGAACAAAGAAGTATGCCTGGTAACTTCTAAGGTAAGAGCCTGAAAAAGGCAGGCAAGGACTGAGGCATTCCACTGATGCCTCTTCTAAGCTTGTGGTGCGTGAGTCCGCTGAGGCCAATTAATCACAATTAGGACTTTTCACCTAATTTCTGATTTAGGCCATTTTTGTGTCAATAGATACAACAGGAGAAAAGCTATCACTGACCTCCTATTTTTCCTCAGGTTTCCAGAACCCTACTAAGAGGTCTCTTGGGAGTTTTGGGGAACATCATTCATTCATTCAATCAATCGTATTTATTGAGCACTTATTGTGTGCAGAGCACTGTACTAAGTGCTTGGGAAGTACAAGTTGGCAACATATAGAGATGGTCCCTACCCAACAGTGGGCTCACAGTCTAGAACACCACCTTTGAAGCCATGGGGCCACGCTAGCTGTCTGAAGAGAAGAGAAAGGACACGGGCCTGGGAGTTGGGGGATCTGGGTTTAAATCCTGCCTCTTCCACTTGCCGGCTTTCTGACATTGGCCAAGTCCTTTAACTTCTGTGTGCCTCAGTTTCCTCACCTGTTAAATGGGATTCAATATCTGTTGTCCCTCCTACACAGACTACGAGCCCCATGTGGAACAGGGACTGTATCTGACCTGATTGTCTTGTATTTACCCCGAAGCTTAGCAAGGTGCTTGGCCCCGTAGTAAGTTCTTAAATATGATTCCTACCATCATTATTATTATTTAAATGAATGTTGGACTGGGTGTTCAATACACTTTCCATAGAGATTTGCCTAAGCTTTGTTTGTGCAGTACCGATTGTCATGGCTAATGTCTAGGGTGGCAAAGAACCCAAGTTTCTCCATGACTCTCCTCAGGTTTCTTTTTACGGTATTTATTAAACATTTAGGGCCCGGCAGTGTACTTAACACTGAGGCAGATACAAGCAAATTGGGTTGGACACAGTCCCTGTCCCACGTGGGGCTCACAGTCCTAATCTCCATTTTACGGATGAGGTAACTGAGGCACAGAGATGTTAAGTGACTTGCCTAAGGTCACACAGCAGACACGTGGCACAGCCAGGATTAGAACCCAGGTTCTTCAAACTCCTAGGACCATGCTTTATCTAATGATAACAATAATAATGGCATTTATTAAGCACTTACTATGTGCAAAGCACTGTTCTAAGCACTGGGGAGGTTACAAGCCGATCAGGTTGTCCCACAGGGGGTTCACAGTCTTAATCCCCATTTAACAGATGAGGGAACTGAGGCCCAGAGAAGTGAAGTGACTTACCCAAAGTCACCCAGCTGACAATTGGCGGAGCTGGGATTTGAACCCATGACCTCTGACTCCAAAGCCCGAGCTCTTTCCATTTTTGCCACACTGCTTCTCTCAGAGTTCATACTAACTTTCTCCCACCCTCTAATGACCTTCTCTGCAACTCCAAGGTTGTGGATTGTTTATGTTCTTCACAGCCGAAGAAAGCCTTGGTCAGAGCCTACATCTTAGCCAGGCTCTCTGTTGGTCTGCAGCCCAAATAACATCTTCCTTTTATGCTTATAAGCTGCTTTTAGAAACTCAGATGAGAGGGAGTAGGGAGCCAAGAAGCTTTAAGGCTAACTACTGGGGGCTACATCAAATAATATTGAAAAAATTTCTCATTTCTTGGGAATTGGGAAAATGTTATGGCGTACTGCGAAGCAGCTGGTTGCTTTATATAGAGCATGGGCCTGAGTCAGAAGGATCTGAGTTCTAATCTCAGCTTTTCTGCTTGTCTGTTTTTGACGCTGAACAAGTTAATTTCTCTGTGCCTCAGTTACCTCATCCATAAAAAATGGGGGTTAAGACTGTGAGTCCCGTGTGGGACAGGGACTGGGTCAAACCTGATTAGCTTGTATTTACCCCAGCACTTAGAACAGTCCTTGACACATAGTACATGCTTATTGTTACAGTCTCCCTCATAACCCTCCACCTTTCTCTCCCAAGATGCCTTCTGCCATTTTTCCAAACTTTATTGCTTCCTACAAAGGCGGAATCCCAGCTCTGACACTTTTCTGTAGCGTGCCCTTCGGTAAGTAATTTAACTTGTACTTCCCAAGCACTTAGTACAGTGCTCTGCACACAGTAAGCGCTCAATAAATACGATTGATTGATTAACTTCTCTGTGCCTCAGTTACCTCATCCGTAAAATGGGAATTAGGACTTTGGGCCCCAAGTGGGATAGGGACTTTTAGACTGTGAGCCCACTGTTGGGTAGGGACTGTCTCTATGTGTTGCCAATTTGTACTTCCCAAGCGCTTAGTACAGTGCTCTGCACATAGTAAGCGCTCAATAAATACAATTGATTGATTGACTGACTGTGTCCAACCCAATTTGCTTGTACCCAACCGGTGCTTAGTTCTGTACCTGTACATAGTAAAAACTTTACAAATACCGCAATTCTTCTTCTTATTATAATCATGGACCTGAGTATTTGATGGAAGTCATGAGATAATTCCTCTGTGGTACCTTCCCTGTTCTTTGAGAAAGGATTTGAGCAATATATGGGCCAAGAAATCTTGCCTTCCTTTCTTTCTGAACAGAGTGATTGATTGACCAATTGATTGATATGCTGCAGGAGTCTCTATGTCCCTAAGATCTTCAGGTGCTAGATGTATATTTGAAAGTAAAACAGTGAAAATCGCTCCCTTAAAAAAAAAAAAAAAATCACTGTTCAATTGTCCGAAGTTCAAGGTGAAGCCTTAACTTCTCTGTGCCTCAGTTACCTCATCTGTAAAATGGGGAATTAAAACTGTGAGCCCCACATGGGACAATCTGATCACCTTGTATCCCTCCCAGCACTTAGAACAGTGCTTTGCATGTAGTAAGTGCTTAACAAATACCATCATTATTATTATTATTACACTTCCTTTAAAACATTATCAATCCTTAGCATTATACCTTTCTCTGATATTTGGGCAAAAAAAAAATTAGAGTCAGAAGGGAAATTTTTATACTGTTGAGATCCTTGTGTAGCCCTCAGTAAGGGGAGAGAAATCAGGAACCAGATGAAGATCATATTGTGAAGTGGTTGGTAATTGGATTTTGTAACTGTTTCCTAAGGAACCCTGCAAATTCCCCTTGAACTATCAACTCAATTTATTCCGGAGGTGGTGGTAAGCTTGAAATGGTGGTTATGAAATCAGCCTAAAAGAAATGGAAGTGAAAGAGGGGATGGGGGAAAGAAGCTAGCCTCCTAAGGTTCTTGGGTTGAGCCTAAAATGGTTTGAAAAATATCAGCTCTTTTAAAAAAAAATTGATTAGTGTTGTAGATATATTTTTAATGGAATTTGTTAAGCGCTTACTCTCTGCCAAGCACTGTTCTAAGCACTGGAGTAGATACAAGATTATCAGATCAGACACAGTCCATGTCCCCTGTGGGATCATAGTCTTAATCCCCATTCTATAGATGAAAAAACTGAGACCCGAAGAATTTAGTGATTTATCCAGGGTCACACAGCAGACATGTGGCAGAGCAGGTCTTAGAACTCGGTCCTATGATGTACCAGACTTGTGCTTTTTCACTATGCCATGCTACTTCTTTTATGTTTATGTTTGTCTTCCTTACTAGGGTGCAAGACCCTTGTGGTTAGGAAACTTGTCACTTTTTTATTCTGCACTTTCCAAATGTCTAGCACAGGACACCAGACCCAGTGAGTACTCAATAAATACAAGTGAATGATGCGGTTGTTGCTACTATTACTACTGTACTCACTATCCTTACCCTTAAGGAGCAGTGTGGTCTCGTGGAAAGCACATGGGCTTGGATCAGAGGACTTGGGTTTAAATCCTGACCCCATCCACTGCTGTGTGACTTTGGGCAGTTACTTTATTTCTCTATGCCTCAGTTTTATCATCTATAAAATGGGAATTTAGTACCTGTTCTCCCTTCTACTTGTTCTCCCTCCTGTCCCATGTGTCTAACCTGATTAATAATAATAATAATAATAATGATAATAATAATGACGACATTTATTAAGCACTTACTATGTGCAAAGCACTGTTCTATCTTGTATCTACCATTGTATTATCTTGTGTTATCCTTGTATTGTATCTTGTATTGTATCCTTTTATTGTATCTTGTATTATCCCTTGTATTATATGACCTTGTATCTAGAGAAGTAGCATGACAAAGGAAAGAGCACGGGCTTGAGAGTCAGAGGATGTGGGTTCTAATCCCAGCTTCACCATGTGTCATCTGTGTGACTTCGGGCAAGTCACTTAACTTCTCTATGCCTCAGTTACCTCATCTGTAAAATGGGGATTAAGACTGTGAGCCCCACATGGGACAACCTGTTAACCTTGTAACTATCCCGGAGCTTAGAACAGTGCTCAGCACATAGTAAGTGCTTAACAAATGCCATCATTATTATTATTTTATTATTACCCCAGCACCTAGAACAGTGCATGACACAGAGTAAAGGCTTAACAAATCCCACAATAATTATTATTGCTACTCAGTTTTGCATTTCCTTTCCTCCTTTGGAATTTTACTATGACAACATGGAACTGACTCACTGCTTATGTTGTTTGCATTGGTTTTTCCTTCTGCTCTGGCATTCAGTATGATCACTCAGTCCCGCAGAAAACAACTTTAAGCTCTGGAGAGCAGCTGAGAAACACCACACTTCCATTATTTGCACAGTGAAAGTAACATTTCCCCCCTCTCTTCCTGTGTCTCTCTGGGATCACTTGCCTGCTGATATTTTAAAAGGATACTAACACACCAGGAGGAGTTTTTGAAACTTTAGTAAAAAGTCTGTTTCTTTTGGAGCGCTCTTAATGCCCATGCCTATTGGAGCCATTGCGAGAACTCATAGAATGATAATTGTTGTTTGTACATAAAGGCAATTTCCAGATTGATTTTACTGCCCCAGCCTGCTGATTCGAAGAAGAATCGCACATGAAAAAGACTTTCTGGATTTGCTCTTTCAATCGAAAGGCACTGAATGTTATTTCCTAAAAGCATCATATGACCCGCTCCTGATTCTTTTTTTTCCTGATCCAATCGGGGCCGAGTGCTTTGCAGTCTAGCTCTCCTCCTCACCAGGTGGAAGCTTCTCAGATAAAATCAGGGCCCCAGGACGCAACCTGATTAAACTGCAAATCTGACACCTACAGGGCCTGATTTCTTCGGGGTTGGAGAGGAGGAGTAGAGTCTGGCAACGGGGCTCTGAGCTCCATCAACAGACGATCTTTCTTCAAAATGCCACCGTGTGGAAATACCTTTATACCTTATCCATACTCCAGATTGAAAGAGTGCCCTGGAGACCATTTGGCTTTTTTTCCCATTTTTAATCTCCCCCTGTATAGTTCAAAAGGGATTATTTTCTGCCTCAGCTTTGAGTCAGCATTCCTCTGGCCTCAACTGGGACTGGAGCAATAGAGCCAAGGATATCACATTAAGGTGAATCTCCTCCACTACAGTCAAAATTACATCCCGGGATATTCAAACTCCTGGTAAGAATAAAGAGAAGGTGAAAAGCAAAGAGCGATGTGATGTTTAAGTGCAGAGATAAGCGGTGCTGTTACAGCAAACTGAAAAAGAGCATTCAAGATGGATTTTTTTCCACTGACACATTCCAGTAACACACCTTTTTTCCGAAGTGACCATCGGAAAGAAACCTTCAGTCATGTCTTTCCTTGCTGACAGCAGAACCAAGTAAAAATTGAGGGGATGTTGGAAGGGTGTGGAAAACGTTTACTGTTTAATCATTTGCAAGGCAAGAGGAAGCTTTATTTCTGCCACATGGGCAGAAAACAATCTTTCTGAGGGGCATCTGCAAAGCCAAGTGGAGTAAAGCAGTCTCCACTGAATGAATATCAATGCGAGATCAGTGTGGGGAGCTTTAAATTCTGTTAACTCTATCCGCAGTGCTTTCCCACGGATTTGTCCCCCTCTATCTCTGCTAGCCTAATGACTGTCACAACGTGAGTTCTCTCTTGGGTTTGCAAAAGATGTTTTTCCCATTCATTCATTGAGAAGCAGCGTGGCTCAGTGGGAGAAGCGTTGTGGCTCAGTGGAGAGAGCCTGGGCTTCGGAGTCAGAGGTTATGGGTTTGAATCCCTGCTCCGCCACTTGTCAGCTGTGTGACCTTGGGCAAGCCACTTAACTTCTCTGTGCCTCAGTTACCTCATCTGTAAAATGAGGGTTGACTGAGCCCCACGTGGGACAACCTGATCACCTTGTATCCTCCCAGCACTTAGAACAGTGCTTTGCACATACTAAGTGCTTAACAAATACCATAATTATTATTATTAGCCCTTCCTGTGTGCAGAGCACTGTACTAAGTGTTTGGAGAGTACAATACAATCGTATTTATTGAGCACTTACTGTGTGCAGAGCACTGTACTAAGCGCTTGGGAAGTACAAGTTGGCAACATATAGAGACAGTCCCTACCCAACAGTGGACTCACAGTCAATACAACAATCCCTGTTTTGGGTTCCAACAAAAACAAAGGATTCAGAACCCGGGGACATTTAAGTATCAATCAATGCTATTTACTGAGCACTTACTATGTCCAGAGCACTGTACTATGTGCTTGGGAGAGCAATACAATAGAGTTAGCAGAAACATTCCCTGTCCACAATGAGCTTAAACATATAGAGAACCACCACAAATAGCTTCCATAACGTGGCTATATTCTCCTGCCACCCTCTCACCCAGCTAACTAGTTACTCCAAACCCTGATTCATGTCCAATCCCATCTTGAACCAAGATTTGGGGGGCCATTCTTGTAAACCACAACCACTGACCCTGATCCCCTGAAAATTCTTCAGTGGTAATACACTCTGAGACAAAAGTTGTCCTTGCTGCTGCCACTCCTGCTATTCAAGAAGCCTCTTCAGACACCCAAGAGAACAACCAAAATGAAGCGGTCCCTCTCCAGTGGATTGGAACTCCACAATCCAACTCCTCCTTCATCCATACATGGTATGGCCCAAGAGGCCCCAGAGGCAGCCAAAAGATTTTGTGCTGTGCTACTGCGATGAGATGGAAGAAGGCACCAAAGTCACATACAGAGCTAAACAGCCTAGGAGACAAGAGCACAGTCTTTGACGCCTAGAACCATGACGTGGAAAGAATATATAATCTATAGTTGTACAGGAATATGGTTCACCACATTGGGTCAAAAGATTCCCCAGGAGAATTCCAGTTCCCTTCAATCTGGGTTGGGAGGAGAGGAAGGGGATAAAGGAGCAGAATTCATGCCATCACCAGTACACTTTTTAATGGTATTTATCAAGCAATTATTATGGGCCAGGTCCTGTTCTAAGCACTAGGGTAGATACAAGCTAATTACATTGTATCAAATGGGGCCCACAGTCTTAATCCCGATTTTACAGATGAGGTAACTGAGGCACAGAGAAGCTAAGCAACTTGCACAACATCACACAGCAGACAAATGACAGAGCCGGGATTAAAACCTAGGTCCGTCAGAATCAGGTCCATGTTCTATCCACTAAGCCACAATGCTTCTCAGTATTCATTCATTCAATCATATTTATTGAGCACTTACTGTGTGCAGAGCACTGTACTAAGAGCTTGGGAAGTACAAGTTGGCAACATATAGAGATGGTCCCTACCCAACAATAGGCTCACAGTCTAGAAGGGGGAGACAGACAATAAAAAACAAAACATGTGGACAGGTGTCAAGTCATCAGAACAAATAGAAGTAAAGCTAGATGCACATCATTAATGCTAGTTGTACTAAGAGCTTGGGAAGTGCAAGTTGGCAACATATAGAGATGGTCCCTACCCAACAATAGGCTCACAGTCTAGAAGGGGGAGACAGACAATAAAAAACAAAACATGTGGACAGGTGTCAAGTCACCAGAACAAATAGAAGTAGAGCTAGATGCACATCATTAACGCTAGTACAGTGCTCTGCATACAGTAAGTGCTCAATAAAGATAATAATGAATGATTCATTAACAAAATAAATAGAATAGTAAATATGTACAAGTAAAATAGAGTAATAAATCTGTACAAACATATATATAGGTGCTATGGGGAGGGGAAGGAGGTAGTGCGGCGGGGTGGGGAGGAGGAGAGGAAAAAGGGGGCTCAGTCTGGGAAGGTCTCCTGGAGGAGATGAGCTCTCAGTAGGGCTTTGAAGGGAGGAAGAGAGGATGTGCGGAGGGAGGGCATTCTGGGCCAGGGGGAGGACGTGGGGGTTGACAGTGCTCAGCTCAAAGTAAGTGCTTAATAGATACCATTGATTGGTTGAGTTTTTTGTGAATGGTTTTCCTCAAACCGGGAAGAAAAATGTGATTGAATCCCAGTGATATCCAGGAGATCTCCAAACAATCAATCAAACAAAAGAACTCAGGTTCTTCTGACCCCCAAGCCCATGCTCTCTCCTAGGCCATGCTGCATCTCATTCAGTTGTCACCTTTCTTTGTTCCCAGCATCCCCTTGGGCAACAGTTTTTCACTAGGGAGGACCCTTCTCCTTCGGGTGGGTGGGCAAGGGCTGGAGATTCACTGTCTGACAGGGGTTTTGGGGAAGGAGCAGTTCTTTTCCTGAGTCTCCTCAGTGTCATTGTCCCCACTTCACCTTGGCAGCCTTGGCATTGCTTGACCCTGGGTCCGACTCCCACGACCTCTGCCTTGGAGTGGCTCCAGCTGGAAGGCATAGGGCACACGGGGAAGCTCATCCTCTAGGCCATAAACTCCTTGTGGGCAGGGAATGTGTTTGTCATATTGTGCTCTCCCAATACTCTGCACACAGTAAGCACTCAATAAATACCATTGATTGTTTGGTTGGAGATCTCCTGGAGATAGCCGTCACTTTTTTCTTCCTGGGTTGGGGGAAGTCATTCACCAAACCCTCAGTCGATCAATCAGTGGTATGTATTAAGCACTTACTGTGGGCAGAGCACTGTACTGAGAAGCACTATGACTTAGTGGATAAAACACAGGCCTGAGAGTCAGACGGACCTAGGTTCTAATCCCGGCTCTGTCATTTGTCTGCTGTGTGACCTTGTGCGAGTTGCTTAACTTCTCTGAGTCTCAGCTGCTTCACTTGTGAAACGGGTATTCAGAATGTGAGTCCCATGTGGGACAGAGACTGTGTCCAACCTGATTAACTTATATCTACCCCAGTGCTTGGCACAGATTGCTTAACAAGTACTATTATTATTATTATTATTAAGTGCTTGGGAGAGTACAATCCAATGGAGTGGATAGATATGAGCTTGCATCCTACAGGCAGGAGGCAGATGCTAATATAAATGAATAAATTATAGATAAGTACTTAAGTGCTCTGCGGTTGAGGGTAGAGTGAATATCAAGTGCTCAAAGAGGACAGATCCAAGTGGCTAGGTGATGAGAAAAGGGAAAGGGAGTAGGGGAGATGAGGGCTTGGTAGAAGATCTCCTGGCAGAGCTTTTCAAAGTGAGCTCATTATGGGCAGGGAACATGTCTGCAAATTCTGTTATACTGTACTCTCCCAAGTGCTTAGTACAGTGCTCTGCATGTAGTATGGGCTCAATAATAATAATAATAATGGCATTTGTTAAGCATTTACTATGTGCAAAGCACTGTTCTAAGTGCTGGGGAGGTTACAAGGTGATCAGGTTGTCCCACTTGGGGCTCACAGTCTTAATCCCCATTTTACAGATGAGGTAACAGGCACAGAAAAGTTAAGTGACTTGCCCAAAGTCACACAGCTGATGAGTGGCAGAGCCAGGATTTGAACCCCTGACCTCTGACTCCAAAGCCTGGACTCTTTTCATGGAGCCACGCTGCTTCTCCCTAATGCCAACCTACTAACTGTACCCCGATCTCATTAAGCCCTTAGTACAGTGCTCTTCATACAGTAAGCACTCAATAAATACGACAATGAATGAATGAATCTATCTCACCGTGTACCTCTCGCCAACGTCATGCTTCTGGTCTGAAATGTCCTCCTTTCCTCATATGGAACAGACAATTACTGTCCCCCACTTTGAAGCCTTATTAAAGGCATATCTTTCAAAAGGCCTTCTCTAATTAAACCTTCATTTCCTCTCTTCATCACCCTCATTTTCTCCCTTTATTCAAGACTCCCCCCAGCCCCACAGCACTTCCGTACACAGTCGTAATTTATTTATTTATATTAATGTCTGTCTCCCCCCTCTAGACTGTGAGCTCGTTGTGGGCAGGGAATGTTTCTGCCAACCCCGTGGCACTGTAACCCCCCCATGTACTTTGTACAGTACTCTGCGCCTAGTAAGCGCTCAATAAATACAATTGATTGATTGATCCCTTCTGGATGATGATCCCATGCCGCTTCCATCCGCGTGCATTATCTCACTCATCCTGATAATACCTAGGTGTAGCCTCACTGTGGAAGAGACAAAACTGAAGCACAGAGATTAAAAATAGGCTCCAAGTCCCTTTCCTACCCTGCACACTCCGGAGAGACCTCGGCTCTCTGCCAGGAGACGGAGCTTAAAAACCATTTGAAAAGAAAACACCTTTAAAAAGAACACTGGTGAAACATCTTCTTGTTCAGATTACAAGTTTCCTAATAGAAGCTTTTTAGAGGAACTTGATTGATGGTTTACATTTCAGGATGGATTCTCTCTTGAAAGGTCAAACACCACTAAAGCATCAGAGCATTAAAAGAAAAACAAATGAAAAAACCACCCCTTCCACCCAAAACATGCTTAGATTCGCTTACTAAAATCCACAAATTAAATTCTCAGGAAAGCATTATAGCCTACAAATGCCTAATCCTCTTTTGTTTGCTCCTAAAAGCCTCTAATTTGAGATCTGGGGTTCTATGCCATTCATGCATTTTATGAGGCAAAATTGCCGCTTGACTAACTTTGTATACTAATGAAAAGCTGTAAAAATGGAGAAATGATTACTTTTTATTTTCTCCAAGTTCGTTTCCATCCACAGTAGGCAAAATATTCCCCAGGGAGCCGGCAGATTGAGCATCGCCCCATTTTAAGATGCCGAAGTCTTCTGATTGAACCACGTTTGACTCATTTCAAGGGTAATTTAAATGGTCAGATGCTACCGTTTGATTTTAATCACTTTCAATTCTATTGGAGCTGGTTCCACTATCGCAGTGGCAAATCCATTTCCGGCTTAACCAAACGGACAGTTTTGGGCCTTTCTGAGTAGACAATCCCTCCCGGTTAGGGTTCTCTCTTGAGACTAACAGATCGAGCGCTGTTCTCTGTCTGTTGTCTGTAACTAGGCACAACAAACATAGGGGTAAAGAAAAATAACACTGCAACCAAACAACGGAAGGACGGGAAGCAGAGAAGAGATAGAGGCTCCAGGGAAGGCAGTCTGTCTTGAAAAGAGAGATGCTTATCATCTTTTTCATATTTGTTCCTGGATGACTATCATTTCCGTGATAGAGTCACAATCACAGAGCTTCTATTAAGCTCTCAGAATACACTACATGATGCCTTTAGTGGGTCATTTGATTTCAAAGGGCTTTTTAAATACTAAGGCTCACCAGACTCCTGTAAAGATATGATTGCATACCCATGGTAGAATGGGAATCAAATGAGGTACTGAAATAACAGACAGGCTGATATAGAACTTTAAGCTAATCTGTACAGAAATGCACAAGGGAGACATGGGTTCTAATCCCAACACTACCACTCACCTGCTGTGTGACCTTAGACAAGTCACTTCACTTCTTTGTGCCTCAGTTATCTGTAAAATGGTGATTGAGACTGTGGACTGTGTCCAACTTAATAGCTGGTATCCACCCCAGAGCTTAGTACAGTGTCTGGCATATAGTAAGTGCTTAACAAATATCATCATTAATATCACTAGTATCACTTCAGACTTTCCCAGAGCTTAAGCAGTAAATTGCTCAGATCATCAAGACTGGGTGGCCAATAAATAAATCAATAGTATTTATTGAGCACTTACTGTCCACAGATCAATGTACTAAGCACTTGACACTGTACTATTGGATCTAGAGGTCTCTATTGGAGGGGAAAGTGAGGAAAGGGTAGTCAAGAACTTAGTGCAATGTTCTTCAATCGATCAATAAATGAATAGTATTTGAGCGCTTACTAGCACTATACTAAGGGTTTAGGAGGGTACAATGGAGTTAATAGACATGGTTCCTGCCTTCAAGAAGCTTACAGACAGGGCTCACTATTGATTGCGAAGGACCTTAACTCAATGCTGAATTAAAATGAAATAACAGAAAAAGTTAATAATTAATGATATACTTAGATTCATAACTGAGATTCCCTAAAGATTAATTCATTATCATTGATTCAAATTTTAAAGCCAATAGACATATTTGCCTGAATGGGTTGCTTCTAAAATCCATCAACTAATAAGGAATGTTTTTACAGCACTGCCTAGCCAAGAAATATGATTTCTTTTCCCTGGAATGTGTTGTGACTGGCCGGGAGAAATACTGAGCTTAGTTTTTCATATTTTGAAGATGGTCATACAAAGCATAACCTTGTGCATTGTCCAAGGGTTTGGTGTTATCAATGCCTAGAATTGAGCCTTGTGATCTTGTATATGACATATTTTATATCAAATGACACTGTAGCTGGAGCTTCTATACCCAAAATTATGGAGGAATCATGCAGAGAGAGAGAGTGTGTGTGTGTGTATGTATGTGAGAGAGACAGACAGATGGGGGGCGTGGGGAGAGAGACACATGCACACACAGAGGAGAAAGATTGTTCCCTATATTAGCAGAATTCAGGGACTTTAGGACTTCATGAAAGTGAGCTCAAATTGCATTTTAATCTCAAATTACTCTGTTAATCTTGTTGCAGCCTCCGAAAGAATGTATGAATGGTTTCAGTCAGTGAGGAAATACTTTCCCAAGTGATACAGGAGTGATATCTTGTTCCTCTGGCAATTGTCTAAGAGATTTGGCCTGCCATGGTAAAACTAATTTGGGGGTTATTTCAAAGATGATTTTCATAAGTGCTCTTTGGCAAGTCTGAAATGCCTCCTTGTGAGGCTGGACTTGAATGGGCCAGCTGAGAGTTATGTTATACCCTGGAATTTGCTAAGTGTGAGTAACTCTGTACTCCTTCCCAGCCTGCCCACCACTAAGTGACCTTCCTCAGGTTGCTCACTTCTCTCCCAGTTTCCAATAGGGAAGCTGGATATAGGGACATTCTCAACTCCCGGGAGGATTCCAATTTGTGCACAGAATTGACTGGACAGTTGGGTCTCCTCAGCCCTATTTTTGCTAGGATTTCAGAGTTTGATCTCACAAAGTTTGATTTTTTCCTGAAGGGAGGAAGAATGTCTCCCGCTGCCCAAGAGCTCAGTGGCTCTATCATCAGCTAATATGCGTGTCCCTCAAGCAAAACATCCCATTGTATAAGCCGGAAAAGGCTGCAATTAATCAAGCCCTTGGAAGACTGACAGTTACTTCCTCCTTGATCTCTAGACTAAGCTTGTTTTGGGCAGGGAATGTGTCTGCTAATTCTGTTGTACTGTTCTCTCCCATGTGCTTAGTACAGTGCTCTGCACATAGTAAGCACTCAATACCATCAGTGGATTGATTGATTGACCTGAAGGGGTGGTGAACTCCAGGGTAGGGTGGGCTGGCGTGGGAGAGGAAGCAGCAGAGGAAGGATAATAATGATAATAATAGTAATAATAATAATGATGGCATTTTTTTAAGCACTTACTATGTGCCAAGCACTGTTCTAAACGCTGGGGAAGCTACAAGGTGATCAGATAACAAAACAAAACTTGTAGTCAGGTGTCAAAATCATTATTACTCTATTTATCTGTACATATTTATTCTATTTATTTTGTTAATATGCTTTGTTTTGTTCTCTGTCTCCCCCTTCTAGACTGTGAGCCTGCTGTTGGGTAGGGACCGTCTCTATATGTTGCCAACTTGTACTTCCCAAGCGTTTAGTACAGTGCTCTGCACACAGTAAGCGCTCAATAAGATTGAATGAATGAATCAGAACAAATAGAATTAAAGCTATATGCTCATTAACAAAATAAATAGAATAGTAATATGTACAAGTAAAATAGAGTAATAAATCTGTACAAATATGCGATTCATCCCTATTTAAGAGGTTGGTTATCAATGAGGGTAACCATCTCCCTGCTCCTCCTAACACCCTTTTGACACTGTTGAAAACAGAATATTGCTGGTTGCACCATGGATTCGCTCTTCTATATGTGGAAAAATTTGGGATAGGTAGTTCTGGAATATGGAGTTGCATGGCAATGTAGGAGTTCTATCCCAAAATAAACCTGCTTTCCATGCATCAGATGTGCCAGTGCACAAGTTAAATAATAATAATAATAATAATAATGATGGCATTTGTTAAGCACTTACTATGTTCTAAGTGCTGGACCGAGTTCTAATTGACATCCTCTATGACAATGTAGGCATTGTCCATGTTGATGCATTCATTCAATCATAGCTGTTGGACGCTTACTGTTTGCAGAACACTGTACTAAGTGCTTAAGCTCACGTAAACACTGGTGAAGCTTAAAGCCACTTGGATGGCTGAGGTGAAGCTTATCTTTTAGAGGGTACTGCTACTATTTCTTATAATTGTCAGTAGACGATGAAAAGTCAATATTGCTTTCAAGCCGGGCCATTGATGGTTAGCAATGTCTCTCTCTTCATTTTTTAAACCACAAGAGTATTCTTTTACTGGAGGCCCAGTAATGATTGATGCTTGGAACGAAGACCTGAAATGGAACTAATCTGAGTTTCCCTGACCTACTTCACATAATAACCTGAGAAGATGGCCTACAATGGACTGCACTGCAGAACAGATGTATTTGGTAATCTTTCCCTGCATGGGAAGTTTAATCTCAGCTTGGTCCCTTGGTAGTTATATTTAACAAAACATTTAAAGTGCAAGGATTCCCTGATTCCCAGAGCACTAAACTTTGTGCTCCAGAAGATAGGCAGTCTTTGCCGCATATCAAATTCAGAGCCAATAAAGCAACGCTGAGTGGTGATTAAAGTCTGAAAAAATATTGCAATGTCACACAAAGCGCCCCATAGTTGGATATTGCTATTGAAAGACGGATAACTCGGAGCTTTTAAAGGGCAAAGAAGTTGGGTCTACCATTCCTCATGGAAGAAGCATTTTGAAGTTGCACTAGGTAAAAATTAAGGCTTTTGATTCTGCTGCAGTTAACAGAGACCAGCCTGAGCCCCAAGAGGGATAGGGATTGTGTTTAATTTCCACCTCTAAATTTTCTCCCAGAGCTTAGTTCAGTGCTCTGCACACAGTAAATGTTTTACAAATACTGCTATCATTGCCAGTAATAGTAACTACTGCTAGTAGTAACAGTTCATAATAATAGTAACTACTATTACTAATAATAGTAATAATCACTGTAGACAGTACCACCATCCTTCCTTCATTTATTCAATCGCATTTATTGAGCGCTTACTGTGTCCCTTTCTGTCTTACAAGCCCAAAACCTTGATATTATCCTTGACCCCTCTTCTTCCACCTGCATATTCAGTCTATCACTAAATTGAACTTCCACAATATGGCTAAAATCTATCCTTTCCTCTCCATCCAAATTACTACCAGCAGCGTGGCTCAGTGGAAAGAGCCTGGGCTTTGGAGTCAGAGGTCCTGGGTTCAAATCCCGGCTCTGCCACTTAGCTGTGTGACTTTGGGCAAGTCACTTCACTTTACCTCAGTTACCTCATCTGGAAAATGGGGATTAAGTCTGTGAGCCCCACGTGGGACAACTTGATTACCTTGTATCTACCCCAGGGCTTAGAACAGTGCTTTGCACATAGTAAGCGCTTAGTGCCATCATTATTATTAATCCAAGCACTGATTCCAATCCCACCATGATTACCATATCAGTCTCCTTGCTGGCTTTCCTGCCTCCCGTCTCTCCCCTCTGCAGTCCAAACTTCACTCCGCGGCCCAGATCATGTTTCTACGAAAACATTCAGTCAGTGCTTCCCCACACCACAAGAACTTCTAGGGGTTGCCCTTTCACCTCCGCTTCAAACTCCTTACCGTCAGCTTTAAAGCACTCAGTCACCTTGCCCCCTTCCTACTTTACCTTGCTAGTCTCCTACTAAAACCCAGCCAGCATACTTTGCCCATCTAAATCCAACCTAAGCCCTCATTTCCTCTTTTCCCACTCCCTTCTGAATCTCCCCAACACACTCCCTTTATTGACTACCTCTGCTCCCAACCCCACAACACTCATATATTTATCCTTAATGTACTTATAGTAATGTATTTATAGTAATATCTGTCTCCCCCTCTAGACTGTAAGGTCATTGTGGGCAGGGAATGTATCTGTTGTATTGTCGTTTGTACTCTCCCAAACACTTAATGCCATGCCCTGCATACAGTAATCATTCAATTAGCATGAGTGATTATTGATTAGTACTACCAAGCATTAATAAAATAGGGTAGAAAAAGGACAGAGGTGAGGGTAAGGTTGAGTGGAGAAGTCCAGCAGAGAAGCTGCAGTTTCTTAATATGATGGAAAAGTCAAACAGATAAGGTCTACGCAGGCTACGTATACATCCCCCAGGTGAAGCTGAGGTTTATAGTTATATAGTGAATTGGGATTTGAAATTGAAGTTGAATAGCGACTCTGTAGACTGTAAGCTCTTTGTGGAGAGGGAATAGGCTTATCAACTCTGTTACACTGTATTCTCCCCATCACTGAGTACAAGGCTCTGCACACAGTAAGCAGTCAATAAATACAACTGATTGATTGAGTTGGATGACATTGGGGATCACTGTTGCCTTGCCCACCACTTTAGACTGTAAGCTCCATCAAAATGGGGCCACCCAGTCTTTATCATGGACCAAAGCATCTAGTTTAATGCCATGCAAGTTGTGAATATTTTAACCATCATTGACTAATTGACCCATTAGAGCAGAAATAAGGGGTGGAGGAAATAGAAATAAGGTCTGGGATGGGGTGGAGAGGAAACTATTTTTGCTGCTTGTCAAATAAACATTCTGTCTGAAATGAGCCAAACTGATTTATCTTCCTGGCCCCCAATTAATCAACTAATTACAAGCATCCCTTCACTGCATATTGAACCGGGTCAGCCTGTTCGGAGATAAAGTCCCTCCCAACCATAGATAGAGGCACCCACGATCAATGTTAACTTGCTTTAATGAAACTGTGACTTCTTTTTAACAGGCCTGAATTTTTCCCATTGTCTTTGACGAAAAGAGCATCTCAGAGTTGGTACTGGAAAAATAGAAAAGGCTGCTTCATAAATTGAATTACATGGACTTCGAGGAGAGATTAAAGATAAATAAAACATGCTCAGTTTTGGGTCTCCCAACCTTGACCATATCCCATTGTGTCAAATAGAACTAAATGGATTTCAGCAACGTTGCTAATAATGATGGAGAGTGTTAACAGTAACTTATGACTGCATAAACCAAATTTACAAAACGACTCAAAGACAATGTTCCTCTGGCTGTTATTCAAATGAGTGCAAACAAACGAGGCACTTATGCCTTTTTTTCTCTCCCTCAAATCAAGCTAGATCTCATTAAGAGATGATTCTGCCAAAATGAGCTCCTGCAATTAAAAATAACTTAGATTAGTGATGATCTATTTGACAAAAAAAAAAAAGATGTTCTGTTCACACTCATTCATTGGTATAAAACAAAAATCAATTTGCTGTTAAGGGTCCCCACTCTCATAACCAAAGCAGGTTAGGTCTAATTAATGGGAACATTATTTTTCTGCCAAGTGGCTATATTGTTAAACAAGGAAACAGATAAGGGAGATCTGAATATATTTGATTAAAAACATTCATTCCCTCCTCATTCTAAGATGCTCATCACAGATATGTATTTTTTAATAAGACAAATGTAATTTAGCTGCCAATTATGCTCAAGTCAATTAGAGAGTCTTTAATGTGTTGCATTCATCAAAATGCAGTCTGCAGGCCCTTAGAGCTCCATAAAGGGTTGGTAGGGTGGAAACCGGAGTTTTCTCTGTTCTCTCTGCCTTGAATACCTTGAGTCAGTCACAGGCTCCAGGGAAAGGATGAAATCAGTCACCCTTCTTCAATTTATGGTATTGATTGCTTGTTGTGGGCAGGTAATGAGTCTACCAGCTCTGTTATACCATACTCTCCTAAGCGCTCAGTACAGTGCTCTGCATACACACAGCACTTAATAAATATGACTGATTCGTTCTCTCCCAAACATACCTCTCCATCTTGTTTCCCTCTGCCCCACAACAAGGGTATGAAAGCAAAGAAATTGGGGTCTAAACCATCTCTCTCTCTCTCTCTCTCTCTCTCTGACTGGAGCGATGCAAAATGTTACCCATCACTATTGTCCAGATTTACCAAATACTATTCGGCTGCGAGATCTGTGGACCCCTGCCATTCTGGCCCCAGTTCTGCCTTGTTTAACGAGTTTTGAACCTTCCAGATAGTTATAATGGTATTTGTTAAGTGCTTACTATGTGCCAGGCACTGTACTAAGCAGTGGGGCAGATACAAGCAAGTCAGGGGTGGACACAGTCCCTGGCTCACAGTCTCAATCCCCATTTTACAGATGAGGTAACTGAAGCACAGGGAAGTGAAGTGACTTGTCCAAGGTTACACAGCAGACAAGTGGAGGACGTGGGATTAGAATCCATGACCTTTAGATTCCCAGACCCAGGTTCCAGGTTCGGAAGCCGTGTGGCTCAGTGGAAAAAGTCTGGGCTTTGGAGTTAAAGGTCATGAGTTCAAATCCCAGCTCTGCCAATTGTCTGTTGTGTGATTTTGGGCAAGTCACCTAACTTCTCTGTGCCTCAGGTACCTCATCTGTAAAATGGGGATTAAGACTGTGAGCCCCCCGTGGGACAACCTGATCACCTTGAAACCTCCCCAGTGCTTAGAACAGTGCTTTGCACATAGTAAGCGCTTAATAAATGCCATTATTATTATTATTATTATTATTCTACCCACTAGGCCATGATGGTTTCACCTTTCAACTACATGGGTCTGTCAATAACCTGAGAGGAGATGTCTAAACTGAATTGCATACTGTTTCCGGAACAGCAAATTTCCCTCTAGTCTTGAGCCCAAGATGACTTGATGCCACATAACAAGCACTTACCAAATACCACAGTTATCTGCCAAGCACTGTGCTAAGAGCTGGGGGAGATATAAGATAATCAGTTTCCTCATGGGGGTTCAATGTCAAAATAGAAGGGAGAAGAGGCCTTCCCAGACTGAGTCCCCTCCTTCCTCGCCCTCTCCTCCCCCTCCCCATCCCACCGCCTTACCTCCTTCCCCTCCCCACAGCACCTGTATAGATGTATATATGTTTGTACATATTTATTACTCTATTTTATTTGTACATATTTATTCTATTTATTTTATCTTGTTATTATGTTTTGTTTTGTTGTCTGCCTCCCCCTTCTAGACTGTGACCCCGCTGTTGGGTAGGGATTGTCTCTAGATGTTGCCAACTCATACTTCCCAAGTGCTTAGTACAGTGCTCTGCACATAGTAAGCGCTCAATAAATATGATTGAATGAAGGTTACAGAGCAGACAAGTGGCAGAGCCAAGATTAGAAGCCAGGTCCTTCTGACTCCAGAACTGGGCTCTATCCACTAGGCCACTATGCTTCTTCCCCAATTCTGGAGCTGGAGATGTGCCTTCTAGACTGTGAGCCTGTTGTTGGGTAGGGACCGTCTCTAAATGTTGCCAACTTGTACTTCCCAAGCACTTAGTACAGTGCTCTGCACACAGTAAGTGCTCAATAAATACGATTGAATGAATGCCTTGATGCTACCATGTCCCCCTAGACCCTGCTACAAGTTCTACTCAGCTTTGCATGGAGTTGCCTATTTTCAAAAGAACAACTGGTGGCCCCTGGGCAGTTTACTCTTTTGAAAAGGATTTCACCGAGTCCAAGCGAGGCATAGTGCACTGCCAGTTAAACTCCTATCAATTAGTTACGTTCAAATGAAGCCTTGTAAATGCTCAAGCAATAAATGTGATGCTTCCCATTTCCCAATTTTTATTTACGCCGCTCTATGAACAGGATATGGTAATGAGGAAAGGGATGCAGATTTTATAGCCTAGTTTGGGGGAGCCTGGAGCTTTGGAAATAAGCTGTACAATGAACGGTTATGGAATTGGGTTTAGGTATGCCTGTCAAGCATCTCAGTGCCTTTTAGCCACCAAAGAGAAATAAATAATTTCATCTATCCTGGGGAAAGAGAGAGCAAAACCACACGTATATTCAAACCAGTCATTACTCATGAGCATAACTAGGAAATGAATGTGTTCTGAGGACCCAGGTACTCCGGGGATTAAGGAAACGGGAGATGGCAGGTCAGAAGGAAGGGGGAGGAGATTTCTTTTAAAGAGGTTGGAGTGACACACTCCTGATCATCAATGCCAGCACGGAGCTTGGTTGCCAGTTACCCTGATTCCACAGCAAGGTCTAGAGGAGAGAGCGCGTAAACTCGGGAGTCAGAAGACATGGCTTTTAATCCCTGGTCCACCACTCGCCTGCCGTTACCTAAGGCAAGTCACTTAAACACTCTTAGTTTCCTCACCCTTCAAATCTACTCATTCTCCCAACTACTTAGACAGTAAGCTTCATGTGGGACAGGGACTGTATCTGACCTGATAATCTACCACAGTGCTTAATGAAGTGTTTAGCATATGGTATGCATTTAACAAATACCGGAGTTGTTATTATTAGAAAAAAAGCAAGAATCAGAAGGCAGTTTTCTCTCCGATTCTAGTGATGCATTAAAGAAAGGAATTTTTATTTGTTTGAACCCAAACTATTCCAGGGTGACTCTAGTGACTTTTCCTGTCTGGTTATGCTTCCATGGGAAAGCTTCCAATATGGAAAGCGTAATCACAACCTCCAAGCACCAAGAGAACCTGAATTTAGGCCACGTGACAATGCTTTCCACACTGGAATCTTTCCATGGAAATGAACATTTAGAATTGGTCTGTCAAGGACTTCCATTTTGGGTGCTTTTAAAAAAAATGATGTCATTTGTTAAGTGCTTACTACTTGCCAGGCACTGTGTGGGATATAAGAAAATCAGGTTGGACACAGTCCCTGTCCCAAATGGACCTCACAGTCTTAATCACCATATTACAGATGAGGCAGTGAGGTTTGTAGAGGTCAAGTGACTTGTCCAAGGTCATATAGCAAACAAATGGTGGAGCTGGGGTTAGAACCCAGTTCCTTCTGACTCCTAGGCTCATGCTCTGTGTCTTAGGCCATGCTGGTTTTCTGGTGCTTTGCTCTGGAGTTACATTTTTCAGTGTGACACGGCTGTTGCATTCCCATAGACAACCTTCCCCTACCATTCCTGATTGACTTGAACTGAAGTCAGATACAATCAGACTGTTTACTGCAGCCAAAGGCAATGTTTGGATTTCCCAGCCCTGCTTTAATTAGCACCCAGGCTAAGTGCAGTCTTTTCTTTCCACACATCCAATATTTATGAAGACTTCTACTCTAGGGACCAGAGTTTGTCATCAATAACAACTTAATGGAACAGAATGTAAAACGGTTGTTATTTCTAGAGGAACACTGAGGCCTACTCCAACTCCTAGGGAGAGAAGCAAAGCAAGGCTGATTTCTAGGAAAGGATCGTTCAAAGTGGGAGACATCAGGCCCAAATAGAGTGCTTCCCCTAATTTTCAAACAGTGCTACTCATTCATCACCTTTAGGAGAATCGAATGATTTACGGGAGCACCCCAAGCAGATCCTTCTGACATAGTAATAAAAATAGTGCCAAGCACTGTATGAAACACTGGTGTAGATATTTGGTAGTCAGGTCCCACCTGGAGCTCACAATCTAAGGAGGAGGTAGAACAGGTATCGAAACCCCATTTTGCAGAATAGGGAACTGAGGCACACTGAAGTTAGACATCTTGCTCAAAGTCACACAGCACGTGACTGGTGGAGCTGGGATTAGAACCCAAGTCGCTTCATTTATCTAGGCCTCAGCAACCTCATCTGTAAAATAGGGATTAAATCTTCCTCCTTTCAACTTAGACTGTGAGTGGCGACTCTGTCCAACCTGATAATGTTGTATTTAGTCCAGCTCTTGGTACAATGCTTAGCCGATAGTAAGCACCAAAAAACTAAAAGGAAGGGAGTATTAAAGCTATGCATGGTCCCATTCTGTCAATCAAATTTATTGGGCACTTACTGTGTGCAAGATCACTGTACTAAGTGTTTGGGAGAGTATAATTCATTCAATCGTATTTATTGAGCGCTTACAGTGTACAGAGCACTGTACTAAGTGCTTGGGAAGTACAAGTTGGCAACGTATAGAGACAGTCCCTACCCAACAACGGGCTCACAGTCTAGAAGACAATACCAGACACATTTCCTGCCTTTAATGAGCTTAGATTCAATTCCATTGCTTCTCTGTCCATTGTCTTTGTCCATCGTCTCCCCCTTTTAGATTGTGAGCCCACTGTTGGGTAGGGACTGTCTCTATACGTTGCCAACTTGTACTTCCCAAGCGCTTAGTACAGTGCTCTGCACACAGTAAGCGTTCAATAAATACGATTGATTGATTCTTACTTTCCTAATTCTTTGGTCTCAATCCTACTCTGGCTGCTGCCCCAGACACATCCCCTCTAGACCATAAACTCATTTAGGGCAGAGAATGTTTCTATCAACTTTGCTGTAGTGTTCTTTCCCAAGCGTTCAGTACTCTCCCACGCATTTAGTACAGGGCTTTGCATACGGTTAGCTCTCGATAAATACCATTATCGACGATGATCCTTGCTATGGCTCTGCTTAAATATACCAACTGTCCCTGTGACAGCTCTGACCAAACACCTGGTATCAGCACAGGGAGACAATCATAGGCCTCTGCTCAGCTGTTGGTCACCCCAGCTGTCGGCCAGTCGAAAGACACCCACCCTTATATGACTGTCCATTCGTCTTTTCGCTTTTGGATTGACAAGTGAGTGGATTTGTTAGGATGGATGCGTTGAAGTGTTCTACCCCACTGGGCCGATAGACTACAATTAGGGGCAGGATCTGCATTTGGCCAACTCCAGCTGTAAATACACTACAAAGCTATTATGCACTGGCCTAATATATCTAAAAAACAATTATTTGAAGAAAATAAACAAATAAATGGAAATTACAGCACATAAAAGCCTCTCATTAACTTGGCTATGTCCTCCTTCTTCTTCCCATTAACTTTTAAGTTCTCTTGTTTATTTTTATTGAATAAGATGAAATGTAGTGGAAGACATCGTTATTTCTGTCTTCTATTTTGGAGCAATTCTAGAGCTAAAATACTCAGACTGTGTAAAGTGAGTCTGGGATTACATCCCTCCCTGCCAAGAAAAGTGCATTCTTTGGTAAAACTCTGGAGAATAAGCTGCTTTCTAGCCTGCCATGCTGGGTAATCGTCCATAGCACCAGGGAGAACGTGTTCCCATCTCAGGATTACAGGCCGGAGAAAACCCGATTGGTTAAGGAATTCTGCCCTGGAGAATTAGTAACTAATGAATTTCATTTTCCCATAGGGGAGTCAACTTAGGAACCAATTGTTTTATACTCTGAGCTGTCATGTAATCATCAGTTTAAACAGAGCCATACTTTGGGTTCAGAGATGCAACTGGTAACAGGCCACTCCTATTTCATATTTTTTGGAAAGTGTATTTTGCTTTATCTTTAAATTTAGTCAACTCTCCCAACTTGCCCATTCCATGCAGTAGCTGCCTATTGATGGCCACCTCTTTCATTGTGAGCATTATTAATAACGATAATAATAAAAATATTCACTAAGTGCTTATTGTGTGGCAAGTACTCTATGCTGAGGTAGATACAACATATGCTGATCTGACACAGTCCTGGTCCCTCATAGTCTAAGTAGAGTTCAGGCCTATTTTAATGATGTGGAAACAGGGGAAAAGAGGAGTGACTTACCCAAGGTCACACAGCAGCAAGTTTCAGAGTCAGGATTAGAATCCAAGTCCGCTCACTCTCAGTCTCTCGCTCATTCCACCAGGCAATGCTGCATCTCACTGTCAGTCCTAGTGAGATGAATGAACTTCAGGACATCTTCATGCTGCCATTTGAGGTCCAACATGGTTCATAGATGGTGTTAATGAAATGTCTTTAGAATATGGATCTGTCTTCCTTTAAGAGGTTGGATGCCTCAGCAGTTTACAACTTGGAGTTTGTTACCCCACGGTTATAGCACTCTGTCTTAAAATCCACCAAACTCCATGTTGGGCTTTTTGATTCCCTTTTTTTCCTCACAGCTGGGCCATGTCATCTTCCAAAACAGCAGGGCTAAGGAGCAGTAGGGAAAGGACATTTCTCAAATAGAAGTGGGCTCTGGCTTCTGTAGTTTGCCTACAATTCTCTGAGACCAAGGGTGCTACTTTCTAGGCAGGGACACGCTCTTATAACTCCTAGGAGAACACCTGATGGAAGTGCTGCTGTTGTTTTTTTCCAGCCTTCAGTGACTGATTAGACCCTGGTGAGCCCATTTATCACCTCGTTAATGCATTTTGGGAGAGAGGAGGTCAGGCACCTGAAGGTTTATTCATTCAATCGTATTTATTGAGCCCTTACTGTGTGCAGAGCACTGTACTAAGCGCTTGAGAAGTACAAGTCGGCAACATATAGAGACAGTCCCTACCCAACAGTGGGCTCACAGTCTAGAAGGTAGAGACAGACAACAAAACAAAACATACCTTGGTGGCAAATTTGTTTTTTTCCTCTGTGTAAATCATCTCTTCTAAATATTGAGCTGTGCATTCTCCCTCAAAATGAAAACAGAAGATTTCAGGGAGAAGTCTGGCAATTGGCTAGATGAATTGGCAATGCATTTGTGTTGGCAACACGGGGCTCCTTCTCCTGTTAGTTGGACCAAATTCTGCACACACAACGGGAAGCTACCCTTGAAATTCTGGCCTTTCCTGTTCAACCACCCAGCTGACTTTCAGCTTTGTCAAATGATTATCAAATGAGAGGGTGTGACAGCAGAGTCATTTGCTTATTAGCATTTCATTGAAAATATTACCATATCCAATTGACTTAATTTTCCTCAGGGTATAAATATTTAAATATCCTGAAAGACAGTGCCATTCAATTCCTTGCCTTTGGATCTCTTTTTCCAAGTCCATACAATCGACATGGACCGCAGCAGGAAGGTTTTTCTCAGAGGGTCAGTTGGATTGATGGCAAGATGTCTATTGGGTCTGAAATTTTTTTAAAAGGTATTTGTTAAGCGCTTACTATGTGCCAGGCACTGTTTTAAGTGCTGGGTCCCACGTGGGTCTCACAGTGTCAGCCCCATTTTACCAATGAGGTAACTGAGGCACAGAGAAGTGAAGTGACTTGCTCTAGGTCACCCAGCAGACTAATGGCAGAGGCAGGATTAGAACCCAAGTCCTTCTTTCTCCCAAGCACATGCTCGATACACTTTCCAATCGCTCAATACACAGTTAGTGCTCATTAATCCGATTGAATGAATGAACTAAGCCATGCTGCTTCTCTGCCTAATATATCCATCTTATCATAATAAGTGTGTAACAAATACCAATATTATTAGTGATATTTATCTTTCCATTAGTAGTGTGGCCTACTGGAAAGAGCACAGGCCTGGAACTCAGAGAATCTTTGTTCTATTCCTGGATCTATCATTTTTCTGCTGTGTGACTTCAAGCAAGCCGCTTAACTTCTCTGTGCCTCAGATTCCTCATCTGCAGAATGGGGATTCAGGATCTGTTCTCTTTCCTATTTAGACTGTGAGCCCCATGTGGGACTTATATCTATCTTGCATCTATTTATTTGTAAATAAATCTATCTATCTTGTATCTATTCTAGTGCTTAGTATAGTGTTTGATACATATTAAGCTAACAAATATTATTATCATTATTACATATATAGTAATAATAATAAAGTGTCAGAAAAAGGGAATGGAGAATTCTGAAGTAACATTAATGGGCTTCTTAGGTGGGAGATGAGGGGGAAGCTATGATGTAAGGGACGTTTCTGGATTATCGGAGTTTTCCCTTCTCATTCTTCTCCGTACATCGCTTCATTCACAGATCTTTCAAACTGGCCTAGATTGCAAGCCTCTTCGAAAGCAGGGATTGTATCCGCTAACTCTATTGTACTCTCCCAAGAGTTTAGTACAGTGCTCTGCATCCAGTATGTACTTGATAAATGCCATCGATCAATGAATCAACTGTGGAACTTTTAGGTAAAATTTAGGAGAATTAGAACGGGAGAGGGAAAATAAGGAAGAAAGGAAGGCAGGAAGAAAGCCCCAGGAAAATACCTATCATACTTTGATTCCTGGATAATAGTGCTTTTGTGTCATCTTAAGGTATCCCCAGAGATGCACTGAATTAGGAGAAGTAGCTTGGCTCAGTGAAAAGAGCTTGGGAGTCAGAGGTGATGGGTTCTAATCCTGGCTCTACCACTTGTCAACTGAGTGACTTTGGTCAAGTCACTTAACTTCTCTGTGCCTCAGTTACCTCATCTGTAAAATGGGGATTAAAACTGTGAGCCCCACGTGGGACAACCTGATCACCTTGTATCCCCCCCAGTGCTTAGAACAGTGCTTTGCACATATATACGTATATATATATATACCTACATATATATATATATATATATACATATGCATATATATATGTCCTGTATATATGTTTGTACATATTTGTTACTCTATTTATTTATTTATTTATTTATTTTACTTGTACATATCTATTCTATTTATTTTATTTTGTTAGTATGTTTGGTTTTGTTCTCTGTCTCCCCCTTTTAGACTGTGAACCCACTGTTGGGTAGGGACCGTCTCTATATGTTGCCAACTTGGACTTCCCAAGCGCTTAGTACAATGCTCTGCACACAGTAAGCGCTCAATAAATACAATTGATTGATTTGCACATAGTAAGTGCTTAACAAATACCATCATTATTATTATTATTACACTTCCTTTAAAACATTATCAATCCTTAGCATATACTTTTCTCTGATATTTGGGCAAAAAAAAATCATTACAGGCAGAAGGGATACTTTTGTGCTGTTGAGATCCTTGTGTAGCCCTCAGTAAGGGGAGAGGAACCAGGAACCAGATGAAGATCATATTGTGAAGTGGTTCGTAATTGGATTTTGGAACTGTTTCCCAAGGAACCCTGCAAATTCCCCTTGAACTATCAACTCAATTTATTCCGGGGGTGGTGGTAAGCGTGAAATGGTGGTTATGAAATCAGCCTAAAAGAAATGGAAGTGAAAGAGGGGATGGGGGAAAGAAGCTAGGCTCTTAGGGAGGAGGAAGGAAAGCAACATGAGGAGCAGTAGTGTGACTCCAGCCCCTCCATTTTTGAGGCTCTACTGCCATCTGGTACATCATTATGGAAATTCATCCTGGGAAAACTGGGCTGCTCACATGGAGGGCTGGGCTTTCTCTCCCAGTGGTTCAAAGTAAATAAATAAATGATGGCATTTACTAAGCGCTTACTATGTGCCAAGCCCTGTTCTAAGCAGTGGGGAGGTTACGAGGTGATCAGGTTGTCAGCTCACAGTCTTAATCCCCATTTTCATCATCATCATCATCAATCATATTTATTGAGCACTTACTGTGTGCAGAGCACTGTAGTAAGCACTTGGGAAGTACAAGTTGGCAACATATAGAGACAGTCCCTACCCAACAGTGGACTCACAGTCTAGGCATCTAGTCATTTTCCAGATGAGGGAACTGAGGAACAGAGAAGTGAAGTGACTTGCCCAAAGTCACACAGCTGACAATTGGCAGAGCCGGGATTTGAACCCATGACCTCTGTCTCCAAAGCCCATGCTCTTTCCACTGAGCCACACACTCATGCCCTCCTTGGCGTCTTCCATCTCCATCCTTGCAGAAGGAAATCAACCTGTGTCACTCTGCCACCAGTGCTGCACACTGAGGCCCAAATCTGTTCTTCATATGGGGTTGACTGATGCTTTATGCTCTAGAAGACACATAATAATAATAATAATAATAATAATAATAATAATAATAATAATGGTATTTGTTAAGCACTCACTATGTGCAGAGCACTGTTCTAAGCCCTGGGGAGGTTACAAGGTGAACAGGTTGTCCCACGGGGGGCTCACAGTTTTAATCCCCATTTTACAGATGAGGTAACTGACTCACAGAGAAGTTAAATGACTTGCCCAAAGTCACACAACTGACAGTTGGTGGAGCCGGGATTTGAACCCATGACCTCCAACTCCAAAGCCCGGGCTCTTTCCACTGAGCCACACTGCTTCTCTAATTAATAGACACATGGTCTATCTAGTGGATCCAGCCAGGGCCTGGGAGACAGAAGGACCTGGGTTCTAATCCTGACTCTGCCACCCGTCTGCTCTGTGACCTTGGGCAAGCCACTTCAATTCTGTGAGCCTCAGTTACCGCATCTGAAATTGGGGGATTAAGACTGTGAACCCCACGAGGGACATGGACTGTGTCCAACCTCAGTAGCTTGTAGCTAGTGTTTAGTACAGTGCCTGGTACGTGGTGAGCGCTTAACAAATACTATAAAATAAAAGTTTCTCAGCTTTCCTAGACGGAAAAAATTACTCAATTCATCATTGTGTAGGAACCGTGCTAAGGGATTTAACCGCAAGCTGTTCGCTTAATTTGGCTGTTGGATGTTTTCTGCCTTTTCTCAGAGAAAAGAGGACTGGGAGGATCTGGGGAACTCCCAAAGAAAGGAGACAGACTTTTGGTACAAGGGACTATGCCTCTCAGTCCCTCATCGCTCCACCCCATTTCCTGTTTCTGAAACCTCCAGGGATGCTAAGACAATAAGAGCGTCCTTACTCAATAATGCTGAGCAACTTAGCCATGAAAGGCAAGACATCTTACCAGTCCTCAGAGAAAAGATACGTTGAACGTTTAATTAGCTTGGAAGGAATTGACGCTCACACGTTCATACTTCTGGGTATTGCTTGCAATGTTACGTGCAGTGATAGTCAATTAGTCAATCATATTTATTGAGCACTAACTACAGTGGTCTGCACAATCAGTCAATCATGTTTATTGAGCAGTTATTGTGTGCAAAGCAGTGTGCTAAGCACTTGATGGAGTACAATATAACAGACTTGGTAGACACATTCCCTGTTCACTGTGAGCCCCTGGTCTACGGGAAGCTCACAACAAGTACTCAATAAATATGATCGATCGATTGATTGCTATGTGCAGAGCAATAATACCCTGAATTCATGGAGCACTTCAATGTTTGCCAAAGCCTTTCATATTCCTTTGCTGATTTTATCTTCATAACATCCCTGAGAGGTAGAAAGAGGCAGATATGATTACCAGCCAAAGAAACCGAGGCACAGAGAAATTGTGGCATGAACTATATTGTGTATTCTATACTATATTTTGTCCCCCAAATCAGCTATGCTGATTCCTGTGCTGGATCACTGCCCAAATGAATCTATAGCCTATAGGCATTATATATAGCCTATAGAAGCAACGTGGCCTAGGGGATAAAGCCCAGGCTTGAGAGTCAGAAGGACCTGGGTTCTAATCCCAGCTCCGCCACTTGTCTGCTGTATGACCTTGGGCAAGCCACTTAATGTTTCTGTGACTCAGTTACCTCATCTGTAAAATGGGGATTGACTTGTGACCCCATATGGGACAGAGACTGTAACCAACCTGATCAGTTATATCTACCCCAGTGCTTAGAACAGTGCTAGACACATGGTAAGCGTTTAACAAATACCTTTATTATTATATAGCCATTGTAGATAATAAGAATTGTAATGATGATAATTGTATTTAATTATTTACTATGTGCTTCATGACTGTGAGCCTGCTGTTGGGTAGGGACCATCTCTATATGTTGCCAACTTGTAATAATAATAATAATAATAATAATAATAATAATAATGGCATTTATTAAGTGCTTACTATGTGCAAAGCACTGTTCTAAGCACTGGGGTGGGATACAAGGTGATCAGGTTGCCCCACGTGGGGCTCACAGTCTTAATCCCCATTTTCCAGATGAGGTAACTGAGGCACAGAGAGGTTAAGTGACTTGCCTAAAGTCACACAGCTGACAAGTGGCGGAGCCAGGATTTGAACCGATGACCTCTGACTCCAAAGCCCGGGCTCTTTCCACTGAGCCACGCTCTTCTCAAGCCCTTAGTATAGTGCTCTGTGCACAGTAAGCGCTCGATAAATACGATTGATTGAATGAATGAATGCTACTCATTTGAGGTAGATACAATGTTATCAGATCAAACTCAATCCCCTCCTTCACTTCCCCACAGCACCTGTATATATGTATATATGTTTGTACGTATTTATTACCCTATTTATTTATTTATTTATTTTACTTGTACATATTTATTCTACTTATTTTATTTTGTTAATATGTTTTGTTTTGTTCTCTGTCTCCCCCTTCTAGACTGTGAGCCCACTGTTGGGTAGGGACCGTCTCTATATGTTGCCAACTTGTACTTCCCAAGCACTTAGTACAGTGCTCTGCATACTGTAAGTGCTCAATAAATACGATTTAATGAATGAATCCCTGTCCCACACAGGGCTCGCGTCTGTCTTTATTCTGTCATCAGGTGCACCAAGGTTAATGGAGCTTTCCATTGGTTATTTTTCTTGCCCCAAGAATAAAGCTACCTTTTATTTCTCTAGCTAGGGCCTCTCTTCCCATTCGTGCTTAGTACCATGAATGAACCTCGGGGAATAAGTGAGAAGCTGCCAACATATCCCCCTTGGTTTCCCATTCATGCTACACTGGGGAGAATCGGATTCCGATGCCTATTTCTCCAGAAGGGACAGGACATATGACTCCAAAAGACAGACTCGGGGAGGGAAAAGGTCCTCCTTTCTTCAGGGAGACCAACTGGACATTACTGAACATATCCACGATCTTCGAAACGATTTTCTCTACCACACTGCAGGACTGATATAGAAAGACATACATTCAGAATAAGCTTCAGAAGTCAAATGCTTCCCCCAACCCAACTTCTGCAAGGGTAGAGACATTTAATGCTCCTCCAGACCACTGGAAAAGACGTAAAGGGCTGTATAGGGGAAGGGCAAGGTTGGGTACTCTTGAAAGTAAAATGGCAGCTGTAGGTAAGGATGAGGCTTTGAAAAATCTTTAGGCTGAATTGATGGTTACAGTCAATTTCTCTGGCCCATAAGATTTGGGGAATATGAGCTTTTTATGCTGAAGTGGTGAATCTTTGGGAGGAAATCCACTTTGACGTTCCAAAAGAAGACAATTTCAATTACTCTTCCCCTCACTCTGGCCCCTTTCCAGTCCAGCATCATTCAACAGGGCCAGGGGCAGGGAGGGTTTACTTGTATCTCTTTCAATTCCTAACAGACCTGGGGAGAAGCGATTAAAAGTTTATTAGCTTTGTGTTTGTTAATCCTCCTCAGTTCTCTTCTAGGTGAGGTTAACGATGTTGAACTGAACTGGCCCACGAGTTCTTTAATGGGAGGATTGTTCTAAAAGACCCACGTTACAAGATTCTGCAAATGATAAAATCCTCCAAATGTCTTCTCCACCCGAGATGTGTTTGCCAAAATATAAAGAGAAGAAAACTGAGTTCTCTTGCAATGCCCTCTGGGACTAATTACCCTGATCTGACTAGGCTGGTTGTTAGATCTGAATTATAGTCATGAATAAGTTAGATCTTAATTAAAGTCATGTATGGGGGCCAAGAGGCAATGTCATACAGGCAAAAAAGCTGTTTTGTAATAAGTGGAAATTAGTATTCTAATGGTTTGTGTGAATTTGGGTTTCCAGTTTCAAATCTATCCTGAAAATTGTTGATGAGGTCATTTTCTTTGTCAAGATGGGGAAGACTTTTCAGAAAAAGAACAATGCTCCATCACATCACTCTCTAAGGGTCTCTTAAAATTTGTGGACTCAGAACGGGGTAATTTTCAGGGTGTGCCAGGGTCAGGGATGAAATAATGTTATTCAAGAGCTAGAGGGTTCATTCCCTTGTAATTAAGCTGAAAACATAAGGCTCTTCACATCCAAGGAAGTCAAGGAACATTCCAACATTTTGGGAAGTAGGAAGGTTTGCAAATGAGTCATTTTGGTTAGCAACGAAAATGTTACAGGCAGAAGTGTTATGCATGGATCTAAGTATGTCTATTATTTGGACTGTGGGAGAAAAGATTCCCTCTCTTTTCAGTGATGCAGGTAATTCAGGTGGGAGGAGTTTTAATATTTGGGAGGGGTTGAAAATACCCGGTAACAGAAGCCCTCTGGGACCATTAATAATAATAATAATGGCATTTATTAAGCACTTACTATGTGCAGAGCACTGTTCTAAGTGCTGGAGAGGTTACAAGGTGATCAGGTTGTCCCACAGGGGGCTCACAGTCTTAATCCCCATTTTACAAATGAGGTAAGTGAGGCACAGAGAAGTGAAGTGACTTGCCCAAAGTCACACAGCTGACAATTGGTAGAGCAGGGATTTGAATCCATGACCTCAGACTCCAAAACCTGGGCTCTTTCCACTGAGCCACACTGTAGACGCATGCTGAACACAGTCCCATGCATGGACTGTATCCAACCCAATCATCTTTTTCTAAAAGACCCACATTGTAAGATTCAAATGATAAAACCCTCCAAGTGTCTTCCCCACCCCGGATTTTTTTTTGGCAAAAGATAAAGAGAAAGAAACTGAGTTCTCTTGCAATGCCCTCTGGTAATAATGACCCTGATCTGACTAGGCTTGTGTTAAATCTGCAGCACTCAACACAGTGACTGGCATATAGTAAGCGCTTAACAAATACCATTAAAAAAACCAATCTAGGTTCCCAAGGAAAACACAGGAGTCTTTTTCTTGGGTCATTTTAAAACAAAACAGAATAAATTCTTATCTGCTTGGATGGTTTCCACGTGATCCCGATTGATGATCCAAATTCTTATTTAACTCCTGGGTCCTAGGAGGTGGTAGATATTGCATTCACACTGCAGAGGAGGATGCAGATTTCAGAGATTTGCTGCTACCAAGGTTACACAAACTCCTTTATATTTCTCAGGAGAAGAGCTGCCTTTCTTAGGACAGCTGCATTGCACGCGTCCATACCTACAACCAGCTTGTTTCTTTCCTATCATGGGCACTAAAATGTCTGGGAACCGCTATTCATTCATTAGTTCATTCAATTGCATTTATTAAGCGCTTACGGTGTGCAGAGCACTGTACTAAGCACTTGGGAAGTACAAGTCAGCAATATATAGAGATGGTCCCTACCCAATAACGGGCTCACAGTCTAGAAGGGGGAGACAGGAGACAGACAACAAAACAAAACATGTAGACAGGTGTCAAAATCGTGGAACAAATAGAATTATAGCTCTAAATTCCAGAGTTGCCCAGTTGAGGAGGAGTATTTTCTGCTTACTATGTTCAGATTGACACACTACCCTCTCTGGAGGGTTAGGGAGGGAATGTGGTCCAGTGGAAAAAGCAAGCATCCGGCAGACGGAGGATCTCTCTTTGGCCAACTGGCTGCACCTCAGTTTCTCAGTCTGAAAAATGGGGATAATGCCTTTTTCTCCCTACTTCTTGGATCTGGACTGAGGACAGAGCTGAGATAGGGAATGTGAAAGCACTTGGGAAATTCACAGCATTTCACAAATCATTCATTCATTCATTCACTCAATCGTATTTATTGAGCACTTACTGTGTGCAGAGCACTGGACTAAGCGCTTGGGAAGTACAAGTTGGCAACCTATAGAGACGGTCCCTACCCAACAACAGGCTCACAGTCTAGAAGGGGGAGACAGACAACAAAACGAAACATATTAACCAAATAAAATAAATAGAATAGTAAATATGCACAAGTAAAATAAATAGACTTCAGGAGCAATTTTTCCTAGCAGGCTAAAAGAAACACACATAATAATAATAACTGGGTATTTGTAAAGTGATTACTACGTGCCAAGCACTGTGCTAGGCACTGTGGTAGATGCAAGTTAATCAGGTCAGATGCAATCCTTTGTCCCACATGGCAGGGCAGAAACTATGAAAATAACTGGGGAAAATAACTGGGAAAATAACTGGGGAAAAGTTCATCTATCTAGAGCCTGGTCATGACTTCAGTCAAGCAATCAGTAGTATTTTTTGAGTGCTTACTGCATGTTCACCATTAGAACTAAGCACTTGGGAGAGCATAATACAGAAGATTAGGTAAAGTTTACAGACTAGAGCTTTTAGATAGATTCAGAAAATCTCCAGGGCCGTGAACAATTCTACCCCCAAAGCAACTAGACTAGGCTAGACATTTTGTAAAGGCAAAAAGTTCTCCTTGGAGATCTCATCCCTGCTAGAGCTGCCATAACATGCTGTGAAGTAAAGGCCTATTTATCATGGTGACTGTTGCTATGGAGGTAGCCAATCAGAGATCTCATTATAATAATAATTATGGCATTTATTAAATGCTTACTATGGGCAAAGTACTGTTCTAAGCACTGGGGGAGGTTACAAGGTGATCAGGTTGTCCCGTGGGGGGCTCACAGTCTTAATCCCCATTTTCCAGATGAGGTAACTGAGGCACAGAGAAGTTAAGCCTCTCCCTCTTCCTCTCCCCCTCCTCCCCTTCCCCATCCCCCCGGCCTTACTTCCTTCCCCTCCCCACAGCACCTGTATATATGTTTGTATGTATTTATTACTCTATTTATTTATTTTATTTGTACATATTTATTCTCATTACTTTATTTAGTTAATATGTTTTGTTTTGTACTCTGTCTCCCCCTTCTAGACTGTGAGCCCACTGTTGGGTAGGGACTGTCTCTAGATGTTGCCAACTTGTACTTCCCAAGCACTTAGTACAGTGCTCTGAACACAGTAAGCGCTCAATAAATACAATTGAATGAATGAATTAAGCGACTTGCCCAAAGTCACACAGCTGACAATTGGCGGAGCCGGGATTTGAACCCATGACCTCGGATTCCAAAGCCTGTGCTCTTTCCACTGAGCCACGCTGCTTCTGTGCACCTCTTTATTTGCTCAGAGGTGCACTGGGTAAATGGCCCGCTCAGGTTTGGAGACGTGTTATCTGCTAATCTTGCAGCCTCAGTGATTATTTTTAGGTGGGCATTGTTTTGGATGGCTTAGCAGCTCTGCTCCCCGGGTAGAGGGCTTACTCCGCTACTCTCACCAGGGATGTAGAACAGTTTAATTTCCTAATATTTCCTCTCCGGTGAACCTTTCCTTTCTGGCATAACTTCTTCCAGACAAAATCCTGATTGAGGGGGACAGGTGAGTCACTCATAAATGTAGAGTAGTCCAGGAATCCATTGATTTATTGAATAACATTTTTAAGAATTTCCATACTTCAAAGGTCAGGAAAAGATGGACTAGTCAGTGTGGAAAAGATTCAAAGTGAATACCCACTCACGTGTAATATCTGAAGTGTTCCTCTGACCTACTCCAGTCTGGGATGTCTAGAAATGGATTTTCCCAGTGTTTGAGATTTCCTTTCAGCATAATGGCTCTGGATTACATTTCATTTAACTCAGCAATAAAAGGGACCTCTCTTCGGTATCATTTGAGGCTTCGTTCAGTCTTTCATTCATTCATTCATCAGCCATTTCCGAGGAACCTCCTGAGAATGTTCATTCATTCATTCATTCCATCGTATTTATTGAGCACTTACTGTGTGCAGAGCACTGTACTAAGCGCTTGGGAAGTACAAATTGAATGTTGCAGAGCCTCTTAGCTTTTTAAGAATACCCTGGCAGTATTACTTTCCCAAAAGTGATGGCACTATTACTAGAACAGTGCTTTGCACGTAGTAAGCGCTTAACAAATGCCATCATTATTACCACTACTACTACTAATAATAATAATTGTGGTACTGTAAGCTCATTGTGGGCAGGAAACATGTCTACCAATTATTTGTATTGTGCTCTCCAAGTAATAATAATAATAATGATTGCATTTATTAAGCACTTATTATGTGTAAAGCACTGTTCTAAGCACTGGGGAGGTTACAAGGTGATGAGGTTGTCCCACAGGGGGCTCACAGTCTTAATCCCCATTTTACAGATGAGGTAACCGGGGCCCAGAAAAGTTGTGACTTGCCCAAAGTCACACAGCTGACAATTGGCAGAGCAGGGATTTGAACCCATGACCTCTGACTCCAAATCCCGGGCTCTTTCCACTGAGCCACGCTGCTTTTCTTATTACAGTGCACACACTAAGTACTCAATAAATACAATTGATTGATTGTTAAGCGATTACTATGCACCAAGCATTGTACTAAACGCTGGGATACATTCAAGATAATCAGGTCCCACCATGGGGCTCACAGTCTAAGTAGGAAGGAGAACACGTTTTAAAGCCCCATTTTGCAGATGAGGGAACTGAGGAACAGGGAAGCTAAATGACTTGCCCAAAGTCACCGAGCAGGTATATGGTGGAGCAGGTCTTTTCACTCCTCGGCCTGTGCTCTTTCCACTAGGCCGTGTGTTTAACAAATGATGACACTTTGCTAAATGCAACCTCAGCTAAGGTACATCTTGAAGAGCACAGTTGAAATCAGGAAACAACTGAGAAGCAACCTGGTCTAGTGGAAATAGCATAGGACTGGAAGCCGGGACATCTGGCTTCTAGATCTGATGCTGCCAATTGCCGGTTGTGTGACCCCGGGTAAGTCATTTAACATCTGTGGGCCTAAGCTTCCTCATCTGTAAGATGGAGTAAATTCCTATTCTTCCTCCCCTCGAGCCCCATGTGGGACAGGAACTGTGTCTTATCTGATTGTATTGTAGCTCTTTCAATACTAGGGTCTTAATTAGAATTGAGTATGTGCCACACTTACCACTGGTCAAAGCCTCTGGACTTCTCTTTGAAGTAAGCTACATTTTTTTGGTGAAAGGCATCATTAAGTGTTGGTTACTATTCTGTCATTTCCATACATTCATTTTGACAAAGTACATGCCAGTTAGTTTTTCCTGACTGCATTCTGCAAGTTCAGAACGTAATGGCAGTTTTTTAAGTTAGAAAACTGAGGTCCAGAGAGGAAAAGCGACTTTCCCAACGCAGCACAGCAAGACATGAAGACGGTTGGATCTCAAACTACATTCTGGTTTTTGTCTTTTTTGAGTCCAATGAAGTCCCTTCCCATAAAAAAAAGCATGCACACACATATTCTCTCACTGGAAGAATGATATACAAGAAGTCAAACTAATTTTTAAGAACTCAAGGTTAGGCACAGGATTTGTATGATAAGCAATCACTGATTTTCTAAAAATTTATGCTGCCATCAGGGATCCAGCTACATTTTAAGATAAAATGAAAGGTTTGTGTCATATCCTGTACGTATAGTTTGCCATCACAAAGAGGTTGGCAGCCCAATTCCGGAGATGCATGTTTTAGGGAGAAGATTATGGTAATTTATCATTATTATTATCTTCTTGGTGCTGCAGATTTAGTTGAAAGATTTGCAGTTCGACATCTCCCTGTACATGGTCAGTGTTCATCTAATAGTTAGTCCCCCACCTAAGAGAAGATTTATGTATTTGTTTTTGGTTCAAGGTTCTTTGCTCCTGCTGGCAAACACAGATGCTCCTTAAACTTCTCTTCTCTTGAATGTGCACGGAATATAATTAGGACGGAAACTAACGTTATCTGAAGCACATTTCTGTTTATGCTGGAAGACCAAGGTCAGAACAATTAATCTGAAACCCTGTTGTACAGCAGATTAGGCTGGACGATATTTTTCCCAGTAATGCTGTTTACCTAGATTACAAACAGGCTGACATTTAGGCAGATCCTCTGCAGGGAGCACTGTCAAACCGGGAGGACTGTCCCCGACTGGGAGGAAGTTCGAGAAAGAGGCAGCGGGACTGAAAAATTTAGAAGTACAGAATGTACCGCGCTGGCTGATGAAATGAACCGCCTAAGGGCTGACCGTGGAAAGACGATGGTGATAAATGGTTCCTTGTAGTGGCTAGTACCTTGTTTCCACAATGAGAAGCAGAGTGGCCTAGTGGATAGAACACAAGCCTGGGATTCAGAAGGATCTGGGTTCTAATCTCGGCACTGTCACTTGTCTGCTTTGTGTCCTTGGTCAAGTCACTTAACGTCTCTGTGCCTCTGTACACAGGCACAGACACATATGCATAAATATATTTATACACACACACACACACACACACACACACACACACACACACACACACACACATATTTCCTGCCAGGGTGGTGGAAGGCAGGACGGAATGGACCCTCCTTGGTGACACAACTACAAATGGTGGTCAAAAAGGAGCTTTATTTTCTAGCCAATTAACGAGAGAAGCAAGAATAGATAATTATTGAAAGCCTGCTTGAGTCTGGCATTACTAAGCAAAGCCATCATCTCAATCACATTATAATATGCTTTGAAGTCAATGATTGACACCCCAACACACAGGGACAAATTCTTTAAAACATATGGAACATTTATATCTGAATATGCTGAAATTTTCTCATCAGACATTGGGTCAGTGAAAATCCATTCAGTATTAGTAACTGCTCAGAAGGCTAGGAGAGATCCTGTAAGCCCTCATTGTCAGAAAAAAATCTTGCCTGCCAGTTATGAATTATTGAGAGCAGTGAGAGAATAGCATGTTAAAGCCACTATTAAAATGTTATGTACTGGGGTGTAGTAGCCATTAATGAAATAAGGTTCACTGTTAAGATTTATTAAACATATTCTCCCCATTGAGTTCTTTATCTCAGATGAAGAACATAAGCAAAACCATTATGGGGTCAAATCAATGATCCGTCTAGCCTGGTATTCTGATGCACAGCAGGGTACTTGGAGAAATCAATCACTCACTCAATCAATCATATTTACTGAGTACTTACTGCATGCAGTGCACTGTACTAAGCGCTTGGGAGAATACACTATAACAGAGTTGGTAAACACATTCCCTGCCCACAGGAGCGAAAATCTTTGAGGGGGATGCAGACATTAATATAAATGAATAAACTATGGATGGGTACTGAAGTGCTTGTGGGGCTGAGGTTGGGGTGAATAAAGAGGGCAAATCCAAATGCTAGGTTGAAGGAAGTGAGGTATAATAATAAATAAATAAATAATAAATAATGATGGCATTTGTTTGGTGCTTACTATGTGCAAAGCACTGCTCTAAGTGCTGGGGGGATTCAATGTGATCAAGAAGAAGAAGAAGAAAAAGAAGAAAAAGAAAGGAGGAAGGAGAAGTGGGGCCCAGCCCAGTGAGGAGAGGTGATGGGAAGCCCTCCTCGGAGCTCACCTCCTCCAGGAGGCCTTCCCACACTCAGCCCCCCTTTTCTTCTCCCCCTCCCCACAGCACCTGTAAATCTATTTATGTACATATTTATTACTCTATTTATTTTACTTGTACATATTTACTACTCTATTTTATTAATGATGTCCATATAGCTCTATTTAATTCTGAAGGATTTGACACCTGTCTCTATGTTTTGTTTTGTTATCTGTCTCCCCCTTCTAGACTGGGAGCCCATTGTTGGGTAGGGACCATTTCTGTTTGTTGCCAAATTGTACTTTCCTAGTGCTTAGCACACTGCTCTGCACACAGTAAGTGCTCAATAAATACGATTGAATGAATGAATCAAGTTGGCCCACCTGGGGCTTACAATCTTAATCCCCATTTTTACAGATGAGGTAACAGGCTCAGAGAAGTTAAGAGACTTGCCCAAGGTCACACAGCAGACGTGGTGGAGCCGGGATTCGAACCCATGACCTCTGACTCCAAAGCCCGGGCTCTTTCCACTGAGCCAAGCTGCTTCTCAATTAGATGGGGAAGGCTTTTTGGAGGATATGTGCCTTCAATAAGCCTTTAAAGACGGGGGGGAGAATGATCATCTATTGGATATGAAGAGGGACGAGTTCCAAGCCAGAGGCAGGACCTGGACAAGAGGTGGATGGTGAGGTAGATGAGATCAAGTGCTTAGTACAGTGCTCTGTACACAGTAAGCACTCAATAAATATGATTGACAATGAAGTGAGTAGGCTGGCATTAGAGGAGCCAAATGCGTGGAAATCAGTAGGAAATCAGGGAGGTGAGGTTGAAAAGAGCCCTGTGACACGTTTAAAGATTTACCTTCTACCATCCCTAATGTTTCCCTCTACATCTGTAACCTTTCGTCTTGCCACTCATCATGGACTACTTATCCATGAACTCCTCCCAACCTTTTTTGAACCTTCTCATATTTCCAACATGCACAACTTCCTCTGAGGATCAGATTTCCTAAACTCCCCGTTGTAAGGGGTTTAATTGGTCCAGAGTCAGCATGACCTTAAAAATAATGTTAAGGATGATGATAATTGTTAAGTGCGCACTATGTGATAAGTACTGAGGTGGAGACGATTTAATCAGGCCAGACACAGTCTCTGTTCCACGTGGGGCTCAAAGTCCTACATAGGAGGGAGAACAAATATTTAAAACCCATTTTGCTGATGAGGAAACTGAAGTGCAGAAATGTTGGGTGACTTGTTCAAGGTCGCACAGAAGACAAGTGGCAGAGTAGGAATGAGAACGCAAGTCCGCTGATTCTCAGGCCTGTGCTCTTTCCATTAGGCCATGCTGCTTCTCTGTGGTATAAGATGTTTTCTTTATAGAGCAGATCTTCCATGGCCTTAGATCTTTTTAAGATGCTACTTGCCTTCTAATTTCTTATCCCATAAAATAAAAAAATGCTCTCTACTACAAAAGAAGGGGAAATAATTAAAAATGTGTGAGATCACTGGACGTTTACTATTTACCTGTTTGTCCCCGTTAGACTCTCAGACTCCAGTTTCTTCCTTGCCAGCAACTTTCCCCTTATTCCCTCCATTATTCCTGTTCTGCTCCTTACTTTATCATCAGTAGTATTTATTGAGCACTTACTATGTGCAGAGCACTGTACAAAGCATTCAGAAGAGTACAATACAACAGAATTGGTAGACACGTTCCCTTCCCACAACAAGCTTACCGTCTAGAGTGATTTCTTACTTGCTCCTTACTCCTCCCTCCCACCATGTTCCATTCCTCTCAGTCAATCACTGCTTAGTAGCCAACTGTCTTGATGACCCAGGCAGAGATATCGTCTATTTTCCACATTTCAAAAGTTATTTTCTAGCTGGATTTCCTCTACACCATGCATTTTCCTCTGAATGGCAGGAATCCTTCTATAATTAACTTTGAACCGAGTTGATTAAGGTACCCTCGGAGACTTAAAGTGGGAATTTAAAGACAGCCGAAGGGTAGATTGGAGAATTTCATGTGCCTTGTTAAAACCAAAATGCCACCATTGAAAAAGAACAGTGCTTCAAAATCAATTGTCTGAAGGTTCACCCCTGGAAGTTTTATTTCCCTAAAGTTTACCCACGACTTTTCATTTTTCCGGGCACAGATTTGCCTGTAAAAACTGCTCTAGTTATGGTCTCTGTGACATTAGTATGCAGAGGGAGGGGAAAGCATATACTACTTAGAGGCCTATTTCTCTCTCATATTTCTTTCCATCTTTCTACCTCCTTATCTATGTATTTTGGCATTTCTATCTCCAAAGTAATGAGATGTTCAAAAAGAGAAATTGGGGCTCCTACTGTATAACTCCCCAGCACCCTTTGTGCTCCTTTGTGCTTTGTTACGCACCATGTGGCAGACACTCTATTAAGCGCTAGGGTAGAGATGAGGTTGTCGGGTTGGATACAGTCCCCTGTCCCACATGGGGCTCACAGTCTTAATCCCCATTGAACAGAAGAGGCAACTGAGGCACAGAGAAGTGAAGTGGCTTAGCCGGGATTGGAACCCAGGTTGCTGATGGTATTTGTTAAGCACTTACTATGTGCAAAGCACGTTCTAAGCGCTGGGGGGATACAAGGTGATCAGGTTGCCCCACCTGGGGCTCACAGTCTTAATCCCCATTTTACAGTTGAGGTAACTGAGGTACAGAGAAGTTAAGTGACTCGCCCAAAGTCACACAGCTGACAAGCGGTGGAGTCGGGATTAGAACCCATGACGTTTGACTCCCAAGCCCGGGCTGTTTCCACTGAGCTACGCTGCTTTTTTTTTTTGATTCTCAGGCCTGTGCTTTATCCATTAGTCCATGCTGCTTCCCTGTTGTGGAAAGTACAGACGATGCAGGAGAAAGAGATGTTTCCTTGGATGCAGAGACCCGAAAGGAGGCAGGGATAGGGGAGAGGTATAAAGCTCTCTCGAGGCTGGGCCTGGATGACAATCCTCTCAGCAGGACACATGAGGCACCACTGAACGTATGCAGCTATTTACGTAAGCCTTGAGTGGTTCCTTCCATTGGAATTTCAAAGATAAAAACTAATAACATTTTTTAAGATTCATTCATTCATCCATTCAATCGTATTTATTGAGCGCTTACTGTGTGCAGAGCACTGTACTAAGCGCTTGGGAAGTACTAGTTGGCAACATATAGAGATGGTCCCTACCCAACAGCGGGCTCACAGTCTAGAAGGGGGAGACAGAGAACAAAACAAAACATATTAACAAAATAGAATAAATATGTACAAATAAAATAAATAGAGTAATAAATATGTACAAACATATATACAGGTGCTGTGGGGAGGGGAAGGAGGTAAGGCACTATATGCTATGATCTGGGACAAGGCTATGAGTTTGGACCCAGTCCCCCGTCCCACAGAGGGTTCCCAGTCTATCTCTTTCCCATTTTACAGATGAGGAAACTGAGGCCCAGAGAGGTCGAGTGACTTTACTTTTATTCATTCATTCATTCATTCGTATTTATTGAGCACTTACTGTGTGCAGAGTACTGTACTAAACGCTTGGGAAGTACAAGTTGGCAACACATAGAGAAGGTCCCTACCCAACAGCGGGCTCACAGTCTAGAAGGGGGAGACAGAGAACAAAACAAAACATATTAACAAAATAAAATAAATAGAACAAATATGTGCAAATAAAATAAAGAGTAATAAATATGTACAAACATATATACAGGTGGTGTGGGGAGGGGAAGGAGGTAAGGCGCTTTATGCTATGATGTGGGACAAGGCTATGAGTTTGGACCCAGTCCCCCGTCCCACAGAGGGTTCCCAGTCTATCTCTTTCCCATTTTACAGATGAGGAAACTGAGGCCCAGAGAGGTCGAGTGACTTTACCCCAGTCAACCCAGTGGGGCCAGCGTCAGATCTGAGACTTGAGTAACCGTGGCTCCGCCACTTGGCAGCAGGGTGACCGTGGGCAAGTCACTTCACTTCTCTGTGCCTCAGTCACTCCCGGTCCTAAATTCTTAGCATTTAGGCCCAGGTGCCGTCCTTATCCCAACCCTACTATCATCATCAATCGTATTTATTGAGTGCTTACTGTGTGCAGAGCACTGTACTAAGCGCTTGGGAAGTACAAATTGGCAACATATAAAGACAGTCCCTACCCAACAGTGGGCTCACAGTCTAAAAGGGGGAGACAAAACCAAACATACTAACAAAATAAAATAAATAGAATAGATATGTACAAGTAAAATAAATAGAGTAATAAATATGTACAAACATACATACATGTGCTGTGGGGAAGGGAAGGAGGTAAGATGGGGGGGATGGAGAGGGGGATGAGGGGGAGAGAAAGGAAGGCGCTCAGTCTGGGAAGGCCTCCTGGAGGAGGTGAGCTCTCAGTAGGGCCTTGAAGGGGGCTAGTCGGGGGAATATGTTTTGGAGAGATTAAAAAGGGGATCAAAAGGAATCTGGAGAGTGAATCCCAGAGGCTAGCTGTTGCTTACAGCAGTCACTGATTCAACTTCAATCAATTGCATTTATTGAATATGTACTGTATGCAGTGCACTGTACTAAGACCTTGGGAGATTACAATACAACAGATTTGATAGACACAATTAATCAATGGTGTTTACTGAGTGCTACTGCATGCAGGGCGCTGTACTGAGCGCTTGGGAGAGTACAATATTGATGGGAGAGAGGAAGATTCTGGTTCCAGTTTGAAAACCTCCCTGTGATCTGAAGACCCAGAAAACACAGCTAATTTCTGCCTGCGCTGAGATACAATTTAACAGTCCAATTAAGATGGAGATTAAGTGGCAAACATAAAATGCACGATTCCAGGGATACGAGTGGGGATTTAAAGAGGAAGTGTCTTCAATCTGAGCCGAGCAAATAGACGTGAGCAGACGAGACATTTTCTGCAGCAGTAGAGCAGCTAGATCAGCGAAGTGTCTGTGATGTGGAGAGTGGCATTCTTATTTTTAAACTGTCATTCCTTTTTCCTGTCAATCATAATCGGTTCACTTGGAGCAGGTTTTCATCTACTCAGTGGCTGCGTGGTTTTTTTTTTACGTTATTTGGTAAGTGCTTACTATGTGTCAAACACTCTTCCAAGTGCTGGGGTAGATACAAGTGAATCCTGTAGGTTGGACACGGACTCTGTCCGGCATGGGGCTCACGGTTTAAGAAGGAGGGAGAACAGGAGAACTGAGGCACAGAGAAGTGAAGTGATTTGTCCACAGTCACACAGCAAGCATTTGGCAGAACTAGGATTGGAACCCAGGTCCTCTGACTCGGGCCCATGCTGTATCCACTAGGCAACACTGCTTCTTGACTGAGCTTCAAGAAACCACTTTTCTGAACCAAGGATCTGCCCCCAGTCTCAATCCTCACGGAATGCTTTATATAACATCTCAGCATTTGCAAATTCATGCATTCATTCAATCGTATTTATTGAGTGTTTACTGTGTGCAGAGCACTGTACTAAGCGCTTGGGAAGTACAAGTTGGCAACATAAGTGAGTTTTTTCCTCCGTTGGCTCACAATACCCACCTCTACAGGGCAAGGAGTCTTGAAATGATGCCAATGCTAAGGAAATGGAGTTGGGTTTCCTACAGTTTACTCTGTAGGTGCAGAATTTGAAGTCATCACTTCATAGCTCAACCACGCTACTTTTAGAGAAAACCAGAACATCTTGTTAAGGTGGTGCACCTTTCCTCTTTCCTTTCAATGACTGTGAGAGTGAGGAAAGGGAGAAAACTATGGGGATAAAGTTCCATGCCCCTCTGGGATGTTCAGACTACAAGTCCAAGAATGCTGCAAGACCAAAACCGAGCATGTACTGAGCACGCTCCAGCTGGGGTGGGAAATCTAAGAATTTAAACCAAGAGAAGACAGATGTTGAGGAAACTGGCCCAGTTCCAATTCCACGACCTTGGTCATTCTTTCGAAAACCTCACACCAAAATCTTGGGTGGTCCTGGCCATGCCAGTCTCCCTATTAAATGCCCACATACACCAGATTCAGGCCATACATTCCCCATGGGCTGTGACACTGAATTCATTTTTCTACATTGAGCCACGATCAGTCAGCCTACCAATACTAGTTATTTAGCGTTTGTCTCAAAGCCTCTGTTCTAAGGAAGGGGTGCATGCCCCATTTCCGATTCCCGATTTCAGGTAGTTCCACCTGTCTGCTGTGTGACCCTGGGCAAGTCCTTTCACTTCTCTGTGCCTCAGTTACCTCATCAGTAAAATGGGGATGAAGACTGTGAGCCCCATGTGGAACAGGGACTCTGTCCAAACTGATTAATTTGTACTTTTTCCAGCATTTAGACCACTGCATGACACTTAGTAAGAACTCATCAAATGCCATCATTATCTTCATCATGTGGAACAGGAATGATCCCTGGCCCAGTTATCTTGTATGTACCCCAGCACATAGTACAGTGCCTGACACAAAGTGCTTAACAAATACCGCAATTATAATTATTAATTATTATTATTATTATTGCAATCCCGACCCGCCAATGGATATCAGTTCTACCCGGAAGATGGCACCAAAGAAGCTGCTTTCGAAAGAGGACGACACGGATGAGTGCTTCACATCTCCATGACTCCCCCCAAAGGGTAAAGACAAGTCAATCTCCATCACGGAGCGCAGCAAATGGATGCTTTTATGCTTATGCTTTTTACTGACCGTTTAATCTGCATTTTAATCGGATTATTAAATCGCGTTCGTTATTAAGGGACGGCGGTTCTCAATGATCCCGATTGGCTAGGTACAAAGGCCAGGTTCACGGATAATTGCCACTTCCCCCTGCACTTCGAGTGACCATCCCAGGCCTCGGATGAGTTCGATGGAGGTAGCACTTAAGTCCTCGTGGAAAATCCTGGAGTACTTTGTGGGGAGGAATGTGTGGGAGTTAGCAGAGAGATGTGAGACCCATACAAAATGAAAAAAGTAACTTCAGGCCCCAAATCCTACAAAGCTTGTTTCACTTCTTCTGAAGCCGTAAGGAGCCAGCAGCAGTCCCGATTCCCCAAGCAGCGGGATAAGAAATAGATTGCATCACACCATGGAAAATCCTAAATGAATAGCATTCAATTTACACCAAGGACAAATGATGAGATTTGGTACCGTGTAGCTTCATTATCTTACCCTCCGTTCAGACACCGACCTCCCCGTTTGCTGCGAGACGGTCTTATTATTTGGCATTTTTGCAGAAATTAAATTACTCACGTTGCAGACGGTAGACATTCCATTTTGTAAACTCTCCCAGGATTTCATCGTGTTTCATCCACTTCCTCTTGTCTCTTGTTCTGGCTGTCCTGCTGTCCAGAAGTAGCGTGGCTAGGGGGAAATTGCCTAACCAAGCAAGGAACTGAAAACTCAGGGGCTATTAGTTCTAATCCTAATCTGCCCCTGCCTGGATCTTTGACTTTGTTGCTAAATCTCTCCCTGGGTCGGTTAAGTTAAATTGATCATGGTATTTATTAAAGCTCTTATTATTGCATTATCACTGGGGGTAGATAATGACATTCAATTTAATTAATCAATGGATTGATAATGGTATTGAGTAAGCACTTACTACGTGTTGAGCGTGGGGGCAAGTGCTGGGGTAAATCAACAATTCAGACAGTACCTCTTTCACGAGAGGGTCCCAACCTTTGTCTCCATTTTACAGATGAGGTAACCGAGGCCCAGAGAAGTGAAGTGATTTGCTCAAGGTCACACAGCAAATAAATGGTGGTGGCCAGATTAGAACCCATTCGAGGGCCACCTTTGGATCGTGACGCTGGCAGTGATGGGAACGCGGGGGTCTCCACTACTTAGAACAGTGCTTGGCACATAGTAAGCACTTAACAAATACCATTATTGTTATTATTACTAATGGCTTTGCTCCTCCTGCAGAAAGCAGGACTGGTCTACCACAGGGACAATCAGACTGAAGGAGCACTTTCCTGCCACTGATTACATTCTACCCTCTGGTTGGTAGGGCAGGGAGTCATTATTACCCATATTAAAGATGAAGAACCTGAGGCCCAGAGAGATGAAGTGACCATCCCAAAGTCACACAGCATGACAGTGGCAAACCTGGGACTGAGGCAGTAATGAATAACAATGTGCCAAGCACTGTACTAAGTTCGGAGTCGGAGGTCGTGGGTTTGAATCCCGGCTCTGCCAATTGTCAGATGTCTGACTTTGGGCAAATCACTTCACTTCTCTGGGCCTCAGTTCCCTCATCTGTAAAATGGGGATGAAGACTGTGAGCCCCCTGTGGGACAACCTGATCACCTCGCAACCTCCCCAGCGCTTAGAACAGTGCTTTGCACATAGTAAATGCTTAACAAATTCCATTATTATTATTATTATTATAAAAGCTAATCCAGTTAATAAAATCCCTGTCCCACAAGAGGCTCATAGTCTAAGTAGAAGGAAGAATGGGTGTAGAATCCCTATTTTGCAGATGAGGAAACTGAGGCCCAAAGAAGTTAAATGACTTGCCCACGGTCACACAGAGGGCAAGTGGGAAACCAGCTGGGACTAGATTCTGGACCTTCATTCATTCATTAATTCAATCGTATTTATTGAGCGCTTACTGTATGCAGAACACTGTGCTAAGCGCTTGGGAAGTACAAGTCGACAACATATGGAGACCGTCCCTTCAGTCACCTAGTCCAAGTTCTCTCCATTAAACCAAATGGTTCATTTTTCAGTTTAGTCAGCCATAATACCATGCTGCCACTGATGATCTCATAGAGGCATCATATCCTAGGCCACTTTAATTGCAATGTTCAATTAATCAATCCACCAGTAGTATTTATTGAATGCTTACTGTGTGCAGAGCACTGTACTAAGTGCTTAGGAGGGTACAATATAAGAGATACGTTCTCTGCCCACAATGAGCTGACAGTCTAGAGGGGAAGACCAACATTAATGATAATAATAATAATGGTACTTATAACAATAACAATAATTCTGGTATTCATAAAGCACTTATTATGTGGCACACACTGAGAGGAATACAAAAATCAGGATGGACACAGTCCCTGTCCCACAAGGGGCTCACAGTTTCAATCCTCATTTTACTGGTGAGGTCACTGTGGCACAAAAAGTGACTTGCCCAGGGTCAGAAAGCAGACAAGTGGGAGAAGTGGGATTAGAACCCAAGTTCTTCCAAGAAGCCTTCCTTGATTAAGTCCTTATTTCCTCTTTTATCGCTCCCATCTGTGTTTCCCTGACTTGCTCCCTTTACTCATCTCCACATTTCCCCACCCACCCAGCCTCACAGCACTTATTCATTCATTCAATTGCATTTATTGAGCGCTTACTGTGTGCAGACCACTGTACTAAGTGCTTGGGAAGTACAAGTTGGCCACATATAGAGACGGTCCCTACCCAACAGTGGGCTTACTGTCTAGAAGAATAGAATGAATAGATCTGTGTAATGCAGGAGTTTAGCTCCAAGCAGCTTCATTCTGGATTCGGCGAGACCGAAGGAAGAGAGAGGAGCCTTTGCAATGGGGTTCATATCACCTTTAATCTCGCGGTGGCCGGTCGAGGTCCTGGTGCAAGGACAGTCCCCTTCCACGGGACACCCGTGGAGCATCCGCACCGCAACAGGTGTGGGGCAGGCTCTTATACAGAACCAGACAGATGTGGCCGCTTGCCAAAGGCTTATCTGAGGCCTATATAAGTGTGGCACAGTTAGAAATATACGGCGCATGAGCAGAAAGCAGAGCAAAGAATTCTAGGTATCATAACAAAGCGAGGGATCCTGGATATCGCAACAAAGCGAGGGATTCTGGGTATTGCAGTATTCCGTGGACATACACTCTGTAACATTAATGTCTGTCTCCTCCTCCATTCACTCATTCAATCATACTTATTGAGCTCTTACTATGTGCAGAACACTGTACTAAGCGCTTAGGAAGTACAAGCTGGCAACATACAGAGACGGTCCCTACCCAACAACGGGCTCACAGTCTAGAAGGGGGAGACAGACAACAAAACAAAACATGTGGACAGGTGTCAAGTCGTCAGAACAAATAGAATGAAAGCTAAATGCACATCATTAACAAAATAAATAGAGCAGTAAATATGTACGGGTAAAATAAATAGAGTGATAGATCTGTACAAACATAGATACAGGTGCTGTGTGGAGGGGAAGGAGGGAGGGTTGGGGGGATGGGGAGGAGGAGAGGAAAAAGGGGGCTGAGTGTGGGAAGGCCTCCTGGAGGAGGTGAGGTCTCAGTAGGGCTTTGAAGGGAGGAAGAGAGATAACTTGGCGGATGTGTGGAGGGAGGGCATCCACCCAGCCTCACAGCACTTATGAATAGATCTGTTACATTAATGTCTGTCTCCTCCTCTAGACTATAGAGGAGCCAGGAAATGTGTCTGTTGTGTTGTTGTCTCTCAAACGCTTAGTACAGTGCACTGCACACAGTAAGCACTCGGTAAATACGATTGATTGAACGAATGATTCATCCCGAATCTTAGGCCCGTGCTATATTCACTTGATCACACTGCTGCTCGCGATATAAGTAAATAAAATACTGAGGGAGGGGAGAATATACCCTTCAAGGGTCTATTGTTTAATATGCTATTACTCTATTTATTTATTATTACTCTATTTATTTATTTTATTTGTATATATGTATTCTAATTATTTTATTTTGTTAATATGTTTTGTTTTGTTCTCTGTCTCCCCCTTCTAGACTGTGAGCCCACTGTTGGGTAGGGACCATCTCTATATGTTGCCAACTTGTACTTCCCAAGCGCTTAGTACAGTGCTCTGCACACGGTTAGTGCTCAATAAATACGACTGATTGATTGATTGATTAGTACAGTGCTCTGCACACAGTAAGCGCTCAATAAATACGATCGAATGAATGAATATGCATATTTTTCAGAAAAACTTTTTTTTTTAATCAATACAGGGGTCAGTTTGAAACTACTCCATCTCCACATCAATAATCCTTCCAGCTAAAGGACCAAAACCAGTAATGCTTTTCAGCTCCATAAAGGGCCAAAGGATAAATCTAAATCGAGGTTAAAGAAACAATATAAAAGTAAATCAGAAGAGGCATTTATAGGGAGGAAATAACTATTTTATCAAATGGCCTACAGCCGAAGGATCATTCAGAAATGAGAAAATGCCCCACTCAGAAAAATGGATAAATAATAGCAGACCGGGTTTGAAGGACCAAATGCTTGGTATTCATAAATTTTCTCAAGATCATAAAGCCCTTTCACTGAACAGAGAGGCTTTTATTTATTTATTTGTTTTTATGCTCTAAACTGGGTTGTCAGAAGCGAAGTGCAATAGAGTGTTGAGCAATTGACAAGGTGAATTGGATGAATAAAGATGACCGATATGTGCTCCAGGCCTGACTTTTCCCTTAAAGCCATAGTATGGTCGCTTACCTGAATTTTACAAAAAAATATTCACTCCGTAAGAACCTCCAATGGCTGTCCGTCCACCTCCACATCCAACAGAGATTCCTTACCATTGGCTTTAAAGCACTCAATCAGCTCACCCCATCTCATCTTACCCCACTAATCTCCTACTACAACCCGACTCACTTCGCTCCTCTAAAACCAGTTTACTCCCTTTAACTCCATTTGGTCTATCTTGCAGTAGGCGCCTTTCCCACCTCCTCCGCCTCGCTTGGAACTCCCTCTCTCTACACAGAAAAATCTCCCCATCTTCAAAGCCTTATGAAGATCACATCCCTTCCAAGTGGTCTTCCCCCATTTTTTAAAATGGTATTTGTTAAGTTCTTACTATATGCCAGGCCCGGCTGCAGATACAAGGTAATCGGGTTGGACGGGGTGCATGTCCCATGTGGGGCTCACAGTCTTAATCCCCTGAGGTAACTAAGGCACAGAGAAGTTAAGTGACTTGCCCAAGGGCACCCAGCACACAAGTGATGGAATCAGGACTCTGACTGAGCCATGAGCCATGCAGCTTTTTCACATGCTACTCATGTACACGGGATTTGTATATAAATTAGTGGCAGATTTAAAAAGATAAATGCTAAGGATGCTTGCTGAACTGATCTGACCTGGGATTGAAGAGATGAATTGGCAAATCTCTCCTGAAGGATGTGAATCTGGGGGAAGGTTTTGAAGATGGGGGCTTTCTGATGGATCGGAAGGGTCTGGCTGCATCGGAACTTCTGAAGGGAATTGAGGCAGTTATGCAGCTTCTTCAATCCCCACACTGGAATCTTTCATTCACAGGGAATGGTTTAACTCTTCACTTCAGTTGGCTTGGCAGAAACAGAGGCTGACTGAGTAGTAGAACACAATAGCTACAGGGTGAGTCAACCAGTCTAGAGAGAAAAGAACAGCTTGATGCACTGTGGGATCTTTAAAGAATTCTTAAAGGGGAGGTGGGGATCTTAACTCTTCCAGAAGTAATTCACTTCCAGTTATATCTCTTTTATTTTCCAGATGGTGGGCTCATTTTCATATGTATATGTTTTTCTTTGCATGCACTGGTTCTATTTCTTCATCATACATTTCAAAAATGTGACTCCCAAAGTATGAGATTCTGGAAACTTCATATGCATGGAGTTGTTTTCTTCTGAGAGCAATGCGTTTCCGTGCTCTATATTTACAAGCCAGCAAGACACAATCTCTTTTTCACCTCAGAGGTTTCAATTTAAATGTGTATATAGCATCCCAGCAACATGATTCTTTTCTTGCATATGGAATAAAAAATGTTAATTAGGTGTGTAGGGAGGACTTGGTTGTGAGAGTACTTTAGAAACAGTCCCTGTGGTAGGGGAGGCTGAGGTTGGGGGCTGGAGGGAATTGGGGGACGGGATGGCAGGGAGGTAAAGGAGATGAAAACGTTGAACAAAGAGGCAGGGAAATTAAACTAGGGCGAGAACAAATTGAGGGGAAGGAGGACTCTTATTGCTAAAACATTTGTAGAACATATTGTTAGCTTCATCACTCATCGCGATCATCACTCATCGTTCTTTGATTCCAAAGTAATGTTTTGGCAGAATGGTCCACTTACTAGCCTGGGCTATTTTAACTGGCTAACGGCTGACCACCCAGGACTCCTGCCTGTATAGGTTAAGGCTTGTGTCCTATTGAACCACTACTGCTAGCTTGACCCTTGATTTATCTCATTCGGGAGGGAGAGAACCAAGAACTGGAACCTTTTTCCTCCATCCTTTTTCCCTAGTCCCTTGCTTCTTTGATAGCTTAAGGACATATGAGCAGTTCAGGAAGGCTGTGGCAAGGTTGTTAGGTTAAGTGAGGGGAAGATTTGGGAGCCAACCCCTTTCCCTGCCTCCAGACTAAGTTCTTTGTAGGCAGGGAATGTGTCTATCAACTCTGTTGAATTGTACTCTTCCAAGCACTAAGTATGGTATTCTGCACATAGTAAGTGCTCAGTGATCTGAGCTTGTACTTCCCAAGCGCTTAGTACAGTGCTTTGCCCACAGTAAACGCTCAATAAATACAATTGAATGAATGAATGAATGAATGAATGAATTTCAAAGAAAGCCAGAGCGATTGAGAAAGAAAACATTAGTTTTCTATCCACTTTCCATTAGACTAGAAGATTGGGGCCCAGTAATCTCCTTGAGGGCAGGGGGAGTGTGTCTACCAACTCTGGTGTATGGTACTTTCCCAGGAGCTTACTACAGTGCTCTGCATCCATTTAAGCACTTGGTAAATACCACTGATTGATTGATTGATTTTCATGTCAAGCTGCGGACCGTCACCCTTAAGGTCACTTTCATTCTCCTCAAATGACTTCTCAGGCCACCTGTGCCTTACCCACCATCCGGCTGTTGGTGCAATCATCAGGCTATTTTAACAAAAGTTCCAACAACTTTGTGGTGAGATTGGGTAGTCAATTCAAGGTTTCTGGGTATCAGTTTTTTTGAATGATATTTGTTAAATACTTACTGTGTGTCAAGCACAGTTCTCTAAGTGCTGGGGCAGATATGAGTTAATCAGGGTGGATACAGTCCCTTTCCCACATGAGGTTCACAATTTAAGTAGGAAGGGAGTGTCGAGTTCTTTAAGATCGATGTTGGTAAAAGTGTCATGTAATAGCACTAGAACTAAAGTTCCTGGGAATTCTGAGGAAACACCGATCGGTAAACACAGTTTTAAAAGAGGAGATTTGGTCCATCCATCATAAAGGCCAATAACACCAGGGACAGGTCATTACCCAAAGTCTCTCTCCAGGAGGCTAAGCTGAATCTCAAATTTCTCAAAATTTCTCAACTCTAGACCTGAGTAGCTATCAATTGTGATCTTTGCTTTTGTTATCGCTTACCTCCTCTCGAGTCTGTCCCTGAACATTCAGTTAGCAAGATGTGCCTTTTCTGGCTAGGCCAACAAAGAAGAGCACGGAGAGGATCATGAATTATTGCTGAAGCATATTGAGTCTTTGAAACCTTGGCAGAGATTTAAAAGGAGGCAGAAAAAATCAAACTCTTGATCAGAAGAGCCTGGACCTTCAAATGCCTGAGAAATCATTTTATGGAACTTTCCTGGAAAGATATATGTTTATATACATGTAAATATAACTCTTTTCTATTCTAAGAGCAGTCTTCTTTTTCTCCTCCTGCATGAGTTAGCCCCATAACATCCCCAAGTGGATAGGAATTTAATGGGCTTGGTGCAATTGGAGTGGAGAGCAGGGAGGAAGAATTACTGCTGGAGAAATATTTACCTTTCAGAGAGATTCCAGATAAAATATCCTGATTGTTCAAACTTCATGGGTGGAGCCGAGTGATCAGAAGAAGGTAGGCAGGGTTGGGAATTGGGGTTTTTTGTCCCAAGCCTATATCCTTTTCAGCGAGTCTAATCTTGTTCCCTGCAAATTGGGGAACTCCGACTCCACTAATTATTAATGCAAAACCCTCAGATATGATGAAACAGGGTACAAAGGGCCAACTTCCTGGATTTTTCACTGGAGTAAAGGGGAAGATTCCTCAGATTTTTGGGTAGACTTCAAACTATTTTTACTGACATCATTTTACATAATGGAAAACATTAGTTGCGGCATCTCTTTGGCCCAGAGCTAAGTGATGATGTGTACAACAGGTGTGCTGGTTGTATAGCCCTATATATGAAGGAAGAGGGGTATTGGGAGGCAACTAGAAATTTTCCATGAACCTCATTTCTATCCCTCTTTCTGGCCTCCTCCTTCCATGAAGCTCTTGAGCACTGAGCACCGGGCCTCTCCCTAAAGGCCTACTGACTGAGGATAGACTGTAAGCTTATTGAGGGTAGGGAATGTGTCTGTTATATTGTACTCTCCCAACAACTTAATGCAGTGCTCTGCACACAATAAGCTCTCCATAAATATGATTGACTGACTGAGGAGAGGAGCAGAAAGTATGACGAACAGGGTGGGGAAATGTGATAGCAGAAGGGAGGAAAGAAAAGTCAGGGAAAAGGTATGGAAAGGGTAGGGGGAGAGGAAGAGGTAGAGGGGAGAAAAAACAGAGAAAGAAGGAAAAAAGAGGACATAGGGAGTGGATAGAAAAAGGGAAGGAGCAGGGTAAAGGGAACGGTAGAAGGAAAGAAAAGTGAAAAGGAGAAGAGAATGTGGTAGAGACAGGAGGAAAAGAGGAAAGGGAAGAGGAGAATGTAGAGAATCCCTTTTACCCTCCTCCTTTGCTCCCTTTGCTCTCTCCCTTTTCCACCAGCCAGACAGGTGAGTATCTCTATCAGTCAATCAATTGTATTTTTAGAGCACTCACTCTGGGCAAAGCACTGTACTAAGCACTTGGGAGAGTACAATATAACAACAGACTGACACATTCCCTGCTCACAACGAGCTTACAGTCTACAGGGGGAGACAGACATTAATACAAATAAAAAAATTACAGATATGTATATAAGTGATGTGGGGCTGGGAAGGGGAATGAATAAAGGGAGCAAGTCAGGGCGACACAGAGGGGAGTGTGAGAGGAGGAAAGGAGGGCTTAGTCAGGGAAGGTCTCTTGGAGGAGATGTGCCTTCGATAAGGCTTTGAAGTGGGGGAGACTCATTGTCTATCATATTTGAGGAGGGAGGGCAGCTCATCTGTTCCGGATATGGCTGTTGCAACTTGTCCCCATCCAATTCTTTGGAAAATCGGGAGGTCTTCAGAGGCTACACACAGACCTCAGCCTCTCTGAGTGCTGGGTTGGTGCCTTTATTTCCATGACCCAATGCCTGGATATCTAGAGGCATGTCTACCAGCTCTGTTATGTTGTTACTTAGTAATAATAATAATAATAATGTTGGCATTTCTTAAGAGCTTACTATGTGCCAAGCACTGTTCTAAGTGCTGGGGAGGTTACAAGGTGATCAGGTTGTCCCTCGGGGGGCTCACACGTTTAATCCCCATTTTACAGAAGAGGTACCTGAGGCCCAGAGAAGTTAAGTGACTTGCCCAAAGTCACACAGCTGGCAGTTGGCGGAGTAGGGATTTGAACCCATGACCTCTGACTCCAAAGCCTGTGCTCTTTCCACTGAGCCACGCTGCTTCTCCACTCTCCCAAGGCCTTAAAACATTTAGTGCTCAATAAATACCACCGATTGACTGGATTTCTCACTGGAGTCAAGGAGAAGATCCCTCAGAATCTCAGTCATCATTTTTCTTGGTGGTTCTTCGAAGTGGATGGGGCTGAAGGCTCGGGGTGGGCAGGGAACTTGAGTACAGACTGTACTCCTTCAAGGGCTTAGTACAATGTTCTCCACACAGTAAGCGCTCAGTAAATACCACGGATTGATTGATTGATTCCTGGACTTTAGCAGGAGCAGAGATGAGTGGCAGATGGCTAGTAAATTTCTTGGTCTAGAAAGGCTTGGTCAGACCTAGGGCCTGGTCATTATGCATCTAACTTTATTTCTATTTATTCTGATGACTTGAAACCTGTCCACATGTTTTGCTTCATTGTCTGTTTCTCCCTTCTAGACTGTGAGCCCATTGTTGGGTAGGTACCGCCTCCATATGTTGCCAACTTGGATTTCCCAAGCGCTTAGTACAGTGCTCTGCACACAGTAAGCGCTCAATAAATACGATTGAATGAATTAATGAATGAATATATCACTGCCCTCACCACTGACCTCCCTTCTTATTTCTTGATCCTGACAGGATTCTGAACCAGTTTGGAAGGAGAAAACATCCTGCCTCTTCTTGATCACTTTTCTGGATTCAGTAGCATTTTGAGGACCAAACTGATTCTTTCTCCCAACTCTGTTCAAGAAAGGGTATTCATTAGATTCATTAGAAGAGGTTTATTATCCACCAAAAAGTATTTCCATGAAAACCAACCTTAAATTACCTTTTTTAGTTAACTAGAGAGTCTGCTTGGTAGAAATGGTAAATAAGCCCATTGTGTCATTGAGAAATTTTTATCTTTTGTTTATATTGAGGAGGCACAGCAAGACTATAATTATCGCAAAGAAAATTGTATTATACCATTGCCAGCTTTCAAGCATTGAAATGGAAACAAATGTTAGAGTTCCAGACTCTGATTCCAAGCATACGCTTCTGAGAAAAGTAAATGATACTTGGGTTTTGTGGGGGTTTTTTTATAATCACTTACTCTGATCTTACCCTTTTTTCCCTTTCTTTTTTGCGGCTTGCATTTCATACTCCTTTAGGACAACTTGGTGCAAGTAGAATGTAAGTTTCTGGAGGGCAGAAATCGTCTACCAATTCTATTGTATGCTCCCAAGCGCTTAGTACAATGCTCTGCAAGCAGTATGTGCTCAGTAAATACTATTGATTGATAATGAACCTCAAGGGCCTCAGAGATTTGCAAATATACATGAATCAGTCTGCTCTCCTTTCCTCATAAATCCCCTCCTCCTTCTCAGAGAACCTGGGGAGGAAGACAAAAAAGCACCAGAAGCATCATGGCCTAGTGGAAAGCGCAGGGAACTGAGAGGATCTCTATTCTAATCCCCGCTCGGCCTCTTGCCTGCTGTGTGACCCTGGTAAGTCACTTAACTTCTCTCTGCCTCAGTTACCTCATCTGAAAACAGGGGATTAAGACTGTGAGCTCTTTATAATAATAATAATAATGATGGCATTTATTAAGCGCTTACTATGTGCAAAGCACTGTTCTAAGTGCTGGGGAGGTTACAAGGTGATCAGGTTGTCCCACAGGGCACTCACCGTCTTAATCCCCCTTTTACAGATGAGGGAACTGGGGCACAGAGAAGTGAAGTGACTTGCCCAAAGTCACACAGCGGACAAGTGGCAGTGCCTGGATTTGAACCCATGACCTCTGACTCCCAAGCCCGTGCTCTTTCCACTGAGCCATGCTGACAGGGACTGTGTCCAGCCTGAGTTGCTTGTATCCACACAAGCAATTAGTACAGTGCCTGGCACATAGTAAGCACTTGACAAATATCACAATTATTACTATTATCATTATAAATAATGAATAGGCAGGATAGGTGCTGAGGGAAAACAGGGAGGGACATGACAAGAAAGGTGGAGATTGATTAGGGAATGAAAAATGAAGAATTAAACCCCTGTCTCCACACCCCAATATGAATTGCTAGTCCTGGGCCCTAAGCAACAAACCGTTTCTTTCTTCTTTGACTGGGCAATCTCCAAGGACACAATATAGGATTTTGGAGGACATGACAATTATTGGGGAGAGAAAAGTTACCAGGAGAATAACTAAAAGAAATAATTATTCCTGAATTTTCAATGTGGTGCATGGGGCCTTTTGCTATACACTCCTGTTAAAGTCAGTCCCACGGTTAAAACCCGCACTTATTTTTCCAAATTTACTCCCTAAGGGGCAAATTGCCTGCACAGTTCTGAATAATGTTATTGTAGCTATTACTCTTTGTGTGCACAATTCCCCATGCACTGTATTGACGATTTTCTCCTTATTGTTCTTTTGAAAAGTGGGGACAATTACATTATTTTCATTATTATGCTATGCCTTACGCAGATAATTAAACAAATAAATATACTCTTATGCGACTCTTTTTAAACAGTCCCCGTCTTTACAAATCCCTTCATCATTGGAAGACTAGAGCCATTTTAAGTTCTTGTGCTTCTTTTTAATTTCTTTTTTTCTATAGATTTCTGAAACAGCAGCTCCTGGGAGATGTACCCAGCCTCTCCGTTTTTTGGGGGGGATTATTATTTTCTTTCTTGCTCAAAACCCAGACCAATGACTTTGTAAGAATGCTTAAAGTCTTCCAGTTTATAACAAAGGCATGAAAAGGAATGTATGTTCCCTTGAGTTTTCTGAATTTGACTTTGGGGGGTAGGAGTTGATTGGAGGGTTTTGGGGGCATCTGGTACCCTGATCAACCAGGTGTCCCTTTCAAACCTCTTTCAGAATTTTGAAAGAGAAATCCCACCTCCTTCCCTTCCCCTTTTTTGCACGCGATTCCAGCAAAACACTTGAACATTGGCTCTGGGAATCAGAACGTGTGAAACTTCGGGGTAATCATCACTGCACTGGCCCGGAGATACTATTGAACTAACCAGTCTGAGAAGTAGGCTTGCCTGATGTTTGCGCTGTCAGACCCTGACTGATCCAGCTCAGAGCTCATTGTTCTGTTTTACTGGACCTCCGTGTGTGTTTCCATTTCCGTCCAGTCAGCCTGGCCCTGGCAGGACTAGACTGCCCCAATAATGGAAGATTCTTTCCAGTTCCAGCAGTCGACTGGATTTTCTCCTGAAGTATGAAAATGAATGGCCCCGAGCTGTTGGGTTTCTCTCTTCTAACAGCAGAGCCAAGAACTCATCCCTGATGGCCTCCCATTCCAGCTGCGGAAAAAAACTATCGTGTGAATGCATTCCACTTTCTTCAGATGTATATTAAAGAGACATACTGCCCACGTTTTTGGCTGAGGGGGAAGAATTCTTGTTTTATTTAAGCCATCTAGAGCATAGTAATAACAATAATAATAAGCACTTACTATTTGCCTAGCACTGTTCTAAGAGTGGGGGTAGATACAAGGTAATCTGGTTGTCCCATGTGGGGCTCCCAGTCTTAATCCCCATTTTACAGATGAGGGAACTGAGGCACAGAGAAGTTAAGTGACTTGCCCAAGGTAACACAAAAGACAAGTGGCAGAACAGGGATTAGAACCCATGTCCTTCGACTCCCAAGCCTGTGTTCTTTCCACTAAGCCACACTGCTTCTATAATCGAGTTGGACCCTGTCCCTGACCACATGGGACTCACAATATCAATCCCCATTTTACAGATGAGTTAACTGAGGCACAGAGAAGTGAAGTGACTTGCCTGAGGTCACACAGCAGGAAAAGTGGCGGAGCCAGGATTAGAACCCATAACTTTCTCACTCCCAGGCCCATGATCTATTTACTAAGCCACTATAGATAGGCAAGAGTCAAAGAAGATACACCAGGGGTAACTTATCAAAAGGAGAGCCACTACTGATTTTGAGAGTTAGGAGGTTGCTATAAATTTAAATGGCCGACAATGGGTGTTTCCTGGGAAAATTTACTGCCTGTTCCTGCTGCTGCTCAGTGAAGAAAGTCCTAATAATAATAATAATAATGTTGGTATTTGTTAAGCACTTACTATGTGCCAAGCACTGTTCTAAGTGCTGGGGGAGATACAAGGTAATCAGGTTGTCCCACGTGGGGCTCACAGTCTTAATCCCCATTTTACAGATGAGGTAACTGAGGCATAGAGAAGTTAAGTGACTTGCCCAAGGTCACACAGCTGACAAGTGGCGGAGCAAGATTAGAACCCATGACCTCTGACTCCCAAGCCCGGGCTCTTTCCACTAAACCACGCGGCTTCTCTAAGAACAGTGGAACCAACTGAAATCTGGCAGCAGCAAGATTTCATTCTCCTCATCGTGGTTTGTGTGGCAAAGAAGTGGATTCAGTGCTTCTCATATCTCATGCACCTTCACCAAATAAGAGTAAATGAAATAACCTGTGCCCTGTCATAACTAATGCCATTTTTAGGCTCCAGACACATTCCATTAGATCCAGGGACCTCCCTTCATGGGTTAAGTTGCTGTGATTGGATCGGGTGATTACTCAACATGAATGTGCAGCCACTAGAAAAGATATCACAGTTAACAAGTGTCAGAAATAGAAAGAATGGACCTTTTATTGCAGAAGTCCCTCAGTTTCATTCCTTTTTACCTGTCGGGATCATTGCCAGGTCATTTCCTCTAGACTGTAAGCTCACTGTGGGCAGGGAAGTGGTTGAGCAACTTTGTTGTTTTTCACTCTTCAAAGCACTTAGTACAATGCTCTGCACACAGTATGCACTCAATAAATACCACTGACCGGTTGATTCATTGGTTTTCATCCTGTTCCACAGCCCGGCACAAACTGCCAGCCTAATTTGACCTTCACTTTTGTTTTTCTGAATTTCAAGTTGCCCAGGAAGTTAACTCCAAAATTGGTGTGGATGGCAGGCATTTTGTGTTCATTTGAGATCTGAGTTATCATTTTCTCTCCCTCTTTTAATAGATTAACTATTTTGCTACCCAACACATCTTCATTTTCCATTTCATCCCCTAATGTTCTCATTTCTTCCTTCACTGGTTTTTTGCTTTCCTGGCAGAGGAAAAAAACAGTTAAAACTTTGGGGCAAAGAGTACACAGTGGCGGAGCTGGGATTAGAACCCAGGTCCTCTGACTGCCAAGCAAGTGCTCTTTCCACTAGGCCATGTTGCTTTTCTTGAGTACTTTATCTGCTCACATAGTGATTCTTCTCACTAAATTGCTATTCCAGTGGTTCGACATATAATACCTTGGCACTCAGATCCACTTCCCGATACCATCTACTCAGAGAGGTAGAACCTGAGGTTCAAATCCCGGCTCCAACGCAAGTCACTTAACTTCTCTGTGCCTCAGTTACCTCATCTGTAAAATGGGGATTAAGACTGTGAGCCCTACGTGGGACAACCTGATCACCTTGTATCCTCCCCTGCACTTAGAACAGTGCTCTGCACATAGTAAGCACTTAATAAATTGCCATAAAAAACCCAACAAAGCAGCTGTCGATACAGCCCAAAATAAGAGATTGGTTTGGGAACCACAGAAAAAAAATCATCCAGTCTTCCTATCATTTTCCTCTTTTGCATTTCGTTATTTGTTCTGCATGGTGGGGGCAGGGAGGCATGATTTGTGCCTTTCAATTTTAGTCTATAGCTCATCAGTTTCGCTGTCTGAATTTTGATAGACCAGTAAACATTATTTTTCACATTTATCTCATAAACATGTATCCATCATTTCCCAAGTGAAATAAAAACACTGTTCCTTTTAGAAGTTCACTCTTCTTCTTTAGTCTGTGATAGCTTAGTCCATATTTCCTTTTCTTCCACTACTTATCAAGTTGCTGTAAATCAAACCTATGGCAGCATAACAGGAAATGGTTGACATTTTCCATCTAGTACATTCATTCAGACTCTCCCAATCACATGTACCTTAAATACATGACAACCAATCTGCAATCTTTGAAATGCTGCCAGATCCCATCTGCTTTCCTGATATTGTTACAGCTTTCTGCTTGCAAGCAATAACTAGTGAAAACTCTAACTTGATGGCAAATCTACATCTACCCGGCACCTTTCTTCCGGAATTCCGCTTCAGAGTCCTTTCCAACACAGAGACTCATCCCTCTATCCACTCTACGGCTTAAAGACCAATCTCGTTCGTTTCTATTCATCTGTTGCTTAAGGATCAAAGACTAGTCCATTTCTCTATCAATTCTGTTGCTTAAGGACCTCCAAGAACAACAGTTCGACTTTTGTATTTCCATTCAGACCTACTAGGAATCATTACCCATTTCAGCATAACAACAGATTCATTCAATGTTGATCCTGCTTCCAAGGGAGCCACCTGGGCAAACATAAATTCTCATATACGCTTGACCGATGTAATCCTCGGAAGGCATCTCAAAAGTCTGTTCGGACGTGCCTGGTCAGTTCATTCAAGAAATAAAAAGTTTTAAATGATTCGAAATCCATTTTGAGGAGGTGAAGTGGGAATTCCTTTATTGTGAAGGCCAGTTACAATTTACACTTCCACTTCCACTTGCTTGGAATATTCAGAGTTTTCAACATGGGCCCTGTAGCAGTGTAAGTGCGGCTAATAAATATGAATATCACAATAGAAATAGTGTTACTGAAAAACAATAAACACCCTGGAAAACGGCATGGATCTTCCCATCAGCTGTATCCGGTCTCAGAATGCTATTACGTTTCAAACTGCTTGACAGTAATGGTTTTTTTTTTATGATTAAGTAATGATTAAGCCCATTCTGGTCTGCATTTTGAATATTAATTGAATCGTTTTCTTTACATTGGAAAATCATGCCTGCTGTTTTTCCATTCCAGGAGTTCTGATGGTCTTTTGGGGAAGTTAAATTGAAAGATTTTTTTTCCCTCTCTATGTGAAGACTTACATCCAGTGAATAATTGATTTGTTTTATGTTTATTTTTAATGCAAAACAATCCCGACTGCCCACCAATCATCTAGAGGGACTTGCTGCTGCTTCTTTAGTGCTACTGGTTTAGAGACAAGTGGAGCGACCCTTGGGACACACATGGATTTTCCATTAGTTTGTTTGGCAAGCGAGCATCTTCAATTTTTAATTTTTCTGAGACTCCTAATTGAAAACTTAAAAAAGAAACCTACTCACTTAATGACAGATTATAGCCAGGTAGTCAGTATGATCTCCTCTAATGGGAGTCTGGACTGTTTATGGTCACAAATCGTCCATATCATTCCTGCCAATAAACTCTCAATAAATACAATCGATGGACTGCCACTGTTGTTTTCTAGATTAGGGGTTTTGGGGGCCAACTCGTTTTCTTAATTATTTTCTAGGGGACCCAAGAGCTTGAACTGTTTCAGGGGGATCCATCAATCATTTGGTCCTATTTATTGATCACCTAAACTGTGTGGAGTCCTGTATTTTCATGTCTGTCTTCCGATCTAGACTAAGATTCTTCTGGGCAGGGAACATATCTTCCAACTCTATACTCTCTCAACTGCTTAGTACACTACTCTATCCACAGTAAGCTCTCAATGAAGAGAAGCAGCGTGGCTCAGTGGAAAGAGCTAGGGCTTGGGAATCAGAGGTCATGGGTTCGAATCCTAGCTCCACCACTTGTCAGCTGTGTGACTTTGGGCAAATCACTTAACTTCCCTGTGCCTCAGTTACCTCATCTGTAAAATGGGGATTAAGACTGTGAGCCCCACGTGGGACAATCTGATCACCTTGTATTCCCCCCCCCCCCAACACTTAGAACAGTCCTTCGCACATAGCAAGCGCTTAACAAATGCTTTCATTATTATTAGTATTATTAATGAATACAATTGACTGACTGATAAGTGCTTGGGAGATTATATAGAGTTAGTAGATATGTTTCCTGCACTTAAGGAGCTTACAATCTAACAGCAGAGATAGATGCTAAAATTGATTACAAGTAAGAGGAAGCAATAGAGTACAAAGATATAGGTATAAGTGCGGTGCTCGAGTGATTTGAAAGTGCGGAAGCGTCACAAGGGAGGAAATAGAGTGGGAAGTTGAATGAATAATCTGGGGACGACCCCTGTAGGTGATATGAATTTCGATTCATTCATTCAATTGTATTTATTGAGAGCTTACTGCACGCAGAGCACTGCACTAAGCACTTGGAAAGTACAATTCAGCAACAAATGGAGACAATCCCAGCCCACAGTGGGTTCACAGTCTAGATGGGTTTTGAAGAGGGGCAGAGCAGTGTCTCTCGGGTTGTAAAGAGGAGGGAGTTTCAGGAAGAAGGAAGGATGAGAACAAGAGGTCAGAAGAGGGACCCTTTTTCCATATCAGTCAATCAATTAATGGTATTTATCGAGTGCTTACTGTGCGTGGAACTCTGTACTAAGTGTTTGGGTAAATACAATCCAACAGAGTTGGTAGACACATGCCCCCATCTTCAACAAGTTTACAGTCTAGAGCCTATATCTTTCTGGAGCTCATATATGAGTCCGATGCCACCACATGAGTGGCACCGCCCAATCCATCATATTTATTGAGTGCTTACTGTGTGCAGAGCACTGTTCTAAGTTCTTGGGAGAGTACAAAGTAGCAGAGTTGATAGATATGTTCTTGGCCCACGGTGAGCTTACAGTCTAGGGGGAGAAATTCAACTGCAACTTCAACTCTCTCCTTCCTTCCTCCCAGTAGTCCCCAGACTAAAATCAATCAATCAGCCAATCATATTTATTGAGCACTTACTGAGTGCAGAGCACTGTACTAAGCGCTTGGGAAGTACAAGTTGGCAACATATGGAGACAGTCCCTACCCAACAGTGGGCTCACAGTCTAAAACTCTTCCAATGACTGGCTGCTTACATTCATCAAATCTGCAATGTGCCCTGGGACTCTTTGTTGGCCACATTTGTGAAGAATGAATTGGTAGAGCGTGTTTATTTCCCCAAAGTGCCTTCTCATTAATTATCTCAGTTTATCCTGCCAACATCCCTGTGAGGAAGAGAGAATTGGCAATTGTTATTCCCATTGTCTTTGATGGAAGCCTTTGTAAAAATCACGATAGAGAGGCAGACACAGTAAGGGACAGACACATAAATGCAGCAAGGCACTATCTTTACGTGTCCACACTGGGGAAGATTTGTCATGCAACAAACTCATGGAAAGGCCCTTACTCTCAATAGCATCTACTTTTCAAATTGAGACAGACATAAGATAATTACAGAAAAGAGAAAAAAAAGATAATTTTAAAATGAATAGGTGGATGCAAAAGTGCTGCAAGATTTTGCTTAGGAAACATTCGGTGATTTTAAACTCCAAACATGAAAAGCATGATTGACTAACTTGCTGAAGTCTCATCATCTCTTTTAATGATAAGGGACCACACCTCTAAAAGCAATATTGATTCAGGACTAGAATGGATTCTGTCCAACCTGATTTGCTTGTATCCAATCTAGCACTTAGTACAGTGCCTAGCACAAAGCAAGCACTTTAACAAATGCCACAATTAGCATGGGCCATTATTCCACTGGTGCAAGGAGTTGCTTTTCAAAGGTTTTCACCCGGTAGAAATGAGAAAACTAAATCGCCTTATAACATCGAGATGCCAATACTTCAAATGATCATCTTCTTGCTTAGTGCAAGTTCCTGGAGGGCAGGGATAATGTCTACTAGAGAAGCAGCGTGGCTCAGTGGAAAGAGCCCGGGCTTTGGAGTCAGAGATCATGGGTTCAAATCCTGACTCCGCCAATTGCGAGCTGTGTGACTTTGGGCACTTCACTTCTCTGGGCCTCAGTTATCTCATCTGTCAAATGGGGATTAAGGCTGTGAGTCCCACGTGGGACAACCTGATCACCTTGTAACCTCTCCAGCGTTTAGAACAGTGCTTTGCACATAGTAAGTGCTTAATAAATGCTATTATTATTATTAGTATTATTATTACTAATTCCACTGTACTCTCCCAAGCACTTAGTACAGGGCCCTGTGCAAAATAATCACTCAATAAATATCACCGATCGATTGATGGAAAGGAAACTTGGACATTGGTCAGCTCTCTGGGAACAACTTAGGGAGTATTAAAAATAGATACAGCATACCAGAGTTTGACAGCTTTCATGCTAAGACCCAGATTTCCTAACAAATTGCAGATTCTCGGTCGATTACCCAGCCCTGTAATTTCTAGGCAGTTGAAAGGCACTTATAGTCTGCCCTCTCTCTTTGTATCCACTGGTGAGTCTGAAAGTCTGTCTCAATTGCCCTGTGTTTACTGTAGATCCTTTTCCATTTGGAGAATCAATAACAAATATAGTGGATGGCAGACGGAATTTTATTCTGGGTGTTTGGTGCAAGGGGGAGGCTGTCATTTGACAGTAGTTTTCAGGACCCTGGAAATTATAGAGCAAAATGAAAATCATAGACGAGGTGGTTTCTCAGTTACTAAGATCATGACATGTTGTCTTGCTAAATTGGAGTCTGCAAATGTCCAGACCCCAACCAGGCGCTTTCCAGAAAGACTTCAAATTTAGGAGAAGTGTTTAATCTGCCAATCTGTCTAAACCTCTGTAAAGAAAGGTGAACGCAAAAGCGTCCTACCATTTTTATTGTTTTCAACTCTGCCAGCTACTGCAGTGGAGTCAAGCCAATTATGAAAATCCCAAAGGGACCCATCTTCCCTCCTAAGCCTTTCCAACAACTCAGTCTGGTGCCAGTCAGTGGAAATGGTGACAAGAAAGTTGCTGACTGACTCAAACAGTCCATCAATCAATCAGTGGTGTTTATTGAGAGCTTACTGTGTGCGGAGCCATGGTGAATATCAAAAGGTATCAGTTACTTATTGAGCATCTACTGTGCACAGAACAAATGTACCTATCACTTTGGAGAGTGCAATAGAGTTAGAAACATGACTCCTACCCTCATGATACAATTTAGTGAAGGAGACAGACATACAGGAATGACAGAAACTCCTCACCATTGGGTTCAAGACATTCCATCGGCTCGCTCCTCCTTACTTCTCCTCATTCTTCCAGCGTGGCTCAGTGGAAAGAGCTCGGGCTTGGGAGTCAGAGGTCATGGGTTCGAATCCCAGCTCCACCAATTGTCAGCTGTGTGACTTTGGGCAAGTCACTTCACTTCTCTGGGCCTCAGTTACCTCATCTGTAAAATGGGGATTAAGCCTGTGAGCTCCCCGTGGGACAACCTGATCACTTTGTAACCTCCCCAGTGCTTAGAACAGTGCTTTGCACATAGTAAGCACTTAATAAGTGCCATTATTATTATTATTCTTTTCCCACTACAACCCGGTTTTTATACTTCTCTCCTCAGTACTAAGCTCCTCAGTGTCCCTTGCTATTGTCTGTTAACCTCTTATTCACACCCACCTTCCTTCCTGCATGGCACTTCCGCCCCCTACATATAATAATAATAATAATAATGATGGTATTTGTCAAGTGCTATGTGCCAAGCACTGTTCTAAGCACTGGGGTAGACACAAGGTAATCAGGTTGTCCCACATGGGGCTCACAGTCTTAATCCCCATTTAACAGATGAGGTAACTGAGGCACTGAGAAGTTAAATGACTTGCCCAAGGTCACACAGCTGACAAGTGGTGGAGCTGGGATGAGAACATATCTGACAGACCAGCCGTCTCTCCATCTTCAAAGCCCTACTGAAACCATGCTTCCTCCCAGGAGCCTTCCTGGACTATGCTGTCATCGCCTTAGCTTATTTTCCCCCTCTAGTGCCTCTCCCATAAGCACTTAGTCTCCTCCCCTAAGCACTTAAATGCTCTCCACTACCTCCACCTGAACAGCACTAACTACATACACAGCCTTACACACAGGTGCTTCCTTTAACTGTAATTTATTCTAATGTCCATCTCCCCAGTTTGACAGTAAGCCTCTCAAGGGCAGGGATTGTGTCTACTAACTGTATTGTACTCTCCCAAGCACTTAACATAGTGCTCTGCACAAAGTAAGCCCTCAATAAATATCATTTATTGTCTGAAACCCTCAAAAAATAGCAGTGATTGATTGATTGATTGATAGGAGGAGAAAGAGAATGAAACAGTGACTGTGGACAAGTGCTTAAATAGTAGAGTATGTAATTCTACACACACACACTGCCTTGTGAGTTTTGAGATATGAATGCCTAGGAGTTGAGATGGAGCAAAAAATATTGAGGAAGCAGTTGGGAGGATATTACTTGGGAAGAAGAAAACATAAGCAGGGAAGGCCTCCTGGAGGAGGTGAGGTTTCAGAATAGTGTTCGTGACATGGGAGCTGCCGCATCTCACTGGATGATAGAGGACAGAGAGAGGAGAGTTTGAGAGAAATGAAGAACACCAATTTGGATGTAGTGGAAAGAGAGAGAGTGAGAGAGCGAGAGAGAGCAGAGGGAGTGCCTTGAAATCAAATATTGAGGTTTGCACTTGATGAGGAGAGAAATGGATGATCACTGGATGCTTTTGAGGAGTGGAAAGGCTTTTGCTGAACAACATTTTAAAAAAGTCTGGACAGAGGACTGAAATATGGTCTGGAAAAGGTAGAGGCTGGAGACAGGGAGACAAGTGAGGAGGCTGATATAATAGTCAATCCGAGTCAAGCCATTTGGAAAGAGAAAGAAGGTTCAGAAACTGTTGGAGAAAAAACCCAAAAGATTGAACAAAATAAAATGTATGGACCGAATGAGAGTGAGGAGTCAAGGATAATAACAAAGTTGCAGACTTCAGAGAAAGAGAGGATGATAATGTTGTCAACTGTAATGGCAAAGCTGGACAGAGGAGAAGATTTGGAAGGGAAGATGAGTTCAGTTTTAGATGGTTTGATGTATTAATACACATTTAGAAATGTTACCTGGACTCGGGTCTGGAAAGAGGCAACCTGAGAGGGGAGAGGACTGCCAGTTTAATGATGGATTTGGAGAGGCAGAGATAGACTCTTTCCTACCAAATCACACCTCATAAGAGCAAGGGACAAATACTGAAATTTGAGAGCCAGAGGTTCAAAACAAACAAAAGGAAACACTTCTTCACCCAGCTGGGAGAAAACAGAGGGAATTCCTGCTTTCTCCCAGGGAGCTGGGTAGGCAGAAAAAGAGTCATCAAGTTCAAGAGGTGTTGAGATGAAGCCGTGGATGGGAGGTTACAGGCTTTGGGTCTGGGTCAGGCTTCTCAGGCGGAGAAAGGCACAGTTGACTCTCTTCAGGGAATGTATTTGGGAAAAGGTGGCATTTCATAAGAGCTTTGAAGGAGGGAAGAGAGGTCATTCTGGTGAAATTGAAGGGAAAGGGCTTTCTAGATGGGTGGGGAGTTCCCTTGAAATGGATCAGAGAGGGGAGAGTGGAGAGTAAGGAATGGGTGGTAGGTTTGTTTGAAAGCAACAAAGAGCATGAGCTAGGGTTTAGTGAGAGGAAAGAGCAGATAGCTAAGATGGAACCAACTGGGGAAAGCTAGGGGCTGAAGACCAAGGGCTTTTTTAAACATCAATGGAATAGTCATCGAAGACACTGAAACCACCATTCATTCCTACCAATAACATAGAGAGAAAATTTCCCTTCCTCCACTCCCTTCTCCTCAAATTATGAAGATTGTTTTGAGTTTGCCTGAGCTTGAGAGTTGAACTTTCAATTTCACGTAGTTGCACTGACAGACGTACAATGGAAACGGAGTGGGTTTCGTTTGCAATGTATCGATAATAGAATGCAGATCACTTTTGCTCTGGTACACAGTGCCATTTAGGTTGTCAAACGTAGGTTAATTTTGAAGTTACATTCATTATTGTGTGTCGATAAAACCCAAAGCTGACGGGTGAATTTGTGCTCAATTCCGACTGGCGCCTTACTCGTTTTTCTAAATGGTTTTACTGTCATCTCCCCAACGTAGATTGCTGAATAACGTCTAGCTTCCACACTCCCCACCACTAGCATCTTCCCAGCCCCTAAATGCCAATGGACACCACCCGAGGAAAAAAAAAATGTCTAAAACGAACGATTTAAAGTGAAGGAAGGAGTTAAAGAAAGGTTTGCTGACTTGAGGTTTGCGTTCTCCTATTCCATGTCAGTTTCAGATAAAGATTAAGCATTCCAATAAAAGCTCCAGTAAATCCTTTCAAAGACAGGAACAATAGCATTCTTATCTGACAACATATCATATGTGCATAAGCCAAAAATAATTGTATTGACTTGAATGTCTCCTTTTTTTTATTTTTCTTTCTAGAGCATATTTTTCTAGTGGCCTTCTTCCATCAGTTTTTTTTTAATGGTATTTAAGTACTTACTGTGTGTTAGGCACTGTACTAAGAGCTGGGGTTGGTACAAACTAACCAGCCTGGTCACCGTCCCTGTCCTACATGTGTCAGTCTTCATCCCCATTTTAGAGATGAGGTAACAGAGGCCAAGAGACGTTAAGTGACTTGTCCGTGGTCACACAGCAGACAAGTGGCAGAGCCAGGATTAGAATCCTGGTCTTTTGACTCTCAGGCCTGTGCTCTACCCACTGGGGCTTGCTGCTTCTCCAGTTGGTGAAAGATATGTTTATGAATATGCCTGGCCCTAAACCCACATATATTTAGTGTGAATTTGGGTCAAGATTCCACGTAAATAGATAGAAGAGTCCTTGTGGTCCTATAGCACAAGAAGCAGCATGGCTTAGCGGAAAGAGCGTGGGCTTGAGAGTCAGAGGTCATGGATTCTAATCCCAGCTCCGTCACTTATCAGCTGTGTGACTTTGGGCAAGTCACTTCACTTCTCTGGGCCTCAGTTCCCTCATCTGTAAAATGGGGATGAAGACTGTGAGCCCCATGTGGGACAGCCTGATCACCTCCTATCCTCACCAGCACTTAGAACAGTGCTTTGTACATAGCAAGTGCTTAATAAATGCCACTATTATTATTATTATTATTCTCTGGGCCTCAGTTCCCTCATCTGTAAAATGGGGATGAAGACTGTGAGCCCCACGTGGGACAGCCTGATCACCTCGTATCCTCCCCAGCACTTAGAACAGTGCTTTGTACATAGTAAGTGCTTAATAAATGCCATTATTATTATTATTATCATTATTATTATTATTATTATTCTCTGTGCCTCACTTCCCTCATCTGTAAAAGGGGGATTAAAACTGTGAGCCCCACGTGGGACAGCCTGGTTAGCTTGTATCTACCCCAGTGCTTAGAACAGTGCTTGGCACATAGTAAGTGCTTAATTTTTTTAGAGAAGCAGCGTGGCTCAGTGGAAAGAGCATGGACTTTGGAATCAGAGGTCATGGGTTCAAATCCCAGCTCCGCCAATTGTCAGCTGTGTGACTTTGGGTGAGTCACTTCACTTCTCTGTGCCTCAGTTCCCTCAACTGTAAAATGGGGGTGAAGACTATGAGCCCCCTGTGGGACAACCTGATCACCTTGTAACCTCCCCAGCGCTTAGAACAGTGCTTTGCACATAGTAAGAGCTTAACATTATTATTATTATTTCATTATGATTATTATTACAAAGTACAAAGCAACAGCTAATGCGGCATCCCAGCTGAAAACCGAGAGGGTGCATGATAAAACGTGAGGCTCTTTGCGCATAAAGTTAGATTGACTTCCTGGTAATACGATAAAGATTGCAATATTTGAGCTTACTATTTGTGAACCATTGTAGTAGATTCAAGATAATCAGGTCAGGCACAATCCCTGTCCCACCTGGAACTCGCAGTCTAAGTAGAAGAGAGAACAGGTATTGAATTCCCATTTCACAGACGAGGAAACTGAAGACCAGAGAAGTGAAGTGACTTGGCCAAGGCCACACTGCAGGTAAATGGCAGAGTAGTGTTTTTTTTTCTCTTAGCATGTTTGTTAAGAGCTTACTATGGGTCAGGCACACTACTAAGCTGGGGTAGATACAGGGTAATCAGATTGGATGCAGTCCCTGTCCCACCTAGGGCTCACGGTCGTTATCCACACTTTGAGGCACAAAGAAGTTAAGTGACTTGCCCAAGGTCACAGAGCAGACAAGTGGTGGAGCCGGGATTAGAACCCAGGTCTTCTGATTCCAGACCTGTGCTCTTTTCACTAGACCGCACTGCTTGGGAGTCAATTCCTGAGCTGGGACTCATGGCTGTCCACACGGCAAGGAAGGAAATCCACCTGATTTTAGTATGTCTTTTCGAACATTATCACATGAGGATGATGTAAAAATCCTTGACTGGCAGGAGGTGTCTTCCTGACAGTTGAGAAGTATAGTTTTCTTAATAGATCATGGGCCTAGGAATCAGAAGGATCTGGGTTCTAATTCCAGTCTGCCACTTGTCTATTCTGTGACCTTGGGCAAGACACTTAACGTCTCTGTGCCTCACTTATCTCATTTGTAAAATGGATTGTGAGCCCATGGACATGGACTGTGTCCAATGTGATTATCTTGTATCTATTCCAGTGCCTGGCACACGGGAAGCACTTAATAAATGCCATAAACAAAATACAAACAAACAAACAAACAAACCAAAAACTGCATTAGAGAATTGCTTCATCTTGTTTTTCTATTTGCTGGAGAAATGAATTAGTTTTAGTTCATATTCACAAGCAGCTCAGAAAGCCTCTGTCCTCTGAGCTCTCCAGAAATGCCGCCAAAGCGCACAGCATGTTGACTATCTCAGAAGGGCTGATAAGACCTGATGGAGACTTCGCTTCCCTTTCGAATGGGATGGATAAAATTGTTGTTACCATTCTTAATCCTGAGAAGAAGCAGTGTGTCTTAGTGGAAGGAACACCAGGCCAGGAATCAAAGAACTGGGTCCCAATCCCAAATATGCCAGTTGCCCACTGTGTGGCCTTGGACAAGTCACTTCTCTGCAGACTGTGAGCCTGTTCTTCTAGACTGTGAGCCCATTGTTGGGTAGGGACCGTCTCTATATGTTGCCAACTTGTACTTCCCAAGGGCTTAGTACAGTGCTCTGCACACAGTAAGCGCTCAATAAATATGATTGAATGAATGAATGCATCACAGTTTCCTCATATATATAAAAGGGATTCAATACTCTACTTGTAAGCCCCTTGTGAGACAGGGACTCTGTCTGACCTGTTAATCTTGAGCCTACACCAGGGCTTAGCGAAGTGCTTGGCTTATGGTGAGCACTTGACAAATATTACAATTACTATTATTAAGGTAGCAGGCTTGTGGAAGTCGGGATTTCAGCTGCTCTGTCCCCTTTCTGGTAGAGATATGGGACTGAAAGTCCTTTAGCTTGGAATTTTTATTTTCTGGACTCTGCCTCCACCCACCCACTACGTCTCAGAGGTCAGGACCCCCCATTAAGCCCCTCAGAGAAATGTACTGGGTATGGAAGCAGCGTGGCTCAGTGGAAAGAGCACGGGCTTGGGAGTCAGAGGTCATGGGTTCTAATCCCGCTTCCGACACTTAGCCTCTGTGTGACTTTGGGCAAGTCACTTAACTTCTCTGTGCCTCAGTTACCTCATCTGGAAAATGGGGATTAATACTGGGAGCCCCATGTGGGACAACCTGATTACCTTGTATCTCGAACAGTGCTTGGCACATAGTAAGCGCTTAACAAATACCCAAACTATTGTTATTATGGAGCAATTGCACAGTACGTAAGTAAAACAACTGATGTGACACTGTCAAGTAACACTTTGTGGAAGGATTTATATGCGTGATAACAACATGTTGGCTTGGTATTGTGCATGACATCAGAAGCACAACTCCTTCCACAAAGTGGCATGTACAATGTGCTTATGATGTCATGTGCAATTCCAAACCTGGTAATTCTTGAGTACCATCAATGACCACTCTACAGATCCCCCAGGTGATGGAGGTGGAGATGATGTGGAAGTGGGGAAGGTTTGGATAGTGGTGATGGTGGTGATTGGACGCTGGTGGAAATGGAAATGGTGTGGTATTTATGGGTAAAGGTGTTGACAATGGTAATGGTGTTGGTGTTGATCCGTTGGTGGTAGAGGAAGTGGAATTGGTGGCGGTGTTGATGGTGGTGCGATGCCTGCTTTTGAATTCCAACCGGAATAGTATTCCTGGGTGATTAACACAGAGTCATCTGGTTCCTGAGAAAGCTCATATTAACACAGGCCACTGGCCTCACCCTCCACATCTCACAGAACACATCTGACCTTTATTTATGTTTTCCCCGTGCAGAGCTTCTCTGACCTGGCTCCCTGGACTTCTTGGATGCTGACATATTGCATCTCTACCAAATACCATGGAAATGTTAGCCCTCTCATGATGTCTCAGTGAGAAATCCCGCTAGAACCATGTTATTTCTGGAGTCTGAAAAGGTGAGGGGATACTGTCTTCCAGGAGATTCTATATTCATGGAATCTCTTTACCTCAGAGTGTGCATCGATGCATCGGCTTAGCCTCCAGACTGCCTCAGACACTGGACCTAGGTTCTAATCCAGGCTCTGCCAGTTGCGTTGTGTGTGACCTTGGGCAAGTCACTTCACTTCTCTGTGCCTCAGTTTCCTCAACTATAAAATGGGGATTCAATACCTGTTCTCCCTCCTACATAAGAATGCGAGCCCCTTGAGGGACAAAGACTGTATCTGAACTAATTGACTTGTAATAATAATAATAATAATAATAATGGCATTTATTAAGCACTTACTATGTGCAAAGCACTGTTCTAAGTGCTGGGGAGATTACAAGGTGATCAGGTTGTCCCTCAGGGGGCTCACAGTCTTCATCCCCATTTTACAGATGAGTAACTGAGGCACAGAGAAGTTAAGTGACTTGCCCAACTCACACAGCTGACAATTGGTGGAGCCGGGATTCAAACCCATGACCTCTGACTCCAAAGCCCGGGGTCTTTCCACTGAGCCACGCTGACCTATACCTACCACAGTGCTTAGAATGGTGTTTGACACATAGAAAGCATTTAGGAATTACTATAAAACAAACAAAACTACGGTGTGCAAAGCCCTGCATTAAACTCTGGGTAAAGAATGCTTGGGTGAGAAGAGCATGAATGGAGGGATCTGCTATAAGGAAGTTGATTTTCTGCCCGCAAGAAACTAAACAGAATCTCCACTTGTCAGCCACCAAGAGAGAAGTGCTATTTTGTTTTTATTATCCTAAATGCTCTCTCGATGCTATCTGGAATTCCAGCAGGAAGCCCAGATCTGCTTCTTCACTTTAGGAAATCTTGTTGAATTGGTAATGGGGCATTAAAGGAGGACTTTATGCAGTGGGCGTGGGCATTGATGTACTTTTCTCTGAACCTGCCATCATTCTGATCTCTCCCTTGAGTCCACTAAACAGACAGTCAGAGCAGAGGTCGGCACCCACAGAGTACCTTGAAAATTCAAATGTAAAATTGTTCTGTGGCCTTATTGGGGTATTCACGGTTATGATAATCTATCAACAAATTATCCACATTACCCAAATAATTTGCCCATATAATACTCTCCAGAAGAGTACGTGGGATTTCCGGTGAGCGATGCATTGCTGATTATTATAAGTATAACAATGCCGGACAAGCAATGTAAGTAGAGAGAAAAGATGAGTGGTAAAGTAGGGGCTCAATAAACACTACTGATTAATTGATGGCTAGTCCAACCTTAACCAAGAGGATGTGTACACAAGAGGATGACCTCTAAGCATCTTGTCGATTCCATTAACCTGTAAGCTCTTTGAGGGTAGGGAACTTCCCCTATATTTTTATGTGCCCAAGTTCCTGGCACAGAGCTCTGGCCCTAGATGGTACGCAGGTAACCCTGTTGATTATTATCATCAACAGTATTTATTGAGCTCTTATTTTGTGCAGAGCACTATATTCATGCTTGATGATGATGATGATGATGGTAGGAAGGTGATAACGATTTGATGATCATAGCAAGGGGGCAAGAATAAAGGGATGGGGAAAGAAAAGAAGGATGGGGTAGTGTAATAATGCTAATGATGGTGGGTTTGGTTAGGTACTTACTATATTCATTCATTTCATTCATTCAATTGTATTTATTGAGTGCTTACGGTTTGCAGAGCACTGTACTAAGTGCTTGGGAAGTACAAGTTGGCAACATATAGAGATGGTCCCTACCCAACAGTGGGCTCACAGTCTAGAAGGGGGAGACAGAGAACAAAACATATTAACAAAATAAAATAAATGAAATAAATATGTACAAATAAAATAAATAGAGTAATAAATATGTACAATATGTACTATAAGCCAAACTCTGTGCCAAGTGCTGGGGTAGATATAAGTGAATGAAGTCAGATGCAGTCCCTGGTCCACATGGGGCTCACAGTCCAAGTAGGAGGGAGAAGAGGTATTGAATCCCCATTTTACCAATGAGGAAGTTGCGACACAGAGAAATGACTTGTCCAAGGTCACAAAGCAGGCACGTGATGGAGGCAGGATTAGAAGCCAGGTCTCCTAATTCCCAGGCCTGTGCTCTTTCCATTAGACCATGTGGCTCCTGTTTGCTGTTTCCTGTTTGGTATTGTTCCTGTCCATCTGGAGTGACGGGGCTGGAATGAGAATTTCCAATGATCCAGTAGCCTAGCCTACGCTCCTTGCTTTCCCGTGGTCTTAGTCCAGAAAGCAGTGCGTTTAAATGGGGAACAAATCACCCCCTCCTACCTCACCCCACTTGTTTCCTATACAACCCAGCCCACACACTTCAGTCCTCCATGCCAACCTACTCACTGTACCTTGATCTAATCTATCTCACCCCTGACCCCTTGGTCACATCCTGACTCTGGCCTGGAATGCCTTCCCTCTTCGCATCCAACAGATGACCATTCTCCCCACATTCAAAGCCTTATTTAAAGCACATCTTCTCCAAGAGGTCATTCCCAACTAAGCTTTAATTTCTTCTTCTCCCATTTCCTTCCGCATCACCCTTGAGGTTGGAATAGCACCCTTTATCCACCCCCCCGTCGCCCCTACAGCACTTCTGTACATATCCGTAATTTATTTGTATATATTATTGTCTGTCTGTCCCTTTAGACCAGAAGCTCATCGTGGGCAGGGAACATGCCTACCAACTTTGTTATATTGTGCCATCCCAAGCGCTTGGTACAGTGCCGTACACATAGTAAGTGCTCAATAAATGCAACTGGTTAATTGGTGGATTAGATTATGAGCCCCATGTGGGACAGGGGCTATGCCAACCTGATTATTTTGTATCTACCCCAGGATTGAATACAGTGCATAGCACATACTAAATGCTAAATAGTATCATTAAAGGAAATTATGCTTAACCGCTTTCTAGTTTCCACCTCCAAGACCTTGGGTCACACATGCACCTTCCTCCCTGAGGGAACTGAACTGCTCCTTTAATAATAATAATGATGGTATTTATTAATGTGCAAAGCTCTGTCCTAAGCTCTGGGGAGGTTACAAGGTAATCAGGTTGTCCCACGGGGGGTCACAGTCTTCATCCCCATTTTCCAGATGAGGTAACTGAGGAGAAGTGAAGTGACTTGCCCAAAGTCCCACAGCAGGCAATTGGCAGAGCTGGGATTTGAACCCATGAACTCTGACTCCAAAGCCTGTGCTCTTTCCACTGAGCCATGCTGCTTTTCCCATTAAGCTTTCTCAAGACACCAATACATCCCCAAGACCCTGAAGTGGGAGTGGGATAGGGCTGTTCCTTGGAAATTGGAACATCTGGCCACCTTACCACAGACCCACATCCACCCAGCTAGACAGACCATGAATAAGAAGACAGCAGCTTTCAGAGGCCCTTCTCCACTGACGTTCCCTTTTTAATCTCTCTCTGATGCCTAGTTTCCCACCCCGTGTCTCACCCTCCTAATGGCAGACACCACGTTCCTACTTCGCTGACACCAGAAGCTTCATCTGTGCCTCTTTTACCCCCTCCGGCTTCTTAGAATACCCTGGATGGCCAGCTCACCGTTCCCTTTTTCATTTCACTTTCAGACTTCAGGTGCTGGTGGAAGTCTTGCAGAGCCTGCAGCGCTGTAGACAATGGGGTCTGTGAACACAAAGATAACAAAAATTCCTGAATGCATATTTCCCAGAGAAGATAACTGAACAACCAATAGAAAGACAAGACTCATACATAGGCCATTGGCTGCTTCAGTTTATTTCTGCTTGGGAGAGATTTTCCTTGTGTTTTCACTCCTGGGTCTCTCTCTCTCTTTATTTCCTGATTCCCTTTCTCCCAAATCTGTTCAAATTGCCTTCTTTTTTCTTATGTCTCCCTAATTCTCTTGCCAATGCATGCTTCTGTCTCAGCTTCTTTGTCTTCTGTGGACTACAGCTCTCCTCATCTTCGAAATCCTCCAGAAAATCCACTTTCACACTTTCCCTAGGTTCCATCTCCCCTGTGGACTGTAAGCATCTTGTGGGTAGGGAGCATGTCTACCAACTCTGCCGTATTATACTCTCCCATGTGGGACATGAACTGTGTCCAAGTTGATTAGCTTGTATCTACCCTAGAGCTTAGAATAGTGCCTGGAACCTAGTACAGTGCTCTGCAAATAGGAAGTGCTCAATAAAGATGACTGATTGATTCACTAAATGGATCTAAAGAGTTCCCCTTTAGACTGTGAGCCCCATGTTAAGAACTTACTATGTGCCCAAACACTGTAATAATAATAATGGCATTTACTAAGCACTTACTATGTGCAAAGCACTGTTCTAAGCGTTGTGGAGGTTACAAGGTGATCAGGTTGTGCCATGGGGGGCTCACAGTCTTAATCCCCATTTTAAAGATGAGGTAACTGAGGCCAAGAGAAGTGAAGTGACTTGCCCGAAGTCACACAGCTGACAAGTGACGGAGCTGGGATTTGAACCCATGACCTCTGACTCCAAAGCCCGGGCTGTTTTCCACTGAGCAATGCTGCTTCTCTAATAATAATAATGAGGGCATTTATTAAGTGCTTACTATGTGCAAAGCACTGTTCTAAGCACTGGGGAGGTTACAAGGTGATCAGGTTGTCTCTTGGGGGAGCTCATAGTCTTAATCACCATTTTACAGATGAGGTAACTGAGGCACAGAGAAGTGAAGTGACTTGCCCAGATTCACACTGTTGACAATTGAGCCCAATGTTGGGTAGGGACTGTCTCTATATGTTGCCAACTTGTACTTCCCAAGCGCTTGGTACAGTGCTCTGCACACAGTAAGCGCTCAATAAATGTGATCGAATGAATGAATTGGTGGAGTCAGAATTTGAACCCGTGACCTCTGTTTCCAAAGCCCACACTCTTTCCACTGAGCCACGTAAGCCTTTGGGTAGATGCACGCTAATCAGATTGGATACAGTCTCTGTCCCACATGGGACTCACAGTCTAAGTATACAGTGCTCTTCTTGACCTTCTCTACATTTTATCAACCAGATGTACTGGGAAAATGCCGGAGAGAAATATTAAAAAGGGCCCTCAGGACCCCATAAAGCATTTTCTTTCCATAGCACTCAAAGAGCATGGCCTAGTGGAAAGTAGAAGCTGGCTGGTCTAGTGGATAGAATACAAGTCTGGAAATCAAAAGGACCTGGTTAAAATCCTGGCTCCTCCACTTGGATGCTTTGTGACCCTGGGCAATTCACTTCACTTCTCTGGGCCTCAGTTTCCTCATCTGTAAAATGGGGACTAAGACTGTGAGCCTCGCTTGGGACATGGACTGCATCCAAGCTGATTAGCTTGTATCTACTTTAATTAGAATAGTGCCTGGCACATAGTAAGTACTTAACAAATATCATAAGAAAAAAAAGAGAGGCTGTCAGTCAATGAAGGGACACACTTTGAAGACAAACGACTTGGAGGGTTCTAAAGATCTTTAGGCGCCCGTCTTTCACAGGATGCTCTCTTCCTCCCTTCAAGGCCCTGCTGAGAGCTCACCTCCTCCAGGAGGCCTTCCCAGACTGAGCCCCTTCTTTCCTCTCCCCCTCGTCCCCCTCTCCATCCCCCCGTCTTACCTCCTTCCCTTCCCCACAGCACCTGTATATATGTATATATGGTTGTACATATTTATTACTCTATTTATTTATTTATTTATTTATTTATTTTACTTGTACATTTCTATCCTACTTATTTTATTTTGTTGGTATGTTTGGTTCTGTTCTCTGTCTCCCCCTTTTAGACTGTGAGCCCACTGTTGGGTAGGGACTTTCTCTATGTGATGCCAATTTGTACTTCCCAAGCGCTTAGTACAGTGCTCTGCACATAGTAAGCGCTCAATAAATACGATTGATTGATTGATTGATTGATTATATGGGATTGGGAGAGAGAGGGATGTTGTCAGCAGAACGTGGGGTGTTCTGGAGTCTGACAGCTCTTTTGGGCCATTCATACCTTCGAGCTAAATTTGCAGGCCTTTAAAATGAGAGAAATCTGGCATTCAAAAGATTTTCCCTGGACGGAAGGACTGGAACAATTTTGTGGAATGGCTAACTTGAACATGGGCAGAGGGGTATGGGTTTGTCTAAGAGGAAAGCTTGCTATTCCTTGCCAACTCTGCTCAGCCTGGGAGACTGGAAAAGGACTCTAAAGGGGCACCTTCACAGGAAGAGGAGAGCAGAGAAGCAAGGTGGCAGTTGCCCTCAGTCTTCTGGAGAAAGATGATTTCAAGAGTGCTGACATTCTGATAACACTGGGCTTACTGTATGAATTCTTTACCCAAAGATCTCAAAGCACCATATTTTCCCCAACCTGATCTTCTTTGGAGCATTCAACGGTAGGGTGGTAAGGTAGCCTTATGGAAGGAAACCTCTCCTAGCAGATAAGAAAATATAAGGATCGATCAATCAGTAAGCGCTGTGACAAACACATTAATGATTATGATGGATTAATTAATGATGGATTTATTGAGTGCCTATTATGTGCAGAGCACTGTACTAAGTGCTTGGGAGATCACAGTACAACAGAGATGGTAGACATAATCCCTGATCTCAAGGAGTGCCCAGCTGCATTGCCGTGCTTTACTGTTGTGTGAGGTGATTTATACTGAAGTTGCTAAAACACCCAACTAAAGCACTTAGCACTCTGTGCTCCACGGGGATGAAAGGTGATAGATTAAGGTAAGAGAGCATTAGTATTTCATTCTGAAAGAGGTAAATTACACTGGCGAGATGTTACTTGATGCTTCTGTCAAACCGCTGTGGTCTAACTCTCTTGATGCCCTCAGGAAACGTAGTACGGTGGTTGGAATTGTGGTTTAATGGGGCAGGAGTCCTGGGTATTATTTTGGGTTTATTTGCTGATTTGTTAGTTGACCTTGAGCAAGGTACTTAACCTTTGTGCCTCAGTATCCCTGCCTAAAAAAAAGAAGGGGGAGGAAGTGGCGGAAGGAGTTGGAACTGAAGGAAGAAGAAATGGGGGAATGCTGAGACTGAGGGAGGAAGAGGTGGAGGAAGGTTAAGTCTGAGAGAGGAAGAGAGGGTGGAAGGGAGGATCTGAAGGAGGAGGGAGTAGCAGAGGAAGGGAAAGACTGAAGGAGGGTCTGATGAAGAAAGAAAGTAAGTGAGGCAGAAAGAGGGAGACAAGAAAGGAGGGAAGAAGGAAGAGAGAAGGGAGAAAGAGCTGAAAGAGGACAGCAAAGGAAAATATCTGAGAATAAGGCAGGGAGGAAGGATCGATCGAGTGCTTCATAATATAGAAAATTTAGATTGAGGATTGACAGCAGTGATTAAATAAAAGGAAAGGGAACACCAGGATATACAGCTGAAGGAGATAAAAAGAGAAGGAAAGAAATGAGAGAAAGGCAAGACTAACGGCAGTGAGCTGGAGTAAATTCATTAGTCTTGATTAATGGAACATTTAACGTTACCATGAAATACTTTTTCCTGACACTGGGGCATTTATCCGCCGTGAAAGATTTTTCTTTTTAATTTCCCTTTCCCTTGAGCCTCAGGTTCCCAATCTGTAAAATGGGAAAGGATAATAAATCCGGAGACAGTGAAATCGATACATTACAAGATGACATTCTGGTGTGTTTTGGAAACCAGTGCTGAAGAAGGGCATTTGTGGTAAGCACCAAGATTGTGATGCAAATCGAAGTAGAATAACATCAGCATAGAATGATGTGTGGGGGGTGAGGGAGATGTGGGGAGGGCAGGGGGGAATGGAAAAGTGAGTAATTGGTGATGTGACAGGGTGTTTTAAAGACCAGAAATGGGGGATGCATAGGCAGTTTGGATAATGCTTATCGTCCAAGGATCTAGTGTGTAGAACACAGTAACAACCATCTGGGGGGACAGGAAGCAAGCAAATGGTATGATCTCTGCCCTTGAGGAGCTTACAGTCTAAAGGGAGAGGCAAAACAATACAAATTGCCACCTATACCTTAGTTATAAGAGAGAGATGAGACGCAAATAATAGACATAAGTGAATACGGTAAATAGAAAAGAAAAAACAAAGAAATCAATGCATGAATCCACAAGGAAAAAACACCCACCTTTAAGAAGAGTGAATTTATTAGGAGAAAAAAGCTCTCTTCGCCCAGTGGCATTCCACTTTTAATAATGATGGTATTTGTTAAGCACTTACTATGTGCCAGGCACTGTACTAAGCGTAGGGGATACAAGCAAATCTTGTTAGACACAATCCCTGTCCAATATGGTGTTCACAGTCTCAATTCCTATTTTACAGATGAGGTAACTGAGGCACAGAGAAGTGAAGTGACTCGCCCAAGGTCAAACTGCAGACAAGTGGCAGAGCCGGGATTGGAACCCATCAGAACCTAGTCTAAAACCCATTATCCATGTCTGTACACAGTAAGCACTCCATAAATTCCATAATTGCTTGACTGATCCTTGTATTTGACTATCTTCCAGGAGAGGTTTCTTTCCATAAGGCAACCCTACCTCCCCTGAATCAATCAATCAATAAATGGTATTTATTGAGCACTTACTACATGCAGAACACCACACTGAGTGCTTTGCAGATGATTGGGTTGGGGCAAATATGGTGCTTTGAGATCTTTGGGTTAAGAATTCACATAGTCTCCCAGAGTGAGCAGAGTTGGCAAGGAAAGCAGCGGGCTTCCCTTTTCTCAGGCAAACCCCTAACCCTTCCACATTCAAATTAGCCGCTCCACAAAATTGTTCCAGTGCTTCCTTCCAGAGAAAACCTTTTAAAGCCCAAATTTCTCCAGTCTGAAGGCATGCAGACTGAGAAAAGTTGGAGGAGGGCTGCAGAGAACAGAAGAACAGAGGATTTAGCAAGGTGACAAAGTTCATCCAGTAAATGACATCGTGATGTGCTGAAAGGGTAAAAAAAAATACCTCTAACAACGTCTCTCTTACACCTGGGATGTAGTTGAGGTACGGTGAGAGTCCGTGTCATTGTGTCGAGAAGCAGCCCACCTCTAAGGAATTCAAACACTTCACAGCTTAAGCCAGTGCCTCTCCAGGTGTTGAGTGTTTCGGTCAATGGAGATATTATTTGAGCAGATCAGAGGCAAAGAGTAGCTCATCACCCCCGTTTCACAGGCTGTGGCTACTTGTCCAACAGAGCAGAACCTGGGTCTGATCTCTGGGGGTAATAATCATTGAGGTGTTTGTGAACCTCCTACTGTTTTCCCAAGCACCGTACTGAAAACTGGCGTAGATGCAAGATAATCAGGTCAGACATAGGCCCTGTTCCTCACTTCAAGTAGGAGGAAGAACGTTTTGCAGATGAGGAAGCTGAGGCACAGAGAAGTTAAGTAACTTGCCCATGGTCATTTGGCAGACAAGTGGTAGAGCTGAGATTAGAACCCAGGTCTTTTGGCTCCTAGGCCCATGCTGTTTAAGGGGAATTCTGATCCCCAGCACCAGCCTAGGAGTAGCATGAGGAGGGAAAAGTCCTGATTTTTACCTTCCTCTTAGTGGGAGAGGGTAGACGTGCCTCTCAGCCCTGATGAAATGGTTATGCCTTTTCTTTGGGAGACCTTCCATGACTATTGACAGCCAGACACCCTCTGAAAAATGGTCACAATTCAGCCAATACCCAAGGTATGTCCTCAGCAACTCCTGAAAGATTTTAACCCATCCATCAATTGATTAGATTGTCATGACTACATGGAATCGCTCGGCAAACTGCACCGCTAACCAGCCATGGATAGGCTGTCCTTGTGTTGGGGACTTTTTGTCCTTTTGGAAGGGGAAATGGTAGCCGTCCATCTTTGGAGAGGAAGGTAAAAACGCAGAGTGTCCTGTGGCTTTGTCCTCATCAAAAATTAAAAGCCAGCCAGCCAACCTGAGTTCTTGGGATCCGAGATCGCTGAGAAGAGCGTGATGGATGATTTCTTTAACATCCCATTCTAAACAAGCCTGTCCTCGAATATCTTTTGTGTGACTGTTTTCACTAGGAACTGTACCCCGTAAGATTTGGAGGGATAGACGTTTTATGGTGGTTGAAGTTTTCCCAGAAATAGGAGCTAAATTTTCCTAAAAGAAAATATGCCCATTTTCAGGTCCTTCAGGGAAAATCATTTGTGATTTCCCTGACTCCAGACTTCAGATGAGTTTAAAGGACAAAGCTAACAAAACGACAGCTGAAGCCCAATGGGACACCTCTATCTGAATAATGTCACAGGATACTGAACAAATCCCGGCATAGGACTAGAGTTAAATATAAGGCAAAAAGTAAACTAATTGAGGAATGGCTTAGAAGCCATGTCGAGTTGGGTGACTGTAGGGGAGGAGAAGAGCCTTCACTGAATTTGCTTGGACTGAGTCATTGTCCAGAAGCGTACTGTTTTCTAGAATTTTGAGTCATCAAACCCTAGTTAGACTGCCGGGAAATGGTCTGGGAAATATTAAGATGGGCTCTTCTCAATGGGTGGGGGCTATTTCATACTCTTTTTGCCAAGTAGTTAAGCATTTGGATTTACAGATTTTTTTACTGATTAACTGATTGCTTTGAACTATTTTACAAACCACAGCTGCGAGGATTGAGATAGTCATAGTCATGGTAATAATATTTATTTAACAATTAATGTGCAGAGCACTGTACTAAGTGCTAAGACAGAATGCACAGGTGGGAATTACACAAGGTATTGTCCCTCCAGTGCTCATGATGGAGGAAGGCTGAGCGCTAAAGATGTTTACAAGTGATTCATTCAATCTTTTTTATTGAGCGCTTACTATGTGCAGAGCACTGTACTAAGCACTTGGGAGAGTACAGTACAACAATAAACAGACACATTCACCTTCCCAGACCACAACGAGCCCACATATACCCATCCCATATCAGTAAAGTCAGGGACAGAAGAGCAGAAAATTGGATCGTCCGTTATAAAGCCTGCAGAAAAGCCAGTCCTCCTGAGATTCAAAGGTTTTTAATGTGCTCAGGCTGAGAAATGTCCTGGGTTATGTAGGATTGGTAGAACCTGGCATAAACTCAAGTGAATGCTCTGGGAATTTCCACCTCAAAAATCTTGGAAATGGAAGCCCCAGGCAGGCAGTGTGTTTGGGAACTACCACACCGTCTTTTTATGCATGCTCTGTTTTTTTTTTTTCCAGGAAAGGAGACCAGAAATCCTAACCCAATCATTGAATGTGGTCTCATCCTTCTCCATAGTAATACCTCTGCTCGTTCTTGGTGCAGAACATTGACCTGAATACTGTGAATCCCTAAGAAGCAGGGTAAGATGTCCCGAAGTCTGTTTCTAATGCTCTGTCTTACCAGACTCTCCAGAGGCTGTGCTTAATCGAAGATTCCTTGCTGTCGTGAGGGTGTCAACATTGAGTGTGGTCAGGATGACATTGAGAACAAAAAGCACCATGGCCCAGTGGAAAGAGCATAGGTTTGGGAGTCAGAGGACCTGGATTCTAATCTTGACTTTGCCATCGCTTGCAGTGTGACCTTGGGCAAGTCACTTCACTTCCCTGTGTCTCAGTTTCCTCAACTGTAAAATGAGAATTAAATACCCTTTCTCCCTCCTACTTACACTGTGGGCCCCCATGTGGGACAGGGACTGTGTCCAACCGGATTAACTTGTATCTACCCCAGGGCTTAGTATAATGCCTGACACACTGTAAGCACATAACAAATACACTACTAGTATTACTACTACTACTAGGAATAATTAGAGCTCAGTAAAGTCCAATAGTATGAAAAACGTTGTGTAAAACCCAAGTTGACTAGAGCAGCTGAAGGTTTTGTGACACAATGAAGGTCCATCCAAGGTCCTGAGAAACATCTTGTGGTGTCCCAAAAGGTGATAATAATAATAATTGTCATATTTGCTCAGGACTTACTACATGCCTAGCACTGAGGTAGATACAAAACAATTAGTCGATCAATGGAATTTATTGAACCCTTACTGTGTGCGGAGCACTACACGAAATGCTTGGGAAAATAGAATATGATGCAGTTGGTAGGACTAGATCCCTGCCTACAAGAAGCATATAATCTACAGAATCAGATCAGACACAAATCTCACGATTCCCGGTCCCCTGCCTTTGACTAGGCAACCGTGCTCCCCCAAAGAACCATTTTTAAGCCACCTATCCCTGTGTCTTTCCAGTTGCTAGAAATTGGACTTCTCTTCCTCTCTGGAGACTAATTAATGCTGCAAGGGGGCAGGCAGAGCGGCAGGGGTCTTAACAAGAAGCAAAGAGACTCCAGAGACCTGCTTTTCTTGGGGAAAGAGATGCTGCTGAAGGGTCGGTATCTCCTTGCCACCTCTCTCTATCCCCAGATTTCCGAATTTGGAAATTTGCTGCTTCCAGATCTGTAGTTGAGGTTGATAAGGTTTTAGGCAGAGAACACACACCCGGACCAAAGAGCCACTAGATGGCAATCCAATTACACCATACCTCACCCCCGCCCCCACCAAAATCACTGGGCCTCTCCTCTTCTGTGTCTTGCCCCCTTTCCATCAGAGGTTTCTTGTTTTGTCAGTTTCCTTCCCTCTTTGTTTTCTATTTTTGTTTTTCTTCAAACACCACGAACCATCATCCGGTCCACAGAGCCCCTGGCCTGCAGTCCCTGGAGAAACGGAGCCGGAGAATGGGTGCCGTCATTGCCTGAGCTGGCTGAATGGGAAAACGGGGCCATGGGAAGCAGGATTTTTGTCTGGATGATGATGATGGCATTTGTTAAGTGCTTACTATGTGCAAAGCACTGTTCTAAGCGCTGGGGAGGTTACAAGGTCATCAGGTGGTCCCATGGGGGGCTCACGGTCTTAATCCCCATTTTACAGATGAGGTAACTGAGGCACAGAGAAGTTAAGTGACTTGCCCAAAGTCACACAGCTGACAGTTGGCAGAGCTGGGATTTGAACCCATGATCTCTGATTCCAAAGCCCCTGCTATTTCCACTGAGCCATGCTGCTTCTCACAGGGAGACAGGGTGGGATGGCTAGGCGGCGGGGAGGGGGTTCGTTGATGACCCCTGACCACTCCCTCTGTGACCTGCCGGCAGATATCAAGCGGCCTAAACCAGGGGGATAGTCAGGAACACAGATATGGGGGAGGCATTGCGCACATCCAGAATCAAACATAGTTCCCTCTGGGCTCAAGTTGATCTTTCAGAGGTTGTAGTGTGTTTCTCCTGGGACGGACAGTTTCATTTTTACGGAAGGGTGTGCCGGGCTACGGAGGTATACAAATGCATTCATCATGAGTCTGGAAGTGGAGACTCCTCTGAGCTTTCAAACTTCTCTTTCAGGGAAAACTAATTTTTATCGTTATTAAAAAAAGGCATTCGGCTAAGAACGATTTCCCTTTCCAACTTTGGTGCCAAAGGAGAGGTGAAGGAGCGGGAGAGGAATCTTACCACCTCCTGGAAGGGGCAGATGGGACATGTGAATCTGTATTTCTGTCCCAAGGAATTTCTTCAAAGTCTATTTTCCATTTAATCTGCAAAAAATACATTTCTCTTTTCGTGTACTCCTCTCTTGTTCTAGCTCTCTCTCCCTTGTCTTCCCTCCTTCCATATTCTCCCTTCCTCTTATTTATTAAGCGGTTTATTTATTGAGCTTTATTTCTTCATTGCTTACTATGTGCCCAAGCCTTGTGGTAAGCATTGAGCCAGACACAGATAATCGGCGACTGTAAACTCTTGTGGACAGTGTGTATACAGTTGAGTTATATCATACTCTTCTTCCAAGTGTCTAGTACAGTGCTCTGCATACATTAAGCAGTCAATAAATATCACTGATTGATTGGCATAGTCTTTGCCCCACACAGGGCTCACAGCCTACGAGGTAGGAAGAACAAGTGTCTAATATTACAGGAAAGGAAACTGAGACCCAGAAAGATAAAATGACCTGCCCAAGGTATACAACTGATCAGGAACTAAGTTTTTTTTAATGGTATTTGTTAAGTGTTTACTATGTGCCAGGCACTGTTCTAAGCTCCAGAGTAGATACAAGGTAATGAGACTTGACTCAATCCTTATTCCACATAGGACTCATAGTCTTAATTCCCATTTTACAGATGAGGTAACCAAGGCACAGAGTGGCTCAGTGGACAGAGTGTGGGCTTGGGAGTCAGAGGTCATGGGTTCTAATTCCGGCCCCGCCACTTATCAGCTGTGCGACTCTGGGTAAGCCGCTTAACTTCTCTGTGCATCAGTTACCTCATGCTTAGTACATGCTCAATAAATACGATTGAATGAATGAATGAATGAATGAATGAAAATTGGGATTTTAATGATGGCATTTATTAAGCGCTTACTATGTGCCAAGCACTGTTCTAAGCACCGGGGAGGTTATAAGGTGATCAGATTGTCTCACGGGTGGCTCACAGCTTTCACTCCCATTTTACAGATGAGGTAACTGAGGCCCAGAGAAGTTAAGTGACTTGCCCAAAGTCACACAGATGACAAGTGGTGGAGCCGGAATTTGAACCCATGACCTCTGATTCCAAAGCCCGGGCTCTTTCCACTGAGCCATGCTGCTTTTCAGATGTGAGCCCCATGTGGGACAACCTGATTACCTTTTATCTCCTCCAGCGCTTAGAACAGTGCTTGGCACATAGTAAACACTTAACAAATACCAAAAATATTATTATTATAAGTTAAGTGACTTCCCCAAAGTCACACATCAGACAAGCAGCAGAGCCAGGATCAGAACCCAGTCCTCCTGACTCCCAAGCCTTTGATCTTTCCATTAGGCTACTCTGCTTCTCTTGGAGTTGGGAGTCAAATCTCCGTCTCCTGATTCCCAGGCTCACGTAGGTTGCACTGCCTCCCTTCCTCATTATTTGTGTCTGTTTCTAAGGGTCTGGGCACTTGGAATTATTTAAATAGAAACCAGGCAGAAGGCTGTGGCCTTGGCCTTTCTCAAACACCTTTTCCCCATTCCCAGCACTCAGCCTAACACATTGAGAGTTTTCATCCCCTGGTCATCATGGAGCAAGTCACAAGTTTTATTGTGAGCTGAACTGCGACCCCTTTCCACCTCTGCTCCTCCACTCCCTTGGGATTTTTGAAACGATATCTTCACAAATTTTTGAGATAGCTTCACAAGATTTTTTTATGGTATTTGTTAAGTGCTCACTGTGTGCCAAGCACTACTCTAAGCACTGGGGTAGATACAAAATAAAATTGCCCTCTCCTTCCTCTCCCCCTCCTCCTCTCCATCCCCCCTGCCTTACCTCCTTCCCTTCCCCACAGCACCTGTATATATGTATATATGTTTGTATGTATTTATTACTCTATTTATTTATTTTACTTGTACATATCTATTCTATTTATTTTATTTTGTTAGTATGTTTTGTTTTGTTCTCTGTCTTCCCCTTCTAGACTGTGAGCCCACCGTTGGGTAGGGACCGTCTCTATATGTTGCGAACTTGTACTTCCCAAGTGCTTAGTACAGGGCTCTGCACACAGTAAGCGCTCAATAAATACAATTGATTGATAATCAGATTGGCCACAGTCCATGTCCCACGGTTTTAAACCCCATTTGAAAGATGAGGTAATGGAAGCACAGAGAAGTTAAGTGGCTTGCCCAAGGTCACCCAGCAGAGAAGTGGCTGTACTGGAATTAGAACTCCAGGCCCCTACTCTATCCATTAGGCCATGCTGCTTCTCTGAGAGCTGGGATCATGCCTACCAACTCCATTCATTCATTCATTCAATCATATTTATTGAGCACTTACTGTGTGCAGAGCACTGTACTAAGCGCTTGGGAAGTACAAGTTGGAACATATAGAGATGATCCCTACCCAACAGCAGGCTCACCGTCTAGAAGGGGGAGACAGTGCAACAACTCTATTGCACTGTCCTCTCTCAAGTGCTTACTACAGTGTTCCGCATACTGTAAACTCTCAATAAATACCATTGATTGATTGATGGATTGATTTGAAGTCAGAAAGACCTGGGTTCTAATCCTTACTCCACCACTCGTCTTCTGTGTGACCTTGGGTAAATCACTTCAGTTCTCTTACCTCAGTTACCTCATCTGTAAAATGGGGACTGAGACGGTGGGCCCCACGCAAGACTGTGAGCCCGCTCTTCTAGACTGTGAGACCGCTGTTGGGTAGGGACCATCTCTATATGTTGCCAACTTGTACTTCCCAAGCGTTTAGTACAGTGCTCTGCACACAGTAAGCGCTCAATAAATATGATTGAATGAATGAATGACTGTATTCAACCTGATGACCTTGTATCTACCCCACAGCTTAGAACAGTGCCCGGTACATAGTGAGCGCTTTACAAATACCATTAAAAAACCCCCAAAATGCGGTTGAACAAAAATGTAAATGGGGGCAGCACGGCTGCTTCTCTGAGTCTAAAAATGGTTTTCGTTTGATTTTGCTTGATCGCTGCCAAGATGAGTCGATAGATACACTGCAGCTTGTGCATTCTGGATCCCGTTTCAACTGATGGAGCAAGGGGTTGATTGATTAGTATAAACATGGAGAAACAGCAACAGCTGCATCAAGAAAGCAGGAAAAAGGAATGAGATGGTTTAAAATAAGCAGCGGCTACATCTATGACATGCACCCTGCCTGGATATTTTTAATTTCCCCGTGCCCTCGGTCCAAATTAGACACCGGTGTGCAGTCCGGTGGAATAACTGCATTCCAAATTCAAGTCTCCTGGCTTTCGAAATATGAGCCATCCAGGGACCTCTTTTCCTTTATTTTCCAGTGTCTTCCTTTATTACATTATGCTCTGCATGCCAGAGAACTTCAGTCACTCAGACCTTGAAAACGCCGGGTTTATTTCAACAAGCTACCACTAATGGCCTTGTGTATTTTCTGCAGCTCCTCCCCATTGTTGCTGATAATAATGACATTTACTGGTAAATCTAGTTCTTTTCCTTTATTGATCTCCACCTTCTGCTTAAATCAGTCAATGATGCCACAATTGAGGGTTTGTAGTGCCTTGGTTTGAGTGGGGGTGGGGTACGATTTGGGGCTATTTATAGTCTCAAACCTATTTTTCCAGCAGTAACTGGATGACTCTTTAGGCTGATGCAAAAATCATTCTCAGCGATCAATCAATCAGTGGTATTTATTGATCACTACTTTGTGCAAAACACTGTACTAAGCTCTCGGGAGAGTGCACTGGAGTTTGTAAATAAGATCCCTGCCTTTGAGTTTGCTTGTATCCTACCCAGCGCTTAGTACAATGCCTGGCACATAGTAAGCACTTAACAAGTATCATCATAATTATCAGTATTATGAATACTTAACAGGTATCATTATTAATTATAATAATTATTATTATTATAGAGAAGCAGCGTGGCTCAGTGGAAAAGAGCCCGGGCTTTGGAGTCAGAGGTCATGGGTTCGAATCCCGGCTCCGCCGCATGTCTGCTGTGTGACCTTGGGCAAGTCACTTCACTTCTCTGAGCCTCAGTTACCTCATCTGGAAAATGGGGATTAAGATTGTGAGCCCCACATGGGACAACTTAATCACCTTATATCCCCCCCAGCACTTAGAACAGTGCTCTGCACATAGTAAGCGCTTAACAAATGCCATTATTATTATTATTATTATTATTATAATTGTTACAATCTAGCAGCTGCTAGGCCCATGACTCATTTTTCGGATCCCGTGGTCTCCCCATGTTGGGTTGGGAAAATGCTTTGCATTTGGCCCCCCCCCTCCCCAACTATGTAGGATGGATTTGGGTGGGGAAGGGGTATGATTTTAGTTGGGGTACATGAGAGACTGAGTGGGCTTTCTCACCTCCACCAAGCAAGAGGCCAGAGATCTCTGGCCCTCCTTCCAGCCTCTAACACTGATCCTCCCATGCCCCCCCCGAGAAGTGAACATTTGAGCCCTCCGAAGGGCAGGGGCCTTCTTGGCTCTTCCTGGGGGAGCATTCCTACAAGAATGTCCTACGGGAAGCGGCATGGCTTAGTGGGAAGCAGTGTGGCCTAGCGGGTAGAACACGGATCTGAGTGTCAGAGGCCCTGGCTTCTATTCCCAGCTCCATCACTTCTCTTTTCAGCGCTTCATTTTCCTCATCTACAAAAGGAGATTTTGGGAGACCTGTTGGCCCTGCTCCCCTCTCAGCTCCGCACCTGGAGGGTTTCCAGTCCTCTACCAGTCTTGATTACAGGAGGGAGAGTCAAGCAGAGGCCTACCCATTCCATTCCTGACTTGGGCAGTGGCTAGCGAGTGGAAGGTGATCCGCTACAAGTAAAAACTCACCTGTGCTGGCATGGAAGAAGAGAGTCGAGGGTGGAGACTTAAGTTTACTGCGCGGAAGAAGGCAGTGGTAAACCACTTCCACATTTTTACCAAGAAAAATCTGTGGATACCCTACCAGAACGATTGTAGATGAAGGTGGGGAGTTCTGGGAGAGATGCTTTAGAGAAGCAGCATACCTCAGTGGAAAGAGCATGGGCTTGGGAGCCAAAGGTTTTAATCCTGGCTCCACCACTTGTCAGCTTAACTTCTCTGTGCCTCAGTTACCTCATCTGTAAAATGGGGATGAAGACTGTGAGCCCCACGTGGGACAACCTGATCACTTTGTATGTCCCCCAGCACTTAGAAAAGTGCTTCACATGTAGTAAGTGCTTAACAAATGCCATTATTATTATTATTATTATGTGCCCATGGAATCGCTATGGATTGGAGACAACTGGACAGCATTCAATCATATTTATTGAGCGCTTACTGTGTGTAGAGCACTGTACTAAGCGCTTGGGAAGTACAAGTTGGCAACATATAGAGACGGTCCCTACCCAACAGCGGGCTCACAGTCTAAAAGCATAAACAAGTTATTCCTGCATGTGAGCCCCATGTAGTAGCGTGGCTCCGTGGAAAGAGCCCGGGCTTTGGAGTCAGAGGTCATGGGTTCAAATCCCAGCTCCGCCACTTGTCAGCTGTGTGACTTTGGGCAAGACATTTCACTTCTCTGGGCCTCAGTTCCCCCATCTGTAAAATTAGGATTAAAACTGTGAGCCCCCTGTGGGACAAACTGATCACCTTGTAACCTCCCCAGTGCTTAGAACAGTGCTTTGCACATAGTAAGTGCTTAATTAATACTATCATTATTATTATTATTATTATTTCAGTGCTTAGTACAGTGTTTGGAATATAGTAAGCACTTCATGAATGCCACAGTTATTATTGATCATGCCAGACACAAACTTTTCCTCCACAAGGAAATAGAGGCACAAAGAGAGGAAGAGTGGGTAGCCAATTTCTCATAGAAAATTGGCCTCAGCCCCTTGAACTGTGTCTTAGGACTTAGCTCTGTCATTCAGCGTCAGTGACTCGGGAGTTTAATTTCCCCACATCAGTTCCTCGGCAGGATTCTGACACCCGATTGACAAGGCTACCATCATTCTGTCTCCCTCTTGGCCTCACGGGAAAGAAAAAAGCATGCCCTCATTGTCCACATTTGAGAGGGGACAGGAATGGGGTCAGTGGCTACTTGTCTGAATGTAGAGATGATGTTAACTCTGGTGAGCATCTTTGAATGGTCCCAAAGGGGCATACCAATAGTCTCCCAATTTAGGTTCCTGTCTCCATCAGAGTAAGCGCTCAATAAATACGATTGAATGAATGAATGGTATGGAGGTTGACAGAAGAAAGACCCCAAATCTTTCTGAAACTGGTACCTTGTGAAGATAGACTGTTGCTCTTTGATCCACCCCTGCAACTCCCGGCTCTACTACTAGTGGGGCAGGAAATAATTATCCAGGAGGGACAAAGGACAGACCTAAGTGTAACAGTTCTACCGAGGGAAAGGGGACGTCTTCTTGGAGCTGGTTTATTTAAATTATTTTTTTTCAGAATCTATTTTTACCACCACTTCAATTTCACAGCCCCACTCAGCTGTCCACTAGTAGACGAGCACCTTTGGCATTGATGTTTGTGAAGATAACATGGTGGTATTACCATGGGGAACTACTTCAAACTTTCTATATTCGTGAAGCAATACTCGGAGAGTCTTCAGATATATCTATGGCTCAGAAGTGCTTGGATCAGGTTTAAAAAGGTCCCTCTGAGGCTGTGTGTGGGAAGAGAACAAACAATTTCTCTCCCATCCTTCTCTCTTTCTCGTCCTCACAATTGTCTTCAAGGCTCAACACAAACTCCCCCTACCTCATATATCTGCTCTCTTCACTTTCTGCTCCCAAATTCACTCTCTTCACTCCTCCCAAGCCATACCCCGAACTCTACCTTCCTCTGGACTCTCTCCCCTCCACCCCCTTCCCATTCCCCAAACCAAGAAGACCACAGCATATTCCATTTCCCTTCTGAAACCCCACCTCCTCAAACATGCCTTTCCCAATGAATTCCCAGCATTCCAGGTCGTATAAACCTACCAACCATCTCTAGTGTTCAGTGCACTTATTTAGAGAAAAAACATGGCTCAGTGGAAAGAGCCCGGGCTTGGGAGTCAGAGGTCATGGGTTCTAATCCTGGCTCTGCCAATTGTCAGCTATGTGACCTTGGGCAAATCACTTAACTTCTCTGTGCCTCAGTTACCTCATCTATAAAATGGGGATTAAGACTGTGAACCCCATTTGGGACAACCTGATTACCTTGTATCCTCCCCAGCGCTTAGTACAGTGCTTAGCACATAGTAAGTGCTTAACAAATATCATTATTTTTCAGTGCTTAGAACAGTGCTTGGCACACAGTCCCGGCTCCGCCAACTGTCAGCTGTGTGACTTTGAGCAAGTCACTTAACTTCTCTGTGTCTCAGTTACCTCATCTGTAAAATGGGGATTAAAACTGTGAGCCCCCCGTGGGACAACCTGATCACCTTGTAATCTCCCCAGTGCTTAGAACAGTGCTTTGCACATAGTAAGTGCTTAACAAATACCGTCATTATTATTATTATAGTAAGCTCTTAAAAATGCCATTATTATTATTATTATGCAGATCCTCAACACTCTTTTTTATATGTTCATTCAGTTTCACATTGTGCTCTCTATTTTGGTTCCTCACTTTGTATATATATTTTAGGTGGATCTCCCCCATTTGGATGAAAGTTCCTTCTGAGCAGGGAACATTTCACTGCTCTGTCCTGCTCATTCCCAAGCTCTTAGGACATTCCATCTTTTTGGAACTCCTCACTCCTATGACTTCTCATGCTGTCACACCTTCCACTGGTTACTCCACCCAACCATTATCCCTTATAATAATAATGGTATTTATTAAGCACTCACTATGTGCAAAGCACTGTTCTAAGCGCTGGGGAGGTTACAAGGTGATCAGGTGGTCCCACATGGGACTCACAGTCTTAATCTCCATTTTACAGATGAGGGAACTGAGGCCCAGAGAAGTGAGGTGACTTGCCCAAAGTCACACAGCTGACAATTGGCAGAGCCGGGATTTGAACCCATGATCTCTGACTCCAAAGCCCGGGATCTTTTCCACTGAGCCACGCTGTTTCTCTAGCCACACTGCTTCTCTATGACTCTTCTTATTCATTCATTCAATCGTATTTATTGAGCGCTTACTGTGTGCAGAGCACTGTACTAAGTGCTTGGGAAGTACAAGTTGGCAACCTTATGACTCTCATTCTTTCTCTCTTCCTCTCCCATTAATAGAAATTGAAATGTAAGTAGCCAATAGACTTCCTATAATGATAAGGTTTTCATTCACCCCTAATATAAGGAGCATTTTATAAACTCGTGAGGCCCCGTCTTCGGTTATGACCCTGTCGTCTTCCTTCAAGCCCCTTGTCAAAATATGTCTGAATGACAATGATAGGATGAAAGAATGCTTTTGGATGAGGGGAAGAGAAGGAAATATGTAAATCCCTCCACTAACATTGTCATACTTGACTACTTTTACACTTCATAAATCAGAGAGGGTAACGAGAATTGAAGACACACACTGAATGAACATTTCACGAAAGGAACAGCTTGGCTTGGGGTAACAGCCCTGTATAGAGCACCTTTGGGCTTTTGGATCATCAGTGCTTAGAACAGTGCTTTGCACATAGTAAGCACTTTATAAATGCCATTATAATTTTTATTGGTGTTTTGGAGAGCTTGAGAGATCATCCACTGAAAGCCCACCTTGTAGCGGATGTAAAAGATGACTAAGAGGATGTCTACCTTTAGTCTGTAAGCTCGCTGTGGGCAGGGAATGTGTCTGCTTATTGTTGTCTTGTACTATCCCTGGCCGTTAGTACAGTGCTTTGCACACTGTAAGCACTGACTAAATACGATTGACTGAGTGCTTAGTACAGTAATCTGCTCATAGTAAGCGCTCAATAAATGCTATTGATTTGATTGATTCCCTTGGGGATCCTGAGGGAAAAGGGATCATGGGCTGGAAGGATCATTGATCTGCCCTAGGAAACAATTTATCACCTTACATGCACCCCTGGAGTGTGGCTGCCTCTGGACGCTTTTGAGAATACTGTAAACTCAAAACTCACCTTCTTGCACATTGAAAGATGTGAAAAATTACAAGAAAATATGACTCTAAGGAACATAATGTACCCAGATTTTATGCTGTTTAGTGCAGGCTGAAAGCCATAAAGAAAGGGACAGGCTTTTTTCCCCACTATGAAACTCACAAAGGTGCCCAGATACTAATAAACGGCGAGTGCATCTCATAATGGTAATAAATAAATTACAACTAACGAACCCAATAATAAATGTATACAGGGACTAACTCTTTCAATAGGAGCCACATGTGCTAGGGAGGGGGACTTTGGCTGACAGCTTTAAAGGACTTTATAAAAGGCTCCATTTAAATGTAATATATTGTTATTATTCTACAGACAAATACTACCCCATAAGTAAAGAGTAGGTCAGCATTCTCATTGGAGGTTCTAATTTTTAAGGGTATATAACTCAACCTTAAAATGGGCTGTCAGCTGGAATATGGTATGGAAAGTTTCAGTACCATCACAATTTTTTCTTTTACAACACTAGGAAAAAATGAGCCAGACATTTTCTAACGCATACGAAGCTGGAACCAAAATAGAAGTTTGCTTCTTCAAAGGCGTAGGACTTAGAAAGCCAGCGCCAGCTAGATAAAATGGTGGTTTTTAAGAAATCAGAGCCATGAGTTCTAGTGAAAGAGAGCGGGAGTGATTGGATTTTCTTGGGGCCTGTTTTATATTGATATTTTTCAACCAGGACTGGGTACCTTCGCCCATGATGGGAAAAGAGGAACAGTGTTTGGAGTCTCAGAAAAATTTCCGGTTTGAACGGGAGATGGGAAAGCGAACCAGGGCACCCACGGATGTGTATTCTTTCCCAGTGACATTTTTAAAAGGAGTCAGTTAATGTGGATTTGTTAAGGGGTAGATATGTCTTTGGGGAATTGATGGCATATGTCTGATCCAGAAGTAGTTGTATTCTTGACCTCCAGAAGTGCCAAAGAAGTAGTTGATGGGGGTGAAACTGTGATGAATGAGCAGACTGAGACATTAGGAGGAAATGATGGAGAAAGCAAATGGAAAGAGAATGAGAGGGGAATTCAAGTTGGGTTGTGCAGATCAGCCTTACCATAGGATGGTCTGGATTTCCTTATATCTGAAATTAGAGGGAAAGGCCCAGGATCTCTGATTCAGTACATAATAATAATTATATTTATGGTATTTGTTAAGCACTTACTATGTGCTAGACACTGTACCGAATATGTTTGTACAGATTTATTACTCTATTTTACTTGTACATATTTACTATTCTATTTATTTTGTTAATGATGTGTGTCTAGCTTTACTTCTATTTATTCTGATGACTTGACATCTGTCCACATGCTTTGTTTTGTTGTCTGTCTCCTGATTCTAGACTGTGACCCTGTTGCTGGGTAGAGACTGTCTCTGTATGTTGCCAACTTGTACTTCCCAAGCGCTTAGTACAGAGTTCTGCACACAGTAAGAGCTCAATAAATACGATTGATTGATTGAATGAATGAATGAATGAATGGTGTGGTTATAAGCAAATTGGTTCGGGCATAGTCCCTATCCTACAGAGGGCTCAGAGTCTTAGTCCCCATTTTATAGATGAGATAACTGAGGCACAGAGAAGTTGAGTGACTTGCCCAAGGTCTCATAGCCGACAAATGATGGAGCCAGGATTAGAACCCAGTTCTTTTTGACTGATCCACTAGCCCACACTGTTATATCTTTTAAAAAAGCAGCATGGCCTAGTGGAAAGAGCATGAGACAGAGAGTCAGAGAAACCAGCACTTAGTAAAGTGCTTAGCACATGGTAAACACTTAGCAAATATAATTATTGTTATTATTGTTATTAGCACTGTTGTCATTGTTGTGGTTGTTATTATTATTATCATTATTATGTTTTCACCTTGGCAAAAAGGAGGTAGGAAATCCACCCATTTCAGGTAAGAAGGAATTTTGGATACTTATAATGACCTAGATTCTGGGAGGTGTGATTAATATCACAGAGACCTGACTGGTCATATTGCTTGTCTGAAGTTGTCATATTTCCTGTAAGGAAGTGGGAACTGGATCAAGGTGGCCTAAATTCCCAATGAAAAAGCAGGTTATGGTGAAAAGTAGCCTTTAGAGATAAGATTTAAATGTAGAATGATATTTAAGAAGCAAAGTTAGCTCATTTTATAAAGGAAGCACATTTATGTAATTTGGAGGTTGAGGCGATGAACAAAATGCAGGAATTTCTAAGAGAAGATTTGCAACATAAAAACTGAACTGGTATCCAAATGGGACACACTATGTAGCAAAACAGAATTCAAATAGAGAGGATAGATCATCCCATAACCAAAGATGGTGGGGGGATATTCAACAACACTCAGAAGGCTTCAAAGGCTTTTTTGTCCTTGAAGAAGGTTTCTTGGTGAATCGCATCAATCTGTTTCTGTCTGAACTCCAGGAAACCGAGCCTCAGCCCTCATTCCAAATCTGGAAAATAACTGATCTTTTGACATAAACTGAGGAGGTTAATTTGATTTGATTTCACATTAAATAGGTTTCAGTTTCTGTATTTGTAGAGTTACTAGACCAAAGAAGATTCGAGTTGGAATGAGCTCCCTGACTCCTGCCCCTCATCTGAAGGATTAAGTGGAACAGTGTGGCCTAAGGAATAGAGCATGGGACTGCAGTCAGAAGGACCTGGGTTCTAATCCCGGCCTCTACCACATGTCCTCTATGTGAATTTAGGCAAATGTCTTAACTTCTCTGTGACTCAGTTACCTAATCTGTAAAATGGGGATTAAGATTGTGAGCTCTAGGTGGGACAGGGACCGTGTCCAACCTGATCAGCTTGTATTTTCTCTAGCGCTGAGTACAGAGCCTGACACATTGTAATCTCCAACCTACCCATACTCTACGCAACCCTCCCTCTGCCTCCCGTTGCCCCCCCTCCAAAAAATCCCATATTCACAGGAACTAGGAAGCAGGAGTAGAGTGAGGGGAAAGTTTGAGGACCCTAACGGAGAAGGCCTCCAGGTGCAAGTAAACTTCTGCAGAATATTGTCTAAATAATAATAACTCACAATAATGACTGTCGTATTTGTTAAGTGCTTACTATGAGTCAAGTGCTGTAATAAGTGCTGGGGTAGATACACTATCGATAGACTTTGGATCACAACATCTGTTATACTTTAGCCAACATATTTGTCTTACTATCTCAAAATGGTTTCAGATTTTTTTCCTTCTCACTATTATCCTATCGTATTTCTCTTATGCTGTTATGATTATTATTGTCCCTCACCTTTAGAACATAGTTTCTGAGTAAACATTTCAGACATTCTGATTAATAATGATGGCATTTATTAAGCACTTACTATGTGCAAGCACTGTTCTAAGCGCAGGGGAGGTTATAAGGCAATCAGGTTGTCCCACTGGGGCTCACAGTCTTGATCCCCATTTTACAGATGAGGTAACTGCGGCACAGAGAAGTGAAATGACTTGCCCAAAGTCACACAATTGACAATTGGTGGAGCTGGGGTTTGAACCCATGACCTCTGACTCCAAAGCCCGGGCTCTTTTCACTGAGCCACGCTGCTTATTTCCTAGAATATTTTGGAGTATTGTTCCAGTGCATTCACTCGTGCAACGTGATAAAAGAGAAGCGACGTGGCCTAAAGGAAAGAGGACGTTCCTGAGAGTCAGAGGACCCGAGTTCTAATTCTGCTCCTCCACTTCTCTGCTGTTTGACCTTGGGCAAGTCATTTAACTTCTCTGTAACTCAGTTCCCTCATCTGCAAAATGGGAGTTCAAAACCTTTTCTCCCTCCTTCTTTGATAGTGAGTCCCAGTTGGGACCTGATTATTTTTAATCTACCCCAGAGCTTAGTATGGTGCTTGACACATAACAAGGGTTTAACACATTCCATAACTATTATTATTATGATTGATTTGATAATAGCGATAATAGTAAGTGTGATATTTGTTCATATTTGTCAGTGCTGTACTAATTGCTGCGCTAGATGGATGTATGAAAATCAGGTTGGACATAATTCCTGTCCCACACAGGGTGCACTGCCTAAGTTGGAAGGAGAATAAGTATCAAATCCCCATTTTACAGGTGAGGAAACTGAGGACCAGAAAAATTAAGTGATTTGCCCAAGATCACAAAGCAGAAAAATGGCAGAGTCGGCTTTAGAACTATGGTCCTTTGGCTCCCAGGCCTGTGCTCTTTCCACTAGGTGATATGTTGTGCTGCAAAATAATAATACTGATGATATTAGTTAAGCATTTACTATGTGCCATGCACTATTCTAAACTCTGGGGTAGATACAAGGTAATCAGGCTGTCCCACGTGGGGCTCACAGTCTTAATCCCCATTTTACAGATGAGGTAACTGAAGCACTGAGAAGTGAAGTGACATGCCCAAGGTCACACAGCACACAAGTGGTGAAGCCGGGATTAGAACCCATGACCTTCTGACCCCTGGGGCTGTGTTGTAGCCTCTACAACATGTTGCACGCCCAGCATAATACGTGACAATCTCTTGTCCAGCCCCGCGTCCGCTATCCACAAGGACCTTCAGTGGCCTCTCTAGATCTATCTCAGTCTACACTTGAGCCTCAGAGTATAGCACAGTGTTGTGTAAGCAGTTATAGTTCAATAAATTCTTTGCTATGGCTCCAATTCATTCATTCAATCGCATTTATTGAGCGCTTACTGTGTGCAGAGCACTGTACTAAGCACTTGGGAAGTACAAGTTGGCAACATATAGAGGCGGTTCCTACCCAACAGTGGGCTCACAGTCTAGAAGGGGGAGACAGAGAACAAAACAAAACACATTAACAAAATAAAATAAATAGAATAAATATGTACAAATAAAATAGAGTAATAAATACGTACAAACATATATACATATATACAAATTGACCTCAGACTGTAAACCACTTGTGTAGCAGGTACTGTCTTAATTATCTTGAATTCATCCCAGTACTGCATTGCTTAGCACATAAGAAGCGCTTAATTGTTATTATTAGAGAGGATTTGGTGCCGTAATTTTAAATGAAATACGTTTATAGGAAAGTCTGTTCTGTGTTCATTTTCATGTGTGGAGAAAGTCTGTCGGTATTTTTCGTGCCACCAGGACAGCCCAGTTCCATGTAATTTCTAAACGCGGACCTGCAGGAGATTGCCCTCCAGGACTGGGATCGATGGGATAGAGACTCCATGTAATGGAAGTCATCATATCCATCTGTCAGTTAGAAACCACACATTTCCCTGGACCAGTCATATTAAGACTGTTCTGTAGGCCTGTGGGATGTTGCGTTGGAAGTTGCCCAAACTTCCCTACCAGAGACACTGTGGGGTTGGCAACAACTCTCAAATCATCTGAAGAGCGTAACTGAGACCTGCGTGCAGAGGAAGGGGAGATCAAAATGGTCACTGCAGATCATCGGTTCAGATCCCGGCTCTGCCAATTGTCAGCTGTGGGACTTTGGGCAAGTCACTTCATTTCTCTGTGCCTCAGTTACCTCATCTGTAAAATGGGGATCAAGACTGTGAGTCCCACGTGGGACAACCTGATTCCCTTGTACCCACCCCAGCGCTTAGAACAGTGCTTCGCACATAGTAAGTGCTTAACAAATGCCGTCATTATTATTATTATTATCAGTGTCTTACTTCATGCCTTAGATCAATTAATCAATCATATTTCTGGAGAACTTCCTATGTGCAGAGCACTGTACTTAGGCACTTGGGTGAGTACACTATAACAGAGTTGGTGCATAACAGACAACTAATGTGCGGTTTTTCTGGGCCTCCACACCCGAATTTGACATTATATTTCAGATGACTGGGATGGAGCCTATTTACAATAGCGCCTAATCTGTTTCTTATTTTTAGCCAACACACAAATTCAGCCTGATTTTGTTTTCTTTTCCAACCTCCTCCATCTCTCCGATTTCTGTCAGCTGTGAGGCTCTTGACCCCCAACACATATGGGAGATTAGCCTAGAGAGAACGAATCAACACTTCACCACCCCGATTGTAACCAGACAGCGGCTATACTGGCGTGACAGTGGTTATCCAACCAAAGGTAAAGGAACCGGCATTCCACGCTTCACACATCCCTCTGGGATTTGGGACTGGTTCGGATAGACACTCTGAGTGCTTATCCCTAAATATCTTTACCATTTTAATTTTCCCACTGGGTTTCCTGCTTATTACAACCACTGAATCAAATGATAGGGCTTAGAGATGAAGACAACGAAATCACAGAGTCAAAAGAAACCCGAGGGTATAAGAACCACATTCCTCCCAATTTGCTCACACAAGCTCGAGTGTGCCCGACATCCCAGATTGCAGAAGCAATTCGCCTGGAAAGGGAAAACGTAAAGCTGTTACTTAATACGCCGGCAGACTGCAAGACCTAAGCCTCCGTGTTGTCTGTACGTTGCGAGTGGAATTACAGCCGGTCCTGGAAATCTGTTCTATCGGATTCTGCGGGGCTAATCATATTTTAAAAACAGATATTGGTGAACTGCATCCTTATGTCATAAATCTGCATTTTCAGAGATTTATGGGCCCGGCGAGAACTGACATAATGATTCATCTCATCCGGGGTTAAGAGAAGAATGGCTTTATAGATCTTCATGTGGCTTCCAAGGGATTAAACTACTAAAATAAGAAAATGTTATGAAGCACCATTTACTACTCTTCTTCTCAGACAACTCTAAAAGTGTTCATGGGCATGTTTGTGAACACTCAGCTGCAGCACTGAGGCAAAAACAGGACCAAAAGCTACAGTAATTTCCCTCGACTCCGGTTCTAGAAATATGAATTGGACAAACGGAGGTGACATTTCGACGATCTACTCAAGAAGATCATCGTGCTGAATTGAATCCATTATGTGGAAAACTCCGATGAAATCCGGGCCATTGAGAAAGAGAGATTATGTCCACTGGTCAGATTCTTAGGACATTAGCATTTTATTCCTCCTTGTCCCAAATAACCATCCCTAGGGATTCAATCTCCTGATAATTGCAGTGATCGTTATGAGTCTGCTGCCCTGTGAGATGGCAGGCTTCTGTTCTAGGATCTGGATTGATAGATTGGTGTGACTGCAGAATGAATCCACTCGACAGGATTCATAGGGGTCTCTGCTTTTAGGGTAGGGACCACTAGGTTCACTTTGCAAATAGCCCTTCTCCCATTTATTCCTCAATAGGCAGGGCACCGGAAGAAGCATAGGAAGGGTTGGGAATGTCGTGAGTCGGAAGTGAGTCTCCCTCATGCCCCTTTTAAGACTGCATCGCGAAAGAGCTGCAGAGGAAAGGAATAAGTGGAAGTGTGCCATAGTTGGTTGGGAAAAATCCTTCTGGAATTTCATTCTACCATATTCCCAGACAGAGCTTCTGTTTGCTCACCGACCTGATTTCCATAGTCCATTATTTGGCAAAGAATGTTGGCTTCTTGGGATAATTTCCCATTTATCCAGGCTCCTCTTAATATAATAATAGTACTTGTTACGTTCTTCTTCTTATTATTATTAATGTGTTTTACTGTGTATTACTACTGTGCATTACTGTGTACCAAACACTATACTAAGTCCTGAGATAGATACAAGATAATCAGATTGGACATAGTCTTTGCCCCAAATGGGGCTCACAGTCCAAGTGGAAGAGTAGGCACTGAATTTCCATTTTGCAGATGAGGAAATTGAGGTACAGAGACGTTAAGTGACTTGCCCAAGGTTATACAGCAGACAAATGGAGAAGCGGTGTGGACTAATGGATTCAACATGGGCCTAGAGATCAAGAGGACCTGGATTCTAATCCCGACTCCGCCACTTGTCTGCTTTGTCACCTCAGGGAAGTTACTTCACTTCTCTGTGCCTCAGTTACCTTATCTGTAAAATGGGGATTGAGGCTGCGAGCCCCATGTGGGACAGGGACTGCGTCCAACCCGATTTGCTTGTATCCACCCCAGACCTTAGAACGGTGCCTGGCCCATAGTAAGCTCTTAACAAATACCATTGAAAAAAATAACCACAATTACAATTTGTCCTTCACTTGGCAGTATCCCCTTTGCAGACTGAGCTCACAAAACACGGGGAGGTAAATTGACCAACCCAGATACATAAGTGATAAAGAGGAAATGTCTTCATTTAATTAATCAATCAGTGGCATTTACTGAGTGCCACCAAGTGCAAAACACTGTATTTAGTGCTTGGGGGAGTAGAGTGCAATAGGGTTGGTGAACACTAGCTCTTCCCACAAGGAGCTAACAGTCGACAGGAAGACTTTACATCATAACTAGGAGTTTCTAACTCCTGGATGCTTAATTTTAAGTTGACTATGAGCAGAGCAACCGGAATTGGAATTTATGCCAAACCACTGCTATGGGGATATACTAATGAGCACTGGGGTATTTGTTGAACACTTACAATGTGCCAAGCACTAGGGTAGATCTGAGATCCAAAATTAATAGTACTGTACTCTCCCAAGCCTTTACTACAGTGCTCCTCACATAGTAAACCCTCAGTAAATACTATCTATGATGACAATGATCACAAAGACCTTAGAAATATTCTTTGCCAAAATACGGCTTTCCCCCATCTTGCAGGTGAGGGGTGGGAAGGATTAAGGGGTCCAATCGCTCGAGGTCTCGTTCCCAGCTAGAGACAGACTTAGAAACCTAACCGATTTCCTCTGTGACTGCTCTCACACTTCCTCCCGCCTCCGAGACTATAAACTCCCTTCAGAAAACCCAACTCTGGAAGTGGTGAGGGTCATAAATGCAACACTGCATCACCTGTTGAAACATCCTGAGAAGCATATATTACAGATGATCGTATCGACACTCTAATTTACTTACTGGCACTTGAACCCAAAGCAGTCAGGTGGTTCATAAATCAGCCCAAGTTCACTTTGCCTTGGTTTTCAATTTGGGGTTCTTTAAACCGCAGATTGCAGACAGCTTTCTGTGGGTTTGACCTTGTCTCTGAAGAAGACGATGCATCATCATCATCATCTCACTCTTCATTATGATTGTCAGCTCATTAGTGATATCAAAAATTTGCTCCAAAGGGATCAGAAGAGGCTGGATAGATGGAGCAAAGGGGCAGGGAATGAAGCAGCTTAACCTTTTAGGTCTAAATGAGGTAAAGCTCCGCACCGTGAATTTTGCTCTGGAAAATGTTTGTCCTTCAGGCATTTCTGATAGCAGCACCCCGTGTCGATAGAAGATTTAATGCCAGCTTAGGTAGGGTGGGGGAGAGAGTTATTTAAACAGTAAGCCTGTAGGAATAATCAGAAGAGGAGAAATAATGATAACGAACTGAAAAACATGGAACAAAAACTTGCAGATGGTCTGAGCAGAGAAACTCAGAGGGACTTGGTGGGTTGCACTGCACATTATGAATTAGACAGAAGCCCCCTGCCCAATTCCCAGGGCATGCCATGCTTCGTTTATAAAGATATTTTATTAAAATATTAATAACTGGAAAGGAAGTTTACCAAATGCTGCAAGAAAATCTTTCCTTGCATAAATAGGATTATATGAAAATTCAACTAGGTAATTGAGTTGAGCCTCTTTTTCCTTCTCTCTGTTGCTAGGGGAATGTAACAGGATGGAGGTGGAACAGAGTTGGACGGGGAATAGTGAATAGAGCGCAGGGCTGGGAGTCAGAAGGACCTGGGTTCTAATCCTAGCTCTGTCACCTTTCTGCTGTGTGACCTTGGGAAAGTCACTTAACTTCCCTGAAACTCAGGCACCTCATCTGTGAAATGGGGATTAAGACTGTGATCGATCCCAGGAGAGAAAAATGGTCAACTATTTCAATCTTCTCTCAGCCCACTGCAGATGTGTTAAAACCTCCAGTTATGATCTTTGTTTTCTTGACATTTAAATATAGGCCCATCTTTTTGCTCAGTTCCTTAACTTTTAAGAATAAGCTCTTCAAATCTTCCCTTTCTGCTAGTAGGGTTGTATCATCACCAGCCCACGCATTAATCCTCCTTACGTCTCTCAGGCTACCCAATGTTTCATGATGTCACAGGGCCCTCCGCCAGACTCTTGCGTGTCTTATACAAAAATGCAGCTCACTCCCCAAGGTCTCTAATGTTTTAATTTCTCGGTTGTATGTATTGAGCGCTTGCTGCGTGCACAGCACTGGACTGAGCGCTTGAGAGACAACATTCCTGGCCACAAAGAGTTACCAACTAGCAGGGGAGACAGATACTGAATTAAATTATAGGTAGGGGGAAGGAATGGAGCATGGCTTCGCATATACTAAGCTTCTGACTGATAGACAGTGGCCATTTCCTTGCCGTGCCTTTGAATCTCTCACGGGTGCCCAGTTCTGCTCATGTGATTGTGGAATCTTTTCTGTCTCTCCCTTTTTGGCTTTCCTGTCTAGAAACTATGTAGAATTTTTGGTGGTTGAAGAGTGAGAAAAGGAATAGAGGAGACCATAGGCGCCAACTTCTGAGCACAGATCAGTGGGATTTACTGAGCGTCCACTCAGTGCTAGGCACTGTACTGTTTGGAAAACGTCTGCAGAAGCAAGGTACGTGTTTCCAATCTCTCAAGCAGCTTACAATAAAATGGAGGAGGCAGACAAAAATTATTCACAGATAGCAAAAGCCAGGAAGAGAAAAAGGATAAAGCAGGAAGCAGTGCAAACACAACAGGATGAAAACCTTGAAATACTTAATATAATGATGGCATTTATAATGATGGCATTTATTAAGCGCTCACTATGTGCAAAGCACTGTTCTAAGCACTGGAGAGATTACAAGGTGATCAAGCTGTCCCACGTGGGACTCACAGTCTTAATCCCCATTTTTACAGATGAGGTAACTGAGGCACAGAGAAGTGAAGTGACTTGCCCAGAGTCACACAGCTGACAAGTGGCGGAACCTGGATTTGAACCCATGACCTCTGACTCCAAAGCCCATGCCCTTTCCACTGAGCCACGCTGCTTCTTTAATATGTAAACAAATGAATAGGTACACAAGTGCTGAAGTGATTATTGGACTGAACTGGTTGGGGTGCTGCCAAGCAAGCCATTCATTCATTCATTCAATCATATTTATTGAGCTCTTACTGTGTGCAGAGCACTGTACTAAGCCATGCTTTTCCCACTAGGCCACACTGCTTCTCTTTTAGGACCTGGGCAGCTGAGTTTAAGGTGAAGAAGTTGGACAGGGGGAGGCCCTTAAAAAGTCTAAAGGAATAGTTCATCCAGAAATGTAAAGAGAAAGAGCATATTTCCCTCTTTTAGACTGTGAGCCCACTGTTGGGTAGGGACTGTCTCCATATGGTGCCAATTTGTACTTCCCAAGTGCTTAGTACAGTGCTTAGTACAGTGCTCTGCACATAGTAAGTGCTCAATAAATACGATTGATGATGATGATAATATCTGGGAAATCCTTAGGAGGAATGACCGGCAGGATGCAGAGACAGATACAAAGTGGGAGGTAAAAGCTAGAGAGAAGCCACGGATAGGCTAGGAAGACTGGTGGGGGTGTCAACCGTGATGGGGAAATTAATTCAATTTTTGATGGAGTTTAAATTGCTGACATGTAACCCGGCTGAAGATGTCCCAGAAAAACAACCTAGCCTAGTGGAAAGAGCCCAGACCAGGGATTCAGAGGACCTGGTTTCTAATCTCTGCTCTGCTGTGTACCTGCTGTGTAACCTTGGGCAAATCACTTCACTTTTCTGTGACTCAGTTTCCTCATCTGCACATGGGGATTAAGACTGTGAGCCCTGTATGGGACATTCATTCAATCGTATTAATTGAGCGCTTACTGTGTGCTGAGCACTGTACTAAGCACTTGGGAAGTACAAGTTGGCAACATATAGAGACGGTCCCGCCCCAACAACGGGCTCACAGTCTAGAAGAGGGAGACAGACAACAAAACAAAACAAAATATGTAGACAGTTGTCAAAGTCGTCAGGACAAATAAAGATGTGTCCAATCTGATTAGCTTGTATCTACTCCAGCGCTTAATAATAATAATGATAATAATGATAGCATTTGTTAAGCGCTTACTATGTGCAAAGCACTGTTCTAAGCGCTGGGGGGGATACAAGGTGATCAGGTTGTCCCACGTGGGGCTCACAGTCTTCATCCCCATTTTACAGATGAGGGAACTGCGATCCAGAGAAGTTAAGTGACTTGCCCAAGGTCACACAGCAGATATGTGGCAGAGCTGGAATTCAAACCCATGACCTCTGACTCCAAAGCCCGGGCTCTTTCCACTGAGCCATGCTGCTTCTAGTAGAGTGCCTGGCACATGGTAAGCCCTTTAGAAATTCCCAAAAGAGAGAGGAAAAAATAAGGTGAAATCGTAAGATGGATGAGAAGGTGAGACTGATGGTGGCATCATCAGATGCTTTGGGAAGATCAGCAAACCGAAAGGCGGGAACTAAAACAGCTGCAGGGATTGTGTAGGGAAAACACATCAGCATAGCAAAGAGCTTCATAATAATGATAGCATTTATTAAGCGCTTACTATGTGCAAAGCACTGTTCTAAGCCCTGGAAGCACTGTTCTAAGCGCTGGATATGCAGAATGAACCATCTCTTGGTGTTTTGTTTTGTTGTCTGGCTCCCCCTTCTAGACTGTGAGCCCGTGTTGGGTAGGGCCATCTCTAGATGTTGCCTATTTGTACTTCCCAAGTGCTTAGTACAGTGCTCTGCACACGTAAGCACTCAATAAATGTGATTGAATGAATGAATGAACCATGTAGGTAATGCACCAGTCCTTTTCTCCACTCCTGCAGCCATGGCTTGAATTTGATTATCTGGAGTGCTCTATAGTGTGTGTCTGAGAGTGTGTGCGTGGTGTGTGGTGTGTGTGTGTCTTCTCCACCAAATCGCTGCTAGAATCCACAAGACACAGGTGATTTCCATGAAAACCTACCATCTAATGTTTCCAGGATTCAGCTCTCATTTGCCCACATAGAACACACCAATTGTCACCTGTGTGACTGTGGGCAAGTCACTTCACTTCTTTGGGCCTCACTTCCCTCATCTGTAAAATAGGGATGAAGCCTGTGAGCTCCGCGTGGGACAACCTGATCACCTTGTATCCCCCCCAGCACTTAGAACAGTGCTTTGCACATAGTAAGAGCTTAAGAAATACCATTATTATTATTATTATCAGAGAAGCAGCGTGGCTCAGTGGAAAGAGTGCAGGCTTTGAAGTCAGAGGTCATGGATTGAAATCCCGGCTCTGCCAATTGTCAACAGTGTGACTTTGGGCAAGTCATTTAACTTCTCTGGGCCTCAGTGACCTCATCTGTAAAATGGGGATTAAGACTGAGCCCCCCGTGGGACGACCTGATCACCTTGTAACCTCCGCAGTGCTTAGAATAGTGCTTTGCACATAGTAAGCACTTAATAAATGCTATTATTATTATTATTATTATTATTATTATTATCTCTAACATCCTAGGACATTACATTTTGTTTAATACCTACCATTCATTTTTTTCCCCTGAAACCAGTTCCAGTGAAAAAGAATATGAAACATAGTTTCCCACTTTCTCCAAGCAGCTAATAGATAAGGCTATTTAGAAGGCTATTTAGAGACAAGACACCATTCCTCCATTGCCTTTAAAAAACCCCAGGATTTTTTTTATGGTGTCCCAGACTTTTTAATGATGGATTTTGTGATCAAGGAGCTAAAGGATCAAATCACCTTCCTTCAAACATAATGTTTCAGAGAACAAGAAAATTCCAGACTTTAAGCCCAGAAAACTGAAGAAAATTTAATATTTCTATGTAACCTCAATACCACTTAGGAAGCCACCTAGAACTACAGAAATCAGCATTTAAATAACTGGAAAAAAATACCCCAAATCATTACTAAATGATGCATATTTTTAATATTCATACAAGTTGCAAGAACGAGTCCAATATTTGTCTCCCAGATAAGGAGTCCATTACCCCTCCTAAATAATTTGATAAATTTGACTAAATAACAATGACAGATGCAGTCACTTTCTGGAAAGTATTCAAAATGAGGGTTTCAGGGATGCATAATTTAATAGACATCCTGGGGGTAAATTTTCATCTTGTTACCAAAGAATTTACATTCATAACTTACCATACAACATGACAGTATATAGTTGGTGTTTCTTTGATTGTGTTGTTTTTACCCAGAAGCTTCATAATACTGATCATGGTAAGCAAATCGCTTGGAACGTTCCCCTTATAATGCTTGCAAAGTAAACACAGCCCAATTTTAAATTTGTCAGTATTACAATGGTACAAAAGATCTCGACCGTAAGTCCCTGCTGCCTCATACATTTTCACATCACTATTTTGCTGATGGTAAAATGGGCTTCCTATTCCCTTCTGTTCCATAAACACATACACACATAAACACTCACACTGACACTCATTAGTGGTAGTGACAAGGCCTGGAGATTCCCTGTGATGAATGCCCTACCTTATAATCATCCTAATGTTTAGGAATGGATCATCTCACCTCCCTTCTCCCCTGTCCAATCAATTCTTTCCTCTAGTGGTTCATTTTCCCCCTTATTACTGAATCTATCCAAGCCTCTCCTGAACCCACTGATATTTTTCATTTAGCCAGTCCAAACCTAGCCACAACTTAGGATGTTGATGAATTCTACTTTGTTTCATCATCATCATCATCAATCGTATTTATTGAGCGCTTACTGTGTGCAGAGCACTGTACTAAGCGCTTGGGAAGTACAAATTGGCAACATATAGAGACAGTCCCTACCCAACAGTGGGCTCACAGTCTATTTCTCTATCTGTCTCCCCCCCAGACAGTAAACTCACTGTGGGAAGGAAATATGTCTGTTATATTGTACTCTCACAAGCAGTTAGTACAGTGCTCACAGTAGGCTCTCCATAAATATGATTGACTAACTTCCATCAATCTACCTTCTTACTGATAATCTATTCATAAATCTACCAATTTACCTATCAATCAATCTATCTAGCCACCGATCTTATCTCGATCCAACTATCTGAAATAGAACTTTACTTTTTTATGGAATTTGTTAAGCACTATGTGCTAGGCTCTGTACTAAGCTTTGGGGTGGATACAAAGTAATCGGGGTGACCCAGCCCATGGCCCACGTGGACTCACAGTCTTAATCCCCATGTTACAGATGAGGGAACTGAGGTACAGATGGGCTAAGTGATGATGATAACAATGATGATGGCAGTTGTTAAGCGCTTACTACGTGCAAAGCACTGTTCTAAGTGCTGGGGGGGATACGATGTGATCAGGTTGTCCCATGTGGGGCTCACAGTCTTAATCCCCATTTTGTAGATGAGGGAATTGAGGCTCAGAGAAGTCAAGTGACTTGCCCAAGGTCACACAGCAGACATGTGGTGGAGCTGGGATTAGAACCCATGACCTCTGGCTCCCAAGCCCGTGCTCTTTCCACTGAGCCATGCTGCTTTTCTAATATTCTCCACCTTCTAGACTGTGAACCCATTGTTGGGTAGGGAAAGTCTTTACATGTTGCCAACTTGTACTTCCCAAGTGCTCTGCACACAGTAAGCACTCAATAAATACAATTGAATGAATGAATGAATAGATCCCTTGTGCCTGTGCGGGTTGGCACACTGGGGCTTGGCGGTTTTATCTAGCAGTGCAATTAGTAAAAACAAAACAAACAAACAAAATGATTTTCTGGACCCTAGGAAAAGACTTTTGAGTAGCTCTCTTTGGCCAATCAATTGGAGTGAGAGGAGGCAAATCTTAGTCATTGTTTTGCACAGTCAAGCCAAAGGAGAAGCCAACACTGTTCACATGAGAACAGTGAGGTATTTCAGATGCTGAAGAAAGAAAAATTACTCATTTAAGTGACTTACCCTGGGTCATACAGCAGACAAGTAGCAGAGCGGATTAGAACCCATGACCTTCTGATTCCTAGGCCTGTGGTCTATCCCCTCCTCCCCATCCCCCCCCGCCCTACCTCCTTCTCCTCCCCACGGCACCTGTATATATGTTTGTACAGATTTATTACTCTATTTTACTTGTATATATTTACTCTTCTATTGATTTTGTTAATGATCTGCATCTAGCTTTACTTCTATTTATTCTGATGACTTGACACCTGTCCACGTGCTTTGTTTCGTTGTCTGTCTCCCCCTTCTAGACTGTGAGCCCGTTGTTGGGTAGGGACTGTCTCTGTGTGTTGCCAACTTGTATTTCCCAAGCGCTTAGTACAGTGCTCTGCACAAAGTAAGTGCTCAATAAATACGACTGAATGAATGAATGAATGAACTAGGACACGCTGCTTCCTTCAGATTAGATGGTGACTCTTCTGCTGATGAGATCCTACTTGCTCTGCCACTGTGGCTGTATAGATCAAGGTGGGGCTTGATGCCTGCTCTCACATTATTTACAAGTAACCCCAGATTCTTCAGTTGCCCTAAAGGGTTTGTCCCAATTTACGACATTTCTGTTTTTGTCTCCTTATGTCAATCAATCAATCATATTTATTGAGCTATTACTGCGTGCAGAGCACTGTATCGATCTGTTTTGTGTTGCTCACATCCTGATCTCCATGAATCCTTTGGTCTGACAGAATGACGCCCTTCTGATTCCTGACCACCATGCTGGTCTGCTCTCTGCAATACGTCCTCAACGGTCACCCGCACATTGTTTCAGACTGTGCACCTAACACCAAATAAAATCATCACCTATCATATGCTTCCTACCATTGCTTACTGGGGTTGCAGTGAAGTTTGCTTTTTGATACTGATTCCCTCTCGGTGAAAATAATACACTTGGACTCTGTTAGGAGATTGGACTTTTAAGAGAGGGATTGTTTCAGAGAGACAGGAAGTGTGTTGAGGCAGTTAGCACAAGATCACAAATACTGGTTATTAGCAGGACTCACCTATACGCACAGACGTTCACTCAATCAATCGTATTATTGAATGCCTACTATCTGCAGAGTACTGTGCTAAGCATTTGGGACTGTGCAATATAACATATTTGGTAGACAAGTTCCCTACCCACAAGAAGCTTACAGTGTAGAATGGGAGACAGACATTTATGTAAATAAATACATTATGGATATGTATATAAGTGCTTTGGAGCTGAGAGGGGACACTCAATCATCCACTCATTCATTCCATGGCTTATATTTAGAGAATATATGGTTTATTTAGAGAAGCAGCATGGTTCAGTGGAAAGAGCACGGGCTTTGGAGTCAGAGGTCTTGGGTTCAAATCCCTGTTCCACCGCTTGTCAGCTGTGTGACTCTGGGCAAGTCACTTAACCTCTCTGTGCCTCAGTTACCTCATCTGCAAAATGGGGATTAAAACTGTGAGCCCCTCGTGAGACAGCCTGATCAACTTGTATCCTCCCCAGTGCTTAGAACAGTGCTTTGCACATAGTAAGCACTTAATAAATGTCATTAATATTATATTGGGTGCCTTCTTTGTCTGACTAGGTATTTGGGAGAGTACATGGATTCTGTTCTTGAGGATTTTATAATCCAAAGGGAAAGAAATCAAACAATTAATCACATTTATTGAGCACTTACTGTGTAGAGAACACTGAACAAAGCGCTTGGGAGAGTACAATATACCAGAGTTCATAGACAAGTTCCCTGCCTATGTTGAGTTTACAGTCTAGAGGGAAAACATTCTTGGTCCTAAAAATGAGCTTATGCCTGACAAGAATTCTTAGTGTGCCTACATTAAATTAAGATGATTGTGTTCAAGGATGTTGCTTTGGGGAAAGTGGTGCCAAAATTCTCAGAGGTTATGATGGAGAGGGGGCAGATGGATAGAACACATTTTCAACATCTTATAATGCTTGGAGGAAATGAAACCACAAGTATGGATGACACAGTTGTGGAGAAAATGTATACAGAGATTGCCCTAGGTGCATTGTTGGGTTACAGATAAAGACAACATAATACTCACAATAATGAGGGGAAAAAAATAACAGGAAAGGTGATTTTTTTTGAAGACAATGTCTAGACTTGCAAAACAGTCTGAACCTTAAACTGAACTTTCTGAAGCATCTCAATTGCATACTAATGTTAAAATATCAAATATGAAAAGATTTGTTAGAAAGAGGAAAATGCTGGGAGAATAAAATCTACATCCTCCCCATCTCACTAACCCATAAACTTGGCATAGAGAAGCAGCGTGGCTTAATGGAAAGAGCCAGGGGTTGGGACTCAGAGGTCATGGGTTCTAATCCCGGCTTCGCCACTTGTCAGCTGTGTGACTTTGGGCAAGTCACTTCACTTCTCTGTGCCTCAGTTATCTCATCTGTAAAATGGGGTGAAGATTGTGAGCCCCACGTGGGACAACCTGATCATCTTGTATCCCTCCAGCACTTAGAACAGTGCTTTGCACATAGTAAGCACTTAACAAATACCACCGTCACCGTGATTATCCTTGGATCATCTAATTCAACATATATATTAAATCTGTCACCAAATCTTGTTGTTCTACCTGCTGAAATCTCCACTCTAGATTATAAACTCCTGGTGGACAGAGAACATGTCTACTAAATGTGTTGTACTGCATTCTCCCAAGTGCTCAGTAAAGTGGTCTGCACATGGTAAGTACTCAGTAAATACCATTGATTGATGTATTGTCCAGAGATACAAAGAGTCATGAAGTCTGGCAAAACAGCTCAAGACCTCTATTTTTCCAAAAAATCACACTAATGTTTTAAAATTTATAGGAATATTTTTTTAAAAGCCCTTTGAATTAATGGATCATATGTACTACAGTCATCCTGCTTTGATTTTGTAAATTGTTGTATTGCCTTTCAGAGATTTACAAATGTGCACTGAAATTCTTAAAAGCTACGTAAAATCCATGGTGAAGACATAGACAATTGATTTTTAATAGTGTAAAAATAAAAGAATCCTATAACATCACCCAGTTTGAAGCTACCTGATATGCTTTCAGTGATGCCAGCTGAATAAATCGCTGCAAACTGATTTCCACTGCTTGATGCAGGGATTTTTTTTAATCATTTTTGTTTCGATAAATGATACGTTTGAAATACTTCCTTTGGGCTTCACGGTAAATTGAAAAAGTAATGATTTTATACTTGATTCTTTTTGTAACGTCTAATAGCAGTAAAGTAACTTCTGGATTATTTCAAGTGCACTGAAAACATAAATAGCAATAAGATAGCTAAAAAATTGATGCTGAAAGTGTTAAATGGTACACAGAATGTTGAATACCCATAATGCCCATAATCACAAGAAGATCAGTTCTGCCACTCTGCTGACAAACACAGATTCTTATATTAAGAGGAAAATGAGTTGGACTAATTCAACAGTACAGAGACTTCAAGATTTCTTCTCACTCTCTGGGCACTGAAAACGGACTCCAACAATGCAGCATCCGCAAACCCCCTCTCTGGATTTTAGCACGGTTGTTTGACTTTGCCCTGCTCCCAAATCCTCACCCTCCAGGGATGAGAACATAATCGTTTCACCAAGAGGACACCAAAACAATTCTCACCCCAAGCCACACCAAAGCTGGAGAAAAGCTCTCTCTGAGCTCTTATCCTTCTCCTCCTATGATTGAGTCTCCAGAGGAATCCAGGCTTGCCAGAAATGATAATTTAGCAAAGTCATTGCCGACTTCAACATCCATTTGATGATTAAAAAAAATAATTAGAAAAAAACCCCGCTGTCTTTGACATCCGCCATGGGGAGTCAGCAGTAAATAAATATCATTAATTGTTTGAGCCTTTGGAGTAGTTAAGTCAAGCTGAGCCAGGCTCTGTATATATTTCCTGGAATCAATTGTGAATGGAGGGAAACGATAGAAATAGCACAGATGATAACCTGAGACTGAATTTAACAGTATCCGCTTAGAAAAATATTAACTGATAGAGGAAATTATTCACTCAAGTTGCACCGAGCTAAACATCGGCAAGGCGTTAGAGATGTCTACTGAAGGCATGGTCATTGAAGTTGAGCATTTTTGCAAAACCAAAGAATGAATCAGGAACTGGATGCATAAGATATTGGCAGTAATTGGTTTAGCAGCTGGTCCTGTATCCAAACACTGAGCTTGGAATTGGAATGACAAAATTGAACTCTAGGTTTGGCTGCTGCAGGTCTGTGCTCTTCCCAGGACTTAGTACAGTGCTCTGCACACAGTAAGTGCTCAGTAAATACCACTGGTTGATTGATTTGCTAGACACGAGACACCCCAAATGATTTATCTTGGATTTATGGAATAGGAACTGAGTAATACAAATTGTGAGCATGGTAACTTCAGCAGAAGTAACTGAAAAGATAAAGAATTTGTATCTAAATGAAGCATGTGTCAGCAGTATAAATTTCTATATGAAGAGGAAACTCTCATCACTTATGTGGAACACGATTGCCAGTGACAAATTGGGGCAATAGATTTATTCACCTTTGCCAGGCTTGAGAATTTAATCATAGTTAAGAATTACGCAGGGTATTTTGAAATAATTCAACAGTTTAAAATGAAATAATTCATAGCCAACAATCAGGCAAAATCTTTCTTGGCAGAGAAGATCATACCTGACAAGAGACATATGAGCAATGATGAGGTTTAAACTCAGTTGCAAATGTTTTAAGATGAGTAAAAGTTTGATTAAACCAACGGTTTAAAGTCTCTTGGAAATCCTTTGCCCCATTGGATGGAAACATTGAGGATAAAAAAAAAGTCCCTTTCTAAGGTAACTCAGATCCAAATCTATGTTCAAATAGGAAATGGCCTGTTTCAAAGGGGAAATGAGAACTAAGGAACCAAATAAAATTGAACAAACATTGGGAAAACGTTTCCAAAATACTTCCGGGGTGAAAGATCTGTGGCCGTTCAGCTATGTATAAAGTCAGATAATAGTAATAATAATAATGATGGCATTTATTAAGCGCTTACTATGTGCAAAGCACTGTTCTAAGCACTTGGGAGGTTACAAGGTGATCAGGTTGTCCCACGGGGGCTCACAGTCTTATCCCCATTTTCCAGATGAGGTAACTGAGGCACAAAGAAGTTAAGTGACTTGCCCAAAGTCATACAGCTGACATGTGGCAGAGCCGGAATTTGAACCCATTACCTCTGACTCCAAAGCCTATGCTCTTTCCACTGAGCCAAACTAACTTCTCTGACTTCATCATTATTTTCAAAAATTGTGGATGGAACAAAGTGGAGAGTAGTGGAGAAGTAGCAAACCAGGCAAAAATAGTCCATTATTTATAGATTCTTTGCCTCCCAAAAATGGAAACAAATCAAATTCTTGCTTATAAACCTAATCATTACAAGAGGAAAATTTCACCCCAACGTCGGCTTCCATCTCCAGCTCAGCTGAGAGATAAGGAAGAGAATGGGGAAGGAAAGATTCCCCAGTAACATTCGTATTTACGCCTAGAGATGACCTCCTTTCCTTCCCAGCTACATCTAGAGCATAGATCTATGCTCTGCCTACAGGTGACCCCTGTCAATACTGGTTATGATAATGGGGTGGTGGAGAAAAGGACAACTAGACTGTAAACTCACTGTGGGCAGGGAGCGTGTTTACCAACTGCTTTATATTGTTACACTGTACTCTCCCAAGTGCTTAGTTCAGTGCTCTACATGCAGTAAGTGCTCAATAAATACGATTGATTGCTTGAATAGTGAAAACTGCAGGATTGGTTAAATGTTACTGTATACCAAGCATGGTGGTAAGTGCTGAGATAGGTCAAATATAATTGGTTCAAACAAATTGCCTGCCCTACATGGGGCTCCCACTCAAAGGGGAAGGATCACAGGCATTTAATCCCCATTTGACAGATTAGGAGAGTGAGGCCCAGAGAGTTTAAAGTGGCTTGTCAAAGGTGAAATAGCAGTCAAGTGGTGGAGTGGGGATGACAAATGGGGATTAAGACTGTGAGCCCCATTCAGGACAGGGACTGTGTCCCATTAGATTTGCTTGCATTCATCTCTGTGTGTAGTACAGTGCCTGGCACATAGGATGTGTTTAACCAACACCATAACTATTATTTATTATCAATAATGATAATGATGGCATTTTTTAAGCACTTACTATGTGCAAAGCACTGTACTAGGCGCTGGGGAGGTTACCAGGTGACCAGGTTGTCCCACGGGGGCTCACAGTTTTAATTCCCATTTTTACAGACGAGGTAGCTGAGGCCCAGAGAAGTAAAGTGACTTGCCCAAAGTCACACAGCTGACAATTGGTGGAGCCAGGATTTGAACCCATGACCTCTGACTCCAAAGCCCGTGCTCTTTCCACTGAGTCACGCTGCTTCTCTATTAGTATTAGTATTATCAGGGACATGATAAGTGCTTACTGTGAGCTAGACTGCAAGCTCAATGTGTGCAGGAAATGTGTCCATTTATTGTTATTATTATTATTGCATTTGTTAAGCACTTATTATGTGCCAAGCTCTGTTCTAAGCTCTGGGGGAGGTACAAGGTAATCAGGTTGTCCTGTTGGGGGGCACACGGTCTTACTCCCCATTTTACAGATGAGGTAACTGAGACACAGAGAAGTGAAGAGAATTTCCCAAGGTCACACAGAGGTGTGGATTAAAACCCACTTCTTCCGGCTCCCAAGCCTGGGCTATTGTCACTAGGCCATGCTGCTTTTCTATTGTTATACTGGACTCTCCCAAGTGCTTAGTACAGTGCTCTGCAAACAGTAAGCCCTCAGTAAATACTACTGACTGACTGGCTAAATGTCACAAGCATGTATGGTTTTCCGAGGTCCATTCTCATTGTACCCAACAGGTTGACTTTCTACCGCACCCTTTCAAAAGCAGAACACAAGTGGAGAGGTGATGGTGAGATAGAGAGAGCCAAGTCGTTCTTGTTAAAAGCAGGCTGTGTGTTAGTTTCTCCAAGAAAAACTTTCAGGGTGTGTATTCCAACACTGGGATCTTACACTTGGCTTCTGTAAAATAATGCTTTTTAACTGCATTAGAGATTGGCTAGGTAAGGAAGAGGGGACAGCAAAATCAGTGTAAGGAGAAGCATCAGGCCTGTGGGACATGGGGAAATTGCTCAAAGTCGCGGCTTCAGTTGTTCCCTGAGATTCTGTGCTTGAGTGAGTCTGTGATTTTGGTCTTTTGTGATTCACCGTGCCTAGCAAATTTTGTTTTGTTTCTATGCTGAATGGAGACACTTTGGTTCTGCCTCTGCTTCTAATTGTTTTCTGAGCCCATAGCATTTTTTTTTTAACAAAGTCATGGACTAGCATATTTATAAGCTACATCTGATGGTCAAGGTTGATAAACTGTATTTGTATCTGCTTTGTTTGATGGGTATGAAGGGACAGTTTGGATTCAACACTCAGGGCTGGTGATATTTTGCAGGGTCTGAGGCTAAAATTTATTGAATTGACCACAGTTTCTTTGATGGTTCAGACAGATTAATTTTATCTGTTGCATTGAGAGGCTTAGGGATTTCAATATATCACAGACTTTGTAAGGAACGCTAAGAGAAATATATAAATCTCCTTAGCTTTGGAGAATGATTAATTAGATTTCTTGTATTTTTCTTTGACTGATTTTGTCAGTTATTGTTTTTGGTGTGTGTTGGAGGATTCTTTTGCCATGAAAATGATCATCTGTGGGTTTGCTTGAGGCCACTGGGCATGGGATACCATAACAGGAATGAATTCTAATTTCTGACTTCATGGGCTCCAAGTCTATATTTTCTCCCAAGCTTCATTGCTTTTTTCATTTTTTTCAGTGGTGTTTAGTAGATAAATTATTAAACCTTTTATGGCAATGAGGAAAATGATCCCTAAACCTAATATTTTTCACTGTGTTTAAGAAGGCTTCCATTTCTGGAAAAAAATAATGCTTCAATAGTTGGGCAGAAACTTTTTCTCTGCTGCAGACATTTAAAAGGAAATCAATTCTTGAAAAAAGGGTCAAAATTTTTTGAAATTTTTTTTTATCCTAAAGGAGAGAGGGCCAAGGAAAGAGAGGGTTAAGGAATGATATGTAAACAATTTCTGAAAGTATCAAAGGATGGATGGTGTTGAACTATTAGCCTCCAATAGGCAAATTCCAGTTTACCATCTTAGTTCTCACCAATTTTTACTCTGAATGATATCCTCACTTCTACATGCATTCCTCATTTTAAACTTGTATTAAGCGTTGTCCTTCACATGTTCGTAACTTAGTCCTAGGAAAGTGTTATTTTGTTTGGCAGTTGTACACACTGAACAAAATTATAGTGCTTCAAAAATCTTAAACTCTATGATAAATTATATTTCTTATGCAGAAATGAGAATAAAAGGGAAATGGTATTTTTTCTTGTCTCCGCACATGAGCTAATACAAGTTAAATTTAGAATCGGATTCACTGAAGCGTCCACAGAAATTTCAGTTATCAACTCCCACAAATCTCAAGCTCATATGCTGGTGAAAGGAAAGTGCTAGCTCTCTTCTAGCATTAGACTAGCAACTGATAAGTACTCATCCAAAATGTAGCAGATTTTAAGGACTCCCAGTTGCATGCTTTGGAGAGTAAGCATTTGACAAATTTCAATATGCTCTCAGATGAGTGCTGTTTGAAATGGGGTATATCACCTGATGTATAGCCAATGCATTTCTATGAAAATTCTCTTCCAGACATTATGGAACTGCCAGAGAGAGAAGGAGTTATTCTAGCTGGAGGATTCTAGCAAAGAGCCATGATTCTCTTGGTGTCTTGTGAAAGGAGGGCTGAAGGGATGGAAAAGAGGCTTCTTAGAGGGAGGAGTTGAGTTTCAATATTTCTTGAAAATTCTCCACCAGACATTATGAATCAACCAGAGAGAGGAGTTATTCTAGCTGGAGGATTCTAGCAAATAACCATGATTCTTCTGGTGTCTTGTGAAAGAAGGGCCAAAGGGAAAGAAAAGAGGGATAGAGTTCCAATATTTCTTTCTCCTATGGGCATTATGGCTGTCAAGATCTGCCTTCCTGGAAGATTTAATGAAGTACAGTCAAATTATGTCAACCTTGCTCATTATCACCAGCTGGTTGAGACTTTTTCTGCAGGGGTAGGAAGGGACACTGAATTATGATGGGTTAATAAATCACAGAGGAGATTTTTGAGGTATAGGCTTTCCTCCACTTCCATTTCATTTCTCTTTACAGTTCTGGAGGGCCCAGTGGACACAGCCTCTTCTGAAGTCCATGAGCTAAGAAGCAGCAGTGGCAGAGTCAGGAGATCAGGGGTAAGTAGAGTAGGAAAGGAAAGCTGAACAAGGGGAAGGGGGGAGGCAAAATGAAGTAGAAGAAAGGAGTAAGGAAAGGGGAAGGAGTAAGGGCAGAGGAGGGGGAAAGAATAAAGAGATGGAAAGAAGGAGAGGGAAGAGGAGGGAAAAGAGAGGAAGGAGAAATCAGAAGGGAACAGAAAGGAAGGAAATGAGATAGGAGAAATGGGGAAGAGAGAGAGGAAAGGGGGAGAGGGAGGAGGGAGAAGGAAATGGAATTAGGAAAGAAACCACAGGAGGTTGTAGAATGGAGGTGATTGATAGATGGAGGGAGCCTGAAATAAGAGAAGACAGTGGACATAAAAGGGGACCTAAAAAGCCAACGAGAAAAGGGATTGAGTGTGGTTCCTCCTAAAGGTAGCTCTCTTTCTCCTACCTCCTTGAAGCATTAAGGATTTTGTTTGTCACATGCCAGTTGAGGATATGTTACTATCACTTGCATCTAAGTGTTGGCATCCTCTATGTGCATGCATTGTGTTTGTCTCATCTCCACAGTTAAATCGCAGGTACAATCAGCCCCAGAGACTCGGCTGCAAACCCAGAAAGAGCTCAGAAATCATCCACAACCCCCTTTGACCTTAAACCCTTTCATCTCCCCGACCTTAGAGTTGGCAAAGAGATACTCCTCCTCGAAAGCATGTAAAACTTCCCATCTCTTCTCTGAGCCCTCTTCTCATCATTCGAGGGTCTCAGCCACTGAATTCCAGAGATAAAATGTTCATTCTAAATGTGTTGTGTTTTGTGCAGGGCATTTCAGTAATGGATAAAATGGTGACTAATGATGTTTGACGAGCCATATTTTAGCAGCTCTGATCTGAAAGAGTTATCTGACTTCCAATAAGAAAAATTTTTCTAAACAGAAAAATGTTATTCTCTCTCTCTCTCTCTCTCTCTCTCTCTCTCTCTCTCTCTATTTCCCTTGGTTTCTCATACGCTCGCTTTCAGCTCGGCTGGTGACGTTATTTGCCTGAATATTCTTACCAAACTAATGGAATACATATTTGCAGGACATCGCATTAATAAGAAGGAGTGATTGAAAGAATGTCACCTGGGTTTTCTTAATTCGCAGCAGCTTCACTTTCTCCTCATCTGGCACATATTTTTCATTTTTTCATTTGGCAGCAGAACTATGTCGGCGGGGTGGACGATGACAGCAATCCTGTCTCCTCATAAAGGAGGCTATGCTGAAATCTGAGTAATTACCACCCCATTTCAATTTTATTCCCTGCAGCTAAATTATTTAAAAATTTCCCCTGCAGTCCAAATGGATCTTTTTTCATTTACAAATATTTTATTATCATTAAAGCCATCAGTTTTCCATTATCCTCGGCTTTCAACCCCAGCATTACTCAATGAGAATTTCAGGGAGTGCCTGTAGGAAGCGGGGCGATGGGGTGGGACTGACAGCTGGAGTGCTGAGTGTCTCTGACAAGGTGCTGGGAAGCATATTTCCCTAGCTCAGTTCTGCTGGTTCCCCAATATTTTAATAATAATAACGATGATGGCATTTATTAACTGCTTACTATGTGCAAACCACTGTTCAAAGGGCTAGGGAGGTTGCAAGGTGATCAGGTTGTCTCACGCGGGGCTCTGAGTTTTTATCCCTATTTCACAGATGAGGGAACTGAGGCACGGAGAAGTGAAGTGACTTGTCCAAAGGAACACAGCTGACAATTAGCGAAGCCGGGATTTGAACCCACGATCTCTGACTCCAAAGTCCATGTGCTTTCCACTGAGCCACGCTGCTTCTCTTGACTTTTATTGGAGGAGAAGGTTAAGACCTTGCTGACGGAAAATTTCACTGGGAAGCACAGAGGATTTTTCAGTTGTAGTAACGATGTATCTAATAGTCTCACTTAGCTCACTTGTGGGCAGAGTATGCACCTGTTATATTCTTATATTTTACTCCCCCAAGTGCTTAAAACAGTTCTCTGTGCGCAGCAAGTGCTCAATAAATACCACTGACTGGATGCCTGACTCACTTGCCTGATAATTTCTGTCAAATGCCTCCTCAGCTAACCCCCTAGTGATTTTGACCAAGGGGATGACTGAATTCACTGTGGAGTTTCAGTCCCATGTTCCCCTTAAATTCAGTAATGATTTCACAGGTAACAGATTTTTATATAGGGCGTCTTTTGATATCAACTAACAGTTACAAGGATTGAGTATGGGAACCAATAGCTCCAGATTGTGTTTGTGCTAGTTGAGAGTCAAGCCCTAATCTTCTAGTTATTTTGGAGGGGCTCATTTTGGGCCCAGGAAATAGTTGGGTATTTGATAGGGTTTCGCCTGCTGGGCAGACTCCAAAGTAAGCAAGCCAGGTTGAATCTCGCTAATGAAACACATCGACCTGACCTCATCCAAGCCCTTGGCGAAAACACAGACAATGAAATAAGTATTAAGTGCTGATTTAGGCTCATTTCTTATAAGACCTCAGTTTTATCAAAGACAGCTGCCCACTTCAGAAACCCCGATTCATGAAATCATCTACGGAGACAACCAGAGAGATTTTTACACATGTCAAGGCTCTAAATCCCTCCATCCTCAGCCATTTTCACAATGAACAGACCTAAAATAATAATAATAATAATGGCATTCGTTAAGCACCTACTATGCACCAAGCACTATTCTAATTGCTGACGGGGATACAAGGTAATCAGGTTGTCCCACATGGGGCTCACAGTCTTAAATCCCCATTTTACAGATGAGGTAACTGAGGCACAGAGAAGTTAAGTGACTTCCCTCTTTCCTCTGAGCCAGGGTTTTTCTCAGAGTCACAGAGCTGGTCAAGTGAATTCAACCTCAGGAAATGGCATTTGTATGGAAAACTGAAATGAGGGCTAGGGAATAAGAAAAGGGAAACAGAAGAGCACTGATTCCTGGATGATGTTCAGGGAATGGGCAGAGTCTTAAATAAACGAAGACTTTAATCTTGCATCATTATAGAATCCATCTGAAGCTGAGGGTGAAGCATGGATATCTTTGGCAGGTGTGAGAAGAGATTTTCCACATCCTACTGAATGAGTGACTCCAGAAGCAGAGGAGAGGAAGCCATAAATTAGCACTCCAATGGAATCAGTTTCCAACGGATGAAATTTGTGGGAGCTGGAGTACTAAGCATACCGAGAGGAAATCTTCCAATTCACCAGTTACCTAAAGGGCACTGTAGCCCCCAAAAAACCAAAAAAGAAAACTGCCAGATTACCATTCCTCCTAAAGATCACAGGAGAATGCAAAAACACAAATATGGTTTGGCCTCAGGAGTCACTAAACCAACAGACAATAAAATAAATGATTAAATAAAATCTTCATGGGAACATAGAGATAGCTCCCTGTCTAGGAATAGAGAGGGAAGGATAGGAAACTCTAGTAGAGCAGACAGCATCCTTCATCCCTTTCATCACTTCCTGGGGAAGGAACATACTCGTGGTCAAGATGAAGCTAACCAAGAGGGCACAGAACCTCGGAGTGAGAGTTTAAAAATGAGTTTAGAAGAGGACAGAGAAGAGCAAAAAAATTGATCTTCTAGAAGGAAGTGTTATATCAATCCAAAAAAGATGAATAAGCAAAGAATAAACAGTTTATGATAATTCAGGTTGGAGGGGTCACTGCACATCCTTAAACTGTTGTTGAAACATAATGGAGATGAGAAATGAAGAAGTAATGGAAGCTTAGCAAAAATAATGTCTGATGAAAATGAGATAGGAGATTAAAGAGAAACCCGCTTTATACTGCACTGCATCACATAAATGCCTGGCCATAAATTGATTTATGGATAAAGAAATGGGTTTGGCTCAAATTGAACAGATGCTAAAAAAGAAATTCACCTGAGAACTCTCATTTGACACAGGGACAGGTTTTGACTCCCTGCTGTTGAATATCATTTAAGTCTTCCCCTTCTCTTTTCCCATGCTGTCGTTATCCTCTTCCTACAATCCTCATTCTCTTTTGCCCTGACCCTTACTTCATCTTCTGTGTGCTCGAAATTTCTGTTTATCTGACAAAGCTCTCCTGGGATTCAGACCAGGAAGCCAAGAAGGGAAAATCTATGCTTTATCTAGATGACACTAGAAACTAGGTCAATAAGCAGCGTGGATTTAGTGAGGACAAATAATAGCTTCTCTTCTTGTTGATGATCTAAGAACTTTATAGTTAGAGGGCCTTGTTTGAGTGAGGCCTTTATTTTGCTGTGATCAGAAGGTATTAAATGGGTAAATACTCAAATGCATTGGATTTAGAGAAGATTCAGCTGGGCCTATCACTCCCTGACGGGACATCGTCTGGATTATGGCCCGTCTTCCTTGAGCAGGAGAGTTGTGTTATTGAGGAACCTCGCATTATGGAGAAACTGTGGTGTCAGAGGTCACATCTGAGGATGGGGCCAAGCTTCCGTCAAGGCCTGAATTCTACTGACACATGATGAAGGCAACATGCCTAAGCTCCCATCTTACCTCCAATGCCGCACGATGATCTAACCAGACAGACACACATTTCCTGAAGAACATTCACTGCAGGATTTCAGTATTTCAGAGAGGAGTCACGAGTCACCAGTGGGATAAAGCAACTAGGAGGCAAGCGATACTGTGGAGAAAAGGAGTAGCTAAACTCACCCAGCTCTAAAAGGAGGAAGCAGCATGGCCTAGTGGAAAGAACATTGGCCTGGGACTCTGAGGACCTGGCTTCTAATTCCAGCTTCGCCACTTGTCCTCAGTGTCAGAGTTAAGCAAATCACTTAACTTCTCTGTGCCTCAGTTACCTCATCTGTAAAATGAGGGCTAAGAGAGTGAGCCCCCTGTAGTACGCAGACTGTGTCCAAACTGATTATCTTGTATTTACCTCAGCAGTTAGTACAGTGTCTGACACATAATAAAATAATAATAATGACAATGGCATTTTTTAAGTGCTTACTATGTGCAAAGCACTGTTCTAAGCACTGGGGGGATACAAGGTGATCAGGTGATCATTTTACAGATGAGGTAACTGAGGCTCAGAGAAGTTAAGTGACTTGCCCAAGGTCACACAGCAGACATATGGGAGAGCCGGGATTAGAACCCATGACCTCTGGCTCCCAAGCCCGTGCTCTTTCCAATGAGCCACGCTTAAGCTCATCCCTCTAGAATGTAAGCCCGTTATGGGCAGGGAGTTTGCTAATTCTGTTGTACTGTCCCAAGCGCTTAGTACAGTGCTCAATAAATATCATTAATTGATGGATAGTAAACACTTGAAAAATATCATTTTAAAAAAAGAAGAGCAGCTGAGGGGTACAAGCTAATAGTGTTATCAGCTACAACTGCCCAAGTGGATAAAATCTCAATTCAGTCCTGTCACCTTAGACCCCTCCGGAACAGCTCTATATTGTCTTGGTGTATTTCCAACTAATCTAAACCAAGATCCAAATACTAAGGAGAGTAATTCCGTGCCAGCTCATGGCATCCTGGGCAATTTTCCCTCTAGATTGTAAGCTCAATGTGGGCAGGGAACATATCTACCAATTCTGTTCGTCCTCTCCAAAGTGCTTAGTACAGCACACTGTGCACAGTAAGTACTTAATAAATCTGACTGATTGATCTATCATTTGATTCTATGGCACAGTGTGTTCAATTTTCTCTCTGGCTCCCGTTTCGAACCACCGTTCTACAATGTAAGCAGTGCTTACTTCTGGTTTGGGTAACTTGGAGAGAGAGATCGAGCCATAACAGTGGCTCTAATATTGAATGTTTAGCTAATCTGGGATTGGGTTTCCATCCAGCGAAATGGCTTTGGTTGTGAGTAGCCATCATTTCCAAGTCCACAAGCTGTGTCTTCCCCCTGTCCTGAGAAGGCTTTGTTCTTGGGGTGATTAACTGCTCACAGGTACGATCCACTGTGTCCGATTCCTTTCAGCCAGGACCCTGTCGATTTGGATCCAGGCCATTTTGCTCTGTGGCCACCTGCAGAGGAGTCATTTTAATTTCCTCCCCATTTTTATTTTCCTCTGATTATTGGGTGAGCAGGGCACCACTTAGTGTGATGCTCTCCTGGAGAGAATTAAATCTCAGTGGCGGAAAACAAAAGCTTGGTGCTAAAACTTGGACAGCCTCTCAACTTGAACGATAATGGATTTGTACATTTTCCTTTGCCTCCCTCCCAAATTCCCCCTTCCTACCTCCTAATGTCTTCACTTGCCTTCCTCGAATCAACTTCCCTAAATTGAAAATAAAGGAAATAATGGCTGTTGGCTAGGCAAGAGCTATGTTAGGCCTTTCCCTTGTTCTTGTTTATCTTACCACAGACATAAACGCAATGCTTTCTTCCAGTCCATAATAAATCGCACTTGATTATCTACCGGCCAAATGATCCCTGTTGTTTTCTACGGGGCAGACACACTTTTCATTGCTTTTCCTCATTCTGTTAGCGGGGTGCAGGAACTCAACAAGCGACCTGTTGTTTTATCAGTCAGTGTCAGATGGCACTTCTACTTGAAGATCACAAGGCCAATATAAATTGGAAGTACCAAAGGTTAAACAGCGGTGGGTGATAAAGTCTTTTCAATTTGCTGTAGCCAATAGCTGGAATCAATTACTAGACAGACAGAAAACGGGTGCTAACTATGGACTCTCAAGTTGTTTCTCCTTTCTGAACTCCTCCACTCAGGGTCGTTTAGTTCACTACCGCCTAAGACCAGTGAGGGGGAATAGTTTGAACACCATCGGGAGAGAAGAGGGCAGAGTGAAGGCACAGAGTCATTTCAGTCTGCTGAGCATTATGGAGGGTGTTGTGTTTATGTATGTGTTAATGATTGTTGCCTTCTGCTCTCTGACACCCCTAGAAAAATAGGAAAATGAATCTCATAAAGGTTTCACATCCTGCTGGGGAGAAAATAAATATTATTTCTGGGACTCTCGGGCTTACGCTGCATCTGGTTCTGGTTTCAACTTGTTGCTTTACTTAAAGACCCTATTTAAAGGGTCGCTCTTCCCTCTGTATGTTAAGTGAACAGTTTCCCGGTTAGCACCATTGAGAATAATTGTTCATATACATGCTGAGAATCGAAGAGACCCTATTGGTAATTACTGTTAACCTTGAGCAGTGAGGCAATCATTTTTCTCCCATACATTCCAGCCGAATTTCTGGGAATGTCAAGCAAACATTATTGGTGAACTTAAAGAAAGCCCTTTTCGGAAAACAAATGTGCCTGACATTTCCTGATGGAATTCAGTTGACTGTAGGAGAGCAGAAATTCTGGGGAATGAACTTGTTGCCAGTCAGTCAATCGTATTTGTTGAGCACTTACTGGTTGCAGAGCACTGTACTAAGTGCTTGGGAGGGTGGAATTCATTCATTCATTCATTCATTCAATTGTATTTATTGAGCGCTTACTGTGTGCAGAGCACTGTACTAAGCGCTTGGGAAGTACAAGTTAACATATAGAGACGATCCCTACCCAACAGCAGGCTCACAGTCTAGAAGGGGGAGACAGACAACAAAACAAAACATATTAACAGAAGAAAATAAATAGAATAAATATGTACAAGTAAAATAGAGTAATAAATATGTATAAACATATATACATATTACAGGTATATGTATATATACAGATATATGAATATAACGAATGCATTCCCTGCCCACAATGAGCTTACACTCTAGACTTGATGACACTGATGCAGGGTGGCAGAGTGGAAAGAGCATTGGCTTAGGAGTCAAGGAGATTGTGGGTTCAAATCCCAGCCCCACCACTTGTCTACTGTGTGACCTTGGGAAAACCACTTAACTTCTCTCTGCCTCGTTACCTCATCTGTAAAATGGGGATTAAGACTGTGAGCCCCATGTGGGACAATCCGATTACCTTGTAGCTAGCCCAGTGCTTAGAACAGTGCCTAGCACAAAGTAAGTGCTTAACAAATACCTTAATCATAATTATTATTACTACTGGTGGAGGTGGGGCTGAGTAACGATATAGCCGTCCAGTCAGAGTGCTATTCAGAGGAAGGAGAGGGGCACCGTTACATTTCTGTGGGAGTCTAACTATTAGCATGGCATGCTCAGATAATTTCTAATCTGTTGTCATTGTCCTGCTGCCATTTATTCTGGTGTAGCTAAGGACCAGTTGCTTCAGCATTTCAATTACGGGTCCCATCTCACTGGGGACCTGAGGGACAGGAATGAATTGTACAGTTAACTGGAGGATCGGCGCTGATTTCTGCTGAGATCAGCAGTCTATACAGCAGCGCCGCTTGTTAGCACATGACATGAACACATTATTGAAGGATATTAACACATGGTCTCTCCTTCTCCAGCCCAGCCCGCATCCTCCACTCTTCCGCCACTAACCTCCTCACTGTACCTCGTTCTCGCCTGTCCCGCCGTTGACCCTCGGCCCACGTCCTCCCCCTGGCCTGGAATGCCCTCCCTCCGCACATCCACCAAGCTAGCTCTCTTCCTCCCTTTAAAGCCCTACTGAGAGCTCACCTCCTCCAGGAAGCCTTCCCAGACTGAGTCCCCTTTCTCCTCTCCTTCTCCCCATCGCCCCGGCCATACCTCCTTCCCCTCCCCACAGCACCTGTATATATGTTTGTACAGATTTATTACTCTATTTATTTTACTTGTAAATATTTACTATTCTATTTCTTTTAATGATGTGCATCTAGCTTTATTTCTATTTATTCTGATGACTTGACACCTGTCCACATGTTTTGTTTTGTTGTCTGTCTCCCCCTTCTAGACTGTGAGCCCGTTGTTGGGTAGGGACCGTCTCTATTTGTTGCCAACTTGTACTTCCCAAGCATCTAGTCCAGTGCTCTCTGCACACAGTAAGCACTCAATAAATATGATTGAATGAATGAATGGTCGCCTCTCTGACAATGCTTCCCTTCCAAATGCATCTGTCAATTCCTTAAACAGTTGAATAGATACATCACCTGGAGTTCGGCTGGAAATGTGCCTTGCCTTGTAGGTGTGTAAAGCTTGATTGGGATTATTTTTGAAAATTCCATGGTAAAGCTGGTTGAAGCTCATTTCACCTGAAGAGCAGAGGCAATGGATCCTCTCTGGTCTTTGGAAATATCCATGATCTGTGTATGTGTGGTGAGGGGGAGGATAAGAATAAATAATGTCTCTTGGGTCCTGGTGCCCTTTGTCAAACCTTGAAATGCTCGGAAATAAAATGAAGCTGTTTGGAAGCAAAACGAGGGAAAGAGCATTGGGTAGCCTGGCCTTCATTTCTCAGCATTGCTTGTCAGAAGGCAGGAAATGTTAAGGAAGAAAATTTGAAATCTGCCTTAAGGTAGTGGTGGCGCAGACTCTCTCCTGGTTATGTCAGGCTGGAAGGACCAAAGACGTGATACATTATGCCCTGAAAAACCAAAAAAACCAAAATAAATTACATTTCATTCATATGTCAGCCAGATCCCTTAGAGTCTTTTTTTAGCCCTTTTATTTAAACAAAGGTCAAAATATTTCTAAAATGCTGAAAAGGAGAACAGTCCCCATCTGCTTATTTCTCATCTGAAAGCAGTGTGGTCTAGTGGAAGGAGCATGGGTTTGGGAGTTGGAGGGCCTGAGTTGTAATCCCAGATCCACCAAGTACATGCTGTGTGACCTTGGATAAGTCATTTAACTTCTCTATGTCTCAGTTCCCTCATCTATAAAGTGGGGATTCAAAATCCTTTCTACTTAATATTTGGACTGTGAGCCCCAATTGGGACCTGATTATCTTGTATCTGCCTCAGCGCTAGCAACTCTCTCCCTCTAAACTGTAACCTCATTGTGGGCAGGGAATGTGTTTGTTATATTGTACTTTCCCAAGCACTTGGTACAGTGGTCTGCCCCCAGTAAGCGCTCAAGAAATACGATTGATCAATTGTGCTTGGCATATAAGAAGCGCTTAACATAATTATTTTTATTCTCATAAGGCTCAATCACTGAACCCAGCTGGTAGTAAGAGGCATATTTGTAAGTACATCCTCACACAACCCCCACTAGCAATTCCACATCACACAATAGACACCCCTAGCACCTGGAATTTAGTGACGACCAACAGATAGACGTGCTCGAAGAGCACAGAGGCCTTCAAAAGAGAGCACAAAGGAAAATAAGGAATATCATCATTATTGACAGCAGCAGTGGCAGCAATTCTGTGTGCTGAGAGAGCTGGATGAGGCGCTCTGAGAACACGTGGGAGGACCTTAAACTTGCCTTTGAGGAGTTCACAGTCTAACTGGGAAGACAAGTTGATCTAAATTGGCAAACGTACAACAGTTATACAAGAGTAGTAGTATAAACCTTCTACAAGAGATATAAATCTCTAGATAGTACACTCTTTCTAGGCAGGGAGTATGTCTCCCGATTCTGTTATATTGTACTCTCCCAAGTGCTAGGAGTGCTCTGCATTCAGCAAACGCTCAATAAAGATGATTCACTGAGCGATATATATAGCAAATGCCCATCTATCGATCCATTTACCAAGAAATACCTAAAGGCTGAGGGGATAGCAGAGCTGGGAAGATGAGAGATAAATCATGGAGTCAATAAGTGGTATTTACCTAGCACCTCTTATGGGCCGAGCACTGTACTAAGCACTTGGGAGAAAACACCAGAGGCAGAAGACCAGATCTCTGCCCTCAAGGAACTTTCAATATAAAAAGGGATAGAAAAGCAAAATAATACGTGTCGTTATTACACTGTTCTATCAGTTTGGTTTTCTGCAAGGCCATCGTTATCAAATCAATAATAGGAGCTGGTTAATTGTTAGTATTATTGCTATCTTAGTTACCTCTGACACTGGGGGAAGATTCGTCAGATGAAACCGAGGGTCCCATTCTGTTGGCCACCACCGGAGGCTATGATCCTTGATTCTTCAGAGACAATTCTGCCTTTGTTGAGAACAACAGGCTATTGTTTTTAATAATAAACCGAGTTACTTCTTTCAGACTCTGCTGGGGTGCATAATAATACAGACCCTGTACACACCTGAAGGAGCCACTTGGAGAGTTGTCTGTCAGATAAGCAGCATAACATTTTCTCCCTGGGTTCCCATTAAATTTACGGATGGCTATGGATGCTGTCCATTCTCAGTTCTGCTCCTAATCCCTCCCCAAACTGGAGCATCCTGGAAGTAAAGGCAGAAGGGAGAAGCAGCATAGCCTAGTGGATTTGTTCCGATGATTTTGCCACCTGTCTACGTGTTTTGTTTTGTTGTCTGTCTCCCCCTCCTAGACTGCGAGTCCATTGTTGGGTAGGGACCGTCTCTATATGTTGCCGACTTGTACTTCCCAAGCGCTTAGTACAGTGCTCTGCACACAGTAAGTGCACAATAAATACGATTGAATGAATGAATGAATGATAGAGCATGGAGCTGGGAGTCAGAAAGAGCTGGGTTCTCAACCCGGCTCTACCACTTGTCTACTGGGTTATATTTTTCTTTGTTCCTCATTTGTAAAATGGGGATTAAGACTGTGAGCCCCATGTGGGTCATGGGCTGTGTCCAACCTGATCCTGATCGGCTTCGTTCTACCCCAGTGCTTAGTGCAGTGTCTAGCACATAGGAAGAACTTTACAAATACCATTAGAAAAAAAGAGCGTGGCTTAGTGGAAAGGACATCGGCTTGGGAGTCAGAGGTCATGGGTTCTAATCCCGGCTCTGCCACTTACCAGCTGTGTGACTTTGGGCAAGTCACTTGGCGTCTTTGTGCCTTAGTTACCTCACATGTAAAATGGGGATTCATTCATTCATTCAATCGTATTTATTGAGTGCTTACTGTGTACAGAGCACCGTACTAAGCGCTTGTGTAGTACAGGAAGTACAGGTCGGCAACATATCGAGATGATCCCTACCCAACAACGGGCTCACAGTCTAGAACGGAGAGACAGACAACAAAACAAAACATGGAGACGGGTGTCAAAACTGTCAGAATTATAGACAATTCTATAATTATAGAATTATAGCTTTGTGCACATCATTAACTAAATAAACATAGTAAATGTGTACAAGTAAAATAGAGTAATTAATCTGTACAGATATATACAAGTGCTGTGGGGAAGGGAAGGAGGTAGGGTGGGGGGGGATGGGGATTGAAGACTGTGAGCCCAATGTGGGACAACATGTTTACCTTGTATCTACCCCAGCATTTAGAACAGTGCTTGGCACAGAGTAAGGGCTTAACAAATGCCATTATTATTTTTATCATTATTAGTGGCCTCTTCATTGCATCTCAACAAGGCAGATTGTCAGATGTAAAAGAAAGGCTACGGTGATTCTGAATTACGCCCTTTAATCAACCGATCCATCAATCAGCAGTATTTACTGAGAACTTGCTAAGTGCTTAGGAGAGGACAATAGAGTTGGTAGATATAGTCCCTTACACTTTGTTGGAGAGCTGCCCCCCAGTATCTTGCTGTCTTTGAGACAGGAGTGTTTAGAGGAACTAATAACCGTGTTCTCTTGCTAATGTTGAATTCTACAGGTCAGAGAAGCGCTGCAGTATCTCTGAGTGCCCTGGAAATTACACCAGCTCTAACCCTGCCTTTGCTTTCTAAAAATAGTGAGAGATCGGTGCACCAGACGAGAGGTCACGGTGACATATCTGACATCCTTGTCCGTGTTGTGTTATTACCTTGTGCTATTTTGGACTGATGCCATTAGAACATGGGACCAGAGTAAGTTCAGAGGCCCAATGCAAATGCAAGCAAAGTCACCACTTTAACGATGAGCTGTGTAGACTGAGAGCTGTTCACAAAGTAATGGAGAATAGAGGCTGTGTTTCCTGGTCCTTGACTTATATCGAAGATGGTTTTAGGCAGGTCCACACTAGGACTCCCATTGGAGATTGTTGTTGCTTAGGAGGCTGGTGTAATTTCATAGCATATCACCTACCTAGGCAGTACTGGGGCTTCAGCTGCAAATTGCAAGGTGCTTGGAGAGCATGTTTTCCTTCTAAAACAATAACAACTTTGGCAGTTATTGAGTATCTACTATGTGCCAAGCACTGTACTGAGCTGGGGTACATACAAGAAACATTGCACACAGTTTCTGTCCCACATGGGGCTTACAGACTGAGAAGAAAGGAGGACAGGAATTGAATCCCCATTTTATTCATTCATTCGTTCAATCATATTTATTGAGCGCTTACTGTGCGCAGAGCACTTTACTAAGCACTTGGGAGAGTACAATACAACAATAAACAAATGAATGAATTTGGCAGATGAGGAAACTGAGGCAGATAAAAGTTAAATGATGTAACCAAGGTCACATAGCAGGGAAGCAGTAGAGACAGGATTAGAATCCAGGTCCTTTGACTCATAGGCCCATGCTCTTCCCACTAGTTCCTGCTGCTTCTATTTGGGAGATGGAATAAACAGCTGGCTACTCTAAATCAATCAGATTTATTGAGAGTTTACTATGTGCAGAGCACTATACTAAGCGTTTGGGAGGGTACAGTAAAACAGGGTTGGTAGACACATTCCCCGTCCACAGTGAGTTTACATTCTAGAGGGGGAGACAGACATTACTATAAATAAATTATGGATTCATTCATTCATTCATTCAATCGTATTTATTGAGCACTTACTGTGTGCAGAGCACTGTACTAGGCGCTTGGGAAGTACAAGTCGGCAACATATAGAGACGGTCCCTACCCAACAGCGGGCTCACAGTCTAGAAGGGGGAGACAGACAACAAAACAAAACATATTAACAAAATAAAATAAATAGAATAAATTTGTACAAGTAAAATAAATACAGTAATAAATACGTACAAACATATATAACAAGTGCTGTGGGGTGGAGGGAGGCGTGAATAAAGGGTGCAAAGTGAGAGGGAAAGGAGGAAGCGAGACAAGAAACCTCATAGAGAAAAATTCCTAAGCCTCTCTACATTCAGGAGGCAAGTCCAGAGTTAAAGAGTTTGGGGGGAATCAAATAAGCTTTCTGAGGTCCATTTTCTTTGCTCCTGTCTTACTTTCTCAAGCACTTAGTACAGTGCTTGTTATACAATGTAAATGCCATTGATCCATTAGTTAAGACAACAAGAGCAGCCCGGAAATCACACTGGCTAAATTAAATACAAGGGGAGATTAAAATACCATCGCTTTGAATCTGGTTTTGATCTAGTAACCTTCACTTCCACCCAAGCTAAATTTGAAAAGCACTTTATTTCGGCAGACCACAGACAAAGGTGGGGAAACCGAATGATTTAAGGAGGAAAAGAGCCCCTCGGCTCGGAATTTCCTGTCGCCAGTGTACGGATGACACTGGCTTTAAGTTAGCTTTATGATATTTTTTATGCTTTCTATAAGGAACAGTAACATTCAGTTTATTGTAGGTTCAACGGATGCTCCCTTTCTGATGGGTACAATCCGCTTGCTAATTAAATGTCTTCAATACATCTTTCTGGACCTTCGGGTTATCTGGAGCCAAAGGCTTTTAATGCACCTTTTACTGTGGTCTTATTAGCTAACATGGGTTGGCATCAGATTTTATAGTTTTATTATTCACCTCGACCATCCTGTTTAAGATCGCCCTGCATGGCTCTCTCTGAAATACCGCAGCCTACACTGTGGTGTCTCTCCAGAAGGGCATCTCTGGATTGGAGCTGTATTGTGCTTATAATGGTGACTGAGGGTCAGGGTAGGCTTGGAGGCATTTTATATAGCAGATGAAACACTTTAAGTTGGGGATTTTTACATGATTGTAAATGGGGAACCATCAATTTGGACGATGGAATGTTTCACTTATCATTTACAATGAAATCTACTAGTTCAGTGAGTAAGGGATCTTAGAGAAACTCCTGAATGCTTGTGTTTGGGGCAATAACCATCAGAATGTGCTTGACCTCACTTATTTGTGGCAGATTCAGGGGTGGATTTGATAATTAAGAAGGAAGCCAAGAGGTAGCTATCTAAATGCACACACATCTCTCAATACCTATATATCTATACCTTTCTGCAGAAGTCAATTCATCCATTCTCAGGTTCAGTTTTCTAGTTTCTCCTTGGACTGCCTGCTTCTGGTTTCCAAGGTCCTCGTAACTGAAACTCACACACCGTTTGAATCATTATCTCACAACACACTCTAATCTTCCCATCGCATGATTCACTGTACATCTTCTAGCTACCCAGAAAGGTGAGGCCCCCTTTTTTGTAGGTTATCTTAATGTCAACTCATATCTAGCTTGTGGATCTCTATCTCCCCTAGGTCTTTTTTGGAATTACTTCTCTCCAGGTTTCTCCAACATGTTAAGTTGCAGATTGCTGTTCCGGCAATTTATTATGAATGTTTTCCTTTCATTTTTTCGTTATGTCTTTAGCTGAGTGAATCTCATTTTGGGCTCTGCTGCCCTCTTGTCTAACCTTGTTGGGTCAATGATATTATTTTTCTATTCTTCCAGGAGTCTGTGACCTTTTCTGATGCAATGTCATCCTCACATTTTCATATTGCCTTTCCTGGAACATCATTCCGGACATTCACCCTGCAAAAGGTTTTGCTCCTTCCATCTCAGGATGGAAACATTCCCCAGGTGTGAAGTACCTGGGTTCTAAATCTGGCTCCACCATTTGTCCACTGTGTGACCTTGGGCAAGTCACTTCTCTGTGCCTCAGTTCCTTCATCTGCAAAACGGGGATTCAGTACCTGTGCTCCCTCCTACTTAGAATGAGTCCCTTGTGAGACTTGATTATCTTGTATATACCTCAGCACTTAGTACAATGCCCCATTTCTATCCTCTCACTCGTCTCTATGACATCTTTCTGCATCTGTTTTTTTTTTTAAAATGTGCCAAACACTGTTCTAAGCGCTGGAGTAGATACAGGTCAATTGGGTGAGACCCAGCCCCTGCCACACACGGGGCTCACAGTTGAAGTAGAAAGGAGAGTTTGAATTCATGTTTTACAAGATGAGGAACAGAGAAGTGAAGTGACTTGCTCAAGGTCACACAGCAGGCGAGTAGCAGAGTCAGTATTAGAACCCGGGTCTAACTCTAACATCTAACATCTAACTCCAAGGCCTATGTTCTTTCCACTAGGCCACACTCTTCCCCATAAACCGGGCTTTCCATCACCTGAAGGGGTTTAATCCGATCTTAAACCAGAATGGAGACATCCGGGTGTACTTGATTGATGGTTTAGTTAATTGTTCACAGCCTGGGCACAATAGGCTGGATCAAATCAATGCTTAGGGCTTCTTCCAGTTCCTCCTCCACGTACATCACACCACCACCCTCTCCACCTTCAAAACATTACCAAGGTCACATCTCCTCCAAGAGGCCTTCCCTGATTAAGTCCTCTTTTCCCAGACTCGCTCTCCCTTCTGCATCATTTATGCACTTCCCCCTCCTCCCCCTCCCCACAGCACCTGTATATATGTACATATGTTTGTACATATTTATTCCTCTATTTTAATTGTACATATTTATTCTACTTTGTTAATATGTTCTATCTTGTTGTCTGTCTCCCTCTTCTAGACCGTGAGCCTGCCGTTGGGTAGGGAACGTCTCTATATGTTGTCAAGTTGTACTTCCCAAGCGCTCAGTACAGTGCTCTGCACACAATAAACGCTCAATAAATATGATTGAATGAATGAATGAAAGTACTACGGCCTAGTGGAATGAGTTTGGGGCCACTTGCCTGCCATGTGACCTTCTGTATGCCTCAGTTTCCTCATCTGTAAAATTCAGATTCAATACCAGTTTTCCCCCTACACAGCCACTTAAACCATGGTCCCCACATGGGACAGGAAATTGATGCGATCACATTTTATCTACCCCAGTGGTCACTATAGTGCTTGGAACACAGCAAATACTCAAATACCACAATTGTTATTATTTGAATTTGAAGTCTTTGAAAGTGCATTGCCTATCCTGTAGGGCTCAGAAATCATTCCATCGAACACAGAATCTTGAAAGGATGAGTTCAAAATACCTAGATTTCATTAGACCCTGGGGTCCTAATTTTCTTTCATCCTGATCACTTTATGCTGATTGCAGGCAATCTCAGCCAATTTTCTAAGTAGAATGTCATGCAACAGCATAGCTAAGTTTTGTTAAAATCCAAATGTAAACCATCTTGGCACTATTTTCCTCCTACTCCCCGGTTTTGAACTTCAACTAGAAATGCAGCCAGGCTCACGTATTTTGTAGCTAAAACGCCGGCCTCGTTACTTTACTACTAATGGACATCAGACTTTCCAGGTGGCGGTTCTGGAAATCAAATTCAGTTAAGTTTCGTAGACACGTGTTTCATTTTTTTCCCTGGCTATGTTGCCTTCTGGGATTACTTTATAAAAAAGAATTGCAAGCAAATCAATATTTATATTGCTCAGTTTATCGTGATCATTCCTTAAATGTTCCCGCTGTCTCTAATGGTTTATATGTTTTGATTTTCCAGAATCAGGATATCCATATCTTGTGTTCCAACAACAAATTCCACTGAACGATCTGCAGAGGTCTGTACCGGGAATGGTCTTATAAATGCTTAGAGATGCCAAACAGCTTTTCAACAAATAATAATAAATATGGTACTTATTAAGTACTTGCTATGTACAAAGCACTGTTCTCAGTGCTGGGGTAGATATAAGTTAATCAACTTGGCCACAATCCCTGTCCCACATTGGGCTCACAATCTTAATCCCCAATTTTTACAGGTGAGGTAACTGAGGACATGTGGCAGGGGCAGGATTAGAACCCAGGTCCTTCTGATTCCCAGGTCTGTGCTCTATCCACTAACCCACGCTCCTAGTGATCCTGCTCAGTGGAAAGAGCCCGGGCTTTGGAGTCAGAGGTCACAGGTTCAAATCCCAGCTCTGCCAATTGTCAGCTGTGTGACTTAGGGCAGGTCACTTCACTTCTCTGGGCCTTGGTTACCTCATCTGGAAAATGGGGATTAAGACTGTGAGCCCCAAGTGGGACAACCTGATCACCTTGTATCCCCCCAGTGCTTAGAACAGTGCTTTGCACATAGTAAGCGCTTAACAAATTCCATTATTATTATTAAGCTCATTGTGGGCAGGGAATGTGTCTGTTACATTGTTGTGTTGTACTCTCCCAAGTACTTAGTACAGTGCTCTGCACACAGTAAGTGCTCAATAAATGTCATTGATTGATTGATAAGGATAATAATAGCAAGTACTTATAGTAAGAGAAACAGTGTACTCTAGTCAAAAGAGTTGGTGACTGGAATCCAGAGGCAAGAGAATTTGTTGCTGAATTGCGCTCGCCAAATGCTTAGTACAGTGCTCTGCACACAGTAAGTGCTCAATAAGTACACATGAATGAATGAAAGAGATTTGGGTGTACTCTCCCAAGCCCTTAGTACCGTGCTCTGCACACAGTAAGTGTTCAATAAATATGACTGAATGAATGAGACTTGGGTGTACTCTCCCAAACCCTTAGTACAGTTCAGCACCTAGTAAGCGCTCAATAAATACCATTAAATGAGTGACTGACTCTAATGCCAGCCCTGCCACTTTTCTGCTGTGTGGCCTTAGGCAAGTCACATAGCTTCTTGGTGCCTCAATTTTGTCATTTGTAAAATCAATCCCCATTCTCTCTCCTACTTAGTCTGTGAGCCCCATGAGGGATAGATACTACGTCCAACCTGATTATCTTGTATCTACCCCAGTGCTTAGTACAGTACTTCGCACAGAATAAACACTTGACAAACATCACAATTATTATGTGTGGAAGTAGTATTTATTGAGCTTGGGAAGTTCTGATTGACAAGGTGTTCCAATTTAGATAGCAATGCTGGGTTTTGCCACCTCCCGGAAGCTCCCATGTGCCAGGGAATCTCCTTCCCATCCTTGAACTACTTTCTCTGGCCCAGGGACCCTGTGCCAGGACTACTTCCTCTCCAGGGTAGCTAATTTCATTCCTCTGAGACACTCAGAAGTTACAATACTTAATGTCTTTCCTGCGGAACCTCTTAAAGCTAGTCCACACCATCCCCTCAGCCCAACTCTAAAGCCCTCAGGGTTTCCTCCTCCTCCTCCCTCCTTTTCATTCAATCGTATTTATTGAGTGCTTACTGTGTGCAGAGCACTGTACTAAGCGCTTGGGAAGTACAAGTTGGCAACATATAGAGACGGTTCCTACCCAACAGTGGGCTCACAGTCTAGAAGGGGGAGACAGAGAACAAAACAAAACCCTTGTCTTGTTTTATGCTGTCGCGTCATCTCCGACCCGTAGAGATTCCATGTGCACATCTGTCCCAGGACTCCCCACTCTCCATCTGCAATAGTGCCGGTAGTGTATCCAAAGAGTTTTCTTGGTAAAAATACAGAAGTGGTTTACCATAGCCTCCTTCCGCGCGGTAAACTTGAGCCACCACCCTTCACTCTTCCACACGCTGCTGCTGCCCAGCACAGGTGAGTTTTGACTTGTAGCAGATTACCTTTCACTTGCTAGCCACTGCCCAAGCTAGTAATGGGGTGGATATGCCTCTGCTTAACTCTCCCTCCCATAGCTGAGACTGGTAGAGTACTGGAAACTCTCCAGGTGCAATCCTGAGAGGGCCTCTAACCCTCCTATCTTTCAAAATCATCCCCCATGCCTCCCTGAGCTTCATGTTCCCTCTTCTCATTTTCGGTAGTTTCCTCACTTCATTTTTTTCTTCCCCCTAAAGCTCCAGAGTAATGATCCTCACTGCTGCTGCTACTTTTACCACCAACGGGAAGCTCCATCACTGAAGGAAAAATAATAGCCATAAAATAAGCCAGGGGGTTGTCAGCACAGGGCAAATGGAGCACAGAGAAGCAGCATGGCTCAGTGGAAAGCGCACGGGCTTTGGAGTCAGAGGTCATGGGTTCAAATCCCAGCTCTGCCAATTGTCAGCTGTGTGACTTAGGGCAAGTCACTTAACTTCTCTGTGCCTCAGTTCCCTCATCTGTAAAATGGGGGTTAAGACTGTGAGCCCCCCGTGGGACAACCTGAGCGCCTTGTAACCTCTCCAGCGCTTAGAAGAGTGCTTTGCACATAGTAAGCGTTTAATAAATTCCACTATTATTATTATTATTATAAATGGGAAGTCAGGGACCAAGTTTGGGTTGTTGGGGGAGGGAGGAGGAAGAGTCATGGAAGGAAAGGGATAGAGCTGGAGAGGGGAGGAGGAGACAGGTTTCTTTCCTGGCAGAGAACTAATCTACTACAGCAGAGAATTAATCTACGATCCCCTTGGGAAGAATTGACAAAGAATCCATTGATTCAAGCCGTTTGGTGCAGAGACCACTTAACAGGTGGTTGAGGAGGAATAAAATCCAGTGGTAGGGGAGAGCTTGTAAACTGGACTGTTTCATGCCATTGTACTACTTCAATCCTATTCTCCCAGAATCTATTAAAAGAGGGTTTCCCTTCATTTTAATGGGCCTTGATTCTGTTAGAGAGTTCAACAGGATGACATTTAAACTCTAACTCCATAGTGTAACCAAGCTTTTGATTCTCTCTCTCTGTGTAGCTACTTGTGGCTCTTCAAACATGAAAAGGTTCTGAAGTTAGCACCAGTGAAATGAAAGGGGCAACCTTGAATGACATCATTAGGCCACTGAGGGAGGAAACAGGTCCTCAAGGCAGGAGAATGGCTTGTATGTAATGAAGCGGTGAGATGCAGTGAGATGCCAGACAACAGCTAAAGTTCAGTGCACCGCACTCAGTGGGAACACAATAAATAACTATTGAAAGTCGGAGGACCTAGATTTTAATTATAGTTTAGCCCCTGACCTTCTTGTATGACCTTAGACAAGTAACTTAACCTCTCTCTCTTTTTTCATGGTAAGTTAGGCACTTACTATGTGCTGGCCACTGTTCGAAGCGCTGGGGTAGATACAAGCTAGTCAGGTTGCATGCAGTACATATCCCATATGGGTCTCACAGTTTTAATCCCCAATTTTCAGATGAGATAACTGAGTCCCAGAGAGGTTAAGTGACTTTCCCAAAGTCACACAGTAGACAAGTGGCAGAGCCACTCTCTGAATCCCTCTCTGTGCCTCATTTCCCTCATATATACGGAGATAAAATTTCAGGTCTCCCACCCTCTTAGGTTCTAAGATCTGCAGGGAACAGAGACTCTGGCTATCTCCTGTACATCCCTGCATTCAGCACATAATAAATGCAAATATAATTATGGTATTTGTCAAGACCTTACTGTGTGCCAAACACTACTAAGTTCTGGGATAGAGACAAAATAATCAGGTTGGACACAGTCCCTGTCCCAAATGGGGCTCACAGTAAATAAGGGAGAGAACTGACATTTCATTCCCTCCCCTTTTTAAGGCCACTTGTTTTATTGTAATGCAAAAGCCCCGGTGTAGGAGCCTTTTAGTGTCTTTGTTGGGAGCCAAGAATGCATTTAGTCCCTTCCTCTATGTGGAGTGGATTGTTTGTAAATTGCTTCCACACTAATTAAGTCCAGGGCACCAATGACAACACACTGATGGATCTGAAGTTAATGACAGGGATGAGATGGCTTAATCCCATTTAATCTGTTGTATTTATTGAGAGTTTACTGTGTGCAGAGCCCTGTTCTGAGCGCTTGGGAGAGCACAGTATAAACAGAGGTGGTAGATACGTTCCCTGCCTGTAATTATTACCCATGAGAGCACTTGTCCAGGAAAACCACTGGTTGGTTAATGATAATAATAATAATAATAATAATAATAGAGAGAATGGTGGTATTTGTTAAGCACTTATGATATGCTGAGCACTGTTCTAAGTGTGGGGGTAGTTACAAGCTAATTAAGATTTTAATCTTAATTAAAATCAGGCTCAAAATCTTAATCCCCATTTTACAGATGAGGTAACTGAGGCACAGATAAGTTAAGTGACTTGCTCCAAGTCACACAGTAGATAAATGGCAGAGCTGAGATTCAAACCCAGGTCCTTCTGACTCCCAGGAGCATGCTCTACCTTGGGAGAGTACAATATAACAATAAAACAGACACACCCCCTGCCCCACAATGATCTTACAGTCTAGTGGGGGAGATAGATTTGTATTAAATATATAAATTTGTGGGGCTGGTGGGGGGGGGGGAATAATAAAGGGAGCAAGTAAAGAGGACATAGAAGGGAGTGGAAGAAAAGGAAAAGGTCTGGGAAGGCCTCTTGGAAAAGATGTGCCTTCAATAAGGCTTGGAAGAGGGGGAAAGTAATTTTCTGTCACATATGAAGAGGGAGGGAATTTCAATACTTACTGTGTATGTATATATACTCTCCCAAGTGCTTAGTACTAGGCTCTGCACAAAGTAAGCACTCAATAAAAAACAATCGATTGATTAAATTCTTCTGTTATTACTACTACACCAGTTTTCCAAAGGTTCTCATGGAAATTTAACCGAAGGGGAAAGGAAAGGGGAGACCACTTCCAGGATATTTACTTCCCCTCAGGACTAAGCAGATCCGTCTGGATATAAATCTTTTCATCACTGATGCCAAAGGCGTTCAGCAATGCGGTTGTAGGGGGTGGGGCAGAGGACATATGGGACGCTTAATTCTTCTTTCTTCCAGAAAGATCACACTTAAATCAATCAATCACACCTAAATCAATCCACTCCACATCAAAATTGGAAGAGGCTGATCTCAATTGTGTAATACGATATATTGTACCAACCCTGGAATAAAAATCCCCCCAAACCCCATTCTACTTGTTTAAAATGTATTCAGTGTAATGAATATTTGGCCAACTATTACAGCTTACTGTCGAGGAAGCCTGGAAGAGAATGAGCAAGATTAATTATAACCTGAATCTTCTAAATGTATCTTATTATTAATTTACTTATTGCATTTATGTTGCATCTCCAAATACCCTCTCCAGCGTCCCCTGGCAAGAAAATAGTCTGGGCTATCTCCTCTCCATTTCACATAATCAAGAGGAGAATTGAATTTCAAAATAATTAGGGGCTGCCTTCACAAGAAACTCTTAGTAAGCTGAAAAACTATTCATGTTTAATGGTGAAAATGGACAAGGTGTTTGAAAGCTTCTATTTAAGGCTGCAGGTAGCTGACAGGCAAATTGAAGTCTTAGAAGGAATCTACTGAGAGGTGGGTAAGTATTTTAACTGAACAACAACAATAACTAAAAACTTTAAGCTTGGGGAAAGTCAGCTCAACTTGGGTTCCTGAAAAAGTAATCCAGATCTGAGAAAACCCATTGCAATTTAGAAAGTGGTGGCGATGGGGTTGCTTTTAATTTGGCAGCGATCATGCAGTTTCCTGACCCGAGAAGCACCAAAGCTGTAGTTTGAGTTTCAATATGTTTTCCTGAGAAAGGTCCTTGTGTCTTGGAATTGGTCCCACCCAAGGCTATGAGAACATTTCTACAAAAGAGGTTGCAGAACTTAAGTAGCTGGAATCACGCTCAATTCTGAGATAGGGCAGAGGTGGAGGCAGGGAGGTAATATGTCTCCAAAATGTGCTTCCTGCAGGTGAGGTTGAGTGTTTTGTTTTTTTTTTTGTGGGGAGTGGTTAATAGTATTTGATAAGCGCTTACTATATGCCAAGTATTGTACTAAGCTCTTGTCTAATGCTGTCGAGTCATCTCCATAGTAACTCCGTGAACACGTCTCTCCCAGATCGTCCAATCTCCATCTGCAATCATTCTGGTAGCATATCCATAGCGTTTTCTTGGTAAAATTAAGGAAGTGGCTTGCCAATGTCTTCTTCCATGCAGTAAACCTGAGTCTTTGCTCTCAACTGTCTCCCATGCCTCTGCTGCTCAGCACAGGTGAGTTTTGACAATAATAATAATAATAATGACATTTATTAAGTGCTTACTATGTGCAAAGTACTGTTCTAAGCACTGGGGAGGATACAAGGTGATTAGGTGATACCACGGGGGGCTCACAGTCTCCATCCCCATTTTACAGATGAGGTAACTGAGGCACAGAGAAATGAAGTGACTTGCCCAAAGTCACACAGCTGCCAATTGGTGGAGCTGGGATTTGAACCCATGACCTCTGACTCCAAAGCCCACGCTCTTTCCACTATAAGATTGCCTTCTTGGGTATGGAATGGGTATGCCTCTACTTGACTCTCCCTCCCATAGTCGAGACTGGTGGAGTACTGGAAACTCACCAGGTGCAATCCTGAGAGGGGAGCACTAAGCTCTAGAATAAATACAAGATGATTAGGTCCCAAATGGGGCTCACAGTCTAAATAGAAGGCAGAACAGATATTGAATGCCTATTTTACAGATGAAGGAAATGAAACTCAGAGAAGTTAAGTGACTTGCCCAGTGTCATACAGCAGGCAAGTGGCAGAGCAGGGATTAGAACCCAGGACCTCTGGCTCACTGGACCGTCCTCTTTCCACTACGTCACACTGCTTCTCTGAAGGATGTTCTTTAGCTCTGCATCTGCTTCTCTGGAGGATGTTCTGACCAGCTGCTTAGTGGTAATGGTGGTAACAGGAGTAGCAGCAGCAATATTAGTAGTTAAGAGCTTTAGAATATGCAGAACACTGTATTAAGCCTTGGGGCAAAATGCAAAGACATTGATTCAATCGTGAATCTTGGCCCATTGCGGGGAGAATCTCAGTCTTGAATGGCTAAACCCACTCAAGACAGGTTCACAAGAAAACAATAATAATAACAATAGTGGCATTTATTCATTTATTCAATTGTATTTATTGAGCGCTTACTGTGTGCAGAGCACTGTACTAACCGCTTGGGAAGTACAAGTTGGCAACATATAGAGATGGTCCCTACCCAACAGTGGGCTCACAGTCTTGAAGGGGGAGACAGAGAACAAAACAAAACATATTAACAAAATAAAATAAATAGAATATGTACAAGATAGAGTACTAAATACGTACAAACATAAATACATATATACAGGTGCTGTGGGGAAGGGAAGGAGGTAAGGCAGGGGGGATGGAGAGGGCGAGGAGGGGGAGAGGAAGGAGGGGGCTCAGTCTGGGAAGGCCTCCCACTAAGCACTTACTATGTGCAAAGCACTGTTCTAAGTGCTGAGGAGATTACAAGGTGATCAGATTGTCCCACTGGGGGCTCATAGTCTTAATCCCCATTTTACAGACGAGGTAACTGAGGCACAGAGAAGTGAAGTGACTTGCCCAAAGTCACATAGCTGACAATTGGCAAGGCTGGAATTTGAACCCATGACCCCTGACTCCAAAGCCCGGGCTCTTTTCCACTGAGCCATGCTGCTTCTCTGATAGTAAGACAAATTCATCAAAAAGCATTACAGAAAAATGGTTCTTCATCACTCCTTCTGGAATGTAATCTCTAGATAAATTATGAGTGGTGGATTAGAACCCAGATCCTTTGACTCCCAGGTTCTCGCTCTTTCCACTAGGCCTCCCATTCTCAATCCAAACTGTCACATCTTTCCCAACATAGCAACTGATATGAGGATCGTTCTTCTCTTTCCCCTGACCTCTGGGGTGGGGTGATGGGACGTGGGTGATGAAAGCTATGGTGGAATATGTGTGTGTATGAATATATATATGTGTGTGTGTGTGTGTGTGTGTGTGTACATATATATGTATATATCTGGGTAAATATGCAATGTATATAGTTAGGCCAGTGTATAGGCATATGGGTTATCAATCATCTTTATGAGCGCTTCCTGTGTGCAGAGCACAATACTACGCAGTTGGGAGACAATACATTTGCATTGTTTTATTTGCCTATTGTTATAGGGAGAACACATTCACAAGAAGTTAGTTCTGCATCAGAATAGTGTTAATTACATAATGTACTGGTGGAAAATAACTGAATTTTAGAAGTACGACCGGAGCTGTTTTGTCCGCAAAATAAGCAATTACCTGTCTGAAACACTTTACTGGGGCTTTCAGTGTTTTTTCTCCTCTATCAGTTTTGCCTGCTGGTACCGAACAACATTAAAAACAGGCTTATTTGGATAAAGCCTATTGTGTTGAAATGACCCACTATGTTTTTCCAGTTCAACCCAGTCCTTTATTCACTCTGGTCCAATATTACAAAGTCTGGCATTTACTCTCGCTTGGACAGTGCAGGCTTCTCATGTTTAGAATAAAAACAAAGCACGCCATATAGAAATAATAATTTGCACAATAAATCTTATCCTATGCAAACCTTGCTATTACTACGTTTATGAAGTCAACTAACTAGATGCCCAATTTCATGCAAATCCTACTTGGGTGTAACCCAGAATTTATTTCTCAATCAACAAGAGTAATAAAAAAAATCTGATTTTAACAGCATATTCCTTCTTCCTTAGAATCAATCTGTCCTCAAATCTCTTTAGTTCTCCTTCACAACATTTCCAGGATCTACCCCTTCCTCATCATTCAGATGGCCGCTTGTGTCCAAAGCACTTGGTACAGTACTCTGCACACGGTAAGAGCTCAATAAATGCCATTGATTGATTGTCATATCCCAGCTTGACTCTGCCATAGCCTTATCACCATTCCCCCCATCTCTCCCCTTTTCCAGTCTATTTATTTGATTAACTGGATGTTCGTTTTCTAAAACATGCTCTTCACCTAGCTTCCCATCCTCAAAATCCACTACACCTCTAACGGCTTCCCCTTATTTCTCTCTGCAGCAAGCAATAGCTCCTGACAATTGGATTTAAGACACTCGGCCAGCTATGTCCTACCTCCCAATCCATTCTTTTCTCCCATTGCAGCCCAGCTTGCACTCTACTTTAGCCATCCTAATCACTGTGCTTCATTTTCATCTCTCCCGCCACTGACATCTTGATCGCGGGTGGAGTGAGGGTGCACATTCTCCCTCTATAGCTGACAGACCACAGTTCTCCCCAACCTCAAAGCCTTGCCAAAATTACATTTCCTTTAGGAAGCTTGTATCACATTTTTGCATTTAGGTGAATCATCTGAAAGTAAGAGCATGGTAATAATTTATTTATTATTTATTTATTTATTTATTTATTTATTACGCACTTACTATGTGCAAAGCACTGTTCTAAGCACTGGGGAGGCTTCAAGATGATCAGGTTGTCCCAGAAGGGGCTTACAGTCTCCATCCCCATTTTACAGATGAGGTAACTGAGGCCCAGAGAAGTGACTTGCCCAAAGTCACACAGCTGACAAGTGGTGGTGGAGCCGGATTTGAACCCATGACCTCTGACTCCAAAGCCCGTGCCCTTTCCACTGAGCCACACTGCTTCTCTCGAGTAGAGTAGTGGGAGACAAAAGAGCAAAAATTGTAAATGATGTTTATAGGACCAATCACAAGCTTGGGAGCAGAGGTTGTGGGTTCTAATCCTGCCTCTGCCACTTCTCTGCTGTGTGACCCTGGGAAAGTCACTTAACTTCTCTGTGCTTCAGTTCCCTCATCTGTAAAATGGGAATTGAGACTGTGAGCCCAATGTGGGACAACCTGATTACTTGTATCTATCCCAGGGCTTAGAACAGTGCTTGGCACATAGTAAGCACTTAAATACCATAATTATTATTAATTATTATTAGATTAGGCATCTTGAATCATCACTTAATTCCTACAAGACTTGGATTATAGGGGAATAGTTTCAATCTTAGACTGAATTTATCTAGAGACTATATTCCAAGGAACAGAATGTCTCTCAGTTGATCTCATCTGCTGGTCTTACTTGGGTAATGAAGGACCCACCATTTTACTTAGAAGAAATTTGAAGCACAGAGAATTCAAATGATCCTCAGGAGGTCAAGGGGTTGAATCAAGTAACGTCCAGAGATCCAATTGCTAATGAAGTCCTGCTTTTTTATGCTATTTAGTATGTGCTAGGCACTCTATTAAGCACTGGGATAGCCACAAGACAATCGGGTTAGACACAGTCCTTTTCCAACACAGGGCTCACAGTCTTAATCCCCATTTTACAGATGAGGTAACAAGCACAGAGAAGATAAGTGACTTATTCAAAGTCACACAGCAGACAAGTGGTGGATTAGAACCCAGATCCTGGGACTCCCAGGTTCTCACTCTTTCCACTAGGCCTCACTGCTCCTCTTATTAACTGTTGACTAATTCGGCTTCAAGGTCAGAACTAGAACTCTTATCTTATAGTGATCATCAGTAGTCAGAGAGAGGTGTATTGAGCAAAGCCTGGGCCTAGAAGACATGATACGTAGATTCTAATCCCACCTCTGCCCAAACCTACTATGGGATAACAGCTAAATCACTTAATCTCTATCTGCCTCCATTTCCTTTTTTTGTAAAATGAGGATAATAATTCCTGTCTTTCAGGGACTCTGAGGGGATAAAATGAAATAAGTGAAGCAAAAAGCTCTTTGGAAAAAGGAAGCACTCCACAAATTTAAGAGATTATTTTCTTCAACTCCATGTTTTTCCCTCATCACCTTTCCAGATTGGAGGGAGTAAGACTGTCCATTATTTTTTCAGCCAGTTAATATTTTTGTAAGCACTTGGGCACAAGAAAATTGCCCAAGAAGCAACTCTAAATTGTTCAGATACTCATAGGAAGTCACAAACCTCATCCACGTTCACTGCCATTAGAGTTAACAGGTTATGCTGCGTCTCCCTGCTGGAGACTCCATCTCTCTCCCTCTCAGGCACCACATGGGAGTAGAAGAGAACATATTGTTCTAAGTCTTAGGGTTAAAGTTTTCACCAAGTTCCCTCTGGTCTCCCGGAGAAGGTTGAGGACTTTGTTAGTGAGATGTCCGGTTGGTTTTAATCATGATACATCGGTTAGATTTATTGAAAAAGAAAGGGCCTTGTGCGAATATGAAAACATGATGTCAAATCATGAGTGGGGTTGCCAGGAGAGCACTCAAGCAACCAGGTTGAGGCCTTCCTGGATCCATTTTTTAATGTACTTCAGCCAGAGAGATGCCAAATTTTTTTCACAATAAATCAGGCTGGAGGAAGCTCAAGAGGATTAGCCATCTTCATTGCCTCGTAGATGACATTAATCATCGTTAATTAATTGCATTGAGGGTCCTCTTATGAAACAATTAGATGATTAGACAAATTATGCAGTGGTAAATTGATGTTCATTTTTTTTAAATCACGATGATTCAAAAGGAGATTATTCGCTGAAGGTAAAAGTTGGAATGAAATGGCCAAGTCCAGCTGGCTGAGTAGAGGTTCAAGTGCCACGATGCAGGAGAATGTTCTCTGATCTTTTTGCAATGATATTTATTGAGCACTGACTGTGTGCAGAACACTAAACGCTTGGGAAGGTGCAGTACAATAGAGTCAGTAGACGTGATCTCTGCCCTCAAGCACACGTTTCCAGATTTGGAAAGGTTTCAGAGAAATATTCTATGGTCTGATTCCTTCAGTTGATGCCACACTTATTTCAGCAGCTATGGATTACATCTATTATTTCCAAAAGCTCACCTGCAAAGCCCTCCTGAAATTCCCCCCTCTTCCTGGAAGACTTCCCCGATTACCCCCTACCACCCATGCCATTTCAACAGATATCCTTAACATTCAGGCATATTTATAATATTTTATCATTCCTACGGCAGGGGTCACCAAGCCCTTTCCTGTTTTACTTTTAGACTGTGAGCATTGGCATCTTTTTCCAGTGCTTACTAGAGTGCTGTACAAACGGTAATCACTAAATGAATACTATTAATAGTAATAATACACAAAACACAGAGCAAGATACAATACAATCAGATCAGACACAGCCCCTGTTTCACCCAGGACTGGCAGTCTCAAGAGGAGAGAATAGATCTTTAATTCCCATTTTAAAGATGAGGAAATCGAGGCACAGAGAAGGTAAGTGATTTGCCCAAGTTCACAAAACAGACAAGTGGCCAAGCGGGTTTAGAGCCCAGGCTCTTTCCATTAGGTCATGCTACTTCAATCATGGCACCTTCCCCTGCCCCTACAATTTATAAACAAGTTGTGCTTGCTTGCCTCTCATGTTGATTGCAACTTTGAAGAGAGGGAACAAGAGATTTCTTTCCATTTACTGCCATTTTCAACTATCACATCTACTAGCCCGAGTGCTTAGTGAAAGTCTCTGAACACAGTAGGCATTTTGTCAGCTACTGATTAATTGATTGATTAACTGATTTTAATAGACACGGGTCCTCATTGGTGAACTTAATTTTTGAAGATCCTTAGTGGGTGGAAAATAGATATCTTGACATCCTTTCCTTCAAATCATCCTGGAGATTGCAAGATCTCCTTTCCAAGCTCAAACCAGTTTGGATCCACTTCTGTTAGTCTGCTACTGTGACAAGGTTTTGAACCATAAACAAAGGGATGGGGAATTTATCACCGCAGGGAATGAAAACACACAGTGAAAACTTCTGTGGTGGCAGTGGGCACTTTTGCAAACCATAGTTTTGAGGGTCGAAACCTTTTCCAATTTAGTTTGATTGTTCAGGTTTTTAAATGAAACAGTCACTAATATTCAGGAGTAATACTTCTGATTTGTGCATGAATTGTGTGGCTTATAAATGGAATTGTTCCATCTGGGACTCTTATCTGTGACCAAATAACGCCAGGTATCGCAGAAACACTTTGCTACGGCTGGGGCTGTTTTCCAAATGTTGCCGACGTTAATGGAAAGACTAAAATCTGACTTATGGACAGGACCTCTTCTAAGGAGCAATAAAATTCAGGAACAACAGCACTTCAGAATAATTGTCCTGCTGAGTTTAGGACCGGAGAGTTTATTTTGAAACCAGAATGCTTTTATAAACCGTGAAAGAAAATCAGCAGAAAATAGCCCAGGCTAATATCCCCTCCTAGCTAGGCCAGCCAAAATCGAGAAATACATTGAAAAGGCAGAACGTAGAGGTAACAGTCTCGCTGTTAAACTGTGTCATGTTTATTTGGTGGGCATTCTAGTTGTGAAACCCAAGCACATAACTTCTCGGTTTTCATAGAAAACAATTTAAATTCACTTTCTGTAGTGCTGTCTTTGCACAATAAATACCAGAGAATGGGAAAAGTTGTAGTTCGCGTAGAGATTGCATGGACTGGTGAAAAGAGACCTTTGTTTTAATCTCAGTTCAGTCACTGCCTGCTATATGACTTTCGGCAAGTAACGGAATGTTTTTGTGCCTCGGTTTTCTCATCTGTAAAATGGGGAATAGGACGGCTTCTCTTCCTTTCCCTTCGGCTATGGGACCAACGTGTAGCAGAAACAGCATTGGATCTGTTAAGGGAAGCAGCGTGGCTCAGTGGAAAGAGCCCGGGCTTTTGAGTCAGAGGTCATGGGTTCAAATTCCAGCTCCGCCAATTGTCAGCTGTGTGACTTTGGGCAAGTCACTTAACTTCTCTGTGCCTCAGTTACCTCACCTGGAAAATGGTGATTAAGATTGTGAGCCCCACATGGGACAACCTGATTGCCTTGTATCCCCCCAGCGCTTAGAACAGTGCTTTGCACATAGTAAGCACTTAAATACCATTATTATTGTTATCTGATTCCATATAAAATCCCACTCCCTCCAACAAGGTTTCCATAATTCATGAATAAAATCACTATAGTATATGTTAAGTACTTACTATGTAAGTAGAGAAGCAGTGTGTCTCAGTGGAAAGAGCCCGGGCTTTGGAGTCAGAGGTCATGGGTTCAAATCCTGGCTCCACCAATTGTCAGCTGTGTGACTTTTGGCAAGTCACTTCTCTGTGCCTCAGTTACCTCATCTGTAAAATGGGGATTAAGACTGAGCCCCCCATGGGACAACCTGATCACCTTGTAACTTCCCCAGTGCTTAGAACAGTGCTTTGCACATAGTAAGCGATTCATAAATGTCATTATTATTATTATTACGTACCAAGCACGATATTAAGTACTGGAGTAATTAATCATTTATTGAACATTTGCTGTGTGCAGACCACTATGCTAAGCTCTTGGGAGAGTTTAATAAGAGTTGGTAGTCACATTCCGGTAGATACAAGGTAATCAGAGCGGACACAGTCACTATTTCACATGGAGCCCACAGAACAAGTGGGAAGGAGAACAGGAACTGAATCCCCATTTTACAGAAGAAGAAACTTTCCGATCGCTTGTGACGCAACAATTTTTCTCTAGAGACAGTGCAGTGGCACTGCCAATTGTGAACTCAAATCACTCACAACAATCCATTTATCCTTTGTAAGTGTTGTTGGTGAGATTGTCCAGAACCTTGAAGAAAATCACTCATTTGCTTCCATATATTTGGTTAAGGGAACTTCTGATGAGGTGCAGGATCATTTTTGTGTGTGTGGTATCCATTAAGCACCGACAATATGTCAAGCACTGTTCTACGCACTAGGGTATGTACAAATTAAGTAGGTAGGACACTGGCCCTGTTCCACATGGTGTGTATGGTCTATGTAGGAAGGAGAACAGGTATTTAATCCCCATTTTACAAACAAGGAAACTGAGGCCCAGAAAATTCAAATGACTTTCCCAAGGTCCCCAGCAGGCAACTACTGCAGCTGGGATTAAAACTTAAGTCAAAGAAGTGTTGCCCATTGGATGGAGCACGGGACTAGGAGTCAGATGGACTTGGGTTCTAATTCCAGCTCTGTCACTTGTCTGCTGTGTGACCTTGGGCCAGTCACTTCACTTCTCTGTGCCACAGTTACTTCATTTGTAAAATGGGGATGAAGACTGAGTTCCATGTGGGACATGGGCTGACTCCAAACTGATTAGCTTGTATCTACCCCAGCGCTTAGTAAAGTGCCTAGCAAATAATAAGCACTTAACACATATCACTGGAAAAAAAAAGTCCTCTCACTCCAAGGCTTGTGGTCTTTTCCACTAGGACATGCTTCACTCCACAGTATTTACTGAGCATCTATTGGGTGCACAGCCCTGTACAAAGCATTTGAAAGAGTTAGACACAATCCCTGATGCATCTGCATCTTTTAGACTGTGAGCCCACTGTTGGGTAGGGACGGTCTCTATATGTTGCCAACTTGTACTTCCCAAGCACTTAGTACAGTGCTCTGCACACAGTAAGTGCTCAATAAATGCGATTGATTGATTGATTGATTGATCGATCTGATGAACTGAGAAGCCCTGAGGCAAGCAACTGGTCAGTGGAAGACTGAAGCTGGATGATCACTGCTCTGCTGATGGAGTTCTCCTTGGAAGAAATAGTGATTTGAATCCTCTGACATAAAAATGTTGAAGGAAGTTTCTGGCTTAGGACAGTTTAGCCCAAAAGCATGGGTGTGCATTAAAAATGGCTTGGAGAAGAGGCCAATCTAGCATACATCAGATGAATTTGGCCTGAATTTTCTGGTAAGGCTGTCTACAAGGCCCCAGTTTATTGGAAACTGGCCAGCCCCTTGGTTCATTAATTCCAGCGAGGGCAAGTCTAAGCATTTCCAATGGATATGAAGCAGATTGGAGAGCCCATTCTCCCTGACACCATGTTGAAGTCATCATTTGTTTTTCACATTTAGCATAAAAAAATGCAACCTTATCTAGACCTTAAGATAACTGTGGGCTGGGGAGGTTTATTATTGTACTGTATTATCCCAAGCACTTAGTACAGTGCTCCACACACAGTAAGGGGTCAATAAATACAATTAAATGAATGAATACAATTAAGAAGTCCTTTTTCTCTCCCCTCGCTAACAGTCCACAAGTTAGCGTAGACGTAGTATTGGTTACGATGAGATGCTGCTACAATTCCCAATCTTGGCCTTACTGTATGGTAACCATACCATGTTTTGTGTTGATGACTTTACAGTAGTGAATAGACAAATAACAGAGAAGGGCAAGAGTGAGCGGCAATCTTATTACTAATAATATAAGAAATCAAGAGCTTCCAGCTATCTTCCACCAATGCACTGATTCTATTGAGTCACTGACCACTGTAATACAAATTTCCCATTATGTTAAATTCTTCAAAAACACAAGTACCCCATCATGACGGAACATAAGGAACACTACACACTTTTCAACATCATTATCCCTTTTTAGGTACTTCCATATCCAGGGTTTTTTGCTTTTTTTTCAGTGAAACTACCTTATTGACTTATGTTGAGGTTGTGATACCACTGATGATGATAATGTATCTGAGCACTTACTATAGAGCACTATGGCCTATATGTTTTTCTAGACCAACATTGTACGTATGTAACCAGTCTAAAGCTTATATTTTTCCATGTGCAGCCCAGTAATTGTCTGTTGAGCATTATTCCATTTCTTTCTGAGCATTTTTTTTGGTGCACCAAGGTCATTTTGAATTCTTGGCCTTTTCCAACAAGTGTCATCTGAAAAGTTAATGAGCAGCTTCCTTTCCTCATTGAGGGCAGTCATGATTAATATTTATTGATCATTTACAATGTGTAGCGATACCAGTTCTAATGGAGTGTCATATACAGCATATTGTAGTGACTCAATAAATTTTAACTAATGATGATGATAATAATGCACATTTTGAAAATGGCAGTTCCATAATTCTGGGAGAGAAACTAATACAATTCACATTTATCATTCTTTTACTTTCCAATTTTACAGTTCATATCTTAAGGCATTTGTAGACCAATAATATGCATAAAGAGTTGCTTTTTTATACCGCAACAAAAACAGATCAATAATTGGTTTTACATAGTGTAGTGAGTCTGATGGAAAAAAGTGCCAAGAAAGATATGTCCATGCTTTTCATCCACTAGAAGAATTTAATCTTGGAGAAGAGAATGCTTTCTATGGACAGCTTGGCTCTTCAATTTAGGCTCCAAAATGTGTCAGACTTGGTAAAATCGGAAGGAATTTGAACGAGCAAAGTATTCTCAACCTACTTTGTGTTGGGGAATATCTTCATGTAGTCTACCCAATATGGAGGGTGACCATTTGTCCTTCCAATATGACAACCTGATTACCTTATATCTATCTCGGTGTCTAGAACAGTGCTTGGCACATAGTAAGGGCTTAACAAATACCATTATTATTATTCTTACTATAATGTAATCAGGTTGTCCCATTTGGGTTGTACAGTCTTTATCCCCACTTTATAGATGAGGTAACTGAGGCACAGAGTTAAGTGGTTTGCTCAAGGTGGCTAACCTGAGCCATTTTGATTGTATATCCCCACCAACCTGCCACCCAAAAGGAGATCTGAATGCAAGGGAGTTAATCAACTGATTTAAGGCACTGATTATGTTCCTTTTGGCTGTCACTGACCCTAATGCTATGGATGAGATTCAATCTTGGTAGAGGAAATGGCCTTAGGAAGTTACTTCCAAAAGATAATTCACTTAACTTCTCTCTGCCTCAGTTACCTTCTCTATAAAATGGAGATTAATACTGTGAGCCCCATGTGGGACATGGACTATATTCAACCCGATCAGCTTGTATCTTCCCCAGAGCTTAGTACAGTGCCTGAGATATAGTAAGTGCTTAACAAATATCACAGACAAAAACCAAAAACACAAAAGCAGGCAAGACAAATAGGAGAAATACACACCCAAACCACAAAACCTTCACCCTCCAAATTGGGTTCCTGCTTCAGTCCAATCTGTATGGCTAAACTGTGGTTGTGGTTTGCATTTTATTCACTGAGTCAAATTAATAGCTTTGTTGGATTGTCAAAGCCTAGAAGTCTTCACATTCCCTGAGCAGGGAAGAATGTAATCCCGATTACATTCCAGTCTCCTTTCAACCTTGATAGAAAAACTATTTCAATGGCAACAGCCAGATGATTCAGGAGTTTTTGTTAATTTTTTTTTTTTAAACCTCAGAGGAAGATGCTTTTTCATCTTCCTATCAGCATTAAAAAGAGGCGTCACACCAGGGGACCTTTTAACATGATGGTGTTAACAAAACAGACTTGTCCTTGTACATTTTCCATCTTTAATAATTGCTCTGGAACAGGGAGTAAACAGAACATTAATAAAATGATCAGGATGTGTGGTTCACGACAGAAAAAAGAGAGAAAAGAATGCCAATGATCCATAGAGGTAGGAACTGTGAAGACAAATAAAATTCGCCTTGGGAATTGGTCCACTGAAATGTGTTAGAGAAGCAGTGAATTTGAAGGTCCTGGAAGGAGAACCACTGGGGCAACTTGGAAAGAGCACAGGCAAGGGAGTATTAGGATCTGGGTTCTAATATCAACTCAGCCGCTTACCTACTTTGTGACGTTGGGCCAGTCACTTCACTGGGCCTCAGTTTCCACATCTGTAAAGTGGGGATATAATACCTGTTCTTCCTCCTTCCTTAGACTGGGCACCTCAGGGACTGTGTCTGACCTGATTGTTCTACATATACCCCAGGGCTTGGCACTTAGTAAGCACTTAAGAAATACCATTATTATTATTTTGAAGGGAAGAGATTGCAAGTATTAAGGGAATCCAAAGCAGAGATCAATTTGTGACAGAGAAGCTGCAAGAGCTGCCTTTAGAAGACAATAATTGAGAAATGTTACCAATAGGGGAATACACAAATTGAAATCTGCTTAATCCAACCTCACTGCTTGAGTGATGGGAAGATGCTGTCTTTTAATGTATTTCTCTGTGGATTCAGAGTGAGAACTGAATGATGTCTTGGGGGCAGAAGAGGGTGGTGAAATGCATTTTCATTTTCAGAAGAACGAAAGGGATATGAAAACAAAACAAATCTCCCTGGTTCTTCCGGCTTCAGGGAAGGCCAAAGGGAGGCTAGGTTGAATCACAATCTAGCTGTTCTGGCTAAATTCTAGGTGGAAAAAGCAAGCTTTCCTTGGGATGAACATTATTCAAAATTTTATGATCTCGGAATATATTGCGGTTTCAGCTGAATTGGGTCTGTCGAAGCAGGGCGTGATTGAGAGGGAATTTATGGGAATGGGGAAAATTAATAAGGAAAATGTGATATTGGCTGATGATGAGATTAAAGAAAATCTACCCACTATACACTAAGCAAAATATAAAGATCCAAGAACAATATAATGCTGTCCTTCAGCTGCAAAGATGACAGGGGGGCATTTTTATTGGTGTGTATTTGGGTGGCCGATAAAAACACTGCATCACTGCTAATCCCTTCTACAATGTGTGTGTGTATACAATCCCTTACCTCAAGGATTTTATAATGTAGCATGTAAGAGTTGTCCCTCCCTGCATTATTAGGTTTCTTCATTCATATATATTGAGCACTTACAGTGGGCAGAACACTGTACTAAGCACTTGGGAGAGTACAATATAAGAATAAATGGGCACATTCCCTGTTCACAACAACCTAACAGCTTAGAGGGGGAGACAGACATTAATATAAATAAATTGCAGATATGTACATAAGTGCTGTAGGGCTGAGTGGAGGAGGATAAATAAAGGGAGTAAGTCAGAGCAATGCAGAAGAGAGTGGGAGATGAGGAAAGGGGGGCTTAGTCAGGGAAGGCTTCTTGGAGGAGATGTGCCTTCAATCAGGCTTTGAAGTGGGGGAGAGTGATTGCCTGTTGACTCTGAGGAGGGAGGGTTTTCCGGGCCAGAAAGAGAGTCGGGACTTGCCCAAGGTCACACAACAGACAACTGATGGAGATAGGATTCCAACCCTTCAAACATCCAAGAAAATACAGATCCCTCCACAGTTATTAAGAAACACCACGCTGAAAGATAAGCAGAAGACACCAAAGGCATGAGACCATAAAGTCATAAAATGGATGAGATTAAGTGTGTCATATTATTTTATATTAAAGGATTGAATGATGGACTAGTTTTGGTTTTCAGGGAGGATAATATGAGCATGTAGTTTAAAGGCATTAATCAGCCAAAATATGATATAAGCAATGTTATGGGCCCTTCTGAGAAGGCAAAATCATGATAAATGATGTATAAATTTAGGGAAAAGGCACTGAATTTTCACAAGACAAAAATCAAAACAAGCGGGCCATTGGTCATGAAGATCAATAACTCAAAAATGGAACAAGCATCCTTCAGGATTGGAGGGTCAACTTGACAATTCTCATTTGTATGGGAAAGAAAGAAGGGGGGGGAGAGAGGGAGGGGGGAGGGGGAGAGGGGGAGAGGGGACGGGGGAGGGGGGAGAGGGGAGAGAGGAGGGGGAGGGGGAGAAAGAGGGGGGGAGAAAGAGGGGGGGAGAAAGAGGGGGGGAGAAAGAGGGGGGGAGAAAGAGGGGGGAGAGAACGGGGGGGGGGAGACCGAGGTGGGGGGACCGAGGGGGGAGAACGGGGGGAGAGAACGAGGGGGGAGAGACCGAGGGGGGAGAGACCGAGGGGGGAGAGACCGGGGGGGGAGAGACCGGGGGGGGGAGAGACCGGGGGGGGGGGAACAGAGAGAGGGGGGGAGAAAGAGCAAGAGACAGAGAGAGAGACGGAGAGAGAGAGAAAGAGAGAAAGAGAGAAAGAGAGAAAGAGAGAAAGAGAGAAAGAGAGAAAGAGAGAAAGAGAGAAAGAGAGAAAGAGAGAAAGAGAGAAAGAGAGAAAGAGAGAAAGAGAGAAAGAGAAAGAGAAAGAGAGAGAAAGAAGAGAGAGAGAAAGAAGAGAGAGAGAAAGAGAGAGAGGGGAGAGAGGGGAGAGAGGGGAGAGAGGGGAGAGAGGGGAGAGAGGGGAGAGAGGGGAGAGAGGGGAGAGAGGGGAGAGAGGGGAGAGAGGGGAGAGAGGGGAGAGAGGGGAGAGAGGGGAGAGAGGGGAGAGAGGGGAGAGAGGGGAGAGAGGGGAGAGAGGGGAGAGAGGGGAGAGAGGGGAGAGAGGGGAGAGAGGGGAGAGAGGGGAGAGAGGGGAGAGAGGGGAGAGAGGGGAGAGAGGGGAGAGAGGGGAGAGAGGGGAGAGAGGGGAGAGAGGGGAGAGAGGGGAGAGAGGGGAGAGAGGGGAGAGAGGGGAGAGAGGGGAGGGAGAAAGAAGAGAGAAAGAAGAGAGAAAGAAGAGAGAAAGAAGAGAGAAAGAAGAGAGAAAGAAGAGAGAAAGAAGAGAGAAAGAAGAGAGAAAGAAGAGAGAAAGAAGAGAGAAAGAAGAGAGAAAGAAGAGAGAAAGAAGAGAGAAAGAAGAGAGAAAGAAGAGAGAAAGAAGAGAGAAAGAAGAGAGAAAGAAGAGAGAAAGAAGAGAGAAAGAAGAGAGAAAGAAGAGAGAAAGAAGAGAGAAAGAAGAGAGAAAGAAGAGAGAAAGAAGAGAGAAAGGAGAGAGAAAGGAGAGAGAAAGGAGAGAGAAAGGAGAGAGAAAGGAGAGAGAAAGAGAGAAGGCAAAATAATGATAAACAATGTATAAATTTAGGGAAAAGGCATTGAATTTTCACAAGACAAAAATCAAAACAAGCAGGCCATTGGTCATGAAGATCAATGACTCAAAAATGGAAAAAACATCGTTCAGGATTAGAGGGCCAACTTGACAATTCTCATTTGTATGGAAGTCTGAGAATTCAATAGAGAAAGAAGAAAAGAAAGGAAATGAAAGGAAAGGAAAAGAAAGGAAAGGAAAGGAAAAGAAAGGAAAAGAAAGGAAAGGAAAGGAAAGGAAAGGAAAGGAAAAGAAAGGAAAGGAAAAGAAAGGAAAGGAAAAGAAAGGAAAGGAAAAGAAAGGAAAGGAAAAGAAAGGAAAGGAAAAGAAAGGAAAGGAAAAGAAAGGAAAGGAAAAGAAAGGAAAGGAAAAGAAAGGAAAGGAAAAGAAAGGAAAGGAAAAGAAAGGAAAGGAAAAGAAAGGAAAGGAAAAGAAAGGAAAGGAAAGGAAAGGAAAGGAAAAGAAAGGAAAGGAAAAGAAAGGAAAGGAAAAGAAAGGAAAGGAAAAGAAAGGAAAGGAAAAGAAAGGAAAGGAAAAGAAAGGAAAGGAAAAGAAAGGAAAGGAAAAGAAAGGAAAGGAAAGGAAAGGAAAGGAAAGGAAATGAAAGGAAAGGAAAGGAAAGGAAAGGAAAGGAAAGGAAAGGAAAAAAAAGGAAAGGAAAAGAAAGGAAAGGAAAAGAAAGGAAAGGAAAAGAAAGGAAAGGAAAAGAAAGGAAAGGAAAGGAAAGGAAAAGAAAGGAAAGGAAAAGAAAAGAAAGGAAAGGAAAAGAAAAAAGGTATTCTACATGCCAATTTCCCCCATGCAGTGGCATCTATGTGTAGGGGGGTTCTATAGCACATTTTAACAAATCTGCTTTCTAGGCCCATTAAGAAAATGTGATCAATGAAATGATTTGCTGAGCAATTAATCATGGTAAATACTGTGATGAGATCAGTAATGGGATGGATTCCCAAAGCAAATAAGATGGTTCCCCCAAAGACAAAAGAAGAAGTATTTTCTTTTTAAATGGTATTTATTAAGGGCTTACTATGTGCAGAGCACTGTTCTAAGCGCTAGGGAGGTTACGAGGTGATCAGGATTCCCACAGGAGGCTCACAGTCTTAATCCCCATTTTACGGATGAGGTAACTGAGGCCCAGAGAAGTTCAGTGACTTGCCCAAAGTCACACAGCTTCATGAGAGACAATGCCCAAACTGAATTGATGATTAGCATAGATAGACTTTCAATGGAAAACAGATTTCAGTTCAAGTCCTCATTTCTAATTCACTTCTGTGTGGGTATTAGATCGGACGGCTGTTATGACTATCTGCAGCCCAGTTTTATAGAATGACAGGCAACTGAATTACGAAGAAGTAATAAAATCTTCAGCAGTCATGGCATTTGAATTGCTTGGTCTGCTGAGTTTTGGATTTGAAAATTTTTATGCGTGTGACCTATTTTTAGGGACTTGAAATACTTAAGCGATTAAGTCACAGAGAAAGCACATTCAGATAGGACCCAAGTGTGAAGACTGACCTACCAAAAAGCTAGTTCTGACTAAGGAAAAGAGTGGGTTGCTATTTTGACCTCTGCAGTTCCGGCCCGATATCATTTTAAGTTAGCAAAGCACCTGGCCGTTGTGGTTTCCATCTCCTTGGACAAGCGCACTACATGGTATTTTCATTTCCTTTCCTGTCATTTTTATAACACAGCCATTAAGAGTCAAAGAAGAAAATGATACGACATTGAGAGAAATGGTCAGCCGTTTGAGTCTCTCTGGAACCCAATAAGTTGTTCCTGGATCTGTCGATATTTTGTAATGTAGCTGGCAACAATAAACCTTAATCGATACCCACCGGCATGCACTCGTGCAGATGTGGTTGAGTTTGAAGGTAGTTTAACATAAAAAAAGAGATAGAAATCAATATGGAAGAGAAATATTTGGGGACTCATACCAGTTCTGAAAGGCACTTACAAGTTCAAAAAGATAATATTGTGTAGAGAGAGACCAAAAGCTGAGAATTTTGCAACACTTTCAACTCGTCATGACCAAATTGGTTCAAGAAGAGGAGAATTTGAGGGACACAAATTATTTCTAGCTCTGCTTTCAAAACAGCAATCTGATGACTTGTCAGGTAGAATTGACTCATCAAAGCCACAGATTAATTTTGGAGTTGGTTGCCAAAGCTATTTTGAGGGGTCCTGACTGAAGTTGAATTTTTCCATTTCGGCTGTTCCCCATTATGTTTCTATTGCCCATTCACTGTTTTCAGACCATTTTCCTTCCTAGTTTTCCCAAGTTTCATCCAGCAGCTTACTGCAATTGTTCCCCAAACCTACACTATTAATTATGACTTAACTGACCTGTTGGCTTTCTTTTAGCTGGATGCTATTTTCACACTTTGCTCTATCATCCCCTGCTGTTGAATGAGGGTTGAGGGGAAAAAAAATGGAGCACTTTTTACTCTTCTTATTTTGATTTTTCAGTTTTACTCATGAAGGGCATCCAACTCCAGCTCAAATTGAATATTTTTGTGTTATTTAGAGCCTTAATACATGAGATAATCCAGGATTTTGGCTGACCACCCTAAAACTGGAAAATATCTGGTTTAACAGCAGGAGCAGTGTGGCCTAACGGAAAGAGCTTGAGTCTGGGAGTCAAAGGACTTGGGTTCTAATCCTGACTCCACCACTTGTCTGCTGTGGGATATTGTGCAAGGCAGTTCACTTCTCTATGCCTCAGGTCGCCTCATCTTTCATTCACTCAATCATTTATTGAGCACTTACAGTGTGCAAAGGACTGCACCAAGCTCTTGGGAGAGTACAATGCAATAATAAACAGACATATTCCCTCCCCACAATGAGCTTACAGTCTAAAGGGGAAGACAGACATTAATACGTTTTATTTTATCATCTGTAAAATGGGGATTAAGACTGTGAGATCCAACGTGCGACAAGTACTGTGTCCAACCTGATTATCTTGTATCTACTCACAATGCTCTATACAGTAAGTGCTCCATAAATACAATTGATTGATTAAAATACCATTAAAAGAACAAGCTGGCCAGACACTCATATCAATGTCCAGTTGGACATGCACATTTCAAATGCCAGGAGTTCAACACGTGGGCTGTGATGTATCAGTCCTGCAGCATTTTGGGACTTGGAAAATATCCAACCTGATTACCTTGTATCTATCCCAGAGCTTAGAACAGTGCCTGGCATTTGTTAGGCACAGTAAGTGCCTAACGAATACCATTAAAAAAAAACAAACAAAAAAAAACCCCAACTCCCTCTTCCCCCCCACCCTCAAAACTAAAAGTTTATTCCCATTCTTACCCCTGTTGGCAAATAAGTAAGGTAACAACTAACAATCTGGAATGATCCTCTAGACTGTAACTTTGTTGTTGGCAGGGAACCCCATTATAAAGTACTCTCCCAAGCACTTAATACAGTGCTCTGCACACAGTAGGTTCTCAGTAAATATGATCAATGAATGATCTAAGGGGATGGGCCACTAATGAGAATGAAGAGGTACTGATGTAGGTCTTTGGTACATCTTCCTAACGAGCCTCTCTGTCAGTGGAGAAATGATGTCTGTTCTTTCGTTGCAGCTGCTGTTTGCACTAGAGACAGCCAAGCCATGAGATTGCCCACGTTAGACATAGAACTGGTTTTTTTCTGTTGTTATTTTTTGTTGTTGTTGTTATTGTTGTTCTGGTCTGTTTCCTTTCTGGGAAGAGACAATAGAGCAGTTTCCAAAACACTCTGTGTTCCAACTTGGTGGCCAGCACCTGTGATTAACACGGAGAGATGAATGGAAAGCCACTTGTCTGCTGACACAAAGTGGTACGCAGGATTGCAGTGACCCAGCCAAGTTGGGATAGCTTTCGAGGACTCGGTGGAAGATGTTCAAACTTTTTGTATCATCTAAAGTATGAAGAACAGATGTTAGATTCTCATCCAATTTTCCTCTCTTTTTTAACCGTTTATCCTGGAGTATTTGTTATTGAATTAGTTGGGAGGCAGCCTGATCTAGTGGAAAGAGAATGCACCTTTAAATCAGGAGACCCAGGTTCTCGTCCCTGCTCTGCTTCGTGATAAGCTTGGCCAAGTGACAATTTCTCCATGTCTCAATTTATTCACGTAAAGTGGGGTTAAAATACCTCCTCTCCTTCCCTCTTAGACTTTGAGCCCTGTGTAGAACAGGGACCTTGTCTGATCAGATTATCTCGTTGCCACACTAGAGATGGCACATATGTTATTTAGTATTAGTAAATTATTAAGCACTCACCATAAGATAAGCATTGTATTAAGCTCTGGGGTGATACAAGATAACTGGATCAGATACAGTTCCCATCCCACATGGCACTCGCTCATCTTTTGCATGCTGAATTTCAGAGGGCCATAATTATCTTTAGAGGAATGGGAAAGAGTTGTTTTGCATGGCTTGGAACATAATTACTTCAGGGGTGGGAATTTAAGCCTTTTTTGTTCTGCTACATTTTCTCTGTTGATAATCCAGTCCTTTGCCCTTTGAGTTGAGCATCCAGAACACTTTCATCGCTGACTCACCTGACTGCCTTTAAAATACTCTCAAAGGGCTCAAACCCACATCTCTCCAGCATCCTTCCTCACCTTGTTTAGAATAACTGATCAGGGATTGCAAGTTATCTTTCCCCTGGAGGCTTGGAGGAATCAGAAACGGCCCTCGTTGGGTGGAGAACATTAGAACCCAACAATGAAGAGCTCCGTTGACATCTTCCTTGGAAACACATGGCCATCTAAGATATTTTCTTGGCAAACATGAACCCAGTGCTGCTCTAAACCATGCTGACTCTCAAGAGTTTCAACATCCTGCCAAGTTAGACAATGTCTAGCGACAGGGTGTCAGGAGAACGTGATTCTAGTCCTGACTTTACTACTTGTCTGCTTTGTGACCTTGGGCAAGCCAGTTAACTTCCCTGTGCCTCAGTTACCTCATCTGTCAAATTCATTCAGTTATACTTATTGAGCACTTACTGTGTGCAAGGCCCTGTACTAAGCGCTTGGGAGATGGGAGCCTTATGTGGGAAATGACCTGTGTTCAACACTGTCTCTACCCCAGTGCTTAGTACAGTGCCTGGCACATAGTAAGCGCTTAAATATCATAATGAAACAGACTGTTGAATCTCACACTGAGCAGCATGGCTCAGTGGAAAGAGCACGGGCTTTGTAATCAGAGGTCATGGGTTCAAATCCTGACTCCACCACATGTCTGCTTTGTGACTTTGGGCAAGTCACTTAACTTCTCGGAGCCTCAGTTACCTCATCTGTAAAATGGGGATGATGACTGTGAGCCCCATGCAGGGCAACCTGATCACCTTGTATTCCCCCCAGCGCTTTGCACATAGTAAGTGCTTAACAAATGCCATTATTATTATTATCATGTAGGCCAGGGGCTGTGTCCAATCTGATGATCCTTTCTACCCCAATGCTGAGCACAGTGTTTGGCATGCAGAAAGCCCGTACTAGAAACCCATCATTAAATAAATATCATTTTTAAATTTTCTTCTTCTTGCCTTCCTTTTTGTTTTGGATGCATGCTTGGTTCTTCCCACTTCACTTTATGCCATAGTTTTTAAATATTTATCTGCACACCCTCTAGATTAAAAGTTCATTATGGGCAGGGTACACATTTACCAACTCATATTGTACTCTTCCAAGTGCTTAGGACAGCGCTCTGCACACAGTACTCACTCAATAGGATTAATTGCATATTCAAGTATTTATTTAGCTTTTTTATCCTTATTCTTTCTCTTGTTCCCACTATTTTTCTTTCATTACCCCCATTACACTCTTAGAATTTGATGGTAGGGAACTATGTTTTGCTTCTGTTGTACTTTCCAAAGCACTTAGTAGTAATAGTATTTATTAAGAGCTTATTGCATTCAAGAACACCGTACTAAGCCCTGGGAGACAACACAAAGCTGGAAATTGAACACAATCCTTGTCTCTCATGGGGTTTACAATGCATCACACTCAGGAGGCCCTCAATAAATATCACTGATTGAATGATTGATGTATCGGCCATCTAGAAACAGAGTAACAGCCCAGGCCACTTAATCAGCTTTGAGAATCGACCCAGGCAACGTACATTTTGCTTTTATCACACATTAGTTGAGACACCCTGGTTGAATTTCCTCAACTCTCCTCTCTGGGTTTCCCATCTTTATCATGCAGGTGCAGACAAGACCCCCTCAGGGGGACAGTGAAAAATAAATATCTAGCGATGGTGAAGCTCTTTGAAGACTCATCATCATCTTAAATGTGACTAATTCATGTCCTTGTCTGCCTGTGATCCATGACCTCAGAAGAACCACACTTTGTTTTCCAAAGAACAAAACAAAAACACTCCTTAATGAATTTTCAGCTCACCATCAGATAGTTATCTAATTAAGAGAATGGGTAGGCAGATAACTGTGCTACCTACGAGCATTGCATAATAATGCAAAATAGAAGTGCTTTTATAACTACCAAGTGGTTTTCTGGTTACCCTGAAAAAACAATCTTCAGGGTGTAGAGCCAGAAATGACTTGAGCAAATGGTCCTTTCGTGCCATGATGTTTTAATGAGGGACAATGATATCCCTTCATTTTCTTTGACCATCAAAACCCTGGAGAAGATTGGTGCTTTGGGAATAACTTGTGACTTTCAAAATGCTGATTCCCTTTAAAATGATCAGAGTGCTCAAACCCATATGTCTCCACCCTACTTCCTGGCCTTGTTTAGAACAAAGGATCATGGATTGTAAGCTCCATGGAGGATTGAATAACTACCAGCAGAAAGAAGGACTCCCACACTAGGAGACTTAGAGGTCTTGGGTCGAAATAGTTCATAAATCTATTATAACAAAAAGGATAAGGAAGGTCTTTGACACTCAAAAGTCCAATTTCCCCTGTAAGACTTTAGTGCTCTATCCCTATTGATAGCTTCAAGTGTCTAAAGTGCTAGCAAGAGAAGCAGCGTGGCCTAGTGGAAAGAGCACGGGGTTGGGAGTCAGAGGATGTGGGTTCTCATCCTGGCTCCACCACTCGTCTGCTGTGTGACCTTGGGCAAGTCACAACTTCTCTGTGCCTCAGTTACCTCATTTGTAAAATGGGAATGAAGATTGTGAGCCTCATGTGGGAGAACCTGATTACCTTGTATCTACTCTAGCACTTAGAAAAGTGTTTGGCACAAAGTGCTTAACAAATACTATGATTATTATCATCATTATCATCACCAGGAGAGTTGGACAAAGACAGCAAACATGTCAAGGATCAATAAATGAAGCACTATGCCTTGTGTAGTCCAAAGCAGAACTCCTCATCTTCCCCACTTTAATTCAGTCCTCTCTGTGACTTTTTCTACTGCAGAAGACACCGCCATACTCCCCGTCTCATAAGCCCATAATCTTGGCATTATCCTTGACTATCCTCTCTGGTCCAGTAATAATAATGGCATTTGTTAAGTGCTTACTATGTGTCAAGGACCTTACTAAGCTCTGGGGTAGATACAAGAATATCGGGCCAGACACAGTCCCTAACTCATATAGGGCTCACAGCCCAAAGGGGCTGCGAGAATAGGTATTCAACTCACATAATTTGTCACCAAATCCTGTCCTTTCTGTCTTCACAGTGTCTCTAGAATCTGTCCTTTCCTTTCTATCCAAACTGCTACCATGTTAATCCAATCACTTACCCTATCCTGTCTTGATTACTGCCTCAGCCTCTTCATTGATCTCCCTCCCTCATCTCTGTCCTTTCTGGTTCATATGTTGCTCTGCATTCAGTCCGTGTAACCCCACTTCTCACAACTACTGATGGTTTTTCCTCAAAAAAAAAAAAGTTCAGTCCATATATTCCCATTCCTCAAAAGCCTCCAATGATTGCAAAGCCACCTCCACTCCAAATAGTAACTCCTTGCCATCGTCTCTAAGGCAATCAGCTCTTTCCTTTGGAGTCAGAGGTCATGGGTCAAATTTTGACTCCGCCAACTGTTAGCTGTGTGACTTTGGGCAAGTCACTTCATTTCTCTGTGCTTCAGTTCCCTCATCTGTAAAATTGGGGATTAAAACTGAGCCCCCAGTGGGGCAACCTGACCATCTTGTAACCTCCCCAGCACTTAGAACAGTGCTTTGCACATAGTAAACGCTTAATACCATCATTATTATTAGCATTCCCCTCCTACCTTAATCATTGAGTTCTTACTATAACCCACCCACACAATTTGCTCATTTAATGCCAACCTAGTCTCTGTACTTTGATCTCATCCATTCCACCACAAACCCCTTAGCCACATCCTCCCTCTGGTCTGGAACATGCTCTCCTTTCATAATAATAATAATAGCATTTATTAAGCACTTACTATGTGCCAAGCACGGTTCTAAGCACTGGGGAGGTTATAAGGTGATCAGGTTGTCCCACGGGGGGCTCACAGTCTTCATCTCCATTTTACAGATGAGGGAACTGAGGCACAGAGAAGTGAAGTGACTTGCCCCAAGTCAGACAGCTGACAATTGGCAGAGCTGGGATTTGAACCCATGACCTCTGATTCCAAAGACCGGGCTCTTTCCACTGAGACAGACCACAATTCTCCTCCCCACCCGCTCCTAGAATTACATCTCCTCCAAGAGCACTTCACTGAATAAGCACTAATTTCTCTTCCCCTCTACATCACCTATGCACTTGGATCTGTACTGCTTAAGAATTTGAAACTTACCCCACCCTCACATACCTATCCTTACAACCTGACATTTCCCTTTTCTGTCTCTCCTTCTAGACTGTAAGCACTTTGTGAGCAGGGAGAATGTCTACCAACTCTATTGTTCTGTATTTGCCCAGGTGCTTTACACAATGCACTGCACCCAGTAGAGTCTCAATCAATACCATTGATAAATTGATGACACTGAATTGAACAAACCCCCTTACTATGTGCAGAACACCATAATAAGTGCTTGGGAGAATACACTGGAGTTGTAGACACGATTCCCTCTCTCCAGGAGCTGACCGAAGAGAAGGGAGCATTTTGAGAAATTTTCTGTTGGAGGGTATTCAGTGTATTGAATTGAACAACGGGTTGTTGCCAAGTGCAGAAACTCAGCTATGTGTTGGGTTGGTTAGGAAGGAGTTTTTTGTGGTTGTTCAATTTTTTTAAAAGAGGAAATGACAAATGAAAGTTTGGGTCCAGCCTATCTCTCCCACTTCCAGCTGATGGGGAATTCCCACAACCCCAGTTGAAAGTAATTCCTGGGTCTTTCAAAAATATACTGAACCTGAGAGATCTTGTCCAATTTGAGCCTTTGTAGGAAAGTCATAAACATAAATGAATACTTTGGGCTCTTCCATAGGGCAGGTGAGGAAAAGGTGATCCAATGCTTAGAACAGTGCTTTGCACATAGTAAGCGCTTAATAAATGCCATCGTCATTATTATTCTAAAGACTTACAAACCAAAGATCCTTATTTTGACCATCAACTCCATCATCAACAGCAAGGATATAATGAACATCCACAGAGAAACAAAACAGCCCTGTATTACAGAACAAATCTTTCCTACTCAAGCTTGAAAGCAGAGTTCAAATTAAAAACGGCCTTTGGAGCCCAGGACATGATCATCTACCTCAGACTACATGAAAAATGGAAACCAAAGGCTTTTCTCACTCCCGGTTTTGAATGCAGCCAGCTTTTCTCCCTAAAGTTTATCCTGTATTTCCACATGGTAGGGAATTCTTCATCCCACCCAGGAAACATTCACACTTGGTTGCTCTCTTTGCAGCCAGTCAGGCTTTTCAGTCACCCACAACAGTTCCTCCACTTCTTCTCTCATAGACTAAGCTGACTAGTCTCTCGTCCTTACCTCTGGTGGAGGGCAGAATGTCTCTCTTCCCAAGAGTCTTCCACTCGACCATCCCCCCCCGCCCTCAAAGCACTTTTAAAGAGTCATTAATTAAGTGTAATTCCATCAATACTGGGCCTGTCAGCTGAGACTGCCAACTAGGATGCTAATTAGTGCGAGAATTAGGGTCTGTTTAAATGGCAGGTTTGCATGCATCCAGCTGGTCAGTTGCCCCCTCCTTATCTTGTGGATATCCTGGCTTGCTGACCGCCTTTGGAAGCAGGACTAGAAGCCCCACGAACCTTCCCTCCATTTCCAGATCCCTCAGAAGGCTGTTCCTACCTTAATCTACGCTCAGCTCAGTTCCCAGGTGTTTTCTCTTATGCCAATAGATGCAAACGCTGTTCAAACAGAAGGAAATGGCATCTTGAATTGATTTCCACCTAAGCCCTTTTCCCCTGGAACCCTGGCTGTTAACTCTTTAACACTGCTGAGAAGGAGTGTGACCTAGTGGAAAGAGCATGGGCCCGGAGAGCCAGGAGACTTGGATTCTAATTCTGCCATGGCCATTTGCCTGCTATGTGACTTTAGATAATAATGATAATGATGATGGTATTTGCTAAGCACTTACTATATGCCAAGCATTGTTCTAAGCGCTGGGGTAGATACAAGGTAATCAAGTTGTCCCACGTGGGGCCCGCAGTTTTAATCCCCATTTTACAGATGAATTATCTGAGGCACAGAGAATTGAAGTGACTTACCCAAAGTCACGCAGTACACAAGTGGCAGAGGTGGAATTAGAACCCATGACCTCTGACTCCCAACCCTATAATAATAATAATAATAATGTTGGTATTTGTTAAGCGCTTACTATGTGCAAAGCACTGTTCTAAGAGCTGGGGTAGGTACAAGGTAATCAGGTTGTCCCAGGAGGGGCTCACAGTCTTCATCCCCATTTTACAGATGAGGGAACTGAGGCCCAGAGAAGTGAAGTGACTGGTCCAATGTCACACAGCTGACAAGTGGTGGAGTAGGGATTTGAACCCACGACCTCTGAATCCAAAGCCTGTGCTCTTTCCACTGAGCCATGCTGCTTCCCCTATGCTTTTTCCACTAAGCCTCTCAAGGTATTTAACTTCTCCGTGCCTCAGTTTCCTCATCTATAAAATTGGGGTTTAGTACCTGTTCTCCCCCCTAGTTAGACTATGAGCAACATATGGGACAGGGACGGTGTCTTTACCCAATTATTTTCTATATACTTCAGCCTCTTAGTGCAGTGCTTGGCACTTAGTAAATACTTAACAAACAATGCAACAGCTTATGGGAGTGGAATGTGTCTACTGACTCTCCCAAGCTCGGCGTTGAGTGTTCAGCAATCAATGCCACTGGTTGAATGATTGAACACTATTATTATTATCATTATTAATAAAAAGTGTGGAGTTGGAGTCTAAGCTCCCTCCTGTTTCCCAACTGCCACCAGGTGTTCTGAGAGATAATAATAATAATAATAATATTGGCATTTATTAAACACTTACTATGTGCAAAGCACTGTTCTAAGCACTGGGGAGGTAACAAGGTGATCAGGTTGTCCCACGGAGGGCTCACAGTCTTAATCCCCATTTTACAGATGAGGTAACTGAGGCGCAGAGAAGTGAAGTGACTTGCCCAAAGTCACACAGCTGACAAGTGGCGAAGCCGGGATTTGAACTCATGACCTCTGACTCCAAAGCCTGGGCTTTGGAGAGATGCACAGACCCTTATTGAGGGGATGCAGTCAGTTCTTGGGCAGCGCAGCAAGGTGGCCTAGTGGATAGACCATGGGACTGAGAGTCAGATGACTTGGGTTCTCATCCTGCTCCGCCACTTTTCTGCTGTGTGACCTTGGGCAAGTCGCTTAACCTCTCTCTGCATCAGCTACCTCATCTGTAAAACGGGGGTTAAAATTGTGAGCCCCACGGAGGACAGGGATTGTGTCCAATCTGATTATCTCGAATGTACTCCAGCATTTAGTATAGTGTCTGGAACATAGTAAGCACTTAACAAATACCATAAAAAAAAAATTGGACAGGCGCATTTTGAAATCTGGGGAAAGACTGGCATTTGTCCCCTTGCTTCAGATCAACTCCCCTGAAATGATCCAGAATATCCACTGCAAAATTGCCTACTCTTTGACTTTGCTTCCACTTGCAAACTGCTCTCACTACCAAGGAGGCAAATGTCCCTTTAACTGTTCCATGTTGTTATTCCAGAAAATTTTCCCCAAATCTGGCCTTTTTTTTGGCAATCCATCTTGACCCATTGTTGCCTTCAGGGAATGGTAAGACATGCAAGTTGCGTGCAGCCAATTAATCAGAAGTAAGTTCTGTAGTGTTATCACTCCTCTCTAGGTTCCAATATGTCAGAATGTGAAATGGAAATACAATAGACTAAGAAGCAAATTAAAATCACCGATAAACATGAGAGCAGGAAGCAGGAATTGATCCTACCCCCCTGGAGGCTCGACAACTTTTTAGAGTCTAAAACTGAAATAGCTTTTAATCATTTTCCCAGGGAACTGAGAAATATTTGGTTTAGGCTGGTGGAGAGCACCATCAAGATAATGCTTTAGGTGGCAATAGTCTACTGTCCCGAACTCAAGAATTTTGACTATTGCTTGGTATTTCCAAAGCACTTAATATTTTCATATTGTACTTTTTAATCATTGGTTACGAGAGATTCCCTCTCATCTCAGAGATTTAAGTCACCCTAACCTATTGTTATGAGGAGTGGTAAAAATGAGGCGATGTGAAGATGTAAAATTTTGTGATCTCCCAGACTCAGCGGTTCGCAAATCTCCGAATGGTATTCAGAGGACTGAACGATAAATCAGCCATTTCTTCCAGAGTAAACCATTTCCATTCGTACTATGTTGTTTTTAGTACAAAAAATCCTATACTGTTAATCATCAATTTGTATGGAATTTCTTTCCTATTTCACCTCACAACATATAATAATAATAATAATGATGGCATTTATTAAGCACTTACTATATGCAAAGCACTGTTCTAAGTGCTGAGGGGATACAAGGTGATCAGGTTGTCCCACAGGGGGATCACAGTCAATCCCCATTTTACAGATGAGGGAACTGAGGCCCAGAGAAGTTAAGTGACTTGCCCAAAGTCGCACAGCTGACAGTTGGCAGAGCCGGGATTTGAACCCATGACCACTGACTCCAAAGCCTGGGCTCTTTTCCACTGAGCCATGCTACTTCTCTAAAATAAACATATCTGTGAGAAGCGCTTGAGAAGGGAGTGAGGGGGGTCACAAGGAGGTCAATAATTTATCCAAGATCACTGAACAGGCGAACAGCAAAGACTTGTTCTTGTCTCTCCCACTGCTGATCTATTGCTCATATCCTTCCTCCTGCTTGGGACTATTTCCCACTTCTCATCTGGCAGTCTGCTGCTCTTCCCAATCAATAATAATAATAATTGAGCACTTCGTGCAGAACACTGTACTGAACACTTGGGAGAGTATAATAAAACAGTTGGCTGACACATCACCTGCCTGCAAGGAGCTTCCAGTCTCTGTCTTCAAGCACTTCTGAAGTGATATCACCTCCTGGAAGTCTTTTGGGCTTATTCTCTGATCTTCAAATAATAATAATGGCATTTGTTAAGCACTTACTATGTGCAAAGCACTGTTCTAAGTGCTGGGGGGGATACAGGGTGATCAAGTTGTCCCACGTGGGGCTCACAGTCTTAATCCTCATTTTACAGATGAGGTAACTGAGGCTCAGAGAAGTTAAGTGACTTACCCAAGGTCACACAGCAGACATGTGGCAGAGCCGGGATTCGAACCTATGATCTCTGACTCCAAAGCCCGTGCTCTTTCCACTGAGCCACGCTGAGATTATTATTATCAGTTTATTACAGATTATTAGACTATTACAGATTATTAGGCCCAGTGCGGCTCAGTGGAAAGAGCCTGGGCTTTGAAGTCAGGGGTCATGGGTTTGAATCCCGGCTCTGCCAATTGTCAGCTGTGTGACTTTGGGCAAGTCACTTAACTTCTCTGTGCCTCAGTTCCCTCATCTGTAAAATGGGGATAAAGATGTGAGTCCCCGTGGGACAACCTGATCTCCTTGTAACCTCCCCAGCGCTTAGAACAGTGCTTTGCACATAGTAAGCGCTTAATAAATGCCATCATTATTATTATAACAGATTACATTATTACAGATGAGGTAACTGAGGCACAGAGAAGTTAAGTGACTTGCCCAAAGTCACACAACTGACAATTGGCGGAGCCGGAATTTGAACCCAGGACGTCTAACTCCAAAGCCCGTGCTCTTTTCCACTGAACCACACTGCTTCTTTAGCCACGCTGCTTCTCTACTACTTGTAGGTGCTCAGCAAATGGTATTGACTGATGACTGGAATCCACACCTCCTGAAATCTAGCCCTTTTTCTTTTTTCTGGTACACACTGCCTCTAAAAATAATCAGTATATGTTGGATATCTCTCACATTGTAGGCAATAAAAAAACCTGTATCGTGCTTTCTTGGTTCAATTTTTCTTCCTGGTGGATGCTGAAATCATGTTCCTGGACGAGCATTAGATTTTCTGGTGCTTCAATAACAGAAGAGATAATAGGTCGTATTGCTGCCTCCTGAGAAACTGCGAATGAGAAATCACAGCTAATATGGAGATATTTCCAAGAAAGGTTGCTGAGGATTTATGCTCATGCTGATGGAGACTAATTATCAAGGGAACTTATTGAATGAAGCAGTTCGCTTGTTAGAAGAAAGACAATACTGAATTTAAAGCACTATTATCGAAATAGAGACATTGGTAATTCAAGATGTTTGCAGAATGGGAAGAAAAGATTTAAACTGAAGCTTTCTTTTAAATAGTATTTGTTAAGTGCTTACAATGTATGGAGTGCTATTCTAACTGCTGGGGTACATGCAAGCTTATCATGTTGAACAAAGTTACTGTCCCACATGGGGATCACAGTCTTATTTTATTTTTTATTTTTTGCTATTTTAAGCTTACCATTTTCATTCTGAATTTGCTTCTATGCTGAACTCTGGCTAAAATTTCCAGTTGCTGTTTAGCTATTCGGCGGACACTAAAACCCGGCTTTTTGGTAATAGTACATTTTGGATGCATTGAACCGTCCCAACGGGAAACCTAGCTCAAAGATTTTTCTCTAACGTTTTGAAATTTTTAAGGAATTGAAGGGAAACAGAAGAAGAAGGAGCTTTCTACCTTAAAGATGGGACTCTGGGGCTCTGATATAAAATGTCACAGCCTGATTCTGGGAGCTGTGAAGAACTCTCTCAGCTGGCCCACTTCATTCCCAGAACATTGTCCAGAACAGTAATAATTATAATAATAATTATGGCATTTATTAAGTGCTTACTATGTGCAAAGCACTGTTCTAAGTGCTGGTAGCAGAGAGGTTTCATGTCTATGAAGAGCAGTTTTACTGCATTACCAGAATGAGGGAGGCAGCTTGACAAGTGAATGAATGAACGAATGAATGGTTCAATGATATTCGTTGAGCATTTCCTGTGTCCAGAGCACTGTACTAAGTGCTTGGGAGAGTACAAGACAATAAAGTTGATAGATTCTCATGGAACTTTCCTCTGAGGGACTAATAAAGTGGTACTATCTTTGGACACCTTTGCCATACTTACAACAAAGCATTTTTCAACATTGACACCTTGTCCCCAGTCTAAAGATGAGTGGGGTCACTCCACAATGCCTTACAGAAGCCAGAAGCAGGTGTCAGTTCTAAACTTGCCAGCAAAATTAATAGAAAAAGCTCTTTTCAGTAGGTTTTATCACTTCCTCGCTAACACCCAAACCAAATTAAAATAGCTGAACTCCATTCTGGATGTACTACTTTCTGAGCATCCATAAACATTTGGATCATCCAGGATGGGAAGTTTGCTAGGCTGGCCCACCATTCACTTGCTTTTAACATAATTTTTGGCACCTCCCTCCAAAATGTGTTTACCCTCAAATGGCTTCCTCCACTTGGTTAACAATCTTTCAGGGTTGTCCACGAGTTGGTAATAGCACTTGAGCAAATGCTGTTGAAGGACATGTTAAAAATGGCTCAATAGCTAGACAGCAGACACCTTTCTTTAAATCTCCACTCAACAGAAACAGCTAGAAAGAGACTGATCAGGGTGAGAAAGTGTCTGTTTCGGATGGTTTTTAAGATCCGCCATGCCGTGGCCTCTTATCATAAATGCCAACTGTGCTAAAACACAAAATGTCACGTCCATAAAATACTGCATATGGCCATCCAATTAGACTAGACTGCCCCTCTTAAAGGAATATTGCCACTCATAGATCTAATTGCTTCCAATAGAATGGAAATTTTTCCTCCCTCTTGTATACATTTGACATCATTTAGGAACAGTAGCTTTCTGTGATTAATACTCTCTTCAGTTAGAACACTGGAATCTGATTTTAATGTCCAGAGTGTCCACTGAAATGGCAATTGTAAATATTCCCGAGGAAGAAAATGCTGAAAGAATTTTGCCAAACATTACTGCAAAAATGGCATACCCATAATGTTGGTTGGGCTTAAATTCGCTATTATCTGTCAGAATGGCTACATATCTGTCAAGGGGACTGAACAGGTGCAGGAAGTACAGTAGGTGAATATTATTGCAAAAATGCCAGTGAGTTTGATCAGGTACCGTGCTGCTGAAGAAGATATGCCTGGAATTTTTCAAGGAAAGTAGGCTCTGTCTTAGAAGGGGTTCCAATTGTCCCACATTCTCTGTGCAGCAGGCAGTGGACAAAAATTCCCTGCCTTATGTGACAGCCAGTTCCATACTGAATCTACAATAAGCTGAAATTTGTGTGTGTCACAATAGCTTTGGGCAATACCCAAAATAACCAAACTGTCAACTAGGCCACTGGAGAGAAGCCAAAATGCACTGCTAATGTGTCTGTGTGAGTATAGGGAATGACATATGCCTTTTCCAAGAGTATTTTTCCAAAGGGACGAAGGGACACACGAATGTCACAGAGGAGGCGGCCAGATCAGGAGATGAGGGGGAGATGAAAAGAGAGAGAAAAGAGAAATAAAGAGTGAGAGACAGAGAGATAGCGACAGAGACCAACAGAGGCAATGATAGGTTCCATGATGGATTGGCTCATGACAATAAGTTATGGCAAAACCTTCAAGAATGATCCAATAAATGAGTGGTTTATAGTCTACAAATTGTCTACATAGTTTTCTTTTTTTTTTTTGATGGTGACATTCGAACAAGTAGCCCCCTCCTACCTCACCTCACTACTCTCCTCCTATAACCCAGTCTGCACATTTCACTGCTCTTATGCCAACCTTCTCACTGTACCTCAATCTCAGATACCAGAGAAGCAGCATGGCTTAGTGGAAAGAGCCCTGGCTTTGGAGTCAAAGGTCATGGGTTCAAATCCAGGCTCTGCCATTTGTCAGCTGTGTGACTTGGGGCAAATCACTTAACTTCTCTGGGCCTCAGCTACCTCATCTGTAAAATGGGGATTGAGACTGTGAGCCTCCTGTGGGACAAAGTCATCACACTGTAACCTCCCCAACGCTTAGAACAGAGCTTTGCACGTAGTAAGTGCTTAATCCATGCCATCATTATTATTATCTCATCTGCCTCACCACTCACCTCTTGTCCACACCCCACTTCTGGTCTGGAATGCCCTCCCTCTTCATATCCAACAGACAATTACTCTCCCCACCTTCAAAACCTTATTAAAGGCACAACTCCAAGAGCCCACCCCTGACTAAGCCCACGTTTCCTCTTTACCCACACCCTTCCATGCCACCTTGACTTACTGCTCCCTTAATTCATCCCCCTATCAGTCCCACAGCACTTATGTACATGTCTGTAATTTTATTTATTTATATTAGTGTCTTTCTCCCCCTCTAGACTGTAAACTCACTGTGGGCAGGGAATATATCTGTTATACTGTTTCTTGTACTCTCCCAAGCACTTAGTACAGTGCTCTGCACACTATAATTGACTGACTGACTTATTAAGCGCTTACTACGTGCCTAGCACTGTACTGGGGTAGATACTAGTTGATCAGATCTGAAACATTCACTGTCCCACATGGAGCTCTTGGTCTAAGTGGGAGGGAGAAAAGCAATTGGATTCCCATTTTACTGATGAGGAAACTGAAGTACAAGAGCAGGTAAGTGACTTGCAAAGCAGACAAGTGGCAGAGCCAGGATTAGAACCCAGACTGTTTGACTCCAACACTATTTCCACTAGACCACGCTGCTCCTCCAGCAGACTGGAGACCAGGGGATTGTAATAATAATAATAATAATTGTGGTACTTGTTAAGCAGGCAGGATCCTATGTAGGGTCTAGACTGGCTCCAGGGTCCCTATGTGTTGGCCAGGGAAGCCGATGTCAGTTCCAACAGACCTCTAGGGAGGCCTGGGTGGACCCAAATGGACTTGCTGAGCTCACACTAAGCCATTTTACTGGTTCTAAATTAACTACCAGTGTTGGACTGGAAAGGCCTTCTGGCGTCAGAATTATGTTGCTGCAACAGCTTATCGGAACAACCACAGCTTGGCCTGCATGGATCTGTCCAACTTAGTGGAGAACAGGCTTCCTGAAGGAAAAGTAAGGGCTACTAGTTTGTGGGAGCAGGAAGTAGAGGCAGTGTTCTTAGTGCTAGGGTTGGACAATTTCAGTTGGACACAGACCCTGTCCCACATAGGGCTCACAGTCTTAATTCCCATTTTACGGATGAGGTAACTGAGGCACAGAGAAGTGAAGCGATTTGCCAAAGATCACACCTCGGATCGTGTTCTAGCCACTAGGCTACTCTGCTTGGGTGGCACTTTCCTCCAGAGCTCATCCAGTTACCTGATCCAGGGGCAAGAGGGATGGGATCTGTGGAAGGAGTTCCCCCAGCAGAGATGGAGACTTGAATGGGGGGCGGTGACGGGGAACCCAACATCAAGACCTCTGTCTGGGCTCATTGTGGCCAGGGAATGTGGCTGTTTCTCAGTTATGTTGTATTCTCCCAAGTGCTGAGTACAATGCTCTGCACACAGGAAGTGCTCAATAAAGACAACTGAATGAATGGATGGACACTGCTGTCATCTTGAACAGAGAAGAGGAGCTGGATGAAAAACTCAGGTTGCAACGACGCTGGCTCCTTGGGCCAAGGAATTGCATAGTGGACGGCGAAGATGCTGGGAGAAGGCAGGGGCCGGGGTGTTCTCTCAGTTGGGCATGGAGAGTTTCAGCTGCTGCCACCACTACTGCCAAACTGCATCACAATCTCCCTGTCTAGGCCAGTGCAGCCAACCCCAAAAAGAGAGGGGGTGTAGGCGCGCCATTTCCTCCCCTCTGCATCCTCCAGAACTGACTGGGGAGCAGACTAGAGTCAGCACAGTGTCAGATTCCATCATATTAAGCGTCATTGCCACTCGTCTGTGGCGTGACCTTGGCCAAGTCAAACTTCACTTCTCTGTGCCTCAGTGACCTCATCTAGAAAATGGGGATTAAGACTGTGAGCCCCACGTGGGTCATGGACTGTGTCCATATACCCCAGAGCTTAGTACAGTGCCTGGCACTAAACTTTAAAAAGAATAAAAGAATAAAAGTCTTTTAAAAGAAAGACTGGCAGATATCAGTCACAGGGGACGTGGTGCCACATTGGATCATGATTCCACCCCTTCTACTGGATCTGATAGGATGCCCAGAGAATTTGTAACCCAGACTCCTCTCATAATAATAATAATAATGATGGCATTTGTGAAGCGCTTACTATTTGCAAAGCCCTGTTCTAAGTGCTGGGGAGGATACAAGGTGATCAGGTTGTCCCACGTGGGGCTCACAGTCTTCATCCCATTTTACAGATGAGGTCACTGAGGCCTAGAGAAGTGAAGTGACTTGCCCAAAGTCACACAGCTGACAAGTGGCGGAGCTGGGATTTGAACCCATGACCTCCGACTCCCAAGCCCAGGCTCTTTCCACGGAACCACGCTGCTTCTGCTCTCATGTAAATTGTGCCCCTGAAGCATGCCTGACAGAGCCAGAGAGTGAGAGACAGAGGGACCCCGAGAGAGGGGAATAAAGAGCAGTAGCCATTCTCCATTCTTCTTGACCCTGGTGATCTGCTCAATGATCTGGCAGGAAGAAAATGTCTCCTCACAAAATCGTTGCACCACTGTTGTCACAGAAATGAAATTCCCCTTTAATAATAATAATAATGATAGGATTTATTAAGTGCTTACTATGTGCAAAGCAATACAGTGCTTAGAACAGTGCTTTGCACATAGTAAGTGCTTAATAAATGCCATTATTATTATTATTATTATTATTGTTCTAAGCACCTGGGAGGTTACAAGGTGACCAGGTTGTCCCACCTGGGGCTCACAGTCTTCATCCCCATTTTACAGATGAGGTAACTGAGGCCCAGAGAAGTGACTTGCCCAAAGTCACACAGCTGACAAGTGGGGAGGTTACAAGGTGATCAGGTTGTCCCACCTGGGGCTCACAGTCTTCATCCCCATTTTACAGATGAGGTAACTGAGGCCCAGAGAAGTGACTTGCCCAAAGTCACACAGCTGACAAGTGGTGGAGCCAGGATTTGAACCCATGACCTCTGACTCCCAAGCCCGGACTCTTTCCACTGAGCCACGCTACTTCTCTTGTCTACTTCTTTCCAACAGATAATGTGCAAATGCCCGAGGGGAGCCCGGCTCATTTCGAAGACTCGGGACTAGTCTACTACAGGAAGTAGCCCAGAGGGCTGAGGCGAAAGTCATGGATCCAGTGTCCTACAGAGAAAGAAAATAGTACAGGGTGAAAAACCCAGCTAATCTTTGAAGGGGTATCCTCACCATTCCTGACAAAAAGTTTAGATTAAATGACTTTATCTCCCGGAACGCAAGCCCTCCCCTCAGAGGACGAGTGAGTGAATTAAAGTGGCATCCACAATCCAGTCAGATGGCTTGAAGGACAGTCTGGGCCTCGTGGGGAAAATATGAAACTAGATGCAGAGTGACCACTGGTGAAACGGCTCGCCCCTCCAGACGGCAAACAGCCTTCCCAGCCATCAGAACAAGGTGAAATGTGGCCTGACAAGATTTGCAAATTGATCAGGCCCGTGCCCTGGGTCTCCCCAAGCTTAGAAGGTCCCAATTAAACTATTCAAGTAATTGGCTTTCTGCTTTATAATTCCAGCCCTGTCATGAGGCAGAGCACAATGATGCCTTTCAAAACTTACAAAGGCAGGAGAAATCATCTTTTCTTATTAAGTTATCACTGCTGATGTCAGTCAACAGAGAGGCAGCAATATAAAGTCCCTACTATGTACAAGCAAAACACAGCTGAAGGGTGTTTTTTTTTTAAATTGTGTTTCTGCCCAAAACAAACCTTCAAAGGCTCACTTTTTTAAACCAAATATCATCTGGAATTAAAGGTCCACGAACAGACAAGATTTCTTGGTGAGATTGAGACATTTGACAGCTCAAATGGGAGATTCATCAAGAAGGCATTGATTTCGAGCATTAGCTGGAGTATACAAACACTTATAAATATTGTATGCAGAAGACTAGCTGCACTTAGATTGATGATTAATAGGTCTGTTCTTAGTAATCTATCCTGTCTCTTTTGCATGGGGAAAGCAATTAGAAACACATTTCCGACTATCCCAGACAGACTTTAGATGCCACGCAGCATAAAATTGAAATTTTAGAATACGCACTTTGCAGGGTCTAATAATTGCTGCTCTAGTCACCACATTATAATAACACCTAGGGGACCCTAGAAAGCTGGCAAGAACACAATTGGACATACCTTTCATTCTTCTGATATTCATTTTTGCAGGGCCTACAGAATTGTTTTACTTGGGTAAAAATGACTTGACGCAGGGGAAAAAAATGATCCCAGACACACAGGTGTCCTGAATGACCTTATTTTAACATTAGTTCTGACCCGAACTCTTTCCTATCCCAGTCCTAACGCTCACCCCAAATTTATCCTACCTACACCTTAAGCAAAGTCTTAACAGAGAAGCAGTGTGGCTCAGTGGAAAGAGCTCGGGCTTTGGAGTCAGAGGTCATGGGTTCAAATCCCGGCTCCGCCAATTGTCAGCTGTGTGACTCTGGGCAAGTCACTTAACTTCTCCGTGCCTCAGTTACCTCACCTGTAAAATGTGGATTAAGACTGTGAGCCCCCCACCCCCCAGTCCGTGGGACAACCTGATCACCTTGTAGCCTCCCCAGTGCTTAGAACAGTGCTTTGCACGTAGTAAGTGCTTAATAAATGCCCTATAATAAGGAACCACAGGCTTACAGGGAAGAGAATGAAGCAGAACTGAGAAAATAGACTCTACTGCCAAATTTTAAAGGGTTATTATTAGAAGCTATGTAGAAAATTGATTTTTAAAATATGAATAACACCTTTATCATGTCCTCCAGAGGGTTTATCAGCAAGCCTATGATAAAATAAGCCAAAGATTATCAATCAATTGTAACTCACTCTGGGATCCAAGCTGTCAAACAAAGTTTCTGGCCAAAAAAATGCTATTATTATCAGCATCATCTCATTGCTTTTTTATGATATTTCTTAAGTGATTACAATATGCCACACAATATACCAAGCACTGGGGCAGATACAATATAATCAGATTGGACACAGTCCATGTCCCACATGGGGCACACAGCTTTAATCCCCATTTCACAGATGATGTAACTAAGGCACAGATAAATTAAATGACTTGCCCAAAGTCAAACAGCGGAATAGTGGTGGAGCTGGGATTAGAACCCAGGTCCTCCAACTCCCAGCCCATGCTTTTTCGACTAAGGCCACACAACTTCTCGTGTAGTTTATATATTGCTTACATATGGCTTATATAGCCTTAAAATATAAACATTTACGTCAAGCCAGTGATCTTGAAGTGCATTCATCATATAAGAAGCTCATAGAATAGCATTAACTTAATTATATTTTTGGTTTATTTGAGCTCATTTTTTTAAAAAGGGGATTTTTACAGTCTAAACACCGTCTCTTTGGTATGATAAAGGTTGGAATAAAAATTGCAAAGAGAAGTAATATTAACTCTTAATCTTATCAACATAACCCCTGTCAGTGCCTAAATAACTTATCATGACTAATGAGTGGTATTTGTTAAGCACTTACTATGTGCCTAGCACTGTGTTAAGTAAGCCCTGGGGTAGACAAAATATAATCTGATCTGTCCTAATCACTAAACAACATGCTATTCTCCATTTTAGGGGGAGGGAAAACAAATATTTAATCTCCATTTTTCCATTGAGGAAATTGAGGCACAGAGAAGTTAAGTGAATTGTCCAAGGTCTCACAGCAGACAAGTGGCAGGGCTGGGATTGGAACCCAGGTGTCCTGACTCCCAGTCTTGCGTGCTCTTCCCTAGGCCACAAAAAAGGTAACAGTAGCAGAAGAGATGATATGAACCTTACATCATTGATCATTGGAAAACAGCATGGCCTAGTGGAAAGAGGCCTGGGGGTCTGGGGACCTGCATTCGAATCCCAACCCTGCCACTTGTTGGCTGTGTAACCTTGGTCAAGTCACTTAACTTCTCTGTGCCTCAGTTATCTCATCTGTAAAATGGGGATGAAGACTGTGAGCCCCATGTGGAACACGGACTATGTCTGACCTGATTTTCCCCCTCTAGACTGTAAGCTCGTTGTGGGCAGGAAGCATACCTACCAGCTCTGTTATATTGTTCTCTCCCAAGCGCTTAGTATGGCGCTCTGCACACAGTGAGCTCTCAATACATGTGATTGATTGGTTGATTGACTGATCAATCTTTCTTCACTCATCAGACGCAGAAAATTCTTTCAGGTTTTGCATTGTCCATTATCAGAATGTCCTGACAGATTTTCTCAGTCAAGCTGTGATGGAAGCTTGGTGCTTGTAGAACAGTTAAATCACTGAAATTGAGCTCAAATCACTCAGTGTGGCCTAGAGAAGCAGCCTAGCCTAGTGGCTAAATCACGAGCCTTGGAGTCAGAAGGCCCTGGGTTCTCATCCTGACTTTGCCATTTGCCTGCCTTGTGACCTTGGACAAATCACTTGTAACTTCTCTGGGTCTCAGTTTCCTCATCGGTAAAATGGGAATTAAAACTGGGAGTCCCATGTGGGACAGAGTCTGTGTCCAACCTTATTAGCTTGTATCTACTCCAGTGCCTGACACATAGTAAACATTTAACAAATACCAGTAAAAAAAAAAAAAAAAAAAGGTTCCATGACTGTTACTGGGTGGTAAATTAAGTCCTTTAGGAGGGGCAGTAACCCTTTTAAACTGCTAATGGACTGATTAGTGTATCACTGTCATCAATCAATAGCATTTTTTGAGTGTTTACTGTGTGCAGAGCACTGTACTAAGCACTTGGGAGAGTACAAATAACCGACTTGGTAGACACAGTCCATGCCCACAGAAAACTTAAAGTCTGGTATGCACAATGAGGGCAGCCAAACATTTAATGAGCTAGTCCAGCTGGTGATCAGATGAAACTTTGGGAAATTTGAGTTGCTATGTAAAGGGAGAGAATGCCATGGCACTTAATAGAGGAAAGAGAGAAACTCAGCCTAGAAGAACACAAATGTCTAAGATGCCAGGCAAGGGGAGATAATTATTATTATCATTATTATTAATAATAATAACAATAATAATAATAATGATGTTTGTCAAGCGTTTGCTATATGCCAACCACTGGGACAGATACAACATATTCAGTTCAGCTACAATCTTTGAAATTAATTTGGGATGGAAGAAGACCTGGAGGCAGGAGAACATTCTGGGTAAATTTCAATTCTCCTTGCCCTTGTAGTTTCATTTCCTTCTGACTGATGGTGAAATATTAACTTTCTAGGGCTCTTTTATTGCAGATCTTTTAATGGTCCACAACTCTAGGCAGGCCAGGAAACCCAAGAAAGCTTATAAGACTTTAGGGACCTGTCACGGAGAAAAAACAATTCAAACAGTTTGGCTAGTTTTGTCCCTCAAATAATAATACTGTGGCCCTGATTGTTGACAACTGAGCCTTTCCGGACTTTGAAGGGCCACCTTCGTGATCTCAGTCTTCTGCCTCACTCTTGAACTTGGATTTAAACCCTTTATTCACACCACCCTCAACTCCACAGCACGCACGCACATATATGTTATTTATTTATTTCAATTATTTCCCCTGTCTATCAATCAATCGATCAATCAATCAATTGTATTTATTGAGCATTTACTGTGTGCAGAGCACTGTACTAAGCGCTTGGGAAGTACAAGTTGGCAACATATAGAGACAGTCCCTACCCAACAGTGGGCTCACAGTCTAAAAGGGGGAGACAGAGAACAAAACCAAACATACTAACAAAATAAAATAAATAGAATAGATATGTACAAGTAAAATAAATAAATAAATAGAGTAATAAATATGTACAAACATATATACATATATACAGGTGTTGTGGGGAAGGGAAGGAGGTAAGATGGGGGATGGAGAGGGGGACGAGGGGGAGAGGAAGGAAGGGGCTCAGTCTGGGAAGGCCTCCTGGAGGAGGTGAGCTCTCAGTAGGGCCTTGAAGGGAGGAAGAGAGCTAGCTTGGCGGATGGGCAGAGGGAGGGCATTCCAGGCCCGGGGAATGACGTGGGCCGGGGGTCGATGGCGAGACAGGCGAGAAAGAGGTATGGTGAGGAGATTAGCGGCAGAGGAGCGGCTGGTGTGGGGTGGGCTGTAGAAGGAGAGAAGGGAGGTGAGGTAGGAGGGGGCGAGGTGATGGACAACCTTGAAGCCCAGGGTGAGGAGTTTCGGCCTGATGCGAAGATTGATTGGTAGCCACTGGAGATTTTTGAGGAGGGGAGTAACGTCCAGAGCGTTTCTGGACAAAGACAATCCGGGCAGCAGCATGAAGTATGGATTGAAGTGGAGAGAGACAAGAGGATGGGAGATCAGAGAGAAGGCTGATGCAGTAGTCCAGGCGGGATAGGATGAGAGCTTGAACGAGCAGGGTAGCGGTATGGATGAAGAGGAAAGGGCAGATCTTGGCAATGTTGCGGAGCTGAGACCGGCAGGTTTTGGTGACGGCTTGGATGTGAGGGGTGAATGAGAGAGCGGAGTCGAGGATGACACCAAGGTTGCGGGCTTGTGAGACGGGAAGGATGGTAGTGCCGTCAACAGAGATGGGAAAGTCAGAGAGAGGGCAGGGTTTGGGAGGGAAGACAAGGAGTTCAACAGACAAGCTCAAAATCGTGCTGTTCCAAGCTGGGCAAATGGCCACCCTAATAGATTGGCTATCTTTTCTCAGTTTAGAATTTCTCCTCAGTCTGGTCTTCCTCCCTTGAGTGGGGAAGTCAGAGAGAAAAGCCTGAAGTTGAGTCTCTCCTCAGAACTCGTATGTCCCTCTTTCTCCTCATTCTTCTCCCTAAATATGGCAGCTGCCACAACTTGCTAGCCCTGCTGTTACCCAATAGAGGCCCTATCCCTCCTCGGGACTAATGAATCAAGGGATTTTCAATGCAGTAGTAAGGAACCGAAAAAGAGTATCCCTAAGCAATTAACCCAAGAAGCACAATAACTTACCATTCCATTAGCATAGTTCTTCCTTAAGCACTGCAGGCACTGCAGATAACATTCTGCCGATGCAGGAGAAATATTTCAGAAGATGTTCTTCTTAATTTCTGCTTGGCAGAAATAAATGCAGAGGGCTTCGAGCACTCAGGATACGCTTACTGGCACAATTTCCAAGCATGGGCTATTCCTCTGCATTTTACGTTTTCTAAAAATCTATCATTTGAAGTAACATTATAAAGCAATCGGAAGAAGACAGTTAAGAGCAGATGGCTTTAAGTCCACTTTTGAGTTAAGGTATAAAACCCAAAGAGGAAAAAGGTCTACTTGAAAAATACGATTACATGCCCAGTACAATTAAATAAAAATGATCGGCTGTTTTACCAGATTATTATATAAAGTCTAATCTGGAGGGTGCTGTAGGAAATCGTTGTCACCCAATCAATCAATCGACAGCATTTATTAAGCACGTACTGTGTGCAGATCACCATACTAAGTTCTTGGGAGACTATAACATAACACGACAGAGCTGGTAGACACATTCCCTGCCCACAAGGACTTTATTCACTGAGGAGTAAAATAATCATTATTTCAAATTCTTCCATTGCTTTGAAAATTCAATTTCCAGAGAAAACTCATCAGTACTCTGAAAGGTGGATGAGAGGCTATCTGGTTAAATTATGTTGAAGTTCAAAATTTTAACATTTTTCTTGTCATTTCACGTATTCCCCAGCCTGGAAATCCCTTCTCCGACAAATCCGCCAGACCACAGCTCTCCTAATCTTCATGTTGCTTCAGAAAGCGTTCATTGATTAGCACTCCACACACTACTAGAGTCAAGCCAACACATACCCTTAGTGCTGTGTACTTCAATCCTTTCCCCAGCCTTTATGTACATGTATCCATTTTTATTTATTCATATTTATTTATATTTTCCCATGCACTCAATGCATTTGTTCAATTGATTCATCCTCAAGGGCCTGTACGGCTCTCAGCTTTTAACTTATTTTCCCTCTGGCTGTCACAACCTAAAAACCATTCTCATCTGATTCTGCCAAGACCTCCTGCCCCGGTTTTGCCATCTCTGTGAAGCACCATGGTCTAGGGAAAAGAACACAGGCCTGGAAGAAATAGGACCTGGGTTCTAATCCCCCATCTGCTACGTACCCACTGTGTGATCTTTGTGCGGATCACTTAATGCCTCTTTGCCCTATGCGCTGTGTTCCTTCATCTGCAAAATTCGGATTCCATACCTGTTCTCCTTCCTACTTAGATTGTGAGCCCTATGTGGGATCCGATGATCCGGTGTCTGCCCCGGGTCTTTGCTCCTGGCAAGTAGTAAGCGCTTAACGAATACCATAAAAGAAAAAAAAGGGAGAAAGTGTGAAGTGAGACTGTGAGACAGTCTTCTAGACTTTGAGCACACTGTTGGGTAGGGACTGTCTCTGTAAGTTGCCAACTTGTACTTTCCAAGCGCTTAGTACAGTGCTGTGCACACAGTAAGCGCTCAATAAATACGACTGATTGATTGATTGATTGAAGTGAGAGCCAGGTTGACCAGACCTGCATCTAAGACTCCCTACATACCAGTGGTGCTCCTCTTCCCATTTTACAGATGATGGAACTGGGGCACAGAGAAAGTCACACAGCAGACATGAGGTGGAGTTGGGATTAATAATAATAATAATAATAATAATAGTGGTATTTGCTAAGCACTTACTATGAACCAAGCATTGTTCTAAGTGCTGGGGAAGATAAAAGGTGATCAGATTGTCCCAGGTGAGGCTCACAGTCTTAATCCTCACTTTACAGATGAAGTAACTGAGGCACAGAGAAGTGAAGTGACTTGCCCGAAGTCACACAGCTGACCAGTGGCAGAGCTGGGATTAGAACCCATGACCTCTGACTCCCAAGAATCAATCAGTCAATCAAGGAACACCAAGAACATGTTCCTTCCACTAGGCCACACTGCTTCTCTGCGTGGAATTCAGATCTAGAACTCCTTTTAGCCTGGGACATCCTTCTCCTTTATTCCTACAGTCTATCACTCTTTCGACATTCAAAACCCTCCAAAAATCACCTCTCTTTCAAGAAGTCTTCCCAGACTAAACTCTTCATGTGCCCTCTCTGCCCTTCCCTCTGTTCTACCTACGAACTTGACAGTGTACCTTTAAAGCACTTTGATACTCACCCTAGCCCCACAAAATATTCTTATTCTCTACTATTTCCCCTATCCTTAATCTCTTTTAATGTTTTTCTTCCACTGTAGACTGCACGTTCCACGTGGGCAGAAATCACATCTAACAACTTCCTTATTTTGTACTTACCCAAGAGCTTAGTACAGTGCTCTGCACACAATAAGTACTCAATAAATGCCATTGACTGATGGATTTTTCGACTTTGCTATCCTTCATGCAGCCCCAGCTGAGACAAGATTCCAGTAAATAATAATCGGTCAGTTCCAATGCCGCCAAAGTAGGAAAAAATGTTCAGCTTAATAGACCTCCTTAAAAGTATTTCACTTTGAAAATATGGACAAAGTGTATGTTAGGCAGTTGTATTTTCTGTAAGTGCCTAAAGTTGTATTTTCTGTAAGTGCCTATAAAATATTCTTTCTTTTATAGCTATTATACACACTTACCAAGTGGTTTTTCATTCTCTCTAATGCACTTAATTCTCCATTTTGACTTTTTACCTCTCTCTCCTTAATCACTTGTTCATGGGGGACTTTGCCTTTCATGGTTTTAGTGAATGAATAATGAAAGTGTGTGAATTTTAGTCTGCACTAGGCTCCCAAGTGTTTAGCCAATGGACAGTGTAAAGATTATTTAAAGATACATAAATATCACCAACCTTTACACTTTTAAGCAAGTGCACATGATTTTATTATCTCCTCCAAGACCTTATATTATCAAGAAATGAAAGTAACATCCAACAGAATGCACTAAAATTAGCCTCTTTTCCCATGGCATATTCATATGAGTTAGTAGCTGGTTGGAGCCTACAATTAGATAGTTCCTTTCCCCCTCCATTAGAGTAGTAACAAAGCTGTACTTCGTGTTTCTCCAAAGAGAAGATTCTCAGCTACTGTCTCTGACACCCAGAAAAAAATGAATGAAACTTCACCACAAGACCATGACGTCAGGGAGCCAGGCAAACAGAGTTCAGTAAGGTTAATACCTTCTGTCTGAATTTTAAATCTTGAAGTTGGAAGACTTGGATTAATCTGTATCTACCCCAGAGCTTAGGACAGTGCTTTACACGTAGTAAGCATTTAACAAATACCATAATAATAATTCTAATTTTTATTATTAATAATACGCCTGAGACCAGTCTGAACTGTTTCTTGCCTAAATAAACCAAGGGGCTAACTCAGTCTCCAAGATGGCTGTTCCTGAAGATAGTCAAACTTAAAAAGGCCTACTGTTGTTTTTCCATCTGTTCTTGTATGAAGGGATGGTTTGGCTGGAAATTAAATCTCGCAAATTGAGGCACATGTCCACAGTTCTCGTTCTTCTGCATTTCATCCTGGGCAGGGAACGCGTTCTACCAATTCTATTGCATTGAACCTTCCCAAGCACTAAAAACAGTGTTCTGCACACAGCAAGCGCTCAATACACAGCACTGATTGATTTTGGCCAAACGAAACATGCAGAGAGTTGAAGTTGACCATAAGCAGTTTGCATGAGACTCGGGGATCTGAGAACATTGGACACTGAGCCACAAGTGATGTCAGGTGTGTTAGATCTGGGGAGTGCCATGAAAAGATAGTGTTTTAAGTGATGTTTTGTGGAAGCCTGCTGAGTTTGTTTGCTCTCACTCCCACCAAGGATGTGGTGTTTGTTTATATTGGTCTGAATAATAATAATGATAATAATAATAGCATTTGTTAAGTGCTTACTATGTGCCAAGCACTGCTCTAAGCACTAGGGAGGATACAAGGTAATGAGGCTGTCCCATATGTTGCTCAGTCTTCATCCTGATTGTACAGATGAGGTAACTGAGGCCCAGAGAAGTTAAGTGACTTACCCAAAGTCACACAGCAGGCAAATGGCAGAGTCAGGATTAGAACCCTTGACTTCTGACTCCCAAGCCAGTGCTCTTTCCACTGAGCCAGGCTGCTTCTCTAATGACAGAGCACCCAGTAATGCACAGTTGTAGAGCTGCAGAGCAGACTTGTGTCTCATGCTCAGAAAAGGAGGCCTCTCTCACCACCACTTTCCACCAAAAGTACAGATTCATGCAGTGCCCTTTCAATATTATGTATCTCCATGCCTCGCCCTAAAACAGGGGTGGGAAACAGACACCAAATCACATGACACTGTGAGATCTAGGTAGAAAGGGGGGCTGCTTTTCCCTCCTCCTGTAGGGGATGGGAGAACCCATTCCCTGCGGGAATAAGAGGCTGGCAAGAGCCGGAATCTGAAAACCCAGAGCAGAAGGGCATAATAATAATAATAATAATAATAATAATAATAATTTTGGTATTTGTTAAGCACTTACTATGTGCAAATCACTGTTCTAAGTGCTTGGGGGGATACAAGTTGATCAGGATGTCCCGCGTGGGGCTCACAGTCATCCTCCCCATTTTACAGATGAGGTAACTGAGGCTCCGAGAAGTTAAGTGACTTGCCCAACGTCACATAGCAGACATGTGGCGGAGCCGGGATTCGAACACATGACCTCTGACTCCAAAGCCCGTGCTCTTTCCACTGAGCCACGATGCAACCATTCCAACATCTTAACTAGTTGAATATTTCGCACAAAGAAAACCATTTCAAACTGTAAAATTCATCTTTACTGCACGGGTTGTCCTTCCATTGTTTCCCTTATTTCCATCCAGCAGACTTCAAAGTCTTTGAGAGTTCCTGGCCAACGGGAAAGCTTCTGAAAGGTGCCTGTGAAGGTAAAAGACACCACGTCTCTCCATCAAGAGGAGACCATTACTTCATTCTCAGTGGTCTAAACTACCTCAAAGTCAAATGTCAATTCGCCCATAGAAAGGAACACAAATGCTACTGTTGGAAAAGGCTCAATAATGAACATGAAAAAAGCTTTGAAAATCTGTATTTGGGGCGCTGCCAGAGAAAACTTAAATCGAATATGAATTCTGGCAAAAAAAAAAAAATATCCCCAACAACTTATCAATGCAGGCACCACTTAACGCCACTTCAGACCATGCTAAAATATACCCTGCCATTTCCTGGATTTGCACCAAAAAGGAAGGTAGAAATCTGAAGCAATTGCATGACTAATTCAGGCTTTTACTGAGAGATTTTCTGTTGGCCAGGTGAGTAATATCATCTAAATTCACTCTATAATTCCCACCACTTCCCATTGTCAGGGTAGATGTGGCCATTCAGTCAGTAGTGGTGTGGATAGCTTGGGTGTGGGGAAACTATATTTTACTGAAATGATCTTGTGACTGTGGAGGCAGATAACTTAGTCTGCTCGATTGGGTTAATGTTTTATTCCCAGTTTTGGTTTAGTTTGCGTATAAGTAGGCTGACTCAATCAGACCTAAGTTACGTTAACCTTACTTTTGGGACTGGCCCAGAAGACTGGTCTTTCTCAGAAAAGTATATTTGCCTAGATTTTTGGGTCTCATGCTATCATTCATTCTCCAAATAATATCAACATTTGTTAAGTGTTTACTTTGTTCCTAGCACCGCGGTAGATTCAAGACTGAGCCCCCTTTTTCCTCTCCTCCTCCCCATCCCCTCCGCCCTACCTCCTTCCCACCGCTCTACCTCCCCACAGCACCTGTATATTTGTTTGTACAGATTTATTACACTATTTATTTTACTTGTATGTATTCACTATTCTATTTATTTTGTTAATGATGTGCATCTAGCTTTATTTCTATTTATTCTGATGACGACACCTGTCCACATGTTTTGTTTTGTTGTCTGTCTCCCCCTTCTAGACTGTGAGCCCAGGACCGTCTCTATATGTTGCTCACTTGTACTTCCCAAGTGCTTAGTACAGTGCTCTGCACACAGTAAGCGCTCAATAAATACGATTGAATAAATGAATGAAAGACTAAGGGAGAAGGAAAACAGGCATCATTTCCCCATTTTATCAGAAGAGGAAACTGAGGCCAGAAAAGTTAAGTGACTTCCCAAGGACACATTCAGCCATGTGAGAAGCAATATGTTCTAATGAATAGGACATGGGCCTGTGAGTAAGTGCTTGGGAAGTACAAGCTGGCAACATATAGAGATGGTCCCTACCCTACAGCGGGCTCACAGTCTAGAAGGGGGAGACAGACAACAAAACAAAACATATTAACAAAATAAAATAAATAGAATAAATATGTACAAATAAAATAAATAAATAGAGTAATAAATGCATAGTAAGCCCTTAACAAATACAATAAAAAAAACAGAACAAACAAAAATGTTTTCACTTCTTGAAGCCCTTTGTCCTCTAAGGAAATCCAACAGTAGCTACAATCTCTAGACCCTAGACTGTAAACTCGTTATGGGCTGGGGAAGTGTCTGCAAATTCTGCTAATTCTGTGGTATTGTACTCTCCCAAATATTTCACAGCCAGAATGGTTTAACTCTTTCTAGCAAGATAGGGAAATTCTTTAGAAGTAATTGGATTGCACTGCGTTCTGGGGTAAGGTAATTTTTATTGAAAGGAGCTGGTGATTTGTGGGATCCAGGATAAATAGAATAATGATTTGGGGTGCTTGTTAAGGACTTCCTATGTACCTAATATTGGGGTAGATATAAGATTATCAGGTCAGTCACAGTACCCCCTTCACATGGGGCTCACCGGAAGGAGGAGATGAGGAAAATGAGGCACAGAGAAGTTAAATGACTTGCCCAAATTCACACAGCAGGCAAGGGGCTGTTCCTGACTCAAAGGCCCATGCTCCTTCCACTAGGCCACACTACTTCAGAGGGTCGCACAAGTCACAAATCAAAATGCTTCAAATCTGAATGGCAAAGGAAACATTTTGAAGGGGAAGAGGATGACTGAGGGATAGAGCTATGGAGGGAGGGAGAGAGAGGGTGATTCTGGGAAGCAGGTTGGAGTAACTCAGTCTTCCCAACCCGTTCCTTCAGGAACTCTCATAATCAGTCAACAGATGCAGACACGCTGAAGCTGAGAATTGAAACAATTATCTGACTCATTCAGGGAGGATTTGAAATAGAGAAAGGAGTCATTTTGGCTTGAATTACCCAGATCGATTCCTAGATATCTGCCAAATTTTCATCTCTCCACTGAACTTGTGCCTGGAAGACAGTCCAAACCCGTGTCTTCACCAGCTGAAATGGGGTTCAGATTCTCTCTGGGTCTTTTTTGGTTGCCGGAAAGTGAATTCCTCTGTGTATAATACTCAAGGCTGTTCACTACAGTGGATGAGACTGATACTTCCTCACCAAAGCTGCCAGCCCAGGTCCGTCCACAGATAGCAAATATGCTTAAATAATTTTAGTTCCACTCTTCAGTGTTGTTGAAGAATTCTAGAATGTGAAAAGTATACATTCCTCCCACCCTCCGACAATTTAAAAATAGACTTCCTCATCATTCAAGTTCAGACATTAATGAGTTGCCTACATTCCTGTGGCAACCTTCCTAACCACAGATAGAGCAAACCTCGCTCATTTAAGGGAGATCAATAGTGGTGCACATTTTCCTTCTAGGCAGTCCAGTTTACAACTCACTTTTAATATCATTTAAAAGCACATAAGCAAATCCTACATGACATTTTTATTACCTTTGTAATATCTCAAGTGTAATTTTTGGCAGTAAATACCACCGACGAGGTGTAAGCTGAGAAACGAGAGAAACACCCATGATTTGGGGTATATTTTAGGGACAGCTCAAAGTCTGACAGCCATTTTTGACATCAGCACCTGTGACTGTGCTGATTCAGGCATCGTTTCGACTTTACAAAGACCTTGTAAAGATTACCTTGTATCTACCCCAGCACTTAGAACATTGCTTGGCACAAAGTAAGTGCTTAACAAATACCATAATTATTATTATTATTGTCTAATCCCCACTTATGTATTCTCCCGCAAAGTTTATTACAGTGCTCTACTCAGACTTAACACTTAATGAATACTATTACTGCTACTGTTGCCATAGGATTGATAGACACAAACTTCATCTTTGCAAATCCCTCTTTTTAAAAGAAAAATGTTATTTGTAAAGTGCTTATGCAAGTCAAGCACTGCTCTAAGCATTGAAGTAAAGACAAGGTAATCAACAGCAGAGTGGGGCTCACAGTCTTAATCTCCTTTTTACAGAAGTCGACAGAATACCAAACAAGTGGGACCTGGGACTGGAAACTGTGGACACTTGGGACCAGGGACCAGACTCTCTAGGACTTCATCATGACCATCCCTATCCCATTCTCCCTCCACCCATTCCTTTTCTCCTCTTTCACATCACGTCGAACTCCTCATTCCCAGCTCCGCACCACATCATGATCACTCCCTTCCAATCTGTGCCCACTCACTGCATCACTCCCTCTCTGGTTCCTAATGCATTTTCCTTTCTTTTTATGCAAAATCTGTTCAAATAGTCAAATACAATTAGCACTATTATTATGCTTGTTAAGCGCCAAATATTGTACTAAACTCTGGAGTAGTTACAAGTTAAACAGCTTAGACAAATGGAGATCACAGTCTAAAGAGGAGGGAGTAGAAGTTAATCCCCATTTTACAGATGGGGTGACTGAGGCACAGAGATGCTAAGTGGCTTGCTGAAGATCACCCAGCAGATATGTGGGGGAGCCAATATTAGAACCCAGGTTCTCTAACTCTCAGGCCAGTGCACTTTCCCCCTAGGCTGTGATGCTTTTCAACGGTAATCAGAATTTTCTTACCAAAGTTTCCCCAGATCTGTGACCCTGAGTCATACCCCAAACATTTTCAGTGATTTAAAAAAAAATTCCCATTTTCATATATCAAAGTTAGGAGGAAGGATTTTCTTTTCCAAGTATAGTCAAATCTGTATCACAAGGCGTGGGGGTCTCTGCTGCATGACGAACCAAACAACCATCATAATGCCTAGAGTCCTTCCTACCGGTCATCCATTTTGTGATCTAATAGATCAGAAGCAAGGTTTTGAACTTGACATCCCATCACTAAAAGGAAGGCAATCGTACCTTTTCCCTGCATCTATTTCCTTTCTTTTTTTCTCTCTTGAGTCATGGCCGTGACGAGAGCACTCATGAACTTTCTTAGAAAAAGACGCTTTGTAAAGGGATATCACGATCATTGGTAACAAGAAATCAGGTCGCCAGATGGAGATCAAAGACCACAGAGGCAGAGTTTGGGAAATTTGGAGGTTTCTTTGTTTGTTTTTTTTCATTCTGAATCCCATAAATCTTTCCCTCCCTTGGTTGCAGCTTTCCTGCTTTGGCATCAAAGGAATCTGGACGCTGACTAAAGTAGCTGAACCGTGTTGGGTACATCTGTATCTTTGTGATATTTTAATCATCCAATCGGCAGAGCCTTTTTAATTTCCATGGCTCGCGAGTGGTTTCAGCCAGACGCCGAGCATGGGCACAAAGTGTGCCGGCTGACCCCGACACTTAGTAAAGCGCAATTTCAAAGTGAATAATGGGGCTCTCACTGGATGCTTCTGCTGATTCATTAGAGCCATGTAAAAACCTGATGATTTACTTCACCTATTTTTCTAGGCGGTGTGCTTTATTCTTCTTCTAATGGTGTCATGCACTAGCTGTTTCAAATCATGTCCCTCTATAACAGAGAGGATACTGTAAGTTACCAGTTGCGACTCCATTTTTTTTACAACTTGTTAAAGTGTATTTGAGTTTGCAGTGCCGTATTAAAACATTTTTATTAGGAAATAAAATTGGTTATGTGGAGTATTTACATTTCAAATTAAACAAGAAGGGATGCCTCATTGAAATAAATGTGTTTGCTGCGCCATTGATTGCGAAGGGACTTTGCTTGGAAAGACTATACCTCGCCAAAATACTATTTAATTTGGTGGAACACACGGCTTGAGATTAAGGGTGCTGTCTTGATAAGGACATCATCCATTCTGTATCTCGTATCTGGTATCTCATAGCTAATTCTGAACTTAGTAAAGTGCCTGGCACATAGTAAGCGCTTAATTAATACCATAAAAAAAATTCTGTAGCTGCTGTGTATTGTTAATCTAAAGAATGGATGAGGCTCAAAGTGTGATGTGTTGGAAAATGTGTCGAAATTTGTGATCTCCTCATCTGCAAACCTCCAGCATGTTTTTTTAATAATAGTTCATTCATTCAATCATATTTATTGAGTGCTTAATACGTGCAGAGCACTGTACTAAGCACTTAGTTGTTAAACACTTACTAAATAATAGTAATAATCATAATAATAATGATGATGTCATTTGTACAGCCCTTACTATGTACAAAGCACTGTTCTAAGCTCTGGGGAGGTTACAGGGTGATCAGGGGGTCCCACGGGGGGCTCACAGTCTTCATCCCCATTTTCTAGATGAGGTAACTGAGGCCCAGAGAAGTGAAGCGACTTGCCTAAAGTCACACAGCTGACAATTGGCAGAGCCGGGATTTGAACCCGTGACCTCTGACTCCAAAGCCCGGGCTCTTTCCACTGAGCTACGCTGCTTCTACTAAATGCCATGTATTCTGAGCCCTGGGATAGATAAAAACTAATCGGGTTGGACACAGTCCCTGTCCCACATGGGGCTCACAGTCTTATTCCCCATTTTACAGATTAGGTAACTGAGGCGCAGAGAAGTGAAGTGACTTGCCCAAGATCACACAGCAGACAAATAATGGATCCAGGATTAGAACCCAGGTCCTTCTGACTCCCAAGGCTGTACGCTTTCCTCTAGGCCCAGCTGCTTCTCATTCAAATGCAGTATCTTAAAAGCTCCTTATAACCTCTGCAAATCAAACCCAAACCTTTCTATTTTCCTGCTAGGGCTGGATGTTTGTTGTGCTGGTGGAAAACTATACACCTTAAAGACTCGAGGTTTATTCTGCGCACAGTTTCCCTCTTAATCAATCAATCAATCATATTTATTGAGCACTTACTGTGTGCAGAGCACTGTACTAAGCACTTGGGAAGTACAAGTTGGCAACATATACAGACGGCCCCTACCCAACAGTGGGCTCACAGTCTAGAAGGGGGGGACAGACAACAAAACAAAACATATTAACAAAATAAAATAAATAGAATAGATATGTACCAGTAAAATAAATACAGTAATAAATACGTACAAACATAAATACAGGAGCTGTGGGGAGAAGAGAAGGGGACCCAGAACAGAGCCTTCAGGGCCACCCAGAGTTAGAGAGGAAGAAGTAGATAAAGAGTATGCAAAAAGTGTCTGGGAGAGACTGGCTAGTGAAGAACCAGCAAAGAACTGTTTTAAAAAAGAAAAAACCCGAGATTAATTAGTGTTTCCATGAGAAGGGAGTCTTAAACCACCTCTTGTTACGGTTTGGCATCATGTGAGCTGTTTGTCTGGGTTTCTGGTGCCTTTTGGCCATTCAAGTTTTCTAAAGTGGGATCAGCATGGCTAGAAAAGCAGCGTGGCTCAGTGGAAAGAGCCCGGGCTTTGGAGTCCGAGGTCATGGGTTCGAATCTCAGCTCTGCCAATTGTCAGCTGTGTGACTTCAGGCAAGTCACTTAACTTCTCCGGGCCTCAGTTCCCTCGTCTGTAAAATGGGGATGAAGACTGTGAGCTCCCTGTGGGACAACCTGATCACCTTGTAACCTCCCCAGCGCTTAGAACAGTGCTTTGCACATAGTAAGCGCTTAACAAATACCATTATTATTATTAAGGCTTCTCAAGGGTGTTCACTTACTGAGACTGTGAACGTGAGAGAAACTGCTCGGGATGACGTGCTGCTTGCCAGCGTGGTAGTGAAGTCATGTCAGACTTTGTGGGGTGTAATTAATAATAATAATAATAATAATAATAATGATAATAATAATAATGGCATTTATTAAGCACTTACTCTGTGCAAAGCACAGTTCTAAGCGCTGGGGAGGTTACCAGGTGATCAGGTTGTCCCACGGGGGGCTCACAGTCTTAATCCCCATTTTCCAGATGAGGTAACTGAGGCACACAGAAGTGAAGTGACTTGCCCAAAGTCACGCAGCTGACATTTGGCAGAGATGGGATTTAAACCCATGAACTCTGACTCCAAAGCCCAGGCTCTTTCCACTGAGCCACGCAGCTTCTGCTAGGTGGAATATCAGAACGTTGCAGCAGCCAATCTTGTGGCACGGTGGTAATTTTCAGTTTTACCCAAGAATCTGTCCATTTTCCTTACTTTTGTCCATTCCTACACCTGCCAGACATCCCTGCCCCCTACAGTTATGCTAATTGACCCCCTCTGACTCGGTTTCTCCTTCTAGTAGTAATAATAATTGCAATATTTTTTGAGCGCTGTTTATGAACCAAGAGATATGCTAAACACTGGCATTCAGTGCAATCAGATCAGACACAGTCCCTGTCCCAGGTAGGGTTCAAAATCCAAGCAGGAGGGAGAGCAGGTTTTTAATCCCCATTTCACAGATGAAGAAACTAAAGCTTCCAGGCTGAGCCCCCCTTTTCCTCTCCTCCTCCCCATCCCACCCTATCTCCTTCCCCTCCCCACAGCACCTGTATATGTATTTGTACAGATTTATTACTCTATTTATTACTTGTACATATTTACTATTTATTTTGTTAATGATATGCATATAGCTTTAATTCTATTTGTCCTGACGATTTTGACACCTGTCTACCTGTTTTGTTTTATTGTCTGTCTCCCTCTTCTAGACTGTGAGCCCGTAGGGTAGGGACCATCTCTATATGTTACTGTCTTGTACTTCCCGAGTGCTTAGTTCAGTGCTCTGCACACAGTAAGTTCTCAATAAATATGATTGAATGAATGAATGCATGAATGAATAAAGCAAAGAGAATTGAAGTGATTTTGTCTCAGGTCCCACAGCAGTTAAGTGGCAGAGCTAGGATGAGAACCCAGGTCTTCGAATTCCCAGTCTTGTACAGTTTCCACTAAGCCATGCTGCTTCTCCATTCTAGGGTCTTTCCAAAGGCTCCACCTATTCCAACTGAGGGATGGCATTCCTACAAAGCAGGCTGAGACACCCACTCAATCAATCAATCTGTCAATTACTGAGCACTTACTAAGTTCAGACCACTGACTGATAATAATAATGGTATTTGTTAAGAGCTTACTGTGCTCTAAGCACTGTGGTGGATACAAGGTAATCAGGTTGGACACTGGCCCTGGCCCACATGGGGCTCACAATCAATCAATCAATCAATCAATCGTATTTATTGAGCGCATACTGTGTGCAGAGCACTGTACTAAGCGCTTGGGAAGTACAAGTCGGCAACACTTAGAGACAGTCCCTACCCAACAGCGGGCTCACAGTCTAGAAGGGGGAGACAGAGAACAAAACCAAACACACTAACAAAATAAAATAAATAGAATAGATATGTACAAGTAAGATAAATAAATAAATAAATAAAAAGAGTAATAAATATGTACAAACATATATACATATATACAGGTGCTGTGGGGAAGGGAAGGAGGTAAGATGGGGCGGGGGGGATGGAGAGTGGGACAAGGGAACAATCCTAATTAGGACAATCCTAATCCCCATTTTACAGATGAGGTCATTGAGACACAGAGAATTTAAGTGACTTGCCCAAGGTCACACAGCAGACAAGAAGCAGAGCTGGCATTAGAATCCACATCCTCTGACTCTCCAGCCCATGTTGTTGCCACAAGGCCTTGCTGCTCCTGTGTTTAATGCTTGAAAGACTATGATATACAAGAATTAGCAGACATTATCCCTGCACAGAAGAATCTTACAGTCTAGAGGAGAAGCTTGCATTCTTAAATCCATGAACAGCCACTTCTCGTTCATTGTCTTTTGGCTATTTTTCAAGTATTCTCTGGTGACAGGTCTGCATGCTTCACTTTCCCTATCTTCTTCACCGTCGCTTCTTCCACCTCAAATTTCATCATCATTCACTTCAACAGTTTTATCATCATTCAGCCTTTTATAAGCTGTGTTCGGTGCCTTGGGCGTTGTACTAAGTATCTGAGGGCACGAGAAACAGAGAATAAGATGTGATCCCTGCCTTTGAGGAACTAAAGCAAGCATGCCATTAGGTGTGATTTTAAATTTAAGGACCTAAATCTGATTAATGCTAAGGCTATTATGCCAAAGAACCTAGTTCAGAGTATCTGAGCGAGAAGGTACTTTTCACTCCGCAGAGAAAATCAGATCTGTCGATGGAAAATTTCCAAGATGGCCTTTTAGGCAATCACTTGACATTTGTCTTTGGCATGGCATAGGTGCAAGAAAACGATGTGTGAGATTACCAAATGAATAAGAACGGCCCCATAAATAGGTTTTTTTTCATCAAGAGTCATGCGTGAAATGAGAAGTCCATAAATCTTTGACTGGCCGGTGGATGTCACGCCCTAACGGTAGTGGAGATCATCAGAAGGTAAGCCTTTCCCAATGGGGGTAATAAAATCTTACTGATTAAACATTGAATACAGTTGATTTTTGCTGTTAAACACCAAGTCTCAGTACAAGAAGCTTTCCTAGAAGAAAGAGTCTTGGTGCTTCTAGTAGCCACTGCAACATGTTGCTAAAAATTCTTATATTCAGTGAAGGCTTCCTGCATCCAAAACAAGAGGCCTTGCTTTTCTAGACTAAACAAACTATTGTGAAAAGCAGGTGTTGTTTCCCTTCAGTTAAATGCCTGTTGCCTTACACCCCAATATGAGATATAATAATAATGATAATGGTATTTAAGCACTTACTATGTGCCAAGCACTATTCTAAGCACTGGGGTAGATACAAGGTAATTAGGTTATCCCAGGTGGGGCTCACAGTCTTAATCCCCATTTTACAGATGAGGTACCTGAGGCACAGAGAAGTTAAGTGACTTACCCAAAGTCACACAGCTGACAAGTGGCAGAGTGGGATTAGAACCCACAACCTCTGACTCCCAAGACCAGGATCTTTCCACTAAGCCATGCTGCTTCTCCAATAACCCGATAGCTTAGTACAGTGCTCTGAACATAGTAAGCATTCAATAAATACCATTGATTGATAACCTTAGAGCCCTGCTCCACAATTATGGGCTCAGAGAATAGTTTGGAGTTTGACCCAAAGCAGGGAATCCCAGGCAGAAACACTCAGAATATCAGTTACTATTCCATCCCTATGTGGAATTCATATAACGGTATTTATCAAGCACTTATTGTGTGCAGAGCACTGTACTAAACGTTTGGAAGAATACAAACAACAGAATTGTTGGACATGATTCCTGCTCTCAAGGTTGAATTCTATCTATATCTATATTTATAGCTCCATATATATCCATAGCTATATGTCAATCAATCAACAATCAGTAGTGTTTACTGCGTGATTACTGAGCACAGAACACTGTACTAAGTGCTCGGTAGACTATGGCAGAATTAGTAGATTAGTGATTCCTGAACTAAAGTGGTTTACAATCTAATAGGGGAAGCATATATACTAAAATAATTTATATATAGGAGGAGGAAGGGAATTGCCTAAGAATAGTGTGAATTAGTTCGTAGTAACAGAAAAAATAAGATATGCATGTAAGTGCTATTGTAGGTTGGGAGTCCAGTGATGCAGAAGTACTGAAGTGGCAGTTGCAAAGTTGTAACATGGAAGCGGAGAAATTAATCAGGAACGGCCTCCTGGAAGAGATATGATTCTCTTTCAGAGCTTGGTACATAGTAAGCCCTCAACAAATATAATAATAATAATAATAATAATGGCACTTTATTAAGCACTTACTATGTGCAAAACACTGTTCTAAGCACTGAGGAGGCTACAAAGTGATCCGGTTATCCCACGGGGGGCTCACAGTCAATCTCCATTTTACAGATGAGGCACCTGAGGCACAGAGAAGTGAAGTGACTTGCCCAAAGTCACACAGCTGACAATTGGTGGAGCCGGGATTTGAACCCATGACCACTGCCTCCAAAGCCCTTGCCCTTTCCACTGAGCCACGCTGCTGCTCACAATTATCACAATTATCACAATTATCACAAATATAAGAATTATTATAAATTTTATTCTGACCTTTGACACCTAACAGAGGACCTCGCTGATTTCTTATTATGACCCGGACCTCACACTTTATTCCTCTAATGCCAATCTACTCATCGTACCTCAATCTCATTTATCTCTCTGCCGACCCCTCACCTATGTCTTGCCTCTGGCCTGAATTCCCTCCCCTTTCACATCCAATAGCCACCTTCAGATCCTTATTAGTTTCACATCTCCTCCAAGAGGCATTCACATCTCCTCCGAGTGTCTTCATTGCCTTTTCTCCCATTCCCTTCTGTGTTGTCCTTTCACCTGGATTTTCACTTTTTATTCACCCCACCCTCATCCCCACAGCATTTGGGTACACATCTGCAATTTATCCATATTAATGTCTGTTTCCCCCTCTAGAATTTAAGAACTTTGTGGTCAGGGAACCTGCCTAGCATCTCTGCTATACTGTACTCTCCCAAGGACTTATTACAGGGCTCTGCACACAGTAAGAACTCAATAAATCAGATCGATTGATTTATTGAACTTCATGACTTGCTGGGCTGTAGCCTGCTCCGGACTTTCCCTTGTCCTTTCTTTTTCTTCTTTCTGCCTTCTGACACTGACTTTCACTGACCTACCATTTTTTACCGGTGAGATGGTATTTTACCCAGTTTCAAGCTTTGCCATGGACATGTGTGTATTCCTCCAACAAACTCCTTCCAGATCTCACATATGACTCACTTTTCCCCTCCAAGGGCAGGTTTTTCATGGCCAAATCCTGATTATTTGTTCTTCATTGCTAGGAAACATCTACTAATCAAGTCCAATGACACATTCCCCACCTAATCACACCCCCATGTTTTTCTTTGCTTTCATTCAGCCTCTTCATAGTCTTGATTGGGTATGTGCTTTTATTGATTCACCTTCCTGGTGAAGTTCACACTTGGGAGAAGGTCCCACAGTCCTTTGGCTTTTGTTCATGAGAAATCAATCAATGGTATTTATTTCTGTCACCCTTGCATTTGGATCTATATCCTTCATAATAATAATAATAATAATAACAATAATGATGATAATAATAATAATGGCATTTATTAAGTGCTTACCATGTGCAAAGCACTGTACTAAGCGCTGGGAAGGTTACAAGGTGATCAGGTTGTCCCACGGGGGTCTCACAGTCTTAATCCCCATTTTACAGATGAGGTACTGAGGCCCAGAGAAGTTAAGTGACTTGCCCAAAGTCACACAGCTGACAAGTGGTGGAGCTGGGATTTGAACCCATGACCTCTGACACCAAAGCCCGGGCTCTTTCCACTGAGCCTTTATTCTCCCCACACTTACCCCACCCGCAACATTTAAGAACTGCATCTCTGTAATTTATCTAAATGTAATTATCCATGTGTAATTTATATAAATGTCTGTATTCCTTCTAGACTGTCAACTCTTTCTGGGTCTGGAACAAGTATATTGGACTTTCCCAAACAGTACAGTGCTCTGCCCACAGTAAGCACTCAATAAATGCAATTGATCGACTGATTAGTGTAGCGCTTACTGTGGGAAGAGCACTGTTCTAAGCGTTTAGTTAACATTATTGCTGCTTTTAGTTTTCATTCCTTAGTTCATTAATATTGATCAGGCAATCTTTTTTTTTTATGAGGTGCTTTGTTATGTGTAAAAATCTGTGCTGCGTGCTGGGGTAAGATAAAAGATAACCAGATCCCACACAGCCCCTGTCCCATTCAGGACTCACAGCCTGAGTAGGAGAGAGAACAAGCATTGAATTCCCATTTTACAGATGAGGGAGACACAGAGAAGTTGAGTAAAGTGCCCAAGATCACACAGCTGGGAAGTGGAAGAGGCTGCTATTTTTTGATCCTCGTGAATACTTGAGTGCTTGGGAGAACATAATAGAAGACAAAGACACGTTCCCTACCCACAAATAGCTTACAGTCTAATGGGGGAGAATGTCAAGCGGATAATTATTTGGAAATAGTGGGAGGAGGAAGAAGAAGAAGAATACAAGTGTCCGTAGCAAGAACCAAATTGCTAGCCAAGGACGAGTTCTATTTAGCACCTTGTTGGGGATATATGGTGTGGGAAGAATTGCTGTGCCGCTTTCTATTCTTCCGATATTGCGGAAGAGTTTGTGTTTGTAACTTTTATTATTTAGTGAAAAAAAAACCCACCTCCCACAACCCACACATCATGTGCATTGTAATAGTTTATGGCTTCATAAAGTGTTAGTATTGTTCCTCAAGATAAAACATTTCAGTTTCTGCATTAAAAGCCTGTTTTCCTGGTCCACCGGTCCTAATTTTTATGATAATGCTTTCTTTTTTTAAAAACTGTAGGCTGTGAAAATCTTGACTATAAATATTAAATTAAAATCCTCTCTGTCTATCAAGATCCATCTTTTCTGGTATTAAGGAAAACTTATTCACATTATTGTTCTCCTGGAAGAAAGTCACTTAAATAACAGGGAGCATTAAAAATTTACTGCATCTTAGATCAGTTGAATTTGGATTTTATCTGCAAATCTCAGAGCTGGAGCTCCATCTTAATTCAGAACTGAACTAACACCATCTTAATATGATAGTTTGGCATCCAATGTGTTGGTGACTTCTCACCATAAGGAGGACAGAGAAGACTTTAATCACAACAATTCATTAGCATCTTTCTCAGCTCATCAGTTCAATTTCTCCTGTGGACTTTTTGCCTTTATGGCTACTTCTTTTGGAAAGGCCAGTGAATGTTGTTCTGCTGCTATGTTTTCATAGGAAATGAAATGGAGAAATGACCATATTCTGCGGGTTTTCTCATTTGTCAATGGCTCTTTTCAGTGCTTCACTCTACCGAAAATAGTTAGGGGGTCCCATCACCTGCCATGACCATTCCAACTGTATATCCAAAGCCATTTGCCACTTCCACGAAGATGTAATTGTTATTATTTCAATAATAATCAATGAATAAATTATTGATGATAATACTAATACTAATAATAATGGCATTTATTATTTATTAGAACATGCAAAACACTGTTCTAGGCTCTGGGGAGGTTACAAGGTGATCAGGTTGTCCCACGGGTGCGCTCACAGTCTTAATCCCCATTTTAAAGATGAGGGAACTGAGGCCCAGAGAAGTGAAGTGACTTGCCTAAAGTCACACAGCTGACAATTGGCAGAGCTGGGATTTGAACCTGTGACCTCTGACTCCAAAGCCCGTGCTCTTTCCACTGAGCCACGCTGCTTCTCATGCTTCTCATTGATATTTAATAATTAATATTTAATACTAATAGTAATATTTGTTTAGCATGCCAAGCACTGGGATAAATTCTGGGTAATCCGGTTGGGTGAACAGGTATTGAATCCCCTTTTTGTAGCTGAGGGAATGGAGTCGAAGAGAAGTTAAGTGACTTTCCCAAGGTCACACAGCGGGTAAGTGGTGGAGCCGGGATTAGAACCCATGAACTTCTGACTCTTAGGCCCGTGCTCTATGTTCTATGCTGCTTCTTGAAGGATTGTGATTTTTTTTTTGCATGGCCAGTCTGCAAACAACACAGGGCCTCAGTCAGGGATTCAGCATGGCCTAGTGGATCGAGCCTTGGATTTAGAAGGACCTGGATTCTAATCCCAGTTTTGCCACCTGTCTGCTGTGTGACCTTGGACAGGTCACTTCACTTCTCTGTTCCTCAGCTGCCTCATCTGTCAAATGGGGATTAAGACTGTGAACCCTATGTAGGACAGGGACTGTGTCAAACCTGATTATGTTGTATCTAACCCAGAGCTTAGTAGAGTGCCTGGCACATAGTAAATGCTTCACAAATACCATCATTGTGATTATTATTATGCCTCTTTGCCAGTCCAGGCAATTATATTTGAAAACACGTGGAACGCAAGAGAGAAATAACTGGCTTATTTCAAAAAAATCTATTTCAGTACATCTGAAATTAGGCCTATCAGAATAAATGAAATTTCTTGAATATAGCTCATTATCTTCCCTATATTTTAGTAGGGTGTACATGTTTTGAAAGCCCAATTTATTTCTGAATTCAAACCAGAAGCAAAGCACCAAATGGATGCTTAGTCTCTCTCCTCTCTTCATCCATGTCAATAAGTAAGCTTGGAAAAACAACTATCTACTGAAATCAGATCATTGCTAGTTCTATGCTACTTTTTTCAGACCCTTTCCTTCTGAGTGAGAGTTCAGCTTTTCAGTGCATACCCTGCTTCTATTGCTCTCACATTCAGACATTAAGATTTGATCAGAGCTTACAGTTAAGCTTGAAGGCTCAGAATAAGTCTAAAGATCAAACTAGGTTCATTAAGAAATGATACGCCTCTGATAAAACTTTCAGAGCCTGAATATAATCCATTCATGCTGTTCTGCGTCGGGAGTATATTGTCTTTTCAGCCACATCAGTAGAATCATCTTCAGAATGAAGGATAGGTAACTCTCAGATTGGACATAGTTTCTGTCCCACGTGGGATTCACTGTTTTCATTTCCATTTTACAGAGGAGAGAACTGAAGCACAGAAAAGTTAAGTGACTTTGCCAAGGTCACACAGCAGACAAGTGGGTTAGAGCAGAGGATTGTTGAGAGTCAGAAACAGCTGGCCAGGCTGACATATGCCAAGAGGAAAGTGCTTCTTCCCCGGGACAGAGATTTGGGAAAGATACGGAGAAACTTGTGATAGATACCACTGCTGGTAAGAATATTTTCCTACATATGAGATTTCCCTGAAGGAGATTGACATTTGATCTCGCTCTTTTTCAGGCTAACGTCAGTTCTTAGCCCTGAACAAATGCTGCAAAGATTCTCATTGTCTTTAGCATCTCCATTGAATTTAGCATAGAAAGTACAGAAAGACGCTCAAGGAACACTGTTTACAGAATTTATATTGATATCTTAAGTACTTTTAAGCCATCCACAGAGTGCTACGTTGATTTATATTCATTTATTGGTCAGAAATGTGGCCAATAAGCACAACAAAGAGCCTTCAAATATATCAAATCTAATTTTTTCCTGTTCTGTCCTCAGTGGAAAATGAAGACCGCTAGTAAACAGCCAGTGAGCAGCAGGAAAGATTTGATTCAGGTAGAAAAGGACTTAGGCTAAAAGTGAGAAAGACGGTTGGTTAGAGTTGTTCAGAGGGATGAAGTGGAAATCTTGCCTCCATGTCTCTAAGGACCTTGTAAATTCCTCCATTCTAGATTGTTCTGGTGTGGAGAAGAGGGTTCCAGGAAAGATTAGAAATAGATAGGTGGACAAAAGCTTGGAAAAGCTTCTAATCTCACCTCACTCCCCACCTTCAAAGCCTTATTAAGGTCACGTCTCCTCCAAGAGGTCTTCCCTGCTAAAACCCTCTTCCCTGGCTCCCTCTCCAGTCTGCACCATCCATGCACTTGGATCTGTGATCTTAGACCATTTTTATTCACCCCACTCTCAACATCCAGGACTTACGCTTCTTGGAAAGAGCACCGGCTTGGGAGTCAGAGGTTGTGGGTTCTAATCCTGGCTCCACCACTTGTCAGCTGGATGACTTTGGGCAAGTCACTTAACTTCTCTGTGCCTCAGTGACATCATCTGTAAAATGGGTATTAAGACTGTGAGCCCCAGGTGGGACAACCTGATTACCTTGTATCTACTCTAGCACTTAGAACAAAGCTTAGCCCATAGTAAGCACTTAACAAATGCTATTATTATTATTATACATTATTTATTAATATTAATGTCTGTCTCCCCCACTAGGCTCTAAACTCACTGTGGGCAGGGAACATGCTGGCAATCTCTGCTCTAGTGTACTCTCAGTTACCTCACCTGTGAAACGGGGATTAAGACTGTGAGCCCCACGTGGGACAACCTGACCACCTCATATCCCTCCCAACGCTTAGAACAGTGCTTCGCACATAGTGAGCACTTAACAAATACCATCATTATTACTCTCTAAAGTGTTTAGTAAAGTGCTCTGCACTTAGTGAGTGCTCAATAAATGCCATTTATAATGATGATATTGATAAAACAAGAACTGAATCTTAACTCTCCTTGGTATGCCTCTAGAGTATACTCAGTAATCCGTCCAATACCAAAGCACGCAAACAGAAAAATTTATTCATGTGTACACTCCTAAACCTCTCTGAGAAGGAGAACCCATCTTGATTCTTCATTGCAAAGCTAACATAATCTTACTAATGCAGAAATGTTTTGAGAACCAGATAAACACTATAATCCCTGATATCTCTAGCTGCATCTCATGTGTAGTTTCTCAGCATTATTTTGATTTTGATTTTATCTTAGGTCTAATTGATTCTTGAACACAGGTTTGGGTGATTTCCATTTTCTGGGGAAATGGTAATTTAAATTTGAGGTAGTGGAGACTCCTGCTCATGGTTCAAGGGTAAGTTAGAGATGTGGGATCCACATGGTGTATGTCAAAGAGAGCATCCACCCCAGATTCAGTGAGCATCTTTGGGAACCACTGTTAGAGATATAATGAGGAGGCTAATCCTGGAACCACCACAACCTCATCTATGGCTTCACGTTTTGCTCCAGATGAAGCCGAAGGAGGACAGCTAAAGTAACCGATGACCTGGGATCAATCGATCAAATTTATTGAGTGCTTATTGTGTGCAGAGCACTACACAGTATAAAAATATAACAGAGTTGAAAGACATGTTTCCTGTTCACAAAATCATAGAGTTTGAATAGCAAAGGTAAAAAACTCAAAGTATGCAGAAGTTACCACTGGCCCCATCCTTAAATTGTCGAATGTTGCGTGTTGTCTGGATGGATCTAACAACTGGAACAACAAGGTTAATGCAACTGGATAACTGCCCTACCTTGCCTAATTTATCTATCTAGTAATCATCACCATCATCATCATCATGGCATTTATTAAGTGCTTACTATACACCAAGCACTGTACTAAGTGCTGGTAGATTCAAGATAACCAGATCCCACATGGGGCTCACAGTCTAAGTAGGCGGAAGAACAGGTACTGAGTCCTCATTTTGCAGATGAGGAAACCGAGGCACGGAGAAGAAAAGCAACTTGCACAAGGTCACATAGCTGGAGTATGGAAGAGCCAGGATTGGAACTTGGGTGATCTGATTCCCAGGCCCATGCTCTTTCCACTAGGCCATGCTGCTTTCCATTGAATGGCATTTCCTCTATCTTTAATTTATTTTAATGTCTGCCACCTCCTCTAAACTATAAACTTCTTGTGGGAAGGGTTTATGTCTACCAAGTCCGTTGTATTGTATTTTTCCAAATGCTTAGTACAGTGCTCTGCACAGACTAAGTGCTCAATAAATACCATTGGTTGATAGCTAATGAGCCTCTAGGGGTAAATCGTTATCAGGGCAGAGGTGGTATTTGTAATGACAGTTAAACAGAGTATTTATGTTTAAATTCTGGCATCCAAGTAAAGAGTGTCCAACATAACAGTAGGATGGATGTTAAAATCATGGCCAATGACGGGGGAGACAGGTCTCTCTTCCCAGCTCATTACTGAGGAGTCTGCATTCCCTTGACATACACACAGAAAGAGTAGGGGAGAAGGAGAGGGGAAGGAATTGTGGGGGAGAGGATGTGTAATCAGGGAAGAAAGATGTGGAGAAGGGAAGAGGAAATCCAAAGAAATGGGGAAGAGTGAAGGAGAGAGGTCACTGGGGAAAGGCGGTCTTGAATAATTAGTGCGGCCTGCATAAAGAGCATTACTCTGTTTATCAGGAGACATGGATTCTAATCTCTGCTCTATCTCGTCCTTGCTGTGTGGATTTGAGTAAGTCACTTAACTTCTCTGGCCCTCAGTCTCCTCACCCGTAAAATGGGGATCAAATACTTATTCTTCCTCCTCCTCCTTATTCTGTCTTGATTATCTTGTACCTACCCCAGAGCTTAGTATCTTATTTGGCACAAATTGTTTAACGGATACCACATCTATTAGTCTTGTGAGGAAGAGAGAGTCTGAGGGGAGAAGAGGTGGTGAAGGAGAAATGTAACAAGGGAGAAAGGAGGAGGAAGAAGAGGTGGAAAAAAAAGAGTGGGTTTCACCCTTTGCCTCCCACCCTTCACCATAGCATAGTAAATGCTTAACAAATGCTGTCATTATTATTATTATTATTACTATTATTATTATCAGAAGGACCTGGGGTGTAATTCCAGCTCCACCACTTGCCTGCTATATGACTTTGGGCAAATCTCAACTACTCTGTGCCTCATTTACCTTGTCAATAAAATGGGGATGAAGAGTCTGAGCCCATGAGGGATATGGACTGTGTCCAATCTGTCCAATCTTACCATAGTGCTTCTCCTCTCACGGTCGCACCTGGAGAGTTCCCAGTACTCTACCAATTCCGACTACAGGAGGGAGAGTCAAGCAGAGGCATATGATAATAATGATGGCATTTGCTAAGCGCTTACTATGTGCTAAACACTGTTCTAAGCACTGGGGGGTACAAGATAGGTTGTCCCACGTGGGGCTCACACTTTTAATCCCCATTTTACAGATGAGGTAACTGAGGCCCAGAGAAGTCAGTGACTTGCCCAAAGTCACACAGCTGACAAATGGCGGAGCGGGGATTAGAACCCATGACCTCTGACTCCCAAGTGCCGGCTCTTCTCACTGAGCCATGCTGCTTCATTCCATTCCTAGCTTGGGCACCGGCTAGTGAATAGAAAGCAATCGGCTACAAGTCAAAACTCACCTGTGCTGGGCAGCAGCGGCATGGAAGAGAGTCGAGGGTGGAGAGACTCCAGTTTAGTGTGTGGAAGAAGGCAATAGTAAACCACTTCCATATTTTTACCAAGAAAACTGTTTGGATCCACTACCAGAACGACTGGCGATGGAGGTGGGACATTCTGGGAGAGATGCGTCCATGGAGTCACTATGGATCGGAAATGACTCAACACCGTAAGACAAGACCAAAGTGCTTAGTATAGTGTGTGGCACATAGTAAGTGCTTAACAAATACCATTGAAAGACAAAAAACAAGCAAAAGAACTCCTGTCACTCCTCAGTCTTGTGTGGCAAAGCAGGGCTCCTTTCTCTCCCTGGGTGTTTCATCACATCCTGATGTCATTTGTAAAACCTCTGGGAGCAGAAACAGGGAAAGGCGACCCCTTTAAGGTGGCTGATCTGAGAGAGAGTCGGGGGTCCACAAGACCCACCCATCAATCTGTGCCGATGGCCTCCCAGGCCTCTGTGTGGATCTCCATCAAAGTCAGGGGTTTTCCGCTTGACATGCCAATCAATCAATAATTGCCCAGATAATTGTCTTGATTCTCTAGTTCCTGTTGGCTGGGATTCTGTCCTGGCATTGTAACTTTTTTTTCTTTTCAACTTGAGATGTCATTCCGGTGATGGACCGCAGATCGGTTCAGAGCCTGTCGATCGCCTACGCTGGCTCGAACTGTCTTTAGCAAGTTTAGTGAGCCTGGTTTTGAAAAACATCTTGATCACTTCCCAAGCTATAAAAAACTGCTGACAGTCCACCCCTATCAAAACTCTTTCTCTATTAATAACATGTCTAGTCAGCTATAGCTATAGCTAGTCTCAAACAGCCATAGGGCAGTAAAGTGCTCATCTTAGTGATTTGAGAATGAATTAGTAATAACTCTGGAGGGTCAGGCTAGTGGAAATCCTGCGTGGAGACCTCCGGCCGTCTTCAGACGGGAGGATGGTCAATGCAGTGTAACTGTATCGTTGTGGGTTCTTGATTTATTTTTGAGCCATTTTAGATCAACACTAACCATTATGGAGAATGAACTGGCCACACTACCTCTTTGCCTTTTAAAGTAGTCACCTGGAGGTCTCTTGGAGCCTCTTTCTGTGAAGATGATTAAGCGAACTGTGAACGCAGGCCACCCCCAAGTCAGAGGGATGGATTAAATGACCTTTCAAAGTCCCTCACCCTAACTTGATTTTATTTCCCAGAAAGAAACCGAGAGCTCTGAGGGTTCTGACAAAGGTCATCTGGGGGAGGGACTACATTTCTGGTTCTTTCTCCATCTGCCAGGTGCTTTCCGTAGGAGGAGCCTCCTGTCACTTGTGGAAAGAAGCAGAGGGCTGAGGTAACAGCAGATGCGAGAAGGAGGAGCATGATTTAAATCTCAGTCTCTTTTTTTTTTTCTGGTTCAGTCTGAATGCTTTTAGCTTGGCTTTGTTCAGAGAGCAGTAAATATAGGGAATAAGGAGCAACATACGGTGATTGGAAAAAATGGGATAAATGTGCTTAAGAGGAAACTAGACATTTTTATGACGTGAGGATGGGGCAGAGCGAGGACAGGTGGAAAGTGTAAGGGACATGGAAGCAGGTGAGTCTGATTGGTGGTTCGTGGACGGGAGTGCTGGCTGAAAGAACTGTGTCCTGAAGCCATGACTTCCCAGTGAGGAGACTGAGATGTTAAAATAATTAGGTGCAGACATGGAAATGGTAACAGCTGCATGCCGGCAACTTGGCATGCAAATTCCTAGTTCTATTCAGGCCACGTACGTGCTTAGTTGATGAGAGATTTGAGAGGGGAGTACTGTGAAAACCGGCTGCTTGGAAGAGCTAATGAGCATTGTGAAAATTAATAAAAAGAGGTTGCAGTTGTGCTAGAGGCAAAGGACATGTGGGGACTGAATCCAGAGGAGGCAGAGATTTTTAACATCTAGCTTGGGACACAGGATGGATATTTGAAGCACTATTTGTCTTGAAGTACAATAAAATGCTATTAAATACCCTGACTTTTTGAAGTGGCATTTACTGGGTCAAACATGTCTACATTCTGGGACATCTGGGGACATTACATTCAATTGCTACCAGTGCGTCACTGGGGCAGAATGACTTGTGGTCTGTATTCTCTGCCTTATAGAAAGGTACTTCCGAGACGAGGAGTTGAATAAAAAAACTCCAGCTGGGAGCTTCTCCATTCCCAAGTCTACGGAATCCAATTGGCAAATGCTGGTTGGAGCCCAACTCCAAGATTTTGGAAGACATCCTCTGGGTCTTCCCCATGGTGTCACTCCATAACAGTCTTGAAACTTAACCTTATAAGCATTAAAATATGGGTGGTATTTATAATAATTTTTATTATGTTTGTTTTAAGCACTTACTAGGTGCCAAGCACTGTTCTAAGCACTTAGGTTGATACAAGGTAATCAGGTTGGGCACAGTCCCTGTCCTAGATGGGGCTCACAGTTTTAATCCCCATTTTACAGAAGAGGGAACTGAAGCACAGAGGAGTTAAGTGACTTGCCCAAAGTCACACAGCAGACAAGCAGCAGAGGAGGGATTAGAACCAAAGTCCTCTAACTCCCAAGTCTGTGCTCTTGTCACTAGGCCAAGTTGTTAAGCCCTTACTATGTACTAAGCAATGTACTAAGAGCTGGGTACATTGCCAATAACCAGGTCCCACATGAGATACACTGTCTAAGTAGGTGGGAGATCATACTCTTTTTAAAACTAACGAACATGGTATTCATTAAGCCCTTACTACGTGAAACCCACTAAATCAAGTGCTGCAGTATATACAAGGTTTAACACAGTCCATGTCCTACATAATAATAAATATGGTATTTGTTAAGTGCTTACTCTGCGCCAGAGACTGTACTAAGTGCTGAGGCGCTATATGGGGCTCAGAGCCTTAATCCCTATTTTACAGATGAGGTATCCAAGGCACAGAGAAGTTAATGACTTGCCCAAGGTCACACAGCAGTCGAGTGATGGAGCAGGGTTCAGAATCCAGATCCTCTGACACCCAGGCCTGCGGTCTTTCCACTAGGCCACACTGCTTCCTTTTTCTCACCCAACTGACTCATTGCTTTGCTTCTGCAGAAATGCTCCCTGCTAAAAACCACTGGAGAGTTTGCAACATAGTGAGTGCTTAACAAATATCACTTTAAAAAGAACAACAACAACAAAAAACTTGTGGGAGATCCCCTGTTCACTGTAGACCTGTATCGGGAGAGAGTCCAAATGCCAAACCCAAATTTCCAAGGAAGAATTTCCTTCAACTCGATATCAAGCAGAAATTCCTTACCTTCTGTTTTAAAGCTTCATCCCATCTTTCCTCATGGATATTTTACTACAGTCCAGACCATACACTCTGCTTCTTCAGTACCAGCTTACTCACTGGGCCCCAATCTCTTCTATCTCACCATCAACCCCTTTCCCACATCCTCCCCCTAACCTGGAACTCCCTCCCTGTCCATATATGCCAGACCACCACTCTCTCCTCCTTCAAACCCTGATGAAGTTTAGCTCTACTCCAAGAGGCCTTTCTGGATCACACCCTCTTTTCCCCATCTCGCTTTCCCTTCTGCCTCATTTATTCACTTCGATCTGTGACCTTTGGGCATCTGACATTCACCTCGCCCCCAACCCCCCAGCAAGCACTTATGTAAATATCTTTAAATTATATATGATGAATCACTCATTTTTTATGTTAATTCCTGTCTCCCACTCAGACCGTAAGTTTATGATGAGCAGGAAATGTGTCTGCTGATTTTATTGCACTGTACTCTCCAAAGCATTTAGAACAGTGCTACGCACATAGCCAACATTCAATAAATAACCTGATTGCTTCATTGATCGATTGATTCATGGGTCATCCTATTGCTGCAGGAGAGCTTCTCATTTCCCCCCAGACATTGCCTGCTTAAACCCAGGAGTCCCGGTGGAATGCTTATAACAGTGCTTTGAACATAGTAAGCACTTAACAAATGTCATTATTATTATTATTATATTAAGATCTCATGAGATTTCCAAACCGGCTCCAGCTTGCTGTCTTAAAGAAACAGTGAAAAACATGGATGAGTGGGCATTTGACTAGGGATTCATCTAGATAATAGTAATAATAATAATGGTATTTGTTAAGCACTTTCTATGTGCAAAGCACTGTTCTAAGTGCTGGGGAGGTTACAAGGTGATCAGGTTGTCCCATGGGGGGCTCCCAGTCTTAATCCCCATTTTACAGATGAGGTAACTGAGGCACAGAGAAGTTAAGTGACTTGCCCGAAGTCACACAGCTGACGGTGGAGCCAGGATTTGAACCCATGACCTCTGACTCCAAAGCCCGGGCTCTTTCCACTGAGCCACGCTACTTCTCATGAAGCAGATCTCAGCTCTCGGATCTCAGCTGTAGTTGATTTTTGGTGGGAGGCCTGGCACTGATTGACTTGAGAGCTTGGCTTCACTGAGACAGCGCTTAGAACAGTGCTTTGCACATAGTAAGCACTTAACAAATACCATTATTATTATTATTATTATTATCACACGGTAGAGTCGGGGTGGGAACCCAAAGCAGGGGAGAAACAGGGCCTCAACCTATGCCTTTAACGTTGAGAAGCAGTGTTGCCTAGTGGAAAGAGCAGGGGCCTGGGAGTTGGAGGACTTTGTTCTAATCTCAGCTCTGCTACTTGTCTGCTGTGTGACCTTGGGTAAGTCTCCTCACTTCTCTGGACCTCAGTTACCTCATCTGTAAAGTGGGGATGAAGACGGTGAGCCTCATGAGGGAGATGGACCGAGTCCAACCTGATTAGCTGGTATCTACCCAGGGCTAGGTGAAAGTGGCTGGCACACAAGAAGCACCAGATTTCATCAGGAGTCAACAAGGTTTTCACTGAAGAACAGGGAGTTTCTGGAAGAAAAGTCAAAGGGAGAGCCAGTGGTATCTTACATATCTGCAGGGCACCAACCAGCTTTCACCTACCTAATGGCAGACACAGGGCCTAGATGATCACAAAAAACAGAAAACCAAACTGGGTTGAGAGAGAGTTACGTTGTATTAGAAAAATACGATGCCTGGCCAACTGAATCAGGCTAATATCGAGGGTACGTTTGAACGACTCAGTGAGCCGGGTTAGGAAAGCAGGGAGACATGAGAAGGAGAAGCAGCGTGGCTCAGTGGAAAGAGCCTGGGCTTTGGAGTCAGAGGTCATGGGTTCAAATCCCAGCTCTGCCAACTGTCAGCTTTGTGACTTTGGCCAAGTCACTTAACTTCTCTGTCCCTTAGTTACCTCATCTGTAAAATGGGGATGAAGACTGTGAGCCCACTGTGGAACAACCTGATCACCTTGTAACCTCCCCAGTGCTTAGAACAGTGTTTTGCATATAGTAAGGGCTTAATAAATGCCGTAAAAAAGAACCATTTCTTTGGAATCATTTTTTTTTCCAAAAATTAACCTGGAGACTTATGTTCCTGAGCTACCATATGGACAGAAGCAAGACGTGTGTTTTTTTTCTTTGCCTGATGGCTGGATGTTATTTATCTCTATGGGGGCTGACACCAGTCTGATCACAGCCTCTTCTGTTCACCTTCTGTCAATTTCATTTTGTGTTCAGAGCTGATTTGTTCTCAGTCGTTTGGAAATATATATGGGATGGGGGGCAGAGGATTTCAGGCCTATGAAATCTAGTGACACACTCCTTTAAGCAAGTGCACCACATTCCACACACATCTTCCGTGTAAACTCATCTCCCCCCATAAAACTTCAATGTACACTAATGCACCTCCCCCTGACATATACGAGTCCCCCCATACATACCGTCCCCAGGTACCCCAATCAATCAGTGGTATTTATTGAGTGCTTACTGGGTTCCAAGTACTGTACTAAGCTCCTGAGTGAGTATAATAGAGTTATTAGATCCAATTCCTGCCCTCAAGGGAGCTGACAATCTAGCGGTGGTACAATCTTAAACTTACTATCAAGTTCCTGACATGCGTATCACAACCCAGTCTTCTACGGGCCTCTCTTCGGTCAGAATCACGAGATACCAGCATTGATACCACATCAATAACTTTACTTTGAAGTGAAGAGCTGTTTTAAGGACTGGAAGAATTCTCATAAATCCAGGTCTGGTTATGTCAGCTAACAAGGCCCACAGTCTGTCTGGTAAATCATACTGCTAAACGACATCTATTCACAGCTTACTGCGGAAATAATTTTGGTCTATTCGGGCGGCCGAAATATCATCGTAAGCCCTTGGTAAAGATCTGCAGGTAAGCTCCTTGAGCTCTATTTACTCTGTTGAAATCTCCCAAGCACCTACTACAGTTCTTTTCACACATTAAGTGTTCAATAAATAAAGTATAAGCTGCTTTTGGGCAATTAGCGTGTCTACTATCTGATATATTATAGTCTCCCAAGTGGTTTGAGGATGATTGATTGATTACAGGGTGTTGTCATTCATCCAACTGTCGTTCAACTATCTGATGCTACTTTGCTCAACCCAAAGCGTGTATTGGTATTGAACATCAGGATTTTAGGGTAGGACTATGAACACCCAACAGATGTCAGAAATGATGAAATGGTCAATAACAAGGTGGCACTGTTGAGATCTAGGGACCATCCAGGATGTCTTTTTCTTATCAGATGAGGAAAAATGACCCCTGGAAGCTAGAGGAGTGGGATCAGTTGTTAGAAGTAAAGGGTATCAGGAATTCATTAAGTTGCCCCCATGATAAAAATTAACTGAAGGGAGAAAGGCACTTACAAATATGTGCACAGATGTATTTGGAGTAACTGAAATCTGAGTGGAACATGGATGATCAATGGTGTAATCTCACAAACCCTGCCTAATCACATCTTATTCCAAGACACTCTGCAAAATATGCGCAGTTGCATTCTAGCAATTCTTTTTTTAACACCTACTTAAAAACCATTTGTACATGTTTTTCTGTTAGCATTCAGGATGCTCCGTAAACTCCAATTATGACTTTAGACTTTATGGTAGACTATCAAAATGTCTTTAGTTAATTCAACTGATATTTCAAAACAGTAAAAGCCCCAAAATGTAGCTACCAATTATAGAAAGTATCATATGCTACATTTTAACCATTATACTGTACATGCTTTTCATATAGCAATAATTCTTTTATCTTATGTTCTGTATTAAAAAAAAAAAAGTATGCTGCCCCCCCCTTCTTTATAACAAATTAAATCCTCATTCCACCATGAGGCAGAAACACAGCAACATTTGTGGACAGTAGTTTCTCCTGGGCATCTTTCCTTACGCAAACTTGTCTTTGATCGTTGTCAATGGAAGCTACCGTTCTTGTCCGGCTCTAGAAAGGTATCCCATCTGCTCCACTAAAATATGGATGATTGAAGGAACCATAAATAATTTATGAACTTGGTATATTGATTTCCTTCAAGCACTTATAGGAAATTATACACTTGTGAATTCAAGAAATAATTGGGCCAATTTAATCACGTAAAAATTATAGTTCTTTTTAAATCTGTCCAAATGGAACACTAATGAGCAGGGGGTCAAAGCATGCGAAAGGGGGAGGTAAGGGTGGGAGGGTGGGGGAAGAGATTGTATAACTGAAAGTGGTGAAGAGATGGAAAGCTGAAAATTGCAGTTTCCATTTAGAGAGACTGACCCTCTAGGTCCAAGGTTTCTGATCAAAATCCAATTGATATTTGTCTGATTAGGAAGCCAGCCTTTCTGCTAGGAAATGATGAAGCTCTAATAACAATATTAGACTATCAACGGGCAGACAAGAGGCCAGTGAGGGTCGGCAGCACTTTAGAATGGATTTTATCCCAATTTCCAAGTCAATGTGAGTCTTTGGCTAGCAACCTCACCCTTTTTAACTCTGACTCCATCCATCAAGCTTCAAGGAAAGAGATAGAAAATTGAGGGGAAGAAAAGCCAAAACAATCCCCAGGTATGGTCATGCATAAGTTTGGATGATAATGTTGGTATTTGTTAAGCGCTTACTATGTGCCATGCACTGTTCTAAGCACTAGGGTAGATACAAGGTGATCAGGTTGTCCCGCGTGGGGCTCACAGTCTTAATCCCCATTTTACAGATAATAATAATAATAATGACATTTTATTAAGCGCTTACTATATGCAAAGCACTGTTCCAAGCGCTGGGGAAGTTACAAGGTGATCAGGTTGTCCCATGGGGGGCTCACAGTCTCAATCCCCATTTTACAGATGAGGTAACTGAGGCACAGAGAAGTTAAGTGACTTGCCCAAAGTCACACAGCTGACAATTGGCGGAGCCGGGATTCAAACTCATGACCTCTGACTCCAAAGCCCGTGCTCTTTCCACTGAGCCACGCTGCTTCCTACAGATGAAGGAACTGAGGCACAGAGAAGTTAAGTGAGTTACCTAAAGTCACACAGCTATGTGAGGGAGTCAGGATTAGAACCCATGACCTCTGACTCCCAAGCCCGGGCTCTTATGACTAAGCCACACTGCTTCTCTGTGTGCCAGGCACTGTTCTAAGCACTGGGGGAGATTCAAGCAATCAGGTTTGACACAGTCCCTGTCCCACATGGGGCTCACACTCGCAATCCCCCTTTTACAGAGGAGGTAACTGAGGCACAGAGAAGTGAAGTGACTCACCCAAAGCCACACAGCTGACAACTGGCAGAGCCGGGATTTGAACCCATGGCCTCTGACTCCACAGAGTCCGGGCTCTTTTCCACCAAGCCATGCTGCTTCTCTGCTACTTATGACTTTCAGGGGACTATTCATTCATTCAATCGTATTTATTGAGTGCTTACTGTGTGCAGAGCACTGGACTAAGCGCTTGGAAAGTACAATTCGGCAACAGGTAGATATGGTCCCTGCCCCACAACGGGCTCACGGTCTAGGAGGTCACTAAGACTGTGACCTTTCTACTCAGTACATAACAGACCTATTATCAGGGTTCAATAAATAGTCTACTCAGCTCAGTAATCTCTCTAATAATGGCACTGAAAATGCAGAAAAAAATAGCACATTAAATTGCGTTGCATTCTGCCAAGCTTCTGGGTACAGTGCCATCGGAAGGGAAAGTTATCTGTCATTCTCTGGATCCTCCGATCTCACTCTACGAAGAGGTTGGACTTCAGAACCCGTGTTCTCTCCCTGTGTGGATGGAAAGTAGGAGATGAAAAAGTCCCCGCTCTATTGTTAGTAACTTGGACCTAAACTCAGTAGGTAAAGAGTCGCTTACAGAGAAGCAGAGTGGCTCAGGGGAAAGAGCCCGGGCTTTGGAGTCAGAGGTCATGGGTTCAAATCCTGCTCTGCCAAGTGTCAGCTGTGTGACTTTGGGCAAGTCACTTCACTTCTCTGGGCCTCAGTTACCTCATCTGGAAAATGGGGATTAAGACTGTGAGCTCCCTGTGGGGCAACCTGATCGCCTTGTAACCTCCCCAGCTCTTAGAACAGTGCTTGGCACATAGTAAGTGCTTAATAAATGCCATTATTATTATTATTCTCTGGGACTCAGTTTCCTCATCTGTAAAATGGGGACTAAGACTGTGAGCCCCCCATGGGGCAACTGGATCACCTTGTACCCTCCCCAGCACTTAGAACAGTGCTCGGCACATAGTAAGTGCTTAATAAATGCCATTATTATTATTGTTACTATTTACAATGAGCAAGAACAACTAAGGTCTGGGGCAAACTGGGCTAAGCAATTTAGATGGGACGCTTCCAGCCCTGGGATATTTCAATGTTCCTTCTTTGATTCATTCGGATTTATTGAGTGCTTACTGGGTGACTGTACTAAGCGCTCATGCCATGCACGTGACTGCTACATGACCAGCACGTGATTGCCATGTGCTGCGCATCACGTATGTGATCACCCCCTGCCAGATGGGTCAACGAGATGGTAATGATGATAATAATCGTATTTGTTAAGCACTTACTCTGTGCCAAGGACTGTTCTAAATGCTGCGGGGGGGGGATACAAGGTGATCAGGTTGTCCCATGTGGGGCTCACAGTCTTAATCCCCATTTTACAGATGAGGTAACCGAGGCTCCAGTCACACAGCAGACATGTGGTGGAGCCGGGATTCGAACCCATGACCTCTGACTCCAAAGCCCATGGTCTTTCCACTGAGCCACGCTGCTTCTCGATGACTTTGTATCTACCTCAGCGCTTAGGACAGTGCTTGACACATAGTAAGAACTTAACAAATACCAACATTATTATTATTGTTATCATTACAATATAACAATAAACAGACACATTCCCTGCCCATGCGCTTCTATAAATGTCCACGACGCTGTATTTGAAAAAAAAATTGGGACAAATGGTCACCGTACTGCATAAGCAAATTTTTTAGACTATTTCAGAACTGAAAGCAAGCCCAAAGCATAAAACATTCCTTACTTCTTTTTTTCGGGCTACGCACTTTTACCTAAGCTTACCAAGTACACGCTCATTGCAGGCAAATCCATTCACTGAATGGGGCTACTTCCTCTCAACACAAATCTGAGAGACAGCGCCCAAAATTTTGATGAGAACAACGGGGGGCTATCAGTCATCGGGATGGACAATTCCACCTTCAGACGTGATTTCCTTCAAGGCCATTTTAGTGAGTGGGCTTCAACTTTCCTCCGGGCCTTACTGGAGTCATTATGGGACGGAATCCAAAGCACGAAAAAGTGCTTCTCTGCCTTCTCAAGCTCATAGGTGGCTTCGTTTTCCTTGCTCTTTTAATGCCACGTTTAAAAATGATGCCGGATGGAGTTTCCCTTTAGGGCGAATGTTTCCTTTGTCTTTTCTGTTTCCGCTTCTGGGTTCAAACTAATTGCTCCATGAGTCCTATTAGCTCGGTGTCAAAGACCTCCAGCCGGAAGATATTTGGGGAGGAGCAGAGGCTGCAAATGGAGAAATAACACACAAGGCTTGTGACTTACACATGTGAGTGCCAGGCTCCGGGTAAATCTATCACTCTGCCACCCAGATGCACTAAGCACTTACTATCCTTTAGTTTATTGATTGTAAACATTTGGATGATTAGAAAATTGGCATTCAGATAAATGCAACTTCAGTATGTGATAAATGGACCTTGAAGTTTCCACCGCTCCCCTTTCCATCCTTTCGGGAGAATTGATGAAAGCCATCTTCTAGACTGTGAACCTGCTGTTGGGTAGGGACCGTCTCTATATGTTGCCAATTTGTACTTCCCAAGCGTTTATTACAGTGCTCTGCACACAGTAAGCGCTCAATAAATACGATTGAGTGAATGAATGAATGAATGAAGGCATGTCTTTCTCTTCTGCTTTTTTTCTTGACCTTCTTTTTGGTGAGTTCTTGGGGCGAACCCCCTTCTAGGCCGCATCCGTTATTCAAGGAATCCTCAGGCCTCAGCTTCCTCTGAACATATGTCCGTGTGATTCGTTCGGGCACACGTTGATATTATGTTTACTGAAAATTGCCACCCCCACAATTGAAGAAAATAATTGGATCGGGCTAAGGGGAAAATGAGGAGTGGTGTAGCCTAATAGGCAGATCATGGTCCTGGGAATCTGAAGGACATGGGTTCTAATCTCAGTATCCGCCACTTGTCTGCTGTGACCTTGGGCAAGTCACTTATATTCTCTGTGCCTCAGTTACCTCATTGGGGTAAAATGAGGATTGAGACTGTGAGCCTCATGCAGGATGAACTGTGTCCATTCTGACAACCTTGCATCGATTCCAGTGTTTAAAACAGTGCCTGGCACATAGTGAGCACTCAACAAATACCATTAAGAATAATCTGTCACTCAGGAGACCAGTTATCACCGCTAGGATATTGTCATCCAAACCCCGAGAACTGCGGGACCACTAAGGTGCTACTGGATGTTGGAGGAATTGGGGCAGAGATGCATAGACTTATTGGGGACATCCTCATCGTAACATGATTTCCTCCTAGGCAGTGGATTAAAATAAAAGTTTTCCCTCAGGGTCCTGTGGGAAAATTCACGAGAACATTTCAACTTAGAAAATATCCCTCAAAAGGATCAGGCCTTCCCCCGTAACTCCCCGGGGAAAGAAGGCATAGAAGGCCCAGACACAGACTCCTCTCTCCACGCCCACCAACCGATCTGTCGGCCTCTTCTTGGCTAAATCCAGAAATCATTCTGTGACACACATTGTTAACCCTCTCGCAGCTCCTGGAGCTGTCTACCGGCACTGGGTCAATTAATCAATCGTATTTTCGTGTGTTTATTGTGTGCAGAGCACTGTTCTAAATGCTTGGGAGAGTAGAACACAACAGAGTTAGTAGATAAGTTCCCTGCCCACGATGAGCTTGTGGTCTAGATGGGGAAACAGGCATTCATATATATAAGTAAATACATTATGGATATAAATTACCGGTCTGATTGGGGAACATCACGTTCAAATTGACAAGGGAGGGTGAAACTCGGACTGGTCTCTAAGGGGCCTTACTGAATTCACAGGACAAAGTCAGGTTTTGAGTAAAGTTTAAACAATTGAACAATCTACAAGGGATGCCCTTCCTTAAAACCTAGATGGAGGTTCAGGACCTCCAGCTGGATTGCATTAGTTAGTCTCCAAACTAAGCAGCATGGCTCAGTGGAAAGAGCCCGGGCTTTGGAGTCAGAGGTCATGGGTTCGAATCCCGACTCCACCACATGTCTGCTGTGTGACCTTGGGCAAGTCACTCAACTTCTCCGAGCCTCAGTTACGTGATCTGTAAAATGGGGATTAAGACCGTGAGCCCCAGGTGGGACAACTTGATCACCTTGTAACCCTCCCTGTGCTTAGAACAGCGCTCTGCACATAGTAAGTGTTTAACAAATACCATCATCATCATCAACATCAACCTTTTTGGCAATCCTCAAAGTGTCAAGCCCAGGCTCTTCCTTTTTAAGGATATATTAGTAGCTGGAGCAGCAGCAGTAACAAGACCACACAGACACACCTTCTCACGGTGCCTCGATCTCTCCTATCTCACCACCGGCCCCTAACCCACATCCTGTCTCTGGCCTGGAACGCCACCGCCCGCCCCCCCCCCCCGCCCCAATCTGTCAGAAAAGTATTCTTTCCCCCCTTCAAAGCCTTATTGAAGTCACATCTCCTCCAAGAAGCCTTCCCAAACTAAGCCCCCCACCCTTTCCTCAACTCCACTCCCTTCTGCGTCGCCCTGATTGCTCCCATTGCTGTCCCCTCCACCCAGCCCCTCAGCGTTTATGTACACATCTGTAATGTTGTTTGTATTAATGTCTGTCTCCCCCATTCTGGACTGTAAGCTCATTGTGTGCAGAGAATGTATCTGTTTATTGTTGTATTGTACGCTCCCAAGCACCTAGTACAGTGCTTGGCACATAGTAAGTGCTCAATAAATACAACTGAATAAATGAATACAATTGAATGAAAGAACTGGGACTAGGGCCATGTTCTTGGGTCCAGAGGCTGACTGGGGGAGTAAGGCGAGTGGGACTCTATGGTGAAAATGACAATCAATCCATCAGTGGTATTTACTGAGTGCTTACTATGTACAGAGCACTGTACTAAGTGCTTGGGAGAGCACAATGATTGTTCATCATCATTGTTATGGTGCTTGTTAAGTGCTTACTATGTGCCAAGCACTGTTCTAAGCTCTGGGATAGATGTTGCCAACTTGTACTTCCCAAGCGCTTAGTGCAGTGCTCTGCACACAGTAAGCGCTCAATAAATACGATTGAATGAATGAATGAATACTAGTTTATCAGATTGGACACAGTCCCTGTCCCACATGGGGCTCAAATGCTTATTCCCATGTTACAGGTGAGGGAACTGAGGCAAAGAGAAGTTAAGTGACTTGACCAAAATTAAATGGTGGGGCCGGGATTAATTATAATAATAATAATAATAATGGTATTTGTTAAGCATTTACTATGTGCAAAGCAATGTTAATAATAATAATATTTGTTAAGTGCTTACTATGTGCAAAGCACTGTTCTAAGCAGTGGGGAGGTTACAAGGTGAACGGGTTGTCCCACGTGGGGCTCACAGTCTTCATCCCCATTGTCAGATGAGGTAACTGAGGCACAGGGAAGTGCCCAAAGTCACCCAGCTGACAAGTGGCGGAGCCGGGATTTGAACCCCTGACCTCTGACTCCAAAGCCCGGGTTCTTTCCACTGAGCCACGTTGCTTCTCCAGAACCCAGATCCTTCTGATTCCCAGGCCCACTACAACGGAATTAGCAGACGTGGTCCCTGCCCATAAAAAGCTTACAGTCCAGAGCACCGTCTAGGCAGACCGGATGGTACTTTTAGCGGAAGTAGGCTACAGCACAGTACAGCCGAAGAATGTTAAAGAAGGAGGGGGATTGTTCAAGGGCAGATGAGGGAAGTGATCCTAACGAACCTGCGGACGTTTGGGACGATAGTGGGGTAGTGACCCTTCAGGGGTCAGAATTAGTTGTTAGTAGAGTGAGTGGAGGAGCAGCATGGTGTAGTGAATTAAGCACAAACCTGGGAGTCGGAAGGTCACAGGTTCTAATCCCAGCTCCACCATTTGTCTGCTGTGTGTCCTTGGGCAAGTCATTTTCCTTCTCTATGCCTCAGTTACCTCATCTGTAAAATGGGGATTGAGACTGTGAGCCCCATGTGGGACAACCTGATCACCTTGCATCCCCCCAGAGCTTAGAACAGTGTTTTGCACATAGTAAGCACTTAACAAATATCATTATTATTATTATTATTATTATTATTATTAGTAGTAGTAGTAGTAGTAGTAGTAGTAGTAGTATTTGTCCACTGTGTGTCCATGGGCAAGTCGTTTTCCTTCTCCATGCCTCAGTTACCTCATCTGTAAAATGGGGATTGAGACTGTGAGCCCCATGTGGGACAACCTGATCACCTTGCATCCCCCCAGAGCTTAGAACAGTGCTTTGCACATAGTAAACACTTAACAAATACCATTATTATTATTATTATTATTATTATTTGTCCACTGTGTGTCCAGGGGCAAGTCGTTTTCCTTCTCTATGCCTCAGTTACCTCATCTATAAAATGGGGATTGAGACTGTGAGCCCCATGTGAGACAACCTGATCACCTCATATCCCCCCAGCGCTTAGAACAGTGCTTTGCACATAGTAAGCACTTAACAAATACCATTATTATTATTATTATTATTTGTCCACTGTGTGTCCATGGGCAAGTCGTTTTCCTTCTCTATGCCTCAGTTCCCTCATCTGTAAAATAGGAATCGAGACTGTGAGCCCCATGTGGGACAACTTGATCACCTTGCATCCCCCCAGTGCTTAGAACAGTGCCTTGCACATAGTAAGCACTTAACAAATACCATTATTATTATTATTTGTCTGTTGTGTGTCCTTGGGCAAATCATTTTCCTTCTCTATGCCTCAGTTACCTCGTTTGTAAAATCGGGATTGAGACTGTGAGCCCCATGTGGGACAGGGACTTTGTCTAACCTGATTTGGTCGCATCCACCCAGCACTTAGAACAGTGCCTGACACATAGTAAGTGCTTAACAAATGCCATTATTATCCTTATTTAAATGGACCCAAAATGGGCAAATAACCAACACCCATCTCCAACCACTTTGCCGTTTTGTTGTTGTTCTCCGCTCCGAGAATATAGACTCTCTCCCTTCAAAGCCCTTTTAAGCCAAAACTATATTATGGTCTCCTTTAGGTAGCCACACGTGGTTTCCCCAAATGCTGAATGAGGCAGAAAACACTTAAACTTGAATTTGAGGTTCTGTGGGTTGTCTTTTTAATACACTGACTACATAATATCGCATTGCTAATTTTCGTTTTTTATAGCTTCACAAAAATAGCATCCACGATGAGAGAGAACATTCAACTAAAATAGGCTTCTGAACAGAGAGATACAGGGGCAGATACTAGATTTGCTGAGAGATCAGATCCACACACATTCACTCCACAAAAAACACCCCAATGATAAAATGTTCACCCATAAACTGATGCATTTAACGCAAGCTTACCTAGTTTCCATAAATTTGCTTAGGGGAGGGCAGGCCATCGTGAAGTTACAAATTATCTTATAAGTGATATGGATAATAATCACAACCCAGGAAGGAAATAGCATTTGTTTCCATGGAGATACTGAATCGCATATTATCTGTTGGGGGTCCAATTTCAGCCAAGACAAACTGGCCACTAAACTATGGAAAAATAGATCCAGATTGTCAGTCAAGCATTGAGTTTCAGAAAAACATTGAGTTCAAATTGCTCCACAACCTGAGGGACCCTGTCATCCTCCAGATTCGTCCCCAGTGGGAGGATTGTCTTAGCGATTATGAGTGGTGGCTTTTGAGTGATGGGGGGAAACTGTTTCTAAAATATAGGTCTCAATCCCATTCCTGACACTATATCCAGTCTTGCTATGGACAGCTAGGCTTTCCAGAAAGATCTAGCATTCCCTGGTATTTTCCTGCCTGCAGGAAAAGCAGCACGGCCTGGCGGATACAGCCTGGGAGTCGGAAGGTCGCTGGTTCTATATCTGCCCCTCCAGTTGTTTGCTGTGTGCCCTTGGGCAAGTCACTTAACTTCCTTCATCTGTAAAATGGGGATTAAGACTGTGAGCCCTAGGGGGGACAGGGACTGTATCCGACCGGATCAACTTGTGTCTACCTCAGTGCTTAAAACACTGGAAGTCATTCAATTTCTCTGTTACTCAGTTTCCTCCCCCATAAAATGGGGATTCGATGCCCATTCTTCCTCCTACTTGGACTCCCATGTTGGACATGGACTGTATCTGACATGACTATGTTATATCTACCCCGGCGTTAGGAACAGCATTTTGCGCACGATAAATGCTCAACAAATCCCATTATTATCCCATTCCGTTAGTGATTGCAGTGGAACAATACTCCAAAATATACTGGGAGATCACGTGTGCAGCAATCAGCATATATGAAATGTTAATATAAAATTGTGTTTTAAAAGTAGTGTACAATAATATTCATGAAATATGTATTTTTTTAAATCCAGGAATTATAGAGAGAGGGAAAAAAAACTAAAATCTTTCAACAGACAGTAAGACGCATCTCTTGTCTAAAGTATATCAGGGGTTATAAACCTCAATAGATCTCACAGATTTTAAGGTTAAAATCTCACTGTAATAGGAACACGATGGAACAATGGCAGGTTTCACAGTCCTGGTTCAGACTTTTTTATGATATTAGTTAAATGCCGACCATGTGCCAAGTACTGTTCTAAGCACTGGCGTAGATTTGAGTTAATCTAGTTGGACAGAGGCCTTGTCCCTTATGGGACTCAAAGTCAGGTAGGAGGTAGAACAGGTATTGAATCCCCATTTTGCTGTTGAGGAAACTGAGGCACAGGGAAGTTAACGGACCTGCCCAAGGTCATACAGAGAAGCAGCATGGCTCAGTGGAAAGAGCCCGGGCTGCGGAGTCAGAGGTCATGGGTTCAAATCCCAACTCCACCACTTGTCAGCTGGGTAACTTTGGGTAAGTCACTTCACTTTTCTGTGCCTCAGTTCCCTCTTCTGTAAAATGGGGATTAAGACTGTGAGCCCCACGTGGGACAACCTGATCACCTTGCATCTTCCCCAGCGCTCAGAACAGTGCTTTGCACATAGTAAGCGCTTAACAAATGCCATCATTATTTTTTATTATTATACAGCAAGCAAGAGGCAGAGCTGGGATTAGAACCCAGGTTCTCTGCTCTTTCCACTAGGCCAAACTGCTTCCATTAGGAATGAGATCATGGTTCTCTCTCCGCTGACACATCTACCCCTCTAGAAGTTGTGGTATTCTTCTCCAATCAATCAATCATATTTATCGAGTACTTACCGTGTGCAGAACGCTGTACTAAGCACCTGGGAGAGGGCAATATTAAAATATAACAGAGAGGGGAGACACATTGTATTGTCTCATAATCTTCCAAGAACTTGGTATGGAGTTCTGCCCAAAATATGTGCTCAATAAATACCAATGATCGATTGACTGATGAGAGAGAGAAAACAGACATTTTATTCTGTTTTACAGATGAGAAAACTGAGCTTCAGAGAGGTTAAGTAACTTTCTCAAGTTTACACAGCAGGGAAGTGGGAGAGTTGGGATTAGAACCCAGATCTCCTACCTCCTTTGTCCCATGTTCTTTCCTCACTGGGTCAAAGTAAGTTTTCTAGTATGATCAGAAAATAATACCTTGTGAGTGAAGACTGAATAGGGGAAAGCCTAGTTGGGGCCTCAGCAGGATCTTCTAGACTGTGAGCCCACTGTTGGGTAGGGACCGTCTCTATATGTTGCCAACTTGTACTTCCCAAGCACTTAGTACAGTGCTCTGCACACAGTAAGCACTCAATAAATACAATTGAATGAATGAATGAATCTCCTATTCCTTCTCTGGTAGTCCATGCTAATTCATTTTTGGTAACGCATGATTGTTTCAGCAGGTCTTGAGTTATAAGCCAGAGCTTTTCAACTCGATAGCTTTTTTATTGCTTTTCTTCAACTAGTTTGCAAATATTCTGTTCACAAGTTCAGAAACCTACTGTTGCCCGGCGCTTCCTTAAATCTGATGAGAAAAAAATTTAAGAATAATTTTCAAAGAAGGAGAAACCAGGTGGCTCTCACTACAGCCAATGTTTTGACACCGCCGTCTTTCCTGCGGCTCCGGAGAGGAACAGCCGTGTATCCTGGAAGCTTCGTACCGATGTCACCATGTGATTTCAAATCATCTGGATGCATATTCATGGCATCTAGTCTATGAGGTGCTGTCACGATTCCATCAAATATAGGAGCCTATAATGGGATGCAGTTTTGATGACCTTCTGGTGCGTTATTCAAACAAACACCATTTTCCCCTGTGGATCTGAGTTTGGTCACCAGACTTGCACCGAGTTTTCATTACATTAATATAAAACAAGATGGCAGGAGAGGTGGCATACCAGAGCTGACAAGGAAAAGTTGGATATCCATTTTCATATATCCAGGTTTAAATGCGCCTTGCCTCAGGATCGAAATATTAGTAAAATCATGATACTGGAATAAGACCATAAATGGCATTATTTGATCAATCCAAAAGTCAATCCAACTTAACATTTTCTTTCTTACACTTGCAGCAGAACCTCATGACAGGATCCCCTTTGCAATCCAAAAAGAGTGATTTAGTACTGTAATAATATTTTAGAATTTGGGCAGGATTTTTTTTCAAGAAAGAGAACTCAGTTGCTAAATAGAAATTGCACAATGTTCTGCCTGATAGGACGTTTGATGAGTGGTTCATTCATAAGTTTGAGACAATGATCCCAGTATCAGAGACTCCACACCAGTAAGATCAGAGACGTTTCAAGGAGAAAAAATAACCAGAGATCAAATAATAATAATAATAATAATAATGGCATTATTAAGCACTTACTATGTGCAAAGCACTGTTCTAAATGCTGGGTTGGTTACAAGGTGATCAGGTTGTCCCACGGGGGGCTCACAGTCTTCATTCCCATTTTACAGATGAGGTAACTGAGGCCCAGAGAAGTGAAGTGACTTGCCCAAAGTCACACAGCTGACAATTGGCAGAGCCAGGATTTGAACTCATGACCTGTGACTCCAAAGCCCGGGCTTTTTTCCACTGAGCCACACTGGGGAGCAATCCCTCAAAGATGGTCAAATGTATCCAGTTTGACAGCTCTCCCCAGAGTGAGATAATAATTATAATTGTAATAATAATGATAATAACATTAAGCATTAGAAGATGTGCTGGACTAAATATAAGAAAATCGGATTAGACACAATCTCTATTCCATATAGGAATCTCAGTCTAAGAGGGAGAGAGAACGGGTATTTAATACCTACTTTACAGATGAGGAAACTGATTCATCCAAGGTTATTAGGTAATCTCAGTTCCCGCATAATCATAGTAATAATGATTGTAGTATTTGTTGAAAGCTTCTTTTGTGCCAGGCACTGTACTAAGCACTGGGCTGGGTACAGGCACATTGGGATGGACACAGTCCCTGTCCCAAATGGGGCTCACAGTCTTAATCCCCATTTTACACATCTAGACTCCCCTTCTAGACTGTGAGCTCACTTTGGGTAGGGACCGTCTCTATATGTTCCAACTTGTACTTCCCAAGCGCTTAGTACAGTGCTCTGCACACAGTAAACGCTCAATAAATACGATTGAATGAATGAATGATTACAGATGAGGTAACTAAGGCACAGAGAAGTTAAGTAACTTGCCTGAGGTCCCACAGAAGACAAGTGGCGGGGGCAGGATTAGAACTCAGATCCTCCTGAGTCCCAGATCCTTTCTCTAAGGGGTGGCCAAGAGGCCTGGTGTTGCTCTTAGTAATCATTTGGCCTCCCAAAGGAGACTCAGGCTCAATTATAAAATGACCCACTGCCTGTCACAATAGAACTGGGTTAAAATTCTGAATGGGAGTTGAGAAGGCTAGTTTTGTATAACCACACCAGCAGTGAGCAAGAAAGGTTTAGCTGAATCTAGCCATCGAATGAAGATTGGTGGATGAATCTGAATAATCGTCCTAAAGTCTAGACTTCTTTTCCAAAATGCAAAACACCATAGACTAGTAGCCAGAGAGTTGGAAGAGACCTGAAGAAGTCATTTGTTCCAGTCCCCTGCTTCCGGGAAAGTGAATGTGGACTCTCATGAGAGAAAATATGAACTCATTTTTAAAGATTTCCAGGGATGGAAATTTCATAGCCTCTTACATACCCTGCTTGAATAAATTTATTCATTCATTCATTGTCGTATTTATTGAGTGCTTACTGTGTGCAGAGCCCTGTACTAAGCACTTGGGAAGTACAAGTTGGCAACATATAGAGACAGTCCCTACCCAACAGTGGGCTCACAGTCTAGAAGGGGGTGACAGAGAACAAAACAAAACGTAGTAACAAAATAAAATAGAATAAATATGTACAAATAAAATAAATTCATAAATAGAGTAATAAATACATACAAACATATATACATATATACAGGTGCTGTGGGGAGGGGAAGGAGGTAAGGCAAGGGGGATGGCGAGTGGGGATATTATTACAACCTGGTAGATTCTTCCAAGTTCTTCCATCTTCCATCCTTCTTCAAGTAAAACAACAACAACAACAACAACAACAACAAAAAAGCACGTAAAGGTCAGTCATGGCTCAGTGGAAAGAGCCCGGGCTTTGGAGTCAGAGGTCATGGGTTCTAATCCCAGCTCTGCCAATTGTCAGCTGTGTGACTTTGGGCAAGTCACTTCACTTCTCTGGGCCTCAGTGACCTCATCTGTAAAATGGGGATGAAGACTGTGAGCTCCCTATGGGACAACCTGATCACCTTGTAACCTCCCCAGCGCTTAGAACAGTGCTTTGCACATAAGTGCTTAACAAACGCCATCATTATTATTATTAGCAATGACTGTGCTTAGTACAGTGCTCTGCATGCAGTAAGCACTCAATAAATACGATTGAATGAATGAATGAATGACTGCAGAAGCCTCATCATCAACAATAATAACCATGCAGGGTACTGTACTAAATGCTTGGAGGACATACTAACAAATGAATGAATAATAACCATTCAGGGTACTGTACTAAATGCTTGGAGGACATACTAAGTGAATTGTGGCTTTCGTGATTCCCAAATAATTAAAAATCTGAAATAAATCTGCAAACACCTCCACTAATCTAGTTCAATTCTGTTTTACGAGTGCTTCATTTCAGCCCTAGAAATTCTGCAGTTATTGAGCAGCTTCAGGGTTCGATGGTGGCCCAAGATTACTTTGATATTTTCTGGCAGGGTTCTTGCAACACGTAATTCCTTTCATTTTGGCAGAATAAATTCCAAGGTTGTATCCTTAGTTGATTACTTTTCTCCTTATGTATGACCCTAGGTAAATCTTCATTCTCTCCACTCTTTTGGCTAAGGGAATAGCCAGAGTCTTTTGGAAGAATATTTGAGTGCAGACGATCTCTCTAAGCTTAGAGTCTTTATAATAAAATTTTTATTGACTAGAAGCCAAACAACCGGTTCTTATATGGATGTATTTCAAGTTTCTAAATATAAAATCTTATCCTCATTAACAACAGATGTTCTGTGATGTTACTATATGTAGAGATTTTGCTTTTTTAATAGTATTTTTTAAGCCCTCACTATGTGTAGTAGACACAAACTAATCAGGTTGGACACAGTCTCCCTCCCACAGAGGGGTCACAGCCTTAATTCCCATTTTATAGGTGAGGTAACTGAGGCACAGAGAAGTGAATTGTCCAAGGTCCCACAGCAGACAAGTAGCAGAGCCATGATTAGAACCCATGTCTTCTGACTCCCAAGCTCATGCTCTTTCCACTAGACAACACTGCTATGCAGTTAATAATAATAATAATAATAATAATAATAATAATAATAATAATAGTATTTGTTAAGCACTTACTATGTGCAAAGCACTGTTCTAAACACTGGGGAGGTTACAAGGTGATCAGGTTGTCCCACGGGGGCTCACAGTCTTAATCCCCATTTTACAGATGAGGGAACTGAGGCACAGAGAAGTTAAGTGACTTGCCCAAAGTCACCCAGCTGACAGTTGGTGGAGGCGGGATTTGAACCCATGACCTCTGACTCCAAAGCCCGGGCTCTTTACACTGAGCCACGCTGCTTCTCCACAGTTGTCCTTTGTATTGGAAGATGATTCTAATGATGGTGAAATCTTATTCTTTTATGTGAGTGTGGCTGAAGAGAACGATAAGCTCTTCCGCACCGTCCAAGTGTAAGGATGGATTCTTGTTCATTCATTCATTCAATCGTATTTATTGAGCGCTTACTGCATGCAGAGCACTGTACTAAGCGCTTGGGAAGTACAAGTTGGCAACATCTAGAGACGGTCCCTATCCAACAACGGGCTCACAGTCTAGAAGGGGGAGACAGACAACAAAACAAAACATGTGGACAGGTGTCAAGTCGTCAGAATAAAAAGAAATAAAGTGCGTCTCATATAGGGCTTGTCACTGTTTTCACTGAAGTACTGTATTGTATGTCTGAAGACTTCAAAGAAATATCAAGTACAGCTCCTGCTTTTAAAGATCTCATATCCAATGGGGGAAACAGACAACATTGCTTATTGTATGGGAACAGAGATAGACACCACAGATGTTAGCTTGAGAAGAGTAGAGAATACAAAAGTGGGGGAAGGAAGGAAAAGAAGAGGAAACTGCACCTCTGTGTCCTCATCTTTTTTTATGGTATTTGTAAAGTGCTTACTATGTTCCAGTTACTATATTAAGCACTGGGATAGAAATAAGATAATCAATTAGGACACAGTCCCTGTCCCACATGAAGCTCTCAGTCATAATCCCCATTTTACAGATGAGATAACTGAGCTCCAGAGATGTTAAGTGACTTGCCCAGGATCTCACAAAAGACAACTGGCAGAGTCAGGATTAGAACCCAGGTCCTTTTGACTCAAGGCCCATGCTCTATCCACTAGGCTACGCTGCTTCTCATCTTGAGAATTGGGATTATGTTTGCTTTCTCTACCCCTGTATATATGTTTGTACATATTTATTACTCTATTTATTTTACTTGTACATACCTATTCTATTTATTTTATTTTGTTAATGTGTTTGATTTTGTTCTCTGTCTCCCCCTTCTAGACTGTGAGCCCACTGTTGGGTAGGGACTGTCTCTATATGTTGCCAACTTGTACTTCCCAAGTGCTTAGTACAGTGTTCTGCACACAGTAAGTGCTCAATAAATACGATTGATTGATTGATTGAGACCATGAGCTCCATGTAGGACACAGACTTGTCCGATCTGACTGACTTGTAGATACCCTAGTTCTTAGTACAGCGCTTGGTACACACTAAGTGCTTAAAATACCCAATTTCCCTGCTTTTTTTTCACTGACTGTGGAATTCTGTTGGGCTTGTTGGAAACTGTCCATCTCCCAGAAGTTTAATAATGAACTTCTGGTAGTTTTTCTAATTGATTCTTTTATTGTAACAGACGGTCTTCAAGGTATATGAAAATGATTTTTACAGCACTCCTTTATTACTCATATTTATCATGTTTAGTGCAGGCTTAGAAGGCTCAGTTTTGAGTGTTACAAACCACATCAAATTTTAATCCGTGAATTTAAAGCTGTGGATTCCCTCATCCCATTAGTCCCCCAAGCCTTTGTTTATACCAAGCCTGCTTGGACCAGCTGATGGAAATTTCAGGGACTGCTCTAGTTGGTGACAGAAATCCAGAATAGCTTTTGTAGTCTTTCCACCCGCAATCCAACTTGTCTGTCTCAGGAGGATGTGCCAATCATTCATTCATTCATTCAATCGTATTTATTGAGCGCTCACTGTGTGCAGAGCACTGTACTAAGCGCTTGGGAAGTACAAGCTGGCAACATATAGAGATGGCCCCTACCCAACAACAGGCAATCAGTTTGCTTCGACCCCCCCCATTCAGAAAATTCACCTTGTCTACATGGAGCAAACACTGAGAATATTTGTTTACCATTTTTTATGGTATTTGTTAAGCGCTTACTATGTGCCACCCACATATACAAGATTATCAAGTTGGACACAATCCTTGTCCCACATGGGGTTCACAGTCTTAACCTCCATTTTACAGATGAGATAACCGCGGCACAGAGAAGTGAAGTGGCTTGTCCAAGGTCATACAGCAGACAAGCGGCAGGGTGGGATTAGAACACAAGCCCGTGCTCTACCCACGAGGCCATGATCCTTCTCGTTGGGATTGTACCATATTTGTTTGAATGTGGCTTTCCCCGCAAAAAAAATCCTCTTCCAAAACATTCTGGCTCCTCAGCTGACAGAAGACAATGTGCTACTGAGGCAGCAAATCATCATCAATCGTATTTATTGAGCGCTTACTGTGTGCAGAGCACTGTACTAAGCGCTTGGGAAGTACAAGTTGGCAACATATAGAGACAGTCCCTACCCAATAGTGGGCTCAAATGATTCAGCTGTTTAAGGGGAAACGGGCCGTGGTCTCTGTGGCCAAGCTTTTGTTTGATTTTCTCTTCAGTGATAAAGGTGTTGAACTATGATTCTCCCTTGGGAGGAGGTGCGTGTCAGCCTGCCCCATCTCTTTTATATTGATCAGCTGATGCTAAAAGAAAGTGTTCCTCTATGAGCCATGCTGGAAGTGATTCTCTGGTTCATTGGCCTAATTGCTATGGGGTTTGGATAGGCTATATGGGCTATTTTATAGCATAACAAGGGAAAGGCAAAATGCCCGGTATATTGGATCGAGGAGGGACCGGAACCCCCCAAAATGAAAATGCAGCCACAATTCTGGGATCCAGTCTTGAACATCCTTCAGAAAGTAGCTTAATCAAATCAATCCATCAACTAATCAGTGGTATTTATTGAGTGCTTACGGTGTGCAGAGCACTACTCTGAGCAATTGGGAGAATCTGTTGTGACAGAGTTCGTTTACAAGTTCCCTGCCCACAAGGAGCTTAAAGTCCAGAAGGGGAGACGGACATTAATATATATAATTAAATAAATTACAGATATGCACATAAATGCTGTGGGACTGAGATTGGGGTGAAAAGTAAGGGGACAGATACAAATGCAGAAGGGAGAGGGAGTAGAGGAAAGAGGGCTTAGTCAGGGAAGGTCTGTGGGGGAGATGCAATTTTAATTAATTAATTCATTCAATCGTATTTATTGAGCACTTACTGTGTGCAGAGAACTGTACTAAGCGCTTGGGAAGTACAAGTTGGCAACATATAGAGATGGTCCCTACCCAACAGTGGGCTCACAGTCTAGAAGGGGGAATAGGCTCTGAAGGTGGGGAGAGTGGTGGTCTGGTGTATATGGAGGGGGAGAGAGTTCCAGGCCAGAGGAAGGATGTGGGAAAAGGGTTGGAGAAGAGGTAGACAAGAGAAGCGGCGTGGCTCAGTGGAAAGAGCCCGGGCTTTGGAGTCAGAGGTCATGGGTTCAAATCCTGCCTCCACCAATTATCAGCTGTGTGACTTTGGGCAAGTCACTTAACTTCTCTGGGGAGGCCTTCCCAGACTGAGCCCCCTCCTTCCTCTCCCCCTCCTCCCCCTCTCCATCCCCCTGCCTTACCTCCTTCCCCTCCCCACACCACCTGTGTATATATATATATGTTTGTACGTATTTATTACTCTATTTATTTTATTTGTACAAATTTATTCTATTTATTTTATGTTGTTAATATGTTTTGTTCTGTTCTCTGTCTCCCCCTTCTAGGCTGTGAGCCCACTGTTGGGTAGGGACAGTCTCTAGATGATGCCAACTTGTACTTCCCAAGCGCTTAGTCCAGTGCTCTGCAATCAATCAATCAATCAATCAATCAATCGTATTTATTGAGCACTTACTGTGTGCAGAGCACTGGACTAAGCGCTTGGAAAGTACAAGCTGGCAACATTGTAGAGACGGTCCCTACCCAACAGCGGGCTCACAGTCTAGAAGGGGGAGACAGAGAACAAAACCAAACATACTAATAAAATAAAATAAATAGGATAGGTACAAGTAAAACAAAGAAATAAATAGAGTAATAAATATGTACAAACATATATGCATATATACAGGCATATGTACGTATATATACATATATACTATATATATAGTATATACATCTATACTCTGCACACAGTAAGCGCTTAATAAATATGATTGAATGAATGAATGAACAAATGAATCTGTAAAATGGGGATGAAGTCTGTGAGCCCCCTTATGTACATATCCTTATATGCTGTAATCCCCCCATCCTTAATTTATTAAGACTTCCCCTGGAGACTGTAAGCTCCTTCTAGGAAGGGATCATATCTACCAACTCTATTTAATTGTACTTCCCAAGTGCTGAGCACAGTACAGTAGAGAAGCAGCGTGGCTCAGTGGAAAAGAGCCCGGGTTTTGGAGCCAGAGGTCATGGGTTCAAACCCCGGCTCCGCCAATTGTCAGCTGTGTGACTTTGGGTGAGTCACTTCCCTTCTCTGGGCCTCAGTTATCTCATCTGTAAAATGGGGATGAAGACTGTGAGCCCCCCGTGGGACAACCTGATCTCCTTGTAACCTCCTCAGTGCTTAGAACGGTGCTTTGCACATGGTAAGTGCTTAATAAATGCCATTATTATTATTATTATTATTAAGATCAGGGTGTAGCGAGCATGCTGGCTCTAGAGAAGTGTGCGGGCTGGGTTGTAGAAGGAAGTCAGTGAGGTAACGGAGGAGAGGGCAAGCTGATTGACATTCCAGCCACATTGGAGAGTGTCGGGGTATCCGCTTGGTCACTGGCGGGTTCCTCATTAATCTGTTGCAGCTTCTCTGCTTCCAGTACAGCTTACTTTTTACCCAAATGGTGCCCATCCATTGAAGAGAACGGGTGTGGTGTTCACGAGCAGGACATGGGCCAGGATGACTTATTCTCCCCACGTTAATCAGCACAGAGTAGCAGAGGATCTATCTAGATATTTCACAGACCTTCCTCTACCTTAAGATCCACTTAAGCAGAAAGACAATGACATTTCTCAACCAACTGGAGTGTTTTCCTAACTTTCCAGATCTCTAATTAAATTTCAGGTCCCGTAGTTGAATGGTTGGATTTCTTTTCTCCTGTCACCGAGTCAAATTTGCTCAGAGAAATTCAGCATGGTGCGGAGAAGTTATTCCACAAAGAAACAAGCAAACAAAAAAATTACTCAGCTTTTTTTTTCCTGAAAAGCTTGGCTTCACAAGAATTTAGAACGTCCTGCAAAGTAAGGCTATGATTCAAATTATAAAACTGCTGGGTTTGGGTTTTAAGAATCAAGAACCAGAAAAAAGAAAGAACAAAAAGCAACAGCTTCCCAAAGACCACGACAGGGTATTTTTCCCCAGGCAAGAAAATAACTATTAAAGGAGGGAGAATAAATGAAATTTATCATTTTCTTACATTTGTAATTTCTCAAACAGTAGAATATCAATGACATTTCAGGAGGTGAATGACTTTATATTTAAGGGAAAATAATATGATAAATTAAGTTTCTTTTTCGTCACTGCGAAAGCCACACTGTAACAGCCTATGCTGTGATCTCTTAAAGGTGCTGTTTTGGGTATCCTGAGCTTTTCGTGATGCCAGGAAAGAGCTTCATTGATTTATTCATTCAATCATATTTATTGAGCGCTTACTGTGTGCAGAGCACTGTACTAAGCGCTTGGGAAGTACAAGTTGGCAATTGATCTTTGAAAGCTCACTCTTGCCTGGACAATGGCATCCCTAATCCTTCCCAGAATCTTGATCCAGAGATGAAATATTCCACTTCACCTACTTTACATTCCCTGGATATGTCAGTGGGATTTCCAGCGATGTTCCTCATTAATTAGGAAGCTTAATGCTGTAGGAGACATGTGATGTGATCCAGCGCTTAGAACAGTGCTTTGCACATAGTAAGTGCTTAACAAATACCATTATTATTCTTATTATCTAGGAGGAGAAATGATTTTTTTCATGGTATTTGTTAAGTGTTCATTATGTGACAGACACTGTATTAAACCCTGGAGTTTAGTAACAGATAATCTGGTTGGACAAAGTTCATGTCCCACGTGGGGCTCAGTCTTTATCCCCATTTTACAGATTAGGTAACTGAGGCACAGAGAAAGGAATAACAACAATAATAATTATGGTATTTATTAAGCACTTACTATGTGCAAAGCACTGTTCTGAGCGCTGGGGAGGCTACAAGGTGATCAGGTTGTCCCACGGGGGACTCACAGTCTTAACTCCCATTTTACAGATGAGTTAACTGAGGCGCAGAGAAGTTAAGTGACTTGCCCAAAGTCACACAGCAGACAATTGGCAGAGCCGGGATTTGAACTCATGACCTCTGACTCCAAAGCCTGGGCTCTTTCCACTGAGCCACGCTGCTTCTCTTAGGCACCATGATGCCCAACCCAGCCCCACAGATTTTATGTACATATCCTTATAGCTATAATCCCCCATCCTCAATTTATTAAGACTTCCCCTCTCCATCCCCCCATCTTACCTCCTTCCCTTCCCCACAGCACCTGTATATATGTATATATGTTTGTACATATTTATTACTCTATTTATTTATTTATTTTACTTGTACATATCTATTCTATTTATTTTATTTTGTTAGTATGTTTGATTTTGTTCTCTGTCTCCCCCTTTTAGACTGTGAGCCCACTGTCGGGTAGGGACTGTCTCCATATGTTGCCAACTTGGACTTCCCAAGCGCTTAGTACAGTGCTCTGCACACAGTAAGCGCTCAATAAATATGATTGATTGATTGATTGACTGTAAGCTCCTTCTAGGAAGGGATCACATCTACCAACTCTATTTAATTGTACTTTCCCAAGTGCTTAGCACAGGTCAGTAGAGAAGCAGCGTGGCTTAGTGGGAAAGAGCCCGGGTTTTGGAGTCAGAGGTCATGGGTTCAAATCCCAGCTCTGCCAATTGTAAGCTGTGTGACTTTGGGCAAGTCACTTCACTTCTCTGGGCCTCAGTTACCTCATCTGGAAAATGGGGATGAAGACTGTGAGCCCCCCGTGGGACAACCTGATCACCTTGTAACCTCCCCACTGCTTAGAACGGTGCTTTGCACATAGTAAGCGCTTAATAAATGCTATTGTTATTATCATTTACATATCCTTATATGTTATAATCTCCCCCATCCTCAATTTGTTAAGACTTCCCCTGGAGACTGTAAGCTCCTTCTAGGAAGGGATCATATCTACCAACTCTAATTGTACTTTCCCAAGTGCTTAGCACAGTACAGTAGAGAAGCAGCATGGTTCAGTGGAACAGGCCCCGGGTTTTGGAGTCAGAGGTCATGGGTTCAAATCCCAGCTCCTCCAATTGTCAGCTGTGTGACTCTGGGCAAGTCACTTCAGTGCTCTGTGCCTCAGTTACCTCTTCTGTAAAATGGGGATGAAGACTGTGAGCCCCACGTGGGACAACCTGATTACCTTGTATCTCCCCAGCACTTAGAACAGTGCTTTGCACCTAGTAAGTGCTTAATAAATGCCATTATTATTATTATTATTACAGTAGAGAAGCAGCGTGGCTCAGTGGAAAAGAGCACGGGCTTTGGAGTCAGAGGTCATGGGTTCAAATTCCGGCTCTGCCAATTGTCAGCTGTGTGACTTTGGGCAAGTCACTTCACTTGTCTGGGCCTCAGTTCCCTCATCTGCAAAATGGGGATTAAGACTGTGAGCCCCCCCGTGGGTCAACCTGATCACCATGTCACCTCCCAGCACTTAGAACAGTGCTTTGCACATAGAAAGTGCTTAATAAATGCCATCCTTATTATCATTATTATTACATACATATCCTTATATGTTATAATCCCCCCATCCTTAATTTATTAAGACTTCCCCTGGAGACTGTAAACTCCTTATAGGAAGGGATCATATCTACCAACTCTATTTTATTGTACTTTCCCAAGTGCTTAGTACAGTACTCTCTGCACAGTAAGTACTCAAGTGCACAGGAGAAGCAGCATGGCGAAGTGGACAAAATAACAGGCCTGGGACTCTGAAGGTCATGGGTTCTAATCCTGGCTCTGCCACTTGTCTGCCGTGTGACCTTGGGCAAGTCACTTCACTTCTCTGGGCCTCATGTACCTCATCTGGAAAATGGGGATTAAAACTGTGATCCCCATGTTGGACGGGGACTGTGTCCAACGTGATTACCTTGTATCTACACCAGCACTTAGAACAGTGCTTGGCACACAGTGAGCGCTTAACAAATACCATTATTATTATTATTATTATTAATAAATTCATTTGATTGATCATCAATTAGCTGGGCTACCCAGAGCCACGATCTGGCTTTAGTGGTCTCTAAATCATTCCTCCCCAGGCACTGTAGAGGGTCGAGCCAATTAAAACATGAGACCATCAGTGTTGCCCAATGATACGACTGGGATACTTAGAAGAGTGATCAGCTGATGGCTTTCAAGGCAGCTATCCTCATGGTCAAGGTTGAACTACTTGACATCTAAATCTTTCCTCTAATGAAGGTCAATCGATCAATTTACCAATTGCATTTTTGACTCACTTCAATTTTGAATCCTTTACAAAATATTGCATTTTGAAGGTGATTTATTGATGGGGAGGATGAAAATATTGAAGCGTGACCCTCAGCCTTTCCCCAGTTGTATGCCTAATAAAGATAGTTCCTGACAAATGCAGCATCCATTTCATTTTTCAAGGCTCCTTCTTGCTATCCTAAAATTGATGAAAATCCACTCACTGAAAGCATTCCCTCCTGCCTTCCCACCAATTTAGGGTTTGTATGAACCTCCTTTTAATTTATCATTCAGCTGCTCTTGGATTCCAATCTCTGCTCATAAAATAACTGTAATATTTCTCTAGCACATATTTTGTTCCAAGCACTGTACAAAGTGCTGAGGTAGATAAAATACAATAGATCAGGCAAAAACTCCTGTCCCACATGGGGCTCACAGTCTAATTTGGAGGGAGAACGAGAACTTAATCCTGATTTTTAAAATGTGGAAATTGAGTAATTTATCCAAAATCACACATCAGCAAGTGCCAGAGCCGGAATTAGAATCCAGGTCTTCTGACTTGTAGTGCTCTTTCCACTAGGCCACGTTGTCTAACTAGAGAAACCGTGTCACTGTGAACATTGCCTCAGTGTGGGTGAGTGGATTCTGTTCTTAATATTGTGCTATCATCTGATGTTGAGTATGATTCATGGGAGATGGAAAGAAGGAGAGGGCAGGACAGAAGAAAGAAGAAGAAAGATGTTGGGCAGATTGTACAGCAGAGCTTGAAGAAATAACCTTCCAAAGATCTATGCCTTTCTGTCTTTTTTATGATATTTGTTAAATGCTAACTACACGTCAAACCGTTTTCTAAGCACTGGCTTACACACAGGACAATTAAGTCAAATACAGTCCCTGTCCCACATGGGCTCGCAGTCTAAGTAGGAGGAAGAACAGGTACTGAGTCCCCATTTTGCAGTTGAGGAAACTGAGGCACAGAGAAATTAAATGACTTGCCCAAGATCACGCAGCAAACAATTGGCAGAGCTCAGATTAGAATCCAGGTCATTGACTCCAAAGCCCGTGCTCTTTCCACTAGGGCACGGTGCTTCTCCTAAACCATGTTGCTTCTCCTTGAAGTATGTTTTCAATTCTGCCCCTGTAACACAGATCAAGCAACTCAACCCATTCATATTCCTTCCGGTCAAACATTCCGCTGATTCTGAGATCGAGGACAAACTGCTGGGCTGTCTTCCCCTATATCAAGTCAGGTTACATTTTAACAATTTATTTTTGAGTAAGGGACACTGGAAAAGATGCCTGTTGTAATGATTTCTGTTACTAGATCCTTCACAGAATATTTCCCCTCCTTTTCACTGTTCTCTCTGAAGAGGGACTTTGGAACTTCACACACCATCAGTTGACATGACTTAATGAATAAAGTCAGAAGGACCTGAGTTCTAATCCTATCTGTTGTGTGACCTTGGGTAAGGCACTTCACTTCTCTGGGCCTCAGTTACCTCATCTGTAAAATGGGAATTCAGAGTGTGAGCCCCATATGGGATAGGGACTGTGTCCAACCTGATTAACTTGTACCCCAGCACTTAGAACGGTACTTGACACATAGTAAGTGCTTAACAAGTACCATAATTGTTACCATAATTATTATCACTCCCAGGATATTATGGTCACAAAGCTGAGATGACCAATTAAAAAGCTCAGAGGTGATCTCATCTTTGACTAAATCTGGGCTGGTGCCATTTCCTGTAGCGTTCATTTTTGTTATTTTATACTGGACCATTTCCTTGTAAGTGGCTTGTTTCTTTTCCAGAAGCCATTTCATTACCAGTGATTTCATTTATGCCGTCCCTTTCCTTTTCCTTTCTTCTCTCACTATTGGTCTATTTGCTCTTTCTGTATCTCTCCAGCAGAGGTCAATTCTCACACAGGACTTTGATACTTTAAGGACCATCCAGAACCGTGGAGGGAGATAAGTGGGGAAAATCCCGTGATACATGAGGCCTACACCTTTGCCAACATAAATAGCCAGACTGCACAGGTTCACCAGAATGCCGCTCCTGACCAGACCCATGAGATCTGGCCAAATTCACCACTGGGTCAGTCATACGACTGTTGTTTGCGATCAGGAGAGCTGGAACCCCTCTTTGCAACCATAAATTGTGTTAGCCATCCCCACAAACTAGCGAGTGACCCAGCTTGTACTATCAATCAATCATACTGAGGGAGGGAGGGAGGGAGGGAGCACTTGAGGTTGGCAGAGTCAAGGTACTAAGCACTTGAGTACAATAAGACAAATGGACACGATCACTGCCCTCAAGAAGCGTTCAATCTATCAAGCTCCCAAACACACTTTGTCATGACTACCTCAGTTATTTCAAACCCCAAATGCAGTATTTTCGGACGGAAATATCTGGCTCGCTGAATCCAAAGCCTAATTTTTGGGGGTCCGATTGATCTAGATGATTTGTAACTCAGTTGCACTGTACTGTCTTAAGTGCTTAGTAGAGCTCTCTGCACATGGTAAGTGCTCAATAAATATGATTGATCATTGATTGATTTATGAGTGCAGACCCACAGAATGGAATTATCCTCTAGGAACCTATCTAACTTCACTAGCCTGTTCAATAGAGCCAGATGGAATCAAAGTTGGACAGTTATAAGCTGACCAGATTCTTAACACTGTGCGGTTGGAGATTTGCTTTCATATGTCACCCCTGTTACATCTGTGCTTTAGGGGGTCAGTGTTGCAAAGGGGTAGGATAAAGTAAGGATACAATCAAGCAGAGATAAAAATAACAGTGACGGTGCTGAACAGCCTGCTGAAAAATCTCTTACGATCCGCCATGAGGCTTTGTCATTCAATCAGTCGGTCATACTTAGGCATTCATTCATTCATTCATTCAATCGTATTTATTGAGCACTTACTGTGTGCAGAGCACTGTACTAAGCGCTTGGGAAGTACAAGTTCCCAGGCCAAAATGTTCCTGTGAGAGCAGGAGCCTGCCACACCAACTTTGGGATTCAGGCTGGTGACTATGAACTATAGTCAAACAGTGTGGTCCAATGGGTAGAGCCCGGGCCTAGTCTGCTGAATGACATTAAGCAAGTCACTTCACTTCTCTGTGCCTCAGTTACCTCATCCGTAAAATGGAGATTAAGACTGTGAGCTCCATGTAGGACAGGGGCTGTGTCTGACCTGATTAGCTTGGGTCTACCCCAGGGTTTAGTACAGTGCCTGGTACATAGTAAATGCTTAACAAATAACATTAAAAATGTCTAGATTGGATGGCAGACATCAGGATCCTATGACTAGACCTTAAACAGGACTGTTACACCACAGACCTCTTCTGTGAATGAGCATTCATGCTTTTGGTTTTGTTTCACTTCATCCATCCATCCATCCATAATCCAATCAAAGGGTTCTCCTGGAAATATTCTTTCTAAAATACAAAAAATGCCACTTGCCTAGTACAGACTGAGCCTCCATTTTGTCTCCTTCAGTCAGGAGAAAGAAACGTAAACCCAAATTTGATAACCAGTAAATAGAATACACACTCTTCATCCATAATCCAAATCAGTAGCCTCGGCATATCATCCTAGTGATTTTCTGAGACATTCAGTCCTTCAGATAGATCCTAATTGATCAGAAAGACATCTGAGTCCACCTCTATTTGGTAAACCAGCACCAAGTATTCCTCAACTCAAGTAAAGTTATTTCCCCAGCCGGTACTCTCTAGGAGATAATCTTCCCATTTGTTCAACCACTTCTCGATATTATTCACAGAACTTCAGGTAAGAACCAGTTTCGTATATACAATCATTGTTATTTCTTGTTCGTCCTTTGCCTTTAGGCTGTGACAAGAAATCAGTAATTATATTGAAGAAATTCCTCGTTATTTATTAGTCTGGCTAGAACAGACAAAGCTCACCAAAGGCACAAATATGTGCAGAATTCTGGACCTGTATCTTTGTCCAATATGAAGTGTGGACAGCTAATTAACACCACTTGATTTTTTTTCTCTTTGCCTGTTTGTTGGGAAGGACACATTGTTGAAAAGCAGCTTGGCCTAGTTGATAGACCATGGGCCTGTGGAGCAGAAGGACCTCGGTTCTAATCCTCTCTGCCATTTGCCTGCTTTGTGACCTTGGGAAAGTTACTTACCTTCTCTGTGCTAAAGTAACCTCATCTGTAAAATGGGGACTGTGAGCCCCATGTGGGACATGGACTGTGTCCAACCTGATTAATTTGTGTCTACCCCAGCGCTTAGTAAGTGCTGGCACAGAGTAGGGTTTAACTGATACCACTGGAAAAAAAGAGGACCATACACTCTTTTTACACTCTTTTTCTTTTTTTTTGGCATTTTATTAAGCGCTTACTATGTGCAAAGCACTGTTCTAAGCGCTGGGGAGGTAACAAGCTGATCAAGTTGTCCCACGGGGGGCTCGCAGTCTTAATCCCCATTTTACAGATGATCCAAGTTATCACTTGGATAACTGATTGAGTTCCTGGGCTGTGATGTTCGCCTGGTGATAATTTAATCCATAATAATAATTGTGTATTTTTAAGTGCATACTGTGGTGCTAAGCACTGTACTAAGTGATGGGGTAGGTTTAAGATAATCAGGTCCCACATGGGGCTCACTAAATAGGTGGGAGAACAGGCAGTTTGCAGGTGAGGGAAATTAGACACAGAGGAGTGAAGTGACTTGCCCAAGGTCACAAAGCAGACAAATGGAGAAGTCAGGATTAGAACTAGGTCTCTAAGCTATGCTGTACGAACCTGCGTAGTCCTGATTAGTTTCAATAATGGCATTAATTTGACAATCTGGAGAGGGATGTTGGGACTCCAGTTTGCTCAATTCTAGTTAGATAAACTGGAGGCAGCTTGTAAAGCACGTTAAATAAACAGCTTGCTCAGGATATCGGTGAAAGATTCCTGGAAAAATATATATTATGCACGCTCAGAAGTAGCATGGCCTAGTGGAAAGAGCGCAGGCCTGGGAATCCGAGGACCTGGGTTCTAATTCTGGTTCTATCACTCATCTGCTTTGTGAACTTGAGTGGGGTCTTTTAGTTCTCTGTGCCTCAGTTTGCTCATCTGTAAAATGGGGACTAAAAACCTGCTCTCCTTCCCCCTTAGACTGGGAGCCCGTGTGTGGAATAGGTAGGGTGTCCTACCTGGTTATTTAGTTTCCACCTCAGTGTTTAGAACAGTGCTTGCCACATAATCAGTGCTTGATAAATACCACAGGTGTGTTCTCAAGTAAACTCTCACAAATGGCTAGGGTTTTGCCATTAGTATTGTCACCTTCAAATGCAAACTGTGGCTCTTGCTCCCTTTTTCTCTCTTTCTCTCTCTCTCTATATATAACATATATATATATATATATATATATATATATATATACGTTTGAACATCAGCAATTTTCTTTTTGGGAAAAAGCAAAGGTCACAGTATCATTTCTGGCTAGTCAACCTCCAAAAAGTGAGTTCAAACTTGCTTCTAAGACACTTAGATCCATTTTTATTTGCTCAAAGTGAAGACTCGGATTTTATAGCAACCAATACTTATTTACCCAAGGATTTAAGAAATGGACCATTAGAACTCTTATACAAATGACTTCCTGACTTAAATAGCGCCGTTGTTTACCATATATTCCCATTATTCGTTTATTTGTATGGGTGATTGCAGAGTCGGATGGGCATGAATTGATATCAGTTGTAGTGGTGTTTTATTCATTTCATTTTATATTTTTAGATTGCATTTGTTGAGAGTTGGATGCATCTTGAATTTCTAATGGACAGGAGCGGAATGAATAGACTATGGGTCCTTTCATTTCGTCTCCCTTTCAATATAGATGTTCAAAGTAGCTATTCGCATAGGAGGAACCCCCAGAATTGAAGTAGGTGAATACCACTTTTGGCTATCGAAACCATTTGTTTGTCGGCATGAGTCACTGATTGGACATTTTAGAGTTGTGAGGGCTCAATTTTGCAAGGTTAAGTCACCAATACTCTCAGTTTCCTCACCTGTAAAATGGGGATGAGCTAGATTGTGAGACTTGTGTGGGACAGGGACTGTGCCCAACTTATACCCTCATATCTACCCTGTTGGACACATAGTGAGTGATTTTTTAATGGTATTTTTAAATGCTTACAATGTCCTAGGAACTCCTAATCGCTGGCATAGAAACATGGGACTCACAGTCTTAATCCCCACTTCAGAGGTGAGGAAACTGAAGCACACAGAAGTTAAATGCCTTGTCCCAGGTCACACAGCAGACAAGTGGCGGTGTCAGGATTAGAACCCAGGACCTGCTGACGCCCAGGCCCATGCTTTATCCACTAGGCCATGCTGCTTGTGATTGATGAACAGCATAATTATTTGGTCTTCCCAGAGTCCTTCTCCCCAGACTAAGATCCCCTTACACCCACTTCCTCTTTCTCTTTTTTTTATGGTATTTCATTCATTCATTCATTCATTCACTCGTATTTATTGAGCGCTTACTGTGTGCAGAGCACTGTACTAAGCTCTTGGGAAGTACAAGTTGGCAACATACAGAGACGGTCCCTACCCAACAACGGGCTCACAGTCTAGAAGGGGGAGACAGGCAACAAAACAAAACATATGGACAGGTGTCAAGTCATCAGAACAAATAGAATTAAAGCTCAGTGCACATCATTAACAAAATAAATAGAATAGTAAATATGTACAAGTAAAATAAATAGAGTAATAGATCTGAACAAACACATATACAGGTGCTACAGTGAGGGGAAGGAGGTAGGGCAGGGGGGATGGGGAGGAGGAGAGGAAAAAGGGGGCTCAGTTCGGGAAGGCCTCTTGGAGAAGGTGAGCTCTCAGTAGGGGTTTGAAGGGAGGAAGAGAGCTAGTTTGGCGGATGTGTGGAGGGAGGGCATTCCAGGCCAGGGGGAGGAAACGTTTACTATGTGCCAGGCACTATACTAAGTGCTGGGGTAGATACAAGTTGATCCGGCTGTATAATTACTGGAGGGATAAAGGATAGATGCCTGGGGATGAAGGGGTGGGAACGGAGAGATCTAAACCCAAAACCCTCAGACCATGCACCGTTTTGCAGCCATTTTTGGTAAGATCTAGTACAAACTCCCTTTTAGAAATGTCACACCTGGTGACTATCTTGGTAACTTCAAAAGCTGCACAATTAGTGTCTGCTGGAAAAAAAAAAGGATTGACAACATGTGGGTTGCTCCTATTTAGAACGTGAACCTTTTGGGGACAGGGACTGTGTGACCTAACAAGCTAAGGACCCCAGCGCTTAGTACAGTGCATGGAACAAAGTAAGCTCACGAAAAACACCACAATCATTATTACAGACAAAACACGAGATCGGGATGGGCGAGGCATGCGGGGAACTGCAAGGAACTGTTTTGAAAGATTGGAAAGGAGAGGCAGTGGAATTCACTTCCTTTTGAGTGGTGTAACACTTCAGTTCATTCATTCCATTGTATTTATTGACTGCTTACCATGTGCAGAGCACTGTACCAAGCGCTTGGGAAGTACAAGTCGGCAACACATAGAGACGGTCCCTACCCAACGACGGGCTCACTTCAGTTGAAATTCTTCTCCTCAATTCACCATTGAACCCTGATTTCTTGTTATGAATCAAATATCCAGCCAGTTGTATAATTAAAACTATTGCTAAAAAAAGATACAGGTCATGACACTAGCACAGCACATTTTCCTTGTGACTCAGATGTGTCCACTCCTTCCTTCTAAATGTTCCATTTGGTTTTCGCTTAGTGAATCAGGGAAACTGTCATTCAAGGGGAATGAGAGGCAGAAAAGCTTGGTTAGGTTATGAAGTCAATCCCTTATCTAGTGGAGGATCAGACCTGGTGATATACTTGTTAATTGTTTCCTAGGCCGGAATTACATCAGATTCTCATTGGAGAATTAAAAAATGGCAGAGGGAAACAGTGTGGCCTAGTGGAAAGGGCACAGATGATGATCCAAGGTCTAATCTTGGCTCTAATCCTTTCCTTCTGCGTGACTTTGGGCAAGTCACTTAACTTCTCCACACCTCAGTTTCCTCATCTGTAAAATGGAGAGGAAACATCTGTTCCCTTTCCCCCTCAGCCTATGAGCCCTATGTAAGATAGGGACTGTATCTGAATTTATTGTATTGCATGTTCCCCAGCTTAGCATAGGGCTTGGAATGTAGACTTTAAGATCCTTAGTGGCAGGGAACATTTCTGCTGTTGTATTATACTCTCCCATGGGTTTAGTAGAGTGCTCTGCATATAATAAGCGCTCAATAAATACCATTGACTGATAAGTGCTTAACAAATTCTACTACTACTAGTAATAATGATAATAGAGAGTAAAACTAATTTAGACATTATTTTCATTGTTTTTTTTTTTTCCAATACAGTGCTCTGTGATTTTCTTTCCCCTGAACTTGGCATTCCCAATATAATTAGCTTCACATTTTTATCAATGAAGCCCAAATGATTGTTCTGTCATTAAAAACAAGGCAAATGTCAGTTTTAGCATCACATCTCTGGCATATTGGATTCCTCAGGTCAATCTATCCATCTGCCAAGGGCAGATTTCAGCCAATCCATTTGCATTGACCAAGAAGGGGATTGCTGTGTCTGGGAGATTTGTAGTTCTCCAGTTTTTTTCCCTGGACAAAGATTGTTGGAAGGAAAGAGATGAGGTTGAAGGACTCCACTGTCCCTCTCTTTTTGGGTCTGAAATCCTCAGAATATTTTGCTTCAAAATATACTTTAAGAAGGGTGTCCTTTTACAATCACTAATTTTCTTTTTATGGCATTTGATAAGCACTTAGTAGGTGCCAGGTACTATACTAAGCGCTGGAGTAGATACAAGCTTGGACCCAATCCATGTCCCACAGGGGGCTCACATTCTTAATCCGCATTTTACAGATGAGATAACTGAGGTACAGAGAAGGGAAGGGCTTGCCCAACATCACACGGTAGACTAATGGCAGAGCCGGGATTAGAACCCAGGTCCTTCTATCTCCCAGGTCCCTGTTCTATCCTTTAGGCCACTCTGCTTCTCCTTAAAGCAGTCTTCATTCATTCATTCAATGCAGTGCACTGTACTAAATGCTTGGGAAGTACAAGTTGGCAACATACAGAGACGGTCCCTACCCAACAGCGGGCTCACAGTCTAGAAGGGGGAGACAGACAACAAAACAAAACATATTAACAAAATAAAATAAATAGAATAGTAAATACGCACAAGTAAAATAGAGTAGTAAATCTTTACAAACATATATAGAGGTGCTGTGGGGAGGGGAAGGAGGTAGGGCGGGGGTGATGGGGAGGGGGAGAGGAAAGAGGGGGATCAGTGTGGGAAGGCCTTCTGGAGGAGGTGAGCTCTCAGTAGGGCTTTGAAGGGAGGAAGAGAGCTACGTTGGCGGATGTGCGGAGGGAGGACATTCCAGGCCAGGGGGAGGATGTGGGCCGGGGGTCGATGGCGGGACGGGCGAGAACGAGGCCCGGTGAGGAGATTAGTGGCAGAGGAGTGGAGGGTGTGGGCTGGGCTGGAGAAGGAGAGAAGGAAGGTGAGGTAGGAGGGGGCGAGGGGATGGAGAGCCTTGAAAAGCGGTCACAAAAAGCGAAGGACAACTGTGCACATTTTTACTGGGTCTTGGAGTGACAGATGGGAGGTGACTCAAGGCCGTTAACTAGGGCATAGAGGTGTTCAGAAAGATCTCACTGTCAGGAGCACAGACGTGCCATCTCTGAATATGAAGGAGCGATAGCTATGCTTATCAAATGAGAAGCTCTTCAGAATCTCTACACTGTTGAGTAGGGACTGTCTCTATATGTTGTCAACTTGTACTTCCCAAGCGCTTAGTACAGTGCTCTGCACACAGTAAGCGCTCAATAAATACGATTGATTGATTGACTGATTGATTGACAATCTGGTTGAGAAGTCCCTGTACGGCAACCATTTTACACCAACTGTCTGCCAAGCGGATTAGAGATGGCTCAGTGGAAAGAGCCTGGGCTTTGGAGTCGGAGGTCACGGGTTCAAATCCTGGCTCCGCCAATTGTCAGCTGTGTGACTTTGGGCAAGTCACTTAACTTCTCTGTGCCTCAGTTACCTCATCTGTAAAATGGGGATTGAGACTGTGAGCCCCAGGTGGGACAACCTGATCACCTTGTATCCCCCTAGTGCTTAGAACAATGCTTTGCACATAGTAAGTGCTTAACAAATACCATTATTATTATTATTATTATTATTATTATTATTATTATTATTATCTATCACTGAGCTTTAGACCTATGTCTTCACTCCTCTAGGGTATTCTTTGTGTGCTCTTCTCCCCAGAGGCCTAGCAGAGTTTCATTAGGTAACTGTAAGCTTAATGATCCTATCCCTCTAATAACTGGGTTTCAGCTCGGAAGTTATCTTCTAAGTTGTTTAATAGACCTCTGAATGCACTTTTATTTCCCACTTAGACTATTGCATCGACCTCCTTGCTGACTTTCTAATCTGCAGCCTCTCCACACTCCAGTCCATACTCTTTGCTTTGCTGCCTGGATCAATTTTCTGAAAAAATGTTCAGTCCACATCTCCCCATAATAATAATAATAATAATAATAATAATAATAATGGCATTTATTAAGCACTTACTATGTACAAAGCACTGTTCTAAGCACTGGGGAGGTTACAAGGTGATCAGGTTGTCCCACAGCGGGCTCACAGTTTTAATCTCCATTTTACAGATGAGGTCACTGAGGCCCAGAGAAGTTAAGTGACTTGCCCAAAGTCACACAGCTGACAATTGGCAGAGCTTGGATTAGAACCCATGACCTCTGGCTCCAAAGCCCATGCTCTTTCCACTGAGCCACACTGCTTCTCTACTCCTCAAAAACCTACGACAGTTACCCATCCATCTCTGGATCAAACAGAACTTGCCACTGGCTTTTAGGCACTCAATTAGCTCACCTCCTCCTATCTTACCTCACTCCCCCACCACTACAACCCAGCCCGGATACTTCACTTCTTCAAGACCAATCTACTCTGTGTACCTTGATCTCGACTCTCTCACCATAGACCCCTTGCTCACATCCTCACATACGATTGATTGATTGATTGATCCTCCCTTCTCTTTAGAAATTCCTCCCACTTATTATCCAACAGACCATCCTTCCCCCTATTTCCAAAGCCCTACTAAAATCCTATTTCCTCCAAGAAGTCTTCCCTGTTTAACCTTTCATTGCCCTATCCTATTTACCCTGCCTTGTGCGTCACTTGGGATCTGTACCTCTTAAGCCCCTTGATAGTCGCCCTACCCCCAGCTCCAAAGCACTTAAGTACTTATCTCTATTCTCTGCTGCTTCCCCTACTTGTAATTTATTTCAGTGTCTATCTCCCCCACTAAATTACATGTTCCTTGAGGGCAGGAATCCTGTCTTCCAACTCTATCGCATTCTGCACCCCGATTTGATTTTGATTTTTCAGTTCCTTGAATGTATATCCCGGACTACTTAGTACAGCGTTCCGCAGTCCTCTGTAAATACCACTGACTGATTGCAAGCGTGGCCTGCAATTCACTGGGCTGATTGCTTCCCACAGACCTTCTAGAAGCTTTAAGTTAGGTTTTTAAGCACTCACTAAATACATTTACTCCTACTACTACTGTTAGTTTTAGGAGGTGACTTGAGTGATTATGTAAATCTCTTTCCTGGTCAGCCCAGGCACTCAGTGAACCCAATTTTTCTGTCTGACTGAAACCTCCCAATTCCCCAGCGTGCCGGATAATGATGAAGTTTAAGCTGTATATACATATCCTGGGCAGGTACCTAATTTTGAATTTTTTCTTTTTAGAAAGTAAAGGATCCAGGTGCCTGCTGGAACTTTCCTCGGAACAACTTCGAAGCAGACTTTACTCAATGTGCCTGCAAATTATTTTAAAAAAACAAAGAAAAACTTCAGAACTGTCAGAATTTTATCACCTCACAGCTTCACATGTTTACAGACCTAACATAAAAATGGGGAGGAGAGAGGAAAAGAAAAGGAAAGAAAGTGTATAAACTCCCCTAGGTAAAGTGTTAAGTACATAACTACCTCATGTAAAGTGTTATGCGAAGGTTTTTTTGTATTTCTCAGTCTTCAGGGACAGAAGAGACCACATTTTCACTACTTTTGACAATGCTATTTGACAAGATAAGAAATAAAAATTCTAAAGTAATCTCACATCTGAAAACAAAAATGGAAATAGAGCAGCTGTCATTTTGTAAATGGAGAATAAAAAGGGCTCTCTGTTTGTCAGCATGCAGTGTTTGGGATAATTTCATTCCATCAGGAGATGGGCTTTAAATTATTCTACAATGGTGGCTAAGTGGGAGCAATATAATTAAATGTATTAAAGCATTGGGATGGTTAATTTATCGAGGACTTCACGTACTCTTAGATAATACATTATATGATTAGGTGACTTTGATTTTTCAGTTACTTGAATGTATATCACACAACCGCCCTAACGTTTCAATGAGGATTCGGCATTATGTCTCTCTTGCAGCTGTGGAAGCGTGAGATCTGGGGTTCGGGATGGAGGGTTTGATTTACTGAAATGAGTCTCCTTAGCTCGGCATAGCTTTCTGCCGGCTGAAGGAGGGCCAGAGTTGGCTGTCAGCAAGCCTGGTTGGAACACGTGAAAAGAGGCAGCCTGGAGTTGGCTCCACTCCGGTGGAATTACCTCAGACAGCCCGGTTCCCGCACCTGGCAGAGCAGAGAGTATTTCATCCAGAGATACTTGGCGTCCTACCTGCTGCTGGTGTCGGCTGGTGATCGATGGGTACCCCAAGACCCGGCCTTCGCCTCGACCTTGAATAGCAGTGCTCACTTTGCTGCAATGTATGTACCGTGGCTTGTCGGCATCCAGCGGTCAGCCGCAAAGAATTCTCCTCCCCGAGCAGGTGGCGGGGGAGCTGCTGCTGGAATCCATTTCAAATCCACGGTCCAGGCTGGATTTTTGCCCCGTGTGCTGCCTCGGGAGGCCATTTTTCCTGCCTGCACCTGGGGAACACGGAACCCATTTGGGAATTGGGGAGATGTTGAAGCAGCCTGCTCAAAGGGGTGCTGCTGAAAGCATCTGAGGGGGAACAAGGTCTGTGGAACAGGAAAATCCATCACTGAATAGCATCCTGCAGAAAGCCAGCTTTTAGATGGATGTTTGCAAATTCCTGTCCCACTAATTTTCTGTTTTACCGTGCTCGCTCAAGCTCTTAGTACAGTGCTCTTCAATCAATCAATCATATTTATTGAGCGCTTATTGTGTGCAGAGCACTGTACTAAGCGCTTGGGAAGTACAAGCTGGCAACATATAGAGACAGTCCCTACCCAACAGCGGGCTCACAGTCTAGAAGGGAGAGACAGCACGCAGTAAGTGCTCAATAAATATCATCTATTGTTGACTGGGACACTACATATGATCAGTTCAAAGACAAACCACAGTCCCTATTCTAAATGGAAAACTAAATATCAGTATCAGCTTCTTCCTGTGCCTCGACCTCGAGTTCCTAACCTATGGCTAAGTTTCCGAATTTCATCATTGATATTCTTGGAGTCAGTTCTCGTTCGAAATCGCCTGAAATTCATTTGTGTTTTGAGAACTACTCCAATGGTATTTTTATCCATAAGCCCTTCATTAGTTTGAAAATATCAATGCATACATTATTTTCCCTTCACGCGGAACGTGACACTGGCAGCAGCAGTGCTTTTCAATACAAAGGAGAATGCTAACAGATATTCTTACAAATGGTTTCTAAAGCCTTCCACGTAGGGATGGAAAAGGCACTCAGCAGCAGCACGTAGTTCTTGCTCAGGATAGAGCACTTGTTTGGTCATTATTTCCCTTGTCCATATGGGCTTCGTGGTAGCCAATGTAGCTGACAAGAGAACCCCCTTTCACCACCTTGAGCCATACTGGTTCTACGGCTAGAAATCTTCCTTACAGAACAGGTCCTTCTGGCTCGGAGAAGCAGCGTAAAAAGAGCACGGGCCTGAAACTTAGAAGACGTGGGTTCTAATCCCAGCTCTGCCGCATCAGCTGTGTGACCTTGGCCACTTTACCTTTCTGTGCCTCGGTTCCCTCATCTGTGAAATGGGGATTATGACCATAATCCCCATGTGGGACAGGGACTGTGTCCAACCTGATTATCTTGCATCTATCCCAGTGCTTGGAACATAGTAAGGATTTAAATCCAATCATTATTTACCTGCAACCCCCATGCAGTGAGCTTTAGGACTTCCGTTTTTATATATGGCATTTGTTAAGTGTTTTCTACTGGAGAAGGAGTGTCCACGAGGCAGCTCACAATCACTACTCCAAAATGAGCAAAAGTTCTAAAAGTTCAGGTAGTTCATCTAGTTCTTCCTCCTCTGTTAAGCAGTATGTATCCTCTCACAAGTCCGTTTTTAACCTTCCCTTACCCCCTCCTCCCCACAGGTTCATCAGGCCTGGTACAGTCTCGGTCCCACTTGGGGCTTGCGGTTTAGGAGGGAGAACAGCACGAGAAGCAGCGTGGTTTAGTGGAAAGATGACGGGCCTGGGAATCAGAAGGTCCTGGCTCTCTGCCACTGTGTGACCTTGGGCGGGTCACTTTGCTTTTCTGGGCCTCAGTTACCTCATCTGTAAAATGGTGATTAACATTGTGAACCCCATGTGAGATAGGGACTGTGTCCAACCTGACTAGCTTGTACCTACCCCAGTGCTTAACACAGTGCCTGACAGTAAGCACCTAACAAATACCATTAAAATACCAAAAGCACAAAATGCCCATTTTACACTTGAGAACCTTTGCACTTGGTTCGAAGCCTTTTTATTTAATCCCACCATTAGATCCAAAACACTTACACATCTGTCATTCATTTTAACATCAGTCTCCCCAGCTGGACTGTAAGTTCCTGGTGGGAACTGTGAGCTCGCCTTCTAGACTGCGAGCTCGCTGTTGGGTAGGGACCCTCTCTATATGTTGCCAACTTGTATTTCCCAAGCATTTAGTACATTGCTCTTCACGCAGTAAGCGCTCAATAAATACGATTGAATGAATGAATGAATGAATGGAAGGGATTATAACTACAAATTCTATTATACTGTACTCTCCCAAGCCCTTAGTACAGTACTTCAATAAATACAACTGATTGATTTCAGGATCGATTTCAGGATCCGAGACATGCAACGTGGAAAAGTGACACCTTGTTTAGGAATTCCACCAGAATGGGAGTTGGTCCTTAGCAATAAGATACTATCCCTAATCCTCAACTATCATTCCATTGGCCAGCTACAAAATGCAGGTCATTCAATTGTACTTCCCAAGCGCTTAGTACAGTGCTCTGCACACAGTAAGCGCTCAATAAATACGATTGATGATGATGACTCCCAGGCCCGTGCCCTAACCCCATGAAGCAGACAAATGGCAGCAAACCTTCTGACTTCCAGGCCCGTACCCCAATCCTATGCAGCAGACAAATGGCAGCAAACCTTGTGACTCCCAGGACCATGCCCCATCCCTATGCAGCAGAAACCTTGTGACTACCTTTTAGACTGAGGCCACTGTCGGGTAGGGACTGTATATGTTGCCAACTTGTACTTCCCAAGCACTTAGTACAGTGCTCTGCACACAGTAAGCGCTCAATAAATACGATTGATGATGATGACTCCCAGGCCCATGTCCTAACCCCATGCAGCAGACAAATGGCAGCAAACCTCGTGACTCCCAGGCCCATGCCCCATCCCTATGCAGCAGAAACCCTGTGACTACCTTTTAGACTGTGAGCCCACTGTTGGGTAGGGACTGTCTCTATATGTTGCCAACTTGGACTTCCCAAGCGCTTAGTACAGTGCTCTACACACAGTAAGCACTCAATAAGTACGATTGATGATGATGACTCCCAGGCCCGTGCCCTAACCCCATGCAGCAGACAAATGGCAGTAAACCTTGTGACTCCCAGGCCCGTACCACATCCCTATGCAGCAGACAAATGGCAGCAAACCTCGTGACTCCCAGGCCCATGCCCCATCCCTATGCAGCAGAAACCTTGTGACTACCTTTTAGACTGTGAGCCCACTTTTGGGTAGGGACTGTCTCTATATGTTGCCAACTTGTACTTCCCAAGCGCTTAGTACAGTGCTCTGCACACAGTAAGCACTCAATAAGTACGATTGATGATGATGACTCCCAGGCCCGTGCCCTAACCCCATGCAGCAGACAAATGGCAGCAAACCTTGTGACTCCAGGCCCGTACCACATCCCTATGCAGCAGACAAATGGCAGCAAACCTTGTGACTCCCAGGCCCATGCCCCATCCCTATGCAGCAGAAACCCTGTGACTACCTTTTAGACTGTGAGCCCACTGTTGGGTAGGGACTGTCTCTATACGTTGCCAACTTGTACTTCCCAAGCACTTAGTACAGTGCTCTGCACACAGTAAGCGCTCAATAAATACGATTGATGATGATGACTCCCAGGCCCATGTCCTAACCCCATGCAGCAGACAAATGGCAGCAAACCTCGTGACTCCCAGGCCCATGCCCCATCCCTATGCAGCAGAAACCCTGTGACTACCATTTAGACTGTGAGCCCACTGTTGGGTAGGGACTGTCTCTATATGTTGCCAACTTGTATTTCCCAAGCGCTTAGTACAGTGCTCTGCACACAGTAAGCACTCAATAAGTACGATTGATGATGATGACTCCCAGGCCCGTGCCCTAACCCCATGCAGCAGACAAATGGCAGCAAACCTTGTGACTCCCAGGCCCATACCACATCCCTATGCAGCAGACAAATGGTAGCAAACCTCGTGACTCCCAGGCCCATGCCCCATCCCTATGTAGCAGAAACCTTGTGACTACCTTTTAGACTGTGAGCCCACTGTTGGGTAGGGACTGTCTCTATATGTTGCCAACTTGTACTTCCCAAGAGCTTAGTACACTGCTCTGCACACAGTAAGCACTCAATAAGTACGATTGATGATGATGACTCCCAGGCCCGTGCCCTAACCCCATGCAGCAGACAAATGGCAGCAAACCTCGTGACTCCCAGGCCCATGCCCCATCCCTATGCAGCAGAAACCCTGTGACTACCTTTTAGACTGTGAGCCCACTGTTGGGTAGGGACTGTCTCTATATGTTGCCAACTTGTACTTCCCAAGCGCTTAGTACAGTGCTCTGCACACAGTAAGCACTCAATAAGTACGATTGATGATGATGACTCCCAGGCCCGTGCCCTAACCCCATGCAGCAGACAAATGGCAGCAAACCTTGTGACTCCCAGGCCCGTACCACATCCCTATGCAGCAGACAAATGGCAGCAAACCTCGTGACTCCCAGGCCCATGCCCCATCCCTATGTAGCAGAAACCTTGTGACTACCTTTTAGACAGTGAGCCCACTGTTGGGTAGGGACTGTCTCTATATGTTGCCAACTTGTACTTCCCAAGCGCTTAGTACAGTGCTCTGCACACAGTAAGCACTCAATAAGTACGACTGATGATGATGACTCCCAGGCCCGTGCCCTAACCCCATGCAGCAGACAAATGGCAGCAAACCTTGTGACTCCCAGGCCCATGCCCCATCCCTATGCAGCAGAAATCTTGTGACTACCTTTTAGACTGTGAGCCCACTGTTGGGTAGGGACTGTCTCTATATGTTGCCAACTTGGACTTCCCAAGCACTTAGTACAGTGCTCTGCACACAGTAAGCACTCAATAAGTACGACTGATGATGATGACTCCCTGGCCCGTGCCCTAACCCCATGCAGCAGACAAATGGCAGCAAACCTTGTGACTCCCAGGCCCGTACCACATCCCTATGCAGCAGACAAATGGCAGCAAACGTCGTGACTCCCAGGCCCATGCCCCATCCCTATGCAGCAGAAACCTTGTGACTACCTTTTAGACAGTGAGCCCACTGTTGGGTAGGGACTGTCTCTATATGTTGCCAACTTGTACTTCCCAAGCGCTTAGTACACTGCTCTGCACACAGTAAGCACTCAATAAGTACGATTGATGATGATGACTCCCAGGCCTGTGCCCTAACCCCATGCAGCAGACAAATGGCAGCAAACCTTGTGACTCCCAGGCCCATGCCCCATCCCTATGCAGCAGAAACCTTGTGACTACCTTTTAGACTGTGAGCCCACTGTTGGGTAGGGACTGTCTCTATATGTTGCCAACTTGTACTTCCCAAGCGCTTAGTACAGTGCTCTGCACACAGTAAGCACTCAATAAGTACGACTGATGATGATGACTCCCAGGCACGTGCCCTAACCCCATGCAGCAGACAAATGGCAGCAAACCTTGTGACTCCCAGGCCCATGCCCCATCCCTATGCAGCAGAAACCTTGTGACTACCTTTTAGACTGTGAGCCCACTGTTGGGTAGGGACTGTCTCTATATGTTGCCAACTTGGACTTCCCAAGCGCTTAGTACAGTGCTCTGCACACAGTAAGCACTCAATAAGTACGACTGATGATGATGACTCCCAAGCCCGTGCCCTAACCCCATGCAGCAGACAAATGGCAGCAAACCTTGTGACTCCCAGGCCCGTACCACATCCCTATGCAGCAGACAAATGGCAGCAAACCTCGTGACTCCCAGGCCCATGCCCCATCCCTATGCAGCAGAAACCTTGTGACTACCTTTTAGACAGTGAGCCCACTGTTGGGTAGGGACTGTCTCCATATGTTGCCAACTTGTACTTCCCAAGCGCTTAGTACACTGCTCTGCATACAGTAAGCACTCAATAAGTACGATTGATGATGATGACTCCCAGGCCCGTGCCCTAACCCCATGCAGCAGACAAATGGCAGCAAACCTTGTGATTCCCAGGCCCATGCCCCATCCCTATGCAGCAGAAACCTTGTGACTCCCTTTTAGACAGTGAGCCCACTGTTGGGTAGGGACTGTCTCTATATGTTGCCAACTTGTACTTCCCAAGCGCTTAGTACAGTGCTCTGCACACAGTAAGCACTCAATAAGTACGACTGATGATGATGACTCCCAGGCCCGTGCCCTAACCCCATGCAGCAGACAAATGGCAGCAAACCTTGTGACTCCCAGGCCCATGCCCCATCCCTATGCAGCAGAAACCTTGTGACTACCTTTTAGACTGTGAGCCCACTGTTGGGTAGGGACTGTCTCTATATGTTGCCAACTTGGACTTCCCAAGCGCTTAGTACAGTGCTCTGCACACAGTAAGCACTCAATAAGTACGACTGATGATGATGACTCCCAGGCCCGTGCCCTAACCCCATGCAGCAGACAAATGGCAGCAAACCTTGTGACTCCCAGGCCCGTACCACATCCCTATGCAGCAGACAAATGGCAGCAAACCTCGTGACTCCCAGGCCCATGCCCCATCCCTATGCAGCAGAAACCTTGTGACTACCTTTTAGACAGTGAGCCCACTGTTGGGTAGGGACTGTCTCTATATGTTGCCAACTTGTACTTCCCAAGCGCTTAGTACACTGCTCTGCACACAGTAAGCACTCAATAAGTACGATTGATGATGATGACTCCCAGGCCCGTGCCCTAACCCCATGCAGCAGACAAATGGCAGCAAACCTTGTGATTCCCAGGCCCATGCCCCATCCCTATGCAGCAGAAACCTTGTGACTCCCTTTTAGACAGTGAGCCCACTGTTGGGTAGGGACTGTCTCTATATGTTGCCAACTTGTACTTCCCAAGCGCTTAGTACAGTGCTCTGCACACAGTAAGCACTCAATAAGTACGACTGATGATGATGACTCCCAGGCCCGTGCCCTAACCCCATGCAGCAGACAAATGGCAGCAAACCTTGTGACTCCCAGGCCCATGCCCCATCCCTATGCAGCAGAAACCTTGTGACTACCTTTTAGACTGTGAGCCCACTGTTGGGTAGGGACTGTCTCTATATGTTGCCAACTTGGACTTCCCAAGCGCTTAGTACAGTGCTCTGCACACAGTAAGCACTCAATAAGTACGACTGATGATGATGACTCCCAGGCCCGTGCCCTAACCCCATGCAGCAGACAAATGGCAGCAAACCTTGTGACTCCCAGGCCCGTACCACATCCCTATGCAGCAGACAAATGGCAGCAAACCTCGTGACTCCCAGGCCCATGCCCCATCCCTATGCAGCAGAAACCTTGTGACTACCTTTTAGACAGTGAGCCCACTGTTGGGTAGGGACTGTCTCTATATGTTGCCAACTTGTACTTCCCAAGTGCTTAGTACACTGCTCTGCACACAGTAAGCACTCAATAAGTACGATTGATGATGATGACTCCCAGGCCCGTGCCCTAACCCCATGCAGCAGACAAATGGCAGCAAACCTTGTGACTCCCAGGCCCATGCCCCATCCCTATGCAGCAGAAATCTTGTGACTACCTTTTAGACTGTGAGCCCACTGTTGGGTAGGGACTGTCTCTATATGTTGCCAACTTGGACTTCCCAAGCGCTTAGTACAGTGCTCTGCACACAGTAAGCACTCAATAAGTACGACTGATGATGATGACTCCCAGGCCCGTGCCCTAACCCCATGCAGCAGACAAATGGCAGCAAACCTTGTGACTCCCAGGCCCGTACCACATCCCTATGCAGCAGACAAATGGCAGCAAACCTCGTGACTCCCAGGCCCATGCCCCATCCCTATGCAGCAGAAACCTTGTGACTACCTTTTAGACAGTGAGCCCACTGTTGGGTAGGGACTGTCTCTATATGTTGCCAACTTGTACTTCCCAAGCGCTTAGTACACTGCTCTGCATACAGTAAGCACTCAATAAGTACGATTGATGATGATGACTCCCAGGCCCGTGCCCTAACCCCATGCAGCAGACAAATGGCAGCAAACCTTGTGACTTCCAGGCCCATGCCCCATCCCTATGCAGCAGAAACCTTGTGACTACCTTTTAGACAGTGAGCCCACTGTTGGGTAGGGACTGTCTCTATATGTTGCCAATTTGTACTTCCCAAGCACTTAGTACAGTGCTCTGCACATAGTAAGCGCTCAATAAATACGATTGATGATGATGATGTGTGCAGAGCACTGTACTAAGGTCAGACTCTAAGGACAAGCCAAACTGGCTAAGGACAATTTCACACTGTAATTGGGCCGATACTGGAACAGATCTATTACTCAGGAAATTTCTCTGAGCTTAATTTTCTAGAAATCATCTAGCCTTTGATACTTTCATGAGCATGGCCTAATGGATAGATCACAGGCCCGGGAGTTAGAAGGTCATGGATTCTAATTCTGCTCCACCGCTTGTCTGCTGTGTGACATTGGGTGTCACTTCACTTCTCTGGACCTTAGTTCCTTCATCTGTGAGATGGGGGTTAAGACTGTGAGTCCTATGTAGGACAGGGACGATCTTGTAGGTACCTCAGCACTTGGAACAGTGCCTGGCACATAGTAAGTGCTTAAATACCATAATTATTATTATTTGTATTATTATGTCTAAAATCAGGCTGATAATAATAATGATAGCATTTGTTAAGCGCTTACTATGTGCAAAGCACTGTTCTAAGCGCTGGAGTGCAGAGAATGCTCAAAAGTAGGATGATAGTGTCTGGTGTTGAGGATAATGAGCTCTGTGAACAGTAGCACTCAGATAAATCCCCTCCAAATCAACAGTTTGGTTTAATTATTGAAGAAAAAGGAAAATTAGAGTTCAATCTATATCTTCAGGATTATCTCTCAGCTTCACCTTGTAGGCCTTTTAGCCCATAGCATACTGCAAAGATGATTTGGGGATAAATTTGACTATGTAAAACCTAGAGCATTTATACATCATCACAATCCATTTTACAAAATCTGCACCCCATGATTGATGTGTTTTTAATGCTCTCCCGCTCTGTATTTGACGAGTGATTTACAACCTTTAAGATTTCCTTGTTTTTTAAGATCTTTTTTTATTTGACAGTCACATCCTATTCATATATTTTTGTGGGGATATTACCGCACTGATATTGTAGTTGTGACAAATGAAGATTAGAAGGAAGCAGTTACAAACTTTGTGGAGATGGAAAAATAATGAAATAACTGTGACTAATGATCACTCGTTTGAACATCCCAGCCACAATGAGACTTTTTGATTTAATAATAAAAGTTGAGAAACCTCAGAGAAACGCAGATAAAACCACCCTAAGAGTTTCCAGGCCAGAAAATGCCTAGAGCGCCATTATTTAAAGATGTGATATCCTAAAGTGTGTCTGTTCCTGAGAATCAGGCAGCCCACACATCTGAACTAAAGAATTGAGGATGAGGAAACAAGAAATCTGGATTGGAAAATGAGCACAAGTGAATGGAAAGTAGTAGCCTAAAATCTCTATTTTAGGCGTAGCCTAAAATCTCTATTTTGAATACAATTAAAACGAAATGGTTTTTGGCATGGAAAGAGGTTTAGCTTTCGTAACAATAATGATGGCATTTGTTAAGTGCTTACTATGCGCAGAGCACTGCAATAAGCACTGGGGTAGATACAAGTAATACAGATATAACACCGCACCTGGCTTGAATCTTTGAGTCCTTCAGAGTCAAGGAAGTACATTATTGCTATTGCTATTATTATCATTATTACAGTTTGTTATATTTGTAAAGCACTTACTCTGCGTCTAGCACCGTACTAAGTGTTGGGGTAGCTACTTGTTAATCAGATGAGACACAGTCGCTGTCCCACATGGGGCTCACAGTCCAAGTAAGAGGGAGAACGTCATTGAATCCCCATTTTACAGATACGGAAACTGAGACCCGGAGAACTTAAGTGACTTCTCAGTAGGCAAGTGGCTGAATCATGATTTGCACCCAGCTTCTCTGATTCTTAGGCCAGGGCTCTTCCACTAATCCATGCAGCTCCTCGCTGAGCCGTGTTGCTCCTTATAATTAAGGAAGATTCAGATTGTAATTTTCATCATCTTTACCCTCATCATTGTCATCTGTACCTTAGCTAGTAACTTTTCACACTTCCCAAATTAACTCTCTATTTCTCACTCTCCTGTGACTCATTGCTCAAGCCTTTCCCACTGCATGAAACGCCTTCTCCCTGTAAATCACTCAAACCATACTCCTTTGTCACCATCAAATCCCTCCTTAAAAAAGCCACTTCCTCCAAGAAGCATTCCCTGATTATACCCAACTTTCCTTCTAAGACCACCCCACTAACCACCTTAGCACTAATGTATGGATATTTGATTGGAAATTGCTTTCCTCTCTTTTTCTCATTTGTATCTATTAATGCCTCCCTCGCTATTCATTCAATCGCATTTATTGAGGGCTTACTGTGTGCAGGGCACTGTACTAAGCACTGATTATGGGCAGGGAATGTATCTGCTAATTCTGTGCGTTGTCCTCTCCCGAATGCTTAGTATAGTGCTCTGCAAATAGTAAACAATCAATAAATACCAATGATTGATTGATTGATATTTACTTCCCTTAGACAGCCCTATAAGAGACAGGGGCTGTATCATTCATTCATTCGTTCAATCGTATTTATTGAGCGTTTGCTGTGTGCAGAGCACTGTACTAAGCATATCAGATATGATTATCTTGTAATGGCCTTTCGTCTCGTCTTATGCCATTGAGTCGTTTCCAATCCATAGCGACTCCATGGACATATCTCTCCCAGAATGCCCCACCTCCACCTGCAATCGTTCTGGTAGTGTATCCATAGAGTTTTCTTGGTAAAAATATGGAAATGGTTGACCATCGCCTCCTTCCGCGCAGTAAACTTGAGACTCCGCCCTCGACTCTCTCCCAACATGGGTGAGTTTTGACTTGTAGCACGTTGCCTTCCACTCGCTAGCCACTGCCCAAGCTAGGAATGGAAGGGATATTTCTCTGCTTGACTCTCCCTCCCCTAGTCAAGACTGGTTGAGTACTGGAAACTCTCCAGGTGCGACCCTGAGAGGCGGGTAACTGCCTCAGCGCTTAGAGTTAATCCATGAGCAGGTGTTTGACTAGAAAGACCAATGCAGGATTCATAGAACTGGTTACACTGAGCGCACAAGAATATCGTTCCTTCTCCTCTTTTTGTACTTAATATTTGTCATAAACATTTTCTTTGTCATAACAAACGTTTGTAATAAACATTTTGTTTGTAATACCAAACTTTTTGTTTGCCATAACAAACATGTTTGCAGTAACAAATAGCCAACGATTGGTATTGCCATTGTAACAACAATGGCAAATTTATCAGTGGTTTTGAGCGCTTACTGTGTGCAGAGAACTGTACTAAGCACTTAGAGTACAGTACAAGAAAACTGATGGATGCATTCCTTGCCCAAAAGGAGCTTCACTCAGTCACATTTATTGAGTGCATAACATATACAGAACATGAGACTAAACTCTTGGGAGTGTGCAATATAACAGAGCTGATGGACATGTTCCCTGATCAAAACGAGTTTACGGTCTAGAGAGGGAGACAGACATTAATATATATGTATATATTTTAAGGTATTTGTTCAGCACTTTCTATGTGCCCAGTCCTTTCCTAACCAGTGGGGTAGATTCACGATAGTCTGTTTGGACACAGTTCATGTCCCACATAGGGCTCACAGTCTTTATCCCCATTTTACAGCTGAAGTAAATGAGGCGCAGTGAAGTTAAGTGGTTTGTGCAAGATCACACAACTGACAAGCGGCAGAGACAGGATTAGAACCCAGGTCCTTCTGACTCTTTGGCCCATGCTCTATCCATTAGGCTAAGTACAGTGCTCGGCACATCATAAATACTTAGCAAATACTATTAAAGTTCCTTTCTCTGAAGATTAAGGCTCTCACTTTTTGAAATAGAAGTTTTCCGCTTCCTTGCTCTTTGCTGCTACTGTAAAAAACACAATGCTTACTAGCCATTTGACTTCCTTTTTATCTATGAAAAATACGTAAGCCGTACGGATTGAAGACATATGTAATGTGCTGGGTGTGAAAATATTTTTCTCTTTAATTCATGGTGATCAAAGAAATGGAATGTGAGGGGATTTTTTTAGAGGAGTTCTGTCCTCCTGCGATAGCACTACCAGGTGATATGCCAGTTGTTGTGATAACATTTTCTTTTTCCTGTATTCAAGAATAGATATATGAACAAGAATAAACAGACAAGGAGAAAAAAATACATTCAGCATCGTCCAAACACTATATTTCTGTTCTTGGAAACTACTTTCCTATTGAATTTTCATTTAAAACAGATGAGATACACAGATTAATCCTTGGCTTCACAGAACATTTTCTCACAACAGAATAAGTGGGGCGTCTGTAAAGACCTTTGTTAGAAAACACAGACATGTGTGGATAAATATATATACTCTCATAGATAGGCAGGTGCACATATCTAGATACACGTACTTGTATACAGGTATAGAGCAAGCGGTGGAGTAAACACTAAGCTATAACTTTTTCTTTGCTAGTAGGGTTATTTTCAAAATGATTGAGATTTTTGCTTACAACTCTACTTTTCTTGGCTTGGGAAGCTGTAGTCTCACCCATCTGTAAACATCACATTGCAAGAAGTGTGGCCTACTGGTTTGAGCTTAGGAATGGGCTGGTCCTCCTGATACCCTGTCTTGCGCTCTTTCTATTAGATCATCCTGCCTCCTCCTCCACCTCTTTTCTCTCCTCTTCCTTCACCTTTTCCTATTCTTCTTCCTCTTTCTTTTCATTTTGCTACTTCTCCTCCTCCTCCTCCTTTTCCTTCTTTTCCTTAACCTCCTCCCACTCCAGCTGGATTTTTTAAGGTATATATTTATGTAGAGAAGCAGCGTGGCTCGGTAGAAAGAGCCCGGGCTTGGGAGTCAGAGGTCATGGGTTCTAATCCCGGCTCCGCCACTTGTCAGCTGTGTGACTTTGGGCAACTCACTTAACATCTCTGGGCCTCAGTTATCTCATCTGCAAAATGGGGATTAAGACTATGAGCCCCATGTGGGACAGCCTGATTACCTTCGATCCCCCCAGCGCTTAGAACAGTGTTTGGCACATAGGAAGCACTTAACAAATGCCATCATTATTATTATATCTGTAATTTATTTATGTTTATTATTGTCAGTCTGTAAACTCATTGTGGGCAGGGAATACTTCAGTTATATTGTTATATTTTACTCTCCCAAGCACTCAGTACAGTGCTCCACACATGGTAAGCTCCCGATAAATACAATTGACTGACTGACTGATTACTTCACTGTTCGACAACCCAGTAGCTGGGAAGGTAGGTCGTGGCTGAGACAGAAAGATGTCTCCATGTCCGGGACAAGGACTACTGGGGGAATTTCTCTTTCCCTGCATCTCTGTCTCCTTGAAACCATGGCAACTCAGTGTGGGAGTGATCCTGCTATTTCTCTCAGTCATAACTTCTCCCCATGCTCCTTGCTGCTACCAGGGGTGTCAGAAAAAGGCAGGTGCTCAGAGAGGGTGGTGGTGGGTTACTTTTAACAGCCTTCCTTGCAATGACTCCAGTAAACAAGCACTTTAAAAATACATGTAGCGAACGTCCTCTTCCCACATCCCGAAACAAAGCAGTCTGGCAGGGAATTACATAATTGGGATGCAGGGCTATCTATAGCTTAAGAAAGAAGGCGCAAAACTTATTTGGCAAAATAGTCCAGGGCCTGGGCCATTCAGCGTTTCAATCGCTCAGTTCTGTTCCCTCTGCTATCCTATTTTCCTTCCCTTCCATTCCATTCCCCCTCTACTCTTAAAAGCCCTGGATAGTGGGGATCTTCTAGACCCAACTGGGAAAGCTAAGTTCCTCCTATTTTTCTTTTTTTAATGGTATTTGTAAAGTGCTTACTATGTGTCAGGCTCTGTAATAATAATAATATTGATGGAATTTGAGAAGCAGCGTGGCTCAGTGGAAAAGAGCCCGGGCTTTGAAGTCAGAGGTCATGGGTTCAAATTCCGGCTCCGCCAATTGTCAGCTGTGTGACTTTGGGCAAGTCACTTAACTTCTCTGGGCCTCAGTTACCTCATCTGTAAAATGGGGATTAAGACTGTGAGCCCCCCATGGGACAACCTGACCACCTAGTAACCTTCTCAGTACTTAGAACAGTGCTTTGCACATAGTAAGCGCTTAATAAATGCCATCATCATTATTATTATTATTATTAATGGGGGAGACAGCCATCAAAATTGATTATACAATGAGGAAGCAACTGAGTACATTAGTGGTGTGCACTTACGTGCTTGGTCCCTGTCCCACATGGGGCTCATAGGGCAAGCAGGAGGGAGTAGTATTTAATGTCCATTTTACAGATGAGGAAACTGAGGCCCAGAGAAGTTCAGTAACTTGCCCAAGGTCACAAAGCAGATAAGCGGCAGACTGGCTTCCAGGTCTGTGCTCTTTCCATCTGGACTAGCTCTACCTCTGGCTTGCTATATGACCCGGGATCAGTCCCCTAACCTTGCTGGGGCTCAGTTTCTTCATCTGTCAAATGCAGATAATGAAATTTGCATTTCTTCCTAACCCCCCGCAGAGAGATTGGGAGAATGAAACAGAATAAAGGATGTGCAAAGGGCTCTGGGAAAATGCAAGTGTTATGCAAATTCAAGGTATTATTCTTATCATTATAATGTTTATCATTGTACTTTGAGTTCTTTGGAGGAAAATCATTTTAAGGAATTCATGTTGTGATTTAATGGGGAATATAAAAACAAGGACATCTCTTCTCATCTCTTCCCCCCGGGGGATCAGCCTGATTCACAACTTTTCACAAGATTGTAAGCTGATTATACGATGGGATCTCGGTCTTACAGGTAGCTTTTCTTCACCAAGTGCCACACATTGTGTTCTTCACAAAGTAGACACACAAGGCAGTCCTTTGAACACAACAGTCTGCACATAGTAGGCGCTCAATTTGGTGCCCTGCAAACAGTTGGCTTTCAGCACAGTTCCCTGCATACAGTAGATGCTCAGTTTCATTTTTCTTTTCTTTTTAAGGCATTTGTTTAGTGTTTACTATGTTCCAAGCACTGTACTACATCCTGCGGAAGATGCAAGTTAACCAGGTTGGACGCGGTCCGTGTCCCACAAGGGGCTCATAGTCTTAATCCCCATTTTATAAATGAGGTAACTAAAGCAAAAATAAGTGAAGTGACTTTCCAAGTCACACAGCAGACAAGTGGTAAAGGCAGGATTAGAACCCAGGTCCTTCTGATTTTCAGGCCACAATGCTTCTCAGTTTAATTAAGTACGTCAGATGAACGTCTCCCACAGTAGAGAAGCAGCGTGGCTCAATGGAAAGAGCCCGGGCTTGGACACCAGAGGTCATGGGTTCAAATCCCGGCTCTGTCAATTGTCAGCTGTGTGTCCTTGGGCAAGTCACGTCACTTCTCTGTGTCTCAGTTACCTCATCTGTAAAATGGGGATTAAACTGTGAGCCCCACGTGGGACAACCCGATCACCTTGTATCCTCCCCAGCGCCTAGAACAGTGCTTTGCACATAGAAAACGCTTAACCAATGCCATTATTATTATTATTATTCAATTCTCCTGCTTATAGTAGGCAGTCGTAGTAGTAGGTTATAGACTATAATCTCCTTGTGGGGAGCAAATGAGTCTACCAATTCTGCTATACTGTACTCTCCCAAGTGCCTATTACAGTGCTGTGCACATAGGAAGCTCTCAATAAATATCAGTGATTGATTAATGATATTTATTGAGCACCCACCGAAGCAGGTCCTCACTGCAATGCTCTCTTCTCATCCCTCTCGGGTTTTGAATGTACAATTTGGAAACCAACCGCCAAAGGAGACCTGGATATAAATAATCACAGCCTTTGTTACAGTTTCCGAAGAGGTCTATTTCCGAAGACGTGAGAAGCAGCATGTGCTAACGGAAAGAGCACGGACTTGGGTTCTAATCCCTGCTTTGCCTCATGCCTTCTGTGTGACCTTGGGCAAATCACTTCACTCCTCTGTACCTCAGTTACCTCATCTGTAAAATGGGGATTAAGACCGTGAGCCCCATGTGGGGCAGGCACTGTGTCCAACCTGATTAGCTCATATCTAGACTTCTTCTGGACTTGTGCAGCCTTCTAGACTGTAAGCCCAGTGTGGGCAGGGATTGTGTCTCTTTATGCTGAATGGTACTTTCCAAGTGCTTAGTACAGAGCTCTGCACACAGTAAGTGCTCAATAAATAGATAAATAAATAAATAAATAGAGAAGCAGCGTGGCTCAGTGGCAAGAGCCCAGGCTTTGGAGTCAGAGATCACAGGTTCAAATCCCGGCTCTGCCAATTGTCAGCTGTGTGACTTTGGGCAAGTCACTTCACTTCTCTATGCCTCAGTGACCTCATCTGTAAAATGGGGATGAAGACTGTGAGCCCCCCGTGGGGCCACTTGATCACCTTGTAACCTCCCCAGTGCTTAGAACAGTGCTTTGCACATAGTAAGCGCTTAATAAATGCCATCATCATCAATAAATATGACAATGAATATCTACCCCAGCGATTAGTGCAGTGCCTGGCACATAGTAAGCACAAATACCATTAAAAAAGGTTGCATTTATTGAGTGCTTACTGTGTGCAGAACACTGCACTAAGTGTTTGGGAGAGCACTTAAGAGGAGATCTGGCCAGAATCTAGACCATCTGGGATAAATTCAGTGCTGGGATAAAACAGTGCTTTGCACATAATAAGCGCTTAACAAATGCCATTATTATTATTATTATTATTATTATTAGAAATTCCTGGTTTCCAGCTCACGTCCTGGCACTCTATGAAGCAAGCCTGCATGCTCTCCAGATCTTCCCTTCCCATTCTATTCACTCAGCCCAATTTGGAGCTCTCTGAGATCATAGCTGCCTTACCAGTGCAGCTCATTACTGTATTGAAATGAACCAGAACCCACAGCCCATGTGGCATAAAGAATTTCATTTAAAAACAATTAGAATCCAAATGTGCTGCCAAGGTATAAAGGCCCCCAAAGCAACCAAAGGCATTTAATTCTTTTTTTAACCTATCCTGTAACTTAACATCCCCTTAGATTTTACATGTGAAGTTTTGAGTCTATAATGCTTTTTACAGCCAAGTTATAACCCTCCAAAGATAGGGTTTTAATGGAAATGCTAAGAGATTCCAATCTCTAGCTGCACAGAAAGCACAGGTTTTCGGCGTTTTTACCCTTATTTATAACATATGGTAGGAGTCTCTCTGCTGTTCTCTTTCTGATGGAATGTTGGATTTCGAGTTACAAATACTCTCCGATTAGCTGAGCCCACACAACCTCTAACCTTGCGGAATCAGTGGAAGTCAACGGTTCATTGTCAACTGATTCATGAAGACAGAGTTTGGCTCCACTGAAAACATATGGCCCGAAGATAATCAATTTAAATGCCTGATGTAAAGTAAATTAGAACTGGGATTTTAATGCTGATAGCTTTAACTGCAAGTTTCTTTCAACATCTGTCCAGGCACTTTTAAGTTTTTCAGATGTTTTCCGCACAGGCTGTTCAGGATCTGCAAACATGTATTCTCCCTACGAGGATCTAATTAGATAACATAGGTCTTATTTAAAAATGAGGAGCTCATGTGTGTTGAAATTTAAACTACATGATTCCATTTCTTCCAAAGAATCCTTACTCAATAAAGTAGATTAAGTCAATTAAGTACTCAATTAAGTAGATTAAGATTAGTAGGTCAATAAAGAAGATTAAGGGGGAAAGTGCGTGGGATATAAATGGGTAAAAAGGCTTCTGAATGGCTCTGGATATGGGAATCCTTCCACACATTACGTTCTTAATGATGAAACAAATTGCTAATAATGTGAAGAATTTGCATCATTTGTCTACCGTCCCATCTCCCGACACCAGCGATGCTCAGTAGTTGGAGACATGCAGGCCTGAAAGTTTGGTTCAGTCGTATTGGTGATGACAGAAACTCTGCAAGGAAAGTGTAATAAAAATAACTGTAGTATTCTTTGAGCACTTACTGTATACCAAACATTGTACTATGCACTAAGGTCTTGTCTTCTACTGTTATGTCCGTTCTAACCCATAGCGACTCCATGGACGCATCTCTCCCAGAACACCCCACCTCCATCTGCAATCGTTCCGGTAGTGGATCCATTCATTCATTCATTCAATCGTATTTATTGAGCACTTACTGTGTGCAGAGCACTGTACTAAGCGCTTGGGAAGTACAAGTTGGCAACATACATTCATTCAGTCGTATTTATTGAGCGCTTACTGCGTGCAGAGCACTGTACTACATACAGAGACGATCCCTACCCAACAACGGGCTCACAGTCTAGAAGGGGGAGACAGACAACAAAACAAAACGTGTGGTCAGGTGTCAAGTCATCAGAATAAATATGTGTAAAGCTAGATGCACATCACTGACAAAATTAATAGAATGGAAAATATGTACAAGTAAAATCAATACAGTAATAAATCCATAGAGTTTTCTTGATTAAAAAAATGGTTTACCGTTGCCTTCTTTCACGCAGTAAACTTGACTCTCCGCCCTCAACTCTCTCTCATGCCACTGCTGCCAAGCACAGGTGAGTTTTGACTTGTAGCAAATCGGCTTCCACTCACTAGCCACTGCCCAAGCTGGGAATGGAATGGGTATGCCTCTGCTGTCCTCTCCCCCTTCCATAGCTGAGACTGGTAGATTACTGGAAAATCCCCAGGTGCCATCCTGAGAGGGGAAGCACTAGGGTAGATATGAGATAATCAGGTCGGACTCATCCCTGATCCCAAATGGGGTTCTCCATCTAAGAAGGACAGGTGTTTCATCCCCAATTTCCAGGTGAGGAAACTGAGGGACAGAGAAGTTAAGCTCTGCATATAGGAAGCACTTGAAAAACAGCACTGGTTGATTAAGTTTCTAGCCCAACGTCACGCAGCATGTACCAGATCCAGGACCAGAACCCAGGTCATTCAATCACTCAATCAATCAATCATATTTAGACTTCTAGACCGTAAGCCCACTGTTGGGTAGGGACCGTCTCTATGTGTTGCCAACTTGTACTTCCCAAGTGCTTAGTACAGTGCTCTGCACACAGCAAGCGCTCAATAAATATGATTGATTGATTGAGCATTTACTGAGTGCAGAGCACTGTACTAAGCACTTCATCTGGCTCCCAAGGCTTTGCTTTTTTCCACCAGACTGTGGTACTCTGTGTGGACAATTGGATGATTGTTCATCCTTTTCCAAACAATGAGAACCTCTTGGATCTAAGGAATGAGGCCATATTATTATTATTATTATTATCTTATCTGCTGTATTTGTTAAGTGCTTACTATGTGTCAAGCACTGCTCTCACTATTTGAAAGTCATCTGTGTCTGAACGTGTCTTCCATTAGATTATAAACTCCTTGAGGACATGAGCTGTGTCTCTTTTGTTGTTTTATTGCAAGAACTTAGAACAATGCTATGCACACAGTAGACAGTACTATTGATTGATAATAATAATAATGATGGCATTTATTAAGTGCTTACTATGTGCAAAGCACTGTTCTAAGCTCTGGGGGGGTTACAGTGCAATCAGGTTGTCCCCCGGGGGCTCACAGTCTTAACCCCCATTTTACAGATGAGGTAACTGAGGCACAGAGAAGTGAAGTGACTTGCCCAAAGTCACACAGCTGACAATTGGCGGAGCCGGGATTTGAACCCATGACCTCAGACTCCAAAGCCCGGGCTCTTTCCACTGAGCCACACGGCTTCTCTGGTGATTTGATGAATATTGCTTGAAATACCTCAAATTTTCATCATCGGTCTCTAGTAAATTCCGACTTCAGTAGAGAAAGAGATCTAGGTGTCACTCTTCAAAGTAGAAGCTACTGTACTGAAATAGGCCTTAGGCACACAGTAGACAGAACTATCGATTGATGAATATTGTTTGAAATCACTTAAATGAGGTTTCATCATCAGTTTCTAGTAAATTCTGATTTTGGTAGAGAAAGAAATCTAGGTGCCACTCTTCAAAGTAGAAACTACTGAGCTGAAATAGGTCTTATTAGTCAGTTGTATTTACTGAGAACTTACAGAGCTCTGTATTAAGCACTTTGGAAAGTAAAGTTCAATAGAGTTGGTAAAAAAAATAATTATACTATTCGTTAAGGACTTACTAGGGTGCTCATAGTCTAGATAGGAGGGAGTAGGATTTAATCTCCAATTTACAGAAGAGGAAACTGAGGCACAGATAAGTTAAGTGATTTTCCCAATGTCACAACCCAAGTCTCTGTCTCTCGGTGCTCTTTCCACTAGACTATACTGCTTCTCATGGCAGATTCCATCGCTGCCCACAACAGAACAGTATGGATCTAATAATAATAATAACGGTACTTGTTAAGTGCTTACCATATGCCAAAAACTGTTCTAAGCTCTGGTGTAGATACAAATTAATCAGGTTGAACACAACCTGGAGTTGAATCTCCTGCCAGGAGTTTACTATTTTCTTCCTTGCTCCCTAGAAGTAAAGTTAGTTTCTCCCTAAATGAAAGCAGTCCTTGAAAGTTGAAAGTCGCAGAATCCTGATAATCAGAATTTGGTTCTTTCATTTTCAGTCCTGCCCATAAATTAAGCAATACAATCTCAATTTATCATCAAGAACAAAAATAAATCAAATTTGTTTCATCTCCCAAAGTTTTCCCAATTGTTGTTTGAGTTTTGAAAGATGATCTGTTTGCTATTGCTCTTTGTCTTTCCCTCTCTTTCTCTCCCTCTTTCCCTTCCCTCCTTCTTTACCTAAGGACTGTGTAAGCAGACTCATTCCTAAAATGAGGCTCTGGTGAAAGTTAAAAGGATAATATTAGGAAATATCTGGGGTTTTGAATGACAGTTCACAATCAAAAAGCCCGTTGTTGGGTAGGGACCGTCTCTATATGTTGTCAACTTGTACAGTGCTCTGCACACAGAAAGCGCTCAATAAATAGGATTGAATGAATGAATGAAAAAGTTGTTTTTGTAAACAATACAATAGGAAATATTCAAGGAGCTGTTACTTCAATATTGGAGTTGGTCAAGAGTCTTAGAAAAAACAAAGTACTTATGGTTCAGGGATAAAGACCTCTGGCATTCCACAATTTGGGTAAATTATGAAGTGGAAAAAAAGTCAGGCTATTTGGGTTTCTAGATAAGAATAATTGTCTGACTAGTCCAATATTCTGTCTCCCAGAAGAATTGGGTTATAGTTGCTCTCCTGAACATCCGATTTCATGGCACAGCCTCTGGACGCTAAGCTCCTGAGGGGCAGGAGTCACATCTATTATCAGCTCTATCACACTATACTCTCCCAATTGCTTAGTGTACATGGTAAATCCTCAATAAATATTCCCAGTTGAATAACATGAAACACAAGGATCCAAGTGCACAGCCCAGCTAGATGGTGAGTTGCTTCTTAGATAACACCATGAGCACCTTTGGAATCAATCGATCGATGTGTAGCCTAGTGACATAGTAAACACTTAAATACCAATAAAAATTCTTGAGTGCTTACAGTGTGCAGAGCACTGTACTAAGTGATGCCTGGGAGAGTACAATACAAGAGAATTGGTAGACATTTCCCTGCTTGCAGTGAGTTTACAGTCTAAGGGAAGACAGACATTCATGTTAATAAAGAGCCTTTCCTCTAGTCCTTCAGCAAAAAGGATTCCTGAAGGAGGCAGAAATAGTGTTTTTTCCCTCTTACCAACCAGGAAGCAAAGGGGAGAAATAAGTATAAGCCAATCCTTGGATCCGGCATTCAAACTCTTAACTTAGGACTCCCCTACTCAGATTCCCTTTTGTCTGGAGCTTGTCTGCCTCTGAAGTCTGGAAATCTAGTTGTTTTGTTTTTTTCCCATTCTTCCCAAGACTTCCATCTGCCTGGGTTTTCTCTATGAAGTAGATCTTTGATTAAAAATGTATGACTTGATACCTATCAGGCTTGGCTTTACCTTTGATTGTCTCACCATGATGTTGTCCTAGAGAATATAGGGGAGCTCAGAGGCTATTATGGCTATGGGGAAGAAATGGAAAGTGGACCCTTATTGATTTTATTACCATTTCCAACTCTTCTGTTTTTGGGTGGTTACAGTTGCTAGCCAGAGAGTCCGATGTGATGAATAAAAAAAGACTCTTATTGGTTCAAAAGTTTTGTAGTGCTCAGATTATTTCTAAATCCCTTCCCTGAAGCGACGGGACTGAAGCTGACCTGTTGTTTCCGATGGGAGACGTTACCATCACCTCCAGTAATGATAATAATAATAATTGTGCTATCCGTTAAGCACCTACTATGTGTCTGGCACTGTACTAAGTACTGGGGTGGGCAGCGTGGCTCTGTGGAAAGAGAACAGGCTTTGGAGTCAGAGCTCATGGGTTCAAGTTCCGTCTCCACCACTTGTCAGCTGTGTGACTTTGGGCAAGTCACTTAACTTCTCTGGGCCTCAGTTACCTCATCTGGAAAATGGGGATGAAGACTGTAAGTCCCCCGTGGGACAACCTGATCACCTTGTAATCTCCCCAGCGCTTAGAACAGTGCTTTGCACATAGTAAGCACTTAACACCATTATTATTATTATTACAAGCAAAAATTGGGTTGGACATAGTCCCTGTTGCACGTGGGGCTCTCAGTCTCAATCCCCATTTTGCAGATGAGGTAACTGAGGCACGGGGAAGTAAAGTGACTTGCCCAAGGTCACACAGCAGACATTGGTGGAGCAACGATTAGAACCCATGACTTCCAACTCCCAGGCTCCATCCATTAGGCCACGCTGCTCTTCATGATTTTCCTGTTTCTCATTAAATGACAGCAACAACACAGTGTCCGATGCTTAGTAAGCACTTAAACACCATAATAGTTATTATTATTAACAACCATAATAATGATCATAATAATTTTGGTATTTGTTAAGCACTTACTATGCCCCAAACACCGTACTAGTTGTTGGGATAAACACAAAGATCGTCAGGTCAGACAAAACCCCCGGTCCGCATGGGACATATGGTCTAAGGAGGAGGGAGACTATGCATTTTATTTGTAGTTTACAAATGAAGAAACCAGGAGCTCAGTACAGTACCCGGCACATAGTATATGCTTAACAAATATCATTTTTAAAAAAGGGAGATCTGGTCAGATGGAAGCTCCTTTGCTCTTTCTTCCTGCTGCATCACAGGAGTAACTAACGAAGAATCCAGGAGCTGGAAGGAACTTGAAGAGGAAAATCCAACGTGGTGACATGCTGATTTATGCAGCATGCTAGGGAGTTTATTATGGCACCCTCATCTTTCTATTTTCAAGACATTCTGGAGTTGCTATAGCAGCCAGGGTGAAATCATTTCTTGAAGTTTGGGTATCCACTTCAGTGACTCAGCTAGAGAAGTAGCTCATGTCCCCTCTCCCTAGCCGTCCTTCCTAGATACTTCAAGCTGCCTATGCTCACTCTCCTGGGCCCTTCTTTATTTTAAATCTATTTTTACAGCTTATTTGTTTTCTCTGCAGCTGGCAGGGGTATTGGAGGGGAAGCAGGGGCTGGGTGAAGAAGCAGCATGGCTCAGTGGAAAGAGCCCGGGCTTTGGAGTCAGAGGTCAAATCCCGGCTCCACCACTTGTCAGCTGTGTGGCTTTGGGCAAGTCACTTCACTTCTCTGGGCCTCAGTTCCCTCATCTGTAAAAGGGGGATGAAGACTGTGAGCTCCCTGTGGGACAACCTGATCTTCTTGTAACCTCCCTACCGCTTAGAACAGTGCTTTGCACATAGTAAGTGCTTAATAAATGCTATTATTGTTATTATTATTATCATAAGGCTAGTGATGACAAGGACGGAAGTGGAATGAAGGAGGTCGCTTCTCATCTGACCGTCTCCATCCCTACTTGCTCTCCCCAAGTCCAGGGCACAGAAAGACAAGGGTGTGGGGCAACTGGCTTGGCAAATGAGACATAGAAAATGCCATTCTAGAGAGAAGGGAGCCAGTTAGTGGATTGTGACCCTGCTTCTTCTCAAGCGGGGTCACACCATCATGACCTAATGGGAACAGAACAGGTTTGGAAGTCAGAGAACTTGGGTTCTAATCCTGTCTCTTCCACTTGCTTGGTTTGTGACCCTGGGCAAGTCAATTCACTGCTTCATGCCTCGGTTCCCTGGTGGGAACACGCCTGTCAAATCTGTTATATTGTAGTCTGTGCTCTGTACACAGGTCAGAATGTCATGGCCTAGTGGGAAGAGAACAGGATTGGGAGTCAGAGAACCTGGGTTCCAATCCCAACTCTGCCACTTGTCTGCTATGTGACCTCGGGCAAGTCATTTCACTTCTTCATGCTTCAGTACCTATGATATCAAACAAATCTGTTACCCTCTACTCTTCCAAATGCTTAATAATAATAATAATAATAATAATAATTACATTTATTAAGCACTTACTATGTGCAAAGCACTGTTCTAAGTGCTGGGGAGGTTACAAGGTGATCAGGTTGTCCCACAGGGGGGCTCACAGTCTTAATGCCCATTTTACAGATGAGGTCACTGAGGTACTGAGAAGTTAAGTGACTTGCCCAAAGTCACACAGTGGACAAATTGGTGGAGTTGGGATTTGAACCCATGACTTCTGACTCCAAAGCCCATGCTCTTTCCACTGAGCTACACTGCTTCTCTGCACACAAAAAGTGTTCAATAAATATTACTGAATGATCAAAGCAAGAAAGAAATACCTTTTCTCCCTCCCTCTCACACTGCAAGTTCCACTGGGACAAGGACTAAGCCCCAGATGATTATCCTGTATCCACCACAGCATCGTAGCTGAATGGAAAGAGCACGGGCTTTGGAGTCAGAGGTCATGGGTTCCAATCCCAGCTCTGCCGCTTGTCAGCTGGGTGACTTTGGGCAAGTCACTTGACTTCTCTGTGCCTCAGTTACCTCATCTGGAAAATGGAGATTAAGATTGTGAGCCCCCGGTGAGACAACCTGATCACCTTGTATCCCCCCAGTGCTTAGAACAGTGCTTTGCACATAGTAAGCGCTTAATGAATGCCATTATTATTTTTATTAGCCCAGAACCTAGTAAAGTGCTTGAAAATAATAAACGCTTAACAAATATCACACATTATTATCAGCATCTTCATCAACAACAGAAATTATCTTAACAAAATGACCTGGTCATGTCACTCCATTCAACTGAATCTTAGCCAACACTGGGGACTCTTCACCAAGTGGATTCCTCTATCTTTTTTCCCCATTCCTCCCTAACTTGTTCCTTTCACTCCTCCCAAAGAAACTTCGCTGTCCTTCGCTCTCAACTCCCTCAACTCCAACCCATTACTCACTCCCTTCTCTCTCTTAAAATAGCCTCTTCTTTCAGCACTGCTAATATCTTTCTTGCCTCCTTCAAAGCCCTCCTACAAAGACTCTCGTGCTCTTATCTGTTTATTTCTTCCGGATTTATTATCCTGGATATTTATTATTGATATCTACTCCCCCACCCTTTTATTTATAGTTTAGTTTGGCAATTCACGACTGCTTGTCTCTCTTAGATTACAGATTTCTTAAAGACAGGGGCTGTACAATTTTTGTAACTTTAATATGTAGGTGGGGTGATTGTTCAGTCAGATCAATCAGTCAATCATGTTTATTGAGCTCTTACTTTGTGCAGAGCACTGTACTAAGCACTTGGGAGAGTACAATATAACAGAGGTCTCCCAGGAACTAAGTCTAGCAATATGGGGATGGGGAGAAAAAAAGAGAAGAAAACACAGGTGAAAGAAGGGAGGGGAGAAGGAAAAGGAAGGCAAGAGGGTCCTTCAAACTGCTTCTCTTCTATTTCACTTTCCCAAGTGTTGCACATGATAGGCACTCAGCAAATTAACTTCTCCTCTTCACCTTTTCCTCCATTTCCTGCTCAAAGCACATACTTTACCCATCTAAATCCTCCAGGACACAGTGGCAACATTTCTAACCATTGTGTGGTACTAAAATATACATGATATGTATATAGTTCCTCCTCAAAAATTGGGTGGTGCAATAATTCAAGGAGGCAATGACACTGGTAAATATATTAATCGTACGTATCCTCCAAGCGACTAGAAAGAAATCCTGCTCACAGTAAGTGCTTACTCAATAGGGTTAGTGGTGATGATGAAGACAATGTCAGAGAAGGTGAAGACTTAAGGGTTACACATATTTGTATGAATAGCATCTCCAGCATTAGTTTGTAAGATTCTAAGCTCACAGTGGACCATCTGAAACTACTCATGGTTCAGTGGAAAGAACAGAGGCTTTGGAGTCAGAGGTCATGAGTTCAAATCCTGGCTCTACCAATTGTCAGCTGTGTGACTTTGGGCAAGTCACTTCACTTCTCTGTGCCTCAGTTACCTCATCTGTAAAAATGGGGATTAAGACTGTGAGCCCCCCGTGGGACAACCTGATCACCTTGTAACCTCTCCAGTGCTTAGAACAGTGCTTTGCACATAGTAAGCGCTTAATAAATGCCATCATCATTATTATTATTACTGCTGAATGAATGCGTGAGGCCAAAAGAGGTCATTTTCTCCTCCCTGGTGGCATACTCAGTTCACTAGTGGGAAGGGAACGGGTTTGGAAGTCAGAGAACCTGGATTCTAATCCTGGTTCTTCCACTTGCTTGCTTTGTGACCTTGGGCAAGTCATTTCACATCTTCGGGCTTCAGTTTCCTTGTGGGAACATGTCCACCAAATTGCTTATAATGTACTCTGCCAAATGCTTAATACGGTGCTCTGCCCACAGGTGAGAACACCATGGTCTAGTGGGAAGCGAACAGGTCTGGGGGTCAGACCTAGCTGCTATGAGGGGAATCAACAGGTCCAGAAGATACGGGAAAAGCATAGAACCAGGAAATCTCGCATTAATGGAAACAGAGCAAATGGAAGGGGGAGTCGCAGGCCAGGTGGTGCCGTCTTAGGAAATGCGCCTTTTGTCTAGAAAAATAACAGCCGTTGAGATAGTTAACTGCAACTGTCACCGTTCTAATAGCATTCAAAATGGGATTTACTCTAGCAATGGAATAATAAAGCTCTTTCGATCATATAATAAAATCATCAAGAGAATATGGGATAGCTTTATTGCATTCTGTATGCATGCTAGATGACCCGAGATATACATGTTGTGAAGAACAGAAACCCATTCTCTTTTCCTGTTGTTTGTTGATGGTTTATAAAGAAGATGATTCCTTCAGGGAGACTGTCTGCTTTAATGATACACTCCAGGATCTACAAAGAGTTATAAAACCGAACAAAAAAACAGTTCCTGAGTCTAACTATGTGACCCCCTGAAACTAGAATCCATATGGGCAAAAAGCATCTTTTTCCAAAGGTAATAGAGCAGATGAATAAATTGCCTTGAGGATCTTTGCCCTCTTGGCTATGGTTTTTCTCTCCTACTTTTCCGCCTTTGCTGCCGGCTTCCCCTAGAAGCTATTTGTTTTGCTTCAATCCCCTGAAGCCAAGATTCTGCCTTGCCCATAGCCAATGTGCAGACGGACCTGTGTCTAATCCAAAGATAATTACAATGCCGATCCTGTTGGTAAAATGGAAATGCTGAATTGCAGAGAATGTGGACAGACCCTCCTTCTTCCCTGGAAGTCTAATCCTGTCACTTTGGAGTTTTTCTCCCAAATTCCAGCATTTCCTCCCTCTGAGCCAAACTCCATGGCACCCTGGGAAATCAAATCTGGGCAAGCAATTTAGACAAGCTGCATCTCCAGCCCCAGGAGTCAAATTGCCTTCTCTCTCCTATTGAGGTTGGTCTCCGGCATGCAAGGGAAATTTAGAAAACTGACGCAAGCCCTGCTGCTTGACATGTCTTCAGGAATTTGGAACCGTGGTCTGCTTCCCTATCCGTCCAATCCTGAGAGAGAGAGGGATTTCAAAGGCAGAATGACAGAAAGAGCCTAGATTCTATTAAGAGATTCCCTCATGTGCATTTACAAGCAATTCTGGGTGGAAATGCAGCCTCATGGAAAAGGCACCGCAACAAGGAAATCTGGAAAGAAGAGGGGAGAGGAGGAGAAATTCTTAAGGCAGTTTGCACCTTGTTACCCAATTTGAATTTTAATAGGCCAACTCCTCTACCAGTCACAGACAAGAAGGAAACAATGATTGGAAAGAGCATAGAGGGTATTGCCAGGTGATTACATTGCAATTTAAAATGCATATTGCATTGTTCACCAACACTGTTTCATCAGTTCATTACAAAATGCGACGAGGTTAGCTGGAGAGCCCAGAGAAGGAGGAAACAAATTTCCACTTGGTAAAGTTGTCACATTCTTCCCCTCCAACAGGTGTAGCAAGGAGAAGCAGCATTGAAAGAGGATGAGTCTGGGTGTCTGAGGTCCTGAGTTCTAATCCCAGCTCTGCCATCTGCCTGTTGTGTGATCTCAGGCACACCACTTGGCTTCTCTGTTCCTCAGTTACCTCATCTGTCAAATGGGGATGAAGAAGACTTTGGACCCTATTTGGGACGTGGACTGAGCCCAACCTGATTATCTTATACCAACCCGGGTGCTTAGTACCGTGCCCGGCACATAATAAGTGCTTAATGAATGTCATTTTAAAAAAAGGACAGGCGCTGTAAAGAGAGCTTTGGTGACAGTGCCTAAATTAAGCATAGAGGACATGCCTTGCCATACAAGTTCTGCACTGTATTGAGGGGTTGATTGTGAAAAACCCAATCGAACATGGCCTTTTATTCTTCAGGCTCTTTGTAACAGCAAAACTCTGTTAGAACATGCCTGTGCATCTTTGAACTGCTCTTTCCTTTAGGTTTTTTTTTTCCAGTCTTTTGTAAAACATCACTAATATTAATTGTGGTGTTTATTAAGCACCGTAGTAGATAGAAATTGATCAGATCAGCCACGATCTCCAATCTACATGGGACTCACTAAGGGAGGGAGTGCAGGTATTTAATCTCCAATTTACAGATGAGGAAACAGAGGCCCAAACAAGTTAAGTGACTTACCCAATGTCACACAGCAGGCAAGTGATAGAGGCAGAATTAGAATTCAGGTCCCCTCATTCCCAGACCAGGGCTCTTTCCAGTAATAATAATATATATGTTGCCAACTTGTACTTCCCAAGTGCTTAGTACAGTGCTCTGAACACAGTAAGCGCTCAATAAATACGATTGATTGACTGATTGATAATAAGACATACTACTAGCATGGCTCAGTGGAAAGAGCCCGGGCTTTGGAGTCAGACATCATGGGTTCAAATCCCAGCTCTGCCGATTGTCAGTTGTGTGACTTTGGGCAAGTCACAACTTCTCTGTGCCTCAGTTCCTTCATCTGTAAAATGGGGATTAAGACTGTGAGCCCCACGTGGGACAACCTGATCACCTTGTATCCCCCCAGCACTTAGAACAGTGCTTTGCACATAGTAAGCACATAGTAACCACCATTATTCTTATTATTGAAAGCTTTTGCCAGACTTTTTAATCTCAGGACTTTAGCCAGTGGTGGGGAAAATTTAACTATTTCTTCGTTTCGGCATTTTGTGATGATTGCTGGGTTGCTGAAGTTCATAGGGATCTTCTTTGGACAATGATCCATCTATTTAGATCCTTAACTCGTCCCCATCTAAATCTAGTTTTCTAAATGAATCTCCCTCTCCAACACAAAAACTTCTTTGATTATGTGGTCAACTTCTTCTTTGCCTGGAAAATCTGCCACAAAACTGTGGACAAAGCTCTCTCCCATCTCCATTCATTTGAGCTTGCTTAATTTCAACCCAATTGAAGAATAGGCGAGAAAATTAAAATCGCTTAGTCTATTTTTAATGGCACTTAAGTACTCACTGTGTGCCAGTCTCAGTGCCAAGTGTGGGGGAAGGTATAAACTAATCAGCAGGGCGCCCCATTTTACAGATGAGGTAACTAAGGCACAGAAGAGTTAAGTGACTTGCACGAGGTCACACAGCAGCCAAGTATAAAAGCCAGGATTAACTTCCAGGACCTCTGACACCCAGGCCTGTGCTGTTTCCACTAAGCCACACTGCTTCTCTAAATTGTGCTCCCAAGTGGAGATGCATTACTCTGAGCCCATTGTTGGGTAGAGACCATCTCTATATGTTGCCAACTTGTACTTCCCAAGCACTAAGTACAGTGCTCTGCACACAGTAAGCGCTCAGTAAATATTATTGAATGAATTACTGTTTGTTGCTCTTGGGAAAAAGAAGTTAGGCTTATAATTTGGGGTTATATCATTTGAAACCTTTTACACCTCATTTCCCAAGCCAAAGCCTTAAGCTCTGGGTGGTTGACTGAAAGTCAGTATAAGATTCAGAATTACTGGGGGTAATTTAAAATAATCTGTACGTGTCAAGGCATTTTGGTCGGGAACAAAAATCTTAGATTGGGCAAGAACTGTATTAGACATGTATAGCGTCTAATTACGGCAGGGTCTAGGACGGTTGACTCAAGAAAACAGAAGGTACTTTATGGGCAGGATAGCAGTCAGTTGTAGGAGAAGCTGTTTCTTAGAGTGAAATAAATCAGTCATATTTACCGAGTGCTTACTGTGTGCTGAACACTGAATTTGAAGTTTGGAAGAATACCATAAAACACATTCCCTGCCCACAGTGGGCTCACTGTCTGAAGGAGAAAGGATCCTATATTGGAACCTAAAATGGGGTAGTTAAATAGAGAGGTCATGGGTTCTAATTTCGGCTCCACCACTTGTCAGCTGTGTGACTTTGGGCAAGCCATTTAACTTCTCTGTGCCTCAGTTACCTCATCTGTAAAATGGGGATTAAGACTGTGAGCCCCACGTGGGACAACCTGATCACCTTGTATCCCCCCCCCCCAGCTCTTAGAACAGTGCTTTGCACATAGGAAGCACTTAACAAATGCCATCATTATTAAAACTTAGACTGCGAGCCCCAAATGGGACAGGGACGATGTCCAATATGATTAGCTTGAATCTACTCCAGTGCTTAAAAGCAGTGCTCTACACACTTAACAAATATTATAATAATAATGACAACAATTGCCTTTTGGATCTCAGAATCTCATGACATCTACCTTGACAATGTCTCTGTAGCTTTCATTCTGAACATTTCTCTAATCCAGGGTTATGCTGATCTGAAGGATATGTAATCAAGAATCTGAGGGGCCTGCTTAGACTAGTAAAAATTAAAGCTTCTATCCTTAAGGTAAGTAAGACTGACATCTGTGATTCCTTATCGTTTAGGAGGATTACTGTATCTTGGAAACAGATTTAATGAAAATGTCATCAATCACCTTTCCAAATCCTGAGGAAACTTTCCCAAGATGTCACCAAGGTGGCTTTCTAGAATTTAAAGGGACTTAGAAAGTCTCCTTGTATCATCCAGCACTAAGAAGGCAAAAATCTAATCCATTCAAGGAGCCATACGTTATAATTCTAGGAAGATGGTTATTTTTCAAAATCAAATGTTGGAGACAATGAATGGGTTTCCTCCCTATTATGTCAAAGGAAGCACCCGGATCATAATAATAACAATGACAATAAAAATAATTAACATAGCTATTGGAAACTTCAAATGGTGCTCTCCATTTTACTTGCATCTGTTTTTCAAAATGCATTTATAATCAATGGGCAGTGCAGTGATAAAATACAAACCGGTCTTCATGCTTCATGCTAACTTCATAATGATAAATTACATCTGTGAAAAGGAATAAAAGCTTTAATCTTCAAAAAACCTTAAATGCTAGAGAAAGAGGCATTTGGAACAAATTGATCAATGATCAATTGATGGTGCTTACTAAGTTGTTGGGAAAGGAGGATACAAAGGAGTTGGTGGACATAAGCCCTGCCAACACGGATCCTACAGTTTACAGGGGGAGACAGATATTGAAATAGTTCATGGATCACATAAATTCTTTGGGGCTGGGGTGAGTATCACATCTTACGCTTTTCATTTTCAATGAGCACAACAGGCACTTTATAAAAAAAGCCATATTATTCAGTAAGCTCATGCAAGACTGTGGATATCTGCCAATCAATCAGTGACTGAAAGCAGGAGCAACGAAGTTAAAACTGAAAGCTCCTCGGAAGCAAAGATCGTGCATGTAAATTCGTAGTGAGCAGGGAATGTGTCTGCCAACTCTGTTGCATTGTACTCTCCCTAATGCTTTGTACAGCGCTCTATACATAGTAAGCACTCAATACATACCACTGGAGATGATACCTACTGTACTGCACTCTCCCAAGTGCTTAGTACAGTTCTCTGAAGAAGAAGTGTTCAATAAATACCACGGACTGATTGACCTGAAGGGGTGGAATACTCCTCCCTCCAGGTGATATGAGGGGTGGAAACTTCCTTCCTGGACAGATCTGGGCAAGGATTCTTCCATCGGAGTGGATTAATGCCACTCCTAGGGCATAAATCCAGGCCCTAGGAACTAATTTGGTCATTAATAATAATAATAATAATGATAATGATGGTATTTGTTAAGCACTTACTATGTTGAAGGCACTGTTCTCGGCATGGACAGATACAAGCTAATTAGGTTGGGTGCAGATTCTGTCCCACCCGGGGTTCACAGTCTTGATCCCCGTTTTACAGATGAGGTAACTGAGCACAAAGAAGAGAAATGACTGGCCCAAGGTCACACAGAAGAGAAGTGGCAGAGCTGGGATTGGAACCCAGGTCCTTCTGACACCTTGGCCTGTGCTGTATCCACTAGGCCACATCTGGGGGCTACTTGTTTGCTAACTCTCTTTCCTAAACATCCTTTCCTCACCCTCTCTTCCCTTTTCTCCCCCAGCTCCTGAATGACATTACATGTGATAAGGGTGGAAGTGGGAGATGCAGTATATTTTCTGGCTCTTCTCACACTAAAACTGCTCCAAGGTTTCATTTCTTTTGGCCCTTCTGCAAAAGGCGATCTAGACGAAGCAAATCGGTCTCTCGACTTTGGGGTAGTGCTCTTCGGTGCCCTTTGAATATCCCATTTCACAGGAATCAGAGTGAAGATAGTTTTGAGGGACCTAAAAGACTACTTAGGGTACATTAGAATTGACCTTATTCAAAAATCTGTGAGCAGCACAACTTTGTGCAGGGAACATAACATTCCAAGCTGCTTGATATCATTTAGAGCAAAGGTGTCTTGGAATGTCTTCGTCAGCAAAATAGCTCTATAATATTTACTTTTGTGCAAAAACGATTTAATAGAAAAAAGCACATCACAACCCACAGGAATTTGATTATGGCAAAAACTCTACATAATAAGAGGTAAAACTTTCTGCTAATTTACACTACTATCATCCAGGATTCATTTTCTTTATGAAAATAAATGATTCATGTTTTTCAGTCTTTGTACATTTTTCTACCTTTCTACTTAAACCATATATTTCATAAAATAAACCATTCAAGCCACAAAGAACGTTAATCTTCTCCAACACAAAAACAAGGTAAACCCTAAATTGTGGTGTAACAAGATCTCTTTTAATCGATTTCAGCGGGGAGAAGGAATAAATTTCCAAAATGCCCAAGAATTAATATAACTGTTTGCACCAAAAACAAGTCACAAAGTCTTTCTTTTCTCCTAACTAGGCAGCCGGACAGCGGATGACATTAAAAGAACCCTTTCCATTTGAAGCAACTTAACTGCCAAAGTAGATTCAGTGATAATTTTTGAAACTAATGCATCAGTTTAACAGTGAAAAGATCCAAGATTCAGGAGGGAAAAGGTTTAACGGAAGGAAATGGAACTGCACCAGCGGCAAACTAATTTTAACATTTGTGCATCTCAGGCATAAATTGAATTTCTCAGTTTTTACCACTCCTATTTATTTTCTCCACAGAAATGTATTATTAAAACTTCACTTTGAATAGATGTACGGTTATTGCTGCTAACCGAGTTCTCCCTGGAAATCAAATGAACTTTACATGTGTGTGATACCTAGTGTGGGAAAACAATATCAAATTTCTTAGTTTTACTTATGACAGCCTGGTGTCTGGGCACAGAGTTTAGGTTTTCTGACAATCCCAACCCTAGAAAGCACAGTCTGGACTCAATGTTTCTCATAGTAAAAAAAAAAAAAATATTGCATTTGCAATATTGCAAAACTCCCTGAAAAAGAACCAATGATAACTGCAAACACATGTCTTGGATATTTAATGTTATTTGGGACACAATTAAATGATACAATATCTGATGTGCACAGCAGTTTGAACTTCAATTTCTTCCAGCATAAATTCATGTTTTCAAAGCACCTTTCATGTTTAATACATTGATGGATTAAATGTTTTCCATGTTTTATGCAAGGAGAATGAGCAAGTTGGTGTCCACACGTTTATCATCCACATGTTTCTGCTGGAAAGACCCCCAAATTTTAAAATCAAATACATATGAGATCCTAGTTTAAGTTTGCACTGGGCAAGACAGTTATTTCAGGTGTCCAACCAGATACACCACAGGCATATACAGTGAGATCATTTGTGCCTTTGCTACAATTTGTAACGAGGTCTATTTCAGAACATGTGAGAAGCAGTGTGGTATAGTGGAAAGAGCACCAGCCTGGGAGCCGGGGGACCTGGGTTCTAATCCCACCCCTGCCAACTGTCTGCTGTGTGACCTTGGGCAAGTCACGACTTCTCTGTGCCTCACTTATCTCATCCACAGAAGGAGGATTAAGACTGGAAGCTCTATGTGGGGCAGGGACTGTGCCCAGCCAGATTTTCTTGTATCTACCCCAGCATCTAGTACAGTGTCTGACACACAGTAAGTGCTTAACAAAAAGCATTTAAAATGATTTCTGAAGGATGAGAGCTTCATGCCGTGTGTGGTTTCACGTTTACCTCACCCACCTTAACTTCTCTGCTTGAATGAATGAGGACGATGCCTGGCCAAAAGGGAAGAGTTTTCAATGGAAATTGTCCTCAAATTCAGGCCCTGGCCTATTGCAGGCTTTGACCCAAATCTAATTCCACCATAGTGAATGATGGAATTATGGTTCTAAGTGACACATAATGACTCTCTCCTTTTGTCTTCCCAGGTTAGACCCCCCTGTCCTCTCCCCTTCTTCAGTGTTGGGCACTAAAGAGAGAAGGCAGGAGTGCTAGGGGACAGTGAAAGTATGATCAAATTTGGTTCTGAGCTGGTCCACCATTTCAGAGCTCATTCGACCTGCACACCAGAGAGTCCTAAAATGTTAATACCAATGGCTTTTATCCTCTCTGCGCTTCGGTTCACCCTCCTGTAAAATAAGATGTTCTGAGGGAGACCGATGAGAAAGTCCACCATAAAGGGCTTTGGAAAAATACAATCACCACAGGTGGGTTATGCGGTGAATTTTCAAGTGAGTTACATAACAGTAAGTCCTATCTCAGAAGAAACAAATCGAGTCCATGCTGCGGGGTTTCTTGGCTTCCCTGAAGTGCCAATAAGTGTCCCTGGGGAAATAAAATAAACTCCAGCAGAATCAGCCATCATCTCTGTTGTCAATCTACAGATGAGGCTCTTGCTGCTGATTTACATTCCCTACTGGTCCCTGACAACAGCATTCATCCTCCTATAGCTCTTAGCTGCAACAACATTCCTGAGGGCTGCAGGACACTAATAATACTACTGTTACTAATTATTATTATTATTATCATTATTATTATTAATAAACTCTCACTATGTGCCAAGCACAGTTCTAAAACACTGGGGTAGACACAAGTGAATCAGGTTGGAATCAAGTTGAAACGTCCTTGCACTGGAATTTATACCTTTTATTCATTCATTCATTTAATCATATTTATTGAATGCTTACTGTGTGCCAAGCACTGTTCTAAGCACTTGGAAGAGTACAATATAACAATAATAGATACACTCCCTGATCACAATGAGCTCACCCCTCCTTCAGTTCCATATCATTCATATACATTTCCTACTTTGTAAAATTCATATTAATGCATTTCTCCCCATCTAGACTGTAAGCTCATGGGCAAGGAAGGTTTCTACAAACTCTGTCACTCTGTACTTTCCTAAGTACTTGGTATAGTGCTCTGTGCACAGTAAGTGCTCAATAAATATGACTGATTGACTGATTGACAGTTCTTGTCCCACGTGGATCTCATAGTCAAAGTAGGAGGGATCAGGATTTAATCCCCACTTTACAGATGAGGTAAATGGGGCATAGAGAATAATAATAATAATAATAATTTTGGTATTTGTTAGGTGCTTACTATGTGCCAGCCACTGTTCTAAGTGCTGGGGGAGATACAAGGTAATCAGGTTGTCCCATATGGGGCTCACAGTCTTAATCCTCATTTTACAGATGAGGGAACTGAGGCACAGAGAAGTGAAGTGACTTGCCCAAAGTCCCACAGTTGACAAGTGGCGGAGTCAGGATTAGAATAATAATAATAACGGCATTTTTTAAGCACTTACTACGTGCAAAGCACTGTTCTAAGCACGGGGGAGGTTACAAGGTGATCAGGTTGTCCCACGGGGGGCTCACGGTCTTAATCTCCATTTTACAGATGAGGTAACTGAGGCACAGAGAAGTTAAGCGACTTGCCCAAAGTCACACAGCTGACAAGTGGCAGAGCCAGAATTTGAACCCATGACCTCTGACTCCAAAGCCCGGGCTCTTTCCACTGAGCCATGCTGCTTCTCTAAGAGAAGTTAGGTGACATGTGGCAGAGATGGGATTAGAACTCAGGCTCTCTGAATCCCAGGGCTGTGCTTTTTCTCCTAGACCACACAGTAGGCTCCAAACCACCAAAGCATTAATCCTGCTTCCCTGCATCGTGTCCTACTAAACTATTTTAACACAGCATGACTCGAGCCAGATTTTGAAGGCCCAGCTTTGATATCGCACAACAAAACAAGATTATGTGGGAACATCAGAAAAGCAAGCTGAGCTCACAGAGCATGACAAGAAATAGGACAGCTCAGTGTCACTAGAAAAAAAGGCATGCTATCATAAAAATAAATAAATATGTCATTGCACGCTTTAGTGTGCTTGCCACATTTTTACATTCGTAGTTAGGCAAGGGCTGTGTGACTTGCATGGCCAGGGCACTCTCGAAGATATTATTATAATCAGCACTAGTATTAGTATTAGTATCATGGTGACCATCACCCCTAAATTTCCTTTACGCCACAGGGAAGACTCAACCCAGGTAAATCCATCATCAACAACAAATGCCATGGAGTTGTTTCCGATCCATAGTGGCTCTATGGACAGGTTTTTTCTAGAAGGTCTTACCGTTATTGTAGTCGTTCTTTATGGTAGGACTCTCTGGATATTCTAGAAGGTCTTATCATTACTGTAGTCGTTCTTTATGGTAGGACTCTCTGGATATACACAGAGTTTTCTTGGTAAAAAAAATAAGGAAATGGCTTACCATTGTTATCTTCTGTGCACTTAAGTCTCTGCCACTGTCTTTGATCAATATTTTGATCATCCGCGTTTGACTCTCAGACCTTTCTATTACGGGAAACCCTGTCAAGAGCGTATCTCTCAATGACATAGCTCTAAGCTTCATTGGCATATGCAAACTCCCTTGCCACAGTAAGGTGTCGATTCCGAGGTAAATCCATGGAAGATATTAATCACACTGAGCACACATTAAGTGCTTACTGTGTGCAGAGCACTGTACTAAGTACTTGGGAGAGTAAACACCCTCTGTGGATTGACCAGGAGATGAGTGAAGCAGGAAGAGGGAGCTATTCATCATTTTTGGGTGTGACTTGTGGATGGTACACACTATCTATGAGACAGGTCTACCCCCCGGCTTCAGTGTCCCACTGGGGACAGAATTTTGCAGGGATGGGGGGCTTCTGTGTGCTGGGTGGTGCTGAGCTGCCCTATACCTGCTTTTGAAACTGTAGTCCTCTTGGTCAGTTTGCATTTTGATGTTGAACATGGCCCGTGAGAGCCTCAGGAAGTCTGATGTGGGATCTATGGGGGGATAGGTTTCACCACCACATAGAAGGTGAGGTGACACTAGTAACCAAACACTATATCTTTTCCTTTCCTTCAGTGGCATTAAGCACTTACTGTGCACAGAGCACTGTACTAAACACTGAGGAGAGAATACAATAGTGTTGGTAAACATGATCCCTGCCCTCAAAGAGCTGACAATCTAGACCTAGAAAATGGGTCCTTTTTGGTGTGAGTTAGGAAGGTGGGGATAAAGAATGAGGGGAGGGATAAAGCTCATTTTAGCTCTATCATAATCTAACTTCTTTTATCTTGGTCTGCTTGGGCCCATTTGTCTGTGTCTCTGGGCCTCTAACCTGGCTCTACCACTTTCCTGCTGTGTGACCTTGGGCAAATCATTTGACTTCTTTATGCTGAAAGTGTCTCCTGAAAACTAAGGACTCAGTATCTGTTTCCCGTGCCCTTAGGTTGCGAATCCCTTGTAGGATGGGAATTGTCTGATTTGATTATATTGTATCTACCCCAGTGCTTAGTGCACTGCTTGGCACATAGCAAGTGTTTAACAAATTCCAGAGTCGTTAATTATTGCCTCTCTCTCTGTGAGTGAGTTTGTGTGTGTGTGTGTGTGTGTGTGTGTGTGTTTGGTTCTTATGTCTGTCAGTCTGTTTCTTTTTAACTCCCTCCCTAAATCTCTCCCTCTCTCCCTGACTGACAGTAGACCCTAAGCAGAAAAAAGCAGTAGATATTTTGGAAGGAGGGAAGCCTAAATTTATTCTTCTGGTTCCAATAGCAAAGCCACTGTAGCATCTACCTTTTTGAGAGCCACTATCATAGCTCATCATTGTTAGTCAGGCTTCTCCTCACTGTTTCATGGATGTGTTTTGAGCTACCTAGCATCTCTAGGACCGTCGCTCAGCGAGACGACGCTTGGCTCTACCCTTGGTTGCTCAGTAACAGAAGCAGTGTTCTCGGGCACTGCCTTGACCTCTGAAGGTCACAGAAGTGCATCTTCTTTTGACAGACCAATCACATCCCAACCAAGATGACAAGCGTGTCCGCTTGTAACACGCTGAGCGCCTTTATTGACGCACATCTGCTTCCATTTACAATGGACGTTTTGGACAGTATGGACATTTGGATTGCAAATCAGTAACCGATCCGCTTGACTGGACCTTCAACGGATACCAATGTCATAGGGTACAGACTCGCTATTTCTATTCTTCTTAGCCAGCAAACCCGGGTTAGATCAGGTTGCCAGATACAGTTTTCTGTCTTGTCAGTCAACGGTCATTTTTCTAAACACATCGGAAGGTGTGATTCATTAATTGCCGATGAAGCCGACTTGCTGTTTCTTCGCTGTTTTATAAACAGGTCTGCCAACTCTGTTGTAGTGTACTCTCCCAAGCACTTAGTACAGTGTTAGAATAATAATAATAATAATGATGGTACTTGTTAAGCACTTTCTACTTGCCAAGCACTGTTTTAAACACCAGAGTAGATACAAGGTAAACAGATTGGACACAGTCCCTGTCCCCTCACGCTCAGTAAAGGGCTCAATACATACCACTGATTGATTAATTGATCTGGTTCTCCGGAAGGTGTTGCATTGGTGGCGTCTGAGGAGAGAAGACTTTGATCCACCTAGTCAATTATTCTCTCATTGATCAATCCTTCAGTGGTACTTACTGAGTGTTCACTGTCTGCAGAGCACTGTACTAAGAGCTGGGGAGAGTACATTCCTGGTTGAATCAGGAATATGTTTGCCTTAGGCTGAGAGTCACTCCTGGACTACAGTGATGGGTACGAATATATTTTCTATTTACTCCCAACATTTTCATGATTTGGGGGAGATGTCATAGTGCTGGTAGAGTGGGAGTGGCCATTCTGTTACCAGAATTACCGGGAGCAAAACCCTTCCCCCGACATTCTGCCATATCCTCAAATCACTTGCTATGTTACCCGATAACCCCCCCTTTAAGCAAGAACATGGCATTTGCCCCACAGACACCCAAGTGGGTCTCCAGTGCTTAAAACAGTGCTTGGCACATAGTAATAATAATAATAACAATAATAATGATAGTATTTGTTAAGCGCTTACTATGTGTGATACACTGTTCTAAACGCTGAGGGTGATACAAGGTGATCAGGTTGTCCCACGTGGGGCTCACAGTCTTAATCCCCATTTTACAAATGAGGTAACTGAGGCACAGAGAAGTTAAGTGGCTTGCCCAAGGTCACACAGCTGACAAGTGGCAGAGTCGGAATTCAAACCCACGACCCCTGACTCCCAAGCCCGGAGTCTTTCCACTGAGCCACACACGCTTAACAAATATCGCTATTGTTGTTATCACCCTGATCCCTCCAATGGGGAGAGAAGTAAATTGTAGGATTATCGTATCGGGACAGGAGAGCCAGATTCATTAATAATTCTGAGGACAAAGTGCAGCTGCTCAGATTTCCAGCTCTGCTGGCAGTCCTCGAATCACACGTCTAACATATGCTTCAAAAACCCAGCCACCTGGATTGGCCTGGCACTGCTGGGGGAGCAATCGCCTGGAGTGAGATCCTGTAACATATGGCATAGGGTTTCAGTGGGTCGGTGGTCCTTTGGGGCTCCAGCAGGGTAAACTCATTATTTATCATTTTGATTTCATTAATTTCATAATTGAGTCGAACGCCAAGGACCGCCACACCTGAGCCTGCATCATTTGACGCGTGAGAGTCCCAGAAGGGAGCTCAAGCTCTCCCTGCCCCTCCTTCTGATGCCATTTGAACGGGCATATGCCCCCTTCACATGGAACAGCCACAGTTGACAGCGCGTTTTAGTGCTTGGGACTAGGAGAACCAGTGTTGCTTAGTGGATAGAGCACGGGCCAGGGGGTCCGAAGGACTTGGGTTCTAATCCCGGCTGCACCACGTGTCTTCTGTGTGACCTTGAGGCCCAGAGAAGTTAAGTGACTTGCACAGTTACCTCATCTGTAAAATGGAGCTTAAGACTGTGAGTCCCATGTGGGACAGGGACTGTGTCCAATCCAGTATTCTTGTATCCACCTCAGTGCTCAGTACAGTGTCTGACACATAGTAAGTGCTTAACAAATACCGCAGTTGTTATTATTAGATTGAAAATGCATGTCCCCTACCAGTGATAATTATAAGATCAGGAAAAGTCACCTCTGGGTGCTGTTTTCAGAACGGTCCCTCCCCATGATGGGCTGAGCCAATGAGCTGAGACTGAGGAGGAAATTTCCTGCCTCTCTCCATCATCAATCAATTAATTATGGTATTTGCTAAGCACTTACTATGTGCCAGGCACTGTACTAAGCCCTGGGGTGAATACAAGCAAATTGGGTGGATACATTTCTTGTCCCACGTGGGACTCACATCTTAATTCCCGCTTAACAGATGAGGTCACTGAGGCACAGAGAAGTGAATTGACTTGCCCGAGGTCATGCAGCAGACAAGTGACAGAACAGGATTAGAACCCAGGTCCTTCCGGCACCCAGATCCATGCTCTATCTGCTAGGCCATGCTGCTTCTTAGCATCGTCATCATTAGTATTTATTGAGGGCTTACTGTGTATAGAGCACTGTGCTTGGGGGAATATAATATATCCCAATAGTGAAGTGAGGAGACCCCGGGCAAGCTGGAATTTTTTAAATGGGGGTGGTGTCCTTTAAAGAGTGGACTCATTGCCATCCAGGGATTATGGTTTCTTGAACCATTCCTTCCCCAAACTGATCTTGGGGTGTTTGGGAACCCAGGCCCCCAAATCTCCTGGGCTCAATTTAAGGAAAGAGAGATTCAAAGAGCGGAATAGCTGGAACGACAGAGACATCTGAGCCTCTAGACTATAAGCCTGTTGTGGGCAGGAAACGTGTCTACCACTTATGTTTTAGTGTGCTCTCTCAAGTGCTTAGTATAGCGCTCTGCACATAGTAAGGACTAAATAAATATCATCAATGATGAGGATGATAATTGACAACCTACTTCCACCCCTTCCAGAATCGTGCCTAGCCTGGAGTCACCAAACTGTCCTGATGCCATTTTTAATAATAATAATAATAACATTGGTATTTGTTAACAGCTTACTATGTGCCAGACACTGTACTTAGCACTGGGTTGAACACAGTCCCTGTCCCACATGGGGCTCGCAATCTTAATCCCATTTTACAGACGAGGTAACTGAGGCCCAGAGAAGTGAAGTGTCTCAGCTTTGTGCCTCTTATGCAGACCCCTGCTATTTTAGCCTCAGCTAAGTGGAGTCAGGGATGAGGGAAATTTAATCATCATCAGCACTTGCTCATCCCCCGTCCTTTCTGAGCCCTCTGTGTCTTCAACCAAGGCACTCCCGACTCACCCCCTTGTTCAAGGATTAATGAGGAATAACATCTCTCTTTGGGTGCAGGGGTGTGAAATCATCCTTTCCTCTACCATGTTTCAAGACAACGTTTTGTCTCCCTACACGGGAGGCAGAAACAGGCTCAGTGTAATCATCATTTTTCTTATTATTCATTCGATCGTATTTATTGAGCACTTACTGTGTGCAGAGCACTGTACTAAGCGCTTGGGAAGTCCAAGTTGGCAACATATAGAGACGGTCCCTACCCAATAGCGGGCTCACAGTCTAGAAGGGCTCACAGTCTAGAATCAGTTCAATCATTGAGTTCTTACTGTGTGCCGAGCACTGTATTAAGTGCTTGGAAGAGTACAATACGACAGAATTAGCAGGCTCTTCCCTGCCCTATTCCTCATCACATACATTTCTATAGGCCTTGGATAATATTTGGTAATCTATTTTTTCCTGAATGTTCCCTGAAATTATTAATCAGATGTGACTAATCAACACTGCAAGGATGGGAAAAAAAACTGATTATTTTGAGCTCTTTTAGTTAGCAAGCACAGAAAACAAAAATTATAAGGAGTGTTTGCTAAGGTTCAAGATGAAAACCTTTTCTTTGGACCCATTTAGCATTAAACACCTGGGCTGCAAAGCTGCATACAAGCACAATCGATCAATTAACCGGCACTTCTTGTGTGCAGAGCAATGTACTATTTCTTCAATCAATCGTATTTATTGAACACTTACTGTGTGCAGAGCACTCTAAGCGCTTGGGAAGTACAAGTTGGCAACATATAGAGACGGTCCCTACCCAATAACGGGCTCACAGTCTAGAAGGGGGAGACAGACAACAAAACAAAACATGTGGTCAGGTGTCAAGTTATCAGAATAAATAGAAGCAAAGCTAGATGCTACTCAACAGAGAATCAGTCATATTTATTGAGCGCTTACTGTGTGCAGAGCACTGTACTAAGCACTTGGGAAGTACAAGTTGGCAACATATAGAGACAGTCCCTACCCAACCGTGGGCTCACAGTCTAGAAGTAGCAGCGTGGCTCAGTAGAAAGAGCACGGCCTTGGGAGTCAGAGGTCATGGGTTCAGATCCCAGCTCTGCCGCTTGTCAGCTGTGTGACTTTGGGCAAGTCACTTAACTTCTCTGTGCCTCAGTTACTGCATCTGTAAAATGGGGATTAAGACTGTGAGCCCCCCGTGGGACAACCTGATCACCCTGTATCCTCCCCAGAGCTTAGAACAGTGCTTTGCACATAGTAAGCACTTAACAAATACCATTATTATCATTATTACTACAAAACACTTGGGAAAGTACAAAGCAACAGAGATGCTAGATGTGATACCTGCCCACAAGGAGTTTACCGTTTGCGTGGGAGAAGTAAGTAATCTGGCTGCTGAGGAAGGGAATCAGGAACTGGGAAGGACAGAACTAATGGCTTATTTAACATTGGGAAATATATTCCCCGTCCAGACTTACATCCAGAATACTTTCCAGCAGCGCTTTAACTGATGGTGAATCTAGCCAGACAGTTCCAGCAAAGCACAGTCCTTCTAGACTGTGAGCCCACTGTTGGGTAGGGACCGTCTCTATATGTTGCCAACTTGGACTTCCCAAGCGCTTAGTACAGTGCTCTGCACACAGTAAGCGCTCAATAAATACGACTGAATGAATGAATGACAAGGAATCCTAGTTTGTATTGATCATTAATTAAATGCAATGCATTGTTCTAAGCCACTAAGTGCACGGGAATTACACTCTAATGGGGTAAACAGAAAAACGTTTACCAGTAGCACAAACAAAATAATAATTAAAACAAAATTGAGTAACAAATATACAAACCTGCTTGGGATGGGTATAAAGTGCACAAGGGCTGGAGGAAGCCAGTGGGTTTGTACAACTTGGAGTGGTGGGAACGAATTGAGAAAGGTTTGATTGAGGTGGAATTTTAGGAAGGTTTTGAATGTAGGGAGCTCTGGGGTCTGTCAGGCATGGGAAGGGAAGGATTTACAGACAAAGGCAATGATGTAGGCAAGAGGGTGAAGACAGGAGAGGAAAAAGGTACAATTAGCAAGGGATTGAGAGGAAAAAGAGAGCAAAATTGGCAGTAGTGAGTCAAGAGAGATGTGTAATATAAAATAATTTAGGGGATGTCTTGACACCAACTGGGAGTAGTTTTGCTTGATAATAATGATGGCATTTATTAAGTGCTTACTGTGTGCAAAGCACTGTTCTAAGCACTGGGGAGGCTACAAGGTGATCAGGTTGTCCCATGGGGGGGCTCACAGTCAATCCCCATTTTACAGATGAGGTAACTGAGGCACAGAGAAGTTAAGTGACTTGCCCAAAGTCACACAGCTGACAAGTGGCGGAGCTGGGATTTGAACCCATGGCCACTGATTCCAAAGCCCGTGCTCTTTCTACTGTGCCATGCTGCTTGATGTGGAGGGATGTGGGAAGGCAATGGAGAGTTTTTGAGTAGTGGAGAGGAATGTACATATGGAGAGAGGGAGGGAGGAAGGGAGGGAGAGAGGTGTACAATTCCTTCCCTCTCTCTCACTCTCTCTATATAATCTATCAGACACCTAAAAGCCACCGTAAAATTATTCCTTTTGATTACTTGATTCTTTTTTTGTTAACTTCTTCACTACCATTGTCATCATCATAATGATTGTAATATGGGTTAAGCACTTACTATGTACCAAGTATCACGCTAAATAATTAGCATTCTTAAATTGGGACTCTTCCTCCTCTGCTTCTGGGACTTGGATTTCCTATCCCTTCAGCATCCTTGATTCCTTTGCTTGCCCAGTGGTCAAAGTAAGACCAATGGCACCGGAGGGATTTTACTTTAAGATCATTGACCATCCCCTTCCTAACTGCATTATTTAACCTGGTTTCATAATGCAATGCGGACCTATTGATCTAGTGGCCTTCCAGTAAGTCTATGTCTGTACACTGATCTTGGTCATGATTAGCTTAGCCTGGGAAGCACCTCCTAAATGGATTGAACAGAGACAATAGCCCTCTCACACTCCAACAGGGCCATTCCTTTGATTTCAGGAAAGGTATATTAAATTAAACCATCTCCGAATGGTGAAAATCTCCTTTTCCAGATCAGCAGGAAAGGAATTCCAAATCTACTCCTCCTTGGTGACCCAGGCCAGTGTTGAATGAGTCCCACGGACAGGAAATTATAACTCATATCTCAATGAAATCCTGCAAGCTCTACCTTTGAGCCCATTTCCTCTATATAATAACCCTTCTTCACGGTATCTGAAGGCTATTATTAAATCACCTTCTTTTCTCCAAGCTAAATGATCCCTGGCCATCTAACTGATCCTCCAAAGTATTATTTTCCAACCCTGTGATCATTTTTGCCGCTCTCTTCTAAAGTGGCAGAACCCAGAACCGCAGTTAAACCTCCACTAAGGACCGGAGGATGATGGGTTTAATCGGGAGGGTATATGAAGTAGGAGAATGACATAAAAATGGCAAAGTAGTACAGTGTTACCCCACACCACGCCTTATTCTCAGCATCCCTGAATAGAATGAGATTTTGCCATGGCTGTAAGAAGGAAAAGGTAATTATTATTACTACTATTGTTATATTTGTTGGGCTCTTACTGCGTGTTATGCATTTTTCTAACCTTAGAGCTGGGGTGGATACAAGTTTTTAGGTTGAACACAGTCCCTCCTCTACATGGGGCTCACAGTCTAAGTAGGAGGGAGAACAGTCACTCGATCTCCATTGAGGAACAGAGAAGTTAAGTGACTTGCCTAATGTCACCCAGCAGGCAAGTGGCAGAGCTGAGATTAGAACCCAGGTCCTCTGACTCGCAGGCCCGTACTCTTTCCTCTAGGCCACATCGCTCCTCTAATCTTCTGAGGAGAGGGACAATTGACATTTTGCTACAAGCTTGAACAGTGACGCCTCAGAGACGAACTTCAGATTTTCACCCTCTAATTCGCTTTCCAACTGGTCTGCCAAGAAAAGGTCAGTGCTTCATCCACTGCCCTGGCGTTTTATTATTGTTGCCTGATAATGAACAAACCGACCTCTGATCTCTCACCACCTCCAAGGCTCTTCAGTAAACGAGTTCATAGAGCTAAGTTAAAGAACAGCACATCCTCAGAGACTGCAAATATGTTTCTCGCCACTGACCTCTCGCCCACGTCCTGCCTCTGGCCTGGAGTGTCTTTTCTCCTCTTATAATAATAGTAATGGCATTTATTAAGTGCTTACTATGTGCAAAGACAATTACACTCCCCACCCCCTTTGAAGCCTTACTGAAGGCATCTCCTCCAAGAGGCTTTCCCTAAGCCCTCTTTTCCTTTTCTTCGTCTCCCTTCTGCAACAACCCGACTGACTTCCTATATTCACCCCTCCTACCAGCCCCACAGCACTTATGTACGTATCTGTAATTCACTTATTTATATTACTGTCTGTCTCCCCCTCTAGACTGTAAGCTTGTGTCTGTGATACTGTACTCTTTCAAGCACTTAGAACAGGTCCCTGCACATAGTAAATGCTCAATAAATACAATTGACTGATTAATGATGGTAAACTGGTTGCTAAACCATTTTTGAAATGGCTCCAATAGTGAGAGCTTTCTATAATCCCTTTTCAGCAAGGATGTCTCCAGGACATGGAGAGCAGAGGGAACCTCCCTTTCAGCCTCCTCCACCTCTGCAATATGATATTTGTTAACAATATGATATGTGCCAAGCACTGTTCTAAGCGCTGGGGTAGATACAAGGTAATCCGGTTAGACACAGTCCCTGTCCCACATGGGGCTCACAGTCTAAATCCCCATTTTACAGATGAGGTAACTGAGGCATGGAGAAGTTAAGTGAGTTGCCCAAGGTCACACAGAAGACGAGGGTCACGGGACCCTCATTAACTAGTCGAATTTCCCAGGTGTTCGGGAAATGAATTTCACTCATTCATTCAATTGTATTGATTGAGCGCTTACTGTGTGCAGAACACTGGACTAAGCACTTGGGAAGTACAAGTCGGCAACATATAGAGACAGTCCCTACCCAACAACGGGATGCCTTTGGAGGAAGCCTCCAGGAGTCCAAAAGGGCCACCAGCAGAAAGGATAAAGCAGAGTTCTTTCCAGTTTTGACCCACCTACCTGGGAATGAACCCCAGCTGCTGGTCCTTGCTTTAAACATAGATAACGCAACGTCAAAGCTGGACCATTCTAGACAAGAAAGGAGGAACTGAGCTCAAAGTGCTACCTGCCCCCACTTGCTAACTACATTTATCTTGTGGCCATTCTCAACTTCAAAATGGCTGTTTCAATTTCGACTGTAAGTCCTCCTAGCCAAGAATGGGTTAAGCAGGTGAGTTCTCTTTTCTTCCATTCCCTAAAATGTCTGCTACAAGGATTTCTGGAAATTCTGTAAGGAGTCCCCCAATCCACCCTGAATTTCAGTGATGGTGAGGGCGGAGTGTTTGAATTAATCCTTTGAGACAGTAATGATGTAGAAAACACTCTGAGGTCTGATAATGTTTTGTTACAGTATGGGAACGAATTATTAAGTGATAATTACATTTTACCTCATATAGAGTAATCTGAATACTGCAATCAAAGGCAAGCAAAGACAATTTTAGCTTGGCACAGGCAGTTCTATGGTAGGAAGGAAAGTCAGACTGAGACGGGCAGGGCAGTTGATGACTAAACCCTTAAATGCATTGGGAGGTGAGGCAGGTGCTTTGGGAAGTGGAGAGAAATAACTTCTTGTCCTCCTCGTCAATGCAAATCTTCCCACTCTTCTGTGCAGCATGGAGTAGTGGGAAGAGCACGGGCCTAGGAATCAGAATACCTGGGTTCTAATCCAGCTCCACCACATGCCTGCTGGGTGACCTTTGGCAAGTCACTTCACTTTTCTGTGCCTCAGTTTCCTCATCTTTACAAAGGGGATTAATACCTGTTCTCCCTCCTATTTAGACTGTAAGTCCTTTATGGGATGGGGACTGTGCCTGACCTGATTAATCTGTATGCATCCCAGCACTGACAACAGTGCTTGACACAGAGTAAGTACTTAACAAATACAGTGATAAGGATAAGAATAATTCACACAGCCTTGCCAGCTCCCAACTGCCCCCTCTCTCCTCTTCCAACCTGGGGATAGAGAGGGTATGGAGAGACAGAATGGGAAGCTTCCATGCTCCCAGACTGGGAAGCAGCATGGTCTAGTGAAAAGAGTATGGGCCTGAGCATTAGAGGACATGGGTTCTAATTCTGGCTCCACCACATGTCTGCTGTGTGACCTTGGGCAAATCAGTTAAGTTCTCTGTGCTTCAGTTACCTCAGCTGTAAAATGGGGATTAAGACTATGAGCCCCATGTGGAACAGGGACTGTGTCCATCCCGATTATCTTGTATCTACCCCAGTGCTTTGAACAGTGCTTGGCACATAGCAAGGGCAAACAAATGCCACAGTTATTGTCATTATTAGTGGGTGAGTTCCTGGGCAGTCAGAGGACCACAGCCAGTCTACCAAAGTTACTGATGTTACTACACTCATCCTGGCCCTGGAAATCTGTTTGGCTATGGATCATTTCTTAAGTTTCCCTCCTGCAGCACTAGCAGCCAGAGGGAGGGAAAAAAAGGGATGCTTTGGTCTATTCAGTCAATCATATTTAAGGACATCAGCAGTGCAATCTTACAGAACAGCTGCAGAGCGTCAACTCACCCTCACTGAGCAGTGATCACAAGTTGCCTGCAGAGGAGAGTGGATGGTATCTCTCAGGGAGAAGGTAATCCTGTCAACATTTTAGTGCCCTTTAACATGATTTTCAAGGACCGATAGCTCCTTTGAGAAATGGCATTAGAGACCCATAAGTGGTAGTTTCCATTAGAAGCGACTATGCTCAATTGTGAATTTTCCTTCTCAGGTTGTCAAGTTAAGCCGATATTCTTAGGCATTACATTGAAAAGAATCCTCGCTCTTCGTAGTACTTTAAATATTTACTTATGAATTCACATTCCAGCTGTTTAATAAATATGGAGCCATCGTCAACCTTATGGCATTTGTTCTTCGGGCCTAGAGAGCCAACTGACAGCTCGTTGCCAAAACAAGCAGCGGCCTGATCATTTACACAGCTTCAGGGGAAATGGTTTCCCTGGCATTTCCAGAGGCAAACGGCAAAACTCGCTCGTGGCTGTTCACCGAGATGCCCTTTTCTAGCTGAGACTCAGTAGTCGGTGGAATCATCTCTGTTCAGAGATGCTCGCTTCAATTAATCATGCCCAAGCCAATGCATTTGTCTCGAAATTCATGCCGATTGCCGCTAGTCGGTGGGAAAACATTGAATTTGTTCCTGGACCGCTCCCCTCGAAAAGCACATGGGTAGGTTTATTCTATTTCCCCTCCCTACTTTATAAACTATATCCTCGAGTCCCTACTGCTTTAGCACTTACGTACTCACCCTATTTCTGCCCCCACAGTGCTTACATTACATGTCCTCATACTCTCTTGCTTCCCCTACCTCTAAAATAATTTTACAGTCAGTCTCCCCTGCTCCATTGCAAGCATCTTGAGGGTGGAGAACCTATCCTCTTATCTTATTGTACTAGTGGTCCTAGTATGGGGCTGAAGAAAGCTGGGTCTTAATCCCAGCTCTGGCTTTCTGTGCCATCTCAAACAAATCATTTAACATCTCTGGCTTCAGTTTCCTCATCTGTAAAACAGCAATAAGATACGTTGCTCCCTCTCTCCCTCTTTGAATTTAGATGTCGTATCTGGCTCACAATTAAACGCCTAGTACAGTGCTCTGCACATAGCAAGCATTCACTATGACTGCCTGATTGATTCATTAAATTCCATCTCTGCTGGCTGGGACAGCAAGAAATTGTCCCAAATAATCTCTTCTTGCAATGGAACTACCGGCGGAAGGAAATCGGGATTATAATCCTGAAAAAAGACACATCTAAAGGGTTCCCACTTCCAAAGCATAACACATTTAACAAAGAAAGAAAAAAATAGCACAATGGATGCTCTTTAATAGTCCACAACAGGTCCCTGTGCAAATCTGAGAAAGAAGCCTTCAGCCTGATATAGATAACATGGGCCTCTCTCAAGAGAGCTTGGCCCTGAAGCGCTAGTGCCTTAAGTGGGTAAATTCAGTAGGCTACAGTTTCTACAGGAATAAAATGTGATAGGCCTTCTAAGGTTCAGAAAAGCCCCTCTGGGAGCCTCAAATCGAAGAAAGGAAAATGGAGACGACACCCAAAGAGCACTAATTGGGTCGTATTTAGCTTGCTCACTTATCTCCCCTTTTGCAGGCAAGATCATCTTGTTTTCACCATGTTAAATTGGGAAAAATACATATGAAGAAACTAAAATTTCCAGGAAGCAGCTGAAGTTGAGGCAGAAAGCCCACATTAGCTTTTTTCAATGAACTGGGCAAAAGAACCCTTGTGATCCAGTACAATGGCCACAATGCAGTGAGAACAATCCTTTAGACTTTTAGCTCATTTTGGGCGGAGAATGTACTCTCCCAAGCTCTTAGTACAGTGCACTGCACAGAGTGTGCTCAATAAATATCATTGATTGATTTAGAGCAGCAGATTTGTATGTTGTTCACAGGTAACTGGAGTAGTAATAATAATAATGGTAATAGCAATAATAATAATTGCAGTATTTATTCAGCACTTACTATGTGTCAGGAACTGTTGTACAGGGGAGATGTGATCTGAATGAAGTTTCAAAAAGATGATTCCTGGCAGCAGTGAGGTATATGTGCAGGGTACTGTACTGAGTGCTTGGGAGAGTATAGTAGATTTGGTAGACGTGATCCCTGCCCTTCCAGGAGTTTGCTGACAAACCGAATGTTTGTCTGTGGTATTCAAGGAGGCAATACAGTCTCCTTGTGAAGATCTAGGAAACTCCATTTTCTTAGGCTACTGCACAGCAGTGGATATGTGGAATAACCAAGGGAAAATACAACTATCCCATGACAACCCCCAAAAGCGTTTAAATCACCAACAGTCATAACATCCAGAGAAAACCAGTGAGGAGTTAGACAAGGGAGACTTCTCAACTATCCTTTCAGCAGCTCCTATCAGTCCAATCTTCTGTCCCTGTGGAAGGAGAGATTTAATCTTGAGGCTAGAGACTTTCTATTCACAGCGTCCTAAACAAAACAAATATTTTCCTGCCACTCACCGCTGAACACACGGTAGAGCAAAAAAAAAAAAAAAAAACTCAACTAAAACATCACACTTCCTGCTAGTCTTGCTGCAGAATACTGGTAGAACACATTTACCTCAGATGACTGAGAAGTCATAGAAAACTCATTCCAAAATTCCCCCCAAGGAGGACTCTGTGTCTGCCTCTTAGAGGAGTGAGTATTTGCCTCCTGAACTCAAAATCAGGTATTTGCCTCCTGAACTCCATCAGATACCCATTCATTGAGGCGTATTTTGGCTGCTATTTGAAAAATGGCTGAAAACTGTGGAGTAAAGAGAAGATTTTCACTCGTATTAAGTCTCCCTGCATTAACCCTGTTCCAGTTGAACCCCCTTTTCCATCTCTGCTCTCTGGACAACTCCTCCCCCCCGACCCCCTCGAGTCCATTTAATCGTAATAACTGTGACATTTGTTAAGCACTTACTGTGTCAAGCTCTATGTTAGATACCCACAGTCCCCGTCCCACCCAGGGTTTACAGTCTAACTGGGAGGGAGATAGTTATTTGTTCCCTATTTTACAAATGAGGAAATTGAGACACAGAGGTAAAGTGACTTGGCCAAGGTCACACAGCTTGCAAATGTCAGAGTTGGGGTTAGAACTCGGTCTGCTGGCTCCTAATCCTGTGCTCTTGGCCCTAGGCCACACTGTTTCTTGGCCTGGCACTGGCCCAGCATGGCCTAGTGAAGAGAGCACGAGCCTGGAAGTGAGACGGACCTGGGTTCTGATCCCAGCTCTGCCACTTGTCTGCTGTGTGACCTTAGGCAAGTCACTTCACTTCCATGCCTCATCCACCTCATCTGTAAAATGGGGATTTAGACTGGCAGCCCCAGGTGGGTCATGGAATGTGTCCAAGGTGATTACCTTGTATTTACCCCAGCGCTTAGAATGGTGCTTAACAAATACCATTGATGTCTTTGATCCGTAACCCTGGGATGGCCCAAATCGGCCCTCGTCCCACCCTGTCTCCAGACCAAGGACCCAGACTCTCCCCGCTTTGATTCCACACCTTGTTGAAGCCTTTTTCCAGCTCCTCACTCTGGACCCAGCCCACTGTCTCCTAAGACCACTGGAGCCTTCACACCGTGTGCAGTGAGCGCATTCCCAGTCCGTTGAAGCTGCAGGTGAGTTTTCCATTAAAGACAAAACTGAGCTCATTATCGACAATGGGGCTGATGATATTGAAGATGAGGATTTGTGCTTTCCTTTCCCGAATCCCAATATTACCCCGATTTCTATTTCCAATTTGAAACTCCATCGTCACATTTTTAGCAAAAAGCAGCGTTCGTGTTGACTAGCCAAGCCATAAGGTGTTTTAAGTCATTTTTAGCTATCAAAAAGCACACTGGAATTTTCACAGAGTGGCTATTAAGCCATTAAATGCCACCAATACATATAATCAAGGAGGATATGAATATTAGGATTGTAACAAATTGTGTAATCGATATACACTCTTCTGTATCTTACAATACAACACAGAGCAAATTACATTCTTTCCCAACCGACACGCCCTCATTCAGCTCTGGCTACCACTTTGGGAATTGACTCAGCAGTGACTAAATGGCCTTTGTTGGAGGCTATGGAGAAAATTGAAAACAGCACCAATTTCTGGAAATAGAGCCTTCATTTAAGAAAATGGCAGTGTGGATGATGAGACCCTATCTAGGTATATAAGTACCGAGGGTGTGGATGAAAAGACTGATGTGAAAACGATCCCTCATTCCTCAACGTGTGGGAAGAAGGGTCAGAAGTATGGGCTTTTTTGATTTTTTTCTTTGTGGTCCGTGCCATTTGCAGAGCCCGTTTTGGCTTTTAGAATACCTCTTGGTAACCCTTAAATAGCCATCTCCTAGGTGTAGGAACATAAGAAATATCATTAACAGGACAGAACAGTGTTCCAGCCAACCCAGTATCATGTCTTCTACTGAGGTGTCAAGATGCTTAGAGTTGTCTTCTTTGTCATCCATCTGATAAATGTGCTGATGATCATGATAATAATAATAATAATAATAATAATAATAATAATAATAATAATAATAATAATTAAGTGCTTACTGTGCCTAGCCCTGGACTAAGTGCTGGGGTAGTTTGGAGAAGCAGCATGATGCAATGAATAGAGCATGGGTTCAGAAGGTCATGGGTTCTAATATCAGCTTTGCCACTTCTCTGCTCTGTGACCTTGGGCAAGTCACTTCGCTTCTCTATATCTCAGTTACCCCATCTGTAAAATGGGGATTTGAGACCGTGAGCCCCACATGGAACAGGGACCGGGTCCAAACCAATTCTCTTGTATCCACCCCAGTGGCTTAGTACAGTGCCTGGCACACAGTAAGTGCTTAACAAATACCATTATTATTAGTTACAGAGTACAATCGGAGCAGACACCATCCCTGCCTCCCTCCTCTAAGGGGGAGGGAGAAAAGGTATTGAAGGCCCATTTTACAGATGAGGCAAACTGAAGCATGGATGAGTCAAATGATTTGTTCAAGTCCACATAGTAGACAGGATGAGAACCCACGACTCTTCACTCTGTAACAGGTGCTCTTTTGGTTAGACCACGCCACTTGTCCCAGTAGAAACAATGCTGCTATTTTATCCCCAAATGTGGAGTGTTGAGAGGGGTGACCCTCAGCTTTTTATAGTACCTTCCAGAGGTGATTGACCCCCAGATTTCCCTCCATTCTGCTTTCTGAGTTTCTTTGAATTTCTACCTGGCCTACTCTGAGCTCATCCCAGGACTATCGGAGCCTTATTTATAGACTCAAGCACTTAGTACAGTGCTCTGCACACAGTAAGCTCTCAAATACGACTGAATGAACTTTGTTTTTGATTTCAGGATTCTTAACTTGCCAAGGTAGAGCTCAAAGTCCATTTTTTTTGCTCTTTTTATTTTAAGACCAAGTTCAGACTCTAAACCTTAAATTTCCTCTAAACCCCATCCCTTCCCACAGCCACCCCGCCTTCCACCCCCCTCCCACGCACATCAAACAGGTCAGCCTACACTGCCCACACTAATTTGGATCTTTACAAATTGAGAAGCGGCGTAACTCAGTGGAAAGAGCACGGGCTTGGGAGTCAGAGGTCATGGGTTCGAATCCCAGTTCCGCCACTTGTCAGCTGTGTGACCTTGGGCAAGACATTCATCTTCTCTGGGCCTCAGTTCCCTCATCTGTAAAATGGGATTTAAGACTGTGAGCCCCACTTAGGACAACCTTGATCACCTTGTATCTCCCCCAGTGCTTAGAACGGTGCTTGGCACATAGTAAGCGCTTAAATACCACCATTGTTGTTATTATTGTCGGTGAAGAGCAGAGGGCTGCCCCAGTGTTTCCCCACAGTTCTCGTCCTCTTCTTCTTGATGATGGAGTCATTTGGGGAAGATGCCACTAAAGGTTTTGGTCAGTGATTGAAAGAATTTGGTCCCGGTTACAAAGAATGAAAAATTTGCTTTGCAAGTTGAAATGAATGTTTCTTTCGGGAGCTAGTTGAGAGAGTGGTGATTAAAACCTAGTGGGGAAGATCCTGTCAAGGGAACTCCGGTCTTTACAACTGCACTTATACATACGGGCGTTGTCCAATCTTTCAACACAACATAGATAAACACACACAAACACACACACATGTAACTACCAAAATGAGCAGTTAAGACCATTCTTCCAGTTTTCTGAGCTCAGATAGATGATTTTAGCCACATTCCCTTGTGGCTCTTCAATGGGAAAACCAAGATCTGTTCACTCTGAATAAGTGACAGAGAGCTTCATTACCAATCTTTTTTTCATGGCATTTGTTAAACACTTACAATGTGTTAAGTGCTGGGGTAGATAAAAGACAATCAGGTTGGAGAGAGTCCACATCCAACATGGGGCTCAACGTCTTAATTCCCATTTTACAGATGAGGTACCAGGCCCAGAGAAGTTAAGTGACTTGTCCAAGGTCACACAGCAGACAAGTGACAGAGAAACCATTTGAGTAAAATCCTTACATTCTCAAAGAATAGTGTAGTGCTGTATTAACATTCTATGCTATAGACACCCCTTAAGAATCATCTAATTAAAATTCCCCCAGCCTACACTTCTGGCATCAGTCACACAGCTTAAACTAGATGAATAAAGAAAAATAGAAACAGCTTGCAAGGGGATAAAAAAGAATCACAAACTAAATAGCATGAGGTCAAAGCCTCCTGAATCTAAATAAATACCGATATATGCAAGTACCGAGTCTAACTATAAATGCTCTAAAATATAATGTGGTACACTGAATGGATATATTAGAATAGCCAGTGTGAAAAGAGATGGAAAAGTTTTCACTAAAATGTCCTATTTACTAATAATGGAGAAAATTCTGCTTCCAGAAAGCCTTTGCTCCTCTGTCATTATTAGGAATATTATGATATTTGGGGTAGATTCCAGCACTTAGAGCAGTGCCTGGCATATAGTAAGTGCTTAACAAATACAATAAACAACCAGTTAATCAGACTAATTGGCTATCAGAGTTAATGAGAGTGACATAGAGCAGGAGTATCTTTGAAGATCATTTTTTTTTTTTAGGGAAAATACACACAACCCAACTTTACATGGGGTAAAGATCGATTTTACATCAGTGGTGACTGGACTATGCAAATCGGAGTAATGTTTTTTGGGGCCGTGACCCACACTAGTCCCTTCTCTAAGAGATTGCACTGTTCTTGTCACTTCTCTGACACCTCATTTTTAAGAAAGCCTCAGGGTGGTTACAGAATGAACACAAGGTTTCATGTACACCTAGACAGCAGCTGTTAATCAGCTGACTCTGGCCCATCAGAAGGAACACATCCACTCCATTGGTTTTTGTCACTATCATACCCTGCTTAACTGTAGCAAATCAGTCATATTTATTGAGCCCTTACTGTGTGCAGTGCACTGTACTAAAATCTTGGGAGAATACAGCATAACGATGTAACAGACACATTTCTCACCCGAAATGAGCTTACAGTGTACAGATAGCCCTGCCATTAATTCACTCCAAAGCAGCAACGTGGTATCGTGGAGACACACAGGCCTGTGAGTCAAAGGAAAATGGCTTTTTATCCCAGCTCTGCCAATTGCTTGCTATTTGTCCTTGGGATGCACATTCTCCCTCATATGTAGACAGTATACCCCATGTCGGACAGGGACTATGTCCAACCAAGTTAACCTGTACAAACCCCAGGGCTTAGAACACTGTTTGAACAGATTAAGAACTTAACAACAGCCATTAAAAAAAATAAATAATTGGAATCTGCCTAAAAACTTGCCCTGTGCAGGCAGGTGTGATATCCTCAGATTGGAGATCTTGATCTTCATACTTTCTATTGGTCTCTGACATCCCAAAGTGTCACTATAAATCCATTTCAAAGCATCACCGCTCCCCTTGGCTTCTACTGCTCGTGAGAATCCCATTACCCCTTTCTCTGTTCACTAAATCATTTTTAATGCCCAGCTCCAACAAAATTCCCAGTCAAGCCAAGCTTCTATTTAGCAACCAATCTGAAGTGGAGGATGGAGGTAATTCACTAGGTAATTCAGTCGAGACTCTCCATTTTTGTCAGAAGTAGGCTGATGACTGGAATGAAAGTATTTTAAAAATTATACTGTACTCTCCCAAGTGCTGTACAGTGCTCTGTCCATAGTAAGCATTCAATAAATATGATTGATTAAAATTATCTGCATAATTGCCTCATTTTGCTAGTGCAGATTGCACATATATAACTCATGCAACTTGAGACTGTTTGTTCGGTTTGTCCCTCTTCTTCCTACTGCTCTGGTTTTCTTTTATTCTGTCTTCTCTTTCAATTTTAAATTTCTCATTACGTTCCCCTCCTGTATGCCCCTGCTATTCCCCCAGTTCTTTTCTTTGGCCCTCTGCAAAGATCCAGGATCCTCCTGCTTCTGCCTGAGGGTAGAATCACTACCCAACTGTCTTTTCTGAAGACACTTTAATGAAGGATCTCTAATGGGCTGCATCTGACAGTTCCAATTTCCTCCAAGAGGCTTTTCTCAATTAAGCCCTCTTTTCCTTATCTTCATTTCCCTTCTGGGTCATCCATGCCTTTCAATCTGTGACCTTTGGTCTTTTAATATTCTCCCCACGCTCAACCCCACAACACTTATGTACATATCTACAAATTATATATTATAAATCATCTATTTATGTTAACATGATGATGATGATGGTATTTGTTAAGTGCTTACTATGTGAGAAACACTGTTCTAAGCGCTGGAGGGGATACAAGGTGATCAGGTTGTCCCACATGGGGCTTACAGTCTTAATCCCCATTTTCCAGATGAGGTAACAGGCACAGAGAAGTGAAGTGACTTGCCCAAAGTCACACAGCTGACAAGTGGTGGAACCAGGATTCAAACCCATGACCTCTGACTCCCAAGCCCGGGCTCTTTCCACTGAGCCACGCTTCTTCTCTAACATCCATCTCCCCTTCTAGACTCACTGTGGGCAGGGGATGTGCCTATCGACTCTGTTGTATTGTACTCTCCCAAGTGCTTAGTACGGTGCTTTGCTCACAATAACTACTCAGTCAATACCATTGGTTGATTGATAGTAAGCCTTAATAAATGTCATCAATTTTACCAAGTGTGCATCTTCAACTCTCTAATTTTGGAGATTTTTCACTGGACTTTAAAAAAAATCCAATCAACCTCCCCCCCGCCCAACTTCACCAATAGTACATATGTCTATGGATAGATATCCATATCTAATATCTGTGTATACATACATTCACACATATGTATACATACACACACACGTCAACCCTGAAAAGCCTAAACGCTGCAGATGAAAAGGAGGCAGCATTTGCTAAGCGTTCACTTGCTTTTTTCAAACTGACAAGCAATTTCCCTGTGGTAGTTGCAATAAAAGTTTTTTCCATCAGGATTAAAAATCATATACAATCACATCCACTCACTCGGACCCACGTTAAGTTTAAGATATTCAGAGACTTGACTCATCTTGGCTAAAACCCCACTCTCCCACTCCACTTGACAGTGCTATTGGCTGCTATTAACAGGCTGTTGCATTCAAAAGAGATATAGCTAGCGGGATGCCATTCTAGTGAAGAGGAGAGAGGCTCAAGGAATTTGGAATAGAAAGGAGACTGGCAGCAAAGTACGGCAATGTTGTTAAGCAAAATCAGCTGTTCTATCGCAGGCAAGTTAAATCCAACTGTTCCCTGGGAGCTTCTCCAGAGACCGATAGGCAGTGTTTGTTTTTTAAGTCATCCGGAGTGTAGTTGCTCCAGAAAGTGAGCATTCCCTAAGGATAAAGAATTAGCACAGTCTAACAAGTTGGCGTGTTTCTCCCAAATAGCAACGTACCTAAGGCAGGAGTGGCAAAAATAATGTTTAAGTAGGTTTAATACTACTATGTTGGTATTTGTTAATCACTTACTATGTACAAAGCACTGTTCTAAGCACTGCGGGGGGATACAAGGTAAAGAGGTTGTCCCACGTGGGGCTCACAGGCTTCATCCCCATTTTACAGATGAGGTAACTGAGGCACAGAGAAGTAAAGTGACTTGTCCAAGGTCCCACAGCAGACAAGTGGCAGAGCTGGGATTAGAACACATGACCTCTGACTCCCAAGCCTGTACTCTTTCCACTGAGCCACTCTGCTTCTCTGGAAATTAAAATGGGCAGATAGAGGCCATTCTACTGGTTTCTTAAAACCCCCGGAGGCCTGCTAACCTGCATGTTAGAGAAGCAGCATGGCTCAGTGGAAAGAGCCCAGGCTTGGGAGTCAGAGGTCATGGGTTCTAATCCTGGCCCCGCCACTTGTCAGCTGTGTGACTTTGGGCAAATCACAACTTTTCTGTGCCTCAGTTAGCTCATCTGTAAAATGGGGATTAAGACTGTGAGCCGCACTCTGAGGATGAGAGGAGTTACATAAATGCAAGGTGATAGTATCAGGAGGGCCAAAACATGATTTCAGTTTTGAGATATAAAGCCTAGAAATTTCTAGCTAATGCCTCTCTCTGCTGGGTATCTTGCAGCTTGGATCCTAAAGTGTAATGGCAAACATGAAGCTACAGATTAGAAGAACTCACTGAGGTAACAGTGTCAAATGGATTCAAGGGGCTTGGTGAGAGAAATTTCTAGCAAAGGATTTTATTCTCAGAGGAATGACCGTCAATAAAAATAATAATTATGGTCTGTATTACTATGTAAGACTGTGAGCCCCCCGAGGGACAACCTGATTACCTTGTAACCTCCCCAGTGCTTAGAACAGTGCTTTGCCCATAGTAAATGCTTAATAAATGCCATTATTATTGTTAATTAGGAAGAATGTGACTTGAAAGATAAGATAATGGTCTATGAAGGAGAATGATTGTTGATAGATCATTAAAATGAAGACTGCCCCAACTCAACTAAAAACAACTCCCCTGGGAAGGGATTTAGTTATGCACTGGTGGCGTTTGAAACGAAAGCGACCCCCAGACTCACAGAAATAAGGAAGGAGAAACTGGGAGGGTTCAAAATGAAAGTCGCTTGATCCATATTGACACAATCAACCACGTTCCACCATGGGGATAAGCAACTCCTTGATAATAGCTAGTTGTAAGTAACTCCACTGGGATGCCATTAAGCCCGCAGGAGCAGTAAATTACAAATTTTATAAAATCACAGAATTATAAATGGCCCTCTGTTGGCTTGAAAGACCTTCCCAAGTGCCTGTTTTACAACCACTTACTCTCAGGAGGAAGTTTATTCACATGGCAGGGGGAGAGCTGATTAATTGACAATAAGACAACTACTGGGTAGAATCAGAATTAAAATGCTACTTACTGAACATCAATAAATACTGTAGAGGGGGGAAGAGAACTCAAAATGAGGAATGGAGTTTCCCCTCCTGACAATGCCAAGGTGTCAGTGAGGTAAACATAAACATCCTTATTATTAGGGTTGGGTTTATGTGATAGAGTTGGGTACCTAATCTGCCACAAAGTTAAATCCTCTTCCTGGTTTCCACGAAAGTCACCCCCAAAGGGAAAGCCTACCAAATGCTGTATCCCAAACAGAGGGGCAACGGGAATGTGATGAGTGCCTTCTGCCAAAGTTTTAGTGCACTTCTCTGCACACAGCAAGCGCCCAATAAATACCATCGATTGACATGAACCGTAAGCTCACTGTGGGCAGGGAACATGTCTACCAACTGTTAGATCGTTCCTTCACAAGCATTTAGTACAGTGTTCTGCACACAATAAATGCTCAATAAATAACTGATTGATTAATGGATCAATGGTATTTATGGAGTGCTTACTATGTGCCGAGCAGTGTACTAAGAGCTTGGGAAGAGTACAATACAACAGAATTAGCTTTATGTAGTCCAAACAGTATTCATGCCTGTTGGCCTACAACCCAGACACTCAAAATGAAATGTTTCCTTCCTTTCAAGACAAATTACACCCACGTTTATCGTGGTTTAGACCTGGACCCTGGGAACTTGAGTAAAGTGAAATATAAGGGTGCTATCATAGACTTTTAATAATCAGCCTGCTGCGTACAGACTTTCAGACTTGGATATCTACATGTCCAGTCCTGCAATGAATAACAGTTCAGCATGGATTCCCTCAGAAATCTCTGGCCTTGAATGTCTTTAACTAAAAAGCAGCATGGCTTAGAGAAGCAGCGTGGCTCAGTGGGAAGAGCCCGGACTTTGGAGTCAGAGGTCATGGGTTCAAACCCCGGCTCCACCAACTGTCAGCTATGTGACTTTGGGCAAGTCACTTAACTTCTCTGTGCATCCATTACCTCATCTGTAAAATGGGGATTAAGACTGTGAGCCCCCCGAGGGACAACCTAGTCACTTTGTAACCTCCCCAGCGCTTAGAACAGTGCTTTGCACATAGAAAGTGCTTAATAAATGCCATTATTATTATATTAGAGGATAGAAAATGGGCTTGAGAGCCTGAACGACCTGTTCAGACCTAATCCCAGCTCTGCCAGTTGTCTGCTGTGTGACCTTGGGCAAATCACTTCACATCTCTGCGCCTCAGGGATTAAGACTGTGAGCCCTTTGTGAGATGGGGACTTTGTCCAACCTGATTTGCTTGTATCCACCCCAGCACTATACTGAGCACATAGTAAGCACTTAACAGATGCCACAATTATTATTATTATCTTTACATTTGCTCTCTTCCTCCCCTTCTTTCCCTGTTTCCTTTTAAAAGCTTGGGAGCCACTCTGCTCCTAATGGCAGAGTTGAGGATTTGAATTCATATACTTGCCTCTAAATGACCTTAAAGAATACTGAGGATAATTTTAGAAAAAAAAAAAAAGCAACCCCCAAGAAAACAACTCATTGGCGTTATCTTCAAGACCAATCTACTAACTCTGCTCTATTGTGCTCTCCCAAACACTTAGTACAGTGCTTTGCACACAGTAGATGTTCAATAAATATTATTGATTGCTTGACTGACAATGTGAAAAGGCCCAAAGACTTACCAGATGGAGGGCTTGAATGAAAGCTGGTAACCTGCTGCAATTTAGGATGTAGTGGACGCTCATTGAAATGCACAAGGCAGATATGGGCTAGGAGAAAATGCTATATTTTTGTGACCCCAAGGTGTGGGAGTTGAATGGAAATGGGCATACTCAGGAAAGTGATTGAGGTTTAATAAATTCCCAAATGTGTTTGTCTGAGGAGTCTTCCTAAGTAGTGTTGAAAAGACCATTTAATTTGTATGCTTTTTCAACTCAATTTCTGCAACTCTGATTAGGATAGAAAATTGGCTGGATACCCTTTAAACCTTTTGAGCCTTTTTAAGATGACTTCGGAGTCCATCTTGCTGAGAAGGACACCTTGCGTTGTGAAGAGCGAACTCTTAACAGAGGGAAAAATACTTCAGGGATAAAAAGCCTGATTGCATTGCAAATACACAATTGTTTAGAGAAGAGGATATTTGTCTGTGATAACGAGACCCTGCATAATAGAAATAGTCCTCTGTCTTCCGTGAGCACTTTAAATAGACTAATGTTCTGTTTTTTACTAGCTAAACATTTCTTCTTATTATTATTAGTTTTACTACATCTTGCTCCTCCAGAAGACAACAGTGGTGATGGAAGCAATCAAGAAAAATAAAAACTAAACAAAGTATGGCATGCTTCTGCCATGCATTGAGGATAATTGCCATGCATTAAAGGTAATCCCCCTCTAGTCTGTAAGCTCACTGTGGGCAGAGATCATGTCTAGCAACTCTGTTATACTGTGTTCTCCAAGTGCTGAGCACAGTATGTCCTCAATAAATATGATTGATTAATTGAATTACCACCCCTAGTCCCAGGCCTACACTAAGGTCCCTCCACTGCCATCACCCCTACTCTGAGGAATGGTCTGGCATGGAGGAAGATCTGCGCTGCCATTTCCCATCACCCCAAATCCGGGGTAGAGAAGAGAAATGAGGAGTGAAGTTGGGGGGAGTGAGGTCAGAAACCTTTTCCTGTGCTCTATGGACTCTGAGATCAACCTCATGGACTGCTGCCTTGGAAATCAAATTTTCACAACAGTGTTCCAGAAAGCTAGAACAGATGACTTCAAAACCTTCTGGACTCACGATGTTCACGTGAGCCAATCTTTTGCAGTTTGGCTAGATGACTTAAACTTCTTTAACAGTCAGAAATTTTTAAGGTATTCAGCAGATTTCCATGTTAATGGAATTAACTTTTCATGTAATTAGACTCATCTGCATGGGAGTTCTTGTTCAAGGGGAATACTTACTTCTGAAAAGGTCTTCAGGGAGCAAAAAAAAGCCATCTTTGGCCAATCTGTTACTATTCCATTGAGTTAATCCAAAAGGAGTGCAAATGGGGAGAATCACAGATTTATTCTTATGCTTTTAATGGAATTTGTTACACGCTGTATCAGACACTGTTTTAAGCACTGTAGACACAAGTTAATTAGGTTGGACATAGTTCCTGTCCCTCAAGGGGCTCACAGTCTCAATAGGAGGGTGAACAGGAGAACTGAGGCACAGAGAAGTTAAGTGACTTACCCATTGTCGCACAGCAAGCAATTGGGAGAGCCGGGAGTAGAACCCCGTCCCTCTGAATCCTAGGCCTATGCCCTTTCCACTAGGCCACACTGCTTCTCAGTCTGGTCACCATCATCTGTAAGCCTATCTGTTTTGAAATACTATCTGAAGATCAGTAGGAAGAAAAAAATATCTCTCTACCCCAAATCTATATTACTGTTTCCTATGGATTTGCCAAGGATTGCTTAAAGATATTCTCTCCTCAGAAGGTGGGAGGGACTTGGGTTTGCGCTCTCTCAGGCTCGGAGAGGAATAAAGACCACCCTATGTTCCTCATCCGTCTTCCACTCTACCTCGTTCGTTCATCCAATCATATTTATTGAGCATTTACTCTACGCAGAGCACTGTACTAAGCACTTAGAAAGTACAGTTCTGCAAGAAATAGAGAAAACCCTACCCAACAACGGGCTCTCCTTCCCTCCTGATCTGTCAACGCAGCCGATCGATCAGTCGAGTGAGAAGCAGCTCGTCGTAGTGGGTAGAACCTGGGCCTGGGATTCAGAAGAACCCGAGTTCTAATCCTGTCACTGCCTCTTCTCCACTGTGTGACCCTGGGCAAGCCACTTCACTTCTCTGTTCCATCATCTGTAAAGTGGGGATTAATACTGTGATCCCCACAGGGGACATGGACTGTATCCAACCTGATTAGTTTGTATCTACCCCAGCACTTAGTTTAGTGCCTGGCACATAGTAAGCACTTAAAAAAAATCATTAAAAAAAGATGAGTGATAATGAATACTGAATGCCAACTGGGTTCTGGACTATTAGCCAAGCACTTAGGAAAGTACAGTGGAGGCAAGAAGACACAAATCCTCAAGGACCTTAAATTTAACATGATTCCTGACCGATGTGGGTTATGTCATTTTAAACATCACCAGTGAGACCTGCTGGTGGAATGAGATTGGGACTGAAAAATCAGTTGATTTGGGTTCTAATCCCAGCTCTGCCACTGACCTACTGCTGACCTTGGAGAAAACACTTCTCTGTGCCTCACTTGCCTCTTCTGTAAAATGGGGATAAGATACCACTCATTCAACCGCATTTATTGAGTGTTTACTGTGTGCCAAGCACTTGAGAGAGTACAGTATAGCAATCAACAGACACATTCCTGACCACATACTCTTTACCTAATAATAATAATAATGGTATTTATTCAGTGCTTACTATGTGCCAAGCACTGTTCTAAGTGCTGAGGAGGCTACAAGGTGATCAGGTTGTCCCTCAAGGGGCTCACAGTCTTCATCCCCATTTTATAGATGAGGTAACTGAGGCCCAGAGAAGTTAAGTGACTTGCCCAAAGTCACACAGCTGACAACTGGCAGAGCCGGAGTTTGAACCCATGACCTCTGACTCTAGAGGCCATGCTCTTTCCACTGAGCCATGCTGACTCTGAGATATGGATTGATCTATTTTTATCACGTATCTACCCCAGTGCTTAGCATGTCATAACCCCTTAATAATACAATAATAATAATAATAATAATAATGGCATTTATTAAGGGCTTATAATGTGCAAAGCACTGTTCTAAGTGCTGGGGAGGTTACAAGGTGATCAGGTTGTTCCACAGAGGGCTCACAGTCTTAATCCCCATTTTCCAGATGAGGTAACAGGCACAGATAATTTAAGTGATGTGCCCAAAGTCACACAGCTGACAATTGGCAGAGCCGGAATTTGAACTCCTGACCCACAATAATCACAAGGCAATGGATCATTTATACAATTCTCCACTCAGCATTCTAAAGCAAGAAGCATTCTTATTAACAGACGTTACCGGTTGCTTTCTCTTAATTTTCCCACAGCATCTCCCCCTTTGATCCTCGGGGACTCTAACAAACTGAAATTTAGGGTCTGGGGTGTCAGGGAGTGCAACCCATGACAACAGAATGGGACGATCCATCATTTCAGGCAAAATAGAAGTTAGTATTTCCTGAAGAAAATGGCCTAATTTACCTAATCTGGATGTCATATCTCAATAAAAATTCAAATCTGGAGATTTCTCCGCTGCTTTTTGTGGCGAGTTGCAGATGCTGCATACAAATGCCTGTTTCTAAATTGGATGGATTTCAATGTGCTTGGGTGCCATTTGGGAGGGGGAAGCTTGTTTACTTTCCCTTTCCTGAGGAGGTTTGCCCAGAGTTATGGGGAAAGGGGAGTGGTGAGGCATGCATAAAGCTTTAAACAGGAGGCTGAAATGGGAAAAATGGAAGGAGACCTAGAAGAACCCTTCGGGCAGGGCTAAACGTGCCAATTTTACAGATAATTAGGATGGATGTAATATATAGCTTGACCTGGAGTGGTCCGGTAATTTGTCAGAGTAGACTGGATTTGACTCCTATTTGAATGTCCTCACTGGCAGTCAATCAATGATATTTACTGAACACCTACTGGGTCCAAAGACCACTGCACTTAGTCCTTGATAGAGTACAATACGGTCAAGTTCGAAGGCACGATTTCCTGCCCTCGAGGAACTTATCTGTTCCCCTTAGTGCTGAGACCAAATTTCATTTGTGAAACTGGAACATTAAGTTCAGTTTTGTGTTCATCTAACGCGAAGATATATGAGAATATGCAAATTCAGTTTGCACTCATTTTAGCAGAGGGAGGAATAGGATGTCATATTGGGAGATACCAGTTGAATAGTGGTAGTTTGAAACTAAGAAGGATCTGAATATGGTTTTTCTTTGTTTTCATTTTTTGTAGCCTTATATGATTCCAGCCTCATTTTCACCCCAGAGGCAGGAGAAGTGATAAGAGCATTATGATCTTTTAGCTTACTTGGACATTTAGTTTCTTTTGCCTTCTTTCATTAGTGGATGCAGGGGAGAGTCCTGCTTCCTTGTTCATGTCCCCTGATTGGTTCAGGAATTCTCATGACATGAAGATTGGGGGTAGGGTTGTCTGCTCCCCTAACCTCTATCCTGGGAACTGTGAGAAGGAATTCCATGGTGGTAGCTGAGGAAAGGGATGGTGAATATGAAAAGATTCAAAGGAGATTGGGCCTGGAAGTCAAAAGGACTCAAAGGAAATCTCCTGGGAGTCAGAAGGACTTGAATTCTAATTCAGACTCTGCCACTTGTCTGCTGTGTGACCGTAGACAAGTCATTTAATTTCCCTATACCTCAGTTACCTCATCTGTAAAATGGGGATTAAGATTCAGCCCCATAAAGGACATGGACTGTTCACAAGTTGATTAGCTTTTATCTAGCCCAGCGCTTAGAACATTACTGGACACATAGTAAGCGCTTAAATACCATCATCATTACCATCATCTGTCAATCATGACAACAGGAAAGATTAGGCTTTCTAGGTAGGCTTTGAAAGTGAGACTGACAGTGAATTCTCATTAGGGACTATTCAGACCTACACAGTGCAAATGACAGTCAAATTCAAGCCAGCATTATGTAAAACTGGCAAAATATCATCTCTGATGGAAAGTTCACTTTGAGTAATACCCCTTGCTAGTGAAGATACAATTAACATGGGGTTTTTATTATGATGTCCTCAAGCCAATAGAGGTGCTTGAAACAAGGAAAATCCCTAGAATAATACGAATAGCAGAGAATTCAGGATTAGATTGGAAGCCCCTTGAAGCTAGAGATCAGTCTTTTCATTCTATTATACTCTGCCAAGTACTTATTACAGTGGTCTGCATGCAGGAGGGGGTGGTCAATAAATACTATCGACTAAAATAGTTTTGATTGATGATGTGGAGGTAAAATACTTTTCAATTGAATTGTTTCCAGAATTTCCCTCGAGCTATTGTTGGTATTTAAGGTGCTTGCACTTTAATCAAGTTTTCGGAACTCGGCCGTTCCTTGAGGCCATCAAAATGAAATGCAGACTTGAAAAATATTGGCAGCGCAGAAGGATCAAGGGATTCAGGAGAAAGGGGAAGAATATTTAGTACTGGACTTTATGAAAGGCTCTGTCAGAGAAATATGAAAAAGGTTTTCCTGCTACAGATTATTCTTATTACTTCTTGTCATAGCCTCATTAATTAATTAGAAAATGGAAGGTCCAATAAGTTTAATTGTCTTTCCATGAAACCATATGACTTTGAGCTGGGCTGGAAAAGATCTGCCAGCACTTCTATCATATCAGCCTCTGCCCAACCAACTGAAGCTTTGACAAGAAGCCCAAGAAGTAGAACTTCTGTCTAATTTTCATTAAAATTCTCATATTTCTGGTGTCTGATTTCAATGCAGTGACAGTTGAGAGCTGAGCAACATACTAAGCATTTGGGAGAGCAAATTACGATAGAGTTGGTAGGCCCCATCCCTGCTCACAAGGAGCTTACAGTCCGGATCATTAAGAAGTAATGTTAGCCTGTAGAGTGCTAACATTCTCTCTATGTGAGTCCCCTTTTTCCTCTCCTTCTCCCCATCCCCACTGCCCTACCTCCTTCCCCTCCCCACAGCACCTGTATATATGTTTGTGCAGATTTATCACTCTATTTAGTTTACATGTACATATTTATTATTCTATTTATTTTGTTAATGATGTGCATTTAGCTTTAATTCTATTTGTTCTGATGACTTGACACCAGTCTACATGTTTTGTTTTGTCTATCTCCCCCTTCTAATAATAATAATAATAATAATGGTATTTGTTAAGTGCTTACTATGTGCAAAGCACTGTTCTAGACTGTGAGCCCGTTGTTGGGTAGGGACCATCTCTATATGTTGCCAACTTGTATTTCCCAAGCACTTAGTACAGTGCTCTGCACACAGTCAGGGCTCAATAAATACGATTGAATAAATGAATGTTATTCCTGTGGTATTGTACTCTACAAACTGTTTAGTACAGTGCCCTGCACATAGTACACACTCAGTAAAAAACAAGATTGAATTTCAGTTGGCAACAAGAGCTAGATAATATTTGGGCCATATTGGTCAGAGGGCTAGGGAGATAAGTACAAGGGAACTTTTGATTGGTGTCAGAAAAATATTGCTAAAATTAAAGTGAAGTTCGGGGTTTTATTTTACTTACCTGAAGATTGGAAGATTGATTTTTTTCCCCTCCAATCCCAATCCCCTTTTAAGTATTCAGACATGGAATTTAAAATTAAATACAGCCATTTGATGTGCTTTAAAAAAACTCAGTAAAGCATGGCTTACAATTCCCTTCTTGAGAGAATAAAAGGGCTTAAATAGGAGTTTAAGATTCTGACAAAAATTACTCTTACAGAACAACACTGCAGTTGAAGGCTCAAAATGTAAGTGAATCAGGGCTTCAGTACAGGGATTAAATTTCTCTGAATATGTAAGTGAATTTAAGAATAATGTAGAAAAAAAAAATGACTGGAAAGTTGTGTTTGAGGTTTCAGGAGATCCCAAACAAATAATAATAATAAAAAAAAAGGGTTTCAGACGTTTGATGAGTGCAACCTAAGTGACAAGGGCAGGTTTCTTGTATTGTTCCTTAATGGCTCATTTACATATTTACTCCTAAAGGCTTTGCCTCCTCAGGCTGCATTTAAGTGGAGATGAGCAATTATCCAGGGGATTTGATCACTGCACAAAAGCAATCTGAGCCATTCTGAAAGCAGGTTTATTTTTGCTTCAGTCTCCTGGATAATGATCTCAACTTTCCACCTGTCTTGGCCTGTGAAGTCCCAGCCAAAGTGCTGGAGCAGGGGAAGAGGGGCTGAACAGCCAACATGAGATTTTGGGGATCGGAATCACGTTTCTCAGTAGGTGTTTCTGAAGTCCAGTTTTCTGAAGCAGCATTTCTCTACTGGGTAAATCACAGCAGATACATGGAGATAAGTAAATGGCTTTGGACCCCTTCACCTCTCTAGGGTAAGGTATTCCCATTCCCAGTAATCCTGGGGGGTGGGGAGGGAGGGATCCTGACTTTAAAATCTGGCCAGTGCATTAATAATAAAAATAATGATGATAATCATGGTATTTATTATGCACTGCCATCTGCCTAACACTATACTAAGCGCTGGAGTAGATTCAAGATACTCAAGATAGCATTATCTATATTATGTTCTTAATACATTGCCATCTAAATTACAAGTAACACCGCACTTCAACATGAGGTTGCATTTAAACAGTTGTGAATCTAAATATCCTTAATAACAAAGTGTGTGAGTTGCCTTTCTATTAATAAGAACATTTCTGATCACAGTCCCTATCCCACACAGGACTGACAGTCAATCAGTCCAGCATGGCTTAGTGGGAGTTTGGAGACCTGAGTTCTAATCCTAACTAAACCACTTGCCTGCTATATAACCATGGGCAAGTTACTTAACTTGTCTATGTGTCCATCTCCTTATCTGTAAAAAGGGGACTAAATACCTGTTCTCCCTTCCTGTGAGAGGAAGAGCACCATTTGGGACAGTGACTGTCAGGAATATGATTGCACTGTACTTCCCCAGGCGCTTAACCCAGAGTAAGCTCTTAAATATTATTATAATTGTTATTATTATTAGTAGTAATTAGCCTGACATAGGATAGCATTATTTATATTATGTTCTTAATACATTGCCATCTAAATTACAAGTAACACCGCGCTTCAACATGAGGTTGCATTTAAACAGTTGTGAATCTAAATATCCTTAATAACAAAGTGGGTGAGTTGCCTTTCTATTAATAAGAACATTTCAGACTTCATACAACTTTCTCACTTCGAGCACTTCATATTTTCAAGGTACTTCATTTCAACCTACTTCACATTCTTTAAGTACAATCATTAATTAATGACTGCACAGACTCCTTTGGGCACATAAGTTTGCCTCTCCCTCTTTTACAAATGAGGAAATGGAAGGTTTAAATTAGCTGCTCTAGGACACAGGTAAGTGAGTGCGGTACAGAGAATTAGGCCTGTCACTTTACAAAAAAAAAGTACACAACCAGGAAGAATAAAAATCATCAATCGATTGTATTTCTTGAGTGCTTACTGTGTGCCCAGCATTGCACTAAGTGCTTTTTTTATGGTATTTGTTAAGCACTTACTATGGGCCAGGCATCTAACTAAGCAGCTTGGACAGACTCTATGGCCTACAGGACACTCCTTGTGAATTGTAAATGTCAATGAATTGAAGCAGGAGAGTTTGCATATGATGATGAAGCTTAGAACTACATCATATAGGTCTACCCACAGTGGAAAGGTCCAAGTGGAAGCGTTAAATTGATTCACCTGTGCTAGGCAGCAGCAACATGGGAAAGAGTTCTAACTCTTTATCAAAACATTGATAATAATAATAATGATGGCATTTGTTACACGCTTACTATGTGTGAAGCACTGTTCTAAGTGTTGAGGGGTGATACAAGGTGATCAGATTGTCCCACGTGGGGCTCACAGCCTTAATCCCCATTTTACAGATAGGTAACTCAGGCCCAGAGAAGTTAAGTGACTTGCCCAAAAGTCACACAGCTGACAAGTTGCGGAGCCAGATTAGAACCCATGACCTCTGGCTCCCAAGCCCGTACTCTTTCCACTGAGCCCCGCTGCTTAAAGGCAATGGCAGAGACTCAATTTTTCAATGCACAGAGAAGGCAACGGTAAACCACTTCTGTATCTCTGCCAAGAAAACTCTACGGATGCACATAGCAGAATGACTTTATGACAGAAGATGGGACATTCTGAAGACAGTGTGTCCATGGAGTCGCTATAGATCGGAAACAACTCAGTGGAATTTGGAGAAGAACTGAGGCGCGGAGGAAGAAAAAGGACTTGCCCCAGATCACACAGAAGACAATTGGCAGTGCAAAGATTAGAACCCAGCTCCTTTCGACTACCCCGGTCCATGCTCCAACTACTAGGCCACACTGCTTCCCCCTGGTTGTATGTCCTCTTCAGTCAGTCAACGGCATTCAGTGAGGGCTCACTTTGTGCAGAGCACTGTACTAAGCGACTGACAAAGGTCAATACAGTTGGTGGATGTGATCCCGTCCTACAAGGACATTAAAATCTAATGGGTGGGGGGCGACCCATAAGTAAATAGATTACAGTTAGGGGAAGCAACAGAATATAAAGATTTGTAAAGTGCTTTGTGGACAGCGGGGGTGAAGGGGAGAGTGAGTATCAGTCTTTGGGGTATGAATGCAGACACCTTGTAGACACAGAATGTCTTCACACCGCTCCTTTTTAATGTGGGTAGGAAATATGTCCCTTTATTGTTATAATAATAATGATAATAATAATGGCATTTATTAAGTGCTTACTATGTGAAAAGCACTGTTGTAAGTGCTGGGGATGTTACAAGGTGATCAAGTTGTCCCACGTGGGGCTCACAGTCAATCCCCATTTTACAGATGAGGGAACTGAGGCCCAAGGAAGTGAAGTGACTTGCCCAAAGTCACCCAGCTGACAATTGGTGGAGCCGGGATTTGAACCCATGACCCCTGACTCCAAAGCCCGGGCTCTTTCCACTGAGCCACGCTGCTTCTCAGGGAATATTGTGAAGAATATTGTGGGAATATTGTGAGAGTGTTATATTGTACTCTCCCAAGTGCTTAGTACAGTGCTCTGTACTGTAGAAGCAGCGTGACTCAGTGGAAAGAGCATGGGCTTTTGGAGTCAGAGGTCGTGGGTTCAAATCCCAGCTCTGCCAACTGTCAGCTGTGTGACTTTGGGCAAGTTACTTCACTTGTCTGTGCCTCAGTTACCTCATATGTGAAATGGGGATTAAGACTGTGAGCCCCCCATGGGACAACCTGATCACCTTGTATCCTCCTCAGTCTTAGAACAGTGCTTTGCATGTAGTAAGCGCTTAACAAATGCCATCATTATTTATTATTATTATTATTAAGGCAAGCAGGAGAGAAAGAGAGGTGGGGTAGAGAATTCATAGCCTCAGGGCAGTGGAAGCTGGCTATAATAGAGGTATAGTATGACATAGGAGATGACATTCATTCAATCCTATTTATTGAACACTTACTGTGTGCAAAGCCCTGCACTAAGCACTTGTGAGTATACAATACAAAGACAAGATACATTCCCGACCCACAACAAGCTCACTGTCAGAGGATGCAGCATGATGGAAGGCAGCGTGGCTCAGTGGAAAGAGCCCGGGCATTGGAGTCAGAGGTCACGGGTTCAAATCCTGGCTCCACCACTTGTCAGCTGTGTGACTTTGGGCAAGTCACTTCACTTCTCTGGGCCTCAGTGACCTCATCTGTAAAATGGGGATTAAGATTGTGAGCCCCCCGTGGGACAACCTGATCACCTTGTAACCTCCCCAGCGCTTAGGACAGTGCTTTGCACATAGTAAGCGCTTAATAAATGCCATCATTATTATTACTATGACATAGTGGATAGAGCACAGGACTGGGAGTCAGAAGGTCATGGGTTCTAATCCCAGCTCCTCCACCTGTCTGCTTTGTGACCTTGGGCAAGTCACTTCACATCTGGTTACCTCATCGGTAAAATGGGGATTCAGACTGTGAGTTCCATGTGGGACAGGTACTGCGTCCAACCCAAGTTGCTCGTATCTACCCCAGTGCTTAGTACAGTGCTTGGCACATAGAATGAATGAATTTAAGTTCTCAATGCCTTATTTACCTCATTTGTAAAATGGGACATGGACTTTGTCCAACACGATTAGCTTGTACCTTCCCCCCCAAACTTAGAACAGGGCCTGCTTCATAATAAGCACCAAAAAATGCCATAGAAGAAAAAGTACAGGTCTAGGCGTGAAAAAGGACCTGGGTTCTAATCCATGTTGTGCCCCTTGCCTGCTATGTGATCTTGGCCAAATGGCAACTTCTCTGTGCCTCAGTTTCTGCCCCTGAACAATGGATATTCAACAACTGCTCTTCCCCCGACTTTGACTGTGAGGGTTGTATAAGACAGGGATTGTATTTGACCTGATGATTTGTATCTATAACAAGGCTTCGAGCGTAGGATGGTCTTAATAAACACCATAATTATTATTTTCTTTCCATCATTATTTTGGTCCTTGTAAAATCCAAATTGCAATCTTACACATTGGCGGGTCTTGCTACCCACCATCGCCTAGGTAAGATGGATTTATGGCTCGGGGCTAAAATATAAATTGAAGTCTGCCATGGTTAATCTAATAAATGTTCCGTGGAGTTGGCACAATTGTATGTTTATAAAGTAGAACAGTATTCCCCATCATTTATGTGTCTGTTGCTCAGAGCTTGCTACTTTAATCAAAAGAGCTAATTGAAAACCTTGCTGAAACTTACCCTTATAAAAGAAAAGGAATGAATTTTTCAAAAAAATGCTGTTCGGCAAATCACAGTCCCTTCCTAGGGTGCACCCTGGGGAATTCAATCAATCAATCAATTGTATTTATTGAGCACTTACTATGTGCAGAGCACTGTACTAAGCACTTGGGAAGTACAAAGCGCTTGGGAATTGAACCTGCAATTTATCTAGCAAAGATTTGGGATCACCTTCAACCACAAACAGAAGACATTCTGAAGTCTGGGCAGTGTGGTTTAATGGGAAGAGCAAGGATCTGGGAGCCAGAGGCTCTGAGTTCTAATTTCTCCTCCATCACTCACCTGCTATGTCACCTTAAGCAAGTCACTTAACCTCTCTGTGCCTGTTACCTCAACTGTAAAATGGGGATTCAGACTGTGAGCCCTATGTGGGACAGGGACAGTGCCTAACCTGATTAATCTTGTACCAGCATTTAGTACAGTGCCTGGTCCATATCAGGCCTGTAATATGTGCCATTAAGAATTAAAAAGTCTTTCTTCTTGACAAGCAGATGTTTGCCTAGTATTGCTGAATATGGAGAAGATGGATTCAACATGACCAGCATTTCACAGTCCCTACACTGGCACAGGTAGAGGCAGGTAATCGCTTTAGTCACCCCAGGCTAGAAATCAGGAGCAGGTGTTCTGCTGCTAGCCCTGACTCATTTCACATATGCGAATAGCTGGTGTAGTCCGTGCCGAAGAATGTGGGTCAGTTGAGACTTTGCCATCTCAATTTGGTGGATTATAATTGAGTTTTTGCTTCTCTGACCCGATTCTTTCCGACGCGTTTCGTATTGTCGTACCCTTCAAGTGTAAGTTTATTTTTAACCTCTTTTCGTTCCTTGAGAAGCCCAGACCGTAAGGAGCTGGGGCTGCTTTAGAGGAAGCTGACAGATTCCACTCCTACACGATTTATTCTTCTATCTTGCCAGGCGTGAGAACTGATGATTCTAAGGGTGGATATGTGCTTGGCACATAGTAAGCGCTTAACAAATGCCATCATTATTATTATTATTATATGTGCATTTGTTTCCCAGAAAGGGTCACAGTCTGAAACAGAAGCAGCGTGGCTCAGTGGAAAGAGCCCGGGCTTTGGAGTCAGAGGTCATGGGTTCAAATCCCAGCTCTGCCAATTGTCAGCTGTGTGACCTTGGGAAAGTCACTTAACTTCTCTGTGCCTCAGTTACCTCATCTGGAAAATGGGGATTAAGGCTGTGAGCCCCATGGGGGACAACCTGATCACCTTGTAACCTCTCCAGTGCTTAGAACAGTGCTTTGCACATAGTAAGCACTTAATAAATGCCATCATTATTATTATTATTATTCCAATTGCTTAGCACAGTGCTGTGCATACAGGAGGCACTAACAAATACTTTTGATCGATAGGAGGATTGTGAGTCCTTGTGGATGTTCAGGAAATTTTTATTTAGTTATTTAATGGTATTTGTTAAGCACTTATTAAGTGTCAGGTACTGTGTTAAGCACTGGGTTAGACACACGCTAATCAGGTTGGGCCCAACCCATGTCCCACATGGGCTAACAGTCTTAATCCCCAGTTTATGGGTGAATTAAGTAAAGCACAGAGAAGTGAAGTGACTTGTCCAAGGTCACACAGTAGACTAGTGGCAGAGCCAAAATTAGAACTCAGTTTCATTCTGACTCCCACTAGGCTAAGCTGCTTCTGTAAATATGTCTGTATGGGTTCTGCCTGGGAAATTTCACCAGGTCATAATGTTTGAATGCAGATTCTGAGAGGAAAGACAGAAGAATGTCTTTTTATCTGTCACTCCATAAGGATACTACTTTTCATCTCCCGATTTTGTCTTTCATCCTCCACAACAGGTGCTTAATATCTTTCCCTCTATTAAACTCGTTTCTCAAAGACATCCATTTCACTTTCAAGCTGTAGGGATAAGTCAAGGTTTAAGGATTTAGTTTAGACATTTTATATACTGTCTTTCTTTAAATGGAACCAGCTTTTCATTTCTGGAGGTTCTGTTTTAATTAAGCAGGATATTTAGAGTGGGCTGAGTAGAGAGTGTATTAGGGCATTTTGTCATCAATGTCAGCTCACAGGCTAAAAGCTGAGCCTTTTACCCTGATGTTTTCACATCTGTAGCTCTCCACAATTTGTATCCATGACATTTTGTATTATTGAATGTATAGAGGGGAGGCAGGACACCGGAATGGAGAAAACACACTAAAGCAAGTAAAGGAGTGTGTCGTAGTCAAAATAACACAGGTCTTGGACTCAGAGGAGCTGGGTTCTGATCTCAGCTCGGCAACTTGTTTGCTATGTGACCTTGGGCAAGTCACTTAACTTTTCAGTGCCTCAGTTTCCCCATCTGTAAAATGGGGATTAAGACTGTGAGACTGTGTCAGGCCTGCTTAGCTTGTATCTACTCTGGTGCTTAGGGCAATACCTGGAACATAGTCAGCACGTAAATGCCATAATGAATTTTTATGGCATTTCTGTACTTCTCCCTACTTGTACTATGAGCCTTATGTGGGATGAAACTGTATCTGACCTGATTGTCTTGTATCACTTTGCACATAGTAAGCGCTTAATAAATGCTATCATTATTATCTAGTAAACACTTAACATATCTTACAATTAACAGGTTTGGGCAGAAGTGGAAGTCAGGCAATTTACTCCCTGATTGTCTCTGGCACTGCATTTCCCAGGGAGGAGTGAGATTGTCTCTGACACTGCATTTCCCTGAGAGGGGTGACTTGTTATCTGATGCCTCTGGATGAAGACAAGCTCAGGGGTCTGGAAGACCTGGAGAGGAGGATTTCCATGGGTGGGTTTGTAAAGTGAAGATGGTTTCTATGGAATTTTTTTTATGGCATTAATTAAGTGCTTACTATGTGCAAAGCACTGTTCTGGAGTTTCTGGTGGAGTCGACACACTGGTGATGTTTCACAGGAAAAATAACAATACTTGTTAAGCTCTGCGGTAGGTTAAAGATAATCATGTCAGACAGAGTCTCTGTTCCAGATGCGGCTCCCAGTCTAAGGGGACTCGGTATTTAACTGGAGAAACTGAGGCCCAGAGAAGTTGAGTGACTTTCCTAAAGTGGCAGAGCTAGGCTATGTCACTTCTCACTATGTCACTTCAGGCTTCTCACTGAAAAAAAAAATCACAGAGAACTGACTTCAACTTTGGCAGGAAACTGTAGATGGTTACAATCCTTTCTGGATCCTTCCCTTTCCTCACCTTTAGACTTCCAGGCAGGAAGTTGGAAGACATTGTATGGAATCTGAGCTCTGCCAGTTGGAAGAGCCACTTAACCTCTGTGGGTCTTAATCCTGTGTAGAATGGAAATTGAACATCCAACCTTCCTAACCTCAAAGACATTGTGAAGAGAAGATAAGTGCTTTGACCTCTAAAGCAACAAAATAGGTTCTTTATGCCTTAAAGCTATTCTTATGAATAGCTGGGTTCTGTGTTATTCAAGGATAATAATAACGATATTTGTTACATGTGCATTATGTTTCAAGAGACTCTGGGCCTCATGTAGGACAGGGCCTATCCTATCTGATTATATTAAATCTACTCCAGTGCTTAGCATAGTGCCAAGCACTATGATATATACCATAATAATTAGGATAATTGGATCAGTCACAAACATTGCTCACCATCTAAAATGCTGGGAGAGAGAATTTCTTATCCCGTATTACAGATGAGGAAAACGGAAGCGTGAAATGGTTAAATGATTTATCAAAAAGTCACACAAAAGGCCAGAGGCAAAGCCACAACTAGAACCCTGGTCTCCTGACTCCTAGCCAACCCTTATTCCATTACTTTCATCTACTTCTTTAAAACAACATTTCTTTCAAACTCTTAAGTGCATTGTCCCTGTTCAGTCTCTTACGTCCCTTTCACGTCGCAGTAACATCCAGGACATATCAATAGATTTGTTTGATACTCCTAAAAGGAACTAGAAAGGCTGTTAAATTATTTCGCAGCATCCGTTCAGTTTAGGTACGTGGAGCAGCTAATGCGTACTGGAAATTTACCCGAGTAGAAGCAGGCCATCAATCTCTGCCATGCTGAACACAGGAGGTTCCACCAGCCAATCTGAAAAAGCATTTCCAAAAGCTCCTAGCGTTGGCAGGAAGGCCGGTGAAAACCGGCTAATGCCTAAAGATAGAAAGAGCATAGAGTCTCCCTGAATGGAAGCCAGGCCTCCCTAAATTCCAGGCCAAAGGCAGGACATGGGCTAGAGGTCGATGGCGAGATAGATGTGATCAAGGTACAGCGAGAAGATTAACATTAGTGGAGTGAAGCATGCTTGCTGGGTTGTAGGAGGAGAGTAGCAAGGTGACTGAGTTCTTAAAAGCCGACGGTAAGGAGTTTCTGTTTGTTGTGGAGGTGGATGGGCAACCACTGGAGTTTCTTGGAGTGGGGAATTGAATATATAAAAAAAAGAACCACACCACTAAGAAAAAATGAACAAACCAAAATACTAGGGCAGCAGTGTGCTCTAGGGTAAAAAGAGCACAGACCTGGAAGTTTAAGGACCTGGGTTCAAATTTTGGTTCTGTGTGATTTGGGGCAATGTATAAAACAACTCTGCCTCAGTTTCCTCACTTGTAAAATGGGGGATTGAATATCTGGTTTCCTTGCTATTTAGAGTGAGCCCCAAATGGGACAGGGCCAGTGTCCAGTCTAATAATCTTGGGTTTTTCCCAGTGCTTATTACAGTACTTGGCACATATTAAGAAGTTTAACAGGCACAACAGTTACTTTTCACAAAAGTGGTGGTGTTTAGCATAGAATTGCAATCTTGTGTGCCTGAAGACACAGTTTCCCTTGAATGACCTGGGTTATTTTCTCAATTTTCTACAGTAGTTGGTTAGCAAAGACCTGAACTTAGACCAGTTTTAATTCATTAGTACTAATTGTGGCATTTATTAAGCTCTTTCTATGTACCAAGCACTGAGAGAGGTACAAAATAATCAAGTCACACACAATTCCTGTTCTTGGGGCCCCCATTCTAAGGTGGAGGGAGGCTATATTTTAACGGTATGTGTCAAACACTGTTCTATGTGCTGAGGTAGAAACAAGTTAATCAGGTTGGACGCAGTACCTGTCTCATACAATCCTCGCAATCTATTTAATCCCCAGTTAAAGATGAGGAAACTGAGGCATAGAGATTTTAAGTGAATTGGCCAAGGTCACACAGCTGGCCAGAGGTGGAGCCAGGATTAGAACCCAGGTCCCCTGACTCCTGCTATTTCAGGAAAATTTTGTCTACCCCAAAGATCCCTGTTAATCATACACTGGCCAGTCAATCAATTGTATTTATTGAGCACATAATAATAATAATAGTAATAGCATTTGTTAAGCACTTACTATGTGCAACGCACTGTTCTAAGTGCTGGGGGGGAACAACATGATCAGGTTGTCCCACGTGGGGCTCCCAGTCTTAATCCCCATTTTACAGATGAGGGAACTGAGGCTCAGAGAAGTTAAGTGACTTGGCCAAGGTCACACAGCAGACATGCGGCGAAGTCAGGATTCAAACCCATGACCTCTGACTCCAAAGCCCATGCTCTTTCCACTGAGCCATGCTGCTTCTCTGCTCATACTGTGAACAGGGCTCTGAACTAAGCTCTTGGGAGAATACAGTATAGTAGAGTTGGTAAACATGTTCCCTGCCCACAATGAGCACACAGCCACAGAAATGAGCTTATAGTCTGGGCATGTATAATAATAATAAAAATAATAATAACAATTGTGATATTTATTAAGCACTAATTTCATGCCAGGCACTGTTTTAAGCGCTTACAGTAGATACAAGCTAAATCAGGTTGGACACAGTCACCGTACCATATAGGACTCACAGTCTTAATTCTATTTTATGGATGAGGGAACTGAGGCACAGAGAAGTAAAGTGATTTGGCCAAGGTCACAGCAGACAAGTGGTGCCACCCAGATAACTCAGTGCCCAGGGAACCCCTCACCCCTTCCGCCAGGCCCCGTGGGAATTTGCCTGGCCTGCTGGGAATGCCTAGTTCACCACTACTCTGGAGCAAGAGGTTTCTGTCCTTGCCCCCCTCCTTCCCAGCCTTCCAACTCTCTCTGCCCACTCTCTCTCACCACCCCCTGCAACCTTCCTCCCTGCCAACTGAAAAGGAAAGCTCTCCAAAGCCCTTCCCCGCACTTCCCCAAAGGTTTAAGTGGATAATTTCATATGCTCTACATTCTCATTAAAACCTCATTCTTGGAACTTAATTGCAAGGTATTCTGTGTCTTTACAAAGAGGAGTAGTGGAATGGAATTTCCCATTAAAAGCCCCAACCTCTCTGCTCCTTAATGCATGAAACTGTCAAAAATGGAGGAACAGGGATGGTAATTTAATAAATATCCCTGCCCAACTATACTTCACTCAAGAGGTAATAACGACAGGGTCCCAGGAGATCCCCATCCTTCTTAAAAGCAAGGAATGAAATCAAAAACTTCATGATGACAGAGCCTAGGTTTTCTGCTCCCCTTACCCATTTTTTAATGAAATTTGTTGAGCACTTACTATGTGCCAGGCACTGTACTAAGCACTGGGGTGGATATAAGCAATTCAAGATGGACATAGTTCCTGTTCCACAGGGGGCTCACGGTCTTAATCCCCATTTTACAGACAAGGTAACTGAGGCACAGAGAAGTGAAGTGACTTGCCCAAGGTCACAAAGCAGACAAGAAGCGAAGCTGGAATTAGAACCCAGGTCCTTCTGACGCTCTGGTCCTTGTTCTAACCACTGGGCCATGCTGTTCTGTCCCTGTCCCACATAGGGCTCACAATCTATGGGGGAGGGAGAGCAGGTGAAGATACTGACATACAGAGAAGTTAAGTTACTTGTACAAGACTACAAATGGAGGAGCCATGATTAGAACTCCGGTTTCCCAGTTCTCAGTCCCGGGATCTTTCCACTAGACCACAGTGCTCCTCTATGCAAGGACAAGGATTTCTTTCTGTCCTTTCCCCTGACTCTGGAAAACCTGCTCAGTGAGGAAACAAACAGGCTGTAACCTCAACGACTTCTTTTCTTTAAAAGAAAACTAGATCACTTGGTACAGTGCTCTGCACATTGTAAGTGCTCAATAAATACCACTGTGCTCAATAAATACCACTGATTGACAGATAGCCTGAACTTCGCATTCTCTTGTCAGCAGTTCAGATCAGTGGATACCCAGTTTTTAAGATTAAGCTCCCATTTTACAGCACGTTAAGAAATGGTGATTAAAATGTAACTTGCACTGCAGAAAAAAGTGTCGTAGTGATTTCTTTAATTAAACGATACTGAATCAAGCCTATTTCATAAATAAAATTCTTCATTTATGGATGCTCCTCCGAGTTCCATACTAAACTGTCAAATTGGCTCTTAAAAGTACAGTGTTTGGGGCTAAACCTAACATTCTGATATATTTTTTTTTTCCTTCTCCCTCAGTCCCTCTGTTGGCAAATCTGATGAGTGATGAATTCTTAAGTTTCACTGCTGGCACAATTTACATTCTCTTCCCTGGCAGAATCTTCTCAGAAATGGCAAACCTCATGCGGAATGTCAATTTAGAGGGAAAATGGCATCCATTTGGGGAAAAATATTGCCCATCTGGGATGCAGGATGAATGATCTTCAGTCTTTAGGCCAGTAGTCAGTTTGGGATGTTCTTCAGTATATTCTTCTTGGACAGAAGGCTACTAGGGTATTAGGGGATACTCAATCCAACAGCACGTGTCTTTCTAGACAGACCGTGATGCAATATTGAGTGATAAAGTTGTGACCTCGCAGGTGGAAATGATCAAGGCCTAAGTATCATGATCTGAGTTTTACTTAATGTAGCTCTCCCCAAGAATGCAACAAATAGTTTGCTTTTATGGCATCTGTAAAGTGCTTACTACATGCTATAACGCTAGGGTAGCTATACAATAATCAGGTCCCATACGGAGTCACAATCTTAATCTCCATTTTATAGGCACAGAAAAGTTAAGTGACTTGCCCACGGTCACACAGCAGACAAGTGGCAGAGTGAGATTAGAACCCAGGTCCTTCTGAGTCCCAGGCTTATGCTCTAGCTAGTATACCACACTGCTTCTCATAGGACAATTATATACATTGAAAACCAGGCTGCTTATCTTATTTTCATTGAATTGGGGTAGCAGTGTGGCCTAATGCATAGAGTATGGGCCTAGTTGTCAGAGGAGCTGGGTTCTAATCCCAGCTCTACCACTGTGCCTCAGTTCCCTCATCTGCAAAATGGGGTTTCAATACCTGTTCTCCCTCCTACTTACTCTGTGGGCCCCATGAGAGCCCTGATTATCCTGTGTCTATTCCAGCACTTAGCATGGCATACACTAAGCACATAACAAAATACCACAATTACTACTCAAAGTAATCATACCTATGTTCCAGGTGAAATATCATCTTCTCTATGATTAGAGTGTAGAGAAAGGGAGATCCGTGAGGTATAGGTCCCCTCGGATTCTGGGATATTTGGTCTACAAATCTCACAGTGCCGTGGAATGTAAACTGAACACACATTGAGCACACTTTAGCTTGGAGGTGGAAATCCAAGTATTAGCTGGAAGAGCAGCAAGGCCGCCACTTGTCTGCCGTATGACCGTGGGCACGTCACTTCACTTCTCTGTGCCTCAGTTCCCTCATCTGTAAAATGGGGATTGAGACTGTGAGCCCCACGTGGGACAGGGACTGAGTCCAACCCAATTTGCTTGTATCCACCCCAGCTATTGGTATTGTGCCTAGCACATAATAGACACTTAAATACTACAATTATTATTATTATTATTATTATTAGTAGTAGTAGTAGTAGTAGTAGTAGTAGTAGTAGTAGTAGTAGTAGTAGAATGAGCATAGCCCTGGGAATCAGCAGACATGTGTTCTAACCCTGCCTTGGCCATGTGTCTGCTGTGTGACCTTGGGCAACTCATTTACCTTCTCTGTGTTTCAGTTTCCACAACTAAAAATGGAGATTAAATAGGTGTTGTTCCTCTCCCCATGCTGTAAGAAGCCTCATGTTGGTCAGGGACTGTATCTAAACACCATAGTCTAATGGATAAAACATGGTCCTGGGAATCAGAAGGAACTGGGTTCTAATCCCAGCTCTGCCACTTGTTTGCTGTGTGACCTTGGGCAAGTCACTTCACTACTCTGCCCCTCATGGGTAAAATGCAGATTAAGACTGTGATCCCCTATGTAGGAACATGGACTGTATCCAACCTGATTGTCTTCTATCAACCTCAGCACTTAGTTCACAGTGCCTGGCACAAAATAAGTACTAATCACATACCATAAAACGAGAAGCAGTGTGGCTCAGTGGAAAGAGCCCGGTTTTGGAGTCAGAGGTCAGGGGTTCGAATCCTGGCTCTACCAATTGTCAGGTGGGTGACTTTGGGCAAGTCACTTCACTTCTCTGTGTCTCTGTTCCCTCATCTGTAAATTGGGGATTAAGACTGAGCCCCACGTGGGACAACCTGATCACCTTGTAACCTCCCCAGCACTTAGAACGGTGCTTTGCACATAGTAAGCACTTAATAAATGCCATTATTATTATTTAAGACAAATCCCAGTTCTGGGCATATGGTAAGTACTTAACAAAAATCAATTATCATCATCATCATCATTACAACCAGGGTGGTCTGTAAAGTGAAGGATGATGAATTCTGGCAGTGCGTCTGCTAATTCTGTTGTACTCTCCCAAGTGCTTAGCACAGTGTTACCCACATAGTAAGCACTCAAATACCAATGATTGGTTATGTACATTTCTTAAACTTTCCATGGCAGCCCACAGAAATAGAGAGTTGCCCTGGCTATACCAGACTATAAGGTCATTCTACTTATAGCCAGAAAGGATGGAGATGCAGATCAGAAAGATATTCAGTTAGTAATTAGGTGAACTATGCCCTCTTCTAAAGAAACCCAAAATGTGTGAAGCCTGCTACTTGACTTTTTCCTTTGACTTTTTCTCTTTTTCTTACTTTCAGCACAAGAATGATATGCCTAAATAGTTTCAGTTATTAATCCTCTTAAATGTCAGTACTTTTCACTTCTACTGTTCAGGAGATTATGCTCTGTAACTTTCCATATTGAATCCTAAAAAAAATCCGTGTCCTTTCAAATATATACATATTTTTTAAAAAAAAAAAAATCACCAGCAGAAGTTCTTGTAAGGAAAATGAGTGCTGGGAGCTTATATATCCCATCTGCCCTTTCCATATTACGTTGCAAAACTAAGAAAAGTTTGCCTGCAAATCTTGGGAAAATCTGCAATTAGGCAAAACATGATTCATGTATTCTGACTACCATCTATAACATTCAAGCTTTGATTTTCAGAGATAAGGAATGCTGGTAGTGAGGGTTACTGAGATATGAATGGTGCTAATTCCTTGTACCACAAATTAGAAAAACCTAAATTGAAGCAGCAGCGGCAGTAATTCCAGTTACCTGGCTAGCTTGCTGATATATCAAATCAAAAGAAAAATGTTTTATTCTTAAACTGAAAATACAATAGTCCTCCAACATCTAGCTGATAGCTAGCCAAGTTCGATATCCTCAGTAATTCCATCCCTGGAGGTAATATTTAAGAGAAAATTCATCTTTATAATGAAGCACATTCTACAGGGAGTGCATTTGGAATGAGTAATGAGTAGGGAGGGGGAAAAAAAAAGATTCTAAAAGTCGAGTTTTCATCATGTTTGAAAAAAGGAGAGGGGTCAAAGAATCAAGAGTGAGAATATTTGGGAATATGCAAGTATCCTGGTAGCCTGATGATGATAATAATAATGATAATAGTGGTAATAGTGCTGTTAACTGCTGTACTAAGCACTAGGGTAATCATGTTAGACACAGTTCCTGTCCCACTTGGGGCAAACAGTCTACCAAATCCTTAGTCTGGCAAGCCCATTATTCATTCAATCATATTTATCAATCAATCAATCATATTTATTGAACCTTTACTGCGTGCAGAGCACTGTACTAAGCACTTGGGAAGTACAGTGCAACAATAAACAGTGACATTCGTTGCCCACAATGAGCTCACAGTTTAGAGGATAATAAGGAAGCAGCATGGCTCAGTGGAAAGAGCCCGGACTTTGGAGTCAGAGGTCATGGGTTCAAATCCTGGCTCCACCGCTTGTCAGCTGTGTGACTTTCGGCAAGTCACTTAACTTCTCTGTGCCTCAGTTACCTCATCTGTAAAATGGGGATTAAGACTGTGAGGCCCCTTTGGGACAACCTGATCACCTTGTTACCTCCCCAGTGCTTAGAACAGGGTTTTGCACATAGTGAGAGCTTAACAAATACCATTATTATTATTATTATTAATTGGGGTATTTGTTAAGTGCTTACTATGTGCCAGACACTGTACTAAGCAGATACAAGCAAATCGGGTTGGATACAATCCGTCCCACATGGGGCTCAAAGTCTCAATCCCCATTTTACAGATGAGGTAAATGAGGCACAGATAAACTCAATTGCCCAAAGTCACATAGCAGATACATGGCACAACCAGGATTAGAACACATGACCTTCAGACTCTCGGGCCCATCGTCTATTCACTATGCCATTCTGCTGGTTTACTTCATAGAGCAGAGGAATGGGAGGAAGCCCTATTGCCTACATTTGTGATTAAGATTCAAAGGGAGATTAGAAAAGGAACACAGATGGGGATCAGTAAATTTATAAAGAATGAGGGTGTGATTTGATGTTCTGGGCCAGAATGTTGGATTACCTTATTATCATTCTCCCTTCCCATCAAAAGAGTCCCTATCTATGGCTACATCCTCCCTCATATCAGGATGCATCATGGAAGCTGATCTTTCCTTAACAACTGAGTAAAAGTGACCCAAACACATGAAGTGACTTGAGTCAACAGAGTACGTGGAGGGCTGGAACATAGAACCTGAAGTTCTGATTCTTGGAAAACACTTCAACAAGGACCTAGCTTATTGTTATCTACAAAAAAACACCTGCACAATAGCAAAGGCAGGAATTCTGCACATTATAAGGAGAGCCAGAGAGATGCTTGAGCTTTTAACAGGTGCTTATGATACTAAAGTATTTACCACATACAAAGTCCTGGGATAGATAAAATACACTCAGATACAGTCACTATGCCACACGGGGGTTGCAGTATAAGTAGGAAGAAGAAGCAGTCAATACCCCTTTTGCAGATGAGTAACTGAGGCCCAAAGAAGCTTAACAGGCAAGTGGCACAGCTGCAATTAGAACCCACATTTCTTTCCTTGCAGTCCTATGTTCTTTTCACTAGGTCACACTACTTCCCCATCCTAATTGTTTGGATCAGAGCTTAAAACAGTGCTTTGCACATAGTAATTGCTTAACAAATACCATCATTATTGTTATAAATTGGCACCTCAAGTCCTTAGGTCCTGAGTTGATCCACTTCAGCTCTAACTCCAGATCCATCTCACTCTAGGAATCCCTCCAACCACCTCAGGCTCCAGGGATGTAGAATGAGGAATTCTTTCCCACAGAGATCAAGGCTAATAGGACACCAAGAAGACCCCACCCCAACCATGATGCTTTTATAGAAGAGGGGAAGAGGAGGGCGGTTCCATCGAACTCCTTGAAAGAGCACCTGATTTCTATTTCTAAAATCGAAAGCCCTCCTGACTTGGATTTCATTATAATATTCAAATGGAGTTAATTTGAGGTTCAGCAACAACTTGTAGTGTTGGTCTAATTCATAGATTATTCACCGATTGGTGCTTAATTCTGAATTCAAAATAGATCAGTCCCATTTAAGTTGCTGGCTTTCTAATTATTCATTCATTCAATCATATTTATTGAGTGCTTACTGAGTGCAGAGCACTGTACTAAGCGCTTGGGAAGTAGACAAACATATTGAGCTAACAAGTTTAGCTGGAGTAGTTGGGCTGTTTTTCCTAAAAACAGTGACATAATTCCCCCAGATGATTTGCCTGGCATCGGGATTTCTGCTGTGGGAGATGATCATCAGTTGTGACTTTTTTTGTGTGGTATTTTTTAATTGCTTACTATGTACCAATTTGTACTTCCCAAGTGCTTAGTACAGTGCTCTGGACATAGTAAGCGCTCAATAAATATGATTGATGATGATGATGATGATGTACCAGTCATTGTACTAAGTCCTGGAGTAGATAGAAGCTAATCAGTTTGGACACAGTCCATGTATCACGTGAGGCTGACAGTCTTAATCCCCATTTTACAGATGTGGTAACGGAGGCACAGAGAAGTTAAGTGACTTGCCCAAGGTCACATAGCAAAAAAGTGGCAGAGCCAGGGTTCTTCTGACTCTCAGGCCCATGCTCTATCCATTAGGCCACACTGCTTCTCACATGCTTTTACCAAACCACCTCCCCTTTGCCCTACCTCCGGCCCAATCAATCAATCAATCAGTCAATCCTTGCCTTTTTTTCCCTCCTCTATGCTTGTATATGTATGGACCATTGGGCGACCTTGATATAAAGTATGAAATGGGCACCATATGTACAGGACAAACAGATTAAGGGGAGCATTTGGGGAAAATTTAAGTTATCCAGGAGGCCAAGGACTGGAGGAAGCTTTATTCCTCCAGTGGAAAGAGTCAGAAGTTCAATTCCTGGCTCTGCCAATTGTCAGCTGTGTGACTTTGGGCAAGTCACTCAACTTCTCTGTGCCTCAGTTACCTCATCTGGAAAATGGGGATTGACTGTGAGCCCCCTGTGGGACAACCTGATCACCTTGTAACCTCCCCAGCGCTTAGAACAATGCTTTGCACACAGTACGCGCTTAATAAATGCCATCATTATAATTATTATCATTCAAAAAACAAAAATGAGTGGCAGGAGAGGCAGAGACAAAAACTCTTCAAAGATCATAAGCTAACTTTCTCTGCTCTAGTGATCCCAATGACGAAAAGAAATTTAATGTTATGAGTAATTCAGAAGGTCTGAGTGCATACATCTCAACGACGTGAATGGCTGCATGCCTCTGCAGAACTTTTTTTAAAGATCTATAGATAGTTTTGTTAATATCCGCTTGATCTTTGAAAGCCTCAACTGGAATCTTCTATTTTCTTCTCTCTGAATCTACCCTTCCATCCTAACAGCAACATGTAATTTTATACTTGATTATCACATGGTTTCAGTAATTCAAAGTATGACATTCTCCTAGTAATGTTTAATTGATCTTAAATGTAACTGATTGAAAAGGTGTTGTTCCAATTAGTTCATTTGCCCTTTGGCTCTTTCTGCCCCAATTAGTAAAGGGTCTGTAATTAGTGTCATTAAGGCTTTATTGAGAAGGGTGTCTTTATAAAATGAATTTCAATAGGTTTTTTTATTTTTGCCAGTTCATGAATACCACCTACCTGAAACAATAGTAGGGGCAAGACAGAATCACAAGCAATGAAGCCATGGAATGTAATGAATAGACCAAGATCAAAGTTCCAACACTTGCATGCTGTGTGATCTTAGGCAAGCCTCTTAACTTCTCTGTCCCTCAATTCCCTCATCTGTATAATGGGAATTAAGACTGTGAGCTCCATTTGGGACAGGGATCTGTGCCTAACTTGATTAGCTCATACCTCTCTCAGAGCTTGGTACAGTTGGAGAAGCAGCGTGGCTCAGTGGAAAGAGCACGGGCTTTGGCGTCAAAGGTCATGAGTTCAAATCCTGCCTCCGCCAATTGTCAGATGTGTGACTTTGGGCAAGTCACTTAACTTCTCTGTGCCTCAGTTACCTCATTTGGAAAATGGGGATTAAGACTGTGAGCCCCCCCACACCGTGGGACAGACTGATCACTTTGTAACCTCCCCAGCACTTAGAACAGTGCTTTGCACATAATTAGTGCTTAATAAATGCCATTATTATTATTATTACAGTGCCTGGCATATAGTAAACACTTAACAAATTCCATTAAAACAACAAACAGTTATACTCTCCCAAGCACTTAGTACAATGCTCTGCATGTAGTTAGCACTCAATAAATACCGCTGCTGCTGCTGCTGATGATGATGATGATGAAGCAACTCTTTCCAAGCTTGTTGTGGGCACTATATTGTGTCTATTGTTATATTGTAACCTCTCAAGCTCTTAGTACAGTGCTTTGCACACACTAAGCACTCAATAAATAAGATTGAATGAATTTTCAAAACAGTTTACAGGCCCTCCATCAATCTTAAAAATAATTCCTTGAAAAGAAGAAGGTAATTCATTCATTAAAGGTGTCTCTATGCCTGATTAAATTCAGGTGGAAAGCAGCTTGTCCTCTAAAGATTTTGAATGTCTAGACCAGCCAGAGTTACAAAAAGATCCCAAACTAGCAGAAGTAAACCCCTTTGAATTTAAACTAATTTCTAGCCCAGTTCAGCTACATTCATTCATTCAGTTGTATTTATTGAGTGCTTACTGTGTGCAGAGCACTGTACTAAGCGCTTGAATAAACAGCAGGTACAGCAATATACTGTCTAGATAAATTAAGCAGTACTTCAGTCTATAGGGAAACATTTCTGGTCACCCAGGAATTCAATCAATGTTAAAGAATTTCAGAACGGAAGCATGGTGTAATTATTTTTAAACTTTCCTCTTCCATCCCTCCCAGGAGGCTACATTTGCTGACCTGAATAGCTCCCACAATATCTTGGAGATCTTAGGAATTATATCCCAAGGCTGATGCTATCCCACTTAACATAAGGAATCCAAGACCAGAATGAAAACCTCTCTCTCCATAAAAGTGAGAAAAGCAGACAATTAGAGCTATTGATAATAATAGTAATAATATAATAATATTGACTGTAGAATTTGTTAAGCATTTTTGTGCCACAGAAACATTTATTCATTCATTCAATCGTATTTATTGAGCACTTACTGTGGGAGAGTACAATACTTCCTAAGTGCTTAGTACAGTTCTCTGCACACAGTAAGTGCTCAATAAATATGATTGAATGAATGAATACAACAATAAACAGGTATATTCCATGCCAGTAATAATAATAATGGCATTTGTTAAGCACTTACTATGTGCAAAGCACTGTTCTAAGCACTGGGGGGGATACAAGGTGATGAGGTTGTCTCATGTGGGGCTCACAGTCATCATCCCCATTTTACAGATGAGGTAACTGAGGCTCCGAGAAGTTAAGTGACTTGCCCAAGGTCACACAGCAGACATGTGGCAGAGCCGGGATTCGAACCCATGACCTCTGACTCCAAAGCCCAGGCTCTTTCCACTGAGCCACACTGCTTCTCATTTACAGTCTAGAGTACAATAAGATCAGACACAGCACTTGCCTCCCAAGGGGCTAGCAAGGTAAGGCAGAGGGAGAACAGGTATTTCATCCCCATTTTACAGATGAGAAAACCAAGGCAGGGAGAGGCTAAGTGAGGTGGGCAAGTCACATGGCAAGCAAATGGCCAAGCTGGGATTAGAACCTAGGTCTCCCAACCTCCTGCCCCAGGTTTTTAATAATAATGATAATAATAATAATAGTATTTGTTAAGTGCTTGGTATGTGTCAAGCACTAGGTAATCAGGTTGTCCCACGTGGGGCTCACAGTCTTAATCCCCATTTTCTGATGAGGATTTAAAGAGAAGGTAAGTGGCTTGTCCAAGGTCACACAAGAGAAAAGTCATGGAGCCGGGATGGGAACTCATGACCTTACTACTTCCAGGCCCACGCTGATCCACTACGCCATGCTGCACTGTCACACAACTTGCAGAAATGGAAATGGGGTGTTGCTATCAAGACTGAGTTATCCAGAAGTTTGGGATGGCTAATGACCTTTTTGGGGGTCAAGAGGATAAAGACTTCCCCGAGACCGTTGATCAATCAATCAATCAATCAATCGTATTTATTGAGCGCTTACTATGTGCAGAGCACTGTACTAAGCGCTTGGGAAGTACAAATTGGCATCACATAGAGACAGTCCCTACCCAACAGTGGGCTCACAGTCTAAAAGGGGGAGACAGAGAACAGAACCAAACATACAACAAAATAAAATAAGTAGGATAGAAGTGTACTAGTAAAATAAATAAATAAATAAATAAATAAATAGAGTAATAAATATGTACAACCATATATACATATATACAGGTGCTGTGGGGAAGGGAAGGAGGTAAGACGGGGGGATGGAGAGGGGGACGAGGTGGAGAGGAAAGAAGGGGCTCAGTCTGGGAAGGCCTCCTGGAGGAGGTGAGCTCTCAGCAGGGCCTTGAAGGGAGGAAGAGAGCTAGCGCGGCGGATGGGCAGAGGGAGGGCATTCCAGGCCCGGGGGATGACGTGGGCCGGGGGTCGATGGCGGGACAGGCGAGAGCGAGGTACAGTGAGGAGATTAGTGGTGGAAGAGCGGAGGGTGCGGGCTGGGCAGTAGAAGGAGAGAAGGGAGGTGAGGTAGGAGGGGGCGAGGTGATGGAGAGCCTTGAAGCCCAGGGTGAGGAGTTTCTGCTTGATGCGCAGATTGATCGGTAGCCATTGGAGGTTTTTGAGGAGGGGAGTAATATGTCCAGAGCGTTTCTGGACAAAGATAATCCGGGCAGCAGCATGAAGTATGGATTGAAGTGGAGAGAGACACGAGGATGGGAGATCAGAGAGAAGGCTAGTGCAGTAGTCCAGACGGGATAGGATGAGAGCTTGAATTAGCAGGGTAGCGGTTTGGATGGAGAGGAAAGGGCGGATCTTGGCAATGTTGCGGAGCTGAGACCGGCAGGTTTTGGTGACGGCTTGGATGTGAGGGGTGAATGAGAGAGCGGAGTCGAGGATGACACCAAGGTTGCAGGCTTGTGAGACGGGAAGGATGGTAGTGCCGTCAACAGAGATGGGAAAGTCAGGGAGAGGACAAGGTTTGGGAGGGAAGACAAGGAGCTCAGTCTTCGACATGTTGAGCTTTAGGTGGCGGGCGGACATCCAGATGGAGATGTCCTGAAGGCAGGAGGAGATGCGAGCCTGGAGGGAGGGGGAGAGAGCAGGGGCAGAGATGTAGATCTGGGTGTCATCAGCGTAGAGATGATAGTTGAAGCCGTGGGAGCAAATGAGGTCACCAAGGGAGTGATCTGGTGTGGCAACAGTTTCTTAGTAGTCTAGGTCTTTGACCACAACTGTTTCCTTAATAGACTCACAGTCAAGTGGTGAGGAGTTGATACGTTATGCAGAGCGGGAGGAGGGAGGCCGGCCGGACGGATGGCGGGCAACGGGGCTGAAAATGGCGGGGGATGCGCAGGCTTCATGGCCCCACTAGGCCGCAGCCCCCATCACAGCCTGCGAAACCCTTGTTAAACGGGAATCACCTCTCTTTTTTGCCCTTATTAAACGAGAACTGTCTCTCTGTTGCCCACTTGGACTTCCCAAACTAGTTAGGCGGCCCTACTGAGAGCTCACCTCCTCCAGGAGGCCTTCCCAGACTGAGCCCCTTCCTTCCTCTCCCCGTCTCCATCCCCCCATCTTCCCTTCCCCACAGCACCTGTATATATGTTTGTACATATTTATTACTCTATTTTACTTGTACATATCTATTGTATTTATTTTATTTTGTTAGTATATTTGGTTTTGTTCTCTGTCTCCCCCTTTAAGACTGTGAGCCCACTGTTGGGTAGGGACTGTCTCTATATGTTGCCAACTTGTACTTTCCAAGCGCTTAGTACAGTGCTCTGCACACAGTAAGCGCTCAATAAATACAATTGATTGATTGATTGATCTTTTTGGCAGGAATTTAAATAGCTGAAACGGCAATATGTTTGTTGCATGCACTCTACTTCCTAACTTAAGAATTAGGTAATCATCTGCTTATTTTTCACCTAATTGTGGTATTTGTTAAGCACTTACTATGTGCCAGGCACTGTTCTAAGCACTGGGGTGGATACAAGCAAGTCTGGTTGGATACAGTCCCAGTCCCACGTGGGACTCACCGTCTCAGCCCCCATTCTACAGATGAGGTAACTGAGGCCCAGAGAAGTGAAGTGACTTGCCCAAGGTCACACTGCGGACCAGTGGTGGAGGCAGGATTAGAACCAATGGCCTTCTGGCTCCCCATGCTCTATCCGTTAGATCATGCTGCTTCTCTAAGGTGCCACCCTGCTGCCTCAAAGGTAGCTTATAGCAGAATGAAAGTTAGGCCGGAGGTATTAAAAAGGTGGGGTTTCATTGAGTGTGTTGTGATGTAAAAGGCAGATGATTTTTAGGTGTTGGCAAAATTAGCAATGCATTAAAATCATTTCCCTTTATACCCTTTTCGTATCTTTTTTAAAGAAATATTTCTGCTTGCATATAATGGGACTGGAATTCAAGGCCAAAGAAAGATGGATGTTAAAAGGAGAAAATGAAAGGCTATTAAAAAGAAAGAAGATTTTCCAGTTCTGAGCCTCATAAGGAAATGACAATGCTTTGTTTGTAACTCAAAAAAGCTCTCATAAAATGTGTTTAATTATGCTTCTGAGTATTAGTCACACTCTTTTCCTCAACGTATACCGGGACATAATTCCAATTGAATTCTTAGTCAACCATGCAATCTGAAGCCCACTGAATAGCATCTTCCCCCCAGAGGTCCCGAGCCTTCCCATTGCTGATGGGTTTTAACGGAGGAAAAAAAAAAATCAGATTTACGGGTGTTGGATTGCAGAACTCTTTACCCAGAAAAATGCAGGAAGTAGTCAAGGTAGAGCTATTCCATAGGTGTCCAGTAGAAAATGATCCTCCATATGTATAATTGCCAATGTACGGTGTGTGTGACCCTAAGAGAGGAAGTGGTGTTTATGACAGATGGCATTTCCCCAGCTAAAAGCTTCGGGTTCTTAGCCTGGGGAAAACGTCTCTTATTTGCGATTGGTGAGCCATCCGAACAATTTGCAGAGTCACTAGGATAATGCCCAAAGTACACTGTTGGCTAGCCAGAGCCTGCAGAAGAGGGAAGCAAGGGCTGAGATTGAATGGGTTGCATTGATTTACCTGCTAGCAGTATAGCTTATGGGAAAGAGCCTTTGGTTTGAATCCTGGCTCTGTTGTTTGCCCGCTGGGAGATCTTAACCTTTCTGTACCTCAGTTTTCTCATCTGTCTAATGGAGATTCATTATCTGCTTTCTCTCCTTAAACTGTGACCTCCAGTGCTAATCTACTCGCTGTACCTCCATCTCATCTAGCGCACCGTCGACCTCTCGCCTACTTCCTGCCTCTGGACTGGAATTCCCTCTCTCTCAAATTCCCACCTTCAAAGCCTCACTGAAGGTACATCTCCTCCAAGAAGCCTTCCTTGACTAAGCCCTTCTTTCTTCTTCTCCCACTCCCTTCTGTGGCCCCTCTACTTCCTCTCTTTATTCATTCCCCCTCCCAGCACTAGTGCCCTTATGTAAATATCTATAACAATTTATTTATGTTGTCTATCTCCCCACCTAGATTGTAAGCTCGTTACATCTATTTAGCTGTAATTTTATTTATTTATTCATTTGTTTTTGTAAATTAATGTCTGTCTCCCCCTGTAGACTGTGAGCTCATTGAGGGCAGGGAATGTGTCTGTTGTTATATTGCAGTCTCTCGAGTGCTTAGTACTTAGTGCTTAGAGAAGCAGTGTGGCTCAGTGGAAAGAGCAAGGGCTTTGGAGTCAGAGGTCATGGGTTCAAATCCCGGCTCCGCCAATTGTCAGCTGTGTGACCTTGGGCAAGTCACTTAACTTCTCTGGGCCTCAGTTACCTCATCCATAAAATGGGGATTAATAATAATAATAATAATAATAGTACTTCTTAAGCACTTACTATGTGCAAAGCACTGTTCTAAGCACTGGGGAGATTACAAGGTGATCAGTTTGTCCCACGGGGGGCTCACAGTGTTTAATCCTCATTTTACAGATGAGGGAACTGAGGCCCAGAGAAGTGAAGTGACTTGCCCAAAGTCACACAGCTGACAATTGGCGGAGCCGGGATTTGAACACATGACCTCTGACTCCAAAGCCCGGGCTCTTTCCACTGAGCCACGCTGAGCCCCCCATGGGACAATCTGATCACCTTGTAACCTCCCCAGGGCTTAGGACAGTGCTTTGCACATAGCTAGTGCTTAATAAATGCCATCATCATTATTATTATTATTAGTACGGTGCTTTGCACACAGTAAGTGCTCCATAAATACAATCGAATGAATGAATGAATGCTGTATTCACAGTAAGTGCTCAATAAATAAAATTGACTGACTGAACTGTGTGGGAAAATGATTGTGTCTAATCTGGTTATCTTGTATCTACCCCACTGTTTGGCACAGTGCTTAAAAAACACCTCACTTATCATCATTAAAATCTCGAACAGCAGCTATCCAGTTCTAACACAGAAACAAAGAGACTTTGGCTTCTCAAATCATTGGAAATCTACACCCTCCACCCAGACTTCCCGTCTGTTTGTTGTTGCTTAATGTGTGATGTCTTTCCTGTTTCTGTTTGGGATATAAAAAATAATGATCCTACATTGTAATAAGATGTTCTGCTATTGCATAGTTAACATTTTGTGAATTACTCTACATACGCTGTGTGTCGATTATAGGCCCTAGAATAAAAGGTAACACTTCCGCCCTTTGGCTAAATCATTTATTTGTAGCTTGCTGATGCATTCTTAATTCAATTTGAAATCTCTCCCCACCCACAGCTTGCGTAGAGAGAGATGCAACCATTTTTCTTCATAGGCGGTGGCTGGAGAATGTATCAAAATGACAAATATTTTTACAGGAGAAAAGAACAAAAGTTGCAGCACAACAACTTCTCTCCCTCAGAAAAGATAACAATAACAACACTCATGGAATACCTTTTATCTCAAAGGAGCCCAGAGCACTTTGGAAATGTTAAAAACAATTTGATTGCACAGAAAACAGGCTCACCATTACGAAAAGGCAGCCAAGTTTAAACAATGCTCGGCCGTCTAAGACCCAGCACAAAAATAATGGGATTTATGATCGCTCCAAAAGGCCAAGAGAAAGACACACACACACGCAAAGAAAAAAAAACCCAAAATGTGCCTTACTTTACTGTGTTTGGGCTGCAGTAAGTATTTATCAAAGGCAGGTATTTTCAGAGTATGTAAAATGTGATGAATAGTATAATGCTCTATAACGCTCCAGCGCTTAGAACAGTGCTTTGCACATAGTAAGCACTTAATAAATGCCATCCTTATTATTATTAATGCTCACCTATATTTGAATCAAGATAATGATGATCCGTTGCAGGGCTCTGTCCCATGCCAATGGGCAAGAGAGAAAAGGTAGCAACCGTTAATCAAAACATTAATCATCATTTAACAAACATTTTCCAGGGTTGCATGCAGAGCCCTCATTTTGTTCCTGGAGCATTTTCATAAAGACTAATAATCTTGCATAAAACCATGGCAGCACATCCATTGTTTCAGATATGGGAGCCATTTCAATTAACTTCCTCTGACTTTAAACACAATGCAAGCATTGCCAAGAGAATGGGACCTCTCAAATACCATATTTCCTCACAGAGTTACTACGGTTGCCCCACCCTGTTTTTTGGGGGGGAGAAATAAAAGAGTCCTTTCTTTGTACCATATAAATGTAAGCAGTGAGAGTTGTATATTATTAATAAATAATATACAGGAGGAGGGTGAGAACTCCACAACACCATAAGGAAGAGGGATTTATTCTCTGAGTAAGCAGCACATGGGAAAATGCATTAGAAGTAAGAAACAAATCTTAAGTGCTCTCTTACCTTCCACTCCTTTTCTTTCTTATCAGTCAGCCATATTTATTGAGCTCTTTATAGAGAACTGTACTAAGCGCATGGGAAAGTATAACAAAACAGAGTTGGTAGACACATTCCCTGCCCACAACGAGCTTATGGTCTAGAGGGACACTAACTGAGCTGAGGAAGATGATAAAAATAATCTTTTAGACTACACTATGCTCAGCTTTTAAAAAATTATTTCATGGTATTTGTAAAGCGCTCCTATCAATCATATTTATTGAGCACTTACCGTGTGCAGAGCACTGTACTAAACACTTGGGAGAGTATGATATAACAATAAACAGACACATTCCCTGCCCACAACGGGCTTACAGTCTATCGTCTCACTATGTGCCAGACACTGTACTAAGCACTGGGGTAGATACAAATTAATTAGGTTGGACTCAGTCCCTATCCCACATAGGGCTCACAGTCTTAATCCCCATTTTCAGTTAGATTGTAAACTCCTGCAGGGCAGGGATCCTGTCTGTTAACTCTATTATACTCTCATAAGCACTTAGTAGGTACAATTATCTTCTTTTATTCCTCCTCTCCTTGTTGCTAGATTTAATTTTTATACAGTGCTCATAATCTCCCCACTCACATTATAAGGGGACAAAAATTCTGTGGAGAAAGTGGGGCAATTAATTACATCACTAAATATGGCATTTTGATCAGGAGAATTACTTTCTGTATATTTCAAGGAGCAATTATGACACTCAGCACTATTTCTTTCAATAGCTGCTTCTACCACATCACATGTGATGACAGTTCCTTTTGCTTCACAGCTTTCACTTACAACTGGTCACCATGAGAATATGTTCAGTAGCATGGGATTTTTGAAGAGTTACTGTCATGGAACTAATGAAAAGCAGCATAGCTTAGTGGATAAAGCATTGGCTTGGGAGTTGGAACGCCTTGGGTTCTAATCCCCACTCTGCCATTTGTCTGCTGTCTGTCCTTGGATAAGATACTTAACATCTCTGTGCCTCAGTTACCTCATATGTAAAATGGGGTTTAAAACTGTGAGCCCCATGTGGGACATTGAATGTGTCCAACCTCATTACCTTGTATCTAGTCCAGCACTTAATATCGTGCCTCTTAACAAATACCATAAAACCAAATGAAATCTGGATACTGGGACCTTTCCCATGTTTGGACTGGCAAATCTGAAATACTACCCAAGTTTCCCAAGTGGATAAGCAGCGGGGCATAGTGGAAAGAGCGTGGGCCCTAACAAATGCCATCAAAAAATATGGAAGTAAAAGAAATAACTCTTGGGACCCCTTGTAGAGTCAGGTAGAGGTCAGAATTTCCTGCCACTGGGTAGTGATGGCATGAGTGTTTCAGAGATGCTGAAAGAATCAATCAATCGTATTTATTGAGGGCTTACTGTGTGCAGAGCACTGTACTAAGCGCTTGGGAAGTACAAGTTGGCAACATATATATATGAAAGAAGCAACCAGATACTCTAAAGATAGCAAATGAGACACAGCTCAGCTTCAGCAAGAGCAGGAAGAAGGAACCATAGTAAACCAATGCAGTTCCTCAGGGAGGAAACGGATTAGTCACTTCCTCATGTTCAAAATATTTGTTTGCAAGCCAAGAGGCCAAACATGAATATTTATGGACGTGAGAAGGAGCCCATCTTTTATTATCTCCAGACATCTACCCTACACATATTTACGATACAGGTTAGGGCAAGATTCATAAATATTAATTGTTGTTTAAATTTCACTCTTGATTAAAACAGCTTGAAAATATAATGTTGATCATTATACTGTTTTGTTTTTTAGAGTAATACTTTTGGGCAACAATAAATCTAGCCTGATTTAGAGTACATTAGTGTAAATAGAATCATGCCTTAATTTGAATGATAGTAATTTAATCACTCACTACCAAAGTGCAACAGACTAAAAGTCTATATACCGTATCCTATGCAGGCTGCATTATCATTAATGCAATTTCTATTAGGCTCCCTCTATCCATACTAATTTGGCTGGAAAATTGTCTCAATAATAACACATCACCATATTACGTTGTGTTTAGGAAGAAGGAGCTGAGGGAGAACCATAAAAGCTGCCGCTCAAGCTGAGTTCAGGTGAACAATTTGTAACGCTGGCTCTAGAGAAAAGTCTGTCCGGGCATTGGAAAATCAGAAAGGATCTGTATATGCTACCATGAAAACCTGAACTTTACTGCTCCTGTTTTGTTGTTGGAGTGACTCATCCAATCTCAGTCCCATTTTGGGATATTGGACAATTGAAATCTCTCTGATTTCTCTCTTTACCCAAATAATTAGTCAGAGGAGCTGTGCCAAATTCAATGGGCAGAGTACAGTGGACAAAAGTTATGGCAGTGGTGGAGATAAAGAAGCAGGGTAGCAACGAGAAGCAGCGTGGCTCAGTGGAAAGAGCAGGGGCTCTGGAGTCAGAGGTCATGGGTTCAAATCCTGGCTCCACCAATTGTCAGCTGTGTGACTTTGGGCAAGTCACTTATCTTCTCTAAGCCTCAGTTACCTCATCTGGAAAATGGGGATTAAGACTGTGAGCCCCCCGTGGGACAACCTGATCACCTTGTAACCTCCCCAGCACTTAGAACAGAGCTTTGCACATAGTAAGCACTTAATAAATGCCATCATTATTATTATTATTGGAAAGAACATTGACAGAGTGTCAGAAGATTTGGGCTCTAATCCCAGACCCGCCAAGTGTTAGAGGCCTTCCCAGACTGAGCCCCCTCCTTCCTCTCCCCCTCGCTTCCCTCTCCATCCCCCCATCTTACCTCCTTCCCTTCCCCACAGCACCTGTATATATGTATATATATTTGTACGTATTTATTACTCTATCTATTTATTTTACTTGAACATATCTATTCAATTTATTTTATTTTGTTAATACGTTTGGTTTTATTCTCTGTCTCCCCCTTCTAGACTGTAAGCCCACTGTTGGGTAGGGACCATCTCTTTATGTTGCCAACTTGTACTTCCCAAGCGCTTAGTACAGTACTCTGCACACAGTAAGTGCTCAATAAATACGATTGATTGATTGATTGATTGCTGTGCGACCTTGGGCAACTCATTTCTCTGGGCCTCAGTTACCTCATCTGTAAACTGGGGATTAAGATTGTGAGCCCAGTGTGGGACAAGGACTCTGTCCAACCTGATTCACTTATATTTACCCCAGCGCTCAGTACAGTGCTTGGCATATTCATTCATTCAATCATATTTATTGAGCGCTTACTGTGTGCAGAGCACTGTACTAAGTGCTTGGGAAGTACAAGTTATTCTGAGACATAGGAGTCTTGACACTGCTTCTTCAGGCCCCAGTGCTTAATAATAATAATAATAACAATAATAATAATGTAGTGAGAGCTTAGCAAATACCTTTTCTTTTTAAAAGTTTGAGAGCACCTCCCGAGCACCGTCATGACTGCGGTTGATGCCCAAGCTAGCTCTTTGGTCAGGCTTAGTTCTGAATGACAGTAAAATAGTTCCTGGGGGGGCTCTTGTTCACCTTTGGATTGACATGCAGGCTGGTTACTGTTCTCCTGTTCTCAACTTCAATAAATGCTCATTGAGCACTAATTGTTTGCAGAGCAATGCACTGCCCTCAAGCTGTTTAAAATAATAATGATGATCATACTAAAAATGATAATAATTATAATAATAGTAGCTATTTTTAAACACTCATCAAGTGCCCAACATTAACCATAAACTCTGGGACAGATACCAGAAAATCAGCAGAAAATCTGCCAACTCTGTTGTACTGTACTCTCCCAAGCATTTAGTGGAGTGGTCAGCACAAAGTAAGTGCTCAGTAAATTCTAGTGATTGATATGGAAGTCCATTTTATGAATTTTCCCAGAAGTTTTTAGTCAAATGAGTTTAATGCCTTTGTTTTCTAGAATGTCCTAGGGAAGCTTCTTAAAGCTGATTCAATCAATCAATCGATGGTATTTACAGAGCGCTTATTGAGTGCAGAACACTACTAAGCACTTCGGAGAATACAATTTAACAGAGTTAGTAGACACATTCGCCGTCTACAACACTGATTCTCCCGAACCTTTTGGAAATCTGACAGACTAGAGACAAATGTGCTTTCATGACACGGCATGTATCAAAACACATAAAACCGTCGTCGATGGAGAATGAACTTTCCCAAATATCTGCTTTTCTGAAGCATAAGAATACATACCTCATTGGGAAGTTATATTTACTAAGCCAGGTAAAAGTCAGTTCGGACAAATAAAAAAGAATGTTGTAAATCCACTTTGCCAAGGCACTTCAATTCCAGTAATTGCTATTCTCTTAGTCCTTATTGTTCATATATCATTTACTTTCTCAAATGAGTGTGTTCTTTTCCAGGGGAGCTTTGAGAACTCTGCAGTATTCACACTTTTCTGTGATTCCCTGAATGCCAAATGGTTAACTGAAAATTAAGGATAAAAAAATACATTTTACTGTTCAGTTGTGGGAAATGGCTCCTCAAATGACTATTTGCAGAGATGGGAGGAGGGTGAGAATAGGCCGGAGGGAGGTCTAGGAAGGGTGACGCTACTCTCAGTGTGCCACCAACCTTGGCTAGAGATCAATCATTCAATTAATCAATTGCATTACCGAGTGCTTACTATGTGCACTGTACTAAGTGTTGGAAGAGTACACTATTACAGAGTCAGCCCTGGTAAGCAGCCATTGTAGGAGTAGTAATGGTAGTAGTAGTATTGGCAGTAGTCATGGTAACAGAAATAGTAGTAGTAGCATCAGTAGTCCCAGTAACAGCATTTATTAAGCATGACCCTTGAGCAGAGCACTGTACTAAGCACTGGGAAAAAATACACAGGTGGAAATCAGTCAGTCAATTAAATTTACTGAGTGCTTACTGAGTGCATAGCACTGTACTAAGCACTTGGGAGAGTACAATATAATAATGATGGCATTTATTAAGCACTTACTATGTGCAAAGCACTGTTCTAAGTGCTGGGGAGGTTACAAGGTAATCAGGTTGTCCCAAAGGGGGCTCACAGTCTTAATCCCCATTTTACAGATGAGATAACTGAGGCACAGAGAAGTTAAGTGACTTGCCCAAAGTCACACAGCTGATAATTGGCAGAGCCGGGATTTGAACCCATGACCTCTGACTCCAAAGCCCGTGCCCTGCCCATCATGAGCTTACCATCTAGAGGAGGAAACAGATGTTGATATAAATAAGACCTCTTGGAGGAGATGTGTCTTCAATAAGTCTTCGATGGGGCTGCGGTGAGAGTAGGCTTAGTGGAAAGAGCAGGGCCTTGAGAGTCAGAAGTCATGGGTTCTAATCCCGGCTCCACCACTTATCAGATGTGTGACTTTGGAGAAGTCACTTATCTTCTCTGTGCCTCAGTTACCTCATCTGTAAAATGGGGATTATGACTGAGAGTCCCACGTGGAACAACCTGATTACCTTGTATCTACCTCATCGCTTAGAACAGTGCTTGGCACATAGCACTTAACAAATATCATCGTTATTATTATTAAGTGCTTAATGGGTGTAGATCAAAAGGCCTTCCCTGCTAAACTCTTCTTTCCTCTTCTTCCACTCCCACTCCCTCACCCTGACTTGCTTGCTTTATTAATCCCCCTTCCCAGCCCCAAAGCAATCTGTAATTTATTTATATTAATGTCTGTCTCCCCCACTAGACCATAAACTGGTTGTGGGAAGAGAAAATGTCTACTAACTCTGTTACATTGTGCTCTTAATACAGTGCTCTACACACAGTAAGTGCCCAATAAATATGAGTAATTGATTGATTGATTGACTGAGGATGTTGTTTGTGGCATTTTACTTCACCTTCAAAATGATTCTGAAACGTTTATCATATTTTCCAATTGTTTAGTATCCATGAAGCCCAGTGACCAAGGCTATAGTTGCTATAAATCCAATAAGCAAAACAATAAATAAGGACACCAGAATAACTATTATAAAAGCTGGAATGAATGCAATGAGGGAAGAGAAAACAGGGAAAGCCGTTGTTTCAAGGAAAATAAGAAAATGCACGGTGACGTACTGAAGACTCAGTAAAAAGAATCTCGCAAAATGCAGCTGGGGTAAAGAGGAAAAAGCATAGGCAACAACATTTACTGAACCTCTATACATAAAAAGAAATCATCCCAATATTCCAGGAGGTTCTTTTGTCCTGATTCAGTTTATCAGTGCAAACACAGATGTTCACAGCTATAAAGTGGAGGGGACATAAAATGATTGATATTGATTATAATAATGATAATGATGATGGTATTCCTTAAGCATTAACTATGAGCCAAACACACTGTTCCTAGTGCTGGAACATAATGAACACAAATTTTATCCCCATTTTACAGGTAAGAAAACACAAGCACAGATTACAGAGACTTGACTAGGATCTGCTTGGTGCTATCGTGAGCTGGGGAGAAGCAGGAAGGGACAAGGAGGAAGAAGTCATGAGGGTGTGGAGCCTTGCTCAAGGTTACAAGGGGATGAGGAGAACAGAATGGAGAAAGAATTTATTTAAAAAAGGGGAACAGCAGAGCACAGGGGAGGAGAGAAGAAGTAATTGCTAAAGATTAAAATATTGGATGTTGACCCTTCTCAGAATCACACCTGGAGAGTTTCCAGTCTTCTACCAGTCTTGGCTACAGGAGGGAGAGTCAAGCAGAGGCATACCCATCCCATTCCTAGCTTGGGCAGTGGCTAGCGAGTGGAAGGCAATCTGCTAAAAGTCAAAAATCACCTGCGCTGGGCAGCAGTGGCTTAGGAGAGGGTCGAGGGTGGAGACTCAAGTTTACTGCATGGAGGAAGGCTATGGCAAACCATGTCCATATTTTTACCAAGAAAACTTTATGGTTTCACTACCAGCACGAATGCAGATGGAGGTGAGGCGTTCTTGGAGAAATGTGTCCTAGAAGTCGCTACGGCTATGGGATGACTCGACAGCAGAAGATGAGGCAAGACCAGATGTTGAGTACGTAGTAGAAAATGAAGGGTCAAGGAAAGATGTTGCCAGGCAGGGACAGCACAGCATAAGACACAACAATTAAGTGGCCTTAGATTAACCAGGGCAGAAGGAGAGACAGGAGAAATGGAGAATGAGAAGGAAAAATGAGATCTAATCCATCAGTTTATCAGTGAAATTTTCTGAGCACCCTGAGTGCTTAAGAGATGTACTTAGCGCTTGGCAGGTTACAACAGAAGCAAGATACATAAACTCTCTCCTCAAGGAGCTTCCAATCTAATGAGAGAGACAGATCAAAATCATCTTCAAATAATGGGAATAGGAGAGAGAACTGAAGAGAAAGTGGAAAGTAGCAAAACTATATTAGGATGAAATAAGTGAATAAGTGGCTCTACCCTAAGAGAAGATACCAGGAGGTCATAAGGGTGACAGAACAAGTAGAGAGAAAGTAATTGAGGAGCTATAAGAAGGTGTGGTTCTCCCAGTCATCAATCAATCAATCATATTTTCTGAGCATTTACTGTGTGCAGGGTACTGTACTAAGCAACTGGGAGTTTACAATACAACAATAATAATAATAATGGTATTTGTTAAGCTCGTGCTTTGTGCCAAGTACTGTTTTAAGATCTGGGGTAGATACAAGAATCAGGTTGTCCCACATGGGGCTTACGGTCTTAATCCACATTTTATAGATGAGGCAACTGAGGCACAGAGAAGTTAGATGACCTGCCCCAAGTCACACAGCTGACAAGTGTCAGAGCCAGAATTGGAACTCATGACCTCTGACTCCCAACCCCATGCCCTTTCCACTAAGCCATGCTGCTTCTCAGTTTACAATACTGAGAAGTCTCATCAATATAACGGACACATTCCCTTCCTGAGCTCCAGAGTTCAGACATCACTAATATAAAACTTTCACACAGATACTTTATACCTTTAAAACTAGGGTGGCTCAGGAAGTCATTGGATTCTGAGAATGCCATCAAGACATAGCGAAAGAATCAAATCACTAAATCGTTAGGGCTGGAATGAATGGTTGCAAGATCATTAGTCATTCATAAAAGTGGACCACCCTAAATCCACCCCAGAAAGACATAGTTCGATGTGAATGAATGAATCCGTCAATCAATGGAATTTAATGAACACTAACTGTATGCAGAGTACTGTTCTAAGCTCTTGGGAGAATTTAACGTAATAGAGTTTGGTAGACAACATCCCTGCACACAGGCGCTTACAGTCTAGAGGGGAAGACAGACATTAAAATAAATTGGAGATGCTGGAAATGGCAGAGTGAAGGGAAAAATACATTGGAAAGCTTCTATTTTAAGTCTGCCTGCTAAACTCTGACACAATAAAAATGGCTAAAGGAAAACACTGATGCTATCTATCAATACCTGCCCTGCTTCTTACTTGGACTGTGAGACAATCTGGGACAGGGACTGTGTCCAACTTGACTATCTTCTATCCACCGCAGCGCTTGGCACACAGTAAGTGCTTAGCAAATGTCATCATCATTACCATCATCATCTTAAGTCCTGTGGGAGTAAGAGAGGGTGAATATCAAGTGCTAAGCAACAAGAAAGGAGGGCAAATTGGAAGGAAGGCAAACAGGCAAAATGAGGGCTTAATTGGGGAATGAATGCGTTATCCCCATTGCCACCAAAAAACTCTGTCCCCTCTCAAGTTTGGTTTAAGCCAGTTTCCTTTTGTTACAGTCTCAGTCGACATTGTGAGGAGCAGCTTGAGAACTCTTCATGGGCTTGAAAACCCATTAATAAATCACCCCTCAGCCTTCAATTCTCCAGATGGAATAATCCCAGTTCCTTAGGTCTTTCACTCCAACCCTTTCATCATCTCAATAGCTCTGTAGCTGAATGCCCTTTGAGCACACATCCCCCTTCAGCAATGGAGTCCACAGTGTTACCCTCACTTCACTTGAAAAGAATTGTGGCCAGGGCTCTGTAGCTAGGCAGGAAGATTCCTCATCGCTAGTTCATAGCTTTTCCAGGCATGGCATATTCACAGTTAAGGGGATGAAACTTGGAGAATAAAGGTTTTGCTTTTAACTGAGTAAAAATCAGCTGTAATTCACAACAATTCCCCTTAAATTCTACTTAGCTGTTAACCTTTATTTTTTACAAAAACACGTGTGACATGAGTAAGGCAAGTATTTGTGCATTCATGCTATTCCCCTCTGGTGTTGGCAAGTTGGCAACAAAAATAGCATTGCTCAAGCCATTTGCTTCAGTCAGGAAACTGGAGTCCAATATCAATCCAAAACTTAATCTAATTTTTTTATATTGGAGTGAGAAGAATGATGACCCTCAGTATGAGTGAAAACAAGTTGATGACCCAATGAAAACCTAGATCATTTTTGGAATGGGGAGAAGAAAAATCCCCCAGGTTAAAAAAAAAATGTGTCGTTTAGACTGAGGTTCTAGACTGTAAGCTTGCTGTGGTCAGGGAATATATCTGCTAATTCTGTTGTGCTTTCCCAAGAGCTTAGTTCCATGTTTTGCACATAGTTAGCACTCAGTAATTACCACCGATTGATTTTGCAGTCAGTTCTACAATGCATGATTTTGCGCTCTGTACAGAACCCAGCAGCAGGAATAGGGAATGGGCTTCCAACAACATTAGAGTCTGTCTGGAGTCAATGCCATGTTGTGTCAGAAAAAAAAACCCCAAAACTGTTGTGTACATGCACAGGGTATTGGACACAGACTCAATCTTACAATGTGAGGTTTTTTTAAGCGTCTTCCTTAGGTTTGTTGAAAATTTAACCTCCTGTTCTAAATACCACTGATTTAGTGCTATTACGGCTATTACTACTACTACTACTAATTCCCCTGTATTTGATGCTGCGTTTCCCTTAATGACCTTTGCTCTGTTAATTTTGGGCCAGACCTCCAGTTGCTTAGGGTCCTTTTGAAACCTGATTCTCCCCTCTCTCTCCCCGCTTCATCTTGGAATCATCTGCATACTTAATTAGAATGTCTCTAATTTAATCATCTGGGAATTGATGGACACGTTAAATAACACCGGGCCAAGAACCATCTTCTGGTGTGGTATTGCTTACGCTCCTGAATTTCACAAGTAGCCAATTTCTTTAGGATGCTTGAGATCTGGGTGAATCCATCCGATAGCTTTTTGGTCTAGATGATGTTTTCCAAGTTTACTGATGTGCCTGTCATTCAGGACAGAGTCACGAGCATTAACAAAGTACAAATGTACTAAGAACAAAACACATCACACGGAGTTGACAGATTTTTCTCGATGGAATCACAAAATTAGTGGAGGACGGAATTCAGGCGTTGCTTAATATTTGGGTTTTAGAAAAGCATTTGATTTGGTGTCATGAAATTTTACAAGCAAAATGAGCTCAAATTGGTTTCGGTATGAACAAGTTGACAGTTTGGAAAGGGGTTGAAATATTATGAGCAAAGAGCTGGCTTAAGGGAAATGGCATCTTTTCTACTTTTGGGGAACTTTTCACAGTCAGTTTGAGTACTTTTCTCTTAATGATCGAGAGGAAGGAATCCATAGCATGTCTGAGTGATTTTTAATTTGGGAGTGGATCCAAACAAGAGTAGCATGTGAGTTAATTAGAGAAAAAGAAATGAGGTGTAATTAAATCCTTTTAAAGGAAGAGAAGTAAGGAATGTTGAAAGTGACCTCGGGTCGCAAATGTCCAGCAATGGATTGTGACATTGGGAAGCTAAGGAAATAGGGAAATTATTAGGTAGGAAAGAAGAGGAAAGTGAGAAGCAGTGTGATCTAATAGAGCACAGGCCTGGGCGTCAGAAGGAGCTGGGCTTTAATCATGGCTCTGCCATTTATCTGCTGTTTGACCATGGGCAAGTCACTTAACTTCTCTGTGCCTTAGTTCATTCATCTGTAAAATGGGGATTAAGAGTTTGTGTCCCATGTGGGACATGGACCGTGTCCAATCTGATTTATCATGTATCTACTGCAGTGCTTAGTACGGTGCTTGGCACATAGTAAGTACTTAACAAATACCATAAAAAAGCAGCATGGCCTAACAGAAAGATGATGGACCTTGACTCCAAGAGTCAGAGGACGTGGGTTCTAATCCTAGCTCTGACACCTGCCTGCTGTGTGACCCTGGGCATAGCATTTAACTTCTCTGAGCCTCAGTTTCTTCATCTGTAAAATGGAGATTCAGTACTTGTTTACCCTCCCCTTTAGGCTGTGAGCCCTGTGTGGTGCAGGGACTGGGTGTGATCTGCTTACGTTCTACCCACACCAGTTCTTTAGCACATAGCACGTGCTTAACAAATACCACAGTTGTTATTATTAGGTGCTGGAAATCGTGAACAGGACTATGAAAAACTGCAAAATTCCCTTAACTTCTGCTATTTTGAACATAGAGTCTCAGTGGAGCAAAAAGCTTTATTCTGAAGGTAGAAGGACAAACTTTACAATGGAACCACTAGCTGCAGATTAATTTTTTACTGAACACAAGGTTCTGAATATCTGCACCACTTTAAAACGTAGCATTTGAGACTTTTTTCTCTTTAATGGACAATTGTTATGGCTCGGACAGACATTGCCGGTGTGATTTATTGCCAACACAATTAATCAGCCATCTTCAAGTGAGTGAATGTGAGTAGTCGTTTTCTCTTTCCTCTTCCACCTCTTGCACAGCTACTCCTTAGTGGTGAAATGACCAGACAGCAGGAGACAAGGTAAAGACGGCAATCCAAGAGCTTGGATGGTTTATAAAATGATGTGTTGTTTGTGCCTGACTTAGACTATGGGCCCAAAGGAGCATTGTAACTTATACATTAATAAGATATTTCCTGGAATATTCTGAGACCTCCAAAACAAGATCTATGCAAACAATGTCCTCAGTTGAAAGACAGAAGGCTCATTACTGAGACATTTGGACAGGATGGTGTCAGGGTGGCTGACACTGGAGTTTGGGATACTCAAGCTGTAAACATGGGGACATAAAATATAGAATTATGGAATCAGGGCACATAGCAGTAGCCCCACAATAGTAAATACAAAAAGAATGATGGTACCAGGGAGGTTAATTGCATTCTTTTTAAGCACTTACTGTGTGTCAGGCACTATACTAAGTGCTGGGGTAGACACAAATTGGGTTGGACACAATCCCTATCCCACATGAGGCTCTATCCCCATCTTACTCATCTTACAGATGAGTTAACTGAGGCACAGAGAAATTATGTGACTTGCCTGGAGTCACACAGCAGGCAAGTGGCGGAGCCGGGATTGACTCAACAGAGAAAAGCCAATAGGACTGCTACGAAATATATTAAGCCATTATTACCAGAAAGAGTCTTTTAACATATTATTGAAGGGGCAGACAAACTTTCCCCCGTCTCTGGACAATTGGATAGAAGTTCTCCCAGAGGTCATACTAGCTGACCTGACCGTGACCTTTGGCAAGGCGTGTGCAGATACTTGATCATGGGATACCAAAATATGTGGACTCACCTCAGTCCAACACTTAGTTCTTGGTAAATGCAGTAGCCAAGATACCTGTCAAAGGGACTAAAGAATTTGACGCTTGGGAGTCACATTCTCATTCACCAGCTTTATTGTGTGTCAGGAACTATATTAAGTGCTGGGGTACTTCAGTGGAAACTCAGTCAATTCAAGAGGAGGTTGGTTAAATTCATCATTAGGGAAAGTTAGGGATGTTAGCGGTACATCCGTAACCACCACACTGCATACTGTGGCCTGAAGGCAATAGGTCACTGGAATGGATGGATCATTGGTCTGACCTTAAGAACTTTAAACTACACCATTCAAGTCATGATAAAGCATATTTCCAGCATTTTTAAATTAACACCCTCCTTTAACTTTTTAACATTGGTTCTGGCTTTATGATACTACCAGAATAAACCCTGGTAAGTAACCTAATATACTGAGCTAAACTAACACCCTACTTCAGCTTTTTAACATTGGCTCTGGCTTTATGATACTACCAGAATAAACCCTGGAAGGTAACCTAAGATACTGACCTTCCAGCATTCCCTTTACACTCCATTCCCTGTCCATAGTACAATGCTCAGCACACAGTAAGCATTGATTAATAGAATGATTGATATTCTGCCTTGTTTTCCCCTACTTAGAGCACACTTTTCTGTCTTCCTTTCCCATTATGCCCCTTCTCTATTCTGTTTCTGTTATTTTGCCTTCTACTTGTCTCATTTTTTCAACAGATGCTGCTACTTCTCCTATCCCCTCCACTACCAGTGTGGCTCAGTGGAAAGAGCACGCATTTTGGAGTCAGAGGTCATGGGTTCAAATCTTGGCTCCACCAATTGTCAGCTGTGTGACTTTGGGCAAGTCACTTCACTTCTCTGTGCCTCAGTTCCCTCATCTGTAAAATGGGGGTTAAGACTGTGAGCCCCCGGGGGACAACCTGATCACCTTGTAACCTCCCCGGTGCTTAGAACAGTGCTTTGCACATAGTAAGTGCTTAATAAATGCCATCATCATTATTATTATTACTGGTACAATCACCGCACCATCCCTGGACCAGGTTGGTTTCAAGAACAATCCTCAACCTGGAAAAAATAAAAACATTATTTTTTTGGCCCAAGTCTTTTCTTTCTGGTCTAAGATCCAAATGAAGAAAGCAAAAGACAAATGAATCACCCAGAAAGTGAGCCTATTTAATCAACCTAATGTGAGATATGAATCTCAAGTGTTAAGCTAGCATCCCAAATTCCAGTGCATCAAAATAAATTACATACAACGTTGAAAGGCTAAGTCTTTCAAACTCATTTTTTAAATGTTCTGAGGTATTTTTTTTCTTCAACCTTTCTGCCAACAGCCTAGTAATTTTGCCGTTTGCAACTATCTTGTGACAGAGGCATTCAGATACCATTCAACTAATGTCACATGAAACTACAGGAGTTACATGGGCTTAATATATCCATTTTTAACCCTGAACCCTACTCTTCATCTTGATGTTTTGATTATGCTTGAAGTACATGCTCATCGAATGGCACTCAGAATGGACAGCAGACATTAATTCATAGCCTCTCTTGATCTCACAGCAAAGCAAAAAGTAGCTGACACTGATATTTTTAACAGCGAGTGTGGTTGATTCCCTTCCAGAAACCGTCCCTCATTGTGTGCAGGTAAAATTTGCCTCCTGCTCTATACTGCTCATTTCCAGCTTCTCCCTTGAAACCTTCGATTCTTTGAAAAGTTTCAGCCTACCCCATTGACTTCGCTCCTTCGGGCAATATTTCAACCCATCCTGCTGAGTGAAACTTTGTTATTTCCAGGCCTTCCCAGTGGCTGCCTTTCTTCTGTCCCTTTTACATGCTTCACCAACCAGACTTTCAGAGAGGGCAAAACGCCTATATGTTTCATCTATAGAGAAATAGAGTATTCATCATTCATGGCAGTAGGCCAAATACCCTTTTCTGCAGGTGATTCAGAGATGGATTTTCCTTTTTCCCTGAAGACCCAGCTGGTAGATTCCCTGCTTGCTTTGAATGGCCAGTTGAACCTGAGCTTCACTGTCTTCAAGTTATTTCAAGGTTTATTTGGATACAGTTGAAGTTCTACCAGAGGAACAATCATTTAGGGATGGCTTTACTTGTGGCCCCAGGGATTCTTTCCGTTTTTACATTTTTTTCCTTCTAAGTGCTTACTATGTGTGAATAACCATTCTAAATCAGACACAGTCCCCGTCTCACATAGGGTTCACAGTCAATATAGGAGGAAGAATGGGTATTTAAATCCCATTTTATAGTTGAGAAAACTGAGGAACAAAGAAGTTAAATGATTTGGCCAAGATCACAAAGCAGGTCAGTGGCAGAGCCGAAATTTGAATCCAGTTTCACACAGCAGGGCCTTGCTATTTCTACTAGGCAATACTGCTTCAGTTGTAACTTTCTCCAAGTGGTTGTTTCAATCCAGTATTTGGAGAACCTACTGTTAGAAATATGGACAACAAGATGCCCAGTCCTTTAGGTACTCTTTGTTCTAAGAAGCATTTGTTAGCCAAAGGGACTGATTGGAAAGCATAAATTGTCAAATGACCTGTAAGAGAAGCTTGAAAGTTTAAGAATATCATCATCACCACTGAGGATTGGCTTGGTCGCTCCATTCATCCTAGATGGAAATCCTAATGGGTTTTTCAGGGGGCAGGACAGAACCCCAAAAAACAAGACAATTCTGTCTACAGGAGGACACCTGTACTAACTGGATTGACAGAGTCCTTGAAGGGCTCCAGGACAATTAGCCAGCTTCTAGTCCCCTTCTTTATATATTTCAGTCAGTCAGTCAGTCAGATGTATTTATTGAGAACTTACTGTGTATAGAGCACCATAGTAAACACTTGGGAGAGTACAATATAAGAATAATCAGACACATTATTGTCCACAATGAGCTTACAGTCTAGAGGGGGAGACAGACATTAATATAAATAAATAAACTACAGCTATGTACATACTTAAACCAAGATCCAGCCTCCTGGCTGACATTTAACCCCCAACTCCAGCACATACATACATCCGCACTGATCCTCCTCACATCACTCTCCTGCCCTGAGCTCCATCAGGTCAGAAAATGGTAGGTTGATAGGGGTCACAAGAAAGGCCCGCATTTCTGTTTAGATTATGAGCCCTTGCGGTCAGGGACCATGTCTAATTCTTACCTGTGTATTCTCTCCCAGTGCTTGATACACTGATCTGCGCCCATTAAGCCCTTATTCTCCCCACCTTCAAAGCCTTACCGAAGGCACACCTCCTCCAAGAAGCCATCCCTGACTAAGCCCTTTTCCTTTTCTTCCACTCCCTTCTGCATCACCTTGATTTGCTCCTTTTATTCATCCCTCCTCCCAGTCCCAGAGCACTTACGTACATATCCAAAATTTATTTACTTTTATAAACGTTGTCTCCCCCTGTAAGCTCATTGTAGGCAGGGAAGGTTTCTGTTATATTGTTATATTTTACTCTCTCTAGTGCTTAGTATAGCACTCTGCACATAGTAGACACTCAAGTGCTCAATGAATATGATTGATTGGCTGACTAACTTTAATGTCTGCCTCCCTCACCAGATGGTAGTAATAATAATAATAGTAATAATAACAATAATGGTATCTGTTAAGCACTTACTAAGCACTGGGGGAATACAAAGTGATCAGGTTGTCCCACATGGGGCTCACAGTGTCAATCCCCATTTTACAGATGAGGGAACTGAGGCATAGAGAAGCTAAGTGACTTACCCAAAGTCACACAGCTGACAATGGCGGGGTTGGGATTTGAACCCCTGACCTCTGACTCCAAAGCCCGGGCTCTTTCCACTGAGCCACACTGCTTCTCTGTAAATTGCTTGAAGGCAGAGATCTGATATATAAGTTTACAAGTTCTCTGTGGGGAGAATTGTTGTTGCCTACATCTATTTAGTGACTTAATGAAAGCCTCTTTCCTCTTTCTAGCTGACAGTATATGGCCTAATATAGATACGGCAGAAATTTAGCTGAGCCCATAGGTAATTTACATTTTATGCAAATTGGGCACTGATTCTTAACATTTATTAAAATTTAAACTGCTACTTAAGCCAAATACATTTGTAACTGCAGAAGTCCACATGGAGAAATTATTACCAATCCAGTTCAGCAAAGTATGAAACACTGCAATTATTGTACAGTAGGAGCATAATTGTATGAACATTATTAAACATGACTGCAGCTATGACAACCCATAAAAGACTGTTCCTTAGGGTGGGAGAGTCTGTTACTCTCTTTGAACCTCAGAATGGTATAGTATTTTTTTTTCCTGAGTTTTTGGTTCTGTTATTTACAGTGCCATGGACTGCTTTTAACTGATAGGGGTGAATCCGGATTGCTGGGGATATTGGAAATTGGAGGAGTGTGAAACAGTATAGTTTAGTGGAAAGAGCACAGGTCTGGGAGTTAGAGGGCTGGGTTCTAATCTCCGCCCTGCCTCTTAATTAATTAATTAATGATGGCATTTATTAAGCGCTTACTATGTGCAAAGCACTGTTCTAAGTGCTGGGGAGGTTACAAGGTAACCAGGTTGTCCCACAGGGGGCTCAGTCTTCATCCCCCATTTTACAGTTGAGGTAACAGAGAAGTTAAGTGACTTGCCCAAAGTCACACAGCTGACAATTGGTGGAGCCAAGATTTGAACCCATGACCTCTGACTCTTTCCACTGGGCCATGCTGCTTCTGACCTTGTATATTGATTGACCTTGGACAAGTCTCAACTTCCCTGAGCTTCAGTTTCCTCATCTGTAAAATGGTGATTAAATACGCGTTTTTCCTCTCCCTTAGATTATGATCCTCCAGGGTCGGGGAAAGGAACTCATCAGATTTGGCTGTGGCATTTGTTAAATGCTTACTATGTACCAGGCACTGTATTAAGCACTGGGGTGGATACAAGCAAATCAGATTGGTCGCAGTCCATGTCCCACATGGAGCTCACAGTCTCATTCCCCACTTTACTGACAATAATAATTTTGGTATTAAACTCTTACTATGTAACAGGCACTGTTTTAAGAGCCAGAGCAGATGCAAGCTAATCGGGTCAGACATAGTCCCTGTCTCAAAAGGGCCTCACAGTATTAATCCCTATTTTTATAGATGAGGGAACTGAGGCCCGGAGAAGTTAAGTGACTGGCCCAAGATCACACAGCAGACAAGCAGTGGATCTGGGATGGATGTGCGAAAAGTATCCAAGTCCTCTCTATGACAGGTGTTTGTCCACCTGACTGATCTTTGTGCGAATAATAGGTGGAGTATCTTCGTGAGATAGCTTATGAAATGAACACTACTCTGACACACCAACTTATAAATCTCAACCAATGAGTAGAAATTCTGGGCCTTGGAGGTTTGACTAGGTAGGCCTCAATCAATTTTTTAAAAAAGAAATATCTTAGAAGACAAATTGAAGGGATATCAGAGAATCGTGAAAGGACTGTAAATATTTGATCAGTTTGAGGCACAAAGTAAAAGCTGACTCCTCTCTTCACTCAGATGGTAGCCCAAACACTATTGAAATTTTGAAAATGTACAAGAATATTGTTGGTTTACAGTTTTCTGTGCTTTCTTCATATACTTTTTACACATATCTTTCCCTCATTCTTTTATTTCTTCCTCCCCCACTCACTCTCCCTCCTTTCCACCCACATTTCCCCCTCTATTTCCTTCCTTCCTTCCTTCCTCCCTGCCTGCCTTCCTTCCTCCTTCCTTTCTTCAGCAGGGCCCTGCTGAGAGCTTCAAGGCCCTGCTGAGAGCTCACCTCCTCCAGGAGGCCTTCCCAGACTGAGCCCCTTCTTTCCTCTCCCCCTCGTCCCCCTCTCCATCCCCCCGTCTTACCTCCTTCCCTTCCCCACAGCACCTGTATATATGTATATATGGTTGTACATATTTATTACTCTATTTATTTATTTATTTATTTATTTTACTTGTACATTTCTATCCTACTTATTTTATTTTGTTGGTATGTTTGGTTCAGTTCTCTGTCTCCCCCTTTTAGACTGTCAGCCCACTGTTGGGTAGGGACTGTCTCTATGTGATGCCAATTTGTACTTCCCAAGCGCTTAGTACAGTGCTCTGCACATAGTAAGCGCTCAATAAATACGATTGATTGATTGATTGATTTCTTCCTTCCTTCCTTTCCTTCCTCCCTCAGTTCTTTCCAGAAGATTGGCATTGCCAAATGGCCCTTCTTTCAGTTCCTTGTTATTGACTAATGATTATCTGGACTGTTCTTGAGGCCTCTAGCCTATAATGCTATAATGAACATTGCTGGAAAACTCACAGGAAAGCTGGACCTAATGACATTTTCTCAGATTTTCCAATCAAAACCAATGGGCTCTGTTTGCACTCTTCTGCAAGGAGAGACTCCAGACCTACTGGATGAAATGGGCTTTTTTAATTTTCAGAGTGTTGAGAAGGGTGCGAAGACTTTCCCAACCTAAGCCCAGTAAGGCTCAAGCAAATCTGGTCCCTGGACACCCACTGCCTATGTAAATCTTGCCCAGTCTCCAAACCCAAAGACGTTCAGAGAAACTTCAGTTTCAAAAGTCCCTTATGGAATCACCATCTCCCTGTGACTAAGGCTAAATCTGGGTTTGGATTTTAGTTCAAAAATAATCTGTAAGTTTATGTTTAATAAACGTCTAAAATTGAGCATGAACAACCTTACAGCCCCAAGAAACACTGGTTTGCTTAGAGTGTTAGTGTGTGTTAGTGTTGGGAGTCTGTTTTAGCAAAAGTATGAAAATAAAAGTCTACCTCTTGGCATTTTCCCAAGTCAAAAATCGAGGAAACCCAGCCTGGTGCATTATTTTTAACATTTCATTCTTCCTATTAAAGAGAAAGAAGGGAAATCCTGCAAGCATTTCACAGGATATTTTGGTTCGGTGGAAATGAGAAATCACCAATGTAATTACTTTTTTAAAAATGTGAATTGATATGAATGGATTGAAACACATAAGTTATCAGGAGGCTCGTTATAAAAAAAAAATGACCCACCAGACAACTCCATACAGATAGGTTTACTGGAGGAAGGAGACAGAAGCTGAGGGAGAATGAACAGGATTCTGTATCTGGCAGGATAATAAAGCATCTGGATCTGGTCTGCAATCAGAATCCATCTTTAATTCAGGCCTTTCTGAACCTGGACCATGGAATTATGGAATGCATTCCAAAATGGAAAATTGGAGGAAAAAATTTAAACAAGAAAAAAGAAAATCCACTGCCTAGATGAAAGGAGCTAATTAGAAACACGAGGCCATTATTCTGTTTAACACTGTTTCTGATTACTTTGTATAAACTACGGCGGTAAGCAGCTACACAAGTAATACAGGTTATTTCAGTGTGGATTTCTGGGGTACACTGAGCGTTCTTCAGGGGAGGAGGAAACTTAGATGGACAACTCTGTACTTCTCTAATAGGCATTACTGCCAGATAATTAACCTTGCTGTTTGTTTAGCAGCCTCAGAATGCTTCATTACTGACTTGGTCAATTATCTCCTCGGTAATGACTCCTACAGAAGGTAGAATTGCTTCATTAAAATTATTTAGACTGAAGAGTCGCTCTGATTGGGCAGTGAATATTAAAGAGGAGAACTCCAAACCCGAAGCTTTGCATTTTCCTCTGAAAAATGCCCACCTTTTCTTCCCATTTTAAAGTTCATTTCGCAGATACATGGATGGAGACCCTCTCTCTAAGCCTCCCAGTAAAACTGCTGCATCTAAGAATGAAAACAGGAATCATTTCTTGGTGCGTGAATCTGAACCCATTGTTGAACATCTATCTCTCTGTCTTCCTCAGGCTCAGAGCATATGAAATCTCTCTAGATCTGCTGGTTGGTTTCCTGGAGAAAAAGAGCCATCTGCTATGAAGAAAAGCATTCATTATTTATCTTTCTGCACCTAACCTCCTCTCTGTATTTGGATCAACAGAAAGTAGCATTCATTCAGTTGTATTCATTGAGTGCTTACTGTGTGCAGAGCACTGTAGCAGCATGGCCTAGTGGGGTTTAATCCTGGGTCTGCCACTTGTCTTCTGTGTGACCTTGGGCAAGTCACTTCACTTCTCTGGGCCTCAGTTTCCTCTTCTGTAAAATGGGGGTTCAGACTGTGAGCCCTATGTGGGACAGGGACTGTGTCCAACCTCATTAGCCCAATAAGCAGTGTGGCTTAGTGAGAAGCAGCATGGCTTAGTGAGAAACAGTGTGGCTTAGTGGAAAGAGCACGGGCTTGGGAGTCAGGGTACGTGGGTTCTAATCCTGGCTCCACCACTTGTCCGCTGTGTGACCTTGGGCAAGCCACTTAACTTCTCTGAGCCTCTGTTACCTCATCTGTAAAATGAGGATTAAGACTGTGAGCCCCATGTGGGACAACCTGATTACCTTGTATCTACCCCAGCACTTAGAACGGTGCTTGGCACTTAGTAAGTGCTTAACAAATGCCGTTATTATAATTACTATTGTATCTACCCAGCACTTAGAATAGTGCTTGATGCATAGTAAACACTTAACAAATACCATAATTATTATTATTACCTCTTTGACTTCTTGAGATAAAAACTTCAAGGAGAGCTTTATTAAGATTAGCCACGAAAGGCAGGGGAGTCACAGTGAGTTATTATCATTATTATTATTATTATTTTTATTGGCAGTAGTAGTAAAAGTGGTAGTACTACCACTGCTAATAATAACAACAACAAATGTGGTATTTGTTAAGTGCTTACTATGTGTCAAGCACTGTATTAAGCCCTGGGGAAGATACAAGATTATTAGGTCAGACAGTCTTTCTCCCCCTCTCTGGGCTTCCAATCTACATAGGAAGGAAGACAGTACTGAGAATCCCCATTTTACAGATGAGGTTACTGAGGCTCAGAGAAGCTAAGTGATTGACCAAGGTGACACAGCAGGCACATGGTGGAGCTAGGATGAAGTCCTCTGACTCCCTCTTTCCACCAGGCCATGCTTCACCTCAATCAGGAGTTCCAGAAGTCTAGTGTGTCTTTTCACGCATTGGGGAGAAGGAAAGGAAAGATAGTCATAATAATAATAATAGTGATGTTCGATAAATGCTTACTGTGTGTCGAGCACTGGGGTAGATACAGAGAAGTTAAGAGACTTGGCCAGGGTCACACAGCAGGTGTGACATTCAATAAAGACGATTGATTCATTGATTTGATTGATTCTTCAGGGCTTGCCTTGAGCATCACCTGTCTCTCTTCATTCTCCAATACCTCCTCCCCCTGCACATTTCCCACACAAAATGTTACACACTCTACAACTATCCCTCTGGACGTTTTTGCAACTTCTCCAGCCAACCTCTATCTGATGGAAGAGGGGCTAACTGCCCTTGCATCTTTCCTCGGGATCCACCAATAAAAGATTCTGCTTCTTCAACAAGAGTTGTGTTACTTGTGGCACTTTAAATAAGTTCACTTCAAATGGTGACTGATTCGCAACTGTGCTCTTAAGTTTCTTCTTCCCAACACAATCATCTCAAAATAGAAACTCGAGAGATCAAAAGTACAACGGATTCAAGCACATGTCAAATCCACAATTACTGTATAGAAAACAATGAACAAAATGCAAGGCACTTCAAATCTTATTTCCTCCAGAAAGAGAGTGTAATCAGGCGATAATGAGCATTGAAATTAATGAATTAAAAATAAATGTCCATGAGAGAAAAAAATGTTTTTTTAATCAGTCAGTAATTATGTTTTCAACATCGGAAATTAATTCCCAAAATGAATATCTTTACAGCATGCCCAAAGTATTATTCATTTTTTTCATCTTGTTCCTCTAAAGATCCATGCTTCTAAGTTTGGTAAAACAACAAACCTATTCAAAAATCAACCAAGGGGTGACCATAAATCAATTTTAGGGGATATTTTGTGCATCAAAATCAATCTCTTTGAGTGAATGACACAAATATGAGCATTTTCCATGGCATTCTGCATGATGGAGGGACAGGAAGTATGTCCAACCTAATTAACTTGTGTCCACCCCAGCACTTTGTAAAATGCTTACTATATGTGAAGCACTGTTCTAATATCATTATTATTATTATTATTATTATTATTATAGTCTTGGTTTTTATCAAAGGCCAAGGCCTGAGTCCCAACTTACAATTTGAAAGCCTTCATGGGCTGGGTTTTTTCAGTGCTAAATTATTGCTATTTGGTTTCGTGTCACAGTATAAGTGCAGTGGTATGAAATGTTTGTAACACTTTGAATAGCTGGATGTTTGGAAGCAGGTCTGGAAGCTATTTATCAAATATCCTCTTCAGGTCAGGCACTTTTTTCAATATTTTTGCCCAATTCTCTCTGAGACAAGATTAGTTTGGAGGGTGTATGCAATGCAGGGGGCTTCGGGGAACAAAGAAACAAACAAGCAGATTGGGAACTTAGAGCCTGAAGGTACTCAAGTAGAGCAGAAAGCTTGTCATTCGTGATGAATCATCACCAGCAGTTAATCAGCTTAAGGAGAGTATCAAAATGGTGTCATTTGGAATTTGCTTCCTGAGGCCAAGAAAGGAAATTGCCTCCAATTTAGTCCCACCGACTTCCCTTAGACCCCAGCTCTCAACCACTCATGTATCCTTCAATCTGTTTTCCAGACTGGAACCATCTCTCTCCTACCTCCCTTCTCCTGAGGTAAAACTCCGAGAAGAAGAGGGATGGCAAAGAGGCTTGGGAAGTTGGATACGATCAGTAGCGAGCATGGCAAAACTGTTATTTTTGTGAGACGCACACAGAGAAGAGAATTAATATCCTGAATCGGAATCTGAAGATCTAAACTGGAAAAAGGACTGGGGGAATTGGGGGAAAATAATTAAGCTAGAATGTGTTTCCTTCTCGGAGCCCAGCTAAAATAATAGTAATAATAATAATAGCAGCAGTATTTGTTAAGTGCTTACTATGTGCTAGCCACTTTACTATGCGCCGAGGTAGATAGAAGGAGTGGACTCAGTCCATGTCCCACATAGGTTCCCAGTCTCAATTCCCATTTTACAGATGAGGTAACTGAGGCATAGAAAATGTAAGTAACTTGCTCCAGTTCACACAGCAGAGAATTGGGGGATCCAGGATTAGAACCCAGGTCCTTCTGAATCCCAGGCCCGTACTCTACTAGGCTACAATGGTGATACTCGTTAAGTGCTTGCTATGTGCCCAGCACTGAACTAAGCTCTATGGTAGAATCAAAATAATGATGATGATGATCACAGTGGTATTTGTTAAGCACTTACTATGAACCAAGTGCTTTACTAAGTACTGGGGTAGACACAGTATAATGATGATAATATTATTTGTTAAGTGCATACTATGTCAGCGTGGCTCAGTGGAAAAGAGCATGGGCTTTGGAGTCAGAGGACATGGGTTCAAATCCCGGCTCCGCCAATTGTCAGCTGTGTGACTTTGGGCAAGTCACTTAACTTCTCTGGGCCTCATTTACCTCATCTGTAAAATGGGGATTAAGGCCATGAGCCCCACGGGGGACAACCTGATCACTTTGTAATCTCCCCAGTGCTTAGAACAGTGCTTGGCACATAGTAAGCGCTTAATACCTGCCATCATTATTATTATGTCCCAAGCAATGTACTAAGCACTAGAGTAGATACAAGAAAATAAGATCAGACACAGTCCTGTCCCACATGGGACTCACAGACTGGTAAGAGAAGGTACCGGTGAAGGAGAAGGAAGAGGAGGGGAAGGAGAAAGGGATATGTCTAGGGAATGACACAGTTTCTCTCCGACCATACATATGTCCTTGCAAGCCCATCTTCAAGGGTGATTTTGGGGGACTGTAAGAAATGGGGAAGTAGCAAGACCTAGTGGAAAGAACACAGGCCCGATAGTCAGGGGGCCTCCTCTAACATTTTTCTGCAGTGTGGTCTTAGGCAAATAACTTTAATTCCCTGTGCCTCAGTTTCCTCAATCAACCAATTGCATTTAGTGAGCATTTACTGTGTGCAGGGCACTATACTGAGTGCTTGGGAGAGTGCTGCACAATAATACAACAGACACATTCCCCATCCACAACAAGCTTAAAGACTCTAAAGACTTCCTCATCTGTAAAATGGGGATTCAATACCTGTTCTCCGTTGTACTTAGACTATGAGCCCCATGTGGGACAGGGACTGTATCATCATCATCATCCATGGTATTTATTGAGTGCTTACTGTGTGCAGAGCACTGTACTGAGCTCTTTGGAAAGTACAATGCAACAGAATTGGTAGAGACATTCCCTGCCCATTGTGAGTTTATGGTCGAGAGGGTGTCCAACCTGATTATTTTATGTCTAATCCAGTGCTTAGTACAGTGGTTGGCACATAGTAAGCATTTCATAAATACCATAGTAAATATCTTACAAGAAGGAGGGGAGACTATCTCTTTCTGCCTTTAAGACTGCCTGCATGGAATACATGACATGTTCTAAAGGACACTGTCCATATCGTCTAGGAGCTTATACTATAAGCCAAATAAATGCCAAAGGGACAGACTTACTAGCAGCCCTGGATGAAGAGGGGAAAAGTACATGAATTAAATAAGCGATGAACAAATGAAACAATACACATACGCAATGCACATCACCTCTCACGTCTCTTTTGAAGTTAACAGAAGCTTGTCACCAAGCCAGGAAATGAAGTGAAACGGCAAACAAGGACGCCTTAGATAAGAGGTTTGAAAGTTTCCTGGTTCTGTGATAAGAAGCACCATGGTTCAGAAAACAAGCACAACTGAATAATTATGCATCTACAGCGGCAATGAGAGTTTATCAGTTACACTCTGTGCGCTTTAAATATTGTTTCCCTGTACTGGTTCTACATGATAGGCTGTAATATGCTCCCAAAGAGCTGGCTTGATTTATGGGGAAGAAAAAGTATATTTGGAAAAATGTGTTCAATGCATACTCGGGAAAAAGGCAGAGATGACACAGAAGGAGTCATTACAGCCTGTTGGGCAAACAATCTATTTCAAATCTGTCCACATCCCAAACCACAGATACCCAACAGAAACTGCATCCAGAATGATCTCTCTTACATGATTCTTGGAGATGGGCTCTGTATCATCTGGTGTTTTCCTTTTAAAGTGCTCCCACTCTATTCTATCCTTAGACACTGTCCACTTCCCAATAGCTCTCCAGAGGAGTGTGCATTTCTACTGCCACTCACAGTTCCAGAATGATAACTCAAGGGATTTAAGTTTCCTTTTCCTAGACACTAACATGCTTGGGATCCCTTTTCAAATGTTCCAGACATTCCTCATTACTCAACTCAATAGACTAAACCAACTGGCAGCCCATAAGGATCGGAAATTTGAAAAACAGTAGCAGCCTCCCCATGGTAGGGTGTAGGGGCTTGGGAATTAGCATCTGTTATCTGTCACCATTCTGGTCAGAAGCTAAAAACAAATCTAGGCAAAGTCTCCTGGCTCTTCTCTTCCCCCATGGCTCTGCCCACCTCGAAGGGACAGGGTGGAAAAAGTGAGGGAGGCTGCTATCAATTTTTATTGCTGGGGCACAGAGTTGATTATCATCTTTATTCACTGTGCCTGAAAGGCATGAAACTTCAGAGAGGGACGATTAGTCTTCGAATGATATTAAAGTATGCTCGAGCCCCATGAGGAAGCACATACAGAACTATAAACTGAAACGTCTAGACTGAAAGCTCACTGTGGGCAGGGAAGGTGTCTAACAATTCTATTGCATTGTAATCACCCAAGTGCTTAGTACAGTGCTCTGCACACAGTAAGCATTCAGTAAATACCACTGATTGATTGATCACTGCTTTCCACTGTTGGCAAGAATATAGTCAAGCATAACAGGACATATCGTTAACTAAGTTCTCCTTAGGATTTCAGTGGGACTTGAAAACGCATTCACGATATAGTGGATCTGTTATTCTTCATATGCAGATCCCAAACTGTGTTTCACATCAACTCTGGACACGGGTTCTGGACGTTTATTGAACAATCAGGAATTCCTCAAACTTGAACAGAATTATTAGGTTAAGCAATCTTAAATAAGGTGAGTCTTGGAAGAGTGGACTTGGGAAGAGAGTGATAGCTAGAAGTAAAAAAGAAGACAGTGGCTGCTACCTCGTTGACAAATGTATATCTCCAGCCCCGATATCTCTCCCTCTCTGCAGTCTTGCATTTTCTCCTGCCTTCAAGATATATCTACTTGGATGTTCTGCCATCACCTCAAACTTAGCCTGTCCAAAGCAAAACTCCTTATCTTTCCACCAAAACCATGTCCTCCCCTTGACTTTTCCTATTACTGTAGTCAGCACCACCATTCTTCCTATCTCACAAGCCTGTAACCCTGAGGTTATCTTTGACTCCTCTCACTTATTCAACCCATATACTCAATCGATCATTAAATCCCATTGGTTCAACCTTCACAACATTGCTAAAATCCACCCTTTCCTCTCCATTCAAACTGCTACCATGTTAATCCAAACACCTATAGCACCTTGACCACTTCATCAGGCTCCTTGCTGACCTCCCTGCCTTCCGTCTCTCCCCATTCCAGTCCATGTTTCCCCACTCCTCAAGAACCTCCAGTGCTTAAGTGAAACAAGGAGCAGAATTTGAGCATGCACATATGAGGAAGAAATAGTCACAATGGTTCACACTAGGACAGATATGTCTGCATCTACATCTATATGTCTGTATATATATATGCACACTCTAACACGTGGACATTTGCTTCTCAATTTGCCTCTGAGGTAGTCATACATCTGGCTATTCATGGGATATGGAGTTGAAAGACTTCCCATAAAATTTCATTTAGACCAACTATGATTAATATCCTTTGGAAAGCTGTAGGATAATTTTTTACTTCAGACAAATTTCAAGTTATCTACAGGCTTAAATTATGCATATGTACTCTGCTGAACGTTTTGGGAGAACTATCACAATATTAAAGACATTTGTTTCCAAGGGTCTCTAATTTTCCCTCCACTCAGCGAAAGCAGTGTGATCTAGTGAAGGGAGAATGGGCTTAGGAGTCAGAGGACATAGGTACTAAATCCCTGTTCTGCCACTTGTCTGCTGTGTGTCCCTGGGCAAGTCGCTTATTGTTTCTGTGCCTCAGTTCCCCCATCTGAAAAATGGGGATTCAGAACCTGTTCTCCTTCCTACTTGCATCATGAGCCCCATGTGAGACCTGATTATCTTGTATCTACCCCAGCACTTAGTACAGTGCTTGGCACAAAATAACCAATCAGTGGTATTTATTGAGTGCTTACTGAACAGAGCATGGCACTTAGCACTTGGGAGAGTAGAACAGTGCTTTGCACATAGTAAGCACTTAACAAATGCCATCATTATTATTATTATTACAATATAACAATATAAAAGAGTTGGTAGACACATTCCCTGCCCACAATGAGTTTACAGTCTAGAGTAAGCACTGAACTGGTACTACAATTATTATTATTACTCATCAGTTGAAAACTAATATAACAGTTTTGATAGGAACTCATAGTCAGTGGAAAACTAGACATACTTGGAAGTAGCTATCTAAGGAACTGAATGTTTTTCACACCATCATCACACGAGCAAAATCCCTGAATTTGAATCAATCTGCCATTTGAGAAGCAGCACAGCTTAGAGGAGGTAAGAAAGGCCTGGGAGTCTTGAGAATTGGGTTCTTATCCCGGCTCTTTAACTTGCCTGCTCTGTGACCTTAGGCAAGTAATTTAATTTCTCTGTGCCTCAGTTTCCTCATCTGTAAATGGGAATGAGATACTTTTTATCCCTCTTCTTTAGACTGTAAGCTCCATGTGGGATCAGAACTTTGTCTGCTCTATTTATATTCTATTTACACCAGTGTTCATTGTAGTACTTGGCCCCTAACAAATATCACAGTTATTGTCATTACCCGATATGGACCTAATGTGAACTCCAAGCAGAACTAAGTTTCTGCGATCGTTAGATCTGAGGACCAGTGTAGAAATTATGTTCGTTACTAAATGAAGCAAATCAACTCACCATTTATACTATCAGTCATTCTCACAGCTCTTCAATCAGCTGGATACACTGATTGTCCCTAGAGATAAACATTTTTCATCTAAAGGTCCTAAAGGCATTACAAGAAGTGATTCAGAGACATTATTGTGATAAACTTGCTCTTTCATGCATGACAGAAAACAGATTTTCTGGAGATATACATGAAACAAACATCTCTGATTTGATTTTCTCGAGGAGCGACCTAACCAATTTCAGACTAATTTATCTTTTTCTCGGATTTCGCCTCATGAAAAGTACCAGGTTAAGATTTATCAGATTACGACTCTGCTGATGAGTGCTTCAGACCCTTGCCCTGCATCCTCCCCTCACTGATTGGTTCTCCCTCCTTTCTTTTCTAGCTTGCCCTCTTCCTGTCCAACCCTTTTTAGTGAGGGAGGGCAGATAGAGTGATGGAGAACTGACACCCTGACAGATGGATGGCTTTGACTTAAACAAAGTGAATTGGACATGCCCCATGGAAACGTTACCAATCCCCAGCGCCTGACTTACTAATCGTGCCGGGATAGGATGGGCTGCTTCTTTCATTTACAGAAACCGGGATATAGATTGGAGGAAATTAGCTGTTAGATTAATCTCGCTTTGGAAAAGATACTTGGAACGGACATTGCCAAGACCTAAATCAATATCAATATAGGACCTCATTAGTTATTTGTGGTTTCTCCCTCAGAAAAACAGCAAACATTTAAGGGGCCAAGCTATCTTCGGTCACAGAAACTCTTCTTAAAATTCCAGAGAAACATCCTCCATATATTTGATTTCTTCTAAGGCATGGCTTAGTGGAAAGAGCATGGGCTTGAGAGTCAGCGGTAATGGGTTCTAATCCCTGATCTGCCACTTGTCAACTGTGTGACCTTGGGCAAGTCACTTAACTTCTCTGTGCCTTAGTTTCCGCATCTGTATAATGGAGGTTAATAGTGTGAGCCCCATGTGGGACAGGGACTGTGTCCAACCAGGATAGCTTGTAACTACTCCTGCACTTAGTACAATACTGAGTATAGAGTCAGCATTTAACAAATAGTGTTTAAAAAAGACAGGTGCCAATTTCAATGCTTTTCAAGGTAAAAAAGAAATTCCTTCTTTCAATGCACAGGTTCAGCATTTCCCAACTACTTGAGCATGTGATAGTGTGCTCAGTACACTGGGATTAGAAACATAGTAATCTGAGTCCTATTCAACCTCTAATTCTCCATGCAACCTTGGAGAAAGAACTAACTTGGCCTTCCCTCTAGAGGCAAAATATCCCTGGTCAAACCTGGGGGACTCTGTAAACAAGGATAATGGGAGAAACTTAACATTGCTATTAGTGACATAAATTGCTTAATACCTAATATTCTGTTCTAGCCCACCTTGAGGACAATTATTTTAAAGATTGTTTTTTACTATGGTATTTTTTAAGAGATTATTATGTGCAAAGCACTGTTCTAAGCCCTGAGAATCAGTGTGCCTAGTGGATAGAACATGGGACTGAGAGTGAGAAGGACCTGGTTTCTATTCCTGGTTCCTCCACTGGTCTGTTAGGTGACCCTGGGCAAGTCACTTAATTGCTTTGTGCCTCAGTAACCTCGTCTGTAAAATGGGGGTTAAAAGACCCATGTGGGATAGGAACTGTGTCCAACCTAATCAGCCTGTATCTACTCTAGTGCTTAGTACAGTACTTGGCACATAGTACTGTATAACAAATACAATAAAAAATAACTTTATGTCTTATTGAGAGCTCTGTCCAAGACAGTGGGGCTTGGCTTTCTTCATGCAAAGAGGAGTTTAGCATAACAAGTATCACACATTCCATTTTGATAATGCCATGGATTTAGGTTCTGATTCACAGCCCATCATTTTTCCGAGGTAAAATTATCATTTCAAATACTATGAGAACAAATAAGTGGTTTTCCATGGACACTGGCTGAATAACTTATCTAGAAGTAAGACTCTCCATCTCCACTTCAGAAATGTATAGGTGGCAGTCTTAGCCTGGTCAGTGTCTAGGCATAGAGTTTTTTCCACTGTGCCCCGGCAGAAAAAGAAATTATAGCAATATGCAATTCATTGTCCAGAGGCAATCATATGAGCTCATAAAAAAGTTAAGTACAAGTGGACATTAAAAAGCTAGGCCATTATTTTTGATGATAATAACTTTTACCCTCCAGCTTTTAACCAGAATTGTTCCTCCTCCAACAGAAAGCTGTGTGTTTTCCGAGGCTGAGCTCCACCCAAGAAGAGGCTGCACCTCCATCATGTGCACATCAATTATGAATTCTTCAGCGTATTTGAAAATGAATGCCTTAGGCTAATGTATCCGATGAAAAATTAAAGAATTAAAATAATCATCATCCCCAGGAGTCCTAGTTGGATATTTTTTAAGCTGTGTCAATTTAGCCTTTAGAAAAAAATCTACTCTACTAGAATATTCTAGTTTAGTAATTTACTAGACATAGCTACTGGGTCAAGGGCTAATTCTTTAGAGTAATGCTAGAATAACTCATAGAATTACTCTCTCCACCTTCAAAGTCTTATTGAAGGTACATCTCCTCCAAGAAGCCTTTCCTGGTTAAGCCATCATTTCCTCTTCTCCCACTCCCTTCAGCATCCCTTTATTCACCCCTCCCTCAGCCCCACAGCACTTATGTACATATCCATAATTTATTTATTTATATTGATGTCTGTCTCCCCACCTTGCCCCCAGACTGTATGCTCGTGGTGGGCAGGGAACGTGTCTGACAACTTTGTTATTGTGTACTCTACCGAGTGCTTAGTTAGATGTCCTTCACGCAATAAGTATATAATAAATATAATTGAAATTGATTGAATGACTGAATCTTCTGAATCAAAATTTCACAGCAAACTCACTGGAATCCAGAACATTTTTCTAGAGGCCTCTGGAAACTACAGCATGGGAAAGAAAAGGAAAGAGAGTTGGTATTGCTGTTGCAGACTTCTCTACAGAGAGGGGTGAGAAGCAGGACTTCTATCGGAACACCAGAATAGAGGGATAGTGCATGAATAGCGCTGTTTTTTCTTCCCCTTGGACAAGGAAGACTGCTCTGAGTCTCCATAATTTCTGGTTTCCTTGGTAACCCTTCAGATAATTTTGAAGTAATGGTCCTAAAATAGTGTGTGGACATGGAAATACCTATGGAAAACTGTAGTCTGTGATCAAGTCTATTTTAACAAATCTCCTCCAAGTGAATAAATACACATATTGAAAGAGTAGGGGAAAGAGAGAAATTGAAAGGGAGGAAGTGATGAAGGAAGAGGGAAATAAAAATAATAATAATGATGGCATTTGTTAAGGGCTTACTATGTGCAAAGCACTGTTCTAAGCGCTGGGGAGGCTACAGGGTGATCAGGTTGTCCCATGTGGCGCTCACAGTCTTAATCCCCATTTTACAGATGAGGGAACTGAGACACAGAAAAGTGAAGTGACTTGCCCAAAGTCACACAGCTGACAATTGGCGGAGCCAGGATTTGAACCCGTGACCTCTGACTCCAAAGCCGGGGCTCTTTCCACTAAGCCACGCCGCATCTCAGTGTGCATACATATATGAACTATAATGATTATAATGGTATCTGTTGAGTGCTCACTGTGTGCCAGGCACTGTACTAAGTGCTGGGGTGGATACAAGCAAGTAAGGTTGACAGTTCCTGTCCCACATTGGGCTCACAGGTTCAATCCCTATTTTGCAGGTGAAGGAACTGAAGCACAGAGAAGTGAAGTGACTTTCTCAAGGTCCAGTGGCAAAGTGGTGGAGCTGTGATTAGAACCCATGACCTTCTGGCTCCCAGGCGATTGCTCTATCACTCACGCCATGCTGCTTCTCTATGTACTTTTCTCTAAGTATTTTTTTACCCATACGTACTCTTCACCCTACACACCTCACACACACACAATCCAAACAGTAGAAACTTTTCTGTGAGAAGAATGTGGGTACAATTTGAATGAGTGAAATAGATAATGTATTCTATATTTTTCCCTTTAGGGATTGGGATGTTTTAAGTGTCGGGAAGTTCCTAAAGCAGGCCAGAAACCCTTCAGCAAAAAGCACAGGGCACAAACCACAGTGTTAGAAGAGAAGCAAGTGTGAGAGAGGGGTTCCCTTGGAATTGCAGCAGCGAGCCTTGTAGAAAGAGCGCAGGTCTGGAAGACAGAGGACCTGGGTTCTAATCCTGGGTCTGCCACCAGTCTGTGTGACTTTGGGCAAGTCTCTGTGCCTCAGTTACCTCATCAGTAAATTAGGGATTTAGGCTGTGAGCCCCATGTGGGACATGGACTGTGTCCAATCTGATTAGATTACATGTACCCAGAACCTAAAACAGTGCCTGGCCCAAAGTAAGTGCTTAACAAATACCATGAAAAAACTCTTGAATCTTAAAATTAAGTTATTTGTGGGTTAAGAAAGCATTGCAGTCACTGGTTTGTTTCTCAGTAAAGACTGATACCACCTACCAACACTATGCCTTTGACATTAGAGTAGATAATTTGAAGGAACACAAGATTTTTGTCCTTCCTCACAGCTAAAGGATGAAAGAAACAACTTCCTGCCTCTAGACTTCAACGTAGTTTGATGGCAAAACAGTTTATGTTTTCAGGTTTCAACTTCTTTTAAAAGTTTCCCCATGATGGATACCACAAGGCAGCATCACCTCAGAATGGCTGATACCTCTCTTGAGTGGGGTCCCAAATGTAAGTTATCTCATGACAAGAAGTCAGGAAACAATTCCTTTGCATTTCCTTCACCACCGTTCACCATCCTTCAGAAAGGTTTAAAACAAAGAAGTTTCCATCATTCTTCAGTCCTGAATATCAGCAGAAACCTTGAAATAAAAAATGACTTTGAACTACCCTTCCTCTACCAAAAATACTTTATTTTTCTCTGCTTTGGCTTCATGTTGCTGTGCTAAATAGAAGTTTTAATAGCTAGAATTTCCCAGCAGCCATTTCTGAATCCTGTAGGGGGTCTTTCAGCTAAAATCTATTTCAGTATCACCCTTACAAGGGAAAAAAAAAAACATTGTTAAGTATTTGAAAAATAAAACATGTTCCCTTTTTTCAGAGGGCGGGAGGGTGAAATTAGTAATTTTGCCTTCATGAGTTTTCAAATGACAAAACACTTAATGTTCTCAACATTATTGTATTTGAGAAGTCAGTACAAGATGGGAGTTTTGTTCTTTGTGAACATGGGGGCTAATTGTTTTTCCAAGAACAAAGACAAAACTTTTGTAGTTCCACTTTTTGATTTTGTTTTCCAGAGGCCATACTTCTTGGATTTGGTGGTATTTGTACAGAACGAGAACTCTGTACTGTTCCTCTTCACCTTCAGAAAAGAAACCCTCTCTCGAGCAAACTCAAACATTCTCATTATGATTAGAGCATTATGTGGTAGAATATGATGATTGTAGGGGTATCTTGAAAGGCCTGTTGCATTTTCTCAGTGTCCAGTAGTTGAAGAAGTGTTTATGTAACTGCTTTAAAAGTGTGTCCTGTCCAAGCATGCAGATTTTGGGGAATATCAATCAATAAATCAATTGTATTTATTGTAAGCTTACTATGTGCAGGGCACTGTACTAATCAGTGCCTTGATGAGAAGTTCTTTGGCATCCTCCTACATGTCATGTATATTCGTCATCTGCTTTGTGTGTCACAGTATAGGCATACTTGTTTATCATTTACATCAGACCCATCTTGATGACTTCACTGATCCACACTCAACTTCATGAAAAACATCTACTAGGCAATATTGAGGGGAAAGGTCCATTACCTGATTATTGAAGACAGTGTTGGAGATCTAACATGGCCTCGAGAGGAAGAAGCTTGGGCCTGAGAGTCAGCCGACCTGGATTCTAATCCAAGCTCCACCACTTGCCTGTTGTGTGACCTTGGGCAAGTCAACTAACTTTTATGTGCCTCAGTTTCCTCAACTGTAAAATGGGGAGAAGCAGCATGGTTCAGTGGAAAGAGCCCGGGCTTTGGAGTCAGAGGTCATGGGTTCAAATCCCAGCTCCACCAATTATCAGCTGTGTGACTTTGGGCAAGTCGCTTCACTTCTCTGTGCCTCAGTTATCTCATCTGTAAAATCGGGATTCAGACTGTGAGCCCCCCGTGGGACAACCTGATCACCTTGTAACCTCCCCAGCGCTTAGAACATTCAATCATATTTACTGAGCACTTACTTTCATCATCATCATCATCAATCGTATTTATTGAGCGCTTACTTTGTGCAGAGCTCTGTACTAAGCGCTTGGGAAGTACAAGTTGACAGCATTTATATGCTATATATATATAAAACAGTGCTTTGCACATAGTAAGCACTTAATAAATGCCATTATTATTATTATTATTATTATTATTCCTGCTCTCTGTCCTACTTCGTCTGTGAACTCCATGTTGGCCGGGGACTTAATTTCTTTCTACCCCTCTGCTTAGAACAGTGCTTGACACATACTAAGTGCTTAACAAATATAATAATTATAATTATAGTGATCCTTGTCCAACAGGCTGTAGAGTTTCTTGCAGTTGTCTTCATTCTCCAAGCATTTAGCATTTATCCATCTTGGAGAAAGACTGTCTACTTTCTGTTAGAAGTTCTGTCACCGCAAGTGCATTGCAAACCTGTTGCATTTTACTCATGGATGTAGTTTACGGTGGAGCAGACCATCTTTGGAAACATTTTATCCCTACCCCTTTTCCATTTGTTGCTCTTGATTCTTCAGGACACAGATCACATATTTCTGAAGTGTGAGGTACCCCCATTTTTTCTTTTGGGTGGGAGGGGGAGGAAAAGTTGCAGCAATTTTGCCAATCCACAGCCCTCTATGACTACCTTCTAGAAAAGCCATAGCAATCCCTCCTCCCTGATATTCCATTTCCAGAGTCTCTAACCATTAGCTGGGTGTTTGTGGGGATTTACCCTACCAGGGCAGAATCTTCACAGCCCTAATTCTATCCTCTCACAACAACTTCCCACATTCCCTCCCTTACCTTACGTTCCCCACACTCCCTGATACTTACTTCTTTAGATGAATCCATAACAGTGATGATGTAAAAATCTTCAGGGCATCCAATGTCTTCTTAGGATTTTACCTTTTTTTTTGACCGAGAAAGTGCAGAACCAATTGACTTGTCCCTCCAAGGGCCTTTGAAAGAACCCTCCAAAATTAAATTTAAGTTCATATTACTGTAGGATTCAGTCACTAAAAATGATCTTCCCTTACTAAACTGACTACAATAATCATTACGAGCACTGCTGACTGAAATAGTTTTAAACGGGTGTATTAATATAACAAGGTAGCAAAAGCCCCAAACTGTAGAATTTGTTATGAAATTAATCATAGACTGTAGACTAATTCATTATAAAATGTAAACATGATTTTATATATTAAGTATGTATGATATGAATAATATATATGTAGGTATACTTAATGGTATTTTGTAAGTGCTCACTACATGCCAGGCACTGTACTAGACCCTGGAGTAAATACAAAATAATCAGGTTGGACACAGTCTATGTTCCACACAGAACTCACAGTCTTAACATCCATTTTACAGATAAGGTAACTAGGGCACAGAGAAGTTAAGTGACTTGCCCACGGCCACACAGCAGACAAGTGGCAGAGCCGGAATTAGAATCCAGGTCCTCTAACTCCCAAGCTGTGCTCTTTCCACTAGGCCACCCTGCTTCTCTATGTATTTGTATAAGACATATACAATTGTTCCTTTAATTACTGTTCATTATAACAATACAGGAAAGCAAGATAAATTACCGTATTTGTCCAAGATGTCCTATCACCTTGTAGTAATCTTTGCCTTCTTTCCTCTCCCCCTCGTCCCCCTCTCCATCCCCCCGTCTTACCTCCTTCCCTTCCCCACAGCACCTGTATATATGTATATATGGTTGTACATATTTATTACTCTATTTATTTATTTATTTATTTTACTTGTACATTTCTATCCTACTTATTTTATTTTGTTGGTATGTTTGGTTCTGTTCTCTGTCTCCCCCTTTTAGACTGTGAGCCCACTGTTGGGTAGGGACTGTCTCTATATGATGCCAATTTGTACTTCCCAAGCGCTTAGTACAGTGCTCTGCACATAGTAAGCGCTCAATAAATACGATTGATTGATTGATTGATTTGCCCTTCCTCCATTACTCAGTTTTGGCTTTGATTGTTGGGCTTAGATGCCCAACAGCACAGCATAGTATTCAACTAATTCAAGTGGTGAGCAGAGGGGAAAAGGTCAACACAAACCATTGTGAACAATCCTCTTCATGCCTCTTGTCGGTGTTCAAAGGTTTTAATACTGTTAGCGGTAATTGAGACTCCTTTGGGAAAGAGATGAGTCTTCAACCTCATGAGGAGAAGACTTAAAAGCCTCGGGACTTTGACGTTTTCCATCTTGAGTGAAAGGGAAAGACGTAAGGGATAAGAAGTTAATGGAGAGAAAGTGCAGCAAAGATAACAGTTGCTCAATGGTGGCCTTGTTGCTGAAGTGACTTAGGCAAAGCTTCCAGCACACTGTTGTTCTGTTCGCTGTAGCAGGTGCCTTTGTATGATTGCCCTTGCCTCACAGTTGGGATGTGCCGTTCTGTGTAGTCAGGCAGTTTTCCTCTCAGCTGGAGCTAATACCACCCCAAATGAGGAGTCAGCCAAATTTAAGCGAATCTTGACTCAGCCATTTGGAAATCCTGCCTCCAATCTGCACTTTTCCTCCCACACACATTTCACAGAAAACACAGAGTCCCATTCTCTAAGCCAACACAACTCTTGAGAGTAGAACTATCTAGGGGATAACCCTTTTGGGGGGCTTTAGAGCCATATCTTCTCGGTTTGAACACTCACTGCCTTCCTTTCAATCAACTCTTTTACATAAGATCAGCAAATGCATATTTCTGGGAATTTCTGTTCCTTGAGCATGCACTCTTTTTCTCTCTCTACATAAACACACACATACACACACATCCAGAAATATATCACCACACTGCCTTATAAAAATTTACAAATACTGTGAGCTCATTGTGGGCAGGAAATGTGTTTGTTGTTGTACTCTTCCAAGTGCTTAGTACAGTACTTTGTGCACCTTAAGTGCTCAATAAATATGATTGAATGAATTAATGAATTTTTAAACAGCTTTGGAATCTAACGGCAACATCCCATTTTAATGCAGGGCATATATTTATTTTAAAATGATATAATAATAATAATGTTGGTAATTGTTAAGCACTTACTATGGGCCAAGCACTGTTCTAAGTACTGGGGGGATACAAGGTAATCAAGATTGCCCCACGTGGGGCTCACAGTCTTAATCCCCCTTTAACAGATGAGGGAACTGAGGCCCAGAGAAGTGAAGTGACTTGCCCAAAGTCACAGAGCTGACAAGTGTCAGAGCCGGGATTAGAACCCATGACCTCTGACCCCCAAGGCCGCACTCTTTCCACTGAGCCACGCTGCTTCTCTGCTTCATGCTAGACCGTAAGATCCTTTGAGGGAAGGGATTATGCCATTCAGCTCTATTGTATTGTATTTTCCCATTCATTCATTCAATTGTATTTATTGAGTGCTTACTGTGTGCAGAGCACTGTACTAAGCGCTTGGGAAGTACAAGTTTCCAGTCAATCAATCAGCAATCAGTGGTATTTATTGAATGCTTACCATGTATAATACACTGTACTATGTGCTTATGGAGAAAACAATACAATAGAATTAGTAGATTTCGTCCCTGCCCTAAAGGAGCATGAATTCTACACAGATCCATTGCCCTATGCAAGCAGCCATTTCGAGCGTTGCTTTTTAATTTTCTATGCCTTTCTGACTCCATGCTGCCTGACATTATTCTAGACGTCATCTATGTTTACAGACAAGCTTCAGTTGATGGCGACACTTGCTTCAGGCGAACCACTTAGAATTTCATAATAGCTGTACGAATAATGATTAAAAAACTACATATAAATGTTTAACTGGTTTGGGAAATCCAAGGAGTTGGGAGAATGCTCTGAGTCACGGTGAAAAAGACTCCAGGAGCACTTTTTTTCATTGTTATTTTACTCCTTGAGAGTTCAATTTTGATATTTAAACTGTTGAGTTGTTCTGTGTGCTTGTGTTCTGCTTGATTGAGAACTCTTTGAGAGCTGAGATCATGTTTCAGTCATTTCCTGGTAAATTATCTTTCCAGAATAGGCTCTCAAAACACACTTTTCAAGAGAAAGATGATAAGGAAGAGGAGGGTGAGGCTGAGGATGATGACAAAGAAAATGAAGACAAAGAGAAAGGTGAGGGAGAGCTTTCTATTTCTACAGCAGTTGACTTTGCTTTAGACTCTAATTTGAAAGAACTAATAACACATTCGGGAGACTGTATTCCAGATAGACCCACTAGTAGAAACATAGCATTAAAAACTAAGTGATTTCTATCCATTGGCCATACTTTCTCAGCATGGATCTGAAAGTGAGTTCAGAATTTCTCCATTGCTGTCCACTGGCTTAGCAGTCTGAGGAACAAAGCTCACTTATTTCTCATAATGGCACATTCAAGAAAAATGGCCAGGGTTGAAAGGCAGTCTTATTCCTTTTTAAAAAAAGTTGTCATCAAGTAAAGAGCCCTCAGTTCCTGTCTTCTTTTGGTAACACTTTCCTGGAGTTGGACACCCATTTATATAGAGTCCGTTAAAAAAGGTTGGATTTTTTTTTTTGAACCACTTTGCTCAGTTGTAGGGAAGAGCATAAAGCAAAATTATTTTCTTCAATTCTCGCTCTGCTATTCTGCTTTGTATTAATTTATTCTATTCATTGATATTTTTTGCATTTTGTACAGGGACCCACTGTGATTTCTCAGAGGTACAATGGATTACAAAAGTATCAAAACCCAATACTACTTGAGTAGTGGGGAATAGGAGAGGAAGTGAGTATTTAAGGGCTGAGACAAAGGTGAAGAGAAAGTGATTAATGGAAAACCAACAAGAAAAAGAGGTATCGAAAGATGATTAGTTAATCAACTACCACAGAAAAGGGGAAGAAAATTCCATAACCAAAGACTATATATATTCAATTTCCCAATCCCTGGGAAGTTTTCCGTAAGTGATGTTTCTATTGTTATAATTACTACCATTATTATTATATGCATTATTATTATATTTGTTAGGTGCTTACTAATCTGTATCTCCAGCTCTGATCTCTCTCCTGATCTGCAGCCTCACACTTCCTTCTACCTTTAAGAAATCTCTACTTGGATGTCCCCGGGCCCCTCAAATTTAACGTATCTGAAGCACAACTCCTTATCTTCGCACAAATACCCTGTCCTCCCTCTGATTTTCCCATCCCTGTAGACAGCACTACCATCTCTAACCAACACTAGAGAAGCAGTACGGTCTAGTGGATAGAACATAGAACTGGGAGTCAAAGGCCCTGGGTTCTAATCCTGACTCCGCTATTTGTCTGTGGCGTGACCCTGTGCCAATCATTCAACTTCTCTGTGCCTCGGTTACCTCATCTGTAAAATGGGGATTAAGTCTATGAGCCCCACATGGGACAGGGACTGTGTTCAACCTGATTACCTTGTATTTACCTCAGTGCTTCAAACACTGTCTGGTACATAGTAAGTGCTTAACAGATACCATAAAAATGCTTAGTACAGTGCTCTGCACACAATAAGTGCTTAATAAATATGATTGATTCATTGGTTAATTGATATGCAAGAGAGGAGACCCAAAATATTCTACTGCGTTGGATGGAAATGGGCACATAGCTATTGTCCTATCTATTGTCCTATGTGGGACAACTTGATTACCTTAGAGAAGCAGCATGGCTCAATGGAAAGAGCACAGGCTTGGGAGTCAGAGGTCATGGGTTCAAATCCCTGCTCCACCAATTGTCAGCTGTGTGACTTTGGGCAAGTCCCTTAACTTCTCTGTGCCTCAGTTACCTCATCTGTAAAATGGGGATTAAGTATGTGAGCCCCACGTGGGATAACCTGATCACCTTATATCTTTCCCAGTGTTTAGAACAGTGCTTTGCACATAGTAAGCACTTAACAAATGCCATCACTATTATTATTATGGTATGTACCCCAGCGCTAAGAGCAGTGCATGGCACATAGTAAGCATTTAACAAGTACCATTATTATCATTATTATGTAATAATGACCAATTTGTGGTCAATCATTCAATCAGTCAATAGCATTTACTGAGCGTCTTCTCTGTGCCGAGGATTGCACAAAGCACTTGAAAGACTACCTTAGAATTAGGCTCAGTGGAAAGAGCACAGGCTCTGGAGTCATAGGTTCGAATCCCAACTCAGCCAGTTGTCAGCTGTGTGATTCTGGGTGAGTCACCTAACTTCTCTGTGCCTCAGTTCCCTCATCTGTAACATGGGGATGAAGACTGTGAGCCCCCCGTGGGACAACCTGATCACCTTATAACCTCTCCAGCACTTAGAACAGTGCTTTGTACATAGTAAGCACTTAACAAATGCTATTATTATTATTATTATTATTACATACGTTCTCTACCCCAAGGAGCTTACAGTCTAGGGAGCCGGGGAGAGAAACCTGAATGCATTACAGATCTTGTGACTCGGCTCTCAGGAACCATCTCTATATGTTGACAACTTGTACTTCCCAAGCGCTTAGTACAGTGCTTGGCACACAGTAAGCGCTCAATAAATATGATTGAATGAATGAATGCTAAATGGAAGCAGAAATGTTAGCTCCATTGAGTAATGTTTCAAACAAACTTTTCTAAGAACAGGTGTCTTATACTCAAACATATCAACTGCCCTCATGTCCTGTATGCTAGCACATCTTGACATTGTTATTATCACTTCTTCATGACTACCCTCCTAGCATAAAGATGCCTTTTATAGTTCACAAATACAGGTGGTATACAACCAAATGAATTTTTATAGGAAATTATCATATCACATTAACCACAAACAGTGGATTTCTTCCCACTCTTATCTGGTAGAAATGGGTATTTTCAGTCATTTCCACCGTTAATCTCCTAGTGCTTGCATAGTGTGTCACGTTTGGAAATCCCCGCTCCTGGCACCAGAGGATTAAGTGCACAATTACCAGTGACACTTATCTCATAGACTTTTAGGGTGAAAGATATAAAACTGTACATTGAGACCGTATTTTATGTTCTCCTCCACTGTATTGCATCTTTCCTTACTGCCAAACTAAATGTTAATATAGTACTCCTTGCCTTGTGGAATTAAGAAACTTTATTAAATGACAACCAAAAAAGAAATCTCCTTTTTTTTTTTTTTCTAGAGTTGAATTTTTACTAATTTCCCAATGACAGAAGCTGACACTTTGTCAGTTCTTCCTTGGGGCTGGTCATACATATTCGTTTTTTTTTCCCCTTTGAATTTCTTTTTATTCATCGAAAAACACTCGAGAAGTTACAGATCTTAAATTGTACTCATTAAGGTTGCACAGAGAGGAGTAGGAAATGCATTGTGAAATCACTCAACATTACCTTGCAGAAGGATGAGAAAGCAACGATACAGAAATAGGAACTATTTTTCAAATGAACCCCAGAAAGTCGGTATCCCAGAGCCCAGGATTTGGTCACAAAGTTCATAGTCAGTCAGTTGATTGCATTTTGAGTGCTTACTGTTTGCACAACACTGTATTAAGCACTTTGGAGAGTACAATATAACAATATAACTGACATTCTCTGCCCGCAATGAGCTTACAAAGTGCTTGGAAAAGATGGGTCCTTGCAGAGCTATTTTAAGGAACCTCAATAGCGTGGAAAGAGCCCATAAATTTCACTGGTCTTGAGACCTGTCAACCGGTGTCACCTCTGCTTAACCCAAAGAAACCATCCTGTTGCCATCCCCTCCCCACAGCACCTGTATATATGTTTGTACAAATTTATTACTCTATTTTACTTGTACATATTTACTATTCCATTTATTTTGTTAATGATGTACATTTAGCTTCAATTCTATTTGTTCTGACCACTTGACACCTGGCCACATGTTTTGTTTTGTTGTCTGTCTCCCCCTTCTAAACTGCGAACCCGTTGTTGGGTAGGGACAGTCTCTATATGTTGCCGACTTGTATTTCCCAAGCGCTTAGTACAGTGCTCCGCACACAGTAAGTGCACAATAAATACGATTGAATGAATGAATGAACCAGTCAGAAGGCAGAAATGGGAGATGTTTGCATTTAGTGTATTAGGAGGCAGGTTAAGAAATCTAGCAGTGAAATATCCGGAGTGAGTTTTGCTACCAAAATTTATTATGTCATCAATTTACAATATCCATTACTTCTCATATGTCTTGAGTTTAGCAACTAATCACAGTTTTGCACCAACCCTTTCCATTTCAACTCACTGTTTTTAAAGGACCTTTAAAGAACTGTCTTCCTTTCCTTGATATCTTGACCTAATACTCGCAAGCTACCCAGCACCATCTCGCAAATGTCACCTTGTTCACTGAAATTGCTCAAGAAATCAAAGAGTTCGCTGGAAATGGCAAGAGGTACATAGTCTGATGAAGATTGTCTTTATAGGTAAGCCATCACTGTGAAGTACTTTCAATCCTACAACTGTCTTGGGCCATATTTGAAGCAGAATTCAAGAAATAGATTACATATCCTATTGCAAAGCCCTAGAGCTATCCAGACCCTCATCGCAATACTTTTTCTATGTATGGAAACTACAATTTGCAGAAACTCTGAGTTCATTTCATTTTCTTTGTCCCTTGTAGATTGCCAAGGGAGTCCCAGAGTCATAGTAATTATTACTGTGAACCAGAATAGGCAAGAAAATATACTATCCTTACTGTAAAAGGAGTTCAAGCCCATCTACTCGCAGTATCAGCTCTCTTTAGACTGTAAGCTCCTCTAGACTGTAAGCTCATTGTGGCTGGTTATGTGTCTGTTTATTGTTCTATTGTACTCTCCTAAGTGCTTAGTACAGTGCTCTGCACATAGTGCTAAATAAATGACAATGATTTGAATTGAGTGATTACTAAAAAAAAGTGTACCATGATTGCAGCAAATACCAATAAAAGGGTCCAGTCCTTTTAAACCAACAACAGTTGAAATGTGACAATTCTGAGAACAAACATCTGTATATTGTGCCTCAGTATGTAATACCAAGGAATAAAAAGTACTTATTTGGTGTTTTTAGTTTTATGCCAAAATCTACATTTGGCAGAGGGATGGGTGGAGCAGAGGAAGTTATACAGACATCTAAATGTTTTCCTGTACAGCGACATTATAACAAACCTCTAGGAAAGACCAAAGTTCAATCACTCCATCTTATCCTTTGAGCACGTCCTGTGGGCAAAGCACTGTACTAAATAATAATAATGACGATGGCATTTAAGCGCTTACTATGTGCAAAGCACTGTTCTAAGCACTGGGGGGGATACAAGGTGATCAGGTTGTCCCACGTGGGGCTCACAGTCTTTATCCCCATTTTACAGATGAGGTAACTGAGGCACAAAGAAGTGAAGTGACTTGCCCAAAGTCACACAGCTGACAATTGGTGGAGCCAGGATTTGAACCCATGACCTCTGACTCCAAAGCCCGTGCTCTTTCCACTGAGCCACGTTGCTTCTCTAAATGCTTGGAGAGCAAAGTGTAACAATATTAATGGACACAATCCCTGCTCATGACGAGTTTAGCCAATGGTATTGAGGTATAATAATGATGAGAGAAGGGATGGATTATTACAGTAATGGTACATGTGATACTTGTTAAGCGCTTACTTTGTGCCCAGCCCTGTATGCTGGAGTTGATACTAGGTAATCAGGCTGGACATAATCATTATAGCTCAAGGAGCTCACAGTCTAAGTATGTGGGAGAACAGATATTTAATCCCCATTTTACTGAGGCATAGAGAAGTTAAGTGGTTTGTCCAAGTTCACGGGGCAGACAAGTATGGAGGCAGAATTAGAATCCAGATCCTCTGACTCCAAAAACCACTATTTTTAGTTAACATGTACATTGTATCTGCTCTTCCAAATTCCCCAATGTAAAATCAGTCTCATCCTTAGTATCAAGTCCTGTGAGGGCTTATCTATAATTGAAACCCCTCATTAGAAGCAAGAGGGTGGGCAATTCAATTAGCAAATGTCCTTTAATCACCATGACAACTATTTGGTTAGGAGAAGAATCTTGGGAGATGTCTATTGACAATTTGTTTTTGGTCTGCTCCCTTCTAATCTTGCCTCTCTCAGCTTAACTCACTTGAGTGAGAGGAGAATGACTGAGTTAATTGGGCCAAGAAAATTAGGCTCCTTGGGAAAAAGGACCTATGGAACATAGAGGATGACTATATAAGAACAGTCTTTCTTTTTGTTATTTCCACTAAGCTAAAATTAAGGGAGTCCTTAAGGACCTCCTGCTGCAACTTCCAATCAACGAACTGTCCATTTTATTTCATCTTGTCTGAGGATATAACTGTTTCTTGTAATCAACATTAGACCAATTTCTCTGTTTCAGAGTTGATTTCATGAGAAAGAGGAAATAAATGGAGACAATCTGATTGACAAGTAGGTGACAAGTACATAGAGAAATGGCAAGGTCTAGTGGAAAGAGCATGGGTCTGAGAATCAGGGGACAGAGAAGCAGCATGACTCAGTGGAAAGAGCACGGGTTTTGGAGTCAGGGGTCATGGGTTCGAATCCCAGCTCTGCCAATTGTCAGCTGTGTGACGTTGGGCAAGTCACTTCACTTCAATGTGCCTCAGTTACCTCATCTGTAAAATGGGGATTAAGACTTTGAGCCTGCCGTGGGACACCCTGATCACCTTGTAACCTCCCCAGCGCTTCAAACAGTGCTTTGCACATAATAAGTGCTTAATAAATGCCATTATTATTAAGTTGGACTACAGTGTTAAAGCAAACAGGAAATATCACAATGAGAACAGCCAGCGTAGCAGGTTTGCGGGAAGTGGGATAAAGGAGGCCTTGGAACAGAGGGTAAAAATGAAGGAGATGAGAAGGGAGGAGAGGGAGGCACATTGAACTATAAAAGATTCGCAACAGCTTCTCATCTTTTCTCAGATTTCAGCCGACTCAGAGATTCCAGTTATATTCCATCAGTGCCTCCCCCTGCCTCCGGGGAACAATTTCCACCTGGGAAGAACGAGGCTAAATAGTGTCGAAAAATGGGCCGTGAGGATGTCTGAATAAGACATCTTCTCGTGTAACTGAATCATTATCCCCAATGAATTCACCACTCTCTCCTTTGTTAATGCTCTCGTGATTATCTTCCAAACATTATTAACTGACCTGGGCAATTTTATTCGGTAATTTGACTTTTTAAGACCTGCAAAAATCTTCTCCCCTTTTCATTTCTGAATTAGATTTGCTCCTATCTCTGATTCTCTCTCAATTCTCTTCACTATTTGTCCAAGATCTTAAAAATCCCATTCTCCTCTCCCTCCATCCCCCATAATCTTTGGCATTTCACGAATGGGAATAATGTTTCAAACAACAAGTAAATCCCTGACTTTCCCATCTCTGTTGACGGCACTACCATCCTTCCCGTCTCACAAGCCCGCAACCTTGGTGTCATCCTCGACTCCGCTCTCTCATTCACCCCTCACATCCAAGCCGTCACCAAAACCTGCCGGTCTCAGCTCCGCAACATTGCCAAGATCCGCCCTTTCCTCTCCATCCAAACCGCTACCCTGCTAATTCAAGCTCTCATCCTATCCCGTCTGGACTACTGCACTAGCCTTCTCTCTGATCTCCCATCCTCGTGTCTCTCTCCACTTCAATCCATACTTCATGCTGCTGCCCGGATTATCTTTGTCCAGAAACGCTCTGGACATATTACTCCCCTCCTCAAAAACCTCCAATGGCTACCGATCAACCTGCGCATCAAGCAGAAACTCCTCACCCTGGGCTTCAAGGCTCTCCATCACCTCGCCCCCTCCTACCTCACCTCCCTTCTCTCCTTCTACTGCCCAGCCCGCACCCTCCGCTCCTCCACCACTAATCTCCTCACTGTACCTCGCTCTCGCCTGTCCCGCCATCGACCCCTGGCCCACGTCATCCCCCGGGCCTGGAATGCCCTCCCTCTGCCCATCCGCCGCGCTAGCTCTCTTCCTCCCTTCAAGGCCCTGCTGAGAGCTCACCTCCTCCAGGAGGCCTTCCCAGACTGAGCCCCTTCTTTCCTCTCCCCCTCGTCCCCCTCTCCATCCTCCCGTCTTACCTCCTTCCCTTCCCCACAGCACCTGTATATATGTATATATGGTTGTACATATTTATTACTCTATTTATCTATTTATTTATTTATTTTACTTGTACATTTCTATCCTACTTATTTTATTTTGTTGGTATGTTTGGTTCTGTTCTCTGTCTCCCCCTTTTAGACTGTGAGCCCACTGTTGGGTAGGGACTGTCTCTATGTGATGCCAATTTGTACTTCCCAAGCGCTTAGTACAGTGCTCTGCACATAGTAAGCGCTCAATAAATACGATTGATTGATTGATTGATTAAATCCACTTGGATAAATACCCATTTTCTTCTGCAACTTACACAAAAATCACTTTTATGCATGGCAAATTCTCTTTGTGGAGAGTGCTGAAGAAAATGGGCTGTCAGTAACCTTCAGCAAAGATTTGTTTTTTAAATGAAATCTTCTAGAAATATAAGCTATTTTGATTAAAAGTCTCACTAAGAAATTGCTTAGCCAAACTGGAATGTCTCTGAAGTTGAGTTTATTTTTTTCAGAGGACGATAAACTCCAGTGGGAAAAATAGCACCTTGGCAACCGATGAGATCTTTCTGTTTACACAAATCATTATTCTGGGGCTTAAACATTAATATTTTTTATTTGTATCTTATTTCCAACTCATCACATGTGTCATTTTTACTGCACTATCTATATGTTAATCATTTAAGTTCATTTACAGGACTCCATTCATTTATTCTGACAGACTATTCATCATTCTTTATATTGCTTTTCAGAGGACCTTTGACAAGTGTCCAGCTGCATATTCTGTTCTGTTGAAATATGCGTTCAAAGGTTTTCCTCAATATACTCCAGCCTTCTTCTGCAATTCAGCTTGACTATTTCCATCTTCTGTCCCCTGTTGCTAGAATTGATCTCCTGTTCCTTTCTCTGACCCCAAATGTCATGGTCATAGAGTTCAGTAGCTTTGCAGTTCACTTGCCCTCCTTTCAGCCTCCTTCCCTGCCTCTTTTGTTCAAGGGTGGCTAAGATGATGTTGTCTTTCAAATTCAGAGTGTTCCTTAATTTCATGGTGGTTCCAGGAGACACTCAATGTACCTTAATTTGGTAGGAATAAGTATTCATATTGACTAAAAGAAGGAGAGGGAGAGGGAAGAGATCTGCTATTATCCCAATGGAAAAAGCACTGCTTTGGAATCAGAAGACCTGAGTTCTAATCCTTGTTTTGTCTGTAGTTGGCTATCATGGCTGAAAAGTTCATGTGCCCTTTAGTGCAATGTGTTTTCCAATGAAGCAGCATGGCCTAATGGATACAGCACCAGCCTGGAAGTCAGAGGGACCTGGGTTCTAATCCTGGCTCTGCTACTTGTTTGCTGTGAGACCTTGGGCAAGTCGCTTCATTTCTCTGGGCCTCGGTTCCTTCATCTGTAAAACGGGGGTTAAGATTGTGAACCTTGTGAGGAACATGGACTGGGTACATCTCAGCTTGAATCTAGTCATGCGCTTAGTACAGTGCCTGGCACATGGTAAGCGCTTAACAAATACTACTAAAAAAATGTGTTGCAGCCCTGTCTGCACCTCATTGCATTCCTGTTACCCCAAAGAAAACATGACTGGCCAAGGATGAGAGAAGGCAACTTGTACTTCTCAAGCACTTAGTACAGTGCTCTGCACACAGTAAGTGCTCAATAAATACAATTGAATGAGTGGTCCTATAGAAGCCACTAGCATCGGAGCCCTCTCCTCTGAGCAGATTCATGTGTGTTTTGGTAGACAATACTTTAATAGTATTAACATTAGCTATACTGTCTTGCCACCTGAAGAATTCTTTTCCATCTGGATCTGCAAAAATATCCAGAAACTAAAAAATCTAAAGGACTCGTCTGAGACTTTAGGTGATTCTGCCCTGTTTAATCCTGGGGAAGAAGGAACAGATTTCAATTTCAGAGCAGTAAAAACCCGACTATCTAAATACTGTTATCTGACTCAGCAGGTATTCCATCAGAGTGTATTGTCTCCCCCGATAATGGGATTTGTTAAGGGTTTAGAATTTAACAAGCACTGCTCTAAGTGCTGGGTTAGAAACAAACTAATCAGTCCCTGTCCTATGTGGAGCTCACAGTTTCCTCATCTGTAATAATAATAATAATAATAATAATAATAATAATAATAATAATAATAGTATTTGTAAGCACTCACTGTATGCCTAGCACTGTTCTAAACCTTGAAGTAGATACAAGGTAATCAGGTTGTTTCACATGGGGCTCACAGTCTTAATCTCCATTTTACAGGCGAGGTCACTGAGGCACAGAGAAATGAAGGGACTTGCCCAAGGTCACACAGCAGACACATGGCAGAGCCAGGATTAGAACCCACATGCTACGACTCCCAAGCCCCTGCTGGGGATTAAGACTGTGAGCACAGTGTGGAATAAGGACTGTGTCCAACCCACTTTGCTTGTATCCCCCAGTGCTTAGTACAGTGTCTGGCACATATGAAGTGCCTAAGAAATATTATTATTATTACAATTATTATTATTATTATTAATCCCCATTTTACAGATGAGGTAAATGAGGCACAGAGAAGTTAAGGGACTTGTCCAAGGTCACACAACAGACAAGTGATGGGGCAAGGATTATAACCCATATCCTTCTGACTCCTGAGGCTGTGCTTTATCCACTAGGCCCACTACTTCTCATTAGCTCCCCAAGTCCTGCTTTATTTCTGTTGCATATCAATCAATGGTGTTTACTGAGTGCTTGATGTGTGCAGAGCACTGTACTAAGTGCTTGCACTGTACTGAGGAATCACCCTGAGCTCCCAGTTCTGAAGAAAGGTACTACTCAGTCAACACAGCAGACACCAATACTGATACCAATCAATCCATTAATGATATTTATTGAGCATTTACTGTATGAAGAGCACTGTACTAAGTGCTTGCACTTTACTGAGGAATCACCCTGAGCTCTCAGTTAAGCAGAAAGGTACTACTCAATCAACACAGCTGACACCAATACTGATACCAATCAATCAATCCATTAATGATATTTATTGAGCATTAATTGTATGAAGAGCACTGTACTAAGTGCTTGCACTGTACTGAGGAATCACCCTGAGCTCTCAGTTCAGCAGAAAGGTACTACTCAATCAACACAACAGACACCAATACTGATACCAATCAATCAATCCATTTATGATATTTATTGAGCATTTACTGTACGAAGAGCACTGTACTAAGTGCTTGCACTGTACTGAGGAATCACCCTGAGCTCCCAGTTCTGCAGAAAGGTACTACTCAATCAACACAGCTGACACCAATACTGATACCAATCAATCAATCCATTTATGATATTTATTGAGCATTTACTGTATGAAGAGCACTGTACTAAGTGCTTGCACTTTACTGAGGAATCACGCTGAGCTCTCAGTTCAGCAGAAAGGTACTACTCAGTCAACACAGCTGACACTGATACTGATACCAATCAATCAATCCATTAATGATATTTATTGGGCATTTACTGTATGAAGAGCACTGTACTCAGTGCTTAGGAGAGTGCCTATAATAGATCAATCAATGCTGTACTACACCTATGTACGTATTCAAAATTTATATTAATATCTGTCTCCACCCCTGGACTGTAAGCTCATTGTGGGCAGGGAAACGCATCTACCAACTCTGTTATACGGTTCCCTCCCAAGAATTTAGTACAATGCTCTGCTCCAAGTGAACACTCAATAAGAATGATTGATTGATTGAGCAATTACCAAGCACAGAGTATTGTACTAACGGCTTGGGGAAAGGCCAAACAACAGAGATGTTAGATGTGATCCCAACCCACAAGGAGCTTACAGTCTACAGATATTAACTTGGATTTTGTTTTCAAGTTACGGAGTTAAACGAGATTGGGATGGTACCCGGGAGAAATAACCAAGACCCATCTTTGCCAGTTCCCCAAAATAGCCTCATCAGTTTGAATCATTGACTTTGACTATCACTTTAAATATCACCACCATACATCGCTGGTTTCCTTTTGAGCATTTTTTCCATCCCACTGGACCGAAGAATCTATCTTCGGTTCCAGCGACTGAGAACTTCACTTTTATTTTATGATTCATCCTGTGAACAAAGGCAACAAATTCTATTATTACCCTCCAGATTTGCTCTATAAAATTCACTCCAATTGCATTAAAGGAAGTTTTAAAAATTAAGCATGATTGTAGTATGTTAGTCAGATAATTAGTACTTTCTGAATCTATTCATCAGAGCAAACCACCTCGAATTCTTAGTCCCATCTGATCTCGGAGGTAGGTAAAAAGCGAGTCTACAAAAGGCAGCTAATCGTTCTTTAAAAAAAAAAAAAACTTTTGGCATTTAATGTTCGTGAAAAACGGAGTAGCTATTAATATGACTGTAATTTTCAATTCCAAAAGAATTCCATCACAATTTAACACAGATTAATGTCCAATTGCTTTTAAATGTTTCTATATCTTTCTTTAAATGCTCAAGCTGCTGGGTCTCAAAACGATGAATTTTTCTTTAGTTAAGAAGGCAGGTCAAGGAACATTTTAAGGCACAAGGCAGAGACGGATCGTTTAAAAATCGCTACTTTGTAACGGGGCAGGATAACATTTAGAATGTCTACGACAGGTCTAATTGACAATCAGCTGATAGCGGTGACGTTAGATTCTCTGGACCAGCTACTGAGGATGACTTGATTGTGAAATTCAGTTGCGGATGACCGCTCTCCAGCGAACTGGACCGATTCCATGATGCCGGTCCACTAGGCGGAATCTTCAGGGACAAGAACTGTCAAAGATGGCATTCCATTTGACTTTATTTGGAGGTCAGATTGTTGGGAAGGGAGGGAGAGGGCAAAGAAGTGAGATCTCTACCCCACAGGAAAATGCAAAAAGCCCAACACATTGGATAGATTTCCTGGGAGTCAGAAGGACCTGGGTTCTAATCCTGCTCCACCACATATCTGCTGTGTGATGTTGGGCAAGTCACTTATCTTCTTTGTGTCCCACTTACCTCATCTGAATAATGGGGATTAAGACTGTAAATCCTGTGTGGGACAGGGATTGTGTCCAACCTGATTACCTGTTCCTACCCAAGCGCTTAGTACAGTACTTGACACATAGTAATCACTTAACAAGTACCATTATTTTATTATCATTATTAACATTATTTTTATTAGGAGCTATCCTGACTCCTCATGGGGAAGGGGAGGACCAATAGGGAAACTCAGTTGCATAAAGGCCATTAACGCTCTAACTCCAGTTTCCAGGAAATGGGTGGAAATCTCATTTTGCCAAAGATCTGTATTATGCTCAGTGGCATCAAAGTGGCCTTAACAATTAATTAAAAGGGCTGGGCACCGAAGCAAGGTGGACCATTAATCGCCCATTGTCTTCTAGAATGAAGTGTTAAAAAATAGGAGCAAAGAAACATACAGTAATTGGAATGAAAGTGAAGCTACCATTTAAGAGAAAGTGATCTTTTAAAGGTAGAAATACAATCCAGTAATCTCTCCAAGTCCTAATTGCTGAATAGAAATCTTACCAAGTGGAAAACTTGAGTGACTGAAATGTGTTGACAATTCAGAGTAGGTTTTTTTTGTTTGTTCTTTCATTCTTTGAGGATTTCTCTCCCTTTTACATCTATCCCACTCAAATACACCCTAGCTCTATTATTTTACCCACTCTTTAATCCACAGCTACTTCATAAAGTGGGCATTAGCTTATTGGCCAGTTGAAACCCAACCTGGTAAGGAAACTGGACATCTCCGATTGTGACGTAGCAGTACTCTCGGTTGCAAATAAACACATTTCCCAGTCATATGTTCAAAGTTAGATTTTTCTAAATGCAAATCCAATAAACTCCGCGGTCAACGGGACAGCTGCGAGAGTGATTCATGTCGAATTAGACTTTTCTTTCCTTCTTTAAATAGGTTTGTTTCTAAATCCCAATACCAGAAATCTAGAAATACTTAAGCAGATGATGCAGTTTGAACGTTTTCCCCATTCCAAAACTCAGCAATGGCATTAGCGATGTTCTCCTTTAGATGGGGTAGCTGGCTGACAGACTAGCCACAATATAAAACTAAGAAATGGCTAAATTCTCTCACCCTTCCTCTCCCTCCCATCCCACACTGCCCTGTTGCATTCTCTGACCATGAATAATGACATGGTGACAGTAATTCAGTGGACAATAATTGAGCCAGGGCCTGGACCCCAGACCTGTGTTCTAACCCAGTTTCTGCCACTTTTCTGCTGTGTGACCTTGGGCAAGTCACTTAACTTCTCTATTGCCTTATCTGCAAAATGGACCAACACTGTGAGCCCCATGTGGGACACAGACTGTGTCCAACCTTGTATCTAACCCAGTGCTTAGAACAGTGCCTGGCACATGGTGAGCACTGAACAAATACCATATTTTTTTAAAAAAAGCTGGGATTTTTGATAGTGTGGGTTCTTCATCTTAAACTCCATGAAAAAGGTCTTAAAGTTGCAGGAAATCCCTTCCTTGTTACTACCATTCCTAGGAGGGGTTGTAATGCCAGGTCCGCCCCTTATCAGCTGTGTGACCTTGGGTGAATTACTTCACTTCTCTGAGCCTCAGTTCCCTCATCTGCAAAATGGGCATTTGATACCTGCTCTCCCCATGTTCTTAAATTCTTCGGAGGAGCCCTCCATTTCTCAAACGAACCCAGCCTCTTTCAGGACAGACTGACAAATGTGTTCAAGACTTGTGAAAGCAAGGCAAATGGTATGACCTTCTCGAATACAGGAACCAACACCTGGATGCTGAACTGGATTCTAAAACAAAGCTCCAAGAGCAGAAGAATGGTTCGTTGAGCGCTTACTATGTGCCAGTCACTGTATTAAGCACTGGGGAAGATACAAACAAATCAGATTGGTCAAAGTGCTTGTCCCACATGGGACTCACAGTCTTAATCTCCATTTTGCAGATGAGATGACTGAGACGCAGAGAAGTTAAATGTCTTGTCCAAGGACAAGTGGCGGAACAGGAATTAGAACCTAGGTCCTTTTGACACTCAGTCCCGTGCTCTGTCCACTGATCACGCTGCTTCTCAGTTTTCCCCATCAAGTATGGGAGATGCAGGAAGTGTATTCCACCTGCTAATTATTTATGTAGAAATGGTCATTACCTCTGCAGGTTTTTCAAATATCAAATGTTGATCCATTCTTAGCCAGTAATTGACCTCCCACCTTCTTTCTAGAAGAAAACAGAGTGCCTAATTGTTCGATGGTCCTTCTAATTATTATTCTTTTCTCATTTTTCTTTGTTCTTACCCTCATGAATTCTATTCCTAAGCAGTTTCTTATAATAGACTGGACTTTGGTTAGCTCTGCTCTCAAAATGAACTCAGATGCTGTTCTCTTTTTCTAATTGGCATAATTTGGTTCCTAATTGGCTGACATATTTGTTTATTAGCACATGAAAACTCAAGAGCCTGAATGAGTTTTTATGGATATTTAAGGGCCAGTAATGTGAGGGCTCCAAAGCAGAACTTTATAGACCATTTTGACCAACGGATTCCCATAACTGTGTTTCCCCTGGGGCAGATGGAAACCGGAGGGATTCAATAAGCTAGAATGTATCTTCCCAGGGGCTGATAGGACCCAAGAGATCAGGCCATGCTCCTTTGTCTTAAACCAAAGACTCAATTTGTCTCTGGTAACTGGAGAATGATGCTCAATAACTGGGACATCGCTCTCTCACATACACACCCCTGCCAACCCGTATGATTTTCCACACCTTTTCTGATGAACCTAGCGACTATCCACTGTTTCACTTTCCAACACCTCTTCCCAGATTGTTCTGCTCTCCCCTTTTGCCTACTCCTGGAAGCATGGCTAGAGGGGGAAAAAATGGTAGATATTGAAATGTAAGACTATGGATTCCAGTTCCAGCTCTGTCTTTACCCTGCTGTGTGACTCTAAGCAAGTCCCCATAATAGTAATTAATAATTATGATGTTTGTTAAGCGTTTACTATGTGCCAGACACTGTATTAAGTGCTGGGATGGATACAGGCAAATCCAGTTAGACAGTCCGTCTCACATGGGGCTCACAGTCTCAATCTCCATTTTACAGATGAGGTAACTGAGGGCCAAGGAAGTGAAGTGAATTGCCAAAGGTCACACGGCAGACAAGTGACATAGCTGGGATTAGAACCCATGAACTTCTCACTCCCACACCCGTGCTCAGCCACTATGCCATGCTACTTCCAAACTCTCTGAGCCTCAGTTTCCTCATCTGGAATATGGTAATGATAATAGTAGTATTTGTTAAGCACTTTCTTTGTGCCAAGCACTGTTCTAAGTGCTGGGGTAGATAGTAGGTAATCAGGTTGGACACATTTCCTGTCCCACGTGGGACTCACAGTCTTCAGCCCCATTTTACGGTTGAGTTAACTGAGGCCCAGAGAAGTTAAGTGAGTTATCCAGGTTTACACCACAGAACAATTGTAGATCTGGGATTAGAACCTAGGCCCTTCTGATTCCCAGGGTTGTGCTCTATCCACCAGGCCACACTGCAATAAAAATAGCTGCCTCTATCTACACCATGGCATATCGTAAGGACATGAGATAATCTATAGTTAAAAGTACTTTGAAAAAGTAAGAACTCTATGTAAATTCAAGATATTGAGGGCTCATCTTCTCATTCTTTCATTGCTTGTCTTCCCCTTTAAACCCTTCTAGTTTGACCAATTTCTACTCCTTTTCTGTGTTTCTTGTTTTCCTGTGAATTTCCTGCTTTTTATTCTGCTTTTCCCCTTTGTTCTACATTCCAACCCCGGGCTCATATTTTCTTCTGTTCTTTTGTTTCATGTTTCCGTCTGCCCAGAAGTGCTCTTTCCTGTCCTCCTTATCTTGAGCATGTTTCTTCCTCCTCACACTTCACATTAGAGTCTTAGACAATGTCTGGCCTACTTATTGCACCTCACTTTCATCTCCCTCGCTACTGACTCCTTGTTTGTGCCCTCTCTCCTGTCTGGAACTCCCTTCTGCTTCAAATCTGACAGACCATCACTCTTCCTAGTTTCAAATCCCTACTAAAATTACAACTCATCCAGGAAACCTTCACTAACTAATGTTTTGTCGCCCTGTCCTATTCTCCCTTGCTTACAGCATCACCTGAACTCTTCACTCTTCACTCTACTCTGAACTCTTAGGCTGTCCTCTCTCCCTAGCTCACTCCACTCAACAACATTTTGTTGCTTCTCCTACATGTGATTTACTTTACTCTCTGACTCCCATCATGGATTGCAAGCCACCTGTGGGCAGGATTTTTTCATACCATTGTCCTCTCCCACATGCTTAGTGTTCTGGGCAGACTACGTGTTCAGTGAATACCAATCAATAAATCCCTCTAATAATAATAGTGGTACTTTTTAAATGTTTACTATGTGCCAAGCACTGTTCTAGGCGCTGGGGTAGATACAAGGTAATCAGGTTGTCCCACGTGGGTTTCTCAGTCTTAACCCCCATTTTACAGATGAGGTAACTGAGGCACAGAGAAGTGAAGTGACTTGCCCAAAGTCACACAGCTGACAAGTGGCAGAGCCAGGATTAGAACCCATGACCTCTGACTCACAAGCCCAGGCTCTTTCCACTGTCACACTGCTTCTCTAGACTGTAGTCTAGACTCTAGACTGCAAGATCTCTGTGGATAGGGAATGTATCTACCAACTCTCTTAGATGGTTGTTTTTTACTCTCCCAAGCACTTAGTACAGTGCTCTGTATGCACTAAGTACTAAATAAACACGATAGGTTGATTCATCAGTGGTTTTCATTGTGTGCAAACCTCTGTGCCCACAGCTTGAGAGAGTACAACACAACAGAGTTGATTGAAACGTTCCCTGCCCACAAAGAGTTTGCAGTCTAGAGGGGGAGTTGATTGAATGACCGAAGATAGGAAGTGACACCCAAGTGGCTCATGGAGAGATTTCCCCCTTTATTCTCCCACTTCCTTGAAATGCTTTTTTTAGTACATGGTGTCTCCACAATCAATCCAACAAGCTATCGTTATCCTTTATTAAGAACCTTCTAAGCGCAGAGTACTTCATTTTTTCACTCGTATTTATTGAGCACTTACCCTGTGCAGAGCACTGTACTAAGCACTTGGGAAAGTATAACACAACAATAAACAGTGACATTACCTGCCCAGAACGAGCTTACTTGGGAGAGAACAACGGAAATGAGTATGAGTCCATCATATAATCCCTCTTCTGAACCCACATCCTTCAGTAAGCCTCCCTCCAAAATAATAAGTTATAATGATAATGATGGTATCTGTTAAGCACTTAATACGTGTCAAGCCCCATTCTCAGCACTTGGGTAGATAAAAGCTAAACAGTTTGGACTCTGTCCCTGTCCCTAATGGGGCTCCTGGTCTAAATCCCCATTTTACAGAGGAGGTAGCTGAAGCACAGAGAAGCAGAGTGACTTGCCCACGGTCACACAGCAGACTGGCAGATGCAGCACTAGAACCCAGGTCCTTCTGACTTCCAGCCCCATGCTTTATCCATTAGGCCATGCTGCTTCACAAAAAATCATAATAATGACGGCGTTTATGAAGCGCTTATTATGTGCAAACCACTGTTCTAAGCACTGGGGAGATTACAAGGTGATCAGGTTGTTCCTCGGGGGGCTCACAGTCTTAATCCCCATTTTACAGATGAGGTAACCGCGGCACAGAGAAGTTAAGTGACTTGCCCAAAGTCACACAGCTGACAATTGGCAGAGCCAGAATTTGAACCCATGACCTCAGACTCCAAAGACCGGGCTCTTTCCACTGAGCCACGCTGCTTGCTAGTGCTTCCCTTAGCCCTAAGAAGTCTCTGGAAAGCAGCTATGGATTTATTTCTGGTTCTGTATTCCAGTTTGTTTTTTTCTGTATTTCAATGATTCAGTCATTTGTGTATTCATGTGTGTTCTGTCTTAGATTTTAAACTCTGTGAGGGCAGGGACAGCATTTAATTCTTGGTGTAATCGAGCAACTGATCAATTGCATTTATTGAATGCTTAATTTGTGCAGCGCACTGCGCAAAATGCTTGGGAGAGTACAATATAGCAGAGGCAGAGTACAGGTTTTTGAACTGACAGGATGCCTGATGTCACTATACTGGGGGGCTGAAGAGGTGGAATAAAAAAATATCAAAGATGTATCCTCTTTTCCCAGGGAACTCAGACACTCCTTGCCTCTGGCATCGAGAAAAATGTGGCGAAGCAGAAATGGAAAGTACTTGTGTCCAGTAATTCGTTGTTTCTTCTGAGGATGCAGAATCTACATCAGGCAATAGATTGGGACATCTGATCTCCAAAGGTTAGAAATCATAAAACCAAGGTTGTTAAGTGAAAGCTTTGCCTAGGTTAGAGCTTCAGTTCCTGACACATTTTCACACTATTTTTAAGCCAGAGGGAAGAATGTTTCTTTATTTTCCTCCTTTTTAATTTAAAAGTAAAATTGAAGTAAGTTCCAACTTTCAAGTGGATTTCTTTTTCTGCTGTCAAGCCACAAACTCTTATAGAGTTAGTTATAATAAGACATGTGAAAAATAAATTAGTTTAACTGTGAATACTCCCCTGAGTGTTACTAAACTGACAATTTGGTGTTTACAGGTCAAAACATTAGATAATGTGTTTTGGCCACAGTTTGAAGTTAGTTTAGATTAGAACAAAAAATATCATTTGTGTTTAGTGACAAGCTATTTTAAAGGCTTTTAACTCAGTGAAAACAGATTTGATACGACTGCGGAGTTATTATTAGGTTTTAATAGAGTCCATTGTGAAGTGCATTCCCTTGAATAGAAGGGAGCAAGCCAAGGGGAGCAATTTGTGTTCCGTGTGATATTTCCTGGTAATCAATAGCAATCGATAATAACATTTACTAAGCAAAATACTGTGCTCTGTGCTAAGAAGAACAGATGGACGTCAATTCAGACCTTATTCCCCAGCCCTCGGTGGGTCTTCGTAGACACGGTGGAGAAAGACAGAACACGTGGACGGGAAAAATGGATAACCACATTCAATCATTGATTTTCAAAGAATGTTATGGCTTGTACAGTGGAAATGAAGTTTACATAACTACTTAGAACTAGGTTGGACACTGACTGCTCTTGCCCGATCCTCAGACACACAACCTATCACAAACATGACCCTGGGCATACAACATAAAATAACGACATCATATGCTCCATTTTGAGGAAGACAGTCAATCAAATTTATTGAGTGCCTACTGTGTACAGAGCACTGTGCTAAGTCCTTGGGAGTGTACAATGTACCAACATAACCAGCAGCGTGGCTCAGTGGAAAGAGCCCGGGCTTTGGAGTCAGAGGTTGTGGGTTCAAATCCCATCTCCGCCACTTGTCAGCTGTGTGACTTTGGGCAAACCACTTCACTTCTCTGGGCCTCAGTTACCTCATCTGTAAAATGGGGATTAAGACTGTGAGCTCCACGTGGGACAGCCTGATCACCTTGTTACCTCCCCAGCGCTTAGAACAGTGCTTGGCACATAGTAAGCGCTTAATAAATGCCATTATTATTATTATAGCCAACATTCCCTGCCCACAGAAGTCCTCCCAAGTCTACTCAATCAATTGTATTTGAGTACTAACTATGTGCAGAGAACTGTACTAAGCATACTTTCCCTCCCACAGCCTAGATGGGGGAGACAGACATTAAAACAAATAAGTAATTCATAGTATAGAATTTAAAGATATGTACATAAGTGCTGTGGGGTTGAGAGTGGGGCAAATGTCAGTCAATCAGTGGTATTTATTGAGCGCTTACTGTGTGCAGAGCATTATTCAAAGCGCTTGGGAGAGTACAATATAATGGAATTGGTAATAATAATAATGGTATTTGTTAAGCGCTTACTATGTGCAAAGCACTGTTCTAAGCGCTGGGGGGAGACAAGGCAATCAGGTTGTCCTATGTGGGGCTCACAGTCTTAATCCCCATTTTACAGATGAGGGAACTGAGGCACAGAGAAGTTAAGTGACTTGTCCAAAGTCACACAGCTGACAGTTCACACTGATAGTACAGTGCTCTGCACACAGTAAGTGCTCAATATATACGATTGAAATGAATGAAAGTTGGCGGAGCACGGATTTGAACCCCTGACCTCTGACTCCAAAGCCCGTGCTCTTTCCACTGAACTGAACTGCTATCTACCTACAACATTCCTTCATATTTATTGAGCACTTACTGTGTGCAGAGCACTGTACTAAGCGCTTGGGAAGTACAAGTTGGCAACATATAGAGACGGTCCCTACCCAACAGCAGGCTCACAGTCTAGAAGCTTACAGACTAGAGAATTCATTCGATCACATTTGATGAGCTTTACCAAGTACAAAACACTGTACTAAGTGCTCAGGAGAGCATAGTATAATAACAAAAAGACACATTCCCTGCACACAGCGAGCTTACAGTCTAGAGGGTGAAGTATAATTCAAAGGTTCAGGGCTTCCTTGAGAAAAACCTTGATCTCTCCCAAATCCCAATTATTTTCCGGTGTCCCTTGACCACCAGACCGGCCTCTAAACTGTAAGATAAATAACAGGAAGTGATTCAGCGTGGCTCAGTGGAAAGAGCCCGGGCTTTGGAGTCAGAGGTCATGGGTTCAAATCCCGGCTCCGCCATTTGTCAGCTGTTTGATTTTGGACAAGTCACTTCACTTCTCTGGGCCTCAGTTACCTCATCTGTAAAATGGGGATTAAGACTGTGAGCCCCCCATGGGACAACCTGATCACCTTGCAACCTACCCAGCACTTAGAGCCCTGCTTTGCACATAGTAAGTGCTTAACAAATGCCATCATTATTATTATTATCATTATTCAGGGGAATTTCCCCCAGTGATATTTAATTCCACCCAATCCTGAACATACTGCAATTTTCAGCCTGCTCGGTTTATCGTGGGAATGAATCCAGAGAAGCACTGTGGCCTAGTGGAGAGAGAATGGACATCAGAAGAACCTTGGTTATAATCCCAGTTCCACCACTTATCTGCTGTGTGATCTTGGTCAAGTCACTTCACTTCTATGCACTTCAGTTCCCTCATCTGTAAAATGGGGATTAATCAATCGCATTTATTGAGCACTTACTGTGTTCAGAGCACTGTACTAAGTGCTTAAGACTGTGAGCCCCAGGTGGGATATGGACTGTGTCCAGCCTGATTAGCCTCTATCTACCCCAGCGCTTAGCACAGTGCCTGGCACATAGTAAGCATTTTACAAATACCGTAAAAACAAAATAACTCATACGCTCACCTTCCCAGACTCCCCCACTGGATGAAGAGATGCATCTTTTGGTTTTACTTTTGAACAGGGACATGAGACCCAAAGTTCAGCACAAAGTACCTAAATACCATTAAAAATAAAAAAAATAAAATAGCATTGTTTGAATGCAGGGTGTTCAATTGCTGAATACTGAGTTCCTAATGCAAGTCTGATTCTGTTAATGCCCAGAGAGATGAGCAGAGACTATTCCATCAATTTAAGGCGTCAACAAGAGGCTACCCTCCCTCCCATATGTACCATCGGGAGCCTGGTTTTACAGAAACAAATGGGTCCGAAGTTTATCCAAGAAGGAAACTTTGCAGTTCCCCTGAAAGCTACTTCACTTTAGTACCTTCTGTGTTTCACCCATTGCTAATAAACACCCCAATTTCCATCTGGTCTGGCCCATCTCGTATATGTATTCCACAAACCTCTGGAGATGGCTAGTCCTTCAGAGTTTAACTGAAAATTGCTCTACGCAGAGGTAAATATCCAAATAATAATCTGGGAATGGAGTACTTATCAGGAAATGAGTTATTTTCCCCTTTTCCTGACTCAGATGAAATTGAACTGGCACTTATGCAAAACAAAATCATTTTCTATCTGAAAATCTACTTTCGATACGCTCTATAATACTGATTTGAATTGACCCTGACAAGATGTAGAATGCAGGACAAATATTTTGCTTAAAAATGTATGTTGCCTTAGATAATAATTGCAGAATTTGTTCAGTACTCACTATGCCAAGCATGTGCTAAGCGCTGGAGATAATCAAGTCCCACATGGAGCTCACAGTCTAAGTAAAAGGGAGAATAAGAATTGAATTCCCATCTTGCAGATGAGGGAACTGATGCACAGAGATGTTAAGTAATTTACCCAAAGTCCCACAGCAGGCAAGTAGCGGAGCCAAGCTTAGAGCCACATCCTCCCACTCCTGGATCTGGCCGTGCTTTGGAGGCGAAAAGCGGGAGATTGGAGATGTGGATGAAGCCTCTCAGTAGGGGAGATGTAGATGAGACCTGGCTTCTAATCCTGGCTCCACCACTTGTCTGCTGTGTGACCTTGGGTAAGTCACTTTACTTCTCTGTGCCTCAGTTATCTCATCTATAAAATGGGGATTAATCTTGTGAGCCCCAGTTGGAACATGGACTGTGTCCAACCTGATTAGCTTGTATCTACCCCAGTACTTAGTACAGTGCCCAGAAGCACTTAAATATAATTTTTGAAAAAAATGGAAGCGGGGACTCTATGCTGTCAATAGCTTATTAAACAATGTATGGGCTGCTTGTTGGATACCGGTAACTAAATGGAAAATTAAGAGTCTGAAAAGGTTAGGAAGTGGAAGAACCTAGAAACACCCAAGGAGAAAATGTGCACTGGATAGTCAATGATATTTGTTAAGCACTTACCATGTGCAGAGCACTGTCCTAAGCACTTGAGTATCTAAAAAGACAAACCCTGGACATACAGGATTTATTTATCTAAAAATACACTTCAGTAAGAAATCGGACAGTACATATGGGGGGTGGGGGGGAATGGTCGATTAATGGGATCAGATTTTCCTCGTGAAACGTTTCTCTGAAAGCTGATATGTCTTCTACCACAGAGAGGGGTTTTTCTGGCTAAAACAATGGATTTGTCCCCAATTAAGTAAGACAAGCCCTTGGTTGGCCCAAGATCCCACTGTGCCTCAGGAGTGTGAGCACTTGATATGTGTTCTGCCTGACTGACAGTTGACGAGGGATTAGCACCAATGGTCAAACTGCTGACAACCATCACACATAAGTGATGAATCAGTTGGCCAACACTTCAATAAGCAGAACCCTTCCTCTTTCCTCCCCAACTTGAAACAAAGCATCAGAAACGATGAGTGTTTTTTTATCCTGTCCTGTCTCCTATTCTATATCCAGGGTTGTACCTGGAGAGTTTTCAGTACTCTACCAATCACAACTACAGGAGGAAGAGTCAATCAGAGGCCTACCCATTCCATTCCTAGTCTGGGCAGTGGCTAGTGAGTGCAAGGCAATCTGCTACAAGTCAAAATTCACCTGTGCTGGGCAGCAGCAGAGTGGGAGAGGATCGAGGGCAGGGACTCGACTGCACAGAAGGAGGCAATGGTAAACCACTTCCGTATTTTTACCAAGAAAATTCTATGGATACACAATCAGAATGACTGCAGATAAAAGTGGGGTGTTCTGGGAGAGCTGTGTCTATGGCATCGCTATGGGTCGGACACAACTCGACGGCATAAAACAGCAAACAACATGAGGCCTTTTAGGAAGCAGAGTGTTTGAAATGTGGCAGGGTATTAAAGGTAAAACAGGACCTTTTCACCCAGGGGACTGATTCATTCATTAATTCAATCATATTTATTGAACGCTTATTTTGTGTAAGAGTGGGAGAGTACAATATAACAAACAGACACATTCCTGCCCACGACGAGCTCATATCACCATTCCTAAATGGGTGCCTTTAAATGGTCTTATTTTCAACATCTCATCTTAAAACCACAATCCTGGGGCAAAACACAAGCTTTGGAGCCAGCGGACATGAGTTCTAATCCCCGATCTGCCACTACCCTGCTGCGGTTTTGAGTGACTTGCCCAAGATCTCTGTGCGTCACTCACCTCAACTGCAAAATGGAAATTCAATACTTGTTCTCCTTCCTATTTAGACTGACAGCCCCACGTAGGACAGGTCCTGTGATCCACTCACAGTGGAGAGTATCGTCATTTAACAAGATCACCCTGGACTGGGGAATCAGAAAAGAAATCCAGCTGGTATAATGGAATTGCTCTTTGGGACACCTAAAAGCTTCACTGATACAAATAAAGCCATGCTCTTTTCTTTTAGAAAGCTCGTGTCATTTCAGAATCCCTTCAAGAATCACTGGATCAGGCTGCGACCAGATCATTTAGCAATATGCTCTAGTGGCCCTGCGGACAGAGCTCAGGCCTGGGAATTGAAGGTCCTGAGTTCTAATCGCAACCCTTCCATTTAACTGCTGTGTGACCTTGGGCAAGTCACTTAACCTCTCTGTGTCTCCATTCCCTCACCTGCAAAATGGGGACTTAATACCTGTCCTCCTCCCTACTCAGACTATGAGTCCCATATGGGATCTTATTATCTTATACCAAACCTGTGGCTTAGTACAGTTCTTGCCACTTAGTGTACAGTTAATTACTATTATTATTATTATTATTATCTAGCTGTTTTACATGATACAACCACTCATGGTGAAACCTGGAAGTTGGCCTGCACAGGATGGACTTCTTTCGCCATTACATAAAGTCATAGAAGCCAAACATCAATAGGTAAGATATAAAAACACAGCCAGGAAAATTATACCCATGTCAAAAAGCAAAACAATTTCAGATCAATTTAGTAAGATTGCTTCCTTGGGCCATTCTACTCTGTCCAATTTTCTCTGTCAGACCCTGTATACCCTGGCTGGTATCTCCATTTTCATTCCTGAGGTGAATCAATCAATCAGTGGAATTTCCTGAGTGCTTACTGTGCGAAGAGCCCTGGGGAAGGGACAATACAAGAGAGTTGGGAGGCATGAATACCATCCCTGTCCTCAGGGACCTTAAAATCTATCAAAGTCAAGAAGCATGCAGGTAAATGGGACCAAAGGTAAATTTTTAGGAAAATGTCCAAGAGAAGTAGGGTTGAGTAGACTTTGCACATTTATCTAATTCTAATGGTCACCCACAGGGTTAAATCTGCTGTCAGGGATTAGATAGCAAAATGACCAATATAAACCTTCAAAGATTTAACATCTTTTAGGTGGCGAGACTCTGCCAATGCGGAGAAAGATTGTTAGCTTAAAGGAAGTTGGCCATAATAATAATGACATTTATTAAGCTCTTACTATGTGCAAAGCACTGTTCTAAGCACTGGGGAGGCTACAAGGTGATCAGGTTGTCCCATGGGGGGGCTCACAGTCTTAATCCCCATTTTACAGATGAGGTAACAGGCACAGAGAAGTGAAGTGACTTCCCCAAAGTCACACAGCTGACAAGTGGCGGGATCGCAATTCGAACCCATGACCTCTGACTCCAAAGCCCTTGCTTTTTCCACTGAGACACGTAAAACGATCGGATGAGAAAGACATTGGTCTCGGCTCGGGGTGAGACACAATGGGAAAGAAGTTTTTTCTTTTGTGAGCTAGTTTCTGAAACTAGGTTTAGTTGACTGAACACTGTAAAAACAGTGACTGGTATTTATAGAGTAGCTTTCTCTGGTCCCAGCCAAGGACTTCTGAGAGATTTTCCCTTTCATCCTCATAATGTCCCCTGACATATGAAGGGAAGTCTCTCTATTTTACACGGACCATAAGAGGATATCAGTGCTTGGACGGATAAAGTGATGCTGTCAAAGTCTGGGTGCGAGTTGTTGAATGAATTGTGTATTAAACCCTATTTTCTTGCTTGCCTGCTCCTTGCTCTTTTCATGAGACTACACCTCAGAAGTGAATCAGCAAGGAATTGCAAAAAACACATAGAAGCACAAAGTGTGATGTTAAGTCACTCATTCAATCCTCTTTGAGCACTTATAAGAGTAGGAATGTTTAATTAGAACAGTGTTGACTAGTGGATAGAGCATGGGCCTCAGAGTCAGAAGGATTTGGGTTCTAATACTGGCTCCACCACTTTCCTGATAAATGACCTTGGGAAAGTCATGTCACGTTTGTGCCTCAGTTACCTCATCTGTAAAAGAGGGATTATGACGGTGAACCCCATGTGGAACATTGTCCGTGTCCAACCTGATTAGCTTGTATTTATTCCAATGCATAGTACAATGCCTGGCACATAGTAAGCACTTAACAGATACCATAAAAAGGAAAGAATTCACTCTTCAACTACCATCTCCAGGCAGATGATACCCAAATCTGCATCAGCAGCCCTGATTTCACTCCCTCTCTGCAGTCTCGCATTCCCTGTTGCCTTCAAGACATCTCTACTTGGAGATCCTCAACCTCAAGGTTAACCTGTTCAAAACAGAACACCCAAACCCTGTCCTCCCTCTGACTCTCCCATCATTGTAGATGGCACCGTCATCCTTCCTGTCTTATAAGCCCATAACTTCGGTGATATCCTTGACGTCTCTCTCTCTCATTCTACCCACATATTCAATCTGTCACTAAGTCCTGTCAGTCCCACCTTCACAAAACTTCTTCATTCAAATTGCTACCAGGCAAATACAATCACTCATCCTGCATTAGTCTTCTTGCTTACTTCCCAGCCTCCCATCTCTCCTCACTCCAGTCCATACTTCACTCTGCTGTCCAGATTATTTTTTCTACAAAAATGTTCAGGACATGTCAACCCCCACTCCTCAAAAGCTACAGTGGCTGCCCATCTACTTCCGCATCAAACAAAAGCTCCTCAACTTTCACTTCAGAGCATTCAGCCACCTTGCCCCCTCCTACCTCACTTTGCTACTCTTCTACTATAACCCAGCCCACACACTTTGCTCCTCTAACTCGATCCTTCTCACTATATTTCAATCTTGCCTATCTTGTTACCTGCCCCTCACTCATGTCCTGTCTCTGGCCTGGAACACCCTCCCTCCTTAAATCTGACATAAAATTACTCTTACCAACTTCAAAACCAACGGCACATCTCCTCCAAGAGCCTTTCCCCGATTAAGCCCCACCTTTCCTCTTCTCCATCACCCTGCTTTGCTCCCTTAGTTCTTATGTGCTCTGAGCCCCAACGCACTTATGTACATATTTATGTACTTATATTAATGTCTGTCTCCCCGTCATCTAGACTATGAGCTCGCTGTAGGCAGGGAATATGTCTGTTTATTATTGCATTATACTCTTCCAAGTGCTTAACATAGTGCTCTGCACACAGTACGTACTCAATAGATACGATTGAATGAACGACAGTATTTTCTGCTCCCAAGATAGAAGCTTTCTCCTGCTTGACATCATTTAGTCCCCACTCTTATTAATATACTTTTTAGATTCTGAAATCTTTTTTCCACTGATGATCTATTTTCTCCTCAGGCAAATTCAACTGTTCTCATTCCTGGCTCAAATGAAGGTGGAACCTGGAAGAAGGTGATAAAAATTGTAAATCAAATGTCTGGATTAGTGGCAGTTGTAAAGCTTTCCAAATGGACCATCCAACACTGCAGCTAGGTAACATCACTCTAGAATTGTCAACCTTTGCCCATTTTGTTCTGAGAGTAGATCTATTTCTTACAGTGGTATTGTGGAGAGGGGAAAATCACTTGAAATAAAATACATTTAGAAGAAAATGCTATATTTTAACAGATTGCAATCATTTTTACCATAAACAAAAGTCTGAGCATCAACTGTGTGAGTCTCTGCAATTAGCTTTTTTTTTTTTTTTTGAAGTGCATTCTGCTTGTTTTTGGCTGCGTACCAGAAGCAGATGCAAAGAAACCACTGTGGCATTATTTGTAAGGAACTCAATCTATAACTAGAGAGCTTTATACAACCCCAAAGGTAGCTTGATCCTTTGAGATCAACAATTCAAGACATATTTAATGTATTCTAAAAGTCATTCATTGTTTCCAAGGAACTGGATTTCCCATTTCTTCAAGGCAACAAATTTTCATTCAGAGTTCTTCCGAAGAACAAATTCCACCATTCTCTGAGCTGGAGCCTTCCGTTTTTGCCATTTAGAGTGAATTTAGATGACAACAATTTAATAATCTTCCTGAATTGCTCATCTTTCCAAGTGCCCAGATTTTCCTCCTGGTTTATGTCTTTCTGGTAGGCCTAGATTTCTCTGATGGGTGATATTTTGATCTATCTAAAACCAGGTAATCAAAAAGCCAGCGTTTGTATTCACATTCCCTTTATATAGATTTTGTATCAATTTTCAAAATTTAAAATCACAAATGTCTACTAATGCAGCCATTTAAAAGATTGAGCATTGTCAATTACTTGGCCAAAAGGAGGCTGATGTGCTGCAGGCTTTTGTGCACTAAAGGATAACCTGAGATAGAAATTTGTGTTCGCTTTGGTAATAGGCATATGCCAAAATTAAGTATTGAGAGCACATCATTCCCTTTCAACAGCAAACTCTAAAGGCAACAATGTATTCCACGTAGAAGAGGTTTTACAGCAGATGTGTAGAGAACGGAATCTAGAAGACAGTGAGATTCCTCTCAGATTAGGCCTCCTGAGAAAGAAGAAGTTGGGGGGATTTGTTTTTTGGAGAGGAAATCTCTGCTCTGAGTGAGTAACCTTCTTGTTTTCCTCTGAGTACTGGGGTTAGCAGATGCTTTGCCATGATCATAGAGGCTTCCTTAAAAACATTAAACTGGGCTAGGAGCTGGGGAGAATACATTGAAAATACACTGGAGAAGCAGTGTTCCCTACTGGCCAGAGCATCGGCCTGGGGGTCAGAAGGATCTGGGTTCTAATCCTAAATCTGCCCCTTGCCTGCTGTGTGATTTTGGGCAAGTCACTTAACCTCTCTATGTCTCAGTTATTTCATCTGTAAAATAGGGATTAATATTGTGGGCTCCAAATGGGACATTGATTGTGAAGCGCTTGACAAATACTTAACAAAAAAATAGAGGCAGGTTCCCTGTTCACAGAGTTCACAATCTAAAATGGAAAGAAATGACATATATACCAAAAAAAAATCCAATTCTGCAATATGTATTAAGTCTCTAATAACCCGGTAACATTTTCCTCTCTTTCCACAATCCTCAGATTAAATGTATAGACTGATGTCCGACTGGTCAGTTGCTAAATGTTAATTAAAAGATAATTACCAGTTCCAACTCGATCATTCCATTTAATTTTTTTAATGTTATTTGTTAAGAGCTGACCATGTGCCAGACATTGTACTAAGCGCTGGACAATCAAGTTGGACTCTGTCCTTTTCCCATATGAGACTTCCAGTCTAAATCTGAGGGAGAAGGATTTAATCCCTGTTTTACCAATGAAGTAACTGAAGCACAGAGAAGTTCAGTAACTTACTCAAGGTCACACAGCAGGCAAGTGGTTGAACAATATCCCTAAGGTGGAAGTAAATGAAGAAATCAAGGTTCAGTTCTGCTCACCCTGCTCACTAAAGTGACATCTCACAGAACTTACTCTCTCCAATTGGGGTCAAGAAGCAGCAGCATGGACTAGTGCATAGAATATGGGCATTCATTCATTCAATCGTATTTATTGAGCACTTACTGTGTGCAGGGCACTGTACTAAGCGCTTGGGAAGTACAGGGGTTCTAATTCCAGCTCCACCACTTGTCTACTGTGTGACAGAAGCAAGTTACTGAGCTTCTTACTCTACTTACTGTGTAGAGAAACAGCATGGCTCAGTGGAAAGAGCCCAGGCTTGGGAGTCAGAGGTCATGGGTTCAAATCCCGGCTCCACCAATTGTCAGCTGTGTGACTTTGGGCAAGTCACTTCACTTCTCTGTGCCTCAGTTACCTCATCTGTAAAATGGGGATTAAGATTGTGAGCCCCACGTGGGACGATCTGATCACCTTGTATCCTCCCCAATGCTTTGAACAGTGCTTTGCACATAGTAAGCACTTAACATGTGCCACCATTATTATTATTCTCTGTGCCTCAGTTACCTCATCTTTAAAATATAAATTAAATCCTCCTCCCTTGGATTTAGACTGGGAGTCCCATTTAGGACTAGGACACGTGCCCTGCCCACAAGGAGCTTAGAGCCTAAAGAAGGAGCTTACAGTCTAGACTAGTAAATAATAATAATAATAATAATAGAAAAGAAGATTAAATAACTTCAGGGTATTCTGAAATTCTGCAGGGCAGATTTAGCCATTTACAATAAGTGGGGACAAACAGCTCTTTGGAAACCTGCTCTTTAGAAAGCTTGACTCCCAAGAAGCACTAATCAAGTCTGGTATCCTTCAGAAATTTAGAGATAATAACTGGTTGATAATAATCAACCAGTCAATCATTCATGTTTATTGAGAGCATATTGTGTACAGAGCACTACATTAAGCACTAAGGAGAGTACAATATAGCAGTTGGTAGACACATTCCCTGCTCACAACAAGCAGGATAAAGGACTATATTGAACAAAAGTCTCTTCCACTAGACTGTAAGCTCATCGTGGGCAGGGAATGTGACTGTTGACTTATATCGTACTCTCCCAAGCACTTAGTACCATGCTTTGCACACAGTAAGTACTCAATAAATAAGATTGAATGAATGAATGAAGGTCCTCCCTCTTTGGGGAAGAGTTCAGGTAAAATTGAGAAAGAACATTTGCGTAAAATTCCTAACAGTTAATCATGGGACTTTAAAGGAGAATTCTGAATATGCATGATTTTTTTTTAAACAAAAATATCACATCCATTCTTCTTCCCAGGATAAACCAATCACCGTCATTTGTCACTGTAATTTCCATCTACAGCAGAGTTGGTATAAATGTTCCTTGCCCAAAAGGATCTTATAGGTTAGGAGAGACATACATTAAAATAAATTACAGATATATATACAAGTGCTGTGGGGGTGAGGGTAGGGTGAATACCAAGTGCCTAGACGGTGAAGACCTAAGCACATAGATGACATAGAAGGGAGAGGGAGTAGAGTGAATGAGGGCTTAGTTGGGATGGCCCTTTGGAAGAATTGTGATTTCAATTAGGCTTTAAAGTTGGGGAGAGTGGTGGTTTGCCATACATGAAGGAGAATTAGAAGCAGCATAGCTCAGTGGAAAGAGCCCGGGCTTTGGAGTCAGAGGTCATGGGTTCTAACCCCAGCTCCACCGTTAGCCGTGTGACTTTGGGCCAGTCACTTAACTTCTCTGTGCCTCAGTTACCTCATCTGTGAAATGGGGATTAAAACTGTGAGCCCCCTGTGGGACAACCTGATCACCTTGTAACCTCCCCAGAGCTTAAACAGAGATTTGCTCTTCTAGACTGTGAGCCCACTGTTGGGTAGGGATCATCTCTATATGTTGCCAACATGTACTTCCCAAGTGCTTAGTACAGTGCTCTGCACACAGTAAGCACTCAATAAATACGATTGAATGAATGAATGAATTTGCACATAGAAAGCGCTTAACAAATACCACCATTATTATTATTATGAAGGAGGAGTGAGTTCAGGGCAGAGAGAGGATCGTTTCTCTTTATTACTGTATTGTACTCTCCCAAGTGCTTAGTACAGTGCTTTACACAAGTAAACACTCAATAAATATGATTGAATGAAGTGGGCATCTAAGCAGTGAGATAGATGAGACTGAGGGAGAGGGTACAGTGTTGGAAGAACAAATGTGCAGGCTGGGCTGTTGTTGGAACTTAGTAAAATAAGGTAGGTGGGGACAAGCTGATTGAGCCCCTGTTTAAGTAGGATGGGTTAGGATTTCATCACCACTTTACAGATGAGGAAACGAGGAACAGAAAAGTTGTCACCAAAAATCGCACAGCAGACAGCTGGTAGAGCTGGGATTGGAACCCAGATCCTCTGACTCTCAAGCCTGTGCTCTTTCCACTATCCCCTGCTGCTTTGTCATCTAAATAATAACAACAATACTAATAAAAACATTTGTTAAGTGCTTACGATTGTCCATCAGTCTGCTACCCGCTAGGGTAGATACAAGATAATCAGGTCGGACAAAGGCCCTTTCCCATATAGGGCTCACAGTCTAAGGAGTAGGGAGAACAGGTACCCTTCACACAGTAAGCATGCAATAAATATGATTGATTAATTGATTGGTGGGATAGGACCTCCAAGCTAAAAATCTATTATATTCTACTCTCCTGATTGCTTAGTAAACTGCTCCTCAGGCAGTAAGTGCTCAATAAATACTATTGATTGATTAGGCTGCTATGGTTTCACTACATCCCCCATCACCACCAGTGTCAATCACACATCCATTTCAGTTCTACATCCGTTCTCGGTTGATGATGCCAGAAGGTTCTGCCCAGTGGAGTGTTTTGGCAGGTCATCAAAAACTAGAAGGAAATATGGTATCAACTATTGAAATTGCTCACAAAACAGTTTGATTAATCATTTCAAGAAAAAAAAAAAAATCTGCAAACTAGAGTTCCAGTTTTGAACTCCAGGTATTTGTGTTCCTTTTCTGCCTTCCATTAGGTAATTAGAGAAGAGTTTGGTTTCTGGGACTCAAGATTATCATAACTCAGCTTTCACTGGGAGAAATACTTCTAAACCATCAGTTTTAGGGGAGCTTGTTACCTAAATATTCCAGATTTAACAGATTATTTTAAAAATTAACTATAGAATGGATTAAGTTGAAGGATAAGTTGTAAATGAAATGTTCTGAAATCTCCAATCTTGAAGCAGATTAGGAAGGATTAAGAAGGATTTAAAAGTTTCTTAAATTTCTCTCTGCTCTGCTGATGAAGCCCTAAGGATTTCGTGTGTTTGCGCGTATGTGTCTGTGTGTGTATACACACTCCTGAAGGAATTTAATAAAAGGAGGATTGCTTCATGAGGTACATCAACATCTTCATCAATGGTATTTATTGAGAGTTTACTGTACACAGAATACTGAATTTAGTGCTTGCAAGAATACAATACAATAAGAATAATGTGATGAGGAAGAAGCAGCCTTTCAGTTTGGTCCAACATAGGCCACTGAAGACCACCAGTTCCATTTTTAAATATGATTTCCTGAGTCTCCAAAATAAATCGGAGTTAACTAGTCCTTATGAGAGGTCCTGGATCAACAGGAAAGCAACAGAGACTATAATGATGACAGGAAGTTAGATAGAATGCTTTTTTCCTCCCCACCTCAATCTCAGACTCCACAGCTCAAACTATGTGCTCATCGTTGTGGTAGATGTAAGTCATGATGCCAGAAACAGTCCTTGTCCCACTTGGGGGCAAAATCTAAGAAATATAGAGTCCCTAATTTACAGATGAGGGCACAGAGGCATGGAGAAGTTAAGTGACTTACCCAAGGTCACACAGGTGGCAAGTGGTAGACCTGGGTTCAGGCTGTAAGCTTTTGGTGGGCAGGGAGAGTGTCTGCCAACTCTGTTGCACGGTGCTCTCCTAAGCACTTAGTACAGTGTTCTGCACTTAGTGAGCACTCGTTACATGCCATTGATGAGGATGATGATGATTAGAACACACAGTCATGTTTTTCCACTAACACCAGAGCCACCTTCAAAGAGAACTCCCAGGTCTGTGCACTTTCCACTAGACCACACTGCTTCTCTGCCTTCAGGATGTTTTGGAGAAAACTGTTATCCAGGCCTCCTTTAAATGAACACAGTTTGAATTCCTCTTTAAATAAGATTGTTCCAAAACACTGTTTAAAGAAACTTCACCACTGTTTGGTGTGGGAATTCCTTGGTTATGACAAGAAACTCTCTTATCTATATCTAGTCCTTAGAAGGGGACACATTTTTTTTAATATTACACTGGCAAACTTTTTTTGGTATCTATTATTATTATTAATAATAATAATAATGGCATTTATTAAGCGCTTACTATGTGCAAAGCACTGTTCTAAGTGCTGGGGGGATACAAGGTGATCAGGTTGTCCCACGGGGGGCTCACAGTCAACCCCCATTTTACAGATGAGGTAACTGAGGCCCAGAGAAGTTAAGTGACTTGCCCAAGGTCACACAGCTGACAGTTGGCGGAGCTGGGATTTGAACCCACAACCACCGACTCCAAAGCCCGTGCTCTTTCCACTGAGCCACGCTGCTTCTCTTAGCATTAAGCACTTACTATGTGACAGGCACTGCACTAAAAGCTGGGGTAGATACTTGATAATCAGGATAGACACAGTTCATGTCCCACAGCCTTAATCCCTACCTTATAGATGAGGTAACAGGCACAGAGAAGTTAAATGACTTGCCCAAGGTCACACAGTAGCTAAGCAGTGGAGCCATTCATATAAAATCACTCCAAATACAAGCACTATACAAACAGGCATTATTTTTAAGTGATGATGATGATGAACTATGCCAAAGCCTTAATAACTGTGCAATCATTAATTAGTTAATTCTCACAACCCTGATGGGAACTAGGTCGGTATCATTAATCCCATTTGACAGATGAAAACATGAAGATTTGCTTAAGGCCGCTATGATCTTGAGATACAGAACCAAGACAAGCCCTTAATGAAATGCCTTTGTACAAATCTATAAACATCTTTTCAGCCATGAAAGTACCAGGTAGGCTTAATATTGAATTTTGGAAGGGGCAAACCAATAAGCAAGCAAATAATGTTATCATGAAAATGAAAACTTCTACCCCAGTGAAAGCCCCAGGAAATTACTTTATTTGTACTTCATTTTGAAATTGTTTTATGGAAAGTGGGAAACTGAATAGAAAGATTCTAACATAATTAATGCCCAATATGATGGATTGTAAAATTGCCATTTCTGTCAAGGTAATTGGTTTTCCTACTTATAAAACCACATTAACTTGTTAGAGTCACAGTCCAGTGTGTAACTCATCTTTTTTCATTATCTCAGGATGTTCATTCAAGATGGCTGCCAAACCATTCTAATCCCTTGCCTAACATTGCAATTACAGGCATCCATCTCAGCAAACCATTCTCTTTGACCCATCAAAACTGGATAATAATAACAATAATAATAATAATGGTATTTGTTAAGCACTTACTATGTGCCAGGCACTGTACTAAGTGCTAGAGTGGATACAAGCAAATCGGTTTGGACCCGTCCCAGGCTGCTTGGGTACTTCGATGTTTGGGTTTCTATGTCTTGTAGATGTAATCTCATTCTAGTTATCTGCATGGCGAGCCCTATGTGGGACAGGGACTATGTCCAACCTGATTATCTTATATCTAGAACAGTGCTAGACATATAGTGAGCACTTAATACCATAATTATGATTACTTCTGAATAGCCGCCCTCTTGAGGGTGCCACCATTTCTGGGGTACGCCTAGAATTCTGCTCCACAACTCCCTCAATTCCTACCCAGTCGTTCTGCAGTGAACTGGGACTCGTCTTCTTTCCGTTTCAATCAATCTCATTTATTGAGCACTTATTGTGTGCAGAGCACTCTACTTAGTGCTTGGGCAAGTACGAGAAGCAGCGTGGCTCAGTGGAAAGAGCCCGGGCTTTGGAGTCAGAGGTCATAGGTTCAAATCCCGGATCCACCAATTGTCAGCTGTGTGACTTTGGGCAAGTCACTTAATTTCTCTGTGCCTCAGTTACCTCATCTGTACAATGGGGATGAAGACTGTGAGCCCCATGTGGGACAACCTGATCACCTTGTAACCTCCCCAGCGCTAAGAACAGTGCTTTGCACATAGTAAGTGCTTAAGAAATGCCATCGTTATTATTATTATTATTACAATATAACAGTATAACAGTTGGTAGACACGTTCTCTTCCCATAACGGGCTTATGTGTTTAAAAAGCATGAATCCGGAACCAGGTTGCTATTATTATTACTACTATTGTGTTTTTTCAGTGCTTATTATGAGCCAAACACTATTCTAAGCACTGGGGCAGATACGGGTCAATCAGGTTGGACACAGTCCCCGCCCCACATGCTTACATTTTAAGTAGAAGGCGGTAACAGGAATTGAATCCTTATTTTACATTTGAGGAAACTGAGGCACTGAGAAGTGAAGAGCCTTGCCTAAGGTCACGGATCAGAAGAGTGTATTCTTTCATTCAGTAGTATTTATAGAATTCTTACTGTGTGCAAAGCACTGTACTAAGCACTTGGGAGAGTAAGATATAGCACTAGACACATTTCCCGCTCACAGTGAGCTTACAGTCTAGAGATGGAGACAGACATTATTATCAATAAAGATATGTAATCATTTGATTCCCAGGCCTGTGCTCTTTCCACTAGGCCACGGTTCTTCCTGGATTCTAGCCTTAATAATAAAAATAATAATAATGATAATGGTATTTGTTAAGCACTTATGTGACAAGCACTGTTCTATGCACTGGGGTAGACACAAGCATATCAGGTTGGATGCAGTCCCTGTCCCACATGGGGTCTCAGTCTTAATCCCTATTTTACAGATAAGGTAACAGACACGGAAAAGTTCAGTGACTTGCCCAAGGTCTCATAGCAGGTAAGTGGCAGAGCAGGGATTAGAACCCATGTCCTCTGACTCTCAAGCCCGTGCTCTTTCCACTTTGCCATGCTGCAAATAGAACATGTGCTGGGGTTGTTTTAGCAGTAGTTAAGGATCATGGCTGATGAACTACTAAAAAAAACATTTTGCCAAGTGGACTGACCTAGGAGGGATCCTAAAATTCAGGAGGCCAACACGGGCAGTGAAGTAAGTACGCTGCTAGTAAGTGTAGTGGCTTTCTGGGATAGACACAAGATATTTCCATCAGAAAGTCCCTGTTTGACCATCTTAGAGGAAAGGAGAGGAGATCATTTATCACCATTATGCGGATGCAAATCAGTTTCAGGGTGATCTCGTGACCAAGCCCTAACTCACACAAGAGGCAACTGGAAAAATCCTGGATTAGAACTCGGTCTCCTGTCCAGAGCTCTTTCTACTAGGCCATGAGGCCTTCCTCCTTGATATAACGAAATTATATTGACAGCTTCAAAATAACAAAGTTAACGTCCTTGGAGGTAGGAATATGAATTGAAAGAAGAGATGGGAAAGAAAAAAATGTTAGCATCTTGAGGTCAGCCAATCAATCAGTTGAGAAGCAGCATGGCCTAGTGGAAAGTGCATAAGCCTGGGAGTTAGAGGACCTGGGTTCTGATCCCACCCCTTTTCTGCTGTGTGACCTTCAGCAAGTCACTCAGCTTCTTTGTGCCTCAGTTACCTCACCTGTAAAATGGGGACTAAGACTGTGAGCCCTATGTGGGACAGGGGCTATATCTAACCTGACTAGCTTGTATCTATCCCAGCACTTAGTACAGTTTCTGGCACATATTTAGCACTTAATACTAGTAAAAAATAAATCAATCATATTTAATGAGTGTACTCGATTAAACTCTTGGGACAGTACCATAGCATAAGTAAACACACTCCCTGCTCTCAAGAAGCTTATAATCTAGTTGAGGGGAACACCACTAAGCACTGGCAAATTCCAGACATGGGCAGGCCACATTCAAAGAAAAGCCAAGGTTTATATGTGCAATACAAACAGAGAAGAGTATATGAGAAAGTTGCAAATCATTGAATCCTACGACTAAACCCAGTAATGGCTTGTCTGCCTCTCAGGATAGACACACACTTGCAAGAGATCATTCTGAACTGCCAGCCCACCACAAAATAAGAACTCTTTAGCCAGGGTGATCAGGACCTATCCATTTTGTAAATATTGTTTTAGTGATCAGGGCAGAAAACTTAGTGGAATATCACTGTGGAGCAGACACCCAGGATGTTCCATTTGTGAAGAACAAGCAAATATAAATTCAGTCACCTTGGGCTAATTCATTAATATTCCCAGCTTCCCAGAAATGAAATGTCAAGTAGAGCTATCTGTCCTGCATGTCCTTTCCCTGACTCAGTGGTAATGAAATAACACAATTAGGAATTTTATTCTGCTCCTCCTTTGCCCTTTGTATTGCACTGAAGTTTTGCTTCACCATGAAATGATTTTTTTTTAAATTCCACAATCTATGCTTTTCCTTGGCTGTTTAAATCAGCTATTGTAAGATCCCAATGTCTTTCATCTGTGTTTATTATTCACCCTTTTCCTGTCCTGGGTCAAACAGAGCCCATCACTGAATAAATGCATGGATGATGGTATCAATGTTTTTAATAATTAATAAAAGGTTGCCATTAAGTTAGCTATTTATTTTGTATGTCACTAGGTTTTGCTTTGGTTTTCCCACAATAAACTGTGCTCAGGGACACTCTGACTGGAAACAAGGAGATATTGGGGAGAGGGGACTGAGGGGCAAGAGATTGATTCCATCCATTCAGAGCACTGAGCCACATTCTTCCATTTCATTCAGGTGCTCCCTGCAAACTCACCCAAAGAGGGTAGAGAGTAAGAGCAGCTGGCATGAATGATTCAATCACAACTTGGCACAGTCACCAGTCCTAAAACCCCATTAGACCCCTCTCTGGAAGGTAGACCAGATGACTTCTATTTTGGACATTGACCCCAGTGTCCTAAAACATTTTATATATGTTGCCAACTTGTACTTCCCAAGCCCTTAGTACGGTGCTCTGCACACAGTGAGCACTCAATACAATTGAATGAATTTTATACACACACAATCCTGTCCTTTAAGCTGCTGTGTGATTCAGACCGTATTGATTTCTCCCAAGCACTTGGTACAGTGTTCTGCACAGAGTAAGCGCTCAATACAAAAAATGAATACATCCTGTAGGCACTTCAACACATGCTCAAAGAGTAGGGATTATCCTGCATGTCCTTTCCCTACACAGGTGATGGTGTTCTCTCAACCCCTTTCTCTCCTCCTCAAGACTGTAAACTCCATGTGGACAAGGGACTTGTCTACTGACTCTATTCTTTCATACTCTCCTAAGTGCTTAGTTTAGGATGCTGCACAGAGTAAGCACTCAACATATATGATTGATTTCTCACTTTTGGTGTCACGAGCCACCCCCTGGCTTCTATCAGCCAGGACCTTCCTGGATCCGTGGAGCCTCAGTGAGGCATAGTGGAGTTCAAACCCCACCTCTGATCGCCAAGGTTACTGTGGAAAGTTATTTACTTAGTTTTACCAGAATGCAAGGGAGAGACACCAAAACACTCACTCACTTCACCCAGGGTCCAATAGCAGCCTACTGAGCAAGGGATCCTCTTCTGCCAATGCTTCTTCCAAGAGCTTTTGTGTGCCTCTTTTTGCATGCCCACTGTAATGCAACACAACCACCTTTTATCTGTCTTAGGCAAGGTAGCTGTGGCTCTCTGTGGCAGTCACTGATTGTTCCAGGCCCGTTATTGGGTAGAACAGGGAGAGAAGGCCACACCTCCCTCCATGCTCCACCTCCACAAGACAGCAATCACCTGTCTCAGGTTGAGCCCATCAGTCCTTCGAGAAGCTCTCCCTTCTTGTTTTCTGCGGGATCACAAACAGTCAGTAATAAGGCAGCTTGTCGTGGGCTCACCACAGTTGGAAAGTAAAGGAGAAAGAAAGTAAGCAAGATACAACTGGGTGAGGAGGATGAAAATCATTAGCCTCTGCCATATGCAACAGTCTCATGCCAGTAATGGGACAGTTGACACAGAAAGGAACCAAGATTTTTTTTTTCTGATCTCTCAGTGCTTTAAAACCTGCTAACCACTCCCACGCCCCAAGGCAAAATTACACTGATACTCTCAACGAGTAGAATCCACAGCATTTTCCCTAGCAGACATCCCCAGGACCTTCAGTGAATCCACATTATTCCAACCCTGAAGCTCTGAAACCTATGGCTTCTTGAAGAGGTCACTTTCTTTCTCTATCTTGCACTGGGTCTTCTTTTCATTTCACCTCTCTTCTCATTCACTGAGTTCCAAGAGTGCCAACTGGACAATAAAATGCGAGCAAAATAATTAGATGGAGGCAAAAGGGATAGAGGGAAATCAGTCTTCTGCCGTTATAGTTTCTGCGCTGTAAAATATTTATTTCATGGGCCTAGCAAGGCATCAATTTTAGATATGGTCATTTACCAATATTGAAAAAAGGAAACCCATCTAAGTCTATTAACTTTCTCAGAAAAGATATTTATTTGGGGAAAACAATCTGAGTTTGTGGATTTCTCGAACTGCACACTTTTTTCTGGGCCTCAAAAAGCATCTGGACATTTGTGGACTCTTTAGATTTTTTTTTCTTTTTTCCCCCCAACCCTCTGAAGCGCCACGATCATTTTTGACCGGGTATTCACAACCCCCTCCCCTTGGTTCTAAAGCCTGCTCCATGGGGCTTCATAAGTGGAATGAAGGTAGATGATGAGGAAAATGATGTCCTTTGACATATGAAGGAGGTCAGAGCGATTCATTTGTGAATTAGTAGTCAGAAAATGACTCAATTAATCAATGATATTTATTGAGTGCTTACTGTTTGAAGAGGTCTATACTAAGCTCTTGAATTAATCAATCCGTCCATCATGAACTACTTAAAACTGTGATTAGAGCTCATAAACTTGCAAAATTATATCTGTTAAAGGGTTGAGACTACACCCAAGGATAAATAGTTCATCTGTGGGAGGGGAATTACCAAGATAAAAAATTCAAGCAGAATAAAGAAGACACAGGGACACAATCTTCTTGACATTATGGAGGGATGAGTTGATTTTGAACTTTTCTGTATTTCTCACTATTTTGGTTAATTAGGGCTTGAAGTCATGGTACCCCGTTACTGAATAAAATGTCTCTATTTTCTGGAAACATATGAAAGAGTCAGTTTCTCTGCACCTTGTTCCTTCCAAGAAGACATTTATATTTCAGGGAAGATTTCCGGTGTCTGCTTATTAAGTTTTAAGCCTCTAGCCCCTTTTTCAAAGTCTTTGGGAAGATTTTTCGAAGGAACAATCACTTCGAGATGGCATCTTAACTCTTTCTAGCTAGAAGGAGCCACCAATTTTTCTCCTACTGAACCTCCCACTGAAACACTGTTGGTTCTTCTAGAAGAATTCCAAGCTCTGATTTGTCCCACAATCCGCCTCCCTGTTTATAATTGGAGAAGCATGGAAAGAACACAGGCTGGGGAGTTAGAGGATGTGGGTTCTAATCCCGGCCCCGCCACTTGTCTGCTGTATGACCTTGGGCAAGCCACTTAACTTCTCTGTACCTCAGTTACCTCATCTGTACAATGGGGAATAAGACTGTGAGCCCCACATGGGACAACCTGATTACCTTGTATTTACCCCAGTGCTTAGAACAGTGCTTGGCACATAGTAAGCGCTTAACAAATACCAGGATGATTATTATTATTATAATTGGTCTCTGCTAGCACTAGGAGTGAAGCCTTTTTCAGGATTGACAAGTAGTGCGGCCTAGTTCATTCATTCAATCGTATTTATTGAGCGCTTACTGTGTGCAGAGCACTGTACTAAGCACTTGGGAAGTACAAGTCGGCAACATATAGAGACGGTTCCTACCCAACAATGGGCTTAAAGTCTAGAAGGGGGAGACAGACAACAAAACAAAGCATGTGGACAGGTGGATAGAGTGGGTAGAGTGTAGGCCTGGGATTCAGAATAATAATAATAATAATAACAATAATAATAATTATGACATTTATTAAGTGCTTACTATGTGGAAAGCACTGTTCTAAGCTCTGGGGAGGTTACAAGGTGATCAGGTTGTCCCACAGGGGGCTCACAGTCTTCATCCCAATTTTCCAGATGAGGGAACTGAGGCGCAGAGAAGTGAAGTGACTTGCCCAAAGTCACAAAGCTGACAAGTGGCAGAGCTGGGATTTGAACCCATGACCTCTGACTCCAAAGCCCAGGCTCTTTCCACTGAGCCACGCTGACCTGGGTTCTATTCTTGGGCCTTTCACTTTTCTGCTGTGTAATTTGGGGAAAATTCTTTAACTGTCTCTGTCCTTATAATGAACTTGACTTAAGGTTGGTTCTTTAACGTGAACAGAAACAGCATGCATGTGGATTCTCATCCTGGCTTGGCCACTGTGTGATCTCGGGCAAGTCATTTAACTTCTCTGTGCCTTATTTTTCCTCATCTCTAAAATCAGGATAAAATCCTGTTCTCCCTTCCCTCTAGGTTTTGAGCCCCAAGTGGAATGAGAGCTGAATCTGATCTGATTATCGTGTATCCACCTCAGTGCTGGGCACATAGTAGTGCTTAATAAATACCACAATTACTATTATTACCCCAGCTACAGCTTCCACCAGGCTAATCTGAGGCCTGGAAGTCCCTCTGCAATGAAAAAGCCTGAAGGCTCTGGGCCAAACCCAGGCAGAAGTGTCCTCAGGCCTTAGAGAAGATGCAGGCAGTTTGCCTTCCACTGCTGCTTCTAGTTGTGTCTTTTATTTTATGGTATTTGTCGAGTGCTTACTATGTGTCAAGCACTGCTCTAAACACTGGGGTATATAAATCAATCAGGTCAGACAAAGTCGCTGTCCCATATTGGGTTCACAGTCTAAGTAAGAGGGAGAACATGTATTGAATCCTTATTTTTCACAGGTGAGAAACCTGAAGCACAGAGAAGTTTATTTAGTTTTTTTTAATGTATTTTTAAGTGCTTGTTCATTCATTCATTCAATCGTATTTATTGAGCGCTTACTGTGTGCAGAGCACTGTACTAAGTGCTTGGGAAGTACAAGTTGGAAGCATATAGAGATGATCCCTCCCCAACAGTGGGTTCACAGTCTAGAAGATTATGTTCCAGGGACTGTACTAAACTCTGGGGTACACATGAGATGATTGGGTTGCACACAGTCCATATCCCATGTGGGGCTCAGCGTCTTAATCCACATTTTACAGATGAGGTAACTGAGGCACACAAAAGTTAAGGGATTTGGTCAAGGTCACACAGCCTTCAAGTGGCGGAGCCAGGATTAGAACCCAAGTCCCTTAACTCCCAGTCCCCTGCTCTGCTAGGCCATGCTGCTTTCCATACTCCTCGAGTGGTCCAAGCCCAACCAGGGTAGGAGAGAAGGGCAAGCTGAAATGACTGACTTTACTGTAGCCTCTTCACCTTGACCCCAAAGAATCCAGGTCCTGATTCAGTTTTCAAAAATCAAAGAGTTCTGGTCCCTATCCCCCTCTCAGTGGTACTATGAGAAATGGGTTTGAGAGCCCAAATAATAAATAGCGCCTTAATCAACAAAGTTGAACTGCTAGAATTCTGAATTTCACGTATGATTTTAACAGCACATTAGATCATTAGATAAATTGACCCAAATTAGTGATAGAGTCTTTATCTGTAAAGCGCCAGGGGGCACAATTTTCTAAATGGAATTTTAAATATGCCGATGAAGATATCAAATCTGGTAGATTGTACCTATCTAATACACTTGTAGATTTGGTTAAAATTAGCCTGAACCTATGCGCTAAATCTTATTAAGAGTGACTGCCTAAATGAAATGGCTTCACCTTTTCCTGTAGGTGAAAGGAGTCATAAGAATGAATCGCACCCAAAGGAAGTGTTAGGTATCGAGTCATTGATGATAAATAACTCATTTATTATTTTTTTAAAACTTAATAAAAATCCTTCATGAATTTTCATAGAGGAATTTAAGGAAATTATGTTCAGAAACCACTCTAGCGTGGAAATCGAGGAACGGGATTCAAATTCGTCTTTTTTTCCAACTTCCAAGAGCATCAGAAAGGAAGAACAGATATGCCACTGTGCTTTCACGTCCCCAGCTGGTGTTTCATATGGTTCTCTAAGGGCTTGGTTCCAAACTTCACATCGGGAAACAGGTAACTTTGATCAATGTTGAGTGATGTCAGTATGTATAGTAAAACAGTACAAAATCTGGTTTAACAGGGAGATTCTGGAGAGAAGGAGTGAAGAGAGAAATACTTATAGGCTAAGGAATCAGGTGAACTCTGGTAAAGATACTTGACCCCATCCCTCAGTGAAAAATCACGGCGAAATCTTCCCCTTTTTGACGCCACTTGCAGAGCTTTGGTGAATTTTGTGCTTATAAATGGGATTTGCTTCTGGTACAAATGAGTTGTTCCTCCTCTCCCTCTGAATCAAATACTGATAATCATTGGAGCTTCATTCCTCTGCTATCTACTCTATCTTTGCTGAATCAATCCATCAGTGGTATTTATTGAGCACTTACTCTATCCAGAACACTGCACTAAGGCCTTGTGACAGTACAATACCATTTTCTTCCCTGGCTTCAGTGCAATTTGAGTCCTCTATTCCAAGCAAGCTAGCCTGTTTACCCTTATTAGTTGTCTCTCCTGCCTCAGAGCAATCATTCAACTCCACCACTAGTCTGCTGGGTGACCTTGGGCAAGTCACTTAACGTCTCTGTGCCTGTTACCTCAACTGTAAAATGGGGATTTAGACAGGGAGCTCCATGTGGGGCAGGGCATGTTTTGTTTTGTTGTCTGTCTCCTCCTTCTAGACTGTGAGCCTGTCATTGGGTAGGGACTATCTCTATATGTTGCTGACTTGTACTTCCCAAGTGCTTAGTACAGTGCTCTGCACACAGTAAGCGCTCAATAAATATGATTGAATGAATGAATGAATGAATGATAAGCTTGTCTGCCCCAATGCTTAGTACAGTTCCTGGTACATAGTTAATGCTTAACAAATACCACAATTATTATTATTATTATTATTATTATTATTATTATTATTATTATTATTAACTGGCCTCACCTACATATGTTGCCGACATACTTTCCAAGCACTTAGTACAGTGCTCTGCACAAAGCAAGTGCTCAATAAATATGATTGAAAAAATGCAACAGCATCCCTCATGTTGGCTTCCAAACCCATGTGTCCCATCTTTTAAAGTGCAGCTCAAGGCTTTTGTCCTCTGGGAAGCTTTTTCAATCAATATGAATCATGACAACTTTCATACTGAATTTCTAGTTCTTTTTCATGCCACAACAATGTCCGCCTGAAAATCCTTGCATTTAAAAAAAATAGTATTTGTTAAGTGCACACTGTGTGACAGTCATCGTACTAAGCACTGGGGTAGAAACCAGCTAATAGGGTTCAGACACAGTCCCTGTCACATATAAGGTTCATGGTCTTAATCCTCATTTTACAGATGAGCTAATTTAGGCCCAGAGAAATGAAATGATTTGCCTAAGGTCATAGAGCAGACCAATGGCAGAATTAGGTTTAGAAGCCGTGTCCTGACTCCCAGGAGTGTGCTCAATATAATAATAATAATAATAATCGCATTTATTAAGCGCTTACTATGTGTAAAGCACTGTTCTAAGCACTGGGGGGATACAAGGTGATCAGGTTGCCCCATGGGGGGGCTCACAGTCAATCCCCATTTTACAGATGAGGTAACTGAGGCACAGAGAAGTTAAGTGACTTGCCCAAGGTCACACAGCTGGCAATTGGCGGAGCCAGGATTTGAACCCATGACCACTGACTCTAAAGCCCGTGCTCTTTCCATTGAGCCACGCTGCTTCAATACTAGGCCAGCATGGCTCAGTGGAAAGAGCACGGGCTTTGGAGTCCGTGGGTTCAAATCCCGGCTCTGCCAGTTGTCGGCTGTGTGACTTTGAGCAAGTCACTTAACTTTTCTGGGCCTCAATTACCTCATCTGTAAAATGGGATGAAGACTGTGAGCCCCCCATGGGACAATCTGATCACCTTTGTAACCTCCCCAGCACTTAGAACAGTGCTTTGCATTATTATTATTATTAGGCCAAGCTGCTTCTCTACAATCACCTATCTTGTTCCCCACTTCAGATGGTACCCTCAAGAAGCTGGGAATTGGATCCATTTTAGAGTGGTCTGACTTTTCCTCGATTCTGGAGTGACCTTTATATTGCACTGCCTTGGCCATCTGTCAGGAGGGAAGAATTTGAATAGTGCCAGCCTTGCTTTGCTGTAGAGTAGAAGGCACTTGATAAGCCCTGACCTACCAAGCCCTTCAGAGCCCCCCATGTCCATGGAAACTCCAGAAACTCTAAACCATCATCTTCAGCCATTATGAAGCCAGAGATGGATTATTGCATTATTTTCCCAACCTCCCCTTCCCTTTACTAAAGACGGTTTCCTGCTCAAGCACATAATCACCTCAACACAGTCTTTCAAGATGAGATGGAATTACATATAATTTGATCGAATATGTATAATTACATATAATAGTATGTGTAGCATGTACATATACATACATATAGTCCTGCACGGAAAATATCACAAGGCAATTTAGATAGATTAAAGTTATTAGGGAATGAGGGATAAAAGAAATGGATTAAAAATGTTAAAAGCGGGTTAACATCATCACAGCATGAACTCTGGCTGTTGGAATCAACATCAGCTACTTTAAGTGCTTATTTTACTCTGAGAAGTGGGCATAAAGATCAAGATCTGAACTCTGGGGATTTTCTGGAAATAGAAAATGGGGAATGGCTATAAATTATCTTTCAAGATCCGATGTTCTCAAAGGCAAAGAAATAAATTTTCTCCCCCATTTTTGAAAGGGCATCCAAGCTGACAGACAACCAGGTCGGTCGGAAGAAGCATGGCCCAGTGGAAAGAACAAAGGACTGGGAGTCAGAGGACCTGAGTTCCAGTCCTGGTCCTGCCGCTTGCCTGCTGTGTGACCCTGAACAAGTCATTTACCTTCTTGTGCTTCATCATCATCATCATCATCAATCGTATTTATTGAGCGCTTACTATGTGCAGAGCACTGTACTAAGCACTTGGGAAGTACAAATTGGCAACATATACAGTCCCTACCCAACAGTGGGCTCACAGTCTAAAAGGTGGGCTCACAGTCTAAAAGTTTCAGTTTCCTCAGTGTAAAATGGGAATCCAAAACCTTTTTTCTCGCCTTCTGGAGCCCTGTGTGAAACAGGGATGTATCCAATTTAATCAACTTGTGTGTACCTCAGGAGCTAGAACAGTGCTTGATATACAATGTGCTATTTAAATACCATTATTATTAAAAATGACAATCTCTGTTATTATTATGGCTTCCAAAATTACAAAATGCTATCCAAGTCTCGAGAATCCATAATAATAATAACAATGATAATGGCATTTACTATGCGCTTACTATATGCAAAGCACTTTTCTAAGTGCTGGGGAGGATACAAGGTGATCAGGTTGTCCCATGTGGAGCTCACAGTCTTAATCTCCATTTTACAGATGAGGTAACTGAATCACGGAGAAGTTAAGTGACTTGCCCAAGGTCACACAGCTGACAATTGGTGGAGCCGGAATTCAAACCCATGACCTCTGACTCGCAAGCCCGTGCTTTTTCCATTGAGCCACGCTGCTTCTCATTATGACAACTGGGCATCACGACAGCAAATCAAAAAGGATTTGAAAGACGACTAACCCTAGAAATTATTCACCCTCAAAAGTAAGAAGTGCTTAACACTGATTTTAGGGGCGAGAGTGAGAGGGGAGGTAATTGAAGGAAACAGAGGTGAATTCAAATCAAACGCATTCTGCAACAATTTGCTCAGTGCTCAGTGGGAGTTAGTCAAACCTCAATTTTTAAAAATCTGTCACTAAGCTCAAACTTTGTTCATAATGCTGTTCCTTCTGACAAAATGGGGCTTTGCAGGTTGGAAGAAGAGGCTTGAAAGAAGGTTTTTTTTAAAAAAAGCACAGTGGGTCCTAAGCAGCAAACAATTCTTAATCATGCTCTCCTTGAAGGAATAAATGTAAATGAACCATGGGAGGGAAGTACTGAATTTTCCCTGCAATTTGGGAAGGTTAATGAGGAATGGAAAGGACTTAGATGATCTGAGGAAAATGCACAGCCTGTCAGATTTATTAGGAATTACGGGAATAGGGGAATAGTCATGAAATTTGCACAAATGGGCTGTAATAGGACACTTTCACTATTTTTCAAAAAGGGCAGCTACCTCCAGCTAAGGTCTTTAAGGCAAGTCTGGTATAGTGCAGTTATTATGAGGCCACATCCTGTATCCTACATCCCACTCTGTCACTGCTATTATGGCAGACAGTAGTATTCAATCGTATTTATTGAGGGCTTTACTGTATGCAGAACAGTATACTAAGAGCTGGAGAAACTACAACAGTGAACAGTGACATTCCCTGCCCAAAATGAGCTCACAGTAAAGAGTGGGGAAGACAGACATCAATACAAATAAATAAAATTACAGATATGTATGTGAGTGTTTTGGGGCTGGGAGGGATAAGAGCCAAGGGAGCAAGTCAGGATGACCCAGAAGGGAGTGGGAGATGAGGAAAAGTGGAACTTACGTAAGGCTTCTTGGAGGAGATGTGCCTTCAATAAGGCTTTGAAGAGAGGGAGAGTGGTTGCCTGTCGGATTGGAGGAGGGAGGGCATTCCAGGCCAGAGACAGGATGCTATCAGTACTTCTGGAATAAAAACAGAGGTCAAAGTGTATTTGCAGGGTGGGGACATGGCCTACGAGACCATAAACACACTCCAGTTTGGGTCAGAGAGGGCAAATTTTGACTCCAGAGCCTCACAAACCTACCAGAGCCTTAATGAGACTCTAAACTGCAGGCTGTGGAAAGCTACTGTGCACTGCATCCTGGGTAGGTTCCATGTAGGATTGGCACATTTTGCACTGCAACGCATTATTCGGGCAAAATCCTTCAAGATGATACGATAAACAAGCGGTTTATAGTGGCTTCTGGTGAGTTGTCATCGTGGGACTGGGCCATAGTGACAGATGAAGCAGCGTGGCATAGACGAAAGAGCAAGTTTTGGGGAGTCAGAAGGACATGGCCTCCGCCACCTGCATGCTGTGTGACTTGTGCAAGTTATTTCACTTCTCTGGGCCTCAGCTCCCTCCTGTGTAAAATTCATTCATTCAATCGTATTTATTGAGCGCTTACTGTGTGCAGAGCACTGCACTAAGCACTTGGGAAGGACAAGTGGGAGGTTAAGACTATGAGTCTCATGTGGGACAGGGACTGTGTCCAACCTGATTAACTTGTATCTACCCCAGTGCTTAGAACAGTGCCTCTCACATAATAAGCCCATAGCGGATACCATAAACAAAGAACAACGAAACAAGAAGCCTCGTGTTTGCTTTCTTTTCATTTAAAAAAAAAATGACGAAAGCGAAAACCAGGTTTGACTTTTTTCTGTACCCACTAGACCCACTTCTGCCATAGAAAGGCTCGTTCCCTCCCCAGTCAGGTGGCCCTTGGGGCCAGCAGTGATCCAGGGAAGGGATGACTCCCGGGCAGGGGAGCACAGTCGTCAATGCCCAGTCTAGCAGGAGGAAATGACCTGTTTCTCCATCCCGGCTGGCCTCGACTACCCCGGTGTGCAGCCAGAGCTGACCCAGCCAAGGGCTGGCCTGCACCTCACTGCCCAGGGCCACCGGCCCCCACTCTGATGTCCGGTTGGGGCCCACGTCCCTGTATCCATCGTGGAGCGTGGACATGCGTGGGTCACCAGGCTAGGGTTGGATTGCACCATATGACTGGCAGATGTCAACAAAAGGGGACACATTGCCATGTTGGGTTGCAGTTCAACCTCAGTCAGATAGATTCGGGTTTTAATCCTGGCTCCGCCACATGTCTTCTGTGTGACCTTGTGCAAGTCACTTCATTTCTCTGGGCCTCATTTACTTCATCTGGAAAATGGGGATTAAGAATGTGAGCCCTATGTGGGACAGGGACTGTGTGCAAACCAGTTACCTTCTATCTACATCAGCGCTTAGAATAGTGACTGGCACATAGTAAGAGCTTAACAAATATTACAGTTATCATTATTATTATTATTCGAAAGAATGCCCAGGCACATTTGTAAAACCATCCAAACCTCTCTTATGTAAATTGCAATCGTATGGGGGCAGGGAAACTGAGCAGGAATTGGCAGATTTGGAGTCTGGCCTGTTCCCTGATCTGACAAGGTGACCTAGGACCTTCCTCTTTGGTGAAGGTGGACAAAGTGACAAAATTGAGTTGGTGTACATACCAACCCTAAAATCCCACATCCCATATTTCTAGACTTTGAGCTCAATGTGGGCAGGAATATGTCTGTTTTTATTGTACACTCCCAAGTGCTTGGTACAGTGCTTTGCACACAGTAAGTGCTCAATAAATGCGATCGAATGAATCCATATTGGGTTCTGTAAGGGCAAACAGGTGGTTGGGAATATTTCATTAACTATGTAGGAGCTTGGCATACTGCACTCATTAAACAGGTTTTAATATATCTATAAGGGAGATGAGGAACAGATGGGAAAGGATACTATGAAAATGCAAGGGACTCTATTAATTGGTAGGATGGGTGCATTGAGTGTAACAGATTGAAACAATAGTCAAGCCATGTTCTCCTAGGCGGAAAATTAAGATATAAATAATAATACTAACAGATTTCAACTGAATTAGATAACTGCCTGAGATTTCCACTTCGTTTTGCAATTTAGAGATCTAACTCCCTAAGCTTTTGGGCAAAAAGAAAAAAGTTAAAAGGAAGAAGAGTGACTTAATGAGCAGAGTGTCTGAAAATCAATTGAGAATGTCTTACCACCAACTGGTAGAATATTCCAGGAAATCTTTGAATGTCTGTTTGCTAATTAATGAAATTGAAGTAATAGCAAACAATGCCTAACACTACAGATGTGCTTTATTATTTCATTCATTCACTTAGTAGTATTTATTAAGTGCCTACTCTGTGGAGAGAGCACTGGATTGAGTACTTAGAAGACCATAATTGAAGAATTAAATGATCACAGTCACTTTAATATGAATTGCATTATATGTGTCTGTTATATTGTTGTACTCTCCCATGTACTTAGACATAGCTCTGAAAACAGTAAGCACTCAATAAATAAATTGACTGATTGATTTCCAAAGCCCCAAGATGGGGATTAATAATTATGGAGCAGATTATCTTTTTTAAATATTTTTCTTTGCCTTCCATAAAAACCTGTGAGGGGAAATGGATGGGAGATTGTGTGATTTCAGACTTGAAATGTGGGGTACTGAAAGAGATGGAGATGTTTAAGGTGAAGAGAAGAACAGATGGAGCGGGCAGGATGTCCTGGCTAAATGACAAATTGTGCACATCAAATGATGTTTGAAATCAATTTGCCGGACTGTAATAGGGATCTTCTAAAATAGAATATGAATTAGAAGGTAAGCACTTTGAAGACAGAGACAGCGTCAAATGATTGACTGAATTTTCCAAATGTCACTGGAGTTGAGTTTCTCTATGTAGATGACATTTTTAGTTTGTTTTTTTAATTCCCATTGGTATATTTGAAAAGCAAATCAATACAAATATGTTGATAACATACCTTCTGGAATGGTATGAAAAGAAAACTTTTTTTGAACCTATTCTCAATTTTTTATTCACAGGCATCAATTCTCCAAAATACATTTGTATGCATTTGTTTGGAAAATGTGAATGCTTTACCCAGGTACGTTCTTAGGACAATGCAGCTTTTGAACACATTCTGGTGTTGTTTTTCTACTTCAGTTTGACCTGGGGACAATTCGATTGGGACACACACACCTCCCAACAAATAGAATTCAGAGATCAAGGACACACACATCTGAGCCAAGAGAGTTTAGTCATTTTGGATGTCCATTGCTGGTGGATAATAATAATAATGATAATAATGGCATTTATTAAGCACTTACTATGTGCAAAGCACTGTTCTAAGTGCTGGGGAGGTTACAAGGTGATTAGGTTGTCCCACGGGGGGGGGGGGTGGGGGCTCACAGTCTTAACCCCCATTTTACAGATGAGGTAACTGAGGCACAGAGAAGTGAAGTGACTTGCCCAAAGTCACACAGCTGACAATTGGTGGAGCCGGGATTTGAACCCATGACCTCTGACTCCAAAGCCCGGGCTCTTTCCAGTGAGCCACACAGATGACTCTCTTCAGGTTTAGATGAGGATTTAGCTCTATCCAGGCAGGAGAACTTTTATTCTTCCTGTTAAATAACAAAAAAAAATAATATTTGTTAAGTGCTAACTATGTGCCAAGCACCGTGGTAGCTTCAAGATAATCAGATCAGATATAGTCCCAGTCCCACAGGGAGCTCTAGTCAAAAGTAGGAGGGGGAACTGGTATTGAATCCTTATCTTACAGATAAGGAAATCGAGGCACAAAAAGTTAAGTGACTTGTCCAAGGACATTCAGCAAGTGGAGAGCCAAGTCTGGTTCTACCGGACAATCTGAAGAATGAAATAAAGTGTCAAAGAGGCACACAAAGTCTTCCTCGTTCTGATAAAGACTATGGATTCAGCCATCAAGGAGCAAAGGTGGAGAAAGAAAGACCCATTTCCCCATGCATAAACCCCATATAGACTGTCAAGTCTTTGTTTACTTAATATTGATGAAATTCGGCAGCCCTCATTGATTGGACACTTTCCCCCGAGGAAATAAGCGATGCATCCAGAATCAGGACATTTTACATCCTCGATATTGAAAGCCACCCACCTGCCTGACTCAGCACGATCATTAAATGGACCCGACCACTGCTGATGGTCTCAGGTGAATTCAAATACAGTCATTTCTGCTATGACATGTGGATTGTGTTTTTGAAGAGTGTGGTTTGGAGAAAAGGTAATAATAAAGCCATTGATTCCTTAAGAACAGATGCTTAAAAGTGAACACAGTGCCTGACATTTTTCCAAACAAATCTGTATGTAATTATGTCCACCACTAGCAAAATATTTTATCCTCTTGCCACCCATTGTTTTAATTGCATTAAGTGCTGCAAAATGGCACAAACATAATAAAGTACAAAGTAATGCGTGGAAGAGTTCAGCAAAGCAGCGATAGAGGAGAAAGGTAGTAACATCAAATCCTGCCTGAGACCATTTCATCTTACTATGAATCTAGTTGCACCAATTTGCAGATTGAACTATACCACAACAGTCTCTTAATCCACTATTTTTCCCTAATTCTTACATTGTGTGATTATCTCACTTATCTTGTATCTATCCCCATGCTTGGAACTGTGCTTGGCATAGAGAGAAGCAGCGTGGCTCAGTGGAAAGAGCCCGGGCTTTTGAGTCAGAGGTCATGGGTTCAAATCCCGGCTCCGCCACTTGTCAGCTGTGTGACTTTGGGCAAGTCACTTAACTTCTCTAGGCCTCAATTACCTCATCTGGAAAATGGGGATTAAGTCTGCGAGCCCCATGTGGGACAATTTGATTACCTTGTATCTACCCCAGCGCTTAGAACAGTGCTTCACACATAGTAAGTGGTTAATAAATGCCATCATTATTATTATTATTATAATAGAGTAAGCACTTAACAAATACCATCATCATAATTATTATTCCATTATATTCATATCATGTCACAAAACAAGTTGCGGCAAAGCTGCCGTAGCAGATCATGCATAACATGCACACTAACACTCACATATGGTCCGGCAGAATGTAACCAAAATATTAATTCCTTAAACTAGTTCTGATGGAGGTTAAAATATGGGAATTTACTAGATTCTAAACTCCTTATGGGCAGGGAATGTGTCTAAGACCTCACTGAATCGACCAATCAAGCAACTCTATTGCATTTCACTTTCCCAAATGATTAGTAACTGTCTTCAGGACACCCTGATAGAAGGATGGGACTTGTTTTTTTTGGACAACCACCTCTGAACCCAAAGGTGATGATCATCCTTTGCAAAACACTCAAGCCATTGCCCAGTAGAGTGAAATAACTCTTTTGAGTTTTGCAATGCTACCCGGAGAGTTATTTACTAAGCTGAATTTAGGACAAAAAGGGACTTTTGATCTCATGGATAGCAATTGATCAATCACTCCGAGGGTCCATCTCATATGATCTTCATCAAACATTCCAACCAAGAGGAACACTGAAGACAATTAGACAAGCCTTTCTCCATTTACACATGCTCTATAGGCATGAATTCATTAAAGACCAGATTGTGCTGGTTACTGGCAAACTCATAGAGGGCCAGAAGACTGACTGTGTCATGCACAGTAAACTTCCTCATGTGGAATCTAATTTACCTGTCAGAGTTTCAGGGCTCTCTTTCATGAAGAGTTTATTTTTATTCCAAGGGGTTCATTAGGAATCTCTAGAAATGCTCTCGACTCTTTTTAGCCAATGACATGGTCTTAATGAATTTATTTTGAGTTATAAAACTCTGCAAAACAGTGTGTCGCATTGATTGATAAATAGCATATGAAACACTAACTTCATTTCATTCCTATATTTCCCACCACAAAATGAAATAAACTATCGAAAGAAATCTTGGGGGTTTGAAATCATTGAAAATGATTTCTTTGGGGGCTGGGAAACTATTTCTCTCAGCTGTTCCTAAAGGCTGAAGCATATTTTACCTGAAAGAAACCTTTGTTAGGGTTAAATTCTATTATACGCCAATGGTGCACACTGAATAAAAATCAAATATATTATTATTTTGATTTCCATTGCTTGAGGCCTTCATACAATTTCAAAATGGCAAATTGATTTAAGTGAACTAACTTTCAAAGCGGAAATTTCTTAAACCTTGAACAATTTATACCCCTTCTACACATTTGGCCTAAAAAAGTGATTGGAAAATTTGAATGTGATTTCTTGAAAACATTAAACATTTAAGCTCTTAAACCTTCACATAGAGTTACTTTTTTGCCACCAGTTCAACTATAAGGAAATCAAGAAAGGAAGGCTGCCATTTGATAAATGAATCAATTTTCTGGTTTCATAATTTCTTCTGGATTTGGATTAAAATTAGGCACTAAAATGGGATTAAAATTACTTCCAACATAGATGCAACTTCCTTTCTCTAAGATCAAAAATAATCTGGAAAATAAATATCATTTTATTATTATCATTATCATCATCACCATTCTTCTTATTATTGTTATTATATTAGTTATGTGCTTACTATGTGTCAAGCACTGTTCTAAGCACTGGAGTAGATACAAAATAATCAGGTTGGACACAGTCCATGTTCCACATGGGGCTCACAGTCTTAATTCCCACTGTTGGGTAGGGACTGTCTCTATAGGTTGCCAACTTGTACTTCCCAAGCGCTTAGTACAGTGCTCTGTACACAGTAAGTGCTCAATAAATACGATTGATTGATTAATTCCCAAATTTACAGATGAGGTTACTGAGGCACAGATTTTGGATACAGTCCCTTTCCCAAATGGGGATCACAATCTATGTAGGAGGTAGTAGGATTAAATCTCCAATTTACAGTTGAGGAAAGGGGGCCCAGAGATATTAAGTGACCTGCCCAAGGTCACTCAGCAGACGTGTGGTGAAGCCGGGATTACAACTCATGTCCTTTGACTCCCAGGACCGTGCCATGTATCCCTGGGAGTTCAGATGGGCAACAATTATTATTCACATTTTACCTCTGGGAAATCTGAGGCCTACAGATGTCAAATCAAAATCACCCAGAAATCTGCTTATAGAAGCAGCATGGGCAAGTGGATAGAGCTTGGACTTGAGAGTCGGAAGGACCTAGGATCTAATTCTACCACTTATCTGCTTTGGGACATTGGGCGAGTCACTTAGCTACTCCGTGACTCAATCAATCAATCAATCAATCATATTTATTGAGCGCTTACTGTGTGCAGAGCACTGTACTAAGAGCTTGGGAAGTACAAGTTGGCAACACATAGACACAGTCCCTACCCAACAGTGGGCTCACAGTCTAAAAGGGGGAGACAGAGAACAAAACCATACTAACAAAATAAAATAAATAAGAAATGGACAGCATACAACCTGGTTATATCATATAACCCCAGCACTTGGTATAGTGCCTGGCACATAGTAAGTGCTTAATGAATACCACAAAAAATGATTCTGCTGTGTGAACTTGGATGAGTCACTTAACTTCTCTGTGACTCAGTTCTTCTGTTCTCCCTCCTAATTAGACTGTGAGCCACATACAAGACAGGGACCGTATCCAGTTGAATTCACTTATATCTACCCCAGCTCTTGGAACAGTGTTTGACACATAGTAAGTGCTTAACACCCCTCTCAGGATTGCACCTGGAGAGTTTTCAGTACTCCACCAGTCTCAGCTACAGGAAGGAGAGTCAAGAAGGGTCATACCTATTCCATTCCTAGCTTGGGCAGTGGCTAGAGAGTGGAAGGCCATCTGCTACAAGTCAAAACTCGCCCATGTTGGGCAGCAGCAGCTTGGGAGCGAGTTGAGGGCGGAGACTCAAGTTGACTGCGTGGAAGAAGGCGATGGTAAACCACTTCCATATTTCTACCAAGAAAACCCTATGCATCCGCTACCGGAACGATTGCAGATGGAGGTGGAGTGTTCTGGAAGAGATTTGTCCATGGAGTCGCTATGGGTCGGAGATGACAACAGCATAAGACAAGTGCTTAACAAATGCCAATTAAAAAAATCAGACCAGGAATGCCCTTTGCCACAATAAGAGGAAAAAAATGAGTGCTTTCCAGTATTAAAAAAAATACACTTCTACTTCTCTCCTCTTATTCAAGCATCAGTGGATAAATATACATAGGTTTACATACAGTACCTTGGAGATAGGGGCTTTAAGGTAGCAGTGTGAAAAATGAAATCATATCTCAGCTTGATCTAACACAGGAGCAGTCTTTTCATTTCATTGGATGCCTGGGAGAAAGTGTCTATGGCCTGAGGAAATACTGTTTGCTCAGAATAGCTCAACAGCCTGGAAGATGTAGATAACCTCTCTATCATGGAGAACTCCTTATGGAATCTTTGTGACTGAGTTTAAAAAAAAAAACAAACAAAAAACATAAAACACCAAACATAAATGAAGTGAGTGTTCTGTAAAAAAAGATAATCCCATTATTTACATTGGTTTCTCTCTTTTGCTACTCCAATAGATCCTCTGAATATCCCCAAATGTCAATCCACTATATATACAACATCCTATAAAATCTCCATTTAAATAAAACACTAGAAATTGAGGGTTGAGAATTGTCAACACCATTGCTTTTATATTGATAACTAGAGATGCTCTATATCTTCTACCACCACGGTATCCCGTTTGCCCCTCAGTAACTTCCTGTCAAGTCGAATTCTTCTTGCTTCCAAATGTTCCCAGGCACTCGAATTTTTCAGAGGAATAATAATCTCTCAGAAAATAATGGGTTGTTAGGGGAATGCTGGCAGGCTCTTAGCAGTAGCAGTTTCACAGATAAGCATTTCTCAGTCGTTTTGTCCAAAGTCAATGCCCTGCAATGCCATTGCAGTGGGTGAGTTGAAACAAAACAATTATTCTTGAAACCTTCACTACTAAGAATCACATTCTTTAATAGGAAAAAAAGTGTGTATTACCCACACAAAAAGGCACAAGTAGATTATAGGAACAGAACATTCTTCCAGCTCTCTTACTCCAGATCTGCCACATCTCCCCGCAAGAGCAGATAGAACCCTTTCTTCCACACACTCCATTGGACTGGTTGTTATCTTGTGATAGCTCTTGGATAATAATCTACTCAACTCTTCTGGCTTCATTTGATTTGTTCCTTGAACCGTTCTAGAGAGCTGAACCAAGCATCTCCTGAAAGGATAGATTATTTAGACAAAAGGTAAACCGGTCCCAGGTGATTCGACTTCTCACTGTGAACTCCCTTTGTTCCAAATGCCATCTCTTCATCTCCTGTGCAATAAATTCAGAGCTGTATTGCTTGTCAGATGACTTTTTATTTATTATTCTTAGTCTTACATGAGCCTTGCTCATTATCATTTTTATTGAAAATCTCTTGGGTTTTTTCCCCCCCTCTCTTTCTTAACTCCACAAACTTTCTATTTATTTGTCCAATTTCCTGACATCTGACCCTTTGACTTTAGACAAAATCAAGATTCCCAGTGTGATTATTTTTCCCTCACTTTGCTGGAGTTTCGGCCCAAACCCATTCCACACTTGTGAGGTGTTGGAATTTTGTTGGCCCGTTTGTCCACCTCCTCAGTGCTCAGAAATTTTTCAAGTTCTTTGCTTAACATTAAATCAAATCAACCCCAGGTAAAAGCTTCTCCTAAATAGGGGTTGAATTGAGTTCACCTCCTAGCCTGTATTTCAATGCTTCATCTAAAATTGCCCTGAAGAGAGAGGTCTTTGAGCATCCATAGTCATTTATGGACTAGCGTTCTTTCCTCTTCTGTTTTATTCAAAACCTCCATGCCCCAACCTTCAATAAAGAGAGTTCCAGGGATCTCTTGCATTTAGAACAAGTAGGTGTTCCTTCACTTGGCCTCCTAATTAATTGCATTCAGCAAATTATCAGCAGTACTAAAAATTACTCACTGGATTAATAATCATAATAGTAAGAATAATTATCATAGTCAATTTTTTATTTCTATCAGGCCACAACCTGAAGGTTTCTGAGTGAATTACTGATGCAAAGAAATTAAGGGTGTAAAAATCCATAGAAGTTGGCTATTCCAGTTCTCGGTCAGACAATGCTAATGACTGCAGTATTTGTGAAGTTATTACTATGTGTCAAACACTGTTCTAACTGCTGGGGTCAATGCAAGAAAATCAGGTCGCACACAGTCCCTGTCTCAACCTCCCTCTAATAATAATAATAATAATGATAATGGCATTTATTAAGTGCTTACTATGTGCAAAGCACTGTTCTAAGTGCTGGGGAAGCTACAAGGTCATCAGGTTGTTCCATGGGAGGCTCACAGTCTTAGTCCCCATTTTACAGATGAGGTAACTGAGGCCCAGAGAAGTTAAGTGACTTGCCCCAAGTCACACAGCGACAATTGGTGGGGTCGGGATTTGAACACATGACTTCTGATACCAAAGCCCATGCTCTTTCCACTGAGCCACGCTGCTTCTCTAACGATAAGCTTGCTGTGGGCAGGGAGTGTGTTTGTTTATTGTTATACTGTACTTCCCCAAGCACTTACTACAGTACTCAGCACACAGTAAGCACTCAAGAAATGTGACTGAATACCTGACTGAGGAAATGAATGAAAGGACTTACAATCCAAGTAGGTGGGAGAACAAGTACTGAATCCCCACTTTAAAGATGAAGAAACTGAGGCCCACAGAAGAGGCCTTGACAGGCAACCATCAGGGCCTCTGACTGCCAGGCTGGTTTTCCTTCCACTAGGCCACACTGCTTTTCATTCTGACCTGCTATTTCTGCCTTACAGAAGAAAATCTATTGTTATGGTTAGTTAAAGTTCCGGCGGATTTTTCTTTCCTTGCCTAGATTTGAGTAAAGCTGTGCCTTCTGGGAAAAGAGGCTTATGAGCTGTGTACCAACAGGTATGAGTGATACTCAGGCATGTAGATTTGTATTGGCAATCAGAAGAGAGACACTATTTAGTTTCTCAATAACCTGTGTCAAGCGCTTTACTCTGTGTAAAGCTTCAAATATAGCTCTGGATGAAGGGCGGCTTTCCCATGCAGACTTAGAGCCCAAAAGGCTTTGAGAAGACAAATGCAAATGGGAAATAATTAGCTGGGTTAATTCAGTTGAAATAATGATAGAATAAAAATAACTGTAACAGAATGGCATAGAGGAAAGAACATTGGCCTGGGATTCAGGAGACCTGGGTTTTAAGCCTGGATCTTCCACTTGTGTGCTGTGTGATTTTAGGAAAGTCATAACTTATCTGTGCTTCAATTTTCTCATCTGTTAAATGGGGATAAAATATCTCTTCCCCCACCCTCAATTAGTCTGTAAACCCCATGTAGGACAGGAACTGTGGCCAACCTGATCATTTTGTGTCTAACCCAGAGTCTTTTTTTGTTTCTTCGGTTCTTCTGGGTTTTTTATGGTATTTTTTAAGCACTTACTATATAAGTGCTTACTATACTCTTCCAAGCACTGGGGTCACTACAAATTAATTAGGTTGGATACGGTCCCTGTCTCTCATGGGGCTCACAGTCTAGGTAGTTTTCAAGCAGCACTTGGCATATAGAAAAACTTAACAAATGCCAATGTTAACAAACCACAACTACAAGAAAGCACCAATACAAAGCTGCTGCGAGGAAAACATTCTGAAGCTCCTCACCACTCCAATCAATCAATCGATTGTATTTATTGAACGCATACCGTGTGCAGGGAATTGTACTAAGTACTTGGGAGAGTGCACTATAAGAGAATTGGCATGCACCTTCCCCAACATTTACAATCTTCCCAGTATTCTGACAGCTGGTCAGTCAGTCGTTTTTACTGAGTGTTTACTGTGTGCAGAGCACTGTACTAAGCGCTTGGGGGAAATAATATAATAATAAACAGGCACATTTCCTGCCCACAATGAGCTTACAGTCTAGAGAGCAGGGCTCATTCAGTTGGCTGGGTTTTGATCATGGCAGTGCCAGTCAGGAAGAATGAAAAGAGGGACTCTAATCCTCAGATATCATGGTGTCCCTTTGGTCTGGGAACACTAGCCAGAATGAATGGGAAGTACTAAACATAATCCAGTGCCCAGTGAGGACCTTTCCTCCCTGAAGTTATGTCTTGGGAACCCCAATGTGGGCCTCGAGTTTCCCAAGATATAACTTCAGAGAGGAAAGATGGCAATGTTTGGATGGAAAAGATGCCCCAGTGATGATGGGCAACTGGAAATGGAATGCCACGACTCAGTGCCCATTTATCCTTCTCCCCATCCACATGTAAGCATGATTCCAGAGAAAATGATTTTCATGGTGAGACCAGTTAGCATGACAGTACTCTCTCCCAGTCAGAAGAAGTGCCAATAACATGTTGACAGGGAATGTGTCTGTTTATTGTCATATTGTACTCTCACAGGTGCTCAGTACAGTGCTTTGTACACAGTAAGCACTCAATAAATACAATTGAATGAATGAATGAACATTGTCTTTCTGTGTCTTAGACTTGTGATGGGCTAAACCAGGAACCGCTCTCGTGATTAGACATCAGATGTGGATAACTTTATTATCCACTGACCAGCAGTAGATTACGTGCAATACAGAGCAGGTTTCCTGACAGCCGGCTTTCCTCCTTCTGAGATAAATCAGTCGACAGTGAGAAAAATATCAACAGCCAGATTTTTCTTCCCTTGACACAGCCCTTCTCCACAGCCCCAGTATGTCAGAAAAGTGATGGTTCACTCCTGGTGGCAAATATTTGCTTCATTCTGAGCCATTTATTGATGTGCTTCAGGGTGCATTTAGGGAAACTGTTGATTCTATAAGGTCCCGGCCAGACCGAGAAACCGGTGCTGACTCCTTGGTTTGGGTGACATGATTAAAGTCTTCCCTCCTCAATCATGCTCTGTGGAAAATCTCCCATTCATCCCCCAGAATGTTTGGATTAGGAGAGTTTATCTTGATCAATGGACCTTGAACAGACCAAAGGAAAAAAATAAATGGCCACATGGAACAGATGGATCTCTACATCCTCCATTCCCGCAGCACTGTGGGAAGCTTTAAATGTATAATTTAACAGCCAGCATACCTGTCCCTGAAATGTCTGTGTAGGGGGTGGAAAATTTCACTGCACATCTGTGCATCACTGGCCAGTTGGTGCTACTGAGGCCTCTACCTTTCTCCTCTTCGCTACTTTGTAGCACATTCGACAATTTTCTAACCCAAAGAAGTTTCCAGTCAGGTGTTTAAAATGCTTCTTGTTTCAAATTGGGTCCTCAGATGAAAACAATCCAAAAATCTTTTCCCTTCTGTCCCCTGCAGTTTTGTCACTGCCCCAGTGAAAATGTATCAAAGCTAGAGCAGTTTGTGTCCCAAAAGAAGCTCACTGTGGGCAGGGAATATGTCTATCAACTCTGTTATAGTGTACTCTCCCAAGAGCTCAGTACAGTGCTCTGCACGCAGTAAGCACTCAATAAATAAGATTGAAAAGGAAATTCCCTCTCTCCTTCTGGGGGCAGAATAGGACTCTTGAAACTTGATTGGTTTTTATGGGATGGCATGACAAAGATGGAAACGTCAGAGTGGACAGAATCCAGTTGAGATGAGAATAGAGGAAAGGGAAGAAGTGCCTGTTTTATTTTGTGTGCGCCCATGGGAAAAGATCATTTGACCTGGACCATGAAAATCAGGAACTGACCAACTCTGTCAAAGCCCAAAGAAAATCAGGCTGGAACTATCAGAAACGAGGCAGTGAGCCAAAAAGGAACACTTAACGCATTATATTTCTTGTCAATTCCTTTCGTCTAGAGTTTTTCTGAACATCAGAGTCTCTAAACCATCTTCGAGATGCAGCATGGCCTAGGGAATAGAACACAAGTCTGGGAGTCAGAAGGACCTGGGTTCTAATCCCTGCTCCACCACTTGTCTGCTGTGTGACCTTGAGCAAGCCACTTAACTCCTCTGAACCTCAGTTACCTCATCTGTAAGATGGGGATGAAGACTGTTCACCCCATGTGGGACATGGACTGCGTCTAACCTCATTAGCTTGTATCTACCCCAGAGCTTAGTACAGGGCCTGGCACATAGTAAGTGCTTAACAAATACCATAAAAAATGTACCCCATCTATTGTATTATATATTATATGTAATAGTATATATTATATTAGAGAAGCAGCATGGCTCAGTGGAGAAAGCATGGGCTTTGGAGTCAGAAGTCATAGGTTCAAATTCTGGCTCTGCTAATTGTCAGCTGTGTGACCTTGGGCAAGTCACTTAACTTCTCTGGGCCTCAGTTACCTCATCTGTAAAATGGGGATTAAGACCGTGAGCTCCCTGTAGGACAACCTGATTGCCTTGTAACCTCCCCAGCGCTTAGAACAGTGCTTTGCACATAGTAAGCGCTTAATAAATTCATTCACTCATTCATTCAAGCATATTTACTGAGCACTTACTGTGTGCAGAGCACTGTACTAAGCGTTGGGAAGTACAAGTTGGCAACATATAGAGATGGTCCCTACCCAACAGTGGGCTCCCAGTCTAGAAATGCCATTATCATCATTATTATTATTGTTATTATTATTATTATATTCTCCCAACCGCTTAGCACAATGCTCTACATGTAGTAGGCCCTAACCGCTTGACTGATACATGATATATCATTATTAGGAATCAGATTCAAATCTCAACTTTATGCTAGATAAAGCTCTTCTACCTTAAGGATTTCACATCCTGAGAGGAGCTTGTACGGTTGAGGATGGAGTGATAAAGTTCGGTTTACGAGTCCATCTTCGTGGTGGGTAATTTCCCCAATGTGCCTTGTTTTCTTTAATTAGTTATCCTGTGAGAACGTGCCTCTTTGAATCAGGGATTAATGGATACACAAAGGTCCTCTGACCTGACTTACGAAGCACTTGGGTGCTTTCGGCTTGATGTGTTCAGTGCGGTTAAGTGGCATCAAGATGGAGTGTGAATAGAACGCGACCACAAAACCGCACAATGGGTTATGGAAGCAAGCTTCATCTTTAGACTCCGCCACCTGTCACTGATGATTTAATGCACGGCTAACACTTCGAAGATGCAGACTGCGAAAAACCACCCTTATCTCCGGGTCTGATTACGACTTACAGCCGTATCTCAATGGTGGATTTAAACTATCCGCGTCATAGTCAGACAGCAGCGAGCGAAAACACCTGCTCGTCATCATGAACGAGAGTGACTTATCTCACACTTTAGATTTGCTTAATGGACAGATCCTGAAATTACGTTTACAATATGCTCTGAAATGAAGCCTGTTTGCCCCGGCTCTTTTCTTAGATGAATGGGTAGTGAGGACTTGATAAGACTGGGGGAAAAAAAAAGTGCTATCTCTCGTAGCCTGCTTAATTCCACACATTTGTTGTTTATGGAAAAGAGTTTGATCTTTGAATCTGTCAGAAAAATGAACAACATTCAGAGTAATCTGCAGCTCCGGAATGAGTCATTATGCTGAATCGTTGGGCCTTATTGCCCATCTTTCTGACTACAGCTATTATGTTTATTAATAGTGACAATGTCGCCCCCGTGAATTGGAAAAAGCTCAGTGAGCTCAGAGCGGTTTGATTCCAGCTAATTCCAACTCTCCCCGTAAAAAAATGTCACCTGAAAACCAGAGCGGATACACCCTTGAGACTATTTTGCAGCTGACTCTGGGGATTGCCGCAGACCCAGGCAGACCTAATAATAACAATAACGATAATTACTGTGGCATTTGTTGAGTGCACACTATGTGCCAAGCACTGTACTAAGCGCTGAGGTAGAAACTAAAATAACTGTGTCACATGGGGCTTAAAGTTTAAGTAGGAGGGAGAACAGGTATTGAATCTTCATTCTACAGATGAGGGAACTAAGGCTCAGAGAAGTTATTAATGATAATAATAATAATAATGGTATTTGTTAATGCTTACTATGTGTCAAACACTGTTCTAAGGGCTGGGTAATCAAATTGTCCCGCATGGGGCTCACAGTCCTAATCCCCATTTTACTGATGAGGTAACTGAGGCACAGAGAATTGAAGTGACTTGCCCAAAGTCACACAGCAGAGAAGTGGAGGAGGCAGCATTAGAACCCAAGACCTCTGACTCTCAAGCCCATGCTCTTTCCACTAAGCCATGCTGCTTCTCATGTTAAGTCAAGTTAATAATAATGATGGCATTTATTAAGCGCTCACTATGTGCAAAGCACTGTTCTAAGCGCTGGGTTAAGTGACTTGCCCAATGTCACACAGCATTAGATAAGTGTAGCCCCTGTTCTTGAGCATTTCTTTGGTATTCCCAGATCATCTGGGGGTGAAGCATGACTTAGGTTCTCTGGATCTAGAAGGAAGAGTTGAACTCATTCATTCATTCATTCATTCATTCATTCAATCATATTTATCGAGCGCTTACTGTGTGTAGAGTACTGTACTAAGCACTTGGGAAGTACAAGTTGGCAACATACAGAGATGGTCCCTACCAACAACGGGCTCAAAGTCTAGAAGGGGACTCATGAACTCAATTTTCTTTATAATAATAATAATGATATTTGTTTCACCAGGTAATCAGTGCATAAATAACAAGTCAGCAGAAGCAGCATGACCTAAGGGAAAGAGTACGGGCTTGATAGCTGGGGGGCCATTTTTTTTAATGGTATTTAATAATAATAATGGCATTTATTAAGTGCTTACTATGTGCAAAGCACTGTTCTAAGTGCTGGGGAGGTTACAAGGTGATCAGGTTGTCCCATGGGGGGCTCACAAGTCTTAATCCCCATTTTCCAGATGCGGTAACTGAGGCCCAGAGAAGTGAAGTGACTTGCCCAAAGTCACACAGCTGGCAATTGGTGGAGCCGGGATTTGAACCCATGACCTCTGACTCCAAAGCCCACGCTCTTTCCACTGAGCCACGCTGCTTCTGTATTTGTTAAGGGTTTACTATGTGCCACTTGGGTATACCCATGATAATCTGGTTTGACAAAATCTCTGTCCCACATGGAACACAGAAAAGCAGCGTGGCTCAGTGGAAAGAGCCCGGGCTTTGGAGTCAGAGGTCATGGGTTCAAATCCCGCCTCCGCCACTTGTCAGCTGTGTGACTTTGGGCAAGTCACTTCACTTCTCTGGGCCTCAGTTCCCTCATCTGTAAAATGGGGATGAAGAATATGAGCCCCCCATGGGGCAACCTGATCACCTTATAACCTCTCCAGTGCTTAGAACAGTGCTTTGCACATAGTAAGCACTTAATAAATGCCATTATTATTATTATTATTATGTCCTGAAGGGAGGAGGAAATGTGAGATGGAAGGGTAGGACTGGAGATGTAGATTTGGGAATCATCTGCATAAAGTGGTAGTTTAAGTCTATGTAGTCACAGTCTAAGTAATCCACAGTTTACAGATAAGGTAACTGAGGCACTGAGAAGTGAGGTGACTTGTCCAAGGTCGAACAGCAACCAAGTGGCAGAGCCGGGATCAGAACTCAGGTCCTTTGACTCCCAGACTGCACCCTTTCCACTAGGTCATTCTGCTTCTCACAGAACCTGAGTTCTAATCCCAGCCATGCTACTTGCCTGCTGGGTCACTTTGGGCAAGTATCTTAATGTCTCTGTGCCTCAGTTTCTTCAATTGTAAAATGGGGATGAAATATTAGTTCTCCCTGCTCCTTAGGCTGTGACCTCAATTTGGAACAAGTATTATGTCTGGCCTGATTATCTTGTATCTACTATAGTGCTTGGCATGTAATAAAAGCTTAATAAATGGCAATGCTATCATTATTATCCTGGACCTGGGTTAATCACTGACCGACCAATGCCAATTCGAATGTTTGGGGTGTAGCCAGGAATGGAGTCCAAAGGCCCTGATATTTCAGATATTACTGAAAGAACTAGGGCATCCTGCCTCTTCCCACCATGAATTAGCATTGTCTCTAGATAGGAGACTGAAGCAGAGACATACTTTCAAAGGATGAGCCCAACTTCTATCCCAAGATTAAAGGGGCAGCACAAAATAATTAGCAATGGTTACCTGCTAATTACTAGTGAATTATAAGTGTAGTCGCTCTAAAGGATAAAAGAATATCAAATATTTCTTGTCCTGTCCTTGAATATTCGTCTGAAACCCCAATCTAAAACCAAAGCGTAATCATAACTGTGACTGTATCCAACTGAGCCTACATGCAGAGAGAGTTAATAATTGAAATTATTTGCAAATGATTAAACCACTGAAGTCTGGATTTCTGTAAATCAATGAATATTATAGGCCTGCTAGGATGCCAATATCTAGCTAGAAAAAGGTTGATTAGAGCAGATTGTGCCCAGCAGTCTGGTAAGCATTTTGGGCGTGGACAGGGGAATAATGGACATGGGAATATTTGACTCTGGGAATTTGGTGGTGCTTGGTGAGAAGCCCTCGATACTCACCCCAGTCTCAGCCCTCCTCCTCCCCCCAGCCCCACAGCACAGCAGTGATGTCCATATTTTGTGAATTATTCATTAATAGAATCGGGTTCTAATCCAGGCTCTGCCGCTTGTCGGCTGTGTGACCTTGGAAAAGTCACTTTATTTCTCTGTGATTCAGTTGCCTCTAGACTGTAATCTCACTGTGGACAGGGAATGTGTCTGTTTATTGCTATATTGTACTCTCCAAAGCACTTTATATGGTGCTCTGAAAACAGTAAGTGTTCAATAAATGCGATTGAATGAATGAATGAATAGAATGGGATTAAGACTGTGAGCCCTATGTGGGATAGGGACTGTGTCCAACCTAATTACCTTGCATCTACCCTAGCGCTTCATAAGGTGCCTGGCACATAGTAAGTGCTTAACAAATGCCACAACTATTATGATTATTATTATCACTATCATTATCATTATATTATAATAATAATGGCATTTATTAAGCGCTTACTATGTGTAAAGCACTGTTCTAAGCACTGGGGAGGTTACACGGCGATCAGGTTGTCCCACGGGGGGCTCACAGTCATTCATTCAATCGTATTTATTGAGTGCTTACTGTGTGCAGAGCACTGTACTAAGCCCTTAAGTCTTCATCCCCATTTTACAGATGAGGGAACTGAGGCCCACAGAAGTGAAGTGACTTGCCCAAAGTCACACAGCTGACAACTGGCAGAGCTGGGATTTGAACCCATGACCCCTGACTCCAAAGCCCGGGCTCTTTCCACTTAGCTCACTGAGGGAAGGGAACTTGTCTACCAACTCTGTTGCAATGTACCCTCCCAAATAATAATAATAATGTTGGTATTTGTTAAGAGCTTACTATGTGCCAAGCACCGTTCTAAGCACTGGGAAGGTTACAAGGTGATCAGGTTGTCCCATGGGGGGGCTCACACAATTTTAATCCCCATTTTACAGATGAGGTAACTGAGGCCCCGAGAAGTTAAGTGACTTTCCCAAAGTCACACAGCTGACAGTTGGCGGCGCAGGGATTTGAACCCATGACCTCTTTCACCAAAGCCCAGGCTCTTTCCACTGAGCCAAGCTGCTTTCCCAAATGCTTAGTACGGTGCTGTGCCAACACAATAAACAATCAATACCACTGATTGCAGAACACTGTACTAAGCGCTTGGGAGAGTACAATACAACAGAGTTAATAATAACAATAATAATGATGGCATTTATCAAGCGCTTACTATGTGCAAAGCACTGTTCTGAGCACTGGGGAGGTTACAAGGTGATCAGGTTGTCCCATGGGGGGGCTCACAGTCTTAATCCCCATTTTACAGATGAGGTAACTGAGTCACTCTGCCCAAAAGAAACTTACAGTCTAGAGGGGGAGATAAACATTGATATAAATAAATAAATTATGACTATGCACGTAAGTGCTACAAGGTGACGATGCTTGCGAAACTAAGAATGCTCAACTTTATAGGTTGTGGGAGCTCCTGGAGGATGACACAGGAAAACCCAAATCATTTAGCTTGAGAGATTGGGCAGATCAGTCACCATTCTTACTGGACATTGGCACTTTGACTTTAAATCACTCCATCAATAGTACTCATTAAGTACTTATTCTGTGCCGAACACTATACTAAGCGCTTGGGGAGTACAGTGCTCTGCACACAGTTAGCGCTCAATAAATACGATCAAATGAATGAATGAATCTAGTGGATAGCGTGGGCCTGAAAGTCAGAAGGACTTGGGTACTAATCCGCTTTTCTGCTGTGTGACCCTGGGCAAGTTGCTTAACTTTTCTGTGCCTCACTTACCATATCTGTAAAAATCAGGATTAAGACTGTGAGCCCCATATGAAACAGGGACTGCGTCCACCCTGAATATACCGTATCTACCCCGGCGCTTAGAACAATGCCTGGCACTCAGTAAGCGCTTAACAAATACCATGAAAAAAACCAATAGGACATGTGCCCTGCTCTCCAGAATTATCTTGCATCTACCCGAGCAATTAGTACAGAGCTCAGCCTGTAGTTAGTGCTTAACAAATGCCATAATTAATTAATTGATTAAGGAACTTAGACTCTAGCTGAAGGGGTCAGATAGTCAAGTAGATTTTGGACTTAGAATGATTTTTCTTTTCTGAGCTGGTTTCCGCTGTGTAGTCACAGTCTTTGTTAACTTCCAAGGAGGATGAGTGCTTCACATTTGTACATATGGTTGTTGAATGACATTCAATTTTACTGCTAATAAAAATTGAGAGGGTTTTAAAATGACTTTAATTTCTTTCTGCTAGCCTCAGACGCACCATATTTTATTTAATTATCCCTTTATGTTTATTTACTATAGAGATAAACTCTCTGTGAACCATCTATCTCTTTCTGACTCTCCACTTAAACATACCCTGACAGGATCATTACAGGGTTAGGGCAATTTCTTATTTTATTAAGCGGGAGCCCTTTAGCCAATGCTCTAGACAATCCCTAATTCACTGCCCAAAACTCCATGCGACCTTAACAAGTCAAAATGCTTTCCAGAGTGTTTAAGCATTTCAGTTCTGATTCCAGAATTTCTTTTACAAGGAAACTGCCCTTTAAGAAATAGTAGTGCAAAGTGAATCAGGATTAAGCACCCAAATTTTATGTGGACAGAGAGGAATAAGGTCCTTGAGAAACAGCAAGGACTAATGGATAAATCTCATTCTGGGCGTCAGAAGGGCCGGGGTTCTAATCCCGACTCTGCCATGTGTCTGCTGAATGACTTTGAGAAAGTCATTTAACTTCTTTGTGATTCAGTTATATCATCTGTAAAACGGGAATTAAGACTGTGAGCCCCATTTGGGAAGCAGCGTGGCTCAGTGGAAAGAGCACGGGCTTTGGAGTCAGAGGTCATGGGTTCGAATCCCAGCTCCACCACATGTCTGCTGTGTGACCTTGGGCAAGTCACTTAACTTCTCTGAGCCTCAGTTACCTCATCTGTAAAATGGGGATTAAGACTGTAAACACCCCCATGGGACAACTTGATCACCTTGTTTCTCCCCAGCACTTAGAACAGTGCTCTGCACATAGTAAGCGCTTAACAAATGCCATCATTATTATTATTATTATTTGGAGTCAGAGGTCAGGGGTTCAAATCCCAGCTCTGCCAACTGTCAGCTGTGTGATTTAGGGCACGTCACTTAACTTCTCTGTGCCTCAGTTACCTCTTCTGTAAAATGGGGATGAAGACTGTGAGCCCCACGTGGGATAACCTGATCACCTTGTAACCTCCCCAGCGCTTAGAACAGTGCTTTGCACATAGTAAGTGCTTAATAAATGCCATCATTATCATTATTATTATTATGTGGGCTGTATCCAACCTGATTAGCTTGTACCTACCCCAGCAGTTAGTACAGTGCCTGTCACATAGGAAGCAATTAACAAATGCCGTAAAAAAGTAAATTCACACAAACACTGTGAGTGCTTTGCTTCAGTGTACTAAACTGAGAGCACGGATGTATCTTCTCTATCCACCATCACTGTCACATACCCAGTACAGTATTTGGTACCTAGTAGCCACACAAAAAATACTATTGATTCTTGAAAGCAAGACTTCTCCTGCAAAAACACCTCTCTACTAGGCTGGGGCACAGGAAAACTCATCAGAACCTCTCCATGAAATGGATGGCGTCATCCCTAGATCATGGCTGAGAAAATAATAATAATAATGATGGCATTTGTTAAGCACTTACTATGTACGAAGCACTGTGGGGATATAAGGTGATCAGGTTGTCCCACATGGGGCTCACAGTCTTAATCCCCATTTTACAGATGCGGTAACTGAGGCACAGAGAAGTTAAGTGACTTGCCCAAAGTCACACAGCTGACAGGTGGCGGAGTCGGGATTAGAACCCACGACCTCTGCCTCCCAAGACCGTGCTCTTTCCACTAAGCCACGCTGCTTCTCTAAAAAGCAAATTTGAACAGGCAATTATGGGAAAATGCCCGTCTGGATTTATGGAAAGTTTTATTCATCCATTTTGGGTTTTTTTCATGTTTTACCACCTTCTCTGTCAGGAAAACTGGAAATAATAATGATAGTGATAGTAATAGTGGCATTTGTTAAATGCTTATTGTGTGTAGAGCACCGTATGGAGCACCAGGGTAGATAAAAGCAAATCAAGATGGATACAGTCCCTGTACCATGTGGGACTCACAGTCGTAATCCCCATTCTAAAAATGAGGTAACTGAGGAAAGAGAAAATAACTGAGTTGCCCAAGGTCACACAGCTGGATTAGAACTCAGGTCCATGCTCTACCCATTAGGCCACGCTGCTTCTCCGGAAACAAAGTCAGCATGGGAGAGGATTAGCCAAGTGTAGGGATAAACATTTGCGGTAAAATCTCCAATGGAATCAAATTCTATTTTCTTGACATACTAGTTGGGACTATGCCCAAGGGGAAAGATAGTCTGGGGCCTGTTTTTGTCCTAATTTAGTTCAAATACACCTGGGCCCCTTGGTGAGTAGCTGGAATGCTATAGGATTCCAGCGTGTGTAAATTTCTAATAGAGCTGCCTGCTCAAGGGCCTAATTTGGCATGGAAAAAGAAAACACTCCCTTTACGAGGGAGATTGAAGTTTGTGAGTTCTTCCAGGGAAATTTGTTTCGTTTCCCCCTGACAGCTCCCAGGAACTGCTAACTCCATTGGTCTCCTTGTCTTGTGCTGTCAAGTCATCTCGACACAAAGTGATGCCAAGGACACATCTCTTCCAGAATACCCCACCTCCATCTGCAATCGTTCTGGTAGTGTATGTAGACAAGAGGGCCTGATAATGAATGAGAATTTGATAGTCATCCATTCATTCATTCAATCGTATTTATTGAGCGCTTACTGTGTGCAGGGCACTGTACTAAGTGCTTGGGAAGTACAAGTTGGCAACATATCCCATAGTCCCACATCCACTGAGGTCTGAAATTGTTTACTCTCCTAAGTAAAGGTAGCAATATGCTGAACCCGCTTTTGGCTGCTTCTCTTTTATATTTATGTATTAGGCAGACTTTATTGAAGTACTCATTAAAAATCAATTTTGATGTGTCTTTCCAATATGATAGAATATTCCTTCAGGCGATGGTTATTAAGATATCTCCCCATTTCCTCACCGATAAGACTGTCTCTATGCGTAGTGGGTTGGACAGTAGCTTCAGCAGAGGATGCCTGAAAGCTGCATGTTTCCAAATCCTGGAGATTTTTTTTTAATGTAATTCCCAGTCTTTGATTGTCGTGTTGCAAGCATAAAGCGGCAGAATGAAAATAGTATCTCTTCAGTTTTCAGATGCATAGGGCAGAGACAGACAGGGCTAGCGTGTTTGGTGGAGTTTGTATTCCTGCCTCAGAAAAGAGGATAGGAACAGAAGCAAAAAAGCAGGCTATCCATCATCTCCGTAAGTCAAAAAATTAGTAATAGGGGTATTTATTAAGTATGTACTATGCGACCAGCACGGGAAGATAAAAGGTAGTTCAGACAAAGTCCCTCTATGTCCTGGAGGTTGCAGTCTAAGAGGGAGGGAGAAAAGTTTTTTTTAACCCAACTTTATTGATGAGGAAATTAAGGCACAAAGAGATTAAGTGACTAATAATAATAATAATGGTATTTGTTCAGTGCTTACTTTGGGCCAAGCACTGTTCTAAATGCTGGGTAGGTAATAATAATGCCATTTATTAAGCACTTACTATATGCAAAGCACTGTTCTAAGCGCTGGGCGGATACAAGGTGATCAGGTTGTCCCATGGGGGGCTCACAGCCAATCCCCATTTTACAGATGAGGGAACTGAAGCACAGAGAAGCAAAGTGACTTGCCCAAAGTCACACAGCTGACAGTTGGCAGAGTCGGGATTTGAACCCATGACCACTGACTCCAAAGCCCGGGCTCTTTCCACTGAGCCACGCTGCTTCTCAAATAATATTGTTGATGGTATTTATTAAGTGCTTACTATGGGTCAAGCGCTGTTCTAAACGCTGGGTAGATACAAGCTCATCAGGTTGGGCACAGTCCCTGTCCGACATGGGACTTAGAGTCTTATTATTTCCTGGAAATTGACACAACCTTCCCAATTCCTTGTTATGTACTGGGCGTAGCTGGGTGGAATGAATGATCAGAAATGGACCAACTACACAGTTCTGCTTTACTCCAGTGGCTTCATGTGAAGAAGAACAGCCCAGGGCATTCCAATTTTGAGGCAGTCAACCACGCAACCTTACAGTCTTGATAACCTTTCCAAGGCAGCCGAACTTTTTCTTTGCTACATGAACACTAGACCCTTTCAAACCAACTGCGTAATTAAATGATCTTGGGGTCTCACACATACAACTTTGAGACATACGCTTTTTCTAAAGTCTTTAAAACCTCCTCCCAAGCTGAATAAATTCAGTGCAATGTAGACTATAAAAGAGTTCTAATAAATTGTCTTCAAGTAGTCAAATCAGATAAAAAGCAATTATGGTATAGGGTAATAGTAATCATCATTTCATAGCAAGTAAAGTCAATTGTGTGAATATTACAAATGGAAGACAATTTAAAGTAATGGGCATTTTAGTGAAGTAAGATGCAAGCGAGGCTTCTAGCAGAGGATCGTGGAATATTAGGTGAAATTGAGTCAAAGGCCATTTTCTTGAGGCCAGATTAAGTAGTAATTCCAAAGAAATAAATTGGAATACTCTTCTTTCAACAATGATGTTTCAATTAATTCTCCCCCTTCTAGACTGTGAGCCCACTGTTGGGTAGGGACTATATATGTTGCCAACTTGGACTTCCCAAGCGCTTAGTACAGTGCTCTGCACACAATAAGTGCTCAATAAATATGATTGAATGAACTAATTAATTAATTAGAACATGTCACACTGTGGCAGAGCATTCATCAACTCCAGCATTCTTACTTTGAGAGGAATGATAATAATTGAGGTATTTGTTCAGTGCTAACTACATGCCAAGCATTGTGTTAGGTACAAGATAATTAGAGCAAACAGGGTCCCTCTGTCACAGGGGATTCTCAGTCTAAGAAGTTGTAGAACAAGTATTGAATCCCCATTTGACAGATGAGGAAACTGAGGCATAAGTGGTATAGCCGGAAGTAGAACCAAGGTGATCCGATTCTTAATCAGTCAATCAATCAATCATATTTGTTGAGCAATTAATATGTGCAGAACACTGTCCTAAGGGCTTGGGTGAGTACAATATAACAGATTAGTAGGCATGTTCCCTGTGTCTTAGGAGCTCACGGCTTAGAGGGGGAGACAGACATTAAAATGAATTAAAGATATGAACATAAGTGCTGAGGGGCTGAGAGTGGGGTGAATATTGGGTATAAATCCAAATGCAAGGGTAATGCGGAAGCAAGAGGGAGTGGGGGAAATGAGGGAATAGTCAGGGAAGGTTTCTTGGAGAAGAAGTGATTTTAATAAGGCTTTGATAGGGAGAATGTCTGTCGGATACAAACAGGGACAGAGTTCCAGGCCAGAGGAGAATGTATGTGTCATCTTTGCACTTGGGTGCATGTACTTCTTAAGCACTTCGATAATGTACTGATACTCTGCATTGAGTAAGCACTCAATAAATACCATTGATTGACTGTCTGATTAACAGGTGTCACTGGTGGCAATAATAATAATAGTGGTATTTGTTAAGTGCTTACTATGTGCCAAGCCCGGTATTAAGTGCTTTGGTAGATACAAGATAATAAGGTCCCACATGAGGCTCACAGTCTAACAGAGAGAGAACAGATAATGAATTACTATTTTAGCAAATGAGGGAACTGAGGCACAAAGAAGTCAAGTGACTTTGCCCAAAGTCACACAGCAGACAAGTGGAAGAGCAGCCAATAGAATAGTAATAATAATAATAATAGTGGCATTTATTGAGCACTTACTATGTGCAAAGCACTATTCTAAGCGCTGGGGTGGATACAAGGTGATCAGGTTGTCCCATGTGGGGCTCACAGTCTTCATCCCCATTTTACAGATGGGTAACTGAAGCCCAGAGAAGTTAAGTGACTTGCCCAAAGTCACACAGCTGGCAAGTGGTGGAGCCGGGATTCAAACCTGTGACCTCTGACTCCCAAGCCCGGGCTCTTTCCACTGAGCCACGCTGCTTCTCTAGCAAGTAGTACAGTCTTTCCATGGGCAAAATGAGGAATATACAGTCTCTTGGAGACTCTTAGGTCTTTTCAACCACACCATTTCTCCAAAATGACCTCCTACTTGCCATAGAGTCAATCTATTTCATCTTTAACAATTTGGCGAGTTTGACTGCAAAATGAATAAGTTCCTCCTTTTCATGGGAAGTAATAATAATAATAATAATGGCATTTGGTAAGCACTTACTATGTGCAAAGCACTGGGGGGATACAAGGTGATCATGTTGTCCCATGTGGGGCTCACAGTCTTAATCTCCATTTTACAGATGAGGTAACTGAGGCACAGAGAAGCTAAGTGACTTGCCCAAAGTCACACAACTGACAAGTGGTGGAGTCTGGATTAGAACTCATGACCTCTGGTTCCCAAGCCCGGGCTCTTTCCACTGAGCCACGCTGTAGTAGCAGAGGTATAGTGTCACCTCTTACACTCACCCTCCTCTCTTTAAGTCCCTCTCCATTCACATGCATCAGAGCATTACTCTCTTCACCTTCAAAGTCCTCCTAAAAGCCCATATCCTCCACGAAGCCTTCCCTGACTAATACCTCATCTTCCGTCCTCATTTCCTACCTTACTTTGTCACCTATACACTTGAGTCCTCAGCCCTCAAGCAATTAACTACAAGTCTTTAGACTTTTTGCTTCCCCTAACCTGTAATTTATTTTAGTGTATCCCATATGTCAGACTGTAACTCTACTGTACTCACCCGAATGATTAATACAAAGCTGTGCACAGGGTAAGAGCTCAATAAATACTACTGATTTATTGATGGGAGAGTGTAGCTGTGACTACAAGCTCATTATGGGCAGGGGACACGTCCACTAATTCCTTCTAGACTGTGAGCCCACTGTTGGGTAGGGACTGTCTCTACATGTTGCCAACTTGTACTTCCCAAGTGCTTAGTACAGTGCTCTGCACAGAGTAAGTGCTCAATAAATACGATTGATTGATTGATTGATTGTTGAACTGTACTCTCCCAAGCGCTTAGAAAAGTGTTTTGCACAAAGTAAGCACTTAGTTGACTGACTGATGACTATGAGTGTCGTTCCACACTTGGTGACATGAGAGTGCCCATGTAGAGCTAGTTCTGCACTTTTTCTGATCCCTTGCCATTTGAGATAAGCTTTGTTCAGACACCAATAATAATAATAATGATGGCATTTATTAAGCGCTTACTATTTGCAAAGCACTGTTCTAAGTGCTGGGGTAGATACGAAGTAATTTGTCCCACGTGGGGCTCACAGACTTATTCCCCATTTTACAGATGAAGTAACTGAGGCCCAGAGAAGTTAAATGACTAGCCCAAAGTCACACAGCTGACAAGTGGCAGAGCCAGGATTTGAACCCATGACCTCTGACTCCAAAGCCCGGGCTCTTTCCACTAAGCCACGCTGGTCATGTGGTTTAACTGTTTTTGCAGTAATGTGAGGTTTGTGCTAAACGACCCACATTCTTTTGACTGGGGTCACTGGGCCAGCTCACCTGGGAGTCAGAGGTCCTGGCTTCTAATCCCAGCTCTACCACTTATCTCCTGTGTTACCTCGAGAAAGTCACTTAACTTCTCTGTGCCTCAGTCACCTCATCTGTGATATGGTTATTCATTCTGTGTGCAAGAGGCATTAAATCCTCCTCCCTCCAACTTGGGCTGTGAGTCTCATGCAAGACAGGAACTGTGTCCAGTCTATCTTGGATCTTTCCCAGCATTTACAAGAGCGCCTGGCACATAGTAAGTGCTTAAAGAGAGCCATTAAATATAACAATAAAAAAGATGCCTTGAAAAGATGCAGCGATCATGTCTACCAATTCTATTATATCATAATATCTTAATAAATACCACTGAATGATTAATTGATTGTTCGTCGTGCTCATGGGTTCTAATCCCGGCCCTGCCACTTATTAACTATGTGACTCTGGGCAAGTCACTTCACTTCTCTGGGCCTCAGTTACCTCAACTGTAAAAGGGGGATTAAGATGTGAGCCCCACGTGGGACAACCTGACAAACTTGCATATACCCCAGCACTTAGAACAGTGTCTGGCACATAGTAAGCACTTAACAAATATCATCATCATTATTATTATTATTATTGATTACTATAGAGACCCCTGCATTGGTAGCCAACCCCCTTGTCATTAAAATTCATCCTCACTTGCGGAAATATGCATTTGGAAGCAAATGAAGAACCAAATAGTAAAGGAAGGAAATAAGCAAGCCTCAGGCTTCCTAGAGATGTAAGCCCTGCTTTTTTCCCTGCCAAAACATGTGTCTGCTGTTGTGTAGACCCTGATTCAGCCTGCCTGCAGAAATTAAGAATCTTTTTCATCAAACCTCAACTTCCCTCCATCGCAAAATACTTCATCATCCAAAGAAATCACTAACGATGCCTACTTCCCAAAATGATTGGATCCCATTTACTGACATGACTACAAAGCTCTCTTCTCCTGGGCTAAAAACATGGCCCAATGGATACTGCTCGATGCTAAAAAGAATCCTATTCCTCTCACTTCACAGAAGGTGGTTTGCTTTGATGATGAAGCTGACAGTGAGGCTGATTCCCACCCGTAGCAGGTCTGCTTTAGCTAGAAGCCCAAGCGCTCTGTGACTTCTGAAGAGATAAAAACATTGTTAGAGTTAAAAGGAGGACAGAGAAGGATTGTTTTATTAGAGGAGTTCTCCTTTTCAAATTCCTATGAAGGAATGAAAGAGTAAATGATTCCAGAGTTTCCTGGTATATCACAAACTAAGCCTGTAATAGAAGTGTTTCCCTGTAAATTCAATTTATGTGGAAATCTTCCAATAGAATGGATCACAGGAAAATGGTAATTACACACCCTCAAGTAGATCTTTGGCTCTTATAATCTCCTGCCCTTCCTGGCTTTTTATGAACTCTGGCCTTTAATAGACTGGTGGAGACATAATGAAGACTATCAAGGGTATACTGAGAAGTTGATACGTACAATACCCATTTGGAGAAAGTGATAGTTCTGACTCTGAAATTACAAAAGTACTTCACTATGGTTTCGAACCTCCTCCTAGTTGCTCGCCCAACTACAGTATGTCATTAGTACATCTCAAAGCCAGCACTTAGTACAGTGCCTGGTGCTTAATACAGTGTCTGGCACACAGTAAGTATTTAACAAATGCCATCATTATTATTATTATTATATCTGCCTCTTTGCTATCTTGTGGCTAAAGATTAGTGAAGATGGTTCTCATTTCACAGAGCCATTCTGCATGAAAAATAACAATATTTTGTGCATGTGCAGAAAAAATGCTTGGAAATAGGGGGAATCTTATAGTATGATTATTCATCTTTATAAAAACTAGCTTATCTTTTTTTTTAATCACTCAGCATGAGACCTGACATTACCTGAAACAGGGAAAGACACTGCCATAGAGATTTTGGATCAGCAGAGTGAGGACACACTGAGTATGGTTCTGAATAGTAAAAATAATGATGGTAGTATTTGTTAAGTGTTTACTGTGTGCCAAGCACTGAGCTAAGCACTGGGGAAGGTACAGGGTAATTAGGTTGAACCCAGTACCTGTACTACATGGGCTTGAATTCTAAGTGGGAGGGAGAACAATGATCTTATTTCCATTTTTGCAGATGAGGAAACTGAGGCACAGAGAATTGAAGTGACACAGCAGGCAAGTGGCAGGGCTGGAATTAGGACCCAGGTCTCCCCAACCCGAGTCCCCAGGCCATGCTGTCCTTCACTGGAGCCATGCTGAAAACCCTAGTGGATCGGGAACTGCACTTTATTCCAACTGCAAGATGACCAATGCTTCCATAAGGGTCTATTTGGCCTTGGTTAATAATTAACTTCCATTGCCTCCCTAAAAAGATTCCCAAAACAGAGGAAAAAACACCCATCAGCTTTTCAGTGACCAAGGTAAAATGCCATTTTCACAAGAATGGTTTATGGAGATTTAAATGCTTTGGGGAACAATTCCACTAAGTTAACATTTGAACCCAGGACAAGAGTTTCCTAAGAGCCTCATTGAGAAAGAAACAACCAATGGTGAGATCAGTGTATGTGATCTCACCATCGTCATCATCATCAATCGTATTTATTGAGAGCTTACTGTGTGCAGAGCACTGTACTAAGCGCTTGGGAAGTACAAGTTGGCAACATATAGAGACAGTCCATACCCAACAGTGGGCTCACAGTCTAAAAGGGGGAGACAGAGAACAAAACCAAACACACTAACAAAATAAAATAAATAGAATAGATATGTACAAGTAAAATAAATAGAGTAACAAATATGTACAAACATATATACATATATACAGGTGCAGTGGGGAAGGGAAGGAGGTAAGATAGGGGGGATGGAGAGGGGGATGTGGGGGAGAGGAAGGAAGGCGCTCAGTCTGGGAAGGCCTCCTGGAGGAGGTGAGCTCTCAGTAGGGCCTTGAAGGGAGGAAGAGAGCTAGCTTGGCGGATGGGCAGAGGGAGGGCATTCCAGGCCCGGGGGGTGACGTGGGCCGGGGGTTGATGGCGGGACAGGCGAGAACAATGGTGAGATCAGTGAGATCAACAACCAATGGTGAGATCAGTGAGGGGGTGGGGAGGAAGGTGGTCAGACCCTCAAGTGATGGAAAGATTGAAAGAAGAAACTGATAGTAAGGGACTGAATGATGGAAGGCAGGAGGAGATGATCCCGATTTGGTATTGAGAACCAAACTGTTCATTCCTCATCCAAACATCAACCACTGACATTCAGAACAACTCCATTTTCCCAACCGATAAGTCCCACAACCAGGTTGCATTTCACATCTCTCGGCCAGGATTGTCGACATTCCACTGGGTAATCGTGCACTGATACATGACTTTGCAGTGGCAATCAAGAAATCCGGATGTTGTGAGGCAGTGTTTTACATGTAGATAAGATGAACTTGCCTGTGTCATCTTCTGTTTTGTGCTTTTTGACACTATAATAAGTCAAGGGACTTAGGGCTTGACTTATCAAACCAGTGGAGGTTCTAACTCTGCTGTTTCAAAGACAATATGCCAGTTTGGAGCTGAGGGTAGATTTCAGGCAGCTCAAAGAAAGCATCATGCAGTCTGTTAGAATTGGTTCAATTTAAATGCAAGTGCCCCTTTGGCCCTAACTTGCCAATCTAAATGATTCTTTGATTGGATTTTATAAAGAGCCCGATTTCAATGCTACATTAATGTGGCATTAGACTTGATATATTTGAATCTTTAATATTTGGAAGCCAGGAAATACTTCATTTTTCACAGTTGCTATCCCTCAGGATGCTGTAGAGCCCAGCCCTGCAGAAACAGGAAATCTCTCAGCATGCTGGTGTAGAGAAGTAACGTGGTTCAGTGGAAAGAGCCCAGACTTTGGAGTCAGAGGTCATGGGTTCAAATCCCGCCTCCGCCGCTTGTCAGCTGTGTGACTTTAGGCAAGTCACTTAACTTCTCTGTGCCTCTGTTACCTCATCTGTAAAATGGGGATTAAGACTGTGAGCCCTCCATGGGACAACTTGATCACCTTGTAACCACCCCAGTGCTTAGAACAGTGCTTCGCACATTGTAAGTGCTTAATAAATGCCATCATTATTATCATTATTATTTGGAGAGGAGAAAGCTTGACCTTTCAGACGAACATTAGGTTGGAACCTGTCCCTATGCCAGAGGGGCATAATCAATCAATCAATCATATTTACTGAACACTCACTGAGTGCAGAGTAATGATAATAATGGCATTTGTTAGGTGCTTACTATGTGCCAATTGCTCAGTGCTCTACTAAGTGCTGGAGTAGATATAAACAAATCATGTTGGACAGAGTCCCTGCCCCACATGGAGCTCACAGTCTTAGTCACCATTTTTAAGAGAAGCACGAGAAACAGCGTGGCTCAGTGGAAAGAGCACAGGCTTGGGAGTCAGAGGATGTGGGTTCTAATCCTGCCTCCACCACTTGTCTGCTGCGTGACCTTGGGCAAGCCACTTAACTGCTCTGTGCCTCAGTTCCCTCATCTGTAAAATGGGGATTAAGACTGTGATCCCCACGTGGGACAACCTTATTAACACGTATCTGCCCCAGTGCTTAGAACAGCACTTGGCACATTGTAAGTACTTAACAAATACCAGAATATTTATTTTACAGAGCACTGTACTAAGCCCTTGGGAGAGGACAATAGAACAATAAACAGACACAGTCCCTGCCCTCAACAAGCTGACAGTCTAGAGGTGGGATGGGGGAGACAGAGGGCAGAATTTATGGGGTATTAAGGGGAATAAACGCCACAGATATCCACCACTTTGTGCTGGCATTGATGGTGAGGTCCTTTCCACCTGTACAGGCTTGACTGGATCATTTTGAGACTGTCTTCCAGGAGCTTCTGCTTGCAAATGACGTATTCACTCAGAAAGGCAGAGCAGAAGAATTAAGTGGAGGTCTCCTATCTGGCACTATAACACCAAAACTGTTGGACTTTTGGAATGGGAAAGTAGCATGACCACAGATTCTGATATTGGAGGCTTCTTGGGCTCTGACCAAATCCTTAGTAGCTTTTTCAGTCTATGTCTCACAGTTATTATTTGGGAAATTAGAGTTCCAGAAAAGACAAAATGGTATACTGTTTCAAATTTTTTTTTAAATTTCCAACTGGTCTGAGTCCATAGAAAAGAGGAAAAAGAATAAAAGTTAGTAGCTCCCCATTCATACAGAAAGGCCCCTTGCATTGATTTGAATGATCAGATACTTAAACCAATGCAAATTGTGTTTACTTGAATGTCCGATCGGATTGAAATCAGCCTGTCAGAGCCTCCTCAATGTCCAAGCCAAATCATACTGTCATACGTAAACAGCTGAATCCAATAACCTATCGTGATTCAGTCAGCCCTTCCTGCTGCCCTTCCAAAACATACAAGGATTGTGCAGTGTACAAACAGAAAAGAAAAATTAACTAGCATTCACTAAGACATTTCAAAGACAACATTCATTTCTCAGAAAATATCAGCTAAGCGATAAGAAAAAGACATTTCCCTCATCGATTTCACGATTGTTTGTGCTTTATAAAACTCTCCAGTTGGGCACAATGAAAGCTGAACTAAATTTAGCTTTGGATTGTTTTACAGTTTTGTCTGTTATTTTATTAATTCAAGAAGTCTACTCAATCCTTTTAACACTCATATGCGTTAATGCCTAGGAACCCGAGGTATAGGACCGGGGAGAAAACACGGAAAGATTTGGAATCAAAAATTGCGGAATCACCTCACTGGACCTATCTGGGCTTCCCTGGACATTCCAAAATCCTGCATTCTACCACCTGATGCCCTGAGATGACTGAAACTTGAGGTGAGGATTCAACGGCCTTATTGTTCTTTGGGGATTCTCAGGTCTAAATTCAGTCAGGGAGGCAGGTGCAGCCTTGTGTGATGGATGTCAGGAGCTGGCTGGATGTCTTGGTTGCTGGAAGAAGCTTGGACACGAAAAGTAGGTCTTGGCCAGGATTGGGGAGATCAAGCAGAATCAGCCCAGCTGAAGCTGACAGTTTCTAGGATTTCTGGAGGTAGTCAGACACTGGGTCTTTTGTTCTCTTGCTTGACTAAAGGAATGGCTGTCTCTGTCAGCATCAAAACCTTCCTTGGCCTCAAACATCTCCCCACTGAAAGAAATGACTTGGCACACTGCTTCTAGCTTCTAGCAGCCGTAAGGGGTTTCACCTATCCTCTCAGTCAAGTTCTTTGAGACAATGTTAAGACCAGGCTTGAATTTTTCTAGAAGCAATTCCATTTTCACCTGTCTACACGTTTTGTTTTGTTGTCTGACTCCCCCTTCTAGAGTGTGAGCCCGTTGTTGGGTAGGGACCATCTCTGTATGTTGCTGATTTGTACTTCCCAAGCGCTTAGTACAGTGCTCTGCACACAGTAAGCACTCAATAAATATGATTGAATGAATGAATGAGTTCCAGAGGCTCTGTCTGGTATGGAAAGAAGCAGTGTGGTCTAGTGGAAAAAGCACAGGCCTGGGAGTAAGAGGACGTGGGTTCAAATCCTAGTTCTGCCACTAGTCTGCTGTATGACCTTGCCTCATCTGGAAAAGGAGGATTAAATCCTCCACCCTTCTACTTAGACTGTGAGCCCCAGGTGAGACAGGAACTGTGTCCAAACTTATTATGTTGCATCTACCCCCAGCTCTTAGAAGAATGCTTGACTTAGAGTCAGTGCTTAACAAATACTATTCATCATTATCATCATCATCATCATCTGTATTTATTGAATGCTTACTCTGTGCAGAGCACTATATTAAGTGCTTGGGAGGGTAATGGTGATGGTATGTGTTAACCGCTTACTATGTGCCAGGCACTGTACTAAGCACTGGGGTAGATACAAGCAAATCGAGCTGGACACAGTCCCTGTCCCACTTGGGGCTCACAGTCTCAATCCCCATTTTACAGATGAGATAACTGAGGCACAGAGAAGTGAATTGATGGGCCCAAGTTCACACAGCGGAAAAGTGGAGGAGCTGGGATTAGAACCCAGGTCCTTCTGACTCCAAAGCCCAGGCTCTTTCCGCTTCACCATGCTGTTTCTCCAATACAATACAGTACAATGCAGCACAAGTTCGCTTCCCACAGGGAGCTTACAGTGCAGAAAAACAGAAAGACGCATTACTGTCGAGTGGCGTCCAGGAGGGATTAGCAAGCAGTTGCGTTGAACAGTACTCTACCCTCAAACATCTGGCAGACAAGGTGTCTCCCCTGCTAGACCGTAAGCTCGCTGTGGGCTGGGAACGTATCTGCCACCTGTGCAGCATTGCTATATAGTACTCTCCCAAATGCTTAATAGAGTGTTCTGCACACAATAAGTGCTCAATAAATACAACTGATCGATTGATATTAATCAATAAACTGAGCAGCCTGTTGATCCAAATCCAATGAAAAGTGGGACTTGCACCTCTTGCAAATTCATTCAATCATATTTATTGAGCGCTGTGTGCAGAGCATTGTACTAAGCACTTGGGAAGTACAAATCGGCAACATATAGAGATGGTACCTACCCATACCCTTCCTGAACCAGCCTATTTACCCTTTAATTGTTTTCTCTTGTCTACTCACAGGTCACTGTCACTCTTTCCTTCCTTCTTTATAACACTCATTGGTTCTGAAAAACTTTTGCATCAACCCACATCTTTAGCTACTATTTATGAGTAATGAGTCAGTGCAGGCAAACTAATGAATAATATAGGACTCCATGGAGGTGCTATACAAAACCATCTTGATTGCAATCCCCTGGTAGGTGGTAAACTCCTCAAGAGTAGGAGCCACGTCTACTAACTCTCTTGTACTGTCCAAGCCCTTAGTACACTGTTCTGCATGCATAAAGAGCTCAATAAATGCCACTGACTGACTGGTTACAGTGAGAAAGTGAAAGATAATCGTGACTGAAACCATCAAAAATCCCTTTTAGATCAAGTTAGGCAGTTGTTGGTGTTGAGAAAGGCAAGGCTAAATGATGATATAGATGTTTGAGAAGATGAAACCTCAAATCTTGCTTGGGTCAGGGTCATGTTTAATGGTTGAGGACCAACTGGATAATCTGTGTGGTTTAGTGGAAAGAGCACCTGCCTGGAAATCAAAGGATCTGGGTTCTAATCCCAGCTCTGTCAGCTGCCTGCTGTGTGTCGTTGGAAAAGTCATTTAATTTCTCTGTGTCTAAGTTTCCACATTTGTATAATGGGGATGTAAATGCCTGTTTTCTTCTCTTCTTAGACTGTTTTCCCCATATGGAATAGAGACTATGTCCAATCTGATTATCTGGTATCTAACCCAAGGCTTAGTACAGTGCTAAATGAATACCACAATTATTATTAAAATCTTCCTATCAATAGACTCAGCAACAAACCTAAAGACCAGCTCTCTATAGGTTTCAGTATTTTCTGTGAGTAATTATCAACACACAGGTATTAGAGCTTTTTTGCGCAAATGTATTTTCACATTTGGACAATCCTCTTACTGTTTACATTCAATTAAAAAATCCCATTGCACTTTGCGCAATAATTGGACTTCATTTGAATAACTTCATTCTGCCACGTGAAATATTTCCCCTCTAAATCTTGAGCTGATCTGGAGCAATCAATTTCTACTTCTCAGTCATTTAATGCATTTCCATTAAAGAGCTTCTGGGTTGTTCTATTCAGTGTCTGGGAAACTTTTCACTTTTTCTTTTCCAAGTGAATTGGGATTCTTTGGTCCAAAATGCTATTTCAGTTAAGTATTCTGTCACATTAAGGTGGAAAATAATCTCTTTTATTATAATATCCTTTATTATACTGTAAACTCATTGAGGGCAGGGAATGCGTATGGTTATTGTCATATTATACTTTCCCAAATGCTTAGTATAGTGCTCTGCACACTGTAAGCACTCAATAAATATGATTGAATGAATTAATGAATCAATATATTTCTAGGACTTTTGTTCAAGAACCTGTACACTTCCCAGTAGAGATCTCCCCTCCTAAATCCTCCCAAAAAATGGTGAGTTAAACCCAGATCAGTATCCCTAGTGCCATTTTGTTGGTGGAAAAAATGGAACCCACAGAGTCCATAATGTACCTGAAAGCAAATCTGTCTGTCATGATTAGCCATCCACACTGCTATTGTGTACCTGTCTATATGACTTAAGGGATAGAGGCAACATGGATTATAGGCAAAAATTACCTATTTCATACTTCATATGTAAGCTCCTTATGGGCATGAATCATGTCTGCTGATTCTGTGGTACTTTCTCAAGTGCTTAGTACAGTGCTCTCCATGCAGTAAGTGCTCGATAAATATGATTGATTGATATATGTCTCACACAACACGCCATAACAGTGAACTGCTGGGAGACCCCTGAAGCCGGTATTCTTTCCTGGTCTCCTGAAGCAAAGGTTTTCCAGAGATCAGATAGAGTGGAGTAAAAAGGAAGTTGAAAACAGTTCTGTCTTTAACATGTGCAGTGATGGCTCACTTTGCCCGGTGCACACTCAAGTACTCTCAGGGATGGTCAACACATATCAACAATCAGCAGTTTGTTGCTAAAAATGGGAATAATCAAAGGAAAATAAAGTTTTTCTTACTAAATGCCCCTTGCCCTGGGTCACCAATAAGCTGTTATGTATCGGACTCTCCCAAATACCCGGTACAATGCTCTACATAGAGTATGCACTCAATTAACATCATTCACTGATTGATCGATAGAGCCCACTAAGATCTCTGGGATGGCCTTATCAAAGAATTCCTCTCAACTGATCCCCTCCTTTCTCTGGCTTTTTCTCCTTCCCAGTCTGTCTGGGCTCCCCTAAAGTTAGCAGTACCAATAACTCCTTCTTCCAGACAACCGGACATCTGGTCCTAAAGTGATTTCTTTGTCCGGTCAAAAACGTTTGATTCTTTCATCAGGGGACAAGGAGTGGATTTTATTTTTAAAAGCAACCTTTCAACTCTCCGTTAATGTCCGGAGCTGAATCAGAGCCTGTTGCAAAATTATTCTGTTGACCTTGACTAGCTTGCAATTATCAGTTTTTCTCAGTTGTACCAAGGCCAGGGCCCACCAGATGTCAGTACAATATAAATAATCCAAATTATTTTATTAAAACACCAGAAAGGGAAAGTCACAAAAGAAAACTACCCAACAAAAGCAGCACTCACAGAGTGGTGAAAGCACTCACCTCAACCGTATCAGAGAGAAGAGAGGGTAAAATAATTGGCCGAGACAAGTATTGATATGATTTTTTAAGTGCTTTCCATCTAATAGCACTGTGTCAGTATTAATGTAAGCTGATAAGGCTGATCTCGTGTTAGGATAAAGACATTTTCCCCTTTCTCCCATTTCATTATCATTCATTTTCTGTATTTGCAAACTAGAGTACTTCATTTACTGGGGGTTCTGCCCATCAAAATCTCCTCTTTTTTATAAAAGGAAAAAAAAATCTTAAGCAATGACATCACCCAGCTGTGGGGCAATTTCTCCACTTTGATCACAGTTAAACTAAAACATTAGAATGGGTAAGTCCAGGTGACAATGAACAGGACGCCCGGTTATTAGGGTATGCTGATAACCTTTTCAAAAGCTTTTGAAATACTATTTCAGTTGCTGCTTTGGTGTCTTGCCAGAGTGTGAAAGGAGAAGCAAACCTTAATGGAGAAGGAGCTGGTATTTAAAAAGGAGAGGTAAAAATCGAGGGAGGGAGGAAGGGAGAGGAAGAAGATGTATTTTCAATCATGAAACTTGGGTTTTGGTGTAGTAGAGCTCCTGCAGGGCTTGGTCTTTGTAGCGATCAGAAAAACAAAAACAAAAAAACCAGAGAGCTGATTTGGGAAGAAAAAAAAACAAAACCCACAAAGATTAGAAACTGGCAGTACACAAAGAAAGACTTAACAATGTAGGAATTATTTGGGGGTAATTTTTTCTCTAGTTTTGTTATTTTCTTTCTTTACCCAGAGGAAAAAACTTTTTTTTTTTTCCATCTTCTGCAAGTCTCACTAATTGCATTGTCCGTGCTCTTTGGAAGTGGAGAGATCAGGAATCATACTATTGGTGCAGAAGCAGCAGAACTGCACCCTAACACGTGTAAGTAGCTTAGCATGCAACGTTATCTTTCCAAAGTGCAGCACGTCAGAGGAGCACATAAAGGGGAGAAGGGAAAGGCAATTTAAAATATTCAATTCTGTTCTGCAAGTCAGCGGTGTTTAGTGGAAGCGAGATCCTTTTTCTTTTAAAGCCCCCGTTCAAAATCTTTGATTCAAAAATACACTTCTCTGGATGGGTTTTATGTATTTCCCTCTTCGCCCTAAGCCTTCACAAGACTGTCTTTTTTTAAGGTTATCTCCCTCTTCAGCTTGGCATACGCATTCAGTTCTTAAGAATGATCTCATCCCCAGCTAGATCAAGCAGAGTTTTAGATGTTTGGAAAGGGGTTGGGGGGCAAGGGTGGTGAAAGAAACACCTTAAACACACCAGTCTTCAGAATCAGTAAATATTGCCTTCAAAACAGTTCTACTGAGCACAAAGAGAACCTGACTGGGATAGGAATGGGATGAGGGAAGGGGACAGTGGTCTGGAAAGGAAAAAATAGAAGGGTGAGGATACAGATTAGATCCATGGCAAAGATTGGTGATGCGCTATAATAATAATAATAATAATAATAGCATTTGTTAAGTGCTTACTATGTACCAAGCACTGTTTTAAATGCTGGAGTAGATACAAAGCAATCAGGTTGTCCCACGTGGGGCTCACAGTCTTAATCTCCATTTTACAGATGAGGTAGCTGAGGCACAGAGAAGTTAAGTGACTTGCCTAAGGTCACACAGCAGACAAGTGTCAGAGTTGGAATTAGAACCCATGTCCTCTGACTCCCAAGCCCGTGTTCTTTCCACTAAGCCATGCTGCTTCCTATGGTAAGCCTTCCTACCGAAAAATAACTCCATGGGGAATACTTGCTCTGGTGGATATCAGATTAGCCTGTTCCTTCACATGATGGCTAAATTCATTCATTCAATCGTATTTATTGAGCGCTTACTATGTGCAGAGCACTGTACTAAGGCTAAATGCTCAATAGAATCAGGGCAAGCACAGGGGAACTTACAGAAGGAGTGAACCCTCATCAGGCCTTGACCTATAAGTGCCTAGGGCACCGAGAAGCAGTGTGGCTCAGTGGAAATAGCACAGGCTTAGGAGTCGGAGGTCATGGGTTCAAATCCTGACTCTGCCACTTGTCAGCTAAGTGACTTTGGACAAGTCACTTCACTTCTCTGGGCCTCAGTTACCTCATCTGGAAAATGGGGATGAAGACTGTGAGCCCCACGTGGGACAACCCTGATGGCCTTGTATCCCTCCCCCCACAGCGCTTAGAACAGTGCTTGGCACATAGTAAGCGCTTAACAAATACCAATGTTATTATTATTGAATCGGTTTTGTGCAGATGGAGCAACAGTCTCTTTAAAACAATCCCACTGCACACGTCAACCCTAAAATTTCATAAACGAGCAATTTTACCCACCTCAAGTAGTTGATTTGCATTCTATAGAGCCGGTTCAGTCCAGAGGAAGGATGCTTTATAGATGAAACGATTCTCCCCTTAAGTGGAAGGTAGTTTAAATTCAGGAGTGTGTGTGTGTGTGTGTGTGTGTGTGTGTGTGTGTGTGTGTTTGTGTGTATGTATGTAAAAAGGTGTCAGAGTCAGGAACAATGGCAAATCTCAGTCATTTGATGTCAAAATCTTTGATCGGAGAGGGGAAGCGAATACGTGCAAGGATTTTTTCAATATATGGAGAGGTGGAAGGAGTTTAAATTCAGGAATGTGTGTGTGTGTGTTTGTGTGTATGTGTGTAAAAAGGTGTCAGAGTCAGGAACAATGGCAAATCTCAGTCATTTAATGTCAAAATCTTCGATCGGAGAGGGGAAGCGAATACCTGCAAGGATTTTTTCAAGATATGGAAAGGGAAGGAAATGCTATAGTATTTCAAAGACAACCCCATCATCACCCACCTTCAAAAACAAAGACAAGAAAGCTGACCCACAAAACGCCCTCGGCTGTCAAGATCCTAGCCTGAACCCTTCTGAATTGACTGCTAAAGAATCACGTTAACCTTTTGCTTTCGATATCACAACGAAGAACAGTGGACACGATCAGATAGGGGAAAAAATGCAAGTGGTATCTTGGAGACCTCTCTCTCATGAATCAAGAAAACCTTTCAAGAGCATTTGACACAGCTGGCACACTTGAACTCTGGCCGAATCAGACAAGTTTGGCTACCCAGAGACATTTATCAAGTTCCCTAGCCGTCTCCAGGGTGATGTGATCAACCATATCAAAACTGAAAACGCATTACCTGACACAGTACCCATTTCCAGTGAACAGAGAGGCAGCGTGGCTCAATGGAAAGAGCCCGGGCTTTGGAGTCAGAGGTCATGGGTTCAAATCCCGGCTCCACCAATTGTCAGCTGTGTGACAAGTTACTTAACTTCTCCGTGCCTCAATTACCTCTTCTGAAAATGGGGATTAAGACTGTGAGCCCCCCGTGGGACAACCTGATCACCTTGCAACCTCCCCAACACTTAGAACAGTGCTTTGCACATAGTAAGCACTTAATACAGATCATTATTATTACCATTATTGTTACCATATATACTATTTTAATTGACTGGTCATTATTTTCTGCAAATTATACCACATGGGCAGCATACGATCCAACAATGTCTAGAACATAGTAGACATCTGAATCAAGAAGACCATTATGGTTTTGGGAGTTTGATGTTCTGAGTGGTGACAACAGGGCACCCATTTTCAATACTAAGTGAAGACTTATAAAATTCTCCCTGACCAATATTTATCACAGATGTTTTAGGAATTTCTGCATGTTCAAAATACCAGTGGGTTCTTTATGATTTTGGGATACTGTATGCGGAAGCAGCCAAAGATGAATTGTATATATGTTTGTACATATTTATTACTCTATTTATTTATTTATTTTACCTGTACATATCTATTCTATTTATTTTATTTTGTTAGTATGTTTGGTTTTGTTCTCTGTCTCCCCCTTTTAGACTGTGAGCCCACTGTTGGGTAGGGACTGTCTCTATATGTTGCCAATTTGTACTTCCCAAGCGCTTAGTACAGTGCTCTGCTTAGTAAGTGCTCAATAAATACAATTGATGATGATGATGAATTGTTAGAAGGAAAAGTAGAGACCAAGAGGGAAAAATTGTGGGTATCAGAAGGCACATTCATTCAGATGGATGTCAGTTTCCCTTGCCAACATCTGTGACAACCTCCTGGTTCAACTCTGTAAAAGCCCAGGGAGAGAGATAGAAAATAACCAGCGGGAAGGTGTTTCCTAGCCACGGCTTACAAAAGTTGAAAATCTGCTGCCTTGGAAAATCTTATTCACCCTTCATTATTTGAGTCAATAAAGGCTCTGGTGAAAGATGAATTAATCCCAACTGAAGAATAGGAATCTACCTAATGTGGTCATAAAATTATTTCTGTTCAGTAGTAATAGGTACCTGTAAATTATATAGGTAGATAATTCAAACCTATGCTACATAACAATAATAATAATGGCATTTATTAAGCGCTTACAGTGTGCAAAGCACTGTTCTAAGTGCTGGGGAGGTGACAGAGTGATCAGGTTGTCCCACGGGGGGCTCACAGTCTTAATCCCCAGTTTACAGATGAGGGAACTGAGGCCCAGAGAAGTTAAATGACTTGCCCAGAGTAACACAGCTGACAAGTAGCAGAGCTGGGATTTGAACCCATGACCTCTGAATACAAAGCCCTTGATCTTTCCATTGAGCCACACTGCTTCTCCTCATACCATAATTGAATTAGCTTTGATGGACGTAATAATAATAATAATAATAAGTGACATCATTCATTCAGTGATATGGATTAAGCCGATTAAGTGAAGCCTGTCTACCTCTTCTCTCCCCATGGAGTGGAGCATGGCTAGCTGTCAGGCTGAAAATTCGGACTCTCTCCTCAGCTTTGCGGAGGGAAAGAAAAGAATGCTTCCTGCCCATATTCCCACCCATGTAAAAAATGCTGTATTTCTAGACTGCAAGCTTATTGTGGGCAGGGAAAGTGCTTAGCCACTCTGCTGTACTGTACTCTCCCAAGTGTTAATTACAGTGCTCTGCAATAAATATCACTCAATAAATTCCACTGATGGATTGATTGTGTTCATAACCACACCGTTCAGGCCACACCAACTTAGACCCTCTTGAAGGAGTTTGCAGCTAGAATGGTCAAAAGGAGAGCCAAGGGCTCCAGCAAAAGGGAGATTATACCCCTAACATGGCAGCCACCGCCAAAGCAGTTTTGTGTTTTGCCATCTTCTCCTGGTGGCACCAGCTGGTTGGAAAGAGCACGGGCTTTTGAGCCAGAGGTCATGGGTTCAAATCCCGGCTCTGTCAATTGTCAGCTGCAAGTCATTTAACTTTTCTGGGCCTCAGTTACCTCATCTGTAAAATGGGGATTAAGACTGTGAGCCCCTGTGGGACAACCTGATCACCTTGTAACCTCCCCAGTGCTTAGAACAGTGCTTTGCACATAGTAAGCACTTAAATTCCATTATTATTATTATTAATAATAATGAAATAATAGTAACTGCAGTATTTGTTAAGTGCTTCATTCATTCAATTGTATTTATTGAGCACTTACTGTTTGCAGAGCACTGTAATAAGCACTTGGGAGAATATAATATACAGATACATTTGCTGCCCACAGCGAGCTTATAGTCTGGCAGGGAAGGTTGAAGAGGGTAGGAACAGACACTGTATTGAGCAATGGGTAGATACAAGCTAATCAGTTTGGTTACAGCCCCTGAATCACAGTCTTAATCCCCAGTTTACAGATGAGGGAACTGAGGCACAGAGAAGCTAAGCAACTTGCCTGAGGTCACACAACAGACAAGTGGTCAAGATGGGATTAGAACACATGTCCTTTTAACTCCCAAGCCCGGGTTCTATCCACTGGGTCACACTGCTTCAGCCAGAGGAGGAGTTAATCAGTCAATCAATCAATCAATTGTATTTATTGAGCACTTACTGTGTGCAGAGCCAACTGCCCTAAGCGCTTGGGAGAGTACAGTATAAAAGAGTTGGTACACACTTTCCCTGCCCACAATGAGCTTGCAGTCTAGAGTCACCCTGTGAAGCCCTGTGACCTCCAGAGTACTGGAGAATTGGGAAAAAGCATGGAGGCCGAGAACGTGTCTACCAACTCTGTTCTGTTGCATTCTCCCAGGTGTTCAGTACAGTGCTCTGTGCACAATAAGCACTCGAGAAATGCCACGGATTGGATAGATAGATTGACTGATTGAAGCTGCTCTTCTCTGTGCTCAAGATTAGGACAATAGGACATTTCTCCCTGGTTGAAATGTCCCTCACAAGCATCAGAGGCGAATCCTTTTGGGAAAGAGTCCCGTCAAGTTTCAAGACATTGAAAATAGTCCTTCCTGTCAGTTGGCTTTTTACCTATCTTTAGCTCTGGAAGATGGGAGCAATTTGTTTATGGAAGAATCTGACTCAGTATGAAATATGTATCATTCGTCTCTGTCCCCTCCTACTACTCATTTTAAATAATCACAGGACTAAAATTAATCAAGACATGACCTCACGTCCCCTACATACATTATAATTAATGGAAAGCTGTATCCAAGAGGCCCCAGATCTGCACAATTAATGCCAGAAAGCTCCAAGCACCAAGATTAAACATAGAATAAATGTAGAACTTTCCTCCTGTGAAGAGTTTCATGTACTGAAATGTTCGCTTAATATACAGCCTGAAATTTGCATGCCTCTTTGTTCCCTGCAATTACTCATCCTCTCGTTTCCATGGGAGTGGAAGTAATTTGCTAATTCTCAAAGGAGCTATAGTGTATTGGGTCCAATGGAGAAAATATATATAAAGGGTGAGTGATTTTTGCAATATGTGAATTCCTCCCTCTTTTCTTTCTCTCCTACCCCTCTTTTCTACCTTTCACTGGGTTCACCGTAAACCCTAGAATTTTTCCCTTTCACTCTCATTTTAAAGTTCACAGAATCTCTTTAGCTTATGAGGGCATAGTCATGCCAATGTTCCTCATTTCCTTACCCCAGTAAATGTTCAGTTGAGTGGGGGTTCATCTCCGCTACGCTGCCCAGGAAGCAAAGCGACTGACCAGATGTTGCTAAAAATATACGACTACAAGTTGTGCCATGCTGCCATAAACCACTGATTCATTCAGCCTAATATAGGGGTACTGGGTTGCTTAGAGGAACCGCTGGGTAAAAATCCAGATTTTTCTCCAGTAAATGAAGATTCAGACTGTGAGCCCCATGTGGGGACGTGGACTGTGTCCAACCTGATTAGCTTGTATCTACCCCAGTGCTTAGAACAGCGATTGACACATAGTAGGTGCTTAACAAATGCCATCATTATTGTTATCATTATTATTATTATTATCTTAGAAACTGAAATAAGGGCCAGCATGACATACATTCAAATCACTAGGGGAAATTGCTCTTTCATAACTTATAGCACCAACCGTACATTCTAAGTTTGGCTCTACCCAAGGGATAAGGTGAGAGGTAAATCTTAATAGCAGCATGACTCTCACTCACTGTAACAGTAATGGTATTTATTAGGTGCCTACTGTGAGCAAAACCCTACATCACACACCACGAAAGGATACCTAACTGGAAATTTGTCTCTGTCCTACTGGGAGGCTTACTGGGGTGCGGGGTTGTGGGTGGAGGGGAGTTCGTAACACTGCAGGCTCTGTCTGCTCTGTATTTTTCCCAGGGACTAGCACCCTATAAGTGCAAAATTTCACAATTTTCATAAACCATGGTGCCCGCTCCCTAATACGCAACACAATTTTCTACTCTGCTTTTGTTTAAAGATACCCTGACAGTTCAGTGTGATTTGCAGGGGCAAAATATGTAGGAATTGTGGTGGCTTAAGCTCACCTAAGGTTGTATTAGGAACAGACTCAACCATTTGTGTCATAACTACAGACGGAAGGCAGACTGATTTGGTGCAAGCAGTCAGAAAAGGGCTGGACTAGTTGTAGTAGTAATATTTATTAAGTGCTCACTTCAAGCAGAGCACTGTACGAAGCTTTAAGAAAGAATACCTAGGTGGAAATCGGAAATGATCCCTGGCCTTCAGGAGGATAGGAGTTTCAAGACAAATATGCCACCAAGAAGGAAAAAAGGAGGAAGGCGTCAGCACCGGAGGAAGCCAAAAAACAAACAGTGCTTCAGGAGGCACTATTTCCACGCACACGATGCGGCAGGAATTGTCAGTCACGCATTGGTCTTATCAGCCATACTCACACACGCTGATAAAAAATCTCACCGTCAGTAAGGTCATCTTCAAGCCTGAAGGACAGCTAGATAAATGTACGTGGTTGTTCCGGGGCTAGAACGGGGAACATTTCTTTTTTAAATGGTTATGGATACAGTTATAATGAAAGCCATTCAGAAACCGTCAGCATTTCCATCCTAAGTTCCGCCACTGCAGTGAGGCAATCAAAAGAACTCAGAAAGAGAAACACATTACTGAACTATGAGTTCACCCCAAACCTGCCCCAATCTTGTTTTCACAGAGCAGCCGAGAAACCGGTCAGTTTTGTGCAGAATACAGAAAAGGAGCCAGAGAAATAATCCTTGGACAAATGTCAAAAAATGTGTTTCTTCAGCCATCCTGGATCCTGAGTTCACATGACACGGCTAATGAATATCGGCTGATGGAAGTTAAAGACGGAGGTGAGAGACGGAAACGTAAGGAGGAAGCCACGCTATCGTCTCGAAAGAGCTTAGCTGATTTGAAGTCTTCCCATTCTGGGCAACAACCCCTCCCATGTCACTGGAACTCTTTATGTGGCCCACAGCAGAAAGAACAGCTCGCTTGCAGCACAGAAGTTATTATAGTGGCACCATTCCTGCTGTTCTTGTTTAGGCCATGTCAGCATTTCCACTCTAAACTCTTGTTTTTCCAAAGCTTTATAGGATTGGAGTTGGACAAAAATATGTCAAGTAAGTAAACAGCTTCCCAAACCATAAGGAAGATGTGAGAATCTCTGCTCTGTGTAGGCATATAAAGCGAGAGAGGACAGGCAGTGATATTTTCCAATCAATTTTTTTAGGACAGAGTAGAGAGCAGTGAAATCCTTCTGAATGTCTCTAATATTAAGCTGGCTTCCAAGAGACTAACCAGATCCTGGGCAGTTATTGCAGGAAGACCTATTTGCTCAGTGATAAGTCCTTGTACTGATAATAATAATGGTGGATTTTGTGATTTTGTCGAGTAGTTGTAATAGTTGTAAGACTATTTAGTAAGCTTCTACTGTGTGCAGCACACTGTTATAACTACTGGGAGAGAGTACACAGATGGGAATTGGATGCTGTCGCTGGCCCTCAGATGCTGTGTGCCAAGCACAATAACAGGCATGGGACTAGGTGCTAGATAATCAGATCATACCAAAAGGGGGTCCCAGTCTAAGGGGGAAGGAGGACAAATATTTAATCCCCATTTTACAGATGGGGAAACTGAGGCACAGAGAAACAAGTCAAAGTCACACAACAGGCAAGTGGCAGAGCTGGGTTAGAAGCCAGGTCTCTTGACTCCCATTCCTATGTCCTTTCCACCAGGCCATGCTGTTTCTCTGAATTATATCACAGGGTGATATCTGATGTTTTCCCAAGCTACACAAAGCCATGCTCTTTGCCGTTTCCAAGTAGACTTCTTTCTGTCCCCCACTTTGGGATTTACTGCCTCCAATCCCATGCTCACATCCTACCACCCACCTGGAATTTCCTCTCCCTTCACGTGCACCATTCCACAGTTCTCATCTTCAAAGTCCTTCGGAAATCCCCCCCACCCCCACCCCTTCTCCAGAAGGATCAATTCTCCTCCTTCCTCGGTCATTCCAGGATCCCGGGAAGGAGGAATCTGACTGAAAAGCCCTAGTCGTGCAAGCTACTACTCACACTGCATCATGAACCACAAAGGGAGCAAACATCTCCCACACCTCAGTTGACAATTAACTTCTACCCTGAAACATTACATTTGATTAAGATCTATTTTGCAAAGGAAATGGGTGCTATTATTCACAGCATGGAATCTCTTCTCCTGCTTAGTGTCTCTTCCTTTGCCAATCCCTGCAGCATGGTGTAGTGGCTAGAGCACGGGCCTGGGACTCAGAAGGTCATGGGTTCTAATCCTGGCTGACCCACTTGCCTGCTGTTTGGCCTTGGATAAGTCACTTCCCTTTGTGCCACAGTTTCTTCTGTGTCCAACCTAATTTGCTTGAATCCACCCCAGGACTTAGTACAGTGCCTGGCACAAAGGAAGTGCTTAACAAATTCTACAGTTATTATTATTGTTATTATTATTAATAATAATATTGATAGACAGTAAACTTCTTGAGAGCAGGGATTGTATCACCTTACTTTACTGTACTCTCCCAAACCTTTAGGACAGTGTTATGCAGGAGTAAGGGTTCAATAAACATCACTGATGGGTTGATGGTGGATTTTACATCACGTGGAGGTCAGTGCATCAAGCAAAGAGAGGAAAAAGGAGCATAGGATCCCTATAATAATAGTAATGATGATGATGGCATTTATTAAGCGCTTACTATGTGCAAAGCACTGTTCTAAGCACTGGAGAGGTTACAAAGTGATCAGGTTGTCCCACGGGGGGCTCACTGTCTTAATCCCCATTTTACAGAAGAGCTAACAGGCCCAGAGAAGTTAAGTGACTTGCCCAAAGTCACACAGCTGACAATTGGCAGAGCCGGGATTTGAACCCATGACCCCTGACTCCAAAGCCCGGGCTCTTTCCACGGAGCCATGCTGCTTCCCTATACTGTTTACTCTTCTCTATCTAAAAATGGAATAAAGCTGCTCTGATCCTATCCAACAGCACCAGAAAGTAGCATTTAGTTAGCACAAGCGGTGATCGGCTAGGTGCTGTAGAAAGCAAGTTTCATTGACGTTGCTTGTGCCTTCTAGAGGATAAAGCAGCAAACTCTCATTTTGTTGATTTATGAAGAAAACTGAAAGGTCTTGGCAGGAATAGAGCACTAAAAATTCCATCCAAAAGCACCAAGAGGCCTCGATTTCCCTCAAGAATAAATTCTAATTTCAGGAAAAATGAAAAGAGATCCTTAAGCAACGTGGCTCAGTGGAAAGAGCACGGGATTTGGAGTCAGAAGTCATGGGTTCAAATCCCAGCTCTACCAATTGTCAGCTGCATGACTTTGGGCAAGTCACTTAACTTCTCTGTGCCTCAGTTCCCTCATCAGTAAAATGGGGATTAAAACTGTGAGCCCCACGTGGGACACCCTGATCACCTTGTATCCCCCCAGCGCTTAGAACAGTGTTTTGTACATAGTAAGCACTTAACAAAGACCATCATTATTATTATCATTTAAGCAAATAAGCCAAAGAAAATTGCTCAGAGGGTTTTTAGGCACAGCTGATTTCAATTAATCCAGGGGACTTTTCCTAACAAATTGGGGGCATTAAATGGTAAAATGGCAATTTGACTAATTCCACTTGTAATGTAAATCTCATGCCCTCAGCTAAATAAAGTTTTCTCCCAACTGGAATGGCATAAAAGACAGATTCAATAGGACTGCGTTCTCAATTGATGGTATTTATTGAGCATTTACCACATGCAGATCACTGTACTAAGCACATGGGAGAGTATAATAACAATGATGACATTTATTAAGCACTTACTATGTGCAAAGCACTGTTCTAAGCTCTGGGGAGGTTACAATGGGATCAGGTTGTCCCTCAGGGGGCTGTCTTAATCCCCATTTTACAGATGAGGGAACTGAGGCACAGAGAACTTAAGTGACTTGCCCAAAGTCACACAGCTGACAACTGGCAGAGTCGGAATTTGAACCCATGACCTCTGACTCCAAATCCCGGGCTCTTTCCACTGAGCCATGCTGCTTTTCTAATCCAACAGTCAGTACACATGTTCCCTATCTAAAAGGAGCTTAGAGTTGAGAAGGGGAGACAGATATTATTATGTCAATAAATTATGGCTATATACATCAGTGCTGTGGGGCTGAAGGTGGGGTGAATATCAAGTGCTCTTTTCCAGGCACCACAGAATTAGGAGATGTTTGGAAAAGACAGTAGCCGACATAAGATTTTAATGGATTCAGATTCTCACTCTATCTGTAGGTCTGTTTCCCGTACCAATGTTAAAATAAAGAGCCGGATTTGACTCCTCACCTCCCTAAACACCTCGTTTTTAAGGGAATCCAACTGCGTGGCTCAATCAGTGTGAGACAGAATATTATCAAGAAAACCACAATTGTTTTTAATACATCTTTGCGTACGTCCTCGGGTTTACTTTAACCTGAAGGGCGATGTGAATTAGAAGCGGGGCTGTTCAATTTGAAAAATAATAAGCCTATCAAAAACACATTAAAATATGAAGCATCTCCCAAGGAGATAAGACTTGAAGGTGCATCCTGAGAACATATTGAGGCCAAGACACCAAAATATCTCTGTCAGAGAAGCAAAGTATGTTTGAAAACCTCGTGCATTCGATTCCTCCGAAGGAATAAATAGGAAGCAGAGAAAGGGAATCTACATAATTACTGGCTCAATTTCTTGCCTCCAGCCCTCTAAAGGTAGGCAGGGCAAGGGAACAGTAATCTCTCCTTTCTTTTTGTGCTGTTGCAACTTGCTGACTCAGTGACATTAGTATCTGTTGAAGATCTTCACCTCTTGGGAAGTGATTGTCTCAGAAGAGAAACTTCTGGAAGATCGTGACATCAGGAGGAAGAAGTGAAGAGAGCAGCAGGTACTAAGCTAAGAATTTTCTTTTCCCTTTCAGAGGGCAGCAACTCCCCAAATGTATCATGCTGGGAAATTGCAGTGCATATTTAGAATTCAGGAAGGCTAGCCTGGGTTGTCGTGGCAAATGTTGCTCTCTTTTAGCATCACTTTCTGGTGAGTGCCACTTTCCAAACCCACTCATTTGTGAGAGGAGTGAGGGAGAGAGATAGAGGTAGAGAGAGTTACTACTTCTCATTCTTCCTTCAAAAAATTCAAATGCTTATTACAGTGCATTGTATGCAGGAGGTGCTCAGTGAATACCATCACTACTATTACTATCCTTTTATCAACTACTACTACTATTATCACAACTTCTACTACTTCTGCAAACCTTGTGGGAGGGGATCATGTGTATTTACTCTGTTGCATTGCAATAACAATAATAATGGTGGTATTTGTTAAGCACTTACTATGTGCAAAGCACTGTTCTAAGCCCTGGGGGGATACAAGGTGATCGGGTTGTCCCACTTGGGGCTCACAATCTTAGTCCCCATTTTACAGACGAGGTAAGTGAGGCATAGAGAAGTCAAGTGGCTTGCCTAAGGTCACACAACTGACAAGTGGCAGAACCAGGAATCGAACCCATGACCTCTGACTCCCAAGCCTGGGCTCTTTCCACTGAGCCATGCTGCTCTGCACACACATTAAATTCTTGATAAATACCACTGATTGACTGATTTACCCAGTACACCCCCCTACCAAGCTAAGCAACCACACAAGATCTTACCCAGAAAATCAGTATTTGTTACTTAGGCAACAATAATAATAATAATAATGGTATTTGTTAAGTGCTTACTATTCATTCATTCATTCAATCGTATTTTTTGAGCACTTACTGTGTGCAGAGCACTGTACTAAGCGCTTGGGAAGTACAAGTTGGAAACATATAGTGACAGTCCCTACCCAACAACGGGCTCACAGTCTAGAAGGGGGAGACAGACAACAAACCAAAACATATTAACAAAATAAAATAAATAGAATAAACATGTACACATAAAATAGAGTAATAAATACGTACAAACATATATACAGATACACATATATACAGATTCTATTTACTAAGCACTGGGGTATCTACAAGGTTATGTGCTTGGACACAGTCTCTGTCCCACATGGGGCTCACGGTTTTAATCTCCATTTTACAGATGAGATAACCGAGGCACAGAAAAGTAAAGTGATTTACCCAAGGTCCCACAGCAGACAAGTGGCAGAGCCAGAATTAGAACCAGGCCCTTCCTTTCTCCACTGGGCCATGCTGCTACTCTTAATTCATATAGTCCATTCATTGATCACGTGTAACAAGCCAATGTATGGAATAAATGAGTTCTTCTCTCTGCAACAGATCAATGGGTATAACAGACATGTGTAAAGATAGGAGGGAAAGGAAGGTAAACTGCCTTCAAAGAGTTACCGTCTAATGAGGGAGAAAGACACAAAATTGTTTACAGATAGGAGTTAAAAAAAGACTGGAATATGGGAAGGTAAGTAAAGAGGTGATTAAACAGTAGAGTATATAAATGATAAAGACAAAAATGTCCAAGGTGACTGGTTGAAAGGGTGGTTAGAAGGATATATCGGATGAAAGGGGCAGTTATGTTTTTAGGCACTCATGGGTCAGGGCATTCCACTGACCTTTATAACCGATAGTCCACACAGAGATTAAATCCTGATGAGATGTTCACAGACTGTGCTTCAGAATTCCACAAATGCTCAAAACTCTGTGCTCCCTTTCTCCAGCCTTTTCGGGGCCCAGCACTCCATCTATTTTATCGTAGCTGTTATTGTAGGGAAAACCCCAGAGATACTTTTATGTCATTTAAAGAGCTAAGCGAGAATAGGCTGTGGGGTCATAGTACCAAATGAACGGCCAAAAAATATCCCCCAAAACGCAAGCTGGAAGGGAGAGATCTATCAATGATCCATTGGTAGTTCGCTGGCAATAGTGCTAAATGACAGGTCATAGATCATTTCTTTAACAGTTTGTTCTTTTTCTGTGAGGCAAGCATTTCTCACTGAATTTAATTTTCTAGACTGTGAGCCCACTGTTGGGTAGGGACCGTCTCTATATGTTGCCAACTTGTACTTCCCAAGCGCTTAGTACAGTGCTCTGCACACAGTAAGCGCTCAATAAATACGATTGAATGAACGAATGAATGAATCACTGTAGACTCTGAATCTGGATAATACAGAACACTCTCACCTCTGTCCCATGAAATCCTAATTTTAATCACTAATTTGTTTTACTCACTTATCCCTCAATTCCTCAATCTGCTTTGCCTTATATAGACCCAACCAGGATGATTTCACTGAACCTCTTTAATTTAGGAAACAAGATAACAGCCCCAAAATATTTCACCTCCCTTCAGGTCTCTGGGCACATATAATAAAAGAGCATCATAATTAAGCATCATGGAGAAGGAGCATGGCTCAGTGGAAAGAGCACAGACTTTGGAGTCGGAGGTCATGGGTTCAAATCCCAGCTCCGCCAATTGTCAGCTGTGTGACCTTGGGCAAGTCACTTCACTTCTCTGGGCCTCAGTTACCTCATCTGTAAAATGGGGATTAAAACCGTGAGCCCCCCGTGGGACAACCTGATCACCTTGTAACCTCCCCAGTGCTTAGAACAGTGCTTTGCACATAGTAAGCGCTTAATAAATGCCATTATTATTATTATTATTATTATTAAACTCAGAAGCTCAACTTCCTCTAAAAAAAAAAGAGAGAGATCAACACCTGGAAACCTAAGACCCAGAGTGTGAACCATGGGGTTGGTGAAACTGTCAGCCCAAAGGGAGGAGGACCCTGAGGGAATTACTCTCCATCCCCTTGTCCTTCTTTGAGGTAGTATGGCGTAGTGGAAAGAGCATCGGCTTAGGAGTCGGAGGACTGGAGGCCCTGCTCTGCCACTGACTTGTTGTGTGACCTTGGGAACTTTATTGGACTTCAGTTTGCTAAACTTTAAAATGGGGTTCCATCCAACTCCATCCTGTTTAGACTGTGCCCAGCCTGATTATCTAGTATCTACCCCAGTGCTTACTACAGAGAAGCAGCGTGACTCAGTGGAAAGAGCACGGGCTTTGGAGTCAGAGGTCATGGGTTCAAATCCCGGCTCCGCCACTTTTCAGCTGTGTGACCTTGGGCAAGTCACTTAACTTCTCTGTGCCTCAGTTTACCTCATCTGTAAAATAGGAATTAAGACTGTGAGCCCCCTGGGGGACAACCTGATCACTTTGTAACCTCCCCAGTGCTTTGCACATAGTAAGCACTTAATGAATCAATCAATCAATCGTATTTATTGAGCACTTACTATGTGCAGAGCACTGTACTAAGTGCTTGGGAAGTACAAGTTGGCAACATATAGAGACAGTCCCTAGCCAACAGTGGGCTCACAGTCTAAAAGAGTTAATAAATGCCATCATTATTATTATTATTATTATTGTAGGGCCGGGCACCCAGTAAGCACTTAACAATTACCATAATTATTATGAGTATTATCAACAAATTCCCAAAATTGCTGTGAAGAGTTCCATACCAGACTAGCATTCTTGCCATCTGATCACATGTAGTTCCCATGTACGTGTTCCGAATGTACTTTAGTACTCTTTCTGTATCTTAGGTTGTCACGAGGATGATGATATTCTCCGAGTGATTCCAAAACTTAAGAAGCCTCTTCAGAAACTTCCGACAAGGTATTTGGACTAGTCTGAACCCAAAAAGGCAATGCTTACATGTCTGGACTTCCTGGATATTCTAACAATCCTTTCCCCTACAAGTGAGCCAAGAATTTCAGATTCGGTTGAAAGTCCCATATCCAAAAGTAAAGTAACACCTCTTTGGAGGAAATGATCCAAGAAGCAAACTGTTGTAAACAAATTTTATTTAGCTAATCTTCTGGTGTTCCTTACGGAGTTCAAAATAGAACAGCAAATTATTTTACAGAATATAGAGTGTCTTTTGACTACTAGAGGGTATAACCAAAGAAATAATTGTAAATTACATGTTATAATTGTATAAATATAATTAAGAAAGTACATGCACTGCCTTGCAATTAAACTGCCATCTGTTTACCATGAGTGTTTTTTGTTTGGATTCTATTGTCTGTCAAACTTCGAATGTCAACTCCTTAGGTTCAAGGTCTGCTTCTTCCTAATTGTTCACTATAGCTCCAGATATAACAGCTCCAGTTCACGATAGACATCACTAATCACAAACTTTCAATTTGCAGATGAGTTGGGAATCAATGAATTGCTCACTTCTATTTCACTAACACCAAAGCAGTAGTACATGGAGGACACTGACAGTTGAGATAATTGAAATAGCATGACCAGCCTGGCCTGGGAATCTGTGGTACTGAGTTCCAATCCTGGCGACCCCAATTGCCTGCTGTGTGATGTTAGGCAAGTCACTTAACTTTGCTGTGCCTCAGTTTCCTCATTTGTAAAATGGGAATTACATACCTGTTCTCCGTCACTCTTAGGCACTTCCGTGTCGGACAGGTACTGCGTCCGATATCTTGTATCTAACCAGGGGCTTAGTACAGTGCTTGGCATATATGAAGCTTTTAATCAATACCGCAGTTACTTGAGGGAGCCTTTCACTGAGAATACCAAGATAATTCATTTCATGCCACTGAAACAGAAGGAACCCAGCATTTGTTTTTGATGATATGAGATAGGGTTTAGATTTCAATTAAAAAGAATTTTAAGAATCAGGATGCGTCCAGATCAGAAACAGAGAGCATTTACAGATTTTTTTTTTTTAATTTGGGAAATTAGAATCAAGAATTCATTGCAACTTTCTGATGATTTAGAGAGAATGAATGAATCAACAGTCATCTGGTCACACCACTCTCCTTATCACATTTTAAAGGCATGGTCAAAAGATGGGAATGATAAGAAAAGAAACTAGAGCACAGAGATGAATTTTCCATTTAACAGTAGAAGAACTCTCCTCAAGTTTCTAGATCCTATTCATTGGAATTTCATAAAATGATTTTTATTGGGCAGGGTGATGGTGAATGGCTGATGGTTTTTCAACTTGAGGCCATCCAAGTTAACCAATAAAGAACAAGAAATGCTTATCTCCTGCAGTCTTATATGGCCAGGATAATCCTAGGTTGGAAAACTCATTCTTGGGCTTTGGCTGTGAGACCATCAGAGGGAAATACAACCCACCAAGATAGATGTAGGATATAGTCCAGCAGGAGTAACAAGCTGAAAATCAATTAAAGATGTTTATGTAGTGCCTTTTATGAGCAGAATACTGTACTGAACGATTGAAAACCCAAACAAATCTGTGTTTTCTCTACGTATAGATATATGGCATGAAAACCAGAAACTCTGACTGCATATCATATCATTTCCAACGACACAGGAACACAGCTACATGTGCCATCTGAAGAAACATGAAAAATAATAATAATAGTATTGATTTGTACGATGGTTTTTATCTTTCCAAAGAACTTTCTCATCAGTTATGTCATTACATGTTCACAATATCTATTTTGGTTGGGAAAGGTGGGTATTAATATCCCCTCTTGGCAGATGAGGAAACAAAGACACAGAGATATTAAGTGACTTGCCCAAGGTCACATTGAAGCTCTGTAACAGTGTTAAACTCCTTGTGGGCAGGGAATGAGATTACCAATTCTGATATACTGTAGTCTCCCAAGCGTTTAGTACAGCACTCGGCACTCAGTAAGTACTCAATAAATATAATAATAATAATAATGGCATTTATTAAGCACTTACTATGTGCAAAGCACTGTTCTAAGTGCTGGGGAGGTTACAAGGTGATCAGGTTGTCCCACGGGGGGCTCACAGTCTTCATCCCCATTTTCCAGATGAGGTAACTGAGGCACAGAGAAGTTAAGTGACTTGCCCAAAGTCACACAGCTGACAATTGGCAGAGCCGGGATTTGAACCCATGAACTCTGACTCCAAAGTCTGGGCTCTTTCCACTGAGCCATGGATTGATTGCGAGAAATAGCAATCCTACTCCCAGATCCCTACTGTTTCCACCAGACCACTCTGACCCTATAATCACACAGACATCTTTGTCATAATGATGATGGCATTTTTTAAGCGCTTACTATGTGCAAATCACTGTTCTAAGTGCTGGGGAGGTTACAAGGTGATTAGATTGTCCCACAGGGGGCTGACAGTCTTAATCCCCATTTTACAGACGAGGTAACTGAGGGCCAGAGAAGTGAAGTGGCTTGACCAAAGTCACACATCTGACAATTGGCAGAGCCGGGATTCAAACCCATGACCTCTGCCTCCAAGCTCGTTCCACTGAGCCACGGTGCTTCTCTACTCACTTTTAAAAATTATCATTATTATTACCTGCACCGACGTGGTTGTTATTCATAGCAGAGACGGGGCGTTCTAAGGCATCTGCAGGTCCTCTCCTTTTTCTCCCAAAGCTATCAGCAATCGGACAAGGTAAGATGATTGGCAAGGGTACAAATGGTGAACAGTAGCTTTCCTTCTCTATTTGACCTCCTGATTATGCTTCCAGAGTCACAGATTTTGATCAACAATACTGTTCTAGAGTCAAACTGATTACTATTAAAAATGGAGATGCAAATAATCAATTTCTAATTTGGGGGGCATGGGTCTGATCCTTTACTTTAAATCTGTTTTTGAAGTTGTCTAGCAGCTATGATTAAAGTCAGTGATAAGAGTTCTCAGGCAATTTCCCTAGACACTGACTGCCGCTTAAGCTCAAATAGATTCTTATGAATATTGGTGGTTGATAAAAAGGTCACACAGATATTCCTAAGTGAGATCAGAAGATCTTGTTACTGTTCCTCCCTCTTTTCCCAACCCGCTTGACAACAGAACCACCCTCCCTGTTCTAGCAGCTCATGGTGTCATTTTCGACTCTTCTTCTAACTCGACTTTAAACTCTCATCTCCCTTCCATCTGTAATTTCTACTGGTTTTTCCTCCTCTGGCAATCAGTCAACCAAACAGTGCTGTTTACTGAGTGATTACTGTGTCTCCTGAGTTATTACATCACCCTCCCTATTGGCCTCCCTACCTCCAAACTTCCCTAATTCTATCTATCCTTTCATCATTATGGCTCAGTGGAAAGAGCACAGGCTTTGGAGTCAGAGGTCATGGATTCTAATCCTGGCTCTGCCACACATCTGCTGTATGACCTTGGGCAAGTCACTTAACTTCTCTGAGCCCTAGTTCCCTCATCTGTAAAATCAGGATGAAGACAGTGAGCCCCATGTGGGATAACCAGATCACCTTGTATCCTCCCCAGTGCTTAGAACAGTGCTTTGCACACAGTGAGTGCTTAACAAATACAACCATTATTATTATTATCATTGGTATTTATTGAGTGCTTCATGTGCACAGAACACTCTACTAAACACTTGAGTAGAATACAACAGAGTTGATAGACACATTCCCTGTCCAAAATGAGTTTGCGATCTAGAGGGGAAGGCAGATATTAATGTAAAAACATAATTTATAATATATAATTTATAGATAAGTACTAAGGTGCTGCAGCACTGAGGGTGGGATGAATATCACATGCCCAGATCCAAGTGCATTCCGACTCATCTTCCTCAAATGCCTCTTAGAACCTGTCACTCCCCTTTACAAAAATCTCCAATGACTTTCCTTTTTTCCACAGAGTACAGAAACTCTTAGATTTTAAGGTTCTTTTTCCTATTTTACATTCTCTTGTCAGGCTCCATCCCAACTCATAGTCTTCAGACCTTCCTGGTTAACTGTACGTTGCTCTTCACTCTCCATCTCCATCCCATTTATCATGGAATTCCCTCCTGGTTCTGTGCATTTTCATGTGTATGTTTTATATATTTATTTTGTAAATATATGGAAATAACATTGACTGAACACCTTCTAGCACTGTGCTAGGAAGAATCAAGAAACACAGTCCATACCCTCAAGGAGCCAAAGTCTAATGCAGATGATGGAAAGACCTCAAAGTTTTTCATATAGCGGGAGCAAGAGTGAGACAACCTGATCACCTTGCATCCCCCCAGTGCTTAAAACAGTTGCACAGAGTAAGCGCTTAACAAATACCATCATCATCATCAATGCTGTGAGATTGAGGGTATGGTGACTAAATACCATTACTACTAGTTACCCAATGTGCTGTGCTGAACAAGGTGCATAAGCACAAAATACCACAACTATCATATTTGGGACAAAAGCTTAGGGGATGTTCTTTCAGGCTGATGCTATAAATCTGGTAGGGAAAGGAAAATAGAAAAAAAAATAGACCCCAAGCATCCATTCCCAGTGAATGAATACTATCTCAACTACTTGCCTATCAAATATGTTCAGGGAATGCAACTTGGTCATTTTGTTCAAACCCGGCCTGAAAAGGGCTTCAGAAACAAAACCCTGGAGAATAGTAACTCGCATCCTGTTTCAAAATGCAACAGAAAATTCACTGCATTCACTCCGGGTTTCAACTGCAAGGCTTCTTTAGGTGCAGAATGGACCAAAACCGAGGCAGGCAAATGATAATCCGTTTCTACATTTACAAAAAAAAAAAGCAATGAGGACTGCAATGATAGTGATCTGACCTAGTTTTTAACCCTACACTTTTTGTTCTCCACTTAGCTCAATTTTAGTTCAATTTTAAAATTTAGAGTGGCTAAAATCATGTTATTCGTAAAACACAGATTATTCTGAGGAAAAGGGCTTAACAAAAATGTGATGAATTAACATATTTTGGTCCAGTTACTTGATTCAAAGAAGAGAGTCATTCTATTAGAAAAGCAGCATGGCCTAGTGGAAAGAATCCGAGCTTGGGATTCAGGGGACCTGGGTTCTAATCCTATTCTGCCACTTGCCTGCTGAGTGGACTTGGACAAGTTATTTAAGTTCTCTGTGCCTCAGTTTCGTCAACTGTAAAATGGGGATTCAACACCCGTTCTCCCTCCTATTTAGACTGTAAGCTCCTTGTGGGACAGGGACTGTGCTCAACCTAATTATTCTGTATCTACCCCAGGGTTTAGTACAGTGCTTGGCACACAGTAAGCACTTAACAAACACCACACTAATATGTACATATTATTAATATTATTCGTTCTTCTCCTGGCTCACTGTTCAGTTTGGAGAAGTCACTTAACCTCTCTGGGTCTTGGTTTGATCATTTTGAAATAAGTCAGAATGCTCACTTCCCTCTTAGGGCTGTAAAAAGGAACAACTAATTGGCAATGTGTAAAGCATAGGGATAATAAAATGTACCCCCGAATAATCTGGGGAAAAGAACTGGAATCAGGCTACTTTTTTCCTGATATATGGCATACTGGACTCAAGATGGTTAGAATCTTTCATGTTTCTTGCTTTCAAAGCCCTTTTGGAAAAGACTTACTGTTCTGTTTCATATTAGGGTATAAGTTCTACTGTTTCATAGTAAAACATTCAAGGTTATTGGGATCGTTTCTTAAAACAGCCTGGAAAAGTCACCTTCAAAACTTAAGGATCTATAATCCTCCTGTCACTCCTACTTTTTCTGTGAACCCCATGTGGAACCTGATTATCTTCTACCTCCAGTGCTTAGTACGTTGCTTGGCGTTTAAAAAACACTTAACAAAGAGCACAATTATTATTACTGTTATCCTCACTGATGTGCATTATTACTCAAATACCAGGGAGCCATTTGTGGCTTCCATTGTCCTAGACAGGGCTGATGGTCTCCAGGAGCACTCTGGATAATTACCTCAGCTCTCTTCCAAAAGAGAGATGGAAGTTATGCATTTCTGGTAAAGTATTGAGTGCCAGCAGACACATCTTCTCCACTCTGCTTCAGAATGACTGTTGAATTGGAAAGTAAAAAGCCACGAAAGACGTTTCATGCTTGCCCTATGGAATTCATATTTTACATCGGAGGACCCGAGTTCCAATCCCGGCTCTGCCACCTGTCTGCTGTTTGACCCTGGGCAAGTCACTTAACTTATCTCTGCCTCAGCTACTTCATCTGCAAAATGGGGATTAAGATGGCGATCGACTCGATTCACTTGTATCTACCTCAGCGCTTAGTCATCATGCAAACTCTAAACAACTCAAGAGATTGTCTCAGTGTCTCAGTTCAAGTTCACCAAAGCCTTGGGAGGTGGAGAGCAGAAGGGGACGGGATGGAGAGAGAGTCTCAGAGCCAAAGATGCTTACTGGCAAGCACTGGAGGAGAAAGATCTGTTAAGTCTGGTTAAATATTAACTAGAGTATTGTTTAGGAGTTAAGTGAATTCAAGACAACTCTTCCTGAGTATTAAGGAGTCTGAAAAGGGTCTGAAAAGAATGCCTTCCTATGCAATGTTCTTGTGGTTTTATTGTATTTATTGTTTTCCTTGTGTTATACTCCTGTGTCTTTCTATATCCAATCTTTCCCTGCGTGCCCTTCTCCATCCTCCCAGCCCATCTTATAGAATGGGAACCCCAGGAAGGCCAGAGACGTTATCATGTCTCAGCCAGAAGAGGGGAGATGAGAAATTCTGCTAATAAAATAAATAAAATTCTGCCCCAAACTGTATTAAGCACACGGGTAGAGACGAGGATCTGGGTTCTAATCCCTGCTCTGACACTTGTCTGCTGTGTGAACTTGGGCAAATCACTTCACTTCTCTGGGCCTCAGTTACCTCTTCTGTAAAACGGAGATGAAGACTGTGAGCCCCATGTAGGAAATGGACTGTGTCCACCTGATTAGCTTGTTTCTACCCCATCACTTGGTACAGTACCTGGAACACAGTAAGCGCTTAACAAATGTTATCATTATTGTAATTAAGTTGGGCACAGCCCCTGTCCCACATGGGCCCCCCTGTCTAAGAGGGAAGGGAGGACAGGAATTGAACTCCCATCTTACAAATGAGTCAGCTGAGGCACAGAGAAGTTAAGTGACTGCCCAAAGCCACCCAGCAGGCAAGGGGTAGAATTGGGATTAAAACTCAGGTCCTCTGATGTCCAGGTACGTGTTCTTTCCACTAGGCCTCATTGCTTTCCGTCACAACATGTTCCTCAGTTTCTCCTAGCTGCTTCTACCATTACCGCTACTCTCCTTGCTCACCTTTGGTTATGGTGAGTATTTAAGTCACTTAACTTCTTTGTGCCTCAGTTACCTCATCTGTAAAATGGGGATTAAAAACTGTGAGCCCCCCGTGGGACAACCTGATCACCTTGTAACCTCCCCAGTGCTTAGAACAGTGCTTTGCACATAGTAAGTGCTTAATAAATACCATCATCATTATAATTATTATTATTTCTCCATGGAGGCCAGGAAGGGGCAGAGAAGCCCTCTTTTCTCTGCTGGCTGGAGGATGCAGGAATTGGAAAGGGTGGAGGGTGACGGAGGGTGGATACTGGAGGGAGGAAGTGTGGTGGGAGAGGTTACTTCTGATCAATTCCTGGGACCCCAATCTGGAACATTCCCAGCGTGTTGAGTAATGAATCTAAATGCCTCAATGTTTCCTGAGAAGGAGAAAGGGAAGCAGAATGGTATAGTGGAAAGAGCACAGAGCAGAGAGTCAGAAGGATCTGGGTTCCTATCCCGGCTCTGTCATTTGTCTGCTGTACGACCATGGGAAAGTCACTTCACTTCTCTGTGCCTCAGTTACCTCATCCGTTAAATGACGATTAAGACTGTGAACCTCATGTAGGACGTGAAATGTGTCCAAACTGATTAGTTTGTATCTATCCTATATCTAAGTATGGTGTCTGGCACATAGCACTCAACAAATACCATGAAAAACCAACAAAAACCTTAATTTCTCTGAATCTCTTTTTCCTCACCTATAAAGTCAGGACTAAAAACCTGTTTTCCCTCCTCCTTCGACTGTGAGTCCCATGTGGGACAGGGGCTGTGTCAAACCTGGTTATTTCAGAGCTACTCCAGCAATGGCTCCACAATAAGTGCTTATCAATTACCACAGTTATTATTATGATTCAAGGGTTCATTTGAGGGGAAGGAGCGAAAAAGGTGGGGAAATGAGAGTTCTAGGAAGTTCTAGAGCTTCTAGGAACTCTAGAACTCTAGAGTTCTAGAGCTTCTAGGAAGTTTCCTATAAACAATGAAATAGATTCAAGTTGGAAAAAAGCTTCTTTGGGGCTTGAAATAAATAGACCGCTGGCTGAAGAATAAAATACAAATTCAAACAAGATAATGGGACTTACCCAGGGACAAGAAACACACCAAAGACGTATCTTTTCAGAGAGACAATATTCTCTCCCAATTCAAATACAAATACACATCACAGCGGCATCACATTAGCCTCTCTGCTTCAGTGAAAAGCCCCACATTCTGTAAATTTATAGCAAAGCAGTTCCAGCTCTCTTGATCAAACAAAATATGATTAAGTCATTGATCTGCTGATAAATGCAGCTCATAGACTTGGGAAAAATCATCTTTTTCCCTCCATGTCACAAGGTAAGCATAATCTTCATCATACTGTTGTCAATCACGAGTCTAAGTGTGAAATTAATTTGAAAGAAAAATACAGCTTTCTCTCCTTGGGAAGTGTTATGTTCTGCTTAGTATGCCAATAGCCGTATGAGAGTCAGGGAATGGTTAAACAATGTTAATTCCTTTAGCAGAGGACTCCAATCGGTTGATTGTGATTGCAGCCTGTGTGGGTATAATGTCCTATAATTGCCCAAAATGTAGCTTTCTGAAAAACCAGCATGGCCACAAAGCATACTGAATGCAGACTTTGAACCTTATTAAAAATTGCCCAAATCAGAGCATTATTTGACATATTAGTTAAATCTTTTGCTGTGGTAATTCGGTAAGTCACAACAGCTTAATTATGAATTATGAATGAAGGTGTTTTGCTGAATTTTCCATTAGCAGCATTGTCCAAGTTCCATGGAAATAAAAGGCTTTCACGTCAGAAGGTCAAATTCAAGGGAAAAGCAACAGGAGAGTGACATACCATAGGGTGAAGGATAGTGGGAAAGTTCTCCTCAATTGATTAGGACTGTGCAGATCTGCTGGGTGTCTAAAATGAAAAACAAATATCAATCCCATTAGACTAACTAGATTCTTGAGCCCAAGTCACATAGTAGTAGACTTCCTGCGGACAGCTTTCCTTTTTTCCTTTTCAAAGACTGTTATTGTCAGGGCCTGTAGAATATGTGTGTGTGTGTCTGTGTGTATGTGTATACATCTGTGTTTAAAAATGATTTTGCTGACAGTAAGATTAACTTCTTGTTTTCTCCATTGAGAGCTGATCACTTTTACAGGGTATCTGTGAAAATTTAACACAACCCTATTTTTGGTCTCTTGTCCTTCAGGATACACCCTGCTTCCCTGAAAATATTCTCTTAGCACTGTAACTCTCTGCTGATCTTGAGCAAATGGTGAGAAATTGTTCCTCCAGGACAATGACATAGGAATACAGCCACCTTTCAGCTCACCACAGGGCACAAATGTCAGTCAATTTGCCCACCATAATGATCGCTTTCAAGATAGTTTGATTCCTCTGTTGTGGTATCTTTTACATAATATAGTATCAGCCAATAGCAATGCCAATCCTCTGTCATTTGTCACTTATGGAAAGTGTAGATGTGACACGGAAGGGAATTACGGTGTTATGCTTCAACCTCAGGAAAAGAAACGTGGGATGCTGTTAGGTAGAATTTTCTGTTCCAATCCATCAGTAGTACTTATCGAGTGCTTACCGTGTCCTAAGTGCTTGGAAGAATACAACTGTGGAAGGAGAGTTGCCTAGGGGACTGGGAGTCAGGGAACCTGGGTTTTAATCCTGGCTCCTCCATGTACCATCTGTGTGCCTGGGAAAGTCACTTAACTTCTCTTTGCTGTTCTCTCATTTGCAAAATGCCTATTCTCTCTTCCATTTGTACTACAACCCCACGTGGGACCTGATCCAGTGCTTAGTACAGTGCCTGGCACATAGTAAGCGCCTAACAAATATCATCATTATTATTATTACCTTGCATCTGCCCCAGTGATAAGTACAGTGCTGGGCATAGGGAGGCACTTAATGAATACTACTATTATTATTGTTGTATTATCATTTTTATTGCCATTATCATCATTATTATTAGTGGATAGAACATGGGCCTGGGAGTATGAAGGACCTGGGTTCTAATTCTGGCTCCACCATACGTCTGCTGCGTGACCTTGGGTAAGTCACTTCACTTCTCTGTGCCTCAGTTACCTCATCGGTTAAATGGGGTTTAAGAGTGTGATCCCCATGTGGGACAGGGATTGTGTCCAGCCTGATCACCTCGCATCTACCCCAGCCCTTAGAACAGTGCTTGGCACATAGTAAGTATCTAACAAGTATCAAAATGATTATTAATATTAGGGGCAGAGCCTACAGTAGAAGAGGGAAGGGGTGGGAAGATTTTGTGCTTTTTCCGGTTGATCTTCAACTCACAGTAGAGCTGCAGGGAAAGAGGGAAGATACTACACCTCTCAACATATCAACTTCCCTCCTGGTTGCTTTTTGAGTCTTGGTGGGAAATTTTAAATATATGGATTAAAGGCGTGTAGTGGGAATAGACAGAGGACGGGCTAATAATAACTGTGGTATTTAAGAGCTTACTTTGCACTAGACACTGTGCTGAGATTGATCCAAGATAATCGGGTTGGACACAGTTCCTGTCCTACATAGGGCTCACAACCTTAATCCCCATTTTACAGATGAGGTAACTGAGGCACAGAGAAGCAGCACGGCTCAGTGGAAAGAGCACGGGCCACTGAGATAGATCCAAGATAATCGGGTTGGACACAGTTACTGTCCTACGTAGGGCTCGCATCCTTAATCCCCATTTTACAGATGAGGTAATTGAGGCACAGAGAAGCTGCATGGCTCAGTGGAAAGAGCACGAGCTTTGGAGTCAGGGGTCATGAGTTCAAATCCCGGCTCCGCCAATTGTCAGCTGTGTGACTTTGGGCAAGTCACTTAACTTCTCTGGGCCTCAGTTCCCTCATCTGTAAAATGAGGATTAAGACTGTGAGCCCCCCGTGAGACAACCTGATCACCTTGTAACATCCCCAGTGCATAGAACAGCACTTTGCACATAGTAAGTGCTTAATAAATGCCATCATTATTATTATTATAAATGACTTGCCCAGGGTCACACAGCAGACAAGTGGTGAAGCTGGTATTGAACCCAGGACCTCTAACTTCCAGAACCATGCCCTTTCCACTAGACCATACTACTCCTCTTTGGTTGGTTGGTTAATTTAGATAGGGCAAATGGAAATTTTCCATGTCTATAAGGTTATTTGTGGGCCTAACGATTTGGGGATGACTATTAGTAAAATGGTTGGGATCCATGTATGCTGGTGAGGTCCTTGTAATCTCCCCAGAGCTTAGAACAGTGCTTTGCACATAATAAGTGCTTAATAAATGTCATTTTTATTATTATTGTTGTTAATAGAGAGCAGAGACCTCAGCTAATCCAAAATATTAAGTTTACAAGAGGGCAGGATCCCCTGGAATAGTGACTGAAAGCCTGATTATTTTGTTGATAATGCTGATAATGACTTAGATTGCTTCCACTCAAACTGCTAGGGTACAGGTATTCAGACAGGGTCTGTTTTAGATGAGTATTTTTTACCGTCTAGAAGAAATGTACTTTATGGCTGTGTTCCTACCTGAAAAATAGTGTCCCAAAATTCATATGATTAGGGTTGATGAACTACTGATTAGGCTTAATGACTACAACTGAATACATGTTTTACTAAATGATTTGTCTTTCTCAAATGTAAGTAATGTTGGCCTCATTAATAAAAATTATTTGGGTCATTTATGTGCAAATGTTGCATTACTTAAACGGAGAGAAGAGCAGGGCATTTGGTTTAACTCTTCATGTGCCCAACGTAAGAGTCGCAATAGTCCAATCCCAGCTGCTTTCAATCTGTCCCTGCATGGAAGCCAGGGTGAATGGCTAGTAACTATACGTCAAGACATCTAAAGTCTCCAACCTCTCAGTCTTCCTACAACCCACAAATACCATTAAAAAAAAACCCCGGGGGAATCCTGAAAATAGCTGGCTGAAGCGATGACGACCGCAGGGACAGCCAAAGAGACTTCTCTAGACTGTGAGCTTATTGTGGGCAAGGATTGTGTCTGTTTATTGTTAGATTGTACTCTCCTTAAAGCTTTGGGGAAGACCTGGTGGCCCAGCCCTGACCCATTCAGCAGCAGGGAGCTACCTGAACTCACAAAATTCAGGCCTGAAGGAAATACACCCCCCACTCCCCCGTTGCCTAGACAACACCAGGGCAGTAAGGGGATTGCTTTGAACCTATTGCCTTCAATCTTCAAAGGATGCCCACTTATCCTAATGCCTTGGGAACTGACGAACACATGTTCGCTCTGACCACAATATTCAAAGATTTATTAGATTTCAGTCAAGTCTCCTTTCAATTTTCATCATTCCAGGCTTCAGCCTAGCTGGGTATGGGAAATCCTTCGTTCCCTTATTCATCCAGGAGATTGTAATCTCCTTGAAAGTCAGGAGTGGGTCCGCTAATTCTATCGAATTGTTCCCTCCAGAGAGCTTCAAACCTTGCCCCTCACTCAATAAATGCACTGATTGATTGATTTTAGGGCTGTTTCTCTGTTCCATCTTCAGCTCTGCTATCATCCTCCTCCTCATCACCAACACCACTACCAACGCCATCTCCTCAGTAACATTTATTATGTGTCGTTTGCTTATGTAGTTCTGTACTAGACAGTTAGGGAATATGATGGTCAGTGGATTCTCCCATCAAGAGAGAGGGAGCATTCTCTGTCCCTAGACTTCAGAACCAAATATCTCTGTGAAGGAACTGATTGTGATAATGGTGATTTTGCACAGTGGCCCTATCACTCTTTCATCTCTAACAGTTGTGTTCCCATAGGGGCACAGGGGGGAAAAAATGGGCAGATGGGCAGAGATGGACTCAATGATGGCCAGAGTGACAACAGCAGAGTGCCAATGCAGTTGCACGGTATCAACACACAGAAGGAGTTCATTCAATCCTACTTGAATGCTTCCTGTGTGCAGAATACTGTACTAAGCTTTTAGGAGAGTGCAGTCTAACAATAAACAGACACAATCCTTGCCCACAATGAGCTTACAGTCTAGAGAAGTCTCTTTGGTTGTCCCTTCAGTCGTCATCGTATTAGCCAGCTATTTTCAGGATTCTCCTGGTTTTTTTTTTAATAGTATTCGCTAAGTGCTTACTGTGTGCCAGGCACTGTACTAAGCACTGGGGTAGATACAGCTTAATCAGGTTGGACAGAGTCCTTGTCCCACATAGGGCTCACAGTCTCAATCCCAATTTTAGAGGTAACTGAGGACCAGTGAAGTGACGTGACTTGCCCAAGGTCACACAGCAAACAAGTGACAAGTGACAAGTAACAAACAGCAGAGAAGCAGCATGGCTCAGTGGAAAGAGCACAGGCTTTGGAGTCAGGGGTCATGCATTCAAATCCTGCTCCGCCAACTGTCAGCTGTGTGACTTTAGGCAAGTCACTTAACTTCTCTGGGCCTCAGTTACCTCATCTGTAAAATGGGGATTAAGACTGTGAGCCCCCCGTGGGACAACCTGATCACCTTGAAACCTCCCCAGTGCTTAGAACAGTGCTTTGCACATAGTAAGCGTTTAATAAATGCAATCATTATTATTTATTTGACAGGATTAGAATCCAGGTCCATACTCTATCCGCTACGTCACACTGCTTCTTACTTGGCCTTTCCATGTTGTGCAATGCCCAAGCTCCTCTTCTAGTCAAAAATCTTAACCTTCCCCTTCACCCAATGGCCATTCAACTACTGTAGCACCAGGACTAGAATCCAAGTCTCCAGATTCCCAGCTCTTTCCACTGGATCAACAATAGTGAGATCTTGCATTTAAAAAAAGTGAAATAAAATACAAGATCCTGGCCTCAAAGAAGAAAATACAAGCTGACGAGCAGACAAATGAACATTAGGTCAAAAGAGCAAGTTAGCTGAATCCAGTGCTACAGTATAGTAACTAGACTCATACATAACAAGAAAATTAATATTATAGGTTCCCCAAGTGCAGGGACCTTATATTAATTAGGTGGCTGATGGAACGCCACTTCAGAGATGACAAACAGAAGCATACAAACAATTCCAGGTGGAGAGCTACCACTGCTCCTTTATAATGGCAAAACTTTGGACATTTATTTTGTTTCCTAGGCCCTACCTGATGTTGTCCCAAACTGGGTTGCACTGTTTTTCTGCCACCTCTTATTCTTCTCCAAACTGCAAATGAAGGCAAAGCTTCTTAACCGGAAACCTCATCTCAGAGTCCTACTCTGTAGGAAGAACCACTGAAAGACCCAAAGCTAGCTTATGCTCCTTGTGGGCAGAGAATGAGTCTATTAACTCTGTTATATCGCACTCTCCCAAACAGTATAGTACTCTGCACACAGTAAGCACTCAATAAATATGATCGATTGATTAATTATGCTCAGAACTTTAGGTCCTTTATCGTCAACGAACCCAAGGTGATTTCCTTTTGACTACTATCTGGTAATTTTCTCCCCCAATTTTTGGAAAAGGCAAAATGCTAAGCCTTAGCAGTTCTGGAAGAAAGATTAAATAGCTGTTTTCCCCTTTAGAGTGTGAGCCTCCTGTGAGACATAAACTGTCTCCAACCTGATTATCTTAAATCTACCACAGTGCTTAGTACAGTGCTTGGCACAAAGTTAGGGCTTAATTTGAACTGTATGATCTAGACTGTGGGCAGGGAACGTGTTTACCAACTCTGTTACATCGTACTCTCCCAAGCCCTTAGTACAGTACACCACACACAGTAAGCACTCAATAAATACCATTAATTAACAAATACCACCATTATTATTGTTTTAGGAAGATACCCATTACTCATTTTGGAGCATACACATCACTGCATTTCTAACAGCCTTCTGGAAGAAAATAAAAGAGAATTTTTGTTTCTTGTTTGCTCTCTGATTGCAAGATTACCATAAGGGTGTGGTACCTGTTACTGTTTGCTTCCCTAGATCTTCCTCTTTGAGGAAATCATGGATGCTTAGATGTGGAGCAGACCTCAGCAGGCTACAGGCAATGTGATCAACTGTTTGGTAAATAACTTTGAGGTATTGTCCCAATAGACCAATAAGCTTTCTGGCTAAGGTAGCTATTTAGCCACCCCCATAAACACAGGTTGGCAGAAAAGTAAATAGATATGTGCCTTCTAACCTGTTCTTTGGCTGTGAATTTGAGCAGAGAACGCACCTTTCAATCATTTCTGTTTGCTGCTTGTTGCCACTTAATTCTCACATCCAAGTCTCTTACCCACTGATAGTTCACTCCTTGCCCCTCCTTTCCATTTATGTTGCCTGACCTATTTCCAGAAGAGGAAGTTAATGCCAGTGCTTAGAAAACTGTTATTTAATAAAGTTTGACAACTTTAAAAATGAACTCTGAATGAGGTCTGTTGACATTTTGGCCACAACTGGTGGAGTGGGGGTGTTGTTTACTATGTTCTGGATGCCCTTCTGATTCTTCTGTTTATGGTGTTTGTAAAATGCTTATTATTATGAGGAGCAGCATGGCCTAGTGGCAAGAGCAGGGGCTTGGGTGTCAGAGGTCATGGGTTCTAATTCCGGCTCCGCCACTAAGTGACCTTGGGTAAGTCACTTCACTTCTCTGTGCCTCAGTTACCTCATCTGTAAAATGGGGATTGAGACCGTAAGCCCCATGTGGGACAATCTTATTACCTTGTATTTACCTCAGTGCTTAGAACAGTGCTTGACAAATACCATAATTATTACTATTATTATTATATGCTCGGCGCCGTAGTAAGCACTGGAGAAGATACAAGCTAATCAGATTAGACTCTGTTTGTGTACCGCATGGGGCTCACAGACTTAATCCCCGTTTTACAGATGAGGGAAATGAGGCACAGAGATGTTAAGTGACATTGCCTAAGGTCACACAAGAGACAAGTGGCAGAGCCAGGACTAGAACCCAGGTCCTCTGATTCCTGGCCTGTGCTTTATGCACTCAGCCACACTGCTTCTCTTTCCTAAGAGGGAAATGCCATGCTTTGGCCCTGTGAGCACTCAGGAAATGTGATAATGTTGAAATCCATGGAGCAAATATTCATGGGATGATGCATATATGGTTTAGCAAAACCAACAGCAAATCAAATGGGAAAGCTACACATTACTCAACATGAAGTTTCTACGCTTTGAGGCCCATTCCATTTCTCAGTTATTGACTCACACACTGGTCTGATTGGCTACACCTGCTACGTACACAGATAAAATTCTCACTGGTGAAGCACTGACTTCAAGCCCAAAGGCTGGATATCCATCCTGAGACTATTCTTCCCTGTATGAGGGAAGGAAAGAGGCAGTCAATCAGATTTATTGAGCATTTACTGTGTGCAGAGCACTTTGGAGTGTACAATATAACAATAAACAGACACATTCCCTGTCCACAAAGAGCTTGCCGTCTACAGGGAGAGACAGACATTAATATAAGTAAATGCATTACACATACGTAAGTGCTGTGGGACTGGGAGGGTAGATGAATAAAGGGAGCAAGTTAGGGCGATTCAGAAGGGAGTGGGGGAAGAGGAAAGGAGATTGTCACAGAAAGCTTTTTGGAGGAGATGTGCCTTCATTAAGGCTTTGTCTAGGGGGAGAGTAATTGTCAGTAGGATTTGAGGAGGGAGGGCATTCAGTGCTTCTGACATGGGCGAGGGGTCGTTGAATTCAAGTGACCCTTGGGTGTTTACACAGGAGGTGATGAGACAGATTGTCTCTAAACCCTCCTGGCACAAGGGACAGTATCCTTACCCCCTACAGCATGTAGAATCATTTGGGGGGAAAGCTAGTTGACTGGCAACATTTTTGTGAGAGAAAGAGGGCCACTCACATTGGCTCCCTAATCCTTCTGGGGGCACCCATTACTCAGGGAAAATTCACCAACCTTCAACCAAGCTTTCCCTGCAAGGTTACCCAGCCAGGGAAGTACCAACTTGGGGAGCTGGAACACTGTAGGAGTGGAGGAAGGGGTCTCTGGGTTGGCAGCCAGTCGAACAACGTCTACTGAAACCAAAGCTCCCATGGATCATCTCTAATGTTTGACTCTCAAAAAAAACCACAGGGCATTCATTGGGAAGAAGGAGTTTTATTCTCCAGCAAACCATATTCGTATATATGGCCATCTCACTGCCAGTTTGCTTAAGAAATAAAAGAGACTCCTGTTGGTATTCAAGTTACCCAGCACCGCATGCCTAACCTCAATTCCCTTCCACTGTCCCCCGTCCATTTGAGTGATGAAAAGGGAAAATCAGAAATCCGCACAATGTGGACAGATATAAACTTCCTGGGGTCAAAAGTCCAACCAAAAAGAAGGCTGACACCCTTTAATTGGGTTTGCTTGAGAGCCTGAATTTCAAGCTTCTGCTTGAGAGCCTGAATTTCAAGCTTCTAAGTGTGACTGGATTCAACCACACTTGTGGGTCTGTTTTGTATTTTCCCAGGTGAGGTTACTTACTCTGAAGAAGGAATTCTTTTTTTCTTGTTTACAGACAAAGAATTGCAGTCTAGGATGTATTCTCCCTATGTCTAACTCTTCGATTTTCCCAGAATTTGAAACCACTACAAAGCATAATTGCCAGCTTCCAAGACCATTCTGGACTTTAGTTACAAAAAAGGTTTTTTGTTGTTGTTGTTGTTTTTGCCTTTCCTGTCAGTTACATTGACTCTGAAAAATAAAACTTATCTGGTGTAGAAAAGAAAGTTTCACAATTCAAAGGTGTCAGGCAGACGTTAGAAATCTGGAAGAGTTCCTTGAGGGGAGGGATGTCATCTTCTCTTTCTATTGTACTCTCCTGATATCTTGGTGTACTATTCTACACACAGTTAGGTGTTTAATAAGTATTATCGACTGATTGGCTGAAGATCAGAATTCTTGGAACAATCCACTCGTTCTCGCCTGTCCCACCGTCGACCCCTGGCCCATGTCATCCCCCTGGCCTGGAATGCCCTCCTTCCCAACATCCGCCAAGCTAGCTCTCTTCCTTCCTTCAAGGCCCTACTGAGAGCTCACCTTCTCCAGGAGGCCTTCCCAGACTGAGCCACCTCCTTCCTCTCCCCCTCGTCCTCCTCTCCATTCCCCCATCTTACCTCCTTCCCTTCCCCACAGCGCCATTATATATGTATATATGTTTGTACATATTTATTACTCTATTTATTTATTTTACTTGTACATATCTATTCTATTTATTTTATTTTGTTAATATGTTTGGTTTTGTTCTCTGTCTCCCCCTTCTAGACTGTGAGCCCACTGTTGGGTAGGGACTGTCTCTATATGTTGCCAACTTGTACTTCCCAAGTGCTTAGTACAGTGCTCTGCACACAGTATGCGCTCAATAAATATGATTGATTGATTGATTGATCAAACAATTCTTATGATTGCACCAGAGATAGCCTGTGGCAGTGAGGAATTTTGGTATTTGTTAAGAGCTTATTATGTGCCAAGCACTGTACAAAGCACTGGGGTAGATACGAGATAATCAGGTACCACATGGGGCACAGAGTCTAAGGAGGGAGAGTAGGTATTTGATCCCTGTTTTGCAGATGAGGGAACTGAGGCACAGAGAAGTTAAATGTCTTGCCAAAGGTCACACAGCAGATAGGTGGCAGAGCCACGACTAGAGTCCAGGTCTGCTGACACCCAAGCCCAAACTCTTTCCATTAGACCATGATGCATCTATTTAGCATGCTAGACATAATACTACTGTCTGTTTCAAATGAGTAACTGGGTACCTCTCTCTACAAAGGTTTCTTGGACTTTCCTTCAATTTTCAGGAGCAGTATTGTGATGACTCCCCTATGAATAAATAAATATACCATTCCATCTGAATAGAACCCCTCCCTCCAAGAAGCTCACCATGCAATACCAAATCCATATCATCCATCAATGTAATCTCCCTCTACACTGTAAACTCACTGTGGGCAGGGAATGTGTCTACGAATTCTGTTGTATTGTACTCTCCCAAGTGCTTAGCACACAGTAAGCACTCAGTAAATATCATTGACTGATCAATCCCTCATCCTTGTGAGGGAGCATAAAAACAACAATAATGTGTCTGTTTACTGTTATATCGTGCTCTTCCAAGCTCTTAGTACAATGTTCTGCATGCAGTAAGTGCTCAATAAATACTATTGAATGAATTGAAAAAATAATATTGAGGATGATGCTATTTATTAAGCATTTACTCTGAGCCAAAGATTGTGTCAGGCACTGGGGTAGATACAAGATAAACCAAGTAAACACAATATCTGACCAATTGTGGGTGTGACACCATAAGTGGGAAGGGAGAATATGCTATTTTATCTCCACTTCGAAGTTGAGGAAACAGTTCCAGAGAAGCCCCAGATCACACAGCAGGCAAGTGTAGAAATGGGATTAGAAATTGGATCTTATTTCCAATCCTAAACTCTTCCATTTAGGCCAAGCAGCTATTGTTGCTCAAATCCAAGAACAAGTCTGATTAGCAACCAACCTAGAAAACAGGACTTTCTACTTCATTTTTTGCTGACTTTTGTGGTAACTCGTTGTATATATACTTTCCATTTCATTCCTTTTGCATGGATATGACCTGAGTCTGTCAATATTCCCTCATAAGATTGCAAACCCTCTGAGAGCAAGGACTGTGTCTTCTTTTATCAAATCCTCTGCACACAGAGTTCAACGACTACCGCTGAGGGTAATGATGATGTTATATGCGTGAGGAAAATGAGTTTTCCTTTTGACCAAGGAGATGGATGTTTCCTTCTGTGGTTGCCACCCATACTACAGGTGAGAAAACTGAGGCACTAGAAAATAAACTGTTCTCAGCTCTTGTTTTTACTTAGTCAAAAGCGGTGGCAGTAAAGAGTGGAACGACTCATCAATTAATTAGTAGTATTAACTGTGGAGCTTTTATGTACATAGATTGTGAGCCCCAGGTGGGACAGGGGCTGATTCTGATTGTCAAATTTCTACCCTGGAGTTTAGCACAGCATGTGGCCCCTAGTAAACCCTGAACAAACACACAAGCATTGTATTATTATTATTCTCCTAAACTCTTGGGAGAATGCAATAGGAACTAAAAAACACAGTGCCTACCCTTAAGGAGCTTAAAATTTGGAGCCTGTTTTCTGGCTCTCCACCCCCAGATTGTATCTATGTCATGCTGTGACAATCAGCAAAATAATGAATGAAAGGAGGAGAATAAACACAGATTTGACTCAACTAAAAATGTTTGCAGAGTCATTTAGACTATTTGACAAGTTTGAGTGAGGCCCCATTGGTTAGAGAAGGAAAGAAGACAGTAAGTCAAACCCCAGCTCTTGCTGAAATCATCATAAAACACAGAATAGCGAAAGGTTGAAACCAATAGACCATCACCATGGCTTATAGCTGCAATACTAATAAAATAAGATTTTTCAACATGCTCCTTCATCTTACAAGTTCAACTTCTCTCTGAAAATCATAATCTGTTGTCAGAATTTGATTTCCTTTATTTTATTGCTGCTCCTTTCCTTTTCCCCATCATATTTTCTTTTTCTTTTTTTTTCTTTTTTCATAATGGATTTGTTTTAGTCAGCCCCAGCCGAACTCTTTTGTTTTAATCATATTTTTCCCTCTGTTGACTCTGCATTTCAATCTCTGCTGATGAATTTGTGTTTCTAGTCTTTACAATTTCATTTCAATTTTCTCCTTGCTACAGGTTTCTTTCCCTTTTTGGCAGGGGGGAGAGAAGAAGAAGAGGAGGGAGACAGCAGATGTTTCCTCTTGAATATACATGATTAATGTTATTAAATTTCCTTTTGTGTTTCCTTTAGAATTTTCATTTAAAACTTTATTGAAATTTTCTTCTAGAATCCCTGGAGTGGCCAAACAGTTTGGATAACTTACAGATTAGTTACACCTCTCACCTTTCCTTCCTATACTTGAAAGGAAGACCAATTTAAATCAGTCACCAACCTAAAAAACACCACTGGACAGATGAGAAAAACTTGAAGACATGTTTCCTTCTCCCAGTAAGCGATTCAGTACCTAACTGAAGATCACACTTCCTCTAAAATGTGGATAATGAATCCCATAAAAATCAAACAACCCTGAAGCCTGGTTCTTCAAACCTTTCACAAAAGAATGAGGATATTTTTCTCTTGGTAGACTGAGGGGAAAATAAGGTCGCTGACTTTCAAAAATGTCATCCTTATTGAATCTATCATTCTGTATGTTTCTGTTTTCAAGAGTAACTCCAAATGGCTCCAAATATTTTCCCTCATGGTAAGATAGCACACCAAAATTTGAGGCTTGAGGATATTTTTCAAGGCCCCACATATTTGAGCCACATCTCCTATACCACTATTTTGAGAATTCTTTTTATTGGAGAGCGAGAGTCTCTCTTTTTTTATGGTATGTGTTAAGCACTTGCTATGTACAAGGCGCAGGCACCGTGCTAAGCACAGGGTAGATGCAAGCTAATCAGTTTGGACACAGTCGGTGTCCCAGACAGGGCCCACAGTCTTAATCCCCATTTTACAGATAAGGTAAAATGAGGCACGGTAAAGTTAAATGACTTGCCCAACATCATATGGCAGACAAGTGGCAGAAGCAGGATTAGAACTCAGGTCTTTCTGACTCCCAAGCTCATGCTCTATCCGTGAGACCAGGTTACTTCTCCTTGGAGCTCAGTCAAGATCTGGGGTGCAGGGAGCTTTCAGTTCTACACAAGGCACAGTTCTAAGTTTTGTGCAGATAACATGATGCAAAGCAATGAAACACCTCCAAAAACTCACCCCAGATTTTATCTTGAAAAGGGTCTCTCATCTCTAGGCATTTGTCAGATGTGAGTTAGGATTTTCTATACTAGTGTAGTGAAAAGAAATCTTTCTTTTTATATTTAACTTCAGGTTAGAGCCAGAGTTGACTTCACGATAGGCTGGTGTCATGGGGATGGAGTATTTATCCTAGATCATAGCTTTGGCGAGGTGGAATGGCGGGGAGTTTCTTCCCTCCCAGCGTGAACAGCACAACTGTTCCATCAGAGGCCATCACCCGGGACTGGCCACCTGGATGGACAGACCACTTGGAATGAATGCCTGAAGGGCTTGGGCAAGCCACTTCACTTCTCTGTGCCTTATTTTCCTCAACTGCAAAATGGGGATTCAATACCTGGTTTCCTTCCTACTTTAACTGCAAGCCCCATGTAGGATAGGGGCGTTTTCCAACCTGATTAACTTGTATCCACCTCTGCGCTTAGAATGATGCGTGACATATAGTAAGTGTTTAACAAATACAATAAAAAAAGAAGGGAGGAGGAAAAAAGAACATTGCAGGACAGAATTATCACCCGATGTTGTTGGCAGTTGAAAATATTTTTGGAAGTCTTTTATATTTGCTTCTTTGATGGCTGAAGCTCTTTGCCATATTTCAAATCATTAAGCATTAGAGGAAACATGCTTAAAAATGAATGTGACATAAAAATTAGGCTAAGACTCATATTGGTGTGCAGAGTCACAGAAATCCTAAAACAGATCATTGCCTCAGTAAAGAAAATATCTTCCAGCTCCCTTAAGGAGCCCACTGAAAGGGAAGACTAATGATTTCATGAATATTGCACCATGGAACATCTTATAAAATTATTCTAAGCTCTTACAAATGTCAAAATTTTTTGCCTAATTTGAAAGAAAAAAGTCCTATGTGCTGAAATACATGAAATCTTCTGGTTGAAAACACCAGATGAACACAATGTTTTGAAAATTTCCAACCCCCAAAGTTTTGTACTATAAGAAACTGGAGAGTTCTTAACTTCCTCCAAACTAGTCTCCCTCCTTGAGGATGCCTCCTCGGAATGTAAAGTTAAGGAGTGCCATCTTTCCCAGGAAGTAACATGGTCTAGTGGAAAGAGCATGGGGCCCGTGGTCAGAGGACCTGAGTTCTAATTCTGCCTCCTCCACTAATCTGCAGGGTGATATTGGACAAGTCATTTCACTTCTCTGTGCCTCAGTTCCCTCTTCTGTCAAAAGGGGATTCAATCCCTGTTCTCCCTCCTACTTAGACTGTGAGCCCCATTATCTTGCATTTACCCCGTGGCACATAGTAAGTGCCTAACAGATGGCACAATTATTATTACCCTAGCACTTAGTACAGTGTTAAGCACATGAAAAGTGCTCAACAATAGTAATAGTAATATCTGTGGTATAATACCCGATGGGAAGTCCCAGAGGCATGGGAGAAGGGCAATTTTTCTCCCAGGAAAAAAAAATCCATGTCTTCACTCCACATTTCAGATAGAACGTTGTGGGGAATTATGGACCATGAGTCTCTAAATAGAATGTGAGGCAAGGGAAGAAACTGTGTACAAAGATGCACAATGTTGGTCTAGGGGTGATTACTTCAGCACACATTTTCCTTAATGAAGAGTCTGTGCAGAATAAAACCCTCATTTTTTTTTAATGGTACTTGTTAAGCACTTACTATGTTCCAGGCACTGTACTAAGTGCTGAGGTAGATACAAGCTTCTAAAGTTGGACACAGTCCATGGCCCTCGTAATAATAATAATAATAACAACAATAATGATGGCACTTATTAAGCACTTGCTATGTACAAAGCACTGCTCTAAGAACTAGGGAGGTTACAAGGTGATCAGGTTGTCCAATGGGGGGCTCACAGTCTTAACCCCCATTTTACAGATGAGGGAACTGAGGCACAGAGAAGTTCAATGACTTGCCCAAAGTCACACAGCTGACAATTTGGTGGAGCCAGGATTTGAACCCATGACCTCTGACTCCAAAGCCTATGCTATTTCCACTGAGCCACGCTGCTTCCTTTGAATAAAAAAAAATTATGGGCAAAGCACTGTTCTAAGTGCTGGGGGGGCAGGGGATACAAGGTGATCAGGTTGTCCCATGTGGGGCTCACAGTTTTAATCCCCATTTTACAGATGAGAGAACTGAGGCACAGTGAAGTGAAATGACTTGCCCAAAGTCACACAACTGACAATTGGTAGAGCCGGGATTTGAACCCATGACCTCTGACTCCAAAGCCCGGGCTCTTTCCACTGAGCCGCGCTCATTCTTTTGAATAAAAAAATAATTACATGCAAAGCACTGTTCTAAGTGCTGGGGGGGGAGGGGATACAAGGTGATCAGGTTGTCCCACGTGGGGCTCATAGTTTTAATCCCCATTTTACAGATGAGGGAACTGAGGCCCAATGAAGTGAAATGACTTGTCTAAACTCACAAAGCAGACAAGTGGCAAAGGCAAAATTAGAAACCAAGTCCTTTTGATTCCCAGGCCTGGGTTCAATACTTAAGCCACACTGCATCCCATTCTAGAAGATCGAGAAAAACTGACTTTAAACACTCACACATTTGAAAAGAAAATATCACTATTGAATTGTGTTGGCTTCGTAGCATGATTCCAAGGAAAATGAAAAAGACAGATTGCTTGGGGAGTTCTGTTATTATCTAGGCCCCAAGCAGGGATAATAATCTGTTTCGAAAATCATTATTTTTTAAAAATCCTCTTAAGAATTAATCCCCTAAAAGGGGTTCCCCTAAAATAGTCAGATAAGATGAATCAAACACCCTCCTCTGTAACTCCCTTTCTTGTGATTTTCTTGCTTTGGATGCTCTTCTGTCTTTTCTTCAGCTCCTCTATTCTTTCCCTATTTCCCTTTCCCTTTCTCTATTCTTTCTTTCTTGGGTTGGACTCTGTGGCTTTGTGGTCCCCCACCCAAGCCCCTGAGGACTGGCCCAGGTTGTCAAATGTAGAGCACGGACGTGGGAATCAGAAGGACCTGGATTCTAATCTCTGCTGTGTGACCTTGGGTAAGTCACTTAACTTCTCTGGGCCTCTGTTACCTCATCTGTGAAATGGGAATTAAGACTGTGAGCCCCATGTGAGACAGGGACTGTGTCCAACCTGATTAACTTGTTTCTAACCAAGCACTTAGGACAGTTCTTGACACATAATAAATGCTTAACAAGTACCATAACAATAATAACCATAGTAATCATTATCATTATGATTATTATGATTATTTTCATTAAGAACAGGTCGATAGTTGTTCTGAAGACACCATCTTCAAAGCCAGTTTGGTTTCCTGGGTTTGGACTTGTCTCTTCCTCGTTGCGGGCAGGGGATATAAGCAGCATGGCCTAGTGGCAAGACCATGGGCTTGAGAGTCAGAGCTCTGGGTTCTAATCCTGACTCCACCACTTGTCTGCAGAGTGACTTTGGGTGAGTCACTTCACTTCTCTTTGTGCCTCAGTTACCTCAACTGTAAAATGTGGATAAGAGTGTGAGCCCTACGTGGGACAGAGACTGTGTCCAACCTGATTTACTTGTAGCTACCCAGCGCTTAGAACAGTGCTTGGCACATAGCAAGCGCTCAACAAATACCAGAATTATTATTATTATTATATTGTTGTGTTGTACTCTCCAAGCGCTTACTACAGTGCTCTGCACACAGTAAGTGCTCAATAAATATGATTGATTGTTTCCAGAAGGTATAATTTGCAGGGCAAGCCAAGCTTCTGCTTTAATTTGTCCATCCTGTTGCAAGGAGAGAAACCAAGAGCTGCTCCGCAGATGAATTGAGCCATCTTCCAAAGCAACAAAAACCGTTTAGCGGAAGAACCAAACACTGAAGGAGAAGGATGATAAAACGGCACATGGACCGAAGTTAATGAAGTGTGAAAACACTCAAAGGAAGGTAAAATAACAGATGAAATTAAAATCATCCCCAAAATTGAAGTAAACAATGAGAAATTCTTTAGCTATTCAAGAGAAGCAATAGACAGTTAGGCCAGGGATGGAAGACAGTGACAGATGCGGGGAATTACTGAAGGTTGAGACAAATGCTTCCCTTTCAACATTCTCTGTAGAATGAGAACTGGAAGGTCAGTGGTAGCTTTTCTCGAGGGAGAACGGGAACACATTCCTTTTAAGGAAGCACGCAATTCCAAATTAAAATAATCTGCTTTTCTACATTTTCTCAGAATAATAAAGGGAAATGGGAAAATGACCACTGGGAAATATGAGATGTGACGAACTCCGAGTTGGTTTGAAATGGAAAGAAGTGATTTCAAAAATTTTCAGTTCTGCAAGATAACTCAATCCATGGATAAGAAAGGGTTACAGACCTTTCTTCATCTCCTGGAAGAGGAAGTGGATGAGGTAAAATTTTAAGTACATTTAGACCAATGCACACTGGTGAAGGAAATTTGAAAGCCACTGTGGTCTAGTGGATCGTGTGGGACTGGGGGTCAAAAGAATCTATGTTCTAAATCCAGATCTGCCACGTGAGAAGCAGCATGGCTCAGTGGAAAGAGCCCGGGCTTTGGGGTCAGAGATCATGGGTTCAAATCCCAGCTCCACCAATTGCCAGCTGGTTGACTTTGGGGAAGTCACTTAACTTCTCTGTGCCTCAGTTCCCTCATCTGTAAAATGGGGATTAAGACTGTGAGCCCCCCGTGGGACAACCTGATCACCTTGTAACTTCCCCAGTGCTTAGAACAGTGCCTTGCACATAGTAAGCACTTACTAAATGCCATCATCATCACTTGTCCACTGTGTGATCTTGGGCAAGTTACTTAACTTCTCTGTGCCTCAGCTACCTCATCTGTAAAATGGAGATTAAGGCTGTAATCCCCATGTGGGAAATGGACTGTGTCCAATCTGATTAGCTTGTATCTACCCCAGCGCTTAGTACAGTGCCTGGCACACAGTAAGCATGTAATGAATTCCATTTTTTAAAAAAATGATTGCTACAGATTTCTAAAAATTGATAGGAATGATCCTTAAGACAACCTGCAAGCATTTTAGGATGTTACTAGAATTGCCAAAGGAGGTGGAGCATATTTAATCTCAATTATAGGGAGGAAAAAGTGTGTACCAAAGGAATAAAAAATTCACGCTTGTATATAGTTACACACACCATTGCTAGGCTTATTGGAAAGCACATTGCCCAGGAGGAAATTGGCTACATCGGGGCACCTGTAATATCTGACACACATACATCTCCCAGGTGTAGTAAAGGGGTCTAAAGGATGACAAGGCAAGACTCGGAAGTCTCTTAAATTCTCTGTGCTTCAATTTCTTCATCTGAAAAATGGGGATTCAGCCCTACTTCTTACTTATACTGTGAGTGCCGTATGGGACAGCAATTGTTTCCAACATGATTATCTTGAGGCTGATTCAGAGCTTAGTACAGTGCTTGGACCCTAGAGAAGCAGCGTGGCTCAGTGGAAAGAGCCCGGGCTTTGGAGTCAGAGGTTGTGGATTCAAATCCCAGCTCTGCCACTTGTCAGCTGTGTGACTTTGGGCAAGTCACTTCACTTCTCTGGGCCTCAGTTCCCTCATCTGTAAAATGGGGATGAAGACTGTGAGCACCACCCCCCGCCCCCCCCCCCCCCCCCCCCCCCGCCATGGGACAACCTGATCACCTTCTGACCTCCCCAGTGCTTAGAACAGTGCTTTGCACATAGTAAGCATTTAGCAAATACCATCATTATTAGAGAAGCAGCGTGGCTCATGGGAAAGAGCCCGGGCTTTGGAGTCAGAGGTCATGGGTTCAAACCCCGGCTCTGCCACTTGTCAGCTGTGTGACTTTGGGCAAGTCACTTCACTTCTCTGGGCCTCAGTTCCCTCATCTGTAAAATGGGGATGAAGACTGTGATTCCCACGTGGGACAACCTGATCACCTTGTAACCTCCCCAGCACTTAGAACAGTGCTTTGCACATAGTAAGCACTTAATAAATGCTATTATTATTATTATTAAAGCATTAAACAAATACCATAAGTAATTAATTATGAATGAAGATGGGTGTGATACCAGGGAAGGGGCAGAGGATGAGCATAGCAGTCAATCAATCAGTGGTATTCATTTACTGCTGGCAGAGACATGTATTTAGCACTTGGGAGAATACAATGCAACAGAGTTGGTAAACACCCTTCCAGGGGCAACAAACAGTAATATAGCTCAGTTATACATCAGCTATTGCTAGGGAACAGGACTGCATTTTCTGGTAAGAAAGTGAAAATCTCCGCTCTGAGATTTTAGCAATCAATGCCAGATTGTGAACACCAACCTTAGAAACATCCCAATTGGTATTTTGAGTGACAGCTCATTCTGTCCTTTTCTTTAAAAATTAAAACCATAAGGTTTGGTTTTATAAATGAGCCAATAACTCTAAGGAAGTCATATTCTCCATAAGACTGGTTTGGTTTGAGGTGACAAGCAGTCTCTTCTATAAGTATCTCCAAATGCAGATGAGGAACTGAGGCACAGAGAAGCTAAGCATCCTGTCCAAGGGCCACACAGCAGACAAGTAGCGAGAGGGAATTAGAATCCTGGTCCTCTGGCTCTTAGGCCTGTGATCTTTCCACTAAGCCACACCACTGCAGGTGTTGAAATGCCCTCATTCCCTCCAGGTTTTCTGGTATCGCTCAATAGATCTTCACATTGGTGAAAGTTTCATATGAAACAGAACAAGTTCGATAAAGGCAAGTGTAATGCAGAAGGGGAAAATACTTTCAACTTGTATATGCTTAATTAATATGTCATTTCCAGCCATTAATGTTCAAAAACAGATAAATGATAAGTAGTTTTTTATGGTCTATGTTAAGCATTCACTATGTGTCAAGCACTGTTCTAACTGCTGGGGCAGATACAAGTTCATCAGTCCAGATACAATCCCTGTCCCACATGGGGCCCACGGTCTTCATTCCCCATTGTACAGATGAAGAAACTGGGGCATAGGGAAGTGAAGTGACTTGCCCAGGGTCACAAAACAGGAAAGTGGCGGAGCCGGGTTTAGTACCCAGGTTCTCTGACTCCCAAGCACAAGCTTTATCCACTTCCCCTTCTGTAGATAATTACTGAATTATCCTTATCATTATCATTATCAAAGTTAATTATCCTGGATTCTCTTCAATAGAAAATTGTACTGTAGCCTACCTATGGGCCATAATTCTATAAAGTATGTGCTGATTACCATAGAACCATTAGCTATTTGTTAACCTATGAGAGAGATTAATTCTGTTTTAACCCTGAATATGAAGCTTCATGTTGTTTTCCATCCATAGAAGACATTTCCTTTAGACATTGTAAAATGAATGGGGATGGAGGAAATTTTGCCTTTTGTTTTGAATTACAAATCAATTGTGACTGATTGTTTAATGAATCACTTGTAACATTTGTTAAGTCCTTACTAAATATCCAGCGCTGTACGAAGCACTGGGGAAGATACAAGATAATCAGGTAGGACACATCTCTCCCCAACAAGGAATTTGCACTCTAAGGGGAAGGGAGAAAAAGTAGTTACTCTTCATTTTACAGAAGAGGAAACTGAAGCACAGAGAAGTTAAGTGACTTGCCCAAGTTCGCACAAAGGCCTAGCAGTAGAATTGGAAACAGAACTGAGATCCTCTGACTCCCAGATATATAATTATAATAAATGTGGCATTTATTAAGCACTTACTTTGTGCCAGGCACTGTTCCAAGCGATGAGGTAGATACAATATTATTAGGTTGGACACAGTCCCTGTCCCACATAGGGCTAACAGTCTTTATCCCCATTTTACAGACGAGGGAACTGAGGAGCTGAAGAGTTAAGTGACTCGCCTAGGGTCACACAGCAGGCAGGTGGAAGTCCTTCTGACTTCCAAACCCGTGATTTACGCACTAGGCCACGATACACTTTCCACTAGGTCCGGCTGCTTCTCTGTGCTATTTTATTCCTTTATTTGATTTCAGAGAAAAAGGTGGAGTCTAAGAAGCTCATACACAGACATGGAGCTTTTCTACAGTTTAGTTCATCAGTTCAAAACCAGTTCAGAACAGTAATCAAAATCCTTTTGTCAGCTGACAAAAAGTTAATGAGTTAGGTGAGGTGGGATGCCATTTTTGCCCTTATGTTATTACTGCTAATTGAAATAAGAATGATGATAAAAGTGCCTTCGATCTTTTAGAGCTATTCTCACTTACCTTGAGACGTCTTTGAGATGTAGTGAGTGGGAAGAGGGTTGCTATGATTTCAGAAATAAGGAAACTGAAACCCAGGAATGAAAAAATCCCTAACCCAGACCACAAAAATCAGTCAGTGGAGAAATAGTTAATAGATTATGGTTCTCCTGACACCTCTTTCGTATGCTTTCTGTACTGTGCACTACCTTGCCTGATCATCTGGCAAACTTCATGTTATCTTCGACACTTACCTGCCATAGTCCATGTCTCTAAACTCTGTAGGTTCTTCCCCTAGAACATTTCCCAGTACTCTTCCTTCCTCACCTCCCTTAGTGTTCATTCAGTTGCATTTATTGAGCACCTACTGTGTGAAAGGCACTGTAGTAAACATTTGGAAAAGTACAATATAACAGTAAACAGACACATTCTCTGCCCACAATGACCTTACACCATCCTGAGGCAAGCAATGGTGGTCTCCCAGATGCATTATTCCATTAGCCTTCTTACTGGACTCCTTGCTTCCAGCCCTTCCCTCTTTAATCTAATTACCTCCAACTGCAACTACAATTTATCCAAAATGCAAAATTGGCATATCCTGCCTCTTCTTAAACATTTCTGAAATCTGCCCACTACCTGTGTCGTAAAACAAAAGCATCTGACCTGCTTTCTCCCTTTTCTTCTCGTCCTCTCCTGTCACACACCAGCTAATACTGTATTCATTCCTCCTCCTCCTAATAATAATAATAATAATAATAATAATAGTAATTTTGGTATTTGTTAAGTGCTATTTGCCAAAAAAAAATGATGGCATTTGTTAAGCGCTTACTATGTGCAAAGCACTGTTCTAAGCACTGGGGTGGATACAAGGTTGTCCCATGTGGGGTTAACAATCTTCATCTCCACTTTACAGATGAGGTAACTGAGGCCCAGAGAAGCTAAGTGACTTGCCCTAGGTCACACAGCTGGCAAGCGGCAGAGCTGGGATTAGAACCCATGACCTCTGACTCTCAAGCCCGGGCTCTTTCCACTGAGCCACGGTGTATTAAGCACTAGGGTAAGGCCAATATATTCATTCAGTCAGACAGACATATGTATTGAGCATTTACTGTGTGCACTTGGCAACATATAGAGATGGTCGCTTCCCAAAAACACTGTCCCTGTCCCACATGGGGCTCACAGTCTTAGTGGGAGGAAGAATAATGATTCAAACCACATTCTGACAGATGAGGACACTAGGGCACAGAGAGCTTAAGTGACTTGCCCAAAGTCAGACAGCTGACAATTGGCAGAGCCAGGATTTGAACCCGTGACCTCTGACTCCAAAGCCCAGGCTCTTTCCACTAAGCCATGCTGCTTCTCTACTATTGATTTATTGAGTTGGTTGACATGTGAAAACACCCGTTAGGAAGAACTGAGTCTTTCAGTTAGAGAATATCCACCAATCTATGTGTCTTCCTCATTGGACTGTAAACTTTAACATTTTATCCTCTAAACTGTAAGCTCCTTGCAGGCAGAGAATGTGTCTACCACCTCTGTTATGTTGTACTTCCCCCATTGCTTAGTACAGTGTTGCACACACAGTAGGCATTCATTCAATCATATTTCAATCATATTTGTTGAATGCTTACTGTGTGCGGAGCACTGTACTAAGTGCTTGGGAGAGATGATATAACAATAAACAGGCACATCCCCTGCCTACCACAAGCTTGTAGTCTATAGATAAAATGCTAATATTTTGGCATTCAATAAATATAACTGATTGATATATCTGAATAGTCCCTTCAGGCCCTACCTCAGCATTCTGCAAACCATAGGCACTCAATAAATACTGTGGTTGATGCTGTTTTTCCCTTTCTCCCGCTCCCCTGCTGAATACATAATATTTAATTGGCAAATCGGGGAATCCATTACCTTTGCTCTTCACAACCTTGGCAATGTTATAATATGATTCTTGTTGCTATCCGGACGTAGAAATCCCTACCATGTAAGACCCACGACATGGCATCCTGACTCACCGCCAAACCTCAGGGTCGTTATGGAGTACACCCCAGCCCGTAGCCTCTGGCCTTGACTGTCACTTGCTGACTTTCAAGAAAATGGAGTCATCAAAAGGTTACACGGTCCGACGATGGTTCTGAGGAAGGAGCGTGATCTGCATTCTGGATTCCTATGGAAAAAAAAAGGCACATCCTATAAATATTTTAAAGGGACGACTTAGGAAGTGCACACACATAAAAGGGACAGCTTGCAAGGCTGTAGGAGGAAACAGCATGTGGGAAAGAAGTCTCACCATGAGTTAAAGCCGTGAACGTGCCAGGAGACTTATAAATATATGCACAAAGGAAGACCCTTCAAATTTACTGGAAAATAAAAAGCCCTCTGAGACTGGCTTTAACAGCACTTAGTGTGTCCGCACCTGACGAGCCATCCATTTAGCATTTAATCTCCGCACGTCTATGGAAGCTCACAGCAAGAGTTACTAATGATTGACTCATCCCTCAGTGTATGGACGGAGACCCTCGAGGCACTAAAAATAATTCTTCTCGCCTGCCGTCTTTCTAGCCAATGTGGTCTGGAGCTGGGTGACCAGATCCTGGATTTTGTTTGTGATAATAATGATTAATAACAATAATTTTGGTATTTGTTAAATGCTTACTGTGTGCTAGACTCTGTACTGATACAAGCAAACTGGGTTGGATACAGTCCCAGCCCCACCTAGGGCTCACAGTCTCAATCCCCATTTTACAGACGAGGTAAATGAGGCACAGAGAGGTGACTTGCCCAAAGTCACACAGGAGACAAATGGTGGAGCCGGAATTAGAACCCAGGACGTTCTGACTCTGAGGTCGTTGCTCTATCCACTGTGCCATGCTACTTTCCTAATCTGTGATCTGCCGTATGGGTTTGGATCCGGGTCGGAAAGAGTTTGGGCCTTTGCATACAACAGTGAAGTAGCGGGCCGGAGGAAAGAGAAAGATAATGTGGAGCCAGAAGACCTGGGCTCTAATCCCGGATCTGCCACTTGTCAGCCCTTCAGATGTTATCAGTGTTATGTTCTCCCTATAGATCCCTTTTGTGGGCAGATAGCACGTCTTCCAACACAGCCGCATTATACTTTTCCAAGAGCGTAGGTCACAGTAAGTGCTCAATAAATACCATTCATTCATTCAATCGTATTTATTGAGTGCTTACTGTGTGCAGAGCACTGTACTAAGCGCTTGGGAAGTAAAAGTTGGCAACATATAAAGACGGTCCCTACCCAACAACAGGCTCACAGTCTAGAAGACAACGGGCTCACTGATCAACTGATTGATTGATGGATTGATGTTCATTGTAGACTGACCGAAATGGATTCAACTGCCTCCCCTTTTTGTTAAGCATTTTATGCCAGACACTGCACTGATCGCTGGGGAACATGGACAATAATCAGGTTGGACACGGTCCCTGACCCACAGGGATTAATTCTGAGGTGAAAGCAATGAACCCTGAACCTGAGGTTGGATTCACCATGACTTCGGATATTTGTTAAGTCCTTACTATGTGCCGGGAACTGTACTAAGCACTGGGATAGATACAAGATAATCAGATAGGATATAGTCCATGTCCCATTTGAGGCTCACAGTCATTCATTCATTCATTCAATCGTATTTATTGAGCACTTACTGTATGCAGAGCATTTTACTAAGTGCTTGGGAAGTACAAGTTGGCAACATATAGGGATGGTCGCTACCCAACAGCTGGCTCACATTCTAGAAGGGGGAGACAGACAACAAAACAAAACATATTAACAAAATAAAATAAATAGAATAAATATGTACAAGTAAAATAGAGTAATAAATATGTACAAGCATATATACATATATACAGGTGCTGTAGGGAGGGGAAGGACAGGGAGGGGGAGGAGGGGGAGAGGAAGGAGGGGGCTCAGTCCTAATTCCCATTTTTATAGATGAGGGAACTGAGGCCCAGAGACGTGAAGTGACTTTCCAACTGACCATCCCACTGGCTAGAGACCGCATGTTTGCCAAGGTGTCATGCCTTCTACCACCCCACTCCAAATTCTCAAATCCAGCAGCAGCACAATCCATGCAGCGATCTCTGCCCGCCTTACCGATTTGCTACATCTCTGTCACAATTAATCAGCTACGTCTTCTGTGTGCTCTCTCATTTTGGAAAGATTGCACACTTTAATGATTTTTAAACTGTTTAAACACTGCTGTTTAAGAAACCTTAATAATGCTTTTCCGCAACATGATTTTCTCCAGCGCCAGTCGGTGAATGCTAAAATAACTTCCCAAAGAGTGGGAATAGGAATCCTCCAATTCCTGGAAATCTGTAAGTCAAGTGTCCCAATATGAAGCTTATATTTCCAACACTCAGAGTCATGTAGAAACAGCAGTTTCCTTTTCAGTCATCTGAAGACCTTATTAGAGCAACTGGTTAGTGAATAAAACAGTCAATTTATGCCTCCAGATGTATCTCTCATTTGTTTTCTACGCGCTGGGTTTGATTGGGGCACATCTGGAATGAAATTGAGGAAGCATTTTCAAAGAAAACAACGTCGGAGGACTATTTTATCTTTGGAATCGAAATCATTTACTTCAAAACTATTGCAAAGTACATCCCAGGGCATCCAGATACTAATGCTATTGTGTCTCTTTAGGTTTTGATGACAGTTAGTATAAATATTAATGACAATTTCATTAAAACTTGATTTCCTACAAAAGTGGATTATTCCTGTATTCATTTTAGCAGCATCAACAGTCGCTGTGTATGACATCTAGTTTATTACATGCATGGAAAAACAAACAGTTTTCAAATTACCAGCATTTACAAGAAGCAGCACTGGGGAAACCCATGTTTGATATAATAACTATCAATAATCTCGAGAGGCTGTATAAAATACTGCTAGAAGAAAACTTAGAGGGAGAAACTAAAGGCTGATGAATACAATACATAAAGGTAAGACCACATCCATGGCAATATATTCCTTCCATTTCTTCCCTTCTTAATATCTATTGCTTTAATTTCCTTTCCTTGTATACGACTAGTAAATATTCCTAAGGCAATTCCTCACTGTATAGGAGACATGACTTAGTAGATAGCACTTGGCGTTCAAACTTCCAAAGGACTGTCCTTCATTTATTGTAATAACTTTCCTGTAAATGATTCCTTTACAGAAAACATATAAATACCATGTTTCCCAGCATTATGATGTCATAGCACCTATAAATACTAGTAGAAGAGAAATAGATCCTTTTAAATGGAGAGTTTATAGTTCTCCCGTGGATATCTTCCAGCTAGAGGATGAGCAGCTCATAACTCTTATTTGACAGGATAAATGGGAAATCCATGATTCCCAACAAGTGCTGAAGAAGGATCCAGACAGCCAATCCATACGCCATGCTCTGCCTAGTAGGTGTTTGAAGTGCTAGTGGGCTTAATTGTTATGCCCCGGGGAATCTTCCAAACTACTGCTGGCAGATACAAGTGATATTAACAAGACAAATATGTCTCACTATATTTACCAGGTGATTACTGCTGTTTCAAAGACAGTAAATTCTGTCACCGATTCATCCAGAATGTGGATGCGCTGCCAGGGAAAGCTGACTTTGGGAAGAGACGAGAAGCAGAAGAACGAAGAAAGACAATGTGAATGATCCGCGGACTGTCAAACAGCACGGTTTCCCTATGTTAATCCTCCAGCCCCATTTCCCATCATAGCATTCTTGTCTGTGCATGTGCAGATGATTTATGAAGTTTCATATACTACCTGATGGCCTGAATGCCCAGCTTTATGGGGCTGTTTCTCCTATTGCCCCTAGAGAGTGTTGATGGCTTGCATGGGTGATAACTGTTTTCTTTTTTAAAACGCTTCACTAATAACTCGTTTATATTTGGGAAACATCAGGCAACTAAACATCATGGGTTTTTTTTTTCCTCTGGATCTGCTATCTCACATTTTGCATTATAAGTCCACGGTAGCTATCAAATCTCTCAAAGAAGTGCCATTTGAACAGAAACCCATTCTGGATTATTCATGATTCATCAAAGTTTTGCTAGTGCAAATATGACATTTATAGCCTTGGGTTCTTCCGGAGTTTGCTAGGTTACAGTTGGTTGAAGTTACAGAGGTTTTTGCCTTAAAGCCTTTACCATGATATTCATGAAACACATGAAAAGCTAAAAAAAGGGAGGGATGTAGAGGCTTACTTTAGTTCAAAACTCAGAAACCCTTAACTCAAGGCTTATTAAAATAAGCTTGTCTTACTGACAAGACATCTTATCGCCAGCCTAAAGATCAATCACAAGAAGGATGGGCCCAAGGAGTCAGAGGACTTGGATTCTAGTCCCAGATCCACAACTGGTCTGCTGTGTGGCCGTAACTTAACTTACAGTTACCTCAACTGTAAAATGAGGATTAAGACTGTGAGGCCCATGTCCCACATGAACTGTGTCCAAAGTGACTCACATGTATCTACCCCAAACTTATAATGGTATTTGTTAAGTGCTTACTTGGTTCCGTGCCTGGTACTTAACAAATACCATTAAAAAAGACCACCACCACCACCACCACCACCAAGAAGCATTCTTCCCCAGGCTGCTGAGACACTACTGCTATAGGGAAAACATGATGTCTGAGCTGAACTTGGGGAGATTTATTTCTCTTATATTTTTTATGCTGTCCATCATTTTGGCTGTAGAGCTGAAGAAAAAGATGTAAATAAACATTGCAACCTCCTGCTGAAAAACTTTTCTTCTCCCCGCTTTCCCCCAAGCCCCACAGGTAAGAAATGGTTAGACAGTGATTGCTTAAGAATGAAAGATCTTGTATTATAGAGTTAAAACCTCACTTCATAACCAGTGTGCACTGTATACATTACGGCGAAGAGCACTGGGAAGCTTCCCAAATGGCAGAGCTCTCAACAATTCAGCTTGGAGCTTAGGGGATTTAATATTAATTACCACATTTACATTTCCGCCTTTCAAATAAACTGCGTGAGTTGATGTAAATCCATCCGTTGCTTTACTGCAGTCATCTTTCACCGGCGTCCAAGTTCTCCTTCTTTCTGCTCACAGTATGCCTCAGAAGTCAAAGGATTTCTGCTTCATGCTTTGAAAGCCTGCTCGTAATGGCTCCCAAATAAGTTATGAGCTGCAGAGAGGGAGTCGAACTTCTAAGGCAACTTCATAAACAGACGCCCTCACGCCGCAAGGCCAAAGTCGACAGCAATGGGATGAAAGCCATTCTGTAGCTAATGGCTCCCTGTTTCCATTGTCTTTTCAGTACCAGGCTCATCGCCAACTAGTTCATTTTTTAAATATTCCCTTTTTCTAAGAGAGTTGCCTCAGCTTTTATTAAGGCTGCAATATCATACCATTCTTCATCTTCCTTCTCTCTCACTCTTTCTCTGGCAAGGTGATTGCAATCACTTTTTTTTTTTTTAAACGAGATTCTACCTGTGCCTCTGGGGGGAGAAAAAAGTCTCAATGAATGAAAAAGAAGGGGCACCAATTCTGAGAGCCTGCTCTCCACTGCTAAGGGACACAATACAGGGAAAAACATCACCCAGAGAGACCAAGAGGGCAGAAAACCTGGAATTTATGGACATACGCACACATACACATAATTCTAGCTATTCTTCATTAGCAAAGATAGAACTCCTTAATGAGTGAACGTATCCATGTACATGAGTGTGACTAAAAGATGAGCTATCTCTACCTTCTGCATTGCATGATTAAAGATGGCTCCTTGCTGTGGTATTTCATTTTTCCCACATGGGATCGATCTAGGTTTTTGAGCCTACATTTTGGCAAAGTGTAAGCTCCTTTTTGTTAAGGAATGAAGGTGTCTATTGTACTGAACTTTCCCAAGCAGGATGAGAAGCAATGTAGATAGAGCACAGGCCTGAGAGTCAAAAGGACCAGGGTTCTAAACCTGGATTCATCACTTTTCTGCTGTGTGACCTTAAACAAGTCACTTCACTTCTCTATGCTTCAGTTACCTCATCATTAAAATGGGGATTAAAACTGTGAGCCCCATTGGGGGCATGGACTCTGTCCAACCTGATTACTTCATACTTAGAACAACGTGTGGCATAGAGTAAGTGCATACCAACTATCATAAAAAGTATAGCGTTCTGCACCAACTAAATGTAAAACAAATATCGTTGATTGATCAACCCCATTTTTCAACAAAGTTCTCCTCAAAGGGAGCAACTCTTTTCCCAACTGCAGTCTGCCAAGCTGGGCTGGCTGTCTTGGAAGCTCTAACAAAAGTCTCTAGTTATGTCAAATCACTTCGAGCTTGTGTTTACTGTTCCTTTAAATAGTTGACTGTGATATCCCAGCTTCTGTGTGCCCATTTTGATTCTCCTTCAGCAGCAGCTGCTTGGCCCGCTGTCATCCATTCTCCTGACGTGACCCATCTTGCAGAGCTGTATTTCCGAGTGCACTGCTTCCCTGCTGGCTATCTGACTCCATTTTGTCCTGCCATTTGAAGTTCTATGTCGATCGTAGGTGACGCTGTTGAAACTGCTCCTGAAGCTGGGTGTCTTTTCTGGTTTAGGCAGAAAATCCCAGCTTAAAAGGAGTTTGAACACCACGATAGCATTGTGGACCTTCGACTTAGTCGCGGGCTCGCTGGGAAGTGAACAAGAATAAAGCATCCGAAGGAAGAACTCTGATGGAAATATCTTCTCCTTTAAGATGCCTGTCACACCATATATTTTGCACTAAAATGTCAGACAAAAAAACTGGCCCATCAAGTGGAAAAGTATGCACTTTTTAGAACTGCTCTTTCCTTGTTCCCACATTTTCATATTACACAGGCTGGCAAAGCCCCATTATCCTAGCAGATCCCATTATCTTTGAGAAAATCAGCTTGAGAATCCCATACTTTGGGGGATATAAATTCAGGAAGAAGTAAATAGCGGTGTCAGAAGGCAGAAGGGATTTTACATTGCAATCTTCTTGAAAACAGGGCCCTTGTCTTTGGCTACTGTTGCACTCTTCCAGGACTTAGTACCGTGGCCTGCATAATGAATGATTGATGGACTGATTGAAGGTTGTTTCCAACTCCTTTCCCTTGTGCTCCTGAGCTGATCTAACCACCTGAATGAGTGTGGTTCCCTTCTTCCCTATCCCATAAATCCTCTCAGCCCGACACCAACAATGTGCAGACCACTCTATTTGTTTCTCATCCCCAACTTCTTTCCTCCTTAATTCATTTGATAGTCCAAATTTTCATGCCTTTTGGAGGCTTCTCCATTCATGTTTCATGAGCCCTCATGAACACGCCCTCCTAAGATTACTTGTTAAAAACAACCTTCACTTCTCAGAAAAAACAAGCCTCTGCTATATTATTTACTTTGATTTCTTTCTCCCATTTACACAGTGGTGCCCTTGGTACCCCAGAGGAATGTGTGCAATGAAATAATATAAACAAAAATACCATACTCCTTAAACAGGTAAGATTTTTCTGTTTAGTATAAGTATTAGTATCAGTACCAACAGTAGTTCAGTGCTGAACTAGGCATAACAAGAATCTTTTAAAGACTTAGAATCTGCAGATACTGCTCTCAGAGAACTTGTAACATCAATATAATAAGGTGGCAGTTGATATAGTTATATATATCTTGGGTAAGAATGAGAGAATAGATATAAACAATCACAATAAGTGAATGAATCCATCAATAACAAATGAATAATAGATAAATCCCTAAGTGCTAAAGTAGTATGACGTGGAAGAAGGGATGATTAATGGAGAGAATACCTGATGAAGAAGAAGAAGCAGGAGGAGGAGAAGCAGCGTGGCTCAGTGGAAGAGCACAGGCTCTGGAGTCAGAGGTCATGGGTTCAAATTCCGGCTCTGCCAATTGTCAGCTTTGTGACTTTGGGCAAATCACCTCATTCATTCATTCAATCATATTTATTGAGCACTTACTGTGTACAGAGCACTGTACTAAGCGCTTGGGAAGTACAAGTTGGCAACATATAAAGACGGTCCCTACTCAACAACGGGCTAATAGTCTAGACTTCACTTCTCTGTGCCTCACTTCCCTCATCTGTAAAATGGGGATTAAGACTGTGAGCCCCCCATGGGACAACCTGATTACCTTGTAACCTCCCCTGTGCTTAGAACAGTGCCTTTCACATAGTAAGCGCTGAATAAATGCCATTAAAAAAAAGACTGGGAAAGGCTTGTTGAAGGAGAGGTGAGATGCGGTTAAGGGAAAATGAGGGGAAATTTCACCTTAAGAACACTTCCCATCATAAAGAGGCACCTTGTCATGTGAAATTAGGAGAGAAGTAAATTTCTTCCAGAAGACCTTTGGGGAAAGTATTCCACCTTGTTGTCCTCCATGCCAAAAGGCAAACTTCATGGGAGTATTTCAGAGGAGTTTCAGCAAATACACCTCAAACCACCAAGGTTCTCAAAAGCACTTACCTTCTTGAATTATTCCCAGGACCTACTAAATATCCAGGTAGAAGGAAATGAACAGATGTCACACACTTTGTGAAATCAGGGCCCATTCAGTTCAAAAGCTATGGCTTCATCATCAGTCCATCAAGAGATAGCTTTCTTACCTCTATGACTTTCTTTCCTATCTGCTTCTTTGAACATCATGCTTGTTAGCAGATGGAGACTACATCACACCTGCCTTCTTATTTCTCATCATCATTTTAGTGCCTCCTTAGAGGAAAACACAACTGTTGATTTCTGAGACCAAAACAATTAAAGAAATAAATATCCATGCTAGATCTGTTTTGCTTGCAATCCTCTTTTGAGGGCTTCTAATTAATGATTTACAGGCCCTTCCATAATCCTCTTTATGGTCATTTCTAGAAAAGGCCACTCATAGCATAATTCTCTGCCCATATATCGTACAGCATATCATTTAATTAAAAATGTACCGGCCCCATTATGTGATAGCTGGTACATCCTTTTAGTACACAGTTCATGTCGCAATTTTGCAGTTCGTTATCAAAATTGTGAATTTCATTACCCAGGCAAGTTACTTAGACTGTGAGCCCCATGTGGGATGGGGACTGTGTCCAACCTGATTAGCTTGTGGCTTCCCCAGCTGCTTAATACAGTGCTTGGCACAGGGTAAGTGCTCAACAAAGATGATTATTATATTAATATTTTATTAACAATTAATTAGTAAAAGATCAGTGATAATAAATGATTTTGAAATGTGGCCAATGAAAATAAGAGTGAGCAAACCCATTTTTTGAAAGCAGCAATTGCCATGTCCAAGTTATTTTCCAGGACTCAGTGCAGAATTCGTGTTTAAAGACAGAGATTTTCTTTCCCTTTTGATTCACATTTAAACTCATACACATTTCTCCAAAAAGCATATCACTCATGGCATAATCAGAAATAAAATATGATTAAATTTCAAACACAGAACACTTTTAAGAAAAATAAAAACCACATATTCAAATGTACATATACTCAGATTTAGCAATTATGGATATATGTGTATTCATTTCACTCCCTATTATTAATTCTTGATTTGCTCCAATATATCATCCCAGTAGACTCCTTCTTCTGACCAATTAATCCTTAATTTCCTCCTCTCCTTCGATTTCTAGATCATTTGTATGCTCATCTTCCCTATGAGATTGCAAACATCTAGAGGGTAGACTCCTTGTGGACATTGAACAGCAGATTTTTCTTCTGTTGTAGTTTCTTAAGTGCTTAGTAGAAGCTGTGTTTTGTATTCAAGTGGGTTTTTGAGGGCAGGGATACCAACTCCATCTGTACTCTCCCATATGCTTAGTACAGTGCTCTGCACAAAGTTAGGACTCAATACATGTCATAGATCAGTTGTTCTGCACACAGTGAGTACGCAATAAATACCACTGATTGATCAATTGACCACCTTGGTGAATGGGGTTTGTTAAACTATAATTCTGTGTTCCAGGCTCCTTATGGTTCTATCCACATCAATTCTGACCACTCTCAGATGTCTTCTTTCCTGAGTAAGGAGATCAAATCTACAGTCTACTTGGAGAGGTCTCCATCACCTTGGTCATTTTGATGGGCATCTCTGGTCTGTCTTCCTTTTCCACTTCTGGGCTCTTCTCCCCTTGGCTGTTTGCCGGTGAGGCAGGGGTTTACTTAGAGTTAGCAATTTTCCCCTGGTTTCTGTGATGGTGAGTATTGCTTTCTCTCACAGCAGCAGGGGTCATTGTGTTACTGGGAGGGAGAAACCATGCTTTCAAAACACTTTAGCTGTTTTTGCACCTGGTTAAAAACACCCAGAGAGGGAATGGTCTCAGAGAGACCAAATTGCCAAGCTTCTGAGGAAGCAAATTTAGCTTCCCCACCAAGAGGGAGGTGTCAAAAGCAGAGAATGCCCACAGGTAAGGCAGAAATGACTGTGATGTGGTAGTTATGCTGACAGCAGGTAGCAATCTAAGGAAGTATTTTTTCTCTATGGGTTTACAGTCCACACTGAGGGTGGGTAGAAATGGTAGCCCATTTGGGATTTCAGCCCTGGTTCAAAGGAAGATATACACACATCTCTTAGTCAAATACCTGGTTGAAGCTGCTGAACTTTTAGGAACCCCTATGGAGGTGCTATGTATTTTCAAAGGATTGCATTAAAGTGAGATGTTTAAGTACCTCTCAAACTTTCCAATAACATCATTCTACCATAGAACCCTAACCAAACATCAGTAGCTCTGAAGATAGTGTTTCAGCCAAAGATTGGGCAGTGGCATTGAAGAAGACGGTTTTTTGAGTCTCAGCATTCCCCTGGACCTCTTGTTTTCTTTCAAATTTCATATTCAATCAAAAAATAATAATAGTAATAATAACACTATTTGTTAGGTACTTCCTATGGGCAAAGCACTTTTCAAAGTTACAAGTTAATCGGGTCAGACACAGTCCCTTTTCCATAGGGGGCTCACAGTCTAACTAGGAGATGGATGTTAAATCCCCTTTCTACATGACGAAAATGAGGCACAGAGAAGTTAAGTGAATCCCCATTCTACACATAAGGAAACTGAGGCACAGAGAAGTTAAGTGACTTCTCCAAGGGTACATACCATGTAAGAGGTAAGGGTAGCATTCACACCCAGGTATTCTAATGCACAGGTCTGGGCTCTTTCTACTAGCTCAGTGGAAAGAGCCCGGGCTTTGGAGTCAGAGGTCATGGGTTCAAATCCCAGCTCCGCCACTTGTCAGCTGTGTGACTTTGGGCAAATCACTTCACTTCTCTGTGCCTCAGTTACCTTACCTGTAAAATGGGGATTAAGATTGTGAGCCCCACCTTGGACAACCTGATCACCTTGTATCCCCCCCCAGTGCTTAGAACAGTGCTTTGCACATAGTAAGTGCTTAACAAATACCATCATTATTATTATTATTATTACTAGGCCACTCTGTTCCTCCAAACTATTGCCCAATTCTGCTGATTCATCCCAACTAGTCCAGTGCTAAATTCTGTGTTTGGGACATATAAGTGCTTAACAAGTACCACAGTTATCATTATCATTACAATTGGCTTAGAGGCTCTCCAACAACTATCTTACCAATTGTAGTGGTAGTTCTAATAGTATTTATTGGGTTCCCACTGCAGGGCACTGTAATTGGTGCTTGAGAAGAACAGAAAAATGAAATGGCACATTTCCTGTTCACAAGGAGCTTACACTCAAATGAAGGAGGCAAACCTAAAAATATTTCCAGCCTTAGATATCTGCCCTCTTCACTTACTACTCCCCGAGTCCACTCTTCTTCCTCCCAAATAAGGCTTCTAGCTGTGCCCTGCTCTCAACAAGCAGGGAATGTGTCTATTTATTATTGTATTGTTCAGTGCTCCGCACACAGTACACAGCACACAAGAGGTTCCCGTATCTAAAGCCTTCCTGGAGCCCCTGAATTAATAAGGCCTCACCTATTCCTTCCTACAGATATTCACAACCTCCATCATTAGGTCACTTGAAAGTTTTATCTCTCTGACCTTCCTGATGTTCAACTACATTCTCTCATCCTTAATTAAATATTCTTCCTCTTGCTTGGTTCTTTGTAAAATGGAAAACACTTGGTTAATATCCTCTCCTAAAACTCTTCCAATACTTAAAGACAAATATTCAGTTCTTCCTCTGACTTCATTTTTCCCAACCTAAATGACCTCATTTCCTGTAATCTTTCTCCATAAGACTTGTACATTTTTATCCTTTAATCATCTCTGTCACTATTCTCCAATTTCTCCATAACTGGATTCAGTATTCCAATAAGGAGCTGATCAATGCAGATTAGAACTGACAGCTCACTTCCCTGCCCTCTCACCTTCCATTCCTGATTTGTTCTTGCTGCCATTCATAAAAATAGAATGTTTGACTTAGATTTTGCTTGTGACTGACTCTGACCACCTAGGTCCTTTTCTTCTATATGTTTGTTGATCCAGGCTTTTCTCATTCTAGATTTACACTGTGTCCCTAGGTCTGCTAACTTGACACTTGTACTTGAATTTCATTCTATCCCCTAGGGCTATTTTCCTAACATCACATTGTGTTCTTTATCTTCCAAATTGGCTACCCTGGCCAATTTTATGTTATCTGCAAACTTAAAGATCTTTTGATCCAACAGTGTTTCTTATTTTGATTAGAATACCCCCCAAAGAGATCTCTGTGACACCTCTCAATATGTCTCCCCAGACTGATGTTATTTGTAACTCCATTTTGCATGGACATTTCACCCAGCTGTGAAACCACCCAGTAGTAGCAGTTTAGCCTAGTGGTAAGCATCTTGTCTTAGTGGATAGAATATAGGCCTGAGAGTCAGGAGGATCTGGGTTCTAATCCATGATCTGCCACTTGTCTGCTGTGTGACCTTGGACAAGTCACTTCACTTCTCTGTACCTCAGTTATCTCATCTGTAAAATGAGAATTAAGACTTTGAGCCCCATGTGAGAGAGGGACAGGGACTCTGTTCAGGCTGATTAGCTTTTATCTACCCCGTTGCTTGACACATAGTAAATGCTTAACAAATACCATCATTATCATTATTACTTAGTACAGATAAGATTACGCTCTTCCAGCATGTCAATGAGGCATTAATGTAGGACAGAATTTAAATCTTTTTGGAAGTCTGAATAGTAGGAATCCACTGTTTTGCCCTTAAGTACTTAATACCTAATATTAATTCTGATACACATATATAAATGCTTTTTCAGTTGGTAAATATTCATATATGCATATAATTGTCCTTAAAATTTAAAGACACCATGGAGGGTGAAACTTATCCATGAGTGGGTGTGTTATTAAAAAGGGCTATTTAGAACATTCAGGCTCATCCGTGTTCTACACACAGAAAGATAATTGCTCGTTGTGTTGTTATGTTTGACGGTTGCAGCCCTCCCATACTTTTCTCTTTTGCCTCCTTGTTTCTTTTTACTTATGAAACTTTTGTACAATAAAAGACTCTCCTTTTTTGATAGTAGTAAGATATGCTGGTTTATCCTCAGCAACTGATTCCTTGTTTTCATTGGCGTACTGCATTGTCAGATGCTTTGTTTTACTGTGCCTTTAGGATGTTTCCTCTGTGCTCCCTCCTTTAGGTTTCCCAATTTCGCTCTCCTTTCAACATCTGTTTGGTTACCCCACTGTTGTTCATTTTCCTCACGTGCCCCAACCAGCATTGCTGTGTGGAGGTGAGTATAGCTTCATTCATTCATTCAATTGGTATTTATGAGCACTTACTGTGTGCAGAGCACTGTACTAGGCGCTTGGGAAGTACAAATCAGCTTCAGTGTTTGGAGACTGTGTTTCAGAACTTCCCTGTCTTGCCATTTGATGTTGAGTATAGAATATATATGGAGAGAGAGAAAGTGGGAGAAGTAGATAAAGGAAAGAGAAAGGGGGAGGAAGGGGGGAGATGGAGAGAGAGAAAACTGGTCACTCAGAGAAGATTTCATTTTCATGGCATAATTTGTCCTTCATAAAGTTATTATGGTTCTTTCCTTTACGATCCTCCAAGTGACAGTGCCCAAATCCCAGAAGTGTAATGGGAATAGTATTATTTAGTGGAAAGAGCATGTATCTTGAAGTCAAGAGACATTGATCTGCTGTGTGAACCTGTCAAAGTCATATAGATTCTCTAAGCCTCAGTTTCTTCACTTGTACGATGGAAATAGTAGTAATACTGTCCCTCCTTCACAAGACTATTGTGAGGACAAAATGAGGAGAATAACGTGAAATGACTTTGAAAGATAAAAGTACTTTCAAATTCTAGGTCTTATTGGGTAATTAAAGAGGATTAATAATCAGTAACTGCCTTCAAGCAAAAAGTTTTCTTTTAAATTCCTCAAGAGTTTGGAAGAAATGGTCCAAGCAAAACATTGAGAAAGGAAAGATGCAGATGTACCATAACATAGTTTATCTTTCCAGCAGAAACAATAAGGAAGATGGGGCAGAGGAGAAAAATACTATCAAACTACTACTTTCAATAACTTTCAAAGTGTTTTACTCAAGTTAACTGAAGTAAGGGACAAGGTAGGAGCTGAATCATCTGAACAGTATCCTCTCATTTTTTTTATGGTATTTGTTAAGCGCTTACTGTGTGCCAGGCACTGTACTAAGAGCAAGGGTAGATACATAGTAATCCAGTTGAACAGAGTCCCTGCTCCACTCTTAATCCCCATTTTGCAGATGAGGTAAGAGAGGCACTGAGAAGTTAATTGACTTGCCCCAGGTCACAGGCAGAGGAGTCGCAGAACACGGATCAGATCCCAAGTCTTTTGACTTCGAGGCCCATGCTCTTTCTACATACTATCCCAAGGAGTCAGGTCCCACAGTGTGTACATATAGGATTGTAAGCAAGATTTAAATGGATTTAGCGTTTACTGCCTTTGTGTTTTGTTGGGTGCAATAAAATATGCACAGAAGTAAAGGTTGGAAGGTCCCCTTTAGTTTTTAGTTTTAGGTTTTTTGTGAATTTAGGAAGGAATTTGTACATGGTAAGTTTCCAGGTCCTTGCCTGGAAAAATCACCAAAAATCAGTGCAAATCCCAGCACCAGCCCCAGAAGCAGAAATTAACCTGGGGGAACCTTCAAAGGTATAGATAGATTTTAGATAGCAGCACGGTGCATGTAGTTAGGTTTTATTTATCACCTAAGAGAGAAAGAGATTCAGGTACACTGATTTATTATGATGGGACAGATGAGAACAGAAGACAATCTGGTATTTTAGTTACAGTGAAGTGGTGGTGAGGGAGCATGATTCTGGTTTGATATATCTTTGCATCTTGGTTTGTCTTCAGTGTTTAGTTCCATCCAGAACATCATCAGTTCCCCAGAGTTACTCTGCTTTGAACATCAGTTTTGAAACTCTGCCTGTATGTTCCTTCTAATTAGCATTACTTACAAATGCAATGCGGAACAGCTTAGTGAATGTGTAAAGAAAGCATTAATCAAGCTGAGTAGGATGCTTAAAAGCAAGATAGCAGCAGAATCTATTTCCCTTCACCTTTAATTATTTTTGCGTCCACAAGCAAAGCAATGTGATGCAAAGGATGGAATCCAAAATAGATTGAGCAAATATCCCTCGGGGATCATAAAATGATTATTTTTGAATTTTTAAATGACACAGATGGATGCATGTGCTATCAGTCAGTAGTATTTATTGAACTCTTATTGTGTGCAAAGCACTGCTCTAAGCGCTTAGGAGAGTACACTATGACAATATAACAGACACAGTCCCTCCCCAGAATGAGTTAAGCCAGTGGTATTGAGGTATAATAATGATGAAAGAAGGAATGCTCAACAAGGTAAGGTGCAGAAGTGCTCAATAAATATGATTGAATGAATGAATTTACTTGCTTGTACCCACTCCAGGGATTAATACAGTGCCTGGCACATAGTAAGCGCTTATAAAATACAGCAAATAATATTTAGGAAAATGAGATAAACAATAAAACAAACTATGGGGTAAGGGAGGTCACAACCCGGAATAAAATTTTCCTCTGTTTCTAGGCTGATCTTATTTAATATCAAAATGAAAGTGAGGGGGCATTTGATCTAATTTCCTTTGTTCAGACCAGAAAACCATGCAAAATATCCAAAGACAAGGATCAAGGATCAAGACCCCATAATCTGCAGGGATACTTGGGTTGAGTCCTCATCAACCACAGTCGAGGCCTTCCTTAGTTCGAACCAGACTCTACTAACGAAATTTAAATCCATTTTCCCTTGTTCAGACATTTGTTTGTAGCTTGTTGTGGACAGAAAACATGTCTACCAATTCTGTTATATTGTACACTCCTAAAAGCATAGTACAGTGTTTTGCACACAGTAATAATAATAATGATAACTGTGATATTTGTTAAGCACTATGTGCTAGGCACTGTACTAAGCTCTGGGATGGATACAAGCAAATCAGGTTGGACGTAATCCCTGTCCCGTGTGGGAATCACAGTCTCAAGCCCCATTTTACAGATGAGGTAACTGAGGCACAGAGAAATGAAGTGACGTGCCCAAAGTCACAAAGCAGACAAGTGGCAGAGCTGGGATGAAAACCTATGACCTTCTGACTCGACTCCCAAGCCTGTGCTCTATCCACTATGCAACACTGCTCCTCGGTAAATCCGATTGCTTAATTGTTCGATGGAGAAGAACTAAATGGCATCTTCCACCCAGAAGGCCTGAAATCCCTGGCCACAGTGCTTCACTTCCACATTGGTCTGTGGCAAAAGACCACATTCGTGGAGATCTGGTCAGGAGATTTGGTTTATTAGCATTTACTATACATGCTCCCTTTCCTCCACTAAATCCACATTTTGTCGTCAGTCTGGGACAGCAGGAGGATTGGGAAAGGGAGAAGATAAAGGCGACATTCTGGTGTAATGCAATATTTACATTTATTGCTTTTCATTTGTCATTTTCATGTGTCTGCGTCCTGAGAGTTCCTGCTGGCAAGAGAAAGGCTGTTACCTCTTTGACAAAATTGTTCTATCGTACAAAACCATGTGCAGTGAACAATAAATACCAAACCCCATTGCTGTTATTACTTGTAGCCCACACAGCAACACTAACTGATGGAATCACAAACATCCCAAGACCGTTCAAAGATGATTCCTCTCTAAATTTTGCAAAGCAAGGAGTTTCAGAAAGATGATAATAATGATAATAATAATAATAATAATAATAATAATAGTACTTGTTAAGCACTTAGTATGTGCCAAGTACTGTTCCAAGCGCTGGGGTAGATACAAGTTAATCAGGTTGGACAGTCCCTATCCCACATGAGGCCTACACTCTTAATCCTCATTTTCAGATGAGGTAACTGAGGGCCAGAGAAGTTAAATGACTTGCCCAAGGTTACACAGCAGCAGCATGGCTCAATGGAAAGAGCCCGGACTTTGTTGTCAGAGGTCATGGGTTCAAATCCCAGCTCCATCAATTGTCAGCTGTGTGACTTTGGGCAAGTCACTTAACTTCTCCATGCCTCAGTTACTTCATCTGTAAAATGGGGATTAAGACTGTGAGCCCCAGGTGGGACAACCTGATCACCTTGCAACCTCTCCAGTGCTTAGAACAGTGCTTTGCACATAGTAAGCGCTTAATAAATGCCATCATTATCATTATTATTATTACATGCGGCTGAGTCACAATTAGAACCCAGAACCTCCTGACCAGACCTGTGCTCCTTCCACTGAGCAACGCTGCTGTTGAACTACGGGTCTCTGAACTCAGCTGAATCCAGAGAAGTGAGAGCCCCTCTCCAACCCCCCAAGATTTTCCCCTAGTCCAAAGGGCTTGGAGCGCATTTAAATTTTAAAAAAAAGTTAAATAATTTTAAAATACCATACCACTAAAACAGCAGCAATAACAGTAACAATTTTGGTCATTTTTAAACACTTGCCATTATGCTAAGGTCTGGGGCAAATGTAAGATAAACAGGTTAGGCCGTGTTCCTGTCCCACATGGGACACATGGTCTAAGTAGGATGAAGAACAGGTACTTCTTCCCCATTTTAGAGAAGAGGAAACTGAGGCACAGAAAAGTTAAGTGACTTGCCCAAGTTCACGCATTAGGACCCAGGTCCTCTGACTCGCACGCTTGTGCTCTTTCCTCTATACCTCAATGCTTTACTAATTGCACCCCTAATTCAATGCAATGGATTGGGTCACCAAGAAAGGATGGGTCTTGTGTTGAATGACAAAGGTCAGAGGTTGGGTAAAAATTTCATGGTGTGTGTTTGCAACTCTTGGTACACTTATATGCACATCTTATACCACATTTACTAGTGTAATTGCCTCCGTTGTGTAAGTGTCCTACCCTAATTTTTGAGAAGGAAAAAGGAGGAGGAGGAGAAAGAGAAAGAGGAGAGGGAGGGAGGCGGAGGAGGTGTGCATTAGAAAAAAAGCACTTTCAGAGCAGCCCCTCTAATTTCTAAACCACATTTCTAAAGATTGGATTACTTTATTATGCAGCACTAAAGAATCAGTTTTGTCCTTCCTGTAGCTTTCTCTTCATTGAACATGATCTCTTCTCCCTTTGTCTTCTGCTTTTCAATTATGTTGTACCCTTCCAGTTCATCCTAGCCCATAGTTTTCCTCATTCTATTTGAAAAGATGTTTTCACCTAATAGCATAGAGTCCCTGTATCCATCTTTCTTTTTTCTTTGATGCTTCAAAATTCAATGGTGATTTTCAATAAATACCAGATATAAGATTTAGGGTGATTCAGCAAATCCGTGTTAAAGTCAAAATAGATATTCACAGAAACCTGAAACACTTCAAGCGAAAAATGCGGTAATTGTGAACTCCTGGAATTACAGGATCCTCGATTCAAAAGCCTGAAATCCTTTAGACTCGAACTCACTCCTGGAATTACAGGATCCTCGATTCAAAAGTCTGAAATCCTTTAGACTCGACCAAAATCTAGCGGTCACCACATCTGAAGATGAAGCCAGTATGCAGATTCTCCAAGAATCAAACTCCACCTTACGTTCAGTAAACACATCAGAGCTTCAATCTACCCAGTTATCTGGATTGGAAAGAGGAATTACCACTTCAGCAGTGGCAAAAAAACTAATCAAAGAACTCAAATCCACTCAAACATAGGCTAAGAGGGTGAAGGAATTTAATGCACTGATGAACCTTTTGATTAGGCAAGAGGATAAGGTACATGTCTCTGAAGTCAATTGGAATGACTATCTTTTGATGGCACATTTCAGCCTTTATTGGGTTAATTGTAAGACATGTCACAGAAGTCTTTTCAGTTACTTATTGGCTAAATTTTCTCCTGAATTAAAACAAGAACTCTCACAAAGTGCTTACTGGACCTGTCTTTACCTGCTCGTATGGAACGGCAGTCCATTAACTCAGAAGGAGTTGAATCACCAATAGGATAGGGGTGTCCATTTATCTTCTGAATGTGTGTAACTCCCTAATTTATAATTCCAGAAACAGGCTGGATGAAGTTGACTGTAATTATAGCTTCAAAAAAGAAAACAATAACCACCTAATCTAAATATCCCTTCAAAACAGTTTTCTTAGATGAGGTAAGATTTGTATTAAGGTAAGGAGAAAGCAAGGATTAAAGGATTCAGTTCAGGGTTTTTGAATGGATCTAGAGTGTTAATCTATATAAACATGAAGTGTTTTCTGATTTAGTGGCCCCTAAACCCACTGATTTAAGCAAGCCGGGATGTTCTGGCACAGTAGTAGTAGAGAATAGCATTAGAAAATTAGGTGCAGCGCACTTTCTAAGTGCTTGGGAAGGAGAAAATAGAGAAGTGATGTATTTCTTATCCACAAGAAGCTTCCATCCTAAAGGGGGAGACAGATATAAATATATTTGCAGAGTAACCAAAATAAATAATCAAATGTACAATTGAATAAGAGCAAACATTAAGCATGGGTATGAATGAGTATAATAGGTATAGCCTACTGTAGAGGAATATCATTATTGTTACTATTATTTACAATAATAATAACTTTAAGCACTCATTAAGTGCTTAGTATATATATTAAGTGTTGGGGTAGATAGATGATAATCAGGTCAGACATAGTCCCTGGTCTGAGGGGCAAGGAGGTATAGAATCTCCATTTTACAGATGAGGAAACTGAAGCACAGAGAAGTGAAGTGACTTGACCAGGGTCACTCAGCAGGTAAGTGGCAGAGCCAGGATTAGAGCCCAGGTCCCCTGACTCCCTAGCCCATGCTTTATTTTCACTTGGCCACAGGTCTCCTCAAGGAATCAAGTCAAAAACTAAAAACAGTCAGTTATTTGAGGAGGAATTTAAAGAAACAGTGCTGGGCGGTGATAGTGATGACGCAGTTAGTTTCCTGCAGAGAATAACTGATGAGCTTCAGACCTAGATTTAGGGAAAGAGAACCCGTGTGATAGAATGGATTATGACTCATGGATTATCTATGGATTATCCATGATAGCAGTCCCTTTCCGCTAGGGCCCAGAACGCAAGGAGGGAGCAAGAGAACAGGGGATTAGCACATTGCAGTGCTGTAGCTGCTCCTGTGGTGTTTGCTGTTTACATCACTCAGCCTTTTCAGGATTCCTGCCAGGCCTGATATCCTCACAGAATGGGAAACACCTTAGCCTAGGGGATACAGCTCAGACCTGCGATTCAGAAGGGCCTGGGTTCTAATCCTAGTCCTGCAACTTGCCTGCTGTGTGAGTTTAGGTAAGGCATTTCACTTCTCTGCACCTCAGTTACCTCATCTGTAAAATGGGGAATAATACCATGAGTCCCGTGTGAGACAGGGATCTTGTCCAACCTGATCAATTTGTATCGACTCCAGTGCTTAGTGCAATACCTGATAATAATAATAATGGCATTTATTAAGCGCTTACTGTAGTGCTTACTACAAAGCACTGTTCTAAGCATTGGGGAGGTTACTAGCTGATCAGGTTTTCCCTCGGGGGACTCACAGTCTTAATCCCCATTTTACAGATGAGGTAACTGAGGCACAGAGAAGTTAAGTGACTTGCTCAAAGTCACACAGCTGACAACTGGCACAGCCGGGGTTTGAACCCATGACCTATGACTCCAAAGCCGGGGCTCCTTCCACTGAGCCACGCTGCTTCTCTGTGCTTAACAAATGCCACAGGAAAAAACCAAGAATACTCTAGTTGGTTCTTCAGACAGAAACGTTCTCTAGTGATGGCATGGCCTCAGCAGCTACAGCTGGAGCTATAGACAAGCAACAAGAGGGAGCCTTGTTTGGTTACACTTTTGAACAAATGCAAGTTAACTTTCAACCAGCCTTGTCTCTTGATTCCTTCCTATGTCCAAACCCAATAGACCCATGCAATAGAAACAGACCAAGTAAATAAAGTGATGAGGAAACTTGAAGAATGAATATCCTCAGAAAAGCTTTTCAGTAATTTCAGAAGCAGAATTCAGGGTTCAGCATTTGTCCCTATTCTTTCTTGTTTCTTGGTCTCATGAGTTCCACCTCTCTTCTCTGCTTATACAATTCTCTTTCCCCCAACCTCTAAATGTAAATGAAGAGCTGCTCAGCAGGAGCCTCTGACTGGCTGTTAATCAGCCCCCTTGAACTATCTTCTACTCCTCTGCCAAAGTGGCTCCTGTGTTTCCTACACATTCCACTTACCCAGCCAAAGCTCCATAATTCACCAACCCTCCAGATGGGTTAAGGAGAACTTGAATATGAACTGAGACCAATAGCATATTAGGCTTTCATGTCACCAATAAAACCTTAACCCCTACATGGAGGACAGCATGGTCTAGTGGAAAAAACACAGGACTAAGAAGCAGTGTTTCTAATTCCAGCCCCACCATATAATAATAATAATAATGGTATTTTTAAAGTGCTTATTACATGCCAGGAACTGTTCTAAGCACTGGGGTGGATACAAGCAAATTGGGGTGGACAGAGTCCCTGTTCCACATGGGTCTCAGTCCCCACTTTACAGATGAGGTAACTGAGGCACAGAGAAGTGAAGTGACTTGCCCAAGGTCACACAGCAGACAAGTGATGGAGCAGGGACTGCAACTCAAAACCTTCTGGCTCCCAGGCCCTGCTCTATCCACTACGACATGCTGTTTCTACTTCCTTGTTGGGTGATCTTGAGCAAGGCACTTAACCTCTCTATGACTCAGTTTCCTCATCTGTAAGATGGGGATAAAATAATTATTCTCCCTCCCCTTTATTCTGCGAGCCCCAGGAGGGACGAAGACCGTGCCCGCCCCGATTATCTCAAATCTGACCCAGTGTTTAATACACTGTTCGGCCTACAGTAAGCACATTTGCAATTTGTTTTAATGTCTGTTTCCCCATGTAGACTGTAAGCTTCTTGTGGACGGGGATTATCTCTATCAACTCTACTATACTGTATACTCCCAAGTGCTTAGAACAGTACTTTGTACACAGTAAGCGCTCAATAAATATAGTTGATTAATTGTTCTGTGTGCTTCTCCCCTTCAAGAATGGGTAAGACCACAAACACAAATGTTCTCTTAACTTAGTAGAATTATTGTGTCCTTCTTTAAGAGCCATTATATGTAACGGGTCTAAAAGGTACAAACACAACAACACCCAAATCTCCTCAAACTAATTCTTTCTTTATTCACATTCAGGATGTGGTACTCTAGTGTGCCACATTAATTATCCTGGAGAGCTGTTGACTTTTAGCTTGTTTTTCACATAATGTGACTCATTTCCAACAGGCTCTTGTTTTGTATTCAATTTAATCACCCAACAAAAAAAAAAAATCATGAGGCAACAGTAACCTTCTAGCATATATGAGTGTTTGGATAGAGTTCAAATTTGGGGCCACCTGAATTGCCTGAGGAGGTGAGCTGGTCTAAATAAATTCTTCCAACCAGAAATGCAGAGAGCTTGGTTTATGGATGACAGGGTCACCCAAGAGTGAAGTCAGCTTGGCCCTTTACCTGTTGAGAGAAGTGGGTAAGTTTCTGAATCTCTCTAGGCCTCAGTTTCTTCATCTGTAAAATGGAAATAAAACACCTGTGCCTTTAACCTCTTATTCATTCATTCATTTGATCATATTTATTGAGTGCTTACTGTGTGCAGAGCACTGTACTAAGCGCTTGGGAAGTACAAGTTGGCAACATTTAGAGATGGTCCCTACCCAACAATGGGCTCACAGTCTGTGAGCCCCACGTTGGATAGGGACAGTATCATCATCATCATCATCAATCGTATTTATTGAGCACTTACTGTGTGCAGAGCACTGTATTAAGCACTTGGGAAGTACAAGTTGGCAACATATATCAGAACTGGTTATCTTGTACTACCTTAGTTGTACAGCCACTGGGAGAAGTGGCAGTTGTGGCTCAGTGGAAAGAGCCCGGGCTTTGGAGTTAGAGTTCATGAGTTCAAATCTAGTCTCCACAAACTGTCAGCTGTGTGACTTTGGGTAAGTCACTTAACTTCTCTGTGCCTCAGTTCCCTCATCTGTAAAATGGGGATTAAAACTGTAAACCCCCTATGGGAAAATCTGATCACCTTGTAACCTCCCCAGCGCTTAGAACAGTGCTTTGCACATAGTAAGCACTTAACAAACACCATCATCATTATTATTATTATTACCCTGGTGTTTAGCACAGTGCTTGACACATTGTTAAGTGCTATTACAATGTATTACAAATACTATTATGGTTGTGAAGTCCTACACTGTACTAAGCGATGGGGTTAGTTTAATCAGGTTGGACACAGTCCCTGTCCCACGTGGGGCTCACAGTCTAGAATGGAAGGAGTAGGATTTAATCTCCATTTTTGAGATGAAGAAACTGAGGCACCGAGAAGTTAAGTGATTTGCCCAAGGTCTCACAGCAGGCAAATGGCAGAGCCAGAATTGGAGTCCAAGGCTTCTGACTCCTGGAACTGGGCTTTTTATATTCTCATTCTCCTTCCTGCTGTGGCTCTATGTCTTCCTACAGGGAAGAGTATAACACAAAAGCTAGAGACAGAGCTCCAGTGTCAGGGTTTTCAACAACAATAGCACAGTCAGACTAGCACTGAGATGGAGACAGAGCCCTAAGCAGGGTCAAACCCTTCGAAGAAGACTAATTAGAATAAAGATTTCGTGTGGAGAAGACTAGAGCTAAGCATCTCAGATCCAAGAATAGCAGCCTCACCCTCAAATAACACAACACACACTTGAAAATCGAAGAGATTTGCTTATTCAAATTCACTCCCCTTGTTGCATTTAGAATGTTTGTGGTACAATGTTTTATTTTTTGAAGTAAGAGATGATGAATGCAATTGTTTTTAAGTGCGCTAGTAGATTGCTGCGATACCTGCCACCTGCATGATCTAAACATGCAATTGCAGGTGAGATCAGAGACGACATTTTCATTTCCAGTTAAGCATGGCCAATATTGTGAGTGACGTGTTCTCATTCTTTCTCATGCCACCGGGAGGTTTCAGCTCAGTGGATAGGCGAATGAATGCCTGGCAACATTCATTCACATGGAGAGGATAGTCTTTCTTTCTCACAGCTTCATGGAGTCACTCTACCCAACCATGCCCCATGAAGTTTCTCTGTGAGGCATCTGAAATCACTGGTCTTTGGACACTAGACCAAAGTCAAATCAGAGAAACAGCATGGCCTAGTGAAAACAATGTGGGCCTCGAAGTCCAATCTCAGCTCTGCCATTTGTCTACTTTGTGACCTCAGGCAAGTCACTTAACATAGACTGTAAACTCATTATGGGCAGGGGACATGTCTGCTAATTCTTTTGTATTGTACTCTCCCAGGTGCTTAGTACAATGCTCTGCACATAGTAGACATTCAATAAATGCCATGGATTTTTTTATATAATGGTATTTATTAAGCACTCACTATGTGCAAAGCACTGTTCTAAGCGCTGGGGAGGTTACAAGGTGATCAGGTTGTCCCACGTGGGGCTCACAGTCTTCACCCCCACTTTAAAGATGAGGGAACTGAGGACCAGAGAAGTTAAGTGACTTGCCCAAAGTCACACAGCTGACAAGTGGCGGAGCTGGGATTTGAGAAGCAGCGTGGCTTAGTGGAAACAGCACGGGCTTTGGAGTCAGAGGTCATGGGTTCAAATCCCGGCTTCGCCAATTTTCAGCTGTGTGACTTTGGGCAAGTCACTTAACTTATTTGTGCCTCAGTTACCTCATCTGTAAAATGGGGATTAAAACTGTGAGCCCCCCATGGGACAACCTGATCACCTTGTAACCTCCCCAGCGCTCAGAACAGTGTTCTGCACATAAGTGCTTAACAAATACCAGCATTATTATTATTATTATTATTTGAACCCATGACCTCTAACAAAGCCTGTGCTCTTTCCACTGAACCATGCTGCTTCTCTATGAGATCATCTATGAGCTCCAAGGTCAAGGAAAATAGCAAAAGAGACATAGGACATGGAACACTTTATATTGCTAGAACTTCCATTTTCTGGAAAATATTAATTCAAGGTCTGGATATTCAAAGAGGTTATGGTGCAGAGTACGTGTGATCAAATGGACAGCACACTGATCTCGGAGTCAGGGGATCTGGGTTCTAATCCCAGCTCTGCCATTTGCCTGCTGTGTGATTTTGGGCAAGTCACTTCACTTCTGTGTGACTCATTTTTTCATCTGTGTAATTAAGGTTTGTTTTAATGGTATTTTTTTATTTTAATGGCTTACTATGTGTCAGACTGTTTCAAGTACTGGAATAGATACAAATAGGCCAGACAGAGTCCCTTTCTCACATGGGGCTCATAGACTAAATAGGAGGGAGAACAGGTATTGCATCCCTATTTTACAGTTGAGGAAACTGAGGCACAGAAAACTTAAATTGCTTGCCCACAGTCACACAGCAGGGAAGTGGCAAAACTCGGAATAGAACCCAGGTCTTCTGACTTCTAAATATGCCAAGCTCCCTATTCTTCCCCTTAGTTTGTGAGTTTCATGTAGGCAGGGATTTTATCTGACCTGATTAGCTTGTATCTTGTAACTACCCCAATGCTTAGCATTCTGCTTGGCACATAACTTAAAAACTAACATATTATCATTATTATCATTACTTAGGTTATGATAATGTCACATGAAAGAGTTCATGCTGTAAATGCAGAACGAGGCAAGTTTTGAATAGTTTCTGACGACTGATGGGGAAAAAAGATCACACACTGAAAAATTAAAATATTGTTCTGCTGTTCAGCAACAACTGTATCCATATTTTCTTTAACATTACCCTAATTCCACACGATCTCCACTCAGTTCTGTCTTCTACATTCCAAAGCAGCTGCCTAACCCCAAAGTGAATGCGCAATTTGATTTTATGTAGGGTTTTTTTTGTTGCTGTTGCACATCACTGGTAAGCTTTATACTTCATTCAAAAAGCAATTGAATTTACCTAATGAAAAGCAAGCACTCAAAGACAATACCTGCTCAATAAAGAGTTTCCGGTTTCCGGAACTACTGAATGAGAAGACAGCTTCAAATCCATGCCCATTTGACACTTTAAACTTTGGAGATTATCAGGTATTCTACCTCACCTCCCAAACAAAGAAGGCAACGAAAGCCCACAGCTAATGGAAAATAAACCCTACTCTGCCTGAGGTCTGATAGCTTTGCAAAAATAACTACGCAGATCGCAGAGTTTACTCCAAAAAATGACATTTGAAAAAAATCAATCGGATTTTTGCCTATTCCGGAGCAAAAGTAGGAATTTAGGAGGATGTGGTGGAGATGTGAGGGTATTATTCCTCTCTGAACCAGCTGCAGAGAGATCTTGCTAAAAATCAAAAGAAAAAAAGTGGTGATTTTTAAGCATTTACTATGTGACAACTGCTTGTAAATGTTGCAGGGGATACAGCACAATCACATCAAATAAAGTCCCAACCCACAAGGGGCTCTCACTCTGAGGAGAGCTACAACCAGTCAATCAATCAATCCATCATATTTATTGAGCAGTTACTGTGCACAGACCACTACTAAGTGTTTGGGAGAGTACAATAGAACAATATAACAGAGTTGGTAGACAGGTTCCCTGTCCACATTCTCACTCACCTGCTCTATTCCACTTCTGTTCCTCTGCCTGAATGAAAACTTGAACTATCCTGAGGATAAAAGACTTAATTTTGGCAGGGATTTGTGGTTGCCCAGATCAAAGTTGCTGCTAAATAGGAAATAAGTAGTGCGTTCCTCCGCTACTAGTTGAAGAGAAGGACACAGAATATGATACAGTGAAAATGCATCCAAATCTTAACCCTACATTTTCTTTCCATGCTCATCATTAGATTAGTTATTTATAGTTAAGTCTGCCTCCCCTTCCAGGCTGTAACTTTACTTTGGGCAGGGAACGAGTCTATTACGTTGTTGTATGGTACTCTTCCAAGTGCTTAGAGCAGTGCTTGGCACATAGTAAGCACTTACAAGCCATTATTATTATTACTATTATTATTAGCAGCAGTAGTAGTAGTAATTCAGTTCAGTAGTTCAGTTCTCTGCACACAGCAAATGTTCCATATGATTGATTGATTGATTTTGACATTTGTTAAGTACTTTCTATGTGTCAAGCACAGTTCAAAGTACCGGGGTGGATGCAAGCTAATCAGGTTGGACATAGGCCCTATCTGACATGGGGTTCACAGTCTAAATAGGAGGGAGAACAGGTATTGAATCCCCATTTCACATTTGAGGACAACGAGGCACAGAGCAGTTAAGTGACTTACCCAAGGTCACACAACAGGCAAGTGGAGGAGTCAGGATTAGAACCCAGGGCCTCTGACTCCCCAGGCCCGTGCCCTTTTCACTAGGCCCTGCTGCATCCCTGCTACATGCATAGAATATATAGGCGTGTAGGCAATGCTGAATTTTTTTTTCCATAAAAGGATGTAATCTGAAAAACCCCATCACTAGGAATGGCAAACCCTAGGCTTTGTCTGATTTTCCCACCAAAGAGGTTTAGATAAACTTCAATGAATCATCCTTCTCTCCTGTTGCAATATGTACGCATTTTGTTCTTCTGGGTTGCTTTGAAATTCAAACAGCTTCATCGGTTTACAGCCCTGCGGTTGTTCCTCGGGAGAAGGAATGAACTGTCCTCAACCCAGGAAAAGTCTCCATCACTCCACTTATTTTCTGCACTTATTTTCTGCAAACTCTTGTTTCTGTTTCAGAGGCGAGTGTGTTGCAGATCTTTGTTTACTCGCTTTGCTATCTGAAAGAAACTATGTTTAAGCAGAATGTTAGGAAATGCATTTGATCTTCACCAGACAGGAACAGCTCCGCTGGAGATAATTTTGGCTTCAAAGCAAGATCTGCAGCTATCCCTTTGTCTTAATTACAGCTGTATTTACCGACTGTATTTGTCGAACAGCTAAAGCCAGAGTATAATCTTTTAGAGGAGGAGAAAGATGATGGTTTGAAGAACTATTCAAAGCCTAACGTCTCTGTCATTCAAAGTCCATTAAGTATACCATGGCCTAATTAATAGCCTATAAAATTTCATTTATTGAATTACCGTTTGTTTTTAATTATATGAGCACAAAAATACATTGGATGCGAAGTGTTTGATGTCAGCTAAAACGGTGCATGCTCCAGCTGGATTGCTGATTCCGTTCACGACTCACTGTGGCTATATGAGACAATCTATCTACATTGCTATATCAGGGAGGAGAAGGCCTTGGATACAGGGTAAAGTGACAGCCAAATCTGTATAAATGGGGTCGGATCTCGCCCCCTCAGTACGCTCTTTCTGCTCTTCAGTGTTTGGGCAGCACACGAATGCTGAAGAGGGAGTGTAACAGGGTTCATAATAAGGGAAGATTAGAAATCAATCAGGGAAGGCCTCCTGGAGGAGAGGTGAATTTGGAAAGACTTCAGCAATGGGGAGAACTGTGATCGTCGGATTTGAAGGAGTAGGGAGTGCCAAATGCGGGGAGAAGGTAAATGACAGTTTGACAGTGAGAGAGAAGAGAATGAGACAGAGTGAGTAGGTTAGCTTGAGTGTGAGCTGAGATGCAGAGGGAAAAGAGAGTGGATACATAGGTGAGTGAGCACAGACGGATTGAGTTCCGTAAAGCCAATGGTCCAGAGTTTCAGCTTGATATGGAGTGGAATGGATTATGATTTGGAGTGGAGAAACATGTGCAAAATTCCATCTTAGAGAAATGATCTAGGAAACAAGTATAGTATGAAGTCTCTGGAAATGGCTGGAAATTTCTCCTGCATGTGGCGGGACATCATAGTTTGAAATTGAGGTTTGCACAGAGCCAACAATGAATGTTTCTGTGTTCAGAAGCCAGCATGCAACCCCAGAAGCCCTGGTTTCTCCCTTCTCAGATTGTCTGAGGTTTTGCGACTGCTGGCTACAGTGTATCCTACAGGGCTGTTCACTTGAGCCCAGAAAAGTGGACTTTTGGGATAATTATGTGAATTCAAGCCAGAAAACCTGCGTATAATCGAGATAAAAGTGTTCAGTGGCTTGAATTGGAATAACTGTCCCATTTCTTCCATTCGCTTTGCTAATCGAGACCATCCTTGCAACTGCAAGTTTCCGGATGTCAAAGACCGGGTCTGCTCAACTGGATTTAACTTAGGCAGTGGCCAGCACAGAGCCGTGAGCCATAAATGCCATCGGTGCTGATGAAGAATCACTCCGTTAATAATAACCCCTCGAATAATAATACCTTGAATTATTGTGCTATTAATGATGACGATGAATCAAGCATTTAGTGTTTTTTGACTCTATTCTCACCACTTCATTCATCATCGCGAATACGCCTGGCTATAAAGGGCAACGAAAATCCGTTCCCGTTAGCAGCTTCTGTCTAAAGGCTGCACAGGAAATGAAGTGCTAGCTAATTGTTCAGCTCAAGGTTATTAGAATTCCCTTGGTAAGTCTCTCGACTGCAAATCTTGTGCTGTATACATTCTGTCCCACACTGACCCCAGATAGTAAAAGCCGTGGTGTTGATTCTTTCTTCCCTTCATGCCACCTTCTTGTGTGGAAAGCTCAACCTCAGTGCTACCTACTTCATGTCTTCGCCACTATAATAATAATAATGGCATTTATTAAGTGCTTACTATGTGCAAAGCACTGTTCTAAGCGGTGGGGAGGTTACAAGGTGATCAGGTTGTCCCACGGGGGGCTCACAATCTTCATCCCCATTTTACAGATGAGGGAACTGAGGCCCAGAGAAGTGAAGTGACTCACCCAAAGTCACACAGCTGACAATTGGTGGAGCCAGGATTTGAATCCATGACCTCTGACTCCAAAGCCCAGGCTTTTTCCACTGAGCCACGTCATCGAACCACAGTAATTAAAGCAACTCCAGGTGCCATTCCGCAGAGAAAGGGAAACCTGATCAACTCTGACATTCCTTCAATCGTTAAGCACCTACTATGTGCCAAGCACTGTTCTAAGTATTAGAGTAGGTACAAGATAATCAGATTGGACACAGTCCCTATCCCACAGTCTTCATTCCTAATTTACAGATGAGGTAACTGAGGTCCAGAGAAATTAAGTGACTTGCCCAAGGTCACACAACAGACAACTTGCTGAGCCGGGATTAGAACCCATGTCCTCTGACTCCTGAGCTCATGTTCTTACCACTAGGCCATGATGCATCTGCCTTTAAGAGGTGTTTAACTATGGATCAACCAATCGCCCTGGCATATGGGTACGTAATTATCAAGGAGCACACTAGTCAAAATAATACTAATACCTAGCAGATATCCACCTTCTCAAGCAGTTTCACCAATAACAGTACAGGCTCACCAGTAACACAGCATTACCAGGTCACCAACATTTATAACTGTGTTATTTGTTAAGTGCTTACTATATGTCAAGCACTGTCCTAAGCACTGGGGGGATCAGGTCAAACTCAGTCCCACTACCAAATGGGGCTCACAATGTAAGTAGGAAGGAGGGCAAATATTTAATCTTCATTTTACAGATGGAAACCCCAAGGGAGAGATAAGTTAAGTGATTGCTTAGGGTCAGCCAGCCAGCAAGGAGCAGGACTGGGATTAGAATCCAGGTCTTCTGACTCTCAGGCCTGTGTTACTTCCACTAAGTCATACTACTTCACACACGACAACACAGCTTGGCTTGGTGAAAATCTCAAGAAGCATAGATGACAGCAGGACACCCAAGTAGCAGGGCATATTTGTGCTGGAAGGAGAGGATAAATGTTTGAAAAGCACAGTGAAACATAGTCTTAAACAATATAATATGGCAGTGAACTATTGGAAGAAAGACAGACTTGCCAGAAAGGCCCCAGCAGGGAAGAGGGATTGTTCTACTTGAGTAGAGATTTTGGGGAGACCTGAAGACAAAGAGGCAGATTTGAAAATAATGACAGGAGCTCTAAGATCAGCGCAACAAAGTAGTCCTGTGCATTTAGTGGACTAGAGGCTGTGACGCACAGGTCTTTTCAGATATTCCTACACTCTGGGTAGAGTCTCACAATCAACAATATCTTTGTCCAAATAAAAAGGAAGGCCCTCTGTCTCTGTCCACTCTCTATCTTCACCCTGACGTGTGTGAGTGTATGTGTTTGTGTGTTTTATATACATATGTTAATGTTTACTTATACTCCTTTTTATGTTGTTAGGCACTTACTCTTTGCCAGGCACAGTACTAAGCACTGGGATAGGTACAGGACGACGGTCCCGCCGTCGACCCCCGGCCTTTCCCTGGCCTGGAATGCCCTCCCTCCTCACATCAGCCAAGCTAGCTCTCTTCCACCCTTCAAAGCCCTACTGAGAGCTCACCTCCTCCAAGAGGCCTTCCCAGACTGAGCCCCCTTTTGCCTGTCCACTTCCCCATCCACCCTGCCCTACCTCCTTCCCTTCCCCACAGCACCTGTATATATGTTTGTACAGATTTATTACTCTAATTTACTTGTACATATTTACTATTCTATTTATTTTGTTAATGATGTGCATTTAGCTTTAATTCTATTTATTCTGATGACTTGACACCTGTCCACATATTTTGTTTTGTTGTCTGTCTCCCCCTTCTAGATTGTGAGCCCGTTGTTGGGTAGGGACCGTCTCTACATGTCGCCAACTTGTACTTCCCAAGCACTTAGCACAGTGCTCTGCACACAGTAAGTGCTCAATAAATGATTGAATAAATGAATGAATACAACCTAATCAGGTTGGACACAGTCCCCTGTCCTACATGGAGCTAGCAGTCTGAATCCCCATTTTATAGATGAGGTAGCTGAGGCCCAGAGAAATGAAGTGACTTGCCCAAGGTCACACAGCAGGTGGAGTCTTCTGGCTCCCAGGCGCATGGCCTATCCACTCGGCCTTGCAGCCTCTCAAGATGACAATTATCACCATCTCGTCAGGGTATTACGGACCTTCTGAGACTTCCGGAGTTACTCATCTGCCCACTTGCATTACACCTACTTTTCTCAGGATGGTCAAACAGGAGCTGGTTACATTCCCCAGAGAATCAGAGTGACTATTCCTAGCATTCTTTCTGAGCCTGTCAAAAAAGGGGTTCATTCAGAGAGGGGAATGACTTCAAGGAGAGGAGATTGAAATCCTTCTCAATGACTCCGAGGAGCCTGGCTGGATTCTGGCCCCCACCCCTCTGAATGCCAAAGAGAGATGCCTTCTGAGTTTCTCCTGCCTCCTCCTCTCCCTCAGGAACGCCGAGAAACTTCCTCATTCTGTCCTTAGCAATGTCTGCGTTCCCTCCCCCTCAATCTCAGCTGCAACAGTCCAGAGAAAATGGCCCAACCATCCAAATCCATCCAGAGCCAGGCCAGCGGAGGCATGCCTCTCAATATTGCTTCGAATTCTTGAGCCTTGTCCCATTGGGAGCAGAATGATGATAGCCATCGGTGGATTTTTCTTTCCCTCTTCACAAACCACAGTCTTCTGAAAAAGGGCAGCATGTAGATTGTTAAATGGAGATTTCCACTTCAACGGGTTCCTCTCATACAAAAATGACTCCAGAGGTACTACACCTTTCTGCTCACTCTTTGCCCCATAAACTTTCTTTCCCATAGCAATAATTATGGTATTTGTTAAGTGCTTACTATGTGTCAAGCACTATTTACAACACTGGGGTAGATACAGGTTAATCAGGTTGGACACAGCCTCTGTCCCATATTGGGCTCACACTCTTAATCCCCATTTTTACAGATGAGGTAACAGGCACAGAGAACTTAAGTGACTTGCCTAAGGTCACACAGCAGACATGGGTGGAGCCAGGATTAGAACCCAGGTTCTTCTGACTCCCAGCCACATGCTATATCCACTAAGCCAGGTCTTCTATAACCAGCCCTCTAATTCTTGTTCTTTTTCTTGCAACAGACCAAACCTAGCCAAGACGCTCTGTTAGAAATCTGTTAGTGTTTCAGTCACTTAAAAAGTTCAGCCTCTAAATTACAGTCATGTTCAGGATGATTCAACCAATCAGTCAATCAGTGGTGTATTGAGCTTCTGATGTTTGCAGAGCCCCATACTAAGCACTTGGGAGAATCCAGCAGCAGCAGAAGACATGTCTTTCGGTGAGTGTGCAATCTAATGGCAGAGACCAATGGATAATAAGCAATTTACAAATAGTGAGAGCAGGAGGAAGAACCAGGATATAACAGTCCCAAATACATCAGGATGAAATGGCAGACTAAGCAATTCAGTGTACTGTTGAAAATGCATATAAACATAGGTGCTGAGGATAGGTATACATGCAATTGATCAATCCATCAATGATATTTATTGAGCACTTACTGAGTGCAGAGCACTGTACTAAAAACTTTCAATAGTAGTTTCTCTCAAATGAAGCCATAATGGTGATGCAAGAGCCCTGGACTGGCTGTTGCACCCCAGGAAGCATTTAATGCAATGTTCTGCACCCCATAGGTGCTCCACAAATATTACTGATTGACTGATTAATAGATAGGGTCTCCAGGAGTTATCTTGTCTAGCTCCCTGACTCCAGACCTCTGGTCAACCCAGTTAGAATTGTTAGAAGTCCATTTTTTTCCTTAAAGATCTTCAGAGATAGAAACTCAATCACCTCTCTTATTTGCATGACCTATAATTAGCCTATATCAGTCAAGAAGTTCCTCCTCATTTCCAACCAAAATCTAGAGTAACCTCACATAATAATAATAATGGCATTTATTAAGTGTTTACTATGTGCAAAACACTGTTCTAAGAGTGCTGGGGAGGTTACAAGGTGATCAGGTTGTCCCACGGGGGGCTAACAGTCTTAACCTCCATTTTACAGATGACTAACTGAGGCACAGAGAAGTTAAGTTACTTTCCCAAAGTCACACAGCTGACAATTGGTGGAGCTGGGATTTGAACCCATGACCTCTGACTCCAAAGCCTGTGCTCTTTCCACTGAGCCATGCTCAGGAACTGTGCCCAACTTGATTTATGTTGTAGGCACCCCAGGGTTTAATACAGTTCTTGGCATAGAGTAAGAGCTTAACAAACAGCATTATTGTTAATCAAGCATTCTTCAGATATGCCCCAGCTCTTTTCTTGTTTTCTGTACTTGTGAAATGACTCGATTTATTGAGCATAGTTTTTTCTGTGCTCAGCACTCTCCACTCTCATAGTTCATAGCTAACGAGTGGATGATAAAACTGTACCTCAACTATCAAGCTAGACACTCGAATGAACTGTTCAGAGAGGCAAAGGGTAATTAGACAACCACAGGGAATATGGTTTGCACCATTCTCCTCTCAGTCATTTTCTAACATCGATAACTATTCTTTCTATTTGGTACCATGATGATACTTTGAGGTTTTCTCCAGTCAATCATCCATCTGTGCTCAGCTCAGTTCTGCCGATCCTTCCACAGTGATCTCAATTCCCTCTCCACTGGGAAGGTGAGAAAGGGTTCTCTTCTATGGGAAAACAATATATCCTTCCTCAACTTCTACTGCAGTTGTGATTCATCACACAATAGCTTTGGCCCCAACATAAGCACTGGTTTGGAGAGTTGCTTTTATAGGAATAAAGGATTCAGATTTCCTTCAACTAGGAGGGCAAAGATGTGCCCGATGACTAGGGGGAGAGTTGAGTTTTAAAAAAACCCTCATTCTCTCCTCTAGTCCTCTCCTGCTCAAGTCACAGGAAGGGTCCCTAGCTTGATTAATGAGAAGTAAAGGAGGAAGAGGAGGACAGAAAGATCTATAAATCTTGTAGAGCAATTCCCTAATAATAACAACGGTTGTGGTACTTGTTAATCCATCAGTCAATCATATTTTTTGAGTGCTGTGTGCAGAGCATTGTAATAAATGCTTGGGAGTGTACAATATAGCTGAACTGGTAGACATGTGCCTTGCCCACAAGGAGCTAATCTAGAAGGGGAGACCAACATCAATATTAAATTACAGATATATGTCCTATGTTCCATAAGTACTATACTAATCTCTGGGGCAGATACAGTACAGGCAGATTAGACAACTACTCTTCTCCCACACCACTCACAGTCTGAGAGAGATAGAGTAGGTTTTGAGGAAACCGAGGTTCAGAGAAGTTAAGTGATTTGCCCAGAGATATACAGCAGGCAAGCGGCAGAACTGGGCTTACAACCCAGGCCTTCTGACTCCATTCATTCATTTGTATTTACTGAGCACTTACTGTGTGCAAAGCACTGTACTATGCACTTGGGAGAGTACAATATAACAAACAGACCCATTCCTGCCCACAACGAGCTCATAGTCTCAACTCCAGACCCATGCTCTTTCCATTAGGGTACATTGCCTCCTGGACCTCCTTCGTTTTCAGTGAAATACTGGAGGAGAGAGGGAACTAGCTATAGAGAATGACCTTCCAGTCAATCAGTGGAATTTATTTAATTCTTACTACATGAAGAGCACTGTACTAAGCACTGGGGAAAGTACAATACAACAGATGCTATCCCTGCCCACAAGGAGCTTACAGTCTACAAATATAATCTACAGTCTATTTTCCTTGGCCATCCAATTTTATATGATGGGGCCGTCTAACCTGACACTCTGCTTTCAGCTGCGTAAAGAAGTCTGTGCATCATTCCAAAGACACATCTTCTGAAGAATAGAGTCGTTTCAGAAAAATCCATTAGGCATTAACACATTTGTTACTGTCACAGATGGTTCTCCCAGAAGCCCTGATAGCCTCGCGTTCAGTACTCAGACATATGATTCAGCCTGAAATTTTAATGGATTCCCTAGGCTTGATCCACAGTGATTCAATCTCCTTGGCTGGTGGGTGAAGGAGTGTGAATGGTTTTCCTCTATTCTGGAGGCCGGGAGCCAAATTCTTTGGACCAACACCCCAAGATGGCATATTCTGAAATCCAATTCGGCCAAAGGGAATTTGTTAGAACGGAACACTTACTAGCCCCACTTACGAGACTGAAAACCCATGCGTGAAGAAAAATGGCATCATAGCAGCAGTCAGAACTGAGAAGGCAGATGTAGCAGATGGCTATTAAGAGAGAGAGATCAGTTCAATAAACTTCCCTACACACCCCGTCTTCAAAATCATGCCTGACTCAATCAGTCAGCCTGCATCTGATCCTGGTGAATGTCAGCGACCTAGAGGAGACATTCAATCTTATGTCTCCTTTTTATCAGCCCAATTTATCTGATTTCCCTTCTCCTTCTCCTCCTCTCTTTCCTCCAATCTGCTAAGGAAGGCTGCTTTAAAGCCTGGCTCACCTTGGAAAGCGTTGTGCTTTGTCTTTGTTTAAGGGATAATTTGATTTACATGGTCATTGAATTTAGAGAATTTGATTGATGGAAAAAAATTTCCACTCAGCCTTAGCCCAGAAAGGTCAATGGCAGGGATGGTGCCTGGGTTGAGAGTGGCAGGACTTGCCTCTACTCTCTCAACGTAGTTTCAGATTCTTAGGCTGTGTCTTTGTCCATTTTTAATTATGGCAGTGTGTTTCATCCCTGAGGACCAAGCAAGGAGGAAAGAAGGATGCCCATCCCATGAAACACTTCGGATGCTTGAGCAAGGTTCGGGAAACAATTTTTTTATACTACTTTCAAATCACAGAAAGGCAGATTAATTAATTTACCTGGGTAAATCAATCTTATTAATAATAATAATGGCACTGTTCTAAGCGCTGTGGGGTTGGGGGGTGGGGGGGCTACAAGGTCATCAGGTTGTCCCACATGGGGCTCACAGTTTTAATCCCCATTTTACAGATGAGGTAACTGAGGCCCAGAGAAGTGAAGTGACTTGCCCAAAGTCACACAGTTGACAAGTGGTGGAGCCGGAATTTGAACCCATGATCCCTGACTCCCAAGCCCGTGCTCTTTCCACTGAACCACGCTGCTTCTCTGAGCACATAGAGTGTGCAGAACACTGTGGTTAGCACTTGGGTGAATACAATATGGTTAAATGGACACAATCCCTGGACACAATCCCTGTCCTCGAGGAGCTTCCAGTCAGTGGTTCTCAGGGTATGCTGGTGCAAACGTCTTCTGTTTCCCTATTTTCTGGCTTTTCCAGTGTTCTCAATTCTACAGTTATAATTATAACAATAATGATGATGGCATTTATTAAGTGCTTACTATGTGCAAATCACTGTTCCAAGCGCTGGGGAGGTTACAAGGTGATCAGGTTGTCCCCTGAGGGGCTCACAGTCTTAATCCCCATTTTACAGATGAGGTAACTGAGGCACAGAGATGTTAAGTGTCTTTTTCAAAGTCACCCAGCTGACAATTGGTGGAGTCAGGATTTGAACCCATGACCTCTGACTCCATAGCCCATGCTCTTTCCATTGAGCCACGCTGTTTCTCATCTGCTTTAGATACACGGTAAAGCTCAGCTCCAGGAATCTAGTCACTAAATACCCAGGCCCCAGTCTCCCTGCTCTATAGCTGGAGGAAGGTGAAAGCAATTAGCCTCTGAAGCTTGATTTCAGTGGTCAGGGGTGTTCTGTGGTTATCTTCATGGGAGATTAGAAGTGTTCCTAGTAGTAATTACAGATAAAATCTTTTTATGGTATTTGTTGAGTGCTTACTATGCCCTTACACTTACAGTGTACTAAGCGCTGGGGTAGATACAAGCTAATCACATTGGACACTGTCCGGTCTTAATCTCCAATCTACAGATGAGGCAACAGAGGCACAGAGAAATGAACTGACTTGCCCAAGGTCACACAGGAGTTATACGGTGGGGCTGGAATTAGAATCCAGGTCTTTTTGACTTACGGGCCTCTGCTCTATCCACTAGGCAGCACTGCTCCTCTGCAACACTGAGCCGGGAAAATCATCTTCTGAGCTGCCTGGGTACACAAATTCCCTTCGTGACTACACCCAGCCCACTCCTAGCATGATATTGGTGTTGGAAAGGAAGCCTAAAAGCTTTGGCTCCTTTCTCTAGAGAGTGAATAGAAAAATGTACATTTCAGAGGATTGTTCTCATTTGTGCTCAGTAAGTCCTATTTCCAGAAGAACTATGTCTTATCCCTCTGTTAAGGGGATGGAGAAGTCCTATTTTTTTTTTCCTCCATAAACAGGAAATTCCAGCATTTCCCTTTTGCTGTTTCCACAAGGCAATTATACCTTCACCTTCATTGGAGGTTGAAGTGTGCCATTTCTTTTCAGGATTCTCATAAATGGATTGCTTAGCCATGCTTATGGTCATTGAGGTGTCATCTTGGGCTCTGCAGGGGAGAGTGAGCGAGAGAGAGAGAGAGAGAGATCTGTCCATTGATGATAATGATAATAATATTTGTGAAGCACTTACTTTAAGCCAAGCACTGTGCTAAGTGCTTGGGTAGATCCAAATAATCAAGTCCCACAGTCTAAGTAGAAGGGCGAACAGGTATTGAATCCCCATTTTGCAGTTGAGGAAACTGAGGCACAGAGTAAGTGATGTGCCCAAGGTCACACAGCAGGTAAGTGGCAGAACCAGGATCAGAACCCAGATCCTCTCACTCCCAGGCCCTTGTTCTTTCCACTAGTCCACGCTGCTCCTCCTAAAGATGACATCCCAGTTGGGGAGATTCCTTTCACATGGGGAGAATAAAAAGCCTGTTGCAAGGCTTTTATATATATCAGAGACTCAGCATGGCCTAGTGGAAAGAGCACAGGCCTGAGAGTCAGAAGTACTGGGTTCAAATCCTGGCTCCACCACTGTGTTTTAATGGTATTTATTAAGCACTGACAATATGTCAGATACTGTGAAGCACTGGGGCAGATAAAAGATCATCAAGTTGCAGATGGTTCCTGTCTCACGTGGGGCACACATTCTAAATCAGAGTGAGGAGGATTTAATCCTCATTTTACAGATGAGGAAACTGAGGCATGGAGAAGTCAAGTGACTTTCCCAAGGTTGCACAGCAGACAAGTGGCGAAGTCTGGATTAGAATTTAAATCCTCTGACTCTCAGACCTGTGTTCTTTCCACTGGGCCATGCATTTTCCCTTGGGCAAATCACTTAGCCTTTCTGCGCCTCAGTTTCAACTATAAAATAGGGATAAAATACCTCCTCTTATATTTAGAGTATGAGCCCAACCTTTTTAACTTTTATCTATCCCTGTGCTTAGAACAGCGCTTGACACATAGTAAGCTCTTAACAAATATGATAAAAAAAAATATAAAAAAGACTGAATGCAATAATGTATGAGGGTGGAGGTGGCATAGGGAATATCAGGGCAACTGTCTAAATACTGAACATCTTCCCACTACCATCTTTCAAGCTATGGGGTTTGGGCCGGTGGAAGAGGATTGGGCAGAATGGGTGAAGAGAAGAAGTTTCTCTATCATTGAAACAAAGTACAGTATTTATTGTAGGGCCTCGTGGTTAATCCTATCAGCTCCTAGGCAGGAAAATAATCCTGGAGAATCCGCCAATGGTGACTGGTTACCAGAAACGGCAGACATAAATTGAGAGGGACATGTCTGTCCTCTCCACTCAGCCAATTTTGAGGATAATGATCCAGGGACCTCTTAAGCACCTTTCCTTGAGCCAGGAATCTGGATAAATGTCCTTCTTTTTCCCAAGGAAAAGTCCATTCCTAAATCAGAAAGGATTTTTGTACCCTGTGCCCGATCCTGGGTATCCAAGGAGGTTTATCTTACATTAGTGAATTTCAGGTGGTAAATTTGATAATCATTCCCAGATTGGAAATGGTCTCATTTGAATAATTTTGTCAACTGGGTATTTCTCAACTCCAGTCCAGTTTCCAAATGAAAATATGAACTGGCAAATCAAATAATTCATTATAAACTAAATCAGGCTGCAGAAGTGAATGGTGAAAGGGAATTCTCATTTAGAGACTCCATCCAAACGTATTCTTGACAATTTGCTTGCCAGGGCTTAATTCACTGACAGCAATATATTATTTCATTTTCACATAAAGAGGTGTTGTAAAAATATTGTTGCTATAATTCTAATTGTGTAATAGGACTTGGATTGAATTGGGAATTAATTACACTGTGCTGAACGACCAGAAGAGTTCATCTAGGTGACCTCCGGCATTATGAACTTTGGCTTTCAGTTATGTGGATCTCATATAGCTAAATTATGATTTTTCTTTTCTTCTGGCTATTGCAGCAGCAAAACTCTTGACAGCTAAAAACATTCTGGAATGCCGTCTCTAGACTCTAAGCTCTTCTTCTGGACCATACGCTCTTCCTCTAGGCTGTAAACTCTGTGGGCAGGAAACGATTCAACCAACTTTGTTGCATTATGCTTTTTTAACCGCTTAGTACAGTGCTTTGCACACCGTAAACACTTAAAAATACCATTGACTGATGCTGTAAAATGCCTATTTTGCTTCTTTTCAGAGGTGGCTACATTTTATTAGAAGGGGCCATGGTTATTTGCTAGTGGTGTCTTGCTATTTCTGCTGGTTGTATGGTCTTAAAGGAAAGGCTAATGGAAGAATGGTCTTGAAGGTCCTTCACTTGAGGTGTCTCTGGGATATTTGGGGTGATCTGGTGAAATCTGAAGAATGCAGTATCAGGGGGATCCAGATCTGCCTCATTCACAGATTACATCCATCAGCCGAGGAGTAAAATGTGTACAATGAGAACCAGTGTGGCTTAGTGGAAAGAACGTGGACCTAGAAATTAGAGGAACTGGGTTCTAATTCCAACCTAGCCCACTTGTGCCAACTTGTGTGACCTTGAGTAAGTCACTTCACTTCTCTGTGCTTTATTCACTGACCTAATCTGTAAAATATAAATGCCTGTCTTCCCTCACTCCTGGCTTGTGATTCCCATGAGGGACTGGCCCTTACTTCTTATTATGTACCAACTCCAGAGCTTAGTACAGTGCTTGACTCAGAGCAGGTGCTTCTTCTTTTCATCTTTTTCCTCCTCACTTTACTCCTTCCTCCTCCTGCTTATCTTCTTTCTCCCACCTCGCTTTCCTCCCTCTCTTTCTCAACTTCTCCCCTCCCCTCCCACCCCGATACCCCAACACCCATCCCAACTTCCGTCCACTCTCAAAACGCAAACTGGCACTTCAGCTTCACCCCATTCATTCACTTGGAAACCAAGAATGATCCATTTCCAAGAGCTTTGTTGTGACCGGTTTTCTGGGGACCTCATCTCAGATAGCCAAGGAGGGCAGAGACCACATGGTAAAAAGGTCCTGCCCCTCCACTTGTCTGCTATGTGACCTTGGGCAAGTCACTTAACTTCTCTGTGCCTCAGTTACCTCATCTGTTAAATTCATTCATTCAATCGTATTTATTGAGTGCTTCCTGTACGCAGAACACTGTACTAAACACTTGGAAAGTACAAATTGGCAACGCATAGGGATGGTCCCTACCCAACAGTGGGCTCACAGTCTAGAAAGGGAAGAGACACAACGAAACAAAACAAGTAGACAGGTGTCAATACCCTCAGAATAGATAAATAGAATTGTAGCTATATACACATCATTACTAAAATAGAGTAATAAATATGTACAAATATACACAAGTGTTTTGGGGAGGGGAAGGGGGTAGGGCAGAGGGACGGAGTCGGGGGGATGGGGAGGGGAGGAGGAGAAGAGGAAAAGGGGGGCTCAGTCTGGGATAAAGACTGTGAGCCCCATGTGAGATGTGGACTATGTCCGACCTGATTAGCTTGTAAATACCCCTGTGCTTAGTACAGTGCTTGGCACATACACTGACAGCAATATATTATTTCATTTTCACATAAAGAGGTGTTGTAAAAATATTGTTGCTATAATTCTAATTGTGTAATTGGACTTGCCTGGCACAGTGCTTGGCATATAGTAAGGACTTAACAAGTACCATAAAAAAATAAAGTGGATAGAAAAAAATGGTGGAGGATGCCAAGTGGGGACTATATCTTACTGTCTGCAACTCACATGACTGCCGCCATTGTCAAAATCATCAATAACTGCTACAGCTTCTTCAATTCTGGGTGAAATTCCTTTCTTAAGGACATGAATTCCAACCCAGGAGAAATGAAGGAGGTGATGGTTCTGCTTCTTAAAATGCATTTAGTATGTCATGTCAGATTTGCTGAGCTTTAGCGTATTTTTTTTATTCATAGTCATAAACAATAAACTTTTATCTCAAAGCAATTCATAATCATTAACATATGAATCCTCATTTATCAACCCACTTTTTTATTACTTTAGTGGACTTTTGCTGGGGAAGAAGAGCTTCAGCTGTCTTCCACTTCCTAAACTTTCCAGATAATTAGTCCCCTTTGTTATTGGCTCCCGGTAACTAGATATTCCCTACTCTCCACAAACCTGCTTTGCCATTTCCGTCAGATGGAGACGGGAAGACAGAGGCACTTCAATTTGTAATAGCCGCTTTGAAACAGAAGGTAAGGATCTTTCTAACACCCATGTCTATTTAAAGATATATGGAAAGTGATACGGTTTAGAAGAAAAGTGTAAACAATAAGCACTCAGCAGGTTGAAAGAGGAGCTGGAGGCATTTCGGCTTGTTAAACTGATGCATTTCACATTAACATCTGTTGGAATTCTTTAGGCCTTTTGGTTATAAATCCTGGAACTGAAATTGCAAAATTCAGCTCGCCTTTTGACAATTGTTCTGCAGCATGATAATCAAATCCTGAAAAGCTCCCCTAGCTAGGCTAGTAGAATTGAAGGCCCAGACTACCAGCTCTATATAATCTTCCTTCAACACATAATGGAAAACCATATAAACAGGTAACTTACATGAAGAGGATAAACACAGCCACATGAAGTAACACTGAATATGCAAGGGAAAACCATATAATGGATGACTTGGCTCCTTCTAGGGATACCCCCAAACCCCAGCGATTATCTAGGCCCGAGCAGATTCGTTGGCAGAGTTCTGGATCTCTGTTTGACAAGGCTGATCGGTTCTGCTCGGGGACACGCTTCTATTCAGACCAAAGCGAACAGACACAGTTTATTCATTCATTCAATCGTATTTATTGAGCGCTTACTGTGTGCAGGGCACTGTATGAAGCGCTTGGGAAATACAAGTCGGCAACACATAGAGACGGTCCCTACCCAACAGCGGGCTCACAGTCTAGAAGACTGTGAAGAAGAAGTTTAGTGAGCAAATGTGGAAAGTTGGATTGTGTAGTGCATCTAGAGCATGATGCTATACTCAAAAATAAATAGGTACTGAATCTCATTTAAATAGTGGAAAAACGGAATCATAGAAAAGTTCACACAGCAGTCAAGCAGTGGAGTTGGAATTAGAACACAAGTCCTCTGATTCCCAGGCCTGTGCTCTTTTTACTAGGCCAAGTTATTCCCCAGGGGATCACCAGGGCCTCCACTCAGAGATTTGAGGGGAGCCGTAATATTCATTTGGATTTCTTTAAGGCAAATTGTTGGCTCCAAAAAATTTGAGTTTTCAGGCAAGAACAACAACAACAACAATAATAACAGCCTATTACTTGTAGGAAGAGGTCATGTCTCTCAACTCTGTTGCTTAGTACAGTGTCTACACACAGTAAGCGTCAAATAAATACCATTGATAAGTGCTAGGATGTAAACAATCAGATCAGGCACAATCACTGTCCTACCAGAGGCTCACAGCTTAAGGATGGTGGAATAAAGGTACTGAATCCCCATTTCACAGATGAAGAAAATGAGGTCCAGAGAAATTGGCTTATCCAAGGTCAAGCAACAAGCAAGTAGGGGATCTGGAATCAGAACCCAGATTTCCTGATAGGACTGGAATTTTTCCACTAAGTCAATTTACTTCTCTAACAGGGAGTCATATTGAAAGCTGGCACGAGAGCTCACCTCCTCCAGGAGGCCTTCCCAGAATGAGCCCCCTCTTTCCTCTCCCCCTCCCCATCCCCCCTGCCTATCTTCTTCCCCTCCCCACAGCACCTGTATATATGTTTATACAGATTTATCACTCTATTTTACTTGTACATATTTATTATTCTATTTATTTTGTTAATGATGTGCATCTAGCTTTACTTCTATTTATTCTGATGACTTGACACCTGTCCACATGTTTTGTTGTCTGTCTCCCCTTTCTATTCATTCATTCAATCGTATTTATTGAGCACTCACTGTGTGCAGAGCACTGTACTAAGTGCTTGGGAAGTACAAGTTGGCAACGTATAGATGGTCCCTACGCAACAGTGGGCTCACAGTCTAGAAGAGTGGGCTCACAGTTACATTTCTAGACCGTGAGCCCATTGTTGGGTAGGGACCATCTCTAGATGTTGCCGACATACTTCCCAAGCGCTTAGTACAGTGTTCTGCACACAGTAAGCACTCAGTAAATATGATTGAATGAATGAACAACAAGAAAATCATCATGGCCTAAATGGATAGAGGTTGAGCCAAAGGACCCAGAGGACCTGGGTTCTAAATCTGTCACTTCCACTTACCAGCTGTGTGACCTTGGGCAAGGCACTTAACTTCTCTGTGCCTCAATTACCCAATCTGTGAAACTGGGATTAAAACTCTGTGCCTCATTTGGGACATGGGAGGTGTCCAATCTAATTAGCTTGTATCTACCCTAGTGCTTAACATAGTGTCCGGCACATAGCCCTTAACAGATAGCATAAATCAATAAAAAACAAAAAAAACCCCACCAGTCTCTTCTTTGAGGATCATTGCTGGAAATGGAACTCAATTTCTACCTTGCCTCTCTACAATCCAGCCACAGAAACAGGGCGCATCCCAAGAAGACGTCAGATACATTTGGTGAAAAATGGCTTCAACACAGGAAAGTTGACCTTGGGAACAGGGAGGCTCAAAAGGCCAAGACCTAATGAAAGCTAAATTGGGTTTGAGGCGGCTACAGTTACAAAATCACTTTCTAGCAAAAGGCCACTAAGTCTCGTTCTCCTCTTAGTGAGTAATGGATCACAAGGGTGCGAAAGGATAAGCATAATAGTCGAAACATCTGTTAAGTGCTTGCTGGGTGCCAAGCGCTGGGGTGAATGCAAAACAAACAGCTCAGACACACTCCCTGTACCACATGAGGCTCACAGTCTAAGGGGGAGGGAGAACAGGCACTGACTCCCCATTATACAGATGAGAAGACTGAGGTGCACAGCATTTAAGTGGCGGAGCTGGGGGCATAATGAGGAAAGGGAAAATTCTTCTGTGGACCTACCCAGATTTCTCAGTCCACGATGTGGACGTGAGCAGATTTCCTATAGGGGGAAAAGGGGATCTGGTCCAACTATCTCTATGTAATGATTCTCTCATACATTAGCTATACAGATGGAATCTGGAGGTGATGCCGCCACTGAATTATTTATTGGGTGTGGAGGGAGGAGGGATTTGTTAAGCACTTATTATGTACCAGGCACTGTTCCAAGCATTGGGATAGATACAAGCAGCATGAAAGAGTGGATAAAGCAAGGGCCTCGAGTCAGAAGGTCATGGGTTCTAATACTGGCTCTGCCACTTGTCTGCTGTGTCATCTTGGGCAAGTCACTTCACTTCTCTGTGACTGTTACATCATCTGTAAAATGAGGATTGAGACTGTGAGTCCCACGTGGGATAGGGACTGTGTCCAACTCAATTTGCTTGTATCCACCCCAGTGCTTAGTACGGTGTCTGGTACATAGTAAGTTCTTAGCAAATACCATCATCATCATTATTATACAAGGTAATCAGGCTGGACACAGTCCGTGGTCCACATGGGGTGCTCGGTTTTAACCCCCATTTTACGGATGAGGTAACTGGGACACAGAGAAGTGAAGTGATATTCCCTAGGTCACGCAGCAGACAAGTGGAGAAGGGGGGAACTAGAATCCAGGTCCTTCTAATTTCCAGGCCCATGCTCTATTCACTAGGCAACGCTACTAGTCTAAGGCAAGTTCACCTCAGAGAGGACCTCTTTTCAGCTTCCTTCTCCTGTCCCAGCAATCAACTAGAAAGGAATAGGCAGGGATAAAGAGATAACCCAGATTATGAATGACTCATTTTCTCTGAGATCATGAAGATCATGAAGGTGGAATTATCAAAACAAACCATTATGACTTCAAAGCAGATATTCTGTATTTTTCCCCTAAAATGAACGGACCGCAGTTGAAATATGTGTGTAGTGTTTGAGGATATAACATTTTTTGATAAGAAACGCTGTGGATTTCTGTACTTGAGAATGTTAAAGGGAGTAGAAAGATTGAGAAAGAAAATGGGCCTGTGGATCTGTGAAGCTATGAAATAACCTTCTGAAGAAAACTTCAATTAATCCCAGTAGGAGGTTTGAGGAAAGGTTTGAACAATATTTAGAATTCCTTCTTTTGTTTTACTGAAAACGGTTTTAAACGTTCACTACTGCTGCAACCCCTTCACTGACTTCTGAACTGATTCCTGTGTGCCAGGCCCAATATGAAGCTCTAGGGTAGATACAAGCTAATCAGGTTGGATACAGTCCCTGCCCACGTTGGGGCCCCTGGCTTTACCCCCCATTCTGCAGATGAGGTAAATGAGGTGCAGAGGAGTTAAGTGACTTGCCCAAGGTCTCACAGCAGAGAATTGGTGGGGCTGTGGTTAAAATACAGGTCCTCTGACTCCCAAGTCCCTGCTCTTTCCACTTGGCCACCCTGTTTCTCCTAGGCCACCCTGTTTCTCCTACATAATCCACTCTTGATTTTCAATGGGAATAATTGAAAGAGAAGCAGCATGGCCTCTAGAGCACAGGCCTGAGAAGGATCTGGGTTCTAGTCCCGGCTCCACCATTTGTCTGCCGTGTGACCTTGGGTACATCACTTTACTTCTCCGTACGTCAGTTACCTCATGTGTGTAATGGGGATTAAGAAATACCATTAAAAAAAGAAAACAGTGAATAATTGAACTTCTCAGCTAATCCAAAGACTTCATTAGTTAAGCTCTTCCATAACCTTTTCGACCAAAGTATTTTTTCTTTGTTTTCTCCTTGAGCTGCCAACAAGTAACCATGTGACTCAATTGAGATTCATTTCCTTCTCTCTCTCCCACTGCCCCGCTGTTGGAGATGCAGATGAACAGCAAAACCATCCAAATTTAGGCAGTGGGGAGAAGAACCAGAAGTAGGTAATGTCCTAAAGAATCCACACCCCCGCCCTCCCCACTCACCCTGGTGAGAAGCAGCACCTGATTAATCCAGAGTTCATTGTAGTTTGAAAGTTTAATTTACACTGGGAACATGTGCTCAGAGGCCTCGAGGCGGTAACTTGATTTATAATGATCAAAAGATTAAATAAAAGATAAACATGTGGAAATAGATAAAATCCAGTGTCAACAGAGGAATATCCTAGAGGTTGTGTATAAGACCATTCTCAGCATCTCTCTGTTGAACTCAACTCTGTGTTCCTTAATCAGACTAAGACACCTTGTCCAAACCCTCTCGGGGTCGCACTTGGTGACTAGCGAGTGGAAGGCTATCTGCTCCAAGTCGAGATTCCCCAGCAGAGGCACAGGAGAGAGTCGAGGGAGGAGATGAAAGTTTACTGCGTGGAGGATCATCCCGTGGCTCAGTGGAAAGAGCCCGGGCTTTGGAGTCAGGGGTCATGGGTTCAAATCCCAGCTCCGCCAATTGTCAGCTGTGTGACCTTGGGTAAGTCGCTTAACATCTCTGGGCTTCAGTTCCCTCAGCTGTAAAATGGGGATGAAGACTGTGAGCCCCCCGTGGGACCACCTGATCACCTTGTAACCTCCCCAGTGCTTAGAACAGTGCTTTGCACATAGTAAGCACTTAATAATCAGCACTTAGAACAGTGTTTTGCACACAGTAAGTGCTTAATAAATGCCATTATTATTATAAGGAGGGAGAAACCACCTCTGTATTTTTACCTAAAAAACGCTGTGAATACACTATCAGAATAATTGCAGAGGGAGATGGGGCATTCTGGGAGAGATGATGGAGATGGGGCCGGAGAGGACTCTACAGCATAACGCAAGACAAGATCTCATCCAAGAAAGTCTGATTCAAATAAATCCTGTTTCCTTGATGATTCCCACCTAGGGAAAGCTTTTTGCAATTCCTGCTCTTTTCTTTTTTTTTTAACAGGACCAGGCAGGAGGGCAGTGCAGTCATCAGTCTGATTTCACCTTCTCTGCAGAAAGGGATAGCTCTTCTCTCTGATCACAACCAAATGAAAAAGAATCCCCACTGGTTAGTACAGGCTCTTTTCTCTCCCTTATTTAAGGGTCTTCGAAGTTGTCACCTTGCTTCTCAACCTAAAGGAAATTCGAAAACGCTGTGTGAGGACAGTAGTGATTTCAAATTTCCCAGGGTATATCTGGAAGCCTGAAGGAAGGTTTAAAGCAGAGTCTCCGTGGAGAATGCACTTTCCTCAGCATGAAGGAGGAGACGCACTTCATCAATATTGGTATCAGTGTCATGAGCGTTCATTTGCTCTGCCTAACAGAGCAGAGCACTGCTCTAAGGGCTTGGTGAATGCTGAAAGGTAATAGAAGGGCCAGTCTCTTCTCTCAAGAAGGTCAGTTCTCTGAACAGAGTTGGCAATCAGTAAATACTATGGAGAAAAAATACAAGAGAAACTAGATGCAAATGAATAGGAAGATAAGTACAGTGCTCTGCATACAGTAAGCGCTCAATAAATACGATTGAATGAATGAATTAATGAATAAATGGGTAGATAGGCAGACAGACAGATAAATAGATGTCTCTCAAAGTGCATAATGAGATGGCAAGATAGAGAAGCTGCATGGCCTAGTGGAAAGAGAACAGGTCTGGGAGACAGAGGACCTGAATTCTAATCCTGACTCTACCACTCATCTACTGTGAGACCGTCAGCAAGTCACTTCACTTCTCTGTACCTCAGTTACCTCATCTGTAAAATGGGGATTTAGGCTGTGAGTCCTGTGTGGGACAGGGACTGCGTTTGATTATCTTATCTCTATGTCAGTACTTAGTACAGTGCCTGGCACATAGCAAATGCTTTTAAAATACCATAAAACAAAACAAAACAAAAAAAACCTGTAAAAATGTTCTCAGAGTTTTGTTTTCTTTAAAAACAGTTCTAAATGCAGAATCAAAGAAACAAAGCTATCATATCTAATAGAACCCAAAGGAATCAGGATAATTTCACAAGTGCTTACTTCGACATGTTCTCTTTGCAGCTTTGTAAATAAACTTTCCGTGAACAAATCTAAGTTGTCATGAAAATTTGTTGTCACAAAATGGAGCCATTTGGCTGCATAAAATGCTTAAAAGTTCAATGCCAAAGACTTTAATAGATGTGCCATGATTCTCTTCCTAATGAAAATAATCAGCATCCAACAGTGTGTTCTCTGAAGTGTACGCTACTTGAATATCATGTATTTTTCCTAGGGCCTGACTTCAGTTGGCTTTGCACAGTCAAGGAGAATGTTTGCAAGGACGAGGAGGGAGCAAGTCAGGAATGACAACTTTTCAGGAACAAACACAAAACAGAGATCCAAGGGAGCAACTTAAGAAGCAGCATGGCTTGGTGGAAAGAGTGCTGGCCTTGGGGTCTAAACCCCCCGGGTATAAAAGCCTGCTTCATTACTTGCCTGCTTTGTGACCTTGGGTGAGTCACTTAACTTCTCTGTGCCTCACTTTCCTGGTCTGTAAAACGGCAATTCAATACCTGTTTTCCCATCCTCTTAGACTGCGAGCCCTGTGTAGAACAGGACCATTTCTGACCTGATCATTTTGTCTGTACTACAGTGCTTAGTACAATGCTGGCGCCCAGTAGGCACTTAAATACCACGATGATGATTATTATTACTAGAAGGCAGGGTTCCTGGGTCTGGGGAGAGAACCTGAAAAACGGGAGACACATTTATTAAATATATTCTTTTCAAAATCAAAGAGAGGGATTTGGGGCGAGATCTGAGTGTGAGGCAGCTGAGTCTGATGTGTAGAGGGAAGGAATTCTTAAGTCCGTGAACAGCCAGAATGAGAGGAAGGAGGCAGATAAGATCCAACTGGATGGTTGGCTTGAGAAGAACAAAGAGAACAGGTTGGGAATTAGCAGGTGAAGAGCTCTTTTTGTCCTAGACTGTCTGCTAGTTAAGACTTGATGAGTGATAAAGTCTCATTTACAAGAAAGAACCCTCAAGTCTTTCCCCCAGGGCCCAAACCCATCCCCTTATTTCCACCCATACTCATTCCCTGTATAATGATGGTATTTGTTAAGCGTTTACTATGTGCCAGGTACTGTACTAAGCACTGGGGTGGATAAAAGCAAATTGGGTTGGACATAGTCACTGTCCTTCATAGGGCTCACATTCTTAATCTCCATTTTACAGAGGACGTAATTGAGGCACAGAGAAGGTAAGTGACTTGCCCAAAGCCACCCAACAGTTAAGTGGCAGAGCCTTGATTAGAACCCATGACCTTCTGGCTTCCAGCCCTGGGCTCAGTCCACGAAGCCATCAGACCATAGGGTAGTAAGCATTTTCTCCAAGGTCCCTCTTGTCTTGAATAGGCATAAATGGATGTCTTCAATGGTGAAATATTCATTTCAATGCTTATAGACACCCCTGGAATCATATCTTGCCTGGGACAAATGAACTCATCTCATTTTCCTTGTCCGGTTTCCTTTGATTCAGGAGGATCCTAGTTTCATGACAACAAATCCCCTTGTCTCAACGTTGCAAAGTAAATTTTTTCCTACAGTTCAGAACTCCAGAAAAATATGAATAGTTCAAAAATGCACACTATGTGTACAGTAGGGTTGGCTAAGGTCTTGAACTTCGGAAAATCTGCTGCAGGCAATTTTAGAAACATTGACAAATTTCCCTGAATGTAGGCTTTTCTGGCTAGACTGGTTAGGCCATTTTGGCCAAATCCCTGGCTGTCCTTTAGCTAGTTGTCTTGCATTTAACGCTACAACATCAACATCCCCATTGTAGTCTTAAAGATTTGGGGACTCATAAATCAAACACCCACAATGCTGCTGCTGTTTCCCTTCCTTTCTCTCCTCTGACCTCATAACTGGCAATAGGGTGAAGAAATGCAAGTCTAGGAAGGTGGCACTGATGTCTGCTAATGATGTTCTTGTTCCAAATCTTCTTTATTTGTGTAAAGTTCACATGGACAAATTAAAGTTCTGTTGCTCAGTAATGAATCCATAAATCTGAAAAGATCCGTGGCTCAGCTATTTTAAGAGGGTGACATATTTGAGCAGGCCCTTTCTGCATTACCTCTGGTAAAGGTCTGTCAGCGTTTTCATTATGCCCTCTTATTTTTTAGTGCTTTGTAATTTAGATCATAAAAATTTGCTTTGGGCTGAACTGAGATGAAAATGATTTCAGTTTTAGGAACAGCTCCTTATACTCGAGGAAACGTTATGGCAACACTGTGAGGTGGTGTGGTTCAGAGGATCAACCCCTGGCATTGTTTATTACTCTTTTAAATCTAGGGATGTTTCCTACAGTAGCATAGGTGTAATTAGTTGGAGATATTCCTGCATTGGGAACCAAGCAGCAGGGCAGCTTTCTGGTTCCGATTCTCTTAACTCCCTAAATCGGAGAATTAAGACAGATTGCAGATTAAGTGATGCCATCTGAAAATGATGGATTGATCCACTAACTCAATCAGACCCTAAACTGATGAACACAAATGTTGGGAATGGATACCGATCAATCATTCGATCAATAGTATCTACTGAGCATCTACCAAGTGCAGAGCTTCAAACTAAGGCCGTGAGAAGAAACATAATGTTAAGAGAATCAGAGTACTGGGGTTTTGTCGCATGTCTGCTGTGAAGCCTCGGGCAAGTCATTTAATTTCTCTGTGCCTCAATTTCCTCATCAGGGAAATAATAATGATGGCATTTGTTAAGTGCTTACTATGTGCAAAGCACTGTTCTAAGCACTGGGGGGGATACAAGGTGATCAGGTTGTCCCACGGGGGGCTCACAGTCTTAATCCCCACTTTACAGATGAGGTGACTGAGGCTCCGAGAAGTTAAGGGACTTGCCCAAGGTCACACAGCAGACATGTGGCGGATCCGGGATTGGAACCCATGACCTCTGACTCCAAAACCCGTGCTCTTTCCACTGAGCCACGCTTCCCAATGAGGATTCAGTAGCTGATCTCCCTCTTAGAGTATGAGCCCCTTGTGTGAAAGGGACTGATTAACTTGTATCTATTCCAGCTCTTAAAACAGTGTTTGACACATAGTAAGCTCTTTATGAATATCATTGCTGTTATTATTTTATAATTATAATTGTTAGTACTATGAGAGAGTTGGTCAATCATCAGTATTCTCAACCACCCTCATATGCGTGGGTAGGATTTCATGACCAAAGGCTTATTGTACAAGGCAGTCATTCCTGATAAGTCATTCCCCCTTTTAGACTGTGAGCCCACTGTTGGGTAGGGACTGTCTCTATATGTTGCCAACTTGTACTTCCCAAGCGCTTAGTACAGTGCTCTGCACACAGTAAGCGCTCAATAAATACAATTGACTGATTGATTGACAGATAAACTCCTCCACTGGATTCTAAACTCCTTGAGCGTAGGATCATGTTTACTTGCTCTGATGCACTGCATTCTTCCAAGCGCTTTGTACAGTGCTCTATGTTCTGCACCCGGTAAACACTCTATAAATACCACTGATGGATTGATTGTTTGAGTCCCTGAGCCAAAACCATCTAACACTTCAGGCTTACAGTGCCTAAACATTTGTCCATTCCTGAACTACTTTCAACTGCCATCATGTGCAGAACTACACGCCATTGCACAGCCAGTTAAAAAACAAAAAACAAACAAAAGAACGCCCCCTTTTCCTCCTCTATAGCAAATAATTATCAGCAGCAGTTAGAAGTTCATTTTCAATGTGAGTGATTATAGTAAAGAACTACACAGTGTGACTCATCAGTAGATAATTAAAACTCCCCCTACACCTAAGTCATGTCATTATAATCTGTACCTACGAAGGAAAGGATTACTGATTTCATACTATCAGAGGAAATAACCCCAGTTTTCCAATGTAGTCAAAATGAGATAATTGATTGTTTCTTTATATTGAATGGCATCACTTGAAAGTTTCATTTGCAAAAATCGATTTGCCCATTGCAGAATCAAAGGGCTGCCTGTGATAAAAATTTGTGTGAAATACTATCATTGAAACAAAATATAGTCAATGGTATTGTTCATGTTGATCTGCAGCCGCCCTTTATATTCACAGATAACATTAATAGTAGTGAAATTAAATATGTCTCAGTTCAACACACTGATAGCCATCTCACACAATGTGCACGTAGAGCCTGCCTTTGGCCTCTCTGATGTGTCGGTTGTATGTAGCACAGTTGCTATTTTCAGACTCCTTCTTGTTCTGATTTTCTTGAAGTCTCTGCTCAAAGAAAGGAGCCCCTCTCCTGACTGACCTATGCCAGGCTGATCTGTATGCTGCTTTCATTTCCCAAGAGTACACGTTTAAACTTGCCCATCCATCCCCTTAGTCAATCCATAGCATTAACTGAGCAATTAATCTGTGCAAAACACTGTACTAAGCACTTAGGGGAGTATGGTGGGATTAGTAGACACGCTCCGTGTCCTCAAGAAGCTTCCAGTCTTCTTCTGCTACACCCAAACCCTTGCTCTTCTCTCTTCATTTCCCCCTTCTCTCCTTCTCCAGCCCAGCCTGCACCCTTCGCTCCTCTGCCGCTAACCTCTTCACTGTACCTCGTTCTCGCCTGTCCCGCTGTCAACCCCCAGCCCACGTCCTCCCCCTGGCCTGGAATGCCCTCCCTCCGCACATCCACCAAGCTAACTCTCTTTCTCCCTTCAAAGCCCTACTGAGAGCTCACCTCCTCCAGGAAGCCTCCCCACACTGGGCCCCCTTTTTCCTCTCCTCCTCCCTATCCTCCCTGCTCTACCTCCTTCCCCTCCCCACAGCATTTGTACAGATTTATTACTCTATTTTACTTGTACATATTTACTATTCTATTTATTTTGTTAATGATGTGCATCTAGGTTTATTTCTATTTATTCTGATGACTTGACACTTGTCCACATGTTTTGTTTTGTTGTCTGTCTCCCCCTTCTAGACTGTAAGCCCATTGTTGGGTAGGGACCGTCTCTATATGTTGCCAACTTGTACTTCCCAAGCACTAAGTACAATGCTCTGCACACAGTAAGCACTCAATAAATACGATTGAATGAATGAATGAATTCCCTCACCTCTCACCATTTTTAGTTTATAATCCTCAACCCCCTCATATTTTGGATTAACCAACAACTCCTGTAAGAGGGTGTCCCGTAACAAGCCCCACATCTCTGGTCATGTAACCCAATCAGGACCTTAGCATACAGTTGGTTACCTGTTTATTAATAATTTATTTAATTGCTTATATCACGTAACTTATATCTGATCTCATATCTTATACCATTTATCTTTTTCTTCCACCCATTAAACATTCTACAGTTTGGGTTCATGAGCACGGGCCTGGGTTCTAACCTCCACTACTTTACAATCTAGAGTAGGAGAAGGGCAGTAAAAGAAATTACAGGTAGGGGGATGCAACAGAGTTGAATCAAATAATCAATCAACCAACGGCATTTATTGAACACCTAAGAACACACACTTAAAATGCAAAAGAGTTGGTAGAAATGATTCCCTACTCTCAAGGAGCTTACAGTCTAGTTTTAAATATATGAACTTCTCCCTCCTACTTAGACTGTTAGTCCCATGTGGGACCTGATTATCTTGTATCTACACCAGCACTTAGTAGAGTGCTTGGCACATAGTAAGAGCTTAACAACTATCATTTATTACTATAGTAATTATTATTATCTTTATTATTTTAAGAAGATTTTCCCATCTGCAGTTTCCTCTCTGGGCAGTCACTAACCACACCTGCGCTCATGAAAAATCCTTGCAGTGTTCACTCTAGAGATCTAGCAGCTTTCTACCTTTCTTGACTAAGACTGAATTGGAGAACAGGGGATGGCATGATTTTCCAGCCCCTTCCCTTCACCCAGACGGAGGCTGGAACAATGACTAATGTACTGTGGGGCTCCGAAATAAAATACAACTGCACTCACACTAATTAATGAAACGATGCCATGCTAGGAGGTCACTCTGGTGTCTTTGTTTCTTTTAATTCCGTTTTCTTCTACTCACTTCTTAATATGTAAATCCACTAATCCACAATAAGGTTCCTGGGCATTGTTGCATAAGCCAAGTTCTTCATGATTCTGGAGCCGACCTTTCAGACACAGCTTCCTTTGAGTTGAGAATGAGATTTGTGCCTGCAATCGCTTACCAGGCATACAAACGGCACAAGGAACTGAATTAGTCCCACAAGGAACTAAATGCGTAATTAGCCATCAGGACATCATTCTGAGGGTATAAATTAACCACCCCATTGCACCTGTGACTGGTCACCCACAGGCTCAATTAGACCCATACATAGCTTCTGCTCAGGTGACGGGTTTGTCACCAATGGCTCTCTGGGAATGAAGTGATTTTGCTAAGCTCTGTCCAAGAATGCAGTCTTTAGTTGGACTCTAAACTCCTCCAGTAGACTGCAAGAATCTTGTGGGCAGGAATCCAGTCTTCTACATCTATGGTACACTTAGTTGTGGCTTTTCTTAAGTGCTTGCTAAGTGCACTATGCTAAACCCTGAGACAGATACAAGATAATCAATTCCCCCATGAGGAATGCAGTCTAAGTAGGAGGGAGAACATTTGATAGATGAGGAAACTGAGGGTTAGAGAAATCAAGTGATCCAACCAACATCACACAGCAGACAAGTGGCAGAGCCAGGATCGGAATCCAAGTCCTCTGACCCTGGGATAGATGCAAGATAATCAATTCCCCCATGAGGAATGCAGTCCGAGTAGGAGGGAGAACACTTGATAGATGAGGAAATTGAGGGTTAGAGAAATCAAGGTGATCTGACCAAGGTCACACAGCAGACAAGTGGCAGAGCCAGGATCGGAATCCAAGTCCTCCGAGTCCCAGGTCTGTGATCTTTCCAGTGGGCCATGCTGTTGAGACATGTTCTCACCTACCCCTAGCAAGAATTAGCTTGCTTACTCCATAAGAAATTGGGCCCAAAAAGGAGTTTTCTGCTGAAAGCACCAAGTAAACGCAACATTCCGGCACAGATACATTCTCTGAGCTTTAAGCAGCGTGGCTCAATGGAAAGAGTCCAGGCTTGGGAGTCAGAGATCATGGGTTCTAATCCCGGCTCTGCCACTTGTCAGCTGTGTGACTTGGGGCAAGTCACTTAACTTCTCTGGACCTCAGTTACCTCATCTGTAAAATGGGGATTAAGACTGCGAGCCCCACGTGGGACAATCTGGTCACCTTGTGTCCCCCCAGTGCTTAGAACAGTGTTTCACCCATTGCAAGCACTTAGCAAATACCATTATTATTATTATTTAATAGAGTTTTTTGTTCCTTTAAGAAAAATTGTTTTACAAAGCAGATCATGAGATCATATGCTAGAGGATTATGGGAGTCATCTGGCTATTGGTCAAAAACATGGCATCCTCAGCTGCTGACACAAAGTATTTAGGCAACCCAGGTTCATATACATAGCAGTAACTTTAAAATTCACAAACTGGCCTCTGTTTGACTATACATTCCTACTGCAAGAAAAAAAAGGAACAAATCATACTCATGAATATTTAACTAATACTGCCCATGACTCTTGGCTTTCTGTGGATGCACTCTTCAATGAAGGTTTCTACTGTCCCACCCCACATTATGCCATCCCGTTTTTTTAAGTGACAAGATCGGGGCCAAATGGCTGTACTGCAAAATTCCACTACATTTTAAAAATAATTTCCTATTCTTTTTTTTCCTTATGAATTTTAAAACATAGAGTTGATCCAGGCATGGAGCATATTTAAGCAAATCCTTTCAAATCCACACAACCAAACTGGGCATGTCAAACTGGCTTCAGTTAAAGAGTTGTGGGTTCTTTATAAGACTTCTTTGCATATTACTGGCTATTCTTTGTGACTATTGCTAGCATATGAAAATCATCAACTGGTATGGAACAGCTGCCTTAGAGGAACTAGCCAACACTACAGAATATGATCAGGGTTTGATGAATTCCTTATGTTATACATGGATTTCACTCAGGATGAGCCAATGGCAATGAAATCACCCTGGAAAATAGACAGCTAGACTTCACTAACCATCGTACTATCCTTCTTTGTTTTCCATGGAAATAATAAAACTAGCATCGGGTGGGAAATTTGAAGAAACACTCAGAAACACTCACTCCCAATCTCATGGCAGCTCCATCATTACCTGATGAGCCAGTAAGTTGAATGTACTGATCAAAATCATATGGACCAAGTGGTAATCAACTGCTCTAAAGCATTACCCTGTATGCCATTGGTAATCACTGCCCTAGAGCCAAACTGTGGACTCAGTGAGGGTTTATCAAAAGGATAAACACATAAAAACATGGAATATTATTGAATGGTAGTAATGTCCATTTGGTACCAACACTCTCATTATGAAATTCTTGAAAGAATCTGTTGCCACTCTCTTTACAAAACTCACACACACCATTCCTGCTGAATGGATTCCCCTCTAAGATTGGGACAGCTCCTGGATTTGATGAAGATGCTATAGTTTAGAAGCCCAAGGATAAGCAAAATGATAATTTTCTTCATTAGGTTTCAAGCTCATCAAGATCAGAAAGAGACATTATTTTTTATTCTATGCTACCAAGAATCTAATGGGATATACTTTCCAAGCACTTAGTACAGTGCTCTGCACACCATAAGTACTCAATAAATATGATTTAATGAATGAAAGTCCTTACAATAGTAGGTGCTCAGCAAATGCTGATGATCATGATGATGAAGAGGCATATTAACTGTCCCATCTTTCCTTTTCTGCTTAATATTTTCATCTACATTCTCCCTCTAGACTAAGTTTGTTGTGGGCAGGGAACATATTTATCAACTCTGTTATACTGTATGCTCTCAAACACTTAGTACAGTGCCCAGCACACAGCAAGCTCTCAATAAATATGATTGATTGATTCCCACACTGGACCCTGTATCATTTCTCTCTCCTCTAGAATGTAAGCTTGTTGTGGGCAGGAAATGTGTCAATTCTGTTGCACTCTCCCAGTGGCTTAGTACAATTGATTGATTGATTGATTAGTACAGTGAAATTGATTGATTGATTTATCTCAGCCAGGGGCAGTGGGAAAGTGAGATGCTTTTCTTTTTTCTGCAGTGACATCAGTCTCGGTTCTAAAGATAGGGATGAGCACGACACGTGAGTGAAAGCAGATTTCCTCTTCATCATGTCCCCTCTTGAATTTCATGCCATTTCCTTCCTAAATCCCAATTCAATGAGGCACCTCTGAGCCCAGAGTCTCAGATGCTGTTTTCTGTCCATCTTCCTAAATTTCACTTTCCAAATCAGAGTGACTCCTGATCAAAGAAATCACTTTTGGACCGACTTTCCATCCTCTTTATTTTCAAATGACCCAGGACCATTCTGAAGATGTGTCAGAGTTCATTGTTCTGCTGTCTTTCCTCTGTGGCAGTAAATCCTCATACAGCCAATCGGACAGATTCGACCTGAGTGCACAGCTCTGCAGTCATCTATAAGGCCCCCAGAAACCCCCTTTAAAAAGCTCCGTGGTCCATTTCCAGGCTTTTACTTTCAACCACCTGCTACTACTCTAAGTGCCTAAAATGTACCCTCAAGACTGTTCTTCCAGGCAAGATCATTGCAGTGCCTTGATTATTTTTTTTTTCTGCTGACAAACTTGAAAATGAAAATGAGCATCTTTGCCAGCTATCGAAGAGCTGAAATCTCCTGTAATGGATGGCGTAAGATTAAGATTGTTGTCTTATTTCAATCTCTCCTCATTGAACTGACGATGACTAAGATGCCAGATGTGTTTTCAGATGGCGGTTTGGACTGAGAGAACTGCTGTGATCCTCCTACGGAGTAATGTCTAATTGAGGCCCAAACTGTCCCTCTGACAATCTGCCTGAGGAGCAGAAAAGAATTCAATAGCTTGTTTTGCCTTGCTCTGGCTTTTTTCAAGCATAGTTTTACTCCCTTGGGACATTTTCCTTTCTCTGCTTTCTTTATTTTATTTTTCTTTTCATTTTCTCTTTGGAAGCTTTATGTTCAAACCTTGAATGTGGTAGAATGCCCAAACAGTTACAATTACATTCACATGGCAAGAGTGACCAAAGAAGCGGCATTTCCTGGGCTGTGTATTCCTCGGTGAGACTCGGACAAGGTATTTAGCCCTTAAAATTCTCTATGCTTCCACTGGTACCATTATCTCGTATCTTCTCCTATGATTAGCACAGTACTTGACAAAAAGTAAGAGCTCACTGAGTGACTATTATTATTATTATCATTATTAATAATAATAGCATTAAGTCACTATTTCACTAATGCCATTCAGCTCGCTTCTAAGTGGCATCTTTACTACTGCCTATTGAAGAGCCCTCTGTTAACACAACATTAAGGAAATTTCAGTAATTATTTCAGGGCCATATACGCTCAAATGAAAGTGAAAGAGAAAGCATCAAAGGGAAACCAGGCAAGAGTGTTCAGTTCAGTTTGATATGGTACAGTGGATAGAGCACGGTCCTGGGAGTGGCTCCGCCACTTGTCTGCTGTGTGACCTTGGGTGATTCACTTCACTTATCAGAGCCTCAATTGCCTCATCTGTAAAATGGGAATTGAGACTTTGAGCCATATGTGGGACAGAGACTGCGTCCAACCCAATTTGCTTACGTGGCTCAGTGGAAAGAGCACGGGTTTGGGAGCCAGAGGTCATGGGTTCTAATCCATCCAACACTTGTCAGCTGTGTGACTTTGGGCAAGTCACTTAACTCCTCTGGGACTCAGTTACCTCATCTGTAAAATGGGGATGATGACTATGAGCCCCACATGGGACAATCCTGTATACATATATATATATATATATATATATATATATATATATATATATATATATATATATATATATATATTTGTACATATTTGTACATATTTATTACCCTATTTATTTATCTTGTACATATCTATTCTATTTATTTTATTTTGTTAGTATGTTTGGTTTTGTTCTCTGTCTCCCCCTTTTAGACTGTGAGCCCACTGTTGGGTAGGGACTGTCTCTATATGTTGCCAATTTGTACTTCCCAAGCGCTTCGTACAGTGCTCTGCACATAGTAAGCACTCAATAAATACGATTGATGATGATGATGATGACGACAATCTGATCACCTGGTATCCCCCTTAGCGCTTAGATCAGTGCTTCGCACATACTAAGCACTTAACAAATGCCGTTGTTATTATTATTATTACCCACCCCAGCACTTAATACATTGCCTGGCACATAGTAAGCGTTTAACAAATACCAAAATTACTATGAATTATTATTAGTAGCAGCCAAACAAGAGTGAAGTAAAAATGAAGATGGATTGAGTTTTTCTTCCAGACTATTTCAGCAATATCCAAGAAAAAGGGGCAACTCCATGGATAAACTTTGTTTATCCATTGTTCTTGTTCAGATTTCCCTTCAGTTTCTTCAAAGAGCATCAACACTAAAACTGCTGCTGCTTGGACCAAACAGCAGAGAGCAGTCCTCAGCCATCGTCCCCTTGGGCCTTGGTCAGTGAAGACCAAACCAGTCGGGAAGAGAAGGAATTTTGACTATCTTCCTTCTCTCCCCTTCTTCTTAATCCTCCCCTTCCATTTCTTCCACCACTCTTTAGTTCCACAAGTGATTTTAAACAACATATCTCATCTCTCAGGTTGCTTTCTCCCAGCACGGAATATGGTTTTGATTTTATTTCCCAGAAAAATGTGCTTGGTTCAAAGGACCCTTCATGAATAACTTTTTTTTTTCATTTTAACCTTCTATCCAAGCAGCTACATCCAGTCCCCTGGAACACAGATATTCTTCCTAGTCTGTTGGAAGGCCGCCAAAGCAAGCCAATCAATCGGCAGAAGATCCCTTTTGGGTCTAAGGAGATATTTCTGGGAGCTCTCTCAATGGAGTCTTCTAATATCATTTACATTCCCAGCTCCAATTTCATTCCACTGTCATATGTTTCCTCAATGAACTGTGGAGCTGTGGAAGTTGGAAAACTGAAAATCCTTAATAGCTTCTTCACCACAGGTTTAATTTCTTCCTTGAAGCAGTAAGTAGAAAGGCCCGAAAAGAGGAACCACTTCGGAATTAATTTAAATTCTCCTTGCCCGACTATTCGACCCGTTGGAAGGGAAAAGATCATTGAACTCGATAGGAATCAAGTCGATCTCTCCATTGGTTTGATGTAAAATGAGGAGTTGGAATACTGAAGCTGCAGCTGGCATCTTCATGCAAGTCTCACAAGGGTTTGGGCAATCTTTTCTTTTCTCTCCCTTACATTTTATTTTCCCTCATTCTTGTTCCAGATTAAACATGGAGGACTCTTTCACCTATCACTTATTACACAGCTGCAAGTCATGCTTCTCCTTCAACTACAACTGGTGCTCCTCTATTCTTGCCTGTTGAACTATTGGCTATTGATTTTTTTAGGCCCTTGGTTTAGGGTTTCTAGCCACTTTCACACTTTTTAGTCTGTTTGTAAGAATGCAAGTGGTAAGTGCCCCAAAGACTGAGTCACTGTTCTACATACTTTAACTACTCAATCAACCCTGTCAGTGATGATGAGGGCAATGTTGATGATTAATCAATACACCACACATCTCTGAAGAAGCACAAGGAATAAGATTATGGTCTACATATCCTGCCAGAATCAGTCCGAGGAGGTATTTTCCCTGGAGGAAATATCTACTGGGTTCCTTTGCAACCACACCCTTGCCACTCTAGATCTCACTCCAACATTCAAAATTAAATCTCTGCAAAGGCCCATTTAGCTCTGGGTATTATTTAACTGTAATGTAGTAAGTGTATGCCATTGACTCCACAGCCCACAGATTAACTAATTACAAATCTTCCTCCCACTATAGTCAACTTCAGGATTCACTTCCCTTTTTCAGACTATCTGGACCCTCTTTGTGTTTCAGTTGGTAGTCACTCTCCCTCTCCTGGAAGATAGTCGGGGAGATGGACGTTAAAATAAATCGCAGGTAGGGGAAGCAGCAGAGTATGAGGAAATGTATATTAAGTTCTGGAGAGGAAGAGGAATTGGTAAATATCCAAGTGCTTAGCAGGTGCAGACTTAAGAGCAGAAGGGAGGAAGAATTGGGTGGGAGGAGTATCTTTCTGATGTAGCCTTGGGGAGATGCTACAGGAAGTTTTGGGAATAGAGAGAGGCCCTATATTAGACAGAAGCATCAGGGGAATAAACCCTTGTTCTTTCCTCCACACAGTGAGGAATGTAGTTCCATGTCAGACAGGAACCAGGCCTGTTCTGACTGCATTATATCTATCCAAGTGCTTAGCACAGTGCTTGACACACAGTGCATAACAAATCCTACCATTACCTATAATAACGATAACAACATAAAAATAATAAATAACAATAAGGGACTATGGGTGACATCAGTCTCATTTCAGTGACATCTACTTGGGGGAACAGACTTCAATATCTGTCGCATTGCCTTTGAAACCAAGGATATCTATATTTACCCTTTCAGTTAGCTGCAGATCACATTTAAACTCATGCCATGTCCTTTTTTATTCGATTTATGGGAGATTTGCTTGTATTTTCCCAGGACCCACGCGCCAGATCAACAGACTCAAACTCATTAAACAGAACCATCCACGGCTTATGAGCTCCACATTTAGGCATCATGGTTTTATAGTGTCAGGGTACACACATAGATGAGATTTGAGAAGAGCTTCTTGTAATTCCTCAGCTCTTTACGTCTGTAAAAATCAATAAGGCTTTACTTAGACACAGTGCATAATCTCTCCTGTGTTTCTGCAACCAAAAAGCAATCACGTCAGTAGGCTACTTTAGCCATCTTGAAGAAACTAGCCACAAAAGGGAAAACTGAGTGGGTTCTGAATTCTGCAGGAACAATATTTTAAAAATTCTTCCTGGTATGGCATCAGTGGGTCAAGGATATTAGTTAAGAGAACCTATTCTTGCCTTCTATTATGATTTTAATTTAATGGAGAATTTTATAGAGCAAAAAATAAATGAAAGTAAATTTCCAATCTGAAGAAACCCCATTTCAGCTCTAAGAAAGCACACTGCTGAGAATTAAAAAAAATAAAGACTGTATAATACAAAATATATTTACAGTGTGTATTTGTGGTGTGGTGAAACTGTGTTTGAGTGATATACATTGCTATGTTTTCAACCTATATGTTAAATATACATATATATATGTATATATATTTATAAACTCTGTACATGTATTCGCTCTAAAGATTTATTGCTTTAACTTTGGTATGTTACTGTGTTTTATGTAGGTTCTTCCAAAAAAAATATGGCAATGTAATCTTTACAGTGCCTTACGGTGTCACGATTTATTTATGTCACTTGTTTTCTTTCCATTTTACTTCTTGAGAGACATTAATCAACATGAAAACTGTGACGTCATTGATTCGGGCAGATTTTGGTGACACAACGACAGTTCCTAGTCTTTGTATTCAATCCTTGAAAACTCCAAGGGAAATAAAAGAGTCTTTGAGAGTTATTATTATTCCTCAGCAAAAATATGATATCAATTTAAGGATATACTCACTCCCTCATGCACTGTCTCTCTCTCACACACACACACGGAACCTTTCTCAAACGTGAATTATGTCTTTCTTTGGAGTCTTTGGAAGACTGTTTTCAATGAAGTGGAAAACGGATGATCTGAAATAAGATCTCCAACCTGAAGATGCAACCTTACGTATATTTATAACGTGGAAAATTGGGCATCAGCCTGTCTGCGCTAGCCAAAATCTGCATTCCTCAGTTACTCAAAGGTTTAATCATCTGAATTCCCTCTGATCCCAATGACTTCTAGATTTGCTTTTCAAAGGGCTCATGGAATCTTTACCAGTCTTGTGGTACTTGGGAATCTCATGCGCTGGTCTGGATTTGGGGAATGTCTGGGTCTTGCATTCTTAGGCAAACGGCTTTAAGAAACTGCTGCTCCTAGAGACAGAATTAATTACAATTGGCAGGACACATTGAGGGACCTCACTCTGAGGGTAGTGAGATAGCGAGGCTGACAGGGCAACTCTGATTAGATGTGTATGGTGGGGGAAAAGGGGGTGGGGGGGTAGCAGAGGTGGGTTATGAGAGGCAGCATAACCTAATAGAAAGAAACGTGGCTCTGGGAATCAGCTGACCTGGTTTCTAATCCCGGCTCTGCCACTCGGCTCCTGTGTGATCTAGGGCACGTGACAACCTCTCTGTGTCTCAGTTTCCTCCTCTGTAAAATGGAGATAAAATCCCATTTCCCCACTCTCCTCGAATGTGAGCTCTGTGTGGGACAGGGACAGTGTCTGATTGCCTTGTATTTTCCCTATGCTTGGCACATAGTGAGCAATTCATATCATCATTTTCATTATTATAACTCTTCCTCCCACCCACACAGATTCATCCACAGATTTAAGCACCATATTCTTACCTCACTTATGGAAAAGAATTATGCCCAGACCAACTCTGTTCATGGAGTGAGCAGTCTCAGAGTTGTCTTTGCATGCATGCCCAGGACTCTATTGTTCTTTCCCAAGCACTTAGTACCAATGTTCTGCACACAGTAAGTGCTCACTAAATACTATTGATTGATGGATGGTCCTTATGCATATTTACAGTTGAGGCTTATCTTGGGGAACCTTAAAATTGGAATTCAGTGGTGGCTGGGTGGAAATGGATTAAGGGACAGTGAAATGGAAGGAAATGGGGGCTAAGATCATTTTTCTACAAAAATGTTTAGTCCATGTTTCCTCCACTCAAGAACCACCAGCGGTTTCCCACCCACCTCCTCGCCAAACAGAAGCTCCTTTCTATCAGCTCTGAAGCACTCAATCACCTTGCTTACTCCTACCTCACCTTGCTGCTCTCCTACTATAACCCAGCCTGAACGCTTTACTCCTCTAACACCAACCTTCACACTGTACCTCCATCTCATCTATCTCACCACTAACTCTCACCGTCATCCTGCCTCTTGCCTGGATTGCCTTCCCTCTTCATATCCAACCAACTCTCCCCACCTTCAAAGCCTTTCTGAAGACACATCTCTTCCAACAGGCCTTCCCTGACAAAGCCCTCATTTCCACTTCTCCCACTCCCTTCTGTGTCACCCTGATTTGCTCGCTTTATTTACCCTTTCCTCAGCCCCAAAGCACTTATGTACATATCTGTAATTTATTTATTTGTATTAAGGTCTGTCTCCCCTCTGTGAGCAGGAAATTTGTCTACCACCACCATTGTATTGTACTCTCCCAAGTGCTTAGTACAGTGCTCTGTGCACAGTAAGCACTCAATAAATATGATTGATAATGGTCACTTCTCAATCCACTAGGTCCTCTTGGCTTCCATTAGACAACTCAATAACTAATTAGTGAGGGTAGGAGGATTCCTAAGTGTACTTCCCAAGTGCTTAGTAAAGTGATCTGCACACAGTAAGCGCTCCATAAATATGATTGAATGAATGAATGAATATTATCCACTGTGCCCTCTTCATCTATCATGCTAGAAAATAGGAGGGTGGAAAGAACAAAAATAGACTAGCTTTACGGCCTTTCTATAATCTGGATAACTTGAATAGTAGGGGAAGTATTGCAATCAATTAATGAATCTATGGCATTTACTGAGCACTTACTGTGTGCAGAGTACCGTACTGAGCTTGGAAGAGTGCAGTAAGGCTCAGACATTAACATCCAAGACTCTGAGAGCTCTATGGTGCTCTGTAGGACATTTAAGACTCTAAAAATGAGAGTCGCTGCAAGTTTTACTGAAGAAAGGAATCCTTATCAGTGGCCAAATCCCTAAGACTGGAACTTGGAGACATCGGAAGGCGATTCACTGACCGTCAGTTCCACATCAAATACATTTTCTAATGGCCTACATTTGAAGAAGGGAGCATTTTAGCTTCCAATAAAACAAAACAAACTTTGGCCTATAAGTATCAGTATTCCCTGGGCCTTCAAATTTCTTCCGAAATCACATTTCCACAAGGAAGGCTTCCGTGATTAATTTCTCATCGCCTCATCTTTTTCTCCCCTTATTGACATTTTAGCATTTCATCACCACCTAAGCACTTGGGTATTACCTTTGCCTCTAACCCTGTATACCCATGGTACCTTTTATGTATGTATATCTCTTAACTTTGTTACTTCCCCCTCTCTGCAATTCATATCTGCATTTGTCTCCCAAACCCGCTAGATTGTAAAATCTTCAAGAGCCAGGATTGTGTCTTCCAACCCTATTCTGCTCTTTCAAGCACATAGTACCATGCTCTGCTTTCAGTAAGCTTTCAATAAATACTATTGATTGACTGATTTACGCTCCTTAGCTCCCTTATTTATTTTGGCCAATCTGGTTGCAAATATTTTTATGTTTTTCTCCTCCATTCGGGTGTGAATTTCTTATGGATAGGGAACATATTACTTTTTTAACCTGAATTTCCCAAGTGCTTTGTACTGCTAATACTGCTGCTACTACTACCACCATCACTACTTCCCTTAGTCTGATTCTCAGGGAGAGGAGGGGAGATTTTCACATTACTCCCTCAAGTTGGTGCCTGTACCCACAGTAATTTGAGATTAGTACTAAGAAAAGGTCCAAATCAACAAGGCCAGTTTAACTGGAATTTCAATTACATGTGGGATCTAGATTTTCCAACACCTCTCAGGTCTCATCATCTGGAGTTTCCAGTACTCTACCATGCTGGGCAGCAGCAGCAAGGGACAGAACTGATGGTGGAGACTCAATTTTATTGCACGGAAAGCAGTAATGGTAAACCACTTCTCTATTTCTACCAAGAAAACTCTATGGATACACTACCAGAACAATTGCAAATGGAGAGCAGGGTGTTCTGGGAGAGATGTGTCCGTGGTGTCGCATAAGAATGACTTCATGGTATAAGACAAGATTTTCCAATATTTCAGAATACAGGAAGGCTCATCTTTCCTGTAGTTTGTGTTTCTTCTGTATTAGATGTTCTGGTATATAACCAGCAGGGCATGCAATCAGGGTGTCTGAGAGGATACTGAACTTCTATAAATTGTGAAAAATAAAGATGTGCAGAATAATGTATGCACTTGACTTGCAAGTCAAGATAAAAATAATTTTGCTCCTTCCTGCTAAATATAGACATTTGATGAGACGGTGGGGTAACTAATGCTGTGTCAAGATCATTAGTGTTGAAATAGCACAGAAGATAAATCCTATCCTACTTAACATGTATTAGCCACATCCATTATTCAGTAAATTATTAAATTAATAGACAGGTAATAACAATGAGTTTATGTTCTCATTTAATTAATTAAGGAGTAGGAACCCAACTCATTGTTATCTTTTGCCTATAGATTAAATAATTTGTATTATAGTACGATATTGATTTTCTTGTACTTCTCCAAGAGATTGAATTATTTTTCAGTCACCATTCATTATCATTCGGGACTATTTTCTTCGGTAAATTCAGGTAAATCACCATGAAACATTTCTTCTCCCTTACAGAGCTCAGACACTGGGGACATTTTATGATCGGAGTCAAGTCTTCAAGGGCAAATATGCCATCCTTGGTATGCTCTGCATTATAGACTGTAGGCTCTTTTGTTGCACGGTTGTTTTGTTCTTTTGTTTTTTAAAGGTGTTTGTTAAGCGCTTACTATGTGCTAGACACTGTGCTGAACACCGGGGTGGATACAAGCTAGTCAGGTTGGACACAGCCCCTGCCCCACATGGAGTACACAAATTAAATCCCCATTTCACAGGTGAGGCATGAGGCACGGAAAAGTTCAGTGACTTGCCCAAGATCACACAGCAGACAGGTGGTGTAACAGGGATCAGAACTCAGTTCCTCTGATTCCCAGGCCCCCGCTGTATCGACTAGGACACCCTGCTTCTCAGCTTCATCGTCAACAGAAAACTGAACTATCAATTCTGTTGTACTCTCCCAAGTGCTTAGAATGGTGCTCTCTACACATTAAGCACATGATAAGTACAATTGATTATGGAGCTCAGTAAATAATAATTGTAGTATTTGTTAAGTGCTTACTATGTGCCAAGAACAGGGGAAAAAGTGTCGCTGAGTGGATAGAGCACAGGATTCAGAAATGCCCTCTAGACTGTAATAATAATAATAATAACAATAATAATGGCATTTATTAAGCACTTACTATGTGCGAAGCACTAAGTGCTGGGGAGGTTACAAGGTGACCAGGTTGTCCCACGGGGGGCTCCCAGTCTTAATCCCCATTTTACAGATGAGGTAACTGAGGCCCAGAGAAGTTAAGTGACTTGCCCAAAGTGACACAGGCCAGGATTCTGTAAGCTCATTGTGGGCAGGGAATGTGCCTGTTTGTTATATTGTACTCTCCCAAGTGCTTAGTATAGTGCTCGCACACAGTAGGTGCTCAATAAATACAATTAACAGACTGGGTTCTAATCCCAGCTCTGCCACTTGTCTGCCATGTGATCTTGGGTAAGTCACTTAACTTCTCTGTGCCTCAAGAATCTTCTCTGTAAAATGGGTATTAAGATTGAGAGCTCTATGTAGGACAGGTACCAACCTGATTATGCTGTATCCACCCCAGCGCTTAGTACAGTGCTTGGCACATAGTAAGCACTTAAAATGGTTTAAAAAAGGCACTATGCTAAATGGTAGAGTAGATACAAAATAATCAGGTTAGGCACAATCCCTGTCCCAGAAAATATCCAGGTAATAAGTATTATGAAGAGATGAGGATTATTTTGATGAAACTGTTGGAGGTGGATGACAATAATCATGATGTAGCAGTAGAACCAGGTCATTTCATTCTTCTGGGGTTTCTTTGATAGATAGATTCTTTAATCCAAAACAGAATAAATGTGTTCCATTCGTCCCCAGTGTTAGATGATTAGAGAAGTTCTTCAGACAACACGTGACAATCTGGATAGAAAACAATGCTATCTGGGATGATATGGCTGGTTGGATCCTAGTGACAGTGGGCACAGTGAACAATGTAATTTCAGTGTTCCACAATGTGGGGTTCATCAGTAACATAACCTCTGAATTATTAGTGAATTGGGTGTATTTCTCTTTCTGGCATGTCCTCAATCACTGGTAAAGTTTTGTAGACTTTTCAGCTACTGCTTGGCTCTTGTGAATGTCTGCATTATTCAAAATAATAATATTCATAACAATAATAATGGTATTTACTAGGTGCTTATTATGTGCTAAGCACTATACCTAGTGCTGGGGTAGATACAAGATAACTAGTTTGAACATAGTTCTGTCCCACCTGAGGCTCACAGGCTAAGTAAGAGGGAGAATATGTACTGAATCCCCATTTTACAGATCAGGAAATTGAGGCACAGAGAAGTTAAGTGACTTGCTTAAAGTCATACAACAGCTGGAATTAGAATCCAGGTCCTTTGACTCCCAAGCCAATGCTCTTTCGACTAGACCATAATGACTGCTTCATCATAGACTTCATGGTGAAAGGAACAGTTTCCTTTTTTTATAACGGAATTAAAGATACTATTCATTATGTCAATGGTCTTGTTTTGGTGTTGCTTTCGCGTTTCATTTAAAGACATCAAACGTGCAAATCATCAACTACTTGATGTAATTCTTCCTGAATAATAATCGTTTTCCTAATTTTTGGATTCAAGCAATATAAAGCCCTCTGAAGAAAAATTACACCCTGTTACACTCTTTCATTTTTCAGAGAAATCTGTGACAGAAAATTAATTTTTTCCATTCATCTCAATCAGATTATAATACACTTTAGATAAAGCTCGGATCAACTTCCTAGGACACCAGCAACTTAGCCTCCTGAAAATGCACATCAGGAGCCTGTGGAATTCCTTAGTAGTAGTAGGAATAGCATTTATTAAGCATTTCCTGTTTGAGAGCACTGTACTAAGTAAAGGCAAGGAATGGAAATTTATCTACAACCAAAATCTCCTGGCTCTTCGGCCCGTGATCTTTCCACTACAGCCCACTGTCTCATTTGTGTTTGAAGATGATGCCCAATACAATCGATGAATCAATCAATGGTATTTATTGAGCATTTACTATGTGCAACTGCTCTAAGCCGGGCTCCATCACTTGTCAGCTGTGTGACCTTGGGCAAGTCACTTCAGTCCTCTGTGCACTCAGTTACCTCATCTGTAAAATGGGAATTGAGACTGTGAGCCCCGTTTGGGACAGGGACTGTGGGCTGCTCGATTTGGCACACAGTAAGTGCTTAACAAATGCCCTCATTATTATTATTATTACTAAGTACTTGGGTCAGTGCAATACAGCATAATGAGTACACAAGGTCACTGATCATAATGAGATACTCAGGCCTAGACAAGCAGACTTAGCGGAAAGTCCTTCTTAAAAGAAAGACCTGGGTTCTAATTCCAGCTCTGCCTTCTTGTGTGCTGTGCACCCTTGAGCAACTCATTTAATTTCTCTGTGCCTCAGTTGCCTCAGCTGTAAAGTGGGGATTAAGCCTGGGAGCTTCATGAGGGATTTGGACTGTGTTGTCCTACCTGATTAGCTTGAATCTACCCCAGTGCTTAGTACATTGCAAACGCTTAAAAATACCAAAAAAAGATAAAAAAGATCATAGACCTTGGAATCAGAGGGCCTGGGTTCAAATCCCAACTCTGCCACTTACTTGCTGTGTGATCTTGGGCAAGTCATTTAACTTCTCTGTGCTTCAGTTTCTATCTTATGAAAATGAGGAGACTCCTTCCTCTTAAACCCAGAGAGATTCAATGTGGAACAGAGCATAGGCCTTGCTTGGCCCATAGAAACTGTCTACTGAATCCCACTGTTATTATTATTTCCATTTTATATTTCTTTGGGTTTCCACATTCTTATAGGATTTAAAATGGTAAAAAAAAGGGTGTCGAGCATTCTGCTAATGGTGGATATAACAATAGTTTTAGAAATTCTGTCAAAAATGTCGGTCAATGATAATTTGGTTATTTATTAAGTAGTAATAGTAGTAGTAATAGTAGTAATAATGCTGGTAGCTGTAGCAGTAATACTGAGTATCCACTTGAAGCAATGCACTGTACTAGACTCCTGGGAAGTACAGAATGATGAAATGATACATTTCCTACCTACAGGGAGCTTACACTCCTGCTATGTGCCAAACACTTTGCTACATCCCGGGGTAGTCATAATATTATCTATATCAGGAATAGTCCCGCAGCGTGGCTTAGTGGAAAGAGCCTTGGCTTGGGAGTCAGAGGTCCTGGGTTCTAATCCCAGCTCCATCACTTATCAGCTGTGTGACTTTGGGCAAGTCACTTAACTTCTCTGTGCCTCAGTTACCTGATCTGTAAAATGGGGATTAAAATGAGCCCCATGTGAGGCAGCCTGATTACCTTGAACCTACTCCAATGCTTAGAACAGTAAGTACTTAAATACCATCATCATCATAATCCCAGTGGTATCTTCAAAATGTCCTCTCCTTTACCTATTAATTCCCATTGAATCAATGGTCATTTAAATCCAATTTTCCCATGACATGAAGTTCTCTAAACATACTATCCATGTGCTACAAAATTTCTGGTGCTATTGTGTTTAGCTTCTCTGCCATTTGTAATGGTTCTGATGCTGTGGTGACATCCTTTACAGCTGGAAGGAATAACTGCTTTCAATAGTTGGAAGGTTTTCTATGACTTATAGCATCTTACATTTGAAGGTAGAAGGGGTATTCAAAAGAATATTGAATGCATAATACAACATGCAGGAGAATATGGAGTTATCTGATAATTGAAGACAGATACTTCAGCCTCAAGACAGCTAATTTTACCAGAATTATCAGAATAATTTGCTCAGTTTTGCACTTTTCCAGTGTCAGCCAGGACTCAACCCCTTTATTCTCTCACTTGAAAAATGGGAAGAATAATTAAGCCTCGCTTAAAGGGATGTTGTAAGGATTAATAATGCTCTACTTGAAAGTACTTAAAACATTTAGAAAGAAGGGCACTCTAAAACAAAGAATTATTTTCATTCTAATTTCACCTCTGTATCTCTTGAAGATCCGAGTAAATCAATTTAATCCAGGAATACAAACTCTAGAGTAGTTTCTAATGCCACCAAATATTCTAACGTTTCAGAAAAATAATATCCCCAAGCTAAGTCAATAATTACATGACACCATTGTGTTTTGCACTTGAAACAAAGTTACCAATCACTGAAAAAATATCAACAGTCCCCAAACCCCTGTTTTCTGTTGACCCATAGATCCTGAGGTATATAGGCAAAAAAAAGTCCCAAAGGCCAAATGCCTTATGTCTTAGTGTATGTTCAAAATGATCCTTGAAAATCACATTAGGCAGATAAATCGCCTAAATACATGTAATTGAATGCACATGCCTCTTTGCAGTGAACTTGGGGAGCATCGAAAAACAAGTGACATGGGAATTTAGGCTTCTCTTAGCTGTAATGATGAATTACAATTTCATTTATAGTATCAGATAATCATCCACATGCAGTCTAAGAAATGTCAAAGGGGAAGAGAGGAAATTGAACTTGGTTATAACTGATTTGGATCAAAGCAAAAACAAAGACGAGTAATCGTAAAATTTACCATCTTAAATTGAACACGACAGAAGTGTGGGTTTATAGAGATTAGTGGCAGCAGGTTAAAAGTGAAGCGGTAATGGTTCAAAAGTAGGCTTTGTGGATTTACCTGAACTAAAATCTTTATAATTTCAACCAACAGCACATCCACATACACAAACTTGAACCATCCATTAGTGATATTTTTTAAGTGTTTACTCTGCACAGAGTAAAGAACACAGAACACTGTACTGAGCTCTGTACAATGCAGTACAGTAGACACGCATGATCCCTCCCCACAAGGAGCAAACAGACTAGACGGGGAGATGGGTATTAAAATAAATTACAGATGGATATCCATGTAAGTGCTGTGGGACTGGGAACCTGGGTTCTAATCCCAGCTCTGCCACTAGTCTACTGTGTGACCATGGGCAAGTCACTTCACTTTACTTCTCTGGACCTCAGTTGCCTTGCTTGTAAAATGGGAATTAAGGCTGTGAGCCCCCATGTGGGATGGGGCCTGCGCCCAATCCAATTTGCTTGTAGCCATCCTAGTGCTTAGTATAGTATCTAAGTACTTACATTGTTCTGAGGACTTGGGCGAATACAATAGTATTACCAATCAACGGTATTTACTGAGCACTTGCTGTGTGCAAAAGCTTGGAAAAGTACAATATAATAGGGCTGATAGACACTATCACTGCCCTCAGGGAGTTAAGCAGTTTACAGTCTAGTAAGGGAGGTAGTCATGAAAATAAACAAGAAATATAACAAGTAACTAAGCCTAGAAGTTAGTCACTTTAGGACATTTCTATGATTTTTGCAAACCATTAGAATGGTATTTAGCAAACCAAAACAGTAATAAATTTAATGGTGAATGCTAGGAGAGTGAACATGGCTTTAAAGAGAGTCTAGCTTGTAATGAAAGAGTAATGCTGACGCTCAGAGGATATGAAGGACGAATGTGTGTGCATGTATGTGTATAAACAATGCAGTGATAAAGGAGTATTTTCCAACAATGTGGTATAACCAAGGACAGTTTTTTTGGTGTATTTTTAATGGTATTTGTTAAGCACACACGATATGCCAGACACTTTGCTTAGTACGGTGGTAGATTCAAGCTAATCAGGTTGGTTACATTCCCTATTTCACCAAGGGCTCAAAGTCTTAATCCCCATTTTACAGATGCAGTAATAAGGCACAGAGAGGTTTTGTGACTAGGTCTAGGTTACACAGCACAAAAGTGACAGAGCAGGGAATAGAACTCAGGTCCACGATCCAGCTACTAGACCACATTGCTTCTCAGCATGGAAGTTGGAAGACAGCAGTAACAGACACTCCAATCTGGCTTGCGGTCGTTCAAATTGGAGTGGGTGTTTGTAGCTGAGGCTTCGGAAAGAATGCTGGGCACTCTAGCTAGCAAATATTATAGGGCAGCAAGGGGTAATCTTGACACATGCAGCTTGTGAAAGGATTTCAGACATTTTCCCATCATTGGTGAGTTGCCTTCTTCAAGCATAAGGACAAACATGGGCACACGGATCTACGAGAAACAGTAAGTGCTAAAACATTTGTAAACCAAGTAAATCAAGGAGAAAGAGCCAACTTGAACCCGAAATTTTGATATTTCTTTGCAGCCACAGAACCAGATGAAAAAATTAAAATTTTGCCTCTCAAGAGAAGTTCCATTTTGTACAGTTGTTCAGAATATTTCATTGGCACAGAATATGAAAATATTTACAGACTAGATAACTGTTAAATGTGGCATTTATCCATTTATATTTGTAAAGTTGATATATTAAAAAGCAGTGCTTAGAACAGTGCTTTGCACATAGTATGCGCTTAATAAATGCCATCATTATTATTAAAAAGATAATGTGAAGTTGGAAAAGGATGACTAAGAGGAAACAAAGACAAGTAGTGAGAATATAAATGGATGGATAATCCATATTATACATGGAAGGCTGATTGGGTGGAAATAGAATGATTTGTTGTTGAATAGACAGTTTAATTGTTAATAATAATAATATTAATAAAAATGATATTTGTTAAGTGTTTACTGTGTGTCAAGCACTGTTCTAAGCACTGGGGTAGTTTCAAGGTAATGTGATTGGACACAGCCACTGTCCCACATGGGGCTCACAGTCTAAGTAGGAGGGAGTAAGATTTAATCCCCATTTCACATATGAGGAAACTGAGGCATAAAGAAGTTAAGTGAGTTGCCCACTGTCACACAGCAGGCAAGTGTCAGAGCAAGATTAGGACCCACATTCTCTAACTCCTAGGCCACATGCTCTTTCCACTAGGCCACAATGCTTTCAATCAGGTGAACGTCAACTCACAGGCCATCTACTTTCCTCTCTGCCCGTCACAAATCACCATTTTGCTTTCCACCTGAGGCTGAAAGTAAACCAAAAAAGTGATTTTCTTCCAAAGGTCATGCTCTGACCTAGTGAAATTTCCATTTTTATACTATCTGAATCTAGATAACACTACTCTGTATTTAGGCCCAGGTCCCTTTGACAGTTATAGAGCCTGAGACTTCCCTGAGGGAGTGAGAGAGGGTTAAAATAGGGAAATGTCAATGGCCCATTCAGAGAGAACTCATTTTCAGGGATCTCTGACTGGGTTTTATGTGCTCAGTTATAGGAGGGCTTGCTGTTCAGGCCAAAAAAAAGAACAGACCCAATAAATACTGGAACAGATACCATGTAAGAACTGCAAAAAATACCAGAAACTGCTCAAACCACAAAAACAAATGCTTGAAACACATAGGGTGGGAAACTAAGTGATCTTTCTCTGCAGACTGTAATCTCCTGTGGGCAGGGATCATGTCTACCAACCCTGTTGTATTGTACTTTCCCAAGTATACAGTACTCTCCACACAGTAACTCTCAATAAATGCCATTGATTGAAAATTTGAGAAAGCTAAGCGGCTTCGGAACTAATCACAAAACTTGGGGTGACCTACAAAATCTAAATCCATTGATAAAACTGAAGAGTAAAAAAAGAATGACCAGTTTTCTTTAAAATAACTTTTCCAGTCTAGATATTTACTGGAAAATCTGGGGCTCTGTTTTCCACTATCTTTTAGGATTTTTATTTTGGAGCGATGAGAAAAACTCTTTGTTGAAAGGGAAATGTCCTTCAAGGGGTAAATAAACTCTTTGGTGGTCCAAAACGCCCAGTCTTAGTATTTTTGTTAGAGTGATTTGGACAGGGTCTACACTTCATTATTTGCTAGAAGTGGTGAAGATTTTCAGTGTACAGAGGAGAACCAGGAATGGAAATTTCAGAGCTGGAAATGTAGGGAAGAGGGAGAGCACGAGGGGTCTGGAAAATGGTTGTACCAACACATTGGACTAATCAGAGGGGGAACCGAGTGGGTCTATCATAGAGGAGCATCATATCCAACTTGTTTTTCCCAAAAGTGAAATTCACCCCATTATTATGAGAACTCTCTATGGCTTTACACGAGGAAGATGTTCACTATCTGCTGTTGAAATGGACTGAGATTAATACTAATGAAACCCCAAAACATCCTCAATGAACCAACCCACTAACCTGGAGCAAGATGATTCCCTAGAAACACTCAGCAGTCAAGGTGATAATAATAATAATGGCATTTATTAAGTGCTTACTATGTGCAAAGCACTGTTCTAAGTGCTGGGTAGGTTACAGGGTGATCAGGTTGTCCCTTGGGGCTCACAGTTTTAATCCCCATTTTACAGATGAGGTAATTGAGGCCCAGAGAAGTTAAGTGTCTTGCCCAAAGTCACACAGCTGACAATTGGTGGAGCTGGGATTTGAACCCATGACTCTGTCTCCAAAGCCCGGGCTCTTTCCACTGAGCCATGCTGCTTCTCTAATACACAGATGCAACTCGAGCTTTCATGGTGAAAGCATAAACTGCAAACGCTTTTCGATCGATGTAATTAACAAGCAGCTCAGCCAAAAGGACACCAAAGCAGAACTAAACTGAGTGTGAGAATTACCTTGAAGTGGCCTACGGAAACCCGAATGGAACCTCAATGGAATTCAAACCCATGTACTTCCATCTACAATTCTGATATGAAAAACACTCAGCTCTAAAATGTGAGTTTTCTCTGTGCCACTGGTAGACTGTGATAGCAGAACTAGGGACTGTAATCTCATTGTGGGCAGGGACTGTGTCGGTTACGTTGTTGTGTTCTACTCTCCCAAGTGCTTAGTACACTGCTCTGCACACAGTAAGCACTCAATATGATTGATTGAACATTCTTCCAACAACACACATCTCAATAAGTGTGACAGAGTCAGATGAAATGATTATTCCCATGTGCATGGTTTTGGATCCAGGGGTATACTATGCTGTAAACTTTCCTTAATCCAGGGTTCTGTGGGAACTAATCCCTGGGTTACAGGAGGGAGGGAGAGGGAGAAGGCGAGAGAGAGAAAATATGTGTGCATACACATGTGCTTGTATCCATCCTTCAGTTTCAGAATTTCAGAATACACTCATTTGGGCAGGGAATGTAATTGCTAATTCCATTGTATTGTACTCCCCGAAGTGCTTAGTACAGTGCTCTGCACATAGTAAGCACTCAATAAATATGATTGATTGATGGAAAGATGAAGCAATTGATTGGGAGGTCCAATTCATAACTTTATTCTCAGTTGCTCCGCATAGTGGTGATTTATTTTGTTTGTCTTCCTCACTATTCATTCATTCAATTGTATTTATTGAGTGCTTACTGTGTGTAGAGCACTGTACTAAGCACTTGATTCTAAGCTTGTGCTAAGCGCTCACTAGATTCTAAGCTCCTTGAAATAAGGGCTCATTACTTATCTACTTTATTGTACAACCTCAAGTACTTAGTACAGTGCTCTGCATAGAGTAAGTACTCAACAAATATTACCAGCTGATCCACATGCGTAATTTTACCTGGATACCCCAATACACGACATGCAAAGGCAGTTTTTCATTGCACTAATAGCTTTATCCCATTCAAGATGGCTCTCTGCCTCTCAGCATCCCAATCTCAAAGCAACTTTATTTTAGGATAACAACTAGACTGCAAGCTACTAATGGACATGGGACATCTCTACCAACTCTGCTAGTTTATACTTCTAGCACCAACTACAGTGCTCTGCACGTAGTAAAAGCTAATTGATTGAGAAACTTTTCCAAGTGCTTCCCCCAGACGGGTCTCTTTGCTCCAGTGATCTCCACCTGTCCATCGCCACATTGTATTGCTTCAGGCTCTGCTCCATTATATCTTTAAATCATTGATTCTGCCTTCTTAGCTTCTGTTTGCCTCCTTTCAAATGCAGCTACTTGAAACCCCAATCATCAGTTGGGTGAAGAAGCAGAATGATACTAATGGCTAAGACTGATGGCCGTGGATTCCATCTCTACCCTTGCTCCCCATTGTTTTTCACCATAGAGAATTGAAAATTGGCCACCATGTGCCTAGATTGAGCAGTAAGAAATGCCAGAGAAGGAAAACCAAGTTGATCTTGATAGAAATGTTCAACAAAACACACCCTATACCTTTAGATTATTGACATCCGACTTGTACTTCCCAAGTGCTTAGTACAGTGTTCTGCACACTAAGCACTCAATAAATACAATTGAATGAATGAATATAAGTACAATCATGATGGAAGCCAAGAAATAATGCTTTTTCTCTCCGCTGGTGAGCTTAACTTCGGAACATTTTGAAAATGGACATCATTCTTATTATCACCCAACTAAATTTTTGCCCCTAAGATATTTTGGATATAAAAGTATATTTTGGCTCTAAACTCACCATTTGGAAACTTTTTTCTGACAGATGAAAGGGTTACATATTTTAAATTTATTGATGTCCAATAAGGAAAGATCTAAAATCCAGACAAAATATGACTCAAACTGCACTGTAAAACTATCCTTACGTCTGGGTCCTAACCACAATAAGAGTTTCTCTAGATATTTCAAAGACATACAATAAGTTTTTGTTGAAACAGTTTTTGATGATTAGACATTATTTAAGCTTCCTTTCAGTCAGGCTTAGCTTACCCCACCCCTCTAGACTGTAAACTTTCTGTGTGCAGGGAATGTGTCTACCAATTCTGTCACATCATACTCTCCCAGATGCTTAGTACAGGGCTTGTAAGTGCCCAATAAATATCATTCATTGATTGATTTTTGACCATTCCTTGATTCTGTCTAATCTGCTCCATGTAAGGAGAGAACATCTATAAAAGGGGAGTGGTGAGAGTGGATGGACCCACTCTGCTTAGATGTGGAGCTAATTGGTGTTTTGGTCAGTCAATCCATCGATGGTCTTAATTGAGCACTTAGTGTGTACAGAGTATCTATTGAGCACTTGGGAGAGTACAATACAATGGAGTTGAGCGGCAAGATCCATTCCCTCAAGGAATTTACAATCTAATGGGTTATGCTATATCCCAGCTACTGAGAACTTTGAGGAACAGCCAAGGGCAGAGTCGCCATACACGCCCCTCCAGGGATTTGGGGGTAAGGAACATAGGAGAGATGTGTCCATTACATTGTCATATGGTACTCTCCCAAACCCACACGACAGTACACTGCACACGGTGAGTGCTTAGTAAATACAATTTGACTGACTGACTGAGATGCTTCATCATTCCTTCATCTGCAGACCAGTGAGGAGTGATTCTTTCCTTCTACAGAATATTTAGGGAAACACAGGAAGGAGTAACATTAGTATTCTCCCAAGGACAAAGGGAAAAAGAATTTATAAGCACGAAATCAGAATTACAGGCACCCCCTGGATTTTTCTGACTAGAAGCCGAGGTCACAATGGTCTGTGTGTTATATTTTTACTACTCTTGCCTCTACTTGTCACTGATGAGGTCATTCTGTTTACATCCTTCCACAGCACCAAAAAATACTCCAAAGCCTGCTCCCTTCCTCTCTCCACCAGAAAGCATCAATATAAAGTATTGACGGTATAACCCCAAACCCGCACAAGGCAGAGGAAATGAAACAGGAAACCAAAAAAAGAACGTGTTAATGGAATACACGATGCTTTGGTCATTGAACCTGCTTGGGGAGATGGTTCTCATGTTACTTAAAAGCTTTTCGGCAACAGAATGAAAACATGCCATTGATACAGCCACTTAAATTCTTGTGAGAACTTATTCTGTTAGGAAGAAGAAAATTGTCAGCAGACAGGCCAAGGAAAGATTAGGGTGCAGAGCCGCCTAGGTTTCAGCCCAGCGCTTGTTTTGAGGACTGTGACGCTAAATCTCTTTTGCAGAGTGGTCACCACGCAGATGCCCATGAAATTTCTTTTTTTCCTACGTGAGTTAAACATTCTTCTCTTAGAGCTGAGGGGCAGGTGGAGTTCAGCTATTCCACCGAGACAAAAGACAAGAGCAGCGGAGTGAATTTCATCATTATCACTGATGGCATTGAACACTTACTGGGTGCAGTGCAGAGCACTGTACTAGACACCTGAGACAGTACAATACAACAGAGTTGATTAATCAATCATGTTTGTTGAGAACTTACTATGGGCAGAGCACTGTACTAAGCACTTAGGAGAGCACGACACAACAATATAACAGACACAATCCCTGCCCACAATGGATTTGTCTAGAGGGGCTGGACTTCCCCGCAACAGATTGGGATCAAGGCACAGGAATGGCCTTGACCTGAACCCTCATCCGTGTCCTACTGTGAGGGATGAGGGGACAGTTTGTTTTTCTGTTTTGGGTCATGGATAAGTAGAAAAGCCAATCAATCGGGGAATACTGGGCTCATTTCTTCCCAGTTCAGGGATGGAAAGACTAGCACCTAAAGAGCAGGGAAAGTAAACTCTTCCTCCTCAGCATATCACCAAAATATCCCAAGGATTAGTGCCATCGTGTCTGTTTTGAGCCTTTTAGGAAGAAAGGAGCTTTGTCAAATCAGTGTATTATTAGTCTATTAGCATCTATTTATTCATCCATGTCCTCCTATAGCACTTATCTCCACCTAGGCACTCAGGGAAAATAGAGGATAAAAATTGGGTAAACAGCAATTCAGTGTTAAACTGACTGCTAGGATTACTCCAGACTTCTTTTTAACAACAATTTTGTAAATAAAAGTGCTATAATATGAAATTGAAAATACACTGCTAAGGGTTGTGAACCAACCGCTCATGGGGAAGAACAGCAAACACGGGATAATTTTATTTTTTTTTTTAATCTGTGCTTCTGGAAAAAAAGCAAGTTATTTCATTTTAGAATTTATATTTAGCCACAGAAGCCAGCCAAATGTATCCACATCCTTTCCTGTGCTGGGATATAATCATCGGAACTCAGCTTTGAATTTTCCCTAGAGTATCTGAACAGTTCAGCCTGAGCCTGTGGAGGTTGTGTCTATCACAGTGCAGATATAAAACAGCTGTCCAACTCCTGGATCATGGAGTCATTTTTAATACAATTATGTTGTATACAACTCAGTATTCCAATCTAATTATACAGGATACGTTGGCCTTGCCAGGGTTTGAGAACAACCTCTCTTCTCAGCACCACAGATGCCTAAGCAATCCAATTTTTTACTTGAATTTTTTGTCCTCCTGAAGAAAGATTTCTCCTTAGACTCCATCCTTTGGGAAGGATAGCCACTAGAGGAAAGACCTAATAATAATGGCATTTGTTAAACACTTACTATGTGCCAAACACTACCAGCTACAAATGTGGCTTAGTGGATAGAGCAGGGGCCTGGGAATCAAAAGAACCTGGCTTTGCCATGTGTCTGCTGGGTGACTTTGGGCAAGTCACGTAACTTCTCTGTGCCTCAGTTACCTCATCTGTAAACGGGGATAAGAGTGTGAGCCCCTTGTGAGATAGGCACTGTATCTAACCTGAATAACTTGTATCTACCCCAGTACTTAGAACAGAACATAGTAAGCGCATAACAAGTACCATAATTATTAGTTTAAACACACTGTCCCACATAAGGCTCACATCAAAGTAGGAGGGGGAATGGGTACTGGATCCTCGCTTTACAGATGAGTGAAACTGAGCCACAAAGTTGACAGGTTTGACCAAGGTCATAGAGCTGGTAAACGGCCGAGCCGGGATTAGAAACCAACTTCCCTGACCACCAAGCTGGTGTCCTATCTACACTCTTTCTGTGTCAGTTCTCTCCCTCCCCAATCTCTTCCTTAAGGGATTTCAGTTCTCTAAAGCAGGGACCTAATTCTTAGAAATTCTGTGAGGGTCACTGAAGTTATCAAAGTGAGATTTTGGTTTGGGGGCAAGACTTGGGAGAAAGTGTGGTCTCAGAGCCCTTTTTAGAAGTAACCTGTAACTAGATCAGGTAGTTGAACAGACTGAAAAGAACACAGTCTATTGGTTGGCACATAAAGTGAGCTTCAAACTTTCCTTTGAAACGGAGTGGATTTGATCGGTAAGTGCAAACTGCACCCCGCTGGTATCTAACTTATGACAAAAGGAGGTTTTTGGAACAGTAGCCTCCTGCTTTATTGACCTTCCTCACTGCAATGTTGGCTTCCCACTCTTCCTTCTGATAGTCCATCTGTTCCTCACTCTACTGCAGATTCTTTCAGACTCTTCTCCAGTACACATAATTTTCAAATTTTCCCTACCTCTTTCTTCTTCACAGCCTCATCCACCATAGAGTAGAGGGGGTATTTGAACAGCCAATGGAAAAAAAACCCCAGAAAAAGCAGCTTGTCAAAAACTTAGTAAACATATTTTCGTCAATCCAGGGACATTTTAATTTCTCTATTTTTGTCTTTCTTAATAGTAATCATTTTGGAGCTATCTGTTCCTTTCAGGGTAGGGACTGTCTCTATATGTTGACAACTTGTACATCCCAAGTGCTTAGTACAGTGCTCTGTACACAGTAAGCACTCAATAAATACGATTGAATGAATGAATGGTCTTTTTGTACATGCTTGCTTCCTTCAGCATGTCGCACTGCTCCAGCAAAATCATGATTTATTAAAGTGTAATATGCTCCAAAGATTTGGCTACAGCCCCTATGAAATATCCTCAAGAGGAAGCATACATGAATTAGCACTGCACTCCTCCATTAGAATGCTTCCTCTAAATAATTTTAAACATAGTTTGGGGCATGGCTGCTCTTCCTTCAAAACCTCCAAGGAAGGGAGGAGGGAACTGGAGACATTTGTCAGATCTTTACAACGTTGAAGTCACAACAGAGACTGCAGAAGCCTTCTAAGAATCTGGAATCTCACCAAGACCCTGAAGAAGGGAACTCCATAAAAGCCGGACTCAAAAGGAGGGAGGATTGGAGCTAAAAGGCGTTGACTTCTCTGGGTATCTGAATCATCCCACAGAACTCTGCTACTACTGCTTATCTTGATCCTAGAGGTGTGGCTGAAGACCAAAGCCATGCTTTGAGGGCTGCACCGCTGAAAGTTAAAATTAAAGTTAATCAGCAGCCAGCTATGCAGTGGTGTGGTGGGCTGGGTTGCAGGAGGGAGGAGAGAGAGGAAGCCAGGGTGGAAAATTTGAGCAATCTCTTCCCTAACCCCTGTTGAGATTAACCTCTAACCCCCTTCTGACCTCACCCATTGAGGTGAAAGACTAGCTTTCACAGTGCTCCATTTGTCTGGCCGGGAGTCTCGCAGTCTTCTGCGGGAGAAGATGATGCTGACATGCCTCTCCACTTCTTCAAAACTTAATTGAAGGCACATCTCCTCCAAGAGGCCTTCCCTAAACCCTCCTTTCCTCTTCTCCCACTCCTTTCAGTATCACCCTAACTTCCTCCCTTTATTCATTCCCCCTCCCAGCCCCACAGCACTTATGTACATATCTGTAATTTATTTATATTAAAGGCCTTCTCCCCCTCTAGACTAAGCTCAGTGTGGGCAGGAATGTGTCAGTTTATTGCTGTATTGTATTTTCCCAACCACTTAGTACAGTGCTTTGTACACAGTAAGTGCTCAATAAATACAACTGACTGGAGACCAGGATGCCACTTTCCCCTTCTGCTGCAGCTAAATGATCGAGTGCAGTGCAAGTGCTTAGTACAGTGCTTTGCACACAGTAAGAACTCAAATATGATTGAATGAATCAAGTGAAAAGAGCCCAGGCCTGGAAATCAGCAGACCTGAATTCTAATCCCAGCTCTGACTCATACCTGCTGTGTGACTTTGGGCTTGTCACAACTTCTCTGTGTCTCAGTTTCCTCAACTGCAAAGTGAGGATTAAAATACCTGTTCTCCCTCCCCCTTAGAATGATGGACCCATGTGGGACTAGGAATATGTCTGATCAGATAGATTGTATGTAGATACAGATTCACACTTCTCCAGTACACATACTTTTCAAATTTCCCCTACCTCTTTCTTCAACACAGCCTCATCCACCATAGACTAGAGGGAGTATCTGAACTCCTAGCACCTGGCACATAGTAAGTACTTATATACCACAATTATTATTAAAGCCATTCCATGTATAAGCATTTGAGAATATCTTTTTTCCAAGGGTACTGACTTGGTTGTAGTGAAACTTTAAATGTACTTAGTGGGAGAAAGCCTTAGAACTGTCATCAAAGGGATTATATTCCCGATGAAGATTAAGGGCTCTTGTGGAAGACCAAAAAAAAAAATTTTTTTTTTTTAAATCCAGAACCCTAAATCCCCTCTTCTCAAGCATATGTTTCCATGGAATATGGAGTGAGGGATTTCTCCATCAGAAACTTTGACTTAGCATCCACAATGCTGTCTGCACAATTCTTTTTGTTTTCATTTTTTCCAGATTTTTTCAACTAAAGTGGAATAAGCCTTATTATTTTTATTTTAGAGAAAAAATAAACCCAATAAGTAAAAACTACATTCAGTTTTATTGACCTTCACCCCCTTGTTAACTTTGAACTTGAAGTCCGTACAGTCTGCAAAACATTCTGACTATAATGCTATCAAGAGCCTCATCTTCCTAAATAATGCATATTTCTTCTCTGAATTCCTCTGCATTGTCTCAGGTGCATGGATATTTAAATTGTATCCTTTTCCTTTCAAATGTATTTAATTCAATTCTTCCTTTTGTTTCCAAGAACATGATGGTAATGTAGCCTGTCATCCATGAAGGAATAAAGATTTCCCTTTCTTTTCCTCCTCCAGTTTTCTCCTCTTCAACAATGCTTAGCTTTCAAGCAACTCCTGTCATCATAAACATCATTAGCAGCAACAGAAGTAGAAGAAGCAACTAATCAGTGGCATTTATTGAGCACCTATGGTGTGTAACACACTGTACTAAGCACTTGTGAGAGTACAACAGAGTTAGAAGGCATGATCCCTGCCTTCAAGGAGCTCTCTAGTGGGAGAGATAGACAACAAAATAAATGAAGGCAGAATCAACAGCATTTAGTTTGCATTCATGGGGGCAAGAAAATAAGCTGCTTCAGAACCACTCTCCTTCTCCCTGAGAGGGGTAGATGATACTAGACAGCCCTAAAACTGAAACATTTTAGTTGTCCTCTAAATACAATCAATTAATTCACTGATTATAACAGCCCCACCACTGACCAGGTTCCTTTCCAGTTCTCATGGACATCATTGTCATCATGGAGGGCATACTATGTGCAGAGCCACTTACTAAGCTCTTAGGGGAACACAGTGCAACAAAGTTGGCAGAAATGTTTGCTGTTCACAGTGCACTTACAGTCCAAGTACACAGGCTGTGTGGTACAGCACAGAGTCCATCTGCTTTTGTGGAGGAGATGAAGACTCTCCTTGGATCAACAGTCAATCATAATTACTGGACACTCACTGTGTGCAGAGCATTGTACTAAGTGCTCAGGAGAGTACAATGTAACAGAATTGGTAGACAACATTCCCTGCACACACCAATAGAAATAATAACAGTGGTATTTGTTAAGCGCTTACTATGTGTCAGGAGCCGTACTAATGAAACTCTGGGTTTCTAAGATTCAGCATGTGGTTGCACAAACCACCAGGCCTCTGGGCAACAGATGGATTTGGACAGGAAGAGCAGGCCTATTAGACTTTCCCAAATCTCCCCTTCATGTTTCAAAACCTCTCATATCACCAAAGCCCCTATGGACAGAAAGACTCCCTTTCTCATCCCTCAGCTTTGAGGCTTTATTGTTTCATGTCAGTCATGGACTGAACACAGCTATTTTCTGTACTTATCAGGGAAGATGCTGAGGAAAAGAACAGGGGGCCAGAATGTGAAGAAAACGTTTGTTTATATAATCATCCACAACTGATCTTAATCTTTGAGAAGAAGCACAATCTGTAGAAGCTGTGTGTCCTAGTGGAAAGAGCATGGGCCTAGGAGTTGGAGCACCTGGGTTCTAATCCCAGCTCTGCCACTTCCTTGTTGTGTGACCTTGGGAAGTCACTTAACCTGTCTGGGCCTCAGTTTCCTCAACTGTAAAATGGGGATTTAATATCTGTTCTACCTTAGACTGTGAGCCCCATATTGAACAGGGACTGTGTCCAACCTGATTATCTTGTATCTACCCCAGGGTTTATCTGGCATGTAGAAAGTGCTTAACAAGTGTCACAATTATTATTATTTCTATTACCCTCCTCTGTTGGATCAAGACAGAGAAGGTCAGCATTTACATCAGGGCCATTTCATATCAGCTACAGTGTTAATTGTTGTTCACTTTGGAAAACAGCAAAACATTCCCAGGTCATTTCTGAAGTATGATTCAACCTTACAAATTGATTCAATCAATCCAGATTTTTCTAACCTTTCCAACTGAGATAATATCTATAAACACTTTACTCCCCTAATAAATGCTGTTTCAACTTGAAATGTTAAAGAACAAATATATTTGGATTTCATAAGGTGACTTTTACTAATGTTGTATGGGATATGCTAGGTTATCAGCTGTGCAAGAATTTCTACTGAGTCCCTGTGATTCAGTCAAGGGCAGAGGGACAAACTTTTTATGATTTTTTTTTTCTATTCTCATACTACACAGAAGCTACAGGTTGCACACAAAGATCTCATCCAACCTCCCCACCCTCTTCCTGGTATAATTTACCTGTCTTGTGGGATGAAAAGCTGAATCAACCTTCTGTAAAAATCAAAATCTCAATAGTACTGGCTAGAAAAAGATTTGAAGAATTGTTCTAGAAAAGGTCTTAGAAAAGTCCTTTAATTTGGTGGATGTCTCAGAAGAAAGAAGAACAATTGAAAGGAGACAAAAGGGAAGCGTCATTTAGAGTGATATCAAAAAGAATACTGTGTGAGGTATGGGGAGAGAGACAGAGAGAAAGACAGGCATAGAAAATATTCCTATAGATGTTACAACTGCATACTGAGTTAGATCCAAACAGGGTCAAAATTCTATATGAGGCTTCAGTGAGAAAAAGAGATTTATTTTTCTCTCTGGCTTTCTCTCTCACTCTCTTCCTCTTGTTCCCCTAGAGGTGTCCAAGAATTGTCCTATACCGAGGTAGTCTATGCTTAGGAAAATCAATCAATCAATCAATCAATCGTATTTATTGAGCGCTTACTATGTGCAGAGCACTGTACTAAGCGCTTGGGAAGTACAAATTGGCATCACATAGAGACAGTCCCTACCCAACAGTGGGCTCACAGTCTAAAAGGGGGAGACAGAGAACAGAGCCAAACATACCAACAAAATAAAATAAGTAGGATAGAAATGTACAAATAAAATAAATAAATAAATAAATAGAGTAATAAATATGTACAACCATATATACATATATACAGGTGCTGTGGGGAAGGGAAGGAGGTAAGATGGGGGGATAGAGAGGGGGACGAGGGGGAGAGGAAAGAAGGGGCTCAGTCTGGGAAGGCCTCCTGGAGGAGGTGAGCTCTCAGCAGGGCCTTGAAGGGAGGAAGAGAGCTAGCTTGGCGGATGGGCAGAGGGAGGGCATTCCAGGCCCGGGGGATGACGTGGGCCGGGGGTCGATGGCGGGACAGGCGAGAGCGAGGTACGGTGAGGAGATCAGCGGTGGAGGAGCGGAGGGTGCGGGCTGGGCAGTAGAAGGAGAGAAGGGAGGTGAGGTAGGAGGGGGCGAGGTGATGGACAGCCTTGAAGCCCAGGGTGAGGAGTTTCTGCCTGATGCGCAGATTGATCGGTAGCCATTGGAGGTTTTTGAGGAGGGGAGTAATATGTCCAGAGCGTTTCTGGACAAAGATAATCCGGGCAGCAGCATGAAGTATGGATTGAAGTGGAGAGAGACACGAGGATGGGAGATCAGAGAGAAGGCTAGTGCAGTAGTCCAGACGGGATAGGATGAGAGCTTGAATTAGTAGGGTAGCGGTTTGGATGGAGAGGAAAGGGCGGATCTTGGAAATGTTGCGGAGCTGAGACCGGCAGGTTTTGGTGACGGCTTGGATGTGAGGGGTGAATGAGAGAGCGGAGTCGAGGATAACACCAAGGTTGCGGGCTTGTGAGACGGGAAGGATGGTAGGATGGTAGGAAAACCAAGTAATCAATCAATTCAGTGATGAGAGAAGACTAAAAATTAAAAGTGGTTCATTGAGTGTACATAGAGCAAAACAAGATTTTGAAAACCAATGGCAAGATCTGTTGATTTCTTAAAGGTTTACAGGGTAGTAGCTGCATTTCTCTCAATAAAAGATGAATTTGATGGGTGTACTATTTGTCGTAAGTTAGCATGGAAAAGCTTGAGTCAGAGAGCATACCAACAAGCTTTTGATTTCTGCCAGATAGTCTCCTAGGTCACAGCTCTGTGGAATGAGGGCTTGTCCAGTGAGGCGGATTATATTGTTCTTATCTGCTAAGCATTTGGAGGGATTTGAAATTTAGATCTGGTCATAGAAGCTGCCAGAAGAAACAGAATAAAGGAAAGGGAAGTGATGAGTTTCCCTATTCATATCTGACAGACGACCACTCTCCCCACCTTCAAAGCCTTATTAAAGGCACATCTACAAGATGCCTTCCCTGGCTAAGCCCTCATTTCCTCTTACCCCACTCCCTTATCTGTCACCCTTACACTTGGATTTTCACGCTGTATTCATCCCTCCCTCACCCCCATGGCACTTATGTACATATCAACAGTTTGTTTATATTAATATGAGTCTTCCCCTCTCTAGACTGTAAGCTCACTGTCAGCAGAGAACATGTCTTCCAACTCTGTTTTATCATACTCTCCCCAGGGCTTAGTACAATGCTTTATATACAGCTCTCAATGAATACGATTAATTGATTGATTGTTTTCTAAAGCAAAACAGGTTCTTGTGGTAGCTTTGATTGGGAGTGAAGAACAGTATTAAGCCCCTGGAATCAATTGATGCTATTTATTGAGCACTTACTGTGTGCACAGGACTGTACTAAGTGCTTGGCAGAGTACAACACAACAGAATTGGTAGACAGATACCCTTTCCACAGTGAGCTTATAGACTACAGAGCAGAAGAGTACAAGAGAAGCAAGACATTTGTTTTCTGCCTTGATGGGCCTTACAATCTAATGGGGAAGACAGACAAAAGATATTTGTAAATACTGGGAACAGGAGGCAGAACAGGAAACAATACAAATATTTCAGCATGAAATAGCTAAACAATTGAATCCTATATCCAAATATAAATATGCCTAAGTGCTGAATATCAGAAATGAATGACATGATAATGGTATTATTTGAGCACATACTAGGTAATAATAATTATGGTATTTATTAAGCACTTTCTATGTGCCAGGCATTGTACTAAGCGCTGGGGTGGGTACAAGCAAATCGGGTTGGACACAGTCCCTGTTCCACGTGGGGCTCATAGTCTCAATCCCCATTTTACAGATGAGGTAACTGAGGCCCAGAGAAGTGAAGTGACTTGCCCAAGGTCATAAAGCAGACCAGTGGCAGAGCTGGGATTAGAACTCATGACCAACACCCAGGTGAATACAAGATAATCAGAGTTCCTGTCTCTCATGGGACTCAGAGTCTAAATAGGAGGGAGAAAGGATATTTATTTCCCTTTTTCCAGATTAGGACACTGGAGCAGCAAGGAGCTAAATAACTTGCCACAGGTCACACAGCAGGCAATTGAAAAAGATGAAATTTGAACCCAGGCCCATGCTCTTTCTACTAGGCTTCCTGTATGTCAAACATTTTTGTTGATGTAACTAAGGAGTAGGGAACTGGGGAAGGCTCCCTGGAGCTGGAGCAATTTAGAGAGGAGTCCAGTAGTAGACTCCAAAATCGTTACTCTTACCGGCACAGAACTGGAGACCTACAGGCTGGAAGATAAGCTGCCCGGCAACCAGTGTTGGGATTTTCCATTATCTCCTGCTCCAGACTGGGAAGGGTGAAGACACACTAATGGCATGATGGCCCTCCTAGTCCCCTAATACTATCATACCGCCAAGGTCTGCAGCACAGGGGAGAAACTGTCCAGCCAGCATGCAACCAGGGTTTCCCCTTAGCCTGGGGAGGATGAGGAAACAGCCTGAGACACCTTCTGAGTCATTAAAATGTTGAGTTAATAATAACAATAATTACGGTATCCATTAAGCACTTACTATATGCCAAGCACTGTTCTGGGCACTGGGGTAATTATAAGCTAATTGGGTTGTCAAACATGGGGCTCATAGACTTTATCCCCATTTTACAGTTGCAATAACTGAGACACAGAGAAATTAAGTGGCTTGCCCAAGGTCATACAGCAGACAAGAGGCTGCTGAGCCTAGTGAGTCGGCTCAGTCACCCCCCTGACTTTAGTGAATGTTGTGAACGTAGTAGTGAATACTACTATTACAGTGCTATTTGTACTCTCCCAAGCCCTTAGTACAGTGCTCTGCACATAGGAAATGCTCAGTAAATACCAGGCATAGATTGCCACACATGATAAACTGGCATCAAATATTGGGTTTTGCTCATGTGGAATGGGATCAAGAAACAAAAATACTCCTGCCACAAGTAAATGCCACCACTGCGCCATTGTGGAATCCACAGAATGAAGTTTTCGGCCTTCAAGATTCCCATGTTTATTGGTTGTCCCAAGTTCCTCTAAATCCCAAACCCAAAGAGGATATCCTAGTAAAATCTACAGGCTTCAGGGCTCAGAATTTCATCTCACAAAGATTTACCTTCTTTCAAAATGAGAGAAACTCATGAAAAACTGATTACTACTGTGGCTACATGAAATTTTTGGTCATCTTTCTACAATAATCCCTGTCTCCACATACACACACTTTTTATTTATTTCATTCGAATTAGACCTATATCTGATTGCCCTCCTCCAAAGTTCTACTGCAGGGAGTTTCCTCTCCTCTCTTAAAACTAAGTTATATTTTGTCATGAACAAATGCATCCTGAACTGCCGAAGGTCGAAGTTTACTTCAAATTCAGAGGGCAAATAGATAGTGAACTCCGGAAACCACATACCTCTCTTCGTAATTGACAAGAGGTGAAGCAATCATTCAAATGAACAAAGGAGACTGCAGCTATATACACAAGCAATCTCAAACATTTCAAAGATTTAACAAAACAAAAATTTTCATTCCTTATCAAAGAACAATAAAGAATATGGCAAGGCGACTGACAGAAAAATGCACCAAAGAGGAAAACAATTTATCAGCATCTGAAAATCCTGGGGGCACCAAATAAAGAATGTAGTAAAAAATAATTGAAGTAAGGTACTTATCCATGCACGAGGGAGAATAATTTGCCCTTGATGGGAGGAAATCCACCCATAAAACAATTTCCTCAAATAACTCAAATGACAGAGTCATGTCATGGTGCTATGTGTTGGATTCCTGGAGGGAGAGGAGTCATTCATCAAAAAGAAAAGTTTCAAGTACTGTAAACAAAATCAGAGTTTCCTCCACAGTCCCCTTGGACAAACTCCAGGAAAATTCCAGGAATGAACTGAGTTCTAAATGGAACTCCTGCTGACAAATATTTGGCCTGAAAGGACATAGTGACTGGAGGAATTTCAGCTCCATTGATTAGAACCAGCTTCCAATATTACTAGGTCTTTGCTTTGTTTTTTAAATGGTATTTATTAAGCACTTACCATGTACCAAACAGTGTACTAAGCACTAGGATAGATAGAACCTAATTAGGTTGTCCACAGTCCACATCCTACACGGAGGTCACAGTCTTAATCTCCATTTTACAAATGAAGTTACTGAGGCGCAGAGAGGCTCAGCCAATTAAGGTCAGACATCAGCCAAATGGCAGAGCAAAGATTAAAACCTACGTCCTTCTGACCACCAAGCCCGTGCTCTATCCACTAGGCCCCGTTGTTTCTAGTTGCCCTTCTGGTTCAAAAATGATGCTACTGAAAGTGAGATCTGTATTTATGTGCTCATATGTAGGTGATTAAGACCAAAGTATGACAAAAATATCTTTCTGCATAATATGGAACCTAAAAATTATCCTCCACTCCTCTGTTGCATCTGTTACCCACAGTCCCTGACACTGATTTTGTTTCTTCCAGTTGGTGACATGATCCTCTTATCAGTCAGTGATACTTTTTGAGTGTTTACTTGGAGCAGAGCACTGTACTAAGTGCTTGGAAGAGCACAATACAGTAGGTAGACGTGTTTCCTGCTCTGGAAAAAGGAGATGAAATCCCTGTTATCCTGCTGCCATAGACCAAACATGTTCCCTGTCTCACGTGAGGCTCACAGTCTGTGCTGCATAATAATAATAATAGTCATAATAATAATAATAATCTTAGTGATATTTGTTAAGCGCTTACTATGTGCCAGGCATTGTGCTAAGCACTTGGGTAGATACGAGGTAATTGATTTGGGCACAGTCCCTGTCCCACACAGGGCTGATAGTCTTAATCCCCATTTTACAGCTGAGGTAACAGAAACTCAGAGAAATTAAGTGACTTGTCCAAGTTCACACAGCAGACAAGAGGAAGAGCAGGGATTAGAACCCAGGTCCTTCTAACTTCCAGGCTCAATCTTTATCCATTAGGACACACTGCACAGTACTTGGCATATACGTGTTTAAGAAATACACCTACTACATTGTTAATAACAGAAATAGGTAGTCATTGGAGGTATTTGAGATTGGGCACAGTATATTCTGAGCAGCATTTGAGGATGATAACCTCAGGTAGCAAAGTGGAGACTAGATGGAAGAGGAGAGACCAGTAAAGAGGGTGTTGGATTAATAGCCCCCTTTTTCCTCTCCTCCTCCCCAACCCCCCCGGCCCTACCTCCTTCCCCTCTCCACAGCACCTGTATATATGTTTGTACAGATTTATTATTCTATTTTACTTGTACTTATTAACTATTCTAGTTATTTTGTTACTGATGTGCATCTAGCTTTATTTCTATTCATTCTGATGACCTGACACCTGTCCACGTTTTGTTTTGTTGTCTGTCTCCCTCTTCTAGACTGTGAGCCTGTTGTTGGGTAGGGACTATCTTTATATGTCGCCAACTTGTACTTCCCAAGCGCTTAGTACAGTGCTCTGCACACAGTAAGTGCTCAATAAATATGATTGAATGAATGAATGAATGAATGAGATACAGGTTTGGGCTGCGGTGGTGGTCTTAAGTGTGGAGGAGAAGGGGCCAATTCAGAAAACTAGAGCAAATTGATAAACTGGAGGTTGCTTTTAATGCATAAATTAATTATACATTAAAGGAAGCAAGTGTCAGACCTGTGCCTTTCACTAGAGAAGCCATGGGACCTAGTTGAAAGAACATGTGTCTGGGGAGTCTGAGAACGTGGGTACAAATCCCAGCTTTGCCAGTTGGCTGCTTTGTGACCCCTGGCAAGTCATTTAACTACTTTGTGCCTCAATTTCCTCATTTGTAAAATCAAAATTCATTACCTGTTCTCCCTCCTACTTCAACTCTGAGCCAAGGGCCTGGGACCCAACAAGTTTCTTGTAGCTACAAAAAGTACTTATTATTGTTATCATTATTATCTTTGATCATGTAGCCTGTGAATGACCTACAAGGCCCTTGGGTAACCACCGAGTTGAACCTAGTAAGATGGATTTGACAATATTTTATGGCTGTAGAAGACCAAAGAGCATTTTATTTAATTAAATCATGTATTTTCACAGCACTTGTTAAGCACTTACTACGCACCAGGCACTGTAATAAGTGGGGTGGGGGTAGACAAAAGCTAATCAGGTTGTTGATGATGGTATCTGTTCTAAGTGTTGGGGAAGATACAAGGTGATTATATTGTCCCCCATGGGGCTCACAGTCTTCATCTCCATTTTCCAGATGAGGTCACTGAGGCCCAGAGAAGTGAAATGACTTGACCAAGGTCACACAGCAGACAAGGGGCAGAGGCAGGATTAGAACCCACGTCCTCTGATTCCCAAGCCCGGGCTCTTGCCACTGAGCCACGCTGAGATGCAGTATGATCTAGTGGATAGAGCACAGGACTGGGACTCAGAAGAAACTGGGTTCTGTTCCCGGCTTTGCCACTTGTCTGCTGTGTGACCATGGGAAAGTCACTTCATTGGGCCTCAGTTACCTCATCTGGAAAATGGGGACTAAGACTGTGAGCCCCATGTAGGGCAGGGACTGTGACCAATCTGATTACCTTGTCCCTACCTCAGTTCTTAGGACAGTACCCGAAACATAGTAAGTCCTTAGCAAATACCATAAAAAACAGTCCATGTCTCACATGAGGCTCACAGATTGCATCCCAGTTTTCTAATTCCTTATCTGCCACTTGTGTGACCTTAGGAAAGTCACTTAACTTCTCTGTGCCTCAGTTAACTCATCTTGTAGTCTCCCCAACTTGACTGTAAACTCTTTGAGGATAAAGGATCATATATCAGAGAAGCAGCATGGCTCAATGGAAAGATCACAGGCTTTGGAGTCAGAGGTCACGGGTTCAAATCTCAGCTCCACCAATTGTCAGCTGTGTGACTCTGGGCAAGTCACTTAACTTCTCTGGGCCTCAGTGAACTCGTTTGTAAAATGGGGATTAAGATGTGAGGCCCCCAGGGGACAACCTAATCACAACCTGATCACCTAGTAACCTCCCCAGCGCTTAGAACAGTGCTTTGCACATAGTAAGTGCTTAATAAATGCCATCATTATTATTATTATCTACCAAGTAAGCACAATGGTTTGCTCAACGTAAGAGCTCAATAATGAGTGAGTCAGATTCAGCTTACCTGCATCCTGACTTCCCCTTTCCACCTTGAACATCCAACCAGGATAAGTTCCTCTCTGACTCCCCTGTTGATAAACCCCATCACCAGCCATTATGCTGCCAGTTATCGGATAACTCAATAAATTGTGCACTGCCAATCGGAACAGTGCTGCACAGGTTCATAGATGAAATGGAGTTTGGAACCCTGGGCAGTAACATAGAGCTACAGACATTAGCTGATCTCCATAAATTGCTTTGAAGAGGAGACGTGCTAAGTATTGCATTAGCATTATAACCCCAGACATTTTGCAAATCTTCTCTGAACTGTAGGCAGGGAAACACACCAGCTGCAAATGGTTTTGTTTTAACTTGTCATTTTTCCTCTTTTGCAGTTCATTCCTTTTCTTTAAATTTGGCTCCTGCGCTTTACATCAAGATGCCTTTTTCCCCGCATTTACATTCCATCATAGACTACATTGAACTCGTTTAGTTTTGGTAGAGAGGGAAGGGAATCATTCTTTCATTCAATTCATTCAGTCATTTTATTCAGCACTTACTATGTGCAGAGCACTGTACTAAGAGCTTGGGAACTACAAGTCAGCAACATATAGAGATGGTCCCTAATAATAATGGCATTTATTAAGCACTTACTATGTGCAAAGCACTGTTCTAAGCACTGGGGAGATTACAAAGTGATCAGGTTGTCCCACAGAGGTGGGGGGGCTCCCAGTCTTAATCTCTATTTTACAGATGAGGTAACTGAGGCCCAGAGAAGTTAAGTGACTTGCCCAAAGTCACACAGCTGGAGCCAGGATTTGAGCCCATGAACCCAAGTGCTTAGTACAGTGCTTTGCTCACAGCACGCACTCAAAAAATGTGATTGAATGAATGCTAATGATGCTCTCATGACGGTCAGTCTGTGCTCCTTAGAGGCATTTTTTTTTTCCTTTTTTTAAATGGTATCTGTTAATTAGGTCAGATACAGTCCCTGTCCCATATGGGTCTCACAATCTAAGTAGTAAGGAGAACAGGTATAGAAGCCCCATTTTACACTTGAAGAAACTGAGGTTCAGCGAAGTTAAGTGACTTGCCCGTGGTCACACAGCTAGCATTTGGCAGAGGTAGGATTAGAACCCAGGTGCTCTGACTCCAAAGCCCATGCTCTTTCCACTAGGCCATGCTGCTTTCTCAATCAATCCCCAATTACCTGATCAGGTAACCCTACTTGCCAATTCTAGAACTTCCATGTATATCAATCATATAGATTACCCTTACTGATTCCAGTTATGTCATTTTTCCCTCATGTTCCCACTTTCGATTCCTATAAACTGTGTCTGCCTGTCTTCTCAGTAGATTGAAAGATCCTGCAGATCAGAGACCACATCTTCTACCTGCAACGTTGGCTTCAAGAACCTAGAATGAATTGTTTTGTAGTCAAGAGGAAAAATAAGCAATGTTTCTGATAACACTTACTGGCAAATATAGTCTGTTTACCAGCCCGATGGAGAGGGGAAATTAAGGGGTGTTAGATAATCCACAGCTAAACATGAGCATGGATGTCCAGGAATGACCACTATTCCTCTATGCCTCCATGGTTAAAACAGAATTATGGGCTGGATGGATGATAGACATTGCTTCTATTCTTATAATAATCATTTTCTTCTCAAAGATGAGAGGTTAATAGCCAGGCTCTTGAAGAAAGAAGAGAAAAATTAATATGAAATGAAAATACTCAAAAAGTTGGAGAAGAAGTGACCTTGCTGGAATAAATACTATACAAATTCCAGATGTTAGCCTGATCTTAACTAAGCAAGAATAGCATTTCTCAGAGTTCATATTTTACTTCAAAGGCACTGGCCTAAATCCAATTAAGTAACGGGTGCCTGTCTAGGTAAAAGCTGATAATTGTTTTTGTTAATCACACAACATCTGCAGCTCAAAAAGTCAGGGGGAGAAATAAAAACATGGAAAGAATGATACCTTGACAATTTGTTCACCCAAAAAAGAAGTTCTGGCTCAACAGAGATTCGATGTTAATAGCCTGTCTGTTACTTTGTCAGAAAGTTAGCTTCTCTGGGCTAAAACTGTCACCAGCACTTTTGCTAAATTCATGAAGACGGAAATCTGGATGTCTTTCCCTTTCTTCTTGACTCTTAGGTGTGCAACTGTGATTGCTTACCTGGAAATTTATCACTGTACATCAGATTGATGAATTTGCAGGAATATTAGGGATCTGCACTGGCTTCTAATAAGATTATTTTGTGTGACCTCGGGCAAGTCACTTTATCTTCTCTGTGCCTCAGTTACCTCACCTGTAAAATGGGAATTAAAACTGTCAGCTCCCCGTGGGACAACCTGATCACCTTGTAACCTCCACAGCGCTTAGAACAGTGCTTTGCATATAATAAGCACTTAACAAATACCATTATTATTATTTAGAAATTCTTCTTTAGCAGGGATTTCCTCCCCTTCGAATTTTGTTCAAGCATGTGAAATGCCTAGCAGAATCTGGATGGAACTTTGGACAAAATCAGTTGATAGCATTTGTTGAGCATTTACTGTAGGCAGAGCACTGTACTATTTTCTAGAGAGAGTACAATGCAATAGAGTTGGAAGACACATTCCTCACACACAATTACCTTACAGTCTGGCGGGGGAGGTGGGGAAGCAGACATACGCAATAAATTATGAGTATGTGGTGTGAATAGTAAATAGTAAATGGTATAGATCCAAGTGTGCAGGCAGTGCAGAAGGGAGGGGGAGCAAGGGAAATGAGGGATTCATAGGGGAAAGCCTCTTTAAGGAGATGTGATTTTTCATTCTTATATTTTCCACCTGGAAATGATTACTTGAGTTGAGAAATCTGAATCAATTAATAGCACTGACCGTATCATTCAGGGCAGGCAACACCGCCAACTTTTTTTCCTTAAGAGGCTGACAATCCCTAAATCAACAAGATTAGTTTGCAAATATTCTTCAGCCCTTACTTCCTTTCTATAGTCTCTTGAGTTCTGAGGCCCAATTCCTTTTCATCCATCCTTTGTCTCAGAACAAAGACTTCAAGAGGATCATGACCAGGGGGAGAGATTTTTAAAAAAATGTTACCAATAGTAAAGGCAACAAGGAAAAATCTTTATAAACTCAGGGCGCAGTAGACTGTAAGCCCCTTGAAGAAATGGATCATATCCACCAATTCTATTGTTTTCTCTCCCAAGTGCATAATAGTTCCGTGTTCCAGAGTAAGCCCTCAGTAAATACCACTGATTGGTCACAAATTGGTCTTTCTAGTTACACACTCTGAATCTCACATTAATAAATAAATCTCACCATCTGTAGAGTCATTTTCAAACTCCACAAGACAGCACTCTGTCTCTCTAGCTCTGCCTTTCTGTTTCTAACACATCCTATGCAAAAGCAGGTTTCTAAAGATTAATTTTACAATGGGTCAGTGATCTCCACTGCTTTGATGAATCCTCATTCTAGTTTTACCTACCCTCTCCCCTCAGATCCCGCCTTCTTTCTCCCTCCCCAATCCTATTCTTTTCCTTCAGTCCCTCCTCTCTACAAAGATCATCACTATTCTCTTCCAGGCCAATAGACCTTCCCATTTACCCTTTTAAAATTTGACATTGGAGGCTTTTTCTCCAGCTTACTCTCCCTCTGAAAGGTATTCTGAGTTTCTACATGAGGAAATTATTATAGAAAAGTAAATTTGCTTCTGCTGGTTGCTTTGGGGCTTTCCCCCCTCCCCATCAACCCCTTTTATATTTGGGATTAGACTGTCCGATCAGCAGGAGGTCTATGAATTTCATGTTTCTGGCAGACACAGCCCTCCTAAGGAGTGCCAGATGACAGAATCAGGATTGCAGCCTCTATAGGGCATCAGGATGGAAGCAGTTTTGCATCATTTTCCCAGGCCTTTGGAAGCTACTAGCAGGGACTTTTCCCCTATTAGAGTACAGTTCTGGTGGCATTTGGTTGATTTTTTTTTTCAATAATGATTTTTATTAATAAGGGCTGAGTGCTAGGATAGATGCAAGATGATCAGAGCAGCATGGCTCGGTGGAAAGAGCCCAGGCTTTGGAGTTAGAGGTCATGGGTTCAAGTCCCAGCTCTGCCAACTGTCAGCTGTGTGACTTTGGGCAAGTCACTTAATTTCTCTAGGCCTCAGTTACCTGATCTGTAAAATGGGGATTAAGACTGTGAGCCCCTCGTGGGACAATCTGTTCACTTTGTAACCTCCCCACTGCTTAGAACAGTGCTTCGTACATAGTTAGTGCTTAATAAATGCCATCATTACTATTTTTACGATGATCAGATCATTCACAGACCCTGGCTCACAAGGCTCACCATTTAAAAGTGAGGCAGAAAAAATTTTCTCTCTAGTTTACAGAAGAGGAAAATGAAGCATAGAGAAGTTATGTGGCTTGCCTAAAGTCACAACAGGCAAGAGTGTATATAATTCCATCATATTGTTATCTCCCAAGCGCTTAGTACAGTGCTCTTCACATAGCAAAGGCTTGAAAAATTTCACTGATTGAAGTGGTGGACAAGGACTAAAACTCGGGTGTCCTGACTCCTTGTCTTGTCTCATGCCACTGAGTCATCTCCGATCCATAGCAACACCGTGGATGCATCTCTCCCTGAATGCCCCACCTCCATCTGCAATCATTCTGGTAGTGGATCCATAGAGTTTTCTTGGTCAAAATACAGAAGTGTTTTACCATTACCTTCTTCCACACAGAAAACTAGAGTCTCTGCTCTCGACTCTCTCCCACGCTGCTGCTGCCCAGCATAGGTGAGTTTGTGGTAGATTGCCTTCCGCTCGTTAGGCACTGCCCTAGTTAAGAATGGCATGGATATGCCTCTACTTGACAATCTCTCCCATAGTTGAGACAGGTAGAGTATTGGGAAACTCTCCAGGTGCGACCCCGAGAGGGAGTCAGGATTAGAATCCAAGTCCCCCGGACTTGGGAGGAGGAAAAGGAAAGGCAGAAGAATCTGGCATTTGCACCGATATCAGCATCAGTTTCAGAAGTATTGACTACGTATTTGGGGAACACAGCAAGAAGAGAAAAGGCTTGAGGAGCTTGCAGTTTCATAGAAACAGTAGAAAAGATATTCTTTTTGGTCTTTAGTCTTCAATATTACATATATCCTTCCCTCAGGTTTGAATTCAAGTTGTTTACTCTTAGCAGACTTGAATTTTCTGCAGAAAACACAGAGCCCATAATTAATTTACATTGCTGTTGGTTCCTATTTCAATCACCAATTAGGACTTCTCCAGAAGGAAACGTTATTTCCATTCTGAAGGAAAATACATATATATACATATATATATATATATATATACACACACACATATATATAACACTAATATATATATTTCCCACTAATATTTCACCTGCTCTGTTGCCCTGTCTGTTTGTACTTCCAAGAGATGCCTCTGAGCAAATACAAAATTATTAATAAATAGGACATAAGAGAAAACAATCAAAACCCTACTGAGATGGCATCAAAAAAAGCAATCAAAGCCATTTGCCTATTCTCTAAAATATTAGACATTCATTAAAAAGCTTTGCACAGTATAACGGTGAAGCAATAAGATCACTTACATGCAAAATTGAATTGCTTCATGAGCTTCCATTTATAATCTGTGCACTTATATATTAAAATCCCAAGATTGAACTCACCTGCTCCTGATCTTTGGATGAGAATGAACAGGAAATACAAATTCTGATTCTCACCCAGAGAAAAATGGAAGGAAATATAGCTCCTTGATAGATCATCTTTGTTGCCTCTAGACAAACTCACTGTGGGCAGGGAATGTGTCTGTTATATTGTCGTGTTGTACTCTCCCAAATGCTTAATACAGTGCTCTGCGCACAACGTGTTCAATACGATCGATAGGTTGATTGCACTAAACTGCTCTTTGTAACCAATACAACTCTTTTTGTACTGTATTCTGTTAAGTACATAGTACAGTGCTGTGCAAATTTTAAGTTCTCAATAAATACCATTAATTGATTACAGAGCACCAAGTGTTTGGGAAAGTTGGTAGACATTCTCTACCCCCAAGGATTGCTGTTTGCTACACTGTTGCATGTGCATGTTTGGTGCTGCTTTCCTTTCTCTCAGTCAGTCTTACAACTTCCCTGGAGTTTCTGCTCATAGACAGTTACCCCATTTCTGATTGATCTTGATGATGGCCCTGGAGACTGGAAGACATTTGTTTCAAGACAGAGAACCAAACAGTTTCTTCATTTCATGATGCATGCTCTGTGAGAAAGCAGGGATTGTGTCTACCAATTCTACTCTATTGTACTCTCCCGAGCACCTAGAACAGTGCTCTGTACAAAATGCTCATTAAATATCATTGATTGGTGCCACATTAATATGCCACTCCCCAGAAGCAAATGATTTCAAAAGTCTAATATCTAGAATGTAAGCTTCTCCTCTAGAATGTATTCTCCCTGTAGTCGAGGAACATGGAACAGCATGGCTTAATGGATAGAGCACAGGCCTGTGAGTCAGAAGAGCCATTTTCCTTCTTTGTGACCTTGGGCAAGTCACTTCACTGGTCCTCAGTTACCTCATCTGTAAAATGGGGATTAAGACTGTGAGCCCCATGTGGGACAGGGACTTTGTCCAACCTGATTTGCTTGTATTTACCCCAGCACTTAGTACAGTGCCTGGCACATACTAAGTGCTTAAAAATACTGCAACTATTATTATTATTAGTAGTAGTAGTACAGTCTTTATACTGTAAGCACTCAGCAAATATCATTGATTAATTTACTGTATACACTGAAGACTTGAGCTCTAAAGGAACTTCAGAACAGCTGGTAACATGGGCCCAGTCATGAGTTGCTTCCAGTCTAAGCTATTTAGATTTCTTCTGATGGTATTTCTTAAGCACTTACCTATGTACCAGGCACTGTACTAAGTGCTGGAGTACATACAAGCTAGTAAGGTTTAACACAGTCCCTGTCCCAAATGGGGTTCTCAGTCTTCATCTCCATTTTACAGATGAGGGAACTGAGGCCCAGAAAAGTGAAGTGACTTGTCCAGGGTCACACAAGAGACAAGTGGTGGAGTGCTTAGTAATAATAATAGTAATGACATTTATTAAGCGCTTACTATGTGTTTTAAGTACTGGGGAGGTTACAAGGTGATCAGGTTGTCCCACGGGGGGCTCACAGTCTTAATCCCCATTTTACAGATGAGGTAACAGGCACAGAGAAGTTCAGTGACTTGCCCAAAGTCACACAGCTGGCAATTGGCAGAGCTGGGATTTGAACCCACGACCTCTGACTCCAAAGCCCGTGCTCTTTCCACTGAGCCACGCTGCTTCTCTGTGCTCTGCACATAGTAAGCGCTCAATAAATATGATTGAATGAAAAGTGGTGGAGCCAGTTTTAGAATCTAGACTGTGAGCCCATTGCTGGGTAAGGACCGTCTCTATATGTTGCCAACTTGTATTTCCCAAGTGCTTAGTACAGTGCTCTGCATGCAGTAAGCACTCAATAAATATGATTGAATGTTTGTTTGTTTGTTAGTATGTTTGGTTTTGTTCTCTGTCTCCCCCTTTTAGACTGTGAGCCCAATGTTGGGTAGGGAGTGTCTCTATATGTTGCCAATTTGTACTTCCCAAGCGCTTAGTACAGTGCTCTGCACATAGTAAGCGCTCAATAAATACGATTGATGATGATGATGAATGAATGAATCTAGGGCCTTCTAAATTCCAGGCCCATATCTAGACAATGGAAAATGTCCCTGCATTGCCTGACCAACTCCTCCATAGACATTCCATCAATTATGTAAAGCCAGGAAAGGAGTGATAACCTCCTGCTCTCATCTCAGTGCGTGCTGTTCTGTTCTTTTCTGTTCTGGGCAAGGCAACTCACCCTTTGTTTCTTCAGGCCCTTGCTAGTCATGTGTTTCCAGAGCTTGAATTTAAAAACAATAAGTAATTGACCTCTGAAGAGAGGGTGCAGCTAGATTCAGGGGCAGAGGCATCACCAGTTTGTTCCAGGTTTTGTGAAAAGAATGTGGTAACAATGGCACTCTAACTTGGCGCAGTCTGAGAAAGAGAAACAATGACAGCAGAAAAAAAAAAAACCACTGAGAACTTTCTATAGAATTGTTTCTGCTTTCTCTTGGACCTTTTCTTATCACTAGAGGAGTAGCATTGCCTAGTGGAAAGAGCACAGGCCTAGGAATTAGAGGACCGGGATTCTAATCCCAATTGTACATGCCTACTAAGTGACTTTGGGCAAGTGACAACTTCCCTCTGCTTCTATTTCCTCATCGGCCAACTGGGAATTCAGTACCTGTCCCCTCCTCCCACTTAGATATAAACCCTGTTCCACATGGGGCTTTTGTCCAACCTGATTATCTCATATCTAGCACAGTTCTTGATTCACAATTATCATTATTACTACTACTTTAGAGTAAGTTAACCCAATCCCTGACTTCCAGGAGCAGTTTACTGAGTAGGTGAGTTCATAACATTCTTAGCTGGGTATTCCTGGGTCCAGAATTCCTATCTGTCCCAGATTTGAGAGGTACCCCTGAGACGTGACCCATCAGGCCCTTGAAAAGATTGTGCCAGACCAGATCAAACAATCAAAGATGCTTATTTTGCTCCAGAAGCCATAAAAATTGGTGTCATCTTTGGATTCACCCTGTCTTTCTATTTTCACCTTTAACTGCTAACTGGGTTCTAATCCCAGCTCTGCCACATTTCTGTTTTGTGACCTTAGGCAAGTCACCTCACTTCTCTGGGCCTCAGTTACCTCATCTGTAAGATGGGGGTTAAGAGTGAGAATCCCAAGTGGGACAGGAAGGGTGTCCAACATGTTCAACTTGTATCTAGCCCAGTGCTAAGTACATAGTAAATGCTAAATAAGTGCCATTATTATTATTATTATTCCCACTGGGTGACTCAATCCATAAAGAACACATTCTCAGTCTCTTCACTCATCTTCCAGCCTCAGCCTTTCCCCACTTCAATCTATACTCCATGGTGCTGTCCAGATTATCTTTAATCAACCACATATGAGTGTTTACTGTGTGCAAAGGATTCTATAAAGTAGTGGGGAGAGTACATTAGAGTAGACATGATCCCTGCCTTCAAGGAGATTACAATCTAGTAAAGGCTGCCTGCTCCTCAAACATCAAAATAAGAAACAGTGTGGCTTAATGGAAAAAGCACAGGCCTATAAATGTTTATCCTGGGCTGGAATCCAATACCATGCAGTCACAATATTCTGCTTGATGATTCCCCCAAGGGATGTACTGGACCTCTGGATTCGATTTTACATTTCCTTACCTATTTTTGCTTAATTAGTCAGCATGCTGCCTAGGTTACAGAATTATGTGGCAATAGCTAGCTCTGTATTGTTAATATACATGTCTGGGTATGTGCACTGCTTCTCTTATGGAACCTGATACATTAGCTGAGTTTTCTTTAGATTTAGCAACAGTCCATAGTGTCTGGCTGGTTCGACAAAGCTCTTCACAATCCTGTGCATGTCTGCTTGAGATTACATCTCTAGAGTAGCCTCCTGTGTGCAGCAGTTCTTTTTTTTATATTTGTTAAGTGCTTACTATGTGCAAAGCACTGTTCTAAGTGCTGGGGAGGTTACAAGGTGATCAGGTTGTCTCACGGGGGGGGGGGGCACACTGTTTTAATCCCTATTTTACAGATGAGGTAACTGAGGCACAGAGAAGTTAAGTGACTTGCCCAGAGTCACACAGCTGACAAGCAACAGAGCCAGGATTTGAACCCATGACCTCTAACTCCAAAGCCTGGGCTCTTTCCACTGAGCCATGTTGCTTCTCTGCTTCTTGAATAAGTTGCTCTAAAATTTTGGATGCTACATGAGTCTGTTGAGTTGGAAGAGTTTCCCTGAAAAGCAGAAACATATTTTAACACCCACATCTTGTAGCATTTTCTGACATGCCTAGCAGAATAAATCCAATGGGGCTGGGTTCCAAGGTCAGCTGGGCACCCATTAGCTCAAAAGTCAAACACTACCTCATGACTTTCGAGCTAGCAAAGTGGAACTCACAAACAGGGGTGGGGCACTGCCCCTGCAAAGGGAAATGCTAGACATCTCAGGCCAGGAATACAGAAGACGTCCCTCACCTCCATGCCAACCAAATAAGGTGTGGATGGGGAAGTATAGAGATTAGACTAACAGAAACCAGAAGCCTGAATGGCCAGGAGGACAGGTGAAAAATAACCTGCTGCCTCCGATGTTCTTTCCATCCCAGCTCTGCCAATTGTCAGCTGTGACACTTTGGGCAAGTCACTTCACTTCTCTGTGCCTCAGTTACCTCATCTGTAAAGTGGGGATGAAGACTGTGAGCCCCCCGTGGGACAACCTGATCACATTGTAACCTCTCCAGCGCTTAGAACAGTGCTTTGTATATAGTAAGTGCTTAATAAATGCCATTATTGTTATTATTATTATTATTTGCAGGGGAGCGACACTTGAAGCCATCATCTGCGTGTTACCCAGAGTACCCAGAGTATGGGACGCCCACTCTGTCTGTGCCAAGTGAGGAGCCATGGGCAGGTGAGTGTCCCACTGAATGCTCGTGGGGCAGAAAGCTAGGGCACTTCACCACACCTAAGCGGATTCCTCCCGAGAGGGAAGCATTCATGCGCGGGAGCCAGGTGCATTGCCACATGTGAGTAACCTAAGAGTCTTCCTCCTGAAAGGGAAGTTCAATTTTTCACGGGGAATATATTTGACGTAGCTCAGCCTGACACCAGTCTCTTACTCTCACAGTGTCGATCCTCGAACCTGTCTCCAAACTATGGATGGTAGGTCAGACCTTGCTTTACCCTGTTAATGTTGGGGTATTAGGGGATCCCAGGCTTTGACACAGAGGAAAAAATAAAGAGAAAGAAACAGAGAAATCAATCGTATTTATTGAGCATTTATGGTGTGCAGAGTGCTTGGGGGAGTACAGTGTAACAATATAAAACATATTCCCTGCCCACCACGAGCTTATAGTCTAGAGGGGGCCACAGACATTAATATAAATGAATTATGGATAATGAGCAGAAGTTCTGTGGGGCTGGGGTGGAAGTGTGGTGAATACAGGGAGCAAGTTAGGGTGATGCAGAAGGGAGTGGGAGAAAAGGAAATGAGGGCTTTGCCAGGGAAGGACTCTAGGGTGAGATATGCCTTCAATAATGTTTTGAAGGTGGGGAGAGTAATTGTCTGTTGGATATGAAGAGGGAGGGCATTCCAGGCTAGCAACTGAAACAATGTGTCCTATTTCAGGTTAGATTTAATATTAAACTAAACTTTCTTCATTCCCCCCAGCCCCACAAACAACTTTAATTTAGATTGAGGTTCAGGGACCCAACCATTTTTCAAAGCTAAAACCACTGGATTCACATGCCCTGTAACCCTGATCAAAACCTGTGAGGTAGGTGGCTACACTGAATGTTCTCTAGAGAGGTTAAAGTGACTTATTGCCAACTTAATATTTCATCTTTGACACGCTTTTCAGTGGGGATGATACTAGCCAGTAGCTCAACTCTGTGGGTCAAATGTACAACAATAAAATTACAATAGTAAAAATGACAAAATATCAGAACATGAAATAATGTTTTAAATCAGCAAGTGTCCCTAATTCACAGCTTCAGCTAAAGACAGAAATACCCTAAGATATTTTTATTACACTATTTGATAGACAGCATAAGAATACTGAGCTCCTCTCCAAAGAAATGAGGGCTGGTATTGTAAGGACAAAAGATAAATAACTACTAGACCTTAATAGTCAAGGAGCAGCTCCACTTGATAAAGCAATAATCATGGTTGGGGGGGGGGGGGGGGAAATCAAACTTTGTGTCTCCACTCACCTTGGCAATAGAGTATTAAAATGGACTATAGAAATCACCCAAGCGTTTTCAGTGGTGACTGTGGCAATCTGGCATCAGGTCTAGAAAGACCAGATTGGCACACAGAAAGACCACATTTCTATTCCCCGCTCCACCACTTGTCTCCTGTGTGGCCTTAGGCAAGTCACTCAACTCTCTCTGTGCCTCAGTTATCTCATCTGTAAAATGAGGATTAAGACTATGAGCCCCATGGGGGACAGAGACTGTTTCCAACCCAATTTGCTTATATCCATGCCAGTACCATAATTATTATCATCACTCTTGTTTATTGAGTGCTTACTGTGCACAAAGCACTGTACTTAGTGCTTGGGAGAGTAAACTATAACAATATAACAGAGTTGATAGATTTGTTCCCTGTCCAAAAGGAGTTTACAGTCTAGAGGGTACACAGTGAGGCACATAAAAGACATAGTATGATAAGCACTTAGTATGTTACTCTGCACAGAGTAAAAGCTCTCCCCCGTTTAGACTGTGAGCCCACTGTTGGGTAGGGACTGTCTCTATATGTTGCCAATTTGTACTTCCCAAGCGCTTAGTACAGTGCTCTGCACATAGTAAGCGCTCAATACGATTGATGATGATGATAATAAGTATGATAGAGAAGCATAGTATTATAGAGAAGCAGCGTGGCTCAGTGGAAAGAACACGGGCTTTGGAGTCAGAGGTCATGGATTCAAATCCTGGCTCCACCAATTGTCAGCTGTGTGATTTTGGGCAAGTCACTTAACTTCTCTGTGCCTCAGTTTGCTCATCTGTAAAATGGGGATTAAGACTGAGCACCCTGTTACATGGTTACCTGATCACCTTGTAACCTCCGCAGCGCTTAGAACAGTGCTTTGCACATAGTAAGTACTTAACAAATGCCATAATAATAATAATAGATAATAATGAAAATAATAATAAGGCTTAACAAGTGGGAGGGAGTACAGTTCTGTCTGCTGCTATGGTAGTCTGAGACCCTCTGTTCTGTGCCTTTAAAGCCTTACTGAAAGCACATGTCCAAGAGACCTTCCCTAAGCCCTCCTTTTCTTTCCTTCCACTCCCTTTAGTGTGGCCCTGCCTTGCTCTCTTTATTCATCTCCCTTCCAAGCCCCACAGCACCTAAGTATCTGTAATTTACCTGTTCATATAAATACCTGTCTCCCCCTCTAGAATGTAAGCCTGTTGTGGGCAGAGAATTTGTCTGTCATATTGTACTCTCCCAAGCACTTAGTATGTTACTCTGCACACAGTAAAAGCTCAATAAATTTGACTTAAGACTATACCAATTCACCTCAACATCTTCAAAATGCCAGTCTCTTGGCCTTGGGGGACTGAATGGAAGACTGTGGATGGAGCTATCAATGGTATTCGTTGAGCACTTACTGTGTGCACAGCACTGTACTAAGAGCTTGGGAGAGCAGCAGTGCTGCCTAATAGAAAGAGCACAGGCCTGCGAGTGAAAAGGATGTGGTTTCTAATCCCAGGTCTGCCACTTGTCTCCTACGTAACCTTGGACAAGTCACTTCACTGTGCCTCAGTTATCTCATCTGTAAAATAGGAATTAAGACTATGAGTCCCATATGGGACATGGACTGTGTCCAACCTGATTAGCATGTATCTAGCCAAGCAGTGCCAGGAAGCTAGTAAGCACATAAATACCATGAATAAAATAATATATGATAAGAGCTGGCAGACACGTCCCTGTCCATGATGAATTTAGTGTCTAGGATATGCATTTAAATCTGTACCCTTTGGTATTCACCCCACCATCAGTCTCACACCACTTACTTACGTATCCGTAATTTATTCTTGTTAATGTCCGTCTCCCCAACTAGGGAATTTTCTACCAACTCTGCTGTATTGTACTCTCCCAAACACTCTCACGTACAGTGCTCTGCACACAGGAAGTACCACTGATGGATTAGGAAGTGCAGCTGACAGTTTAGAGGAGGAACTTACCATAAACTTTCTCCACTACCATCAAAACAACTCAGGGTCACATCCTGCCAGAAGTAGAACATCTCTCTCCCTCTTAACCATAGGTATCTGAGAAGGAAAGGCACTTCGCTATAGTTTCTTGGACAGATTGGGCAAGAGATGCTGTCTCAAACACCTCTCATAGTTGCAATCTCACCTTTGATCCAAAAGACAACTCTACTGCTAGTCTTTATTAAGTTATCTTGAATGAATCATTGCATGCATCAGTGTTTTTGCAATGCATAAATCGAGAACAGAAAACAGAAGAGTCTATGTTTTCTGTTTATCCCACAAGGTTCTGACTCAGAACATGCTTACAATGATCTTTTATATCATTTTCTCAAACCCCTTTCCCCCCCCCACCCAACGCTTCCATTATCCCTGCCATCTTCAAGTTCCTGAATTGCTCTGCAAATGAATTGTAGAATGGCTTTAGCTTTGGGTGCTAGTGCACTTTAATAAATTCAATCGTATTTACTGAGCGCTGTGTGCAGAGCACTGTACTAAGTACTTGGGAGAGTACAATATAACACCAAACAGAAATTTTCTCTGCCCACAATGAGCTTACAGTCTACAATGGACTCAGACATTAGAAACAGCGTGGCCTGCTGGAGAGAGCTCAGACCCGGGAGTCAGAAAGACCTGGGTTCTAATTCTGCCTCTGCCACTTGTCTGTTGTGGGGTCTTGGGCAAGTCGCTTAACTTCTCTGTGCTTCAGTTACCTCATCTGTAAAGTGAGGATTTAAGACTGAGTCCCATGTGGGACATGCACTATATCCAACCTGAATAGCTTGTACCTACCCCACAACTTAGTACAATGCCTGGCACATAAGTGTTTAATAAATGTTTTATGCTGTCGAGTCGTCTCCAATCCATAGCAACACCATGGACACATTTCTCCCAGAATGCTCCTCCTCCACCTGTCATCGTTCTAGTAATGTATCCATAGAGTTTTCTTGGTAAATATAGCAGTGGTTTGCCATTGTCTCCTTCCTCAACTCTCTCCCAAACCACTGCTGCCCAGCAAAGGGGAGTCTTGACTTGTAGCAGACTATCTTCCACATGCTAGCCACTGGCCAAGTTAGGAATGGAATGGTTATGCCTCTACGTGACTCTCCCTCCTGTAGTCGAGACTGGTAGAGTACTGGAAACTCTCCAGGTGTGACCCTGAGTGGGTAGTTTAATATCATTTTTTAAAAAGAGAAAAGAAACAGAACAGTATCATCTGAATCAATGGCTGACCCTGGGTCCTTAACTCAATTTTTTTCCCCATTTCTATATTTGTAAGCTAATAGATCCTTCTGACCCCTGGGTGTGGGTAATATCCACCTTGCAGTGTTTGTAAAGGGATGCTGTAACCACAATGAACTATTACAGTGCTGTGATTGTTGTTTAATATTTATAGCACACATAATACGCTAGCTATTGGATTTCTAGGTGCTGATCCCTCTGCTGGGAAATCCTTTCAAAACATCAGCAGACTTGTTCTAACTCGGAATCAAACTTGAGATTTGAGATTTCATCAGAGGCCTTCAGGCAAGATGGATAATGAAGTCCCAAGAAATCTTAGTTATCCACCCAAATGGGGGCTAGCTAGGGCCCAACTTGGTCCCACTTGAAAGACCTTTATATTTTACCATCCTCCAGGGAGGGAAAGGCTTAGATGAGAGGAATGAATAAAAAGGCTTTCTCCAGCAAGACAGGACTTCAGGAATGAATGAAAAATATCTGCATTTGGCCTCAGGTCTGGAGAAAGATTTGGTTGCTTCAAAAGTATCACAAGGGCTCCCAATCATAATAATTAATAATAATAATTCTGGTAATCGTTAAGCACTAGGTGCCAAGCCCTATTCTTCTAAGTGGTGAGGTAGATTCAAGTTGATCAGGTTTGAAACATTCTATGCCCCCTGTAAGGCTCATAGTTTAAGTAGGAGAGAGTAAGGCCAGGTTTTGCCCAGGACTGGTGAATTAAATTTGGCTTCTTCAGTTATCCCTCTTCCCCAAACCGAGCCTATGATTTCTTGCCTCTGGGGATCCTGCCCTGTGTTTGCCAACAATAGACACACCCTGAACATTGGGAGCCAAGATGACCTATTTCATCTGCTCCTGTATGTACTCACAAAACAGGAATTCTTTCCTCAGGCTCTCTGGGGGGCAATAGGAACTATTAGCTTACAAATATAGAAATGGGAAACAACACTGAGTGAAGCACTTTCTTAAAAACTTTCTTGAAAATAGAAATAAACAATAATAATAGTAGAGATGTTGAACACAGTCTCTGCCCCAGGTGGGTCTTATAGTATTAATCCCCATTTTACAGATGAGGTAACTGAGGCACAGAGAAGTTAAGTGACTTGCCCCAGGCCACACAGCAGACAAGTGGCAGAGCCGGGATTAGAGTCTATGACCTTGACTCTTAAATGAATCTTGCTCCTAACATCACTAAACTTCCCCTAAATTCATTTCTGTAATCCCTACTGACTAGCACGCCAGAATTTAAATCAGGCATTCCTCAAAACTAATGTATATTTTCTGCCTTCACATCCTCCCTTGATGAGGAATTTCATATTTGAACTATCCCCTGAGTAAAAGCATGGCCTCCCTTTGTTGGACTTGAATCTACCCCCTGCAGGGTAATTTCTGTTTAGAGCAAAGCAAGTTCAAAGTAAAGCACAACTGAGAAAGAGTTTCCTTGATATTGACAGCATTTCACCTGAGGACTAGGTGATAAGTCAAAAGAACACAGCCCTACCTGAAAAGGGACATAGTATGCAATTCTTCAGGCACTTAGTCGATGGGAGGGGGAGAAAAAAAAAAAAAGACCAAACTGATAGTATATACTTGTCCTGCAAAACCTCAAATTGCTCAGGTTGGAAACATATGGTAAAGTGCAAGATAAGAGTGTGGGAGATACCATAGATAAATGTCATTCAGAGCTACTGGAGCTGAGTGTAGAGGAAAATTAACTGGACTGGCTGCTGCAGGGATGAGTCAGAACTTGTAAATGCTTGTTATCAGGATACAGGCAATCCACACTTATAAGCTTATATGCCTTTAAGGTCAATCTACCTACAGCGGTACTGCTAATAAGAAATCTTCCGAAACCCCTACAGGCCTACCCAACTTCGCATTACATTCTTGAAAAGCATGTTCAGTTGAATCTGGTTGAATCGGAACAGAACCTGCTTTCTTACTTATAATTTTTTTGTTGTTTTTTTAAATAGAGCTTTCTTGCTGTATATTATCTCTAAGTGGAAATCTGGGAAACTGAGCTCTGGGTGAACAGTTTTGTTTACAACTCTGCCCAGTTGAGCATGAATTGAAGTTATCAGTTACTCTCCTCTCACACCTACCTAGAGAATCTGTGGTGTGCTGAGCATTGTTTCAAATAGCCACCATGGGTTATGAGGGTACACACACTCCGCTCCTTTAATTTATAAACAGATCTTTCATAGGTTCTGGAGAGAAAATTCAAACATGCTATGGTCCAAAATATCTAATGAAGACAAATTAGCCCCTTCCTCAATGAATGTACCTTGCTCACAATATGGACATGCCTTTTTTTTAATGACAGTCCAATCTCACAACACATTGAGAGAGACTTCAGTGTAGAGGAGTACAATTACAATACATACTCACAAGAGATCAACAAATATCAGCTTGGCTCCTCAAACGAACAAAAATACAGGTCAGCTACTCCCTTTGTATTTGCTTTACCTGTTTGCTTGTTTATCTCGGAGCAATTCCTCTCCTCCTCCCACCATCCCCTTATTTGCAAACGGGATTACTTGCTCATCAATTTTAATTTTGTATTCAATGCTAGTGAGAATAGAGAAGCTGTGGATCTTGGGGATTACAGAACTCTGAGATTAAAAAATTAGCAATTATGTCTAATTGATCTAGTCTATTGGTCCATCTTGAATGTTGTCACTGCTTAAGAAGATCATAACCAACTGGAATGGCTTTACTGCAGAGTCAGATGCTAAAGTTAGGGAAAGGAACACAAGCCTATCTTCTGCCTCTATTTTAGCTTTCCCAGAATACCTTAAAGTTAGTGCTAAATGGAAATTAACAGCCATGGGCCATATCTGTTGGATTTGGGTTTTTGGCATGGATTCCAGCAAATAGGAAGAGCATATATTTTCACACATTCTCCAATTAATGTTATTCAAAATCTGTGGCTGGGGGGGAATGTGAAACAAAAGTGTTCCTACTGTCAAGGTATAACAAGTATACCCTTGGAATTGACTCTACACATGAAATAATAAAATAACACAATGTGATTCTTTATTGAAAGGCAGATGGATGATCTTTCTGAAAATTATTCATCTGTGTGAGCATGCCCTTTTAAAGGAAGCTTTGGCCCCAATTACACCTTTTCATGTTTACCAAATGACAACAAATTGATAAAATTCTCCTCAGCTGGATTTTTGGATTACTTGATCTGTTGGGTTTAGGATTTGAAAGAGTTCTGATTTTTTTTCATTTTCTGTGAATGTGTTTGTAAGGCTGGAAGGTTGAGATAAATTTCAACTTCATAAGGAAAAAAAAAAGACAACAGATTTTGATTCTTCTAAGCCTCCTCGAAACCAGCCTAGAGTTCCAGGAAAAACAATGATCTTACTGAAGTGGTCAACTAATCAAGAATTTATACTCTAATAAAACGGCAGGGAGGTCTAGGAGTACACAGACTGGAAGACCTAACAAATGTGAAGCCACCTGATCTTTTTGCTCTGAAAAACCTATAGATTTAAAAGTTGACCGGGGAGCCGCCTTCTCTTTTAAACAGCACTTGGGTCACAGTTCCTGCCTTTAATATGTAGGGTAGATAGTCAAACAAAGTTCCTTGAGGACAGGAATCATACTAACTCTACTGTACTCTCCCAAGTATGCAGTATAGTGCTCTGCACACAGTAAGTGCTCAATAAAATACCACTGAAGATGATGATAAGTGCATTTATTTTGAACCCACATCTGGCTGGGATGAATTTGAAGCTAGGTTCCAAGGTCCAGATAATGGTATCTCTGCTCAGACCAGAGAAATATTTTTGGAATATTTGGCACTAGTCTCACAGTAAGCCCTGATATAAGCCTCCTGCCTGACAATATTTCAATCATTTCCAGGTGCTATCCCTGTCCTCTCACTCTCCTATCAAGCAGGAGGGTCCAAGGTAGTTCCTGGGATCAAGATCGCTATTATAATGATGTAAGGAGTCCAACTTCCAAGCCAAACAGGGGACCCACATAAAGACAACTTCTCTTGGGGAAAACAAACCAACCCTTGCTATATTAGCTCTAACTAGATAGAAAATCCTCAAGGAAAATACCATAACTATCAATCATTATGGGGCATAGGATAGGCCAGGGCCTTAGTGCCCTCCATTTAACCTAGCCCAGTGGAGTTAACTATGCTAATTGTCATGTGACCATCCTGGATAGAGTAAAATCAGTAGTAAAATCAGCTTGCATTGTGGAAGGTTGACATGGTTTTCCAATGGTTTTCCATATGCAATGTTCATTTTCGAAAACCTCACTCCAAGGCCCAGAAAGCAATTTCTTCCATAGACAACACTGTCCTTCACTGGTTCCTGGAAAAGCAATATAAACAAATCTCACTGTCTACAGTATATTCAGCCATCTGATTAGGTCCTACTGAGCTGCCCTACTATAAAAACAGAAATCAGAATGAAATGATTTAGCTTCTGTTTTCTTCCAGACATATTTTATGGATCCGTCTAAGTAAAATCTGGCTAATCTAATACCCTGTACCCACAGAGAGAAAACACACAGGCACCAAGGACATGTGCAAATATGCAGGCTTCAGAATCATTTCTGGGCTGGTTAAGTCAGTGGGTTTCTGCTTGTTTTATAAAGGGTCTTTTAAATGAAGAATTGGTGTTCTAAATTGTTCCAGTTCTTTAAACCGGGGAAAAAGATGGCTATCAGACTCAACAGAAAATATTCTGTGAAGCAGGGTTCTCTTTAAAATGACAGGAGCTAGTTTGGACCCTAGTGAAAGCTATCCCAGCCCAGCATTTGATTGGGATGAACCCTGGGACAACGAGGACTGAAATTATGAGGTTAAATTTTAAAGGCGCTCTTCCCTCTCCAATTCCTTCTTCTCCGACCACAAGCAGAAGGAGAAGTTTCCAGCTCCACAACCCTAGTTTGGAAGTATTTTCCAGGCCCTAGGAGTAGAGAAAAGCACGCCATATGAACCCAAGGTTTCCACGGCCTGGTTTTATACTCTCTTAAGCAGTTAGTACAGTAAACGCTCAATAAATGCAATTGAATGAATGACCCCACCTCTAGACATTTTGCTTTCAGATGTGTTATACCCCTTTTCATGACGTGAATTTTTATGTGTTTTTATAAACATCCTTAACAGCTCTTGGAAAACCTGTTGCCAATTTATAACAAGGAAAAGGCCATATTTCATTACTAGGAACAAAACATAATGGGAGGGCTATATTTCAGCGGAACAAATACATATGCAAGCTAGCAATTACCATTTAGAGTGCTGTCCTTTTAAATGTCTACCTGTCTCCTAAGTTATCCCTGTCCATTCTTAAACAAGACTTTCCAGATGAAAACAAAGCTAATGAATCTTCTTAAGTGCCCAGGGAGAGAGCACTCTTATGGTGAAATCTTAAAAGCCATAACTGGAGAGAGTACTATGAGGATCTGAGACTCACAGATCGATATTTCCTATAGACATCAAGTCCCCTGGGAGCTAGGAGAGACAGAGTCTTAGGGAAAGGCAAATTAAACAGTTTCTTCTAGGCCTCAGGCACTGGTGAAGCCAGAAGCTAAAGCCTACCACTTCCACAAAGCTATTTCTACTAAAGGGAAGGAAGAGGGTTAGTTTTTTCTTCCTCAGCTTTTTTTTTGTATTTATTAAATGCTTATTATGTGCCAGGCACTGTCCTAATTACTGTACTAGTACAGTGCTCTGTACACAATCTAGCCTCAGTAAATGCTGTTAATGATAAGGTTCCATTATATTTGTGTGCTTACTGTGTGCAGAGCACTATACTAAGCACTTGGAAGAATACAACATAACAGAGTGGTGGACTTGTTCCCTGCCAACAAGGAGTTTTCAGTCTAGATGATGAAAGAGAGAGTCTACTGTAAATTGACTGGAAAAAGCAGTCAAAGGATCGAGCCAGTTCATTATGGGCTTTGGAGACAATTTCACAGAGGACAAGATGGAATCGGGGATGCCCTTCAAATCTGAGATCCCCAAAAGTAGAAGGGGGAAAGAAACTCCAGGGTGTTTTGTCTTGTTCACAGGAAAATGATTCTTGATCGATCAATCGATAATATTCATTGAGAGCCCCTTAATATGTAGAGGTCAGAACTAAACACTGTGAAAGAGAACCATAGAAGTTAAAGTCATAGTTCCTGCCCTCAGGGAGGTTTGTTTTTGTTTTTTTTAATTGGCGTGAAAGCATTTTAAAAGTTCTAGAAACTGAATTTATCTGGAACCTTCACTTAGTTTCCTGTGCTCAGAAAAAAACCCACATTTTTCTACATAGAATGGGACAATGCAAGAACACCTGTGAGGTTTTTGGATTTTGTATTTAAGTGCTTACTATATGCTAGGTGCTGTATTAAGCTCTCCGGTAGGTACAAGCTAATCAGGTTGGACACAATCCACACTACACCTAAGCCTTACAGTCTTTATCCCCATTTTACCCATAAGGTCATCAAGGCACAGAGAAATTAAGTGACTTTCCCAAAGTTGCACAACAAAGCAGCAGAGCCAGGAATAGAACTATGGCCCTTGCTGTTTCCACTGGGCCATAGTGCTTTTTTGTGAGTTGCACAAACAGCAGTATTACTGGTGGTAGGACATGTGGTTTGCAAATATCCATAAGTGCTACTAGATTAACCCTGGTGGCCCTTTATGTTGGTTTTCTGTGGGACTCGTTCACCTGATTCATGAAACAGATGCCATCTAAGTCTGCTTTGGGAGCCATAGCACAGATGACCCCATCGGTCCTAGCAGTCCCTGAGTGTTACCCTACTCATACGCTGCACAAAGTTACCAACGCTTTTCCTCCTGAGAGGGAAATGAAAAATGGACACGAAGAATAATTTCCTGGGCTCTTTCTGGTTTGATTCCTACCCAATTCAATCATATTACAGAAAGCGATTCTAAGAATTCTTAGACTCACTAGGAAGGAACCAGCTTAGAAACAGGGTTTGACTTCTAAACCTCTTTCACCAACAGCCCCCTTCGTGAATGTCACATTCATTCAATCATATTTATTGAGCACTTACTGTGCGCAGAGCATTGTACTATGCGCTTGGGAAGTACAAGTTGGCAACATATAGAGACGGTCCCCACCCAACAGTGGGCTCACAGTCTAGAAGTCACGTGCCAGTCAGGATTCTACACAGTGAGGTCTTAGAACTCCCTGAACTAGCACCGATCACTACATCACAACTTCCACCAAGTGAGAGATGAGAGGAGAATGGATAACCAGAAAGCTGCTCAATTTTCAGCTTAAATGGAGAAATCATAGGAGAGGTTGGGGCGAGAGGGCAAAAGAAACATTTTAGAGTTAGAATAAAGCAAACCCACAAACCAGGGAGCATTCTCCTACAGCATCAAAAGACAGACCTGGATGGTACACAGCAATTAGAAACTGAAAGATTCTCTTAAGAGCGGAATTAATCCTATTATTGAACACTTCCTATGTGCATCATACTATATTAAGGGCTTGGAAGTGTACAATATATGACACAGTCCCTGCCCACAGTGAACTTGTAGAAGATTCAGGAAGATCAAGATCCAAAGAGATAAAGGCAAAAACGTCACCAAGTGCATGAAGAGTAAATACAAATCTAACTCTATCTCTCCTGAGTTTGTTCCATGTAAACTCTCTTCATGAAATTTTGTGGGGTTTTTTTAAGAATTCCTCTGCACATAGATTGTCAAGTGCATGCAAGAGATATCACTGATCAGGTTTTTGAAGTCATGCATAGAGGTAAGGGTCTATTTCCTAAGATAGCAAAAAAGGAAAAGGCCTGAGGAGACCACTCAGGGGTCTAGCTAAAGGATGTTCTGCTTTTACAGATTTCCAGGACTGAGCAAACATCACAACCTGCTGCAGACCTTTATTTCTTCAGTTGCCAAACTAAGGTCCCAAGGTGGAGGATAGTGAAACAAAGCGTAAGAGTGATCTCAGATATCCGTTAAGGACAGCTTCAACAGGATTTCCTATTTTCACAGGGGTAGTGCTCAGTTCCTTTAAGCTTTTCCCAATGATGTCAGGGGAAGATTCCCTCATGTGAAGGAGCATTGCCTAGTGGAGGGAGCATGGGTCCGAGAGTGGGAATGACCTGGGTTCTAATACCGGCTCCACCACACGTCTGCTGTGTAACCTTGGGCAAGTCCCTTCACTGGGCTTTGGCCTCCTCACCATTGGCTTTACAGCATTCTATCACTTTGCCCCCCCCCACCTCACCTTGCTTCTCTCATGTTACAACACAACATGTACACTTTGCTACTCTGATGCTAATCTTTTCACTGTGTCCCCATCTTCCATCTCGCCACCACCTCCTAGCCCATATCCTCTCTCTGGCATGGAGTGTCCTCCCTCCTCAAATATGCCAGACAGTTACTCTCCCCACCTTCAAAGCCTTATTGAAGGCACATCTCTCCCAGGAGGCCTTCCCAGACTAAAGCCCACTTTTCCTCATCTCCCACTCCCTTTTGCATCACCCTGACTTGCTCCCTTCGCCTTCCTCCCTCTTCCTGATCCACAGCATCTGTGTATAGCTGTAATTTTATTTATATTGATGTCTGTTTACTTGTATTGATATCTTTCTCCCTTTAACTGCAAGTTCATTGTGGGCAGGGATTGTCTCTATTACTGCATTGTACTTTCCCAAGAACTTAATACAGTGCTCTGCACACAGTAAGAGATCAATACGATTGAATGAATGAACAAATGAATCTATATAATGGAAACCAAGATTGTGAGCCCTCTGTGGGACAGGGACCATCCAACTAATTTTGTATCTACCCCAGTGATTTTTACAGTGCCTGGCACCCTGTAAGTGCCTAACAAATTCCATTAGAAAATGTGCTATGTTACAGGTTAGGCCATTGTATATCCAAAGATTTAACTTCCACCTTTTAGTCTACATAGAACATCCCTTTGGTAAGGGGAAGTGGTGGTGGGGGGAGGAAGAAAGAATCTCTTTTTAAAAATGGTATTAAAAAATATCATTTAAATACATACCAAATTGTATGTAGAAATACACACAATATTAAGTCTTCGGGTGAGTCCAAAAGAGTTGATGGACCCAAAAGATGCTGTGAAGACAGAACTGACAAAAATTTTGGTGATAATGTTTAGACGGGTTGAAAGAGAGGCACGAAAGGATACTGCCCACGCTACGGGCTTGCGAGGCAGGGAGGATGGTAGTGTTATCAAGAGTGATGGGAAAGTTGTGAGGAGAAGATGGCTTGGGTGAGATGAAAAGTTCTGTTTTGGAAATGCTAAATTTGAGGTGTCGGTGAGACATCCACATGAAGTTGCATCTACAGAGTTGGTAGATAGTTTCTACCCACAAGGTGCACACCGTCTAGAGAGGGAGATGGAGGGTACCGTGATACAAGTACATAGGTGTTGCAGAAGAGAGAAGGAGTAGGGGAAATGAGGACAGTCAGGGAAGGCCTCTTGGAGAGATTTTAGTAAGACTTTGAAGGTGGGAAGAGGAGTGGTCTGTCATATTTAAAAGGGGAGTTCCAGGCCAGCCAGCGGGAGGATGGGGGCAAAGCTGTCAGCGGTGTGATAGATGAGATTAAGGTGATTGAGTAGGACTTCCCTGATGCTGTGATATAAATTTAACACTCCAGGACAGACTAGAGAGACCCCCACAGGCTATTGACTCAGCTGTGCCTTCTGACCCAGTCTACTTCTGTACCCTCCTCAGATTTATTTTTCTAGATTTATTCTACTTCAGGGATGTTTTGGTGACTTCAGAACACTTAACAAATATGTGGGGCTGGTCTCCTTTGAGCAAAGGAGGCATCTGACTGTTTTTTGAAGCACTTTATAGACTTCTGATTTATCTGGGGGGAGGGAGGTCTCCATACGTCCTGCATTGCATGACTAATCTTCTAATGGGATTCGATCACCAACAGGAGGTCCTTCAGGATGAAGTAAGGGATTAGCTCAGACTGTCAAGAAGAATATACTTTAACATCTGCTCTATAAATTGAAAAGTTAACTTTTCCCTCTTTCCCTGGCCTTTCCATTTCCAAACTTCTTGCGAGTGTCCGCTGTGGATTCACAACATTGCTACCAAGAAAAGGAATCATCTGTAGAAATGCACACTGTACTAAGCACCTGGAAGAGTCCAAGAGTTGATAAACTTGAGTTATTACGAAGAGAGAACTGACAAAAATGTTGGTGACTGACTGTATAGGCTAGTTGAAAAAAAAGAGAGGAGTCAAGGATACTGCCCACATCATGCACTTGTGAAAGAGGGAGGATGGTAGAGAAGCAGTGTGGATCAGTGGAAAGAGCCCAGGCTTTGGAGTCAGAGCTGTGGGTTCAAATCCTGGCTCTGCCAATTGTCAGCTGTGTGACTTTGGGCAAGTCACGTAACTTCTCTGTGCTTCAGTTACCTCATCTGTAAATTGGGGATTAAGACTGTGAGCCCCCTGTGAGACAACCTGATAACCCTGTAATCTCCCCAGAGCTTAGAACAGTGCTTTGCACATAGTAAGCGCTTAATAAATGCCATTATTATTATTATTAAGGGTGATGGAAAAGTTGTGAGAAGCGGGTTAGGGTGAGAAGGTGAAAAGTTCTGTTTTGGAGATGCTAAATTTGAGGTGTCAGCAGGACAACCAAATAGAGCTGTCCTGAAGGCTGGTGCAGATGTGAGCTTAGAGAAGGGAGAGAGGTTAGCTTGGAGAGGTAGATGTGGGAGTTGTCCACATTTGTTGTCAGGATTAAAAAATATTCCATTGTTTAAAAAAAATAATAATCAAGAAGAGGCAATGCTCATCTTATCTTGGCTTCAATGGTGGAGATTATTCCTGGCTTTTCATTCAATCATATTTATTGAGTGCTTACTGTGTGCAGAGCACTGTACTAAGCACTTGGGAAGTACAAGTTGGCAACATATAGAGACAGTCCCTACCCAACAGCGGGTTCACAGTCTAGAAGGAGGAGACAGACAACAAAACAAAACATTAACAAAATAAAATAGAATAAATATGTACAAGTGAAATGTAATAAATATGTACAAACATATATACATATATATAGGTGCTGTGGGGAGGGGAAGGAGGTAAGGCAGGGGAGATGGGGAGGGCTTTTCTGCCCATGATGTCAACAAGATAGGCTTCATGCCCAATATAACGTGACATCATAGGCATTCCAGATGGACATTTTTCCTAGTTTCAGCAGTGGCCTTCACCAACTCAGAACTCCATTTCCATCACTAACTCTAATTCCGAATAGCGAGGAAGAGCGGCATAATTATTTCTTACAAGTTTTCACCGTTGGGTTATTGGGTTTTCCACTTCTGAACGTGGTTGAGAAATTACCGAAAACTCAGACCTTTTGATCGAATCCCAATTTGTACTTCATTTCTTCATGATGGCAAGGAATATGATTCATGAATTTAGCTAGTCTGAAAATCTGTAGGTGTTTTATGTAATTTGCAGTGATTTGGAAAATTAAATGAGGAATGAAAATATCCCTGCTACTCTCACACACAAATAAAGATGGGCAGAGAATTGAGATATGGAGCATCACATTCTGTTGTCACTAATGCAACAGATGTAGATGTTTCCACTCTATCCCGTAATAAAAAGTGCTGGTTAGGTGGACCGCTGGTCTTACGCATTTTGTCATGGTTTGTGTGGTTTATTTTGCTTAATTAGGTCTTTGAATTAAAGTAATTTCATTATAATGAATTGAAGGAGTGGGTTTTGGATGCCCTTGTGTCAAACATAAGGGTATTAGGAAAATTGAATATTTTGTCATTTAAAAAAATAATTTGCCTTCCATTCCAGATACCTGCAACATCCTCCATTGCAAAGCACCATGTACAGAGCATATTCTTTCTGTGCAGTCTGAACATCTGTGTTCCCTTATGCATGCCAAAGAACCTAGTCTGAATAAATCCTGAGTTAAAAAAATGACACCTCTTCAAATTGTAGGACGTTTGATGAGAGAGTCCTGGTTTCTTTCCTATTGTTCTGCATAATAATTGTATTATCTTGGGAAGACATTAGAGCCAGCCAGATACATGATTCTAAACTGTAACACCAAGGATTCTTATACAGGTATTACTATATTTGCATAATGGATTCTCCTCAAATTAGTTGCAGAAACAGTTATTACTGAGAGCTTCTATTATAGCTAAGCATAATGTACAAAACTGAAAACATTGATCCCCATCTGGTTTAAAGATTGCCAAATGGTGTAATGAGTGTGCCCTAGAAGATTTAGAAGGGATATCACCGGAGTGGCGGGGTGGGGGGGTAACTCTTGTTTTGGGGCTATTATTGTAAAAACCACAATGGTTTGCTTACCTCCTGGGTGACTGGTTTCTTAAACCCTGAGAAGCAGCATGGCTTAGTGGTTAGAGAACAGACCTCAGAGTCTAAAGGATACCTCAGTTCTAATCCCAGCTCTCCCACTTGTCTGCTGTGTGATCTTGGGTAACTCATTTTACTTCTCTGTGCCTCAATTACCTCATCCATAAAATGATGGTTAAGACTGTGAGCCCCATGTGGGACAGGGACTGGGTCTAATCTTACTACTTTGTATCTACTCCAGCACTTAGAACAGTGTCTGCCACATAGAGAGCATTTAACAAATACTATTTTAATAAATAAATCTCAGATTCAGCAGTAACGCCCTTCCTCGTCCTTAACTGGCATGAAGATGTATTAACACATCTGTCAAAGTGCTCTAGACCGTAAGCTTGTTATGGGCAGGGAATGTGTCTGTTGACTGTTGTATTGAAATCTCCCAAGCACTTAGTACAGTGCTCCACACACAGTAGGTGCTTGATAAATATGACAACTGAAATTGCTTGAAAAATCTCCAGAAAGTAGCCAAGTCAGTGGTATTGAGTGCTTACTGTGTGCAGAGCACTGAACAAGGGCTTCTTGAGATAAATCCTGGCATTCCTGCTGGATATTGTCCTATGACAGAGCTACCTTGGTAATCCTTGATAGATTCACTATCCTGAATGAACTATGAAACAGGGAACCCTGTCTGCCATTTCAGCAAATGACTCTCCATGCAAATGTACCATATCAATAGTGTTTCATTTATTCTATATCCCATTGGTTCAGAGATGATGTTGTGGTCAAATAAGCCTTGGCCTTCATCAATTACTCTTCTAGTGTTGCTGACAAGCATACCATATACAGGTAATTTTTACCGAGCACTTCAACTGTGGCTGATGAAGCATGGATACCACTGCTTGTTCCTGAATAGACTCGTCAGCTTAAAAATAGAATGAAGGCCTGGAAAAACCAATTTGTCAGGGGAAAAAGGAAGCAATTACCTTTACTACCCACCTGAGTTAAATTTCACATACTCAAAATGAAGTGATTGACTGTTTAATTAAGGAGATGTAATGTTAGTAATGCACAGTCCTGCTGCTTTATGCACTATCATCAACATCAATAGAGTTTTGAGCATCTACTGGTTCAGTGCTCCGTACTAAACTCTTGGGATCTCTCTGGACTAAGCTCCTTGGGGCAGGGAACATGTATACAAACTCCACTACATTGTACTTTTCCGAGTGGCTAGTACAGTGCTCTTCACTCAGTAAATGCTCAAATATGATCCAAATAAAAGTAGCAGCCCTTTAAAAGCAGATACAGTCTGAAACTCATTTGTTATTAACTACAAATATGCAGCTGGACAAAGAACCGAAGGTTTTATACCACTGACACCTAGGATTTCCTTGTTAGGAGTGCTACATAATTTACAGAAAGACAGTGCACAAAAATCAGAATCTTTGACATTAGTCCCAAACTGATGACTCAGCCATTTGGTCTTCATTAGCACAATCAATACACTAAACACATCGCTAAGAAAAAAAAAAGATGATTGGAAATATGACAGCAATTAGGTTTTTTTTTAGTAACTATGGAAACAATGTGATTAGTATTGGCGGAGAACAGGGAAACAGCATGTCCTTTAATGGTCTGTGGTCTTTTCCTCATCACTAAAACTATGATTCCCTGAATAAGTGGCCTTATTTTAACTAAGCTATCTTCATCCTCATTTTAATTGACACCAGTAATATGTGCTTATGTAGAACATTTCAACTGAATAGCTCAACATGCTTTCCAAGTGTTGCTAAGGTACAGTAGTTTTCTAAATTGGCTCTGGGTTGATAATTAGAAGCTATTGTAATAATACTCTAATATGAAGTTGGTCAAAGGGCATCTAATCACTCAACACTATTTGAAGGCTTATTGCTGCATGACACCTAACAGTTTTTAGGTTCTATCATCTTTCGAAATGGCTAGTTGAAACAAATAATTGCTTTATTTCTTGTGGAATCATGTTAACTTCCAATCCAAACCAAACCCTTGTTACATCCATCCCATGTTACAAGTGAGGAGAAAAGCATAAGGTTTAACTGACTTGTTGATTGTAACTGGGGGCAAGGATATAAAAGATAAATAAAATCCACAGAGCATTTCATTTTCTGTAAGAGTTCCAACTCATTCACGAAATGGCTTAAATGGTATAAAAACAGCTGAATTTTTTTTGCATTTCCCTACCTTTTTACTGAAAAGTCCCTAGTTGAGATGCTGATGAGCAGTGAAATGGTGAGGGGAGGGCATTTGGATAGCCCATTATCTGATCATCAGACTCTGAAATATGGAGAACATGTCCTTGCTACAGGCTGCCCATTGAAGTCCCATTATTACTTAGCATTATTGTCAGGTGTTGCAGCTAAACTCATTCATGGGAACTGATGCAGTAGATTACTTATGGAGGTGCAGTGGCAGTGACTCTGACCTCCAGCCGTTCCCATTTACATTAGGAATAATGTTCAGGGTGTGAGTTCCTGAAAATAATCCTGCTGGAAGCTGAGGAGATATTTAGTATTTTCAGATGGTAGGGATTTTTAAAAAGTCTGCCCTTGTCCAGTCTGTCTTCTCTAATCATGAAGTTCTGCTGAAATAAAATGAGAAAATCATATTTATTAATAAATCCTAGTTTTGACTTCTAAAAATGAGGGTGTTTTTTTCCATACGAATGCCTAAACGAACTTGAGTCTAAAATAAAAACTTAACGAAGATGATACTCAAATGGCAAAATGACAAACTAGTGAGGAAGGCGAGGGGGAGGATAGAGTAGTATCTGCTGCTGTTGGAGTCTGAGATATTCTATTGTACCTACCCACTTTTCTATTGTTTTCTCCCAAGAAATTAGTCCAGTGGTCCATACTCAGAAAGCACAGCAGCATGGCTTAGTTGATAGAGCATGAACCTGGGAGTAAGAAGGAACCAGGTTCTAATTCTAGTTCTGCCACTTGTCTGCTGCGTGACTTAGGGCCAGTCACAACTTCTCTGTGCCTCAGTTACCTCATCTGTAAAATGGGGATTAAGAGTGTGAGCCCCATAAGGGACAGGGACTGTGTCCAACCTGATTAACCTGCATTTACCCCAGCACTTGGAATAGAGTTTGGCACATAGTAAACACTTAAATATCACAGTTATTATTATTAAATACCATTATGATCTCTCCATGACCTTCTCTGTATAAAAACTGATTAAGAACCCTCTGATTTTCTTCTGCTTCTTCTAGTTTTCAAATAACACCTTTGTGAATAGACTTCTCCCTACCATTCTCCTTGGTGTGCAAGCATAATGCACCTGAGAAACTTCACAGACAGTCCAATCTCAAGAAGATTTCACTACAATTCTTTCATTGAGCATCCTTTGGGGGTATTCAGCACTGAATTAACTGAGGGGATACTCAGGTTAACCCAAGAAAGCCATGTTAACCCAAGAAAGCCACTTGTTCATATTTTAACAGAGTTACAATGAAATCATTTCTGTTTTATGATTTTATCCCTCTAGACTGTAAGCTCCTTGGGGGAGGGGAAAGTTTCTGCCAACTCTTTTATGGTACTTATGCACTTAATATAGTGTTCTGTATATAGTAAGCACTCCATAAATACCATTGATTGGATAATGCAATTAGGGGAGAACAGTATGGAGGATTGGGAATTGGTCGGGTGTCACAAGGACCATAAATGCCACTGCTAATTGGTTATAACTTGATGATAGCCCTGGAAGCTTTCAGGCATATGAGTGGAAATTCTATTTTAAATCCTGCTTTAGCATTTCAAAAAAGAAGGAAGCATTGACAAGTCAAATTAATTGTTTTCCATGCTAGGGACTGATTTTAAGCAGTGTAAGTTTCTTGTGCGGTGCTAAGAATCACTGATAAGTGTCAGAAGAAATGAAATATAGTAGGCAAAAACTTGAAGTGAAACAAGCATTAGAAGCCAGTCGTGCTTTGCACAGCTTCTGGAATTTCACCAGGCAAGAGGGAAGTCAATTGTTCTCAAGTCATCTTTCCTTTAACCCTTCTATTCCCACTGAAATGATTACTGACATTGATAGAACAGGGTTTGCAGAATTGCATTCAATCATATTTATTAAGTGATTACTGTGTACAGAGCACTGCACTAAGAGCTTGGGAAAGTACGATACAACACTAAATACCAAACAGTGACATTTCCTGTCCACCTAAGCTGCAGCTGCAAAGTTGTAGGTGAAACGACTGTAGAAACAGTGGGGAGAGAGTTTACATTTTATTATTACCATGAGTTCAGCCCTGGTGTAAATAAAGGCTACCAAATCAGACGTGGTCCAGGCCACATAGAGTTCACAATCAGCCACTCCATTTTACGGAAGGGGAAACTAAGGCCTAGAGAGGTTAAGCTCGAAGCTGCATGACTACATGTTTTGTTGTCTGTCTCCCCCTTCTAGACTTTGAGAGCGTTGTTGGGTAGGAACTGTCTCTATCTGTTGTCAACTTGTACTTCCCAAGTGCTTAATACAGTGCTCTGCACACAGTAAGTGCTCAATAAATATGATTGAATGAATGAATGAACATGGGCTTGAGAGTCACAGGACCTGGATTCTAATCCCAGCTGCACCACTTGTCTGTGTGACTGGGGTAAGTGGCTTAATTCCTCCTCTGTGCCTCAGTTCCCTCATCTGCAAAATGGGCATTCAATGCCTGTTCTCCCTCCTATTTAGACAGTGAGCCCCGTGTGCTGTATAATTATCTTGATTCCACCCCAGCATTTAGCACAGTGCTTGACACATAGTAAGCACTTAAAATACCTTATTATGATTATAGAGTGCTTGATGCACAGTAAAGCATTTAAATACCTTATTGTGACTTGCTCAAGGTCAGAGGGAGAACTGGGACTAGAATCCAAGTCCAACATGTAGTTATCCACCCTAACCATTAGGTAACTGCCTCAAGCCAAACTTTCAAGGTCTTACCTAGTGATGACCACTAGATACAGGCCCAAATTGCCTGGCCATTGCACTAAACTAGCCTTGCCCTAGAGTCAAACAGCCTGGCCAAATCTTCACTGACCTATCAATGTCGCTAATCCAAATACATCTCTATTTCTATGGATGCAGACCGCAGATACCGAAGATCTTTTCACCCCAAACCGTCAGACTTCTCCCGGCTTCACACCATCCCTGGAGGTAAAGGGAAATGAAATCTGGGAAATTGGCTGCTACTGAGTGTCTGAGCCAGAGAAAGAACTTGCTCTTGACTGCCTTCAGCCCCCCTAGTTAGGGGTGACTCGCTCCTGATGATTGGAAGAGTGATTTACTCATGAATCTGTTCAGTTCCTACCTCACTACCATGTCTTTCCCATCCGAGACATTGCTTAATTTGGAAATCAAGTCAATAGCTGTCAGTTTTGCAGAGGTTATTTTTAGAGATTGCACTCTGTGGCTTCAAGATTTTACTGAAGTTCCTCTCCCCTCTTTCAATCAATCTTGCTTGAGTACTTAGGTGCTGAACACTGCACTAAGTGCTTGGGAGGTTACAACAGTTGGTAGACACATTCCCTGCCTACAAGGAGCTGACAGTATAGAGGGGTAGACAGACATTAATATAAAAATAATAATGTATACAAGTGCTGTGGGGATGGGGGGGGGAATAAAGGGTGGAAATCCAAGTGCAGAAGTGATGCAGAAGTGTGGAAAAAGAGGAAATGAGGGATTTGAGAAGGCCTCATGGAGGGGATAGGCTTTCAAGAAGGCTTTGAAGGTGAGGGGAGTACTTGTCATTTGAAGAGTACTGTCTTCATGGCCTGCCCTCCCATCACATCAGTCCTCTTCAAAACCCCTGGAGGAAGTCATCAGAGTGACAAAACATTCACCGCAAATAGCTTCAGAGTACTCTGAGCACAGGTTCTGGTCCCTGTAGATCGTAAGCTCCTTGTGTACCAGGGATCATGTCAACCAACTCTGTTGCATTGTGATTTCCAGGTGCTTAATACAGGGCTCTCCACACAGTAAGCACTCAATAAATACTACTGATTGATAGGTATAGCATCTGACACTGGGCAGCTCAATTCAGTTGTTCTTTTGATCTAGGAGCAGTGTGACCTAATAATAATGATGATATTTAAGTGCTTACTATATGCCAAGCACTGTTCTAAGCGCTGGGGTAGATACAAGGTAATTAGGTTGTCCCATGTGGGGCTCGCAGTCTCAATTCCATAAAGCAGAGGCCTGCGGGTCTGGAAATCCTTTTTAAGTCCCAGCTCTTATGTGCCTGATGAAGGACCTTAGTTCTCTGTTTCCTCACCTATAAAATGGGGATAAAACAAGCTTTCTCCCTCCCTCAGTCTGTAAATCCTGGGTGGGACAGAGGTTGTGTCTAATCTGATTATTTTGAATCTCTATGCCATAGTAATTGTTTAATCATTATTTTTTCAACCCCAAATGCCTCTGAACCCCCTTTCACAGCTGCCGGTGGCCAAGAAACACCTACTGGAAAATTCTCCAGAACACTCAACTTCATACTAAAACTTGTAAACGGGGAAGAGAGGGTGCGTAGTTCTTCCCCATTAAAATCAAGATTTTTACAATCAGTGCCTTTCCTCCTCTTGGTCTTTCAGACAAATTCTGGAAGAGACCAATTTTCCCTAACAAAAAAAAAAAAAAAAGCTCTTGTGCAATTCTCAGGGCAGCTTTGGCTCTCCTCCTATGTGTAAGTGATGGAGAAAAGATGTGGGGCTGGAGGAAAGGAGAATCTAAAAGACAGGTTATTTTCTCAGTCCCAAGAAAAGAGGAGCCAATGCTTTCTTCTAGTTTTATAGACTGTCTGTTAAATGGCTAATCAATAAATCATATTTATTGAGCACTTACTGTGTGCAGAGCACTGTACTAAGCGCTTGGGAAGTACATGTCGACAACAGATAGAGACGGTCCCTACCCAACAACGCTCTCACAGTCTAACATCCCAAGGGGATCAGAAGATTCTAAATGTTGAAGAAAAATGCTTTCAAGCAGCAGCTGAATAGATTTGGGAGTCAGAAGGTCATGGGTTCTAATCCCAGTTCTGCCACTTATCTGCTGTGACCTTGGGCAAGTCACTGTACTGATGAAGTAACTGAGGCACAGAGAAGTAAAGAGGGGATTGAGACTGTGAGCCACACTTGGGACAGTGCCAACATGATTTGCTTGTATCTACCCCAGTACTTAGTACAGTGCCTCACACATAGTAGGTGCTTAAAAAAATACCATAATCATTATTCAAGAAATAGAGGGGTGAAGAGTCAGTCAATGTTGCAACAAAAGTCAAATACTCATATTGTCAGCTGCTCAAATAGCAAGGATTCACTCACTGTGAAACTCCATGTGGGAAGCTGTCCTTGGTAGAGTCTGTTTGTGGAGGGGGGATATCTACACTACAACCAGAAGTACCTGAGAGCTAATGCCACCTCTACCACTTGACTGCTGTGTGACTTTCACTTCACTGAGCCTCAGTTACCTCATCTGTAGGACAGGGACTGTTTCCAAACTGATGATCTTGTATCTATCCCAGAGTTTAGTACAATGCCTGGCACATAGTAAGCACTTAAATACTACTTTAAAAAAAATCACACAACTGCATTTGGAGACACAAGCTCAAGTCCCAGTTGAGCCCCATGACATTGGGTAAGTCCATTAGACTTGTCTGGGCCTCACTTGTAAATGGAAATAGATTGTGACCTCCATGTGGTACATAGACCATGTGTAATCTCATAATCTGGAGCCTTCTTAATAAAAAGAATTATTATTAGAACCACAGATTTGTGTAACATTCCCAACTCTGCCCGTGACTCACCCCTAGAACCTTGGGTAAGTCCCATAACTTCTGAGTCTCTTTTTGTCTCTTTCCTTCCTCCCCAACAAATGTCTATAGTAACCATGACGGTAAATTATAGTTTTGAGCAAGTTGTGTTGGAGAATGGAACATAGAGCTGGATTAGTCCCTTATACTGTAAATAAGTTTCCAGGGTCTACAGTGTCTCATTTATATGTTGTATGAGCCACATTGCTGTTCACACTGTATATACTGATCATTCCCAGAGAAGTTAATCCCAGATGACAATAAACCATCCACTTTTTTTTTTTTTATAGGGCATCCCTCAGTCTGAGGAACTCCAGCTTCATGATCTTACTGCTGTCAAAAATGCTTTTCCATTTGTGACTGGAAATGAAACCCATGCTTGTACATTTTCCATTCCCTGGCCAGAAAAAAAGACAAACTCCCTTGATTCAGAGGCAAAGGACTTTGCTTATTGCACAGCAGACACAAGACACATGCACAACAAATGCCCTGAATCTACCAGTCCACTCAGGGAAAGGTATTAACAGCTAGTGGGAGAGCTAATTAGAGGCAATAATACCTCACCTGACCTGCTCTGACATCTCATTCAGGTGGAAGTCATGCTTTGGCTGCAGGGAGATTGGGATATATGTCTCCCCCTTCTAGACTGTGAGCCCACTGTTGGGTAGGGACTGTCTCTATATGTTGCCAACTTGTACTTCCCAAGCGCTTAGTACAGTGCTCTGCACACAGTAAGCGCTCAATAAATACAATTGATTGATGGATATATGTACCCACCTGGGGCAGAGACCACAGAATCTTAATAGACTTGGTTGAGACCATATTTTTTGGGTGGGAGGAGGGTGGGCTTTCTCCCAGGCGAGTGTATGGCCCCAATCAAGCCCCCTCCCTAAAGGAATGTGTTGCTCCAGAGGTTGACTTTTTTATTGAAAGGCAACTCTCTTTCAGTGATGTTTTGGGGGGTGGGGGGAAAAAAGGAGTCAGGGAAGAGCTTTCCACCCCATTAATTCCAGTTACCCTCACCCTAGGAGTTTGAAGGAAGACAGACACAGACAGTCTGAACTACAGGCAAAGTTATTACACTTCTGTCCTAGGGAGAAGAGGATGAACCACAAAACATGTGCATCATACATAATGATAGAGGTATTTAAGCTCTTACTGTGAGCCAATCAATGATATTTATTGAGTGCAGAGCACTGTACTAAGTCCTGGGGTAGAGATAAACTCAGAGTGGACCTAGACCCTGTCCCACGTGGGGGAAGGAGACCAGATATAAAAATCAATCATATGTATTTAGCACTTACTATGTGCAAAGCTGTGTATGAAGCACTGGGGAAAGTTCAATATAACAGTAGACACAATGCCTGCTCATGATGTTTATAACATTTTAAAAGTGAAGAAACAGTCTCAGAAGAGTGAAGTGACTTTATCCAAGGTCACACAGCAAACATAGCTGCCAGGTTAGACCAGCAATAACCATTGCCCCTTGTTCTCTCTCTCTAGGGGCTTTCAACTCCCATTCCCTTAGACTCTTTGAGGGCAGGGATAATGTCATCCAACTCTATTGCATTGTCCTCTAAACTATAAGTTTTTCATGGGCAGGGAGCATGTCTATCAACTCTGTTGTACTCTCCCAAGTACTTAGTACTGTGATCTACAATCAATTGTATTGATTGAGCAGTGATGTGATACAGGGCACTGACTTAGGAGAGTACAACACAATGTAACAGATACATTCCCTTCCCACAATAAGCTTACAGTTTAAAAGGGAAGACATTAATATAAATAACAGAGATGTATGTAAGTGATCAATACAAATGATTGATTAAGCACTTAATTTGATGTCTTGCACAAAGTAAATGGATAGGGAAAATAGCAGAGTATAATTATCTCTCTCCGCATTCCAGCAGCTTCCAAGTTTTAATCCCTCTTATTTCAATTTTTAGGGATTTAGAAATCTGCTTCTTTTAACTTCTTGCTATACCCTCATTTACAAATGAGGTAACTGAGCAACAGAAAACTTATGTGAATTGCTTATGGTCCCCCTACAGATACATGGTAGAGCCAGGACTAAAGCTGAGGTCCTCTGACTCCCAAATCCATGTTCTTACCACTATGCCAGGCTATTTTTTGAGAATCAGTCTTAATCGGGCCTCAGGTGCTTCAGAATCCCTAAAAACCCAAGTTTCAACAAGGACCATATCTGACCTAATTACACTTTATCTCCTTCAGAATGCAAAGTATAGTGTATAGCACATAATATTTTAAACCTCAAGTCAATACTTATCTGAAATACTCCACGAACAAAACCTATAACCAGGATAACCCCCACACAAATTTCCCTTTTATCAATGACATACCTAGAAGAAAGAGAAATAACTTACCCTATGTGATGAAGTAGATCTTAGATTTCTGAGAATAAGAGTCAAAAACTCCTCTCCAACAAAAGCCAAGCTCCTTTTCTTTCTTCTCTCCACACTTCAGCTCTTCCTCCACCCAGAAAGCTTTTTACCTTAATGGCCCAGCAGACATGTTCTTCCCAGAATATTCCAGACACCTTTGGGGTTGGGGGGGGAGATATGGACTGTACCACTCTGGTGCTCACCTGTGGCTCAACTAACTACTAACTGTTGCTTGTGGAGCAGCTGCTGCTGGACTTTGGGGACGTATTTGAAAACACTGGCTGCAGCTGAAGCTAGTGGGAGAGCCCCATTTTCCCTTTCCATGCCCAGGAAAGCAGGTAAGGGGCATTACTCTGGGCTTCAAAAGAATTGATCCCATTCTAATTGAACAGCTCCATATGGGCAGGGAATGTGTAAGCACTCAATAAATACAACTGACTGACCAGTCCTGATGTACACAGTCTATCCACATGCCATGGTAGCCTACTTATCATATTGGAAGCCAGGAGATTGACACAATTCTCTCAGAGTGTCATTCATCATATTTCATCATTCCTTCCCTAAAAATACAGACTCCATCTGTTGAAATGTGCTGATTGAAATTAAGCCTCAGATATAAATGAGAGTCAAACTATCAATGACCTCCGAAAGTCCCCTAATTTATTGATTGGCTTGCTGAACGCAGCTGTGGGCATTCTATCACTCCCACTCCTACCTCATAGGGTTTTAAAATTATTACTGTGGCATGTGTCTGTTTATTGTTATATTGTACTTTCCCAAGTGCTTAGTATAGTGCCTTGCACACAGTAAGTGCTCAATAAATATGATTGAATGAATTGGTTAAGGGGTTCCTATGTGCTAAGCACTGGGATAAATATAATCCCCAGACATAATCCTTCTCCCACATGGTGCCAGTAGTCTAAGGGGGAAGGAGAACATGTACTTAATCCCCATTTTACAGATGAAGAAACTGACAGAGAAATTATGTGATTTGTCCAAGGTCATAAGACAAGCAAATGGCAGAACTGGGGTTAGAACACAGGTGTCCTGTTTCCCAACCCTGGGCTGTTTCATTCATTCATTGGTATTTATTGAGTGCTTACCATGTGCAAAGCACTGTATTAAGCACTTGGGAGAATACACAGCTTCTCTTGAAATACAGAGTAGCAATGTGACATAACCCAGTTACCTGTCATATGGCTAAGAGGCTCAGGAGTGGGAAACCAATGATATTGATCAGACTAGAAATTTGGGCCACCAGTCACTTCCATGGCCATCGTGATTTCCTGTTCTGAGACTTCTTTTTCATGGCAGCATTCTTTTTGGCAGCTTTCTGAAACTCCTGGGGCAGGGGTTGGGTGGAGAAGAGGATGGGTTTCATGAAGCTGTCACTGAGAACCAGCACAGCTTAGTAGAAAGATCATGGAAATGAGAATCAGGAGACCTTGAGTCTAATTCTGATTGTGTTATTTTCCTGCTGTGTGATTTTGAGCAAGTTATTTACTGTCTCTGTGCTTCAGTTTCCTCATCTGTAACAATGGGGAATGTTCTCTCTCACCCTTAGACTACGTGGTAGATAGGGACTGTGTCCAATCTGACTGTGCCGTATCTCACTCCAAAGCTTAACACAGTGCTTGGCACATAGTAAGTGCTTAAGAGATGCAATTATTATTACCTTCATCCTGCTAAGTATAGGGACATTTAACATTCTGGATTCATTGTAGGCAGCTGCAGGATATTTGTGAGAACACAATCTTGAGAGGCTGATCCACATTGGCAGGGACTAAGCATCTTGTATTCACAATCATGAAGTTCCAAACTCTGCTTATTGTCCCCAACACAGCTCCAGAGCAGATTGGATACTAACCCGATCTATTCCCGTATGCAGCTGCAAGCCTCAAAGAGTCTAATAGCTGTAGGAAAGTTCCTCACTCAATATTTCTTAGGAATGTGTCACGGGGTGCAGCATCAGGAAGTTACATCACTTTCTCTTCATCATCAAAAACTATTTATTCCTGTGCTTGCTGGGCATCTCTGAGTCAGCCATGACTTTGAGAACAAGTCATAAGGAATAGAGCCAAAGACAAAGATATAGCTCTCCCTGGCCCCAAGTCTACAGTAAAACGAGTGAGCAGTGAAGTTAGGCATTGTGGGATGGCAGGATTATTGATTATTAGATGAAGGCTGGGATGAAAAACACACTTTTCCCTCTCCTTTCTGAAAGGAGTCTTCCCAGCCTATATCCTTTATTTCCCCTAAGCTCCCTCCCACTCTGAGTCAATGGCACTTGTCTTTGTAACCCTTAAACGCTATGATTTTCATCACTGCCCCACTATATTTATGTAAATATTCTTAGACTCTACTATTTCCCCTATTCCTTGAATTTCTGTCTCCCCCTGTAGATGGTAAGCTTCTTATAGACCAGATCATATCTGTTGTTCAATGCCCTGCACACAGTCCGCACTCAATAAATACCACAGATTGATGAAGAATTGAACAGGGTGAGATTTTCCGCAGAGAAGTACTTGGAGAGTGCAAGTAACTAATTTTTCAACTAAACAAGAATGTGTTCTCTTTGAGTTTGACTTCCTCTCTGTTGGCAGGCTAATCTTCCAATAAAAACCCAAAATAGACTCCTAAGTAGAGGAAGTTTTTGCTCATATTGAAAAGAAAATGTCTCTTTTAAGGTTAAAAAAAAACACATTGCATTCTTCTCAAAGAACCTCTTACAAATACAGATGAATAGAATCAAAAAGTGCCTGGTAACCGGACCCGTGTGGAATGCTGTAGCCTTCAAAATTCATGTCATCTACAAAAAGCCCAAGAAGGTTAGAAGCAAAAACTCAAAAGATATAAAAACAAATTCCCAAATGCTGATTCTACTGTGTCTCCAATCCATAAAAATGGAAAGCTGAGTTTGCCCAAATTGTGGCTTTGAAAACTGAGGAGTAACCCGGAGGACTGACTATTAGCTTGGTTAGGGGCTACAGAGATCACTGCTGAATGCCTTGCCTAGGAGGTGCCAAATTAAAATCACACTCTGAAGTGAATTGGTGTGCTCTTTGTAACCGTGTCATGAAACCACTTCTCCAGTGCACAAACATTTATCATTTGTTGAGCAAGGAAGAAATCTGGTGCTTCAGGAAGGGTGGAGAAAATCTAACTAATGAGCCTAGTTTTCACTTTAATGGTGTCCATTAAGCAATAGTATTTTTTGTGTTCACACTTTTCAGAATACTTTACTAAGCGCTTAGAAAAGTACAGTAGTTAGAAAAAAAAGATTCCCTGCCCTAAGGAAGCTTACTGTCTAGCTGGGGAGACAGACATCAATTAAAGTTACAGGGGCGAGAAGCAATAGAGTACAAAGATATGCACAAGTGCTGCTGTGTCAGGAAATCCTGGCATCATCATGAATGGTATTTCTTGAGCACTTACTGTGTGCAGACCACTGTGCTAAGCACTTTACTTGGCATGAACAGGATTTGTTGGGCCCTAACTTTTATAATAATACTCATAATGTTGGTATTTGTTAAGTGCTTACTGTGTGTCAAGCACTGTTCTAAGCGCTGGGGTAGATACAAGGTAATCAGGTTGTCCCACCTAGGATTCAAAGTCTTCATCCCCATTTTACAGATGAGGTAACTGAGGAACAGAGAAGTTTAGTGACTTGCCCAACGTGTCACAGCTGACAAGCGGCAGAGCCAGGATTAGAACCCATGACCTCTGACTCCCAAGACTGTGTTTTTTCCACTAAGCCATGATGCTTCTCCTCAAAGGAAATAGGGGGCATTCAGTGCCTTTGTGCCAGGCACCGTTCTAAGCGCTGGGGTAGATAAAAGATAATCGGGTTGGACACAGTCCCTGTCCCACACAGGACTCACAGTCTTAATCCCCAAGTAACAGATGAGGGAACTGAGGTGCAGAGAAGTTAAGTGACTTTGCTTAAGGTCACACAGCAGACAAGCAGTAGAGTCAGAATTAGAACCCAGGTTCTTCTGACTCCGAGGACTGTGCTCTATCCACCAGGCCACAGTGGGGGGTTAGGGGTTGGGGAAGTGGCACAGACGGGGACAGGAGAGTTTAAAGAGCAGAAATTCACCTAATCACCACTTACATACTTGGGTCTGTATTCCTTAAACACTCCATTCCTCACCCCAAATTCATAGCATATGTGTACCTAACCTAATATCTTTCCATTTCTCCTATCTGCCACTTATTTTAATCTCTGTCTCCCCAACTAGATTGTAAACTCCTTGATGGCAGGGACAAGCCCTCAAGGCTTAGAAGCAGCATGGCCTAGTGGCAACAGCTCGGGTTTGGGAGTCAGAGAAGTGGGTTCTAATCCTGGGTCGGCCACTAACCAGCTGTGTGATTTTAGGCATCACATAACTTCTCTGTGCCTCAGTTTCCTCATCTAAAAAAATGGGGATTAAGACTGTGAGCCCCAGGTGGGACAACCTGATTACCTTGTATCTACCCCAGCACTTAGAACAATGCTTTGCACTTTCCTTCCTCTCCCCCTCGTCCCCTTCTCCATCCCCATCTTACCTCCTTCCCTCCCCACTGCACCTGTATATATGTGTATATGTTTGTACATATTTGTTAGTCTATTTATTTATTTATTTTACTTGTACATATCTATTCTATTTATTTTACTTTGTTAGTATGTTTGGTTTTGTTCTCTGTCTCCCCCTTTTAGACTGTGAACCCACTGTTGGGTAGGGACTGTCTCTATATGTTGCCAACTTGTACTTCCCAAGCGCTTAGTACAGTGCTCTGCACACAGTAAGTGCTCAATAAATACGATTGATGATGATGATAAAGCATTTAACAAATACCATAATTATTATTATTATTATCAAGTCTTCCAACTCTTCATATTGTACTCATCCAAGTGCTTGACAGCATAAGACAAGAACTGAGGGACAGAGAATTAAAGTGATTTGCCTAAGGTTACATAGCAGACAAGTGGCAGAGTCAGGAGAAGCAGCATGGCTTAGTGGAAAGACCCCGGGCTTGGGAGTCAGAGGTTGTGGGTTCTAATCCTGCCTCCACCACTCGTCCGCTATGTGGCCTTGGGAAAGTTACTTAACTTCTCTGTTCCTCAGTTACCTCATCTGTAAAATGAGGATTAAAAGTATGAGCCCCACATGGGACAACGTGATTACCTTGTATCTACTCCAGTGCTTAGCACATAGTAAGCGCTTAACAAATACCATGATTATTAATTATTTTTATTATTCACTAGGATATGCTGCTTCTTTCTGGTTTGCCTTGGCACCTGACACCAAGTTCTGTGACTCAGAAGCAGCAGAGGTGTATTTAGGAACCCAAGAGGAAAATCCATAGCTTGGGGGTTATGGGGGTTTGGGGGAACCACCTCGTGACAGTTTCAGGAGCTATATAGCTATATAGGACCAGAAGCTCTACAAAAATCCTTGTCATTAGTATGATTGTGTCCAATCAATCATATTTATTGAGTGCTTCCTATGTGCAGAGCATTGTACTAAGCGCTTTGAAGATTACAATATAACAGAGTTGGTAGACATGTTCTCTTTCCACAAGGAGCTTACAGTCAACTCTATTGTATCAGTCTCTCCCAAGTGCTTAGTACAGTGCTCTTCACTCAGTAAGCACTCAAGGAAATGAAACAAAAAAGAAACATTGTGTGATTGTTGTGTCCTTGTAATAACTGTAGCTGTTAACTGCTTACTATGTCCTGAGCAGTATCTGAAGCACTTCAAGAGACAAATTTAGCAGGTCAGACACAGTCCCTGTCCGCCACTGGGATTCACACTCTAATTAGGAGGAGGAACAGATATCGAATCCCCATTTTACCAATGAAGAAACAGAGACACAGATAAGTTATGTGACTTATCCAAGTTCGCATAGCAGACAAGTGGAAAAGTCAGTATAAGAACCCAGGTCCTGAGTGACCTCGGGGAAATCACTTGACCTCTCTGTATCTCAGTTTCCTAATCCACTAAATGGGGGTAATAATGCCTGTTGCTTCCTACCTGAAAGGCACGATGTGAGGATAAAAAGAGATGTCTGATGCAAAGGCGCTTCAGAAAAATCCAAGCGCCATACAGATTCAAGGTAGGCAAGGGAAATAAGAGTAACTATATAAATTCAAGAAGGTCTTTGTACGTGCACATTTTGAAGTATTTTAAATTGTAGGATTTCAAAAGGGAGTAAGTATTCAACCCTGAACCCATGTTTCAGATTCTTCTCAATACAGCAGCGAGAGCATTGGTTCTCCCATTGCTGAGTGCTGACAAGAGGCCTCATAACTGCAATAATAAATGAAGAGTTAGAGGTTGTGAAAACAAGGGTGGGTGGGGGAAAGAGCTTTTTGAGGTTAGACTGGAGAAACTTTTCAAATCATGAACAATTGTGAGTTATAATTAAGTTGAATAGGCCGGAAAAGGGGTGAGATGAAGGGGAGTTCTCATTTAGAGAGAACAATACCTAAGTTTCATTTCAAAAAAGTTAGTGTGTGTTTCATTATCGGAAAGGAGCTCAAAAGATCATAAAGGATTCATCATTTTTTTTTTAAAGAGTTGATAAGGAATTGTTTAAAAGAGTCAGGAGCAACTTCAAAGAAACATTTCTTTTGGTCTGGTGCAGTCATGCTCATTTAAGTATCTGATGAAAAATTTTCCAACCTACCATCTGGGTGGCCACTATATCAATGGCAAAAACGGCCAAGCCCAGTGCACTCAGCATTCAAAAGGACTTGATAAACAAAGGACAAGACCTCTAGGCTAGAAACCCAGTGCTCAGGCTAAAATAAGTTTCTGCCCACACCCAAGCCAATGTCCATAATGTAAATGGTAATTGTTATATTTGTTAAGCGCTTACTAGGTGTTAAGCAATGGGGTAATAATAACAATTATAATAAGGGCATTCATTAAGCACTTACTATGTGCAAAGCACTGTTCTAAGTGCTGAGCACTGTTCTAAGCGTTGAACACTGGGTAGATCCAATGGGATTAGATCAGATGTATTCCCTATCCCACATAGTGCTCCCAGTTGAAGGGGGAGGGAGAAGGGGAGAACAAGCAAATAATCCTCATTTTACAGATGAGGAAATTGAGGCATGGAGGAGTTAAGTCCAAGGCTACACAGCAGGCTACACTTAGTACGGTGCCAGCCACCGAGTAAGGGCTTAACAAATACCATAAAAAAATCTTCACCATCAAGTTTAGGGATTAAATGAAGCAGTCAAGGTCAGCAGGCTCAATAGGAGCCACTGGTCAGTGTGCTTGTGGGTGGCACCCAAATCTGCTAATTTGGACTGCCAAGTAACAGTGACCATTGGGTGAAAATTTCTGAAGTCCCACATAAGATGAAAAGCACATCCTTTCAGCATCAGCACTACACTGAGTTTTCCTTCCTCAACCCTACTTTCAACATTCTTGGCCCAACATGATGTACCCACACTTGGAGCAAAATGCATTTGCCATTACAACCTAAACATTCATCTCTGGCTCCCCTCACTTATTTCATGCTGTGCCATGTGGAGAAAGAGGAAACCCGCCTGGGGCTTGGTCAGTGATTTAATGTGGGACACAAATAAATTCTGCTGGGTATGATATTACTATGGATCATAACATAGGCCATAAAACTGAATTGCCATACAAGTTATGCATTTCATGAATACGGCAGTTATCCCACAGGAAATTTTTCTAAGATACTGCCACCTGCATCGGCAAGTTTCATCTCCGGAGACTCACTGTGGCTCTTCTTTTTAGTCTCGGCTTGAAAATCAAGTTGGTGAATCCAGCAGCTCCTCGCCGCTCTGGAGAGTGTGATGGACGTGAGCGAGATGTGGGGACAACAGGTTTGCGAGATGTTACCCCAGATGGTGGTTTCGTACCTACATGCACACACAGTAGTGTTCAGCAGTGCACACGAAGAGGCCAGCTGTACCGGCAAGAATCAACTGCATTGGGTGTCCCGTGGTGAAGAGTGAGAGGATGAGGCAAGTGACAAACGATATCAGAAGCTACTGACTTCAGCAAACCGCTCTTCTGGAATCGGCCTGTGCCTCCTGGAGTCAACCGACCCAATGGACAACTTGACAGTTGTTCTAACACGTGTTCTTGAAATGCTCACGGACTTCTGCCTCCTGAATGGCCTGGATCCACTACCCTCCTGTGATCTCATTATCATGCAAATGAACCAAAAGACAAAACCAAATGATTTTTCAGCATCATCTTGGGCCGAAGATCACTGCTATCTAGGCTCCCTTTAAACGCTCCTCTCCCCGCTACCAATCTAGCTTTCTGCCACAACCTACACAGAATCTGTGTCAGACAGGAATTAGAAGTGCATTTTTATTGATGACAAGTTAGCCTATTGAATTTCAATGAAACCTTAGAATTCTTGAAAGAGTCTCTTGGTTAATATATATTTTTTTGGCTTCCATATATCCCCCATTTAACTCCTTGCCTCTCTGAGATTCTAGGATAGTTCTTGACAGCTCAACCTTTGCAAGATAGTACCCACTTGAAGAGAGTTTGGGGTTGTCTGAGAGACTGATCCCTTTTAGAATGGAGACTCGTCCTTACGAAGATGATGGAAGAAGACTATTGGTTTAGCAGAGGAGGCTGGCTTCTTTATTCCTAGATTCCTCTGGTTAACGGTTTGGCTATGACAGAGTTAAACCATTTTCCAGACGTGCCACTCGAACAGTACAGCACAGCTGAACTTGTCTATTTTCTCAGCAGATAATTTTTTTTCTAGCAGGTTTTACTTCCATATCTGGCAGTCAGCTCCATATATGCCTCACCGAGAAACCTGCCACTCCAGAACATATTTATAGAAGTTCGAAACGAATTAGTTCCTTTAAACATCCTTGTGGTTTCTAACACAGTATGATGGTGCATCAGATGGAAATTGCAGTAATGTTCTCTCCTGGAATATACTCCCTCCTCTAAAAAAGCAATCAGCAATTTTATCCTGGAAGGTGATCTTTAGTTACTGGGCCTGTGTGATGCTCCTGCCATGCCTGATCTCATTATGAGACAGAATAATCTTCCGGGCCTTATGTTTGCTCTGAGATTACAGACTTTCCAAATTGTCCTGTCTTTGTCCAGAAAGTAGAAATGAGCTGAAATGCCTTCAGTAGGTACACAGCTTTCTCAGTTAGTCACCCTTACCAGCGAAGCAGTTGACTAAGTCTGGTCATTACAGAGCATAATAGTAAAAATAAGAATTATGGTACTTGCTAAGTAATTGCAATGTGCCAAGCACTGTACTAAGTGCTGGAATAGATACAAGTTAATTGTGTTGGATACAGACCTTGTCCCTCGTGGGACTTCCAGTCTAACTAGGAGGGAGGAGAATTTACTCACCATTTAATAGATGAAGTAATTGAGGCACAGAAAAATTAAGTGACTTGCCCAAGGTCACACAGCTGACAATTGGCAGAGCCAGGATTAGAACCCAGGTCCTCTGATTCCCAAATCTGTGCTCTTGCCACTAAGCCATGTTGCTTCTTGTCTGCCTGTGTGTGAATCTGACAGGGAGAATGTTTCATTTAAAATTTATTGACTGATTCATTTAAAATTTATTGACTGATTCCCTCATTTGTCAAATCCCTCCACTCTGTTTTGAACATGATACACTCAGCCTCTTCTTCATCCTAATCTGATTGTAGTAAGAGGTCATCTTCTCTCATCATTTCTTTACATGTACTCCCCAAGGTCTAGGCTACCAGTTGCTTCTCAGGACATCTTACAGGTGTTCAATTTTTTTCGATAAGCACAGAGCCAGACAAAACCTGATTTTCCTCCCACCTCATTCAAGCTATTTATTTTCTTTTCCATGTTAGTTTAAGATGCAGTATTAGATGGGGAGATTCAGATGAGGGATGCCTTGTCCCTGAGGAAATGATAGTCCTCACCAGCTTGATGCTTGTCTGATTAAAGCCTAATTTGGACTGATTTTTATGGTCAGGGTCAATTGCCCACTATCTCCATGGCATATAAAATGGCATTCTGCGATGATCCCATTTCAGTAGTATTTGCCAGTGATGAAAAGATGTTCCTTCTGTATTATTTACTAGCATATTGCATTTCTGCATCATCATCACGTATGTGTCTTATGTGTCTCCAAACAATTGCGGGGAGCAGTAGGCCATCTAGCAAGTGTGAAGTTTTCATCAAAATCACAGAAATAAACATTGGCATAACAATAAGCAGTTTGGGTTCATCAGAGTCAGATCTCCCAGCTTTAGAAATGAAGGAGGGAATGTTCTGAGAGCGTGAGGGTAGCGAGGGGTTCTTATCAGCAGAAATGGTCCCCTGGTGACTCCAGAGAGATCTTCCTAACCATGGGTCAGACCAAAAGATACGCAGCATTCTGCTCCGTGGGAATCGAGATCTAATCGAATCAGTGGTATTTAATGAGAGCTTTACTGTAATAATTCATGATAATTGTGGTATTTGTTAAGTGTTTACTCTGTGCCAGGCACTGTACTAAATTCTGGGTGGGAATTCAAGCAAATTGAGTTGGACCCAGTCCCTGTCCCACATTGGGCTCACAGTCTTAATCCCCATTTTACAGATGAGATGACAGACACAGAGAAGTGAAGCAACTTGCCCTAGGTCACACAGCAGATGAGTGGCAGAGCTGGGATTAGAACTCATGACCTTCCGAGTCCTGGGCCCATTAAATCTCTCCACTAAATCATGCTGCCACACTACTCCATACTGTGGGCAGAGCATGTACTATTTAAGCTGAAAGAGATTTATTGCTGTCTGTAAATTTGTGTTGATGTTTCCCCTCATCTAGACTGTGAGTTTGGTGTGGGCAGGGATTGTCTCCCTTTGTTGCTGTATTGTACTTTCCCAAGAGCTCTGTACAGTGCTCTGCACACAGGAAGTCCTCAATAAGTACGATTGAATGAATGACTGAATGAATGGGTTTCAATTAGGACAGAAAAGAAACACTTTCGAGGGTAAGAGGATTAAATCTGCATGCAGATTTACTCAAAAGCATCATCGTCATCATGAACATCAACAACAAATCCATGAAATTCTATGAGGATCATCCGCAACTGCCAGTCGTAATATGCACAATTCCAATAGTGCAAATATGATCACCTGAATGAGACACCCAACTGCCTTAAATAATGATAATAGTAATAGCAATTGTATTTGTTAAAGCCTTACTACATGCCAAACTCTGTCTTAAGCACTGGGGTAGATGCAAGATAATTGGGTTTACAGTACCTATACTACAGTATTTACATTAATGCTCCCTTGTAAAACCAAAAGAATTGTCTGTCTGACTCCCAAAGCCATGGTGCTTCTCAAGGGCAAGGTACTAGTTAGGTACTAATAATAATGATACTACTTATAATTATTATGGCATTTGTTAAGCACTTGCTATGTGCCAAGCACCGTTCTAAATGCTGGGATAGATGCAAGATAATCAGGATGGACAGAGTCTCTGTCTCACATGGGGCTCAAAGTCTTTATCCCCACTTTGCAGATGACTGTTATGAAGAGTTTTTGTTAGGGGGAGAGAGGTGGATTTTTCTCCACTATCCACTGAAGTATAAACAAGAAGAAGTGACCTTAAATCAAAGCAGGATAGAAAGAAGTTGGTGAGAGAGAAGATTCATTAAGAATACTGGAACAGATGTAAAGGGGGAGAGGAGGATGTCGAATCGTTATCCCTAGAGATCTCTTGGGTGAAAAGGAATACCAACCTCTTCTACTGAATGGTTTACTTATTCCCCCACTTGAGGATCCTGGTCTAGACCTGTTGAATTCTTGTAGCCCCTTCCTGCTCCAGAATTCAGATTCATTACCACTTCTTTGATCTTTCAAAAGACAACACATTAATTCACCGGGCAATTATATTCTCAAGCACTCTCTGATGTGCGATTCCCGTCAACTATCACCGACGTCATTTGAGGGTTTTGATACTGTTCACTCTTGTAGGCAAAGCTCAGCAGTATTGTGGTCTGCAAATTTAAAGAGGAATTCTTAATGTAGGTATCGGAAATGAACCACTATAAACCCTAAGCAATAAGGTGCGGTCTTTATGGTTTGTCTACTGTGTATGCAAAGGGGTCTATTTTCTGGTCTTGAAATTTATTCTAAGATCTGTCATGATTAGGCTATGCACATAATTTTCTCTTCTTTTTTAATACTAAAATGTATGATGGAGAACAGGAAATCATGAAGTAAGGGGTAATACAGTCTCCATTTCTCCAAATGTTTAGTTCTACTATATTTTAAATATGTATTTTCCTAAGGCCTTGTTTTTAACCTTAGCACATTTATTGTGGGAATTTTAGTATTGATTTGCCCTATCTTTGAATTCCCTTGAGCTCCTTTTACAGAGATCCTGGGTAATATTTTCTTCCAAACTTGTCACAATACATTTATTTTAAAATCCATATTCTCTACTCCCATCTTTAGAATTTGCTTCTGCCCATTCACCAGTAAGGTTTAGAGGTAATTCTGCTCAAGGGAATTTCTTTACATCACAACATATGGATACTCAAACACATTTTTGGATCTCAACCCAATTTGTACTGACCCCAGTGCTTAGTACAGTGCCTGGTACATAGTAAGCGCTTAACAAATATCAAGAAGAAAGCAGAAGGGCGTAGAGGAAACAGCACAGACCTGGGAGACAGAAGGTCATGGATTCTCATCCCGGCTCTGCCACTTGTCTGCTGTGTGACCTTGGGCAAGTCACTTCACTTCTCTGGGCTTTAGTTACTTCACCTGTAAAATGGGGATTGAGACTGTGAACCCCATTTGGGGCAGGGACTGGGTCCAACCTGATTAACTTGTATCTATCCCAGTGCTTAGAACAGTGCTAGGCACACAGTAAGTGCCTAATAAGTACCATTATTTTTATTATTATTATTATTATCATTATTATTATTATTATTATTATGGGAAACGGCAGTTAACAGTAAAAAAAAAATTCAATTTAATGAATACTGTTGTCAGTGTATGGAACTGAGTACAATTCTTCAGCACCTTGCTTTAAATAATCTTTTCTGGAACTGTTCCAGAGGTTCCACCCCATCCTTATTCATTGTTAGAACACCAGGAAGTCTTTGGCCATTTCTAAATAACTGTCTTCCTGCAGTAACTTGAGGACTCTTTCATCCAGGAACCATTCATTTGCTTATTTTCATGTGTCACAACTCTATGCCTCAGTTTCTTCATCAGTAAAATAGAGATTAAATATTTGTTCTCCCTCCTACTGAAACTGTGAGCCCCATGTGGGACAGGGAATGTGTTGGATCTGATTATCCAATACCTACCCTAGTCCTTGACACACAGTAAGTATTAAATAAATCCTCCTCCTTCTTCTCTCCCTCCTCCTCCTCTTCCTCTCTTCTTCTTCTTCCTTCTCCTTTTACAAATAGGGGAACTAGTAGAGTATTTATTATTTTTTTTGCGGGGGGGGGGGGCGGTGGTATTTGTTAAGTGCTATGTGCCAAACACCATACTAAGCAGTGGGGTAGATAATACAGGGAATCACATTGGTTATAGTCCACATTCATTCCTCATGGGGCTCACAGTCTTTATCACCATTTTACAAATGATGTATCTGAGGCATAGAGAAGTGATGTGACTTACCCAAGGTCACACAGCAGACAAGTGGCAGAGCAGGTATTAGAAGTTAGGTCCTTCTGACTCTCAGGCTCATGCTCAATCCACTAGGACACACTGCTTCTCCCCAGATTGTTCCATCTTTGGTCTGCGGCTCTTGTACCCCGACAATCCGATGATAGAGCCCAGTACTGGAGGTTGTACCTGTTTAGAATGTGTCATTTGTAATGCTCTTCCTACTTGCAAATACTCAATTTTGGGTCTGCCAACATTTCCTTCTTAGATATTCTGCTACACTCCATGTTTTGTACTCTCCTAAGCTTTCAGTAGAGTACTCTCCATACAGTAAGCGCTCAATATGTCACTGATCAATGAAATCCGCTCCTCCATCCCCAGTTGAATTTGTGTTGTGATGAGCTTTTCCTCTGTCATGGTGAATTGGCTACATTCAAGGACTTTTTTAATAATTGTATTTATTAAGCACTTACTGTATGTCAAGTACTGTTCTAAGCACTGAGGTATATACATATTAATCAGGCCAGATAGATTTACAGCCCCATGTGGGGCAGGAAGTGTAAGTAGGAAGGAGACAGGTTTTAAATCCCCATTTTGCAGTTGAGGAAACAAAGGCACAGAAGTTCAAGTGATTTGCCCAAGGTAACACGGCAGACAAGTGGTGGAACATGATTAGAACCCAAGTCCTCTTGCTCCTAATGTCTGTGAGCTTACCCTGTCTTGTCTCTGATGTGGAGTAGGGATAAAACCTATCGATCATACTCATCAGTTGAACTTTACCACATCATTAGTTGTGCTTTTTTTTTGCCAGAAGGTTAAGTACAAAATATCTAACTGCATTTTGTGGTTAGTTAATGTATGTGTCAGGTCACCCATGTTGTTATGCATAATAAAAGCAATTCATTCTTAGGGTCTTAGAAGATGTAATTTAGACCTGCACAGAATTATTACTTCAGGTCTTTTTCCAGAATGTGTTTTTATAATGAGCCTCACAAGTTCTTCCCAACATTTGGCTAATATTGATGGGGTCCAAAGAGAAAATGCAAATTTAACAGCTGAGTCCAATGAAACAGCTAAATAAGGAAGAAAAGCCAGAGGCTATACAAAGGAATGGCAGGCCAAATTTATAGGCCTTGCATTTACCCTTAAGATTTCCCAGAGTAGGTATTTATTTAAACAAATGTAGGAGGGCAGCTCCAAAAAACGAAAATAAATTCTGAAGCCTTAGCAGAAGAGTAAGCCGACCGTCATTACTTGGATAAAACTTAGGGATAAAATTCTCTAAACTTGAGACTGTCAATGGTCTCTACTAATCCTGGAGAGACCTCAAAACGCTATAGAGATCAATCAATCATTCATATTTATTGAATGCTTGCTGTGTGCAGAGCAATGTACTAAGCGCTTGGGAGTGTACAATACAACAGAGTTGGAAGACACAATCTCTGCTCACAAGGAGTTTGTAGTCTAGAGGCCTAGAAACAGCCATCCCTCCCTAGACTGCAAGCTCATTATGGTCAGGGAAAGTGTTGGCTAATTCTGTTTTATTGTACTCTCTGAAGGGCTTAGTTCAATGCTCTGCACATAGTAAGTGATCAGTAAATACCATTGTTTGATTGACAAAGATTTGGAATAGACAATGAGGACTCTGGCAAGACAGCAAAAAGCAGTTTGAGAGAAGCATTGGTATTGGTAAGAGACAGTCCCTCTGAAAAAGGTAATGGTGGACATCAATCAATCAATCAATCAACCAATGGGACTTATTGGTTCCTGGGCAAATATATTAAGGCATGGTCCTTGTCCTCTAGAAGCTGACAATTCAATGGGGGAGACAGGCAAACAAACATAAATTATTAGTGAGAGCAGGAGAAAGACCAACATGTCAAAGTTCACAGCCGGACTGTGACAGGGAAAATAGAAAAACCACTGTAAATTAATGAAAGTTGAGCTATACATAAGAATTAGGGGTGGCTGTTTGAGGGATCAGTCAATCAATCATTCAATCAGTGATACTTTTGAGTTTTTAATGTGTGCAGGGCGCTGTACTAACAGCGCTTAGAACAGTGCTTGACACATAGTAAGCGCTTAACAAATACCATTATTATTATTATTATTATTATTATTATTATTATTATTACTATGAGCTTGGGAGAGAACAGTATAGCCCAGTTAGTAGACATGTTCCCTGTCCACAAAATGTTTACAGTAGAGAGGGATTGAGCTGGGAAAGTGGAACTTAATCAGGGAATGCCAATAGAAGGAGTGTGAGTTCAATAAATACTATTAAGAGAAGCAGAATACTTAGAAAAGCAGCATGGCTCAGTGGAAAGAGCACAGGCTTTGGAGTCAGAGGTCGTGGGTTCAAATCCCAGCTCCGCCAATTGTCAGCTGTATGACTTTGGGAAAGTCACTTCACTTCTCTGGGCCTCAGTTCCCTCATCTGTAAAATGGGGATTAAGACTGTGAGCCTCACATGGGACAACCTGATCACCCTGTATCCCCCCAGCACTTAGAACAGTGCTTTGCACATAGTAAGCGCTTAACAAATACCATCATTATTATTACTACTATTAACTACTATATGCCAACCCACACCTAGCAAATGCCACCAAATATTTCCATCTGTGACACAGTGTTTAATCTGGCCCTAAATTTTATCAGAGCAGCGTGCCGTACAATTTCCCAACCTCAGTCTGTCTGGCTCCTTTTCCACACATTTCATTCATTTGCTTAATTATTGACTGATCGAAAGCACAGGTGTCCAGGGTAGTGATTGCAACCAGCTCTTCCATCTGGCTACAGCCTGCCACGGAACACTAAGTGCTTAGTTCAATGCCTGGCACATAGTAAGTGCTTAACAAGTACCATTAAAAAAAAATCCATCTTCTTGGCAAGCATCACTTCAAGTTGTTTGTTTTTTAAATGATAATTGTTACATGCTTTCCATGTGCCAGGTACTGTACTAAGTGCTGGAGTAGATACAAGTTAATCAGGTTGGACATGATCCCTGTCCCTAATAGTGCTTATAGCCTGAATCCATATTTTACAGATGAGGTAACTGAAGCACGGAGAAGTGAATTACCCAAGGTCGCAAAGTGGTCCTCTAGGCAAGTTATCCCAGCTCTTCCACAGTGAAAACACCTAGGTCATGGAGAACAGGAGGCTGTGCTTGTTGAACCCAGCCTCCTGGACCTGCCCTTTGAGAAGAAAGCATGTCAGAAGAGAAGGGGTCACCTTCCGTGTCAAAAGACGGGATGCTATGAAACCATGCAACTACACAACTTATGCAATAGCAGATAGCCCTATAGTTAGGTGGGAAAAAAAAATCTTTGCAGTCCCAATAACCACCCAGCTGGTCCGCCTTCTACTACAAAGTTCAAAAATATAGGGTATCCAACCCCTCCCATGCCTCTCCCTACTCCAACTGTAGGGGAGTAAGACTGTAAGCTCGTTAAGGGCAGGAAATGTATGTTCTAGTGTTGTGTTGTACTCTCCCAAGTGCTTAGTACAGTGCCCTGTGCACAGTAAGCACTCAATGCAAGTGATTGATTGAGGAGATAAATACAGGTTAATGTTCCTCATATGTGTGTTGCTCTTTGTTAAAAGGTGCTTCGTTTCACCCTGGTAGCTTCCTTTCCATTTCTGCTAGAGAAAATGTTTGGGGAAGAACTCCTCTGCCTGTGGGTTCTCTTTAAATGATTTTGTTCGGATGTCTGCTCCATGTTTAACTCATTCATTTATTCAGTCGTATTTATTGAGCACTTACTGTGTGCAGAGCACTGAACTAAGCACTTAATTCTGTTGATTATTTTTCCCTTGCTGGCTATTTCAGCTTTATTCTGCAGAGGCATCATCAGAGAGCAGTAAATATTCCAAGTTTTACTGTTAGGTGGGCTAGGATCATTATGTCAATACCTCCTTTCCTAAAATACTTTCTCATTTATCCAGCATTATCTAGCTGATGCAAAGGCCATGGATTTCAGGGAGACCGCAGGTTGTGAAAGGAAACATCATTCCCAAATAACGTTGAGGTAGAACATGGATCCACCATTCAGTGTATGGAATTCTCCCTGGACCCTTTCCAAATCTTCACGGGCAGCCATGAACAATAAGGAGGGCGGAAGAGGCAGGGGGAAAAGGAGAGATACACAGATCGGACATGAAATAGTTCCAGCTAAAAGAATGTTTTCAATTCATTCAAGTAAATAATAGAGCTGCAGCCAGGCTCCTTGAAATAATTCAGGCAACACACAAGGGCTTGAGGTCTTTTTCACTCCGGCATTGTCTTATGCTTCCCAAAATTAATTCAGAACCAGAGTCTACCTGAATCAATAGCAGATGCCCAACCCCAAAGGAAGTGAATTTTTAAAATGATTTCCAATACATCTCATCCTATTATATTAGGATATGACAGGTTCTGTTGTGCTTCAACGGGTTACATAATATCAGGTTGAATCTAAATCCAGCGCTCTTTAATTTAAGATGACGCATCAGGATATAAAATGACAGATATTCATTTACTGCCCAGGCCTAAGTGAGATTTCTCCGACCACAAGAAAGCTTGTGCAGGGAAGGCAGCCATCCTAAAGCATATCCAAATCCACGCCGTGAGGCGATCGGCTAACTTCTACCCACGGCTGATGTCAAGCTTCTCGAGACGTGGCCGCCTCCAATGTAAAATTGAGGGCTCTTGTTTAAACACAACAGTGTCTATATGGAAGCAGGTTGCGGCTGTGCCACCCTGAGACTCACCTTGGCACGGTCAGAGGAGTCTGTGTGGCATTTTTAATTACGATGAAACCATCAGAAACACCTCCACCTCACCACTGTGATCCTACTACAATATGCATTAGGGTGGCAAAATACTTCTGATGGGCAACGGGACACAAATGCAATAGCAAAATAACTGACTAAAAACCCTCCAGGGGGTCATTATGCTACCATAAAACATAGGAAATAAAAAAAGGGAAGAAAGAAGTATTTTTTTGTTTAATCAGAAATGGGGAAACGTGTTATGCCAGGGTGGAAATTCATTCTAGCCATATGAATCCTGAGCTTTAGGCTGTTCTCAGACATGGCAGGCTGCAAAATCACTTATCAAGTCATCACTGGGAAAAATGTCATTTCCTGCTTCTGTGGACAAGTGAGAATCCCAAGCTTCTTAGCCTTAAAAAAGGTTCTACAAAAACATTTTAATGAAATCTTGGTGTCATCAGCTTGTTTTTGACACCCAAACAATACCCAGGAACAACAGTTTTCATATACATAAAGAACATCACCAATTTATGGAGTTTTATGTACCTCTGAGTTTTAAAAGTTTCACTCAAGTGAGTTTGAGGTAAAAAAAAATGACTTTGTCAGACCCATATGATTTGACAGATTTTGGCATAGTTGATAAATTTCCAAGGATAGCTATATTTTCTCTATCTCAAAGCAGGAATGTGTGTGTGTTTATATAATGTAAAGATTCCGGATCATGAGGGCATGTAAGGAAAGAAAGGGAGATTACAATTTTAATAGGGTTGTCCCTGAAGTGCAATTGCAAGCCATGACAAGAATTTGTTTCTTTTTTTCTTCTTTTTTCTTTGAGCTCTGCCAAGTGCTTAGTACAATGCTTTGCTGGAAAGGATATCATTTATTATTAAATGGTTTATAAATCACACTGAATATTAGATTTCCCTTCAAGAAGGATACTTAAAGGTATAGTGTCACATCAAGGAGAGGGTTTTATGTGGGGAAGATGATACTTGCAGTAGTAATAGCAGTTGCAGGAGTCAATACCAATACCAGAAATCTTAACCTTCCATCTCTGCAGTCTCCTTAAGTTAATGGGAATCGTTTTGCAGAAAGCCAAATCCTGGGCCTAAAGAATTGTTCCTTTCTCTTTGCTTTTTACAATTTTGAGTTATTGGTGCTGAATATATAATTGTTTTCTCTCACTACATAGGTATTCCCCCATAAAACTGAGAACTGTCAGTTGTATATATAAAGTGCATCAACACGTTCATTATTTATTGAGTTCTTGTTGCTGTTAGCCGTTAGAAAGACAGCAGGCGGGGAACCAAGAAATCTGTGCTCAATTCATAGCTCATAGCTCAGGAGATAGATTCTTAGACAATAATAATAATTGGGATATTTTGCTACGTGCTCACTAATGTGTTACGCTCTACACTAAGTGCTGGGGTAGATACAAATTAATCAGGATGTCCACAGTCCCTGCCCCATGTGGGGTTCACAGTCTAAATAGGGGAGAGAACAGGTATTTAATCACCATTTTACAGATGAGAAAAGTGAGGCACAGAGAAGTCAAGTGACTCGCCCAAGATAACACAACAGGCAACTGGCAGAGATGATTAACAAAGACCACAGTTATTATCAGTACCTCTTGCTCTTCACTGAATCAACATAAGTCACTGTCACTTGGGATGTCAATTCTTCAGATCCCTTTCCCTTGAAGGGCAGGGATGGTGTCTACTTTATCGTACTCTCCCAAGTGCATAGGACAGTGCATTGCCCAGTAAGCACACTCATGATTAGTGGTATTTATTGAATGCTTACTGTGTGCAGAACACTGTACTAATCTCTTGGGAGAGTACAACAGAACCCAATTTGTAAACATGATTCCTGAACACAATGATTATACAGTCTAGAGGGAGCATAATGTGATTGCTTGATTGATTGATTGATTGAGATTCCAAGGGTTCATTCTATCATCAACATACCTGAGCTGTAATCCCACAAGAGGTCACAGGATGACTTTTGCATTTTTCCTTTACTTCCCCCCCCACCCCTGCTTTTTTTCCCCTGAGTACAAAAGGTGAAACAGCTGAATGGAAAAGAAAACTCAATTCTTCACCTTAACTTTTTCCCTACATCCCCAGCTCAGTGGCCCAGCAGCGTGACTCAATGGAAAGAGCCCGGGCTTGGGAGTCAGAGGTCATGGGTTCAAATCCTGTCTCTGCCAATTGTCAGCTGTGTGACCTTGGGCAAGTCACTTAACTTCTCTGGGCCTCAGTTCCCTCATCTGTAAAATGGGGATTAAGACTGTGAGTCCCACATGGGACAACCTGATCACCTTGTATCCTCCCAAGCGCTTATAACAGTGCTTTGCACATAGTAAGCCTTAACAAATGCCATCATTATGATTATTATTAAATACCTGAGAAGCACCATAGCCTAGGGGAAAGTGCTTGGGCCCAGGGGTTCAGAGAACAAGAGTTTTAATCCTAGCTCTGCTTACTAGTTGTGTGACCGGGGGAAGATAATAATAATAATGATGGTATTTGTTAAGTGCTTACTACTACTACTACTACTAATGGCATTTATTATTCTTCTCTCTGCTTCAGTTTCCTCATTGATAAAATGAGGATTAAGACTCTGAGTGCTATGTGGAACAGAGACTTTGTCCAAATTGATTATTTTGTATTTACCCCAAGGTTTAGTACAATTCCCGGCACATAGTAAGCACTTAACAAATACCCTTAAAAAAATAATTCTAACAAATAGGAACCGGGTATATTTGTCATGAGAAGGGAATTGGTAAGTTAGCCGGCAACTATTTTCACTATAAAGCCGCACACCTCCAAGAATCACAGTGGCCTTGAACACAGAGCTGTCCTCCCCACCAGCCTGTCTCCCCTCCTTTAGCAGTGATAAAGCAATTTTGCTGGTAATTAATGAAAATGGCCCATAAATAGCCAATATTTAATTATACCCCTATTAGCCAAACAAATGAATACCATTTTCAGTGCAGAGAGAGATCTTCACCCCGGTGTCCTGGCCAAACTCCAATTCAGATAATTACATTTGGTCCACTGAAATTCCCCCCGTGGTTTCAAATGGATAAGTTATTCCTCCCTTCTCTGCAGTCTTACTGATAGAGAAGAGCATCTCTTTGCCCTACTTGGAGGTTGGATGCATTTCAGGGTTGGGTTAAGTGCAATATCCTGTTTATGCCATCTGCAAAGTGTCTTAAGATTATTCTAGATAAAAGACACTATGTAAATGGCAGGATTTATTAATAATAATCCACTGGAATGAATGCTCAGCTTTAATGGACAACGGGCATATTGCAAAGCTCACCAGCAGGCTTTTAAACCACACTACCGGTTACATGTTAGATTTTCCCCCCATTAATTATTTTGTCTTATCCCAAAGGAGCAGCAAGCAGCGAGGCTGGAGAACTTTCAAAGTCCTTGCATTTCTAGGCTGTATTAACCATTGAGCTCCTGGAGTGGATTTATTTTCATTCAGCTGGTGCATGTGCCAGGAAACTATCCCTGAAGGAAGACGACCTACAAAATGAACCTGGGGGGGATAAGCTTTTATGACTAAACAGAAGTCATTTTACTGTGGAGGGATAATCCCTACGACAACACAAAAGCAAATTTGTCATCACTTATTGCTGTTAAAATGCCACCTGCATAGGGATAGAAAAAGAAGCTATTCTCCCTGCATAGAGCAGGGGCTCTGACACTTTTTTTTTAGTGCATCTCCAGGTTGTTGCATTTTTTTCATCTTGAGAATGAGTTAGTGTTTGAATTCTTTCATTAATCACGGCTGTTCATTTTTAGTTCCGTCCCTCGTCCCTTCCCACATACCCACCCCTTTCATGCCTGTTCAATAGCTCTAGCAGATTGCTACTGTCCCGATTTTGAGTGTTTGATTTCCTGACAGTTGCTGAAATACACAGTCAAAGTTTATGTTAAACTTGGCTCTGATACCTCTTGCCCCGGGTGCAGAAGTGTTCAGCTGTGATTTGACGTTGAAACTAGAGACAACTCAGGCATTCCTTCCCCTGAAGTGGATCTCCCTATTTCTAATACTTATAACGAAAGTATATGTTAAGTGCTTACTAGTGACAAGCATTGTACTAAGCACTGGGGTATATAGATAAAAGATAATCAGGTACCACATGGGGCTCTCCGTCAAACTAGGAGGGAGAATGGCTACTGAATCCCAATTTGCAGGTGAGGAAACTGAGGTGCGGAGAAGTGAAGTGATATGCCCAAGGTAACACAGCAGGGACGTGGCGGAACCAGGATTAGAAACTGTGTCCTTCAACTCCCAGTTCTGTGTTCTTTCATTGTGGTGCTTCACTGTGGTTCTGTGTGTTCTCCCTTCGGGCCCTGATAAACAAGATGCTCTGACGTCTGCTTGAGAGAGGCTTGAGATGTGTGGTAGTTGATGCATCTCCAGGAAGTCATTCATTCATTCAATCAATCGTATTTATTGAGCACTTACTGTGTGCAAAGCACTGTATTAAGTGTTCAGGAGAGTACATGTGAGTGGCCTACCAATAGATTCAGCCATTTCAGAATTACATGCCCCACCTTGCTGGGTGGAACTTTTAACATTCAGTGGGATGCCCTCCTCTTTCTCATTGTACAGATGACCACCTTCCCCATCCCACTATTCCTACTAAAATCACCTCTTCTCCAAAAATCCTTCCCTCCCTAACTTCTCATCTCCCTATCCTATTTCTCTCTTTCTCTCCTTCTTCTGCATCATCTGAACCTTGATACTCACTGTTCCCTCACAGCGCTCTTGTCCATATCCTTATGCTCTCTTGCTTCTCCCCAACCCGCATTTTCTTTCAATATCTGTCTCTCTAACTAGACTGTAAGCTCCTCTAGGGCAGGGATACTACTACATACTCTAGTGTACTCTCCCAAACACTCAGTACAGTGTTCTGCACACAGAAAGTCCTCCACCCTATCACTGATTGATTGAATAGTGATTCTAAATAGGGTGAGTCAGGAGGATAAAGCAGGCAATGATAATAAATGTGGAATTTGGAGTAGATATAGTCAGCTTGTTATGGGTAGAGAATGTGTCTACCAACTCAATTGTACTGTACCCTCCCAAACACTAATTGCAGTGCTTTACACACAGTAAGTGCTCAATAAATACCATTGAGGATGATGCTCTAGCTTATGTCAGTTCAAACTATTATAAAATTGTCTGATCCAAAATGGGAGATAATTTAATAAGCTAAATTTTTTTCTCCCTAGTAATACGATGCCACTTATTTGGTGCCAAGCACTGGGCTTGATACAAGATAATCCAACCAGGCAAAGGTGGAGATGGAAGGCATTTTAACCCCATTTTACAGATGAGGAAACTAAGTCACTACTGGCTCTGAGACCTTCTGGCCACCACTTCCTATACTCTCAGAGTGTTTTCTGGGAATGGTTGGTGGGCTGGCTTTCCCCCTGACTCCAATCTAAACAGGAGAGGGGCTTCCAGAGGTCCCAGGAGAACAGAACTTGCTCTCCAGAACTGGGTCCCTCTTAGGGAGAATCTATTTTCCCTCTGGCAACCCAGAGACCTTAGTACATCAGTCCTCCAGAGAAAGAAAACAATTTCAGTCCCATCTTTCAGCTGGAGGAAATAAGGATGGGGCCCTTCTGTCCAATCGACTCTGTGCTGTCACACTAATGAGAAATCTTCATCAGCAGGGAAATCGGCAATGGGAGGGGATTTTCCTGAGAAGGAGCTTGAGGTTAAGGTGAACAGATGTCCCAATTTTAGAAAATGATCCCGCATTTTGGAGATCTGGATAGACAAAGGCCTGGGAATCAGAAGGACCTGGGTTCTAATCCCAGCTCTGCCACTTGTCTGCTGTGTGACCTTGGGCAAGTCACTTAATGTCTCTGGGCCTCAGTTACATATCTATAAAGTGGGGATTAAGACTGTGAGCACCATATGGGATAGGGACCTCATCCAACCTGATTACCTCGCATCTACCCCACTGCTTAGAACAGCGATTGTCACCCTGTAAGTAATTAACAAATTTGTCTTGTTTTATGTCTCCGAGTCGACTCCTACCCATAGTGATGCCATGGACGCATCTCTCCCAGAATGCCCCACCTCCATCTGCAGTCGCTCTGGCAGTGTATCCATAGAGCTTTTGTGGTAAAAATACAGAAGAGGTTTACCATTCCTTCCTTCCATGCAGTTAACTTAAGCCTCCACCCTCGACTCTCTCCCATTCTGCTGCTGCCCAGCACAGGTGAGTCTAGACTTGTGGCAGATCGCCTTCCACTGGGTAGGTACTGGCCAAGCTGGGAATGAAATTAGCATGCCTCTGCTTGACTCTCCCTCCCGTAGTTGAGACTGGTAGAGTACTGGAAACTCTCCAGGTGTGACCCTGAGAGGGGAAATTAACAAATACCATTAGCATTATTATTACCCTACAAGCCTTAGGTAGGACCAAGAAATGTCAGAGTGGCAGACTAGAACCTCACAAACTGTCACAGCTGAACTGGCCCCAGAGGGCCATAAACAGAAGTTTGGCTTATGTTGGTGCTGATAATAACAACAGTATTATTATTTAGCACTTACTCTTTGCCAAACACTCTACTAAGCACTGGGGCAGATTCAAGATAATCAGATTAAACACGGTACCTGTCCCACATGGATCTAACAGTGTAAGCAAGTGGGGGCGGGGGGGGGGGGGGGAACACACACAGGATTTCAATCCCCATTTTACAGAAGAACCAACTGAGGTACAGAGAAGTGAAGTGACTTATCCACAGTCACATAGGAGGCAAGTGGCAGGGCCTGGATTAAGTCCAGATCCCCTGCCCTCTCAGTCTCACCTTCTTTGCACTGGGACTTATTGCTTGATAGGAGTAGCAGGAACAGCGGTAGCTGCAGGCACCTGACTCTGACAAAGGTTCTAAGTCAAATTATGGAGGTTGGTGGAGATTGGTGATGAGGACAGAAGAGGAGGGAATGCCCCTCTTTCCCTGTCTCTCCCCCTTTTCCCCTTGCTTCCACCTTTCATCGCCCCATCCCTTCTCCTTTCTTTCTCTTTTACCTCTTCCACCTCCTCTCCTTCTCATCTCATTTCTATCTCTCCCTCTAGTCTTCTCCTCTCTCTCCTTATCCTTCCCTCTCCTCTTATCTGTCATTTCTCTTTTTCTTTCTCTCTTTCTCACTCTCCTTCTTCCTCTCCCTTTCCGTCTCTCCTCTTCTTGCTCTTTTCTTCCTTCTAGTTTGGCCAACTAAAAGGCCACGATCAATACAGATGTCCAAATTGATGTAATATTCATCCAAACTAAGGTGGAAGGTAAAATAGTCTGATCTTTTCCCTGTTTAGTAGCTTATCGAGGCTTATAATTACAGAACCTGGTTAGAATACGTTGGACCGGAATATTTTGAGGCACGAATTGAGTCAGGCTTCCTATGTGTTGGTTTTTGTTGGATGGGGGGTATATTTTTGTACTTGTGAAAGTTGCCGGACTGTTACTGAAGCCTAAAGCCAAGATTCTGTTTGCTCACAGCTGGATTGTCCTGCAACGTGGGGTCACTTGGGAGACTTACATAGTCGCAGGAGTCTGGTGTCAACAAAGCAGGCTGCCCCCTGGAGACTTTGAATGTCCCATGGAGACTTTTGAATGTTTCCAGTCCAATCCAGTAGGCAGGAAGGAAACATGTTTAGAGGGATGTTTGTTGTTGAAACTTGGATGTGATAAAGCCACCCACAGCGGATGGACAGTTCAGAGATTGAGGATGGTTAGCAAAGCAGAGATCAGAAGTGGAAACCAGATATTCTGAACCAGTGCGATCCATTGGGAGAGCCAGCTCTGTGACCAAGCTCAGAAGGAGACAAAAAGAGAGTCACTTTTGGAATCTCAGGGGATTTGGACACTTCTTGAACCCCGGAGAAAACAGTGAAGGAAAAAAAAATAGAAGGGCAAGGTAAACTGGAGGGATGCTGGAACAGCTGGATGCATTCACAAAATATGTTTCCTTATCCCCATCTCTCTTTCCCTCTGACTCATTTTTGCTCCCTCTCTTTCTGTCTCCTTTTCTCCCTTTCTTTCCTCTCTGTGGGCAGAAATCTGTCTTAAGTGGTATGATCTGAAGGCTAGTGAGGGCTCTGCTTTGAGTCTGCTCCCAGGGTCAAGGTGAGGCCTTCTGTAGCCCCTTTTTATACCTTGCCTGGCCTGGTTCTGGGTTTTCCTCATTCTCCGTCCCTCTTTTACCTCCTCCACCTCATCAGGCTGTAGATCTGCATATTCTCCCCACCTCCAGGTCTCAACTTTAACCCTCATCCCTAGATCTACACACAAGCCATTTTTACCCACCATGACTTGAACTGCCTTTAAGGGTGGTTGAAGTCATGAAAGTCAGTCAGCCAGTCAGTTGTATTTGTTGAGCACTAACTGTGTGCAGAGCACTGTACTAAACACTAGGGAGAGTACACTATAACAACTGGCACATTTGCTGCCCACAACGAGTTTACAGTCTAGAAGGTAGAGTGTGAAGCAGAGGAAAGGAATGCTGACTTCATGTACAATTCTTAGTACCGCATTTAGTACAGTGCTTGGCACATGGAAAGCACTTATCAAGTACCTTCTTTGTTATTATTTTGTGGTATAGCATGAATTGGTTGACAGCCTTGCCTTAACTGGACCCAAAGAAAGTAAATGTAATGAGAAACAGAGTAGCCCAGTGGAAAAAAACATGGGACTGGGGGTCAAGAGACCTGGATTTGAAACCCATCACTTGCCTGCTGTGTGACCCTGGGCAAGTCATTTAACTTTCCTCATCTAAAACATGGGGATTAAATACCTCTGCTCTCCCTTGTCCTCAGACTTTGAACTCCACATGGGGCAGGAACTGGGTCCAAAGGGATTAACTTATAGCTACCCCAGAGCTTGACACATATTATTCTTCATATGCCATTGAATCGTTTCTGATTCATAGCAACCCTATGTACATATTCTCTCCAGAACGTCCTATCTTTGGAGTCACTATGGTGTGTATATCCATAGAGGCTTCTCCATAAAAAACACAGAAGTGACACATATTAAGCACTTACAAATGTAAGCTCGTTGTGGTCAGGGAATGTGTCAGCTAATTATGTTGTATTGTACCCTTAAGCACTTAGTACAGTGCTCTTTACATAGTAAGCACTCGATAAATATGATTGATATGATTGAATTGAATCTACCCCAGTGCTTCCTATTATTATTCTGAGAAGCTGCAACATTTGGTAACTATACTCTTAAAGAAAGTTGCCTCTGTTTCCTATACTTGGTCTGGTATGAGCGCTATATGAACTTTATCAACTCTGAAATATGTTCTTCACAGTTTCCCCATAGCACAAATGTCACAAAGAGCATCACATATAATGGGAAAAGTGTCTGGTTTATTTTCACCTCAAGACTTCCCTCCTTCAACACTTCAATTCTGTGTTGAAACCAAACGTGAAAATCTGGAGCCCCCAAATGATTTTCTATAAGTTTACTTTCTGCAGAATTATGAGCAATGGACAGAAGGTACCATATACTTCAGAGTGGTTATTATTAGTTTTAGCAGTAGTGATAATTGTGGTGTTTGTTAAGTGCTTACTATGTGCCAAGCACTGTACAAAGAGCTGGGGTAGGAAAAGCATAATCACGTCAGACACTTTCCCTATCCCACATGAAGCTCACAGTGAAATGACACTGATGCAGAGAGAGGTGAAATGATGTGCCCAGAGTCACACAGCAGGAAAGTGGTGAAGGCAGGATTAGAACCCAGGCCATCTGACCCCCAGGCCCAGGCTCCACTCTAGACTCTACCCTTAGTAGGATGAATATTACTATCTATGCAATGTACTACAGGTTTTAGCAACTGTTGAACTTATTAGGAGACTTCGAAAAGTTCACGCTTCCTTAAGTGTGTCGCCTGGGACCCAAGTGATTTTAAAGCCAAATCAAGACGCCAAAAGCAGCCCAAGCCCTAATCTGCTAGATCTGAGGAGTCCAAAGCTTGGTCTGTTTTTAGTTCATTCCTCTCCCTTTCCTTATCTTTCCCTTCATTTGAAACCCAATCTTATTCCGTTGCTTTTGGATTTTCACTTGTTTCTAATTGTTAAAGTACCAAAAGGGCAGGGAATTTTCAGTACTTTTGTTGCTATGGTGACTGGGTTCTTAGGGCAGAGAACGAAACAGAAACCAAGCCCTGAGAAGACAAGAAAAATCAAATCCTTTTGTTGTGGGAGAATTTTGCAGAAGAAAGCTCTGCACGCAGTTTGAGGGAAACTAAGTTTATGCCTCCTGAAACAGCCTACCTGATGCTCAGTACTCAACTTGATTCCCAAAAGACAACTTGCCAGGTTGCAAAACAAGGCTTGTAGTTCCCAGCAGGGGTGAAGGGAAAGCTGAAGGTCAAAGGGCACATTCCACTTGCCAAGACCTGTTTTTGCAAGCTATGTCAATACCCCTATAATCAACAATGCTCACACTCACATGGAGAGGGAAAAACATTGTCAATGTCCCCCCATCTAGAATGTGAGCCCGTTGTTGGGTAGGGACCACCACTATATGTTGCTGACTTGTACTTCCCAAGTGTTCAGTACAGTGCTCTACACAAAATAAGCGCTCAAATACAATTGAATGAATGAATGAATAAATAAAAATGACTGCTTTTCTTCTTGCTTCCCCCTAACTTTTTCTTTTTTAATAGAATTGAACAACAGAGCACAGCTTGTTCCCGGGTTTAGATTTCATTTCCTCTGCCCATTTTCATGCCTTACTGATTCACCTTGAAATCCACAATATGAAGTCCCAACAACTAGTTTCCCATATCCTGGCTTAGTGGATAAAGCATAGGCTTGAGGGGCAGAAGCACCTGGATTCTAATCACGGGTCTGCCACTTCTCTGCTGTGTGACCTTGGGCAAGTCACTTATCTAATCTGTGCCTGCTACTTCATCTGTAAAATGAGGATTAATAGTGTGAGCCCCATGTTGGGCAGGGACTGTGCTGATTACTTTGTGTCTACCCCAGTGCTTAGAACAGTGCTTGACACATAGTAAGTGCTTAACAAATGCCATCATTATTATTATTATTACCATAATTATCATATTTCAAGCATGGACTTGAGTGATTAATTGATTACCTTCCAAGGGATTCATGATTCACTCTGTTTCAGACTTTAATGAATTGACTGAATATTCTTCTAATTCCAAGGAGAAGACTTCCCACTGGAGGGATTTTGGGACCTGACAATGCGGTTAAGTTTGCCGTCTGACAATCGGATTGCATGAGCCCATGTTTTCTCAGTACATCGGGTGGAACACCCCAGGATTCAGGCATGGCAAATGGATATGAAATTGTTCAGTTCTAACTCTCAATCTTCTCCATTCCCAATCTGTGTGTGAACTCTTTGAGAAGTCGCAGAGGTGGGAATGATCTCACTGGGAAGGGAATTGAATCCCAATCCATTTATTTCAGAGATAGCTGGTTCAATTGGTCTTGGCGCAAATCGTTTTGCCATGCCGGGAGCTTTCTCTGGGTAACGGAAATACAGCTTTCTCTGTGCGATGGGGAAATCAGGCAGTAGTATAAAATAAACTTAATGATTCCTCATCAGTGGAAAGTTCATTTTCATCTAGGGAGCAAGCTTCCATTGTAAGAAAACCAGGCTGGAAGAGAGGGTTGGGGATTACCTTTCAAACATGGGATATGAATAAAGTGGATCTCTTGAAAACTAGCACTCGCCATGTCCCAAGAACTTAGGACTGCTGAAGGATCCATCATGGGTTTCTTTAAGGGTGTTGATTTGGTTTCTTTGGGTGCGCAGAATTTGTCAAGAATGGTGGGTGTTCTGGGTTATTCTGACCTCAGATAGACTATTCAGAACAGAAGATTACCTTTACTGTATTGTACAACCGGTCCATCAAATTCCTATTCAATTCTAGACAATGGCAACTCGTGAATCATGCTGAGAGTATTTTGGTGGCTAAATAGATGCATAATCTTGCTAATAATGAATGTGATATCAATACCAGAGGAGCAGCATGGCCTAGAGGAAAGACACAGGCCTGGAAATCAGAGTTCCTGCATTCTGATCTTGGTTCTATTATGTGCCTGCTGTGTGACTTTGGGCAAGTCACTTAACATCTCTGTGCTTCGTTTACCAGATCTGTAAAATGGAGATTCAACACCTGTTCTCCCTCCTTAGATTCTGAGCCCTGAATGGGACAGAAATTGAGTCTGACCTGATTCTCTTATGCTTAGAACAGTGCTTAACACATAGTAAGCACTTAAATACCACAGCTGTTATTATTATTACTTCTGAGTTCCAGACAGGTACATTTTCCCTGCTTCCAAGAATTAGACTCAGGGTGTAAAGGAAAATACATTTTGAGGTCTCAGCTGGGTCCAGAATTGTAATCTTCTTTTCTATCCAGGTGTAGTTCACCCAATTCATTTAATTGTATTTATCGAGTGCTTACTTCGTGCAGAACACCGTACTAAGCACTTGGGAGAGTACGATATAACAATAAACAGACACATTCCCTGCCCATAACAATCTTAGTTCTAAATGATTGCTGATCAGTGGTCTTCAAGCAGTGACAAATCGAACTACCATGTGGGCTCCCAAAATATTCACAACCTCTCGGATGCTTGGATCTGATTGAAACCAGAGGAACAGTCTGGCCTATTAGATAGAGCATGGGCCTGGGAATCAGAAGGATTTGAGTTCTCATCCTGGTTCTGCCACACGTCCGCTGGGTGACCTTGGGCAAATCACTTAACTTCTCTGTACCTCAGTCATATCATCTGTAAAATGTGGATTAAGACTGTGAGCCCGATGTGGGACAGGGACTGTGTCCCATCTGATTACTTGGATCTACCCCAGGGCTTAGTACAGTGTCTCGCACCTAGAAAGCACTTACCAAATGCCATTTAAAAACCAAAAACAAAAAAAAACCCACTTCTGGTTCTGTAAATCTTTACAGCCATTCACACAACCACTCGAAAACAGAAAAGAGTCTTGGGTGGAGCAGTGGTGAGTAGAGATTGGATTTCTAGATTTCCCCACCCCGAGATAGCCATCCCTGAATTATCAACAAGATCTGGTTATAACACAGAACCCCCAACTTCTTGCTTTCCACTTGAAAGAACCATATATAGCCACAACCAATGTGCACATAAACATTTGGAGAGGTTATGCGGTAATCCTTCACTTCTGCCTGAAACACATTCATAATATTTCTCTAAGAAAATGAAAGTAAATAAAAGTGATATTAATTTATCTTAAAAATGTGCTTTTCATTGGATAGTAAAGGAGATATCCAGACCTGGCAAATGTCTTTAGTCATGTGTACACACCACACACGCTGTGTGTGAGAATTGCACAGCAGTACAAATAGTCATCCTGCCCACTTCATTGTGTCTCCGTTTTTTACTTTATTTGGATAACATTTTAAAGAATTGATTTGAAGTTCAGCCTCTTAATAAATCTAAGATATTTTCCAGCACTCTGCAGAGTTCAACAAAACGAAGAATTGGAATTTGGCCGCAAATCATCATTTGGGTAAACCATATGGAGGCAAGGAGCAGATTGCCACTCCTCTCACCAACATACACACTACAGCACATCCCCTCTTTTGCTTCAGTGAGTCCATTTCCCATGACACTGTACTTTCCTCTCCACATGTGAAAGAGGAGCTGAGCAGAAGAGGGCTGAAATGTTGGTAAAACCAGCCCAATATTAGGCTGTCACTGAGCTAGCAAGAACATCAACTACTTGGGATTTTGGAATCAGTTTTCCACTTACTTCTTCATGCAGAAAAAAAAGCACTGCTCTATTTAAGGAAACTTTCCTTCTGCTCTTGCCATCTTCAGGTTAACGTTCTCCAAATGGCCAAGAACTTCAACTTCCTGATTTTCCTCTACCCATAATTCATTTGCCTGTAACTATTATTGCATTACTAACATGATTTACCCCTGACTATACAAAGGCAAACAAATGTTTTGGGATAGAATTAACTAGTGGAGATGGGTGAGGGCTTTTATTTCACAATAGGGAACCCAGGCCATCCTAAGAAACTTTCAGAAAAAACGTATGCAATACCTTGATTTTATTCCCCAGTTACTAAGCTTGTTTTTGTCCTCAAAACTTTTCTGTGAAGTAGAGAAAGGCAATATTATTGTATTATTTTTACAGATGAGGCACAGGAAGGTTAAATAATTTCCCTGAGGTTACCGGCAGGGAAATCAATCAGTAATTATGTATTAAGTGCTTACTACGTGTAGACCGCTGTACTAAGCACTCAAGGAAAGTTCAGTAGAATTAGCAGACACGGTTCCTGCCCTCACGTTTCACGCTATCTAGTGGGGGAGACAGAGACTAAAATAAAATACAGACAGGAGGAAGAATGAAAAGGGGGAGGAATGTGAAATCGTACATGAGTAATGAGGTAAGAAAGCTATTCCCAAAATGCAGTGGAGGTAGAAAAAAGAGAGGGAGAAAGAGACACAGAGGAAGACAGAAGAGGTTGTTACCAGTGGTGATATTTTATCAGTAAGAATGGTTGTTTATTTTATTTTATTTCGTGGTATTTGTTAAGCACTTAATATGTGTCAAACACTAAGCACTGGGATAGGTACGGGTTAATTAGGTACCACACAGGGTTCACAGGGGAGGGGGGCAGGGAACATGTCCACCAACTCTATTATAGTGTACTCTCCCAAGCTCTTAGTATGATGCTCTCCATAGAGTAAGTGTTCAATAAATATGATTGATTGATTGATGAATCATCACCTCCTTCCCCTCCCCACTGCACCTGTATATATGTTTGTACAGATTTATTACTCTATTTATTTTACTTGTACATATTTACTATTCTATTTATTTGGCTAATGATGTGCATCTAGCTTTACTTTTATTTATTCTGATGACTTGACACCTATCCACATGTTTTGTTTTGTTGTTTGTCTCCCCCTTCTAGACTGTGAGCCCATTGTTGAGTAGCGACCGTCTCTATATGTTGCCAACTTGTACTTCCTAAGCACTTAGTACAGTGCTCTGCACACAGTAAGCGCTCAATAAATATGATTGAATAAATGAATGGATGAATTCCAGGAGGGCTCAGGACAGAACTTTTAAGCCATGGTTCAGCCAGATCATCAGGAACAGGAAGGACATTCCAAAGTGCAGGCAGACTGACAACAAAACATGTCTAGAAAGTACTTCACCACATGAAATAACTCCTCCCTTCTAGACACCAACAAGAATGGAAGTTGTTCTACCAATGTCGTAATTTTTGAAAGCCCCCTTCTGTTCCTCGTTCACTGGAAGACTAGCTGAAAAGAAAATCCAGGACCAAAAGCATGTTACCATGTGGCTTGCCAACCTGTGCTTCTGGCAACTCCATTATTCTATATCTGCACTACATCTTTAGCAGGTCAACGCAACCACAGAACATTGCTTAAAGAGGCAGTGATAAATCAGATGGTATTGCTTTAGTGTGAAATGAACTGGCTAGAATATGAACATCCTAGTAACATTAACCAGTTCACCGATGACGGATGTGATGATGATGTGGGATTACTGCAGATGGTTTCATCCATAAGCAATCAGTGATTTGTAACGGAACAAAAAATGGCTCCAGTTCGAAACACTGAATGCGTGACATGTTCACCATTGTCGTGAGCCTAGAACTACCATGTAGTCCTCATGAATGAGATCCATTTCCTCTTCTGATAACCCACAAAGATGTAAGCACTGAGTTATCTTGGGGAGCTTTCGTTCAATAATTAATGAATTAGTTCATTAATTAATCAACCCATCCATTCACCTATTCATTCATTCATCCCCCCATTCACCTATACACTTATTATGTTATTCAATAGTATTTATGGAACACTCTCTTTGTACAAGGCTCTATACCAGGTTCTTGAGAAGCTATAATAAAAATAAGAGAAACAGTCCCTGTTGAATTGTACACTCCCAAGCTCTTGGCACAGTGCTCTGCACATAGTAAGTGCTCAATAAATACAATTGATTCATTGATTGATTGATCCCTGTCCTTTCAAAATTTGTAATCCAACTTGCCCTCTCTGGATCTACTTACCAACCTAGAGTTTTGAAGACATTTCTGCAAATCCCAAGAGGCAGAACAGATCATAGAAGGGGTTGAAAATGCAAGATCTGACCTGCAATTGGCTTTTATGCATAATGCCTATGGAGCAAGAAACATGTCTGCCAACTCTGTTGTGTTGGATTTTCCCAAGTGCTTAGTACAGTGTTCTTCACACACTAAGCACTCAAAAAATTTCATTGATTGATTGACTGATTTTATTCTGATGGAAACCAAACCTCTTGGCATGAACTGGACAGACTCAAAGAGGCAAAAGGAAATGATCATCTGTGGTCAGAGAACAAACAATGAGGATAAAATAATAATAATAATAATGGTATTTGTTAAGCGCTTACTATGTGCCAAGCACTCTTCTAAGCACTGGGGTAGATAGGAGGTAATCAGGTTGTCCCACGTGGGGTTCACACTCTTAATCCCCACTTTACAGATGAGATGACTGAGGCACAGAGAAGTCAAGTGACTTTCCCAAAGTCATGCAGCTCTTGTATATATTTACTATTTTATTTATTTTGTCAATGATGTGCATCTAGCTTTACTTCTATTTATTCTGATGACTTGACATCTGACCACACTAAGCGCTTACTAAGCGCTTAGTACAGTGCTCTGCACATAGTAAGCGCTCAATAAATACGATTGATGATGATGATGACCACATGTTTTGTTGTCTGTCTCCCCCTTCTAGACTGTGAGCCCGCTGTTGGGTAGGGACCATCTCTATATGTTGCCAACTTGTACTTCCCAAGCGCTAAGTACAATGCTCCGCACACAGTAAGCGCTCAATAAATATGATTGAATGAATGAATGAATGGCGGAGTCAGAAATAGAACCCACGATCTCTGACTCCCAAGCCCATGCTCTTGACACTAAGTCATGCTGCTTCTTGTTGATGTCCCTGAATTTGAGGGTTGTAGACTGGTAGTTCTTAAATAAAATTACCGTTCATCAGAATGAATTATGCCTCCCTTAATAATGGTATTTGTTGAGTGCTTACTACATGACAAGAACTGTTCTAAGCAATTAACAAATCAGTCAGTGGTATTTATTGAGTGTTTACTGCATGCAGAGTGCTGTGCTAAGCATTTGGGATAGTACAAGACAACAGAGTTGGTAGATATGTTCTATGCCCACATGAGACTCACAGTCTTATTAGGAGGGAGACCAGATACTTAGTCACCATTTTACCAGTGAGAAAATGAGGCACAGAGAAGTGAAGTAAATTTCCCTAGGTGTCCCAGCAGGTAAATGGCAGAACCAGGATAAGAATCCAAATCCCCTGATTCCCAGGCCTGTTGCCCTTTCCATTTGGCCACACTGTTTCTTTATAGAACAGAACTGAGGATACTTTTAATGGCATTTGCTAAGTGTTTATATTACTCTGTGTTAGGTATTGTTCTAAGTGCTAGGTTAGATTCAAGATAATCAGGTTGGACACAGTCCCTTTCCCACATAGGGCTCACAGTCTTAATCCTCATTTTACAGATGAGGTAACTGAGGCACAGAGAAGTTTAGTGACTTGCCCACAGTCACACAGCAGTCAGGTGGCGAACCTGAGATTAAAATACAGGTCCTCTGAATCATAGGCCCTTGTCCTTTCCACCGGGCCATGCTGCTTATCAAGAAGAGACGTTTTTGCTGAAAGATCAAATCAAATGAATGGAAATTAAAAAGGATGAGGATGTTGGCTGAGGTGACCTCAGAATGAAAAATTGAGGCCGTTCTGGTTAGACTAACTTAACATTAGCTCAAGAATCAGTGTTTTATCCCCTAGCTAGTGACCTGACTTTAACGCCTATTTAAAGGGCTTTTCTTCAAGCACACAGGTCAGTGACCTCAGGCTTATATCATGTCCTCCACTAACAGCTGGTTTAACAACTCCACTCACAAGGATAATGCAGTGTCCAAAAATAAAGAACCCTTAAGCCCCAGCTAGCCAGAGGACTCTGAAGAGAAGAAGCCTTCAGCGAAAGGCATGGAATGCCAGAAGGAAAAGGAATTTTAACCAAGTTATAGCTGCCCATCTGTATCCCTTTTGCTTTACTGAGTTCTGTCCAACTTTCTCTTTTTCCTTTTCTGTACTGTTAAATGGGTCTTGGGAGTTGAAATCAAAGGCAGGTGTGGCTGTCCATTATCATTACGAATTTATGATATGGGTTAGGAACTTGCATTCTCTTTACTAGCTCAATTACATCACCACTAGGGCCTTCTGTGGAATTATCTCCTTTAACATTGATGTTCATTATGAAATAAGAGATTATACAAAAACAATGCCTTGATTTTTCCTTCCAGAGAACTCAAAGAACTTGGCCAACATTTTCTTATTACTCCTCATATTCCTCCTGTATTGTGAAATGGGAAAACCACAATCAGTGGTATTTATTGAGTGCCTACTGTACTAAACACCCAGGCAAAGTCCTTGGCTCTGTCGTTGATATAAATAATTTTGGTACTTATTAAACACTTATTATGTGACAAGCACTGTTCTAAACACGGGGGTAGATACACTGTACCTGTCCCACATGGGGCTCACAGCCTAAGTAGGAGACAAAACATGTATTGAATCTCCATTTTGCAGAGGTAACAGGGGCTCAGAGAAGTTAAATGACTTGCCCAAGGTCACACAGCAGGCATGTAGTGGAGCCAGGATTAGAACTCAGGTCCTCTAACTCCCAGGCCCGTGTTCTTTACAATAGACCACACTGCTTTTCTCTTTTTCTAGATTTTTTTCTCTTATTTTTAAATACCTAGAGAAGCAGCATGGCCTAGGGGAAAGAGCACAGGCTTGGAAGTCAGAGGTCACAGGTTCTAATCCCAGCTCTGCCATTTGTCAGCTGTTTGACTTTGGGCAAGTTACTTCACTTCTCTGAGCTTCAGTTAGCTCATCTATAAAATGGGACTGAAACACCTGTTCTCTCTCCCACTCAGACTGTGAGCCCTCTGTGAGATAGGGACTTTGTCTGATCTGATTATCTTGTAGCATAAAGTGCTTAGTAAATACTCTCATCATTATTATGATTTACCCTCTTGGTCTAACTCACTTTGTAGAGGGCAGTGCATTGCACTGAATTTAGATAGGGCCTCAGAAAATACCTTCTGTTGGTGGTGGGAGATCTAGAATGGCAACTGTGGATTCCCCCTTAGAAAAATGACCACATCACCAGTCGCTAACAACCCAACACCTTGGGAGAAGGAAACAAATACACTCTACTATGCTTTGTGTTGGCCTGTGCTTCACCACCCAGTTAACAATGCAGTTGGGGGCTGAGTTGCATAGAGACATTAACTTTCCTGCCTAAAAATACCCGGGGCATCTTAATTTGTTTTACAATGAAAGATTAGACCACAGTCAACTAAATAGATTTTTCTGAATTTGTCAAATCGAGTGGTTTTTTTGGGTAACAGCAATGTACTTTACCCATCTGGTATCACCCATTAGAAGCAGCAGGGTCTAGGATAGAGCCCAGGGCTAAGAGTCAAAAAGACTGGGTTCTAATTCCAGCTATGCAACCTTGGGCAAGGCGCTTAGCTTCTCTGGTCCTCAGTTACCTCATCTGTAAAATGAGGAGTAAGACTGAAAGCCCCATGTGGGACAGGGACCATATCCAACCTGATAAGTTGGTTAAATACAACTGACTGGCTAACTACCCCAGTACTTAGTACAGTGCCTAGCACACAAAATGCTTAACAAATACCATTAAGAAAAAAGAAAAAACATTTCAAAGTTTTACCCAGTTAACACAGCTGCCTGCATTTCTCACCTCCACATTTACATTTCAGTCTGGGTCTTTAGGCACTGTCCAGGGCTCCCATCTTGGAAATATATCCCCATCGTGACTGCATCCTTTCCAAAAAAAAAAAAAAAAATCCAATCGGAATTTCTACTCACAGGCACATTCCCCACAGCTGTGACTCTTTTCACGACACAAATGAATCCAGGTGCAGATGAAAATGTGAACTCAGGTGGATTGAGGGACTGGAGAGAAAATGAGTGAAGGAGTGATGTAATAATAATCATCATATAGACAACAATAATAATGATACTAATGATAACAGTAATAAGGATAGTAACATTTGTTATGTGATTACAATGTGCCAAACACATGGGGAAGCAGTGTGGCCTGGTGGAGAGACAGGGCCTGGGTGTCAGAGAACCTAAATCCTAATCCCAAGTCTGCCACTTGTCTGCAGCATGACCTTGGGTGAGTCACTTAATTTCTCTGTACCTTAGTTCACTCATCTTCAATGGGAATTAAGACTAGGAGCCCTATGTTGGATAGGTACTATATCCAACTCAATTGTCTACCCCAGCACTTCGAACAGTGCCTGGCACATAGTAAATACTTTAAAAAAGCCATGGGGGAAAAAAACAAAGCACTGAACTAAGTGCTGGGGAAGATAAAAAGATATTCAAGTTGGATCTAGTTGCTTGACTAAATTGGGGCCACAGTCTAATTCCCCTTACATTGCCCTGGTTCTAAGGAATAAGTAAGGCCTGGCTAACAACACAAAGCAAATGGAGAATAGGGATGACAATTACAGCTGGAAAATTCATTTTCATGGGTTCTAATCCCACCTCTGCCACTTGTCAGCTGTGTGACTTTGGACAAGTCACTTCACTTCTCTGTACCTCAGTTTCCTCATCTGTAAAATGGAGATTATGACTGTGAGCCCCACGTGGGGCAACCTGATTACCTTGTATATCCCCCTGCCCCCAGCACTTAGAACAGTGCTTGGCACATACTAAGTGCTAACAAATACCAACATTATTATTATTTTCCTGAAATATCCCAATGAGTGACTCAATTTTCTGGATCGTTCAAGCACAATAGCCTCAATTCTCTGCTCTGGCTCAGAATAGTGGTCTGTTTCCCCAATAGGTTCAGACCACAAGGCTCTAACAAAGCACTGGTAAATCCCTGAGGCTTCAGGTCAGAGGTTCAGGGAATGTTTGAGGGGTGGAGAATCTCTACTTCCAGCTTTTCCTCATCTGCAGCTCTTACTGACTCCAGGCATTTCCCTGTGTGCTAATAGAGGGACGCTAACAGTTGCAAATGGATAATGGCCAACGGGATATCATTATTAGTAGTAGAAATAGTAGACTGCTATCCCTTATACTAATAATTATTGAAATATTTGTTCAGGGCTTACTTTTTTCCAAACACTAGGTTGGAAAAACCCGGCAAGATAATCAGGTTAGACACAGCCCCTGTTCCATAGAGGGCTCCCAATCTAAAGAGGGAGAATTTTTCATCTCCAATTTACAGATGAGAAAACCGAGGCATGGAGAAGTCAAGTGACTTGCCCAAGGTCCTGCAGCAAGTAAGTGGAGGAGCCAGGATTAGAACACAGGTCCTCTCACTCCCAACCCTGTGCTCTTTCCACTAGGTCATGCTGATCCCATGATGTCATGATACCCTAACTCATCTGAGAGGCTTTGAAAGGGCCAGCTGATAAGCTTGTTAAATATGATTAACTGACTATTGACCCCAGTGCTTAGTACAGTGCCTGGCACACAGAAATGCTTAACAAATGCCATTAGGAAAAAAGAAAAAGCTTCTAAAAGTTTTACCCAGTTAACACAGCTGCCTGCGTTTCTCACCTTCACATTTATATTTCAGTCTGGGTCTTTAGTCTGGGAGCCCAGGACTCCCATCTTGGAAATATATTCCCATCGTGACTGCATCCTTTCCAAAAAAAATAAAAAAATCTAATCGGAATTTCTATTCACAGGCACATTCCCCACAGCTGTGACTGTTTTCAGCTCTGCTTTTTCTACTAGGTCATGCTGTCTCCATGATGTCATGATGACCTAAGTCATCTGAAAGACTTTAAAAGACCCAACCCCAGAATAATAATAACAATTGTTCAGCACCTACTGTGTGTCAAGCATTGTTTAAACACTGGGGTAAATCAGGTTAGATACAATCCCTGTCCCATGTGGGCATCACAATCTAAGTAGGAAGGAGTAGGAATGAATCCCCATTTTGCAGGTGACATAACTGTGGCCCAGAGAAGTTAAGCAACTGGCCCAGGGTCATCCAGCAGACACAGAGTAGAGGTGGGATTAGAACCCAGGCCCTCTGATTCCCAGGCCCATGCTCTTTCCATTAGGACACACTGCTTGTTTTCATTTTTATTTCTCCCTTTGGCTTACTTGGGAGAAGTGCCGGTCAAAGCCTGGGTGGTGGAAACTAAGCCGTCCCCTGCTCTGGATCCCTCTAATGCCTTCCACCACATTTTACAGTTAGGGCTGGCCGACAGATTCCAGTATTCCAGTTGGTTCGACCCCTATCCTGCCCTCCAATGTGACGAATGATGCCAGTCAGAACCATTGGGAACCTGGCTCTGTGTTGGAATGAGAAATTCCACCCAGACAATGGATGCCAGGAGCCCATGGTGTCAGCCCCCCAGTGCCTACCCAGGAAGCAATCTGGGTCACGACCCTGACGTTCATTTTTGAGTCAGGTTGGGGGTAGAGGGGCAGGCAAGATGGTTCAAACCCCTTTCTTCACCAGCTGGTCTTTTTGACCTTGCCTGTTCTTTATCACTGAAAGAGAAAGGTCTTTTTTTTAACCGACTAAAGCCTTTTTATTCTGGCGAAAGTTGCCAAACCAGAAACTGATCTGGGGTCTGGTTTCCCGGTTGCTGGGAAGAGGGAGCATATGACCTATCAACCCTAGCACTAATTGGCTCCCTCGCCAGCCACTCCAGATTTCAGTCCAGGAACGGATGGCGGAGGTAAACCAGCCTCTCATTAAGGGAACCATACCACGGTGGAGAATTAAGTCCTTCTAGCAATGAAGCGGACAAATAGCTGGATTTCTTCCTCTGGTACAAGCCACCCTCTCCGTCTGATGAAGGGGCTCAGCGTAGAAAATGCTCACACTAGAAGCTTTTGTCAGTGGTTAGGAATTGAAAACTGAAAGGAAAAAATATCTCTTTTTTTTTTCTGAACCACGGACTGGTTCTGTTAATTGAAAAACAGTATTGGGAGCAGATAGAATAGAGCATAAACAGCATGGCCTTATGAGACAAGCATGTGATTGGGATTGCTGTGTGACCTTGGGCAAGTTATTTATCCTCTCTGGGCCTCAGTTTCTTTAGCTGTAAAATGGGGATTAAAATAGCTATTTTCCGATTGAATCAATCAATGATATTTATTGAGCAGTGACCATGTGCAGAGCACTATACTAAGCTGTCGGGAGAGTACAGAGAAGCAGCATGGCTTAGTGGAAAGAGCAAGGGCTTGGGAGTCAGAGGTCATGGGTTCAAATCCCAGCTCCGCCACTTGTCAGCTGTCAGCTGTGTGACCTTGGGCAAGCCATTTAGCTTCTCTGTGCCTGTTACCTCATCTGTAAAATGGGGATTAAGACTGTCAGCCCCACGTGGAACAACCTGATCACCTTGTATCCCCCCCACCCAGCGCTCAGAACAGTGCTTTGCTCATAGTAAGTGTTTAACAAATACCATCATTATTATTATTATTATTGTTACAATATAATGGAGCTGGTAGACATTTTCCCTGCCCACAGAGATCTTATAGTCTAGAGAAGGAGATAGTCATTGATATTTGCAAATAAATGAATAAATTACAGATAACTTCATAAATGCTATGGGCCTGAGGGTGGGGTGAATCAAGGACACAGATCCAAGTGGAAGGATGACCCCAAAGGGAGAGGGAGTGGAGGAAATGAGGGAATAGTCAGGGAAGGCCTCTTGGAGGAGATGTGATTTTAATAAGGCTTTGAAGGTGGGGAGAGTGATCATCTGCCGTATATAGCTGGAGAGAGAGTTCTAGGCTAGAGGCAGGATATTGACAAGGGGTCAGCCGCAAGATAGATGATATAGAGGTGCTGTGAGTATGTTGGTGTAAGAGGAGTGAAGTGACCATGTTGCATTTGTTTGTTTGTTTGATGGTACTTGTTAAGTGCTTGTGAAATACTGTTCTGAGCACTGGAGTAGATACAAGTCAATTAAGTAGGACACGGTCCCTGTCTAGCATGGGGCTCACAATCTTTAGTAGCAGGGAGAGAACGGGTACCTAATCCCCATGTTACAGTTGAGGAAACTGAGGCACAGAAAGGTTAAGTGATTTGTCCGAGGTCACACAGCAAGTAACTGGCAGAGCAATTGGCAGAGCCAGGTCCTCTGATTCCCAGGGTCACACTCTTCGCCAGTGTTGTAGTAAGAAATAAGCACGGTGAAATGGAGGGGCCAGGGTGATAGATTAAGTGCTTTAAAAACAATACTAAGGAGTTTCTGTTTGATGGACAAAGAAATGGGCCACAGTAGAGTGAGAAAAATCATTCCTCACTTTTTTCTTTAATGGTATTTGTTAAGTGCTTACTATGTGCCAGGCACTGTACTAAGTACTGGGGTAGGTATAAGATAATCAGGTTGAACACAATCCATGTCCCACATGGAGCACAAAAGTCCTAATCCACATTTTACAACTGAGGTAATTGAGGCCCAGACAAGTGAATTGACTTGCCCAAGGTCACATAGAAGACAAGTGATGGAGGCAGGACTAGAACCCAAGTCCTCTAATTCCCAGGCCCGTGCTGTTTCCCCTAGGCCATCATACTTCTCTTTTTTCTTTTAGTTTGGATAACACGATAATAATTATGATAATTGTAGTATTTGTTAAGCATTTACAATGTCCCAGGCAATGTACTAAGCACTGGGGTGTATACAAACACATCGGATTGATATCCCATACTTCAGTACGGCAAAAAGTTCTCCCTAACACAGTGCCTGATGGCATAGTTGTTTGGCACACAGTCCTGATTCCTAATTAGGAGAATAGTTTGGGTCAGAGAGAGTTCTCACCTTGTTACAAAGCCCAAGCTAGAATTCTTTTTCCTATGTTCAGGAATCTGCAGTCAGTGGTGGCAGTTCCAACAGAGTCATGGGCCACAGATGAGGCATAATAGCTAAGGGAGTGGAAAGTCTGCATTAATTAAAACCGTAAGCCCCTGGGGTAGGAAGTCACTCTTTCTATATCACGCACAGCGCTCTGTGCCCCACAGAAGCCGAACAACAGATTCACTTGCATTCCCATCTCTGAGACAGGAAAGTAAATGTGCCTCGCTAGTGAAAAATCCCAAACCCACAGGTCGGTCTTATCTCATAAGACTTGCAAAATTGCTGCCGGATTCTCTTTTGCCTGTGGCTGTGGCAACCCATTTATTTCCTCTGCAGAGATCCAACTCTCTGAGATAGTCTAGTATGGGAAAATAAAACAGTTGTGTTCCACCACCTTCTACGTGACCTCATTCGAAACCGCTTAGCCCCGGGAGCTCTCTCCTGCACTGGATTGTGATTCATTGAGGAGCGTTATATATTCGATGGTGGATTTTACTCATCTGAGGCTTTGCCTCTCTCCAACCTCTCCAGAGGGAAAACAGCAGGAGCTGGTTGTATCCTGGCAGACACGTTTACCTAGGCGCCTGCTTGGTATCTTGCCTTTCAGTTTGAATTGGTCCCTATCACCAATGCCGCTAATTTAGTTGGGGAAGTGTGAAAGAACTTGCTGGAAGGACATGTAGTCACCTTGGCATCAGCATCAGGGGGATGGCCACCTAAATAGAGGTCCTGGTCAGAGGACCAGGAAGGACCAGGAAGAGACGAACGAAAAGGTCAGAGATGAATCAGAGACTCCAGGACTGACCAAATTCTTTCAGGCTTGCCTCTTCTGGAGAAGACGTTTTGGTGACAAGCGCCTAGAGAAATGGTTGAAGCGTTTCCTTAACCGGCTGTCTCTTTGGAAGCTGAGCTCCAGGATCATTATTTTTTACTCTGGCAAAGTTCCAAAGAAGCCAAGCTAGATTTTGTCGGGAGGTGAGTGAATGATCACTGGAGAAAGCCAAGTGCAGGGTGGGAAATGGCATTGCTGAGAAACTGATGGAACTCTTTCCTCTGGATCAAATAATAATAATAATAATGGCATTTATTAAGCACTTACTATGTGCAAAGCACTGTTCTAAGCGCTGGGGAGGTTACAAGGTGATCAGGTTGTCCCACGGGGGGCTCACAGTCTTCATCCCCATTTTCCACTGAGGTCCAGTCTTCTTGGAAATACTCTGACCTAACTTCGCTTCCACTCTTTATAGCTTCTTGTACAGCACGGACAAAGCTGCATTGCCCATGCCTAAGGGAAATTCTTATACTTATTATAATCGTTATTATTGATTCTAATAATACCGCTAATAACATTTGTTTAGCACTTACCATACATTAAGCATTTGGCTAAGAGCTGAGGTAAATGCAATATAATCAGTTTGGATGCAGCGCCTATCCTGCATGGGGCTCACAGTCTAAGTAGGAGGGAGAACAGGTATTTTATCCCCACACTACAGATTAGGAAACTGAAGCATGGAGAAGTTAATGACTTCTCCCAGGTCACACACAGAGCAGGGACAAGAACCCAGGTGTCCTAACTCTCAGTCTATGCTCTTTGCACTTGGGAAATTTTCCAATTTTGAGCAATCTCAATCATCTCTCAACTTTCCATCCTTGCAGAGTATTGGTCTTGGCCTAGAGACAGTTTCCAAGAGTTTTCCACAAGATCTATAGTTCTTCTGTCCTCCCACAAAGATCCCCAAACTATCAGTAATCAGAGAGTGGATATGAAACTGAAGGGTAATATTCCTCGATAATATTTATCCCATAGGCCAGTAGTGGCTGTGGTAGTGGTTCTTTAAATCAATCAATCAATCTCATTTATTAAGCACTTACCCTGTGCAGAGCACTGTATTACATGCTTGGGACGGTACAATACAACAGAGTAGGTTGACATATTGCTCACCCACAACACACTTACAGTCTAGAGGACTCTCTTCACTTCACTTAGCTTTTCCTAAATGGGTGTTTGCTCTCCTGTCTTCCTCCTTCACTGATGTCTTTCTACTAAACAAGTCATCACTACCCATCTTTGTTTTCTGGGACATGAGATGAGATACCAAGTGCTGATTCTTTAGAGCAGTGAAATGGGGTACATTGCAAAGAGGGAGGGCAGAAAAAGCTTTTTAAAGCACTTATGTGCACACCACTAACGTACTCAGTTGCTTCCTCATTGTATAATCAATTTTGATGGCTGTCTCCCCCATTAATAATAATAATAATGATGGCATTTATTAAGCGCTTACTGTGTGCCAAGCACTGTTCTAAGTGCTGAGAAGGTTACTAGGTGGTCAGGTTGTCCCACGGGGGGCTCACAGTCTTAATCCCCATTTTACAGGTGAGGGAACTGAGGCCAGAGAAGTGAAGTGACTTACCCAAAGTCACATAGCTGACAATTGGCGGAGCCGGGACTTGAACCCATGACCTCTGACTTCAGAGCCCGAGCTCTTTCCACTGAGCCACGCTGCTTCTCGAAGTCATCAGACTGCCAGCCCTTTGAAAACAAGGGACCATGTCCTATAACTGGAAAGCACTCTACCAAGCTCTTAATATAGCGCTCTGAAGAAAGTAAGCGCACAACAAATACTCTTTATGGATTGATTAAAACCTCACTGTAGCATAATCCCAGACAATATGGAATACTTTTAGGAGACCGCTGATTGTGGCCTAGACCAACCTGGCATGATGCAAGGGAGAGGTGGATTCTTAGCCTCGATTAGAAGCTTCTTGGAGATTGGGATTCCATCAGACCAGTTCAAAAACCAGCCTTTAAGGGTCAAACCTATGATCACATCAAAGATCTATCCTTCCATGCAATGGGGAAAGTTCTATCATTAAGTTAACCCTGCATGCCAGGATAGGATCTTACTCTCAATAATGGCATCTTCAAAATTGAAGATAGATGAATATGATATATGAATGATATATGATATATGAATATGTATCTGTTAATATATGTATATAGATACATATATATATGAATGTGTATCTGTTCAAATAAATGTATATAAATATCTAAGACTCAGATATTATCTGGGGCCAGTGTGATTTTCATTTTATACAGATACATATATATGTATGTTTATATGCATCTGTATAAATAAATATAGATAAATACATATGCCCGTGTACAAACACATACATACACATTAGGCACTGAGGTGATTCTTTGCTGGCCTCTACTAGCACCATATGTTTTATGGTATTTGTTAAGTAATAATAGTAATTATGGTGTTTGTTAAATGCTTACTATGTGTCAGGCACTGTACCAAGCACAGTGATATAATAGTGATGCAATAGATACAAGCTAATCAGGTTGGACACAGTCCCTGTCCTATGTGGGACTCCCCATTTTCCAGATGAGGTAACTGAGGCACAGAGAAGTGAAGTGACTATTCCAAGGTCACACAGCAGACAAGTGGCAGAGCTGGAATTAGAACCCAGGTCCTTCTGACTCAGAGGTCCTGGCTCTATCCATTAGGCCATGCTGCTTTTCAAAAGCCTTGCTACTTCTCACAGTTGTTATTATTACTGGAACTTTACTGTAGAGTGCACTCCATCCATTCAATTTCCTCCTGGATTTTTCAGTAGCAAGTCTAATTGGTTGGTAGCACACAATCTCTCCTGTTCATAATACAAACAAGAACGATAATAGCTATAGCCATGCCTCATGTTTATAAAACATCTTTTTCTGTCAATCTAAAGTTGCCTATGTAAGCTGTATTCTAAGGACATGTTTCTTGGGTTGTTGTTTTTTGTTTGCTCCTGGTCTGCAAAAAATGTACCTCAGGTGAGAGGTTCTTTTAAATCAATAAAATGAATATCTTGGGAGAGCAGAAATAAGAGACAGTTCCTGGGGAATATAAATATGTTCTCATTTGAGGTTATTGTTCATCTTTTTTTTTACTGTATATTCAATTAAGAAGCCAATTGTTTACTCTGAGAGCACCGATGATATTAGTTACCGCTGAACTGTCAGGCGAGAGCTGCTTAAGCTTTAGAGAAAATGGGAGGCACTAAAGATAATTTCTTCTTGCAACTTTTTCCTGCCTCACAGCCACCACTGTTCTGGCGAAATCCAGCTGCCCAGATCTTGTCATGGTGTTGAGGAGATGGATGTGAAATAATCCTGATTTAATGATGTTCTTATTTTAGAGATAATCTGAGGAAGATATAATCAGTATCATCATTATGGATTAAGCTGTTCCTTTCAAAACCTAAGGTGCGAGAATCCCAATTTGTAACATACTCAGGGAGGTTGTATGCACATTGTGTGTGGTGGGGATACTTTTGACTTGGAAGAAACCTAAAAAATAATCAGAAAGCACTGTGCTTCTATATATGAGGATTGTTATCCTTCCCAGTCTCCCTTTTAGGATATATTTTGTAAATCTTCTGCTGAATTGTGTCTGATACTATTTATTTTTCTTCCTTCCTCCTAAGATCATTTCCTGTTCATTCATTCAGTTCAATCGTATTTATTGAGTGCTTACTGTGTGCAGAGCACTGTACTAAGCACTTGGGAAGTACAAGTTGGCAACAAATAGAGACGGTCCCTATGCAACAACGGGCCCACAGTCTAGAAGGGGGAGACAGACAATAAAACAAAACATGTAGACAGGTGTCAAGGTGTCCTGTTAAGGAAAATGAAGTCCCTTCTCGATTTTATCCTCATCTTTTGAAAGTCCAGAATCCACTAAAACACAGGGGTGTTCAGACCATATCACGGATACCCGGGATTAGGATAAATCTATATATTGAGCAATCTCCAAGAAGGAAAACAGTGTGTCTAGTCTGTTTCCTCCAACACCAGGCTCCCTTTTGGCATTCTTCCGCTCCAGAAGATGTAGCTTAGATTCCACTTATACACTTATGGGTAGAAAACAATTGGAGAAAAAAACTTTCTGAAAGATAGGATGTGGAAACTATTTCCTAGACAAAGCAAATGCTCTTAGAGAGCTTAAGTCTAAGATTGGGCACAAACCCAAAGGGAAATGACTGTGGTGATTTCATGGGGTCAGTGAATAAACAGAAAGTGGCATACTGTTGCAAAAACTCTCTTTATGCGAAGTTCCTGATTCTGTTGGTTTTTGTGTTTTATATCTCCCTTCCACATCACCTACACACTTGGAACTGTGCCCCTTAAGTTCTTGATTTTCACCCCACCCTCAGCACCAGTGCTCTTACGAGCATATCCTCACATGCTGAAATTTGCCCTATCTGTAATTTATTTTAGTGTCTGCCTCTTCCTCAAGACTGTGAAATCCTTATGAACAGGGATGATGTCTACCAACTATATTGCATAGTACTCTTGAAACCATTTAGTACAGTGCTCTGTGCACAGTGAGTGTTCAATGAATACCACTGATTGATTGGTTGAAAAAGGTTTACTTGTGAAGCAAGCACATTAGTCTAGAGTGTGGATGATATTACAGATGCCAACAGGGATGCAATTTACCCATCACATATACTGCTGATTGTAAAGACCAGGGTGGATGTGTAGAGAGCAAATTGATTTTGACCCCAGTGGCAATATCTTGGTGGTAGAGGGGGTCTCAGTGATGGAGTCTGGCTCTAAAGAGACAACTTGATTATGACAGAAAAGAATGCCAGGCTATTAGTTGGGGTATTGCAGTACTGATAGTAATAGTAGTAATAGTAATAATAGTAGTAGTAATGACTGTTCATACTTACTTGATTTCTCCCAAGTGTTTAGTACAGTGGTCTCCTTTCTCCTCTTCTGTCTCCTTCTCCTCTGCCTCTTCCTTATTTTCCTCATTCTCATCCTTCTCCTTTTCTTTCTCTTCCTTTTTCCTCCTCCTCCTCCTCCTCCTCTTCCTCTTGGTCCTTCTCCTCCTCTTCCACTCTCTCCACCTTTATTATCTGTGACAGTGTCCAAAGATTAACTGTGGGAAACTGTGGGGAGCAGTGGCCATGAGAGGACACCGCAGAAAGAAAATGTTAGTGAGACACAGGTGGGTTGGGATGGAATGTTTTAAATATGAGGAAAACATTAATCCTCTAGTTTGCCAGGAAGTAATACAATTATCCTCTTCCTTCCCATTACACCCCATGTAAATCTTGCCAATTCCAGAATGCAGATGTTGGGCAAAAGTTTTCTTGAAGGCAAGGATATATTCTCCATGCACCTGCACTTGTGGTGTCCCAAACACTGTTCATTCATTCAATCATATTTATTGAGAGCTTACTGTGTGCAGAGCACTGTACTAAGTGTTGGGGTGGATACAAGTTAATCAGGTTGGGCACAGTTCCTGTCCCACATGGGCCTCAAAAAATCTTAATCCCCATTTTACAGATGAGCTAACCGAGTCCCAGAGAAGAGAAGCGACTTGCCTAAGGTCACACAGCAGACATGTAACGGAGCCGGCATTAGAACCCACGTCCTTTGACTCCCAGACTGGTGCCCTTTCCACTGGGCCACATTGCTACTCAATGTATGTATGTGCTCCAAAAGAACTCTGCAACTAGTAGAGGTTCTCTCAGTCCTACAAGGTGATGAAAGTCTCCAAAACCCCTGAGAAATTGAGACCTGGTAAAGAATGTTCAGATCCTGAGGCTATTCTCTTTCAGATCAAAAAAATGCATGAATTACCCAGGCCTCCGGGCTCCTCTTCATCTTGACTTGGACTTTCAGCTCTCTGGAATTCAGCAACCCTCAGCACAACTTCGATACAAACTAGCTTCGAACAAATGAACCACAGCTTTTCCAACTCAGGTGAATTAACATCCTCCCTCCTTCCACCCGGGAAAACCCCTTGGTATCATTTCTTCTCTACAGTCCCTCAAGTTACGGGTATTTTTGGAACTCGTGAGTTGTGTCTCAAAATGGAGCAGATTGAAGGTACATTCTTGGTTCGGAGGTATAGAGGATTCAGGGCTGTGGAACCCAACTCTACAAATCACATCTGCCCACGTTATGCCAGATCTACCTGTGGCTTGCTACTAATGCACTTTGCTGCTCCCTGGGAGACTCTCAGCCCTCTGAAAGCCAATTCTGTCCTCTCTCAAATGCACCTTAAAACAATAATAAAAACCAAGAGACTAGAGAACTTCAGGGCTAGTAGGTGGGGGAGGAAAGCGAGCAGGAATCAAAGTCAAGCCAACCTCTTCCTGCCAATAGTTTTATGTTTCGTATTTCCAACCCATGGTGCCAACAGTGAGGTCTGCCATTAAACATTGATTTTCCCAGTCTTACACAATTACGGAAACACCTGGGCTAAATGACTGTGCTAGTCGACTGGGGAGATTTAAGTGTTTAGTATTTTTCTCCTCAATATGCTGAGTGTTTCACCTGGGATGGGGTTGGCGTTAGTGGTTCATGGAGTCTAAAAAGAGTAAGTGGCTTCCTAGGGTTGAGAGTTTTCTAGGGTTCGACAAAGGACACCTTGGCTGGCTCACTTTTTCCTCTGTGGAACCTGAGAGTCTTTCCTGCTAGGGTTTTTGCCAGTGAGGGAAAAGGAATATTGTGTATTTATCAGTTTGCGGATGACTTGGGTTTGACCCCTGGCCCTGAAAAAATTGACCACTCTACTGCATGTTTATAGGATGAGATGGAACAAAAACCAAAGTCCAGGTCAAGGTCCTTTCCCTTCCTCCAATCTTTCCTCTAAACAGAGCTTATGGTGTTCCAAAGACTGTACTAAGCGCTGAGGAAGAGACAAGACAATCAGATTCGTTACATTCTCTATGCCACATGGGGCTCACAGTCCAAGTACAAGGGGGTAGGATTTAATCCCCATTTTAGAGGTGAGGTAAATGAGGCACAGAGAGGTTAAAAGACTGGCCTAAGGTCACCCAGCAGACAAGTGGAGAAACCAAAATTAGAACTCAGGTCCTCTGACTCCTGGGCTGTGATCTTTGCACTAGGAATGGTTCCCATGTCAAAGAGAAACTGCTGACCATTGGTTTCAAGGTCCTGTATTAGTTCTCTCTTTCTTATCTATCAATCCATCAATAGTATTTATTAAGTGTTTATGGTGTGCAGAGCACTGTTCAAACTCCTTGGGAGAGTACCGTATAATCAAGTAGGTAGACATGTTCCCAAGGCACAAGGAACTTATCTCCTCTTTTCATCCACTACAGCTTAGCTCACACTGTTTCTCCCCAGCTTACCACCTGAGCACATTTTATTACTCTCCTATTTCTGACCCATTTTTCATGCTCTTCCTGACCTTCTGAGCATTAATCCCTCCTAAAAGTGCACTTCTTCCTGGAGGCTTTCCCAAGTGAATCTGCTGTATTAGTAAACCAACCAGCCACAGAATCAACCATTGTGTCAGCACCTAAGAAATTATTCCTACATGATAAGGCAAAGTCCTGAAGTGCTTAAAAACATAAAATCATAATCATAAGACTATTGGCAGGGAGTTAAAAATGCAGAAGCCAGAGATAAGATGAATCTCGCATCTAAAACATCCAATCACAAGCTGAGACTTAATATTTTTGTTGAAAATTGGGATATTGGGGCGTAGTACCAAACTTTCACATCATCTCCTTTCCCCTCTGTAACCAGCATTATAGAGACTGCATGCTCTGGCCCAGTTATGTGTATCTAACAAATTAAAATTAGCATGCGCGCTCTCCCTCATCAGATCATCACATAACTGCCCAAAGTGTCCTTTGGAGACAGTATACTAGACAGGGTAAACCATTGCCAAGGTGACATTTTTGGCAGTCATATGCACCCAGAACTCTCTGGACTCTGTCCACGCACAGTTGGAAAATGTCAATGTTCTTGGAAAAGTCTCCAGAAGATTTACCCGAGCAAATTATAACTGTTCAATTCTTAAACCTAATGAATGAATAAAACATGCACTGGGCTAGTACTTCATGCTCTGAACAGTCTGCCTTTGAGCTCTTGTAAAAAAAAAAGATAGTGACCAAATTGACTATAATACCCTTTTCATTTCTACGGGTAGTTGAAATTACTTTCCAAGATGCTCTTCTTTGCATGATAAAATTAAGACCAAGTCTCCCAAATGGTTCTAATTAAGATCTGCTAAGTCATTCTTCTGTCTGACCTTAGTCTTCCACTGTTCAGTACTACTGGTAAGGATCACTGAGTTCAGAATTCTCTGTCAAGTCCAGCTCCATCTGGGAATTTTCCCTGTAACAAGTTGGTTATCTTCAGTCCCACAGCCCTTAAATACATATCCGTATACTCTTCCATTTCTCCTCATTATAATTTATTTTAATGTCTGTCTCCCCCCTAAACTTTAAGCACATTTTGGGCAGGGATTGAGTCTGCCAATACTATTTTACTGTACTCTCTCAAATACTTAATACAGTGTTCCAGACACAGTAAGCACTTCGTAAATGCAATTGATTGATTGATTGATTCCAGTCACATGGTTGGTATATTATGTGGATAGCAATGAATGCTTTCAAATGCTCTTCAGCCAACTGTAATTGGTCAGACTCATCTTTAAAATCAGGGCTCTTTCTGAATGCACTGTTCTGCACAACAAACACATAATTCCTGTCTTCTTCATCTTCTCCACACCTTCTAGCCATTTGACTTGACCTTTATAGTGGTTTGAGTGAGCTAGCAGTGTGTTTGGACAGTTCAGATTTAGAGTAGCTAAGCAAAGGAGGACTTTGGGATTCACACCCATCAGTTAAGCAAAGAACAATAAATCCCCTGCTTGCTATTCTGTGACACCCATCTCACCTCTCTTTGAAAACAAGGTTATTTCAGGAAGTTCTGAACTCCCTATGAATCCACCAAGATTCTAACATTTCAAAAAAAACCTTGGAATAATTCTTGATGATGAACCACAGCTGCTGCTGACTGAATCTTAGGGAGTTTGTGTTGGGTTCAGTGAGACCAGAAAAAAAGTGAGTTGGATTTGCCTTTCTGGATCTAGTTCCATGTCTTTTCACCTTAAAAGTCCATCCAGAATTTGTTGCAGTGCAGCCAGATAACATACCCTACCATCATGAGTGTCAGATGATCTCAACTGTGTACATTTTGACAGTTTCACTCAAATTCTGGGATCGTACAAAGCTGAACATGCAGATTTTTTAGAGGTTTTTTTCCCTAGTGTCCTAGGAAAATTTGAGTTGAGGTTAGAGGTTTTTAACCAATTTTCCTTCATGGTTCGTTTGACCCTCGCAGGACTTTAGTTAATGTCATGATGATAGGTTCTTGGGTAAGTTCTCTCTTTCCCTTTCACTGCTTACATTTTACACTTCCCAATTCATCCTCAAATATGGCCAGAGCATGCATCTGGGAAGCTATTTTATCCATTTGCCTGAAAGTAGAGGCTCTTTTGCAGTCTCTTGATTTGACTGAATGAGAACAGATCCTTTTAAATAAATGCAACTTTAATGTTAACTAGCTTGGGAAAGCCCAACCAAAAAATCTCCTCACACTTGAAAAGCAATGGAGGTAATTTATGTTTATGTAATCTGCTTCTTTTTCATTTTCATGCTCATTATTCAAAACACAATTCATAATGAAAATCCTGCCTCAATTTTCACGCCACCTGGTGATAATGATGATGGCAATAAGGATCACAACTCTCAGACAAATTTACTATTCTTAAGAAACAGTGTAGCCTAGTGGAAAGAGCACAGACCTGGGAAATTAAACTGCTGTGTGAGTTTGGGTGAATTACTTAACTTCTCTGAGCCTCAGTTTCTTCATCAGGTAAATGGGGATTCGGTATCTGTTCTCCCTCCTACTTAGACCGTGAGCCTCATGTGGGACAGGGACTGTGACTGACCTGATTAGCGTGTATCTACCCCAGCACTTACTACAGTGCTTGGCACATTCATTCATCCAATCATATTTATTGAGCACTTACTGTGTGCAGAGCACTGCACTAAGCGCTTGGGAAGTACAAGTTGGGAACATATAGAGACGATCCCTACCCAACAACGGGCTTACAGTCTAGAAGGGGGAGACAGACAACAAGACTGAGAGCAGCATGGCTCAGTGGAAAGAGCCGGGCTTTGGAGTCAGAGGTCATGGGTTCAAATCCGGGCTCTGACAATGGTCAGCTGTGTGACTTTGGGCAAATCACTTAACTTCGCTGTGCCTCAGTTCCCTTATCTGTAAAATAGGGATTAAGACTGTGAGCCCCACGTGGGACAACCTGATCACCTTGTATCCCCCCAGCACTTTGAACAGTGCTTTCCACATAGTAAGTGCTTAACAAGTGCCATTATTTTCTAGACTATGAGCCTGCTGTTGGGTAGGGACCGTCTCTATATGTTGCCAACTTGTAATTCCCAAGTGCTTAGTACATTGCTCTGCACATAGTAAGCACTCAATAAATACGATTGAATGAATGAACAAGACAAAACATGTGCACATAGTAAGCATTTAACGAACACCACAATTATTATTATGAGGTGATCTGGGGGAGCGGGGGGTCACCTTTGGCCTGCCCCTCTGAATCATTTATTTCCTGTCAGGAAGTGAAGTTCCAACAGTTCCCAGCCATGTCATTTAGTTTGATCTTAGCCTACCTTACGCAAAGATGAGACAAGCACTTGGAGATATTCCAAGAGTCATCTTCTCTGACATGCCCTAGGAGTCACGGGAAATCTTAGATGTCATGGGTGGGTTACAACCCTGATTTCTGACTTCTCGCCCAATTCCATCAGGATCCGTGAAATGGCTGGGTTTCTCAGGGACAATGAAGCCAGCGCAAGATGATCATTTTCTGGGATGCTCAAAATGGGATTGGGTTCATAGCTCAAAGGTTAAGGGCAGGACCAGAAAGGTGGGGAATGCAGAAATACAGAGAGTTGAGAAGTAGCATGGCACTGTGAGTCATACGGATCTGGGTTCTAATCCTGATCTGCCATTCTTGTCTGCTGTGTGACCTTGGGCAAGTCACTTCACTTCTCTGTGACTCAGTTCCCTCATCTGTAAAATGGGGATTAAGACTATGAGCTTCATGTGGGACATGGACTGCATCCAACCTGATTAGCTTGTATATACCCCAGTACTTAGTACAGTGCCTGGTACATAGTAGAAGTTTGAAAAATACCATGAAAACCCAAAACAAAACAATCGAAAAAATCAACATGCCTACCCTTATTTATATGTACCAACAACCCTACAAACCTCGAGCCACAGCGCCCTCCTGATTTCATTTTCTTTTTTACCTGTATTGTGTTAAAAAGCAGCTGCACACAGTAAACACTCGATATATGTTGCCAACTTGTACTTCCCAAGGACTTAGTACAGTGGTCTGCACACAGTTAGTGCTCAATAAATACGATTGAATGAATGAATGAATAGATATCATTGGTGGATTGATTATTGTTTCATCATTAAGTCATCACTGACATCTGCCTTCCATCCCCTCTCTCCATTTATGCTCTGTAGATTGTGAGCTTCCGAATGACAGGAATTGTACCTAATTTCCACCTGTGAATTCTGTCCCTGTGCTCAGTACAGTGCTCTGCACAGAGCAAGCACTTAATAAATACTATCCCTAATAATAATACTAATAATTAGGGCTCTTGTTAAGCACTTGCTATATGCCAAGCACTGTTCTAAGCACTGGGGTAGATATACATTAATCAAGTTAGACACATCCCTGTTCCACATGGAGCTCACAATCTTAATCCCCATTTTGCAGATGAGGTAATTGAGGCCCAGAGAAGTTAGGTGACTTGCCCAAAGTCACAAGCAGACATGTGGCAGAGGCAGAATTAGAACCCAGTTCCTTCTGAGTCCCAGGCCCACGCGCTATCCACTAAGTCATGCTGATTCTCGCTGCTTCAGTACTATTACTGTTTTCTGTGTGCATAATTCTGGTGTTTTCAAAGCCCTGGCTATTTCTGGAAGTGAGGACTCAGCAAAAGTCAGGTGCATCAGTGTTCACCTCCCCTCTCCCTTCCCAAAGAGGGAGACATGCTGCAGAACAATGGCTGGACCAGATGCTCAAAAAGCTCTTCACAAACTCAGAGGGCAGCAGATGCGAATTAAAGTCCTCGAGGTGCCATTATGAATCCAGCATTTCATCATAAATCCTGAAGAAAACCACCAGCAAGATTTCACAGGAAGCAAATGCTGTTTCAGATTGTAAGCCCCTTGAGAGCGAGTATTGTGTCTACCTAATCTATTGTACTGTACACAGTAAGCACTCAATAAATGGCAGATTGATTGTTTGGTTGCCTCTCTGAGGTTTATTCCTTGTCTGCCAGTCCCCTAAGGGCAGGAATATGGGCAGTCCTGTGGACTTGTTTGGTTCTCTACCCCTAGGCCTAGTCCTGCCCGGTACAATGAGAACTCATGCTCTGAGGTTTGCTGTGGGTGGAGAAGCAAGGAGGACTGCCCGTCCACTAGTTAGGAGGCTACTGGGTTGGTCTCAGTCCTTTTGGGGAGGTTAGATTTAGACCTGTCTTGAATAGGTTGCTTTGTTCCAAGCTTTCTGAACACTGGAAAGAAAACTGGTTGACCAATTGACCAACTTTAAATCATGCCAGAGGACCATTTTTGTTAATTTCCCGAATAGTATTGGATTTTCACCATCTACTCCATCTGCCAAGATGCCAAGCCCTGCTCTGGTACCTCTCTCATTCCACGGGGTTCAATCACAGGTTAGCGACGTCAAGCGTTTCAGTGCTTCATGGCGTATTAAGGAACTTTCGAGTCCCCCAAGAAATCTAACCTGACAGGATGAAAAGTGAAACAATTCTGTGATTCGGAATGTGTGTGATTACATCCTAACGGTCCAAAATTTACTCTCGGTTTCCGAGCGAGAGAATGCCGGTGGGGAGGTCACAGTATGGATGACTTAGATATTTGGAGATTTATATAAACACACACAAACACACAAATGCACATTCATTTACCTGGAGGCTGTGTCTTAAAACAGTCCCGTTCTTTAACCCAATGAACAAGCTGACCCTGAAGACGGAATTGTTTTTTATTTAACACTGGCAGGGCCTCTAGCTAAACTCTGCCGCAGATTTTATCTGTTGTCCCTTGACATCCGTGTTTAATTGTTTTTAATAAATTTGAGTTGGAACAAGTGTCTCAGAGGACTAGGAACAAAACATAAGTTACAGCCCAGAGCTCTGTCAACCCCTGGGTGAGCTGTGACAATCTGGCAGTGGAAGGAGCTGGCCCAGTTCTAGAATATAAAACATAGATAGGTATTTAATAAGAAAATAAATCACTCCCCTCACATTTTATATGTTTAACATATTTCATAAATCATTCAATACACTTTCTTCTAAAAATGTATACATTTTAACTGTCTTTTTTATTAGAGGCCACTCTTATCTGGCTCTGTGTCACAGGGAAATGGTTGAGGCATCGAACTCCATAGCAAAATAAATGTCTACAAAACTGAAGGATATTCTACCTCCTAGGACTGTGCCACTTGAACTAATAATAATAATAATAGCAATGTTAACAACAATAGTGATGATAATCATATCTGTTAGGTACTTACTGTTGGCTGCGAGTTGGGGTAAATGCAAGATAACCAGATAAGATACAATCTCTTTCCCATATTGTGGTCACAGCCTAATGGAGAGGAAGGACAGACATTTAACCCCCATTTTACAGGTGAGGAAACTGAGACACAGGAAAACTGAGTGATTTGACCAAGGTCACACAGCATGCAAGTGATGGAGGTGGGATTAGAACCTGCATCACCTGACTCTCAACCAGACAGGCTTTCCATTAAGCCAAACAGCCACAGATGCCATCTGTAAGTCAGGTTTGTTGCCCAATACCAGGACAAGATTTCCAACAATGACGTCTCACAACATTAACGACAAATCGTACAAATCTTCCCAGGGTTAGAAGTGACCGATGACTCTTTGTAATCTCCTTGTGGGTAGGGATTGTGTCTTTGAACTCTATTTTATTTTTCTCTCCCAAGCACTTACTACAGTGCTCTACACACAGTAAGTGCACAATAAGTGCCATTGATTAATCTAGGCCTACCCATTAAAGAAAAGCAATTGGCCCTCAGCAGCAGCAGATACTCTCCCACAACGAGGAATGACAGTGAAGAAAAAGAACAAGTACAGAAGCAGTGTGGCTCAGTGGAAAGAGCGCAGGCTTTGGAGTCAGAGGTCATGGGTTCAAATCCCGGCTCTGCCAATTGTCGGCTGTGTGACTTTGGGCAAGTCACTTCACTTCTCTGTGCCTCAGTTACCTCATCTGTAGAATGGGGATTAAGACTTTGAGCCCCCTGTGGGACAACCTGATCACCTTGTAACCTCCCCAGTGTTCAGAACTGTGCTTTGCACATAGTAAGCGCTTGATAAATTCCATTATAAATTCCCTTATATAAAGTATGGAGGGATTCATGGCAGGTGTAACAACATCCAACAAACTGATCCTAAATAGGAGATTTTTACCTCTTTTTTATTGCATTTGTTAAATGCTTAATATGTACCTGGCACTGTACTAAGTGCTGGGGTAGATACTAGTTAATCAGGTTTGACACCGTCCCTGTCAAAAATGGGGTTAACTGTCTTAATCCCCATTTTATAGATGAGGTTACTGAGGCAAAAAGAAGTGAAGTGACTTGCCTTCCGACTGCCAAGCCCTGGCTCCTTTCACTAGGCCGCACTGCTTTTCTTGCATCAGCTTTAGTGCCGACCATGGAAAAAAAATCATCCAACCGCACTGGATTGTCAAATTAAGCAGTAGTGACTCTAGACTGTAAGCTCCTTCAATCAGTGGTATTTACGGAGCCCTTACTGTGTGCAGAGCTTTGTACTAAAGTGCTTGGGAGAGTACAATAAATCAGATTCGATAGACACGTTCCCTGCAAGCAAGGAGCTTACGGTCTAGAAGGGGAAACGGGTGTTATAATAAATTACAACTTTGTACATAAGTGGTATGGTGCCCTGGGTGGGATGGATAGCAAGCTCCTTGTGAGCAGGGAACTTCTCTATCAATTCTGTTGTATTCTATTCTCCCAAGTTCTTGGTTCAGTGATCTGCACATAGTAAGTACTCTGTAAATACCATCCATTAATTGATGGATGGATTCATCCCTATTCAGATATTGGATGATGCCCCCCCGGGACCACAAATCCCTACTTCAGTCTGTCAAACAACTGGAAAACATCCTGAATGACCCCCAGAATCTAAGCAGTTGACATTACTGGCAATATACCGCTTCACTGGCGAGGGGGAAATTCTACACCTTTCACCTAACGGCATCTAAAGGCAGCAAGTTTAGAAGCCAAGAGCATAATCGAGGCCTTTCATCTTTTCCCTTAATTAAAGCAGAGGGGAGACAAAGGGTGATGGTAGAAGTCCAGGAAGGTGGAACGTGTGATGGAGCGACACCTGTTCAATCCCCGCCCCACACCTGTTCGGAGAAATAAAATGAGCATTCCGAGCAAACAACTGCGATCTGCTACTTGAGCTTCGGTTATTGTGAGGAGGGTGGTGGGAGACATTCCCCGGCTCTATAAGCCCTGCTGAATGGAGGAAAAAGAACAAGGAAGGGAAAGAAAGGGAGACTGAGAGTGGCAGAGAGATCCGTGTGGCACATTTTGTTTGTTTCTCTCTCCACGTCCATCTGGCTCAGTACTGACTACCCACAGCCCACACTATCAGAGGACCAGCCGGATTTCCACAGTGTTCAGTTACAGGAAAGAACAACCTGATTGTGGAGGAAAAAGACAAAGAGGGAAACAAAAGGAGACCCTAGTTTGGAAGAAAGGAGGGGTGGAGAGGAAAGGAGCAGAACAGAAAGCAAATAGAAGCTGCTTTTGCCATCATTAGCTGCCTCTCCACTGTCTTGGTTCTTAAGTGTGGTGTAAAGGTAACACACATTTGACACTCTCCCCAGGGTGCAAACTGTCACCAATTCTTTCCATCTGTGGCTCTTCTGAGAGCTCCAGAAGCACAAGCCTGTCATTATAGAAAGCCAAGCCTGTCGTTTGTTGGAGACCAATTCTGCTTGTGTCGGAACGTGTCTGTTTGGACAGGTGGACGTCAGCTTCTGCATGCCGTTCATTCAGCCTGTGCCTGCTGGAGTCACCCGTGTTTTAATGAAAGCATTCAGGAAGGAAATGGGGGAGTGGGCGAAGTCTCTCTCAGCTCGTCATATCCCTTAAAGGACTCTGACGTCACTCAGCCAAACCTGCACTTTGGCTGAACATGCCGGAAAAGATAGAGGAAATCACTTAGTAAGAAAACTATATGCTGTAAGAAAACTATATGATGTAAGAAAACTATATGCTGTAAGAAAACTATATGCTGTAAGAAAACTATATGCTATATAGTATATTATACTATATATTATGTAATCTAATACGTTAGTACTTCTTCAAACACCATCGAATCGTTTCCAACCCATAGCGACTCCATGGCACACCCTCTTCAGAATGTCCCATTTTCTGTCATAAAGTCGTTCTGGTGTGTGTATCCGTAAAGTTTACTTGGTCAAAATACGGAAGTGGTTAACATTGCCTTCTTCTGCTCAGCGAAGACTTAAATCTCTGATTAACATTTTGATCACTTGATCACTCGCCTTTGACTCTTTCCCATGCAACCCAGCACAGGTCAATCGACTTTGATGCTTCAGGTTAGACCTTTCCATTCTGGGTCGCCCTACATGACATAGCTCTAAACTTCATCGGCGTATGCAAACTCTCCTGCTAGTATAAGATGTCTATTCATAGGAGAGATGTAAATGATACATAGACATTAATAATATTAATGATTTTGAAGAGGCTCAGAACAGTATTTTGAACATAATAAGCACTCGATAAATACCCTTGAGTGATGGATTGATAGTTTCAGTAGCATGACCTTGTGGAAAGAGCAGAGACCTAGGACCTGATTCTAAGCTGGCCTTTGCCACTTGCCTACGGTGTGACCTAGGGCACATCACTTAATTTCCTGTCTCAGTTTCCTCATCTGTAAAATGGGGATTCTATGACTATCCTCCTTCCAACTTAGACTGTGAGCCCCATGTGGGGCAGGGATTGGACCTGTCCTTATTAACTTGCATCTTGTAGAACAGGGTTTGATACACATCATCATTAATGGTATTTACAGAGTGCTTACTATGTGCAGGGCACTGTACTAAGCACTTACCAAGCACTCGTAGTAATAACAATAAGGACAATATAGTAAACTATTTATATAGCATCGTCCATTAGAAGAAGATGCCGTGGGTGAAATTCACCTAAGTGTATACGTAAAGGCCAATGGGAGACTCAAAGTCTCATACACACTGTGTGCACGAAAAGGCTGCCCTCGGTTTTGTGGTCATGTTTGATTTTTGCTGTACCGTGTTTCTTTCTCTTTGCTTTCTTGTCTCTTTTGTTTTTCCTCAAAGAGAAGCATTCTTTTCTCAATAGCAGTGAGCCTTTCTTGTCCTTGTCAGGTAACTGATCCCCATTTTCAGGTGGAAGGTAGCATTGTCTCAGGTGTGCCTGTATCCTTAAAAGATCCTGTCCGTCCTCCTTGCTATCGGTAGAATGACTAAGCCATTTGGTTAAAAATTAGCACACCTTCATCTCTCTCAGAAACCAAGAGAAAAGGGTGAAGTAGATGACTGAACCAATCAATCATATTTCCTGAGCACTTACTGTATGCAGAGAACCATACTAAGCACTTGGGAGCGTGTGTCACAGCAAAATAGCAGGCACATTCCCTTCCCACAACAAGCTTACAGTCAGAAGTACCTGACTGTATCAGAAGTATCTCTCGCCCCTGGAATAGAGTCTTTATTTCCTTCACACTAACATTTTTTTAGTGATTAATACTTAAAATGAATGGCCATCATCTCTAACTCTGCTTAGATCTCAAATTTCCTCCATTCTGAGGGTGTTCTCTAGACACTAGACTATCTGCAGACTGAAAGAATCCAGAGATAAATATTCTAGCCTGTGGCTCATCAAGTAAGAATACCCACTCCAATTAATTAATTCTCCAATTAATATATGGATGTGGCAGGTCAGCTCTATCGAGTTCTCTGGGGTAAAAGTATTGGTTGCTGGAACTGTGTCGTGAGAGCTAATCTTAGCCTTGGGGTCCAGAAAAAGACACCCTGAATCCTGAATTCTTTGGGGTGATAAACTGATTAATGTATAGAAGCTAATGCTTCCAGATGAAAATTAGTTATCCTCATTAAACAAAAGAAGAAGCTCATATGAAATCCTACAATTAAGATGAATTATTTTAGGACATTATTCAGGATATCATAAGAACTTAACCCCACTGGGTTGTCCACTTAGCATTTAAGATTGTGGGATCATGAGGATGATGAAGATGATGAGGAGAAGGATGAAGAAGAGGAGAAGGAGGGAGATGAGGAGAAAGAAGAGGAGGAGAAAGAAGAAGAGGAGTAGAAGAAGGAGGACAAGAAAAGAGGTAGAAGAGGATGGAAAAAAAAGTCTGCCCCAGAAATCACCCAATGCCTTCCACCTGACAGCTAGCAAATTGCAAGCATTCTAGTTATCCAGTATGCCTACAAATATGTGGTAGCCTGTGAATAAAGCATTTTGTTTTTTTTTAATGAATTTGTCAAGTGCTTACTATATGCCAGGTACTGTAGTAAGTTCTGGGGTAGATACAAGGCTGTAAGGTTGGACACAGTCCCTGTTCCACATTTTAATCCCCATTTTACAGATGACGTAATTGAGGCACAGAGAAGTGAAGTGACTTACCTATGGTGATACAGCAGACAAGTGGCGGGGCTGGGATTAGAAACCAGGCCCTTTTGATTCCCAGGCCCGTGCTCTATCCACTAGGACCATTGTTGGGTAGGGACCATCTCTATATGTTGCCGACTTGTACTTCCCAAGCGCTTAGTACCGTACTCTGCACACAGTAAATACTCAATAAATATGACTGACTGAATGAATAGGCAACACCACTTCAGGCAATTCTATCACATCCCCGCCTTACCTCCTTCCCCTCCCCACGGCACCTGTATATATGTTTGTACATTTTATTACTCTATTTTATTTGTACATATTTACTATTTCATTTTATTTTGTTAATATGTTTTGTTTTGTTGTCTGTCTCCCCCTCCTAGACTGTGAGCCCACTGTTGGGTAGGGACTGTATATGTTGCCAACTTGTATTTCCCAAGCGCTTAGTACAGTGCTCTGCACACAGTAAGCGCTCAATAAATATGATTGAATGAATTAATATGCCATAAAAATAGACATTTTAGGTTTTCTTTCGAAGTATCCCCAGGCCTGTGCCACAAGGCATTTGATTTCAGCTTCTTCCCAAAATTTTTACTAAAAGTCTTTTATTTAGAATATTCAAAAATATTTCTCTGGAGAAACAGTATTTAATAAAATGGTCCTGATACCATAAAAATATTGAAGCAAGTTTTCATTGTTTTTTAGGAATTCATTTTTGTATGCTTCATCTCCCACTGAGATTTTGAGTTCTCCAAGAGCAGGGATCATGCTTTTCATTGGCTCTGCCACTTGCCTGCTGTAAAACTAGATTGCAAGCTCACTGAGGGCAGGGATCTCTTCTCCAAGAGGTCTTCCCCTATTAAGCCCTCTTTTCTCCAGCTCATTCTCCTTTCTGCATCATCTATGCATTTGGATCCGTGAAGTTTGGGCATTTGATATTTGCCCTGCCCCCAACCCCACAACACTTATGAATATATGTTTACATTATACATTATAAATCATTTATTCATTCATATTGATGTCTGTCTCCCCCCTACAATGTGAGCTCGTTATGAAGAAGGAAAATGTCTGCTGATTCCACTGAATTGTACTATCCGAAGTGCTTAGTACCATGCTCTGCAAGTAGTAAGGACTCGGTAAATATTATTGATTAATTGATGGTTATATTGTACTCTCCCAAGTGTGTAATGTTGGGTTTGGCAAGAATAAGCATTCAGTAAACAAAAAATATAAAATACTGCAATTATTATTGTTCACCATAACCTCCCCCATGCTCAGTACAGTGCTCTGCTCATACTGTTGTGATTCCATTATTTTCAGCCTCAGGAAATTTTGCACTGTGTCACCCAGGGCTCACAGTATAAGAGATGTAGTAAACTGGGCCAGTTTACTAACGTCACTAATGTTCAAGAGAACTAGACTGGACCTCTTATTTGTTTGGACCTGGACTCATCCCATATCGAATCCCCAATCTCTCTGACTCTCCAGTATTCCTGCAGAGGCATGGCTAAAGCAGAAGGATTAATTATCTCAGCCAAACCTTTGACACTACACGGTGCCACTCCATTTCCTCCTTTGCACTCTTTGAGTTGGACAGAACAGTGTGATGTGTCATCAAAAATGTGGCAACTAATGGTGTTCAAATCCAGAACTTTCTCTGCTAAATGATGCTGTCATTCCTCTTCAATCAATCTGTTTCCACATAAGCAGATCCTTTTTTTAAGAGCAGATCCTACTGCGGGACACACCGATTATTTTTCACAAAGGACAGTTCCCAAAATAATTCAACAGTCAAGGAGTCAAGTACACAAATAAAATACCTCACTCTTATTCCCACTCTTCATCTCTAATTCTCTGCCTGTTGACCATGGGAGGGATGTGTGGGGAGGGGGGAGGGGGGCGAGGGGAGAGTGTTATCTGGTCTCTAATCCTTTTTTAAAAAAACCTATCAGTTCTTCTGCAATTTCAGCCCCAAGTGTCTTAAAACTGTTGCAATGGCTTAGGAGATTTCCAATCTTCATTACTGTTTTCCTCCTCTGACTGTCAGAGCACAGGATGAGCCATTATTAGGACAGTAAACATCCGCCCCAAATCATACTGCTAATTAGCAGACTCAGATGCTGGTAAGGAGTCTATTCGGTATCTACTACTGGGGCCAAGTGGGAAGGAACTAGAGCAGGTATTCCCATCCCGGACATTTCTTTGCATTTATGGCTCAAACTTATGGTCTGACTTTCTCCTTCTGGCTTCATCGCCTCCCCATAGATCCACTGGGTTCATTCCATGAGATCAATGCCTCTTCTGTCAGGCTTCCTGTGGAAACAAACTGATCTATATTTTCACCGGTTTTACCAACCACCATTATAGGTGTTGCCTTCAATTCTGCCCCTCATCCAGGAAATCAAATCATTTATGGTTCTCACTCCCCATGCCCACCTCAAGATTTCAAAGCTTAAGAATTTTAACTGCCTCACAGCTCCAAGTCAGCTCTCTCACATGTATATTCTCCTGACTCTTCAGGCCCCCACAGTCTCTCTGGCCAGGTATTGATGCATCCTTTGAGAGTGAACATTTCTTTCTTCCCCAACACACACTCAATTCTGACCTTTCAGCCCTGCTTGCCACCCCCATACTCTGAAAGCTTTGTGACAAATTGTCCTGAGACTGAGGGTTCCATCTCCTGTATCTCCGTGGAAGGAAGGGGAAGATCAAAGCTGATAGAGAGGGCCAATTTCAGGGTCAGCCTAGAGGAGCACCATCCCAAGCTAGAAAATCTGAAGCATTGATTCAATCTAGCCTTTGGCAATCAGCACCTCAAAGTAATTTTTTTTTATTATTTCTAAAGGATTTATTTTTAAAGCTGTTTTCAAAGTGTCTTGCGTTCCCTTTAAAGATAAATAATGGGATACGTAATCAGCGGTAATTGGTGTTTTGTTAAAGTATGTACATTTCCAACACTCAGCTAATTTAAAATGTTCTCGTGTTATCTTGCAAAAGCTCTGTTTGTTATCATTGGACACCAATAGTAGCTCTCTAAGGTAATAGCTATTTCTTTTCACTTGCCATTGTTTTCATTTATAAAAATATTCTGGTCCCCTCCAAGAACTTGGCTGCCAGAAAGAGTCTGTGGGCAAGCTCGTTTTCCCACTTCAAACCCTCTGTGAGAACATAAACAGAGAAAGAGAAGGTTGGATGTTATAGGGAGGTATAAAAGATGTTATAATGAGACTAAAAATTGTAGTTGATTTCTAAAGTGGATTTTTGGGCCATCCATTCAGCTGAACCCTTTGAGACTGTATAAAAATGAGAATGTTATTGAAATTCAAACTGAAGAGGAGAAATTGTAAGAGGTTTCAACCAATCAATCCAATACATGCATTGACTGCTTACTGCGCAGCACTGTACTGAGCTCTTGGGAAAGTATAATATAATAATATAGCAGATACATTCCCTACCCATACTGAGCTTACTGTCTAGAGGGGGAAATAATAATAATAATAATAATAATTATGGTACTTGTTAAGTGCTTACTATGTGCCAAGCACTGTTCGAAGTGCTGGGGTAGATACAAAGTCAACAGGTTGTCCCCATTCTACAGAAGAACAGTCTTCGTGGGGACATGGTTCGATCAGACTGAGGATCACATATTAACCTTTTTAGCCACGTCTGTAGGTGTAGGGTGAACTTTTCCATCTGTAGCACATTCTCAGAGCACAAGTGCCACTACCTATTTCTACCCATACTTTCTCTATGAAGAGATATTGAAAAGTAATGCAGCCTAGTGGATAGAACCCACACTGGGAGTCAGAAGGACCAAGGTCTTATTCCCAATTTCACCACTTATTTGTTGCTTGACTCTGGGCAATTCACTTCACTTTTCTGTGCCTCATTTACTTCATCTGTAAAACGGGAATTCATTCATTCATTCATTCAATCATATTTATTGAGCGATGTGTGCAAAGCACTGTACTAAGCTCTTGAGAAGTACAAGTTGGCAACATATAGAGACGGTCCCTTCCCAACAAGGGGCTCACAGTCTAGAAGGGGGAGACAGACAACAAAACGAAACATGTGGACAGGAGTCATCAGAATAAATATAAATAAAGCTAGATGCACATCATTAAGAAAATAAATAGAATAGTAAATATGTACAAGTAAAATAAATAGAGTTATAAATCTGTACAAACATCTTTACAGGTGCTGTGGGGAGGGGAAGGAGGTAGGGTGTGGGGGATGCGGAGGAGGAGAGGAAAAAGGGGGAATTAATGCCGTGAGCCCCATGTGGGACACGGACTGTGTCCAATCTGATTAACTTATGTCTATCCCAGCACTTACAACAGTGCCTGACACATAGCAGACATAGTCTCTGTCCAAAAGGCACTCACAGTCTTAGGAAGAGGAAGACCAAACATTCAATTCCCATTTTACAAATAAGAAAACTGAGGTTTAAGAGAAGTTAAGTGACTTGTCCAAGGTCACCCAGTAGGCACATGACAGAACAGAGTCCTAGTCTTTTGATTCCCAGGCCTGTGCTCTTTCTGCTAAGTTCACTGATAGAAACACCTCAGTGAGAAGCACAATGCATCAAAGTCCACGACAAGCAGCAGAATCTGCATTATCCTGCTCTCCATGAACGAGGATGGTAAATTTACCAAAAGTGAGTGTAGGTACTCCTTCAGAAAGCTGCAAATGCAAAAAAAGTATAAAACTTTCTAAAAGGTTTTCTTCCAACCCCTAAAGAAAAGGCATGCATATATATTTCAAAATCCCAACCAACTTGGGGGTAAACTTATGTTTCAGGTTTTAAAGGAAATTGTAATTTTCAAATGCTTAGGAAAAGCATTTGTCTCTTCAGTGACTCTACCTTAACAGAAAGGCAATTATCCAGTTCTTTGATACTACCAAAAAGGGACAAAGTAATAATGCAAAACTCTGTTCTGAGTGATCTATGCCACTTCTATGTCCTTGAACTGGGTGACACTTCTGATTGTCATGTAATTAGCTGCGTGTTCACTCTCCCTCCTTCTCTTGCAGTTGTAAATATATTTTCATGTTTCTTATAGGCTACAGACCCGTTTATTATGTCCTCGATGTGTGAGGGCACAGTATGGGAGGAAGAACAACGTTATCAGCCTATAGGTATAAGTGGATAAAAAGTGGATCAAGTGCATTTGAAAATGTTTTGCATGGGGCAATCGACAGAATCGCAATTCTTCTGGCTCCGCATTATTTATTATGTCCCGATCGTACAGTGGAAATCATGGCATTTATTACTGTTCAGAACATGATTTGTAGGAAGAGTCAATGAACCGAGTCGTATGCAGAAAGCCAAATTCCGCAGTTCCGATGAATTGGAATATACCATAAAACACCTAATCGGAGATGGGCCAGGCTGGGTTGGGAAAGCTCCAGGGTATTTTAGAAGCAGAAGGGAACTCGTTATTATTCCCCAAGGTCGTAAGGAGTGTGGAATCACTTTGTTATGATGATTCCCCTCACAGTGAGTTTCTGCTTTAGATAGATGTTCCCATTTAGTCAATACCTCCAAGTGATATTTACATGTCTTTTGCCATTTGTATTTTCAAGTGTCATAGTGTGAATATGTTTTTCTTCTACCCCATTTCACAAATATCTTAATCAGGGGACTTGTACCAATAGCCTGTGCTTGAAGATCTTCCAATTCATAATTGAAAATCATACAAATTTTTGAAAGGAAACTTTAGGTCAAACACACGCGTAAACCTATAGGCATTTATCTGACACCTGACCTTTAAATTCAAATCTGTCCAAAGAAGGTAAGAGCTCAGTCAATTAATCCATCAGTACATCAATCAGCAGCATTTACTGAGCACCCATTCTGAGCAGACTTCTGTATTGAGCTCTTGAGGAAGATTAACAGAGGTCAAAGACATCGTCCCTGCTATGTTCACAATCTAATGGACGAGATAGGTAGATTATTAATTATTTACAATATAAACCATTTACAAATAGATGGAATACACTGGCAAGATAATATAAAGAATAGATTAATAATTAAGTGTAAAATAAGTAGTATTGACAGATACGTAAGTGCTGAATATGGCTTTTGGATTTACATCAGTTGGGGTAGGGGAAAAGGAGTGGAGACAGCTTCCTCAAGGAAGTGGGATCTCAAGAGAATTTTGAAAATGGGGCAATCCAGTGGATTCAAAAGGGGAAAGCATTCCAGACAGGGGGAGAGGTGGGAAAAAGGGAAGCAGCATGGTCTAGTAGAAAGACCACAGGCTTGGGAGTCAAAGGATCTGTTTTCTAATCTTGCCCCTGCCACTTCCCTGTTGTGTGATCTTTGAAAAATCACTTAACTTCTCTGTGACTTAGTTCCCTCCCCTGCAAAATGGGGATTCAATACCTGTTCTCCTTCCTACTTAGATTGCAAACCCCATGTGGGACCTGATTATCTTGTATCTACCCAGCACGTAGTACAGTTCTTGGCACACAGTAAGCACTTAACCAATACCACAGTTATTAATTATTAAACGGGGTCAGAATTGGGGGAATCATGAGAGAGTTATACTAAGAACAGGAGTTTAGGAAATGGAGGAATCATCCGGTAAGTGGTTAAGTGAAACATCTTGGGCCAATGGTTGTGTTTAACTTACCCCCAGTCACCTGTAGTCTTGAAGCTCACCTCAAAATGCATGAGAAAAGCATTTGTTGGCACAGTTTCTTCATAGGTTATCCAAATACTATGTATTCAAGGCTTTCTGCTTCAGGAATTGGATGAAAACACTCCTAGTTTGGGAATTCTGCTTCTTTGGGCTGGAAATGCTTCAGCCACATTCCCCTGGCATGGCCCTTCTGTACTAGCTGAAACATGAACACCCTTCTCAGCAGCGACGTTAATTCAATCTCACTCCATTTCATTCTTACACTCCTCATATTTTAAGTTTGGAGCCTCGGATTCACTGGGATAAAGCCAAACACAATTCTTAACCATGAAAGCCATTGTGCCCATAATAACTGGTTTCCTCTAAGGCTCCAAGGAATGTCAGCAGGAACTAAGGAAAGAAAGATCTAGGCGAAATGTGTGATTCTTCCTTCTTTCCTAGTCCCCACTACATCGGCTCTGTCATTTAAATCACTCTCCCAAGTCTCCTGTACCCCTCTTCTCCTACTCCCCAGTGGAGTTCTAGGGAGACTACCCCTGGGCCCAACCACAGTGTGTACACACAAAAAGGCTATCCCTTGTCATGTTGCCATGCTTAATGTTTGCAGCTATAATGCTGTGTTAACTCTTTTGCCCCCTTGTCTCTCGTCTATTGTTATTATTGTCCATTGCTATTTTATTATCTCCCTTTTGAGTTATTAAAAATTTCCTATGCTTGTCCTGGGTTATTTTGGAGCTTGTCCATCTGTACTCTTCCATGTAACAATGAAATAATCGTGGTATTTGTTAAGCACTTACAATATGCCAAGACCTGTACTAGGCACTGGGATGGATGCGAGAAAATCAGGTTCCACATGCAGTCCACAGACTAAGTAGGTAGTGAATCCCCATTTTTGCAGATGAGGGAACTGAGGCACAGCTAATTTAAGTGACTTGTCCAAGATAACCCAGCAGGTACATGATAGAGTTCATTCACTCATTCGATTGTATTTATTGAGTGCTTGCCATGTGCAAAGCACTGTACTAAGCAATTGGGAGAGTACGGTACAACAACAAAGAGACACAGTCCCTGCCCACAAAGAGCTCACAGTCTAGAGTTGTGATTAGAACCCAGTTCATCTGACTCCCAGTCTCTTGCTCTTTCCACGGGGGCCACACTGCTTCTTATCTTAGCTATAAAAATTGCTCATAAAAAAAAGATAAGGAGTAAAATTATCAAATAACATCCACATGTCTTGTTGTCCCATGATGATTTTTGCTGGGCTACCAACCCAGATTTGACCGATTTCTTGCTTTAATGTATCTGTTTCCGAAATAGCAACAGTCACGATATAATACTGTGAGTTGATGAGTCGTGCCAGGCTGCATTAGCCCATATTTCCTCCTGCCTACAATACTGCTTTTGGATGGTGGCCCAAAGGATGCATAGAGACACGGAGATATGAGCAAAACAACTGCATAATCTCTCTAAGAGGAGTCTAAGCTAATGCAAAAACATAGAAATTATGGAGTGAGATGCAATTGTGTGGTGATCTCATTAATTGTTCATTCATTCAATCGTATTTATTGAGTGCTTACTGTGTGCAGAGCTTGAAAGAGTATGGTATAACAATAAACAGACACATTCCCTGCCCACAATAAGCTCACAGTTTAGAGGCAATTTAGTACCTACTGGATGGGGGACTTTGTCAGGTTATTTCTTCCTCTAAACCGGCAGCTTGTTTTGTACAGGGAACATGTCTAACAACGTTGTTGCATTGGATTCTCCCAACCACTTTGTACAGTGCTCAATAAATACTGTTAATTGTTTTGGGGTTTTTTTGGAAGAGGAAGGTTTATAGAAGAGCTTTGAAGGAAGGGAGGAGCATGCTTTGGAAAAGATTTCTGGGAGTGCAATCCAAGTAGGTGAAAGGCATAGCAATGCTGGGAACTGCAATAATTTACAGCAGCAACTTGTGAGGACGTTTGCCGGGGGCAAATGAAGATTGTGGGCTGGGGTGCAGTGAGTTCGGAAAGAGAAAGGAGCAAAAGAACTAAACACCCATCCTTTTCTTCTAACCCCCTAAATGGGTCACGTAGAATTTTAGCAAACCATCAACAATAAAGTACTAGCTTGTTGTGAAAAACATAATGACAAATGTTAGGGCAGGATTTTTCTTTCACTTTTCTGTATTTTTGTTTTTGTTTTTCAAAATTTATGAGACTGAAAATAGGAGTTCCAAATTAAAGTGGCTCAAAACTGTAACCAAAGAGTCACTACTGAGAACCCTGATAAGTATGTCTGGGACATTCCAGACATTCTGTAGCTGCTTTTGGGAGAGCAAAGTGATCAATCCAAACAGTTTCGCTTGCTTCACATACTGTACGATTGTGACTCCTTACCTTCCCCTTTACTTTTCCATCTTTGATTCAAGATTAAAAAGTACCAGACCGTGAAAGAATGCTACAGTGTTAGAGTTCATATTGCTGTAATTTTTCTTTGATATGTGTTGTGAGCTCCCTTGCTCTCCCCTTTTGCAAAAAAAAATAATAATAATTCTGAATGAGGCTGAGAGAATAATAATAATACTCTGAATTTAGGTGGTAGTTTCCCTCGAAGTTCCTTGCCAGCATTAATTGGTACTCTTGCATTTTGCATGTGAAAAAAGGGGAAGGCATCAACGTGCCCCTGTTTTACCAAGGGAGGAACTGACTCGCAGAGGTGAAGTGACTAGCCCAAGGTCACCAAATCGCTTAGGAGGAAAAAAAGCTAAAAATGGAGCCAAGGGTGTCTGACATGAACCACTGGACCTCAATGATGGCTTCCTGTCTCACTTTCTGGAATAAAATCCAGAGATCAAATGGAATCCAGTTTCACAGAATTATGAGGTACAACAGGAAAGCCAAGTCAGAACACATAATGTCTCCTTGGGGCAAGGTCGGTAAAAAGTACAATGAGTGTGATTTGTGCAATTTAAACAGACTTATGGAACCAGAGGAAAACTTGGCACCAAATAATAGTTTGCAGGGGATAATTTTAAGGGGAGCCAGGACTCACCATGGCCCAAGAAATAGCCGGTTGACCTCTGTCTATGCTTGCTCACCATTTGGAGTGACAGTCTGTCAGGATTTCAATTTATTAATCTAGTATCCTCTTTTCTGTCCAATCCTCTCAGACTGCACACCGCAGCTTATTTTCCTCACTCAATCCAGAGTCTTTACTGAACGCTTACTCTGTTCAGAGCAGTGTTCTAGGAGGTTGGGAGAGAACAAAAGAGTAATTAGATCCTATCCCTGCCTTTTCTTCATATCCATCAAGACCTGGACAGAAGATATGAATTTGTGATTTGGCCAAAATTCTCAAATATCTCATTTCAACTGGAGGAAGAAATTCTAATACCAAATGTCTCCTGCTCTTTCTCCTCCCTTGGGACCGGAATTTTAGTTAAAGATCATTCCTGGAATATCTGAGACTATCAGGAGAGAGAATCAGGTATTGTAGGGATGCCTCAATTTTCCTTTCCAATTTTGTAGGCTCATAAATTTCTGGGGGCTTTAGATGAGCAATTTTGGCGGATTATTTCAATGAAGGCTCTCAGATTGCTCCTCCCAAAGTGTCTTCACTGATCTGTAATAGGTGCCTCAAATTGTAATTCTTTTTAAGAAACTTCTAAAGGAAAGAAAGAAAAAAAACAGGTTTCATTTGACATCTATGAACCAACAGGTCGCCGGAAGTAACTTTTAATGAAAAATTACCATAGCGGTGTTTGTCTCCTCAAAAAAAATGTGTTTCCACTGCTGCTCATGGGTTTTGAGAGAGGGTGGCTGGTACAATCGGTCAGTTGAGCAAAGCAAGATGTCTTTATGCCAGCAGAGCCAGAATAAATGCAACGGGTGCCCTCCTCCTCCACCCCCAGGCAGTAGCTGATGGGTGTATTTCCAAAACTACCCAAGCATTTGACATTAAAGAAACAAAAGCTACATCAGCTTTACAATAACAAGGTTCCTTCATGTCTGGTTGGGAAACAAATCTAGACACAGAGCCTTTAAGGTATCACAGCATTGGGTTTTCTGATAAACGATATAGATGTAAGAGAATTCCAGAGTCTATGCCTGCAGTCCATCACTAGGTCAAACGAGAAGGAAAAAAGAAAATGCTAATTTTGAGTGCAGAACAGCTGGTTCTGACTTGCTCCTAGGGGAACTCACACAAAATTAATTCACATAGCCTGATTTCAGGATTCCACCACATCTGAAAGAATTCAGGAACATACCATAAGGTGCAGAGAGGCCTAGAGAGCAGTTGAGAAACCTTATAGAACCAGGGAAGCCCTTATTTAATCTAGTGTTGTGAAAACAATCTCTTTTGGGAATCATCACACAGACCTGTTACACGTAAGAGAACTCAGACTGGGTGAGCAAATATACATATGATGTGTGAGTATTTCTGTGTTCAAGTGTCTCATCGCTCAGGTCTTCTGGCATTTTGAGGGCCAGGGGAACAATTTGGGCTCCTGGAAGAGTGATGAGACTCATGCTTAATTCCCAAGTTGAAAAGTCCCTGAAGTCGCACCCTTTTCCAGAACACGCAGCTGTGTGTCTCTCTTCTTTTGCCTTCCTGTGTTTTCCCTTCATCCCCCCGACCCCGGCTTCCCCATTCCAACCCTCCCGCTCACACCACACAGAGGGAAAGATACCAGATGCTCTACAGCAGTAAGGAAACTTTGCACTCCACACTCACTGCCCCTCAGAGGAACTCCCAGACAGAAAAGGCCCAGAGCCAGAAAGCCCTGACATTTAAAAAGGTCTTGACATCAGCAGAGGAGACTGCCCAATGACTGGACAAGGAAGGCCAATGCCAACAATGAAACCATTGTACCCTGCCAATAAGAAGGCTGATCGGCCTCCAATTATTCCACCTCCCTCTAAGGCGGCGTGACTCAAAAGGTCGGAAGTTCGCTCCTGGGGTTCCAGCCCACACTCTGACTTGATTTATGATGATTGTTCATTAGCAAGGCCTCTGTATTAGGGGAATGGCATTCGGCCGTGATGGAAAATAGTTTAGGAAATGATGATTCCTAATTGATCTGGCAACCCGCCGTTTCGCAAACACTATGCCTTCTCGGCATTTGCAATTTCTTGGAGACGATCCTCTGACCTGAATCCAAAGTACCCTCATGGCATCAGTTTGGAGCTAGAAAAATCGGAACGGTCCCATTTTTCTGTAGCGGTTTCTGGGACCCAGCCGACACTGCCATATTGATTTCCCATAATAGTAGCCAGGAAACCCGGCTTTTGATTCAGACATCATTGGAATTATTGCTCAATTCTCCCCATGAATTTGTCATTCCAAATTTGTTATGCATTAGCTGGGCACCTAAATATGTATATCTCTACCTTTCTCATTTGAATACGGTGCTTCTGACAGTGGCGTGATCCCCTTCACTCATGCGTGTGCTGCATAAAAAACCCAAATGCGACTAATAACAATAATAATGATAATAATTGTAGTATTTGTTAAGCGCTTAACATGTGCCAGGCACTGTAGTAAGCATTGGGGTAGATACAAGGTAACTGGGTAAGACATATGTTTGGTTTTGTTCTCTGTCTTCCCTTTGTAGACTGTGAGCCCACTGTTGGGTGGGGACTGTCTCTATATGTTACCAACTTGTACTTCCCAAGCGCTTAGTACAGTGCTCTGCACACAGTAAGTGCTCAATAAATACGATTGATTGATTTCCCACACAGGGCTCACTGTCTTAATCCCTATTTTACAGGTGAGGTAACTGAGGCACAGAGAAGTTAAGCGACTTGCCCAAGGCCACACAGCAAACCAGTGGTGGAGCCATGATTAGAACTCATGACCTTCTGATTCCTGGGCCCGTGCTCTATCCACTACGCCGTGCTGCTTCACATGACTAGCACGCCATTCTACCCTGTGGCCACATAAAGATTGTCCTTTGCTGCTCTGCTGGGTTTGCCATTTGCAGCACCTGTCGCTGACTTCAAATCTGTCTCTTGGGGGCTTTAGACTAATCTTCGGTGATGCTTCCTATCTCCTCTTGTAGCACTCCAAGCTGGCGGCTCCTTAGTGAACCGGCGTCATTCTGGCATACTCACACTGTCGTTTTGCTTGGGATTAGTATGCTCACTGCTGGTACCTGAGCGCTGGAAATACAGCACCGTTTGCTCTTGACTGGAGAGATGAATGGGGGGAGAAGAGAATCGCCCATTATTCTTCCAGCCGCGATCACAGCCTTCCTTGTCAGAACATCCATCTAACGTATCCAGTGTCTAACGTCAGATTGTAACACAAGACTGGCCACCACCCTCATAGTGATCAAAACACTATTATGCAGTATTAATGCAGCTTCTGAACTGGCCTTTTAGGAGCGGGTTGTGAGGAAATCAGAGTCTATCTGCAGGAAAAATATATAAATATCCATGTAAGACGTACTATCTGTTCTCAATGTGAGAAAAGAAACGTGTTGGAAGACTTGTCCCCTAACTTATTCATTCATTCAATCATTTTGATTAAGTGCTCACTGGGTGCAGAGAGCACTGTTTCAGTTCTGGATAGAGTGCAAGTAGAAGCAGCATGGCAGAGTGGATAGAGAGCAGGACTGGCAGTCAGAAGGTCATGGGTTCTAATCCCATCTCCGCCACTTGTGTGCTGTGTGACCTTGGGGAAAGTCACTTAGCTTCTCTGTGCCTCAGTTACCTCCTTTGTAAATGGGGGATTGAGACTATGAGCCCCAAATGGGACAGGAGTATGTACAACCCAATTGGCCTGTATCCACCCCAGGGCTTAGTACAGTGCCTGGCACATCATTATACTTCCCAAGCGCTTAGTACAATGCTCTGCACACAGTAAGTGCTCAGTAAATATGATTAAATAAGTGCCTAACAAATACCATAATTATTATTATAATTACATCACATCAATCGTATTTATTGAGCACTTACTGTGTGCAGAGCACCGTACGAAGCGCTTGGGAAGTACAAGTTGGCAACATACAGAGACAGTCCCTACCCAACAGTGGGCTCACAGTCTAAAAGGGGGAGACAGAGAACAGAACCAAACATACTAACAAAATAAAATAAATAGAATAGATATGTACAAGTAAAAATAAATAACACATTCCCTGCCTACAATGAGCTTACAGCCTAGAAGGGGAGCTTACAGTCTAAAGGGGCAAAATTTTTTCATTCATTCTTTCATTCACTCGTATTTATTAAGTGCTTAATGTGTACAAAGCATGGTACTAAGCACTTGGGAAGTACAATTGGGGACATATAGAGATGGTCCCTACCCAACAACGGGCTCACAGTCTAGAAGGGGGAGACAGACAACAAAACAAAACATGTGGACAGGTGTCAAGTCATCAGAATAAATAGAAGTAAAGCTAGTTGCACATCACTGACAAAATAAATAGACTAGCAAATATGTACAAGTAAAATAAATAGAGTAATAGAGCTGTACAAACATATATACAGATGCTGTGGGGAGGGGAAGGAAGTAGGGCGGGGAGAAGGGGAGGAGGAGAGGAAAAAAGGGGCTCAGTTGGGGAAGGCCTCCTGGAGGAGGTGAGCTCTCAGTAGGGCTTTGAAGGGAGGAAGAGAGTTAGCTTGGCAGATGTGCGGAGGGAGGGCATTCCAGGCCAAGGGGAGGACGTGGGCCAGGGGTCGATGGTGGGACAGGCAAGAATGAGGCCCAATGAGGAGGTTAGCGGCAGAGGAGCGGAGGGTGCAGGCTGGGCTAAAGAAGGAAAGAAGGGAGGTGAGGTAGGAGGGGGGAGAGGTGATGGACAGCCTTGAAGCCGAGAGTGAGGAGTCTTTGCTTGATGCATAGGTTGACTGGTAGCCACTGGAGATTTTTGAGGAGGGGAGTAACATGGCCAGAGCGTTTCTGCACAAAGATGATCTGGGCAGCAGCATGCTTTTCACATAGTAAGCGCTCAATAAATGCCATTATTATTAAAGTATAGACTGAAGTGGAGAGAGAATGCTGTATCACTGCTAGAAAGGATTTCATAATGAGTAATCAGAGGAAAAAGGTAATAGTTTAGGCTTCCGGGGCAAAAAGCAGGAAGTCTAAGTAGCCTCTACTTTTTCTATTTCACATGTCTGGTGTCATGTGCCGGTCCCAGGGCCCAGAGTTAAACATCTTCAATCCAAGGGGCATAGTGGCCTGAAAGAGAGGACAGGACCTAAGAATTCTCTGATTGCCTTTCATTGCCTTCAATTCTCTAATTCTAGAGCTGGGATCATTTTCCCATGACTCCTTGCCACTGGTGCAATCTGCAAATTACATTGAGCTTCTCAGAAATGATTGAATAAGAAAAAGGCATCATTATTGGGAAGCGAACTATGATGATCACTAGCTGTTTGTGGGCATGTAGTTGGAGGTTTGAACCTGTTATGCTCCAAGAAGATCAGCTCTGCAGGGCATATGTAATTTTTGTCCTATGACCTTCTGCAGCGGGGAATCTTTTAACGTCCAAGTTGTCTTATGAAAGTGTGTGTGTGTGTGTGTGTGTTTGAGAGAGAGAGAGAAGAGAGTGTGCACAATCACAACAAAGAAACCAGAACTCTAAAGATAGCAGTAGCCACTTTTAGACCGTCATTACCATTACCTCAGACCTTTGTTTCTGAGATTTAGTTGGTGTAACTTGCTACAGCTGTAAGCACCCTCTAAACTAATTAGCTATAGATTTCATGGGTCTTCCTTAGATTATTATACTGTATACTGTGCATAATTACAGGCCTAGAACAAAGGACTGAAGAATCCAATCTGCCCCCATATGGGACCCTTCTGGGTCAGGAGCAGACTTTGTAGGAAGACCAACCAAGCTATAGTGGTTAACAGTGATTATGCCATTAGGAGTTCCTGCATCAAGAACCTTATCCATTACCATATAATTACTATTGTTTCCAACGGAGGTGCTTTATAAGCCTCCATGGTTACTGCCCGGGGGCTAACAATGCATTTCTGCCATTGTAACTATGTAATTAACTCATTTCAGCCACAGGGTGCCTGGAGTTGGGGAAAAAAAAAAGGGGCTGGTTGGTCACTCACCCTCCAGGAAACAATTCTGCCTGTTTTAGAGTTGACAACTTCATTTCTGAGGCCTCTCGGAACTTGACCGCCTGAGCCAAGGGAGAGTCCAGATCAGCTATGGGAAGTGGGAGGAGAGAAGGAGAGAGGCAGAGGGGCAGGGGAGGAGAAAGCCGCTGAAAGTAGGTCACTGTAAAATGGGTGTAGCATTCAGGGCATTGCACCAACCCCTTCCGATGAGATGTAAAAGTAGCCCTTCTGGGTCACCCTGAGACTCTGCCCTTTACAGAAATTTGCTCTCCAGCTACAGGTTCCTGGGCAAAGAGGGTTGTGGAGGAGAGGCAGGGATGGGGAATTGCAGCTATGAAGGAAGCCTGGCAAAAAGGGTTTATAACCTCCTATTTTCTCACTCAGATGCCCTTCTATTATGGTGGAAGCTTCAAAAGCCAGCAAATTAGGTCGGGGTAGCGTTTCATAGGACTCTACCATCAACCCGCCCCTGGCTTCCCAATGAAGAACTGGTTTATTTACTGACAAATGTTACCAGATTGAATCTAGCTATGTGTATCCCTCGCTTTGAAATGGAGGAAGGAGTGATTCATTCATTCATTCAATCGTATTTATTGGGCACTTAAAGTGTGCAGAGCACTGTACTAAGCGCTTGGGAAGTACAAGTTGGCAACATATAGAGACGGTCCCTACCCAACAGCAGGCTCACAGTCTAGAAGGGGGAGACAGACAACAAAACAAAACATATTAACAAAATAAAATAAATAGAATAAATATGTACAAATAAAATAGAGTAATAAATACATACAAACATATATGCATATATACAGGTGCTGTGGGGAGGGGAAGGAGGTAAGGCGGGGGGGATGGGGAGGGGGAGGAGGGGGAGAGAAAGGAGGGGGCTCAGTCTGGGAAGGCCTCCTGGAGGAGGTGAGCTCTCAGTAGGGCAAGTGATAGAATACATGCCCCACATCAGTCTGAAACAGTAGGCCATTTTTTCAATAATTGTTTGAAAAGGTTTTTTTTATTAACGTCCATGTTTGCATGAAATATTGAGATCAAACCACACACGTAACCCAGAACACTATAGAAGTTGGCTCAACAAAAAGAACAGTTCATTTGAATCTAACAATGGATGGCCTATTTTCTCGAACAATGGGATCAGAGCACTATTAAAATCGCCTCATCTAAGAATTCATTCATTCGTTCAATAGTATTTATTGAGAGCTTACTGTGTGCAGAACACTGTACAAAGTACTAGGAAAGAACTATTCAGCAATAAAGAGTGACAATCCCTGCCCAGCCTGGATTTACAGTGAACTGAAGAGCCTCACACAGCATAAGCAGATAGATTCACGCCTGCACAGAAACCCAGGGAAGCCCAGAAGTCCAGGATCGGAGAAAATGGTTGGGATTAGGAGGACTGCAAAGGCAGAGTCTAAGAATACAAACCAGCTTTCTCCCTGAATGGTAGAGGGGTTATTAGATGTTGGATAACAGTCCTCTGATCAGTAACATGAGGGATATAGATTTTTTGGGTTCATTGATATGTTCAAATATCTGCTGATGCTCCCTGCTCTCTGACCACACACTTCCTTTCTTCTCCTTTTTTTAAAGTCATATTTGCTAAGCGATTACTATGTGCCAGCCACTCTTCTGAGTGCCGGAGTAGATACAAGCTAAGCAGGCTGGACACACAGGGCTCACTGTCTTAATCCTCATTATACCGATGAGGGTAATGAGGCCCAGAGAAGTTAAGTGACTTGCCCAAGGTCACACAGCAGGAATATGGCAGAGCTGGGATTAGAACCCAGGTCCTTCTGACTCCGATGCTGGTGCTCTATGTTCTTGGCCACCCTGGCTCCCAGTGGGTTTGCCCACCTGTGCCATAGTGGGCACAGAATCATTGACCTATTCACTTCCTAGACCATAGGGATTTGTCTAAGCCTCTATCTTTCACAAGTTTAGGCAAAGCTAACTGAAATCATTAATACCCTTGTTCCATTTCCTTCGGACTTTCCATTCGTTTGCTGTTTTAGAAAATGTAATCACAGCAATAAACTCATTCCCGGACTCAGCAGGCACCACCATGCAGCCAGAATAAAGGAAAATGTTTCCATTTGAGGATAGGGTGGCTTATTTTTTTTTACACCTGAAACTGCCACTCCTCCAGACAATGTGAATTTGCTTTTAAACTTGCTTTTAAACAATGCACATTTTGCTTTAACTTGAAATTCCGAGTTTAATTGCTGACAGAGAATGGCATCCAAGGGAATCAGCTCAGTCTTGCCTAGGTGAAAGCTATATTTCCAAATCTTTGTTCTGCACAGAGATCTCCCTGCCCAGCACATGGGAGCATGGGTTGGAAGAAGGTGGGTGACAATTTCCTCCTGGGTGTTGGGGTGGGAGCATAATTAACGCAGAAAAGGGGGTAGTGTCTTCCAGACACAAAACCTATGACTGCAGCTTTATGAGTAACTTTGAATTATTTTTTTCATGCCATTATTAGGCTATATGGAAACCCAAGAGGTCATCTCATTTATTCCTCCTCTCTGAGCAAGACAATACTTTAAACCATCCCAGAAAGGCATATGTCTTCTGTTAAAACTCTCCAGATAAGAATCCACAACTTTCTTTGCAAACATATTCCAAGGACCCATAAATCAAGACTCCTACTGAAGTTTAACCCTATAATGCCTCCTCCTGACCTCAGTGGACGTAGAGAACAGTGTCTCCTCATCTCTCAGTCATTAGTCTTTCCTATATCTGAACATCCATTTTACATGCTGTTCCCATCTTTTCCACAGCTTATACAACCCAATATCTTAAGCCTTTCCCCATACAGTTTATCTTCCAGACCATTAATCATCGTTTTCCTCTGAACTCTCCGCGATCTTCATTTCTCCCAAAGCCTGACTCAGCCCTCTCTAATACAAGATTGACCAAGGGTGAGTATAGAGCCTGGACCACCCCTCATTTCTCACATGTGATAGTTTATTTATTATACATTTTCATTTATATCATTTGGACCTTACTGTTTCTTGTTCACCCCATCTCTTAGGACAATGATTGGCACCTAGTAGACACTTCACCAGGGCCATAATTACAATTATTATTCCAGTGAAATTTGTTCTATAGCATTTATCTAGTGACTCAAATTCATTTTGGAGTGCACTGTAAAGCCCATTGAAAAAATTTTCTATTAGGCCTAGGCAAAACCTCCCCTGCCCAGTCTTGCATTTTGGCTATTGGGTTTTCCTCCTTTTCCCCCAGCTGTTTTGGATTGATTCTTAATTTCTCACCTGTAAAAAAAAGTCTGAGCTTCTCAGCGAACCTCACATCTTTCCCCAATTTTCCAGCTCCATCTTTCTTCAAACTGAGAGATATCTGCAGTGGAGTTTCCCTGTCTTCCTTCAGTGGATTTATCTAGTACTCCTCCTGAGGGGGACATGGGAAGAGGAAAAAAAACAAAAACAGAAAACAAGAGAAGCTCATAATAAACCTCAATCTTTCAGGAGTAGGATGAAAAATTAAGGACCTTTCTGTGTGATGTCCAAATTAATCAGGGATCAACAGAACTTGCAGGCTTTAAAGATGCATTGTGAAATCGAAAACAGACTTTTGACACTGCCCAGCAGTTTTACATGCAGCAGAAAGAAGTTAGTTTTCACTGTTCTGGTTCGAAGTAGTAGAAGCATTTCAAGAATGTACTAAATAATGAATGGCATAAAGCAATCTCTCCAGATACTCTAGGAACACTAAGGCAAGTTCTAGCTTTTCAGGCAGATATTGGCAGATGCTGAAGTGCTACTTATTTTGTAAAGGACTTCGTAGGAATGTTTTTCTACATATTTTGGGTTTGGCTTAAATAGGCATTATAAAGGGAGTTGGATCCACTGCTCACACAGAGAATCTGAGGATTATCCGCAAGATGAAAAGCCACATGTAACACAGGTGAGTAGGGGGCTGAGTAAAGTAAAATGAAAAATGCAAGCAATTACCTTAATATTTCAGGTCAAGAGCTACCTTTGCCCAGGATGTCCAGGAAATCAAGGCAGAAGATTTTTTTGTTTTCTATGAAGTATCCAGATAATGACCTCAACCTCAACCTTCATGTCTTTAGGGTATTGACTCAAATGAATTTAGTGGTATGGGCCAGATAAAGGTGTCTGCCAATCAAAGTAGGAATAATTAAGTGCTTATGGGATTTCACCTTGAACTGCTTTCATTATGTCCTTGTCAATGAATACACATACCCAGACACACTCCCATTTGGAGCTTAAAACCCATTGCTACCTCTCCTTAATCTATGGGCTAGAAAATCTGAATACATTTCTTGGGAACTCTGGAAGCAGAAAAATACAAGTTCCCCAACAAGGGTGTTCTTATCAGAGAAGGCCTACTTTTCTTAACCAACCACTGGTGTCACACTACCAAATGTATTTATCAGAATGAAAATCTGTTCAAGTAAATAGCCTGTCATGTGTACCGCATTTCCATAAAGTCAGATCAGAAGTCAAAGCACTTCTCTTCACTTTCCAGGGGAACAAATGTAACCAATTTCAATCGATTTTGTTGGACAAATAAATGGACAAGCAATTGGTCCCTGCCACCATAAGGCTCACAGAATGTCCTTCATTTCTAAGAGATGATTTATGTTTACTTTTCTCAGAGCTGGTTTGCTTTCTAATGTACTGTATAAATGGAGCCTACATATTGCTTTTAAATCTGAAAACATCACTTTAAATGATTTAGGAATACTGTAGATGTATGGGATGTACTACTATCCGATGAGAGGTTCTTAAACATTTTATCACTGAATATACATTTATATATGCACATAAGTACATATGTTTATGTTATGCAAACACACATGGACTTTTTAAGTAGACCTCAGGAATTCCATTCACACCAAGTCTTCCGTGCCCATTTTGGATAAGTACATTGCAACAACTCATTAAAAAGACATGAACCAGACACATACTGTGTGTGCATGTGTGTGTGTATGTGTGTGTGTGTGTGATGGGATCTCTGAAAGTGTGTTACTTGACACGTTCATTGTTTGATCATAAACTGCATCTCCATCTTCTCCCAGGTGCCGGAAACTGCACAGAAGGCATTCGCTCTTTTCCACTGGATATCCCTGTGTTCTATTAGAGAAAAAAAGAAAGAAAAAGATGTGTTAAGATTGTCTGTGGTGTGTCAGCTTGCCAGGCTGTGAGGATCAGGCTTCTCTGGGAACCACTTGGAATGCCGAACAGGGCCAGGCATTGTTCAGAACCAATTATCCAGGGACTGCTCCAGGCTACTGTGGGCAGCCCCATTTTGAGGCCTAATAAGATCTGGGATCATTTCCATTCACCCACTCTCCGGGCTAAAGGGATCGATTTTGGATGTGTCGTGGGAGGAGACATGGAAGGATTGTGATAATTGAGAAGAAGAGTGGTAGAAGCAAAACAGGAAGCCAGCAGTAAACAGGACAAATATTGGCTCTGACTCTCAGCTGTGTGCAAAAGAAAGCTTCCGTTGGCTTTGTAATAATGCTTTGAATTTGTTTTTCCAAAACTCTTTGGCAATAGTGACTTTGATTTCCCCTCACGGGATTCTTTTGAGGTAAGAAGTGGTAGGTTTTATTGTTCCCATTTTCTGTGTCCAACCTGGTTAAATTGTATCTATCCCAGCACTTAAAATGTAAAAACTTAAAACTGTGCTTGGCACATAGTAAGTGCTCTAGAAGTACCATAACTATTATGAGGAATTTAAGGCTCAGAGATACTCAAGGCGACTGGCAAAGCTGAGACTGGAACATTGTTCTCCTGCAACCTTACCATATTCTTTTCACAGGATATGTTGTTTCTGGAGGTCAACAGGAAGACTCCAAAAGAACCATCGTACACTGATCAATCAACAGTACAGAGTGCTGACTGTGGACAAGGCATTGTACTTGCCACTACCAAGAGTACAATATGCTATCTCCCTTCCCTTAAGGGTATTAAGTTCTAGTGGAGGGAAAAGGCACCAAGTAATTTACAGATAGGAAGAAAGAGAAAAAGAGGAACGTGCATGAGTTATTACTTATGTAAAATAATTATTTTGCTTATTAGTAGCAGTACTGGTAGTAATAATAATAATATTTACTAACCACTTACTATATACCAAGTGCTGGGGTCAATTCGATAGAATCTATCAGTCATTGATTCATTTATTTAATGCTTACTGTGTACAGAGCACTGTATTAAGTGTATGAGAGTGTACAGTGTAACAGAGTAGATAGACACATTCCCTGCCCACAAGAGGGGGAGACTGACATTAATATAAATAAAGAAATTACAGAAATGTACAAAAGTGCTGTCTGTGGAGTTGAGGAAGGAGTGAATAAAGGATGCAAATGCAAGTTCAAGGGTGACACAGAAGGGAGAGATAATTTTAGGCACTTAATTGGGAAAGCTATTATGGTTTTTGTTATGGTATAATTATGGTATTTGTTAAGCACTTACTATGTGCCAGGCACTGTACTAAGTGCTGGGGTGGATACAAGCAAATCAGGCTAGACACAGTCCCTGTCCCTCTTGAGGCTCACAGTTGAGAAGGTGGCAATTCCAGTTTTGAGTTTCTTTCTTTTTTCCTTTTCTTTATTCATTCATTCATTCAATCATATTTATTGAACTCTTACTGTGTGCAGAGCACTGTACTAGGCACTTGGAAAGCACAACAGATAGAGACAGTCCCTACCCAACAATGGGCTCACAGTTATGTGCTTACTATTTGATAAGCACTGTTCTAAGTTCTGGGATAGATACAAACTAATCAGATTGGACACAGCCTCTGCTCCACATGGGCTCACAGTCTTAATCCCCATTTTAAAGATGGGGGAACTGAGGCCCAGAGAAGTGAGGTGACTTGCTCAAGGTCACACAGCAGACAAGTGGCAGAGTAGGAATTAGAATCCAGGTCCTTCTGCCTCTGAGGCCCATATTCTATCCACTAGGCCATGCTGCTCCTCATTATCACTGTCTCTCTGAATAACTGTTCTAGAAAACATCCTCTTATAACTAACAAATAACTTCAAAAATTGAAAGACTTCTGGTTGTCAGGGGGGAAAGGGGTCTATACACTTATGTCACAATCACATTGCCAAATGAATCACTTGGCTCTATTTTTTCTGCTGAACTACATATTTTTTGCATAAAAAATAAACATTACAATCCTATAAGAATGATTTATCTAGCAGTTACAGTTGCTTATAAGTGGTATGAGCTGCATAATTGGTGAAGATTGCTTTTTAACATTCAAGTTTCTTCCTTCCTTTTATTTCCTCACTGCTGTTCTCTGGAAATGTTAAGTATTTTCCAGGAAACAGAATGGAACTTCAAGACCCTGATTCCCTCCCAATCAGTCATTTTTTGCATCAACCTACCATCAAGAGGATGATGTGAAGTGCTGAAAAATCTTGTTAACTTGAAAGAAACCACGGATGGGAACTGCTCAACGAGTCCTTGCTCTACTCTCTTTCCACTTGCTAAGGCCTGGGTGCCCGCTAATGATTTAACTGCTCAAGAAATAGAGTTTGTCCTGCTTCCTCTAGGAATCTGTTCCACTTAGAACCATCCATCGTCCTCAGAAAACTTTTTACCTGTTCTTCTTAAAGGGCCCATTCCTTTACTCTATCCTAATCCTATTCCCTTGTTCCACCAAAGGCATCCCTCCTCTCCCTGGTGTTTGCTTTCTTTCAGTGGCTATTTGTATTTGACTAGTTACTTTGCCTCCCTGGAAAATTCACTTAACTATATTCGTAAACTCTCGCCTTTTCTTGTATCTTTTTAAATCAATCCCCTGCATATTTTTCATGGGGGTCTCAGTATCGTCAGCTGGTCCTTCCAAAATTGTTCTGCGCATGGGCTGTTCTAAACATCCCTTAGAGAAGAAGGATGGTCTACTGGATAGAGCATGGGCCTGGGAGTTAGAAGGACCTGGGTTCCAATCCCAGCTCGTTGGCTGTGTGATCTTGGACAAGTCACTCAACATCTCTGTGTCTCAGTTACCTCATTTATAAAATGGGGATTAAGACTTCCAGCACCATGTGGGATATGGACTGTGTCCAGCCTGATTAGCTTGTATTTGCCCTAAAACTTATTACGTTACCTGGCACATAGCAAGTGGCTCCACTACTTATCTGCTCTGTGACCTTGGGAAAGTCATTTTACTTCTACAGGCCTCAGTTATCTCATCTGTAAAATGGGGATTGAGGCTGTGAGCCCCACATGGGACACGGACTGCATCCAACTTGATTTGCTTGTATCCACCCCACACAGTTCAGTGCCTGAACCATAGTAAGCACTTAACAAATGCCATTATTATTATTAATAATAACAAATACCAAAAGAAACCCTAAAATAGAGACCCATATATTGACTGAGTGAAGTTGGTGGATTGTCTTCCCTGTAGGCTTTCCCTAACTAGATGGATCCAAGTACTCAGTACAGTGTTCTGCACATGGTAAGTGCAAAGAAAATACTACTGATAATGATAATCAATCCATCAAGGGTATTTAAAGAGTGTTTACTGTGTGTGGAACCCTATACAAGGTGGTTAATAGAGTACAATACACAAGAGTAGGTAGATACATTCTCTGACCTCAAGGAGCTTTCAATCTTCTAGACTGTGAGCCCACTGTTGCGTAGGGACCGTCTCTATATGTTGCCAACTTGTACTTCCCAAGCACTTAGGACAGTGCTCTGCACACAGTAAGTGCTCATAAATATGATTGAATGAATCTTGCTTAGAGCAGTGCCTCGCACATAGTAAGCGCTCAACAAACACCATCATTATTAATGAATGATATGACCATTCATTCATTCAATCAGTCATATTTATTGAGTGCTTACTGTGTGCAGAGCACTGTACTAAGCACTTGGAAAGTACAATTCGGCAGCAGAGACAATCCCCAACCAACATTGGGATCACTGCTATCATACAAGGAGTCATTCAGTCAATCAATGATATTTATTGAGTGCTTACTGTGTGCAGAGCACTGTACTAAGCACTTGGAAGAGTACAATAGACTTGGTTGTCACATTCTCTTCCTACAAGGAACGTGCAGTCTAGAGTCTAGACCAGCTATCTTTGGAGGCTAGTCTATGCTTGTGATCTTAGTGAAGTATGGAACAAAACCCAGCTTCTTCTGAGATGCAAAAAGGTTTAGAATTTGCAGCTCCTTTCTGAGACCAAAGTAATGTGATATCATTTGCCTTTTTTTTTTTTAACAATTTATCAATGGTGTTTATTGGTGGGGGTTTAGAAGGAGATGGGGATTGAGAAGTGAGAGGGTCAGCTGGGGGATTCATTCAAGTTGCACCTTATTGTCACTCTCTGACCTCCTTAACTCCCATTGAGCTGCAGAATGAGAATAGGGCCCCACATTTCCCAAACCTTGGACTATTGTGTTGTGGGATGCAATTTTTAAAAATCATATTTGTTAAACACTTTCTATGTGTTATACACTGTTTTAAGCACCAGGGTAGGTTCAACTATATCAGGTTGGACACAGTCCCCATCCCTCATGGGGCTCACAGTCTACGTTGGAGGGAGAAGGATTTAATCCCCATTTTACAGATGAGGTAATGGAGACACAGTGATGTTGAGTGATTTGTCAAAGTTCATACAGCAAACAATTGGCAGAAAAGGGATAAAAAACTACATAAAAACTGGGTAAAACTAGATGCTCCCAGGTCTGTGCTCTTTCCATTAGGCCACACTGCTTCTCATTTGCTGCTGCTAATTCACATTGTGCCATAATGCACTTAATCAGTTCTTTCCCATCACTGCTTCTCAATTCTCTCTGTCACTGCTTCTAATTCACCCCTAAAATAATTTAATTAAGCTTCTTCACCCAATCATAGCAATATTAAATGTCAAATTTTCACAATATGTCCGGCAACAACAACAAAAACTTCTCCATTTAACAACTTATCCAGACTTTCAGTGAGGAACTTTCAACAGTCTTTTAGCACAGCCGATTAATAGTCTTTTAGTACCAACCTATTCAAGTGAGCAATTTGTATCTCTTTAAAGTCCATTGGTGTATCGACGGTTTTATCAAAGTAAAAGCGTATGACCCACATCATTCCCACTCACCAATTAATTTTCAGTATTATCACCCTTGTGGTGGAAATGATTTATTTTCCAATAAAAAAAGTATTCTTAGGGTCAAAGATTATATTGCTATCAACATAAAACAGATTTTCCTCACCTACGCTTTAGTCCATTCTTATCATTGATGTTGGACTTGCAAGGATGTTTTTACTCTGATAAGTCTTACTTGAAGATAAATATCCTAGCTCTTCTTTCCAGGTGAGGAGATATTTGGTGATCTAGAAACATTTTTAATGTGAACTGAGGTACTAAAGGTACCACTCCAAGATTCTGTGATGGGGAAACTTGTGTTTTCCAAAATGCCTCGGAGTTGTGGACTTTGGTGATTAATTTGTCCCATGGCAAATAGACTTAGCATCAATCAATCAGTTGATGGTATTTTTTAAGGGCTTACTGTGTGCAGAGCACTGACTAAGCACTTGGGAGAGTAGAATACAACAGAGTTGATAGCAGTCTAGAAAAACAACAGAAGGAAAAAGTTTCAGACCCTTGGAATTGTTAACTCCTTTCAGGGCTGAGATCCTGTCGACATAATCCACTGTGCTCTCCCAAGCAGTACCATGCATGGCAACCAGTATACATTCAACCAGTAGCACTGATTGACTGAAATGACCAATGAAGGCTGCAGCAGAGGGAAATCCCCTTGCTATACCAATAAATAAAGTTGAGGGTGAGGAAGAGGATTTGCACTAGAAGATACTGAGTGGCTGCCAGCGACTTTTCCATGTCAAAAGAAATCTTTTGTTCCTTCATGAGTATAAATTCAATAATTGCAGTGAATTAATCAGTTTACTTTTTAAGCACTTTCTGTGCTAACCACTTGGAAGAGTACATATTCCCTGCCTACAAGGATCAGTCTAGAGGGGGAACGGACTTGAAAATAAACTGTGGTTGTATAAGAAAAAGCTGTGGGGTCGAGGCTGGGGTGACTATCAAGAAGCAGTGTGGCTCAGTGGAAAGAGCACGGGCTTTGGAGTCAGAGGTCATGGGTTCAAATCCCAGCTCTGCCACTTGTCAGCTGTGTGACTTTGAGCAAGTCACTAAACTTCTCTGTGCCTCAGTTCCCTCATCTGGAAAATGGGGATGAAGACTGTAAGACCCCCGTGGGACAACCTGATCACCCTGTAACCGCCCCAGCACTTAGAACAGTGCTCTGCACTTAGTAAGTGCTTAATAAATGCCATTATTATCATTATTATTAAGTGCTTTAAGGGTTCAGAGCCAAGTACATGGGTGATGCCAAAGGGAGAGGGAGTGGGAGAAATCAGAGCTTAGTTGGGAAAGGCCTCTTGGAGGAGTTCCGCCGTCCCACCCTCCGCCATGTCCGGGTCCACCCCACGCCTCATCTCCATGTTCCTGAGCCCCCAGGAGCTGGGGGCGTCGCTGGCCCAGCTGGTGGTGCAGCAGGCGACGCAGGGGGGTCCCCGGGGGCGCTTCTTCCTGGGGGTCTCCGGCGGGAGCCTCGTCGGGCTCCTCGCGCAGGAGCTGCCCCGGGCTGCCGCCTCCATGGGGCCCTCTGCCCGGACCACTGGACCCTTGGCTTCTGCGACGAGCGGCTGGTGGTCTTCGCCGACCCCGAGAGCACGTATGGGCAGTACCGGGTGAGGACGAGGAGGAGGAGGAGAGGAAGAATCAATCAATCAGTCGCATTTGTTGAGTGCTTGCTGTGTGCAGAGCACTGTGCTAAGCGCTTGGGAAGTACAGGTTGGCAACATGTGGAGACAGCCCCTACCCAACAGTGGGCTCACAGTCTAAAAGGAAGAAGTAGCGCTGGGCCTGAGTCCGGCTTGGCCCGGCCCCAGGAGAGGGGCTGGGGACTAGGATTGAGGCAGGTTTTGGGGGCCCAGGCCGGCCCGGAGGCGTTAGTAGTAACAGTAATAGTTCATGAGTTCCCACCTGGTGCAAAGCACCCGCGAAGTACAGAATGCAGAAGCGACACTGTGAGCCCACTGTTGGGTAGGGACTGTCTCTGTGTGTTGCCAACTTGGACTTCCCAAGCACTTAGTGCAGTGCTCTGCACACAGTAAGCGCTCAATAAATACGATTGATTGATTGATTGATTGATCCTGCCCACAAGGAGTTTACACGCCCAAGGGCAGCCGGTCGTGATCTCTGGTGGGGGGGTCATGGGGGTCTAGCCAAGTGCAGTGTTGTCGTGGGCTTCAGGATTAGGGCCTGAGTCGGAGTGAGGTGGCCTTGCCCTCACAACAGCCCCTTCGGGGTGGTAGCTGTGGCTCCCAGACAGGAAGGGAGGTTAGGGTTGATTTCTTCATCAGCAATGGTATTTGAGTGCTTCCTGTGTGTGGAGTGCTATACTGAGTGTGTGTGTGTGTGGGGGGGGGGGGCGGGTACAACAGAGTTGGCAGACAAGTTCTCTGCTCGCAGTGAGCTTCCTTGTGCCCCGTCCTATGTCATTGCCCTCATTTTGGGCTAGCCAAAAAGTCAACTCGAATTTCTGTTGCTGATGATGTCGATGCTGGTGGATCGGGTACATGGTGAGCCAACCCCCAAGGGGGCAGAAACAAAGACCAAAATCTTGGATTTGTCCAGAAAAAGGGGCCTTAGGCTTCTTGACGTGGTCCCAACTCTGGTACACATTTCCTGAAGTCACCTTTCTTCCTGGAGAATAAATCCATGTGTCAGAGAGCTTAATTTGTGCTCTGAGTGTCTCTGACATGTCAACCTTTCCCAGACCCCAGCTCTTTCTCTTCTTTCCTCCAAAGCCAACCTCCCAAAGGATCTCTCAGCACCAGCCTGTTGTTCACTTCTCCCTGCCTGAAACTTTCCTTCCTGATCAACTCCACCAGACCAAGTCCCTCCCCTCTTTCACAGGCCTCCTTAAAAAAGCTACCTCCTCTCAGAGGCCTTCCCTGATTTACTCCCCAGGCTCCTCTCCTCTCCAAATTTCCCATTTTTTGGCCACTTCACTCTGAAATTTCCAACATAAGTAGAGAACTGCCTGTATGTCTATTTATTTCATTTGTGTCTCCATTTTTTGCTTACACTTGTTATAAGCTGCCTCTAGGTCTTCCCTGTTTTCCTGTTGTGTGTATAATTCGTTTGTCCACTTGCTTCCCCATTAAATTGTGATTTCTTTGAAGACAGGAACTGTATCGTTCCTGTTTCCAAGTGCCCAGTACAATGCACAGATGCCAATGGTGATGATTATGGTATTTCTTAAGCACTATGTGTCAGGCAATGGGGTAGATGCAAGTTAGTCAGATACAGTCCCTGTCCTACATGGGGCTCACAGTCCAATTAGGAATCCTCATTGAATCCCCATTCTGCAGATGAGGAAACTGAGGCATAGAGAAGTTAAGTGATTCGCCCAAGATTACCCAGCAAACAAGTGATGGAGCCAGGATTAGAACCCAGGTCCTCTGAGTCCCAGGCCCACGGTCTTTCCACTGGGCCACACTGCTTCCCAATGAGGAACAGTTTTCCCACTTCACCCCTGAGGATAGGTATTCTGGAGCCCAGGAAAAGGGAGGAAAAATACTTTGTTGTGTGTGTGTTTTTGTTTTATCATCTCCTCTCCAAACTTCCCATCCCTGAGAGCCAGGTGATCACCATTAATGCCACTCTGTCTGTAGAGGCGGCAGCTGCGGACTATGCAGAGAAATTGAGAGAAGTGAATTTTGGGGGGTTAGATGGATAATTCTGTACAAGGAAATGCTGATGACTGATAAACCACCCCCACTTCCTGGACCTAAACATAGCACCCGCTTCTCCTCCTTTTCCCAACCTTGTTCTTAGTGATCTGGGAAATGAGATCTGGTGGGGCCCTTGAAATTTGGGAATGCTTTTCTATCGGAGGCTTTTGGGAGCTGGAGGGAAAAGGAGTCTCTTCTACCAGGAACTGGAGTTCTGTTGGTGCCGTGTCTGTTAGATAATAGCCCAATTCTCCCAGAGCCCAAAATTTCTCCTAGACAAAAGGTAGGCACCCTTTTTTTTTTAAATGGTAGTTAAGTACTCACTTTGTGCCGAGCACTGTTCTAAGCTCTGGGGTAGATACAAGATAAGTTGGACACAGTTCCTGATCCACATGGGGCTCACATTGTAATTGAGGGAGTGGGATTGAATCCCCCTGTCTTGCAGATGAGGAAACCGAGGCACAGAGCATTGAAGTGACTTGTCCAAGGTTACACAGCAGACAAGTGGTGGAGCCAGAATTAGAGCCCAGTCCCCTGGTCTTTCCATAAGGCCACCTTGTGGGGGTGTGTGTGGTTATAGGGGTCTGGGCCATACCCCCCAGGCTTTCCTTCACTAAAAATCCCCCACAGGGCTCACCTGGGCAGCATCAAGGCTTCCTCCCACCTGTAGCAGCTAGAGATTTTTCTCCAACTTAAACCATCAGAACTGGTTGTAATCTCAAGGTCCCCAGTCTTCTGTGCTCCTACAGGAATGTCCCAAAGGTAGACCACCTGGAGATTTCTCAGGTAAATCACTGCTACCATCCCAGGACCAAAAGTTACAGCCCCCCGCATTCAGAGTTCTGTCTAGCCTTGTTCAACACAAGGGGCTGGTAGCTGGGCTTGAGGTAGGTGGTGGGGGGTTTCTGACCCCTGTCCCCTCTAATCAGTCAATCAGTGTATTTACTGAGTGCTTACTGTGTGCAGAGCACTGTTCTAAGTGCTGTATTCTCCCTTGGGAGTGCGGTCCCAACACGGACAACGGTTTCCCAGGACACCCCCCCCCCACCCCCGCCGCATTGTAAAAAAGATTAAAAAATACTGAAGCTAAAGAAAGGTAGTTCAAGTATTAACATCCTCAGCAGCAATTAGAACTGAATGTGCCTATAGCAGCTAGTGATTCATTCAGTTGTATTTGAGTGCTCACTGTGTGCAGAGCACTGTACTAAGCGCTTGGAAAGTACAATTCAGCAATAGAGACAATCCCTGCCCACACCGGGTTGCTTGCTGTGTGCACTTGGACAAATGACTTAACTTTTCTGTGCCTCAGTTTCCTCATCTGTAAAATGGGGATTCAATCCTCCTCCCTCTTACTCAGACTTTGAGCCCCATGTGCGACAGGGACAGTGTCGAACCTGATAAACTTGTATCAACCCCAGGGCTTAGAACAGTCCTTGTTACATAGTAAACACTTAAATGCCATTAAAGAAAAAAAAAAACAACAAAAAGAAACATAGTGCCGATGCTGTCCTGCAGCACTGTGACCCTGGTAGCTGCCTCAGTCTTGGCTGCCCATGCTAGCGAGCTGTTTTTCCAAATTCCTGCCAGGCTTTCCCACATCCCAGAATGCCTTAGGTGTTTCTTTGGTCAGATGTCCCGCGAGCAGAAAACAAGGTTGCCGCTGTGTCCAATTCTAAGAGCGTATCATCAAATCGAGGCTAAAACACAATTCCCTGACTGTACCGCTTTGTGAACGAAGATCCTGGTGTCACATCTTTCCAGAACTCACTTAATTCTATACTGTAGGGGTTGCATTCTTGCAAAGTCCCACATACTTCCCAAGCGCTTAGTACAGTGCTCTAGACACAGTAAGCGCTCAATAAATATGATTGATGATGATGACTCCCAGGCCCGTGCCCTAACCCCATGCAGTAGACAAATGGCAGCAAACCTTGTGACTCCCAGGCCCGTACCCCATCCCTATGCAGCAGACAAATGGCAGCAAGCCTTGTGACTACCAGGCCCGTGCCCCATCCCTATGCAGCAGAAACCTTGTGACGACCTTTTAGACTGTGAGCCCACTGTTGGGTAGGGACTGTATGTGTTGCCAACTTGTACTTCCCAAGCGCTTAGTACAGTGCTCTGCATACACTAAGCGCTCAATAAATACGAGTGATGATCATGACTCCCAGGCCCGTGCCCTAACCCCATGCAGCAGACAAATGGCAGCAAATCTTGTGACTCCCAGGCCCATGCCCCATCCCTATGCAGCAGAAACCTTGTGACTACCTTTTAGACTGTGAGCCCACTGTTGGGTAGGGACCGTCTCTATATGTTGCCAACTCGGACTTCCCAAGCACTTAGTACAGTGCTCTGCAAACAGTAAGTGCTCAATAAATACGATTGATGATGATGACTCCCAGGCCCGTGGCGTGACCTAACCTCATGCAGAAGACAAATGGCAGGAAACCATGTGACTACGGGGCCCGTACCCCATCCCCATGCAGCAGACAAATGGCAGCAAACCTTGTGACTCCCAGGCCCATGCCCCATCCCTAAGAAGCAGAAGCCTTGTGACTACCTTTTAGACTGTGAGCCCACTGTTTTGTAGGGAATGTCTCTATATTTTGCCAACCTGTACTTCCCAAGCACTTAGTACAGTGCTCTGCAAGCAGTAAGTGCTCAATAAATACGATTGATGATGATGACTCCTAGGCCCGTGCTCTAACCCCATGCAGCAGACAAATGGCAGCAAACCTTGTGACTCCCAGGCCCGTACCCCAACATTATGCAGCAGACAAATAAATGACAGCAAGCCTTGTGACAACCAGGCCCGTGCCCCATCCCTATGCAGCAGAAACCTTGTGACTACCTTTAAGACTGTGAGCCCACTGTTGGGTAGGGACTGTATATGTTGCCAACTTGTACTTCCCAAGCGCTTAGTAGAGTGCTCTGCACACAGTAAGCACTCAATAAATACGGTTGATGATGATGACTCCCAGGCCCGTGCCCTAACCCCATGCAGCAGACAAATGGCAGCAAACCTTGTGACTCCCAGGCCCGTACCCCATCCCTATGCAGCAGACAAATGGCAGCAAACCTTGTGATTCCCAGGCCCATGCCCCATCCCTATGAAGCAGAAGCCTTGTGACTACCTTTTAGACTGTGGGCCCACTGTTGGATAGGGAATGTCTCTATATGTTGCCAACCTGTACTTCCCAAGCACTTAGTACAGTGCTCTGCACACAGTAAGCGCTCAATAAATACGATTGATGATGATGACTCCCAGGCCCATGCCCTAACCCCATGCAGCAGACAAATGGCAGCAAATCTTGTGACTCCCAGGCCCATGCCCCATCCCTATGCAGCAGAAACCTTGTGACTACCTTTTAGACTGTGAGCCCACTGTTGGGTAGGGACTGCATATGTTGCCAACTTGTACTTCCCAAGCGCTTAGTACAGTGCTCTGCACTCAGTAAGCACTCAATAAATATGATTGATGATTATGACTCCCAGGCCCGTGCCCTAACCCCATGCAGGAGACAAATGGCAGCAAACCTTGTGACTCCCAGGCCCGTACCCCATCCCTATGCAGCAGACCAATAAATGGCAGCAAATCTTGTGACTCCCAGGCCCAAGTCCCATACCTATGCTGCAGAAACCTTGTGACTACCTTTAAGACTGTGAGCCCACTGTTGGGTAGGGACTGTATATGTTGACAACTTGTACTTCCCAAGCGCTTAGTACAGTGCTCTGCACTCAGTAAGCACTCAATAAATACGATTGATGATGATGACTCCCAGGCCCGTGCCCTAACCCCATGCAGAAGACAAATGGCAACAAACCTTGTGACTCCCAGGCCCGTACCCCAACCCTATGCAGCAGACCAATAAATGGCAGCAAATCTTGTGACTCCCAGGCCCGTGCCCCATCCCTGTGCAGCAGAAGCCTTGTGACTACCTTTTAGACTGTGAGCCCACTGTTGGGTAGGGACTGTATATGTTGCCAACTTTTACTTCCCAAGAGCTTAGTACAGTGCTCTGCACTCAGTAAGCGCTCAGTAAATACGATTGATGATGATGACTCCCAGGCCCGTGACCTAACCCCATGCAGAAGACATATGGCAGCAAACATTGTGACTACGGGGCCCGTACCCCATCCCTATGCAGCAGACAAATGGCAGCAAACCTTGTGACTCCCAGGCCCATGCCCCATCCCTATGAAGCAGAAGCCTTGTGACTACCTTTTAGACTGTGAGCCCACTGTTTTGTAAGGAATGTCTCTATATTTTGCCAACCTGTACTCCCCAAGCGCTTAGTACAGTGCTCTGCACACAGTAAGCGCTCAATGAATGCGATTGATGATGATGACTCCCAAGCCCATGCCCTAATCCCATGCAGCAGACAAATGGCAGCAAACCTTGTGACTCCCAGGCCCATACCCCATCCCTATGCAGCAGACAAATAAATGGCAGTAAATCTTGTGACTCCCAGGCCCATGCCCCATCCCTATGCAGCAGAAATCTTGTAACTACCTTTTAGACTGTGAGCCCACTGTTGGGTAGGGACCGTCTCTATATGTTGCCAACTTGGACTTCCCAAGCGCTTAGTACAGTGCTCTGCAAACAGTAAGAGCTCAATAAATACGATTGATGATGATGACTCCCAGGCCCGTGCCCTAACCCCATGCAGCAGACAAATGGCAGCAAACCTTGTGACTCCCAGGCCCGTACCCTATCCCTATGCAGCAGACAAATGGCAGGAAACCTTGGGACTCCCAGGCCCATGCCCCATCCCTATGCAGCAGAAGCCTTGTGACTACCTTTTAGACTGTGAGCCCACTGTTGGGTAGGGACCGTCGATATATGTTGCCAACTTGGACTTCCCTAGCGCTTAGTACAGTGCTCTGCAAACAGTAAGTGCTCAATAAATACGATTGATGATGATGACTCCCAGGCCCGTGCCCTAACCCCATGCAGAAGACAAATGGCAGCAAACCTTGTGACTCCCAGGCCCGTACCCCAAACCTATGCAGCAGAAACCTTGTGACTACCTTTTAGACTGTGAGCCCACCGTTGGGTAGGGACCATCTCTATATGTTGGCAACTTGGACTTCCCAAGCACTTAGTACAGTGCTCTGCAAACAGTAAGTGCTCAATAAATACGATTGATGATGATGACTCCCAGGCCCGTGCCCTAACCCCATGCAGGAGACAAACGGCAGCAAACCTTGTGACTACCAGGCCCATGCCCCAACCCTATGTAGCAGACAAATGGAAGCAAGCCTTGTGACTCCCAGGCCCAAGACCCATCCCCATGCAAAAGAAACCTTGTGACTACCTTTTAGACTGTGAGCCCACTGTTGGGTAGGGACCGTCGCTATATGTTGCCAACTTGGACTTCCCTAGCGCTTAGTACAGTGCTCTGCACTCAGTAAGTGCTCAATAAATACGATTGATGATGATGACTCCCAGGCCCGTGACCTAACCCCATGCAGAAGACAAATGGCAACAAACCTTGTGACTACGGGGCCCGTACCCCATCCCTATGCAGCAGACAAATGGCAGCAAACCTTGTGACTCCCAGGCCCATGCCCCATCCCTATGAAGCAGAAGCCTTGTGACTACCTTTTAGACTGTGAGCCCACTGTTTTGTAAGGAATGTCTCTATATTTTGCCAACCTGTACTCCCCAAGCGCTTAGTACAGTGCTCTGCACACAGTAAGCGCTCAATGAATGCGATTGATGATGATGACTCCCAAGCCCATGCCCTAATCCCATGCAGCAGACAAATGGCAGCAAACCTTGTGACTCCCAGGCCCATACCCCATCCCTATGCAGCAGACAAATAAATGGCAGTAAATCTTGTGACTCCCAGGCCCATGCCCCATCCCTATGCAGCAGAAATCTTGTGACTACCTTTTAGACTGTGAGCCCACTGTTGGGTAGGGACCGTCTCTATATGTTGCCAACTTGGACTTCCCAAGCGCTTAGTACAGTGCTCTGCAAACAGTAAGAGCTCAATAAATACGATTGATGATGATGACTCCCAGGCCCGTGCCCTAACCCCATGCAGCAGACAAATGGCAGCAAACCTTGTGACTCCCAGGCCCGTACCCTATCCCTATGCAGCAGACAAATGGCAGGAAACCTTGGGACTCCCAGGCCCATGCCCCATCCCTATGCAGCAGAAACCTTGTGACTCCCTTTTAGACTGTGAGCCCACTGTTAGGTAGGGACTGTCTCTATATGTTGCCAACTTGTACTTCCCAAGCGCTTAGTACAGTGCTCTGCACACAGTAAGCGCTCAATAAATACGATTGATGATGATGACTCCCAGGCCCGTGCCCTAACCCCATGCAGCAGACAAATGGCAGCAAATCTTGTGACTCCCAGGCCCATGCCCCAACCCTATGCAGCAGAAACCTTGTGACTACTTTTTAGACTGTGAGCCCACTGTTGGGTAGGGACCGTCTCTATATGTTTCCAACTTGGACTTCCCAAGCACTTAGTACAGTGCTCTGCAAACAGTAAGTGCTCAATAAATACGATTGATGATGATGACTCCCAGGCCCGTGCCCTAACCCCATGCAGGAGACAAATGGCAGCAAACCTTGTGACTCCCAGGCCCATACCCCAACCCTATGCAGCAGACAAATGGCAGCAAGCCTTGTGACTACCAGGCCTCTGCCCCATCCCTATGCAGCAGAAACCTTGTGACTACCTTTTAGACTGTGAGCCCACTGTTGGGTAGGGACTGTCTCTATATGTTGCCAACTTGTACTTCCCAAGCGCTTAGTACAGTGCTCTGCAAAAAGTAAGTGCTCAATAAATACGATTGATGATGATGACTCCCAGGCCCGTGCCCTAACCCCATGCAGCAGACAAATGGCAGCAAAACCTGTGACTCCCAGGCCCGTACCCCATCCCTATGCAGCAGACAAATGGCAGCAAATCTTGTGACTCCCAGGCCCATGCCCCATCCCTATGCAGGAGAGGCCTTGTGACTACCTTTTAGACTGTGAGCCCACTGTTGGGTAGGGACCGTCTCTATATGTTGCCAACTTGGACTTCCCAAGCACTTAGTACAGTGCTCTGCAAAAAGTAAGTGCTCAATAAATACGATTGATGATGATGACTTCCAGGCCCGTGCCCTAACCCCATGCAGCAGACAAATGGCAGCAAACCTTGTGACTCCCAGGCCCGTACCCCAACCCTATGCAGCAGACAAATGGCAGCAAGCCTTGTTACTACCAGGCCCGTGCCCCATCCCTATGCAGCAGAAACCTTGTGACTAGCTTTCAGACTGTGAGCCCACTGTTGGGTAGGGAATATATATGTTGCCAACTTGTACTTCCCAAGCGCTTAGTACAGTGCTCTGCACACAGTAAGCGCTCAATAAATACGACTGATGATGATGACTCCCAGGCCCGTGCCCTCACCCCATGCATCACACAAATGGCAGCAAACCTTGTGACTCCCAGGCCCGTACCCCATCCCTATGCAGCAGACAAACGGCAGCAAACCTTGTGACTCCCAGGCCCATGCCCCATCCCTATGCAGCAGAAGCCTTGTGACTCCCTTTTAGACTGTGAGCCCACTGTTGGGTAGGGACCGTCTCTATATGTTGCCAACTTGGACTTCCCAAGCACTTAGTACAGTGCTCTGCAAACAATAAGTGCTCAATAAATACAATAGATGACGATGACTCCTAGGCCCGTGCCCTAACCCCATGCAGCAGACAAATGGCAGCAAAACTTCTGACTTCCAGGCCCGTACCCCAATCCTATGCAGCAGACATATGGCAGCAAACCTTGTGACTCCCAGGCCCATGCCCCATCCCTATGCAGCAGAAACCTTGTGACTACCTTTTAGACTGTGAGCCCACTGTTGGGTAGGGACCATCTCTAAATGTTGGCAACTTGGACTTCCCAAGCACTTAGTACAGTGCTCTGCAAACAGTAAGTGCTCAATAAATACAACTGATGATGATGACTCCGAGGCCCGTGCCCTAACCCCATGCAGCAGACAAATGGCAGCAAACTTTATGACTACCAGGCCCGTACCCCATCCCTATGTGGCAGACAAATGGCAGCAAACCTTGTGACTCCCAGGTCCGTGCCCCATCCCTATGCAGCAGAAACCTTGTGACTACCTTTTAGACTGTGAGCCCACTGTTGGGTAGGGACTGTATATGTTGCCAACTTGTACTTCCCAAGCGCTTAGTACAATGCTCTGCACACAGTAAGTGCTCAATAAATACGATTAATGATGATGATGACTCCCAGGCCCGTGCCCTAACCCCATGCAGCAGACAAATCACAGCAAATCTTGTGACTCCCAGGCCCATGCCCCAACCCTATGCAGCAGAAACCTTGTGACTACCTTTTAGACTGTGAGCCCACTGTTGGGTAGGGACCGTCTCTATATGTTGCCAACTTGGACTTCCCAAGCACTTAGTACAGTGCTCTGCAAACAGTAAGTGCTCAATAAATACGATTGATGATGATGACTCCCAGGCCCGTGCCCTAACCCCATGCAGGAGACAAATGGCAGCAAACCTTGTGACTCCCAGGCCCATACCCCAACACTATGCAGCAGACAAATGGCAGCAAGCCTTGTGACTACCAGGCCTCTGCCCCATCCCTATGCAGCAGAAACCTTGTGACTACCTTTTAGACTGTGAGCCCACTGTTGGGTAGGGTCTGTATATGTTGCCAACTTGTACTTCCTAAGCGCTTAGTACAGTGCTCTGCACTCAGTAAGCACTCAATAAATACGATTGATGATGATGACTCCCAGGCCCGTGCCCTAACCCCATGCAGCAGACAAATGGCAGCAAACCTGGTGACTCCCAGGCCCGTACCCCATCCCTATGCAGCAGACAAATGGCAGCAAACCTTGTGACTCCCAGGCCCATGCCCCATCCCTATGCAGGAGAAGCCTGGTGACTACCTTTTTGACTGTGAGCCCACTGTTGGGTAGGGACCGTCTCTATATGTTGCCAACTTGGATTTCCCAAGCACTTAGTACAGTGCTCTGCAAACAGTAAGTGCTCAATAAATACGATTGATGATGATGATTCCCAGGCCCGTGCCCTAACCCCATGCAGCAGACAAATGGCAGCAAACCTTGTGACTCCCAGGCCCGTACCCCAACCCTATGCAGCAGACAAATGGCAGCAAGCTTTGTGACTACCAGGCCCGTGTCCCATCCCTATGCAGCAGAAACCTTGTGACTACCTTTTAGACTGTGAGCCCACTGTTGGGTAGGGAATATATATATTGCCAACTTGTACTTCCCAAGTGCTTAGTACAGTGCTCTGCACACAGTAAGCGCTCAATAAATACGATTGATGATGATGACTCCCAGGCCCGTGCCCTCACCCCATGCATCAGAAAAATGGCAGCAAACCTTGTGACTCCCAGGCTCATACCCCATCCGTATGCAGCAGACAATTGGTAGCAAACCTTGTGACTCCCAGGCCCATGCCACATCCCTATGCAGCAGAAACCTTGTGACTCCCTTTTAGACTGTGAGCCCACTGTTGGGTAGGGACTGTCTCTATATGTTGCCAACCTGTACTTCCCAAGCACTTAGTACAGTGCTCTGCACACAGTAAGTGCTCAATAAATTAGATTGATGATGATGACTCCCAAGCCTGTGCCCTAACCCCATGCAGCAGACAAATGGCAGCAAACCTTATGACTACCAGGCCCGTACCCCATCCCTATGCAGCAGACAAATGGCAGCAAACCTTGTGACTCCCAGGCCCATGCCCCATCCCTATGCAGCAGAAACCTTTTGACTACCTTTTAGACTGTGAGCCCACTGTTGGGTAGGGACTGTCTCTATATGTTGCCAACTTGTACTTCCCAAGCGCTTACTACAGTGCTCTACAAACAGTAAGTGCTCAATAAATATGATTGATGATGATGACTCCCAGGCCTGTGCCCTAACCCAATGCAGCAGACAAATGGCAGCAAACATTGTGACTCCCAGGCCCGTACCCCAACCCTATGCAACAGACAAATGGCAGCAAACCTTGTGACTCCCAGGCCCATGCCCCATCCCTATGCAGCAGAAACCTTGTGACTACCTTTTAGACTGTGAGCCCACTGTTGGGTAGGGACTGTATATGTTGCCAACTTGTACTTCCCAAGTGCTTAGTACAATGCTCTGCACACAGTAAGTGCTCAATAAATATGATTAATGATGATGATGACTCCCAGGCCCGTGCCCTAACCCCATGCAGCAGACAAATGGCAGCAAACCTTGTGACTCCCATTCCCATGCCCCAACCCTATGCAGCAGACAAATGGCAGCAAACCTTGTGACTACCAGGCCTCTGCCCCATCCCTATGCAGCAGAAACCTTGTGACTACCTTTTAGACTGTGAGCCCACTGTTGGGTAGGGTCTGTATATGTTGCCAACTTGTACTTCCTAAGCGCTTAGTACAGTGCTCTGCACTCAGTAAGCACTCAATAAATACGATTGATGATGATGACTCTCAGGCCCGTGCCCTAACCCCATGCGGCAGACAAATGGCAGCAAACCTTGTGACTCCCAGGCCCGTACCCCATCCCTATGCAGCAGACAAATGGCAGCAAACCTTGTGACTCCCAGGCCCATGCCCCATCCCTATGCAGGAGAAGCCTGGTGACTACCTTTTTGACTGTGAGCCCACTGTTGGGTAGGGACCGTCTCTATATGTTGCCAACTTGGACTTCCCAAGCACTTAGTACAGTGCTCTGCAAACAGTAAGTGCTCAATAAATATGATTGATGATGATGATTCCCAGGCCCGTGCCCTAACCCCATGCAGCAGACAAATGGCAGCAAACCTTGTGACTCCCAGGCCCGTACCCCAACCCTATGCAGCAGACAAATGGCAGCAAGCTTTGTGACTACCAGGCCCGTGTCCCATCCCTATGCAGCAGAAACCTTGTGACTACCTTTTAGACTGTGAGCCCACTGTTGGGTAGGGAATATATATATTGCCAACTTGTACTTCCCAAGTGCTTAGTACAGTGCTCTGCACACAGTAAGCGCTCAATAAATACGATTGATGATGATGACTCCCAGGCCCGTGCCCTCACCCCATGCATCAGAAAAATGGCAGCAAACCTTGTGACTCCCAGGCTCATACCCCATCCGTATGCAGCAGACAATTGGTAGCAAATCTTGTGACTCCCAGGCCCATGCCACATCCCTATGCAGCAGAAACCTTGTGACTCCCTTTTAGACTGTGAGCCCACTGTTGGGTAGGGACTGTCTCTATATGTTGCCAACCTGTACTTCCCAAGCACTTAGTGCAGTGCTCTGCACACAGTAAGTGCTCAATAAATTAGATTGATGATGATGACTCCCAAGCCTGTGCCCTAACCCCATGCAGCAGACAAATGGCAGCAAACCTTATGACTACCAGGCCCGTACCCCATCCCTATGCAACAGACAAATGGCAGCAAACCTTGTGACTCCCAGGCCCATGCCCCATCCCTATGCAGCAGAAACCTTTTGACTACCTTTTAGACTGTGAGCCCAATGTTGGGTAGGGACTGCATATGTTGCCAACTTGTACTTCCCAAGCACTTAGTACAGTGCTCTGCACACAGTAAGTGCTCAATAAATACGATTAATGATGATGATGACTCCCAGGCCCGTGCCCTAACCCCATGCAGCAGACAAACGGCAGTAAACCTTGTGACTCCCAGGCCCATGCCCCACCCCTATGCAGCAGAAACCTTGTGACTACCTTTTAGACTGTGAGCCCACTGTTGGGTAGGGACTGTCTCTATATGTTGCCAATTTGTACTTCCCAACCGCTTAGTACAGTGCTCTACACACAGTAAGCGCTCAATAGATACGATTGATGATGATGACTACCAGGCCCGTGCCCTAACCCCATGCAGCACACAAATGGTAGCAAACCTTGTGACTCCCAGGCCCATGCCCCATCCCTATGCAGCAGAAATCTTGTGATTCCCTTTTAGACTGTGAGACCACTGTTGGGTAGGGACTGTCTCTATGTTGCCAACTTGTACTTCCCAAGCGCTTAGTACAGTGCTCTGCAGACAGTAAGCGCTCAATAAATACGATTGATTGATGAGGAGGAGTTGTGATTTTAATAAGCCTTTGTAAGTGGGAAGAGTTGCTGTCCATGGTATATGAATAGGGAGAGAATTCCAGGCCAGAGGGAAGATATGGGCAAGGAGCCAGCGGTGAGCTAGATGAGATTGAGGAATACTGAGTGGGTAGGAGTTAGAGGACTAGAGTAAGAAGTCTGGGTTGTAGAAAGAAATCAGCGAGGTAAAATAGGATGGGGAGGGGAGAAGTGTAGACTGAACATTTTTGTAGAAAAATGATTTGGGCAGCAGAGTGAAGTATGGACTGGAGTGGGGAGAGACAGGAAGCAGGGAGGTCGGCAAGGAGGCTGATAGAGTAATCGAGGCTGGATAGGACAAGTGCTCAGATCAGTGTAGTAGCAGTTTGGATGGCTGATACAGTAAATGAGGCGGGATAGGATACGAGCTTGGATCAGCGCAGTAGCAGTTTGGATGGAGAGGAAAGGGTGGATTTTAGTGATGATGTGGAGGTAGAACCAACAAGATTTGATGACAGATTTAATATGTGGGTTGAATGAGAGCGTGAATTAACTTAGGCTGCATCCCGATTAATATCTAGCCATCATTTCTGTTTGCTAGTTTTAAGGAAGGAATTCATCGTCTCTGCGCTTTTTAATTCAGTTAATTCTTCTCTACTCCTCACACATTAGTGTTCCTATTTTTGCTGTAGGCTTAACTGAATAAATGTATGCATGTTTACTTCCTTGCCTTTGCTGTTTCCTGACCAGTTTTCTTTGTGGGAAGATGTTTAAGTATCTTCTCAGGAAGCCACATTTGGTATGTGAATCTCTTTGCATTATTTTCATTTGGTTTAAGACAGCATAATCAATTTATAGTCACCGAGATAGATGTACAATTTGTACTGAGTTGTACTTAGACTCCACATAAATATGCATAAATACTAAACTTACAGTGATATATAATATGAGCACTTTAATAAAGTAATGTAATTGTGCATTACCATATATTCCATAATATAATGGGAAGCTATTTTTATCTGCCTTGTCTCAATGTAGCCACATTGGCGGGTCCAGTTTTCCATGGAATATCACCTTTGTCTTCTCCCTAGGGACAAAGCAGAGGAACTCTGGATCCCGTGGACAGAGGGAGAGGGGAATTGCTTCCCGAGGGATAGAGAAGGGAAATTTAGAATGTTGAATTGTCCTTCCCTAACCATGAGGATGGACATTCATGCAAACCTGCCATGGTTTATTCCAAATATCCTGTTGCCACTGACAAACATCTGGGCTGGATAAACCATGAGTTAGGTCTGGCCTCATGGATCTATTTATGGAACAGATTTAGCAAAATAAAAAACCATCTCCTCCACTTGTCCTCAGCTCCAGCAGGCCTTCAGAAGTTAAGTGACTTCACTTCTCTTCTCTGTGACTCAGTTACCCATCTGTGAAATGGGGAATAAGACTATGAGCTCCATGTGAAAGAGGGACTGTGTCTGTCCTGATTATCTGGTACCTACCCCAGTGCTTGGAACACTGCCTGGCATATAATAAGAGTTTAACAAATACCATAATTATTATTATTGTTACCTGCCTGGGTGCCAAAGACACAATAGGATCTGCCAGCAACTATAAAGTTAATTAAAAGTACATCTGTTTTCCAAGTTTCAAAATCAACCAGTTCTGATATTAATGGACTGTAATACATGATTATAATATCATAAAATCAGGCACATAGTCCCTCAGACAGTTCTAACAGTCTAGGGAAAATCAAACTGCAAGATAAACTCAACTAACTTGTAAATTGTTTTTCTCACCCACCCTATTATAAGGTTCTTATAGTGATCTTGAAACTGTTCCCTCAATTTTCACCAGCGAACCAGTTACCCTTTTCTGTCTGGTCTATTTTGGGTAAAAACGGAGAAGCAAAAATACATTTCCAGTAAATAATAATCAATCAGTCCATCAGTGATTTTTATGGAACAATAACAGTGTGCAGAGCATTGTACTAAGCACTTGGGAAAGAACAATACAATAGCACTGGAAGACACAATCCCTGCCCACGAGGAGCTTGGTTCAGTGGAAAGAGCACGGACTTGGGAGTCAGTTCTAATCCCAGCTCCATCACTTATCAGCTGTGTGACTTTGGGCAAGTCACTTAACTTCTTTGTGCCTCAGTTACCTCATTTGTAAAAAGGGGATTAAGACTGAGAGCCCCATTTGGGACAACCTGATTACCTTGTATCTACCCCAGTGCTTAGAACAGTGCTTTTCACATACTAAGCACTTAACAACTGGCATCATTATTATTATTATTATTACTAATAACAATAATAAGCCAATCATTTGTGATAGGCTAAACTGACCTGCCAAAAAATGTACAAAAAAATTGTTTTGTTCATACTTAGCTTTTGCAGACAAGAACTATATGTTAATGAAATTATTATTTCATGCAAAATGATTGGCCCAGATTTTATCCTAAAGAGCCTGTAGCATTGGCTCCACTTCTCTCACTGTCACTTTAAGAATGAATTATCGACTACTACCCTCCACTTTGAGAGACGTTCCTTTCTGCCTAGTTTGATCACAAATGAAAAACAAGCCTAAAGGATAATTATGGTAACCCGTCACTTTCCATTGCAAAATGCAACTTAACTCCTACAGAGACATTTAACATTCATGCCCATCCCTATTTTCATTGCACTTTACATACCAATTTCATTAGCGAGGGAAAGGGAGCTACATTAAATGAGTAAGGATTTATTCTCTCAATCCCTTCTCTGGATCTGATACTCTACAACCTTCTGTGCTGTATTTTAACCTCATGATGTCTCTGTAATGATGCTGTGCAGTCCTCAGAGATATGTTAAATCTTTGCACTTACATGGCTTCTTGACTTAAAATCACAATATCAGACAAGCTGAGGGAGAGGCTGAGCATTGCAACCTGTTGGAATATCAAATGGAGGACACCTTCTCCCTGTTCTCTCCCCATATGTCTCTTGGCACCTAGGTTAATAAATCAGAAAGTATTTGAACCTTGAGTTATTTAGGGGTGGGGAAGAAATTCACCCAGGAATAGATTCAATTGAAGCACCAGAGCCAAGGGGTGTGTGAGCTTTAATTTTCAAGTGAAGGTGAAAGATTTAATCCCATGTAATCACTAGTCCTCAACCTTTCTCTATAGAAACATTCCACCGAGGTGTGCTGATAATTGCTGGAGGGCAGGGATCATATATACAAACTCTATTTTACTCTCCCAAGCACTTAATATGGGACAATACACTCAAGTGATCAAACAATACTTCTGATGGATTGACTCATTTTAAACTCATTTTTCTCTACTGTACTGGGGAAGAACCAGGCTCATTCATGTATCAATCTGGGAGAAATTTTGGAGAAAGAGAGGAGTCTTGCCTTGTCTTATGCTGTTGACTTTTCTCCGACCCAGAGCGACTCCATGGACACGTCTCTCCTAGAATGCCCCACCTCCCTCTGCAATCGTTCTGGTAGTGTAACTATAGAGTTTTCTGAGTAAAATATGGAAATGGCTTACCATCGTCTTCTTCGTCTCTGCTCTCAACTCTCTCCCATGCTGCTGCTGCTCAGCACAGGGGAATTTTGACTTGTAACAGATTGCCTTCCATTTGCTAGCCACTGCCCAAGGTAGGAATGGAAGGGGTATGCCTCTGCCTGACTCTCCCTCCCATAACCAAGACTGGTAAAGTATTGGAAACTCTCCAGGTGTGAATGTGAGAGGGGAAGAGGGGAATTGGGGTGGAAAATACTATTATTATTTTGCTCCAGTTGAGACAGGGAACTCTCAATATTTTAGAGCCTCTATCAATGTTTAATTATTGCAACCATCATCAAAGGCCAGACAGTATATTTTCTACAGATTTATGGCATGACTGTACCCATAGATTTCTGAAAAATGACCTCCAAGCATGAAAAAAAATTACTTTGCTATTATTTGTATGGCTATGTTCTTTCCTTTTGTTTAATTCATGGAGTGAGATTTGGAAGTAGAAACAGGAGGGCCTTTTATAGACTGAGTAAAATGACAACTTTGGGAAGCTCAAATGAATATACATATGTACTGTATATGTGAGCCCACTGCTGGGTAGGGACTGTCTCTATATGTTACCAACTTGTACTTCCCAAGTGCTTAGTACAGTGCTCTGCACACAGTAAGCGCTCAATAAATACGATTGATGATATGTTTGTACGTATTTATTACTCTATTTTACTTGAACATATTTATTCTATTTATTTTATTTTGTTAATATGTTTTGTTTTGTTGTCTGTCTCCCTCTTCTAGACTGTGAGCCCGCTGTTGGGTAGGGACCATCTCTATAAATTTCCAACTTGTACTTCCCAAGTGCTTAGTACAGTGCTCTGCACACAGAAAGCACTTAATAAATACGACTGAATGAATGAAAATGAACACTACCTTGTAGTGCATACATAAAGCCAAAATTCTCTGGAGAAAACATAGCTGAGTCTCTTTGGGATTTCAAATCTGCAGTTGATTTTTCCTGTTGTCCCAATAAGCAGAATTATTTTTAATTCTCTCCTTCAATCAGCATCATGCTATCACCTCAGCCAGCTCAGTACTCTTCTGTTTGTGTATCTGATTATTTATCTGTTATTGATTCCACTTGCCTGCTTTTAGAAATCTGTCAATCGATGCTATTTATTGAGTGCTTGCTTTGTGCAGAGGACTGTACTCTCTACCTGGGAGAGTATAATAGGTAGTTGCTATCCCTGCCCGCAAAGAAGTTAGAGTCTAGCAGATTCATTTATTTGTTAACCGTTTATTTGTTTATTTATTTGATAGTGGTGTACTGATTTGCTTGGTTTCATTACATCTATCCTTAAAACCTTTTACCTCTTGTGAATTTATCCTTTTTTTTTTTTGACTTTTCATTAGACTACAAGTTAGACTCTAAGGGAAACTGGACAGATATAATATCGTATGGTTTTCCTTTGTTCATTCAATTGTATTTATTGAGTGCTTACTGTGTGCAGAGCACTGTACTAAGCTGTTGGGAAGTACAATTTGGCAACATATAGAGACGGTCCCTACCCAACAGTGGGCTCACAGTCTAGAAGGGGGAGACAGAGAACAAAACAAAACATATTACAAAACAAAACATATTGTATTGTTACTTTGACACTTTGTATTGTCAAAGTGTCTAGCAAAGCACTCTACACCCAGAAGTCGATCAGTAACTGCTAAGGTTGGATGGACTATTATGAAATTCCAATTTGGTGAGGTTTTGATGAACCTTTAATGACAAAAGACCATTAAACTTCAATCAATCAATTAATGAAGCAATGAGATTTATTGAGTGCTTACCCTAGGCAACGCTCTGAACTGAGTGTTAAGGAGAGGAGAATAGAATAAGTGGATATGACCCCTATCCTCAAGGATCTAGAGGGGGAAGGTCATTAAATAAATTACAGGAAGGGAAAACAACCAACATTAATGATAGTATTTTATAATATATAGCAGGAATCATTTATTTATATTAATGTTTGTCTCCCCCTCTAGACTGTGGGCTTCATTTGGGCAGTGAACTTGCTTACCAACTCTGTTGTACTCTCCCAAGCATGCAGTATAGAGCACTGCACACAGTAAGTGGTCAATAAATACCACTGATTAATCAACTGATTAATTGATATGAACATAACACAACTCCATGGGAGTGACCGGGACTAGTGTTCTCAGAGATTACAGCTACGGAGTAGATTGCTATTCTCCACTCCACAACTCTTTGGCTGAGTCTCCAAACTTATCCCAGTCAGACATCTAAAATTTCCACCTAATACCCTTTGCTTTTTGTTGTTTACAGTATTAAGTGCTTATTATTTGCCAGCCACTGTACTAAACACCTGGGTAGATACAAACTAATCTCATTAGAAACAAAGTCAAAGTCAAAGACTTAATCCCTATTTTTACGGATGCGGTAATTGAGGCATAGATAAATTAAGTGATTTGTCCAAGGAGATAAGTGTTTTCCACCAGGGCTGAAAAGTCCTCAAATTGGGTCTCTGTGAGGAATTGGTTCCCACCCAAAATCCCATTCTCATTCTACTGTTGCCCTTAAAATAGAACAACAGCCCCTTTGCTTGGGCTAGGAGAAATGTGACTGGATCTGTGCTCTTTTGTGAAGACTCTTCGAAAAACTTTCCTGGGAAAAATAATCTGAATGGCCCAGATATTCTGCTCATTTTTTTCTCCTCATTTGTATCTTTATCTTCTTGTCCTTTTCAGCGTTTAGAGAGCTAATTCTACCTCCTCTGCCTCTCCTCCCCATGCTCAGCTCAGCTTTGCCAAGTAAGCAGCATATCTTGGACAGATTTGCAGGCAAAAAATTATTTCCCCTCACTGAAAAACAGAGCCGCTTCTAATTTTATTTTTGCTTGACTACACAATTTAATAATTACAGGCAATGTGGGTCAATCACCCATATGGATCGAAGGCATTCGGCTTAGACTAGCTAGATGTGGCACCCATTGGATTCCATGTGCTAAAAAGAAATAGAGGGTGAGCTTAGGGTAGCCTGACTCATCAAACTAAATGATTTGCTAATTGGGCCTTATTAAGCCATCTTTCTTCTGGCAGGACTCTCCTTATAGGTTAATAATAATTCATAATTTTGACATTTGTTAAGTGCCTAACACTGTACTATGCACTGGGGTAGATACAAGATAAGCAGGTTGGAAACAATCCCACAAGCGGTTTACAGTTCAAATAGGAGGGAGAGCAGGTATTGAATCCCCATTTTACAAATGAGGAAACTGAGGCATAGAGAAGTGACGTGACTTATCCAAGGTCACACTTCAGACAAATGGCCAAGCCAGAATTGGAGCATAAGTCCTCTAACTCCCAGGCCCGTACTCTATCCACTAAGCCATACTCCTTCTCCTGAAGGTTCAGCTTTTAAAGGCATGCTGAGGTCGAATCTATGTGGATTTGGTGGAAACTTGTGAGAGCTGCCACATAGCTAAGATAGGGTCTCCTTTCCAACTTTTCCACCAAACAAGAAGTAATACTACAGAGATTATTTAATAATAATAGCTAATGAAGACTTATTCTGGGCTAAAAACTGGAACACAGATGGAAAGTAGTCCCTTTCCACCATGGAACTCACAGTCTAAGAGGGAGGGAAGACAGATTCTTTAGCCCCATTTTACAGATGAGAAAACTGAGGCGCACAGAAGTCATGTGACAGAGCCAGGACTAAAACTCAGGTCACCTGAGTGCTGGGCTTTACTTATTAGGCTGTTCTCCCTCCCCAGATCATTCCCACTTAAATCTTGTGCCCAAACTCTGTAGCAACACCAGACTTGGATCTCACAGCTTCCCCCCAACACGTGAATTCTTCAGGACATTACCTTGCCAATCATTCCACAGGGCACAAGGGGCCAAGGGGAGCGGAGAAGAGCCAGGGAGAACCATTTAGGAAAGCCACAAACTTGCCAAAATTTCTCCACTCCCCTGAAACCTTGCCTCTGGGAACCCAGCCTAAATTTTAATATCATTATTTGATTCACTACTTAGTATCACTTTGTGCAAGACTCTTAACCTCTCCATGCTTTTGTAAGGTCACTTGTAATATTAGTCCATATAATTATGGCTATAATATGTTATAGTACTATGAATGGAATGTGTATCTATCATCCTTTGTTTTCGAACATGATGTTACTGAGAGCAAGGCCTTATCCATTCATGAGGATGTGGCTAAAAAGATCAATATGCAACCACACTCTGTGCTTGTAAAGAAGATTCTTTGCTCTGCTGGTCAATTAATCAATCAATCAATCAATCACGAGTATTGAGCATTAACCTGTACCAAACACTGTACTAAGTGCTTGGGTGAGTACAATTGAGTTAGTAGGTATGATCCCTGCCCTTAAGAGGCTTACAATGTACCACACGAGACAGACACTAAAAAAATACCTTACTTGTAATGTGAGAGGGAAACCACATGTTATCAAGATATAGGTTTAAGAGTTGGTGGGGAGAGGAGCAATACCTAAATCCTTCATAATACAGAAGTTTTGAGCTGGCAGTAGAGGGGAAAGTAGGGCAACGTGATGAGAGTTTAATCTGGGAAGGGCTCCTAGAGGATGAAAGTTTAATCTGGGAAGGGCTCCTAGAGGAGATGTGATTTCAGAAGGGCTTTGAAGATAAGGAGAGCAGTGGTCTGCCAGATGTGAATGGGTGTGGAGTTTCAAGAAAAAGGGAAGGTTTGAGCAACAGGTCAGCATTGAGAGGGATGAGAACAAGACATAGTGAATAGGTAGATGACCAAATGTTAATTTGCAATCTGCTCCTAGGTCTACCAATCTTCCCTGTATCTCCACCCAAAGAAAGTATCCTCCTTCCAGATTTCCACCGATCTGCTGGCTCGCCTGTCTGCTGTTTTTGAATCCCAACAGTCTGCTGCTAAATCACATTGTCTGAGACTCTGCTTCCCTGTGTCTTTAAATAACATAATAATACCTCACTGGCAGGGTTGTTCTGAGAACTAATTAATAATTGTAAAGCAATTTGAAAATGTAAAGTGCTGCTATATAAATGCTAAGCAACAACAATAATGATGACAATAAACTCGAAGGGAGATTAATCTTCAAATGTCTTGCAGCAAGCAGCTCTGTGTTTACCTGCTAGAAACAAGGAGACATGTTTTAGAACTTTCAGGGATAAAATCTTGAGAGAAGTTTAAAGTCCTTTTTTTTTCAGAATAAAGGTGATTTGTTTTAGACTAAATACCTTGGGCTTGTGGGAAACCTGCATAAGGGCTCAATGATTCCATCTGCCTGCCCTGTGACGTAATCTATGAAGCTGAGTCTAGCTTGCAAAAAGCCCCCAAATCAGAGCAACTGTGGGATTTTCACAGTGAAACCCTACCTCTTCCTCACCTACATACTTGAGATGCTTCGATTTATAAGGAGCAATTAGGGAAAACAACTTCCCATTCAGAAAAAAATAACCCAGGGAAAGATGCCGTCACTCCTCATCCTTGGGTCCAAATTAGTCACTCAGTCATATTTACTGAGCACTTACTGTGTGCACAGCACTGTACTAAGTGCATTTTGCAAAGAAAAATGCTAAATAAATGCCATCAATTGAGTTTCCTCAAGTACCTTCCAGCCCAGCAACTCCAGTTCCTGTTCCCTAACTCCCTGAACCTCTACTCAGTTCCCAAAGGTCTCAGAGGCAGATTGGGGCCTGAAAATCCACTCCCCCCAAAACTGTTTTTATTAGGGCAAGCAGCAAGCCCTGGCCATATTTACAGAATCCCTACCCAATCCCCAAATTTCAAACTCCTCTACCATGAGCAGTGACGAGACTCCCAATAGATGGATTTGAATGTCCATTCTTGTCTCTCGCCCCTGCCGACCTAGTGCAGAGTAACTAACAAGCGGATAAAACTATCCATTGTCTGGCAGCGGATATGGGAAGGAGAAAGTGGCCTGAATGACCCTTGAATAAGAGAGAGGATGCTGGAAAACATTTTGAAAAATGTTCTTGAGGTAAGGGACTGTGGTGATACATCAAAAGGGTCAGTGGGAGAAGGAACAGAGGGAGGGAGGAGGAAGGATGCCACGGAAGGAGAGAAAATGAGATTCTCCTTCCAGGCTGCAGACCTTTGTCATGCCATTGTTTTTTATAGTTGTATTTCCCATTTCCTGTCTTGCAGGTCATCCTCAGGACAACTATGGATTAGTCCACCATCTGGCGTTGAGTCCAGTTCAACAGAAATCCCAATTAATAGGCCTTTGCTGCTTCCTTTGGGAGATGGTTGGGTAATTCAGGAGCCTTCACTGTCAGGAAGTTTTTCTTGATAATCAGTTTAAATTACCTTTCATTACATCTCTTTGCTCTGACTGAAATGCTTTTGAACCCTGCTAAGTGAGTCCTCCCACCTCCTTGATATAGTTGCTTTGAAAATGCAGGCACACTTATCTTGCCCCCTACTCAGACACCATGCCGACAAGTTATTCAGATTTAGCTCCTTTAATCTCTCCTTATAAATAAATTGCTCCAGTCCTTTAAAACAATTTGGGTGCCCTTAACTCTCGCCAATTTGTCTTCAGTCTTAAGCTCTTCAGCTCCCCAAAATTGTACTGTCTCAGATATTTTTGCCACCACCCCACCGCCCCTGTGTTCTACTAAACACGGTAGAATTGTTTAGTCCATGGTCTTCTCTCCCTTTGCAACCCAGAGTTCAGTTTCACAGGGTCTTTCCCCTCAAGAAGCATCAGTCAGAATTGTAATAAGAATGATTGTATTTGTTAAGTGCTTACTATGTGCAAAGCACTGTTCTAAGCGCTGGGGGGAATATAAGGTGATCAGGTTGTCCCACGTGGGGCTCACAGTCTTAAGCCCCATTTGACAGATGAGGGAACTGAGGCACAGAGAAGTTAAGTGACTTGCCGAGAGTCATACAGCTGACAAGTGGCGGAGCCAGGATTAGAACCCATGACATCTGGCTCCCAAGCCCGGAATCTTTCAACTGAGCCATGCTGCTTCTCTACTGTACTTTCCAAGCACTTAGTACAGTGCTCTGCACACAGTAAGTGCCCAATAAATACAACTGAATGAATGAATGAATTAGATTTGCTGCTTTTCCTCTCAGTTTAATTCAGGCTGTAATCATATTCTCCTCCCCAAAGAAGCAAGCCCCTCTCTCCCCAACCTAAAAATACACACACACACACACATTTTATGTCCATGCGCACTTGTCGACACTCAGTATATATTAATTGAATGAATTAATCTACTTGTTCCTGAAAGCTGTTTGTCAATACTCTCTGTTTATTCTGAATAATTAGTAAGCTCCTCACTCAGACAGAGGGGAAAAGTTGACTCATTCAGGCAATCACCCAGTTATACCTGGATGAGTTAATTGATTTAAAATGGGCAGCCCCTTGTTCTTATTCTGAATTTACTCCTCCTAGCTTATCCTATCATCAGACTCAAAGGCACCCAAAAAACATCCTAGAGTAAGCATCTGTTCCCAATTTGCTGTTCATCGGTTTACATTTTAAAATCCAATTTTCAATCAATTGTCGGGAAACCGATATCAGTAAATTATGTGTCAGAGTAAGATATTGTATCAAATGTCATCTTTGAATCCAAATATATTCCAATGAATCCAGCCAGGTTTGTAGGAGCCCATCTCAAGACCACCTAGGCGATCTCTGTGATACTGCAGATAAAATATGGCTAAAAAACATGTTATTGCAAAATGACAGAACTGTAAATCAATCTTCACATGCAGAAAATGTATATAAGAGTACAAAACTAGCAGTGTTGTGGGGTTTGTTGCTTATGCTTCACTGTGTATGTGCTTTATTCATAAACCTTACATTTATACACAAGTGTGCACAGATCAATCAATCAGTTGTATTTATTGAGTGCTTACAGTGTGCAGAGCACTGTACTAAGCGCTTGGGAAGTACAAGTTGGCAACATATAGAGACAGTCCCTACCCAACAGTGGGCTCACAGTCTAGAAGGGGGAGACAGAGAACAAAACCAAACGTACTAACAAAATAAAATAAATAGAATAGATATGTACAAGATAAATAGAGTAATAAATATGTACAAACATATATACATATATACAGGTGTGTATCTGTATATATGCTATATATATAGCATATATACAGATACACATAGACACATAAAATCTAGAAAACTCTTTCAATTCCACAGGTTGGGAACAAGTTCCTAAATCCTTTCATTCATTCACTCATTCGTTCAGTCGTGTTTATTGAGTGCTTATTGTGTGCAAAGCACTGTGCTAAGCACTTGGGAGAGTACAATACAACAAGAAACGGACAAATCCTTGAACTGATCATTCAAGACCGCCTATCCTCAGAGGACTCTGCTCTAAAAGCATATTTTCAAGACAAGAAGTGGTTATGACCAGCTTCTCTGAATCAATAAAACATTCTAGGCTGAAAATGAGCCTAAAGGAGACTGCGGTTATCTACGAGCCCTAAATACATTCAATCATCTTTGTTAGAGAAACATAACTGAATGCTCTGTTCAGTCACAGGTTTCAGATACTTTAGGCAGCCCTCAGACCAGTGATGAAAAGGAAGATACTGAAGTAGAAAACTGATAAAGAAACTGATAGAGAAGCAACATGGCTTAGTAGCAAGAGCCTGGGCTTGGGAGTTGGAAGACGTGGGTTCTAATACTGGCTCTGCCACTTGTCTGCTGGGTGACCTTGGGAAAGCCACTTAACTTCTCTGTGCCTCAGTTTCCTCATCTGTAAAATGGGGATGAAGACTGTGAGCCCCACGTGGGACAAGGTTGATCACCTTGTATTCCCCACAGTGCTTAGAACAGTGCTTGGTACATATTAAGCACTTAACAAATACCATGATTATTATTATTATAAATGATAATAATCACGGTATTTGCTAAGTGCTTACAATATGCATAGCACTGTACTAAGTCCTGGGGTAGTGGTAGTAGTAATAATAATAATAATAATAATAATAGTAATAAGTACAGTGCTCTGCACACAGTAAGCGCTCAATACATACGATTGAATGAATAATAGTGGTATTTGTTGAGCACGTACTATGTGTTGAACACCATTCTAAACACTGGGGTAGATGCAAGTTAATCAATAGTGGTACTTGTTGAGCACTTATTATGTGTTGAACACCATTCCAGTGCTTAGAACAGTGCTTTGCACATAGTAAGTGCTTAATAAATGCCATCATTATTATTATTATTCTAAACGCTGGGGTAGATGCAAGTTAATCAGGTTGGACATAGTCCCTGTCCCACATGGGGCTCACAGTCTAAGTAGGAGGGAGTCGGATTCAATCCCCATTTTACAGATGAGGTAACTGAGGTGCAGAAAAGTTAAGTGACTTGTCCAAAGTCATACAACAGAAAAGTGGCAGAGCCGGTATTAGAACCCACGTCCTCTGGCCGCCAGACCCATGCTCTTTCTTCAAGTGCTTAGTACAGTGCTCTGCACACAGGAAGCGCTCAATAAATATGATTGAGTGAATTAGGCCATGCTGCTTCTCAATTATTAATAATTGTTCATTGACCTCTAACATACTTCGATACCACAAAAGTAATAGATACTTCCCTAACGTAGTCCTTTTTTCTTTCAAACAAAATGTTTAATGTGTCCGTTGTACCCTGCTTCTGGGGGTTTTAAAAAAAACTGGTTGAATTTCTGCTTGCTTCAGCATACGTAGATAATTAAGTAGGAGAGTTGATTGACTTTTTTTCCTCTGAGAGGTATTTATGTAAATTTGAATTGATTATTTTTCTCTTTACCCAGCATTTCTGATATAATTACTGTTTATTTATGATTTACTATCCCTGTGCCATGGGTAAATGCGATTTGGCCATTTCCTACTGGCGGGATGGGAGCTGTTTGCTAATTTTGAAAGCTGTGTTACCTCTTCCAGGCCACTGGAGTCTCCTTATGTACATTCAAGCAAGCGTTTATTAACTGGACTGTGGTGGTTGGGAAGAATGAACACCATTCTCTAAAATGAACAATTTATTCCTTTCTCCCTGATCTTTTTTCCTGGCTCCAGAGTTCAACGGTATAATCGCATCCTTTTTTCTCCCACTTAAGCAACAGATGGAGAACATCTTTTCTTCAGGGTCTTGCCTTTCTTTGCTTTGATTGCAGATAGGTAAATTGTTAAATATTTGCTTTTTGGATAAACGGTTCCATGCAGGTTGGATCTGAAAGCTATTTGTCATGGGGGTTATTTTCTGTTTGCTATTATCTGTTCTACCTTATAAATAAAAACAAAAACTTCAGAAAGGCACCTTACCTAGAGCTCAAGCAAGCACAGAGGTCTTTCTTAGACCAAACCATTCATCAAGGAGGGACTTTGAAACATTTCTTTTTCAGAGATGTCTAGGAAAAGGATGTCTTTCTCATGGGCATTTATAGTGTTTTAAAGATCCAGGACTGTATGTAATTTTCAGAAAATCCTCATTGTTCTCTTTGGGACCTTGGGCAAATCACTTAACTTTTTTTGTGCCTCAGTTCCCTCATCTATAAAATGAGAATTCAATGCCTGTTCTCCCACACTGTGAGATTCCTGTGGATCCCTGACCTAATTATCTTATCTCTAATCCAGGAATCAGTCAGTGGTATTTATTGAGTGCTTACTATGCGTAGGGCACTGTACTAATCATTTGGGAGATTACGCCATAACAGAGTTGGCGGACACATTTCTAGGCCACAACAAGCTCACAGTTTAGCGAGGGTGACAGACATCAATATGAATAAATGATTAGCACTTAGTCCAGTACTTGGCACATAGTAAGCACTTAACGTATAACACAATTATCATTATTACTATTATTCAGAAAATGACTGCTATTTCCTCTTGAGATTTTGGGTAGTGGCCGATATCTATAATCGTGAGGAGTTGGTCCCTACATGTCACACTTTGAGAAAACCTGGGTTTGGATCCGTCCAAGTTTAATATCTTCTCAAGCACTATTTTCATACACTTCATGTGCTACATCCTAGATGATTTATCATTGCACAATCCAACTCGTTATTCCCCAAACTCTGGAAATTTCCCAGCATGTACTGCATTCATCGCTCTCCAACACCCACAGATTTGTTCCAGTAATTAACCCTGCAAGGTAAGATTCCACATTACCTAAATTCCATGATCTCATTCAGGTCTGAGGATGTAGCAACGAAGTAGTTGCATGCCGAACTCAGAGGCAGTGCTGGGATCGGAACATCTAGCATGGATAACAGCAGAAAGGAGTGTAGGATGGCCAAGAGGGATGCCTTGGGGAGCACAGCCCCAAGGAGTGTTTGTGGTGATGATCTTATTTTATTCATGTAATAAACTCTGCAACCCCATCAAAGTTTTTAAGAAGCTTGGACAGAGATGTGTATTAGATTGGAATCATGGAAGCAATAAAAGGAATCATTTTCCTCCTCAGAGAAAAGTAGCTTTTCCCCCCCTCTTTGTTCACCCCAGGCCCACAGTACTTGTAAATATTTTTGTACTCTACCATTTCCCCTATTTCCTAATCCATTTCAATGTTTATATACCCCTTTAGAGATTGTGGCTACCTACTTTGTTGCATTAGTCTTTCCCAAATGCTTAGTACAGGGCTTCGCACACAGTAAGTACTCAGTAAGTTCTCTCGGTTTATCATGAGCGCTTTTTCTGGATTCAACAAGAGGAGGAAGCACATTTTTTCATTAAGGTTGAAAGCCAAACAGTTCTGTTACCCTGTTCGATATTCCCAAGTGAAGTTTCCCTTTAAAGTATCAGGATCAGAGTTTATTCAAAGGCTTATTCAGAGGTTTATTCAAAGGTTTATTCAATCATATAAATATGATTGATCAATCAATCAATCATATTTATTGAGCACTTACTGTGTGCAGAGCACTGTACTAAGTGCTTGGGAGAGCATAACATAACAATATGAGAGACCTAATCCCTGACCACAGTGAATTTAGAGCATGGAACCTTGGAATACAGTACCAGTTAATCAACGGTAGTTACTCTTTGCAGGGCACTGTTCTAAACACTTGGGAAGTTACAGTGCAATCAAGTAGGAAGACTTGATCCCAACCCACAGGAAACTTGCAGTCTACAGAGAGAGGCAGATGGATATGTACATACGTGCTAAAGGGGTGAGATGAAAATCCAAGTGTTTAATTAAGGGCTAGAGATGAAAAGTGTCAGGGTAATATGCTGCCATTGTGTTTCCCTTAATTGGCTTGGAGACAAGGCTGGATGCCTCCACTATTACATAGTAAACTTCCTAAGGGCAGGGATTATTTCTACTACTACTAATAATGGTGGTATCTGTTAAGTGCTTACTATGTGCCAGTAGCTCTAGGGTGAATACAAGCAAATCAGGTTGGACACAGTGCCTGTCCCACATGGAGCGCATAATCTCAATCCTCATTTTGCAGATAACTGAGGCACAAGATAAGTTAAGCAACTTGCCCAAGGTCACAAAGCAGACCAGTAATAACAATAATAATAGTGGTAGTGGTTAAGTGCTTACTCTGTTCCAGGCACTGGGGTGGATACAAGCAAATCGGGTTGTTCCATGTGGGGCTCGCAGTCTCAATCCCATTTTTACTGTGAGCCCACTGTTGGGTAGGGACAGTCTCTATGTGTTCCCAACTTGTACTTCCCAAGTGGTTAGTACAGTGCTCTGCACACAGTAAGCGCTCAATAAATACAATTGATTGATTGATTGATTTGCAGATGAGTAAACAGAGGCACAGAGAGGTGAAGTGACTTTCCCAAGGTCACACAACAGACAAGTGGCAGAGCTGGGATTAGAACCCATGGCCTTCTGAGTCCCAGGACCAGCCTCTATCCCCTATGCCCTGCTGCAGCAAAGTTAGGATTAGAACTGAGGCTCTTCTGATTCCCAAGCCCATGCTCTGTGCACTAGGCCATACTGCTTTCTACCAATTCTATGGTATTGTGTTCTTTCAAGCATTTAGTACAGTGCTTTGCACACACTAAGCAGTCAGTGAATACCACTGACTAATTCTTTTCAGCATTAGCTGATCCCAAATGTTAGCTTGTAACTAGAATTTTGGTTTCCCACTGTAAATATGCATTCAAAAATAAACTGGCCCACAAAGAATTTTATCAATATGTTCAAACATCTCAAAACTGACCCCAGTTTTGTGAATGACTCTGTTTCTTAGTTTTACTTCCTTCAGTCTGATAAACCAGTTGGTTCTTGTTGCTGTTTTTTCCCATTCCTTCTCTTTTCCCATGGGGTACAGTGGAGGCCTCATGCTTTTTTTGTGGGATTTTTTTCCATTTGTGCAAACACGAATTCCTCCAGTTCATCTATTGCTCTGTCTCTTCTGGGGTGACCAGGTGCCCACAGATGACATTTCACCCGCGAGTCCAGAACTCAAATTCAGCTCCTAACAAGCCCTCAATTTTATTTTTATGTTACTTCTTTAAATGGGATTCCTGCCACAAATTTCAGGTTTATACCAGATGCTCATAAATTGCAAAACAAATAAAGAAAGGTATACAATACCTCCATCCCTCTGTCCTCCGGGCATGTTCACCCGATAAAAACAATAGCAAACAGGTTATTACTGATAATTAATGGACTGCTCTTAGGTAGCAGAGGCCCTCAGGAAAAGACTGACTTTTAAAGAGAATGGCTTAGCACTATCCTCTAGGCAGATTTCTGACAGTGAAGTGGGAGGAATTCCAAAGCCAGGTTAGAGTTTCAAATCCGTCTGTTTCCAGTTATGCTGACTTAATATCCCATGAGACATAGTGAGTAGAATTAAGGGTGGGATGGTTAAGGAGAAGAGTAATGAATTCAAGAAATAAATTAGTTGGATTTTTTTCGCTGTTTTGTATATTCACAACATTTGAAGTCATTTAATTTTTTCCGGAATAAAATCAGCTCAAGATGGGTAAAATTGGTCTACAATTTTGCTCTAACAAAACACCAACCCTCTTCCATTCCTGAAAAGAGTTTTCTCCTTCTGACTGGAGGAGGTGAGGACGAGTCAGGGAAAAGTGTGAAGATAAAGGGTGTTGAATCTCTGCTACTCTACTTCTTTCCTTCTCATATTTCACCCCCAATCTTTGTCGCCTCCCCATCAAGCCTTCCATTGCCTCCTTGTACTCCTTAAGTACTTTGATAGTCCATCTTACCCTAGCCGCACAACACTTATGTACATATTCTCTGTTTACCCTAGCTGTAATGTATTTTAATATCTGACTCCCCTGCTACACTGTAAAACCCTTGAGGACAGGGACCATGTCTACCAATGCTACTGTAATTCATTCATTCATTCAATCGTATTTATTGAGTGCTTACTGCATGCAGAACACTGTACTAAGCTCTTGGAAAGTACAAGTTGTGCACTCTCCCATGCACAGCGTCCAGCACACAGTAAGTTCCTTATAAATACCACTGATAGGGTGGTTGATTGATTCCTTGCTTCACAACTCCTCTGGCCCTCTTGGGCTTGTTTCTCTTCATTTTCCCTCAGAAAGACCTCAGCAGCTCATCTTTCTGCTACATTCCTTCCTTCCATCCATTTGGCTAATCTGAATTGGCAAATGAAAAAAATTGAACACTTTCCATTTCCTCCGCCTTTCTGGAAGAGCACAATAAATCAGGATGGGAGATTCCAAAGCATTGTGCCTGTGAGAATGTGTGTGTATGTGTGTGCATCAGTGTGAGTGCATGTGTGTGGGGGGTGAGTGTGTACATTACCAGATAAGGCTGCAGATTGGCACTTCATTCATTCAATCGTATTTATTGAGCGCTTACTGTGTGCAGAGCACTGTACTAAGCTCTTGGGAAGTACAAGTTGGCAAAATATAGAGACGGTCCCTACCCAACAACTGGCTCACAGTTTAGAAGGGGGAGACAGCCCACAAAACAAACCATGTGGACAGGGGTCAAGTCGTCAGAACAAATAGAATTAAAGCTAAATGCATATCATTAACAAAATACATAGAATAGTAAATATGTACAAGTAAAATAAAGAGAGTACTAAATCTGCACAAACATATATACAGGTGCTGTGGGGAGGGGAAGGAGGTAGGGCGGGGGTGCTGGGGAGGAGGAGAGGAAAAAGGGGGCTCAGTCTGGGAAGGGCTCCTGGAGGAGGTGAGCTCTCAGTAGGGATTTGAAGGGAGGGAGAGAGCTAGCTTGGCGGATGTGCAGAGAGAGGGCATTCCAGGCCAGGGGGAGGACGTGGGCCGGGGCTCGATGGTGAGACAGGCGAGAAGGAGGTACAGTGAGAAGGTTAGTGGCAGAGGAGTGGAGGGTGCGGGCTGGGCTGGAGACGGAGAGAAGGGAGGTGAGGTAGGAGGGGGTGAGGTGATGGAGAGCCTTGAAGCCGAGGATTTAGAGGACTCTGGTCATGGTAACTTTTGCCATTATAAGCCCTGCATGTGTGACTGGCTACAGTGGAATGTTCAAAGGAAAGAAGGCATGGCTGGAAGGAAGTTAAGCTGATTAAAACACTCTTCTCTTTACTGAGATGCAGGCAGGGGAGAGCACAGATTTGGAACAAATTTCCTTTTGCTATTTCCATCTGAATCAGTGGGAAGATGACATAAAGCAATGCTTAAACTGTTTAAAATGGCCCTTAGAAATGATCCTCTCTGATGAGGGTACAAACTCTGCTTTGTCTTGCTCTATGTTTGAAGAATCTTGGGCGTGTCAAGAGGGTTGATGATATCTCTGCTGAAGCCTATTAAATTAAAAACCCTCTGACTTAAACTGGGAGCCCCACGCAGAACAGGGATTGTGTCCAACCTGACTGACTTGTATCTGTCTCAGTGCTTAGAACAGTGTTTGGCAAACAGTAAGCTTTTAACGAATGCTCTATATATAAATAAAAATCAGCCCCAATCCACAGGCAGTGTTGTTTTCAGTGGTTTCCAAATGTGTTGGCTAGGTGATGATGTTCATGCCCAATGAAGACAGAGATAAAGATGAATAAATAAAAACGAAATGGGTGCTTTCTCCTAAAACAGAAAGCATATTTCAAAGCAAAGCTATTCCCATCCAAATTTTTGCAAGCTCTCTATTAATAAGAATGAAAGCCGTTCCATCAGGAACAGATGCCATAGAGATTTGTTCTTATGTTGCTGCCCAAGTGCAACTCTTTCTTGTGATTTTTTTCAAGTGGAAAGAAAGGAGAGATTATGCATGGACACCAAACCTCTGAGTTCTAATCACCCCGAATATTTGTCATTTTCTTTCACCATCCCACAAATTCCACAGATTATAGTGGGGAAGATAACACATAGGCTGTACATTGAAGATTCAGTGCTAAGGCATAGAGAATGAACTGGTTTTTAACCAATCATATTGATTTTCAAGAAATTTTCAATCCCTATTCTTTAACTTTGTATTTATAAGACTCCTACCTATTAGTAACTAACCTCAAACAGAGTGGAGAAAGGCACCCTTCTAACTTCTTTTTTGTGTACCTAGCTTCGAACAGCATCATTATACCAAAGATGCTGAGACACTGCGGCGGATTTTGATAAACAGACAGATTAAATCCATCCCATGTCTCCCATTTCCACTGGAGCCCAAACAGGAAAGATCACTTAGACCGTGAGCACCATCTAGGATAGAGTCTGTCTCCCACCTGATTATCTTGTACCCACCCCAGCGCTTATAACAGTGTTTGGCACAGAGTAAGCACATAACAAGTACTATAATCATTTAAAATTAATTAAGATCACCGTGCTTTCTGTGATGGCCGTTTTACAAGCTATCAGGGGTTTCCACCATCTACAGTTCTAGCTTGAGGAAAATATTTCTCCAGAGATGGCTAGTGCCACCTGGAGATCGGACCTTCTGTGGGTCAATTAAGGAAAGACCACAGCTGTCAAAGTTCAACATGACTTTCTGCTGTGCAAAATGCTTTCTTTCCGCAATAGTATCACGGTCTGATTAAGTACTCGTGGGTATTATGTCTCCTTGAGAGACCCCATTATGGAAAGTTGAATGAAAAGAATTATTGACAAGACAATTAGAAGAGAGAGTCAACTTATGGCAGTCAATTTAGAGAATCAGCTGGCTCTGTAAAAAGATCACGGACTTGGGAGTCAGAGGTCATGGGTTCTAATCCCAGCTCTACCATTTTACAGCTGTGTGACTTTGGGCAAATCACTTAACTTCTCTGTGCTTTAGTTACCTCATCTGTAAAAATGGGGATTAAGACTGTAAGCAGGACAACCTGATCATCTTGTAACCCCCTCCCCCAGCACTTAGAACAGTGCTTTGCACATAGTAAGCACTTAACAAATACCATCATCATTATTATTATTATTATGGCGCCAGACCAGGTGACCAAGAAATAGTGGGTATAATCAGATAGGTCCTAGGAAATAAAAAGCAGGGTTTGGTGACTATAAAAAAAAACATGGCATTTCTGAAGCTGGCATGCCATGACCAGTTCTTGGCCTCTGCAACTTAGAAAAAAACTAAATACTGCCTTAAAAGGTGCAGAAAAGACGGTGAAGATATTGAGGGATGTGGGAGCAGTCCTCTTATAGGAAAGATGGAGACAATTAGGTCTCTTAGCTCAGGAAAGAGAGATGAGAGGTGACGTAGCTGAAATGATCAAATCATGAGGAATGTGCACTGGGCGAACGCAGAACTGTTCACCTAATTCCACACTTCCAGGGCAACTAATGGAGCTTGAAGGTGGTGGATTTGAAATAAATCAAAAGAAACATTCTTTACCACAAAGGTGTTAAGTAGCTGAAATATGTTTCACAAGAAGCGCAAACCCAGAGGATCAGTAAGTTCAGAGGAGTTTGGATCGATTCATGGAAGACAGGGGAAAGTTAGGGATGTTGCAGGAAAAGTTACGGATACTTACAGGCCCATCTCCAACCATTAGAAAGAATGTCAAGAGAAAAGCATCTATTTTTGCACAGTTCCTACAAACATATACTGTTGCCATTGGTAGAGACCCTGGACTGATTGAACCCATGATCTAAGCCAGTCAATCCACATACTATTAGACCCATGTCACAGAAGAGAAGATTGAGTCTGAATCCAAGGAAGCCTGACAAATAGGTTCTTAAAAGGCCAGTCTGATCTTTTCCATTCAAAAGGTCATTTCTTGATGCAGTCACTGATCCTATAAACATAGAGTTTAGTTGGGTCGAAAAGTGGTTTTTTTTTCATCCTCTGAACTACTTGTTCCTTTTTATTTGCTCACTTGGTTTTACTGGTGTTCCAATTCTTGGCTTTATAGATGTCTTCTTCGGGGACAGAATTAGGATGTAGAGCAGTGTGTGGTGTTATATTGAACTCTAAAGTTCTTACCAGTAGGTGACCTGTTGGAGATTAATTGCCTTCTGATGTTGTCACTGCTGAGCATACAGACTGTTTTAGTCTTACTCAGTTTCATTAAGCTTGGAGTGGGAAAGAAATTCAAGGCAAGGAACCAGGTGTATTTCAAAAAGAGAAAAAAATGTAATTGTTCCACAGTGGGTTTGGCTGAGACAAGTAGGAATAAGACATTTGAGAGGCAGCCCTGTCTGGTGGACAGAGCACAGGCTTGGGATTTAGAAAGACCTGGGTTCTAATCCTGGCTCCATTCATACCTGCTGCACGACAGTGGATAAATCACTTATCTTCTTTGTGTCTCAGTTACCTCATCCATTAAAAAAAGGAGGGAATTAATATTGTGTGCCCCAGGTGGGACATGGACTGTGTCCAACCTGATTATCTTGAATCTACCACAGTGTTTAGTACAGGACCTAGCACATATTTTTAAAAAATAGCAGTTATGAACCAGTGGCCCCCGTGCTTTCTCACTTAGTGGCCACTTGCCCAGTACTATTAAAGAGGCACTTTAGAGGGCTAAACAACATTCATCATTGCCAATTTTTTTTTCTGGTAGGATACCATGCATGGAGTCCAGGTATTGCCATAATATCCAGAAATCTAAGCCTGAAGGAACAAAGAATAGCCATTAATCTGGAAAAAAATTGGAGACCAACACAATAATTTCAAATCTGAAATCAATAGTCAACTTAAAAGAGTGAATACAAATGGCAAAGTGGGGGGATTTGCACAGAAATAAAAGATAGTTAAGAAATCCCAACTTTTACTTAATAGTGCCAACCCAATGAAGCAAGGTTTAACTGCTGGAGAGTCAGAAGGGCAGAGTGTGTTTGCAGAGATATTTGCATTTGGGTATTCCTAGATTCTGGTTACTCTGGCCTGAGATTACCAAGGTTACAGTGTGGTTTCCTGGATGGGGTCGGGGGGCGGCGAGGAGGACAAGGGGCTTGTGAGGAGGTGACCATGAGAGCAGGGTTGACCTTGACTTAAGCAGAGGTAAAATACAGGAAGTCCTTGAGCTGAGACACTCTGAGTTAAGAAAAATGGCACTTATGACATTTTTAAACTTCCACCCCATTTCTTTACAGGACATCAGCTTTGACTTAACACCACAAGCTCCAGGGACATGGGAAGCCAAGGGGAGGGGGAGGTGGGCCACATAGGAACTGGGAGAAGATGGAGAAACAATTTATGCACCACAGTCAGGGGTGGGAGCCTGGGAAGGGAGAAAGTTTAAAGTGGACTTGGAAATAGCTATAATTCTATGTATTTATAATGATGCTACTGACGCCTGTCTACTTGTTCTGATGTCTGTCTCCCCCCTTATAGACTGTGAACCCGTTGTGGGCAGGGATTGTCTCTATTTGTTGCTGAACTATACTTCCCAACTTCTTAGTACAGTGCTCTGCACACAATAAGCACTCAATAAATATGATTGAATGAATGAAAGAAAGGCTGGGAGTGGGAGTACGGGAGAGTCACCAGGTCCATTTTCTGATAAAAGTCAGCTTTCCTTTCCCATGTTTCTAACAATATAAATACAATGAAGCAAACTGATGATATACATATGTTTGTAAATATTTATTACTCTATTTTACTTGTACATATCTATTCTATTTATTTTATTTTGTTAATATGTTTGGTTCTGTTCTCTGTCTCCTCCTTCTAGACTGTGAGCCCACTGTTGGGTAGGGACCGTCTCTATGTGTTGCCAACTTGTGCTTCCCAAGCGCTTAGTACAGTGCTCTGCGCACAGTAAGCGCTCAATAAATACGATTGATTGATTGATTGATGACACCGCATTCAGCCAATGTTTCGAGCTCAGCAATGAAAATACAAATGACCTCATGTAGGAAGAGTCATATTCAAAAGCTGAAGACAATGTGGAGCTCTATCATAATGAATCTAAGTTATACATCGTTGATGTTCAGTTACATTCAACTAGATCTTGGTACTCAGCATGCCCAAGTGGAAAGAGCACTGACTGGGAGTCAGAGGACCTGTGTTCAGATCCTGACTCTGCCACATGTTTGCTGTGTTACCTCGGCTAAATCACTGAACTTCTCTGGGCCTCAGTTACTTCATTTGTAAAAATGGGGATTAAGACTATAAATCCCATGTGGGACATGGGGTGGGACCAACCTGACTAGTTTGTATCTACCCCAGTGCTTAGTAAGAGCCTAGCGCATAGTAAGTGCTTAACAAGTACCATTAAAAACAACTGAAACGATTTGGCCTTAAGGATATTTTGACTTTTTAAATCCATTCAGGATGTCTATATTCTTCCATATTTTTGTATTGCTTTCTGACCCCTGTTTCAACCTCCCTCAAATACAGAGCTGTCACACAGTTTACATTTTCTTAGTTTTTTTTCACGGGCTCCCTGAGCAAAAAGTGGAAAGATGAAATACTTTCTTACTTTAGTGTCTAATGACAAGTCCATCAAACTTTTTCCCAATAACCCTTGTGTCCATTTTATTCAAATCCCCATGAGAATTCTCAAATTACATCTATTCAATGCCTAGCATACTATGGGAGATTTCTAATACCCAATTTAATACCTAAATTCACAAGGAAGTTAATCAAACGCTATGTAGCATAGTGGATAAAATACTCAAAATTTCAAAGGTACACTTGAGGTCATGTCCTGTTACGGTTATAATTTCATTAAATTTTCTATTACCTTTTTTCATGAATGTAATTATAAAATTAATGGCATCTGACCACTTTCCTACAGCAAATAGGAAAGGAAGTCTGATTTAGCCACTAAAACTGGAGAAAGATGTTATGGAAAAAGCACCATATCTGAGCCTCTTCTGATTTTCCAAAACTATGTCCGGAAACATATCAAGCTTCCCTAAAACAAGATAGACAAATAGACAGAGTTGGGTACTCACTTGGGTATTCATGGATATCTATAACCCTTGTGTACATATCTTTATATACTATTACTTTTTCCTATCTTTAATGCATTTTAGTATCTACCTCTCCAGCTAGATTGTACACTTGAGGACGGGTGATGTCTATTGTTCTCTCTCAAGCAGAGTCAAATCTGAAGGAAGGCTCTGCACACAAGAGGCACTCAACAAATTCTCTTAATTTAACAAGTGGATAACCACCTCTATATGTTGCCAACTTGTACTTCCCAAGCGCTTAGTACAGTGCTCTGCACACAGTAAGCACTCAACAAATACGATTGAATGAATGAAGATTGCTTTAAATCGTCATTCTTGCCCCATTAAGTGAGGAATTATTTAAAATACTTCAAATCAATCAACCTGGAGGTAGTGAGCATTCTAATGGGAATCTACCCTTCCACAGAAGTTCAAAGGATGACAAGGGACCAAGTCTTGCATGACTTACTATCACAAGGGTGTCTAATAGAGAGGACTACGATCCCCAACTATAATGCGCCCTGTGAATAAGACTACTTCCTATGGTGCTTTTTCCATAACATCTTTCTCCAGTTTTAGTAGCTAAATCATACTTCCTTTCCTATTTGCTGTAGGAAAGTGGTCAGATGCCATTAATTTTACAATTACATTCATGAAATTACATTCCTACACTAAAAGCATTCCATGGTTTATGGAAGGACTTAAATATTGGTCATATTTATCACATACAGAAGGGTGGTCACGGGGGAGAGAGACAATGTATTCATTCATTCATTTAATTGTATTTACTGAGCACTTACTGTGTGCAGAGCACTGTACTAAGCGCTTGGGAAGTACAAGTTGGCAACATATAGAGACGGTCCCTACCCAACAGTGGGCTCATGTATCCTCTCCAGGAGGTGGGTTTGTTAAGAGGGAGGATTTGGTATTTGTTAAGAGGTTACTATGTGTAAGGCCTCTATTAAGCATTGGGTAGATGCAAGCTAATCAGGTTCAGCACAGTCCCTGTCCCAAATGGAGCTCACAGTCTTAATCCCCATTTTACAGATGAGGCAACTGAGGCACAGAGAACCTAAGTGGCTTGCCCAATATCACACAGCAGACAAGCGGTGGAGCTGGGATCAGGACCCAGGTCCTTAGGACTCCCAGGCTCGTGTTTTACCCACTAGGTCATACTGTATTTTTTTTATTTTAATGGTCTTTGTTAAGCGCTTACTGTGTGCCAGGCACTGTACTAAGTGCTAGGGTAGGTACAAACCAATCAGATTGGGCACACTCCATGTCCCACATGGGGGGCAAAGTCTTAATCCCCATGAGGTACAGAGAAGTTAAGTGATTTGCCTAAGGTCACACAGCAGACAAGTGACAGAGCCAGGATTAGATCCCAGGTCCCTCAAACTCTCATACCCCAGCTCTATCCACCAGGCTATATTGCTTCTCTTGTGGTTGGGGATCAGACTCCAAAATTGCGGCACCAAGTAATAGAAGTAGCTTTTATCTGATGTCCTCCTGATGGGGGACTCTGTTCTGGTTGCTTGGAAAATTCAGATTAATGAAGTGGTACACCCCTTACCCACAAGGAGCTCTAATGAAAAAATTTACACTCTAAGGAGTCATTTGCAATTTACACACCACTTGGGTTTGGGGATGGACACATCTAAGGAGTCTCCCAGTAAGTAACAGCTGAAGAAAGTTTTCCCAGGAGTCAGAGTTCCCTGGCTTCAGGGAATTATTTGAGGGTGAGGAGTGGATCTGGGGAAAGGAAGTAGGAGGCCCAGCCCTCTCTTGAGGGGAGATGGAAGAACTGGCTCCATTTCATTTGGATCCATTAATACCAAACCTGTGCCTATACCTTCATTAAATGCAGAGTGCTTTGGGATGATAAAGATAATTAAATGCTCAACATTTAGTGATGAATTTGACCCTCCCTGAAAAAGACATATGCAGAACTTTAATTAAAATACCAACACAATGGGGTTTTACCACTACCCCTTTGGAATCTAAGATACCTATGCACTACATTTCAAAGTTATTTGACAAATTTCAATTCAAAGGCAAAGGGTTTAAATATGACCTGGCTTTCTATCATTATATTAGTAAAAAAAAATCTATAATGTTTGAAAGAAATACTTTCCTAGAAATGATTTTGAAGCTGAGAAATTTAGCTTCTTGAACAGGCAAACATTTCCCCTTTACCACCCACCGAAGTTCAATCACTTTCAAAAAATCAATGTCAAACTTACAAGAAATAATTTACGTGAAATAAAACATTTCTTGTCGTCGTCATCATTGGTATTTAATGAGTGTTAACTGAGGGCAGAGCACTATGCTAAGTGCGTGGCAGAGTGCAATACAAGAGTTTGGGGGCATAGCCCCTTTCCATAAACAAGTTTACAGTCTAGAGAGAGAGTTGGGGTTTTTTTTGTTTGTTTGCTTTTTTAATGAGATTAGAATGATTTATTTTTATGGAAAATAATTCCGTCCCTACTCCTCTTCTTTCAAGGTAATATTTCAGCTAGCTTATCAAAATTTCAAGGCATGGAAAAGACACAACTGCTTTCAGTGCAAAGGCTGGGATTGTGGCCAGCTCTGTCAGTCAATCAATGGTATTGATTGAGCGCTTACTCTGTGCACAGAACTTTGCTAAGTGTGTGGGAGAGTATAATAGAGTTGGCAGACACTTTCCCTGCCCACAACGAGCTTACAGTCTACAGGAGCAATCAATCATTCATATTTATCGATCACTTCCTGTGTGGAGAACACTGTACTAAGTGCTTGGGAGAGCATAATATAACAATACAACAGACACAATCCCTCCTCTCTCCTTCTCTCCTTTAATAATTCAAGTTTTCTTGTCTATGACTCTCCTCCATTTCCCCTTCCTGATCCCTCACCCTGGTAAGTTAGTACATTAACATCCACAACAACTCTTTTTTATACCTATCTCTACTTTAATCACCCCTCTCTCTCCCTTCATTGTCACACGAGACCTTTCCCCCAAACTATTAGCCAGCAGGGTTTTAATGGCACTTGGGGTGTAGACAGTGACAATCCCTCTATGGCCTCCTCTCTTACTTGGTTGGGGGACTTGTTTGTTCTCCTGCTGTTGTCCAATTCTCCTCATAAATTCTACCACCAAAAGGGGTGACATTATATATCCTGTTGATGGTCTGACTGCATTTTACAACATCCCTATTTGCCAATCTCAATCACCACATACTCTTATGTTTTTTAAGTGGTGTTGGTGAAAAGGCTTTAGAAATCGAATAGTTATATCTGTGGGGGGTCCAGATCTTACAACCATAAAGAAGACTGGACATATATTCAGAGGCATTTTCCTCCATTTTAGGCCTTTGAACTGAACCACTGTTTCTTAGGATTCAATCTCGAATCCAATTGCTATGGGCATTGCATATTAAATGGTGTTTAAATTAGACACAAGACTGGGAATCCCATTGTTGGATAATGGTACTTTTACCCACATTTTATCTCCCAGTTATAAATTTCACACTTTAGAGTATATAACTCCCAGTACATCTTGGTATAAGAGATCACGATAAATCTCAGAGCATTCAATACCGAAGAAATGTATTTGTTATTTGTGTTGCTTTTTACGGGAGCCTTGCACTGCACCTTTTTGATATTGGAGACAAAATGTTTTTGGTGCCAGGAAATGAAAAAGATATGCAGCTGTAATTTATGATAAGCAATATATTTTTTGATGATCATTTTGTATGCATCTATTGATTCATTCATTCAATCGTGTTTACTGAGCACTTACTGCGTGCAGAGCACCGTACTAAGCACTTGGGGAGTACAAGTTGGCAACATATAGAGACGTTCCCTACTGGACAAGGGGCTCACAGTCTAGAAGGGGGAGACAGACAACAAAACAAAACATGTGGACAGGTGTCAAGTCGTCAGAACAAATAGAATTAAAGCTAAATGCACATCATTAACAAAATAAATAGAATAGTAAATATGTACAAGTAAAATAGAGTAATGAATCTGTACAAATATATATAAAGGTGCCGTGGGGATGGGGAGGAGGAGAGGAAAAAGGGGGCTCAGTCTGGGAAGGCCTCTTGGAGGAGGTGAGCTCTCAGTAGGGCTTTGAAGGGAGGAAGGGAGCTAGCTTGGCAGATGTGTGGAGGGAGGGCATTCCAGGCCAGGGGGAGGATGTGGGCCAGGGGTCAACGGTGGAACAGGTGAGAATGAGGTATGGTGAGTAGGTTAGCGGCAGAGGAGCGGAGGGTGCAGGCTGGGCTGGAGAAGGAGAGAAGGGAGGTGAGGTAGGAGGGGACTAGGTGATGGAGAGTCTTGAAGCCGAGAGTGAGGAGTATGATGCGTGTGTATTTGTCAAAACATATACACAAAAATATGTGATATATATGAGAACCATGTATATATATACATATAAGAGAAGCAGCGTGGCTCAGTGGAAAGAGCCCGGGCTTGGGAGTCAGAGGTCATGGGTTCGAATCCTAGCTCCACCACTTGTCAGCTGTGTGACTTTGGGGAAGTCATTTAACTTCTCTGTGCCTCAGTTCCCTCATCTGTGAAATGGGGATGAAGACTGTGAGCCCCACGTGGGACAAGGTTGATCACCTTGTATCCCCCCCAGTGCTTAGAACAGTGCTTGGCACATAGTAAGTGCTTAACAAATACCAACGTTATTATTAGTATTATTATATTTATACATTCACAAATCACCTGAATGTAAGCGAATATGCTAAAAGTTATCTTGAAATGTAGAAACTATGAGTGCTGATAGGTGTGTGTTGTGTGCGTGCGTACATGAACCACACACTACCTAATTGCTGGAAAAATCTCACTCTATCACATTCACACTGTAAAATCCCTTTGACACTTCCGAGTTATGTATTCATACCTTCTGCTGGAAATCAACAAGGACTTCATGCATATGAAATATTTACATGCATACAATACACATATATATTCACATACCCACATGTAGAGATACATATACACAAGTATTAGTGCAAATTTTTTTCTACTCAGCTATTTGAAAATCCAGCTGCCAGTTTGGATAAAAAGCAATATTTCACTGTTATGATATAATACGAGGGCCATATTATATAGTGAGAAGAAAACCATAAAATACGGCTTTTTTGAGAATGAATAATAATAAAAATCCCAACCAATCTTAATGGCAGTTTAACAAATAGCATTGCAGTAAACGAGAAAAACAAGCCAAAGGTGTGCGGAGTTGAGATGGAGGCCTCTTTTAGAGCTCTATGATGATCAGGTACAAAATATAAAGTGACAATCTAGTGATGGTTTCCCCTAGGTTTCTACCTCAAGTTGATTCCTTCAGAAAATAAACTGTTTAGGCAGCCCTAGTTTCATTTTAAACCACATGGCTTCATCCCTCTGCTCGGCACATCTGCCTGTTCAATTTCCAAGATATGCCACTTTCAGGAAAAACCATGTTGAAAAACAGTATTCGGGCAGATGAATAGCCCCTTTACTATAAGCTCCTTGTGGGCAGCGATAGCGTCTACAAAGTCCATTGTATTGTACTTTCCCTTGTGTTTAGTACAGTACTCTACAAACACTAATCACTCAATGAAAGCAGTGCTGCCCAGTGGACAGAGCACAGGCCTGGGAGGTGAAGGACCTGACTCTGATCCTGGCTTTTCCTCTTTCCTGCTGTTTGACCTTGGATGCGTCAGTTAACTTCTCTGTACTTCAGTTTCCACAACTGTACAAGGGGGATTCAATACCTGTTCTCCCTCCTACTTAGACTCGGAGTCCCACGCGAGACAGGGAATGTGTCCGACCTGATTTGTATCTATCTCAGCGCTTAGAGCAGTGCTTGACACATAATAAGTGCTTAACAAACGCCATAAAAAAGAATTAATAAATCCTATTCATGAATCGATAGATGCCCCCCTCCCCACAGCAGTCCACTGCCACACATTCACAGTCTGCCATGTGCCAGCTGAATGTGATTGGAAAGAAAACAACTAACAAACACCAACTATAAACTCTGGAGGCTTGCTATAGGGTCTGTGGTCCCTTCTGGCACATGTGTCTTGGAAGAAAATCCGGCAATCTTGACGTCAGCCTTATGGGAAGCAGCATGTCTAGTGGTTAGAGCCCGGGCCTGGGATTCAGAAGGACTTGAGTTCTAATCCCAGGTCCTCCACTTGTCTGTTGTGTGACTTTGGAGAAGTCACTTCACTTCTCTGTAACTCAGTTACCTCATCTGTTAAATGGGGATGAAAAATGTGAGACCCGTGCGAGACATGGGTGGGGTACAGATATGGTTGTTTCCAACCTGATTAGTTTGCATTTAACCCAGGGCTTAAAACAGTGCCTGCCATGTAGTAAGCACCTAACAAATGCCATAAAAAGCCTATCTGACTTGATATAATTATCATTACTACAACTATAAATAATAATGTTGTTATTGTTACTGCTATTGTAATAGGAGCTTGGGTAGGTACGGTCTGTGCAGATAGAACACAGTCCCTATGTGCAAAGACAACATTTTGGAAAAATGACCTGTGAAGCAGAGTAAAATATGACAGTCCATTTTGTTTTATTCCATGAAAACCTTGGCAGTTCGGATGAGTGAGGGGAATGTCCTGAGAACCGAGAAAATGAGCTTGCGACCCCTAGGAGATGAAAGATGTGTTTCCCCCCGGCCATCCTGCACAATTATCCCATAGAAGAAGGCCCCATAATCAGCTGTGTTGAAAGCTTTGCAGGGACAATTTAGCTTTTATTAAATTCTTTCTTCGACCTAGGTCATCACTCTATGAGGATCCTAGGTGAGAATTCAGGACAGACAGACTCTGCAAACTGCTTCCTTCATTTCCTGTTCTGTGAGGAGCTCGGCAGGAGGAAAAATCTCTGGACCCATTTGGGTAGAGGGTCAACTAGTAAAATGGGCCCCTCTCCTTGGTCTTCCCCAACTTGCCAGTGATATAAATTGGTTCAGACTGTCTCAGTCTGCCTATTTCTGGGAGAGGTTTTGTTCCCGGCAATTCTACACAACAAGGAAGAGAATGTAACTGAACCCTTCACGAATATACTGCAACACAGCATGTGCCTGTGTGGTGTCTTCAATGATTACTTGCCTCTGTGGTGGTGTTAGCCAGCCAAAGTCCTAATCTTAAAAATCCACCCTGAGCTTACATGTGTAGATAGTGTCTCTGCCCACATATTCCTTGTGCAGTGTTGGTGAAACAATCTCCTCATCTCATCCTCTCAACAACCCAGTGCTTAGAACAGTGCTTTGCACATAGTAAGGGCTTAATAAATGCCATTATTATTATTATTATTATTAACCCCTAAAATACCCTAAAACAAAGGCAGTGTTTTTGCTCATCTTTATCACAGGAAATTGGACTTTCCATTTGGTGTTATAGATGAGGCTTCATTTGGGTGTCCTAGTAACTCTACATGAAACTTAACCACAGGACAACAAAAGCAATATCTTTGACTCTTTGGATTATTTCAGACTTAAACATACCCTCCCCCCTACTCCGCTCAATGACTTTCCATCTTTTCCAACAACATTCTCCTCATTTAACATGGGGTTGGGTTTCCTCTTGATAGAACAGTTCATCACTTGGAACCTTTTGCATAATGACTCTAAATCAACCAACTTAGAAGAGCAAGCCAAATCTCTCCTTCATTCCTCTTCTCCCACTTGTCTATTCCATCTCCGACTTTAACATTGGGTCCATTGTGGCTTTCTTTAAGTAACAAACCAAACCCTCCCTTGCAAGGAAGTCAAAGTGCAAAGAGGTGCATTAGAAATGAGAAAAAAATTCCAAAGCTTTGCGTTTACCTAGAAATTCCTACCCAGATTTTCCAGTACTTTCCAAATAGAAATGCTGACCATGTCTATTGACTGTCTGGAGAAAAACAGAAGCTAGAGACTGCTGTAGAATAGAAAAGACTTGTCTATGACTATATTAGAATACTTCAAGTGCAAAGTCATTGTCATTCCCTCTAGAATATAAGCTTGTTGTGGACAGGGAATGTGCCTATTGTTATAACGTACTCTCCCAAGCACTTAGTACAGTGCTCTGCACACCATACATGCTCAATAAATACAATAGAATGAATGATCTTGGTGATGAATAAGTGATTTGTAGCAACAGGGACCATCGGAAACAGTTCTCCACTTGAAGAATTAGCATTTGAGTGTTGGCCAGAGAATAACAGATTTTTGTGCAGGAACAAATAGCAAGCTAGTCTTGTATATTTTGAGCACTTACTGTGTGCAGAGCATTGTACTGAGTACTTGGGAGAATATGACGCTATATATAGCAGACACTTTCCCTACTCACAATGGGCTTATGGCCTAGAGCTTTGTGCCTTGACTGTAGGACCCAGGAAGAACTCTTGCTGCGACCCTGGGTGATTCCGGTGGGGGTTAGGATACCCTGGAAATTTGGGGTCCAGCAGTTTGGACTCCAGAGGAGCAAGATTGTTGCTCTGAGTGGAAGAAAGGATGCTAAGAGTACCTTCTTCCAGGGGACTCCCCTGACAAGAGGGTTACTATAAAAATACAACCTTCCAGTTGCCAAACTCTATTGATCAGTCCCACAAACTTGCCCTACTGAAGGGTCAGAGTTTCTCTGGAGGGGAAAATGAGTTTGGATGATGATGATGGTATTTATTAAGCGCTACATGCAAAGCACTGTTCTAAGCACTGGGGAGTTACAAGGTGATCAGGTTGTCCCAAGGGGGGCTCACAGTCTTAATCCCCATTTTTCAGATAAGGGAACTGAGGCCCAGAGAAGTGAAGTGACTTGCCCAAAGTCACACAGCTGACAGTTGGCAGAGCCAGGATTTGAATCCATGACCTCTGACTCCAAAGTCCGGGCTCTTTCCACTGAGCCACGAGATGGGGAGGAGCAGCAAATTCTGGGAGGCATCTCTGGAGTTGGGGAATCACTCAGTCCAGACTCAGTCCAGCTCCAGTTTCAACACATATCATACATTGTATGTTTGTCATCTAGACTGTAAGCGCTCCATGGGCAGGGAACATTTCTATCAACTCTATTATACTGTACTCTCCAAAGCTGTTAGTTCAGTGCTCTGCATGCAATAAGTGTTCGATAACTAGGACTGATGGATGGATTTGTTCAAGGAAACTATTTTGAACTGTGTAGTCATGAGCATCAGGATGGAGGAGATGGTACAGAGAACTATGGAAATAACAGCTCCAGGAAGAGACTCAAACCAAAACACTGTGGCCTAGTAAAATAAGCATGGGCCTGGGACTCTAATCACATTCTCCTCCACCTGCCTATGTGACCTTGGGCAAGTCACTTAGCTTCCCCATGGCTTAGTTACCTCATCTGTAAAATGGGACTTAAGACTTTGAGCCCCGTGTGGGAAGAGAATATGTCTCCCAAAGCGCTGTGCTCAATTAATAGGATTGATTGATTGATGTGGGATGGATCCAACATCCTGTGTCTACCCCAGAGTCTAGTACAGTGCCTGACATGTACTAAGTGTTTAACAGATACTATTTTACAAAATCTCAAAACTGCAATAAGTTCGCATTCACGCTGAAATTAATGCTCTCCCAGTTTTAGTTCATCCCAGCTGTTGTCTAACAAGTTCTTGTCAGATGGGTCTGGAAATTAGTCTCCCTCCCTCTTTGGCCAGGAGGAAGTACCCTATTCTGTTTGGGCTGAACCCCAGAATGTCACAGGAATATGTTTATTTGTTGCCTGGATTAAGAGAATTCCTATCTGACCTCAGCTGGTGGTCTAATATTTTCTGGAGGGATAACAAGAAGTCAAAGCTCAATTCTCTAGTGATTTCTGAAATATTTTCACTTAACTAGTGGCTTAATCCCCTGGAAACTGTAAGTCTGTAAGTAAGTAAGTCTGTACAGATAGCGTCCCCCAATTCTATCATATTGTACATTCCCAAGCACTTAATACAGTGCTCTCCACTCCGAAAGCACTCAATAAATGCCACTGATTGATTTTCCATCCATGAGTTCTTTTCTTTTTCTACATTTTTCTTTCTGTGACATTTACAGTTGCTTTTTCACTATGATTTTCTCCTTCCTTCAGCTTTCTCTCCATCTTTCCCCCTCCTTCTTTCCCTCCATTGATCTCTTCCACGTCCTCTGCCTCCCTCTCCTCAGGCAGATCTTTTTTCTGTTCCCTTTCTTTTCAGCTTTCTTTGCTGACAGCCTGACAATCAAATCATCAAGGTACTAGCTTCTCCCCACAATCTTTAATTGAAAAGATGCAGAAGAGGGCTTTTCTCCCGGTAGTTGTCATTATTATGCGTAATTTATCTCTCTGTCCATATTAAGAGACAAAACTGTTGTCAGGAGATTTCTCCTAGAAGGGAGGATGTGGATGGGAAGAACTGCCAATGGCTGGAACCCAATTCCTCAGAAGGGGAGGGAAATTGTTGGAGGGGAGGAGGGTTGAGGGATTCTGAGATTGCCGATCCACCTAGCCTTTGAAATTCCCATTGTTATTCTGGTTAATTTTATCCACCAGCCCACAGTCATTGTTGTAGCCAACAGGACCGACCTCAGACTAACCCTCCAGGAGAAACAAGATGGATGACAGAATGTTAATGTCCAAACCCCGGCTGGACTTCTCTACTGGAACAGGGATGGGACTGAAACGAGTGATGGGTGAGAAGATGGGTAAATGCAAATAAATGCATTTTATGCCCAAGACAAGGGAGTAAATCCAGGTCAGTGACAATTGTGATATTTAGGTGTTTACTCAGTGCCAAGCACTGTATTAAGGGCTGTGGCAGATACAATGTAGTCCGGTCAGACACCTGTCCCTTGAGCTAACAGTCCAAGAGGGAGGGTGGCTCCTCATTTTACAGATGAAGAAACTGAGGAACAGAGAAACTGAGCAAGTCGCCCAAGATCAAACAGCAGCTAAGTGGTGGAGGCAGGATTAGAACCCAGGTCCTCTGACTCCAGACCTGTGCTCTTTCCACTAGGCCATGTTGTTTCTTGGTGAAACTCTCACCTGATCAGTGTGATAGTGGCTTATTTGAAATGTGGTTTGGGGGAATAGAAAGGTGCTCAGTTCAGTCCTCCCTGTTGGTCAGGGACTGTGCATATCATCTTGTACCTAACCAGTGTTTAGTAAATTAAGGAATGTAATAAGTGCTTAACAAATGCCATTATTTTCATTATCATTATCATTTCTTATGCTATTTATTGAGAGCTTTCTATGTGACAGGCACTGTACTAAGCACTGGGATAGATTTGAAGTAATGAGGTTGGACACAGTCCTTGTCCCACATGACACTCACAGTCCCCATTTTACTGATGAAGAAACTGAGGCACAGAGAAGTGAAATGGATTGCCCAAGGTCACACGGCAGACAAATTGGAAGAGATGGGATTAGAACCCAGGTCCTTCAGACATCATTATTAATGAATTGGACAAAACTCAGGAACCCAAAGCGATCCCCACAGACATCAGTGATATCAAAGGTTGTCTAGCTGAAAAGAATAAACCAACCATGGTTTCATGAGATGCTGATCATGAAGCCGAATGTAGAATGGGTTTCTCTAGAAATTCTGGAGTAAAGGAGGTTCATTTGGAGCTGGGATGGCGGGGAGGGGGAATAAGATTGTCTGAGTTCTCCTACCTGAAGGTCAAAGCAGTGGGTCCCAGTTCTGGCCTTATCATTCAGCTGGTGCCCCCGCAAAATGAATAAATAACTGCAATGATCCTGGGACAGTTTTTTAATTTCATCAGATTAATTAGCTTCCAAAGGCTCTTGGTGGCCCAGTGGAAATTAATTAGGAATAAAATAGATGAGATAGCATGCACAATGCTAAAAGCAGCATGGACTAGTGGATGAAGCATGGGCCTGGGAATCAAAAGGACCTGGGTTCCAATCTTGGATCCACCACTTGTCCGCTGTGTGACCACAAGCAAGTCACTTAACTTCTTTGTGCCTCACTTATATCACCTGTAAAATGGCTATTAAGAGTGTGAGCCCCATGTGGGACAGGGAGTGTGTCCAACCTGACTAGCTTATACTCACCCCAGAGCTTAGAACAGTGCTTGACCTATAGTAAGCACCTAAAAAATACCATTATTATTACTGTTAATGTGATTGCTGATGATGGCAGCAACAAAGCTCCATCTTTGCTTTGATGTAACTTGTTGGAGACGAAGCTGCGATATGATGGATTCAGTCTGAAGAATCTCAGCCATCGAAGATAAATGGCTAAGTCTTTCAGCGGTCCTTGGGAACTTTCATTCTAAACGTAGATAAAAAGAATCAGGCTCTAAAGGACATAATTTCCATATCAGTTCTTAATGGCTTAATAATAATTACAGATTTGGAGATGATCATCACTGAAAAAGTCATCTTTCTATATTTATTTTCTAGGTAAAATGAAGATAATATTCAATGTCTGATAATCAATCTGATTTAAGACAGACAAGGTCCTGAGATGTTCTTGTATGTTTTTCCTCTTTCACAAATAAAAATGCAATTAAATCATTTCCTCAACAGCAGAGAGGCCACCCCAAAAGAATAATAATGGTGTTTGTTGAGCTCTTACTATTTGTCAAGCACTGTTCTAAGTGCTGGAGTAAATACAATTTAATCAGGTTGGATACAATCCCAGCCCTTCCTCAGGCTCACAGTCTAAGTGGGAGCAAGAACAGGTCTTTAATCCTCATTTTACAAATGAGGAAACCGAAGCCCAGAGAAGTTAAGTGACTTAACCAAGGTCACACGGAGTTCAAGTGGCTGAGTCATGATGAGAACTCAAGTTTTCAGACACTCAGGCCTGTGTTCTTTTCTCCTCTTTCCAGCAATAGCTAAGTTGTGTTTTTTTTTTATCAATTTTTATCCTTTGACTCATCTGCCCGAAGCCTGGCTGAAAAGACTCACCGAAGTTCTACTTTCGGTCTCATGGGCAAGGCAGCTCCTAACCCCTCCCCAGAAACTGTCCCCCAGGAGTTTCCGCCTCTGCCTCAGACCAGGTAATCAATCAATCAGTTGTATTTATTCCTTCAATCATATTTATTGAGCGCTTACGGTGTGAAGAGCACTGAACAAAGCACTTGAGAGAGTACAAACAACAACATAAACACATTCCCTGCCCACAATGAGCTTACAGTCTAGAGGGATCACTCTCTAGACTGTAAGCCCTTCTAGAGACTGTAAGCTCATTGTGGGCAGCAAATGTGATAGTTTATTGTTATATTATACTTTCCCAAATGCTTAGTACAGTGCTCTGCACACAGTAAGAGTTCAATAAATATGACAATGCTAGAATGAACATGGTAAAATGGAAGTTACAGGAAGAGAGGGGAAGGAGCTATTGCTTCTCTGGCTGCCTGCCCTTTCCAAGTCCTGCTCTCCTCCATGTTGTGGTGGCTTGTCTTGTTGATGTTGTGTATTTATGTAGGGTGCGTGTGTGGTACACGCACACATATTTATGTGCCTTTCTCTTTATATCTCTATTTCATTTTCCTGCCTCTTCCACCTTGAATCAGCTTGGATCCTTTCAATCAACTGTATTCACTGGGCACTTACTGTGTGCAGAGCATTGTACTGAGATCTTGAGAGAATACACTATAACAAAATAATAGAGTTTGTAGACCCATTCCCTGCCCATAGTGAACTTACAGTCTAGAGGACTGCTACCCCTTGAAAGCATTGCTCTCATTCCTGAAAATATACTTTCTAACCTTACTAACACTTAGTAGGCAAACTACTAGAGGGAAGGGATTGTGTCTATCTACTGTACTGTTGTACTCTCTTAAATGCTCAGTATAGGGTTCTACAAACATTTTGTGCCCCAAAAACATTATTGATTGATTGCTTGATTTATACTCCAAGCTATGAAAAGTGATATGGAATATCTAATACATAAATACAATGCCCACAGAGTAAACTCTCAGATGTTGAAATGATCAGGCCAATACTATTTCAGAAAATGAATCTTTTCCAGCTGTCTGAAAGCCAGGGGACATCAGATTCTCATTTTGGATCCTGGAGTGGGATCTGAGCAGTGCATAAATAAACACTCAATTTACATAAAACTGTTCCTAAATACAACATATGAGGAATTCAGTAGGACAATAAGAGCAAAGGGATTTCAATGAATATTTTTGTTAATTTTTCTTGAAAATAGAGCATGAATGTTCTTGATTGTGTCCTATGGATTGATTTCCTAAGAGAATACATCTTTTGGGAAATGGCAATCAATTGGTATTAAATAATTTATATTGCGAGGATGTTGGCTTGCATTCCTCAGGACTTTCTGACCATTCACTATCCCTCCTGACAGTCTTCCTAACAAACAGGTGCAAAGCAGGGGAAGAGTGAGCCCCATGTAGGATAAGAACTGTGACTGATCAGCTTTTAGCACAGGGCTTGGCACATAGTAAGTTCCTAACAAATACAATAGTCATCATTAGTTAGTTCAGGGAGCTGGAGTGATGATTGGAGGGGAGGGAGAATGGTACTAGTGAAAAAACAGCATGAAGACTGTTGGGACTTCATCTGGTCTTTCTGTCTTTCCTGACACAAACTCCCTTCTCCCTCTGCCAACTCTACAGCTCCTATCACCAAGTTCTAATCCCAGCTCCAGCCCTCAATATAATAATAATAACGATGATGGTGGTATTTGTTAAACGCTTACTATGTGCCAAGCACTGTTCTAAGCACAGGGGTAGAAACAAGGTAATCAGATCATCCCACGTGGGGCTCACAATCTTAATCCCCATTTTGCAGATGAGCTAACTGAGGCCCAGAGAAGCGAAGTGACTTGCCCAAGCAGAAAAGTGGCAGAGCCGGGATTAGAACCCATGACCTCTTACTCCCAAGCCCGTGCTCTTTCCACTAAGCCACACTGCTTCTCTGTCCAGTATGTGGCCTTGTGTTAGTCACTTTACTTCTCTGGGCCTCAGTTTCCTCATAGGTTTCCTCAGCCTGCCCTCAGACCCTCAACACTTATGTACATATCTGAAATGTATTCATTTATATTAATATCTGTCTCTTCCTCTAAACATTAAGAATGTTTCTACCAACTCTTTTACTCTGTTACTAAAAGCACACTCCAAAGCTCTTAGTACAGTGATCTGCACATCGTAAGAGCTCAGTAAATATGATTGATTGTGATTGAAATGGGTATTCAATTTAACTTCTTTTTTCCCCTGCTCCCTCTCTTTTCTGTGTCATCTTTGCACTTGGATCTGTGACTTTGGGCTATGACTTCTGTGACTGGATATTCCCCCAGCCTCAACCCCTCAGGCACTTATGTACATATCTTTGATTATATATTACAAATGACTTATTTACATTAATGCCTGTCTCCCCTTCCAGATTGTAAATCACTGTGGACAAGAAATGTGTCCACTCTTCCAAACACTAATACAGAGGTCTGCATAGCGTAAGCACTCAATAAATACTATTGATTGACTGTGATGGTCATAACAGCATTCATTTAGTAGTGCTTACTGTTTACAGAGCGATGTACTAAGCATTCATCTTTGCTGAATGTTGAAATGGGGAAGGAACCACCTTTTAATTGGATTTGGTTAGTGCTTTCTATGTACTACATACAGAGAAACAGCATGGCTTAGGGGAAAGAGCCCGGGCTTGGAAGTCAAAGATCATGGGTTCTAATCCTGGCTCCGCCACTTGTCAGCTGTGTGACTTTGGGCAAGTCACTTAACTTCTCTGTGCCTCAGTTCCCTCTTCTGTAAAACAGGGATTAAGACTGTGAGCCTCACGAGAAACAACCCCATAACCTTGTATCTACCCCAGTGCTTAGAACAGTGCTTGGCACATAGTAAGGGCTTAACAAATACCATTATTATTATTATTAAGTTCTGGGATATAATCAGGTTGGACACAGTCCAAGTCCCACAAGGGACTCACACCTTTAATCCCCATTTCACAGGTGAGGTTAACTGAGTCACAGAGAAGTTAAGTGACTTTTCCAAGTTCACGCAGCAGATAAGTGAGGGAGCTGGGATTAGAACCCCAATCCTTTGACTCTCAGACTCAAATTCTTCCCACTAGGAATTTCTGCATCACCTCTGGAGAGAAAAGGAGAAACATACAGTAATGGCAGGGAGAGAGCACAGGTTATGGGCTTTGTTATTGATGAAGTCCTTTTAAATGTGTAACAAAATTATTCACAGAACAGATGCAGACTGCAGATTAATTTTTCTCCCAAGAGCTTCAGAATCTTTCAAAATCCAAACAGCCCCAAAGCTGGAAGATAGCTCTCAGTGCACTAGGAATATGCCAAGAAGTGAGACTTAGGGAATCAGGAAATTGGGGGAAAAAATGAGAAGGGAGAGAAGATTTATCAGGTTTCATTTGTACATCGCTCTTCCTAAGAAGCATAGGCAAAAATGAAATGGAGGGAAAAAAGGGCTATGAACCATGATGAAGATGATTAAAGACAGTACAGAGCAGCTGTCAAAGCAAATATCAAGCAACATTAATAACTTTATAGCTCACCATGAGACTGTCTCAAATATTTCCAAGAAAACAGGAGCTTTGCTGGATGTGAGAGCAATAATCAAGTACAGACACGGGACCATTTCCACCAGGTACTAGAACCATGTAATATAAAATCTCACTCCGGTGTTTGAAAACTCTTGGTTTAGGGGGAAAAAACTAATAAACCAACGTCTTTATCTTTTTAATTTGAGGCTTGGTGGGGAAGTAGCATGCAATGTTTACAGTGATGAGAGCAGATAAAATCCTTAATCTTGAGATGTTTATCAGAAATGAACCAGAAGCAATGGAAAATTCTGAGGTTCCTGCTAGTGGATTTTGGAGCACATTCCTGCAAGTTATGTCCCACCAGCTTCCCTGAGAGAACAACTTCTGGGAGAGGGGTAGGGTCTCTGGAGAGTATTAGTGATACTATTTATTATTCAATGCAGAGCACTATAAAAGGGGAGAAGACATGGGTGGGAGATAGATATGTCCCTGGTCCTCAAACGGCTTACAGTCCAAGAACATAAGGAGGAAGAAGATACTGGCAACAGACACATAGGAGAAGAGGGAACAATAATATATTAATAATAACCACAGTAGTACTTGTTAAGCACTGCATGCCAAGCACTCTTCTAAGCCCTGGGGTATATAGAAGATACTCAGGTTAGACACAGTCTCTGTCCCACATGGGGCTCACACTCAATCCCCATTTTACAAATGAGATAACTGAGGCCCAGAGAAGTTACTTGCTCAAGGTCAGAGAGCAGACAAATGGCAGAAGTAGGATTAGAACACAGGTTCTTTGATGCCCAGCCCCATGTTCTTTCCACTGGGCCACACTGCTTCTCAGATGAGGGGCTGATGCCAGGGGTCCTGGAGTGAGTTCTGAGCCCAGACTTGAGTCTCCAAGCCAGAAGCCAAGTTGGCACAAATGTTACGAATGTTTGCTTGGCTCTCAGCACTAGCTGAATCCCACACCAATCTGGGCCAAGCTGGTCAGAGGGTATGGAAGCTGTGGGGACTGGGAGAACTGGTTTTGATATAAACAGATTCCACTCTGACCCCAAAGTTCTCTGTTACCCGGGCCCAGCCTGCTTTTGGCATTTACAATAGTTTAGTTTGTTTTGAAAATCCGGTTTACATGCCCCCTTTTTCTTGAGTTCTGCCAAGAGAGGCAACAGGAGGCCAAGGTAACAGGAAAGTCCTGTCCCTGCAGGGTTTCTGACCGGGTCAAACTGAGAAGTGCTAAACATTCTGGAAGAAAACATGAACTCCTCAGGTCTTCGTTCCAACCAGTGGGACTAAAGGGGATAGGATAAGTTGGAGGAGAGCAGCAGCAGATAACCTTTCTCAGGCTTGGGACATGTCCAGAGATATTTATCCATCACTGAACCAGTCTCAGTTAAAACTTCTTTCCAGTCATAAGCCTCCTTGCTGAAACAAATAAAAGAGATGATATTGGGGTATCGTACAGGCTCCCCATTTTATGCATAAGGTTCTCTAGGCTATATGTGCACTGTGGGCAGGGAATGTGTCTACCAACTCTGTTGTATTATACTCTCCCAAGTGCTTAGTTCAGTGTTCTGCATACAGTTAGCGCTCAATAAATGCCTGAGATTGATTGATAAGACTTCTAGACTGTCAGCCCGTTTTCTAGACTGTGAGCCCACTGTTGGGTAGGGACCGTCTCTATATGTTGCCATCTTGTACTTCCCAAGTGCTTAGTACAGTGCTCTGCATACAGTAAGCGCTCAATGAATATGATTGAATGAATGAATGAATCTCAGCACAAACATGGTCGTGCAAACACAAATTGGTTAAGTACATATACGTACACATTCACACACACAAATCTTTCACTAAAATTTCAATAAAGCATTATTAAAAATGGTCTTGTGGGCTCCTTTTAAAGGATACTGAAGGGGTCTTTAAGGATTTTTATCCTAGATGCATCTTAGAGGCTTAAACAATTGGGGGAAAATATCTCTTCATTAAAGCTTTCCAAATGTTTCTTAAAGCTCTTTTCTGGGTAGACTATCTTGCCCCTTTTATATGAGTAAAATGTCTAAGCAGGGACTTGTGACCACTTAAGATGCCTGTCCCTGGATTTTTAGTCTCTTGAGAGTTAGGAGTATTATTGCAATTGGCTTTTTTTTCCACTCCAGAGCTAACCATTCTAACCAGTCATGATATACATATGTGTTCCATCAGATAAGACTGATCTGAGAATGTTAATCGGGGAGAAGGGAGAGGGAAAGAAAAATGCCTGTTTTGTATCAAAAATAAGGGTATGCAAATGCATGAATTCCTATTCACACTGGATGGGGAAAGAGTCTTATACATGCTGCCAGCCTGCTTTAGCATAATTAACCCAAACAAAAGTTTGCCGGCCAGAAAAGAGACATATCGTTCTCTCATTTGGGATGGGATTATTCCTGAATGTACTATCTAGCTAATACATTTATGGTCTGTTTGGGGGGTAAAGGAGATTAGGAGGGAAGAGTTAACAAGATTTGGCCTAGGTACCGTATGCTGTTGAGTTTCTAATGAGATTATATTTAAAAGACAGCCTGATGGGTAGACTTGAGCAAGTCCAGAGATTCTAATGAGATCATACTTTCTGTCTCCAACACGGCAAATGGTGCCAATTCAGAAGGGTGGGAATGCCATTCAATAAACTCTGATTAACTAAAAAAATCTCCACTGGGCTTCTAATGGCAGTTAGAGTTGTGGTTGTTTAGTACATCTCCAGGATTCAAGGAAACAGTGGAAATTCTAAGAGATCCATGGTGGGGTTTATTAACATCCTATTTTAAATGTATCATCATCATCAATGGTATTTATTGAGTGCTCACTGTGTGCAGAGCACTGTACTGAATGCTTGAGAGAGTACAATACAAAGAGTTAGCAGACATGTTCCCTACCCATAACAAGCCTACAGTCTTGAAGGGGAGACAGGCATCACTATAAATACATAATTTATCATATATAATTTATAAATATGTATATAAGTGGTGTGGGGTTGAGGGAGAGACAAATATCAAATGACCAAAATCACAACTCTAAGTACATAGACAATGCAGATGGGAGAGAGAGCTGGGGAAAAGAGGGTTTAATCGGGGAAGGCCCCCTGGAGGAGATGTGACCTCAATAAGGCTAATATGTCTCCAGGAACTTTTTAGACTCCTCCCCACTTCAAAGAAAGTAAAAGACATGAATTGAAATCTGCTGGACATTTAAATTGGCCTCCTTTCAAAATCTATTTTTTTTGGTGGGAGTATTACTTGAGGGGCTTCACCCAAAACCTATACCTTGCTGTCATTATGATGCCGGATACCACATGAAACAGAACAGAATGGAAAGAGCACAGACCTGAGAGTTAGAGGACTTAGATGCTAGTTTTGGCTCTGCCTTTGGTCAGCTGCATGACCTTGGGCAAGTCACTTAATCATTCCTGAGCTCAGTGTCCTCATCCATAAAATGGGGATAATATCTGTCTCTGCCCAGCTCACAGAACGAAAAGAGCCAAGTAACGTGAAAGAGCTTGGAAAAATTAAAGTACTATAAAAATTCATGGTATTATTATTATATGACTTTTTGAGGGGGTGGAAGTCAAGCCCAAATGGCCTGCCTGAAGTTAGAGTTTCTAGATTGGAAAAAGGCACAGACAATTAAAAGATGGGAGATACTTAGGGCAAATTGCTTGCAATCAAGCGTCAGCTAAATGAGCTAGTTCCTTGATGAGGAAGTCAAATTTATGTTGTTTCAAACCAGGAAGAAACGTTAAAAAAGTTGAAAGGTGAGCAAAATGTTAGCACAATGGGAAAATGATAGGTTGATAAGTGAAGTTATGAAGGCAGTTAACACTGTGACTAGAAGAACCCAAACAAAAACCCCTCTCTCCCCAGGCTGCTGGTATAAAACTGTCTGATTCTGTTCTGAATTTGAGGTCAAACCTTTAGTGCTGTAAACCCAGTTGGTCTGTAGAATAGGGATCACAAATCTGAAGAGCATTGCTTCCCAAACTGTTAGTTAACTGCAGAGGTTTTATTTGAAAATGAGCTATTGTCTAACACTACAAACAAATGTTTTTCTTCCTTTCCCTGCCCATACTGGATTACCATTTGGCAGTTGACTTTGAGAGAGTATAGAATGGGAAATGAATGCAGAATCTCACACAAAGCCCAGAAGACGTGTGAAGGCTTCAGATGGGAAATTTCACATTTTTTTCTTTGCGCTTCGATATACATTTTTCTTTTTTTTTTGCATTCAGCTTCATATGCATCAATTTCACTGAAAGCTGGGTATTGTCTACCTATATCTGTCTGAATGGATTGACTTCAGAGACTTTATAATTTTGAAAAGGCATCAAGCAAGACAATCCTGCACCCTCATTCCGGCTACTCTGGAATGTTAGGCATAACAGGGTAGACAAAAGCAACATATAAAAGGGATTCTTGGCAGTCAGGAAGTACAAGTATATGTAGAAAGAGATAATATTCTGGTGACATTTTCCCTTATCTTGATTCCCTCTATCCTTTCATGCATAAAGTTTTGCATGAACAGAATCTCAAAAACAAAATTAACAGTCCTTGTCTGAAATGGACAAAGAAAGGTTTCTCATTCAAATGATCCCCTTTAGGAATGAAAATTCTCCAATATGCAAGAATTGACAAAGACTTTGAAGGGAACTGGTCATAGTTTAGTAGAGCAAATTAGAATGGCGAAACTACTTTGCCAGGTAGCTTGGCCTCTTCTAATGCACAGCAAGTGGACCATATTCTGATTTCTTCTATTCCTCTTTGGTTGCAATCACGTCTTTTCCGAGAAATCCCAAGGATTTGATAGAATATTCTAGAACACTGGGCACTAGCCTGAGCTAAAATTGAAAGGGAAAGCCATTGGCCACAAGACTTAATCAGTGCTGAATGAAGCTCTATGATTACTCCCCACAACTTACCAAATACACTCCTCCATTTAACTGCCCATCTCTGACGATAATTCCACCACCCCGCCTTTCCCAAAAGTCTGAAATGTCGGTGTCAACGTGGACTCCTCTCTATCTCTCAGCTCTCGCATTCTATCTACTGTCAAATCCTTCTGGTGGTAGCTTTCAGATTCGCTCTTACCTTACTAACCCACACAGCTACTCTCACTGTTCAATCTCTGGTCGTTCGCATCTAAACTGCAGCCATCTGCCTCCTTGCTTGTCTTCTTGTCTCCACTCTCTCCCCTCTCCACTCTATATTATATGATAATGCATGGATCATCTTCTTGTAATGTCACTCAGCACATCAATCAATCAATCAAACTTATTAAGTGCTTACTGTGTTCAGAACATTGCATTAAGAACTTGGAAAAGTGCCATATAACAGAATTGGTAGAAATGTTCCCGGCCCACGAGGAGCTCACAGTCTAGAAGCACTTATGTGTACTCTTCAAAAATCCTCTATTGCCTCCCTCTTCATCAAGTGAAAAATCTGTGTATTTGGCTTTGAGGCTCTCATCCAACTGACACCCTCTTACATACCTGCCCTCTTCCCAGTCTACTTCCCAGCTCACTCTGTTTGCACCTTTTAAGCCACCCTTTTAACCATACCTTGCCCTCAACTCTACTGCCTCTTGTCCCCTTGGCCAGGATTTCCATCCAGCTTGAAACTCTCCCCACCTTCAAAACCCCCCTTAAATTCCACCTCCTCTAACAGGCCTTCCCCGATCTCTCATGATCTCCCCAGGCCACACAAACCCATCAACCATCTCTGGTATTTCTGCACATGTTTATGCACATCCCAAGCTCTTTTGTGTATTTGTGTGCACATGCAAATATTTGCTCTGATTACTCTATTTGTAAATACTTTTTTGTTTGCCTCCCATTTAATTCATTCATTCAATCATATTTATTGAGCGTTTGTGTGTAGGGACTCTGTCACTTCTCTATTTTATATCTCCCAGATGTTTACCAATACAATGTCTCTATTTTATATCTCCCAGGTGTTTATCACAGTGCTTTTCACACTATGGGTGCTCGAAAAGTATCATTGCTGTTATTGCCATTGCCATCCTGTGAAATCTAGGAGAGTATTAATGTTTGCTATTGTTCTCACATATGTTGACGATCAAGACTATGTTTTGTGTAGAGTAGAGCTTAGCAGAGTGAAATCCAATGAAAATGAAAAATCCATCTTTAAATCAGTACTGGCAAATGATCTGATGCCATCATTTTCTCTCTATGAATGCAGGAAGTATTGAAATGCTTAAAAAAGCTGTCCAAAGACTAGTGATTGAATAGTGTTCACTGAGCCCCTATAATGAATTAGGACCTGATGAGAGAACCTGGGATCTTGAACCCAAGAGTTGTTTGAGAGTCTTCCCAGAAGCAACTTAACAGAAACTCCTTCTCAGCTTTAAAGCACTCAATCAGCTCTCCCCCTTCTACCTTACCACGCTGATTTCTGAATGCAACCCACGCCACACACTTTGCTCCTCTAATGCCAAGCTATTCCCTGTACCTTGATCTCATCTATCTCACCACCAACTGCTGGTCCAAATCCTCATTCTAACCTGTAACTCCCTCCCACTTCATATACAACAGATGTGCACTCTCCCCACCTTCAAAGCCTTATTAAAATCACACGAGGCTTTCCCCAACTAAGCCCTGATTTTTCCTACTCTCTCTCTCTCTCTCTCTCTCTTCTGTGTGGCCTTTGCATCTGAATCTGCACTTTTAAGCACTTAATATTCTACCCTCAGCCCCACAGCAACATACACATTTCCTTCCTTTATTTTAAAGTATATCTCCCCATCTAGACCGTAAGCTCCCTGTATGCAGGGATTGTGCTTACCCACTCTCTTATATTGTACTCTTCCAAGACTTTTGTACAGAGCTCTGCACACTGTAAACTGCTCCATAATCCACTGTATGTTGCTCCAAGCTAAAATCTGCCCTTTCTTCTCCATTCAAACTGCATCCACGTTAATAAAATCACTCATCCTACCCTGCCTGGATTACTGCATCAGCCTCCTTGCTGACCTCCCAGCCTCCTGTCTCTCCCCATTCCAGTCTATATTTCACTCTGCTGCCTGGCTCATTTTTCTATGAAAAGATTCAGGACATGTCACCCTGCTCCTTAAAAACACTCCATTGGTTGCCCACCCACCTCCACGTCAAACAAAAATTCCTCACCGTTGGCTTTAAATCACTCCACCACTTTGCCCCCTACTACCTCTTTTCTCTCCTTCTACTACCCAGCCCGCACACTTCGCTCCTTTAGTGCTAACCTTCTCACTGGGCCTCCATCTCACCTGTCTCAACACAGACCCTGAGTCCAAGTCTTGCCTCTGGCCTGGAATGCCCTCCCACCTCAAATCCGATAGACAATTACCCTCCCCCACTTCAAAGCCTTATTGAAGGCACATCTCCTCCAAGAGGCCTTCCCTGACTAAAGCCCCACTTTTCCTCATCTCCCACTCCCTTCTACATCTCCCCGACTTGCTCCCTTTGTCCTTCCCTGCTCCCAGCCCCACGGTACTTATGTGCATATCTGTAATTTTATTTATTTGTATCGATGTCTGTCTCCCCAACTCTAGATGTGAAATTGAATGTCCATTGCATCTCCTAGGTAGCTGAAACTATGGAATAAGATTAGATCTCCAAGAGACAGAATCAACATACACATTCCAGAAGCTACTGACAATAGGGTTGTTAGGGGAAAGGTGATCTAAGAGGATAAAAACAATAAAAATAGTAATTTTGGCATTTGTTAAGTGCTTACTATGTGCCAGGCACTCTACTAAGCGCTGGGGTGGATACAAGAGAAGCAGCATAGCTCAGTGGCAAGAGCCCGGGCTTGGGAATCAGAGGTCATGGGTTCTAATCCCGGCTCTGCCGCATGTCTACTATGTGACCTTGGGCAAGTCACTTCATTTCTCTGGGCCTCAGTTTGCCCATCTGTAAAATGGGGATGAAGACTGTGAGCCCCACGTGGGACAAGCTGATCACCTTGTATCCCCCCAGCGCTTAGAACAGTGCTTTGCACATAGTAAGTGCTTAATAAATGCCATCGTTATTATTATTATTATTACAAGCAAATCGGGTTAATCAGGAGGATCACTGATGTGTGCTGAGAGAATCTCAAGGAAGCAGCGTGGCCTAGTGGAAAGAGCATGGGCCTTGGAGTCAGAGGTCCTGGGTTCTAATCCCTGCTCTGCCAAATGCTGGCCGTATGACCTTCGGCAAGACACTTAACTTCTCTACATTTCAGTTGCCTCAACTGCAAAATGGGGGTTAAACAAACTCCTGTGCTCCCTTCTAGACTGCGTGTCTCATGCAGGACAGGGACTGTGTCTGACCCTAATTAATTCATTCAATCATATTTATTGAGCACTTACTGTGTGCAGAGCACTGTACTAAGCGCTTGGGAAGTACAAGTTGGCAACATATAGAGACGGTCCCTACCCAATAGCGGGCTCACAGTCTAGAAGGGGGAGACAGACAACAAAACAACACATATTAACAAAATAAAATAGAATAGTAAATACGTACAAGTAAAATAAATAGAGTAATAAATCTGCACAGATGTGTATCAGGTGCCATGGGGAGGGGAAGCAGGAAGTGGGGGGAGGGGGAGGAGGAGGAGAGGAAGGAGAGGGCTCAGTGTGGGAAGGCCTCCTGGAAGAGGTGAGCTCTCAGTAGGGCTTTGAAGGGAGGAAGAGACCTAGCTTGGTGGATGTGCAGAGGGAGGGCATTCCGGGCCGGGGGAGGACGTGGGCCAGGGATCGATGGCAGGACAGGAGAGAACGAGGCACGGTGAAGAGGTTAGTGGCAGAGGAGTGGAGGGTGTGGGCTGGGCTGGAGAAGGAGAGAAGGGAGGTGAGGTAGGAGGGGGCGAGGTGATGAAGAGCCTTGAAGCCGAGAGTGAGGAGTTTTTGCCTGATGCGTAGGTTGATTGGTAGCCAATGGAGATTTTTGAGGAGGGGTGTAACATGCCCAGAGCGTTTCTGCACAAACTTATATCTACTCCAGGGCTTAGAACAGTTTCTGATATATAGTTAGCAAATACCATTAGAAAAAGCATTGGCAGCACAGAAGCACTTAGTACAGTGCTCTGAACACAGTAAGCACTCAATAAATATGATTGAATGAATTTTGGAAAGGATGGAGGCATGCTGCAGCTTTAATCCCCCCATGTGCCTGGAGACAGGTGATGTCAAGATGAGTTTGCCAGCAGTTGTTGCTAAAAATCTCTGAATATCACTTTGCACTTGGATTTGCTCCCCTTATTCACCACTCCCTCAGCCCTAAAGCACTCATATCCATAATTTATTTATTTATATCAATGTCCGTCTCCCACTCTGGAATCTAAGCTCGTTGTGGGCAGGGAACATAACTACCAACTCTTGTTACACTGTACTCTCCCAAGTGCTTAGTACAGTGCTCTGAACACAGTAAACACTCAATAAATATGATTGATTGACGTGGCTCAGTGGAAAGAGCATGGGGTTGGGAGTCAGAGGTCATGGTTTCAAATCCCAGCTCCGCCAATTGTCACCTGTGTGACTTTGGGCAAGTTCACTTCACTTCTCTGTGCCTCAGTTACCTCATCTGTAAAATGGAGATTAAAATTGTGAGCCCCACATGGGACAACCTGATCACCTTGTATCCTCCCCAGCACTTAGAACAGTGCTTTGCACATAGTAAGCGCTTAACAAATGCCATTTTTATTATTATTATTATTATTATTATTATTATTAACTTCAGAAAGAACAGGAATTAATCTAAAATTGTGGGTGCTTTTTTCAAGCCAACAGTCTGGTCCGTGTGTGTGTGGCAGACGGGTGGCGTTTTAATTATGGCTTTGGGATTGTTATGACAAAATCCATAGCACTAAGCAGAATGTGTTGGAAATGTTTTTATCAGAAAGGTACTTCAAACAGTCAGATCTTTTGAAGAATGATGGGCCATGGAACGGGTCAGAGAAGAAACCTGGGTGCATTATTGCCACTTCAGCACTATTTAAAATCCCCTAGTGTGAGAGCAAGAGGTTTGGATGATTAGACAGTTAAGTAATGTGGAAAGCCTAATAGCTCAGAAATGCCAGAGAGGGGCATTGGCTTCTTATTTATGTTGAGATGCTTTATCTGACACAAGGTAGGGGACTTAGATTCAGACAAAAGATACACAGTAGTTAGGTATTAACAGAATGAAATAGGTTTGGCATGGAATCTCAGAGAATTCATTTCAGGAGCCAATTATTTTTAGAGGATAAATCTCCTATGTCACACCCAGGAGAAATTACAACCCGGTGTCTTACTAAATGGGGAAATCACAGATTTTTTTTTCTCCTTATGGGAGTAGATATAAGGAAATTGATTGAAAATTACCTCCAAACTCAGCTTTCTGAAAGTCTCAAACTTTGCAAAGAAGGTCCTCTCGAGTGACATCAACCCCATTTGACTGAAAGCATGGATGAGGTCTGATGTTGGTTACATCCCATTCCTCTTCTGTTTCTAGGAAAATAGGCTTTCAGCTCTTCATCGTTCCACACAGATTTTTTTTTTCCTCCCTCCTTTGGCTCCATCCCTTAGAGCACCATTGGAAAGTTAGGCAGTAAGCTCATTGTGGGCAAGGAACATGTCTTCCAACTCTGTTATATTGTACTTTCCTAATTGTTCCGCACACAGTAAGTGCTCAATTGATCTTTTGATTACCAACTCTCATCTCTCCCTGCATTCCATACCCTCTTAAAATCCCATCTCTTCCAATGAGCCTTCACAGAATAATATCCCAGAACACTGAGCTATATCACCTCTTCATATGCTCTAGTAAATACAAACTCATTTATAGTTTCACTCAGTCAATCAGTGGTATTTAGTGAGTACTTAGTGTGAGCAGAGAACTATACTAAGCTCTTGGAGAGTACAGTGCAACAGAGTTACATATATATCATCATCATTATCATCGTCAATTGTATTTATTGCACACTTACTGTGTGTAGAGCACTGTATAAGCGCTAAGAAGGGTACAATATAGGTAGTACTCTTCCCCCCACCCCGATAGATTATAAATGGCTTGAGGGCAGGGATTATGTCACTCACTTCTACTTTACTCTCCAAGACACTTTTGTCTAGTACTCAGCACACAGGAGACACTCAATCAATCCTACTGAAAAGCAGCATGGCCTAGTAAACAGAGTCAGAAGGAGTCAAAAGGACCTGGGTTCTAATCCCAGCTCCACCATTTGTCTGCTGTGAGACCTTGGGCAAGTCATTTCACTTCTCTGGGTCTGTTACCTCATCTGTAAAACGGGGATTAAGACTGTGAGCCCCAAGTGGGATAGACACTATGTCCAACCTGATTACTTTGTATCTACTCCAGCACTTAGAACAGTGCCAAGCATGTAGTAAGCATTTAACAAATACCACAGTTTTTTTATTATTAGTAGTAGTAGTAGCATTACTGATTGATTGAATCCTATATAATTTGTATGGAACACTTGCCTGTTGTAATATTTTCCACGAGACATTGTCTTTACAGTATATGGAACTCATCGGTGAGGGAAGGGTGTGTGAAAACTGCCTAAATGTTTACCCAATCATTGACATAGTTCCACATCAGCTAATTCTGTTCTTGGGAAAATAGGATGACCATTTATAGAACAACAAACCCATTATATTCCGAACAAGAGGATGAGCTGACACCCATAAATATCCATTCAGGGATTTGTAATGCATAATGAAACCTGGCATATGCCAGAACACTTAACAGTGTTGCATTTCCAAAGCAATAAAAAGAGAGGGGAGGAGTCAGTTGTACACATGGATGGACTTTTTTCCCCCCTAAACTGGACAAAAACATCATTCCTTCCATTTGATCCCAGTCATTGCTTCCTGTAATAGTTCTGAGGAAAAGGAAGGCAGGCTCAGGATTTTGGAGAGGAAGGAGAATTATTATTATCATGGTATTTTTTAAGCACTTTCTATGTGTCAAGCACTGTTCTAAGCACTGGGGTAGAAACAAGATAATTAGGTCAGACACAGTCCCTTTCCACATGGGGCTCACAGACTAAGTAGGAAGGATTAAGAGAAGATTAAAGCAGGATTAAGGAATTGGAAAGGCCAGTCTAGGTAGAAGGAGCAGTGAAACAGAGAGAGAGACCGGCAAAACCAAAGATCTAAAGAAAAGGAATCAGCAAAAAAATCAGGTTGAGATGCCCGAGGGAAAGAAACATTTCTGTTTGTAAACTGAAGAGGAGTCAGCAGAGTGAAGGCAGATGCCAAGGAATTCTATCCAGGACTCAAAGCAAATAAAAAGAGAAACAGTTCATCCTTCAGTTTTCCCACCTGGAGAAATCTATAATAATAATAATGATGACATTTGTTAAGCACTTACTACGTGCAAAGCACTGTTCTAAGTGCTGGGGAGGATACAAGGTGATCAGGTTGTCCCTCATGGGGCTCAAAGTCTTAATCCCCATTTTACAGATGAGGTAACAGGCACAGAGAAGTGAAGTGACTTGACCAAAGTCACACAGCTGACAAGTGACAGAGCCGGGATTTGAACCCATGACCGCTGACTCCCAAGCCTGTGCTCTTTCCACTGAGCCATCTATCTATTTATCTAGCTATTTATCTCTTTCTCTTCATTTATCTGTCTGTTGATGTATATTTAATGGCATTTGTTAAGCACCTATGTTCTAAGTACTGGGGTAGATAAGCGTTAATCAGATTAGACTCAGCCCCTGTCCCACAGTGGGGCTCAAAGTCTTAATCCCCATTTCATGGATGAAGTAACTGAGGCACAGAGAAGGGAAGTGACTTGCCCAAAGACACACAGCAGAAAATTGGAGGAGCCAGGATTAGAACCTAGGTCCTTCTGACTCTTAGGCCTAGGTTCAATCCATTACACCATGTTGCTTAAGGAGTTCAACTTAAATTTCAAAATTCACTTTGAAATTAAACACTTTCATTCATCCCCCAGAAGATTTACCTGCATTCCAAGGAAGTAATCTGGAAAGGAAAAGGTTAATGCTGCTTCTCTTACATAGTCTTCTGATCCACTTTTGGATTTCCCAAGTGCAATTTTTTTTAACTTTGCTCCACTTACTCAAATTGAGATTTGGGGTTAGGAAGGAAAAGGTTTTCAAACCCATTCCTGGAATTTAATAGGAACAATGTTTCCCAGGCTGAAATAATTCAAGGCTGTCAACAAATGCAATTTTGCTCTGATGGAAAGTTGCTCTTCAGGTTCAGACTTTACAATGCCACTGAGTTCAGAATATTTCTCGAAGAAAAACTGAGATTTAGGGTTGACCTCTGACTTGGGGCCAAGCCTTGTGGTCTGGTTCCAAAAGAGTGATCGGGAGGGGCTTGCTGAGGTATTATCACTGGAATTCCTCTTTATCAAGATGACCTCCCAAGGGCTGAAACAACTTTCATTCATTCATTCACTCAATCGTATTTATTGAGCACTTACCATGTGCAGAGTACTGTACTAAGTGCTTGGAGAGTACAACTCAGCAATAGAGACAATCCCTGCCCACAGTGTGCTTACAGTCTAGAAGGGAGAAGACAGACAACAAAACAAGTAAATAGGCACCAATACAAATAAATAGAATTAGAAATATACACATATAAAAATAAGTGCTGTGGGGAAAGAGCAAAGGGAGCAAGTAGAGATGTTCTTAAAGGCAGGAGGTGATTTGAGCCTGAAGGGAGGGAGAGAGAACAGGGGAGGAGATATAGATTTGGGTGTCATCTGCATAGAGATGATAGTTGAAGCAGTGGAAATGAATGAGTTCTCCAAGGGAGTGAGGGTAGATGGAGAATAGAAGGAGACCAAGAACTGAATGTCGAGGAACCCCTACAGTTAGGGAATGGGAGGAGGAAGAGGTGCCTGTGAAGGAGACTGAGAATGAATAGCCAGAGAGATAAGAGGAGAACCAGGAAAGAACACAGTCTGTGAAGGCAAGGATGGATGACATGTTGAGGAGAAGAGGATGGTCCGAAGTGTCAAAGGCAGCTGAGAGTTTGAGGAGGATTAAGATGGAATAGGAGCTGTCGGATTTGGCAAGAATGAGGTCATTGGTGACCTTTGAGATGGTGGTTTCAGTGGAGTGAAGGGGGCAATAGCCAGATTGGTGGGGGTCTAGGATGGAGTTGGAGGAGAGGAATTCAAGGGAGCAAGTGTAGACGACTCACTCAAGGAATATGGAGAAGAAGAGTAGGAGGGAGATGGGGGCGATAACTGGAGGGGACTGTGAGGTCAAGGGGTGTTTTTTTAGGATGGGATTCATGAGGGAATTCATGCCAAAAATCCCAGGTGTCAATCATTCAATCGTAATTTTTGAGCACTTACCTTCTGCGGAACACTGTACTAAGCGTTTGGAAGAGTACAATATAATAGAGTTGGTAGACATGTTGACTGCCCACAGTGAGCTTAGAGTTTCAACCAGGAGACAGATATTAATATAAATAAATAAATTAAGGATATGTACATAAGGGCTGATGGAGGAGTGAATAAAGGGTGTAAATATAAGCGCAAGGGGGGTTGCAGAGGGAGAAAATGAAATGAGTGCTTAGTCAGGTCAGACCTCTTGGAAGAGATGTGTTTTCAATAAGGCTTTGAAGGTGGGGAGAGAGTGATTGTCTGTCGAATATGGAGTAGAAGGGTGTTTCCACTAACTCTTTACCTTCCCAATCCCTAGATTTTGGGGCTCGTTTTAGTTATTGTCGGTTTGTGGTCCCAACCATCATCATCAATGGTAATTATTGAGTGCTGACTGTGTGCAGAGAACTGTCCTAAGCGCTTGGGAGAGTACAGTACAACAGAGTTGGCCATTACATTCCCTGCCCACAACAAGTTTACCCTCTAAAGACAAGCTTACAGTCTCAGTGGCAAATCATCAGAAATTAGCAACTAAAAATTAAATCGAATGATCTAGAAAATCCAATTGTGAAATCAACCCAGGTTTCTGTGGGTAAAAAAGACCCCCTGTCATGTTGAACATAACATTTGTTGTCCATTAGGTGTTTGACAAAATGGTTTCACTTCTTGAGCCCTTCAGGAATTTCAGTTTTTGATCATTTGGGTTTTTTTGTTTTAGTTTAGAGAGTTTGTTATCAGACCCCATGGATTTAAACCTTAACTTTGTGTACCACTTTCCATCTGATATTTAAGATATGGGATGTTTTTTGGAGAGCTGATCCTGACCCTCAGGGAGTATACAATTAAATTAGACAGGCACAAGAATGTAAATAAATTACTGAGTAGATGAGTGACAGAAACATATAAACATACCACAAACCACAGACCAACGCAAAACCACAAAATGCCAAGACTTCACAAAAAATGGACTTTCTATGAATGATTAGCATTAATCACTATACCTCCTATTTCTAAAAACCCATTTTTCATAGACACTCAGAGTGATAATTAGGGAGCGGTAACTCCAGGTTGGAAGCATTTTCTGGAATTTCCCTCTGATTCATGTGTGAGGGAGAGTGTTTGCTGCTAGAAAAATGTTTTGCAGTTCAGCATGGGAGGGCTGAAAAATTCCAGGTGGAGTGAGAGGAGACTAAGCAGTTTTGTCGTTGGACTGATCTCAAGCTATTTTCAGTATCCACACAGCGATAATGGGGCAACCAGCCACCTGAGCTCAGAGATCGATAGTGGAATCACTCAAGGGGACAAGACAGAGTGATGGATGGACAGTTCTGGACAATCCCACGATGCATGCAGAGGCGAGTCAAGGTAGGTCACATAAAAACATTATCAGCATGGCACAGTTCCGGTTATCTTTAGGCTGGCACGGTAGATTGGCAGGCTCCAACTAAAGTGGACTTTTCCCCTGAAAAAATTATCTTCAACACAACACCGGCCGGACCTTGTCTGGCAAATGTTCCATATAACCTCATAACAGTCCCGTGAGATGGAAAAATCCATGCTTCTGCACCAGTTCTCCAGATGAAAATGGTGCCCCTAAGAGAATTGAATTACCTTGCTAAGAGTACACAGTGACAAGCACGGGAGAAGAACTCGTTTCTCACCAAGGCCTGGGCTCTGATTCCTGAAAGAATATAGGCACATCAGAATTTAAGGATTTGGAAAATTAAGTGGAACTATTTCGATAATAGCACATTGGAGGCTGCCAGTAGATGGCAACATAGTTTACGATTATGGAAGGACAGCTCTCTAGATATAAAAATTTTCTTTCATGTTGACAGGTGATGTAGCCCATAATGAGATTTCATGGCCATATATGAGAGGAGCCAAAGGGGGTTTATGCCCAACTTGACTGAACCATGTATTCCTGGATTTGGGTACCAAGATTTTCACCGGCGGTTACCACTGCCTCTTCGGCTGTAGAATATTTTGAGCCCCTCACATCGGACTTTAGTTGAGAGTTGAGCATGGGTCGAGGAGGAGGGGAGGAAGGGTGATCACCAACCAACGCCACTTGTTCTTTGGATTCCAGTGCCGTGTTGCACCATCCGCACTCTCTCCCCAGTCCCCATTTGGCCAACACCGATTGTTGTGGATTGACTAGTGGGGCTTGCGGTCATGGAACAGACCACCTCCGACCTCTCAGCGGCAGACACATCTGGCCTCTCAGCCACTTTGCAGAACATTATTAAGCAGAGTAGCAGTCGCCATTGATGTGCAAAGTCTTCGGGTTGCTATACCTCTTGAGAAAAATTAATGGAATTGAGGAATTCAGTAAACTAGGGAGTTAAGCCAGGACCAGAGATTGAGAAGTACTGGAGAGGAAGTGAAGTGGATATCATCTTCAGAGATAGAACTGAATGTATGTACATAGTCTTATAACTTACACTCTGCTGCTTCCCCTAACTGAAATTTATTTTAATGTTTGTCTTCTTTGCTAGATGGCAAGCTCCTTAAAAGTAGAGATCGAGTCCACCAACAGTATTGTATTGTATTCTCACAAACACTTAGTATGGTGTTAAGGGGCCAGAAGGAAAAGGAAAAAAAATAAAGAGAATAAGGAAAAAAAATATCATCACATGAGCGTGGGCTAAGAATTTTACTCCAATTTTCAATCCAATTGATCCAAAGACCACATCGCTTCCCCCAACCTTACTTTCTCCCATTGAGTAACAAATCCTCGAGTAGCAAAAAAGCAGCAGCATGGCCTAATGGAAGCACCACAGGCCTGGGAGCCAGAGGACCTTGGTTTTAATCTCTGTTCTGCCACTCTTCTTCCTGTAGTATTGGTCAAGCATTTGCTATGTGCCAGGCACTGTACTAATCTCTGGGGTAGATACAGGCTAAACAGGTTGGAAACAGTCCCTGTTCCACAAGAGGTTTACAGTCTCAATCCCCATTTTGCAGATGAGGTAACTGAGGTCCAGAGAAGTTAAGTGACTTGCTGAAAGTTCCAAAGCAAAGTGGTGGAGCGAGGATTAGAACCCAGGTCCTTCTGACTCCCAGACTTGGGCTCTATCTACTAGGGCCACTACTTCTCATGTGCTTGCTGTGTGGCCTTGGGCAAGTCACCTAACTTCTCTGTGCCTCAGTTACCTCATCTGTATAAAAGTGATTAAGACTGTGAGTCCCATGTGGGACAAGGGCTGTGCCAACCCGATTATCTTATCTGTACCCAAGCACTTGGTACAGTGCCAGACACATAGTAATTGCTCAACAAATACCATTCAAAAAAACACTCAAATCCTTTCAAGGGAGCAGAGCTACGGCTGAGACCCTGAAACATCACGCACAAACTTATGTCTCTCCCACAGGACTCCAGCAATGGTACCATAAAGCAGGTTTTACTGAGTGAATTACATTGTTCTCAGAAACAGACTCAATCCAATTTCCCCCTACCATTCCTCTGCTTAATTGCCCCCACAGATTTCTTGGGGAGCTTTCTGCCTGTTTCTCACTGAAGCCAGCCCAAGCTAAATTCCCTCAGTAGAAGACTAAGCCATAAAGGAAGTCACCACCGTATGAATAGCCCCTCAATACACCTAGTGAAATCTTCATCCACCTTACATAACAAGAAGGAAAAGATTTCTCTCCCCATGTTTTCCAACAGCCCTATGGAATTGAAGCCACCAGATGGAAGGGTACTGAAATTACATAACCAAGAGTCTTCCTTTCCATTTCTTAACTTCTCCTTTCTTGCAGTACATGGCAACATTTCATACGTATTTTGCATAGACAGTATGTTTAAGAAGCAAATGAAGTCTACTTGCAGGGCTCTGAATCAGCTCAGCCCTCCTTCTGGGATTTTACTTTCGTCTGAAACCCCAGGGAATCCTATAGCCACTGTATTTGGGAAACTTCTGTGAGTCACTTAAAACCCTCCTGGAGAGACCCTTGTCCATTGAACACTGGAAATTCTATGGATGTAAGTCACACGAAGCTTTTTCATACCTTCAGAAGCTCCAAATGACTCCTCAGTTTACTTCCAATGTAGGCATCACTCTTGAAAGACAATTCAGATGTGGGCAAAATGTACTGAACCTAACACGTGTTCAGATGATGAGAATCATATGCTTGGCAAGCAGTGAACAGGTGCATGTATTTGTGGGTGATGATGTTTGTTTCGGGCTAACAGCAGGCTGAAAGAAATGCATGGAATATGTGCTAGAGAGCTGGCTGGAAGATTTCCTGGAAGAACTTTTGTCAGAATGCAGCATGGAAAGGTTGGAAATGATAGGGAAGGGAAGTTCTCCATTTGAAACAGGGACTGTGCCTGACCTGATTATCTTGTATCTACCCCAATATTTAGTGTAGTGCTTGGCACATAGTAAGGGTTAAACAGATACTACAATCATCATCATTATTATTAAATGCCATTCTGGGTTGTATTGCAGCATTGTGGGTTGCCTCTAAATTAACCTTGATTCTCTGGATTGACTCCTGGTGTTGAGCAGGAATTACTTGGCTGGGGAGTCAGAAGACCCGGATTCTAATCCCAGCTCCACCACATGTTTGCTGTGTGACCTTGGACAGGTCACTTAACTTCTCTAAGCCTCATTTACCTCATCTGTAAAATGGGCATTAAAGCTGTGAGCACCATTTGGGACGTGGACTGTATCCAATCTGATTAGTTTGTATCTAATCTACCCCAGCACATAGTCCAGTGTCTGGCACATGGTAAGTGTCAAATGTCATTTAAAAAAAAAACAAAAAAAAACTTTCTCTCTGTCCTCTCCCTTATCCACCTGGTACTATGCTTTGGCCACCCAGAGATGTAGTGAGTTGAAGGAACAGGATTAGGGGGTGTGGCAGTCCAACTTTTGGATGGAAAGACCCCCACAGAAGTGAAACTGAGGTAGCATGTGGCAAATATATGACTCTCTTCAGACTGGAGGAATCCCCACAGCCATGAATATGGCTCTAAGATCTAATAGCAGTTTCAAACTCCAATGATCAATCAATCAATCAATCAATCATACTTATTGAGCACTTACTGTGTGCAGAGCACTGTACTAAGCGCTTGGGAAGTACAAGTTGGCAACATATAGAGACAGTCCCTACCCAACAGTGGGCTCACAGTCTAAAAGACACAATCATAATAATAATTATTCTGGTGCTTATTAAGTGCTTTCCATGTGCCAAGCGCTGTTCTAAGCGCTGGGGTAGATACAAGTTAATCCCCTCCCCATTGGGCTCACAGTCTCAATCCTCATTTGACAGATGAGGTAACTGAAGCCCAGAGAAGTGAAGTGACTTGCCCTACGTCACAAAGCAGACTAGTGGCAGAGTCAGGATTAGAACTCATGACCTTCCAACTCCTGGACCCGTGCTCTATCCTCTATGCCATACTGCATCTCATGATTTTGTGACTCCAAAATGACTTTGATGTGAACATACTGGATCAAACCAATGGACACGGCAACCCAGTGTTCTTTCATCTGACAGTGAGGACAGATGCTCGCAAGGAGCACTGTGTGGATGGCTGTTACTGGGCATCGATGTTTAGTGTCTGTTTATTGTTATTTTTTACCTCCAAAGTCCTAAGTACAGTGGTCTGCACACAGTCAGCACTCAATAAATATGATTGAATGAATGAATGAAAGAAATGAACCATCCAGCCTCCCTAATTTTTCCCATATTAACCCATTAAGGACCACTCATCCCTTCTTGAAAATTCTCTATGGTTGAACTAAACATCTTCTGGTGTTTATCTCCCCATCCCTCATTGGAGGCAGCATGCACATTCTTACCCCCTTCCAACCTGGCTTTTATTTAAACACTCTCCTCCTCTCCACAAAGTATGCTATTTTTTTTTTTCCTTCCCATTGCCAAGATTTGCCAGTCACTCTCTTGCTGGATTGGCTCAATCAATCCATCGATCAATCAATCGTATTTATTGAGTGCTTACTGTGTGTAGAGCATTGTAATAAGCCCTTGGGAGAGTATAATATAAGAACATAACAGACCCATTCCCTGCCTACAACGAGCTTTCAGTCTAGACATTAAATAAATTACGGATATTGGCTAACAGTAATCCACTCTTGGTCTGGCTTTGGAGTCAGAGGTTATGGGTTCAAATCCCAGCTCTGCCAATTGACAGCTGTGTGACTTTGGGCAAGTCACTTAACTTCTCTGTGCCTCAGTTACCTCATCTGTAAAATGGGGATTAAGACTGTGAGCCCCACATGGGACAACCTGATCACCATGTAACCTCCCCAGCTCTTAGAACACTGCTTTGCACATAGCTGAGCACTTAATAAATGCCATCATCATCATTATTATTATTATTATTCCCTAATTGCCTCTTTCCAGTCTCCTTAAAGGCCACTGGAATGGGAACAAACAACAGCCAGAAAGTGTCCTGAGTTAAACCTTAGAAGCCAGTTAAACCTTTAAATTGCTTCAAATCCTGTTACATGATCAAAATAAATGCAAGAGCCTTGCCAGTTCTAATGCTTTGACAGGCTAGTTACTAATTATGTCATTTTCTAAATTGTTTAGTGGATATTTCTGTTAGAAAAATATCTATCTACACTGCACTACACTACACTCTCACTCTGACAGGATCTCTTCCACTGGGGGATGGAAGCTGGGTGAAGTTCATTCTGTTTCCTTCCTCAGTGGTCTAGATTGGTTTTTGGTGAATGTGTTGTGGGTTTTAAACGGGACCTGGTTGATTCTCACTGATATTTTCTTCTCAGCTCCTGAGCTTTGTCTGTGCTTCAGTGCTTCTGAATTTAGCATGAAAAAAGCTTTATTTATTTATTTTACTACACTGTGATGTCAGTTACCACAAGGTCAGTGCTTTAATTTAAGTAGTGGTCCTTTAGCAGCTAGAGTGGTTAGTGCAAAACCCAGGTCAATATAATTGCCCTGATTCCTTGAAAACAGTTCTTTTCTCCATCAGAAATGTCAGCCTTCACTTGAAGGGAAGCTAATCATTTTTTGGCATGTCTTTCTATCTACCTGTAATACTTGATACCCAGTAGAGTACCTTCTAATGCATACATGGGATGATGAAAATATGTACTATGCTATTTTAACTCTGTTACTCCTGCAGAAATTAGTGACATACTGAATATGAGGGTTGAAAAGGGTTTTTTTTGTTATTGGTTTTGATCCACATGTAAAAAAAGACTCAATAATTACATAAGCATTGGTCTACTGGAAAGAGCTAGAGACTAGATTCCAGGATATCACTCATCTCGTAGGTCACTTTGGGCAAGTAATTCAACTACCTTCACCCTCGGTTTCCTCATCTGTAAAATGGGGTTAAGAGTCTCTACCTCACCTACTTCCCAGGGTTGAAGGGATTGAATAACAATAATAATAGTGGAATTTGTGAAGTGCTTACTATGTATCAGGCACTATACTAAATGCTAGGGTGGATGCATGCAAATCGGATTGGAAACAGTCTCTGGTCCACATAAGGCTCGCAGTCTTAATCCCCATTTTACAGATGAGGGAACTGAGCCACAGAAAAGTCAAGTGACTTGCCCAAGGTCACACAGCAGACAAGTGGTTTAGCCAGGATTAGAACCCAGTCCTTCTGACTCCCAAGCTCGTGCTGTATATAGTAAGCTATGCTTCTTTCCACTATGACAAACTGCTTCAGATGTGAAAGCATTTTGGAAAAAAAAAACCAAAGTGGAATACAAATCAATCATATTTGTTGAGCGCTTACTGTGTTCAGAGCACTGTATTTAGCACTCGGGAAAGTACAGTACAATAGACTTGGTACAAATGCCAAGAATTGTTAATATTTCCCCTCCCCAAAACTGCTGACCCAAATCGAGAGTAGAAAAATCAAATGACTTTCCAGGTGCCACATAGCTTAAAGACCAAACTGGCCAAGGGACTCTACTAGATTTTCATCTTCTCCTGGTTGAAGATGGATATTTAATAAGATTACGACAGTCAAAGGAAGCACACAAGCTGAACTGCGGCAAATCCTCAGCTGAACACAATCGGCAGCCTCAAGAAAAGCATTAATCAACTGGAAACATATTTGAATTTGACATGGGGTTTTCTTCTTTAATTAACATAAGTAAATCGAAGGGGGAACTGAAAAGTGTTCCGGCAACAAATCAGCAGAAGCTGTCAGCTTGGTAGGACGTTAAATTGATGTGTGGCATGGTGTGTATCTCTGGGGGTTTGTTGTTTGAGTGTCCGTAATCAATCACTCAAACACTGGTATTTGTTGAGTGCGTATTGTGTGCAGAGCACTGTCCTAAGCGCTTGGGAAAATACAATGTAGGGTTGTGACGATGAGATTTCTCATGTCCAGGAGAGGTATAGCAACCCATCGAGTGGATTGTTTTGCCCTATTTATCTAGATTGATATATTAACCAACTCACATATCCCTATTTATCTAGATTTAATAAATCCAATGCACTGTGTTCCACTTTGCTTTGATGATGTAGACCGGGCCTCAGTGACTGAGAGATGTAGCCTAGATCACCAGTTCTATATCTTAACTAACCTTACATCTTCTTCAGTTTCAAAATAAGGACTTTTTAGGCCTTAAGCCCTGGAATTTTGCAACCAGAATGCTGAGGTCCAACCGTATTTTCTGTTGGGTACAGCCATATGGTGACATCTGCCTGGAACTTAGAATCTGTAAACATCCGTAATGTATTTCTTTATATTAATCTCCATCTCCCCATCTAGACTGTAAGCTCCTTGTGGGCAGGAAACGTGTCTGCCAACTCTATTATATTGTACTCGCCCAAGCGTTTCCTGAAAGCAGGAAGTGCTTAATAAATACGACTGACTTATTGTTGCTGGTTTGGACTGGCAACACAATCTGCAATTTTCTGCTCATACAGTCTTGGAATGGATCGGTGAAGTTTGGGGCTGACAACTACCAACGCACACAGGTTCGAACAAGTTAAGGAGGACTTCTTTCTGCCTGACCCACTGATCACTATCTAACTAAACTGCAAATCAGGGAAAATCTTTGGCCTCCTACCAGGGGTGAAATCTGGCCTAACAGTATGATAATGTAGGTCACCAGCTCTTATCTTCCACAGTCACAGTGCTCTGCACATAGTCAGTGCTCAAAAATACGATTGATGATGATGATCTTCCAACAACATCTTTTCAGGAAGGACCCTGCTCTAGGGACTGAGGGTTCAACCTAGAGCAATGGGTCTGAAACCTCTCCCTCTGCCTGCCGTACCCATTTTCTACCTATCTTCTAATCTGCACCAACAACGTGGGAATCAGTGATCAAACCTAAGGATAGCATTCAACCCAGCTGCAGGGAGTCAGAGTTTTTTGTTTGTTTTGTTTCGTTTTTATGGTATTTGTTAAGTGCTTACTATGTGCCAGGCACTGTTCTAAGCACTGTTTCTGGTGCCAGCACATCCAATCGGCATTCATCAATCCCTCCATCCTGAGGTTAGCTTCAGAACCTGTCCTGTGGGCAGAAGAACTCCCTCCTCCATGTCGCTGCTTGGCAGGCACTCTGGAAATGTCTCCTTTACTTAAATGCCTCTTAATTGGAGAAGAAATGATAAGGATGGTTTGGGTTTGGCAGACCATTTCCAGCATGCCCAGAGACATTTCCACTGCCTCCTGTGCTTCTGAGTCATGACAGGCACCATTTTGTGAGATCATGGCACCAAGACACCATGGCACGGAACATGGCTTCTGACCATGGCCAGCTGGCTCTAGATTATGGACTGGAGAATCCAGTGGGATTATTGTTCCCTAAATTCTCCCTCCACACTTCCTGCCAGAGGAGAAAGGGAAATTATCAGATCCAAAATGGTGGCAAACAGTGTTACTTTGTCAGGCAGAAATCTCCTCGACAGGGGATATTTTACTCTTCAGAGCTGAGCCCATTCCTCCATCTTAATGGAGCACTTTTATAACAAAAGAATAATATTGCCAGGCACTTCACGTTGTTTCCAGCAATGCCACAAACAGGAAATGCCTCTCAATGGGTTTTATTAGACACTTATGAAAGATAAAAAAAGTCACATAAATTTGGTTTAATTGATGTTATTCTGGGGAAGACAGAGCACCACTGAAGGAAAGCTAGCATTTAGTTTTATTAGCTTCTAAGGAGGCTATGAAAACGTCAGAGAAGAGAAAGGGTTATGTTGGACATGGTACAGGTCTTCCCCAGAAGTCTAATCCAAGCATAATGACAAGCCCCTCAGTCTGCATTCACACCGTGGCTTTCAGCTGTCGTTTTGGGCATGTGAACATTGTATTTTCCGTTTGGGAAAGAATCACTCGGGGCTCGATACAGTGTGATGGTCCCTGCTGTTGGGACGCAGATGAGGGCTACCCAGCATCCCCTAAACCCCTCCTCCCTCCCCACCTACCCATTTTCTACCTGCCTTCTGATCTGCCGCAACCACAGGGGAGCCAATGACCAAACCAAGGTCCCACAGTAGACAGGTGGTGAAGCCAAGTTTCGAACCCAGATCCTTTCGATTCCCTGGCCCATGCTCTCTCCACTTAGCCATGCTGCAGATGAGGGTACTGAGATCCGGAGAACTTAAGAGATTCACCCCAAATCACACAGCAGGTAAGTGACAGAGCTGGAATTAGAACCCAAGACCTCTGACCCCCAGGTCTGTGCTCTTTCCACCAGGCTAGACTGCTTTTTATCATAGGCCAATCTTCACCTCCATGTTAGCCATGTGTTTTTCAGGATTTCTGCTGAATATTTTGAGCCTACCCCATTGCTTAGTAGAGTGGTTGGCGCATAGTAATGGCTTAAGAAATACCAAAAAAAAAAAAAAATAACCCTTAAGACTTCTGCTGAATTTGCCCATCCTTTTCTAATTCCATCTGCCTGCAACAGATAGTATGTGGCTGCCAGGTCAGGGTTTCAAAGAAACCAGACAATGAGATGAAAAGAAATTTAGCAGGGGCTGAACCCCTCCCAGCCCCACAGCACAGCACGGCGCAGTGGATGTACTTCCCAAGTGCTTAGTACAGTGCTCTGCACACAGTAAGTGCTCAATAAATATGACTGAATGAATGAAAGAGCACAGGCTTTGGACTCAGAGGTCATGAGTTCCAATCCCGACTCTGCCAATTGTAAGCTGTGTGACTCTGGGCAAGTCACTTAACTTCTCTGTGCCTCAGTTACCTCATCTGTAAAATGGGGATTAAGACTGTGAGCCCCCCCATGGGGCAACCTGATCACCTTGTATCCTCCGCAGTGCTTAGAACAGTGATTTGCACATAGTAAGCGCTTAATAAATGCCATTATTTTCTATCCTATTTATTTTATTTTGTTGGTATGTTTGGTTTTGTTCTCTGTCTCCCCCTTTTAGACTGTGAGCCCACTGTTGGGTAGGGACTGTCTCTATGTGTTGCCAATTTGTACTTCCCAAGCGCTTAGTACAATGCTCTGCACATAGTAAGCACTCAATAAATACGATTGATTGATTGATTGATTGATTATTATTATTATGTAGATAGCTTTAATTTTACTTATTTGTATTGATGTCTGTCTCCCCCTTCTAGACTGTAAATTCGTTGTGGTTAGGGGATGTCACTGTTCATTGTTGTTTTATACTTTCCTAAATGCTTAGTACAGTGCTCTGCACACAGTAAGCACTCAATAAATATGACTGAATGAACTGTTGTTTTGTTCCTGGCAAAATAATAGGCCTTGAACTCTTCTTTCCTCCAAGTTTACTTTCTAAATGTACCTCACACCCAACTCTCCTGCATTCATCGCATTGTTCACATCATTCCCCATCCCCAATCTGGAGTGCTCCCACCATCTTCCTTACTTTCAATCTGGCAGACCTCAGCCCTCCCTGTCCTCGAAGCCCTTCGGAAATTCTACTTTACCCGGGAAGTCTTCCCTGATGAATTTGCTACTCCCCAATTCACGGAAACTTCACTGTCAGCCATAGTACTGAAGTATTTACATCTTTCATTCATTTATTCATTCAGTTGTATTTATTGAGCACTTACTGTGTGCAGAGCACTGTACTAAGCACTTGGGAAGTACAAGTTGGCAACGTATAGAGATGGTCCCTACCCAACAACGGGCACAGCACTTAAGCAAATATTTATATTAAATCCTACATTCAAAACACATAACTCACGTCACTTACCTGTTATATCCTCATTCTTCCCTCTGTTGCCACTATGAACCAATTGCCTGTTTCCTTTATCCACCAGACCTTCATGTCTTTGGCTTCTCTTGTGCTTTCTCAAATGTCTAGTAAAGTGCTCTCATATGGTGAGTGTTCAGCGAATATCACTGATTGATGGACTGATCTAATGGTCTCAACCCCTACTTATTCTCTCTCAATTTTGTCTCTACGTGCAAAGACTTCATATTAATTCGAAACTCAAGACAAGGAAGGCAGCCGAACGAGTCATGTCCAATTTATGAGTGATCTTCCATCACAATCACCAGAGCAGAGTAGGCCTACATGATTACACTCAACTGAGAGCCAGGGAAGCAGAGGCTCAGAGAGAGAGTTGGCAAAATCTTCCTAGTCCCTGATTTGTCAAGAAACTGTAATGAAGAACGCCTTTGGGTGAAATAAGTGGCTTGGGAAATGATATTTAAGTACTTACTATGTGTCAGGCTCTGTACTAAGTGCTAAGGTAGATACAGCATAATCGGGTTGGACACAGTCCAGGTCCCGTATGGGGCTCACAGTTTTAATCCCCATTTCACAGATGAGGTAACTGGGGCACAGAAAAGTGAAATAGTTTGTCCACGTTCACACAACAGACAAGTCCCTCTGACTCCCAGGCGCATGCTCTATCCACTAGGCAACACAGTAAACAAAACTTGGTTTTAATATACCATATTTTCCGGGACAAGGAATAAAATTTGGTCTGACCCCAGCCAAAGCCAGAGCTAAAACCATTCAGATGAATAATCTCTGAGAAAATGACAGTGTATCCCAGGAAATGATAGACTGACTCGGAGAAGAAAAGACATTCAGTGGAAGCAGCTTTGAGAAGAAAAGTAAGAGAACACAGAACATAAAAGGCTGCTAAGAAAAAACACACCCACACAAACCCTTGCACACCACAAAAGTATCATCAAAGATGAACAGCACCAGTTAGCATAACATCATCAAAGAAGAGAGAGATTAACACCTAAGAAAGAGGCCATCAAAAGAGAGAAAATGGGGGAGAAAAGGTAAATGCAGCTCACATGTGGTTGTCTGGGATCTGGAAACAACTGGGAATGGGCTATTCATTCATTCATTCAATCATATTTATTGATGACACGATGTCATTTGGGGATTTTCCAGAAAGTGGTGGTAGATCTCCAGCCAGGAAGATGAGCCCGGTGGGGAAAAGTAACAGAGAGAAGGACTAAGGTCACTCCTGGGGAAAGAGGACTGAAGTAGCCCAGCCCCAAGAGGGGAGCACTATGCTGTAGACATCCGCAGTTCTCTGAGGAGAGCAGATAAAAAGGAAAGATAGGAAAGTGGGGAGAGGAGAGAGGGTGAATGAAAAAGAATAAAAAATGAGATTCAAAGAAAATTGTTGCATGTTAATCTCCTCTCTTTGTCATTCTCTTTCTTCTCTCTCTTATTCTTCCTCTGTCTCAGTTTCCCTCACTCTCACACACACACTGTTCTCTCGTCTCACTCTCTTTGAATTTCTTTCTCCATCTAACTCCGTTTTTCACCCGTTTTCTCATTGTCTATGACACTCTCATTCTCTCCACGTCTCTCTGCCTCTCTCTCTTAACAGACGAGCTAACCAAATTGATTATCACTTTGTGATTCTCCCTCGACTATCCTGTTTGCTGATGAACAAAGATGGGAAGGAAACTCTCGCTCACAGGCCAAGCCAAAGAATAGGACTGAGAACCCGGTTTGGAGTTAATGGGTTTTGGGCCAGGGGTAAACAGATATAATACCGTTAACTATGATGGTATTACTGAGCATTTACTAAGTGCCAGAGACCATGCCCAGCTCTAGCATGCTTTCAAGAAAGAAATTTCGGCCTGGCATTTGAGAGTTCAAAGTGGGTTTGTTTGTTCACTGCCTCCTGGAGAAGCATGTTGAACACAAAGCAGTCAATCCATCAGTTGATCAGTGACATTTGAGCACTTACTGTGTGCAGCGCGCTAAACTAAGTGCTTGGGACAGAATAATACAATAGAGTTGGGAGTCAAAATCCCTGCCCGAAAGGAGCTTACAGTCTACAAGAGGAGACAGATATTAAAATAAATTACAGGAAAGGGAAATTGCGGAGAGGAGCAAAACACCAGCGAAAAGGGGAGTCTTCAGGAGGTTGAAATGGGAGACGTCAAGGGCTTTCAAGTACTTTGGTCATGGTTCTGCCTTTGGCTGCCATTAATATTCATTCAGTCCAGTCATATTTATTGAGCGCTTACTGTGTGCAGACCACTGCATTAAGTGCTTGGGAAGTACAAATCAGCAATATATAGAGATGGTCCGCTACCCAACAACAGGCTCACATAATAATGCTTATTTTTATTATGGTTTTAGTGAGTGGTATGAATTCACTGGACAGTGTAGACCTATTTATTTTGAATAAACTTACAAAGTAATAATAATAATTACAGTACCTAATTGTGATGTTTGTTAAAACACATGCTATGTGTCAAACACTGTACTAAAGCCCTTCTACATGCCAAGCACTGTGCTAAACGTGGGGTAGCTACAATAACCAGGCCGATTTCCTCTAGCAGCCTCTTTTGACTGCCCCCTGAGGAGCTCCTCCCCAAGGAGCATGGCTTAGTGGAAAGAGCTCGGGCTTGGGAGTCAGAGGTCATGGGTTCCAATCCCAGCTCCGCCAATTTGCTGTATGACTTTGGGCAAGTCACTTAACTTCTCTGGGCCTCAGTTCCCTCATCTGTAAAATGGGGATGAAGACTGTGAGCCCCACGTGGGACAATCTGATCACCTTGTATTCCCCCTAGTGCTTAGAACAGTGCTTGGCACATAGCGCTTAATAAATGCCATTAAAAAACAAAAACCCTCAGGGGGGCGGAACTCGTGCTCTTGTTGGATCATTCCAAGAATCCCAGAAAAAAGGGGGAGAAGCCTGGATTCAGGGGAAGGAAAGAAGGAACTAAGGTTGGAGGAACTGATGGGGATATTTTGCAAGACCCCCAACCAAGCCATCCCCCAAATCATTCCCTCAGAATTTCAAGAATCAAAGATGCTCCAGGCACTCTGCTCGATAGTTATCTGCTCAGAACCTCCAGCCTGAGGACCTAAAATGCCTCCTCCTCACCGAATTTGAGTGGGAAAAGCTCAGTGGCCACGACAGGCAGTTCCAGAAAAGGGGAGATTGGGGCAGAGTTTCATTCCGGCAACAAGTGTGATCCTCTCACTCTGTCCCGATGTGAAATTTTGGACGGCCTCCAAATCACTCTCAGTCTGGACCTGCCAATGCCAGAATCCTTCTTTTTTACATCTGCAGGAAAGCGTAAGGAAAAATGGTCTCGCTCTTTCCTTTTCAAGTTTTCATTTAAGTTGTTTGATTCAGCCAGCCCGACATCCTCCCTAGAAAAGCCTCTTTACAAACCTTAGCCCTCATCCAACCCACTACTGGGGCTGGGACGCACACATGGTTACCTCTCTGTGCCCTGGAATTCATTCACCTCACAACCTGTTCCTGACACACCCAACTCCCTGACCGACATTTGGCCCAATTTTGCCTTCTCCCCAGCTGCAGTTCAAACCGGGCAGTAGGGTGAACTGAGATTTCCCTCCCACCCACCAGCGTGGAGGGCCTTCTGCTAAATGGCCAGCCCGAGACATGGAAGATTCATGCTTTTTGAACTTCTCCCTGGTAGGAGATTTGATCTTCGCAGATAAGAAAATGAACTCAACAGAGCAGATGGGACTAATGCTTTTCAATCCATAACACCAGGCCCTCCACAGTATTTTGTAACATCTTCCCTTCCTGAGTTGTTTTCTGTCTTGGTTAAACTGCCCTGATGACGCTGGGAAGTGACCGTGTGGGTCCTTGACTCCAAACCTCAGAGCAGGAGTGTGATGAATGAAGCACAAGGAAGATATTAAAAATCAGAGTGCATTTTTGCAATTGAAAAAGCATTTGGGAAGCAATATGGCATAGTGGAAGAGCACAGGCTTGAGAGTGAGGAGAGCTGTATTTTAATCCTGGCTCTTCCACTTGTTTGCTGTGTGACTTTGGATAGGTCACTCTACTTTTCTTTGCCTGAGGTCCTCATCCATAAAAAGAGGGAGGCAGTGGAGGAAATTCCTATTGTCCCTTCTACTGAAACTGCAACTGGGAGTCCCACGTGGGACAGGGAATGAGTCCGATCAGCTTCTACTTTATCCCAATGTTTATTGCAGTGCTTGGTATACAGTATGCACCCTGCAAATATCATGATTATCATAGTTTTTTTGTGTTGATTCTTACCTCGACTTTACCCCCAGCACGCTGGAGAAGATAATGCAGTCTCCGTGGTGTCTCGATCTCCCAGTACTTATGAATTTGTATTTCCAGTGCCAAGCACATCAAGAACAGCAGGATTTATCTTCACTGCATCTCAATATAGGTGATCTGAAAAATTTTTTAATGGTATTTGTTAGTGCCAGATGCTGTACTAAGCGCTGGGGTAGATACAAGCTAATCAGGTTGGACACAGTCTATATTCAATATGGGGCTCACAGCCTAAAGAAGAGGTGTTTAACCCCAATTTTAGAGATGAAGAAACTAAGGCACAGAAAATTAAAGTGAGTTTTCATGGTATTTGTTAAGCGCTTACTATGTGCTAGGCACTGTACTAAGTGCTGAAATAGAAACTAATCAGGTTGGAGACAATTCATGTCACACACAGAGCTCACAGTCTAAATCCCATTTTACAGGTCAGATAACCGAGGCACAGACAAGTGACTTGCCCAAGGTAAAGCAGACAAGAACCCAGGTCCTCCTAAGACTACCAAGCTCATGCTCTATCCACAAGGGTTTGCCCAAAGTCACACAGAAGACAAGTGGCAGAGCTAGGATTAGAACCCAGGTCCTCTGATTTCCAGGCCCATGCTCTTTCCACTAGGCCACACTGTTCCCTGGTCCCCAAAACACTATCTGAGTGCAACAGCTCCATTGTTCAGATTCCTGCAGTCCCTGGTTGAGGCAAGGGATTGTATCTATCTCTTAACTGTCTATTTTTTCCCAGCATTTAGTACAGTCCTCTGCACAAAGTCAGCACATATTTTTAATAGCGGCATTTGTTAAGTGCTTACTGTAAGCACCAAGTCCTATGTTGAGCACTGAGGTAGATATATGAAATCAGGCTCTTGTCCCACCCAGGACTCTGGGCAGGGAGAACAGGCATTGTGTCTCCACTTTACAAATGAGGAAACTGAGGCACAGAGAAGGTAAGTGATTTGCCCAGAGAGACACAGCAGGCAAAATGTGGAGCTGGAATCTGAACCCAAGTCTCCTGATTCCCAGGGTCTTTTCAGGCAACACTGCCCTGAACCCAGTAAGTGTCTAGTAAATAGAATTTCAACAACTACTAAATTTATAAACCATGGTGGGTCCATTCACTGCTGGGATTCTCTCCTCTAAATTGGAGTGACACACTGAGGCCAAGCTAACCTGTCCTTATCTTTGCCCGAGAGCCTGAGGAAATCAAGGAAATCATTTTCTCTCCAATCCTTCCAACCAGGTGTCTACTGATCATTTTTAAGTGAGAGGGTAGCACATCAACTCCAACAGGAAATAGCTTCTGGAAATGAAAATGTAATCCATGGGGCCAAATGACTGCTATAAACCGAAAAGGGTGATTCTATTGCGGACAGTTTCTAATGAGGGGAGAGGTCAGAGTGAAAGAATGATTATCATGAAAGTCTGGTCATTAAGAATATGGGTGTTGGAGAGAGACAATAGGTGTGGAATGAAAGAAGAAGATGGGGAAGGTCAAAAGGGATAAAAAATTAGACCCAGGAAGAGAGAAAAAAGGAAATAGAAACACAGATCTCTTTTGATAGGCTACATATGGCTTCTTTTCTTAACGGAATCCATCACTCTGTCAGTCAATGGTATTTACTGAGCACTTTCTGTGTGCAGAGCACTGTAGTAAATGCTTGGGAGAGTACAATACCTCACACCCCAACCCATAAATCACTTTGGTGATAAAGTGAACCAGCTTCAAGTAGGAGCGTTTTTTCTAGGGCTACTCCATCAGGGTTGAATATTTCTCACTGAAGACTATAAGCATGTTGTGGGCAAGGAACATGTTTACTAATTCTGTTGCATTGTACTCTCCCAAGCTCTTAGTACACTGCTTTGCACTTAGTAAGTGCTCAGCATAAACTGACTGGCTGACATTGCCGGATTGGCTGATTGAAGAACCAGTTAAGGCATCTGACGTGGTGCATGGGCTCACAGAAATCCTGAAAATAGCTGGCTGATGTGGCTACAACACATGAATACAAGATACTCAGGTTGGACACAGTCCCCGTCTCACATAGGGCTTGCAGTCTTAATCCCCACTTTTCAGTCAAGGGAACTGAGGAACAGAGCGGTTAAGTGACACGCCCATGGTCACACAGCAGACAAGTGGCAGAGTCAGGATTAGAACCCAGATCCTTCTGACTTCATTTATTCAATCATCTTTATTGAGCACTTACTGTGTGCAGAGCACTGTACTGATGATTTCCAGGCCCATGCTCTGACTCCAGCTTGGTCAGCCCACCTGTTAAGGCATAAATAAATGCCAATAATGAATAATATTTGATCTGTTTATCCACACTCTTCCCTGACCATCCAGCACCCGTATTATCAAGGACATGATGACTCTAGTTCAGCTGGGGTCCTTCCTGGGATGCCTTAGCTCTACAGAAGAAAGGCTGAGGCTATTAGTAATAAAAATGGTGATATTAATAGTAATTAAGCACCTTCTACACGCCAACCACTATTTTAAGCACTGAGGTAGATACAAGTTAATCAGCTCTGACAGAGTCTTTGTCCTATATGGAGCTCACCAACTAAGCAGTAAGAAGAACAGGTATTGACTCCCCATTTTACAGATGAGGAAACTGAGGCACAGAGAACTTAAGTGCCTCTGACTTCCACTTCTCAAAGTCTGTGGCCTTGCATCAGTCAGATGCACTCCCCCACTGAGACTCCAAGCACTGGGGCTTCCTCACTAAGTTCCCTCACCTTTTCTCCTTTACAATTAATTCATCTGTTATCTGTCTTCCCTGGCCAGTTGTTCACCCACAGTTCTGCCCTCTCATGGTGACACCTCCTCAAGTACCATTGAGTCATCCCTCTGGCATGATTTTATGATTCTGACCATAGAAAATCCCAGGTTAAGTCCAACTTTCTCACTATTCATTTTCTATTTTAACCTTCTTCCTGCTAGACTTCCCCGTGATGGTTTTGGCAAGACTGTGAAATCTACGAACATTAAGGAAATTGAAATGGCAAATTTCAAGAAAAAAAAAATACAACAACCATGAATTATTTAGCTGGTGAATTTACTCTCTTCCTCTTTTCCTGAAACTCCCACATATAGTGTGTGCAAGCTCTGTGTTAAACAGCAATGTATAGGCCCTTTTTATTCTACGAATCCCATAATGAGATAAACTTATCTTTGTCTTCTTCTGAAGGAACTCATTATAGGACTCGCAAATTCTTTGATTAAATTAAATTAAACAGCAGGGGCTCTGGAGTCACTTCTCTATTGCCTCACCTGTAGGCATAATTACAGTTAATAAAAAAAATTTACTCTAGAAGGCTTCTAGTGACTCAATTTGTTCCATCTGCCAAATGAGTTTATTAATTCCCTAATAAGAATTTTGGAAAGTCAAGAAGAAACAGTAAAAGAGAAACCCATTAAGTAATTTCTCCTTGTTCTCCTCATTCTGACACTTTAGAACACTCGAGATGTGTTTCGATTCCTAAATTCTAGTGGAAACTGATCAAAGGTAGCATTGCATAGGCAAGTCTATCAAATCAACTGTATTTATTAAGCAATTACTGTGTAGAGCTTCCTGAGCTGAGCACTTGGGATATAATAGTAGAATTATTCCACTATTGCTAGTGGAATATTACTATTCCACTATTACTAGTACCAGGATGATGTTGATAGATGTGGAAGTGTCACTGAAAGAGTTACTCTTGTGTGACGTGCCAGCGAAAATGCAATAGTATACTTTTTTTAAAATGCCATTTGTCAAGTGCTTACTGCCAGGCACTGGAGTAAGCACTAAGATAGACCCAAACTTATCAGGTTGGACACAGTCTGTGTCACACATGGCGTTCACAATTCCAATCCCCATTTTACAGATGAGTTCACTGAGGCAAAGAGAAGTTAAGTGACACATAGAAGAAAAATGGCAGAGCTGAAATTAGAACTCGGGTCCTCTGACTCCCGGGTCTGTGTTCTTTCCCCTAGGTCACAGCTTTCTCCGGACTCCTGCCATTTGGATATGCCTGGCTCCAACATCACAGTCCAAGGGGAAGGGAGCATAGGCATTTAATTCCCATTTTACAATTGAGGAAGCCGAGCCACAGAGAATTTAGATGACTCCATGGTAGATAAAAGGCAGAGTGGGATTAGAATCCAGGTCTCATGGATTCTGGACTGTAAACTCACTATGGACAAGGAATGGGTCTTTTATATCACTAGATTGTACTCTCCCAAGAACTTAGTACAGTGCTCTGCACACAGTAAGAGCTCAATAAATACGACCGACTGACTGACTGACTCATTGCGCTCAACCATGCTGCTTCTGCTGACAAACCACTTAAGCCTTCCCAACCAAAAAACATTCCATGGTACCTTGTTTTATGTTCGCATCCTGTGCTCTTTCCACTGGGCCACTCTGTTTGTCAGGTTGCCTAGGAAACACCTCAGCTTCTAGAAAGACTCTGCTCTTCACTAGCTGGATAAGGGCCATTACCTCTCTGGGATTATGTGGTCCTTTACCCCCATGGAACCCAGGCCTGCAATGCTGAAAGGCCTCACTCTTCAACAGGAAGCAGCGTGGCCTATTAAAAGAGCACAGGTCTGGGAGTGGGAGGACCTGGATTGTAATCCTGGCTCTGACATTTACCTGCCATGTGACCTTGGGCAACTCATTCAACTTTGGTGTGCTTTGGTTCCCTCACCTGCAAAATGGGATTTCAATTTCTGTTCTCCCTCAAATTTGTAGTGTGAACCCCATGTGGGACCTGGCTATAATGTATCTATCCCAGGACTTAGTACAGTGATTGGCACATAGTAAGCACTTAAACAAATACCACAGTTATTATTATCAGGATGGTTCAGGACCATTTCGCTGTGCCATTTCCAGGAGAGGGGAAGGAGTTGAGGGGAATGAGGAGGAGGAAAGAAGCAAACTGTGGAGACATAGGGAGACATAAGCGAGAAAGAAAGGTTGCAAGAAAGAGGAATAAGGAAGCAGAGAAAGGATTAAGAGAGGAAAAGGGAACTGAGGAACATACATGCTTTTTCTTATTCTTGTTTTATGATCCTCCGTCACAGCTATTTTGCAAGGATCCAAAGAAATCCAGAAGATGCACACAGAAAGAATGTTCTTAAAGAATTAGAAGATGAAAGCCAGCTAGATGTGAAGAGAGACAGCATGATGGGATGGATTACACTCCCATAGTTCACTGAGGAAATTCAGAAAACCCAGCAGTTTCTAATGTCACCCTGCATTTTTGAGATGGTTGCCAATCCCTTCCAGACTTTAAACACCTTGTAATTATAATAACACTTTGAATTTGCAGAGTGTTTTGATCTTTTCCAAAGCCCTTTGTCATCAATGATTTAATTTTATCCCCGCAAACATCCCTGTGAGGGAGGGAGAGTCAGGGGCTATTAACCCCATTTTACAGATGAGGAAGCTGAGGTGGAATTTAAATGACCTCCGAGTCAACTAAGGAGGCCAGTCACTGAGATGGGATTAGAATGTAGACCTCCTGACTGAGACAACTAGGCTATAGATTTATGATCACATCATTACTAAACTGCAATGAGATGGGTTGACACTAAGCAAATAGCACAAGGGCCTCATCTTTCTTCAACTTGGAATTAAAACATCAGCAAAAATGAAAGTTCAAACGTAATCCCCTGATCATTTTTCTAACAATTATGAGGAAATTCACAACATTGTACCAAGCAGCGTGGCTTAGTGGAAAGAGCCTGGGCTTGGGAGTCACAGGTCGTGGGTTCTGCTCCCGGCTCTGCCACTTGTCAGCTGTGTGACTTTGGGCAAGTCGCTTAACTTCTCTGTGCCTCGGTTACCTCATCTGTAAAATGGGGATTAAGACTGTGAGCCCCATGTGGGACAACCTGATTACCTTGTATCTACCCCAGTGCTCAGAACAGTGCTTGGCACATAGTAAGTGCTTAACAAATACCATCGTTATTCTGCATCACTTTTAAGTGTGGTCTAGTGGAAACAGAACAGGTTTGGGAGTCAGAAAGATTGAGTTCTAAACCCAGCTCCACCACTTGTCTGCTGTTGAGCAAGTCACTTAACTTTTCTGTGTCTCAGTTTCTTCAACTATAAAAATAAGGGTTCAAAACTTGTTCTCCCTCCTTCTTAGACTGTGAGACCCATGTTGGACAGGAATCGGATATGACCTGATTAAACTTGTATCTACCCCAGCTCTTAGAACAATGCTTGACACATAGCTAATGCTTAGCAAATACCATAAAAAAGTATCCCCTAAGTGCTTTGATACTTAACCCTGCATTTATTCCCTGAGCTTTTATGAATATCAATCAATACCATTTAATGAGCACTTACTGTGTACAGAGCACTGGAGTAAACACTTGGAAGAGTACAATGCAACAGAATTAGTAGACACATTCCCTGCCCACAACAAGCTTACAGGCTAGAGGGGGAGACAGACAAATTAATAATAATAATGATGATGGTATTTATTAAGCGCTTACTATGTGCAAAGCACTGTTCTAAGCGCTGGGGAGTTTACAAAGTGATCAGGTTGTCCCACTGGGGGCTCACAGTCTTAATCCCCATTTTACAGATGAGGAAACTGAGACACAGAGAAGTGAAGTGACTTGCCCAAAGTCACACAGCTGACAATCGGTGGAGCCGGGATTTGAACCCATGAACCCTGACTCCAAAGCCCGGGCTCTTTCCACTGAGCCACGCTGCTTCTCTAATTAAGACTGTAAACTTCCCATGGGACAGGGACTGCGTCCAACCTGATAATCTTGCATCTGCTCCACTGCTTAAAATAATGCTTGGCACATAGTAAGCACTTAACAAATACCATTATTATTATTATTCTAAGTAAATATATAATTAATTAATTAAATTATGGATGTAGACATAAGTGCTGTGGGGCTGAGGGTGGGATGAATATTAAGTGTTTATAGGGTAATAATAATAATAATGGTACTTGTTAAGCACTTACTATGTGCCAGACACTGTAATAAGCACTTGGGTTGTTACAAGCAAATCGGGTTGGACACAGTCCCTTTCATTCATTTATTCATTCATTCAATCATATTTATTGAGCACTTACTGTGTGCAGAGCACTGTACTAAGTGCTCGGAAAGTACAATTCGGGCTCACAGTCTCAAGCCCCATTTTACAAATGAGGTAAATGAGGCACAGAAAAGTGAAGTGACTTGCCCAAGGTCACACAGCAGACAAGTGACAGAGCCGGGATGAAAACCCATAACCCTCTGACTAGCAGGACTATGCTCTATCTACTTTGCCATGCTGCTTCATGCTGTTTAGAGGGTACAGATCCAACTGCATAGGTGATGCAAAAGGGAGAGAGAGAGGAGGGGAAATGAGCACTTAGTCCAGGAAGGCCTCTTGGAGGAGATGAATTTTAGTAAGACGACTTTGGGCCGGTGGTCTGTTGGCTATGGAGTGGGAGGGAGTTCCATTTCAGAAGAATGATGTGGGCAAAGGCTTGGTGACAGAATAGATGATAAACATGTCCTTATACCCCTTTTAATTTCCCCTACCTGTCATTTATTTGCCTCCTGCAGACTCTCAACTGAACTATATTGTACCCTCCCAAGTGCTTAGTAGAGTGCTCTCTACACAGTAAGCGCTCAATAAACGCCACTGATCAACTGATCGATTGATTGAAATCCACGTATTTTCCATGTACCCTCCAATTCAAAACCACCTGTCTGTGAATCACTGGATGTGCCGTTCCCTTAAATAACAAGGAACGGATGACTCCAAACCTTCCTCTCCAAGAACAATGCTAGCCCAACAAGGCCATTTGAATGGATCGAATACCTTAGAAGAACATACTGTTACTTCGAGGTTTTCCATCAAGTCAGGTACAGGCGATTAGAATAATAATTCTCCAAAGGCAGCTTCAAGCATTTTCTATCCAATTCCTCAAATGGTTCTTTTGTTGTGGCCTTCATTTCTCTTTTCTGTGTGGTGATTTCAGGTGATCCCAGGAGTACCCCTGAAGTTTAAGGTTGGTCAGAGTTCCCATTATGAATTTACTTGTGTTGAGTGTTTAAAATTCTCCAAACATTTGGCCTAAAATTCCACTTGAAATGTTCAGTCCTGAGGTGTTTGTTTAAAAAAAAAAAAGGCAAGGAAAGGAAGGAAAAAATCAAAAACAATCTGAAATTAATCTAGCCATTTTTCCTCTCCCAGTGGATACAAAAGAAAAACAGTTTTGGTAGCTCTCTTCTATTCTCCCTAGTTCCCCAACCCCATCCCCTTTGTGAGCCAAAATGCAGCCTTACTTTAAGAAAAAACTTATGGAAAACATTACCTTTCCTTTTGAGGGGAGCAGAGGTTTATGATCGTATGACCGGTGACAATATTTGTTGCATGGAAATATGTGTTTTATTGAGAGTGCAAGCTTCTAAAAGAGGAATTGTGAAATCCAGGAACGTAAATGTTTATTAACAATTTGTTATCTCATTTAATTCATTGTTATTAATTTGTTTACCATTTCACCAATGTTCATTGTGATGAGGAAACTTTTGTGCAAGATCACTTCTGAGCCAGCATTGTCCTTCCCCAGGGTAGCTTAAACCTCTTTCCCCATCCCAGTCTGTCCCTTATCTGTATTAATCAGTATAAGACTTTGTTCCACATAGACCCACAAAAATAACAAACAGGGACAGAAAAAAATCTAGTTGAGCAAGAGACCGGATACCACCTAGCAGAAGAGGGAGGATGTCTTTCTCTGGAGATTTTAACAGAAAGAGCTGTCAACTATCTTGCTTAGTTGGAAATAATAATGAGTGTGGTATTTGTTAAACGATTACTATAAGCCAAGCGGTGTATTTGCTATTAGGGTAGATGTGAGATAATCATGTCAGACGCTGTCTCTGACCCACATGAAGTTCACAGTCTAAGAGGGAGGGAGAGCAGGTATTGAATCTCCATTGCATAGGTGATGAAACTGAGGCACAGAGAAGTTAAGTGATTTGTACAAGGTCCCACAGCAGGCAAGTGGCAGAGCTAGGATTAAGACTCTGACTCCCAGTAGCCCATGAAAGGCTTGGTCTGGTTGTATAGGCCTGATTGAGATGACCTCTCCCAGCCCCTCTGAGCCCAAAAATTCTATGATTTTGGTGCTCAAATTCTATCAGCCAAAATTCTAATCCCATCTCACTTTGAGCCATGTGAGTCACTCTTCATTGTCATTTTTGTTTCTGTTCTCCTAACCCTTCTTCTTCTCCATCTCACCTGACCTCACCTCACCCCCCTCTTCCACATCCCCTTGGTGGCAGTTTGGCCTCTTGGAAAGATTATGGGCCTGGGATTCAGAAGACCCGTGTTCTAATTTCAGCCCCAACAGCGGCTTACTGTGTGACCTTTGGAAAGTCATTTAATTTCTCTGTGCCTCAGTTCCCTCGTCTGTAAAATGGGGATTCAATACCTGTTCTCCCTCCTTCATAGATTGTGAGCTCTTGTCTTGTCCTCTTGTACCTACCCCAGTATTTAGTAGGGTGTTTGACACATAGAAAATGCTTACCAGATGCTATTATTATTATTATTATTATTATCATTATTAGTCACTACCCAGTCCTACCAGGTGCCAGAAGAAGAAAACAGTGCCTTGCCCCCAAGCTGGTGATAATTTCCAACTTCTAGGAGTCAAACTGGGTTACTTTTTTATGGGCAGCTGGGGATTTTTTTGGTTGTTGTTTTTATGGTATTTATGGTTAAGTACTTACTATGTGCCAGGCATTGTACCAAGTGTTGGGGCAGATATGAGCTAATCGGGTTGGACACAGTCCCTACCATTCATTCAATTTATTTAGTCATATTTATTGAGTGCTTACAGTTTACAGAGCACTGTACTAAGAGCTTGGAAAGTACAATACAGAAATAAAGCAGCGTGGCTCAGTGGAAAGAGCCCAGGCTTTGGAGTCAGAGGTCATGGGTTCAAATCCTGGCTCAGCCAACTGTCAGCTGTGTGACTTTGGGCAAGTCACTTAACTTCTCTGTGCCTCAGTTACCTCATCTGTAAAATGGGGATTAAAACTGTGAGCCCCCCATGGGACAACCTGATCACCTTGTAACCTCCCCAGCACTTAGAACAGTGCTTTGCAAGTAGTAAGCACTTAACAAATACCAAAATAAAGAGAGCCAATCCAGTGGTACACAGTGACCACTCAATAAATCCTGCTAACTGACTAATTATTTTCCAACAATCTCTTACCTATCCCCCCGAAAAAGATCTTAGGAGCACCCCTTTTTGCTCCAAGCATGGATGCCAGTGATTTTGTTGAAGGCACTCCATTCAATCTTTCCAACAAACTACCCAGATATCCAGGAGGTGGTAGCCACAGCCGGCCATTACATACCAGACCACCATCTTAGTCGAAGGTAATGATGTTTGTCTTCACCTCAAGTTAGTGCTCATTTTTCCATGGGGCTAGAACAAAGGAACAAATATGATCAAAAAGTGAATGACTACACACTGTTCTAGAGTTTACTTTTTCCACTCCCTCTGATGCAAGAGCAAATTTGTGAACATGGGGTATTTTGTCGCATGAGCAAACAAATTAGATTAACAAAGAACAGTGGGAGAATTAAGAACACAATATTATATTCACCGACAGATCGGCATGTTCATGTCGACTAAATTGTACATAACGATTCTAATAGGATTGGATTGGGAAGACGCCTGGCTGAATAATCCTTTTTGTTCTTGTTGAAACAATTCTTGTGCAGTGCTTCTGCGCGTCGGCTCTCTATCACCTACTTGATCCCAATTTAGCTTGAATCAATAGGATTTTTAATTCCTGGAATGACATTTAGGAACTTTAAGAGATTTTCTTTAGGGAAAAATTAGGGAAAGTCCCTTGTGCAAGGGTAGGCACAACAAGTGACGTGTGTTAAAAGCAAAGTACGAATTGAAAATGAGCTTCTGATATGCATGCCTATTGTTAGACTATGAGCCCGGTAAGGGACAGGAACTACACCTGACCTGATTAACTGGCACGTAACCCAGTGCTTAATACAGTGTTTGGGAACATAATCAGTACTGCAAAAATATGATGATAATGATAATAACAACAATAATAATCTGATTATGCTAAATCTATCCCTGCATTTAGTATGGTGCTGAGCGCTAGTAAGCACTTAATAAATATTATTATTGTTATTTGTAACATCCCATCTTCTGTCTCCCTTTACCTCTGTCTCCTTCTACCTGACTCCATCTCTCTATTTCCTTTCCCCCCATATTTCTATCTTCCTCCTCCCCCTCTTTTCTCTCAATCAATCGATGGTATTTATTGAGTGCTTACTATGTGTAGAGCACCATTCTAAGTGCTTAGAAGAGTGTAAGAGAGCTGGTAGACACGAAACATTCCCTTCCCACAAAGTGTTTACAGTCTGCCTTAGAGGACTCTCTCTCTCTCTCTCTCTCTCTCTCTGTCTCTCTCTCTCTGTCTCTCTCATACATATATAAAGATTTAAATCTTATTCACTATTTGAAATTCTCTGACTCTGCCAGTATACCCATTATCTTATGCTACTTCATAGCCAGCACACATGACCATCTTGGCATGGTCGTGACAGCAAGCAGGAAGGTTGCTCTTTGCCTCTGCTTATTGGAGTCTGTATAGCCACAAAACAGTTGGAAAAGGAAAATACTTATTTTTTTAGGTATAAAAAGTTCCTCAAACAGTACTCTACACAAAGTAAGTGCTCAAGAAATACCTCTGATGATTGAAACATGAGTATCTCCTACATAACCCTCACTGATTTTCCAGGTGAGGCTGTCTGGGCCGAATCCTGTCTGGCTAATGATACCCTTCCTCTCTCCCTTAAATTGGAGAACCCACCTTCATTAAACACCTCAAAAATGTCCCCTTTACTCAAAACAGCTTCTTTCTGAGAGAGAAACCCACTAATCCATTCTCACATGCACTGCCTTCAGAAAAGGGAGAAATCGTATCACGGCAAATTATTTCACCTTTAAAGGACAGGAGACAGATGGAATTGAAGTGAAGTATTTCAGATTTCAAAGAGCAAGGTTAAAAAATTGAACAGGCCTCTCTTCTGCCTCACAATACATCTGAGAGGGTCACTGGATGAAGTTAACAGTTTCAAGGAAACTCAAAAGCAAGGGGAAAGGAAATTCTTTGTGGCACATGTGGAATTCATTTGAGCAGGAGTCCACAGAGTCAAGCCAGGAGCTGGATTTTTTTAGAAATGACTGGATATTAAAGTGTCTGTGGTAAGCATGGAGATGTGAGTAATGAAGGCTCCTGTTACATCTGGAGACTACAGGGTGCAAGGAAATTCTCTTGTCCACCTCCAGGACAAGAGCATTGACTCTTTAGTGAGCAACTAGATAAAGCTAGAGACTTTTCACTTTTATTTGAATATCTCAAATGCCAATCTCCCCTGGAGGCCTCCCTGAAATAACTATCTAGCTGTTCTTTAGGACTCATGCTAACGACCTGTGGTGAACACTGACAATCCCTCTCAGTGTAATGTCTAGGAAAATTGTCCTTTGCTCTCCTGTCACATTTATTGCCCAGAATTCCACATCCCCTTCCCTCTCTCCATTTCAAGAACATCATGGGGCTTTCATTGGAGGGGAGCTACGGGGGCATCTCCGATTTCTGGGGTCAGGCTGGTCTGTCTGCAGCTGCTGCTGTCACTGGGCTGGCTCCTGGCAATTGGGGAGGGGGGAGATATGTAGCAGACCATGTTTTTCTCTGTTCTGTGGCAGATCCCCTCCCAAATGGAGAGGGAGGGATGCAGCTGTGGTGGAGAGGCACGCACAAAATAGCAGGGAGAACCTGGTGGATGGGCAAAGCAAGGACCACCTGTCTGCTGTGTGACCTCGATTAAGCCACCTCTCTGTGCCTCGGCTATTTGTTGGTTTCACTTTATGATAGTCATTAAGTGTTTTCTATATGCCACCCATGGTACTAAGCACTGGTGTAGATATAAGACAATCAGATAAGACATGGTTCCTGTCCCACAAGGGATCACAGTCTAAGTAACAGAGAGAAGATGCATTTCATCCCCATTTTACAGATGAAGAAACTGAGGCTCAGAGATGTAAAGTGACTTGCCCAATGTCACACAACAGGCAAGTGGCAGAACCAAGATTAGAACCCTCTAGACTGTAAGTTCAATGTGGGCAGGGAATGTGACTGCTTACTGTTATATTGTACCCTCCCAAAATTTTAGTACAGTGCTCTGCACACAGTAAGTGCTCAATAAATATGATTGAATGAATGAATGAATGAACTCAGGTTCCCCTGATTTTTCCATTTGGCCCTCCTGCTTCTCCGTCTCTCCCCATCCCATCCGCTCCTCAGCCTATACAATCCTCAGGAAGTCAAGTCACCTCCTAGCACTGGGTGGCTCCAAATTCAGTCCAAAGAATTGTAATCTCCTCCAGGGCAAGACGCTACTTTTATTCATTCATTCACTCAATCGTATTTATTAAGGGCTTACTGTGTGCAGAGCACTTTTTATGAAAAGATCTAATTCAGTGTTCTACAGTTCCTTGCTTACTCCAAATGCTGGACCAGTGAGGAGGTTGGAGCCAGTGAAGAGAGCTGCTAATTGAAGGAAAGGAGTTTTTATGAGCGCCTGGGAACCAGATCTAACCTGAGTACTGCCCCATGGAGAATTTTTTCAGTGTCCCATAGGGTCATATGAGCTCTGACCACCTCCAGTCAGAGTGCTGGGAGAATAAAAAAAGCACAGAATTACAAGTGATGCCTTGGTGATATCCAGTTTTGGAGGTTGGCAGAATGAAGCAGTTTGGGGAACTCCCAACCAAAAATGGAGTCGTAAAGTTCCAATGAGGGCACCAATCTGTCAGTCGGTCAATCATATTTATTGAGAACTTACTGTGTGCAGAGCACTGTACTAAGCACTTGGGAGACTACAATATAACAATATATAGCATTATAACAGACACAGTCCCTTCCCATCAAACTCAAGTTTCTGTGAGTGCGGTTTCGATTCTGAGCCAAAAGGGAAAAACTTAGGCCAGGGGCAGCAATGAAGGCTCCACCTTCCACTAGGTCATAAACTCCTTGAGGGCAGGCAGTATTGTATTATACTCTCCCAGGCCCTTAGTGCAGTCAGTCCTCTGCACACAGTAAGTATTCAGTAAAAACCATTGACTGACTGATACATTTCTCTTATGAAAATGCTCTAATCAATCAATCAATCAATCGTATTTATTGAGCGCTTACTGTGTGCAAAGCACTGTACTAAGTGCTTGGGAAGTACAAGTTGGCAACATATAGAGACAGTCCCTACCCAACAGTGGGCTCACAGTCTAAAAGGGGGAGACAGAGAACAAAACCAAACATACTAACAAAATAAAATAAATAAAATAGATATGTACAAGTAAAATGAATAAATAGAGTAATAAACAAATAAATAGAGTAATAATAGTCTGGAATAAAGTGATACTGGATGTAAGTAGCGTGTGGATTAATCTTTGGTTCTCTGCCTACAAAGTTTCTAGGAAGGGATCTTTTGTGAAATGGGTGAGTTCAATATGCTATGGTTTTTGATTCTTGAAAGGTTAGTTCGTTATCTGACTACTGACAGTCATATAATTTCCCAAGCACTTACCACAGTGCTCTGCACTGAGTAAGCATTCAATGAAGTTAATAAGCACCACTGATTGGTTGATTGATTGATCAATTGAGGAAGACTTGGTGGATAAGACCTCAACATCTTCTATTACAAAGGAGGAGCAGCATGGCTTTACGGAAAGATCACGGACCTCGGTTCAAATCCCAAGTCCGCCACTTGTCTGCTGTGTGACCTTGGACAAGTCACTTAACTTCTCTGTGCCTCAGTCACCTCATCTGTAAAATGGGAATGAAGACTGTGAGCCCTGGGTGGAACAGGGAAGGTTTCCACCTGACTTATCTTGTGTCTATCCCAGTGCTTAGAACATTGTCTGGCATATAGTAATTTGTTTTAATGGTGTTTGTTAAGCATTCACTATGTGTCAAATGATGTTCTAAATGTTGGGGTAGATACAAGTTAATTAGGTTGGACAGAGTCCCTGTCCCACACGGGGCTTACAGTCTAATTAGGAGGGAGAACAAATACCATAAAAAAGGATGGATATATACATACACATTTAGGTGTATATACACATTTGTGTGTATTTGTGGGAGTGTATCTGTGTACTTATGTACACATATCTTATTCCCAGTGGAGAGAAGCAAGATTATCCAGGATGCAGAATAACTTCCACAGCTGTAAACAACTCTGGAGGCAGGTCTCATTTACTCTGGTTTTGAATTCACCGTGTTGAAAATGTAAACCGTGCAGCCGGGGGAGAAAAGTTGATGAACACTTCAAGTGACTCTCTAACACCTGGCAACTCACCGTGTGATAACAGACAGTGTTTCCCATGCTTAAAAGGATAGTTCACCCTTTGAATTTCTTGAAAGTAAAAGATCTGAACCCAGACAGAGGGGTGCGTTGGCCTAGATGTGATTTAGCAAAGTCTGAGCAAATGGTTGGCTGACATGAACCCTGAGCCTTTGATGAACCCTTGAACTCAACAGTTCTTTTGAAGTCTTGGGCCATCACAAGGACATTTCTTTCTTTTCCCTGGTGAAGAGCAAAAGGGATCGTAAATCCAAGTCAGTTGTGTGGATTATGTTTTTACCTCCAAAGTCCAGCTTCTGTGTCCAGCATTTTTCGTCATTCTACATCTAACAATCAAATATCGCTGTAATTATGGTATGAGGTGAAACTTATGAGGAAAAGGGAAGCTAGCTGGATATCCAAGCATCCTTTATATGGTGCGCTGAGATGGGATATTCCCAAGCAGGGAGACCAGAACTAATGTTAAAAAAGATACACTAATGTACTGTCTCCCACAGTATCAGGCAAATTATTTATGTATATAGCTATAATCCTATTTATTCTGACGGTATTGACACCTGTCTACTTGCTTTGTTTTGTTGTCTGTCTCCCCTTTCTAGACTGTGAGCCCTTTGTTGGGTAGGGACCGTCGCTATATGTTGCCGATTTGTACTTCCCAAGCCCTTAGTACAGTGCTCTGCACACAGTATGTGCTCAATAAATATGATTGAATGAATGAATTAATGAAAGAGGGGTTTCTCACTTGAGCAGAGTCTTAAGGAACACTTGGAGTTCAAGAGGAAGATCCAGAAATAGTGATTGGTAACTCCTCTAGACTGTAAGCTCTCTCTAGACTGTAAACTTATTGTGGGGAGGGAATGTGTCTACCAACTCTGTTATATTGTACTCACTCAAGCACTTAATACAGTGCTCTGCTCACAGTAACCATTTAATAAATATAATTGTGGCATTCACTGAGTGCTTACTAATACTGTACCAAGGCTAACCAGATCAGACATAGTTCCTGCCCCACAAGAAGCCCATGGTCTAAGGGAAGGGAGATCCTCCATTTTACAGATGAAGACACTGAGGCACAGAGTAGTTAAATGACTCACCCAGGGTCACACAGTTAACACTCCGCAAGCATTCACTTTGTGCTGCAGTATCAGCCTCACATGGGGCTTTTCAGCTAGATGTGTTTGAAAGGATTGGATCTCCCTGACAGAAGAGGCTTTCTGGTGTCTTGCCCTGTTTCATTGTATCAGTTTAGGCTGACAGTTGAGAGGTCTTCACTGCTCAACCTCCACTGAAGAGCCAGGGTTCATCTTCCCTAGACTGTAAACTCCTTGTCGGCAGGGAAATGTGTCAGCTTATTGTTATACTGTACTCTCCCAAGAGCTTAGTACAGTGCTCTGCACACAGTAAGCACTCAAGAAATACAGTTGAATAAATGAATAAATGAATCAGGTTTGTGTGAGAGAGGTCACCTTCCCCGACCCTCCAATGCCATCCAGGGTGGAATAACCCCTATCCGGAGCAAGGCAGCAGCACCCCGGATTTCAAAGATGGAAAATATGCAGAAGGTTGTCACTATTGGACTCTATCTGGCAACTGCAGTTGCGGGGAGCCAAAAACTGCTCCATTACCTTGTATATCCCACTAGCGCTTATAACAGTGCTTGGCACATAGAAAGTGCTTAACAAATACCATCATTATCATTATTATTATCCATTCTGCTCTACAGTTCTTATTGCTTTCACATGTTGATTTGTTGTTTTTCCTTGTTTTTAATCTTTCCTTATGTGTTTGCCACCTTCCCCCAATTCTCAGATTGCTAGGTATCGTGTGTGAACTGACTCCCTTGTAATTGTTCCAGTGCTCGGTAGTGCTCTGAGCATTGTAGATTCAATATAGTGCTCTACGGACAGTCAGTTCGGCAAAGTGCTTTCTACAGAGGAGGTCCCCAGTACAGCACTATTGTATAGTGCCAACCAAAGGCCTGGAACTCAAGAGATATGAGTTCTAATCCCAGCTCCACCACTTGACTGCCGTTTGACCTTGGACAATTCATCTAACTTCTTCGTGACCCACTTTCCTCATCTCTAAAAAAGGGATGAAATATCGGTCCTCCCTCTCACCTTGAACTGTGAATTTCATTCATTCATTCAATTGTATTTATTGAGCGCTTACTTGTGCAGAGCACTGTACTCAGCACTTGGGAAGTACAAGTTGGCAAGTTTCATATAGGACAGGGATCATCTGATCTTTCTGTGTTGCCTCTACCCCAGTGTTTAGAGCATAGTAAATGCTTAACGAAGAAACCTATTATCACTAACATCATCATTATTTACTACCATATTGTGTTGGTCCAACAGAGTTGCACTGTTGGAAGACAGTTCCCAAATTACATTCTAGGTACATACGCTACCTCTGAAAGTCAGAAAAGTTAACCTTTAAAAATGTTCGGCAACAGATCTCTGCTGACACGACTGCCAGATAAGGACTAGTGTCCAGGAAGGGTTTATTCATTTCTATCTCCTTAATCATTAGAAACATTCCCATCAAAAGACTTGAACCTTTTACTCCAGTCCCTGAGGGCTACACTGGTATATAGCAGACAGAAAACAAGCAGAAATCCTGCTCAAAAGGGGACTCAATCAGTGACACTTACTTAGCACTTACTATGTGCAGAGCACTTTACTAAGTGCTTGGGAGAGAGAGTACAATAAAACAGAGTTATATTGCCAACTTGCTCCTTTTATTCATCCCCCATTCCAGCCCCACAGCCCTTATGTACATATTGTAGTTTTTTTAGTCATATTAATGTCTGTCTCCCCCCTCTAAACTGTAAGCTCACTGTGGGCAGGGAATGTGTCTGCTTATTGTTGTTTTGTACTCTCCCCAGTCCTTAATACAGTGCTCTGCACACCATAAGTGCTCAATAAATATTATTGAATGAATGAATGAATGAGTTGGTGGACCTGTTCCCTGCCCACAAGGAGTTTACAGTCTAGAGGGGAGATAGACATAAACATAAATAAATAAATAAATAAATAGCTATGTGCATAAGTGCTGTTGATCTTTAGATGGGGTGATTATCAATATAAGGACACTCACTAAACACCAAACACTCATGCTATGGAGAAGCAGCGTGGCCCAGTGGACAGAGCATGGGCTTGGGACCTGTGTTCTAATCCCAGCTCCATCATTCATCTGCTGTATGACCTTGGGCAAGTCACTTAACTTCTCTGGACTTCAGTTACCTCATCTGTAAAATGGGAATTAAGAGGGAGTTTACAGTCTAGAGAGAGCTTGTCAGGATACATCTTTCCCCTGGACTCCATTCCACTCCACAGGCCTTCAGCCTGACCTCTGGTTGGTGTCCATCTGTTGGAAATCAGAGGGAGAGAGAAGTGGTTCAAGTATCTCGATAGGAAATCACTTTCTGGCTGCTAATGAATAACTCAAGAGATTAAAAACGAGGAGGGCTGGCTTTCAGACTAGCCCTTCCAGAGAATTTATCAAGGAAGTAGTGCAGTCTGGTAGAAAGATTGTGGCTCTGAGGACATCTGGGTTCTAGTTCCAGTTCTGCTGGTGGTTGACTTTGTGAACTCAGGAGAATTATTTTACACCTCCCTTTCTCAGTTTCCTCTGCTGTGTAATAGGGATAGTAACATTTGCTACCCTCTTCCTCGCAGTGATATTGTTAGGGTAAATAGGGAATACTGATGTGAAAGTGCTTTGGAAGGATAACAGCTCTCTGAATCAAAGATCCAAATATTTTACAGTCCTCTAGACTGTAAGCTCATTGTGAACAGGGAACATGTCTTCTAACACTGTAAATTGTACTCTCCCAAGTGTTTAGTATAGTGCTCTGCACACAGTAAGTGCTCAGTAAATATAATTGATTGATTATTTCTTGATAAAATAATACACCTAACTTGAAATTGCATTAGTTGATTGTAACGCTATTCATTGCCACCATGTCCAGAAGCAGATTCTAAACCTGACTCCCTAACTCAATTCATTTTGACTCCAATGTAAGTGACTTTATAGACTTAATAATGATGGCAACTCTCTTATTCCTTAAGAAGAACCACAGTGAGATGCTTTAGGATCCTGGTGCTAAAATAACCCGATGGACAATTTTGAGGGTAAAACTCATGGCCCTGTGTAAGAGCATGGGCCTGGGAACCAGAGGGACCTGAGCTGTAATCGCAGCTCTGCCAGTTCTCTGCTGTGTGACCTTGGGCAAGTCACTTTACTCCTCTGGCCCTCAGTTATCTCATCTGTAAAATGGGGATTAAGACTGTGAGCCCCAGGTGGGACAGGGACTTTGTTCAAAACTGATTAGGTTGTACCTACTGCAGTGCTTAGAATAGTGCCTGGTACATAGTAAGCACTTCACAAATACCATTAAAAAATATTCTTGCAACCCTTCTAATTCAACAGATGTCTTTTTCAGATAGCACTGATGACTCTCCATTCTTTTCCATCTTATTGCTGGTCTCTTAATTACTCTGTCTCCACCAACTAGGGAAGCTCGACAGCACAAAATTTCCCCAAATCCCTATGCATATGGTGAGCTTATTCTGTCTGAGGGTTACAATGATTCCTTTGTTATCACTCACTCTAGGCCATACCTGTTATATTAAGATTTCACCCGTTACAACAACATGTGCTAATGTTTAGTGCTTGTCCTCCACAGATGGTGAAATTCATCTTGGTTAGTCGAGCTAAAAAGTAGGACAGACTGTATTTCAATGGCACTAACACCTACAGTAAAGTATCTGATAAACAACCGTGAATAGACACATGGTAAAGCCACGTGAATAGAGAGACACATTAAATAACACAGATCTGCAGGGGACATTATAGCCACTGGATTTTGGTCAGCTAATTCATTTCTCTTGCATCATGTTTGTTTCCCCAGAGTAGAAATTCTGCCTATTCAACCCCTTTTGTGTAATGTTCCTTATCTCCCTTGTTAATATGATTGGCGGAATAATTAAATGACCCTGGTCAGAGAATTCTGATAATGATCAGAAGAATGTGCCTTTCCACTTCATGATAAGGCTTCAAATGCCGAACTATGAAATGTCACAAATCATTTGATCCAGGGACCCTAAAATGGAAGTGGTTTGGAATTCAGTAATGAGCCTAATTGATTTAGATATGGAAGAATGATGAGTTTTGGGGAAAAAAAAACAAACTATTTGAAATGTGTCAGCTCATAATAATAATTTTGGGTCTGCTGTATGTCTATTATTTGTTATTTATTTATTTTACTTGTACATATTCTATTTATTTTATTTTGTTAATATGTTTTGTTTTGTTCTCTGTCTCCCCCTTCTAGACTGTGAGCCCACTGTTGGGTAGGGACCATCTGTATATGCTGCCAACCTGTTCTTCCCAAGTGCTTAGTACAGTGCTCTGCACACAGTAAGTGCTCAATAAATACGATTACTATTACTACTAATAGCTAGCTACTTACTCCCACAGCCAACCCACCATAATAATAATAATAATCATGATGGTATTTGTTAAGCGCTTACTATGTGCCAAGCACTGTTCTAAGTACTGGGGGAGATAGAAAGAAGGAAATCAGATTGTCTCACGTAGGGCTCACAGTCTTAATTCCCATTTTACAGATTCAGTAACTGAAGCACAGAGAAGTTAAGTGAATTGTCCAAGGTCACACAGCTGACAAGTGGGGGAGCCGGGATTAGAACCCATGACCTCTGACTCCCAAGCCTGGGCTCTTTCCACTGGAACCACACTGCTTCTCTATTACTACTAATAGCTAGCTATTTACTCCCACAGCCAATCCACCATCCCTTTTAGTAGTTTGTGGGACTCTTTAAAACTAAGTATTTTGCAGTAGAAATTTTGTAACTGACTTGATATGTCAGTTATTCCAACTGCGTATTCTCTTTTTACAACACGGACACGGTGAACCTGCAAAATCTGTTGAACGGAGACAATAATCTCCCAGCAATTGAAACCCATTGTTGAATGTCAGCAGCGGTCACTTAGTTAGGGAGGGTTCCCTGTGGGAATGGTGATTTCTGATAAGCATGGCATTTCCCAGGTCTTCTATCCTTCAATTACGCTGTCACCCTGTGTTGTTGCTTAACAGATCCTCTATTCCTACCTCCAGGCACTTTATCCTGAGCAAACTTCTCCCAGGTTTTTAAAAGCCAGTCTCATGGAGGAATTCCAAAAAAATTAAAATGCACAAAGCCTAAGCCAGCGTTTTGACCCTCACCCAAAATTCCCATTAGAGTTCTGATTTTTCTAATGAAGAGACATTTTCTTAGACAGATCTCACCCACCATGCACACCCCCACACCATAACATGCACAGCTGAATTCCACAATACCCCTCCCCCATCCAACACAAGATTCAAGGTAATGATAATAATGATGGCATTTGTTAAGCGCTTACTATGTGCCAAGCACTGTTCTAAGCGCTGGGGGGATACAAGGTAATCAGGTTGTCCCACGTGGGGCTCATAGTCTTCATCCCCATTTTACAGATGCCAACTTGTACTTCCCAAGCGCTTAGTACAGTGCTCTGCACATAGTAAGTGCCTAATAAATATGATTGATTGATTGATTCCACTGAGCCATGCTGCTTCTAAGGTAGATGAGAACCTTATATACATCCTAACTCCTAACCCTTGCTCTGCTCGGCTCACTTGGGCCCGGCCGGGGGCCAACTGGGAAACGGTTTCTGGGGTCCATTCAGGGAATGGGCAGCCAAACAGCTGAGCCCCTCCTCGATGCTGCTCCCTGGGGGGTGGATCCCTGGAAAGTTTGCATGGGAGGCCCATTCCCCACCCTGGGATCCGGACCAGAGCGGGGGTCACACTACCTACTTGTTTTGTTTTGTTCTCTGTCTCCCCCTTAGACTGCAAGCCCACTGTTGGGCAGGGATTGTCTCTAACTGTTACCGAATTGTACTTTCCAAGCGCTTAGTACAGTGCTCTGCACACAGTAAGTGCTCAATAAATACAATTGAATGAATGAATGAACCCATCACAAGCACACACAAGCACACACAGACATACACACACACACAAAGTTAGCTTGTTGTGGGCAGGGAATGTGTCTATCAACTCTATTATACTGTTCTATTGTACTCTCCCAGTCGCTTAGTACAGTGCTCTGCACACAGTAAGTGCTCAACAGATAGGATTGAAAATTTTACGTTGTCCCTGCTCTCAGTCACTTCTTCTGACTCCAAATTAAAAAGGAAACATTTTTGAGACTATTCTTTTTAACAATTTCTTCTAGCATTTTCTGAAAACAAAAGAAGCTGCAAAGGAGAGCCTAAACAAAATGTAATCACGGTAAATTGTAGGCAAAGTCATACACTTGGTCACACTCGTAGCTGCGAAGGAAAAAAACGGAAACAGCATAATGTAGAAATGCCCTACCAGACATTGTCTGATGAAAGCACCCTCTCCTGTTTCAATTCACCTCTTTGCCCCAGATTAATCAAATCATCAAACAATAGCATTTAAATTAAAATTAAACTTAATTTTAAGTCCCTACTGGGTGCAGAGCACTGTATTAGGTGCTTAGAAGACACCAATAGTGTCAAAAAACATTATCACCCAAATTCCCACAGACCACTCTCCTCAGCGATGATTCCTGAGAAATTTACACATTTCCACCTATAAACGTGTCCTGTACCTATCAAATTACCCAGGTAAGATTTAGGTTTGTTTTGTTTTCTGGATTTCCATCCATATTGAGGCTCCATGTCTTCTCCCCTTTCATTCATTCTTTCATTCACTGGTATTTAGTGAATGTTACTATGTGCAGAGCACTATACTAAACTTTTGGGAGACTATAGTACAAGAGAGTTGGCAGACATGTTCCCTGCCCACAATGAGCTTACAGCCCAGAGGGGAGGCAGACACTAACGTAAATAAGCAATTTATATGTAATTTAGAGATTTGTACATAAAGGCCGAGGGGTTGAGGGTGGGGTGATATCAAATAATAATCATAATAATAAAATGGCAATTGTTAAGCACTTACTATGTGCAATGCACTGTTCTAAGCACTGGGAAGTTTAGAAGGTGATCAGATTGTCCCACGGGGGGCTCACAGTCTTAATCCCCATTTTACAGATGAGGTAACTAAGGCCCAGAGAAGTTAAGTGACTTGCCCAAAGTCACACAGCTGACAATTGGCGGAGCCGGGATTTGAACCCATGACCTCTGACTCCAAAGCCCGTGCCTTGACACTGAGCCATGCTGCTGATGCTGTGAGGGTTGTTGATGCCAACCCTCTCCTCTCTCTCCATGACAATATTCCAGACACTTTGCCAGGATTACGCTATATTTCTTGCTGTTTACCTGGATAATTACTGTCTTTTTCGATAAGAATCTACACAAAAATAATTTGATTCTGTTATTAAAAGAGGTTGTCTGTTGGTGCCGAAAGGGATAACGATAAAAGACGGGGGAAGGGGTGTGTATGCGTGCATACATAGTAATTGCTCACTCTTAAATAGCACACTTGGAAATCTATTTTCACCAAATAAACAGTTCTAGAAAATCTAAGTAAACACCAAGACATGAAAACACTATGAGAATTAATAGTGGTCCATTTCTCACTATCCCCTTTTAGACATCCTCCTCTCCAGAGTAAGGTGAAGATATTCTGACGCTTTGTCATGTTTTTTATGGTATCGTTTAAGCTCTTACTATATGCCAAGCACTGTACTAAGTGCTGGGGTAGCTACAAATTAATCAGTTAGGATACAGTCCATGTCCCGCATGAGGCTTAGAGTCAAACCTCATTTTACAGATGAGACAACTAAGGCACAGAGAAGTTGAGTAACATTCCCAAAGTCAAACAGCAGACAAGTGGCAGAGCCGGGATTTGAACCCAGGTTCTTCTGACTCCCAAGGCCCTGCACTATCCAATATGCCATGTTGCTACTCGTGTATGGATGAAGACTGCTCTGGTCTATTTCCATTAAAACCTCCTTGAGGGTGAAAGAGACCCACTTGCTACCATTAAGGAAAATTCTCCCCTGTGGCTTTCAAATCAAGGCTCTCCCGGCCCCAGAGGAACCAGCGATTTGTGGATTTTATTTATTTCTATTTTTTATCACTGATCCCTCATCCCTGCTCAGAGAAAATGGCAGCTGCTTGCCCATTCAAAGACCTTATGAAAGCTGAAATTTTACCTTCCTCTGCACCACTGGTAAGGAGACCAGGCCGAAACTATCCTAAAAAACAGACTACCAGCTGCTAAGTAGACAAAAAGCTTGTTGAGCCAGAGTTGTTCTACATTCAACTCTGGTTATTTTAGTGGGAACACACACACACACACACACACACACATTCATTCAATCTTATTTATTGAGTGTCTACTGTGCACAGAGCACTGTATTAAGTTTTTGGAAGAGTACAATATAACAAAAAACAGACATATTCCCTGCCCACAGTGAGCTTACAGTCTAGAGGAGACACACACAAACACACACATACACACCCCTTCCCCTGTCTTTTATCCTTATCCCTTACGGCACCAACAGACAACCTCTTTTAATAACAGAATCAAATTATTTTTGTGTAGATTCTCATCGAAAAAGACAGTAATTATCCAGCATTCTAAAGAGCCTCTATCAGCACAGGATTAAAAGCACTCCTATTTCCTTTCCTCTTAAAGAATTAACCACTGTGAAGGACTTCACTCTAACATAATGGTTACACCTCAATAAATGGGAATTTAGTGATTGCTCACTATTAAATAGCACACTTGGAAATCTATTTTCACCAAATAAACCGTTCTAGAAAATCTCAGTAAACACTGACATGGAAACACTATGAGAATTAATAATGGTCCATTTCTCACTCCATCCATTTGCTTATCATCAGACGAGTCTCGGCATGTGAATCAGGATATATGGTTATAGCTTGTGTACTTACCACCTTAAACCTTCTTTGATTAGCTGCTTTTACTACGCTCTTAGATTATTCTCTTAGACTCTTCTCCTTTCTCTACACACAGCAGGTGACTGAGAAATGCTACGGTTTGACAGGTGGATGGAAGGATGGACAGATTTTGTTCCTCTTTGTCTGGGTTACTACCACAAGTCCTACCCATCGATGACACCCTGGCCTTTCAATCCCAAAGGAGTTTATTCCACTGGTGGCTGATTCCCACAAGACTTCCCAAGTGCTTAATACGGTGCTCTGCACACAGCAAGCACTCAATAAATACGATTGAACAAATGAATCAGCAACGGGGAGTAGAGTAATAATAATAACAATAATAATGATGGTATTTGTTAAGCGCTTACTATTTGCCAAACACTGGTCTAAGCGCTGGGGTAGATACAAGGTAATCAGGTTGTCCCACGTGGGGCTCACAGTCTTAATCCCCATTTTACAGATGAGGTATCTGAGGTACAGAGAAGTTAAGTGACTTGCCCAAAGTCACACAGTTGACAAGTGGAGGAGCCTGGATTAGAACCTATGACCACAGCCACGAGTAGTGAGATGCTGCATCCAAATTCATATCCTGATACTCTCTTGCATTCCCTACCTGTAGTTTATTTTAGTGTCTATCTCCTTCACCCAATGTAAAGCTCCTTGAGAGCAGGGATTATGTTTATCTACTCATACCCTTCCAAGTACTTAGTACAGTGATTTGCACACAGTAAGTGCTCAATAAATACCTCTGATTGACTGATTGAATGTACAGCATCCCTAGGTGCTTTTCAGATGTTGTCATGTTAACTGCAATTGGGGTTTCCAATAGGAAATGGTAGGGGAGTTGAGATTGTAAAACACAGATAACTTTGGGTTGGAATAAAATGTGTAAACTGGTTGTTCTTCCATCCTTCCTATCACCTAATTTGAGGAACTGATATTTTGTGTATTTAAAATAGACTCCTTTTGGTGTGGGGAAGTCAGAACATGAGGATTCCCTGTTAAGGGGCAGACCTCCCTCTCCCTTCTCTCTGCTCCATCCCTGCTCTGTAATCTTGGGTAAGTCACTTAACTTCTCTGTCCCTCAGTTTCCTCATCAGTTAAATGGGGATTCAATGCCTGTTCTCCCTCTATGTTGGACAGGAACTGTGTCTGGCCTGATTACCACATATCTACCCCAGTGCTTAGAACCGTGCTTGACACATAGTTGGTACTTAACAAACATTATTATTATTTTTGTTGTTATTGTTATTATTATTCTTGTTATACCCTCTCAGGGACTGTGAGGAAAGGAAAATACTTTAAATCTCCCAGAATTCTTGGAAATCTATGCTGCCAATCTCAGAATTCTGGGAGTTCTAAAATGAACTAGCACAGGACATGTTCCAGTTTGGGATACGGAGATTTAAGCACTTTTTTTTTTTTAATGGTATTTGTTAAGTGCTTACTATATGCCAAGAATTGTACTATGCACTGGGGTAGGTACAGGGTAATCAGGTTGGACATAATCCATGGGACTCACAGTTTTAAGCCCCATTTTACAGATGAGCTAACTGAGGCACAGAGAAGTTAAGTAAGTGACTTGCCCAAGGCCACACAGCCGAAAAGTGATAGAGCTGGGTTTAAAACTGTGCTTTTTCCACTAGGCCATGATGCTTCTCACTTAAAATGAAGAAGGACAGCCAGGAGTTGATACAAGAATACTCTAGGCAAACAGCCCCAAATCCGGCACAATTTATTTTAATAAAATGAATTCCCAGGTGGCCTGAGAATTCCAGGAATGACCCAACTACACTGGGACATTTAGACAGCCGATAAAAAGCTCCCTTCATTCAGAGGAGGGATTTTTCATAGACAGTAAGCTCATTGTGGACAGGAAATGTGCTTATTAATATTAATATTATTCTATCACATTCTCCCAAGTGGTTAGTACTGTGCTCTGTCACAGTAAGTGCTCAATAAATACCTTTGCGTAATTGGCCAAAATGTCAACCTGGAGGGAAGACAGCAGAAGCAGTCAAATACTAAAAGCAGAGCAATCGCACAGATGAAAAGAGATCCTCATCAGCAGACCTCATGGCTACTCCCGATTTTGCGTCCACTACACTTTTTCGAGCAAAAACTTCAAAGGAGAGCGGTACCGAAAGTACTTCCCTATCGTAAGGACTGAGAAGACTTTATCATTAAAAGCGAACATCCGTCTTTCAAAGGAATGACATTTTACCAAAATGCTCGATCCCTAATGACCATCCATCTGCATCCCAGAGTGGAAGCAATCTACCAAATTGGTTTGGAGGTGTATTAGGGTAACTCGGGAACTACAGGCTGCATCCCTGAAAACGTTATCCTTGTACTTGATAATCCATTAGGAGAGTGATTCATTTGAAAGCCACCAGAGGAGTCTAGGAGTGCTCTCCCCAAAATACACCCCCCCACACACCCTCCCCTCCACCCCGCAGATGCACCAGAGGATTTCTTCTGAGAATCTTTTAGCATATGAAAGCCATAAAAATAAAATCAGCATGGATTATTGCAAAGAACCCAGGACAGGAGTTTGGAGACCTGGGTTCTAATTCCTGCTACACCACTTTCCTGCTGAGCAACCCTCGGGCAAGGCATTTAACTTCTCTGGGCTTCAATTCCCTTACCTGTCAAAGGAAGATTAAACACTCCCTCTCCCTCTCCTTTAGACTAGAGGACAAGGACTGTCTGATCTGATCATAGTGTATCTACCCCAGCACTTTTTACAGTGCCAGGAGCGTAATATGCACTTAAATACCACAATTATTATTATTTTATGATGACTCTCCTAGCTGGATTACCAGGACTACTTGAAAAATTGCGGGCACATTTCCCCCACTATTGATTCGGTCAGGTGGTGGCTCCCAAATCTAGCAGAAGGGATTAGACAAAGAGCTAGAGACCTAATATGCCTGTTTAAGCTACTAAACTCAACCAGCAGTATTGAGACCAGAGCATGTTTACTAACTCTATTGTATTGTGCTGTCATAAACACTTGGTACAGCACTCTGCACACAAGAAGGGTTCAATAAATACCACTTATTAACTGATTGATGGCAACAGAGATTGGTGGTGGAGGAGAGTTTTGTGATCACAAATAAGCTCCCTTCCTTTTTTCTTTCTTTTAAACTAATATTTCTCTCTTTCTCTCTCTTGCACAAACAAGTGTCTCCCTTTCTACAGGCTCTAATTCCAAATTACACATTTGATACAGGCATTCAGAAACATCCTCTTCACCTTCCTGAACATCAGGTCATTAGCCTAGAACTTGATCTTTATTTCAACATTTAGACAAAAAAAAACCCCTAAAGCCTTTCAATGCTAATTTTTAGCTTCACAATGAGATGTTGTTGCATCTCTTCTTAATTGTCCAGTCTCATTTCTCTTACGATTTTCAACCACCTGCCATTTATTTGTTACTTATCTGAGTCATAAATGTCCTGAGGGTTTCTTGCTATCCTAATTTACAGAGAAGGGGATTCTGAGCTGGCACTTCAAGGCTCAGCCAAAGAAATCCATGTGGCTTGAAAGAAAAATGTTCCAAACAAGTCAGCCGTTTCAGATTTTGTCCTTCCAAACTGTCAGATGGAGGTGTGAATTCCATCCAAGTGAGTCAGCAGTCAATCAACGAGAATAAAAATGATATTGCTAATCATATCATCCTCCAGTCTCCCAAAATAAAATTTTCCTCCAGAAGATCTCTAATCTCTCTTTAAGGAATCTCTCTTGATTGGTTTGTTTCTTCCCCTAATTTATACTGTTTGCCCCCAAGCTTGTAAGCTCCTTGAAGTTAGGAATCACATCTGCTCGCTCTTTTGGACTCTCCCAAATACTTAGTACAGTGCTGTGCACAGAGTAAGGGCTCAGTAAATACTACTGAGAAGAAATGTGGAAAGAGCATCGTTCTGGGAGTCAGGAGACCTTAGTTGTTATTCTGGCTCTGCCCCTTGCTTACTGCTTGCGTGACCTTGGGCAAGTCACTTAACAACTCAGGGCCTCCTCTTCTTCATCTGTAAAATGGGGATGAAATATCTGTTCTCTCTCCCCCTTAAACTGTCCCATGTGAGAGAGGAACTGTGCCTGATCTGATTGCTTTGGCACACGGTTAAGATCTTAACAAATACCACAGTTGTTATTACCAGTGAGTGATTGATTGTTGGATTGATTGGCAGAGATTACTGTACCCCATTTGATTGTGATGGGGAAGGGGAATAAACAACAGAACAATTCAGCAGTCAGCTGAGCAGTCAATTACTAATTCAGTCCCTTAACAGGAAAGGGAGCAATTTACTCCCCGCTGATTGTTTGGAGCCACATATCTGCTGCTCAACAAGTATTTACTGAGCAACCAGAGGTTGGTGGGTATAGAGAAGCAGCGTGGCATAGTGGCAACAGCTCGGGCGTGAGAGTCAGAAGAGGTGGGTTCTAACCCTGGCTCCGCCACTCCTCTGCTGTGTGACCTTGGGCAAGCCACTTAACTTCTCTGTGCCTCAGTTCCATCATCTGTAAAATAGAGATGAAGACTGTGAGCCCCACATGAGACAACCTGAGTACCTTCTATCTACCCCAGCACTTAGAATAGTGCTTGGCACAGAGTAAGCACTTAACAAATACCAAAATTGTTATTATTATTGGACCTTCAGAGAAGCAGCATGGCTTAGTGAAAAGATCCTGGGTTTGGGAGTCAGAGGTCATGGCTAATACTGGCTCTGCCACTTATGAGCTGTGTGTCTTTGGGAAAATCACTTAATTTCTCTGTGCCTCAGTTACCTCATCTGTAAAATGGGGATTAAGACTGTGAGCCCCATGTGGGACAACCTGATTACCTTGTATCTACCCCAGTAATTAGAACAGTGCTTGGCACATAGTAAAAGCTTAACAAATGCCATAATAATAATAAATATTAATTAGTATTAATAATAATAATGGCATTTATTAAGCACTTACTATGTGCAAAGCACTGTTCTAAGCACTGGGGAGGTTACAAGGTGATCAGGTTGTCCCACGGGGGGCTCACAGTCTTAATCCCCATTTGACAGATGAGGGAACTGAGGCACAGAGAAGTTAAGTGACTTGCCCAAAGTAATAGAGCTGACAATTGGTGAAGCTGGGATTTGAACCCCTGACCTCTGACTCCAAAGCCCGTGTTCTTTCCACTGATCCACGCTGCTTCTCTGAAGCATTATTGAAACATTAACATTTTAGAAGCACCCAGTTTTGTTCCCCTCAACTCCCAGTTAGAAAGCAAGGGAAACCGGAAATTGTCCTGTTAGAAGGTGAAAACAAAGCAGCCTCTGAAGAAATGGCAATTTAGCATCATCACTGTGAAAAAGCAGACCCTCCAGCTGGTGTCCTGAATGTGTGATATCCTCTCAAAGACTGACTTCTCTCTGCTCCTCAGCCACCCACTGCTCCTTGTCTGTTGGACAAATGCTTCTCTTTTCAGTGTGAGAGGCCTCTTGCTGATGACCCACCTTCCCTACCCTCTCCCTGGTTATGCTCAAAGTCACAGGTCTAACAGGAAAGGGAGCCCCTGAAGGTTTCAGTCAAGGATGTACTTGGCTCCTTGAGGTAGGGATACTTACCCTACAGCTCTGGCTTCCAACGGGATCTTGCTGTACCCATTGTGGGATGTCTTCTAAAAACAGGTCAAGTGAGATGACGGTGTTTGAATTAATGAATGTGTTGGCCAGGGGTTGAAATCTCACTGAAGATTTCATCAGATTTAGGGACTCCTCATTCGCTCTTAAAAATATGTTAACAAAATATGGGGTGATTCAAGTGGGAAAGATATACATACACACTCACACTCAAACACTCAATCACCTTGCCCCCTACTACCTCCCCTAGCTACTCTTCTACTACAATTCAACCTGCATACTTCAGTTTTCTAATGCCAACCTACTCACTGTACCTCAATCTCATCTATCTCACCACCACCCTCTAGCCCACGTCCTGTCTCCTGCCTGGACCGCCTTCCCTTTCCTTATCTGACAGGCGATTGCTCTCCCCCACTTCAAAGTCTTGTTGAAGGCACATCTCTTCCAAAACCTTCCCTGACTATACCCCTTTTTCCTCTTCTCTCACTCCCTTCAGCATTGCCCAGATTTGCTCTCCTTATTTACACCACCTTCAGCCCTAAAGCACTTACGTACATATCTGTAATGCATTTTTTTATATTAATGTCTGTCTCCCCTCTAGACTGTAATCTTGCTGTGGGCCAGGAACATATCTACCAACTCTTGTTATTTTGTCCTCTTATTTATTCATTCAATCATATTTAATGAGTGCTTACTGTGTGCAGAGCACTGTACTAAGCGCTTGGGAAATACAAGTTGGCAACATATAGAGACGGTCCCTACCCAACGGCAGGCTCACAGTCTAGAAGGGGGAGACAGACAACAAAACAAAGCATATTAACAAAATAAAATAAATAGAATAAATATGTACAAGTAAAATAGAGTAATAAATATGTACATACATATATACATATATACAGGTGCTGTGGGTAAGGGAAGGAGGTAAGGCGAGGGGGATGCGGGGGGGAGAGGAAGGAGGGGGCTCAGTCTGGGAAGGCCTCCTAGAGGAGGTGAGCTATCGTAGGGTTTTGAAGGGAGGAAGAGATCTAGCTTGGCGGATATGCAGAGGGAGGGCATTCAAGAGCCCATTCAAGAGCTCTCCCAAGAGCTTAGTATAGTGCTCTCCACACAGAAATAAATATGACTGATTGATAGAAACACAAATGCATAATCCACCCTACCAAAGCCACATCAGATATCCCATTGTGATCCCCACTTTTATTAGCTTCTCAAGAGTGTCCTGGAGACTTCTTTTTTCTGATATATGTTATTTGATTACAATGTGCCAAGCACTGATCTAGGGCTAAGGAAGATACAGACATAGTCCCTGTCCCACATTGGACTCACAGTCCAAGTCTTCCCTAAATTGGGATGTCCCAAGACCAACAAGGCTGAGGGTGGCTGGGTGGGTCCCGTTACCAACCGTCAGCAAACCCAGAGAAGCAGCGTGGCTCAGTGGAAAGAGCCCGGGCTTTGGAGTCAGAGGTCATGGGTTCGAATCCCGGCTCCGCCAATTGTCAGCTGTGTGACTTTGGGCAAGTCACTTCACTTCTCTGGGCCTCAGTGACCTCATCTGTAAAATGGGGATTAAAACTGTGAGCCCCCTGTGGGACAACCTGATCACCTTGTAACCTCCCCAGCGCTTAGAACAGTGCTTTGCACATAGTAAGCGCTTAACAAATGCCATTAAAAAAAAAAAAAGACCACTCCAGCAGAGAAAAGAGTGGATGTGTGACTGACTTAGTCCATTTGGGGCCTCTCAACAGAAAGAACTTAGACTGTGAGCCCCATGAGAGACAAGGACTGTGTCCCACCTAGTTAACCTAAGCACCTAGAATGGAGTTTGACACTTATTAAGTACTTAACAAACACTGTAATAAAAGAAAAAGAACCCAGAAGGCAGTTGGCCCACAGGGAGAAAGGCAGAAGAGGGTAGAGTGGTCTGAAGCTTTGTTCTCTGAGATGGGGTGGGTCTTTTTTGCGGTTTCTGGCAGTCCCCAACTCATCTGTCCCTCTTCAAACTCTGGGATGCCCAGGAAAGGAGAGGACCCCTGGACCCTAACCTAGAGTTGATGACCACTCTCTTTCATCCCCTCCTGGGAAGCAGCATGGCTTAGCAGAATGAACCCTGGCCTGAGAGTCAGGGAGCCTGGATTCTAATCCCTGCTCTGCCGCTTGCCTGCTGTGTGATCTTAGGCAAGTCACTTAACTACTCTGTAACCCAGTATTCACATCTGTAAAATGGGGATTCAAAACCTGTTGTCCCTTTCCCTAAGACTGGGAGATTCATGGGGGTCATGGACTTTGTCCAATCGAAAAAGCTCACATCTTCTTCAGCGTTTTGTACAGTGCCTGGAACGTAGTAAGTGCTTAACAAATACCATAAAATATACCAAAAAAAATACCTTAGTTTGATTGACCACCCTAAAGTGAGGGAAGAAAAAAATGGTGTGATTTTTAAAGCAGCAAATAATGCCTTTCTAAGATAATGTCTGCCAGACAATATCCAGGCTGTGGGCACAGCATCGCATCACCACCTCTAAAATTTAATGCAAATGACACTTTGTTTTTGAAGATGACTTTCCCGAAGGTGAGATTCTAACTATGTATGGGAAAGTGATTGAAAAGGATGGTGCGTAATAGAAGTTCCTTCCCACGTGATTTGAACGTAATGTTTGGTCTTTCTCTGATTCCAAGCCTGCGTCTTGGCCACCTTATCTTCATCATACCATTACTTCAAGAGAGCAACCCTCTTCTCCTGATGGCTACTCACCAGACTGATCTGCCCTATGAGGAAATCTCCCAAACACTATCTCATATTAATCGAGCTTGCTTCACTGTGTCTAAGTATTTTTTTTCTGCTCACTCGCCTTGTGAATTTCCCCCTTTCAGTTCCCAGACCCCAACAAACATGCAGATAACAAGAAAGAGATGATGGAAGAAAAGAGAGATAAAGGGGGTGGGGGGAGGAGAGGAAAAAGAGGAGAGAGTGAGAGAAAAAGAGATAAGATAGAGAAAAGGAAAGAAACAGAGAGAAGCTATTGTCTCAGACTTTTCTCTTTGTAGGATTCTTCATAAGTTAAATGAGGACTTAATAAAATCTGCATCTTTCAGTCACAATGTGCAATAAACGTCACTTAATACCTGTCCTCTAGAAGCTTGTCATCTAAAGTATCATGAGGAATAATAGCATCAATAAAATGTTTATAAAGTATTCTCAGATCCTCCATTGCAAATTAATGTAGAATATATTAAAATTTCACAGACCTACCTAAAATCTATAATTTTATGTCCCTTCTAATGTTCATAAATACACATATTCAAGCGACGTATCTAAGCCGGTTCTCACCGAATACAATTTCACTTAAAAAGCGACCTATTTTATATGAACAGCAGGGCACTTATGTAAACATTAAAACATAATCTATGAATCAACCTATAGTTTATGTTATAGTGATATATGTTGTGCATCCAGAGTAACAGATCATCCATTAAAATATGTATGCCTTTTCGCAGACCCTCCTACTCCCCAGTGAGCGAATTTCTAATTTCTGGAATATGCTAACATATGTGCTTCTGCAAAAACAGTAGAGCATTCAAATACATCTCTCTTCCTACCTGATAAATGACCTTGGTGAATTCAAAAGCAGCAGCTCAGACCCACACTGCAATAATCTTTCTTCTTGGCTGCAATAATGCCTCCCTTGCTCTGTGGAGTACATAATACCATGTTTCGGGTGAACAATTTTAATCAACTGATCAATATGATAATCAAAGTTGGGGACTGAATCTATCAACATGAAAGCAACACACGGATTAGAGAGCTTCCTCAGTCCACAGCAACTCTAGGCCACTGTGATGTTGCTGTTCTCTTACTCCGTGTTTTATATGACCTTCACTCCACTCTTCAGAATCTATAGGGAAGCATAACGGTCTAGTGGAAAGACCACAGGCTTGGGAGTCAGAGGACCTGGATTCTAATCCTATGACAAACATTATGATGTCTACAGATGCGTAGAGGCACAGGTCATAGTTCCTCTCTCTGGAAAATGAAAACAGAAACAGCAGCTCTCCTTTCCTTTTTACCTATCCAACAATCAGTCGTGTTTATTTAGCACTGTACTTACAACAGAATGGTAGATATGATCTCTGACCAGAAGAAGCTTCCACTCTTTAGAGAGACCTTTATAATTGTGGTCTTTTTAAGTGCTTACTACGTGCCAAGCACTATACTAAACACTGCAGTAGATACAAGATAATCCGGTCCCACATGGGGCTCACAGCCTAAGTAGAACAGAGAACGGGTGTTGAATCCACACTTTGCAGGTAAGGGAACTGAAGCACAGAAAGGTTAAATGACTAGCCCAAGGTCACACAGCAGGTAAGTGGTGGGGCTGGGATTAGAATCCAGGTCCTCTCACCCCCAGGCCCACGCTCTTTCCACTAGGATACGCTGCTGCTTTATCGTCATCTGTGTCATCCTCAAGTGCTTGGTTCAAATATATTGTAAAGGATTAGGTTGGAGAGTCCAATTACGTAGTAATTGGACTCTCCTATATATAGTATAAATATATTATACTCTCCAAGTGCTCAGCACAGTGCTCTGCACTCAGTGAGCACTCAACAAATACAACTGACTGATAGATTGATGAGGGGTAGGGACTTTGTGTCTGATCTGATTACCTTGTATCTACCCCAGTGCTTAGAACAGTGCTTGCCATATGTTAAGCCCTTAACGATTACCATTATTATTAATAATATTTTTTGTTATTATTAAAGGTGCATCCCAAGAGTGCTGGCAAATCAACTGAAATGAATCACATGCCTCTTTCCCTGCCTCCTTCGCTTCCCTCGGTCTCTTATGGGGTCCCTACATCAGCCAAAGGGATTGCAGTAATGCTCTAAATGAGCATGTTTGTCAAGCACAGCAATGCACCAAACCCCCCAACCCAATTATCTAGCTTCGGCTTCAGAGAGCCGATGATCAGCTAATTAAATTGCCTTTGAAAGATCAACAGAAAAACTGCTTCCACCGAGTTCAGCTCACCTCCCTGTACATCAACAAAAGCCCATGCATCATGATTTAATTGTCAACAGCACTGACCTACAGGAAAGATCAGAGCAAGCACTCCTGACTGCATCTGGACTCAAAGTTCATTACTACTGAATTTTGGGGACACAAGAGTAATGATCATTTCACTGTGAATAAAGGGTGAACTTGAGGTCAGATAAAAGAAGAGGGGTTGGAATTCTCCTTGGATGGGAAGGAGAATGCTCCACGTTTGATTTTTTCTTTCTTATTGTATTTGTTAAGAGCGGTGTCAAACACCGCTCTAAGCACTGGAGTCTTGTCTTATGCTGTTGAGTCATTTCCATTCCATGACAACACCACAAACGCATCTCTTCCTGAATGCCCCCCTCTATCTGTAGTCATTCATTCACTCATTCAATCATATTTATTGAGCGCTTACTGTGTGCAGAGCACTGTACTAAGTGCTTGGGAAGTACAAGTTGGCAACATATAGAGACGGTCCCTACCCAACAGCAGGCTCACAGTCTAGAAGGGGGAAACAGACAGCAAAACAAAACATATAAACCAAATAAAATAACTAGAATGAATATATACAAGTAAAATAAATAAATAGAGTAATAAATATGTACAAACATAAAAACAGGTGCTGTGGGAAGGGGAAGGAGGTAAGGCGGGGGCATGTGGAGGGTAAGTAGGGGGAGCAGAAGGAAGGGGCTCAGTCTGGGAAGGACTAAAACTTGGTTAGATGCCACGAAGTAGGTGGCAATGCCTTAACCATATATGTGTTGTATAGGCCACTAGGACCTCTTCCATCCTTCTCAAGGGGAGTGCTAACCTTCTCTCCTTTCATACAGTCATTCCGGCACTGGATCCATAGCATTTCTTGGTAAAAATACAGAAGTGGTTTACTATTTCCTCCTTCTGTGCAGTCGAGTCTCTGCCCTCCATCCTCTCCCATGTCACTGCTGCCCAGCACTGGTGAGTTTTGACTCACGGAAAATTGTCTTCCACTCAGTAGCCACTGCCCAAACCAGTAATGGAATAGGTAGACCTCTGCTTGACTATCCCTCCTGCAGCTGAGACTGACAGAGTACTGGAAACTCTCCAGGTGAGACCCTGAGTATGGAAGCACTGGAATAGCTATCAATAAATTAGGTTGGATACAGTCCCTGTCCCACATGGGGCTTACAGTCTAAGTAGAAGGGAGTACAGGAGAAGTGAGGCATGGAGAACTTAAGTGACTTGCCCAAGGTCAGACAGAAAGCAATTGGTAGAGCCAGGATTAGGACCCAGGGTGTCTGGTACCCAAGTCCCTTGCTCTTTCCACCGGGCCATGCTGCTTCATTTGTCCAGAACATAGCAATGGCCCCTCTACACTTTAAGCTCCTTGTGGGCAGGGATTGAGTCTATTGGATCAGATTGTATTTTCCCAAGTACTTAGGTCAGTGCTCTGAACAAGTAAGCACTCGATAAATACCATTCATTCAATTCAGTCGTATTTATTGAGTGCTTACTGTGTGCAAAGCACTGTACTAAGTGCTTGGGAGAGTGCAATATAACAACAGACATATTCCTGACCACAAGAAGCTCAAAGTCTAGAAGGTAAATGTGAAGAAAAGAGAAAGAGAGATGGATTGATGGTTTGGCTGATTGGTTGGTAATAATAATAATAATGATGATGGTAATTGTTAAGCACTTACTATGTGCCAAGCACTGTCCTAAGCACTGGGGTAGATACAAGGTAATCAGGTTGTCCCACATGGGGCTTACAGTCAATCCCCATTTTACAGATGAGCTAACTGTGGCACAGAGAAGTTAAGTGACTTGCCCAAGGTCACACAGCTGAGAAGTGGCGGAGCTGGGATGAGAACCCATGAACTCTGATTCCCAAGCCCCTGCTCTTCCTCCTAAGCCATGCTACTGGTACTGCTGATTTGTTGTCTGTCTCCCCCTTCTAGGCTGTGAGCCCATTGTTGGGTAGGGACTGTCTCTTCATGTTGCCCATTTGTACTTCCCAAGCACTTAGTACAGTGCTCTGCACATAGAAAGCACTTAATAAATATGACTGACTGAATGAATGAATGCTGATAAGAGCTGGACAAAGTCGTCTCCCTACCCTAGGTTTACATCTAATTCCCCATTTAGGAAGATTCCCTCACTAGACCTGCCTCCAAACTCAGAGAAGCAGCATGGCTCAGTGGAAAGAGCCTGGGCTTGGGAGTCAGAGGTCATGGGTTTGAATTCCTGCTCCACCACTTTCATTCATTCAATCGTATTTATTTATTGTCAGCTGTGTGACTTTGCGCAAGTCACTTAACTTCTCTGTGCCTCAGTTCCCTCATCTGGAAAATGGGGATTAAGACTGTGAGCCCCACGTGGGAAAATCTGATCACCTTGTATCCTCCCCTCGGTGCTTAGAACAGTGCTCCGCACATAGTAAGTGCTTAAATACCAATGAGAAGCAGCGTGGCTCAGTGGAAAGAGCACAGGCTCGGGAGTCAGAGGTCATGGGTTCTAATCCCGATTTTGCCACTTGTCTGCTGTGTGACCTTGGGCAAGTCACTTAACTTCTCTGAGCCTCAGTTACCTCATCTGCAAAATGGGGATTAAGACTGTGAGCCCCACGTGGGACAACCTCATCACCTTGTATCCCCCCCAACGCTTAGAACAGTGCTTCACAGCTTCACACATCGTAAATGCTTAACAAATACCATTATTATTATTATTATTATTATTATTATTATTATTATTATTATTATTTGTCTTCCTAGGGTTATGTTTTAGTCAGCTACCTAGGTGTGAAGCAACACCACTGCAATGGAACAAAGAGGATGCCAACCTAATAACCAGCAATGAGTTAATCAGTGAAAGCAGGGTTGTTATCCAGAAACCAGCCCCAATTCTATCACGTATAGCCTAGGCAGAAGGTGGCTTTAGTGCAGGCATTTTCTACTCTATTTACAAGACAGACTGCATCTGTGACTTTAAAGGCAACACTAATGAGTAATATAAATGGAATGCCATACTAAGAAGCCACTCTTCACGGGTAGAAATGTTATTTTTTTTACTGCAGAAAATAGAACCCAGTAATACCCTTTGCAATATTATAATGGGTATCCCTGTGTTATTCTAAAGAGATTTAAAGGATGAAAACAGATCTACAGAGAAAGGTTTATTAAGATTTCCAAACAGGACAAACGTGTCTTGACTCCAAAAAGAATCAATTCACTACATGATGTTTCTCTTTTTTAACTGAGCACTAAATAGTCTAAGTCTATTCCTCTCCAAGAGGTAGATTGGAGGTTGGAAAGAACAGCTGGTGTGGATCGCACAGTATGCTGGATTAATCCCAGGAAAAGGTGGAAAAATCGATCAATCAATCGTATTTATGGAGCAGTAACTGTGTGCAGAGCACTGTACTAAAGGGCTTGGGAGAGCCCAGTATTACAGAGTTGTTAGATGTATTCCCTCCCCACAGTGAGCTTACAGTCTAGAGGGAGAGATGGACATTAATATAAATTAATAAATTGCAGATGTGTATTTAAGTGCTGTAGTGCTCAGGGTGGAGTGACTAAAAGGTGCAATCCAAGTTGTGACACGGAAGGGAGTGAAAGAAGAGGAAATGAGTGCTTAGTTGAAGAAGGCCTCTTGGAGGAGATGTGATCTTCAAAAGGTAAATGTGGCTTACGAAAATACCTCCAGAATCAGCTGGGATCTGGGATCTATTCAGAGAAAGTGTTGCCCAGCCTGTTCAAAATGGTGGTCGGTATGGTGAGAAGGGTGTGGAAATCAGAGGTGATTTCAATGCCTGGAAGGTCTTGGATTATAGCTCAGTTGGAGCCCAGCCAATTCTTTTTAACAAACAACTGGGAGATCCACAGCAAATTCCCCAATTTTACAGATTAGCAGGTAGGACAGCAAATATCATTAGACTGGTGAGGCCACTGGAAGACAAAACATTTAGGATTTTGTTCATTTGCTTTGACAAGCATAGTTTAATTTCCATTATTTATGAGACTGCTTCCTACTAGACTAATAAAACGTCCTTTGGGGTATTCAACCAATGGAATCACCTCTCAGCAACAGAAGGAACATTAATGGTAGCATTCGGTCCTCTGAGAATCCTTTTCAGCCAAAGAGCTCAAAGCACTTGGCAAGCATTAGCTTTCTTCCAGGAAGAAACAAGACACAGCTTTAATTGAGGAAGATGGTTGCTGTTTTGTCCCCATTTTCCGGCTGAAAATGCGGACTCAAGAGTAGATAAATTGCCTTACTCCGTCTAATAGGCAGTCACCGGAATTTATTTTCAGCGTTGTTCTAAGTCCCATGAGAAGTTGTTCAGGAAGCAGAAGTTGCAGTCCCTGACAGAAAGGAACTGACGCATAGAGTCAAAGAAGAGAATTGAGACTCAATTCTTACCTTCAGTCTACACTGAAAGAACTACACTCTTTCCCTCCACACTGGCATACTCTCACCTCTTTTCTGAGAGACTTATGATGATGACAATGATATTTGTTAAGTGTCTACTATGTATCAAGCACTGTACTAAGAGCAGGTAAATATGAGATAATCAAGCCCCACATGGGGCTCACAGTCTGAGTAGGAGGGAGAACAGGTACTAAATCTCCATTTTGCAGATGATGAAAAGGAGAAGTGAAGTAATAATAGTAATAACTGTTGTACTTATTAAGTGCTTACTATGTGCCAGGCACTGTACTAACTGCTGGGGTGGATATAAGCAAATTGGTTTGGGCACAGCCCCTATCCCACATGGGGCTCACAGTCTCAATCCCCAGTTTACTCATGAGGTAACTGAGGCACAGAGAAGTGAAAGGACTTTCCCAAGATCACACAGCAGACAAGTAGCGGAGGTGGAATTAGATCCTAGATCCTTGTGATTCCTAGGCCCATGCTCTATCCTCTAGGCCATGCTGCTTTTGTAGCTATCCCAGCACTCAGAACAGTGCTTGATACATAGTATGTGCCGAACAAATACCATTAAAAATTGGTTAAGTTCTCTAAGGTAGAGAAGAAAAAGGACTGAGAAATCACCCTTTACTGTGTAAACCATTTTTACCCACCCATTTCCGCAGCCAACATTTTTGAAGCAGTTGAGAAGCAGCATGTCCTAGAGGATAGAGCACAGGCCTGGAGTCAGAAGAACCTGGGCACTCATTCCAGCTCTGCCACTTGTCTGCTGTGTGACCTTGGGAAAGTCATTTGACTTCTCTGTGCCTTAGTTACCTCATTTGTAAAATGGGGATGAAGACTGTGAACCCCATGTGGGACAGGAACTGTGTCCAACCTGATCAGCTTGTAACTACCCCAGTGCTTAGTACAATGCCTGGCATACAGTCAGCACTTAGCAAATGTCATAATAATAATACTAATTCTGGTGCTTAACAGACACTACAAGTATTATTACATGGGTAGTTCATTCATTCAATCGTATTTATTGAGCGCTTACTATGCGCAGAGTGCTTGAAGTTGTTGTGGGCAGGAAACGTATCTGCTAACTTTGTTGTACTCTCCCAAGGGCTTATTACAGTGCTCTGCACATAGAAAGCACTCAATAAATACCACTAAGTGATTGATTTGGGTAGTGGATGATGTTTGGGTTGACCTCCTGGAACCATGCAAGAGAAGCAGGAAAGCATGCTATTCCAGTCCTTCCAGGTTGTAAATGGTGACACCAAGAACAGCTCTAGCCCCAGGAAGAATTGGCAAGTCAGGCCCAATTTGACCCTTCCAAACTGTCCTAGTATTATTCCGTTTCCAACTGACCTGATTACTGTCTTTTTCTGTTTCCTTCTGCTTTCCTAATAGACTCTATCCAGAAAATTTGATGCTCATCTACATCCCTCCTACCTAAACTATGAGCACCACACTCACCCTCCTCCCCTCCCCACCACCCCCATCCCCATCTGCTTCCCAGCCCATGGGACGGGGACTCCGTCCAACCTGATTATTTTATTTAATAATAACTGTGCTCTTTAAGCAGTAATTATATGCCAAGAACTGTACTGACAGCGAAGATAGATACAAAATAATCAGGTCCCACACGGGGCTCACAAACTAAGTAGGAAGGAGAACAGGTATTGAATCCCCATTCTGCAAGTGAGGGAGCTGAAGCAAAGAGAAGTTATGTGACTCACCCAAGGTCACAGCAGGTAAATGGCAGAGCTGGAACTAGAACCCAGGTCCTCTGGGTTCCAAGCCCTTGCTCTTTCCACTAGCCCACACTGCTTCTACCCTAGGTACTTAGTTCAGTGCTTGACTCATAATAAGGGATTAGCAAATATTATTATTTTAAAGTTTTTATCCTAAGGAAAATCCTGGAACCTTTTACCTTAAAAAGCCTTTTTTTTTATAGGAAGTGGGAAGAATTGCACTCCATTATAGAGTCCCAGAGTCTGTTGGGTTGACTGTAACCGGAGTGAGTTAGAAGGTCAGCCCATTTCCTGATCTAAGCAAAATTATACTCTATCAGCTCCTTGTGCAAACAGAGAATCATATGACCTGAACAGCAGTATTCAAAGACCTATTCCCTGGTACAAAAGTTAACGGTGAGAACAGTCACAAAATACAGAACATAGTTTTATTTCCTTTGGATTCACTCGAGTAACAATGCATCCCGAAATCCTTTTACCAAGTTAAATAGTTGTTGCGATGGCTGCATGAAATATCTACCACACAGAGAGACATTAAAAGGCTTTGGTGTGAGATAAGGAAAAAGTTGAAATGAGGTTTGTTACAAGCTGGGAACTGAACTATGGATGGGAGTCAAGAAGAAAAAGTCTTAAATGAATGAGGATCAGACAGCGGAAAGCAACCTGGAAGAAGCAAGTGGAGACAGAGTTAAGTTTCAGTGGCCATATCATTTCCCAAACATACTACTACTAGATGAACTGCCAAGTGAGGCAGACATAAAGGTGGAAAATATTGACCATCTTGTGAACTCTGGACTTTTAATTTATCTTGAAATTTTCATGAGCTTTTTTTCTCTAACATACAACTCTGGGGCTGTTGTTTTTAAGGATGACAAAGCAAACATATAATGCCATAGAGGAAATGAATCTCCTTGCTTCTCTAATGTTGGCTATAGGTACGGAAATAGCATTTATAACTATTCAAGAGCTGATTGTAATAAGTTCTCTAGGAGTTCACTTTTTTTAATGCCATGTCAGAATACTAGATGTGTGTGTGTGTGTGCTTGTGTGAGTGTGTTTGTGTAAGCATAGCTTATCTCTACAAAGAAGAGTATGTAACTGTAGACATTTAGGTTTGAATCTGATGAAAGGCATTTGGGGTAGATGAGTGAAATTTCCCCAAATTATTGATCCATAATAATTGCGGTATTTGTTAAGCACTTACTATGTGCCAGGCACTGTACTAAGCACTGGGGGGGATACAAGCAAATCAGGTTGGACACAGTCCCTGTCCCACAAGGGACTCACAATCTTAATCCCCATTTTACAGATCAGGTACCTGACACACAGAGGATCTGAAGTGACTTGCCCAAGGTCACACAGCAGACAAGCGGTGGAGCTGGGATTAGAACCCAGATTCTTCTGAATCCCAGGCCCGTGCTTTCTCAGTTAGGCCATGGTCCTTCCCTAGTGTGGGGCAGATGGGTTCTAAACAGCTGTGATGTGCCGACACTTCAATTTGTGATATTTCTTTGAGTAATTAGCAGGGCCATGGAGTGTAACAGCACTGGCAACACAACTGGAACACAGCTGAGAGTTGTTGAAGGTAAAACATCTTAGGCGGAGGCCAAGTAGTTTATTTTGTTTTTTTCTTTTGTTTTTTCCCTTTAAGATTACCTTCTCAGACACCCACCTGATTGACAAGTGCTGTCCTGGGAGCTGATGTTTTACTCTGCTAAATAATGTTGATAATCATATTAAAACTACTACTACTAATAATGATAATAATAATAACATATTAAAGAAGCACAGAAGTTACAGAAGCAGCATGGCTCAGTGGAAAGAGCACGGGCTTTGGAGTCAGAGGTCATTGGTTCAAATCCCGGCTCCGCTACTTGTTAGCTGTGTGACTTTAGGCAAGCCACTTAACTTCTCTGTGCCTCAGTTACCTCATCTGTAAAATGGGGATTAAGACTGTGAGCCCCATGTGGGACAACCTGATCACCTTGTAAACTCCCCAGCTCTTAGAACAGTGCTTTACACATAGTAAGCGCTTAATAAATGCCATCATTATTATTATTATTAAATGGTATTTTTCAAGTACTTACTATGTGCCAGACACTGTTCTATGCACATGGGAGAATACAATACAATGGAGTAGGTAGATGCGTTTCCTGCCCACAATGAGCTTATGGTCTAGATGGGGAGACAGACATTATTATAAATAAATAAATTATGGATATGTACATAAGTGCTGTGGGGCTGACAGAGGAGTCAAAGAGGGAGCAAATCCTAGTGCAATGGGGATGCTGAAAGGAGTGGGAGAAGAGGAAATGAGGGGCTGGTAGGAGAAGACTTCTAGGAGGAGAACAATCATATTTGTTGAGCACTATGTACTGAGCACTGTAGTAAGCGCTTGGGAGAATGCAGTGCCACAGAATTAGCAGACACGTTCTCTGCTCTATATGTTTTTAACAAGGTTTTGAATGTGCACAGAGTGAATGTCTGTTGGATATGAAGAAGGAGGGAATTCTAGGCCAGAGGCAAGTTAGCAGGTGGAGTTCTCTGATGCATCGGAAGCCCTTTCACACTATCACATTCTGGTGACCCCCCACAGGACCCCAGGGAGAGGCGGATGTAATTATCCCCATCCTATAGATAAGGAAACTGCAGTCTGAACAAGTTCAGTGACTTGCCCAAGGTCACACAATGCATCTGAGACAGAGAGGGAGGGACAAGGCAGGCCTCTGAAGTCAGCCTCTTTGCACTAGACTCCGCTTCCCTATTTATCCTGTTCTTTACTCAGCCAATCATTTCTATCCATTGGATCACTAAGGCAGCTAGGCTTGCAGAACAAGTCCCCATTAAGAAAAGATCCTGCCCCCAGAGGAAGTACATAAACCTCTCCAATCTCATCTGTTATTATACTCCTCTAGAAGCCAGCCTGGTTTCCTCGCAGTTTGAAGCAGCGTTCAAATTCGGCTTGCCGGTTGGGGTCTGAGCTGCTTGACTTTTAGACTTAGAGGGTTACAGAACTGAAGGTAAATGTGCTTAGGACTTTAGCCCTGTAAAACCCGGACTCCCAAGAAGATGTCCTATTTCTGACCTTTCTGAAGGTCTGGGAAGGAATTCTAATGAACACCGCGAATATGAAAGGCAGCTGCTTGATTCTAATAGTTTGTGCAACCTTCCAGAACATGCAGTCTTTCGGGGGAAGATAAAACAACCAGATTCAAAAGAAATATCCAGACTCAGCTCAACTAGACTCATTAAAAATGTTTATTCTCAAGCTTTCAATTAAAAAACATTTTAGAACCCCTGGAGTAGATTTCTCATCTAAAAATATGAAACAAGCCCAAGATTAACCTGTTGCAAGCGTAGTATGTTATGCATTATCATACACATTCCCATTATGCCTTGAAAGATAGAAGGTTTACTATGTGTTGATTATATTTGAGGACTGAAGCAAGAAAGAAATTTTTCAAAAATCCTGCAACATAGCAAAATGTAATGCTTATATAAATCACAGTTGACAGATGTTTGAGTGTTTTTGAAATGTATTTATAGAAGGGGCAGACTCTCTTAGACCTGATTTTTCCTAGGTGGATTTCTTTCTTTAAAAAAAAAATTAAAAAATCTTCAGGGCACATGAATTAAAAAAACCCTCAGGGTCATTAAGAGATCATTTTTATATGACTGTTTTGCACTAATTAATGGTAAACCTGATCTCTTCTGCATTCCCTTCTGTAGTCATTGAAGAACATGGTATTGAGGTTAACAAAAAGGACTCTGGGAGGTGAGTCGAGAACGGGTTATGTGAAAAACAACTCCAGTAGAACAGAGTAGGGAGAAAAAGAACAGCTTTCTGATTTTCACATTTACTTACCCAGGTCAAGCATTATGGGGAGCAGTGCTGCCTAATGGGAAAAGCACAGGCCTGGAAGCCAGAATTATCTGCATTCTTATCCCAACTCCACCATTTGTATGCTGTGTGACCTTGGGAAAGTCACTTAACTTCTCTGTGCCTCAGTTACCCCACCTGTGAAATGGGTACTGGAACTGTGAGCTGTCAGCTGAGTGGGACATGAACAATGTCCAATCTGATCATCTTGTATCTATCTACTCCAATGCTTTGTATAGTGGCTGGCACATAGTAAGCAATTAACAAACACCAATAAAAAAAAATGCCATTTTTTTTTGTTTTGTTTTGTTTTTAATGGCATTTATTAAGTGCTTACTATGTGCAAAGCACTGTTCTAAGCGCTGGGGAGGTTACAAGGTGATCAGGTTGTCCCACGTGGGGCTCACAGTCTTAATCTCCATTTTACAGATGAGGTAACTGAGACCCAGAGAAGTTAAGTGACTTGCCCAAAGTCACACAGCTGATAAGCGGAGGAGCCGGGATTTGAACCCATGATCTCTGACTCCAAAGCCCGGGCTTTTTCCACTGAGCCATGCTGCTTCAACATTTGTTGAATGTCAACTGAATGCTAGGCCCAGATGTAAATTCTGAGGACATAAGAGATACATTCTCTGACCTCATAGAGCTTGCGACCTAGAGAAGCAGGATTGCCTAGTGGATAGAGCACAGCCCTGGGAGTCAGCAGGACCTGGATTCTAATTCCAACTCCACTTGTCTGCTGTGTGACCTTGGATAAATCCCTTAACTTCTCTGTGCCTCAGTTACCTCTTCTGTAAAATGGGAATTAAGACTGTGAGCCCTGTATGGGATGGGGTCTGTGTCCCACCTGATGATCTTGTAGCTACCCCAGTGCTTAGTACAGTGCCTGGCACATAGTCAGTACTTAAATACCACCCTCCCTCCAAATAATCTAATGGTGAAGGCAGATAAATGTTTAAAGGTAATGAAAACTGAAGGAGCAACAAGTATAAAGTTGGAAGCTTTATAATCAGGATAAAGCATCTGAAAAAATAATCAATTATACAGATATATGCATATATAATAATAATGATGATGGTATTTGTTAAGAGCTTACTACGTGTAAAGCACTGTTCTAAGTGCTTGGGGGATACAAAACAATCAGGTTGTCCCACGTGGGGCTCACAGTCTTCATCCCCATTTTACAGATGAGGGAACTGAGGCACAGAGAAGTGAAGTGACTTGCCCAAGGTCACCTAGCTGACAAGCGGCGGAGCCGGGATTCAAACCCATGACCTCTGACTCCCAAGCCTTTGCTCTTTCCACTGGCCACGTTGTTTCTCTCTCTCTCTCTCTCTCTAGACAGAGAGAGAGATTAGAGAGAGAGAGAGGGTGTATATATATACATGTATATATATATATATGTATATATATATATATATATATGTGTGTGTGTGTAATTTTGCAGGGCGTAGGATTGAAATACACCAAAAGCTAAGGCATGGTGTTTGTCCAATTGGACTGGTGTTTTGAATTAATAGTAGAAGGCCTCCTGGAGGAGGTGGTATTTTAGAAAGAACCTAAATATGGGGAGAGTTGTGGTCCAGATCCAAGGAGAAGGGAGCTAGTGGGAATAGACACAGAGTCAGGAGAGTAATGAATGAAATACAGTTGGGTGATGAGGTGCAAGGTGGGAAAAAGAGAGCTGTGTATAAGTTGGAGAATGTTGGTGGACTCTCTTGAAGTCAGTAGTAACTGGTAGATACGAACTCTATTTTATTATACTCTCCCAAGAGCTTAGCACAGTGCTCAGCCCACCATGTTCAATAAACACCATCGCTTGATTTACTAATTGATTGGTAGAGAGTAGAGAAGGGGGCTTATGCCTGAGGCAGATGGAGTGATTCTAACACCCGAAAGTCATGGTGAGGACTGAGAAATGAATCTGGGAGAGAGGTGACGTGAGTTCCTCGAAAAGACGATAAATTCAGCTCAGATCCAGCTGGAAAGAAGGAGAGGATCCAATTTAATCCGGCTCTGTGCAACGTTTCAGGGTAGCCCAGGCTAGCTGCAATCAGAAAGCATTAGAAGAGCTAATTGGAAAAGGAATCATACCTGCCAAGGGATATGCTGTACTGTACCTTATGAATGAGGAGGTTTAAATGACTAATTTGAAACCTGTCCATGGCTAGGGTGCAACTGATGTCCAAAATCATGAATGAATGGTAGAATTTGATGGTAGCAATTAAACAGGTTTCTAAAATGTCCAGCTGAAAAGCTCAGGTGGTTGAGCAGAGACACTTTATCACTGACCAAGCATTGAAACATTGTCACTCTGCTTCTAAGAGCTGTGATGGCTGAACTTGTCAAAGTGGACATTAGAGGTGCTGTAAAAGTTACCCGTTTCCCACAAATTCGACTGGTTTAAGATTCTTGCTAGAGAGGGAATGTATCTATCAACCGTGTTATCTTGTACTCTCTCTAGCGATTACTACTGTACTTTGCCCACAGTAAGGAACGATTGATTGATTGATTGATTGGCATTCTTAGCTAAACCTTGGCCAAGACATCTAGTGTTCTGAAGCTCATCTCACACACCCATAAATGTGCTTTGTACCCACAGGGCTCCAAAACTCCCTCCCACATCCCTCCCATTAAGCTAGTTCCTAGAGGGACTCAACAACTCCTGAGAAGAAGCATGGCCAAGTGGATAGTGCATGGATCTGGGAATCAGAAGGACCTGGGTTCTAATCAGCTCCACCGCTTGTCTGCCTTATGACCTTGGACAAGTCACTTCACTTCTCTGGGCCTCAGTTACCTTGTCTGTAGAAAGGGAGATTAAGACCGTGAACCCCATGTAGGATGTGGACTGTGTCCAACCAGATTGAGTAATGTCTACCTCACTGCTTAGTAGAGAAGTAGCGTGGCTCAGTGGAAAGAGCACCGGCTTTGGTGTCAGAGGTCATGGGTACAAATCCCGGCTCCGCCACTTGTCAGCTGTGTGACTTTGGGCAAGTCACTTAACTTCTCTGTGCCTCAGTTCCCTCATCTGTAAAATGGGGATTAAGACTGTGAGCCTCACGTGGGACAATCTGATCACTTTGTATCCCCCCAGAGCTTAGAACAGTGCTTTGCACATAGTAAGCGCTTAAAAAGTACCATCATTATTATTATTACAGTTTCTGACACACAAAAAGCACTTAATAAAAAAACCATAAAAAACAGGGTTTAACATTGGCTTTATTTCCAAACACTTCGCTTAACTGAACTGAACTCACCCCGGGCAAGGATTCCCGGATACCCAGTTTTGGCTACTTTATTTCAAAGGCCGAATTTAAGAGGAGAATGCATGCAGGAAATATCAATTAAAGGGCTGTGCAGAATCATTTATTTCAAGGTGGAATGATTACCATATGGCTGCTTTGTTGTGAGCAATTGTAACGAGCTTCAATCATTCCCCCGCCTGATGATAAGAGGAAAGGAAATGAACATATAGCATTTTGCAAGCATTGGACTTGTGGTTTGGAGACTCAGGAGGAGAGGCTGCAAGAGGAGAGTGAGGGAGGGCAAGCTATTCCATCCATAAATCACTCATGCTTGGCTTCGGGAACAATGGTTAGAGCCGCAGCAGAAGTTCCAAGTCAAATCAATTGAGCGATTTTTGACATCGCCCCAGAGGGCACTTAGCCATATCTGAAAATTGCCCATACTAATTAAAGTCATGAGGAGCTTTCTAAACAGAGGCAGGAAAAAAATCAGTGCTAGGTACAGGATTCTAGCCCTATGAGGTTAAGGTCATTGTAGAATAAGACGTTGAACATCTTAATACCCTCTACTTAAGCCTTTGAGAATGGATAATGGTTTTTTCACCGTATGTCCTGTGAGTACAATGGGAATTGGAAAATATAAGAAATGTTTTTGTTGTAGAGTGAGATCAGTTGTCTCCCTAGTCATCCCTTCTGTCTCTGACTGAGGCTACAGAGTGCTTGGAGGAAGCATATGATAATTCCCATCTTCCTCTCTGTCCTAAGGATGTCATCTAATAATCCTAACATTTCCTTCTATGTCCTGGAATTTTCCCATCGTGACTCTTTCTCATCTGCCAGTTTATGCTACACTTTTTCTTCCTGTTCAGCCTTCCTAGGTAGCAAATGACCCAACTTATCATCCACTGGGTGAAGAACTATTTCCTTTGGTCTGCTTGCAACTTACGCCATTTAAATCAGGACTGCTCCATCACTGATGAGAAATAACAATTCTGCTGTCCGAACCCTCTGGGCTTATGTAATTGTGCCCCCACTAAATCCTCTTTTTCTCCCATATGGTCAGTACAGTTCTCTACACATGACAAGTGCTTCATAAATACCACTAAGTAAAGAGTTCTATCATTTTCATGAGAAGCAGCGTGGCTCAGTGGAAAGAGTGTGGGCTGTGGAGTTGGAGGTCATGGGTTCAAATCCCGGCTCTGCCACTTGTCAGCTGTGTGACTTTGGGCAAGTCAACTTCTCTGGGCCTCAGTTCCCTCATCTGTAAGATGGGGATTAAGACTGTGAGCCCCCCGTGGAACAACCGGATCACTTTGTAACCTACCCAGTGCTTTGCACGTAGTAAGCACTTAATAAATGCCATCATTATTATTATTTTCAGTTTGTTTTCATAGGGAAGCACCTCCATTTCCCTGATTGTCTTGGTTTCTCTTCTCTGTCCATTCTCTAATTCTAGCATAGCCTCCTTGAGGTGTCCAGCCCATATCTATATGCAGTATTCCACCCAGGAGCATGTCATAGCTTATATTTTGGCAATATGGTGACTTCTGCTCTATTTTCTATCCTCTCACAGTTAATGTCCAGCATTTGATTGACAATTTGAGCTGCCACTGCATATTAAGATGATGATTTGACTCACAACAAAAAGGCTCAGTCAGTTGGTTTCTGTGTAACTTTGAGCAAGTTGCTTAATGTTTCTGTATATCAGGCATCTCAACTGTATCATGGGGATTAAATCCTCCTCCCTCCAACTTGGACTGTGAGCTCCTTGTAGGACAGGGACTGACAAACTAATATCTACCCCAGATCTTAGAACAGTGTTTCACACATAGTAAACACTTCACATGTGCCATTAAAAACAAAAGTTGTGACTGATCCATTTTGAGCTAATGGGAAATCAGATTACTGTCAAACAATTAGCCAGTGGTATTTGTTGAGTGCTTACTCTGAGCAGAGGACTCTGCTTGGGAAAGTGCTGTAAAACAGAGTTGGTAGAAATGTCCCCTACCAACACAGCCTACAGGGCAAAACAGACATTTAAATCTCTTAAGATGCCCTCACACATTCAAGTCCTGCACACGGCCTTGAAATGATCACTGAAACAAGGCTGAGGAATAGGAATTAAGGCCTTACTAAGGAAGTCCTTAACTGGGCTCCTGTAAGCTCAAATGGCCTAGTATTTCTTCAGGGGCTAAACAGGCCTAAGCCTCATCATTCGGTGATGGTGTGAGGGTGGGAAAGATCACCCAGTCCAACGGATGCTTATTTCGGGTTGGTAAATGGGCAAGATTCCCACAGTTTCTCAAACACATTGCTGCCACTTGGGAAGAGAGGTTATGGGGCAAGTTTTCTCCCACTTCAGATTGTCTCCCTCTCTATAAGCTAGTTGTGGGCTGGGATTATGTCTACCAATGCTGTGCTCAGAAAGTGTTCAATAAACACCATCAATCAATGCACCATTTTCTTCACCCAGTAGACACTCAATCAAAGCCACTGATGAAGAACCACTGGACAGAAGGGATTCAGAAATCCATGAGGTCCTAGTCTGTCAATATCATGGGAAGCAGCATGGCCCCTTGGACAGAGCATGGGCCTGGACGTCAGAACGATCTGATGTCTGGCTCCACCACTTGTCTGTTGTGTGTCCTTGGGAAAGTCACTTAACTTCTCTGTGCCTCAGATACCTCATGTGTAAAATGGGGATTAAGACCGTAAGCCCCATGTGTGACACGGACTGTATCCAACCTGAATATCTTATATCTACACCAGTGCTTGGTACAGGGCCCTGCCCATAGTAAGTGCTTTTTTATAATGGCATAAAAGATACAGTTTCAAGAAACAATAATTTGCAAATTTGTTCCCACTGGAACTCGGTTCAGGCAGGCTGTTACGATTCATGATTGGAGCACTGTTTTTGAAGTATAAAGAGCCCCAGATAGCATTATTTAGCTTCCTTTAAAATGGCAGAGGTTCTGCCACTTTGTCTATGACACACAATTGGCTGAACATTTCGGGCAGGGAGCTGATGAATCTCTTAGCAGTGAGCCTGGATCCTTTTCCATGCCGTGAGTGAGTGAGAGTGTGTATGTGTGTGACACCTCTGAGGTGGCTGATTGTACTTAGCTCTGTAATAATAATAATAATGGCACTTATTAAGCACTTACTATGTTCAAAGCACTGTTCTAAGTGCTGGGGAGGTTACAAGGTGATCAGGTTGTCCCACAGGGGGCTGGGGTTAGCCAGTTCTCTTTGTTGGATTCAAGATGAAGCTCTTGCCAGCCTGTGTTCACAGCCCCTGTTGTTCTCTTCACAATCAGGCACAACCATGACCGGAAAAACAGCTTGAAATACCAGCTGTTTCCAGTTTATTTATCTGCCTCAATAAAAAAGGAGGCATTCCTTTCATTGCAGCTCCTCTCCAGAGAGCTCAAGGCCCTTTGGAAACATTAACCCTCCTGGTACTTTCCTCAGGATACTGTTTTCCAGAGAAAGTAAAGGGAGGGAGTGACTTGGGCTCCTGTCCCTCAGCAGGGTGACCCATTAGTTGGAGCTGGAGAGGGGTGGAAGGGCACGGTTGGCTTTCATTCTTAATTCATATTTATTGAGGCCTTACGGTGCACAGAGCACTGTACTAAGCACTTGGGAGAGAACAGTACAATAAACAGACATATTCCCTGCTGACAATGAGCTTTCATCTAGTTTTGAATTAGAGAATCTCACGTTCAGATGATCTGTCACCTGGTGAGCCTAGGAGGGGGTGTGTCTTGAGAGCCACCAGTGGCCACCATACAGGTAGCCTCATCGCCTACACTGTGGCCTAGTGGAAAAAAGTCTGGGCCTGAGAGTCAGAGGACCTGGGTTCTAATCCATCTGCACCCCTTGCCTGCTGTGTGACCTTGGGCAAGTTGCTGTACTTCTCTGGGTCTCACTTCACTCATCTGCAAAATGGGGATCCAATATCTGTGCTCCCTGCGACTTAGAGGAGTAATGTGGCTGAGTGAAAAGAGCCTGGGCTTTGGAGTCAGAGGTCATGGGTTCAAATCCCAGCTCTGTCAATTGTCAGCTGTGTGACTTTGGGCAAGTCACTTAACTTCTCTGGGCCTCAGTTCTCTCATCTGTAAAATGGGGATTAAGACTGTGAGCCCCCCGTGGGACAACCTGATCACCTTGTAACCTCCCCAGTGCTTAGCACATACTAAGCGTTTAACAAATGCCATCATTATTATTATTACTTAAACTGTTAGCCCCATGTGGGACCTGATTAGCTTTTATCTACCCCAGGACTTAGTACAGTGCTTGGCTCATAGTAAGTGCTTAACAAATACCATAAATACCATTATCACCACATCCCATCTCCCCCCTCACTGCACTAGATCTACATGGTTATATCTGAGTATTGTTTGATAATGTAGATGACCTCTGGTAATTTCTTTAATATGCTTCTCCCGAAGATGTTTGGAAAGAATCAACTCTAGCCTAGAACGATTTAGAAATGGGAAGTTTTGGAGGCCCTTTCATTGTAATGCCTAGAGCTACTCATTTCATTTTGAGTCAAAGATTCAAGTCTTCGCTTCCTTTTTTATTTCTTTTTGTGGTAGTTGTTAAGCAATTACTATATGTCAAGCCTGGGGGAAGGTACAGGTTTATTAGGTAGAACCCAGTCCCTGTCCCTAGGAGGGTCACAGTCTAAAGAGGAGGCAGAACAGGTATTCATTCATTGAATTGTATTTACTGAGCTCTTACTGTGTACAGAACAATGTATTAAGTGCTTGGGAAAGTACAATATTACAGTAAGCAGACACATTCCCTGCCCACAATGAGTGTTTGGAATCCCCATTTTATAGATGAGGTAACTGAGGCACAGAGAAGTTACGTGACTTGTTTGTCCAAGGTTACAAAAGCAGGGACTGGGTGGAACTAGGATTAAAACCCATATCCTCTGACTCCCGGGTCACTGCTCTTTCTACTAGGCCATGCTGCTTCACTGGGTCCCTCTGCCTAACCCGGCCTTCAAGGCTCAATGCTGTCCTGCCATTCCTAAATCATAAAAATCCAGGCTTTATCACCCCACCACCCCCCTCCCTTTATTAGAAAATGGTGTCTCCCTTCAAATACTGAGGGATGGGAAACTTTCTGTCCTCCTCTGTGGTGATTTTTCCACCTTAAGTCAACCATGATGGCCTTTATCTCTCTCTTTTTTTAAAAAAATGGTATTTGTTAAATGCTTCAGTTGTTCTAGGAACTGTTCTAAGCATTGGAAGAGGTACATGGTAATCAGGTTGGACACAGTCCATATCCCACAGGGTGCTCTCAGTCATCATCCCCATTTTAGAAGTGAGGGAACTGAAGCCCAGAGAAGTTAAGTGACTTACCCAAGATCACAGAGCAAAGAAGTGGCAGTGCTGGATCTAGAACTCAGGTCCTTTTGACTCCCAGGACTAGGATCTTTAGCCACCAAGCCTCACTGACTCTGAACCTTAGGTAACTCATCTGTAAAATGAGAATTAGGACGATGAGTCCCACGAGGAACCTGGGCTGTGTCCAACCTGATTATCTTGTATCTACCCCAGCACAAAGTACAGTATCTGGCACGTAGTAAGCACTTAACAAATAACAAAGTTGAAAAAGCTGGGAAAGATAGTCTTGTCTGACTATTAGAAACTCAATGTTCTCTAGTCATCTCACAGCAAATAGCTTTCATTAAGCTTTAGGCAAAGGTTAGGTAAAAGAGATTGAAAACAACTTTCCACAAACCATGGCTGCCCAGACCAGAAAAGCTGATTCTCCAGCCTGTGAACTGAAGACCAGACTGTATTAACAACCTAGAGGTAAACTTTTTGCAGGCTTAATTGCAGAAAAAATGTCTCCCCTCTTAATTTGTGTCAGAATTGAGAAGCAAATCACTGCCAAGGTGTGTGGTAGTGAATTTGATTTTCTAAGATTATCTTGGAGGGAGAGCCTATAATTGACTTCCTGATATGTTGCTTCATTTTCTGTCCTTGGATGAATCCCCCAACACGTGTCAGCTACCACATATGCAAGAATGTAAGAATTACTAAGGGGTTGTCAGGGTGGATTAATCCCCGAATCCTTTGCATGGGTTGTGAGGCAGTGTCCCAGGGCGTAAATGTGGATATCCTAAAATGGCTATCAGTGCTAAAGTACCCATACCACTCTTCTGGTCCAAATCTCCACTTCATGCATGGAACCTGGCATTTTATTCACAGTTCGAGCTGAAATTTTAAGCCTTCTAATGCTGCTCATAAACCACAAAGCCTCTTCGGAGTCATTTCAGCGCAAAACAGGGAAGCTGCTTCTACTGCTGCCAAAAGGATTTTCCTGTGTAATGAAAAGATGGGCAAATGAGCCTTGTCTCTGTGTATATTCTTCATTTCTCATCAAACAAAGGAATTGCATGTTTACAGCTTCTAATCCTGAACTTAGAACAATTTTAAGGCCTAAGAATGCTTTCCTCTCTATCGGATTTCAATTTTTAAATATTCAAAACTGTATTCTGGCTTTTGTAGATGGAAAAAAAAGAATCACATGCCGAGAGATTCTTTTTTCCTGCACTTGGCTTGGGGTCACTGGGTTTGAAGATTTCTTCTCCTTACTAGCCTCAAATATAACCTCAAAGACACATCATTTCTTGTGAAATCCTGTTGGTTCTATGTTTCCATTCTCCCTGTGCCTGAAAGAATTTGAAGAGTTATCTTCAGGGTATGATTGAAATTTTGTTGAATGTGGCCTGTTCTGATTTCTTCTGGGATAACGTAATGTGTTTTTTGGGTTGTTTTCTTTTTCAGTTAAGTTACTGCCTGAATTCATTATCACAAAGTTTTGCCAATTGATCCCTTGATCCTTATTTCTTGCCCGTCTCACCTTCCTCCCAATTCCTAGCCCTGTAACCCTGTAGCTTCTTTCCATGATGCAGCTGAGAAGCAGTGTGGCCTAATGGTAAGAGCACAGACCTGGCTTCTAATCCCAGATCTACTTCTTGCATGCTATGCGATCTTGGGTAAGTCACTTAATTGCTCTGTGCCTCAGTTCCCTCATCTGCAAAATGGGAATCAGTGGGGCCTGATAATCTTGTATCTACCCCAGTGCAGGCCACATAGTAAGCACTTAACAAAAATCACAGTTATCATGATGGCCCTGATGCCCTGTCAAATTATTTTAGTAACTGAGGTTTGCATCTTTAGATTCTGGAAGGGTTCTGTCCAAGTCTGTTTGGAACCCAAAAACTAGCCCCTGAAGAGTTCTATTATTGAAGACCATCAGTTCTCTACTGATGGTTAATTGGCTTTATTCTCTCTTGATTCTACCCACCCATAAATCTTTCCCTTTTATAGTCTGTCTGGATCAGGGACTTAGGGGAAGGCACAAATATGAGCTATGTTTATATTTGCAATGCTTTCTCTGGGTTTTCTGTACTTGCACTGTAGTTAGAGTTCAATGGTCTAGGAGATTTATTGGAGCATAGGGCAGATGGAATGAGATCCCACCAGCTAATGGTCTCCCGCCCAGTGCTGACACGGCAGAGGAATCTCAAAATGAGTGAGGGTGAACTCTTGGTGGTATCGTCTTTCAGTCAAGAGGGCCCGTCTGACTGTCCAGGCTGCTTCTGGAAGGAGGTAATTAAAATAACAGTCTCCCTGCCAATTTGCAGGAGTCAGAATAGCTGATGGGATAGAATTGTTCTGGGTGGGTGGAAAGGATTCGTGGGGGAGGAGTAAAGGGATGGAGCAACAGAGTGAATAATAATAATTAATAATAATGGTATGTGTTAAGCACTTACTATGTGCCAAGCATGCTGGGGTAGATACAAGCTTATCAGGTTGGACACACTAGTCCCTGTCCCTCTTGGGGCTCCCACTCTTGATCCCCAGATGAGGGATCTGAGGCCCAGAGAAGTTAAATGATTTGCCCAAGGTCACAAAGCAGACATGTGGCTGAGGAAGATAATTGGAGAGAAGGGTAGAACTAATTCTAGAGAAAAATCAGTGGGTGAGTGTCTTTTCAGGCATTTAATGGACTTTTAGAAGCAGTATGGCTTAGTGGAAGGAACACGAGTCTGGGAGACAGATTAGAACCCAGCTCTGTCACGTGCCAGATGTGTGATCTTGGGCAAGGTACTTAACTCACCTGTGTCTTAGTAAAATGTGGGTGATGACTGAGAGTCCCATCTGGGACATGGACTGTGTCCAACCTGATTTGCCTGTATCTATCCCAGCGCTTAGAATAGTGCCTGGCGTATAGTAAGCACTTAAATCCCACTTATTATTATTAATAATAAATACCATTGATTTATTGATTGACATTAGAGGGACTCAATGCCCTTTAAAGCACCAGTCCTGGTACACATAACTTTCCTGGTTTTACAGTCTAGAGAATCATTCTTCAATGGGAAGGGTCTGCCAGAGTGTTAGGAGTCAGTGAGGCTAGCACATGAGAAGCAACACCCAGATGAACAATGACACCTAAATTCCCAACGGGACAAATGGACAAACAGAGGCACTGGTCTCTTCAGTGCCAGCATGGTAGTTCTGGAGGCTGTTGTGGGGAAGCTGGGCTGGGTTTCTGCCGTGGTGATGTAAAGCCCCTCTGATATCAGAGGAGACTGGAGGTCCTGGCTTCAATCCAGCTTGGCCTGTAGCTAGTCATTTTCCAAAATGATGAGACCCTGTCATTTCAGTATGATCTTTAAAACCTGTCTAAGACTCCCCACTGTTCGACAACACTTCCCCTCCAGGCTCTGGAGCTGCTAGAATCTGCAGGGAACCATCAGTTTCCACCCCGGGGGATTTCCCAGTAAGTTCTTCAGATTCCATCTGTCCCAGCTAGTTTCTTTCAACTGCTCCCCAGACCTTCAGGCTAAGCAAGCATAAGCATCATCTGACATGCATCCCCTCTGCCATCCAAAACGCAGAACCTAAGGAAATTCAGACCAAGAGGAAACCAAAAAGGATGCAAGGAAGAACCCATACTTCTTGAATCTGTTGTCTGATTTTCATTAATATTGCTCTAATTCATTTTGGCCTCGCAGCTGCAGAAATGGACACCTTTTCTTCGCAACTCCATATTTCTATCTGTCTTTCATTTTTAAAGATGACATTACTGGAGGTGTGGTGTGGCAGGAAAGACTGATGTGTGACCTATATTCCTTCCTGAGTGGCTTCCAAGTAAGCACAGATCCCTTCCACACCATAGGAAAGCAAACTCTTCTCTGATTTCTCTCCCAAGGGTTAAACCAACAGTCCACTGATATAAGATATAAGAAATATTCCTGGACCCTGGACTTCCTTGACATAAAAGCAGCTGTTTGGCATTTCTTCACCTACAAAGAAGGGTAAGTTCTGGACATTAATTACAGCCTAATAAAATCATCTGTTTAAACGGTTTGTTTTCTGGTGCCCAGCTCTGAGAAGAAGATATTTCTAAAGGCAGCATGCTCAGACAGCTTGATTGTACTGTGAGATAATTAATTGAAATGAGAAAAACAACCAAAAATGGAATCTGAAATGCAAGCTATTCAGCTGTTCTTCATTACTCAAAGTTGCTAAGATTAATTTCAGCTGAGAAACTCTCTCAAGAAGACGCTTCTTGCAACTACCCGCTTTGTGTATCAGTGTCTCTTTCTATCCTACAAGGAGGAGGAGAACAGGGGATAAAGTCATTAAGATCCTCTGAAAAAAATAGCACGTCACCATTCAGCACCCAGGAGACTAGCCATAAAAACCCATGCATGGTCATTGAGCTGTTTGGATTTCTCATTTTTTATTGGTTTAATGCAGAATTTCCTTTCACCTGCGTCTTGCATAGATAATTTAGCTGTGGATGTCTTTTTTTTTAGAAAGATTTGATCTATGGGCTATTTGTGTTTATATCAATGTTAATATTACATCAGTTCTTCGCTGCCATGATTGCTAATATTCTCCTATTGATTTCATTTCCTTTTCTTCTGGCATTACTAACAAATTACACCCTTCTCTTCCCTAATATTTTTAACATGATTTATTGCTGCATGAATTGATTGTACCCAAGAGCCAACTCTTGATGCAATCCCATAAGCGAAGAATCTTTCCAGCTTCAACTCTATTTTTTTTTCAATCAATCAATCATTCCATGGTATTCACTAAGTACTTACTGTGTGCTGAGCACGATAAGCCTGTTGTGAGCACAGAACCTGTCTACCAACTCGGCTGTCTTGTAATTATAATAATTCTGGTAGTCAGCACTTACTATGTTCCAGGCACTGTGCTAAGCGCTGGGGTGGGTACAAAGAAATTAGGTTAGAAATTAGTCCCTGCCCTGCCTAGGGCTCACAGTCTTAACCCTCATTTTACAGAAGTGGTAACTAAGGTTCAGAGAAGAAGTGACTTTCCCAAGGACACACAGCAGACAAGTGGCAGACTTGGGATTAGAATTCATGGCCTTTGGACTTCCAGGGCCATGCTGTATCCACTAAGCCACGCTGCTTTCCGAACGCTTAGTATAGTGTTCCAGGCACAGTAAACACTCAGTAAATACCATTGATTGATTAATTACTAGGTGGTTGGGAGAGAACAGTGCAGTAGAGTTCAGTAGACATGTTCCCTGCCCACAAAGAGCTTTACAGTCCAGAGGGGCTGGAAGTTGGACGTGGACACGAAGTAACTTCCCAAGAGTTTTCCTGGGAGTACTGATAACAATCCTCAGTTCTGTGAGGGCCAGTGCTCAATTTATTAATATCGTCTAATCCTTAGGTAAATCAAGATGCTGATTATCCCTCTTGCAGTTCATTAACATTCCAAAAAGTTGCAAACTGGCCTCATTTCAAGGTTCAATCAATCCATCCATCAAATCAATGGTATTTAATGCTTACTGGGTAAAAATGTAAAACTGAAGGTATTCAGGCTGCAAAAGAGGAACACGAGTTGGTAAAGTGGTTTACATTTAAAATACAAGAATCCAGAGGACAAAACTGCTGCAGAGTTGAATTAGTCTTGGACTAGCTGGAGTCGCAATGAATCACGTTGAAATGATGGGCCTCTCCAAACTAGCTACTGCTTCATGTGTCTAAGTTTGGAAAGGGCTACTTAAAGCTCCATGTTCACTTAGATGAAGGAAATGTCTTTTCCATTAATTAATTAATCTGTTAATTAATTAATTAATTTTCCATTAATCAATTGTATTTATTGAGCACTGACTGTGTGCAGAGCACTGTACTAAGTGCTTGGGGAGCCTGTAAGCTTGGTTTGCCCCGTAGTTCAGTGTTCTGCACATAGATGTGCTCAATAAATATGACAATGAATGAAACATGTCTGCTAATTATGTGGTATTGTCAAGTGCTTACTATGTGTCAAGCGCTGTACTCGGTGCTGGTATAGACATGAGTTAGGTTGGATGCAGTCCATGTTCCACAAGGGGCTCACAGTCTTAATCCCCATTCTACGGAGGAGGTAACTGAGGCACAGAAAAGTGAAGTGAATTGTCCAAGGTCACACAGCAGATGAGTGGCAGAGCTGGAATTAGAACCCAGACCCTTCTAACTTCCAGTCCCATGCTCAACCCGCTAGACCATGCTGCTTCTCTAGGTTGATTTTTTTTTTCCAGGGAGTACAGAGGAACAACCGACACTCTGCCTGGAAAGCTACGGGAAGAGCTCAGTTAGCTCAGTGCAGCAGGGATTAACTTCACATTCCTGATTAGTGTCCCCTCATTGTTGGGCCATATAATAATAATAATAATAATAATGGCATTTATTAAGCACTTACTATGTGCAAAGCACTATTCTAAGCGCTGGGGAGGTTACAAGGTGATCAGGTTGTCCCACGGGGGGCTCATAGTCTTAATCCCCATTTTACAGATGAGGTAACTGAGGCCCAGAGAAGTTAAGTGACTTGCCCAAAGTCACACAGCTGATAACTGGCAGAGCCAGAATTTGAACCCATGACCTCTGACTCCAAAGCCCGTGCTCTTTCCACTGAGCCACGCTGCTTTTCTAGCCACGCTCTTCTCTTCTTCTTCTTCTTCCCTTCTTCTTTTGCTTCTCTTATATGACTGCTATATAAGCAGTCATATAGCCACTTGACTGCTGTATGACCTTGGGCAAATCATTTCACTTCTCTGTGCCTCAGTTTCCTCAACTGCAGAATGGAAATATAATACCTGTTCTCCCTTCTACTTAGACTATAAATCCCATGAGGGTCAGGGACTGTATCCATTCTGATTAACTCATATCTACCCTTAGACCGGTGCTTGACACACAGTAAGAGCTTAACAAGTACCATAAAATAATGGTGTCCATTATCCCTCAGTTAATCAGAAGAGACATCACAGTGGCAAATATGAAGAATTCCCCTGTGAGATGTTATCAGCATATTGCGTATGCTGATGCAGAGATCACCCCCAGTGACATTTATGGAGTGCTTACTGTATGCAAAGCCCTTGGGAGAATACAGTACAATATTGTTGGTAGACATGATCCCTGTCCACATGAGCTTTCAGTCTAGAGATATTAATAATATCCCTTCCCCTCACTGCTCTTGTTGGGGAGCTAAGTCATCAAGATACTATAATATTCTAGATCCACTGGCTTCTTTGCAGCCCGAACCAGCAAACATTTCTTTCTTTCCACCCTCCCAAACTTTTCTGCATTTGAAGCCGTTCGATGGAAAAGTGGGCCCAAAAGGAAATCTTGGATTTCACCATGGGAACAGAAGTCAGTTTCCTCTTGCCTCCAGCTGTGGGCTCCTTTCCTTATCCTCCCCAAGAACAGATCAGAAACCAGTGCTCTGGAATGCTCTTGGAGCAGAGTTTTTGCTTTTTCAAGCTTGGTGGTCTGAATCTGAACACCAGGAGAGGAGTTATTTCGCTTGGACCCGAGGTGAGGAGTTCGGTGGGAAATGGTTGTCTTAGCTCCCAGGTCCAGCATTCCTGTCCTGATTCCATGCTAGAACCCCTGGACCAATTCATTTGGAATCGCTAACAGCAGCTTCTAAATTTAGGAACAACTTCAAGACTTAAATTCTCAAAGTCAGTGGTATCAGCTTCACTTTCCTTGGGGAATTTTGACAGACTTTATTTGTGGGTCTATGTGGGTATAGTTGTGGGCTATATATCTTGTCACTTCTCACTATTTTTGATTTTCTTCTTTTGAGCACTTCACTACATTCATGAGGCAGGCAGCTACTTAGCGCTAGGCAAAAGTTTAGTCCTCTAAGAGACTGTGGGTGGGCATGGACTGGAAGAATGAAGAATTTTTCTTATTGAACTCAGGGAACCCACTGACACTTGAGTGTGGAAACTCTTAAACGGACACGAAGAAACAGATATTTGCCAAGTGGGAGGTGGAGATGTGGAAATTGTTCCCATAAGAAGTTGTAAAACCTGAAAATTTCAGTAGCGCTAAGAGGGGGTTTGCTATAAGTCGTGAACAAGCGGTCCACAGGGTACTTATTCACTGGAAGAAAGCTGAGCAGAGACCCATCCCTAATAATAAATATGGATTCCCAGCAGTGAAACTGTCACGTGGTTCTTCTAAACATCCAGCTGTCACTGTCAGAGACACAAGTTCTGCGCTGGGTAATGGCCAGGTTTATGATCAATCAATTCAATCAATGTAAAGTCATCTCTAGGCTGTAAGCTCGTTGTGGGCAGGGAATGTGTCCATTGTATTGCACTCTCCACAGTGCTTAATACAGTGCTCTGCATGCAGTAAGGGCTCCATAAATATGATTAGAGCTCTGCACTAGGACCTTAGAGTATGGTACAACAGAGAAGTAACAGAGGTATTTGTAACAGTAATAATTTTGGTATTTATAAGTGCTTACTACACGCCAAACACTACTAAGTACTCGGGTAGATACAAGAAAATCAAGTCCCACATGGGGTTCACAGTCCAAGTAGGAGGGAGAATGGACATTGAATCCCTATTTTCAGATGTGGGAATGGAGACACAGAGAAGTCAATGGACTTGCCCAAGGTCACACGGCAGATTTATTACTCTATTTTACCTATACATATTCACTATTCTATTTATTTTCTTAATGACGTACACTTAGCTTTATTTCTATTTATTCTGATGACTTGACACCTGTCCACACGTTTTGTTTTGTTGTCTGTCTCCACCTTCTAGACTGAGTCCGTTGTTGGGTAGGGACCGTCTCTGTATGTTGCCAACTTGTATTTCCCAAGTGCTTAGTACAGTGCTCTGCACACAGTATGCGCTCAATAAATGATTGAATGAATGAATGAAGGTAAATGGAAGAGTTAGGATCAGAGCCCAGGTTCCCTGAATCCCAGATCCATGCTTTTTTCCATCAGACCATGCTGGTTCCTCAATCCCTGCTCGCAATCTAGCAGAGCAGCTTACAAGTTAGACGGAGCAGGAACGTGCCATTGTATTTGTCACTGCCATAGATGAGTAACATTCCCTCCTTATTTCTCTCCCTTCTCCCCAAGGCACCACTTAAACAGAAGGGGCTCTGCCAACACTGGCATCATTGCTGGCTGCCAGGAGGGTACCAAGAGAGGCAACAGAGGGGAGAAGCCAGAATTAAAAGGCTTCTCAAATTAAAACCAAAAATTCTGGAGTTATAAAGGAAAGAGATTGATTGTTTGGGTCACCAAAGACATCAAGGGAGAAAGTAAAATGTAATGACTGTTAAAGACAGAATCTCTCCTCTTTAAAATGGTATCAATGAAAAGGTTCAGAACACACTGGGCAAGCTGAGACAGCTCTAAAGAAAACCATGCCTCTCTGAAAGAAAATCTGTGGCTTGGAAGAGGAATAAGATGGGAGAGAAGATTTCAATGAGACACAGGGGGTCAGGCATATTAATGATGATAATAATGATAATATATTATGTGCCAAGCACTGTGCTAAACTCTAGGGTAGATACAGAGTAATCATATTACATATAGTCCCAGTACTGCATAGGACTCAATCTGAGAGGGAGGGAGAAGTGGAATTTTAACTCCATTTTAAAAGTTGAGGAAACTGAGGCTCAGAGAAGTTTGGTGACTTGCCTAAGTCCACACTTCAGGCAACCAAGGCCTAGTGGAAAGAACTCGGGCCCAGGAGTCAGAGGACCTGAGTTCTAATCTTGGTTCTACCACTTGCCTGCTCTGTGACCTTGGGTAAGTCCTTACCTTCTCTGTGCCTCAATTTCTTCATCTTTAAAATGGATATTTACTATCCCTTCTCCCTCCTATTTAGACTAATTAGTCTTTGTGTTCAAACTACATAACTTGTATCTACCCCAGTGCTTGACACAAAGTACGGACTTAAATATCCACAAATACTACAGTCATTAAGTGGCAGAGTTGGGATTAGGATCCATTTTTCCTGACTCCCAAATCGGTATTCTTTCCATTTGGTTACATCGAATGAATCATGTTAAAATGACAAGGTGGGAAAGTTTACTTCCGGTCAGTGATCACATAGGAAATGCTAGGTTCATTGTTCAACAACAACAAAAAAGATCATTTAGGGAGGAGCTAAAGGAAAGGTTGATGGTTTTTGTTTTTAATATAGCATTTGTCTCTTCTTGCCCTCATTTTTGTTCTAGTTTTGACTAGAAAGATTAAGGTTGATGATCCCAAGACAGGAGTTGTTACTTGAAATTCAAGCGGGAGCTCATCTATCTATCCAAGGATGCCCAGGTGTGTGAACTCAGTCCTTATCTTTATAAAGAATCTTAATCCGGAAGCCCCTGATGTTATAGGAAGATTGAAAACCTGATCTTCAGGTTTTCTGAACCTACTTGGTCGCATTAAGTGGAAAGGAAGCAGTGTGGCCCAGTGGATAGAGCACGGGCCCGGGAGTCAGAAGGACCTGGGTTCTAATCCTGACTCCAGCAGTGTGATCTTGGCTCAGAAGCAGTGTGGCTCAGTGGGAAGAGCCCGGGCTTTGGAGTCAGAAGTCATAGGTTCAAATCCCTGCTCTGCCAACTGTCAGCTGTGTGACTTAGGGCAAGTCACTTAATTTCTCTGTTATCAGTTACAGTTATCTCAACGGTAAAATGGGAATTAAGACCGTGAGCCCCCGTGGGACAACCTGATCACCTTGTAACCTCCCTAGTGCTTAGAACAGCGCTTTGCACATAGTAAGCGCTTAATAAATGCCATCATTATTATCTTGGGCATAACACTTAATTTCTTTGTTACCTCAGAGAATGGGGTTTAAGACTGTGAGCGTGTATCTATGCCAGGACTTAGTTCAGTGCCTGGCACATAGTAAGCATTTTATAAATACCATGAAAAAAAGGACAGAGCAGCAAGGCGGAGCAAGAAAATGGCATGAGTCAGTCCTGAGCTTCAGGGGGACCAACAGCTTCTGACAACCGGGTTTTCCTAAGCCGCCCTTTCCCCTCACCCGTTATCATCAAGCTTTCGCTCTCCTCTGCTCAATCAGCTTCCTCTTTCTTCCTTCAAACCTTCCTTTCAGATGTGTTGGAGCCTGAGAGAATCATCCTGGGTCAAACATGGTGGCATCGGCTTACATTAAAACCTGGAAACTTCAAGCTGGATGTGATTTACTCTGTCCCGGGTCCGTCTACACCCTCAGGTCTCGACTCAGTACTCCGTTACCCTGGATCCCCTTGGAGTTACTGTTCATTGAGCACTTATTGTGTGCAGCACACTAAAATAAGCACTTGGGAGTGTACACTACTGTAGTAAAATACCAATACAGAGTCACGGAGGAGATTGATGCATTCCTGATTTTTATTTTTTAAAAAATTGCAAACCCCACATCAGGGTTGTGGCAGATACTAGAACAAACTCCATTTCATCAACTGATCAACATAACCCAGATCACAGCTCTGGAAAGTGGAATCACACCTTTCTTTTTCCTGAGAACAGCCCATTTGTCTATTTTAATAACTGAAGATCACATGTTGGAAAATGAGCAAGCAATAATGAAGGCCCAGAAAGATGCATCAATCAATTGATCAATGAATCAATGGTATTTATTGCTAGTTTATTGTTTCCAGCATATTATAGTAAGCATTTGGCAGAGGGCAAGACAACAGAGTTGGTAGACAGGTTCTCTACTCACCAGTCACTCTAGATTGCTCCCTCTCAGGTTCCCATTAATAATTTTATCAGCACTGGGGAGGCCAAAAATCAAGACTTTCTTTAAACAATAAGAACATTTATTAAGCACTTAGGCTGTGCCAAACATCATTTTAGCCCCTTGGGTGGGTAGAATAAAATCAGACCAGGCAGAGTCTCTGTCCACATGGGGCACAGTCTAGAAGGGAGGGAAAATTGGCACAATCTGTATTTAGTGGATACGGAAATTGAAGCACAGAGCAACTGAGTGACTTATCCAAGGTCACTCAGCAGGCATGGAGAACTGGGTTTAGAATTTAGATTCCCAACTCCCAGTCACTGCCCCTTCCCTTCAGCCACAATGCTTGTGTTGCCAAAGCCATCTAACCCTCCCACCCTAAGTTTAAAATTCAAGAACCACACCATGGCACCTTCTTTAGACACACCCCTGACCCTTTTGCCTTTTCCCCAGGGCCCATTCTGCCAATAATTCATAAACAACTTTCTGTATGCCAAACACTGTGCTAAGCACTTGGGAGAGTACAATACAGCAAGAAACAGGCACATTTTGCTGCTCACAGTGAGCTAACCTTAGAAAACAGGAAGTGGGGAACCTCCACTTTCTATGTAGCTTACACTCCCTCCTTACATGCTCTTAAGATATTGAAACACTATAAGGAAACAAAAATTCCCTCCCTGTGACAGTAGATTCATCTCACTGAGAAATCAAAAGAATCACCTACCTGGGCATAGTAGCAAACTGGGATTTTTTTTTCCAGTGGAGCAGTAGGCCAGTCTGGAGCTAGTAGAGCAGTTTTTGTGATTTGCTTCGCCACTAAATACCTCAAATTAAGCACAGCTGGGGTTAAACTAGTCAGGAGGTTCCCCTACCCATTGATGACAGCTGCTTTTAGTCCCTCCTCTGACTAACAGACTGCTGGGGAAATTGCATCCCCAAACCTTTGCCTGATCGTTAGCCTTCTGTGTATAACTCGGCAAACTTTCCTCTGGGTGGGGGGTACTTCAAATAACCCTGACCCTTCAAACCTGATTTCTAGTTAACTGGAATTTTGGAATCTTTGCCCATGTGGTTAAAAAACAAATTGTTTTTGTGAAGGGCTTATGGTTCTTGTGAGCCCTCTTTCCTGTGAAATGCTGATTTCTCATTGAATGGCAAATGCTCCATTTCAAAAGGTTGAATAGGATGAAACTCGCATAAAAAGCTCCAGCAGGTTAAATTTAGGGTGCCCACAAAAAAACGCAGAGCACAAATATTCTCTGGCTCTGGACCCACAGCTTCCACTGGGACAAGTTCTCATTCATGTTGGCTTCTTGGCTCTCATTACTCTGTTCTTTTGAGAAAAGCAAATAAATGTCAATAATCACATAGGGCTCAGTTCCATCATCTCCCTTACTGGTATGATCCATTCCAGGCAAATCGTTGCCAGGTAAAGATGGCTTTGTGAAAGCTGACCCTTTTTCAGTGAATGATTGGGTGAACAATGTTGATGTTTTCCTACGTGATTTCTCCTCTTCAATCGTCAACGTGACTCTTTGATCTCCTCTCCCTTGAGTTCTACCCTGTCACTTCTTTGAAGTTATCTTTAAAAGAAATAGATTCTTGGAAGGGGGAAAAAAAGATGTCATGCCTTCTAGTTCAGAGGTTAAGACTCTTTTATAACTTTTTTTTTCAAAAGAGAGATAGAAGTTCCTAATATTCAGACTGCTAATATTTCCCACATTTCTCAGTGACCCCCTCTAAACTCTTGTCTTTAGTATTGTGAAAGAGGGGCCAAGATGATAGAGCTTATGGGTGAGAAACTGACATCAGCTGAAGAGGCTATAAACAATGTATGTATTTGTAGAGTGTATATTGAGCCCTGGGTTACGGCTGGGATAAATACAAGATATCGGATCAGACACAGTCCCTGTCCCACACAGGGCTCAAAATCTAAGGGACAGGAGATTTTGAATCCCCATTTAACTGAGACCAGAGAGGAGTTAAGTGGTTTCATCAAGATCATACAAGCAGCAAGTGGTTGCGTCAGGATTAGAACTCAAGTCTCCCAACTCCCAGGCTTGGGTTCTTTCCACTGGCTATGCAGCTTCAAACTTGGCATTGCAAGCCTATGCAAGTTGCCTCCTTCTGCTCTTTGACACACACAGCACTGACTGAGATGATGATTGATGTCATTGACATTTCTTCCCCGACCCCAAGTCTGCACGCATATAAAGAATGAGCCTGGTGGTCTGTAACAAGCCCAGGTCCCTGTCTGCTGATCTGGGGAGTGGGTCTACTTCATCGGGGGTTCACATAAAGTAGTAGCAGTATTTATTAAGTACTTATTTTTGTGGCTGCAGCATCTTCAGGATAGTACCTTTCATCTCTGCACCACCAATGAAGTTGGAAAGCAAAAGAGCCCCATAGGTGTAAGAAGTAATGATACATATTCTGTCTAATCCTGATCTCCAGAAGTCTTTGGGTTGTGCTTCCTCTGTCCACAGATGTGATTCCTCCATCACCCTACACTTAAGCTCCTGGAATCATTAAGATTTGCTAGCGGAAGGCAGAATAGAACTGCTAGGCTGTCTCAATCCAGGTCATGAATCTTCCATCATTGGCTCTGAGCTCCGACGCACTTCATTCCAAACCTTCAGGCAGTTCACGGAAGGGAAAGGAGAGAAAAGCGAGGTATGCTCTTTGAACCTTCCCCCTGAAAAAGAGCTGTAGGGAGTGTTTATCCATAACAGGACTCAATAAGGAGATGGACTTGCTCCTTGCAATCACCCTTCCTCCCTAAAGCCCGACTTACCCTGCCAGGATCCTACACGTTGGGACAAAAGATATGGGATGGTGGAGCATAAGGTCAAATTCCGGGGATTAACTAACACTTCACTTTCAAGGTACTGATGGAAAGAAATTGTGAGCATTAGTTTTGTTGAAAACGTAGGTAAAGGGGCCAACATTTGTAAGCTAGCCTTCTCCTTTTCTTACAGGGACCTTGAAAGAAGGGAGTGGGAGAAAGAAGGGAGAGGTGATTGGCGAACCTTGGCATTAAAGCACATCCATGCAATACCCAAATTGTTGAGAGATCTAAACTAAACATGGACTGGGAACCTTGAAGCAGAGAAAGTGAAGCCAGAGCAAGTGTCAGACAGAGGCATGCTGACTCACTAATCCAGGTCAGATCCAATTTGGAGGCAGCAGTTCGGTATTTTTAACTTTTTAATGGTATCTTTTTAAGAAATATGGTACTATGTACCAAGCACTCTATTAAATTAAGCCCTCAGTACATTGCTCTGCACACAGTAAGTGCTCAGTAAATTTGATTGAATGAATTAAATGCTGAGATAGATTCAAGCTAGTCAGGTTGGGCACAGTCCATGTCCCACATAGGGCACTCAATCTTCATCCCCATTTTACAGATGAGGTAGCTGAGGCACAGAGAAGTAAATTGATTTGCTCAAGGTCACTCAGCAGACAAGTGGCAATGCCCGCATTAGAACCCAGGTCCTTCTGGCTTCTAGGCATGTGCTGTATCCATTAGCCCATGCTGCTTCTCTGTCCTAGGAAGGTCTTGATCGTAAATTTTGTGAGGGCAGGTATTGTGTCTACTAATTCTAATGTACTCTCTAAAGCAACTAGTTCAGTGGTTCATGTACACTAGGTGGTCAATAAACACTATTGATTGCAAGAAGCAGTGTGACCTAGTGGAAAGAACTCAGGCCTGGGAATCAGAGAAACTGGGTTATAATCCCAGCTCTGCCATGCTTAGAACAGTACTTTGCACATAGTAAGCACTGAATAAATGACATTATTATTATTTACCTGCTCTGTGAAAATGGGCAAGTCATTTAACTTGCTCTCCGTTTCCTCATCTGTAAAACGGAGATTAAATGCCTTTGTTCCTTCCATTTATACTCATGTGGGACAGGGGATGTTTCTGACCTGATTAGCCAGTATCTTCCCCATTGCTTAGTACAGTCTCAGCAAAGAGCAAGAACTTAACAAATAACGTTATTATTGATTATAAAAATTCAGAACTATTCCAGCTAAATCTCGACTCCGTCATATAAGTACATCTGATATTCCTAATACTAAACTGTTTCCACAAACCATATTGTTGGCACTCAGGAGCTCAGTGTCCCAAGATGGAACTCACAAAAGAACTAGTGGAAGCAGTGTGGCTCAGTGGAAAGAGCACGGGCTTTGAAGTCAGAGGTAATGGGTTCAAATCCCGGCTCTGCCACTTGTCAGCTGGGTGACTTTGGGCAAGTCACTTAACTTCTCTGGGCCTCAGTTACCTCATCTGTCAAATGGGGATGAAGACTGTGAGTCCCCCGCGGGACAACCTGATCACCTTGTAACCTCCCCAGCGCTTAGAACAGTGCTTTGCACATAATAAGCACTCAAAAATGCCATCATTATTATAGTGGAAGACTGAGCAATCAGTCAATTGAATTTATTGTGCAGAGCACTGTACTAAGCATTTGGGAGCATCTGGAATACAATACAAACGTAATCTCCACTCTTTCTCCCTCATAGATTAGAGGCACAGAGATTAGTCCTTCAGGGACTATCCCTCTAGGCTCCAAGATGAGCTAAGAAAGTCCAGTTGGGATTCAGAAGAAAGGAGGAGTCTGTAAGTGACTGCATTTGCAAGCCAGTTTGGGAAGAACATAGGAGCTTGGGGAAGGAGGTGAGAAAGAAGGATAAACAAGTTTGACAATGAACTGGTAGAGGAAGGTCTCAGGAGAACTCTGTGTTGGCTCTAAAGAAGATGGAGAAAGAGCCAGGAATCTTTGAACGTTCAGCTAACTAAGCAAGAGCTTCCTCATGGTGTGAAATTACAGCGGGGACTTCAGGGCTTAGTTTTACAGCGTCCTGTCCACTGGTTAACTTCCTTTATTAAATTCAAGTAAACCCAGCGACGGGTCAATTCATTGTCTCAATCAGTTTCTTCTGCTCCAAAGGTAGCGTCCTGGTGAGATGGGCTGCACTCTAACCATAGTGGGCAGGGATTGTCTCTATTGCTGAACTGTACTTTACAAACGCTTAGTACAGTGCTCTGCACACAGTAAGTGCTCAATAAATACGACTGAATGAATGATGAATATTGAATAGGCAGTTAACCTCATTAGTAGTATAGCGGAAGAGCATTGCCAAGAGGAGAGTCAAGAGATCAAGTTTCTAATCCGGTCTCTGACGCTTGACTGCAGTTACCTCATCTATACAATGGGGATTGAATACCTATTTTCCCTTCCTTTTAGACTGAGTTTTGGATGGGACAGGGACTGTATCTGATCTGATTGTACTTTTTCTAACTCAAGCACTTTGGCACAGTACCTGGCTCATAGTTAAAGTTAGGATTGCAGCATTTATCCTTCTAGCAGTCAACAGTGGTGGGTGTCGGCTATCTGCTTTGTGGAAGGGCCAAAGCTGGAAAAAAAAGGGGGGAAGCCATTTGCCCTGGGCAAATTGACAAGTAAGTGACAACTCGTCTATAATCCAAAGGTTTGGATGTTTTCGCTACAATTCTAATCCAGTGATTGACTATTCTCCTTAATTTCCCTCTAACACACACATTACATGTATGCTGTGCCCTTCTGAGTTGTCCGGCTTCTGAAGCTATGTTTCAGGCACTGTACTAATGGTGGGGTGGATACAAGTAATAATAATAGTAATTTTAGTATTTATTAAGTGCTTACTATGTGCAAAGCACTGTTCTAAGCGCTGGGGAGGATACAAGGTGATCAGGTTGTCCCATGTGGGGCTCACAATCTTAATCCCCATTTTACTGATGAGGTAACTGAGGTACGGAGAAGTTAAATGACTTGCCCAAAGTCACACAGCTGACAAGCAGTGGAGCTGGGCTTTGAACCATTGACCTCTGACTCCCAAGCCTGTGCTCTTTCCGTTGAACTCCAGTAAATTGGGTTGGACAAAGTCCCGGTCCCACATGGGACTCACAGACTCGATCCCAATTTTATAGATGAGGTAACTGAGACCCAGAGAAGTTAAATGACCTGCCCAACACAGCAGACAAGTGCCAGAGTTAGGATTAGAACCCATAATCTTCTGATTCCCAGGTCTGTGCTCTATCCACTATGCCATGCTGACTTCCTGGATTTCCCCATGTGAAGTCTCTGGAGCCTGGTGATTTCTCTCATTATAAGAAACAGAGGGGCCTAAAAGAAAGAACTTGGCCCTGGGATTCAGAAGGATCTGGGTTCTAATCCCAGCTCTGCCACTTATCTGCTGGGTGACCTTGGGCAAATCGTCTAACTTCTCTGGACCTCAGTTACCTGTAAAATGGTGAATAAGACTGTGAATACCAGGAGGGACAGGGATTGGGTCCAATCCGACTAGCTTGTAGCTACCCCAAAGCTCATTACTGTGCCTGACACAGAGTAAGTCCTCAAAAATACCATGAAAAAAACAATAGCAGTAAGCCGGGATTTATTTCATCATCTACAAATGCTCATTTAGTGTTGTGTACTCTTCCAAGAGTTTGGAACAGTGCTCTACACACAGTACGCACTAAAATGTGATTGATTTGACCCTGATGATCAACCCTTGACCCCAAAACAAATCACCCTTGACATACCCATGTGCAGCTTCTGGAGCCCGGTGACTTCTCATCTAGACTGTAAGCTTGTTATAGGAGAGGAGCATGTCCACTAATTCTGTTGTATTGTTCTCTCTCAAGTGCTCAGTACATTGCTCTGCAAATAGTGCTCAATAAATATCATTGATTGATCAACCCCAACCCTAGAATAAATCACTTCCTGCATGAAGTACCTCATGATGAGCATAGAAGGGGGTGAAAGAGAAAAGTCCATAGTAGTGGGGTAATTAAGAAGTATATTTTTCTTGGTGAGAATTAAGATTGCAGCATTTATCCTTCTGGCAGTCAACAGGGGTGGGTGTCAGCTATCTACTTTGTGGAAGGGCCAAAGCTGGAAAAAAAAGGGGGGGGGGAGGTATTTTCCCTGGGCAAATCAAGAAGTGACAACTCCAGTCCCTAATCCAAAGGTTTGGATCTTTTGGCTACAATTCTAATCCAGTGATTGACTGTTCTCCTTAATTTCCCTTTAACACATACATACATGTACGATGTGGCCTTTTGAGTTGTCCGGCTTCTGAAGCAATTGTGCCAACAATTGATTCCATTCACCGTAAAGAACCAAAGGTGATGCCTTCTAATGGGATACTCTGGCAGTTCTTTCACTCAGGGGAGATTTTTCAAACCATGTTGCATGGGCTAAAGCCTGGAAATGGTCCATAGATAATAGGGATCTTAGTGATGAGAGTTCCAGTCAGTGTAAGAGCGATCCTCTGCGGTCAAAGACGATGGTGAGATTTTATTGGTGTGGCTGAAAAATCATTACAGGACTCACAATTCCTTCTATGTACAGTCCCTTTTCTCAGGGAAAGCTTGTGCTATTAGAGATGAGCAACTAGCAACTTACCCAAATAGTGCCATAGGAATTTGGATTACTTTAAAAAAAATTGATGTCAATTTTTTTTTTTATTCTGTCCATTCCCAAATAAACTGCTGAAACTCTCTCACAAAGAATTCCAGCCAGCTATGCCGAATACACCTAGGGACATGACCAGAACAGCAGAAAAACAAGAATCTATGGGACAATCATCATGTTTTCCTTTAAGGGCTGAACTGTTGGAAAAAAAGAGGGATAATATAAAAAGTCTATTCCAAAGTGACTGCTCTCTCTCAGGTGAGAATGAAAATGTCTCCACCCACTGAAGCAAGAGTTACTGCCGATCCTCCCCAAGGACCTCAGAGAAATACCTAAATCAACATCATCAGTCCCTGCTCTGGCTCAGAAAGGTGCTGTGAGAATTACTCTACTTTTTGGAACTTTGAAAAATCACTGTGATAACCACAGCTGTGACTCAACTGATTTGGCATGAGCCATAAGGAGACTGAAATTCTACTGCTCCTTTCAGGTATATTGTCAAAATGATAAAAAAACTAATGAAGGAACAAATCCTAGGAGAGGATTTGCTTAGCTGAAAGAGTCAGGAGCATTGGATAAAAATGGTTAGTGGGCTCGAAATGTTGAGGACAATAACTAATAAAACTTCCCATAATGACCTTTCCCTGGTGAAGAGGCACAGTACAGGAAGATTGTTGTGATTGTAAAGTCCCAATAATAATTGTGTCATTTATTAAGTACTTACTATGTGCTAAGCACAAAGGTAGATAGAAGCTAAGCTGGACACAGATCCTGTCCCACATGGGGCACACAGTCTAAGTAGGAGGGAGACCAAGTACTGAGTCTTCATTCTACAGATGAAGAAACTGAGGCACAGTGAAGTTGAGTGACTTGCCCAAGGTCCCACAACAATCAAGTGGTAGACCTGGGATTAGAATCCAGGTTTTCTATATCCCAGCTAGTGCTTTTTCTGCTAGGCCACACTACTACTGACTGGAGATATGTTTGGACAGTAATGTGTTCCTGGAAATTGTCATCTTTTGCAAAATGGAAGTTGTGATGCTTTGAAGAGAGGCTGGGGAAACAAGAGAGAAGCCCTCTAGACTGTAAGCTTGTTGTGGACAGAGAATGTGTCTGTTCTATTGTTATATTGTATTCTCCCAAGCACTTAGTACAGTGCTCTGCACACAGTAAGCACAGAATAAATACGAATGACTGAAGGGGTTGGTCTGCTGCAATGGACCTGTAGCATGATTTCTCAGTAGGTTTTAAAACATAACAAACTGTGGTTTGAATTCCTGGATAGAAGAAGGATCGGGATCAGGATAATGTCTGGAGGTTTTATCCTCTGAGGAGCAAATGTAGCACCCCATCCTCTCTCAAGATGACACCTTACACAGGTGAGTCAGTGAGAAGAAAGGGCACCTCTATACCCTCCTTCCTCCACCCTTATCAAAATTTTCCTGATGTAAATTAGGGCCTTGGATTATCCTAGCAAAGGTGGTTTGGTACATCCTATGCTTTGAAAAGATGGTGAAACTGAAGCTCCTCAAGGGCAGGAACAATATCTGACTTCGATTGCATGTCCCAGTTCAGAGCTCTGAACACAGTAAGAGCTCAAATACGACTGACTGATTGATAGTTCAATTCATTCAATCGTATTTATTGAGCACTTACTGTGTGCAGAGCACTGTACTAAGTTTAATACTCTGCACATAGTAAACATCCCCTAAAATTTATATCAATTATTAGCCATTACTCTGCCCTAAATGCTTGGGCAGACTCAAGATATGAGCTTGGATATGGTCATTGTCCCAAAGGTAGCTCACCATTTATCTTATCCTCATTTTACCAAAGACAAAACTGAAGCCCAGAGAGGTTAAATGACTTTGCCAGGGTCACACAGTGGCAGTGCTGCAATTGGCATCCAGATCATCTGACTCTTGGATCTGCATTCTTTCCACTATGCCATGCAGCCTCCATAAATACTGATGGACATATATATATATATATGAGTATATGTATATACTCATATGAGCACTTATATACTCATATATATATATGAGAACAGTGCTTTGTACATAGTAAGTGCTTAAATGCCATTATTATTATTATTATTATCATGAGTATACATATATTAAAAAGTCTATCTGTTTTATTTCATTTATTCATTCATTCATATTTATTGAGTGCTTATTGTGTGCAGAGCACTGTACCAAGTGCTTGGAAAGTACAAGTTGGCAACATATAGAGATGGTCCCTATCCAACAACAGGTTCACAGTCTACAGCAGATATAAGGATATACAGATCAATGCTTTATGACCATCGGTTGTATTTACTGAGCATTTACTGTGTGCAGAGCACTGTACTAAGTGTTTGAGAGAATACAACTGAATTGTGAGACCCATTTCCTGCTTGATAGATTGATACCAAGAGCCTTCAAAGAGGCAAGATTTTCCTGCAAGAATATGTTAGCCCTGTAGCAGAATCTCTATCTTTTCTCCTGCCTAGTAGATACCTTGTTGGTGTTTATTGAGCCCTGGCTCAATTCCAGCTGTTTCGGCAACCAGAGACCAGCTTAGGGGGTTTCCCAACTGTGAAATGAATTCTTGTTTGTGTGTGTGGTAATAGGAAGGGACCAGAGGTTGTTGAATTTTCTTTGGCCCTTACCACCCAAGAGCAAGGAGAGCTTGCTCCAAACACACTCATACATGCACACACGCACGTTATATTAAAGCTATTTTTAAAAGAAAAATTATTTGTTATTCCTGAGGGAATCAGGCAGTTTAACCGATGCCCCAGAACCCCAGCTGGATTGTAAAATGAAAGCCATAGCCCCCCCACAAACATGTCAACACAGAAATGCGTCTCACAGCAAGCCCCTTTGAAAATTAGTCTGAAAAATAACCACCTCTTTAAGTAAAAAAAAAAGTCGCTCCTATGAAAACCTGAAAGAAAAAGAATTACAAGCACAATAGGGAATGTCAAGGATCTTTAGGATGCAATGAGTCAGGCACTTGAAGGCAAAAAGAACACAAAATAATGAAATGTGGTTATTTTTGTTTTTTCCTGACAAATTCAATACTTTGTCTCAATCAGCTGATGAAATGACTACTCAGTTAAATAACCAACTAATAGAATTTACTGAGTATTTACTGTGTGCAGGGCACTGTACTAAGCACTTGGGAGAGTACAAGACTGTTCATTCATTCAATCGTATTTATTGAGTGCTTACTGTTTACAGAGCACTGTACTAAGCGCTCGGGAAGTACAAGTCGGCAACATCTAGAGATGGTCCCTACCCAACAACGGGCTCACAGTCTAGAAGGGGAAGAGCCTCTGTCCCCATTGTTTCATGCCTCTTCTATGGTAGACCCATTCTCTGCCCACGGTATGCTTACATTCTAGTCTAGCCATTCATTCATTCAATCGTATTTATTGAGCGCTTACTGTTCAGAGCACACCTCAGCACCTCTAACCAAGTGGAATCCATCAGCGAGGTCTTTGATGAAAAAGGACTTCAGCTCCCTAGGCCAGCTAACAAGAAATCATAGAAAACAACAGAGAGGGTCCTTCCGTTTCTATTCTTGATGTCCCCCTCTTGCGATCTTTTTCTGTCTACCTACCTTTGTTGTTGCAGTTCCTCTTTGAACTGACTCTAGGAACATACAAAATCTCAAATGAAATATACCTGAGGAAGCCCTTCCTCAGATGGAATTTTATCTGCCCTTCCAAGTCAACCCAGAGCTTTAACTTTCTTCCTCTGAAATCCCAATTATATCAGAAACGTAATTTGGCCACACAAAGTTTAGGACACAGTCCTGAGGTGGGAGGAAAGGAGAAAGAGGCTAGCAATTTTGTTGGAAGTTTATTTCCCAATAAGAATTCTGGGCATTAAGCTGCAGCTTATTCACTTTTGTCTGAAAGAGACAGGGCAGGCTCTTGACTATTCTCCCTACCTTAGACTATGAGCCCTGTGTGGGAGAAGGGATTGTGTCAAATATTTTTTAAATTTTATTTAGTCCAGTTCTTGGCACATAGCAAGTAATTTATTATTATTATTATTATTACTATTAAAATAATTGCAATTGAGGTTAGTGATAGTCTGATTTCAGGAAAAAAATGTAGCTTTCATTTTGAACCACTTTATTTCTCAAATATTCCTGACAAAGATTCCTTTGTTCCATAAGTTTTCATCCTTCCTTTGCCCTTAATTTTATGTCCGTTCACTTTCTCATTTCAGTCAATCATATTTCTTGAGCACTTACTGTGTGCAGAGAACTGTGCTAAGTGCTTGGAAGAGTGTTTGTTTATGGTGCTTGTTAATTAATTAATGATAGCATTTATTAAGCACTTACTATGTGCAAAGCACTGTTCTAAGTGCTGGAGAGGTTACAAGGTGATCAGGTTGTCCCACGGGGGGCTCACAGTCTTAATCCCCATTTTAATTGTTATTAATAATGGCATTTATTAAGCGCTTACTATGTGCAAAACACTGTTCTTATTTTACAGCTGAGGTAACTGAGGCCCAGAAAAGTTAAGTTACTTGCCCAAAGTCACACAGCTGACAAGTGGTGGAGCCAGGATTTGAACCCGTGACCTCTGACTCCAAAGCCCGGGCTCTTTCCACTGAACCACGCTGCTTCTCCAATACAGAGTACAATATAAAAGTGTTGGCATTTCTTTCTATTTCTTTCCCATTTTCCAGTCCCCCATCTCTTCCTCCATGTCTTTCTACCCCTCCACGAAATCTTGTTGCTTTCTCTTCCAAAAGTCTTCCAAACCAGCCCCTCCATCCTTGGAACTCCTGGTCCTCGTAATAATTGTGGTATTTAAGTGCTTACTTTGTGCCAGGCTCTGAACATACAAGATAATTTGGTTGGACATAGTCCCTTTCCCACACGGAGTTCACAATCTTAATCCCCATTTTACAGATGAGGTAACTGAGGAGCAGGGAAGTTCTGTGAGTTGCCCAAGCAGACAAGTGGAGGAGCCAGGATTCGAATCCAGGTTTTCTGACTCTCATGCCCGTGCTCTTTCCACTAGGCCATGCTTTTTCTCATCTTCAATCAAACCCCGTCCTTCCCTGGGGAAAATTTCAGGGTCTCCCTGACTTCCCAGTGTGGAAACAAGGAGCTGGAAATAATCGCCCAATTGTTCAGACTGATTGAGCGAGGCTTTTCCTCTAGACAATCGAGCTGTAATATTGCTCAGAGTAGAAATGACAAAACTATCTCTTTGTCTGCCTGTGTTGCCACCAAACAGAAACATCACACCCCCGGTTTGAACAACATTCAAATTCAGCAGGGAAAAGTAAAGGAAAACCTTCCTGAAAGCAAGATCTATGTGCAACCCTTCCAGTCTGTAATTCTGCGAAGGCATAAAAGTGCACAATTCATTATTTCTGACTATTCTTTTATTAGAAATATTAAAAAGATTAATAGTCCAAGTTCAGTGTCAGCTGCAGGGCATGTTGACTCTAGTGCGGTCTTGAGCCTGCAGTATCTGTAATGCACTGAATGATTCATAATGTAGACCTTTAGGGGATCTGAATGTAACTAACACATGAAATAGGTCTGGCATATTCAACTAATCAGCTTTGGTAAACTTCCCTTCCTGCAGCTCATTTCCTAGGCAGTCTGCAGGTGCACCTGACAATACTTTGCTTTCAGCGAAAACCTTTCTCCGTACACCACTTCATCTTCCACATTTTAGGGAAATGCACTTCCATAAGCACAATCTCACTAGGGGGGTGAGTTCCAAAGTTGATTGATACTGTCCAGCACTTGGCACATAGTAAGTGCTTAACAAATACCGTCATTATTATTATTATTGTTTTTCTCATTTAATGGTACTTGTTAAGTGCTTACTATGTGCTAGGCACTATATGTGGTGCTGGGGTAGATGAAGGATGGACACAGTCCCTGTCCCATTAGGATACAGTGTCTAAGTAGGAGGGAGGAGGATTTAATCCCCATTTTACGGATGAGGTAACTGAGGCATGGAGAAGTTACGTGACTTGCCCGAGGTCACACCGCAGACAAGTGGCAGAACCAGATTGGAACTCAGGACTTCCGACTTCCAAGCCCATGTTCTTACTACTAGACCACACTACTTTGAGGAACATCTGTGTGATCATTTGACACACATCGGTGACATATATTTTGGGTGATCCTTGGCCCTGGGTGATGCTGAATTTTTAAACATGAACCTTTCTGGGTCCAATATTTTGAGGTTCCAGTACTGAACTCCAGTACATGCATTCCCAGTCTTGTGAATGTATTGACAGTACATGCATTCCCAGTCTTGTGAATGTGTTGATGTAGTTTCAAGTTAAATGCACCCATGTTAGGACAGTTTCCATGGTCTTTTTGGGTGAGGTACTCACTAGTGACCAAACATAGTGCCATTGCTGGGCTTTTACAGCCCATTGAAGGTTCAGGAAACAGTGGTAACCCAGTGACTAGGTGAGCAGAAAGAGAGCATCGGAGGAAATCACGTGAAACAACAGGGAATAGGTCCAAGTGAAGGAAAAGATGGCACATCTTTGCAGTTTTCCAACTTCCACATCCCCTCCACCCGGCATTCTTGCTGGGATGGGTGTGACAAGCCGTGGGTCAATTCAGAGTACATCTGAACCTCTGAGACAGAACTTTTTGCCTATGTTCACAGAAACTCGAAGGGCAACCACAGTACATAATCGTCTGAGTTAGCAGAAAATAAAAAAGTCATTATCTTTACTTTGTTCCTGAAGTGTGAGGGAGTCAAGGGAGGGAAACTGTTTTTGTCCTTGGTAAACTTCCCCTAAGACTCTTCAATTGCACATTGCCCATCTAGACTTTTGAGCCTTTTTGGATGTGGGTGAAAGTTTCCCCAACCACCTCAGATGAGGGCTAGAGAAAGCCATCAGGAGTATTATACTGGGGTGACACCAAGTTCAGCCACCACCAGGAAAACCCACAGATGTGATGCTACCAACACCAGCTGTGACTCATGACTGAACTGGACTGAAATAATATATGCAACATGAGGCTATCAATCAGTCAATCATACTTGTTGAGCACTTTCTGTGTGTAGAGCACTGTACTAAACACTTGGTAGAGTACAATAAGACAATAAACAAACACATTCCATGCCCACAATGAGCTTACGGTCTAGAGGAAAGACCAGATTTCTCCCAGGGTAGTCTGGCTCTCCCATTGTGGTCTAGTTATGGGACAGTTTGTAACATCAGTGCTTAGAACAGTGTTTTGCACATAGTAAGCACTTAACAAATGCCATCATTATCATCTCTTTGCATCCGCGGGGTTGGGAGAGACATCTAGAGTTTAATTACCAGTAATAGAAGAGAGCCGCTTTTCCATAGAAAAATGAAAAAGGACTGGTCGAAACTAAACCCAGTCCTAAAGTGGTAAATTTTGTGAGACTTTCAATTTTGAAGGCTTAACACACAAACATCCTCTGTTTTCTGGAGATTTATTTTTTTTTCTTCAGAAGGACAAGTGTGTTGGCAGCTTGTTTGTAACAAAGAACATCTGAATTGCAGAAGCACGTAATGGCGTGTGGGCTGAAGATGACAGTGGAAATCCTGGATGAGAAGCACAATTATAGTATTTAAAAGATGTTTCAGCACCCAACCTAGAAAATGAAAGCCATTTTTCACTTTCATTTTTAGGGAAAGCATCACAGATGAGATCAGCCAGCTCTGGGATAGTTGCCTGGACAGAGATGCTGGGTTTGTCAGCAGTTTGGGATGTGATTTATCATGTAGTGCAAGACTAACTAAATTCCTGCTCCTGTGGTGGTTTCGTAAATTATTACAGATGATTTACTGATCAGCCCAATTCTCTAGTCTTTCTCATCCCTTTTAGGAGGGATGTGTGATCACCCCAGGCTCGGGTGTCTACCATACATTGGACAAGGAAATCTGCAGATCATCACTGACATCGTTTTCCAGATAAACATTAATAATAGTAATAATTGTGGTATTTGTTAAGGGCTTCTTATGTGCCAGGTCCTCTTCTAAGAATTGGGGTAGATACAAAGATACAAGATATTTAGGTTAGACACAGTCCCTGTCCCACCACAGGGCTCACTGTTTTAATCCTCTTTCTACAGGTGAGGGAATTGAGGCACAGAGAAGTTAAATGACTTGTCCAAGGCCTTACAACAGACAAGCAGCGGAGCCAGGATTAGAACAAAGGTCTTCTTACTCCTAGGCTTGTGCTGTACCCATTATGCCATGCTGCTTTTCCATGTAATGTAAATGTGAGGAAAGCCTGGTAGAAATGATTGAAATCTAGTACAAGTGACCTTCCCCTAATTCCGTTGAGTCCCCCTGCCACCGAATGGAGATAAATCTTTCTTTGAGATGACATTGCTTAGAAATTATATCTGCAAAGAATCTAGGGATCCTAACTCATTCACCATTTAGCCCCTTCAGTTCCCAATACATCCAACTGACTAAGGCCCATGTATCTCCTCCACTGAAGTCCAGGCCTCTCACCTCTCAGATGCAGTTTTAGGTTGCTGGTTCCAATTTGACATTCATGTCAGATGCATCTCAGAACAGGAAAAAGTAGGCATTTGCCCAAGGAGGGCCAGGAAACTCACTTCAGGTAGGGTATTTATCCTTCGAGAGCAACATAAAAAGAGGAAAAAATCCAGAAGGGATTTCCAAGTTCCTGTCACTGGATAAAATTACCCTCCCACTTCCCTGTAAGAACCAAACTGATGATCTCTACCTGTCGCTTTGGAGCATGGTTAAGATGAAAATGTTCCCTTTGGGGGGAACATTAGGCTAGCCTTCATGTTTGAAGGCTGTGATGGTTCAAACTCAGGGAACATGTACATTGACAAAAAATTACAAAAATCTGGTCTGTTAGCTGAGAGCAGCAGAACGGATACTATTAGCAAACTAGAAAAATAAAAGTGTAGAATTATCCGGTACTGTACACCTGTTGTTTCAGAGTAGATCTGAGGCTGCCACACATACCTCTCTCTAATAATAATAATAATAATAATAATGGCATTTGTTAAGCACTTACTATGTGCAGGGCACTGTTCTAAGTGCTGGGGAAGATACAAGGCGATCAGGTTGTCCCACGTGGGGCTCACAGTCTTAATCCCCATTTTACAGATGAGGGAACTGAGGCCCAGAGAAGTTAAGTGACTTGCCCAAAGTCACAGCTGACAAGTGGAGGAGCTGAGATTAGAACCCATGACCTCTGACTCCCAAGCCCGGGCTCTTTCCACTGAGCTACGCTGTCCCTAACTCTGTGAGACAGCACTGGTTTGGCATTGAAATTCCTTTTGGTCTTTCCTCAATCCGGCATTGCCTATCACTAAGGACTCGGATTTATAAAGCAGAAAATCACTTCAGATTTTAGAGCAATAGTTGGGCTTTGTTATAAAATGCCTGATTGATTCAAAACTGCTTACATTTATATCTTTCACATACTTCATTTATACCCAGTTTCCTGGGTACTCTCCCAGATTTTCACCTCTCCTCCTGAATTTTATGAGTATTCTCGATAACCTCGACATACCCTCTGCCAGTGCCCCTTCGAAGGAAATTACCTGTCTTCCAGGTCGACCTCGAGTAAAAGTGGAGAATCCTTGGTGTATTTGTTCCTTTATAAAATGCCCCTTGCCTTCCCATACAGGTCAGTGATAATATAAAGCCCTCCTGGCTGTATTCAAGTCATTCTAGTGCTACTCAGCCTCCCTCTGCCTCTCCGATGAACTCAGATTTGTATCCCTTTAAGCCCTTTTTAGTCACTCCTATTTCAACCCCACAGCATTTATGTCCATAACCTTACACTCTGACATTTCCCCTTTCCATCATTTATTTTAATGTCTGTCTCCTCCATAGATTGTAAACTCGTTGAGGGCTGGGATCCCACCTACCAGCTCTCCCAAGCACTAAGTACAATGCTCTGCACTCGGTAAGCATTCAATAAATACCACTGATTGATTGCTTTCCTTACCTCAAGGTGAAGGTAATAAGCCAAGATCAGTAGTCCTGGAGAGATAAAAGAAAAACGATTGCTAATTTGATATACTAGGCAGTTTTGTTTTGTTGTCTGTCTCCTCCTTCTAGACTGTGAGCCCGTTGTTGGGTAGGGACCATCTCTATATGTTGCCGACTTGTACTTCCCAAGTGCTTAGTACAGTGCTCTGCACACAGTAAGTGCTCAATAAATACGATTGAATGAATGAATGAATGAATCTTGTGAGCAGCCTGAACAGTGGATTATCCAAGGGAGAGGAATAATGTTTTGCTTTTTACAAACCAGGAATGCTGTGGCTACATTGCCTTTTCTATTGTATCCCCTTAGCTGGGCTATTTGTAAATATTCTCAGTCTCCTGATCTTCCCAAAGCCTCTGTACAATGACTGAAACTCAATCATCTTTGTCATGTTAATCAATTATTGCAGGTCTGTTGTGTGTAGAGCACTGTGTCAGTTGCTTAGGAGCATGTTACAGAAGTGGAAGATGCAGTCCCTGGTCTCAGAATTTAAGTGGCTATTTCATTTTTTATGGTATTTGTTAAGCACTTCTATGTGCGCAGCACTGTACTAAGCACTGGAGTAGATACAAGCTAATCAGGTTGGACATAGTCCCTGTCCCACATGAGGTTCACAGTCTTAAGGCAGATTGGAAAACAGGACGGTAAGGAACAGATACATCAACACTTCCAAAGACAACCTTACCTTGCCCCTGTGTGGGATGTAATGTTAAGTACATTATAAGGTGGCCACCATGGAGGTGTATGAGTTCTACCATTGAGGTGTATGAATTCCAAATGAACCGATAACTTTTTTTTTTTTTTAAGTGCTATGTGCCAGGCACTATTCTAAGCACTGGGGTAGATACAAGACAATCAGGTTAGACACAGTCTGTGTCCCACTTGGGGCTCACAATCTTAATCCCCATTTTAGAGACAGGATAACTGAGGCCCAGAGAAGTGCAGTGACTTGCTCAAGGTCACACAGCAAACAGCAGCGGTCCTTCTGATTCCCAGGCCTGCTAGGTCACGCTACTTCTCTATTACTCTATACCCTATTACTTATGCATTAACCTAATTTTCTTCTTCATATCTGTGAATTGTTTTTGCATCTAACATGCTGGACTGTTAGCAGATCAAGGAACAAATGTAATTTCTATTATTCAGTACTCAGGTACTTAATACAGTGCTAAATGCACAGTGAGTGCTCAGTAAGTATTGTTGAATGTTTAACTGATCAATCACACATCGCACCAGGCGCAGAGTGTACTGTGGTGTCTTCACAAGTGCCATTTGGGGGAAGGATGCTCAGGGTTAAGTGATCTTAGAGTGTTTCTCAATGGGGTCTCTGAATCTTCCCTTCCCATCAGGTTCCAGAAAAGTTGCATTGCATTCCCAGTACCTCTCTCAACTCCGGTACAGCATTGGAGCCAAAGTAACCAACCACATTTTTTGCTGAAAATTGCCAAAAGTGTCACAAAAGTGTTTGGTTCAGAATCAGAACTAATCAGATGGCAAGCCAGCTGAAAACAAGGTTGCCTGATATAAAACTGAATGAAATGGCAGCCTATGCACATATAGGACTTTTCAGACATACAAATACACAGATATTTAGTAAAAGGGATTCTCTGGAGAGAGAGAGAGAGAGAGAGAGAGAGAAAGAGAGAGAGAGAGAGAGAGAGAGAGAAAGAGAGAGAGAGAGTGTGTGTGTGTATTTCTATCTATATATATATATTTGGAAGACATCACTGACAGGGAAGGTCACTTGTGTGTGTGGCTTAAAAGGCCACTATGGGATCGATAGTTTGGTCACAGTGAGCACACACAAAAAAATTGTCCCTTGTATCGTTACATTTAATCTTTCTGGTGCCTGACAGTGATTTCTCCCTCCTTGTCACATGTTCCTTGCAAAGGTTTCTGTTAAGGAGTCACTCCTTTCTTGATATCAATGTGCCTCGCTGGTCTTACCCTCTGCAATTGACTCCCAGATTTCAGCTGAAATGTAGTATTGTCCAGAACTTCTTTGTACTGTGTCTTTAAACATTTCCTCTGACATTCTTGCTTCTGTGTTGATGGAGGTAGTTTGGTGGTGATCATATTTACTGAGCCTGCATTGGGCTCAGTGAAATGTCGTGAGTTCTAATCCCGAAAGCACCACTTAGCTGTGTGACTTTGGGCAAGTCACTTAACTTCTCTGTGCCTCAGGTACTTCATCTGTAGAATGGGGATTAAGACTGTGAGCCCCACGTGGGGCAACCTGATTATCTTGTATTTGGCTCAGTGCTTAGAACAGTGCATGGCACATAGTAAACACTTGACAAATATCACCTGTATTATTTATTATTAAACACTTACTGTGTGCAGGGCACTCTACTAAGCACTTGGGAGAGTAGAATACAACAGAGTTAATAGGCACATTCCCTACCCACAATGATCTCAGGGTCTAGAGGGGGACACAGAGATTAATATAAATAAATTATGGATATGCATTTAAGTGTTGAGGGAGGTGTGAATAAAGGGAGGAAATCAGGGCAACACAAAGGATGGGAAAAGAGGAAATGAGGACTTAGAGAAGGTTTAGGGAAAGCCAGATATAAGTGGTTGGGTTTTTTTTTTTTTTACCAATGTAGTAATCAAAGTAAGTAATTGAATGTACAATCTAATGTATCCAGAAATTGGATCACAGATCTCTCTCTATTCAAGGTCTTTAGAAGCATGGTCTAGGTGAAAGTGTACTAGAACTAAACTTTCCCAAATCCAAATTTTCCCCGTTCCAGTTGGATAGAGGCAGCTAATATCTATTTTTTGACCAAGATTTGTGGCCTGCTCCATGACTGCCAAAGCGAAAAAGGACGGAACTCGAACACAGATACCCAAAAGATAAAATATTGATAAAGGTAATTGAATTTGAAATTTTTGCCTCCCGTTCTTGGAATTGGTTCATTTTGAAACTTGGAATTCATTTCAACTGGAAGCTGATGGATGAATGGATATTGGATGCCTACCCAATTTTTTTCAGGCTCTTCTGGAGAGTATTTTTTTACTTGATAAAAAATAAGTGGACCAAAGGGTTCACTGCAACAGCTCCTGATTTGACAGCATAAGGATATTAGCTTTTCAATTCTCATTTTCCACAATCAATACACGATGTGGTGAGGTAAAACAAGTCAGGCACGAAGCTGGAATTATTTTTTTTAATATTTGCCACAGCCTCAACTTTCAACAAAAGAGCTGAGGAGTGAACTCCAGCTACTGGCAACACCCCCAGCAGAGCAGCAGAATTGGCCCTACTCTTTCTGTTGAGCTGTGCAGGCTTGGTTGAATGTCCCAAATTTTGTATCTAAAGGAAGGATCTGTTCCCCAAGGATTCACCTCCACCATTTCCTCCAGGGTCATCATTCCACCGTCATGATTATTTCCAAGTTTAGGGTCAATCAAAAACTCTGGGACTTGACAAAGAACTCTGAGGAAGAATAAAATTTAAAATGAGAGTTGTGTTACGTTGAGTGCTTGTTTTGTGTTAAGCGCTAGGGTAGATTCAAGATAATCATGTCGGACACAGCCCATGTCCCATATGGACTCCCAGTCCAAGGGGGTGGGAGAATGAATATTTAATCCCCATTTTGCAGATGAGGGAACTGAGGCACCAAGAAGTTAAAGGGTAACCTTGTCCTCTAGACCGTAAGCTCATTGTGGGCAGGGGCATAGTGGATGAAGCATGGGTTTGAGATTCAGAAGGTCCTGGATTGTAATCCCAGCTCCATCACTTGCCTGCTTTGTGACCCTGGGAAAGTCACTTCATTTCTCTGCTCCTCAGTTACCTCATCTGTAAAATGGGGCTTGAGATGGAGAGCCCCACATGGGACAGGGACTGTGTTCAACCTTTTAGCTTGTCTCCACCCCAGCACTTAGTACAGTGCCTGGCACATAGTAAGTGCTTAAATACCACAATGTATCTGTTATATTGCACTCTCCTAAGTGCTTAGTATAGTGCTCTGCTCACAGTCAGCGCTCAATAAATACAACTGACTGACCAACTCACCCAAGTTCATACAGCCGTCAAGTGGCAGAGCCCAGATTAAAACCCTGGTCCCCTGACCCATGATTCCCCAGCCCATGATCTTTCCACTAGGCCACAGTTCTGATTTCCTCTTTGGTGATGGTGGTGATGCAGGGATTAAATTAACTTCTTCACAATCAAAGATTTTCTACTGAAACCCTCTATTTCCCTAAGTGTGATCTTCAAGGCCAGCAGAAAATAGCACACAATAGGTGGCCCGTGAAAGGGTTTCACAATACAGTCCGATTTTTGCCATGTGAACCGCCTTACAGGTCCATAATGCAATATTAAACGACTGCACTGTGACATTAGAATGCGATTTGGTGGATGAAAACATTTCCAATGGAGAGAAGTAGGAGGGCTCTGTTTCCAACTCTGTTAGGAAAACAATGGACCACGGTACAGCCATCAACCAAACAGCATGAATAACAAACAGTGCAAAAAGCCTCCGATATAATTAAGAAGATACAATACAAGTAGCTCAAACTTGTAGTTAGGGCTGACTTAAACAGAATTTAATATACCAGACACATTGCATTGCGAATGAATTCTCATTTGCCCAAAACACTAACAGATGTTTAATCAATAAGATGGACTGTAAAGGGCAGCGCAATTAGTAGGGCCTGAGAAATATTCTTCTGTGATGTTGGAAAGCTGTAATTATGGTCCAGAGCTCAGAAATGTTTTGCAGATGATATGTCCGACCAATAGTCCAGTCTAGAAAAGACAGTGAGCCATGTCCATGCATTCACTGCAGATGTACAATAGCTCTAACTCTTAAGGAAACATGCCAAAGAAATATCAGCCTCAATGCTGATTCAAACCATAAATCAACATATAGTTATAAGTCCAGGACAGCCTATTCTTGTGGTTTACATAGTTTACAGGGCTGGTTTTTAATTTTCAGAAATGCTTATTTGCATTAAAAATGTAATTTGTTGAATGGGGAAAAGATTTCTGAGCCAACCTCTAAAAATTTGAGGAGTAATGTTTCATGTGGCTACGTGTTTAATTATTGAGAGAGGACTATTTCTTTGTTTTCATGTTGACACTGCCTTAATAATAATAATAATAATAATAATAATAATGACATTTGTTAAGCACTTATTATGTGCCAGGCACTGTACTAAGCGCTGGGTTAGATACAAGCAAATCGGATTGGACGTAGTCCCTGTCCCACATGGGGCTCAGACTCCATCCCCATTTTTCAGATAAGGTAATTAAGGCAAAGAGAAGTGAAGTAACTTGCCCAAGGTCACACAGACAAGAGGCAGAGTTGGGATTAGAACCCATGATCTTCTAAGTCCCAGGCTCATGTTCTATCCACTACACCACACTGCCTTGTTTGCCTCTTTACCTTTGCCAAACCGTTTGCCTTCTCTCCTTGGAAATCTTTCCAAAAAGCCACCTCCTCCAGAAATCCTTCCCAGAAAAATTCCTGTGGAATACCTAATGGTACTTAAGTGCTTACTGTGTGCCAAGCACTAGACACAACACTGGGGTACATCAAAGTTAATTAGGTTGGACACAGTCTTTGTTCTACATGAGGCTCACAGTCTAGCTAGGAGGGAGAACTGGTATTTAACCCTCATTTTTACAGATGAGGAAACTGAAGCACAGAGAAGTTAAGCAACCTGTCCACACACAGCAGACAAGTGTCAAAGCTGGGATTAGAACTCAGATCCTCCAACTCTCTGGCCAACGTGCTCTTCCCTGTTCTCCTACACCTCTCAGCAGCCTTTGACATGGTAGACCAGCCCCTTCTCCTTGAAACTTTATCCAATCCTGGATTAACAGATTTTGTTCTCTATCACTTTGACCATTCCTTCTCAGTTTCTTTTGCTGGCTCCTCCTCTGCCTCCACCCTCTGACAGTGGGGGTCCCTCAAGGCTCAGTTCTAGGCCCCCTTCTATTCACCATCTACACCCACTCCCTTGGAGAACTCATTCACTCCCGTGGCTTCAACTACCACCTCCATGTGGATGATTCCCAAATCTACATCTCCAGGCCTGATCTCTCTCCCCGGCTGCAGCCTCACATTTCCTCCCGCCTCAGGACATCTCTACCTGGATGTCCTGATGACACTACAAATGAAACAGGTTCAAAACAGAATTCTATCTTCCTACCCAAACCCTACCCTCCCTCTCTGTCTCATCACTGTAGACAGTACCATGATCCTCCCTGTCTCACAATCCCATAACCTTGAGGCTGTCCTCAACTCCTCTCATTCCACCCACTTATTCAATCTATCATCAAATTTTATCAACTCTACCTTTACAACTTCGCTAAAATCCAACATTTCCTCTCCATCCAAACTGCTACCACAGAGATCCAAGCACTTATCCTATCCAACCTTTATTACTGTATCTCCCTCCTTGCTGACTTCCCAGCCTCCTGTCTCTCCCCACTTCAGTCCACTCTGCTTCACTGATCACTTTTCTAAAAAAAAAAGCTCAATCCGTGTCTCCCCACTCCTCAGGAACCTCCAGTGGTTACCCATCCACTGGAAGCAGTGTGGCTCAGTGGAAAGAGCCCAGGCTTTGGAGTCAGAGGTCATGGGTTCAAATGCCAGCTCCACCAATTGTCAGCTGTGTGACTCTGGGCAAGTCACTTTCACAAATGCCATTATTATTATTATTATTATTATTATTATTATTTTCCACCTCCGCAACAGACAGAAACTCCTTACCACTGGCTTTAAAGCAATCAGCTCACCCCATCCAACATTACCTCAATGATCTACTACAGCTCAGCCCACACACTTCACTCCTCTAGTAGCAGTTTACTCATTGTGCCTCTATCTTGTCTATCTTGTTGCCGACCCTTTTACCACCTCCTCCCCCTAGCCTGGAACTCCTTCCCCAAGCCAAAAGGTCCCGATTAAGACCTCTTTTCCAGGCTCCTCCTCCCTTCTGTATCATCTATGGACTTGGATCTGTGACCTTCGAGCATTTGATAGCCTCCCCACCCTCGACCATGCAGCACTTACATACGTATCTTTAAATTACATATTAGAAATGATTTATATTAATGTCTGTCTCCCTCTCTAGACTGTGAGCCTGTTGTTGGGTAGGGACTGTCTCTATATGTTGCCGACTTGTACTTCCCAAGCGCTTAGTACAGTGTTCTGCACACAGTAAGCGCTCAATAAATACAATGGAATGTAAGCTCTTTGTGGTCCGGTAACACGTCTCTCGTACTGTCCATTCCCAAGCTCTTAGTACAGTGCTTTGCACATTTATTGCTCAGTAAATACCACTGATTGACTGATTCCCATTATGCATACTGCTTCTCTATCTCCTTAGGCATGGCAAACCTTCATCCACTTCATTATGTATTTGCATTCAACTGTTTATTTGTTTTTTACTTACTTAATTTCTTGCCATTTATTATTTATACCTCCTCTCATGCTCTTTTCACTATCATGTATTAATATATTTATGCTATTTGCCTTCCCCATTAGACTGTTTACGGGTAGAGTACTCAGGACACAAGAGACACTCAATAGATACTGATGATGATGATGACAGTGAAGATTTTGGTAAGATGGGAATGTTAAATTATACCTCTGCACCTTTCTGTCTATCCACTACTTTGTCAGGGGATGGAAAAATGAGAATACATTATTTAAGCCTGGAAGCAGCCTGACTCTGCCCATTGGCCCCCACAACTAAGTGCATTACAAAGATCAATGATCCTTTTCCTCAAGTCTTCCGTGTTTGGATTCATAATCCTCCTAAATTACCAGGATTTCTAATGTGCTGCTTTGGTACGTGGATTTGAACTTCCATATTTAATGGGCTTAGGAGATCAATATAGCAATGTTCTGTGATCAAGAAGTGCCCTACTTAACCTGTAATTAAAGCTCTTTACTGAAACCTAGAGCCAGAAGAAGTCTTTTGCAAATGATCTTAACAAGCCTCAGTGAAATCCCCAAGTCCAGCAGATTTCAAAAGGCAGACTTTACCTCACGGGCATCGGTCAGATGGGACTGGCAGAAATCGCATTTCAAACTGGCCAAGTAGGTAGAATTGGAATATTAAAGTTTTCACCAGGTGGAAGCATCGCCTACAAGAGACATATTTTTCCATTAAGCTTCTGTCTGTGTGTATAAGATTCTTATTTTCAGTGGCTGTCCATGACAGTAGCTTCTTGTTGAATTACTACTTTCACAGGAGGGGTTTGGATAAAGTCATGTATAGGAGGTCTATAACGGGTTATAAGAGGAAATGTAAGGAGTACGGAGAAGAAGGTTAAGGGTATTTGATGACATGCCCCTGACCATCAGGAGAGAGGTCAAGGAAGGCAATTATCACAAGCCTCCTGCTACCCACAGCATTCTACCCTGGACAGACCATGGCATTGTTTGAAGCTTCATTTTTTTTTAAGTATGAAATCAACCAATTTTTTTCCACATTTCATTCAAAATGATGATTAAATTTTTTTTTAACCTTCAATTTCTAGGGACCCTTAGGTTCTTTTTAGTTTTAAATGGACCAGCTTACGTAGGCATGCATTCCTGTTGGCTATTTATCATGACAGCTTTTGAGGAAGTGGATATTTCGATCTCAATTCTCAAAGGGAAACCGAGGCACAGAAAGGTGAAATGATGTCCTTGCAGTTGCAACCCCTGGGCCTGCTTTAGAATTACCACTCACTGGACTTTGAATCAGGGGCCCTAGTGGCATGTCTAAGATAGGAGAAACAGCATGGTTTAGTGGAAAGAGCACAGGCTTGGGAGTCAGAGGTCATGGGTTCTAATCCCGGCTCTGCCACTTGTCAGCTGTGTTACTTTGGGTAAGTCACAAGTTCTCTGGGCCTCAGTTCCCTCACCTGTAAAATGGGGATTAAGACTGTGAGCCCCACGTGGGACAACCTGATTACCCTGTATCTACCCCAGCACTTAGAACAGTGCATGGCACATAGTAAGTGCTTAATACCATTATTATTATTATATTAAGGAGCTGATGACACTGAGGTGCCTGCAGACTCTGTCCACCATTAAGGCAGTGGAATTAATGGCATATGGCAGCAGTGGCAAAGAACTCTCCCCCAGTTTCATCTCTGGGCTGTTGCCTGCTGTAATAATAATATTTGTTAAGCACTTAATAATAATAATAACAATGGCATTTATTAAGTGCTTACTATGTGCAAAGCACTGTTCTAAGCGCTGGGGAGGTTACAAGATGATCAGGTTGTCCCCCGGGGGGCTCACAGTCTTAATCCCCATTTTACGGATGAGGTAACTGAGGCCCAGAGAAGTGAAGTGACTTGCTCGGAGTCACACAGCTGACAATTGGCAGAGCCGGGATTTGAACCCATGAACTCTGACTCCAAAGCCCGTGCTCTTTCCATTGAGCCATGCTGCTTTTACTCAGTACTGTATTAACCACTTCAGTAGATACAGTCTATACAGATGTTACACAGTCCTTGTCCTACACGGGACTCATGGTCTAAATAGGAGGAAGAACCTGCACCGAATCCTCCATTTAACAGATGGGGCAACTGAGGTATAGACAAGTGACTTGTCCTAGGTCACACAGCAGGGAAGTGGCTGAGCCAGGATTAGGACACAGCTCCTCTGTCTCCCAGGCCTGTGCTCTTTCCACGAGGCTATGCTGCTATTCATAGCTCTGCCAATTTATATTTCCATCACAAAATGTGATTCTTGAATTCTAATCTAGGAGCGAATCTTCTTCTCTACTGACCTAATCTATTTAACCTGAATACCAACACTCATCAACCCCACTCCAGCATTCTCATGGATCAAGTCAATTGTTACTTTCAAAAATAAGAATCTGTTTAACCACTCTCAAATCCAACCCCAGTAAGACAGGATCCATATTACTGTGTCAAAAGCTTCATGTTTTGGGGCACATAAACCTAAGCTAATTCATTTGCAAACACTCCCTTCCTTTAAAGAGATTTAAGCTTTATAGTCTATCAGGGGTGCTATCTTCTCATTAAATTTTAGGTTTGCCAAATGGTTCCCGCTATTACCACTATTAACAATTGACAAAACCCTTACGCTGCCTAAAGTGGCCAGGAACTATTTTTTACTGGTTGTCCCTTCGTGACCATTTACCATCCCTGCAATTCTGGTGGGGACACTGAAGTACAGATGTCTGAAAGGGTTTTCCCTTGGATCCTATAATAAACCGGGCAGATATGGGAATGGGCTCCATGGGGGAAGCCGGGCACTGTCTTAGCTGATTGGCCAAGGAGCACTGTGACTGAAATCTGCTTCCTGGAGGAGCAACGACTGAATCTTGTGTTTGTGGAAGGCTCTGAAAAGACTGGTTAACACCCCCCGTTTGACAGCCACTTGATAACTTCCCACTTCTGTTTCTTCTGTTCAATCCATCGAGGGTATTTATTGAGCACTTACTATGTGCTGAGCACTGTACCAAGCACTTGGGAGAGTACAATAAAACAGAATTAGCAGTCATGTTCCCTTCCCATAATGAGTTTACAGTCTGTACTGATCCCGAAGGCTGCGGTCTCCAAAGGAAGGCTAGAACAAAGGCCATGAGAAATGTTACCAAAGGAAATGGTTCCTTATCCAAAATGGGAGTCATTCCCACTCTAATCTGTTTTCCTGAAAGATACTCACAACTGGACAGTTCCTATTTGGAGATTGTGGCCACATGTGGACTATAACAAGGCAAAAAGTTTCAAGGCTGTCACTTTAGTGCTTTATCTGTCTTGACTTTCAGACCCAAATGTGCATGCTAGCCAAGAGGGAAAGTAAACATTGCATGTCAAAGGAGAGCATAAATAGGCCTCACCCTCTGACCCATTCTCATTGGCTGGATAAATTCTGTGGCTGGGGAAAATGACTAAAGACAAATCTGGTTTCCTGCTTATAATCATTCATTCATTCAATCGTATTTATTGAGCGCTTACTGCGTGCAGAGCACTATACTAAGCACTTGGAAAGTATAATTCGGCAACAGATGGAAACAATTCCTACCCAACAATGGGCTCACAGTCTAGAGGGAGGAGACAGACAAAACAAGTAGACAGCAGCTCAGGGGTTTATATACTCCCTCAGGCCAAATGCTTGACAGCTAGGAATGAATTTATTTTATTTCAGAAAAGTGTTGAAGTTGCCTCAAATGTGTTCTGTACAACTCTCTATAATAGGTTTATCTTTTAATTAGCTTGGGCTTAGTCAATTTGTCTTCTAGAAAAAGGCAACTAAGTTCAGAAATCAGATGAATCTATTGCTTCAGTGATAGTTATAGCTGGCCCAGTAATACCAGGGAAATAAAAATTAATAAGTATATTTTATAAAGTCCTTATGTGCTAAATGCTGAGTTCGACATTAAATTATCAGATTGGACACAGTTGCTTTCCACATGAAGCTCACAGTTGGGTTTATCCCCATTTTCCAGATGAGAAAACCGAGGTCCAGAGAGGTTATGCGACCTTAGGCAGAGTTAGGTGACTCGACCTTAGGCAAAGTTAAGTGTCGATAAGCTGTCAAGTCCTACAGCAGGCCAGTGGCAGAGATGAAGCTTTCAACCCAGGTTTACCAACTCCCAGTCCTCTGGGAGTAAAGCTTTTCACTTTACCACACTGTCATAAGGCAGGTTGGCATGAGAATTCCCAGATAACAAAAAGTGCAGGTAGTAAATGAAACTCCAGTGGGGTTGGAGATCAGGGGTTTTTAGAAGGTGAGAAGGGATGGGGTCAGAGACACTGTTGGAGGGAGTAGATTTTGAAAGCAGATGTGAGCTCTCCTCTTGAGACACTGTTGAGAAAGTAGAGAGAGGTTGGATAATGGGAAGAGCACCTCATGGGTGACAAATTGCCATCCTGTAGCTTGGAATCGTGTTCTGAGTCCCCTTAGAAGACTCAGAGTGTTACTAATGACTAATGGGGAAAATCCCCAAGAAGGAACTTTTACTCGATTTAAAAATCCAGAGTCACTCCCCAACTCTGAATTAGCCACCATCTAGGGCCTCTGTTTCAGAGGGACAAACTGTCAAAGATTCAGGCATGTGTGAAACATCTCCTTCAGATTGACAAAGTAGACTTTAGATTTCACTGGATCACGCATTTCCACTCCTTCTGACTGAAGGTGTTCCAAAGACCCTTTTGCCTTTCCTCCAATAAAGACAGAAGAGGATGGGAGGGAGAGGATGGGAAAGAGCTGGGAAGGGAGAATGAGGAGTGGAGAGAGTCACAAACAAGGGGAATGCTAAGGAGAGTGCAGGTCAGCAAAGAAGAAAGTAGGGGGGAGAAGCTGGAATGCCACCATTAGCAAATAATAATAATAATGATGGGATTTGTTAAGCAATGGGGTATATACAAGCTAATCAGGTTGGACTCAGTTCCTATCTCACATGGGGCTTCCAGTCTTAATCCCCATTTTACAGAGGAGGGAACTGAGGCACAGAGAAGTGTAGCGACTTGTCCAAGGTCACCCAGCAGACCAGTGGTGGAGTTAGGATTAGAACCCAGATCCTTCTGACTCCAAGGCTCATGCTCTGCCCATTTAGCTACACTGTTACCCTGGAAACACTGCAGCACTGCTCACACATACGCCTCAATCACCGCAACACCCAGGATGAGGAGTCTTGACTTAGAATTTAGTCAGTCTTTGCTAAGACACATCAATGCCCACATACAACACTCTGCCCACACTCTGTCCAGGCCCATAGGAAGAAACCCAAGAGAAAGTCACACGGGACAGGATCCAAAACTCTACGAAATAATGGAATTCCACCCATGAATTGGCTGCATCAGGTCTGGGAGGAGGCGGTTGAGAAACATCATTTAAACTATTCACAGAACACAGCTGACACGCAGCCGTTCCCACCAGCATGCAGCACAGACACCCAATTTCAATTATTTTGTCTCCATTGTTATCTCGTCTACTCCTGCACCAGCTCTGGATGAATCAATTTCTGCAATTAGGGTTGGTTGCCTACCCATCAGCCAACAGAGGCGAAGGAAGGCGAGAAGAAAACAAAAACTTGCCAGAGAGAGGGCCTTGCAGTTGACGGCCGAACAATGCAGCCCGCTACACCTGGCCGTTACGACGGACAATTAACCCGCAGCGCTTTAATTTTCCATTTTCACACGAGCTCGGGGAAACGCACACTGATCCTTTCTGTGGATTGTCAAGGCAGATGTTGGTATAAAATGGGTTTGACAGGTATAAAAGCATGCTGAATTATCCATCAGTTAATTGTCACAGTTGACACTCAATAAGGTCAGGCTATGCTTGCCAACTGGACTTTCAAGCGAACAGCATATCCTTCAAAAAAAAAAAAATTCAGGAAACCGATAGACTTAAGAGAAAAATGGACTAGAAATCTGGATATTTTGCCATGACGACAAGTGTGATCTGGAGGTATTTAACTGCCTAAAGCCGTCTAGGTTAAGTAATTTCTGTACTAAAGCCATTAGCTGGACTATGTTGCTGTACTTGTAAAAAGGCTTTTTTCTGTTTCCACGTGCGCATCACTTCCCCAGAGCTTTTCAACTGAGGGGCTGAAAGCCTGGAGTCTGTTTATCAGCAGAATAGAACAGGCAAGGCTGAGGCGGCCTCAACAGTGACCACAGCCCCAGTGATCATTCCCTGCCCCCTCACCCCCACTCCCTACACACAGAGCAGCATGGAGTTTCTGTCCATCTTCCAGTCCCAAAGGGAACTGAACAGCAGGAAATAAAAGATGGCTTATTTTAGCAGGGAAACAAACAATGCCAAAGTGTCTTGCACTAGAAAAAACACCAAACTGGGTCTAGCTATTGGGTCCTCCTGCCACCCGGTTCATCTATCCCCAACGTGACTCAGAGAACCAACTAGACAGGATCGAATCCTCTATATGTTTGGGAAGCAGACTGGCTCAGTGGAAAGAGCAGAGGTTATGGGTTCAAATCCCAGCTCCGCCAACTGTCAGCTGTGTGACTTTGGGCAAGTCACTTCACTTCTCTGTGCCTCAGTTACCTCATCTGGAAAATGGGGATTAAGACTGTGAGCCCCCTGGGGGGCAACCTTATCACCTTGTAACCTCCCCAGCACTTAGAACAGTGCTCTGCACATAGTAAGTGCTTAATAAATGCCATCATTAATTAAGCAGTGTGGCCTAATGGAAAGAGCCTGGGTGTCAGAGGATCTAGGTTCCAATTCCAGCTCTGCCACTTGCCTGCTGTGTGACTCTGGGCAAGTTGCTTCACTTCTCTGTGTCCCAGGTTCCTCAACTGTAAAATGGGGATTCAATACCGATTCTCCCTCTAACATAGACCGTGAGCCCCATGCGAGACAGGGACTGTGTCAGACAGTGCTTGACACATAGTAACATTGTGGCCTAGAGTGACGAGTCTGGGAGTCAGAAGGACCTGGGTTCTAATCCCGGCTCTGCCCCCCGTCTGCTGGGTGATCTAAAATAAGTCACTTCACAACAGGGAATAAGACTGTGAGTCACATGCAAGACAAGGATTGCATCCTATCTGACAATTGTATCTACCCCAGCACTTACTACAGTGCCTGGCACATAGTAAGCACTTAAATACAATTTTAATAAAGTGCTTAACAAATACCATTCTTATTCATTATGACATACATGTTAAAGACATTTTTCTTCCCAATTCGCAGAAAATAGTTGTAGTGAGCTCTACCTGTCTTAACTCCAATGTGGGGGTCGCTTTGCCGGTAGCTCAGTTTTGGGGATTTCACAAATCCGGCTAGCTTGGATGGTTTCTTCAAGATTTCAGGGAGATCATTTGGCAGGATGCTCCTGGTGGTGATATTTTGTGCATTTCCTCATATTACCTCTGCCTTTTTATTATTAATAAGGGTGTGTGAATGAGAATCAAGATCTCGGATCATAACCGTTTAGCTGTTCTTTGCTTCAGGCCATAATGTGCCGTTTGCCACAGCATAATCATTTATACAACAAGCAATAGAGATGTCACCAAAGAGAATATTAGAGTGTCAAATGCGGAATGGGATATAGGAACCCTGCTGATAACTGAGAAGATCGCATTGTCTCTATCTTTAAGGATCCAAATCTGCTTTCCTCTACAGGAGGGCACTCCTTGGACCTCCCTGAACTTCGATAGTCCTCAGATGGATTCAAGGCCTTGTGGCTCATTATTATCTAAATCATTTAGTGGCTGAACAGCATAGCAATTTCATTTCAGACTGAGGAGCAACAGCATGAAACTCATTTGCAAATTAAAAGTAAATTCTCATTCCGAAAGGTGTGTAGGGTCCACAGGGGAAGAACAGATCATCATGTAATGATAAAGACACACAAAAACGGGATCGGAGATGGATTGGTGTAACGGTTTTGGAACAGGGATGATAAAGCAGGTTTCAAAGTGATACATAAATAATGCTGCACTCAACAATGGCTGTCGCACCAAACCCCTGATCAAGAGGGGAATATTCATTCTCAGCTCATAAATGGTATCATCTTCTGAAGCAGAGACTGATTAATGCTCCAAAAGGTGTGATAATGATGGTGATTATAACTGTTTCTTGTAAAGGGGAGGAAAGGCACACTGCTTTGTCAAAAACGATCATCAAACGCTCATCGAGTAGTGGTGAAAACATTTTGTTTAACCCTATCACTGCAACATCATGCGTTGACATCACCCTTCTCTGGTTGCTTCCTCTTGGCCAGACTTATTGTTCTCCTGAGATGCCCTTGGACTTACACTGAACAAGGAGAAGACACAGCTGCTCCATCATCCAAAGGAAAGCAGTGTTATTAAAAGTAACTAACGCCTAATATTAGCTAGAATAAGTTCTGCAGAAAGGCGGGGCCCTTTTATGATACCCTCCTCTGGAAACGCACATTTACTAAAAATGTTTGACATTAGCTATCGCCAAGGCCCTCGCCATGTTCAAACAGCATGGCATAATGGAAGGAAAGTCTAAGAGGAAAAGAGAACTGGAATTTTATCCCCATTTTACAGTTGAGGAGACCGAGGTTCAGATATATTTTGTGACTTGCCTAAGACAAGCAGAGCCTAATGGACAGAGCACAGGCCTGTGAGTCAGAGGATCTGAGTTCTAATCCCGGCTCTGCCCCTTGCCTGCTGTATGACCTTGGGGCAAGTCACTTAACTTCTCTGGCCTCAGTTACCTCATCAGTGAAATAAGGGATTCATTACCTTAGAGAAGCAGCGTGGCTCAGTGGAAAGAGCCCAGGCTTTGGAGTCAGAGGTCATGGGTTCAAATCCTGGCTCCGCCAAATGTCGCTGTGTGACTTTGGGCAAGTCACTTAACTTCTCTATGCCTTAGTTACCCCATCTGTAAAATGGGAATGAAGGCTGTGAGCCCCCTGTGCGACAACCTGATCACCTTGTAGCTTCCCCAGCGTTTAGAACAGTGCTTTGCACATAGTAAGCACTTAATAAATGCCATTAAAAAAAATTGCCTGTTTCCCCCTCCCACTTAGACTGTGAGTCCCTTGTGGGACAGGGACAGTGTCCAACCTGATTATCTTGTATGTACCCCAGTGCTTAGTTCAGCCCGTGGCACATAATAAGCACTTAAAAACCATTATTATGTGGCCAGCAGGGTCACTTCGCAAAGCACACAGAGAAGTAGCGTAGCTCAGTGGAAAGAGCCCGGGCTTTGGAGTCAGAGGTCATGGGTTCAAATCCCGGCTCCACCAATTGTCAGCTGTGTGACTTTGGGCAAGTCACTTAACTTCTCTGTGCCTCAGTTCCCTCATCTGTAAAATGGGGATTAAGACTGTGAGCCCCCCTGGGGACAACCTGATCACCTTGTAACCTCCCCAGTGCTTAGAACAGTGCTTTATGCATAGTAAGCACTTAATAAATGCTATCATTATTATTATTATTATTATTACCACTGGCAGATGCTTCATTCATTCATTCATTCAATTGTAATTATTGAGCGCTTACTCTGTGCAGAACACTGTATTAAGTGCTTGGAAAGTACAAATCAGCAACAGAGACAATCCCTGCCAAACAATGGTTTCACAGTCTAGAAGCGGGGAGACAGACATCAAAACAAGTACACAGGCATCAATATAAATAGAATTATAGATATATACACATCATTAATGAATAGAATAATAAATATGTACATATATACACAAGTGCTGTGGGGCAGGGAGGGGCGTAGGGAGGGGGCCGCTTGTCCTACTGGAAAAAGATTTGCCACAAATCCTCATTTTACCAGACCAGGTCGGCTTTCTTTTTTTGTTTTTTAATGGTATCTGTCAAGAGCTTACTATGTATCAAACACTGTTCTAAGCACTGGGGCAAATACAAGTTAATTAGCTTGGACACAGTCCCTGTTCCTCATGGGGTTCACAGTGTAAGTAGGAAAGAGAAGTAGGAGAATTGAGGCGCAGAGAAGTTAAGTGACTTGTCCAAGGTCACACAGCAAGCATTTGGCAGAGTCGGGCTAAGAACCCAGGTCCTCCAATTCCCAGGCCCATGCTCGTCCCTCTTGGCCATCAATCAATTATATTTATTGAGCATTTATTGGGTGCAAAGCAGTACAATGCAACAGTACAATATAACATTATAACAGACACATTCCCTGCCCACAACAAGTTTACAGTCTAGAGGACCACTGAGATAGTCCTCACAAGGGGACCAAAATAAGCAGAAACAAGGTTTCATGAAATTCTCCTTTAGGTCTTATAACTCTCCCCCGACTCCCACTCCCCCTCCCATTAAGAGTAGCTTTATTTTCAGGACAAAACTATCCCAGAGCAACAATGGCAATATCCTCATTTGTGACAGTGCCATCTCTGCTACAGCATGAGTACCTTAAAAGCTCCCTCTTTCCCTGCTTACCCCTCTGCACTCGGAGCTCATCCATTTAATCAGAGCTAGGAAAGAATAGGGAGTGAACAAATGGCTTGTCTGTTCTATCAACTAATTTATCAAAGAGCCGCTCTTTTCTGCCTTTTAAGAAAAGTAACTACCGAGTGTCCTTTGCTTTAGAATAATCTACAGCATATACTGACTTCATTTACTCCTGTCCCCTGTCCTTCCATCTCCACCAGTTTAAAAATCTTCATATTTATGAACACATAAAGTCACGGGTTGCTTATTCATCTCCTGAGATGGGTTCCATTATCATATCAATTCAATGTGCATCAGATAATCCTCTCATGGAAAACGCAGTTTGGGCGGGGGGATAAGACAGGGCAAGAATCTCTTAATTAATTGCCCCCGATACCTAGACTCCACAAGAGAATTAATTGTGATTACCCAGATCCGTCCATGGGAGAAGCAAATGACTCTAAGTAAAAGGTGAATTATGGGCTAGCATATATAGCCATCGATTTTGCTAAAATATCATTCTTTAGGAGAAAGAGGAGATAGATAATGTTAATATGTACACTTTATGGTATATATATTTCTGAAAAAGGAAATTGTGCATTATGAACATCAGTGCAAATATGCATTTTCATGGGCATCTATGTACGCCCACGTTAATGTACATAGAAACAGATTCTGCATACCCATAATTACGTCTTATATTTAATGAATTTGCCCATCCTCATTTGCTCGAGGATCTCAAAGGCAATCTAGACCCAGGGACACGATTACTCACGAGTCAGATCTAGGATAGATGATGTCTAGTAGTCTCTAGATTGGTCAGTCAAGACCATAATTCCCAGCTGGAACGTGACATCTGATCCCACCCCAATGTCCACGAGCCCTCGGGGCCAAACCCAATGGTGAGGCTGGCTGCAACATGTAGCTCCACCTGGAAATTTCCCCCTATGGACTGTAAGCTCATTGCGGGCCTGGAATGTGTCTGTTTATTTTTGTATTGTACTCTACCAAGCACTTAGTACATTGCTCTGCACATAGTGCTCGATAAATAAATGAATGAATAAATTCTGGTTTGGTGTGATTTCGTTCTAGTGAAGAAAAGATTGTTCAGTACTGCTCAAGTACATTGACCACCTCCCTAGAACTGCATCATCCACAAAATGCTACCTCCTTTAAAATAGAGCTGCTTTACATTGGTGTTCCACTCACCCAGGCACATCTGCACATACATGTACGCAGACATGTAGTCACAGATGCATGTGCACATATGTATCAATCACTAGATGATATTTATTGAGTACTCACAGTGTGCAGGGCACTGTACTAAGAGCTTGGGAGAGTGATGCTATTGATGCCTGTTTACTTGATTTGATGTCTGTCTCCCCTCTTCTAGACTGTGAGCCCATTATGTGCAGGGATCGTCCCTCTTTGTTGCTGAATTGTACCTTCCAAGCGCTTAGTACAGTGTTCTGCACACAGTAAGTGCTCAATAAATACAACTGAATGAATGAATGCAATACATCAGAGAAGGGAGAAGGTAGAAACATTCCCTGCCCACAATCAACTATATACACACGATTCAACTCTCTTTGCCCTGCTAAACTTTCACACACACACATTCACACACTTGTTTATATTTGCAGGCATATAAACACACATACATACCCAGAAACTAACTCTCTTCTGCCAAACAGCCACACATATATTTACATATGTATATACAAATGGAGCATTGCTGTGTAGATAGAACACAGGCCTGAGAGAATAATAATGATGACATTTGTTAAGCACTTACTATGTGCAAAGCACTGTTCTAAGCGCTGGGGAGGATACAAGGTGATCAGGTTGTCCCACGTGGGACTCAGAGTCTTAATCCCCCTTTTACAGATGAGGTAACCAAGGCACAGAGAAGTTAAGTGACTTGCCAAAAGTCACACAGCTGCCGAGTGTACTTCCCAAGCGCTTAGTACAGTGCTCTGCACACAGTAAGCACTCAATAAATACGATTGAATGAATGAATGAAAGTGGTGGAGCCAGGATTTGAACCCATGACCTCTGACTCCCAAGCCCGGGCTCTCTCCACTGAGCCACGCTGCTTCTGAGTCAGGATTAGAACTCAGTTCCTCTGACTCTCAGGGCCGTGTTCTTTCCACAAGGCTACACTGCTTCCCTAGCAAGCCACATAAGTATGTGCTTAACAAATACCATTGTTATTATTATTAATTATTATTACTTTGAAAATGAGTTCAGCTAATGAGAAGACCACAACATGGCAAATGGAAAGAAGTTGTTGTTTTTTATCCCCAGGCAGACAGTTTGAGGGTGGTGACAGTCTCTTCCCAGAGCAGAAATCAGTAGGGATCAGGACCCAGAGAAGTTGTGTCACCCAGACAGGGTAAAGAGAAGCCCAAAGGGAGAAGGAAATTGCAGCTGAACCCATTCTGACTCACTGAAAGGAAAGTACTAGGAAGCTCGCTGGCTGTTCACGGCATACTTTTTGTCAGAAACTCTCTCCTGCTGAGCTAATGAGGTGAAAAGTGACCAGCCTGCTTATTTTCTGGCTCTGTACTTAGCCGTGGGGTGACAGTGCTGAAAAGCCAGCTGCCTGCCCTGTGTCGCGGACTGGATCCAGCCATGAACAACAGATGTTCTTCTTTCTGCCAAACAGTAATTCTATCAGTTCCAAACTTCCTGGGTATTGTAGCCACCACGACAATCCTGCTGTGGGCATGGATACATGTCTCTCCTGTTAATCCTCATTCACTCCTCAGAACTAATCCACCCAGGTCCCACATCGCTACAATTTCCAACCCGTCCCACATCAGTCAGTCAGCGGCATTTATTGAGTGCTTACTGTGTGCAGAGCACTGTACGAAGTGCTTGGGAGAATACAATATAACTATAATGACATATTCCCTTCCTGCATAGATCTTACGGTCTAGAGGGGAGACAGGCACTGATATAAATAAAGCAAATTAGAGATACGTACATGAATGCTGTGGGGCTGGAAGGAGGGGTGAATAAAGGGAGCAAGTCAGGGCCATGCAGAAGGAAGTGGGAAAAGAGGAAAGGAGGGGTTATTTAGGGAAGGCCTCCTGAAGGAGATGTGCCTTCAATAAGGCTTTCTCAGCAGAGAGGGGACAGTAATGTGAGTGATGAAGAATCCAGAGAGTAGCCAAGGTCTAGTTGGAAGAGTTTTGCGACGAGGGGTTTGAATCTCAGTTTTTGCACCGGCCTGGGTTCTAATCCCAGATCCTTCACTTGTCTGCTGTGTAACCTTGGGTAAGTCACTTAACATTTCTTTGCCTCAGTTCCCTCATCTGTAAAATGGGGATTAAGACTATGAACCCTATGTGGGACAGGGGCTGTATTTGACTGTATTATCTTGTGTCTACCCCAGCCCTTAGAACAAATGCCCAGCTCCTAGTAAGCACTTAAAAAATACGGCCTTGAGCATCTCACTCAAACTCTCATTCATTCATTCGTATTTATTGAGCACTGACTGTGTGCAGAGCACTATACTGAGTGCTGGAAAGTACAATTCAGCAACAAATAGAGACAATCCTTGCCCAACAAGGGGCTCACAGTCTAGAAGGGGGGGAATTCTTCACCTATAAAATGGGGGGAAACCACCTCTTCTCCCTTGCCTGAAAGCCTCTGTGGGACAGGAACTTTGTCTGATCTGATGAGAAGCAGTGTGGCTCAGTGGAAAGAGCCTGGGCTTGGGAGTCAGAGGTCATGGGTTCTAATACCGGCTCAGCCACTTAGCTGTGTGACTTGGGGCAAATCACTTCATTTCTCTGTGCCTCAGTTACCTCATCTGTAAAATGGGAATTAAGACTGTGAGCCCCACATGGGACAACCTGATTACCTTGTATCCCCCCAGTGCTTAGAACAGTGCTTGGCACATAGTAAGCACTTAACAAATACCATCATTATTATTATTATTATTATCATTATCTCATTATCTCAATAAATACGATTGATGATTATCTCTCATCTACCCCTACATATAGTTCCGTGCTTAGCACAGAGCCACTGTTCTGGAATTAAGGTGTAGTCTTCCAGCAACACAAACCTGTTTGGATAGAGTGTAATAAACACAGTATCAGAAGAAATATGATCCTACAAATATGAGAAGGGATTTGAAAGAATGCAACCCTTCTGCCTTACAAGAACTGGGTGTACATGGTTTCCTCAAAATATTTCACATATCTCCATTCTTGTTCAACAGCCTAAATTAGAATTGGTCAAATACAATCCTCACAAATAAGAGGGATTTCTAAAGAGGGTCATAGGGGACCATTGTAATATGTATTTAGCTATCTCTCCTCTCCCACAATTCCCCTTCAGATGTTGTGAGAGGGAGCACATAAGTAATACTAATAATAATTGTCGTATGTTTTAAGTGCTTACTATGAGCTGGGCGTTGTTCTAAGGGCTGGGGTAGATACAAGATAATACAGTCGGATACAGCCCCCGTCCCACATAGGGCTCACAGTCTTAATCCCCATTTTACAGATGAGGGAACTGAGGCAAAGAAATGTGAAGTGACTTACCCAAGGTCACACAGCAGACAAGTGAAGGAGTTCGGATTAGAACCCAGGTCCTTCTGACTCTAAGATCCCTGCTGTTTCCACTAGCGGAAGCCTGTGTGTCTCTTTAGGGGAATGGTTTGGGCAGGGAGCGGGAGGAATGCCACTTTTGTCTTTTTAGAAGCTGCGAGTTCCAGCCCTGGGGGGTGATGGTTTGCTTGGAGCAATATTTTCCTGCTATCAATATCTTTCTGCCATCCTAGCAACATCATTTCTGTTTCTCTTTGCCTCTAGCCAAGTCAATCTCTCAACAGACAACAGCACAGTGCATTAAGAGTACAAGTCAGGACAGAGCTCTAGACTGATTCATAGACCCAGCAATTGATGGATGCCATCTAGTGAGGGAGAACTGGAGAATTCAGCTGAGATAACTTAGGTTAAGCCAGCCGGCCTGGAAGTCTACGGTTAAAGTTTCAAACCTAGACCCATAAGTTCAACTCCCCAAATCTGTTTGCTAGAAACATGCATTTGTTTATGGAAATGAGCAGTCTATATGCAAAATCCAGGCAGGAATTCCCATTTGGGCATGAAATTGCCTTTTTGGTTTGCACAAACGCATGGGAACACTGTGATCACAGGCGTAAGACCTGAGAGTCGAACATCTGAAGCTACTGAGAAGTTCCTTCAGCAGCCAAAAGATAGAATATGCCCAAGAGCCAAGTAAAGGGAGTTTCTCTTCACTTCTCATTTGATCACAGTTTGTTCTAAAATTCAGGTGAAAGGACAGAAAATGAAGACCTGGCTGAAGTGAACTGGGGTTTTCGTTAGCTCTCATAAGTAGACAATGCCCTTTTGAACCTTTCACCCACAGCCACCCAAAGAACGGATGGAATAAGGTAGGTAGAATCTGATGGAATCCACTTTCCAAACAATCTCAGTTTTGTTATGCTCTACTGACAGAGAAACAGGGCCTTTTCAGTCAGAGATCCTGAGTTCTTTTTGGAAGGAGATCTACCATCACTACCTAATAATAATTGTGGCATTTGTTTAAATGCTTACTATGCACCAAGCACTGTTCTAAGTACTGGGGTAGATACAAGGAATCAGGTTGGACACAATCCTTGTCCCATGTGGGGCTCACAGTCTTAATTCCCATTTTACAGATGAGGTAACTGAGGCAAAGAGAACTTAGGTGAGTTGCCCAAGGTCACGTGGCAGACAAGTGGCGGAGCTGGGATTCGAACCCATGACCTCCTGAATCCCAGGCCCGTGCTCTACTCTAGGTTACAGTCCACTCTAGACTGTAAGCTCACTGTGGGCAAGGGATGTGTCTACCTACTCAGTTACAGTGACCTCTCCCAAGTGCTTAGTACAGTGCTCTTTACATAGTAAGCGCTCAATAAATATGATTGATTGATTCTGACCCTTCACTATTATTCTCCAGTGCATCACCACCTCATCAATCTTCACCATCATCAATGGCATTTATTGAGTGCTTTCTATTTGCAGAGCACTTTACTAAGCACCTGGGAAATGTGATACAACAGAGTTTGTAGATAAATTCCCTGCCCACAAAATCATAGTGCCCAAAGCTCCCCTCTAGGCCATAAGCTGTTTTGTGGCAGAGAAAGTGTCTGCCAACCCAACTGTATTGTATTCACCTAAGCATTTGGCACAGCGGTATACACACAGTAAGGGCTCAACAAACACCACTGATTGCCACTGCTTGATTTGCTTAAAGTGGTGCTATTCTGGGTCAGATTAAAGATCTATCTCATCACTGAGATAGAAGTGATCTCACCACATCTCACCACATCTCATCATGGAGAAGCAGCATGGCTCAGTGGAAAGAGCCCGAGTTTTGGAGTCAGAGGTCATGGGTTCAAATCCCGGCTCTGCCAATTGTCAGCTGTGTGACTTTGGGGAAGTCACTTAACTTCACTGTGTCTCAGTTCCCTCATCTGTAAAATGGGGATTAAGACTGTGAGCCCCACAGGGGACAACCTGATTACCTTGTAACCTCCCCAGCTCTTAGTACAGTGCTTTGTACATAGTAAGTGCTTAATAAATGCCATTATTATCATCATTGTCTATCCAGTAGCAACAGGATACTTCAAGGAACGAGGTGACAGTTGTCCTTCTTGATACAGAGCACAGCTCTGGGAGTCAGAAGGACCTGGCTTCTAATCCCAGCTCTGCCACTTGTCTGCAGTTGTGACCTTGGGCAAGTCACTTCATGTCTCCCTCTCTTAGTTACCTCATCTGTAAAATGGGGATTAAGACTGTGAGCCCCATGTGGGACAGGGACTCTGTCCAACCTGATAAGCTTGTATCTACCCCAGCGCTTAGAAGAGTACCTGGCACATAGTAAGTGCTTAACAAATAACACACACACACACACACACAAAAAAAATCCACCCATCAATCAAAAGTATCTATTGAATGCCTTCTATTTGCAGAGCACCATACTAAGTCCTCGGAATTGTTCAATAGATGCAGGAGACATACTGTCTCACTGTCAGAAGTGTCTTGTGAACTGTGAAAGACAATTAGGCACAGAAGCATAGCTTGAACTTCTCCTTGCCTCTGTTATCTCTGTGGAAAATGGGGTTAACATAACAGACTTTTTAGTCCTCAAACACCCATCATCTTAGAGAACTCTGCAAATGAATGTTAACAAACACTATAACCAAAGTTTTTCAATTACACATTAGAAGACAATGAAAGCCAATAATGAAAGATAACAGAAGGCATTTTTTTTTCCTAGTGTCTAGCTATACATTTCCTTCTAGGGTGAATTTCCAGCCAGCTACCACTGTCAGTTTGGTATAGTCATTTAAAATGATACACTGAGATAACAACGGGTTTATATGGGACTGAAGTAAATTTGAGTCTAAAATAAGGGTGATCTGCATTAATGAGGCAGGTTTGGGATAGATACTTAAGACATGTCTTGATGGGTTGTATAATGACATATCTCACAGGAGAGGTCAAGAATCTCTTGGAAGTGAAGAAAGGAAAAATAGAAGTTGTAATAGTGAAAAATACCTAGAGAGCCATTTGGTGGCTATTTGAAATGAGTGGATTCTGACAAATGTCTTAAAGCTGTACTAGGCATTGCAGGCTGACAAAGACAAAGAATAGGGCAATGAGAAGCAGCAGGGCCTAGTTGAAAAAGCAAATGCCTGGGAGACGGTAGACCTGGGTTCTAATCCTGTCTCTGCCATTTATCTGCTGTGTGACCTGAACCAAATCACTTAACTTCTCTGTGCCTCAATTACCTCATCTGTAAAATGGGGATTAAAGCTTTGAGTCCCAAGTGGGACAGGAACTGTGTCCAACCTGATTAGCTTTGCTCTACCCCAGGGCTTAGTACAGTGCCTGGTACATAGGACTTGCTTAACAAATACCATTAAAAAAAATCTGTTAAGACCCAATGTGCCCAGCCCTGAGAGTTGCCCGTATAAAATGCAACACATCTCCTCTGTTAATGCATTTGATTTAATTTACAGATCTGCTCTTTGACTAAATGTGAGTTGTTCTTTCCTAATTGGAGGACACTTGCACATTATCCCTCACCGATTCAGAAGCTGGGAGCAATATCCTGGGATTTGCCACCAACAAACCATCTTCATTAGCATGCAGCCTAGTAGGAGAGACCTGGGGAAAGATATGCTGGAGGCAACATGAAACAACCTGGATTGGAATACAGATTTTGTCAGTCGAGTCGGTAGGGGAGGGTGCAGAGATAATGCTGCCCTGGCTATGGAGACTCAGGGTTTGGCTTGTGTTTAGACTATAACTTTCATGGCAAAGTATTCACTGAATCCAGGACACTGAACTAAGAGCTTGGGAGACTGAGCAGGCTAATGTGAAGCAGTGAAAAGAGCACAGGATTGGGAGTCAGCAGACCTGGGTTCTAATTCCAGCTATGCCACCTGTCTGCTGTGTGATCTTTGGCAAGTCATTTAACTTCTCTGTGCCTCAGTTCCTTCACCTGCAAAATGAGGATGAAGACTGTGAGCCCCATGTGGGATTCAGATGTTGACTTCCCATTTTGCAGGTGAGGTAACTGAGGCACAGAAAGGTTAAGTGACTTTACCAAAGTCATTCAATCGACAAGAGGCAGAGTGAGTTTATTGCCCAGGTCCTCTGACTCCCAGGCAAAGGCCTTTCCAACTTGGCCTCACTACTGAGACAGGCAGACATAGGTGGAATGTGGGAGCTAGAAGAAAACTCAGGATTTAACTGATGGTAACAAGAGAATGTCTAGATGAAATAGATGAATAAATAGGTGAATGAGTAAGTAGTATATGTAGAAGGAGGGTGAGATGGGAGTGGAGGAATATAAATAATAAAAATCAGATGTGGTGTCTCGTCAAAAAACACATTTTATAAACTGTTAAGTGAGAATGCTAGTCTCCCACTTTCTGCTCCTGAAACACACCTTTAAATTCATCAGCACTCTTTGGAGTTCAGGACTGTTTATCTCTGGTGAAATTCTTCCCCTTTCCACAGAGCTCCATCACCACTGCTTCCTCCCTCTCAAAATAGCAGAGTTAGCGAACAGTCAGAACAGATTTCATTTTGGAAGGCTGACACGCTTGGGGGAAAAGAAAAAGAAAAACAATAGGACAAAAGGTGACTTATTTTTGATATCAGTGGAGGATGTTCTACCCTGACTAAAAAAACGGAGCCTCATTCCTTCCACTGGCCTTTGCTGGTCTCATTCCTGAGGTCGTTTCTGCTTGTTTTCCCCTCTGCTCTGCTATGATCAAACCCCTAAGTGGCTTGGCACTCAGGGAATTGATTCTACCACATTCCGAATCCCCCCCCAGCCACCCTCAAACTCCATATCAGGAGGTAATTTGGTACCTCAAAGAAGCAGCACGGCCTCGTGGAAAGGATCTGGGTTCTAATCCCAACTCTGGCACGTGTCTGTTGGGTGATCCTGAGCAAGTCGATTCATTTCCCTGTGCCTCAGTTACTGCATCTGTAAAACAGAGATTAAATTCCCCTCCCATCAATTTAGACTTGAGCCCCATATTAGTAGTAATAATAATAATAATAATAATAATAATAATGGCATTTTTTAAGCACTTACTATGTGCCAGGCACTGTACTAAGCACATGGGTGGATATAAGCAAATCGGGTTGGATACAGTCCCTGTCCCATGCGGGACTCACAGTCTCAATCCCCATTTTATAGATGAGGGAACTGAGGCCCAGAGAAGTGAAGTGACTTGCCCAAGGTCACACAACAGAGAAGTGGCAGAGCCGGGATTAGAACTCATGACCTTCTGAGTCCAAGGCCTGTGCTCTATCCACTTTGCCATGCTGCTTCCAGGGACTGTGTCCAAGCTGATAATTTTGTATCTATCCCTAGCACTTAGTACAGTGCTTGACACATAGTAAAGTCTTGGCAAATTCCATAGTCACTAACTGAGCAAGATGGGGTTTAAAACTTCAAGGAAGTCAGGGAAGAAGGGCAACCTAGGTTCCATTGAGTTTTTCTCCTTTTCAGGTACAGTTCCCAGAAAAACAAAGAAACAAATAAACAAATAAAAAAAACCCAGCAGGGTAACCCGGGCTACGAGGTGGTAAGTAGGGTTTTAGAATAGCCCTGGTTCTAATTCTGGCCTAACAACTTGCCTGCTGGGGAAAAGTTGTTTCACTTCTCTGTGCCTCCATTTCCTCAGCTGTAAAATGAGGTTAAACACTTACTGTTCATCTGCCTTAAACTAGGAAGCACTGAGGCTTAGCGGAAAGAGCATGGGCTTGGGAGTCAGAGGTTGTGGGTTCTAATCCCAGCTCTGTGGCTTTGGGCAAGTCACCTAACTTCTCTGTGCCTCAGTTATCTCATCTGTAAAATGAGGATGAAGACTGTGAGCCCCACGTGGGACAACCTGATTACCTTGTATCCCCCCAGTGCTTAGAACAGTGCTTGGCACATAGTAACACACTTAACAAATGCCAACATTATCATTATTGTTATTAGGAACTTCATGGTGGACCAGGACTGGGCCTAATCTGATTGTGTTGTATCTATTCCAGTGCTTAGCATATAGTAAGTTCTTATCAAATACCAGTGATTTTAGTAGTAGTACTAACGAGGAGCAGGAAGAGGATGAGGAGGAGGAAGAGCAGAGGAGGATGGGGAGTATTGTAACCCTCAAGTAAATTTTTCCTCTCCAGTCTAAATTGTCTCAATTCATTATCCTTTCCTTAATGGCACTGTAATCACCTCTAGTCATCTTCGCAGCTCTCCGCTTGACCTTGCCCAAGGATTCCTGTTTCTCCTTTATGCCCAGAACAAGACTCAATCATGCAGTAAAGATCTAACAGTGCTAAATATAAATGAAAGGTAATGGTAGGCTACTGACTAGCATTGTTTTCCTTCTTTACCCCTGAGTTATGATGCTTATGATTCCCATCTGGGACAAGAACATTGTCTGACCTGATTATCTTGTGTCTAACCCAGCACTTAGTACAGTGTGTTCATGTGTGTGTTTCTGTGTGTGTGTGTGTATGTGTGTGTGTGTGTGTGTGTGTGTGTGTTAAATGGTATTTGTTAGGCTCTTCCTATGTGTCAGACACTATATTAAACTCTGGGGTAAATGGAAGGTAATCAGGTTGGCCACAGTCTCGGTCCTACAAAAGGGCTCACAGCCTTAATCCTCATTTTACAGATGAGGGAACTGAGGCACAGAGAAATTAAGGGACTTACCCAAGATCACAAAACAGACAAGTGATGGAGCTGGCATTAGAATTCAGAGCCTTCCATTAGTCCACGCTGCTTCTCTGCCTGGCCCATAGTAAGTACTTAAGGAATGCCAGTTATTATTGTTAAAATATTGCTATGGTTATTATTATTATTGCCATTATTGGTAGGAAGAAAAAATAAAAGTGGAGTGAGTTTCTGAAATGATCAAACTCATCTTACCTTTTGCGGAGTCCCGTATTTTCTGCTTCAAAAGTGCCCAGAGCAGTTTCCTATTACCAATTGTCCCAGGAGACACGTTCTCCTGGGGTCCAACAGGAAAAACAGGAAATGGAGAAATTCCAATAGGGCTGCATTCCATTTTGAGGGGACTTGACAAATATTAATGCATTCCTCACAGACATTGACGAAAGATGAAACATCCACCCCAAATCTTCCCTTCTGGTTCTGAAGGGGGGTGACCCCACCCCTCTGGAATGAGAAAGGGAGGGGTAGGAAACTTTGATCTACCTCTCCTAAATTTTATCCAGAACAGACTTTGAGAACTATAGACCTGAATCCGGAGGCCTTCACAGCTGCCGGATTCTGTACACTTCCTAAGCAGCCTGAAAAAATGGAGGTGGAAGAAGTTCATAAAGGAGGATGCTTAGAGTGACTTTACTCTCCCACTCACTCAGTCATGCCTTCCAAGATGGTATAAGGCATTGCACTCTGTAGGCACTTTTTTTTTTAATGGTATTTGCTAAGTGTTTACTCTGTGACAGGTCCTGTTCTAAGCACTGAAGTAGATACAAAGTAATCAGGTTGGACACAGTCCCTGACCCACATGATGCTCACAGTCTTAAGCCCCATTTCACAGATGAGGTAACTGAAGCACGGATTAAGTGAAGTGACTTGACTAAGGTCACACAGAACATGCACAGCAGAGCCGGAATTAGACCCCAGGTCCTTCTGACTCCCAAGCCCATGGTCTATTAGGCCCCCCTTCTTCATGGGCATTCATCATTACCACTATTACCTTGTTTCTCATCATACTTCTAAGGCAATAATGAATGGATGAGCAGGAGCTCATAAAAATAACAACAACAATAATAATTATGGTATTTATTAAGCGCTTACTATGGGCCAGGTACTGTTAAGGGGGTTGGTGTTCCAGGCCAGAAGAAGGATGTGGACAAGAGGTCAGTAGTGAGCTAGATGAGATCAAGGTATAGTGAGTAGGCTGGCATAGGAGGAGCAGAACAAACAGACTGGACTATAGAAAGCAATCAGCAAGGTAAGATAGGAAATCCAACTACCCAATTTGCTTGTATCCTCCCCAGCACTTAGTGCAGGCACATAGTAAGTGCTTAACCAATACCGTAGTTAATTATTATACCTGTTTCTATGACATCTCCGTACTTCGTTTGATGCTCATTGCCACTAGTTTTAGCAACCTTAATATGACTGGAGACACACCCAATATTGGCTCATCCAATCAGGGAGATTAATAATAATATTGGCACTTGTTAAGTGCTTACTATGTGCAAAGCACTCTTCCAAGTGCTGGAGGGGGATACAAGGTGATCAGGTTGTCCCACATGGGGCTCACAGTCTTAATCCCCATTTTTCAGATGAAGCAACTGAGGCACAGAGAAGCTAAGTGACTTGCCCAAGGTCACACAACTGACGATTGGTGGAGCCGCGATTTGAACCCATGACCTCTGACTCCCAAGCCCGGGCTCTTTCCATTGAGCCATGCTGCTCAATGACTGCCATTGAGATGATCAGTTAGAGAATCTGTTCCATCCCCCTCTGCTCCTGACACCCATATTGCAAATAACACTCTGCCAAAGGGAGACAGGGAGAGAGTGTTGAGCTCTTCACCACTACAGGAAATACAGACCAACCTCACGTCCTATTGATTTCCTCTCTCCCCGAATCCCTGATCTAGTGAAAGGCATTCCTTTCTCTTGTCTCTGTTTCATCATAGGCCACCTACAATTGAGAAGCAGTGTTGCATAGTGGAAAAAGTAGGGGCATGGAAGACGGAAGACCTGGGTTCTAATGCTGCCTCTGCCCCTTGTCTGCTCCACGACCTTCGGTACATCACTTATCTTCTCTGTGCCTCAGTTCCCTCATCTGCAAAATGGAGACTCAATACCTCTTCTCCTTCCTAATTGTGTAGTACGTACCCTGTGGGACTGATTTTCTTCTATCTGCCACAGCACTTAGTACAGTGTCTTCCTTCTGAAGAGAGAGCAAGGCATTTGGGCAGCACTATTGGTGCCTGATCAACATAATCAAATGGTGAAATCCTCTCCACCCATGGACAAGGGGATGAAAAACCTTCACCCACTCCTAGGATTGTCATGGGAGAGAGACTGCTTTCAATGACACGTAAATCCATGACTAAAATACCCTACCAGAAGATGGGATCATCTTACACTATAAAGGAGAACGAGTTCTCTTTCACTCATGGCCTGTCTCTGAATTTTTTTTAATGGTATTTGTTAAGCCAGACACTGTGCTAAACACCGAGATAGATACAAGGTAATCAGATTTCAGATAGTCTATATCCCCCATTTCACTGTGTCTCTCTCCTCCCGTTTCCCACCATCTTTCCCTTTCTTAGTTTCCCTCAGTTCCCTACCCACCACCATCCCCTCTGTGTGGAAGAGAGGGGCTCCGTGGATTTAGAGCTGGAGGTTTCTGGAGCGCTTGTAGATTTTACATGATATTTAAAAACTTGTGAGAAAGGAATGTCACTTTTTACTCTGTACTTTCCAAGTGCCTAATACAGTACACTGCAACAAGTGGGTGCTCAGTAAATGCTGCTGCTGCTGCTTCTTCTACTACTACTACTACTAGCTCCCTTTCCTCTCAATATAATAATAATAATGATGACATTTATTAAGTGCTTACTATGTGCAAAGCACTGTTCTAAGCTCTGGGGAGGTTACAAGATGATCAGGTTGTCCCAAGTTGCGGGGGGTTGGGGGGGGCCTTACAGTTTTCATCCCCATTTTACAGATGAGGTAACAGGCACAGAGAAGTTAAGTGACTTGCCCAAAGTCACAAGGCTGACAAGTGGTGGAGCCGGGATTTGAACCCCTGACCTCTGACTCCAAAGCCCGTGCTCTTTCCACTGGCGCACGTTGCTTCAGCTGCTCATTCCGCTGTTCCTATTAATTGTGGTATTTGTTAAGCACTTACTACATGCCAAGCACTGTACTAAGTTCTACAGTAGATAAAAGATAATCATGTCCCACAAGGCATGCTCAATATAATTAGGAGGGAGAAGAAGCACTGAATCCCCATTTTGCAGATGAGGGAACTGAGGCACAGAGAAGTTCAGTGACTTACCAAAGGTCACAGAGCAGACAAGAGGCAGCACTAGAACTCAGGTTCTCTGGATTCCAGGCCTCTCCTCTTGCCGCTAGACAACCCTCCAACTCAATTGTAGGTGGGCTGTGATGAAACTAAAATAAGAAGAGAAGAATGCATTTCACTGGATTAGCCAGCACCCACGTTAGCTTGATTTATGTCAGAGACGTATATCCTCCTTGCCAAAACTCAGATTGTAATTAACCAACAGTCTCCAGGGCATGCGGATATTTCAAAAGGTAAAAAAAAGTGTCACGTGAGAGTAGCTTATAAAACAGCCGCAAAACTCACCTCAGTTGTCTGGAAAACAGGAAAATATTCCAAGTTGCCTGCCGAGAGAATGACAGGAGAAAAGGCATTTTATGTTTATTCACTTGTCACTAGATTTGTCTCTTTCAAGCTTAATTAACTTCAGCAGTGATCACTTCAGAATACCCAAAATGTCTTGTGGAGCACAACTTCAGGGTTGATCTGAGGCAGCTGACTTGCCTTTTGCCAAAAGATGCAGATGGAGGCTGACTTCCCTTTTGTGGCCAGACGGAATGGTAAAAAGAGGTGAGTGGGTTTGGGAAAAATTAAGATGCAAAATGAGGACAAATTTCTCCTTCACTCTCACCTCTCAGCTATCCCACCGAAGTTGAAAGCGAAGCAATTTCAGCTCTCTAAACATTTGGGGTTCAATTTATCACGTTTTCACCATCTTTAAATTTCCCTTGCTTCCCGCCTGAAGGGCAAGCAGGATTTTGGAAATGCCTAGCGGAAGCAGAGAAGCACATGGACCTGGTGCAGAAAGCACACGTTTGGGAGTCAGGACAACTGGGTCGTGATCTGATGTGGGATGGTGGCCCATTTAACTTCTCTGTGCTTCAGTTTCCTCATCCATAAAATCGAGATTCAAAACAAAATCAAAATCAAAACAAAAACAAAACCAATTCAAAACAAAATCGAGATTCTTCTCCTCTTAGACTGTGACAGCGGTGTGGGGCGAGGACTGGATAGGATTTTTTTTTAATGGTATTCGTTAAGCGTTTACTATGTGCCAGTGCTGTACTAAGTGCTGGGGATATATACAAAGTAGTCAGGTTGGACACAATCCATGCCCCACACGAGGCTCACAGTCTTAAATTCCCATTTTACAGATGAGGAAACTGAGGCCCAGAGAAGTTATATGACTTGCCCATGGTCACACAGCAGACAAGCGTTGGAGCCGGGATTAGAACCCAGGTCCTTCGGACTCCAAGGCCCATGCTCTATCCACTAGGCCATGCTGCTTTTCTATCATTTCATATCTACACCACAGTCCCTGGCACTCAGTAATCCCTAAATAAATCCCACACTTACTGGGAGATGACTATTCATCCCCTCAATCTGATTCAAAGCAAAAACCTAAGCAAAATACAGAACACTCCATCATCATCATCAGCGCCATCACCATTGTCTTCAAAATATTTAGTAAATCACCCTGGGATTCAATAATCCTCAGGTGACAGTCAAAGACAGTTCTGACTTTAATGGACACTGCTTCAGTCTTGGGTTTGTTTGGGGTTTTTTTGGCAGGGGGTATTATGGTATTTATTAAGGGCTGCCTAGCATCGTCTTCACTGTTAAGGGTATCTTCACACAGTAAGTGCTCAATAAATACGATTGAATGGATGAAAGTGTCGGGGTAAGTACAAGATAAGATAATTAGGTTGAACACAGTCCCTGTCCCGCATGGGGTTCACAGTTCAGGTAGGAGGGGGAACAGGAGAACTGAGGCACAGAGAAGTTAAGTGACTTGCCCAAAGTCACACAGTAAGCAATAAGCACAGCCGGGATTAGAATCCAGATCCTCTCACTCCCAGACCCATGCTCTTAATAATAATAATGGTATTTGTTCAGCACTTACTATGTGCAAAGCACTGTTCTAAGCACTGGGGAGATACAAGGTGATCAGGTTGTCCCATGTGGGGCTCACAGTCTTAATCCCCATTTTACAGAAGAGGTAACTGAGGCCCAGAGAAGTGAAGTGACTTGCCCAAAGAAACACAGCTGACAATTGGCGAGCCGGGATTTGAACCCGTGACCTCTGACTCCAAAGCCCGGGCTCTTTCCACTGAGCCACGCTGCTTCTCTAGCTTCTCTCTGTTCACTTTTCCCGTTCCTACGAGGCTCTGCTGAGCACCACACATCTGAGGAACATCACCCTCTGGTAGCTTGGGTTTCTAGGTTATACTCCCAGATCTGCCAACTAAACAGGCAAAGGGGAGCAACCAAACATAAATCACTGAAGTTGTTATAGACGTCAAAAAGAAGGGTGGTCTAGTGGAGAGAGTAAAGGCTTGGGAGCCAAAAGACCTGGGTAATAATCCCGGCTCCACCACTTGTTTGCTGCAAGACCTTTGGCAAGTCACTTAACTTCTCTGTGCCTCGGTTCCTTCATCCGAAAAATGGGGATTCAATGCACTTAGTACAGTGCTCTGCACACAGTAAGTGTTCAATAGGAGGGAAGAAAACACAGTGAAGAAGTCGTGGCCGTAGCTCTTCTCTTAAGGAAGTCATTACCTCAGTTAAAGTCAGCAGCATGGCTCAGTGGAAAGAGCCCAGGCTTTGGAGTCAGAGGTCATGGGTTCAAATCCCAGCTCTGCCAATTGTCAGGTTTGTGACTTTGGGCAAGTCACTTAACTTCTCTGGGTCTCAGTTACCTCATCTGGAAAACGGGGATTAAGACTGTGAGCCCTCCCATGGGACAAACTGATCATATTGTAACTTCCCCAGTTAAATGAATGCCTGTTCTCCCTCCTGCTTAGGTTGCGATACCCATGTAGGACCTGATTATCTTGTATCTACCCCACTATTTAGTACAGTGCTTGGCACACAGAGAAGCAGCATGGCACAGTGGAAAGAGCGCAGGCTTGGGAGTCAGAGGTCATGGGTTCTAATCCTGGCTCTGCCACATCAGCTGTGTGACTTTGGGCAAATCACTTAACTTCTCTGTGCCCCAGTTACCTCATCTGGAAAATGGGGATTAAGACTGTGAGCCCCATGTGGGACAACCTGATTACCTTGTATCTCTCCCAGCACTTAGAACAGTGCTTGGCACATAGTAGGAACTTAACAAATACCAAAATTACTATTATTATTATTATTTTTAAGAAATACCACAACTATTGGAGTTTTGCCCAAGTTTATAATAATGACAATGGTTTTTATTAAGTGCTTACTATGTGCAAAGCAGTGTTCTAAATGCTGGGGAAGTTACAAGGTGATCAGGTTGTCCCATGGGGGGGTTCACAGTCTTAATCCCCATTTTACAGATGAGGTAACTGAGGTCCAGAGAATTTAAGTGACTTGCCCAAAGTCACAAAGCTGACAATTGGTGGAGCTGGGATTTGAACCCATGACCTCTGACTCCAAAGCCTGGGCTCTTTCTACTGAGCCACGCTGCTGACTTTGACTGAGGTAATGACTTCCCTAAGAGAAGAGCTACGACCACGACTTCTTCACTGTGTTTTCTTCCCTCCAACTCAGAGTTCCTTGGTTCCAGGGGTGGAAGGAGGGCCCAGGAGGAAATTGAATTATACCCAATTCCTTGATAATACCGAGAGTTGCTTTCTTCCAAAGCCTTGTATATAAGAAAACTCATTCTGTAGTACTCAACCATGGCAATCACTCCTGTGCACATACTGTAAAGAAAAATAAAACACTAGGATTGAACTGTGTCCAGATAGACTCACGCAATTGCAGGAATGTCCCCTAAACCCTAGCAATGTCGTAGCAAAAACATAAAGTGAAAAAACACCTGGCAGCAGAGCTAATGATTTATTCCTCATATGTGATGAAGCCATCAAACAGAGAAGTGCATCTCTTAGACCGTGAGCCTGGAGTAGGGCAGGGACTTCTTAGCACCTAGTAAAACCAACGTTATAAGAATCCTGGTGTAATGGAGTGTGCGGAGTCAAATGCCTTCTGCAGGTCGAATGAATCAATCAGTGGTATTTATTGAGTGCTTGCTGTATTGTACTAAGCTCTTAGGAGAGCACAATATATCAGAGTTGGTAATAATAATGATAATAATTATGGTATTTGTTAAGCCCTTACTATGTGCCAAGCACCGGGGTAGATACAAGGTAATCAGATTGTTCCAAGTGGGGCTCACAGTCTTCATCCCCATTTTACAGATGAGGTAACAGAGGCACAGAGAAATAAAGTGGCTTGCCCTAGATCAAACAGCACTTAGACAAGTGGCAAGGCAGGGATCAGAACCCATGTCCTCTGATTCCCAAGCCTGTGTTCTTTCCACTAATCTACGCTGCTTCTCTAGGCCCATACCCTGCTCACAATGAGCTTCCAGTCTAAGAGGAGTCCTTGGTCTGGTGACAGTCCTTGGATATCTTCAAACATAGCCTCTCACCCCATGTTGAATCTGTTCTCTAGTTTGGTCTGCAATCCCCACCACAAACTTCGAGGGGCCACCCTTAAACCTCAAACATGAAACCCCTCAAGGTGTTTATGACCTTCTACAGTCCCGCTAAACTTCCACAACAGTGACAACAAACTAAAAGTTTGAATAATCAGCTGCTTTTTCATTAATCTGGGGAAAGCAGCAGGGATGGATTTCTTGCTTTTGATCCAAAAGCAACAATCAGCATGTATAATGCTAAGCAATCCAAACTCCAGCTAGGACCAAACAAATAGCATGATTAACCTTATCCAGCTATTTTCCTCCACCCTCCTTGAGAGAGACCAACCTCATAATAATGAAGATAATTACTGTGGCATTTGTTAAGTCCTTACCATGTGCCAAACACTGTACTGTGGCCAAGGAAAGCCTCCACAGTAACCACCGCCTTCCCTCCCATCACCGATGGTCCCTGCTCCGCATGCTCTGGGCCTTTTATGATGGGGATAAAAGCTGCTGCCTCGTATTCTAGTACCACTCCATCACCACCGAAGACTGTGGTAAACACTGTGGTAAACACTGTGGTAATCACTCCTTCCTCTCAAGTCTCTGAGTGTCCTCCATCGCCACTAAGAAAAGCATCACAGTAGCTGCCACTTCCCTCTTGCCACCAAGGATCTCTGCTCCCAACGTGCCTCACGTGTGCTGGCCCAGGATAAAAGCTGCGGCCATGTGCTTTCGGTGTCTTCTCCCACAACAGACAGCTTCACTGTCTTCCTGGAAACCAGCACCGACTCCAAGGAGATTTCTCCCTGTCCTTCCTTCCACCCCTCTGGCTGGGAAATTAAAAATGCAACCTCAGCCCTCCTTAAGCAATCCCCAGCTCGGGAGAACCAGCAGCTCTGCCTTCACTGACACTGGCCCTCCTCCACACCATCAAGGAAACTTCATCCCATGTCCCCCCAGCAGATTAGAGACCAGCAGCCACAACCCAAGGCCTCTACAAACCCCTAGGAAAATGGGCGGCTGCGAAAGTGGCCATGCCATGGTGGCTGTGACCGCGGGTGTGTCCTGAACTCAGCACCGAGGAACCTGAAATTCTGCTACTCTAGCCAAAGCACCCGGCTGATTTTGTTTTTAAGTTTTGTGTATTTGTGTTGCATTTATTTCATCATTCAAGTCCCTTCGTCCCACTTGTAGATTGTGCGTGAGAGATGGGAATAACGTCTAACTGCCACCTGTATATTCTGTCCCAATACTTAATCCAATCGCTTAGATTTCTACCCTTTATTCACTCCACCACTTACATGTGTAACCATTATTTATTTTAATATCTGTCTTCCCCTCTTGTGGGGAAGCACTTACTCATTGAGCGGTTACTGCGTGCTGAGCCCTGTACTAAGTATTCTATAGAATTGATTGACATAATAATAATAATAATAATAATGGTATTTGTTAAACACTTACTATGTGCCAAGAACTGTTCTAAGCACTGGGGGGATACAAGGTGATCAGGTTGTCCCACAGGGGGCTCACAGTCTTAATCCCCATTTTACAGATGAGGTAACTGAGGCACAGAGAAGTTAAGTGGCTTGCCCAAGGTCACAAAGCTTACAAGTGGTGGAGCTGGGATTTGAACTCATGACCTCTGACTTCCTAGCCCACGCTCTTTCCACTGAGCCATGCTGCTTCAGTTCTTTTCCCGCAACGAGCTTATGGGTACAAACCCCAAAGTTAATTACACTGAAACAGTAAGGGCTTTTGATTATATTGTGCATCAGAAACAAATTAAGATGTACAAACACACAGGTATGTCCTCGTCCCGTGGACAGGGAATGTGTCTACCAACTCTGTTAAATTGTACTTTTCCAAGCGCTTAATACAATACTCCACACACAGTAAGTGCTCAGTAAATATAACTGATTATTCTATTTTCCAATACTGAAGGAGCTGACTCCCTGTATCCACTTCCCCACAACCCTATTATCACTGGATCTCTTCTGTTCTTACAGAGGTGAGGAGGGTGAAATCTAGACTGTAAGTTCATTGTTGACAGGGAATGTGTCTGTTTACTGTTCTGTTGTATTCATCTAAGAGCTTAGTGCAGTGCTCTGCACATAGTAAATGCTCAATAAATACGACTGAATGAATGAACACTCCCAGATCAAACAGAGGCTGCCATCAGGCGGCCTGGCCTCTGCCACAAAAGGAATGGAACACAACAGGTTCAGGTCAATGGCCTTGGATTCTGTAATGAGTTTCAACATTTTCTTGCAGAGTAAACCCACTATGGCACTGAATGCCCTTGACGCTCCATTTCCTCCACTAGGGAATGAAGGGCACGGGGACTCAGTTCGCCTATTCCACAAGACTGCAATAAGGGTCACCTGAGGGACCGGATGGCAGCGTTTTTGCAGCGGTGGAGGAGGATTCTGATCCTTTACCACTGACATAATCTGACATTTCTTTTTCTCAGACTTCTAGAGTGACTCACTCCTCACACCACCACTTTCGCCGGTAAGCATTGCCTTTAAAGGAAGCAAAAAAAGGAAACAAAAAGTCAACACCAAACTACACCAACAATTTGAACAGAACTTAGAAATTTCCTCCAGGTCTTTCCCTTGCAGGCCAATGTTTACACTCTGAAACATGCAGAATGAAGCCTGTGTGTGTTTAAGTGAGTTTTTTTAATAGCATTTATTGAGTACTTACTACTGTAGAGAAGCAGTGTGGCTCAGTGGAAAGAACATGGGCTTCGGAGTTAGAGGTCATGGGTTCGAATCCTGGCTCCACCAATTGTCAGCTGTGTGACTTAGGGCAAGTCACTTAACTTCTCTGTGCCTCAGTTACCTCATCTGTAAATTGGGGACTAAGACTGTGAGCCCCACTTGGGACAACCTGATCACCTTCTATCCCCCGCCAGTGCTTAGAACAGTGCTTCGCACATAGTAAGCACTTAAATGCCATCATTATTATTGTTACTATGTTCCAGGCACTATACTAAGCGCTGAGAAGCAGCGTGGCTCAGTGGAAAGAGCCCGGGCTTTGGAGTCAGAGGTCATGGGTTCAAATGCTGGCTCTGCCACTTGCCAGCTGTGTGACTTTGGGCAAGTCACTTCACTTCTCTGGGCCTCAGTTACCACATCTGTAAAATGGGGATGAAGATTGTGAGCCCCACATGGGATACCTGATCACCTTGCATCCTCCCCAGCATTTAGAACAGTGTTTTGCACATAGTAAGTGCTTAATAAATGCCATCATTATTATTATATTATATTATTAATAACTTACCAGGTTGGACACAGTCTATGTCCCATATGGGGATCACAGTCTTCATTTCCAATTTAAAGATGAGGTAACTGAGGGCCAAGGAATTGACTTGCCCAAGATCACACAGGACACAAGTGGTAGAGCCAGGATTGAATGCAGGTACTTTTGACACCCAGACAGACCTGTGCTCTAACCTCTGGGCGATGCTACCCTTGTGCATATCTATCTTAATTTGTTTCTAGGTAGCCCCATTCCATGTTCTAAAGCAGGATGCTATCAAGAGCCCTTGCCATTTTAGGATAATTAACTTTGGGGTTTGTGGGCAGGGAACATGTACATTAAGCCCGTTATAATATACTCCCCCAAGCACTTCGTGGCTTAGTGGAAAGAGCCCGGGTTTTGGAGTCAGAGGTCATGGGTTCAAATCCCCGCTCAGCCAACTGTCAGCTGTGTGACTTTGGACAAGTCACTTAACTTCTCTGTGCCTCAGTTCCTCATCTGTAAAATGGGGATTAAAACTGTGAGCTCTCCCATGGGGTACAATCTGATCACCTTGTAACCTCCCCAGCGCTTAGAAAGGTGCTTTGCACAGTAAGCGCTTAACAAATACCATTATTATTATCACAGAGCTCTGCACACAGCAAGTGCTCAAATAAGTATGATTGCTTGATTATCATAATAATTACCCAAGAGAAATCCTGTACCAGTCTAAGCCCCATTTTCCAGAGAAAAATCCCAGTTCTGTCATCAGCCAGTGCTCTTTTTCCCTGTGCAGAGGACTTTAAAAGTACAAGCTAATGGACTTATCCAGAAACTTAATGACTTTCTTGCACTGTTTTCTCTCTTTTATTTGTCATTCAAATACCATCACTGAGAACTACAAGAGATTCTTCAGAACAGAATGAAACATCTTGAGGAATTTACTCTGCTGTTGAATCTCCTACTTTTCTGCAGTGCAAAGGTCACAAAGAGGCCGGCCTCATTCCAGTGGTGAATTCATAACTTGGTTTTCATAGGTGCCACAAGTCACATTATGGATTTAAATCGTTTCCCAGGGCCCTATTGTCCGGACACCTCTGCCTTTTCCGAATCATTTTGTTTAAATGGAAAGACCTCGTTTAACTTTGTAATACAAAACACAGCTGAATCACTGACACTTCAATCAGCCTTTATTATGCTGAAATCACAGGAGGGTCTCCCCCAGACTGTACCGACTCAAAAGTAGGATTGATTTTGATCTCAAAAGCAAAGAGAAAACACTAATCTACGTGTGCGTATATGGGTGTGTATCCATATATGTGCTTGCATATAACTATTTAAAACCCTGAAATCCCACCGCCTCAAGCCTAATTCCAGTTACATCAGCAGGACCAATTTTCATTTTTCAATGCAGCTAAACAGGGGGGAAACAAAGTGAGAAACTAAATTAATTAATCAAACCACCTGCTGCCTGGACTCTTGGATTCATCTGCAATCTAAGGCAATGAATGTCAACAATGGAGCTACTTGGAAAAAGTGAATCTGTTAGCTCAGACCCCTAGTTAAGTAGTAGAGTGATGTCACTTTGAAAACATAGTCGAGCTGGAGTTCGCCTAATCAGAATGGTGTTCCCAGGGCTGGGTGAGTCTGTGGGCTGGTGAGGAATGTCTTTGCCAAATTCCACGAGTGAACTTTAATGTCCAAACAAATCATGTTGTTGTCCAAAATGTTTGCAGTGCCAGATGAAAATAAAACCTCCTACATAATGTATACGCTCCATTAATTGCAGGAGAAACCAAAAGGGAATTTTCCATTTAGAACACTGAAGTTTGGGGCAAGAACGAGGAACATAAGCATAGGACTACATTTACTTGCAGAAAGAGCAGAGAACTCAACCTACCCATCAAGTGAGATGTTTTCACAAAGAGATCACTGTGCCACATCATACAAGGTATTACTTCTAAACCTGCAGTTAAATCCTCTATTGAGTGGAATCAGTCAGATGACCTGAAATTGACTGTTATGGGGAGTAATAAGGAGTGGACCTTAAAATACAACTGGAGTCCATAAGTTGGTTGAAGTCTGCGGTCAATTTAAAAGAAGATACATCCAACAAACAAATGAAAAATCCATCATCGGGTCTTGAAATTTGCTCAAATTTGCTAGTTCTTCAAAAAGTTGAAGAGGGAGGTACAAAGATTTATTGATTTCCAATTTGTACAAAGCACACATGCACTGTAGATCAAGGAAATAGCAAACGATGAATCAGGATTTTCTGGGCATTCAACTCACAGGGCGCAAATATTTATAACAGACAAAATGAATGTATCAGAAGACACTGGTGAGGCATATAATTAAAGAGGACATGGGGTTTGGCAGAACAAAGAGAAATCCTTCACCAATAAAGTAGTCTGAAATTTTGAAGTGACAGTGTTTTATTCATAAATTATATCCTTTAGTATGCTAATTGGAAGGTAGATACTGCTCAGCAATTTAGAGGGCCAGCAAACCCCCAAATTCAGTGAACTAGTCAAATTAATGTTGGCCCCAACTTTGAAGTAGCCTGTATAAATAAATAATTCACACCCTCCTCATAATTATTACTTATGTGAACAGCTCAGTGGACCATTTTGTTGGATTTGAGAAGAAAGTGGCTGAGATTTAAAAAAAACAGAAAAGTGAAACAAAATACTCTGGGACATTCCAGAGAATCGTATTCTAAGGTAAAAGTTATGTCATCAGAAAGGATGGCAAGGAATCAGTCATGAGGTGGTCGCATCTAAAACCCTTTTTGTGAAATTTCAGCATGTGCTTTACATTTGTTTCTGTTCCCAAACCACATCTGGGGTTTTGCTTATCTTACCGTAGTTGCCAGCCTGAGATTGTGTTTAGAGAAATGTAAATGTATAGAACATATTTCCCCCGTCAGAACTTTTTTATGGCAGAATTTAATTTAGAAAGTGGGATTTCAATAAAAGCTGCAACTCCTGGCTGAACTAGGCAATCAAAGTTGAAAACATCACTTGAGGGTTATTTTTGTGGAAGATACTTACCCAAAGCATCTCCCTCCTACAGACTAAGGTTCCGAGAGGAACAAAATCTAATCAAGATCAGCTAGATCATTTACAGCTTTGCATTTGTCTGCAGTTTATTTAGTCTGATAACATTTACAGTAACAATGTGGAGTCTGGTTTCTTCTGAAAGGCTTCTATAAAATAATTTTGTCTGGGAGATTATGCTTTTGGGGGGCCCACATTTTGTTATTTTAAAACTGATGAAGTGATAGTTTCAAGGTTCCCCCGTTTTCATCAAAGCACCCTCAAAGGAGATAGGGCCCCTTTCAGAACTGCGAGATCCCTGGGATCATATCCTGGGCAAACATTTTGGTCATTCTGAACTGCAGTCATTCCAAAATCCCATCCAGGATCCCCAGCTGGAAGAAGGATCAGGATCACAGCCCCTATATGGCATGAAACTCAGAGCGTCTGTGGCTGTAGACACACTCTCTCACAGTCAACAACTGATGGAGACCAGGACGGAGCAACACAGTCCTAGTTGAGCCAAATGTTGTTGAAACTCCTGAAATTTAACATTTGGGTCCATCATTGTTGAGTTTGTTTTATGGTATTTGTTCAGCTCTTACTATATGTCCAACACTTTTCTGAGCTCTGGGGTGAATACAAGTTATTTATATCAGACACAGTCCCTGTCCTGCAAGGGGTTCACAGTCTAAGTAGGAGGGAGAACAGGTATTCCCATTTTACAGTTGAGGAAAATGAGGCGTAGAGAAGTTAAGTTACTTGTCCAAGGTCACACAGCGAGCAATTGGTAGAGGAATTAGAACACATGTCCTTCTTACCCCTAGGCCCATGCTCTTTCCACTAGGCAACTCTGCTTCTCTTCATCAACTTTGGAAAATCCTGCCAATGTGCATTTACTCTACAAATGGCCACAGAAAAGAGAAGCAGTGTGGCCTAATGGATAGTCTTCTAGACTGTGAGCCCGCTGTTGGGTAGGGACCGTCTCTATATGTTGCCAACTTGTACTTCCCAAGTGCTTAATAGAGTGCTCTGCACACAGTAAGCGCTCAATAAATACGATTGAATGAATGAATGATAGAGCATGGGCCTGGGCGTCAAAGGGCTTGTGGGTTCTAATTCTGGCTCCACCACTTGTCTGCTGTGTGACCTTAGGCAAGTCACTCAACTTCTCTGTGCTTCAGTTATCTCATCTGTAAAATGGGGATTGAATCCTCCCCTCTCCAAAATAGACTGTGAGCCCACTGTGTGACAGGACTGTCCAATCTGACAGCTCTTGGACAAGTGCTTGAAACAGTAAGAGCTTAACAAATAATATAAAAATGTATTAGTCCTCCTAGTTGTTAACAAGAGGGGGCAAAAGGGAATCCAAGTAGCTCAAAGGAATAGAGAGATCAGATTCACTGTCCTCATAATATCTACATGCAGATAATTCTCAGTGACAATCCCTGACAGAGTTTGGCTAGCAGGGCATTTTCCACAGAAGATTCAAACACGGATATGTCAACTGCAGTGATCAGAGATTGACTTATCCTCCTTCCTAGCTTCCCCCCCCCAACAACCCTCACAACCCCAGCAGTGAATTGAAGCCCAGGAAACAGTTACATACTGATAACAACATACTGGGCTTAAAGAGTGATCAACTACTCAATTGCATTGATAGAGCAGTTAAAGTTTGCAGAGCACTGTACTAACCATTTTAGGGAGTGTAATATAACAAAGTTGATAGACATGTCCCCTGCCCATAAAGAGCTTACAGTCTAGAAAAGAGACATTAACTTAAATTTCAGATAGGTACTGAACACTACATGAAACTCCTATTCCCTTCACATCTGGCAGCCCACTGCTCTTCTTATTTAAAATCACTATCTCCTCTAAGGGACCTTCCTAAGCCCCTATTTCCCCTACTTTCTCTCCCTTCTTTATCTTCCTGGCACTTGGATTTGTACCCTTTAAGTACTTGATATTCACCCCACCCTCAGCCCTAAAGTCCTTCTAATATATAATATAATATATAATAATATATATATACATTAGGAAAAATTTTGTGTGTATACTCATACATACAGCCGTAATTCATTCTAATGTCTGCCTCCCACTCTGGACTGTAAGCTCCTTGTATGTAGGCAGGGAACCTATCTATTAATTCTGTTGTACTGTACTCTCCCAAGCACTTAGTACAGTGCTCTGCATACAGTAAGTACACAATAAGTATGATGATTGCTTGATTGCGCTCCTCATCTTCAAAGTCCTTTTAAAATCTCATCTCTTCCCAGAGCATTCCTTGTTTAACTCTCATTTCCCACCCCCTATGGGCATTTTGGAATTTCTGCATAATAATAATGATGATGATAACAATAATAATAATGATAACAACTGTCACTGTTGAGCGCTTTCTGTGTGCTAGATACAACACAACTGGAGATGTATTTCCTGTTCCAAACAGGGTTCACAGTCTGAGAGGGAGACTGGGTATTTTATCCCCATTTTACAGATGAGAAAATTGAGGTGCAGGGAAGTTGTGACCCAAATGGTCATACAGTCAACAAGTGGTGGAGCAGGGACTCAAAAGAACTCAAGTCTTTTGACTGCCAGCCCTGTGTTCTTTCCACCAGGCCATTCTGTAGCCCAGTAGTTCATTCCTTTTGTACGAGTTCTCAGTCCCCAACTCTCTTCAACTAGTTTGTCCACTGTTTATGACAGGAGATGCCATTATCATCATCCAAGTGGCTGATTTCCATTCAAGGGCCTTCCCCTCATTTTCATCTTTGATTCGCTTTTTTGTTTTTAACTTGGCTAAGTGACATATAGGATGTGAATGAGACACTTTTTCTCCCACACCTGCTCCTTAAGCAACTCTTGCTGATCTTGGTTATCACCAGTTTGGTTTTTTTTTTTTTTAATCTGGACAATTTCAGGGTTATGATTCAATAAGGCCCACTGGCAGACACCAATCGGTGTAGGGACTGACCATCTCTGAGGAGATCGGCGCCTCTAGATAGTCAAGGCAGCCAGAGAGAATGAGGGTGGCAGTTCAGAAGGAAGGCTCTGTTTTTCCTTTCAGAACGACAAAACCCCAGAACATTTCCGCAGCCTGGATTGATAGGGCTCCTTACGGTAAGCATTTACAGTACTTAGCACTCACAAATGACAGGATCTTGTTCCTTGATAATAACATCTCAACCAACGCCCAACTGCTATCCACAGTCTGGACACCTGGATCTCAAAAAGATGCTAATGGGCGGGGGGAATCAGAGGGCATTAAACAATTAAGGAGATGGATTCAGTGGCAAGAGGAAATGTGCTAACTATAAGTAGCTTGCTAGAATGACTGCAAGGTGCTCAAATGTAGGATGTCATCAAGAATGGAAGAGCTCATTAAACGTCTCAATTGAGGGGTGGCTGAAGTAACTGGAAATGTTTATTTCCCATCAGAACTGGGATCAGTTGAAAGGAATGTGGGGGCAGAGTGTGTGCAGTTGGGATGAATGAGATGGAGAATATTCAGGTTGGCAAATAGTGGGTGGAGGCTGGAATTTTCTGCGTAAGCTCTTAAGATGACAGAATAATTTCTGTCAAAAGGAACTTGTTGGAAGCTTACTGAATCAGGAAAACCCAAATTACAAAAGAGTTAGAAGACACAGAGCGAAGACACAGTTTCAGGAAAATAAGATTCAACCTCCATTGACCACATGGGGAATGCTATTTTGTTTTATCCCATCTCTTCCTCCACTCCCTTCTGCATCATCCTGACTTGCTCCCTTTATTCATCCCCCATCCCAGTCCCTCAGTACTTATGTACTTCCCAAGCACTTAGCACAGTGCTCTGCACACAGTAAGCACTCAATAAATATGATTGAATGAATGAATTAATGTACATAGCTGTAATTTATTTATTTATATTAATGTCTGTCTCCCCTTCAAGACTGTATGCTTTTGTGGGAAAGGAATATGTCTATTTATTGATGTATTGTGACTCTCCTAAGTGCTTAGTACAGTGCTCTGCACACAAGAAATGCTCAATATACATGATTGAATGAATGATTAAGCTTTCAGAAGGCCTGAAACGTGTCTCCACACTGTACAAAGATTTCTATCATGCACCCCCAAACACACACACACACGTGCTCTTTTCCCCTGACCAACTCATCCTAACTCAACCCTTCTGAGTGTCACCCCTCAACCCACACAGCTGGCAGCAATGAAGAAGCAAAGGAGGTGAGTCCCATTGAAAGCAGGATTTACCAGAGATCTGGAAAACTATGTACAACTCCTTTGAAAAACTTCCAGCCAGCCTTTCCTTGCCCTGCAGTTGCTATGAGCCCAGCTGGGGTATTCTGACAAGCAGCTTTTGTGACTTCAGGTTCCTGCCTCTGCCATGCTTAGCTGAGCTGAAAAGAATTAAAAAAAAAAAACCCAAAAACCTGCAAAAGCATGCATCCAAAACTCCTGACATCAGCTCCAGATCTACCTAGAAAACACCTTAGCTCTGATCCTCACCTAAGGATTCCAATTCCCGGTGTCACAGAAGTGTCTTGGCACCTCCCGTGAGGGTTATGTGCTTTTCCATGCTGCTCTGCTAATGGTTTCACAGTTATCAGCCTCGTGAGTGGCCGGGTTAGGTCAGACAGTACAAAGCTGAAGAGTGGTCCCCAGATCTACTTCTCCTAATAATAATAATGGTATTTATTAAGCAGGTACAATGAGCCAAGCACTGTTCTAGGTGCTGGGATAGATTCAAGTTAATCAGGCTGGACACAGTCCCTACCCACATGGGGCTCACTCTCTTAATCCACATTTCACAGATGAGGTAACTGAGGCCCAGAGAAATGAAGTGACTTGTCCAAGTTCACACAGCAGAGCTGTGGTGGAGCCAGAAGTAATAATAATAATAATAATAGTGGCATTTATTAAGTGCTTACTATGTGCAAAGCACTATTCTAAGCATTGGGAAGGTTACAAGGTGATCAGGTTTCCCCACGTGGGGCTCACAGTCTTAATCCCCATTTTACAGATGAGATAACTGAGGCCCAGAGAAATGAAGTGACTTGTCCAAGTTCACAAGCAGAGCTGTGGTGGAGCCAGAAGTAGAACCCAGGTCCTTCTTACTGCCAGGCCCCTGCTCCATCTGCTAAGCCAAACTGCTTCCTTAGCAGTTATAGTTGTCACTATATTTATTTATATTTATCCATAAGTATGTATTAAGTTCTTATGTATGCAGAGCACTGTACTAAGTGCTGGGAAAGAGGGTACAGTTGGTAATTAGATAGTCCCAGGGCAAGAGGCTGGGGGAGGGTCACAATCTTCTTGGGAAACCATGGAATGTTTTTTGAGGGATGTCCACTTGGAAGAGTGCGTTTTAACTTTGTACTGAACTCTTCCAATGCTTAGTACAGTGCTCTGCACACAGTAAGTGCTCAATAAATACCACTGATTATTTGGTTGATTGATCAATGCCCAGCATTGGTGAAAGTTGGGGCCCAAGGCCTGAATCCCCCCCGCCCCAACCCAAAACTGGCAGTGGTACCCAGGTGCCTTAGATCTGTTCCCTATTACCCTTTGTGGAAATGAATTAGACTGACAATAATTGTGTTAACCAGAAAGTACCTACCATGTGCCAAGCACTGTACTAAGTTCTAGGATAGGTACGAGATAATCAGGTTGGAACTTGAAAGGAAGGTGGAGGAGGCTTCCAGTGGTATCTTAAGAGAGTTGAAGTCCTTTATCAGGAGAAATCTATGAGAAACAACTTTAATTTTGTCCCCAGCTATGGAAATGCATGCCCTGTGCTATTTTCTGCCTCCCCCTTTAGACTGTAAGCTCATTGTGAGCAGGGAACTTGACTGCCAACTCTGTTGTATTGTACTCTCCAAAGGGCTTAGTACAATGCTCTGCACATAGTAAATGTTCAATAAATTGATTGATTGGGAGACAGAGGACCTTGGTTCTAATCCTAGCTCCACCACTTGCCTGCTGTGTGACCTGGGGCAAGTAGTCTCACTTCTCTGGGCTTCAGTTTCCTCCTCTTTTCAGATGAGGGACTGTGTCTGACCTAATTCACTTGTGTCTACTCAGTGCTTAGAACAGTCTTGGACACATAGTAAGTGCTTAACAAACATCATTGAAGAAACAACGACAACAAAAAACCATCTCCTGGGAAAATGTGTCCTAGCTCACTCCTGCAGCTGGTCCTGGTACTGATCCTCTATGAGCCATGGAGAAAATCCTCTAGGATACTTTAAAGGAATATAAAGTATTTGCCTGACAGAAGACATAGTTGTAATGGATGTGACACTCCCATCCCTGTACCACAAAATACAACCCACAGACGCAGTCTTCCCTCTAATTAGCACTCTCACGGAGCCTCAATTGAAGCAAGTGATCTGAACAGGGTCAACAAACTCTCTTTTGACCCAACCCTTACAATGTACTTAGAGAGATCTCAGTTTTCTTTATCGATTGAATCTTGCCCTGGCCAAGAGACTATCCATTATCAGGTTTCTGATCATATTTTTTTTTAGAAGAAATAAAAGTTATTTTCCACCGCATTGGTAGAGTTAATTGCAAAAATGGCTCTGATGCACTTTGAAAATCTAATAAGGCGGACTTCCAATGGGACACGCTTGATGTAGTTACTCCCGTATTTAATAGTTAATTGCCGATTAGAAGGCTTTATTGATCATTTTTCCAATGATCCACTTTCTATCATCTTCTGTTCCTGATGGCTGAACTGATGTCCTTACCCTGCCCCCTCTTCCCGGCCACAAACACAACTTCTGACTTCCAATGGACTGTAAATTCACTGTGGCAGGGAACATTTTTGCTAATTCTGTTGTATTGTACTCTCCCAAGTGCTTAGCACAATGCTCTGCACATAGTAAGAGCTCATTGTTGGGTAGGGATTGTCTCTATTTGTTGCTGAATTGTACTTTCCAAGCACTTAGTACAGTGCTCTGCACACAGTAAGCGCTCAGTAAATTTCGACTGAATAAATTCCATTGACTGAATTGTCGCCCCTGCATTATCCCTGAAAATATACTTTCTTAAGCTATTTGTTAAGTCTTACACTGTATCCACTAGGCAATGTTGCGTCTCATGTTAGCTCTCTGCTAATGACTGTAGGAACACACCATATCCATGCTGATGAACACGTTAGAGTTCTGAAATGGTCTGTCTGTGGGAACATTCCCCAGTATCTCAGCCTTCACTGACCAGCTGCGAAGAAAACTAGTCCTTGTCATCTTAGAGTAGATCATTTATTTTTCAGTCCTCTCAAGAGGATGCTTCCATTGGCAACCAAATAGCCTGTGCCATCTGGAAGAGGTAGAGGCTGGAATACTACAGGAATGAAGGCATCTAGGACGGAGCAACGGGTTAAGGAGCATTCATAGAAAATGTGTTTTTGTTGTTTCATCTAGCCAAAGTCCACTGAAACAGTCTCCCTCATCTTTGCCAGCATGGCACTCTCTTTTTTTTCCCCTACATTAGCTTATCACAATTCTGTCACAGCCGCTCTGACTCTGGGAAAGAGTCTGATCATAGCATGGCTCAGGTCCAACTTTTCAGTGAAAGTCACTCAGAATCGGTCCCCCTTAGATCAGAGAAGCAGCACGGCCTAGTGGATAGAGCATGTGCCCGGGAGTTAGAAGAGCATGGGTTCTCATCCCAGCTCTGCCACTTGTCTGCTGCCTGACCTTGGGCAAGTCACTTCATTTCTCTGTGCCTCAGTTACCGCATCTGTAAAATGGGGATTGAGGCTGTGAGCCCCTTTGTGGGACAGGGACTGTGACCAACCTGATTTGCAGGTATCTATCCAGTGCTTATTACAGTGCCTGGCACATAGTAAGTGCTTAATACTGCAATCATTATCATTAGTATCATTATTATTATCACTCTGCTTCCTCCCATAGTACTGCCCTGACTCACATACATTTTCCTGTTTCCATTTTCAGCTTTTGTATCCTGGAAAATATGTTCCTTTTTTGACCCCCTCTTCCTCTTTCAAACTTAGTGGGCTCCAGTGCTTTTTCCCCAACTATGTCCTCATTTTCCCTACTCTCCCCCCCTTCTAATAATAATTATGATGGTATTTGTTAAGCACTTACTATGTGCCAAGCACTGTTCTAAGCACCGGGATACATACAAGGTCATCAGGTTGTGCCACGTGGGGCTCACAGCCTTAATCCCCATTTTTAAAGATGAGGTAACTGAAGCCCAGAGAAGCTAAGTGACTTGTGCAAAGTCACACAGCTGATAAGTGGCAGAGCTGGGATTAGAACACACGACCTCTGATATCCAAGCCTGTGCTCTTTCCACTGAGCCACATTGCTTCTGCATCACCTATGCACTTAGATGTATACCCATGAAGCATATAATAGCTCACCCTCAGCTCCATCAATCAATCAATCATATTTATTGAGTGCTTACTGTGTGCAGAGCACTGTACTAAGCACTTGGGAAGTACAAGTTGGCAACATATAGAGACAGTCCCTACCCAACAGTGGGCTCACAGTCTAGAAATACATCACATTTATGTACATAACCATAATTTGTTTGAATGTCTGCTCCCCCTTTAGACTGTAAGATCCTTCTGGGCAGTGAATTATTAGTGGCCTTAAAGCACTCAATCACCTTGCCCCCTCCTACTTTACCTTACCGCTCTGATTTTCTACTACAATCCAGCCCGCACAATTCACTCTAATAACCTACTCACTGTACCTCGATCTCAGCTATCTCTCCACCAACCCCTCACCCACGTCCTGCCTATAATAATGATGGCATTTATTAAACTCTTACTATGTGCAAAGCACTGTTCTAAGCTCTGGGGAAGTTATAAGGTGATCAGGTTGTCCCATGGGGGGCTCACAGTCTTAATCCCCATTTTACAGATGAGGGAACTGAGGCACAGGGAAGTGAAGTGACTTGCCCAAAGTCACACAGCTAAACAATTGGCGGAGCTGGGGTTTGAACCCATGACCTCTGACTCCAAAGCCCAGGCTCTTTCCACTGAGCCACGCTGCTTCTCTGGCCTGGAACTCCCTCCCACTTCATAATTAACAGGCCACCACTCTCCCCACCTTCATAGCCTTATTAAAAGCACATCTCCTCAAGAGGTCTTCCCCAAATAAGCTCTCATTTCGCCTTCTCCCACTCCCTTTTCTATCACCCTTGCACTTGGATTTGTACCTTTGGATTTGTACCATTTGGATTTGTATGGGAAGCAGCGTGGCTCAGTGGAAAAAGCCCAGGCTTTGGAGTCAGAGGTCAGAGGTTCAAATCCCTGCTCCGTCACTTGTCAGCTGTGTGACTTTGGGCAAGTCACTTAACTTCTCTGTGCCTCAGTTACCTCATCTGGAAAATGGGGATTAAGACTGTGAGCCCCCGTGGGACAACCTGATCACCTTGTAACCTCCCCAGCGCTTAGAACAGTGCTTTGCACATAGTAAGCACTTAATAAATGCCATTATTATTATTATTATTATCTTTTATTCTCCCTAACTTCAACTTCACAGGACTAATGAACTTATCCATAGTTTTTTTATATTATTGTCTTCCTCCCCTTCTAGACTGTAAGTTCCTTGTAAGTTCCTACCAACTCTCTTATAGTGCACTCTTCCAAGTGCTTAGGTCAGTGCTCTGCATACAGTAAGCACTCAATAAATATGACTGATTGATCAATTGTTTAGCTGGAATTGGTAAAAATGCAGAACCCTTTGACTGCACACAATAAGCACTCAATATATACCACTCATTGATTAATTCTCATAGATTCACTATAAAAGCCCAACCTAGCAGGATCAATAGATTTTTATCAGAAGGATGCAAAAATGTCTCCCCCAATTCAATACTGAACCCAAGTGGAAACACTGTCTCCCCTATCCAAAGTTGCAGCCCAATATTAATTTGAGTTGTGTCTCTAAAAAAAAAAAAACCATAGATTTACACAAAATCCATAAATTCAAGAGATCAGGGTTTTTCTCTGCTTAGATAGTGGCAAGAGCCTGGGCTTTGGAGTCAGAGGTATGGGTTCAAATCCCAACTCCGCCAATTGTCAGCTGTGTGACTTTGGGCAAGTCACTTCGCTTCTCTGAGCCTCAGTTACCTCATCTGGAAAATGGGGATTAAGACTGTGAGCCCTCCATGGGAAAACCTGATCATCTTGTAACTTCCCCAGTGCTTAGAACAGTGCTTTGCACATAGTAAGCACTTAATAAATGCCATTATTATTATTATTATTATCTTCCAAATAAGTAAAGGTAAATAGGTAATAGGTAAAGAGCATCTTCCATAGACAACAAAGCTCCTCTTCCCCATTTGATTTTGAACTTGTTTCATGATCCTTGCACAAATTTTAAAAATCAACCTTAAGCCCTGCAGTCAGTGATATGTCTTAGGACTGATATCACAATGACACATTTTATCTGCCGGCAGCATATCCATCAAATCAGACCCGAGCTCCCCTTTCCAACACTAATCTGTAGCCTGAAAACCTGAAATGTCCTGTATAGAGACAGAATTATTAAATCATTTCAGCCAGTCAGTAAGTACAGCAGGGTAGACAAATGAAACAGTCACGTCCCCCATCTTCAAGCCTGAGACCACGTAACGCAGAATTCAAGGACCACCACCAGAACTAGGCTCAGACCAAAACCAAGTATTAAACATGCTCGATCCAGACCGAGCCAATCTCTCTGCTCTGAAAGTGCAAATTATGAGAGTTGGACCCATAGGAGCCTGTGAAACACTCCATCACCACCACATGAGATATACAGAATTGGAAGCTAAAAAGATACTGAAGATTTTCAATGCAAGCACCCTCTAAAATCACTAGTTAAGACATTCTGAAAATTGATTTTACCAACAGAGGCTGGGTGACAATGGAATCAAAATGGTCTGTGCAGACTCTCAATCATAGCGCTCCATTAATCACAGGCACCAAGTGCCAGTTCTGTTTTTGGCCCAGAGAAAGATTTTGCTCACCCCAAAATTGGTTGTTCCCCCTCTCCTGACACACACTAGAGCTCTTCAGATAAAAAGGGCTTATGGGGCGGCACTCAGTGTCTTCAGGGAGAGAGTCCTAGGATCACGCAGCCCTCTCTGGACAAGGTAAGATGTGGTCAGTCGGTCAATCATATTTATTAAGCGCTTACTGTGTACAGAGCCCTGGACTAAGCACTTGGGAGATTTTGATAGAACAATAAGCAGATACATTCCCCACCCAAAACAAGCTAACAGTCTAGAGCGGGAGACAGATATTGATATGAATAAATAAAATTACAGTTATGGGAAGGGGAATTAAGGGAGCAAGTTGGGGTGATGCAGAAGGGAGTGGGAAAAGAGGAAAGGAGGACTTAGGGATTCATATTGTCCCTAAGCATGCAGGGAGAAGACAAGGTGCATGTTTTAATGGGGATTGGGATGGGCAAACCCCACATCAAGTGAATGGAGTTTGTGTCTGATCCCCCTACCACAAGAGGCTGGGTTACTCGGAGACGGAAGGTTCCCCAGAGCCCTAAACCCCATCACAGAGGTAAGGGATGCAGAGGATCTTTGTAAACCTCTCACATTTTTTTGTTGTTATTTTTTAACCACATTTGATCAGCGATGACTATGTGCCTGGGAGGAGATACAAGTAATTCAGGTTGGACAAGGTCCCTGTCCAACATGGGGCTCATAGATTTTCCAGATGAGGTAACGGAGACACAGAGAAAGATCAGAACCCCGAGAACTCGGGTCCTCTGATTCCCAGGCCTGTACTCTCTCCACTGGGCCACGGAGCTTCGCACTCAGAACAGGGCTGGGCTGTGGAGCCAAGGGGAAGATTATTGACAGAGCTAGTGGAGGGAACAATTCAGGCGGTTCATCTGTATTTCCCATACTTAGTACAGTGTGCTGCATCAAAGTGGTACTCAGTAAATACTACTACTACTATTACTAGTACTGTTATTGCTGCTAAAAATACTACTACTAATAATTCAAGTATTTGTTAGGCATTTTCTAGGTCCCAAGCAGCGTACTAAGCGCTGGGGTAGATACAAGATAATCAAGCCCCACATAGGGCTTCCAGTCTAAGGAGGACGAAGGACAGGCATTTTACAGATGAGGGAACTGAGGCAGAGAGAAGTGAAGTGACACACCCAAGGCCATACAGCAGGTAAGCGCTGGAGCCAGCATTAGAACCCAGTTCCTCCTACAGCCCCAAACCCCATCACAGAGGTAAGGGATGCAGAGGATCTTTGTAAACTTCAAATTTTTTTGTTGTTTTTTAACAGCATTTGTTAAGCACCAGTATGCTCTACCGCTTCCCTGCTACTACCACACTATGGCTATCTTCAAAGAAGTTCTGCTTCTCTTACTTAACTGTGAAAACAGGAATTATCAGAGGGAAATTGTTCATTGTTCCAAGGCTTGTTGTGCCCCTTAGAGTGTGAACTTCAAAATGGCAGTGACTGTCTAATTCATCTTTCTGGTTAGATCTCCAAGGACTCAGTTCAGAGTCTGGAATCAGTTTAATTGGTGGCGACTCAGCTTCCACCTGAGGCTGGACTGAAAAGATTAAGACTTTTCAGTCTGGACGGAGGAAAGATGAAAGGGAACAAGATAGTCTGAGTCGGAGTTCGGCTAGAGAATGATTATTTTTGTGCTTCTCCCCAACAACTATCCCAAACTCAGCTGCTGGCTTGCCTAGCTTGTTTTGGGTTTTTTTTTTTAAACTGGCATTTGTTAAGCACTTACGATATGTCAAGCACTGTTCTAAGTGCTGGGGTAGTTACAAGATAATCAGGTTCCACATGGAGCTTAGAGTCTAAATATTGAATCCCCATGTTACAGTTGAGGAAACTGTGGTACTGAGAAGTTAAGTGCCCAAGATCACACAGTAGCTAAATGGCAGGGGTGGCATTAGAACCCAGGTCCTCTGACTCTAATGCCCATGCTCTTCCCATTAGGCAACACTGCTTCAATAGACTTAGAGGGATGGAGTGACCCCAGTAAAAGTTATTCATAATTCCGTCAGCACTGACCCCAGTGTGAAAGGGAATGTTTGAGTGGGAGAGACCCTGACTGGGGAGAATCCAAGGAGGAAACGGTTTATCTTAAACAATTTGATTACCAAGGATTATTTTCAAGGATTAGCAATCACTACAATTGATTCATCAGGCAAGAGAATGGAACTGGGCTGCCTCATGGTCCAGGTGAAGCAAAAGGAAAACCTCAGAGTTCTCCTAGCCTGCCCTCATTTAACTTTCCTACTATCCAGATATTTTTCCCAGGGATTAGTGCAGTGCTTGACACATAGTAGACAATAAATGCTATTACTATTTCTACTACTGGTAACTATGACTGAGTTATCCATCTGGGAGAGAGAGTAGCTTGAGTAAAGTCATTTGATCAAACTGAGCAAATAATTTAATGAATCAACAATAGCCTCAGCCCTAATCCATGAATTCTGGCCAAAAGCTACCCTTTACACATTTTAGCTCCAATTAAACTCCTTGGGTCACAGTCTTAGTATCTGGTTGGAGAGAGAGAGAGAGAGGCCTGAATGACAGTGAAGTCATCTTCGTGGGGTTCATGTTACACACATCCTCTCCTATTCTTGGAGACCGGTAAATGGAATTATTTGAATAATTTACATCATAGGTCTGGGTTGAGAGGAGGAGAAGAGGGAGGATATGATTTTCTGGGCAACGTTCAAGCTAAGCAGTTAGTGATTAGAATGAAAGCCACCATTTCCTCATTAGAGAGCAATTTCCAGCTTCATTGATAGCACCAAAAAGTCAATACATTTTGACTTAGCCAAAATGTTTTATAATCATGATATGTGGCATTCTACAGACACCTTTTTACAATTCTTAGAGCACCGCTGTAACATTTTTAGGTAGTGATGGGGGAACTGAAGCCCAGAGAGGTTAAATATTTGCCCAAGGTCACACCGAAGTCAGCAGCAGATTGGTACTAGAATCTATATTTCAGACCCCCATCCTGTACTTGTTTCATTAGCCCTGCATCATTGTCAATGATATTTGTTGAGTGCTTACACTGTACAGAGCACTGCACTGGAACAGCACGATACAGTAGAGTTGGTAGACATGTTCCCTGACCACAGGTGCTTACAGTCTAGAGGGGGAGCTTAAGTGACACTAGCTAGGCAGTTTAGGCCACCAATTCCTCCGACCTTGTCAGCCCACTGCAAAACCACACAGAATCCTGTCATCATTCCTCTGCAATCTTTGACAGGAATTTAAGATGATGCAATCTCACCCATCTTTTCTCTCCCTTAAGTCTCTGTAGCATGAAGTGTGCACTTGTAAGGAGAAAGCATTTGGACACTATTATAAAAGCTTACTAATGCAGGGCCTTTCTCATACCAAACCAAAGAAGCAGACCTGCTTTTCTGAATTCTCCTCTCCCAATGAATGGCTTTTTGCTTGAGTGACTAGATAACTGTTTTCGTTCCTTTATGACTGAAATTACTCAGAACTTATTGTGCTGTTAAATGCTGTCCTTCTGCCACATAATACTGAGTGGATGCAGAATAAATCCAAACACATCTTCATCAGCTAGCAGCCAGAAGGGGCCTGGATTCGATATTTAATAACTGTAATTCTCCTTTGTGATTCATTTTCAAGTTTCACCAGCATGGAGCAGTCACGGAAAATTTGCTGGACCTGGTCAATTTGGATTGGTTTATCCCCTAATCTTGAAGAAAGACCAATCGGTGGGAACCGGAGGAAAGTGGAATATGTAAAACGTGCAATTCCTGAAGCCAAATTGTAGGGAAACTTCCGTACATACTGCAGGAGACAACTAAGTCAATCCTGAAGAAGTCTTCAGCTGCATCACCCAGAAAGCAGTTGTTTCTAAACTTCCAGCATCTCCACCAGTTCTTTCCTTCCTACCTACCCACTATCCTTTCAAGTTCACTCTCAGCTTTCTTGTTTCTGACCCAACACTAAAGCCCTTCACCACATCTGGGATTCCCTTCAGCTCTCTCCCACCTTTTATGGCATTTGTCAAGTACTTACTATGTGCCAGATGCTGAATTAAGCTCTCCATGAAGCACCGACCAACTATTTCCTCCACCTTTGTGTCAATCATATTTATTGAGTGCTTACTGTGTGCAGAGCACTGTACTAAGCACTTGGGAGAGTACAATACAGCAAGGAGCTTACAGTCTAGAGTGGGAGATGGACATTAAAATGAATGGATATGTATATGAGGGCTGTGGGAAGGAGGGTGGGATGAATAAAAGGAAGTGGAAGGGTAATACAGATGGGAGAGGGAGTAGAGGAAATGAGGGTTTATTTGGGGAAGGCCCTTTGGAGAAGATGTGACTTCTGTAAGGCTCTGAAGGTGGGTAGAGTGTTGCTCTGTCGGATTTGAAGCGGGAGTAAGCTTCAGGCTAGAGGCAGGATGTGGGTGAGGACTTGGCAGCGAGACAGACGAGATCGAGGTAAACTGAGTAGGCTGGCATTAGAGGAGTGAGGTAAACATGCTGGGTTGTAGTAGAAATCAGGGAGGTAAAATTGGAAGGGACAGGGTGATTGAGTGCTTTAAAGCCAATGTCATCACTTCATCCAACTTTGCCATCTGGGTGCATATCTGCTTATTCATGTGTTCATTCCGTTTAATTATTCATTTATGCATTTTCTCATATCAATCAGCCAATCAATGATGAATGATTGATTGAAGGAAATGAGTCATTCGCAACCCCAACCCACTGAGCCTCCTCTTGGAACGTCAACTCAGAATGTCAATCCAATGGGACAGAGACTGTGTCCGACCTGAATAGCTTCCATCTACCCCAGCTCTTAGTACAATGCTTGGCTCACATCAAACACTTAACATTGCCACAGTTATTATTGTGTCTTGCTAGAAGTAAGAGCCCATCACCCCCACCTCATCTCCCAGTGTGAGTTTGGTCTTCCAAAGTATGGTAAGACCCACGTCCATGTTTTGTTCTACTCTCACCCCTGCTTTTCCTTGGGGTTATGGCAAGGGAGGAGAACTTCCAGTGGGAAAGTTCCCTGTTCTGGGAACCGTGGCAACAGGACAGGGGGAACCATGGCAACAGGACAGGGGGAGATGATCCTGGAGGCCTCTCTTCATCCTTCTGCCTCATCCACCCCACCTGAGCCTCCAGCTAAAATGTTCACAGATTCTGATTCATATTTCCTGCTGAATTGAACTTTCCAAGTACTTAGCACAGTGCTCTGCACACAGTAAGCTCTCAATAAACACAGTTGAATGAATAAATGAATTCACAACTTCCAATCATGACCCCCTGAGCTGGGTGTGTTCATACTGGTTAATAATAATAATAATGATAGCATTTATTAAATGCTTACTACATGCAAAGCACTGTTCTAAGTGCTGGGGAGGTTACAAGGTGATGAGGTTGTCTCACAGGGGGCTCACAGTCTTAATCCCCATTTTACAGATGAGGTCACTGAAGCACAGAGAAGTTAAGTGACTTGCCTAAAGTCACACAGCTGACAATTGGTGGAGTTGGGATTTGAACCCATGACCTCTGACTCCAAAGCCCGGGCTCTTTCCGTTGAGCCACGCTGCTTGGAGAAGACAGTGTGGCCTAATGGATTTGGAAAGTGAGGAGAGTAATAGTCTGTTGGATATGAAAAGGGAGGCTGCTCCAGGCCAGGAGCAGGATGTGGGCTTGAAGTTGGCAGTGTGATAGACAAGATTGAAGTAGAGTTTGTAAGTTGGCATTAGAGGAGCGAACTGTGTGACCTGGGTTGTAGTAGGAGAGTAGCAAGGAGAGGTAGGCGGGAGCAAGGTGAAAATGCTTTAAAGCCTAGGATACAGAGGTGGTTGGGCAACCACTGGAGATTTATGAGGAGTGGGGACATATGGACTGAATGTTTTGCCGGCCCATGATTCATTCATTCATTCACTCAATCGTATTTATTGAACACTTACTGTGTGCAGAGCGCTGTACTAAGCACTTGGGAAATACAAGTCGGCAACATATAGAGACGGTCCCTACCCAACAATGGGCTCACAGTCTAGAAGGGGGAGGAAATGATCTTTCCACTAATCCAGTGCGCCATGCTACTTTGAGCATCAGATCTTCCAAAGACATTAATTCCTGTGTTTCCTAGTTTTTACAAATTTGGAGAGCTGAGGGGAAAAAAAAAAATCAATGGAATTTATTGAGTGCTTACTGTGCATAGAACACTGTTCTAAATCCCTGGAAAATACAATGCAATAGAGTTGATTGTATTCCTGCTCATGAGGAACCTATCCAGGGTGAAGGAATCACAGAACAGAACTTCTGTGTGTTTATCTACTTGTATTTAAAAAATTTAAATAGAATAATAATAATAATAATAATGGCATTTATTAAGTTCTTACTATGTGCAAAGCACTGTTCTAAGCACTGGGGAGGTTACAAGGTGATCAGGTTGTCCCACGTGGGGCTCACAGTCTTAATCCCCATTTTATAGATGAGGTAACAGGCACAGAGAAGTTAAGTGACTTTCCCAAAGTCACACAGCTGACAAGTGGCAGAGCCAGGATTTGAACCCATGGACTCTAACTCCAAAGCCCAGGCTCTTTCTAGTGAGCCACGCTGCTTCTCTAGAAGAAAAGCAGAACTTTGCTAGAGGAAAATACAGGCTAATTCAAATGGGACTCTTTTCTGAAACACAAACATTTAATAGGCAGGGGCAGTTCAGAAAAAACAGACTCTGAAAATGACCTGGGGATAGAGTAAATGAGATGAGTTCATATGTGATGTGGCTAAAATAAAAATCAGCAATATCATGGCTGTATTCAGTAGGACATCACAATCCTAGAATGAAGAAATGCTTCCTTTCTCTATGACTGTGGTGAGACTGGGTCTGAATAACATGCAGACGACTGAAAAATGAAGGTAAATTAGAGAAGATGCAGAGGGGAAAAAAGAACATTGAAAAGAGCATCTTGGGAGGAAATATTAAAGAAATTAAAGCATGGGTAACTTATCAGGGTGACAGCAAAAGAGTAGGGAGGTGGATACTGGTCTATAAATATTTAGAGGATGTAAACAAGGAAGTAGAATAATAATTTAGCCTGGCACAAAGACATGGGACCAACTGAAAAGGAAATTTGAGCTGAATAAAGGCAAATACTTTCCTGTCCATCAATGGATTTATTCATGCAGTGGCAATCATTGGCATGCAATAGTATTTTGACTGGTTTGTATTCTATCTTCATTTCACAGCTGAGGACGATGAGGAACTGCAACTCCTCTGTCTTATCTAAGACCACACAGAAGATGAAGTCAGAATTCAAGTTCCCAACTCTTTATTCCCAGCCTGTTACTTATCCTTGACCCACTGACAATGATTCTCTGGTAGGATCAAAGCAACCTTTAGAAGGCCGGTGGACACTAGCTTTGAACATGTCAAATGATCCTGGAACCCTCTTAGAGATCAACTCCGACAGAAACGTATCCACAATTCCTCCATACCAAGGCAAACTCCAAAGTCACTGAATTCCAACCATTCATTTATTTTATTCAATCGCATCTACCGAGCCTGGGCTTTGGAGTCAGAGGTCATGGGTTCAAATCCTGGCTCTGCCAATTGTCAGCTGTGTGACTTTGGACAAGTCACTTAACTTCTCTTTGCCTCAGTTACCTCATCTGTAAAATGTGGATTAAGACTGTGAGCCCCCCGTGGGACAACCTGATCAACTTGCAACCTCCCAAGTGCTTAGAACAGTGCTTTGCACATAGTAAGGACTTAATAAATGCCATCATCATTATTATTATTATTACTGAGAACTTATTGCATGCAGAGCATGGTACGGAGGGCTCGGGTGAGTCCAATATAACAATAAGCAAACACAATCCTAGCCCACAACGAATTTACTGTTTAAAGGATGAGTTTCCAGTCTAAAGTATGTCAAACACATAGCCAGCTCAATCCCAAAGTCTCCCCGATCCCACAACATGTTAATGGGATGAGGCCAGAAGGGGAGAGACTCTTCCTTCGTGTATTTGTATGTAGTTCCCCTGTCCTCCCTCCCTTCTGTATTAGTTGCCTGGCTGGGGAAGGGGAGACAAAGTGGAGGGGAAAGATTAGGGAAATAAAGGCAGGGTCATTCACTGGGAACCTACCCTAGCAGAGACTCCCTTAGGAGATGCTGATTTTTAAGTTCTGAAAATTCCCTTTCGTGCCATTCTAAGTGGGGTTTCAGAGAGCAGGTTCAGAGGTTCAGAGAGGGGAGGATTCTCCATTAGTGCAATTTTATGGAGGATTTTTCAGACCTTTTCACCTTAAGAAGCTCAGGGAAATACTATATTGGCTGTAGCACTTCTAAACCCAAGCAGGAGAGGCAGGAGGAGGCTGAGAACCATAGCTGAGTAGCGTGTGACTGTCAGGAAATGACTTTGTGTGGATTCCATTTCTGTCTCTGTTTCCCAACATGATTAAGGGACAGAGTCTGGACTCTTGCACTTTCTTCTCTCCCGAATCCCACCCCTTTCCTCTTTGACATCTCTGTTTCCACAACACCCTATTCAACAAAGCTTAAATCGGGGCTGATGGAGTCAGTCGGTCAATCATATTTACCGAGCACTTACTGTGTGCAGTGTACTGTACTAAGTGCTTGGGAGAATACAATATAATAATATACTGCAGAAAAAAACTATCAGGCCCATTATCTGCTTCTACCTCAGTCTCTGGTTAACCATATAATATTCCCATCTACTGCTACAAACACACACACACACACACACACACACACACACACACATCTAGCTGTACTTGTCTTTCAAAGATGACTGTCTTTTTATGGTGTTTATTGAGCACTTATGATAGGCCAGGCACTGTTCTAAGCCCTGGGGCATTTACAAGCTAATCAAATTGGACACAGTCCACTTCCCACATGGGCCTCACAGTCTAAATCCCCATTTTCCAGATGAGGACATGGAAGCACAGAGAAGTGAAATGACTTACCCAAGGTCACATAGCAGACAAGTGGCAGAGTCAGGATTAGAACCCAGGTCCTTCTGTCTCCCAGGCCTGAGCTCTATCCATTAGGTCACGTTGGCAGTGGGATCTCATCCATACTTTTGGTTTTGGCTAAAAATGGAAAATGACAGCCCATTCCATACCATGCTGGAGAAGATGATTCCTAGCTGCTCTAGTCAATTTATGTATTGAACACCTCCTGTTTGCAGACCACTGTGTTAAGCGCTTGGGAGAATACAATCCAACCGAGTTGGAAGACACACATCCTGCCCACAAACAGCATGCATTCTACAGTCTAGCTTTCCATCTGTTTGCCACGGTTCTCTCCATTAGAGGAGTGTACACCAGCACAGCTGCTGATGCTATTTAGTCTTTAGTAAGCACTCTCATGGAGACGTGATTGAACAAATAACCTTAGAGTGGAGAGTGTAAAGGACCAGGATGTAGCCAAAACCCCCAGTCACTTTCACTGGGCCCCCGGCCAACACTGAACAAGGACATTAACATTTCATCTAAGAACTGAAGCAAGGAGCCAATGATCAAGGCAATGCTCCAGTCCACGGCTTAAGAGGGAGGAAGAGGAGAGCTCCAGATAAGACTGACATTTTCCATAGACCTCTACTCCCTTTCTCATTTAAAAGGGAACAGAGCGAGCTATCCAACAGATCTGTTTATTTTCTTAGCAAGCAGTTTATCACATGTCCTCTTCCCAGAGTGTCCTTTAGTCCCAGAAATTTCCTCCTTTTACAGGGTTGAGGTAGAGTGAAACCACACTCCCTTGCCTGTTTTTGGAGGTCTCTCTGCAGAAAGCCTAGCTGTAGTCAACTGAGCCCATGAATCCAATTCCATCAGCCCACAGTCAGAGACTGCCAGGGGTCCTTCCCCAGAGCACCTGGTCCCTTTCAGAGAACCAGACTCCATCTCCTTTGCCCCCATTTTTCATCTGCAGACAGGACTCCGATCATCTCCCATAACACTTAGGAGCCTCTAAATTGGCTTTGTGAGTTCCCTTTCATTTCTCAAGCTGGCTATTCCATGTGTCCTTTTATGATAAGCAGCATGGCCTAGTGGATACAGCAGGGGCCCAGGAGTCAGAAGGTCACTGGTTCTAATCCCAGCTCCGCCACTTGTCTGCGTGTGAACTTGGGCAAGTCACTTCACTTTTCCGGGCCTCCACTGTAAAATGGGGATTGAGACCGTGAGCTCCACGTGGAACAGGGACTGTGTCCGATCTGATTTGCTTGTATCCACCCCAGAGCTTAGTACAGTGCCTGGCTCATAGTAAGCGCTCAACAAATATCACAATTATTATCATTAGGTCGTTCTGACTTCAGTGAAAGTGCAGTGCAAAGGCAGGAGAATTAGTAGAGGTGGCACCCTAACCTTGGTGACCATATGGTCTGTTTCACTGGGACAGTCTCAGTTTTAAAAGGCAACCCTGGCATTAGAGAACATTCTGCCCTATTCCAGCATGCCAAGAGATGCCCTGGACTCCAAGCAAACATTCGGTACACCAGACCAGATGGTTGGGCTCTGAGCAGGCTTGGGAAAACTCTTTCCCCAGCACCATTTTTAAAATGGTAAGCACGTCTGAAGTGTGAAGTGAAGGCCTAGAAGTGTCTATCTAGGAACCCAAAGGAAGAAGCCCCTAACCTCATGTCTGTGGGAGAAAATGAGAAGGGTAATCCAGGACCCAGCAGTTGGGGTGACCCAGAAAGAACCCCAGATGTCCATTATCTCCCAGGGCACCTTCTCACTATCTGAAGAGCCAAGAGTCCCATTTTCATCGTCATATTTATGACCTATCCTCGGCTCAATCTCTGCCTGTCAGGTAAGATGGATTGCCACTCAACACTTTGCCGTGAATGCTGGAGTCACAATCGAGAGAATTACTCTCCCATTTCAAGAATGACAAAAATCTCCTGATGGGAATATCGGGTCTTAAATTTGAAGCTACTTCGTGTTTAAGCACTGCACTGGGGCACTCGAGAGATCTCCTCCATGTGGCCACCACCACAAGGGTGCGGGATCCCTGTCGTTCCCTCCCTCTCCCCACAGCAGGGTTCAGAGCAATCATACTTTTTCCGCTTCTCACCGCATTTATGTACGTATCTAAAATTCATTTATTTATATGGCCTTTCTCCCCTCCTAAACTGCAAGCTTGTTGTGGGCAGGGACTACCAAGTCTGTTATATTGTTATACTGCACTCTCCCAAGCACTTAATACAGTGCTCCGCACACAATAAGTGCTCAGTAAATATGATTGATCTATTGATTTATTCTCATCCTATCAGGAGATGCCTCACTGTGCAGAAAAATAGAATCATAGAAGGTGGAGGTTCCATTCAAACTAAATCTGCCACCACCTTCTATTAAAACTGATGTAGGAGTGGCCATCGATTCCACTGGACAAGAGTGTCTTCTCTCCCCTGACTTTTCCCTCTGCCAAGCTTAACGGCAACTTGTTCGACAGAAGCCTCCCATCTTTCATCGGGTACTGAACAATCCGTAGGAGAGGAAACGCTGGCGGGTGGCACACAATTCAGATGATAAATAATATATTTTAATTTGTGGGCTGAAGATCACTGAGAGCTCAGGTCTAAATCAAAATAGCTAAAGATAAAAAATGAAAATCAGGAGACCTGCATACTCAAGAGGACCTTGAAAAGTTGGGCTAATGATCACCTAGCAGTGAGTGGACTAAACCTGCCTGCATCTAACAGGGGGCTTCACCTTGGCTGGAAGTTGCCATTTCTGATAAATGGACCTCTGTTAAGGTGTGGTGGATAAGCACAGGGCTGGGAGTTGGGAAGTCATGGGTTCTAATCCATGTCTGCCACTTGTCTGCTGTGTGGCCTTGGGTAGGTCACTTCACTTCTCTTGGCCTCAGCTACCTCATCTGTAAAATGGGGATTAAGACTGTGAGCCCCATCTGGGTAAGGGACTGTGTCCATCCCAATTTCTTTGTATTCACCCCAGTGCTTTGTACAGTGCCTGGCACATAGTTACTCACAAATACCACAGTTTTTATTATTACTACCGATGACCCAGGAGAGATCGAACAGTTAGAGAAAGGAATCAGCTTAGGAGCCCTGGAAGATTTGATGGAATTTCCTCTCCAACTAAACTGCTACTAGCATTTAACCTATCCCGCCTTGATTACCGCATCTGCCTCCTCACTGATATCCTGGCCTCCTGTCTCTGCCCAGTCCATTCCACACTTCACTCTACTGCAGGGATCTTTTTTCAACAAAAACAAAGTCAGTGTCTCCCCACTTCTCAAGAACCTCCTATATCTGTCCATCCACCTCTGCAAACAGAAACTCGATCAGCTGACTCCATCTTACCTCGCCTCACTACACTACTATAGTCCAGTCTACGTTCCGCTCCTCTAGTGCCAGCTTATTCACTGTACTGCCATTTCATCTGTCTCTCCGCCGACCCCTTTCCCACGTCCTTCCCCTAGTCTGGAACTCCCTCCTCATCTATGAACTCCAGATCACCACTGTCTCTACCTTAAAAGCATTGCTAAGGTTACATCTTCTCCCTGAGTCCTTCCCCAGTTAAGCCCTTTTTCTCCCCTGGATAGCTCTCCATTCTACTTCATCTATTAACTCGGATCTTTGACCTCTGGACGCTTAATATTTGTCCGACACCACAATGCCTATGTACATATCTTTAAATTGTATATTAAAATTATCATTTATATTAAGATCTGTCTTCCCCTCCGACCCCACAACACTTGTGTACGTACCTTTAAATCAAACCAAAGACACCAGAGGTGAAATCACTTAATGTGAAACCCGCAGTGTTCAAAGGAGAGAAATCTGAGTGTAATAGAGGAGACACATCTGGTTTCTGAAGCAGTTTCACCAGCATTACCTACAAACCAGTCTTAACATCAAACACAAGGATGGGATCACAACAATGAGGATTGAAAGGGAGTCATTCATTCAATCATATTTATTGGGTGCTTACTATTTGCAGAGCACTGTACTAAGCATTTGGGAGAGTACGACAATAAACAGACACATTCCCTGTCATTCTCCAAGCAACACAATTCTGTGGGTGGGAAATATAAGGAGGATAGACATCAGTAGGCATGGCAAGACCACGACCTGGGGAGTCAGAGGACATGGGTTCTATTCCCAGCCCCTCCACTTGTGTGCTGTGTGACCTTGGGCAAGTCGCTTCACTTCTCTGTGTCCAGTTACCTCATCTGTAAAATGTAGATTCCTTGGAATTATTGACCTGATTACATTACATCCACCCCAGCACTTATTAGAGTGCTGGCACATAATGAGAACTGGATAAACCCCATTGAACAGATGAGGAAACTGAGGTATAGAGAAGTTGTCAAGGTCACACAGCAGGACAGAGTCAGAATTAGAACTCAGGCTTGCGCTTTCTCAAGCAGACGCTGGCTCAGCTTGAGCTTCCGACCAAAACCAGCTCTGCCACTTGTCTGCTATGTGACCTTGGGTAAGTCACTTCATTTCTCTGGTTGCCAGTTCCCTCATCTGTAAAATGGGAATTAAGACTGTGAGCCCTATGTGGAACTGGGACTGTGTCCAACCCTATTAGCTTGTATCTGCCCCTGTGCTCAGTACAGTGCCCGAGACATAGTAAGCGCTTAACAAATACCACAATTCATAGCCAGGGATAACCCAGGCCTCCCCCAATTGTGAGGAAAGCTGCTGTGGTTCCAGGGATGGGTGTGCTGTTCACACACATTGTGTGTGTTTTCACTGCTCAGTGAAGGCAAACAGCAACCAGCTGGCTGGGACTCATGCAGGCCAACATGAGAAGAAAATCCACAGAGTCTGATCCAAGCTAGATTTCAGCATCTGCTGAAATGCTCTCGTTGGCGGGTGACTTGGCTCAGCGACAGCAAACAGCCTCTAGGGAAGGGTGAAGCCCCAGGCAACCATGAGACCCTCCTGGCTTCTGTGAAAGGAAAGCTCATCTTGAGAGGAGGTGCGGAGCATTTCCATTCTGTCTAAAAAAATGGTGTGGCCTAGTGGAAAGACCATGGAGCTGGGTGGGTTCTAATCCCAGCTCTACCACTTGTCTGCAGTGTGGCCTTGGGCAAATCATTTCACTTCTCTCTGCCTCAGTTCCCTCATCTGTAAAATGGGGATTAAGACTGTGAGCCCCAGGTGGGACAGAGACTGTGTCCAACTCGATTTGCTTGCACCCACTCCAGCGATTAGTACAGCCCCTGGCACATAGTAAGCACTTAACAAATCCCAAATTATCATTATTATTACTAACAATGTGAGGTCTGCCCTCTTGACCTTCCATCCTCATAGTTAGACCTTCTAATTAAGTACCAATCACTATATCAATTATATAAGCCCCCCCTCCCGAATTTCCTGATATTTTCTACCTATCCCACTTCATGTGAGAACAGATATGCAGTTACCACCTGCTGGGTCACGAATTGTTCCGTCGGTCTGTTTTAAACCTTTAATTCTCAGTGTGAGAGACCTCTTCTTGATACTGTGAGAACGGGTGAAAGGCCATACTATTTTTACCCTGTCCACATCCTTCTTGGTTTTTATAATTCCCTCCAGGAATAGATAATATTCAACTTTCCCTCCAATAAGTTCCTAGGTAAAGTAACGATCAGGCTGGCAATAATCCCTGACCTAGTGTTGGATTCGTAGCTGACTGACAAGTAGTCACTGGCACCCTATTGCATTGCAAAATCCCTACTGCATAGCAAATTTATAAATCGGGGTCCCATCAGCCAGCCTGATATAGCAGAAAGAACACAGAGGAGACCTGAATTCTAGCCCCAGTCTGCTTTGTGACCTAGGGCAAGTAGTTTCACTTCTCTGTGCCTCATCAGCAAAATGGGGTTCAATACCTGTTCTCTCTCCCCCTTAAACTGTGAGCCCCATGTGGGACAGGAACTGTATATGATCTGATTGTATGGAATCTCCTCAAATATTTAGCACACTGTGGGCACATCGAAAGAACTGGATGAGTATTGTCATTATCATCATCATATTGTATTATTGAATTATATTAGAGAAACAGTGGGGCCTAGTGGAAAAAGCACAGACCTGGGAATCAGAGGCCCTGGGTTCTAATCCCAGCTCTGCCACTTTCCTGCTGTATGATTTTGGGCAAGTCACTACACTTCTCTGTGCCTTAATTCCTTCATGGGTAAAATGGGGATTTGATATCTGTAAATATGTAGGTTCTGTGAGCCCGATGTGAGACCTGAATATCTTGTATCTACTGCAGTGTCTGCACAAAGACACTAAAACACACACAACATACACTTAAAATAGCACTTTACAAATACCACAATTATCATTATTGTTGTTGATGCCCCCTTGATGTTCTCAGTCACTTGAAGTTACAGAAAATGAGGACACTTACAATATTCTCTTATGCTGCTTGCACAACAACGCAAACTCTAGCTTTAAAAAAGACAATCTCTCAGGACTACAAGACTACCTTTTTAAAAACCTTCCAGGAAATCTGCCCCTACACATGAAGGAGCACAACTAGCTTGGGTTCATCATTTCACTTTCACAAGCATTGCTACTGAACAAAACACAAAGCACCAGAGGGTCAGTTTCTAGCTTTTTATGGTATTTGTTAAGAGCTTACTTGACTGTGAGCCCCACGCGGGACAACCTGATCACCTTGTATCCCCCCAGTGCTTAGAACAGTGCTTTGCACATAGTAAGCGCTTAATAAATGCCATCATTATTATTATTATTATTATTATTATTATATGTCAGGCACTGAACTAAGCACTGAGGTAGACAGAAGGTAATCAGGTTGGACATAGCTCCTGTCCCTCATGGGGTTCACGGTCTTAATCCCCATTCTGCAGATGAGGTAACTGAGGCACAGAGAAATGAAATGACTGATCCAAGGTCACACAGCAAACAAGTGGCAGAACAAGGGATTAGGACCCAGGTCCTTTTTTATAGTGTTTATGAAGTGCTTACTTAATGTCAGGCACTGTACTAAGCACTGGGGTAGATACTAATCAGGATAGCTATCCTAAACTTGTGGGAAATTCAAAGAAGCTAGTTGAGTACTTGTTCAATGAATGTAGGAATTTATAACTGATTAACCTTCTCTCTTTCTCACCTAGGTATCTATCAAATTACCCAGAAAGCCATGGCTCTCTCCTGTGTCTTGCCCTCTGAGTCCCTGCCTCTCTTCACTGCTTCTTCAATTCTGTCTAGGTCTTCCATTTGTGTGGTTCTTCCATCCCGAAGATCCATCAGAAGATTCCCAACATTCTCTGCCAAATGTGCCAGGAAAATCGAGAGTTTTTTGCCCAGATTCTTCCCCTCCCAAAGTGAAGAGGTTTTCACTGTGTTCCACACAGGATCACACATTCCCAGGCTTCTAAACAGACTCCATTCTGGGTCTTGGACAACTTTTCCATTTTAGCTGGAGCCCCTCAAATTGTTGCATTGCATTAAAGAGGCCCAACATCTCAATGTGTCCTTTTCATTTTAAGTCAGGGCCTATTTGCTAATTGGGGAGTCGGGGCTCTGTGATGGAAAGGAGACAGGTCATATTTATTGTATCAATCGTATCAATTGTATTTATTGAGCATTTACCCACTGTTGGGTAGGGACGGTCTCTTTGTGTTGCCAACTTGTACTTCCCAAGTGCTTAGTACAGTGCTCTGCACACAGTAAGCACTCAATAAATACGATTGATTGATTGATTGATTACTAATTGCAGAGCACTCTACTAAGCACTTGGAAGTATACAGAATAACAATAGAGTTGGTAGACACATTTCCTGCCCACACCAGGCTTATAGTCTAGAGGGGGAGAAAGACATTAGCATAAATCAATAAATTACAGATATGTACGTAAGTGCTGTAGGGCTATGTGGTAAATGAAAGAAGCAAATCAGGGCTATGCAAGAGGGAGTGGGAAAAGAGGAAACGAGGGCTTAGTCAGGAAAGGCCTCTTGGCAGAGATGTGCCCTCAATAAGGCTTTGAAGATGGGGAAAGTAAATGTTTGTCAGATATGAAGTGGGAAGGAGTCCCAGGCCAGAAGCAGGACATGGACAAGAGGCTGGTAGAAAGAGAGATGAGACTGAGATACAGTGAGTAGGTTAACATTAGCAGAGCAAAGTTTGCGGGCTGGGTTGTAGTAAGAGAGCAGTGAGGCGATGTAGGAGGGGGAAAGGTGATTGAGTGCCTTAAAGCCTACAGTAAGGAGTTTCTGTTTGATGTGCTGCTGGATGGGCAACTACTGGAGGTACTTGAGGACAGGAAACATTGCAGGAAAACAGACCTCCAAGTGAGGTCCTGAAAGTGCCTATTCAGCCCAAGTACTTTTCCAAGAGTAGACACCATGATTTTGCAGGTCTTTCCAGATGGAGTATGAGGATTGAGTCATATGAAGTGAAGTTACAGTTCCTTCTTCAGGTTTCAATCTTATCCACCAATGAGAAGTAGTGTGGCCTAGTGGAGAGAGGACAGGCCTGGGAGTCAGAAGGACCTGAGTTCTAATCCTGGTTCTGCCACTTGTCTGCTCTGGGACCTTGGACAAGTCACTTCATTTCTCTGTACCTCAGTTATCTCATCTGCAAAATGGGGATTAAGACCGTGAGCCCGGTGTAAGGCATGGCCTTTGTCCATCCCGATTAGCTTTCCTCTACCCAAGTGCTTCGTACAGTGCCTGGCATGTAGTAAGTGCTTAGGAAATACCATAAAAAAATCAGTCAGTAGTATCTGATGAATGCTTACGGTGTGCAGAATGCTGAACTAAGCTTTTGGGAAGTGTACAATAAAAGTGGTAGACAGTCCTACCTTCAGACTGTAGACAGTCTCAAGTTCATTGTGGGCAGGGAACATGTCTATTAACACTGTTATCCTCTCCTAAGAGCTTAATCCAGTGACGTATACATAATAAACACTCAATAAATACTAGTGATGAAGAGGAGTTTACAATCTAGTGGATAAGAAGTCCTAAATCTAAACGCCACTCGTTCACTTTCAACACCAAGTCGTTGTGTTTGGGGAGATGGAAGGAATGGGAGCTCAGAAACATTTTTCTGGATTTCAGTGCCTCTGTCTCCTTGGGAAGATGGGGAGATTGTTCATCAGGGTTTGATTGCATAGGCACTAGTTGAGAACCAAGACTGCTCTCTCAAGTGCTTAGTACAGTCCTTGGCAAACAGTTAGCACTCAATAAATACAATTGAATGAATGAAAAGATAATGCATATGAATCAATCAATAAATAGCACGTATTAAGTGTCTACTATCTGCAGAGTGTTATACTAACCAATCAATTCATTGTATTTATTGAGAACTTACTCTGTGCAGAGCACTGTACAATAGAAGAGAATTGGTAGACATGTTCCCTGCCCATGCTAACCATTTGGAAGAGTACAATAAAGATTAAAGTTGTTAGAACAGTGCTCCAGCACTTAGAACAGTGCTTGGCACATAGTAAGTGCTTAACAAATACTATCATTAAGTAGTAATGTAAAGTAAATTTAAAGTAGTAAAAGAAAGGATGTTCTGGAGAAAATAAATCCATAGAGTCGTTAAGAATCGGAAATGACTCCACGGCATTTGATGATAATAATAATAGTAATGGTACTTATTCACATCTACTGGGTGCTTGGGGATATAAAACAGAGATGTGGGACACTTTTCTTACCCTCAAGGAGCTTTGTGGCTCAGTGGAAAGAGCACAGGCTTGGGAGGCAGAGATCATGGGTTCTAATCCCGGCTCTGCCGCATATCTGCTGTGTGACCTTGGGCAAGTCACTTAACTTCTCTGGGCCTCAGTTACCTCATCTGTAAATGGGGATTAAGACTGTGAGCCCCATGTGGGACAACCTGATCACCTTGTATCCCCCCAGCACTTAGAACAGTGCTTTGCATGTAGTAAGTGCTTAACAAATGCCATTATTATTATTATTATTATTATGCTCTAATGCAGGAGCCCACAATCCAACAGAAGAGCTGACACTCCAGTAGGAAACATGCATAAATTCTGACTGTAAGGAACTTAACAAATAATTTACAGATGATAGGAAAAAGAAAATGAAGTTTGGATAGGTGAATAAATATGTATTTAAATAGCAGAATGCAAAAGTCAATATGTACAAAGGTGTTATGAGCAGCTGAATGTGCCTAAGTACTGAGGTCGTTGTTAGGAGGACGTGCCCTGGGAAGAAGGAAAATTAATGGGGGATGGCTGCCACATGGAAAATCTTTGGACAAAAGGCCCTATGTAATTCTAGGGTGGTATTATCTGGTTGTTATTGTTTGAAATCTGATCGCTCCCCTCCTCCTGTTAGGTTATGAAGTTGGAACAGAGAGAAAGACCCTCAAGAGAGGTTTGGGAGGGAGGAGGTCCGTAGGACTTAGCAGACAGACAGTGTGGTCATTTGGCTGGTTTTATACAGTCTAGTTATCATCAGTTCCAACTCTAAACCCTCATTTCCCCTATTCTCTGTCTTCTGTGACACCGCTGTACTTGGATTTCCATCCTTTATTCACCCCACCCTAAGCCCCACAGCACATACGTACATATCCAGAAGTTATTTTATTACCTGTCTCCCCCTCTAGATTGTAAACTTCTTATGGGTGGGAAAGATGTCTACCAACTCCATTTTATCATATAGATGCATATTTTTATACATATATATATATATATATATATATATATACTTAATGGTATGTGTTAAGTGTTTACTAGGTGTCAAGCACTGTGTTCTTAGCCCTGGAATAGTTTCAAGGTCATCAGGTGAGACGCAGTACTTGTCCCACATTGGGGGGAGAGCAGGTAGTGGCACCCCATTTTACAACTGAGGAAGCTGAAGTACAGAGTATTTAAGTGATTTGCTCAGGGTCATATAGCAGGTAGAGCTAGGATTAGAACCCAGGCCCTCTGGTTCCCAGATCTGTGCTCTATCCAAATAGGCTGTGCTACTTCCCTGGGCCGCACTGCTTCTCTACTGTACATTGATATATAGTACACACCCAAGCACTTAGTACAGTGCTCTACACTAAGTACTCAATAAATATAATTGAAAAATTGCTTTCAGATATTGGGGAGAGAGTGGCTTATGACAGGGTGTCTCGTACCCTTGAGGACCCTCGATGGCCATCTTACAGAAAGAGGGAGTAAAGCATGCTGGGAGCCAAGGAAGAATGATAAATGACAAAGAATGGATAATAATAATAATAATAATGGTATTTATTAAGTGCTTACTATGTGCAAAGCACTGTTGTAAGCACTGGGGAGGTTACAAGGTGATCAGGTTGTCCCACAGAGTTCTCACAGTCTTAATCCCAATTTTACAGATGAGGTAACAGGCGCAGAGAAGTTAAGCGACTTGCCCAAAGTCACACAGCTGACAATTGGCAAAGCCAGGATTTGAACCCCTGACCTCTGACTCCAAAGCCCATTCTCTTTCCACTGAGCCATGCTGCTTCCCCAGTGGATGAGATGGATGGATGAGAGTGCGGAGTTCAAAACATAGGATCCCAACTTTCCTGATTGAAGTCTTTGGGGCCAAAAGTATTTTGGATAAGCTTCCTCAATTTATTTTTTCCTGACAATGGACATGTTACACATACAGTTTTGAACATTTTAAGTAAGAACAGACTGAGCCCTGATTTTCTCTCTCTTACCATACTACTCTCCAGTTCCCAAGGAGCGAAGTGGCTCAGTGGAAAGAGCCCGGGCTTGGGAGTCAGAGGTCATGTGTTCTAATTCCATGTCCACCACATATCGGCTGTGTGACCTTGGGCAAGTCACTTAACTTCTATGAGCTTCGGTGACCTCATCTGGAAAATGGGGATGAAGACTGTGAGCCCCACGTGGTACAACCTGATCACCTTGTATCCACCCCCCCAGCACTTAGAACAGTGTTTCGCACTTAGTAAGCACTTAAATGCCATCATCATCATCATCACGGGGCCCACTGGATCATCAATCAATCAAAATTATGAATTGAGCACTAACAATCAATCGTATTTATTGAGCGCTTACTGTGCTAAGGGCTTTGGAGATTACAGTAGAATAGGTAGACATGATCTCTGCCCTTCAGGAGTTTCTGAGAGATTTCTGAAACATTCTGGAAAGGTTTTGCTTACTACTTTGCGGTCAATCATGGCCCATACAGATCGCTTGGAAGCCTGTAGCCAAAACTTCCCCTAAACTTAAATGTATATTTTTTTAAATTTCCACTCAAAGCTATCTTCTCTATCTCATGCTTTTCTGGCAGATTGTACGGTTTCGTTAGTTTGCAGTTTTATTTCATGCCCAAAAGTTGAGGCAGCCTGGCCTAAACAGAAAGAGCACAGGCCGAGGTATTGGAAGACTTGAATTCTAATCCCAGCACTGCACCTTGTGGGCTGTGTGAATCTGGGCAAGTTTTTTTTAACATCCCTGTGCCCCCAACTTGAACTGTGAGCCCCATAAGGAAGTCTTTGTCCCACTTGGTTATCTTGTATCCATTTCAGTTCTTTTGCACAAAGCAAGCAGCTTAAGAAATACCATTAAAAAAAAAATTCCAAGACAATTTACATTTACTCTTCTCCTTGGCAGTGTGAGATGTTTTGGAGGCAGCGAGGTAGTTTCCTTCTGTAAAGCTGCTTAGCTTACTGCAATTAATATGAATTGTACAGAGAGAGGAGGAGGCTTTCGGTAAACCCAGTACAACCTGAAACAGGCTTTGCATGCCCCCTCTAAATCCCTTCTCCATTGCTCTTTAAATGCAAAACGAACTCTGTTTGCTATCTACAGGGGCAGTGGAATTGGGAGAGAGGCTGAAAATTGATTAGAAAGGTGGTTTCGACACCCACAAAACCGTGCCGTTCTCTGAAAGCCACGCTGCTTGGAGCAACGGCTTATGGATCGCAAAATTGCTCAATTTATTTTATCGACTTCCAGACCAGCCTGGTGATAATTTAAATTACTGACAGTCTGAAATGCATCACCGACGATGCAGGGGATGTACGAGACGCCAGGGAGGGAAGAGTGGCTGGAGGGGGAGGAACTCAGGAAACACGATCTTGAGAAAATGCGTTTGAAATGCTATCGGGTTCCCGTTCATTCCTGGCTGAACCTGTGTGTCATCATCTCAGCAAACAAATGAGAGGCGGGATGCTCCCACAACTGAAACCATAAGTTGATTTTTTTTTTTTACAGCATTCACCAAAATCTCAAGAAGTCTTCGGAAGTCATCCACATTTTTCTACCTTTTTTGTTTTTTTTAAATGGTATTTGTTTAAGCATTTACTATGTACCAGCGGCTAAACTAAGTGCTGGGAAAGAGATCACCTAAATTTGGACTTGGTCCATTTCCACGTGGGTTTCACAATCCCTCATTTAAAAAGATTAGGAAACCGGGGCACTGAGAAGTTAAATGACTTGCTCCACGTCTCACGGTTAAGTGGAGGAGGCGGAATTAGAACCCAGGTCCTCTGATTCCCAAGCCTGGCTCTTTACATTGCTTCTTTTCCTGCCATGAGGAAGACACCTGCAATTTTCCCCAAACCCTTACTTTTCTTTTTTTTTATTATTTTTTTCATAATGGGTCAGAATTTCCTCCAGGACAGATCCTGACTACAAAAAGTTGTGAGGGTGAAGAGCAAGGAGAGGGAGGATCATTACCACTAAATGATTCCCCTCCAGCCAAAAATCAATCATGGGGTAATAAGATACCTCAAAAAGCAGCATGGCTTAGAAGATAGACCATGGGCCTCGGAGTCAAAAGATCATGAGTTCTAATCCCAGCTCCACCACTTTTCTGCTGCATGACCTTGGGCAAGTCATTTCACTTCTCCGTGCTACATTTGCTTCATCTGTAAAATGGAGATGGAGACTGAGCCCCCCGTGGGACTTTTTGCTTGTATCCACCCCAGGGCCTAGTAGCGTGGCTCAGTGGAAAGAGCCCGGGCTTTGGGGTCAGAGGTCATGGGTTCAAATCCTGGCTCCGCCAATTGTCAGCTGTGTGACTTTGGGCAAGTCACTTCACTTCTCTGGGCCTCAGTTACCTCATCTGGAAAATGGGGATTAAGACTGTGAGCCCCCCATGGGACAACCTGATCACCTTGTAACCTCACCAGTGCTTAGAATAGTGCTTTGCACATAGTAAGCACTTAATAAATGCCATCATTATTAGTAGTAGTAGTAGTACAATACCTGTCCCATAAGGAGCGCTTAACAAATACAACAATTATTACTGTTATTGCTCACTGAAGCCATGTTGGACCTGCATTCCCACCAAAATAAATTCATTCTGTACATTTAACTAGAGAGGTGATACCCCCTTCACGTTCTGTTCAAAAACCGTATTTTGCCAGAGAAGCCCTAGCCAGTGAGCAGGAACAGGCCTATTAAAGGGATACGCACATATGTTTTTCCGGTTGGTTGTCAGCCGGCTGGTTGGAAAGTGATTTCCTGGTCCTTGCATCTGCCACAAGCGAGCAGAATACCTCGGTGGACAACCGACAAGTTGTACCTGGTAGACAGATAGAAAATAAATTGCATTTCCCTGAAGAAACCCGTTACTGCTCGGATACATTCCCCGATGCACTCGTTTCTGCAGGGAACTCGGCTGCTAAGTGATTAAACTGGGTTCTAAGGTTTGAATTGGTTTTGCTCCCATACTAGACTTGTCAGGGCCCAAGACACAGTAAATGATGTTTGTCTTCAAGCCTGCGGGTGCTTGAAGCAGACTGATCTGGTGGAAAGAGCACAGACAAGAAGTTGGACCTGGGTTCTAATCCCAGTTCTGCTCCTTGCCTGGTAGGAGACCCGGAGCAAGTCATTTCTCTGAGCCTCCATTTCCTCTTCTGTAAAATGGGGATCCAATCCCTGTTCTCCCTACCCTTTAGATTGTTCATTATGTGCTCACTATGTGCTAGCACTGTTCTAAGGGCTGGGGTAGATGCAAGCTAATCAAATTGGACACAGTCCCTGTCCCACATGGCGTTCGCACTCTTAATCCCCATTTTCCAGGTGAGGCAACTGAGGCCCACAGAAGTGAAGTGATTTGCCCAAGGTCACTCAACAGACAAGTGGTGGAGCTGGGATTAACACTTAATCGTAATTAATAGTAGTAGTAATCAGTAATAACGTCAAAGCCACTCACACGTCTACAGTGCAGAACTTTGGTCACTTGAGACCTGAAATGAATTTCTGGAATAACAGCCAGGGAAAGCAACAGAGGCCAAAATGTATATTTCCACAATTCCTTTCCTATGCATCCTTCCAGAAACTTTCCAGAGGGGTGGCTTCTGTCTTTTCAGTGCGTGAGTCAGACCGGCAGGGTGTACAGGTGTCCTCTGCAGAATTGGTATTTATTGAGAGTTTGTTTGGGAAAGAACAATACAAAGACTTAGTAGATATGATCCCTGTCCACAAGGAGCTTATAGTCCCCAGGACATCTCATGGGTATCTAACAAAACAGTGTAATTTATCCCACTGAGTGCAGAAAAAGTTGCCTCAGTGATTCCTGAACCATCCCAAGAAGAGCAATTGTGATTCTTATCATTATCATTAATAATATCCTTAATATTATTAATAATAATAAGCACAACTGCGGTATTTGTTAAGTGCTCACTAAGTAATCAGGTCCCATGTGGAACTCACAGTCTAAGAGGGAGAACAATTGAACCCCCATTTTGCAGTTGAGGAAACTGTGGCACAGAGAAGTTAAGTGACTTGCCCAAAGTCACATATCAGAGAAGTGGCCGAGCTTGGGTTAGAACCCAGGTCCTCTGATTCCCAGGCTTAGACTCTTTCCCCTAGGCCACACTGCTTCTCAGATCCTTGGCAAAATCTTCTGTGCACTGAACACGAGGTCGTAAAAGATTAGACTCAATCGCATAATCGGTTGTATTATTGAACTCCTAATGTGTGAAGACCATTGTAGGAAACAACTGGGAAAGCACAATAGAGTTAGGAGGCCCAAGAGATATCCTGGGGCCGAACTACTCCTGAAAGAGTAAGCAGCTGTGGGAAGGACTTAAAGGACTTAAAGTGGGGTGTTACAAACAAGATCCTCTCTTGCCTGGTCGAGGCAAAAAATTTGTAGGCCCATTTGGAGACTTTGGTTGTAGAAACCCCACACTGGTTGCTAGCTAGAAAACAATATTTCCCTTCCTCGAACCCTCAATTCTTTGAGGAGCCTGAGAAAGGAAGATCAAACACTCCATCACTACTGTACAAGTCAACATGTGAATTCCTATCACAAGGTAGGAAACAAAGTACGTAGGTGCCTCTCCCCCCCGCCAGAATCCCCAAATGCTTTAAAAGTTAAATAACACAATTACACAGTCAAATAACCACAGAGGGAGAGGAGAAATTATGAGAGCTTTAGGCAAAAGAAGAGAGAAACACTTTCAAGTACAATTTGGAAAGGGAGAGGAAGCCGATGGGGCCGAGAAATGCAAGGAGGTTGTTCTAGATTCTTAGAGTCAGTGAGAAGGCCCTTATTCATTCAATCATATTTATTGAGTGCTTACTGTGTGCAGAGCACTGTACTAAGCGCTTGGGAAGTACAAGTTGGAGACATATAGAGATGGTCCCTACCCAACAACGGGCTCACAGTCTAGAAAGGGGAGACAGGCAACAAAAACAAAACATGTGGGCAGGTGTCAAGTCATCAGAATAAATAGAATTAAAGCTAAATGCACATCATTAACAAAATAAATAGAACGGTAAATATGTACAAGTAAAATAGAGTAATAAATCTGTACACACAAATACAGGTGCTGTGGAGAGGGGAAGGAGGTAGGGCAGGGGGATGGGGAGAAGGAGAGGAAAAAGGGGGCTCAGTCTAGGAAGGCCTCTTGGAGGTGGTGAGCTCTCAGTAGGGCTTTGAAGGGAGGAATCCTTCCCCTTGAAAGGGCATTTGGAAGTGAGGGGACAAGCTTTTAGAGCAGAAGATAGAGAGTCCATTCAATATCCCATTTCTGGGACAAGCAGAAGGAGAAATATAAAAGCCCAGTAGACTGAAATCTCCTTGAGGGTACCAAGAATCTTGTGGGTTCTCAAGTGTCTAGTATAGGGCCCTACACCCAGGAAGTACCAAGTAAACCCAGCAGACTTGTAGCTTGGCACTCCATACACATAGCAAATAAGCAGCCACAGTAGCCAAAACCAAGCAGCGTGACCTCGTGGAAACAGCAAGAGCCTGGGAGTCAGAGGACCTGAGTTCTAATCCCAGTTCTTCCACTTGTCTGCTGTGTGACCTTGGGTAAGTCGCTTCACTTCTCTGGGCCTCGGTGACCTCATCTGTAAAATGGGGATTAAGATTGTGAGCCTGGGACAGGGATTGTGTCCAATAATAATGATAGTGGCATTTAAGTGCTTACTATGTGCCAAGCACTGTTCTAAGCGCTGGGGTAAGACACAAGGTAATCAGGTTGTCCCACGTGGGGCTCACAGTCTTAATCTCCATTTTACAGAGGAGGTAACTGAGGCACAGAGAACTGAAGTGACTTGCCCAAAGTCACTCAGCTGACAAGTGGCAGAGCAGGGATTAGAACTCATGACCTCTGATCCCCAAGCCCAGGCTCATGCCACTAAGCTATGCTACTTCCCCAATCTGATTAGCTTGTGTCTACCCCAGCACTTTGTAGTGTCTGGCACACAGTAAGCACTTAACAAATACCATAAAAAAAACAAACTGATGATGATGATACTGAAGAGGGAACAGTGCATGGGAAAGAAATTTCAGGATGGGTTTCTGGTTCAGTCTTCCTTTCCCACTAGGATGCCCAGCTGTCAAATCTTACCAGGAACAGTAAATGGTTAATACTTTTGCTCTAACAGAAAGAGGGGATTAAAGGGAAATACCAAGGAAGAACCATCAAACAGATGAGAAGAACTCCCATCAACACGGTAAAACTTGGTTCTTTATCACTTTCTCCCTCCACATAAAGGTTGGGAAGGCTTTCCTTGGAAAGTTTCCCCTCCTCTTCCTCTCTGGTTACTGATCTGAACTTTCAGGAGAAAATTCCCGTGGTCCCCATCGGCATCATTTCTAATAAATTGTCTTCAAAGACTCATAATTCTCACCACATTTAGGATGATTTCTAGGGCCTGGGTGTCTCAGGCTCCTGAGTAGGGTCACCGGGTAATACTTCATTAAAACATCATCAAATGGAGGTCTGGCTGATTATTAAAAGGGCTAGAAAGAGGTAGCCATAAATATAAGAAGCTGGGGGTCCCTGTCACTGAGATGGCTCAAAGGATTGCAGTTAACTGAAAACATATGTTGATAAAAGTTACATTTTTTTTAGCAGTGTGTCTCCCTGCCTAGCTTTCCCTTCCCGCTGTTTCGGTTTAAACATGATATAACCCTTTCTCCGTTCATGTATCCCAATGCCAGCCTAGAAAATGAACACAATCATGCTCATCTACTTAGAGTGCTCAACCACATGCCATCTGGTTTAGGGGGATTGAAAGCCAATTCCCCTTCTCATGATGCATAGGAGGGTTCTGATCCAGAAAAGGAAAGCAAAGGATGGGAAAGAAAAGAGCAGATTTTTAACTATTAAGAACTACCTGAGAGGGCGGCCTGTATCTTTAAGCCTTTGCAGAAATCCTGCTCCTATTCAACCTGTTCAGTGAAGGCTGGTCAGAGTACTCTCCCAAGCGCTAGTACAGTGCTCTGTACAAAATAAGCACTCAATAGATGCCATTGTTTGATTTAGAGAAGCTGCCGGATGAAGTAGAGCATAATAATGATAATAATAATAGTGGCATCTGTTAAGCACTTACTATGTATCATACACTGTTCTAAGTGCTGGGGTAGACATGAGTTATTATGCAAGAAATGCCAGGAGTTCCCATCTGCAAAATCTCATAAGAACCTATTGCATATTTAGTGGAATGGCTTTGGGGAAACAGAGGAAGCTAAGTGGCTTAGTGGATGGGCCTGGCAGTTAGAAGGACCTGATTTCTAATCCTGGCTCTGACACTTGCCTGCTGATTTACTGGGTGTCCTTGGATAAATCACACCACTTCTCAGTGCCTCAGTTACCTCATCTGTAAAATGGGGATGAAGACTGTGAAGGCCCATGTGGGATATAGACTACATCTAACAATTAGCTTGTGTCTACCTCAGCCCTTGGAACAGTGCCTGGTACATAATAAGTGCTTAACAAATACCTTTTTTTTTTAAAAAAAAAAAAAGCAGACTTTGTGTTGACACACCAGATTTGTGCTGTTATGATTGATTGGTTATTTTGTTAAAGGTTAAGATCTCTTCATCCTCTATCCTACTGCCTAGATTGATCCAGTGATTCATGATTGTCAGATGATGATTAGTAAAGGTTTCCAATCATAGCCACTTAAGGAGATGGGAAACAATGAGTGAGAAACTAAAAAAATTAGCAAGAAACCCACTTCAACCTTCAGCAAGAGGGACTGCTTGTGTCTACTGATTGGTTCAAGATATGGTGTTTGTATCACCATAACTGCAGGTCTCGGCTAACAGTTTGTTATCTTCTATGACAGTTTCTTCTCTGGTTTGCAATCTCAAATAAATAAAACACAGAGAGTTTTGGTGGCAGTAGTAGTAATAGCATTTTTTTAGTATGGTGCACTGTAAAAGGAGCCTGGGAAGTACATAATAACAAAATGCTACCCGTCAACAAGGAACTTAGACTCTAACAAGTAGGATAAACATAAAAATATTTACAGTGAATGTGGTCAAAATAAATAAGTTGAGCAGACATAAACATGAGGGCTAAGGAGGGTGTGAATAAGTTCAGAAAGGCTTGAGCTGCCTGAAGGTATCCAACAGCTCAGAGTGTTGGGGGATTAATCAGAGAGAACTGGTTATAGAAGGTGGGATAAAAGGAGGGATTCAAATGCAGAGAGATTGGGAGTTCCAAACCAGAAAATAGTGTGTACAAGGGGCTGAAACAGGGTGAGTTGAGAGGGAGGAACTGCAAGTAGTTTGGCTTGACAGAAAGAAAGACAACGAACTGAGGAATAATAGGTGAAGAGAGCTGAGGTCAAGTGAGGCCAGATTGTGAAGTGCCTTGAAGTAATTGTGAGGTTTTGCTAGCTGCAAAGAGACAGAGGGAGCCAGTGGAGGGTTTTGAAGAGAGGAGAGACTCAGGCGGATCGATGCTTCATAGAGATGATAGGAGCGGCAGCTGAAAGGGTTTGGCAGTAGACTGGAAGTGAGAGTTGAATGACAGAGAAGTGTAGAAGAGGACACCAAGGTAACCGGCTTCTGGAACAGGTGGATAGTAATGTTGCAGACTGAGATGGGTTCAGGGGAAAAGTTGAGGAGGATTACATCACATAGAGTATGAGGTGCCAGCAGGACATCCAAATGGAGAAGTCCTTCAGAATCTCCAGATTAATGTCCTAGATAGAGACTGTGAGCCCCATGCCATGGGACAGAGACTGTCTACCTCAGTCCTTAAACATAGGAAGTGCTTAACAAATACAGTGATAATGAAAAAAAAATAATGCTATAAAGTGCTTAGAACAGTGCTTGACATATAGTAAGCACTTAAATACCATAATTATTATTACAGATTTAGTTGTCACCACACAGATCTGGCACTTAAAACCATACAAGAGAATGGATGTAAAGCAAAAAGAATATATGCCATAGAACAGAGCCTTGGGGGACATTTAGCAGAAGATGAGAGAGAGAGGAGAAAGCCATGAATGAAACTGAGAAGGAGAATTCAGGGAGGTAGAAGAACCAGGAAACTTCTGGGTCAGCAAAACAGAGACCCAATAATGGGGTTTTTCTGGAGGATTTTTTCAGTATTTGTTGAGCACTTACCATGTGGCAGGCACATGCTGGAGTAGGTACAAACTAATCAGGTTAGACACAGTCCATGTCCCATGTAGGGCTATCTGTCAATCCTCATTTTACAAATGAGGAAACTGAGGCTTGGTAAAGTTAAGTGACTTAACCAAAGTCACACAGCAGATGTGCGGCAGAGCTGGGTTTAGAACCCCAGTCCTCTCACTCCCAAGCCCGTACTCTTTCCACTAGGCCATGCTAAAGGACCTGGGGTGATATTTCTATGAAGCCATGGAATAGAGAGATTTTTTTAAATGGTAAGACGTGCATGCTGGAAGGAGACATTGGAGAGTGAAATATTGAAGCTGATAGTGAGGAGGTTAGATGAGGAAGAGAAAGTGATTTGGGGAAGTGATGGGGAGACTGGAGGATTCAGGAGGAAGTTAAAGTTTGGGGAGAGCGGGGCAGGGGATTGTGTGTGTCATTGAGGGAGGAGAAGAGTTGTCAAACAGAAGACACGGTTTATCTGAAAACTATAAAGTAAACTGCTAGATTATATAGACTGGAGCATAAACTGACAAATGCATATTTATTAACTAGACATTCAGCAGTTAACTCAACTTTCTTATTCTAGTTTGTAAGTTCCTTTTACGCAGGGATCATGTCTGTGGCTTGGTGGAAAGAGCACAAGCTTGGGAGCCAGAGGTCGTGGGTTTTAATCCCAGCTCTGCCACTTGTCAGCTGTGTGACTTTGGGCAAGTCACTGTAAAATGGGGATAAAGACTGTGAACCCCACATGAGACAACCTGATTACCTTGTATCTACCCCAGGGCTTAGAACAGTGCTTGGCACATAGTAAGCGCTCAACAAATGCTATCATTATTATTATACTCTCCCAAGTGCTTAATTCAGTGCTCTTCATGCAATAAGTCCTCAATAAATGCCACTGATTGATCGATTACACCCAGTTCTTCCCAACAACCACACTATCCCTTTTGACTCTTGGTTCTTCCTGGAAAATGAGTTTCTGCTCATTGTAACAGATGGGCTTTTCACCTGTTTTTAATGACTTGCTGTGACCTCTTTTTCCCAGTTCCAACAGTGGCCTATTTCTATCCTCCTCTGTATCTTAAACTCTCTGAGGTTAGGGACCATGTGCTTTATATTTTCTCCAGAGGGCTAGTAACATGAGAATGCTTAGTAAATAGCAGTTGATAAAGAATCAGAGATCTAACAAACACAGCCTCAACTTATCAACTAAGCATTTCAGTTGTCTTACCATAGCACCAGTTAGGAATACTTCACTGCAACGCTAAAGTTCTCGTCCAACTTTCGATCCCGGGGGGGCGTGTCAAGAGGTCATGAAAGCCTTCTTATAGGGACTGAAATAGAGGATCAATTCTGCAGGTCCTCTGTCCACCACCCATGCCAGTGTTTGAAAAATAATGGCCTTGAGGCAAGGAGGAGAGGCACAAATCGTGTTCCCAGATATAGCCCAGGTACCCAACACGACAAATGAGAAATTCACACTGCAGCATAGTGTGTTTTCCAAGTGCCAATCACATACAAACATATCAGCTCAAGGGGAAACGAAGAACAAAGATACACTCGATGTGGAGAGCCTCCTCACGCCAGCTTCTTTGTTCAAGTACAATTTGTCCTTGAGAAAATATTATCCCTGTAATTCTACCAGAGTCAATGGACCCTTTCGCTCTATTTTCCAAGTGCAGGTTGCAAAAGCTAGACCGCCTGCCTTTTCAGAATATTTTTTTATTCATTTTATATGTCAGGGTAAATAAGTTTTCTCATTTGCACCATTGTTTTCTTGTTCTTCACCTCTCAGAGGTTGACAGACCTGCACTGGTTTTCTGGCCCCATCGGATATCAATTTAACCTTCCCTGACAAGCAGTTGTTGGCGGGAAGCATACAGCTTCCAAATAAACTTTGTGACAATCCCCATAAGAGAGCTGCATAACTTCAATCACTAATAATCATGTCTTGAGAGAGAAAGAATTTACTTTTTGAACTCTGGTTATTTATGTTCCCGGTTGCTACCCACATGCTTAGGGGTGGATTTTTTTTTTAAGAAAAGTTATTTGTTGATAGTACACTGTCCAAAATGTGGAGTTCAGCAGTTTCTGAAGTGATGTCTGAGCCCCACGGTTCAGAAATGAAATCAGACAGGGTTTTAAGTTTGCACAAAGTCAGTTGAACTTATTACTGAGGAACATTTCATCCGATGTAAATGTGTTTACACTAAGGTAATCCTTATCACAACCACATTGGCTCCATTGTCAAAAACTCTACGGTTCAGCTGCCCTATTCCTCCCCTCCCACCCTCCTTCCTTAACTTTTATGACTAGAGCTACTTTTGGAAGAGGCAGGGAGGTGGATAAATAATTTATAGCTAACGTGCTCTGTTTGCTGTGCACTTTTAAACTAGCAATGCAAACAGAAAGTTCCAGGAACAGTTTCTCTCACCACTGTTCACCTCCAGCCAAGCCTGCTGAATGTTCTCCTTAGAAAGGAGACTCAGTTTCCCCCAGGAGGCTTACCATAGTTGCGGGAACTTCTCTTGGCTGAGAAAACAAATACCAGTGAGTCACTGGACGACAGTATGTTCTCCTTCTTTCCCTCTCACATCTCCTCCTGCCCACCAGGTCTTAAGTCACCATAACAAAGACAAACAACTTGTACCCAGACATTCTCCATCCAAAACCAACACGGGAAACAAATGGCTACTTGGGAGGAAAAAGAGGAGGAGGAGTTGAAATCAGGGTCCCACTGATTTTATGGTAGTTAAGCGCTTATTGTGTGGCAAGCATTGTTCTAAGCCTTGGAGCAGATAAAAACTAATCAGGTCAGAAACAGTATCTGTCCCATATGGGGCACACATTCTAAGTAGGAGGGAGAATAGATATGGGATGGTCATTTTATAGTAGAGGAAACTGAGGTACAGAGAGGTGAAAGGAGTTGTCCAAGTTCACACAGCAGGCATGTGGCAGAACTGGGATTAATAAATAAATAAATAATAATAATAATAATAATAGAGAAGCAGTGTGTCTCAGTGGAAAGAGCACGGGCTTTGGAGTCAGAGGTCATGGGTTCGAATCCAGCTCCGCCACGTCTGCTGTGTGACCTTGGGCAAGTCACTTAACTTCTCTGAGCCTCAGTTACCTCATCTGTAAAATGAGGATTAAGACTGTGAGCCCCACGTGGGACAACTTGATCCCATTGTATCCCCCAGTGCTTAGAACAGTGCTTTGCACATAGTAAGTACTTAACAAATGCCATCATTATTTATTATTATTTATTTATTATGTGGCAGAACTGGGATTAGAACCCAGGTCCTCTGACACCTAGGTCCAGGCTCTTTCTAGTAAGGCATTTTGCTTCCCCAGTACAAGGGAGATTATTACCATTGAGTTTGTAACCAAGTTTGAGCCTTGGCAGAGGTTTTCTTGAAACAACAGATCTACCCATTGCATCTTCTAGAAGAAAAAACTGGCCCTACTTTGTAAGTTGACTTGAAAACTTCCCCATGGTCAGAGATGATGATGGATCTGTGATGAGGTGAGGGGAAAGAGAATGGGTTAGAAAAAATGAAGAAAAATACCTGAGACATTTAATTTACAGTTATTTCATTTTTCCATTCTCTTAATACATCCAGTTGAATCAAAACCTGCCGTCTTCCAAACTGGGTGGGCCTTAGAAAGTAAGCAAAGAAGCCATCGCTTCATAATGCTGTGTGATGAGAGTGGCCAGATCACTTCTCTCAAAGATGGGAGACCTCTGCCCTTCTAAAGGCTTATCTCAAAGATGGCCATCACTTTTCCCTTCTCAAAGATGACGTTCCTGCAACCTGTCTCGAAGGTGGCCATCTCTCTACCCTTCTCAAAATTTGGTTTCCCTTTGAGGCATCCAAAGAGGACACAACTCCCTAAAGAATGGGTTCCAGGGTAATTCCCCTGATTTCCATAACCTAGAGATAGCCCTGCAAAGGAGAGGCAGCTTTAAATTGGTACTCATCCCACCTGACTCATTTCCCTACACAAGGAGCAATTTTCATGTCATCACATGTAGGTTTCCTAATCACTGAGACTCTACACTGCCTCAACAAGGCAGTTTCTGCTCCAGTAAAAGGCTTCCAATATAATCCTCAGTAAGCCAAAACAGACGCTCTGCCCTGCCTCAGCCTCAGGCCTTCTGTTTGGTGGAAAGTAAATAGGTCACTGGGTCGGTTTTCAATTTTGGCAAAAGAATAATTGTCTTGGAGACGATCCTAGTGTCCCTTTAATTCATTCTATCCACAGCCTGTCCGATCTAGTGTTTTAACCATTGGCTATTTTTCTGCTCTAAGACTGATACATTTGGGAGCTCAAAATACCCAGAGAAACAGAAAATAGTAGAGAGGGATGAGGAGTGAACGGATGAAAGAAAATGTCAGAGGTCATCTTCAGAGAGACCTGAGTGAGTCGTCTTTCTCAGTTTCTGGAAATATTTTTGAGTACTGAGAAGTGGCATATTCATGACTTGATAGGCCATCAGCTCCTTCAGGTGACGTTGGCTTGGTAACCACGAGCTGAGCCTTGTCTCTCTTTAGAGATACAGGCAGAAGTGGGGCAGTGATTTTAAGGGGAATCCTCCCTTGGACAACTTCTGAGCTCTTTGATAACAATGGGCTGTCGAGAACAGGAGGGCCGTGTCTGGAGCCAAGGTTGTTGCTGGGAAATTTCACTTCATCCCCACCCTCCTCGTCCCACTATGTTGAAGCCAGACAAACTCTAGGCTTTGTTCCCAACTCAAATCCCTAGTTTGAACCCAGAACTGATCCACTCTCCTGCAGACTCTAGGTTTGGTTTAAAGCCATGGCAAATCTCTAGGTATCAGTACCAGTATCACTCAGTATCAGTCTGCGATCAGATTTCCTTCATTTTACTGTCCATTCCATGACCTCATGAAGGTATATTGGAACCAGTTGAGGCTTTGAGAAAGGGATCCAGACTTTCTAGTGTCGAGGTGTTCTCCTGTCCAATGCCAAACCAACCCAAATCCAGTGTTATCTGGACATAATGTCTCCACAGACTGAGAGCATCCTGTTTAATCTTCAGTGGAAATACTTTGTATTCTAAACTTCTGGGTCCCTATCCCTTCCTCTTCTTCAAAGATATGTATTTTCTCAGCTCATTAAGGAACAACTCCTAAAAGGAAAAGGCTTTTTTTTCCCCTAAGGGGCGAGAAGACATGGTGCCCAAGACACGTTGACTGGAATGTGCAAAAGCTATAAATTCTGTCTCTTCTCCCTTCCCTCCCCAACATCCCTTCTCCCCACCACACAGTTAACCTCTGCAGCAGGCAGACCAAAAAAAGACTCTGTTCACAGAAGCTTCTTCTTTCCTTCTCCCCGCCGACCCTGTCACACATTCCTTTTGCCTCGTTATAAATAGCCAAAGCCGCAGCCAACTTGTGCATAAGCAAATGGTAACTTTAAGTACTTTCTTCAATTATTTTCTTCTGAACTTCTGACCTGGAGAAGGAAATGGGGCCCCTTTCCAACAGGGGGATTTACTTTCTTGCTGTTTTTAGAGGGAAACGGGGAGAGATCGCAGACAATATCTCGTGCGCCTCCTTTCATGGGCATCAGGCCAGAGAATCAGCCTGCCGCCAGCTTAAAATGAGCTGAGAGTGTTATAAAGCATGCTTTCCCCCTTCTGCCCTTTCTGGGTTGAAAAATGGGTGGATCTGTCTCAGAGGCTTCCAGAGATACTTACAGAAAGATGTCCGAATGTCTCAAGTCATAAAATGAGATTGGTAGCTACAGGAGAGACAAACAGAATGGGAAGTGTATGAGTGTAGGGAAAAGGGGAGAGAGGGAGAGAGGGAGAGAGAGAGGGAGGGAGGGAGAGAGGGAGAGAGGGAGAGAGGGAGAGAGGGAGAGAGGGAGAGAGGGAGAGAGGGAGGGAGGGAGGGAGGGAGTTTTCTTCCTTGACTTGGAGAGAGCATTCAAGAGAGAAAGAAGAGACAAAAATGGGAAAGAGAAAAGTAGGAAGTAAGGGGAAAGGAATACAAAGAAAGGAGAAGACAGAGGGAGAGAAAGGAGAGAGGGAGAAAGGAGGGGAAGGAGGAGGAGAGAGAAAAGAGGGAGGAGAGAGGAGGGAAAAAGGAGGAGAAGAAAAAGAGATGGAGAAAGGAGGGGAAGGAAGGGGGCGGGAGAAAGGAGAGATGAGAAAGAAGGGGAGAGGAGAAAGTTCCTCTTAGACTATGAGCCCCATGTGGGACAGGGACTGTGTCCAACATGATTGTCTTTTATCTACCCCAGTGCTTATTACAGTGCTTGGCACATACAAAGACCTTAACGGATACCATTTAAAAAGGCAGATGGAGAAGAGTGAGGGAGTGAGAGGGGAGGGGAAGAGACTTGACTTTCTAAGATGGAGGGATCTCTTTTGCTAAATTTCTTGGGAAACGATGGCATGTGGAAAGTCCATTTTCCTCAGTGCTGTTCTCCTAAATGTGCCTGTGAAATGGTAGTCTTAGGAACCATCATTCTGGCTAAACCGAATCCCACATCCACTGGTCCGTTCTCCGACAAACAAATTGCCGGACATGGAAACGAACGCAAGGGAGTGAAATCCGAAGGCATTCAGCGGGCTGGCGTTCCCCACTCCCCTCATTAGGTCTAGCTATCCGAGACCACGGTTTCATCTAACAAGGCCTCTGCTTGCTGTCACAGTTCACGCTGCCTAATTCACAGTCATTTCAGTCTCCGTAGGAGAGATTGCTTCGTCGTGCCATATGGTGAGAAAACCTTGGAATTGCTCAAGCCTGCACTGGAGGAAGGAAGAAAACTCAATTAGGGCTTCCAACTCAGCTGGGAAATCCCTAGGGCTTTCCCCAGGGAAGAGAGGATAAGTATCATGCCCTGGACCTCACAGTTGAGCAGTAGTAGTAGTAGTAGTAATAATAATAGGAGGAGGAATAGTAATGCGAAGAGTAATAGTAATAATAAATAGTGATGGTATTTGTTAAGCGCTTACTATGTGCCAAGCACTGTTCTAAATGCTGAAGTAGATGCAAGTTAATCAAGTTGGGCACAGTGCCTGCCCCCAAATTCCTTGTCCCAAATGGGGTTCACAGTCTAAGTAGAAAGAGAAAAGATAGTCAATTCCCATTTGACAGTTGAGGAAACTGAGGCATGGAGAAATTAAGTGGTATTTGTTAAGCATTTACAATGTGCCAAGCACTGTACCAAGTACTGGATAGAAGTTGATTTTGTCCCACATGGAGCTCAAGGTCTAAGTAGGAGGGAAAAGAGGTATCGAACTCCCATTTGACAGATGAGGGAACTGAGGCCCAGAGAAGTGAAGTGATTTCCTGAAAATCAAACAGCAGACAAGTGGCCAAGCTGGGATTAGAATTTATGTCCTCTGTCTCCCAGAACCCCGCTCTTTCATTATGATGTTAATTTGGAAGCACTATTAATAATAATTAATTCATAGTAACAACAATAGCTATAGTAATCATCATTGTGGCATTTGTTGAGCAATTAGTATGTACCAAACACTTTACTAAGTGCTGGGATTGATACAGTCTAAGTAGATTGGACACATTATCTGTTCCTCCTGAGCCTCACAGTCTAAATCCTGAATGGGAGAGTTCCTGGTACATACTAAATGCTTAACAAATGCTATTAAAAAAAGATAGAGTAAATCAACCCCAAGAAACAATAGCTGTTTACCTCACTATGTAAAGTAGGTGAAACACTACACCAACAAAGAGCCACTATCTTTACCTAGAAACAGTAAGACGCTATAAAAGCAGTATGCCATGGCGGATAGAGCACAGGCCTGAGATCAGAAAGTCATGGGTTCTAATCTTGACTCCACCACTTGTCTGCTGTGTAACCTTGGGCAAATCACTTTACTGTGGCTCAGTTACCTCATCTGTAAAATGGAGATGGAAACTGTGAGGCTCCAACGTGGAACAGTAACTGCATAAAACTGGATTGCTTCTATCCACCCCAGCACTTACTGCAGTGCTTGGCACAGAGTAAGCTCTTACCAAATACCACAATTATTGTTATTATTATAACCAATCCAACAACATGCTAGCTCTAAGGACAGAAGGGTTGGTTCAATCCAGTGGCTTTATTCCAGACTCCATTCCCCTCTCTCTACCACATCCCTGCCACCCAGAACTAACTTTAAAATCTGCTTGAGCCTAATGCCAACTTTGGAACCTCATATCTTGCATATAATAATAATAATGGCATTTATTAAACGCTTACTATGTGCAAAGCACTGTTCTAAGCGCTCGGGAGGTAATCAGGTTGTCCCACGGGGGACTCACAGTCTTAATCCCCATTTTACAGGTTAGGTAACTGAGGCCCAGAGAAGTTCAGTGACTTGCCCAAAGTCACACAGCTGACCATTCATTCATGCATTCAATCGTATTTATTGAGCGCTTACTGTGTGCAGAGCACTGTACTAAGCGCTTGGGAAGTACAAGTTGGCAGCATATAGAGACGATCCCTACCCAACAGTGGAGTGGAGCCGGGATTTGAATCCCTGACCTCTGACTCCAAAGCCCAGGCTCTTTCCACTGAGTCACGCTGCTTCCCAGCTGGTCAGAGCCTCTGGTGGCCTTCACCAGAAAAGTAGGCAGAAGCCAAGGTAATATTGTAAAGTTCTCTCTCCCACATCCCTTTTCCTTTAAACCTTTCATGCTAAAGGAAACAAAGTCGTAGCTCAAGGCAATTTGCTTTCCTCAGCGTGCACATCAACGGTCTTTATACTTCCCAGGTGCTGTTCTCAGCATATGTGAAGCTTCTTAGGCTAGTGAACTAAAAGCCTTCTTGTGTTTCAGCATGCAGGGACTACTTTGGAAGGACTTAAGGGCGATCCTAAAACATAAACACTGCACTGAGCTGCATCCCTGTAGCACCAAAACACAGCTGCGTTCATCGTTTTCTTTCTGGTAAGCAGCATTTTCCTGAATGATATTTAGAAGTGTGCAAGCTCCCCAAATACTTGGAAAGCACTGCGTAGACGTGTGTAAGGAGGTTTGCTTTTGAAGACATAAACACAGTGCAGGGAGCTACTCTCTTTAGCATGATGCCTCACCTTTTTTTTTTATTCCTATTTGTTAAGTGCTTATTTTGTTCCAGGCACTGTTCCAATCAACTCTCCCCCTCTTACCTTACCTCGCTGATTTTGTACTCCAACCCAGCCTGCATGCTTCACTCCTCTAATGGCCAACCTTACTCACTCCCAAATTCATCTACCTCGCTACTGGCTACTTGCCCATGTCCTCCCCCTGGCCTGGAATTCCCTCCCCCTACATATATGCCCACAACAAGCTTACAGTCTAGCACTTGGCATTCAGCCCTTCTCCCAAGTCCAGTCCCTAAATATGCCTTGGATCACACAAAACGCAGCACATCTGGAACATCACCTCAGACAGGCCTCCCTCTCTCTCCTTCTTCCCTCCTACCTCTCTACTCTGTCTATACAAGAAAATCCCAGATTAATGAAGCTTCAGCATAGAGGGCTGGCCTCATCTTTTCAGTTAGGGTTTGCTAACTTCTCTTGGTTTCCTTCTAGGTCCGAAGTAACATCAGCCTCTTCACACGCCTGATGCTTCTGAAGCCAAAGATGTAATGATTTGAGTTCATTTGTAATACCTAGGTACGAAAAGCTAAATGGTGATATTGCCATTTTATGGCCGGGGGGGGGGGGGGGGGGGGGGTTGGTGAAGACGTATTAATTATTATATCCCAAGTGTGCCGAAGTCTAAGTGCCATCCTAAGTGATTTGTTGTATGACATTACAGCTGTGAATTCAAGCAGGTGAGGTGATGCACAAAATGGGAAAGTTTGGTTGCCATAGGAATGGTATGAAGTTTGTTCAGGAAACCATGATTTTAACAGGCAGATAATTGGAGATAATGTGGCACTGGATTGTCCTCCACTGTTATCTCCCTCCCTTCTTTGCTGGGAGTCTCTCGTACTTCTGTCCGGAGTCAAAAAAGGGAGGGTGAAACCCACCCTGGGAATGGGAAAAGCATCTATCTCCAACAGTGTGGCTCAGAGGAAAGAGCATGGGATTGTGAGCCAGAGATCATGGGTTCTAACCCTAGCTCCACCACTTGTCAGCTGTGTGACTTCAGGCAAGTCACAACTTCTCTGTGCCTCAGTTCCCTCATCTGGAAAATGGGAATTAAGACTGTGAGTCCTATGTGGGACAACCTGATTACCTTGCATCCCCCCATTGCTTAGAACAGTGCTTGGCACATAGTAAGTGCTTAACAAATGCCATCATTATCTACAAAACTCTGCATATTACCAAAAGAGAAGCACCATGGACTAATGGATAGAGCACAGGCCTGGGAGTGAGAAAGATGTGGGTTCTAGTCCTGACTCCACCACTCAACTGCTATGTGAACTTGGGCAAGTCACTTCACTGGGCTTCAGTTCCCTCATCTGTAAAATGGAGGTTGAGACTGCAAGCCCCAGATGGGACGTGGACTGTGTCCAACTTATTTTGTATCTACCCCAGCACCTAAAAACAATTAAAAAAATACTCTCTTCTGCTGATGTCACTATGCATTACTACACCCAGGGAGCCTTTGGAGATTAAATGTGATGCAGCCCTTACCTAGAAAGGGTTCTGGGATGGACAGGTGAATTTTGCTCTTTGAAACATAATCAGGTGACATCTTCCAACATGATCCCATAAAAGAGTGGTTTATGTGCCTCCTGAAAGATTGTCGGCATAGTAGCCTGATCTTCCAAACAAGGGGCAACACCAGGGAAGAGGGAGGTGGGAATTTGCTCTTTCTCTGATCCCTGTGGCAGGGGACCATGTCTGTCAGGGATGTGTATTCATTCATTCAATCATATTTATTGAGCACTTACTGTGTGCAGAGCACTGTACTAAGTGCTTGGGAAGTACAAGTTGGCAACATATAGAGACGGTCCCTACCCAACAGTGGGCTCACAGTCTAGAAAGGGGAGACAGAGAACAAAACAAAACATATTAACAAAATAAAATAGAATAAATGTACAAATATTGTACATCCCTCATTTATGGATTGTGTACGCAGGGAGGATACCAGGAAGCAGGTGGGGAAGAGTTTGCTTGTGTGAGAGGAATTGATCTTAATAGAAGGAGGAATCTTCTCTGTGCTGGCTACCTGACTATGTCACTTCGTTAATGTTTTGTTAAAGTGAGATGGTGCAAACTGGGATCTCTGTGTGTGTTTCATTCATTCATTCAATCGTATTTATTGAGCACTTACTGTGTGCAGAGCACTGTACTACGTGCTTGGAAAGTACAATTCGGCAATGAATAGAGACAATCCGTAGCCAACAACGGGCTCACACTCTAGAAGGGGGAAGACAGACAAAAAAATAAAATAAGTAGACAGGCATCAGTAGCATAATGTGTTTCCCTCAAGAATGATTATCTGAGGAGGAGAAAAGCAGTGTAAGGGAATAGACAATAGGTGCTCTCAATTCCTCTCAATCAGTTCTTTCCTTGACCCACTACAAGCAGCCTTTTGATCCCAGGCTGCCCTGGGATAGTGCTCCTTTTTTCCCTTTTTTTAATGTGTCAAGCACTTTAACAAGGTCTTGGGTAGACACAAGATTCAGTCCTTTTTCTACATGGGGCTTATAGTTTAAGTAGGAGGAAGTAAAATTTAATCCACATTTTGAGGCACAGAGGGCTAAGTGACTTGCCCAAGATCACACAGCAGTCAAGTGGCAGAGCCGGAATTAAAACCCAGATCCCAAGCCTGGGTTCTTCTTCCTAGGCCATGATGCTAGCCCAAACCCATAATTTTGTATGATAATTCTCCTACAACTCTCAGCCGCCTTTGACACCGTGGATCATTACCTCTCTTTGGAACACAGTCAGGCCTTGGTTTCACTGATAAAAAATTACATTAACAATAATTTCGCTATTTTTTTTTATAAGCGCCTGCTATGTGCCAAGCATTGTACTAGGCGAGGGGTAGATACAAGATCATCAGATCCCACATAAGGCTCACAGTCTTAGTAGGAGGGAGAGGAGATATTTAATCCCCACTTTGCAATGAGGGAACTGAAGCCCAGAGAAGGTAAGTCGTGTACCCAAGGTCAAAGAGCAGGTAAGTGACAGGGCTGGAATTAGAATCCAGGTCTTCTGACTTTCAGGCCTGTCCTCTTTCCATTAGGCCACCCTGCTTCTCTGAGATGGTTTCTTTGGCTTTCCTCCTTTCCAATCTTATTCACATTCTTCCATTTTTTTTTTACAGTATTTGTTAATCGCTTACTATGTGCCAGGCACTGTACTAAGCGCTGGGGTAGATACAAGCTAATCAGGTTGGACACCGTCCCGGTCCCACATGGGGCTCACAGTCTTAATCATCATTTTGCAGATGAGGTAACTGAGGCACTGAGAAGTTAAGTGATTTCCCAAAGGTCACAAAGAGACAAGTGGCGGAGCTAGGATTAGAACCCAGATCCTCTGACTCTTGGGCCTGTCCTCTACCCACGCTTCTTCCTATTTTTCTTTCTCTATGATCCCTCTTTGGAGGGGGCCTTATCTGCTCAGATGGCTTCTACTATTCCTTCTATGCAGATGACTCTGAAATAGATCTCTCCATCCCTGACCTCTCACCCTGTCTATAATACCACACTTCCTCTTTTTTTTTATTGTATTTATTAAGCACTTACTATAATTCAAGCACTGTTCTAAGCACTGTACCTCTTGCCTCCTGGTCACCTCCAACACACCAAACTCAGCATGTTTAATGCTGAACTCCTCATCTTCCCTTGAAAATGCATTGCTCCTCCTAAAGCTCCCACAATGACACACTCAGCACTGTAGATGGAAACAAAAATTCAAGTATGAAGACTCATACCTAAAATCATCAACTTTGGCCACCTGGTTTAATCAATCAATCAATCAATCGTATTTATTGAGCGCTTACTATGTGCAGAGCACTGTACTAAGCGCTTGGGAAGTACAAATTGGCATCACATAGAGACAGTCCCTACCCAACAGTGGGCTCACAGTCTAAAGGGGGGAGACAGAGAACAGAACCAAACATACCAACAAAATAAAATAAGTAGGATAGAAATGTACAAGTAAAATAAATAAATGAATAAATAGAGTAATAAATATGTACAACCATATATACATATATACAGGTGCTGTGGGGAAGGGAAGGAGGTAAGACGGGGGGATGGAGAGGAGGACGAGGGGGAGAGGAAAGAAGGGGCTCAGTCTGGGAAGGCCTCCTGGAGGAGGTGAGCTCTCAGCAGGGCCTTGAAGGGAGGAAGAGAGCTAGCTTGGCGGATGGGCAGAGGGAGGGCATTCCAGGCCCGGGGGATGACGTGGGCCGGGGGTCGATGGCGGGACAGGCGAGAGCGAGGTACAGTGAGGAGATTAGTGGTGGAGGAGCGGAGGGTGCGGGTTGGGCAGTAGAAGGAGAGAAGGGAGGTGAGGTAGGAGGGGGCGAGGTGATGGACAGCCTTGAAGCCCAGGGTGAGGAGTTTCTGCCTGATGCGCAGATTGATCGGTAGCCATTGGAGGTTTTTGAGGAGGGGAGTAATACGTCCAGAGCGTTTCTGGACAAAGATAATCCGGACAGCAGCATGAAGTATGGTTTAGTCCTTGAAAAGACTGGGAAGTGAAATTCCAAATGACATTTTCCTTAGATGCCATGATACCAAGTTTTTATAATGTTAATTTGCTTTGGCTGAAGATATTTTAAATCCTCTACTGGGTAAATATTGAATTTTGTTTTATAATTCATTCTTCCCTCAACTCGACAAAATCTGTGTTCCTTCATAAGTTTGGAAATTTCAGGTTTTGTCCCCAAGTCAAACTTATGAAAAACAAAGATGAATCTTTTAAAACTATTTCTTTAACTCACAGAGTTTTCTAAAATTGCCACTCGATGTATCTAATTGCTTGGAATTACTGAAAATGTATCTTTCATAACCCAAATCTATTATTATAAGAAAAAAAATTCAATTCAAGTTGGTGAAATTAAATTTCACTCAAATACTTGTGCAGTCTCTCGATGATTCATTTGAATCCTCAACTTCTTCCCACAGATTAAATATATTATTTTAAAACATCGCTTTGGACTTCTGTATCTAGAGATTAAAATTGGGGTTCACTGTCAAACTGCTAATGAACTAATCCTGCCCAATTCACTCAGCCAGATGCGAGTTTAGTAACTTAATAGTTCATCCTCAGAGGTTCAGCACCTTTAGAAGTGTCCTAATTTTGGGATACAATGTGGCTAGCTACATAAGGTCAATTTACCAGCCTCATCAGTTGCCTTAATGAAAACCCAGAATAATAATTTTTTTAAAAGTTGAATTTTCAGGCTCTATCTCAACTTGCCATGAAATATTGCCAATCAAGTCCCTGATCATTTTCAACCTGAAATCCGAGTACATTAAGAATGGCTGGAATTGTACTAAGTTTTAAGGATCTGCACTTGAATCTGTACCCTTTGGGCACTTAGATATTCCCTTCACCCACAGCCTCCCAGCATTTAGATACATATCTGTAATATTTTTATATATATTAATATCTGTCTCCCCTTCTAGACAGTAAGCTCAATGTGGGAAAGGAATGTGTCTACCAACCCTGTTGTACTGTAGTCTCCCAAGTGCTTAGTAAAGTGCTCTGCACAAAGCAAGCAGTCAATAAATGCCACTGATTGATAAGTTACTCAGACATACATGTTGGAAACTGCCCTCTCTAATCTCTGAATGACACTGCTCCCCCCCCCAAAAAAAAAATCCATCCAGAAGCAGCATGCCCTGGTGGAAAGAACAAGGGCCTGGCATTTAGAGGACCTGTGTTCTAATCCCTGCACTGCCAGGTGTCTACTGTGTGACCTTGCCACTTTACTTCTTTGTGCCTCAGTTTCCTAAACTGTATAATGGAGATGAAATGCCTGTTCTCCTTCCTATTTAGATTGTGAGCCCCATGTGGGACTGGAACTGGGTCTAACATGATTAACTTGTATCTACCCCAGTGTTTAGCATGGTGCCCGATGCGAAGCAGTGTGACTCAGTGGAAAGAACATGGGCTTTGGAGTCGCAGGTCGTGGGTTCAAATCCTGACTCTGACAATTGTCAGCTGTGTGAGTTTGGGCAAGTCACAACTTCTCTGTGCCTCAGTGACCTCCTCTGTAAAATGGGGATTGAGACTGTGAGCCCCCCGTGGGACAACCTGATCACCTCGTAACCTCTCCAGCGCTTAGAACAGTGCTTTGCACTTAAATACCATCATAAAAATTAATCAATCCAGAAAATGTCCTCCATTACCACTAAAACGAAGCTGTCAAAATCCAAATGCCTGACTCCAGACTGGAGCTGTAAGGAAAGCCATCATTATAGCTGATAACTCCAAATCTCACCCACAAGTATTACCACTCTCAGGGTGGTGGGGGGAGAGGGGTGGGGAGGATTTCCTGGCCACTGAAGCTCAGGTTTTGGCTAATGAGTATTGTGGGGGCATGTTGGGGTTAAAGAATCAGTCTGAGGGACAACAGAGATCCAAACATCAGACGCAGGTGCCATAGCACATTCTGCCTGTCTCAGGAAATCCAAGCCTGTGCTTTATCTATCAATCAATGGTATTTATGGTGTGTTTACCTTGTGCAGAGCACTGTTCTAAGTGTTTAACGTGACATTAGCTCTTCTCTTCGGTTTAAATTTCACAGGATGATCGCAGAGAGGGAAGTGTCTTCTTCACACCCGATTGATACTTTGATCCCATTTGGATTGTTGCTTTCATCCCAGTTATTTCATAATAATCCACACTAATGAGTGCGAGGTGATGATACTTAGAAGTAAAGCAGCTTGTTTTTCAACTGTAATAGCTAGGCAAATGTTTACTTTTGTAGAAAGCCCTTCCTTATTAAAGATGGAGGCATTATGACTTCATCAAATGCCACACAACAGTTTTTCAAGCATTTGGGTTGGTAAAAAAAAATAAATAAATAACACCCTTGCTTCTGCCAAACATTTTCTCCTTAATTGTTTGACTCAAGTGGATTTGAAGGGTGGAGGGGGGCAGGAGAGGCAGGGAAGAGGAATCAATCCATCTGTGAATCAGATTCATTTACAATACCATCAGATTCATTTATATGTTGCCAACTTGTACTTCCCAAGTACAGTGCTCTGCACACAGTAAGTGCTCAATAAATACGATTGACTGACTGATTGGTTTACCATTAACTCATCAAAATGCTATTGAATAAGACACATGTGTGGTTACCAAAACCTTCTGCTATCTCCATGTAAATGTCTTCTATTCCAGCGGATTGAGATTTGTTAGTCACAAATAAAGCCAGTTTGCATTCTGACCTCTCCTCCACCATGGGAGCAGTGAGCTTTGGTGTTGCAATGGAGCAAGGGAGGCTGGCAGTCTGTAAATCCTAGGAAGGTGCAATATGTGTAGCAGAGCTAAGGTAATAATAGTAATATCTGTGGTATTTGTTAAACACTTATTAGGTGCCAGGCACTGTACTAAGCGCTGGTTTGGATACAAGCCAATTGGGTTGGACACAGTCCCTGCAGCCCACGTGGGGCTCACAGATTTAATCCTCATTTTACAGGTGAAGTAACTGAGGCCCAGAGAAGTGAAGACACTTGCCCAATGTCACACGGCAGACCAGTGGTGGCAGAGCCGGGATTAGAACCCGTGACCTTGTGAATCCCAGGCCCATGCTCTATCCACTGTGCCATGCTGCTTCTCTTCTGCTAAGTGGGAACAGAGTAGGTGAAATCAATCCATCAATGGTATTTATTGAGTGCTTACCATGTGCAGTGCACTGTACTAAGAACTTGGGAGAGGTCACTAAATCAGAGTTAGTAGGCAAGTTTCCCACCCACAAGGAGTATTACAGCCTAGAGGGGGGAGACAGACATTAAAAAACATTACAGGCATGTACGTAATCATGGCAGATAAATGTATTTGTGGCTCAGTGGAAAGAGCATGGGCTTTGGAGTCAGGGGTCTTGGGTTCAAATCCCAGCTCCACCAATTGTCAGCTGTGTGACTTTGGGCAAGTCACTTAACTTCTCTGTGCCTTAGTTCCCTCATCTGTAAAATGGGGATTAAGACTGTGAACCCCCCGTGGGACAACCTGGTCACCTTGTAACCTCCCCATCACTTAGAACAGTGCTTTGCACATAGTAAGCGCTTAATAAATGCCATTATTATTATTATTATTATTATTATTATTATTATTCTCTGGTCCTCCATTCCCTTATCTGTAAAATGGGGATTAGGACTGTGAGCCCCCCCGTGGGACAACCTGATCACCTTGTAATCTCCCCAGTGCTTAGAACAGTGCTTTGCACATAGTAAGCACTTAATAAATGCCATCATTATTATTATTAATTATTATTATGGTATTTGTTAAGCACTTACCATGTGCCAAGCACTGTTTAAAGTGCTGGGGTAAATACAAGATAATGAGGTTGTCCCACAGAAGGCTCACAGTTTTAATCACCATTTTACAGATGAGGTAACTGAGGCACAGTTTTGATTGGGGCATCTTTCCTTATGCTTCTGCCTCCAGTGCCCTCTCACTCCTTTTAGAGGGAAGCAGCATGTCCTGATGGCAAGAACACATACTTGGGAGTCAGAGGTCATGGGTTTTAATCCCGGCTCTGCCACATGTCCGCTGTGTGACCTTGAGCAAGTCACTTCACTTCTCTGGGCCTCCATTCCCTCATCTGTAAAATGGAGATCAAGACTATGAGCCCTATGTCCTATCTAGTACCTACCCCAGCACTTAGAACAGCGCCTGGCACATATTAAATGCTTAAAAAATACCATTCAAAAAAAGCTTTCATCTTTGTGTTTTCCTTCTTTCAATCCACGTTTGTGGGGTTAATAGATTTGGACGGACTCAGGCATAGCAAATTTAGCTCACGGTTGGGAGTCCAGCAAGCTAATCGGAAACTGTCATAGGCTGGGCACTTTATGTTAAAATTCTCAAGTCTAAATACATTACCACTCATATTTTGAGGGTACATGTACTCCTAATGCATAATTGAGAATTTTATTGCATTGCATGTAACGAAGGGTTTGGGGACCTTTTCCATAAGCTATTATTTGACTAGCCGTAGTTATTAACTCCACCTAAGAAAGGGTTAGTATTGTTGCCTTGCTTTAGAACTAGAAAAAAACGACCCATTTGTAGACTTTTTTAAAGGCTGATTCAATTACACCCACAAGATAAAGGCAGATTGAGGATTAGGATCTTTTAAATTGGAGTGAGAGGCTGATGGTCAGGTTAGTCCTTTAGACTGCAAGCAAATTGTGGTCAGGAAACATGTCTTTCAACTCTGCTGTATTGTACTCTACCAAACACACAGTACAATGATCTGCACAAATTATTATTATTGTCATCAAATGTCGAGTCATTTCCGATTCATAGCCACTCTGTGGATATTGAGAAGCAGCATAGTTTAGAGGAAAGAGCATGGACTTTGGAGTCAGAGCACATGGGTTTGAATCATGGCTCCACCACTTGTCAGCTGTGTGACTTTAGTCAAGTCACTTAACTTCTCTGTGCCTCAGTTACCTCATCTGTAAAATGGGGATTAAGACTGTGATCCCCACTAGGGACAACCTAATAACCTTGTATCTACCTCAACACTTAGAACAGTGCTTTATACATAGTAAGCATTTAACATTTACCATTATTATTATAATAATAATATATTTTCTCCATAATGCCCTGTCTTCTGCCATAATTCATAACCTAGTGGTTCTTCCATTATCGTTGTTATGGTTTCTATCCATCTAGCTTCTGGTCTGCCTCTTCCATGTTTTCTCTGGACTTTTCCTAGCATTAGTAGCTTCTCCAGAGTGAGCTCAATAAATACCCTTGATTGATTGAGAACCGCCCCTTTAACTTGTGACCTTGGGCAAATCACTTAACTTCTCTGTGCCTCAGTTACTTCATCTGTAAAATGGGGACTGACTGTGAGCCCCAGGTGGATCAAGGACTTTGTCCAACCATATTTTCTTGTAAGCATCCCAGTGCTTAGTACAGTGCTTGGCACACAGTAAGCACTTAAATACCACAACTATTATTATTATTGTTAAAGGAACTTGGTTGGATTTCCTCTCTTCCAGGACCCATTCTCATTCATCTCCTTCCCAAAAAGGAATCAACACTGAGGAGGGAAACAGACAAACAAATTAAAAAAGCGGTTATTTTAAAAATTATTACATTTTGTAATTTTATAATAAAATTTTATAAAATATAATATGTTATTTAATATCTATAATATATTGATTATATAAGATAATGTACATAATTTATAATAATTAAATTATTAATTTTTAAATCTATTTTAAAAATTGAGCAGTAATCACACCCGCTTTGGAACCAGAGTCCACAAACTGCTCTGCCTCAGGGGGAAAAAAAATAGGAGAAACTGAACAGACAACTTTTGTCTCTTGCCAATAGGGTTTCACAATTACACATTTCTGTCCTTGCCATTTGCATGGCGACAAGTTGGGTCCGTGATTCCTTGGCTAGCAGAGCCAGTTTCTATCGGTGTCAGAGCTTTAGACAGTAATAATAATAATAATAATAATAGCACTTATTAAGCACTTACTATGTGCAAAACACTGTTCTAAGCACTGGGGAGGTTACAAGTGATCAGGTTGCCCCAAAGGGAGATCACAATCTTAATCCCCATTTTCCAGATGAGCTGAGGCCCAGAGAAGTTAAGTGACTTGCCCGAAGTCACACAGCTGACAATTGGCGGAGCTGGGATTTGAACCCATGGCCTCTGACTCCAAAGCCCATGCTCTTTCCACTGAGCCACGCTCTCTGCTTCTCACAGTAAGCTCACTGTGGGCAGGGAATGTGTCTGTTATATTGTTCCAGTGTACTCTTCCAATTGCTCAGCACAATACTCTGCACCCAGTAAGCTCTCAATAAATACAATTAACTGACTTCAGAGTACGGTTGTCTTCTCAGGTGCGGGCCTATTTCCCAATAAGTCACACCCCCTAGGGCAAACTGTGCAGTGCCCAGAGGCAAGAGAGAGAGCCTGGGGGTCCTAGGACCTGGGTTGTAATCTCAGCTCTGCCACATATCTGCTCTTTGGGCAAGTCAATTTATCTGTGCCTCAGTTTCCTCATCTTTAAAATGAGTATTAAATCCTTCCTATTTAGACTATGAGCCCCATGGGGGACAAGGACTGTGTCCAACCTCATTAACTTGTAGTTACCCTAGAGCTTAGAACAGTGCTTGGCATATAGTAAGCCTTTAAAAAGTACCATCATCATTAATTATTATCATATGCAACATTTAAATCACAGAACACACGGTGGCAACACTGGAGCCCTGAGAGAATGCCCCTTGACTTGATGCTTTGCCCTGAATAAGAGAATCTCCTTACCATTTCTTTAGCTGTGGGTTATTTACAGAAGACACCACCTTGTCCCCTGCTACCTAGCCTCGCTACTCTCCTACTAAAACCCAGCCTGCTTACTTCACTCATCCTGTGCCAACCCACTATCTGTACCTCAAACTTATCTATCTCCCCTCCGACTTCTCATCCATGTTTTGCTCTGGCTTGGAATGCCATCCCTCTTCAAATTCAACAGACAATTACTCTCCCCACCTTCAAAGCCTTATTGAGGGCACATCTCCTTCGAGACCTTCCCTAACCCCTCATTTCCTCTTCTCCAACTCTTTTCTGCATCTCCCTGATTTGCTTCCTTCATTCATCAACACCTCAGAATTTATGTATCTACCCGTAATTCACTTCTTTATGTTAAGATCTTTCTTCCCCTCTACACTGTAAGCTCACTGTGAGCCAGGGAACATGTCTACCAGCTGTTACATTGTACTCTTCCAGGAGCTTTGTACAGTGCTCTGCACACAATAAGTGGTCATTTAATGATTGATTGATGCAGGACTAGAAAACAGACCCATTCTTAATACCCTCAAAACCAGACATGAGGGAGATAAACTCCTTTAGCCCACCCACTGAACAATCAGCAATCAAGAGTTGTGTTTTCTTTTTAATTCAATGCCTACTGCCTGCAGAACACTAAACCAATTGATTGGCAGAGTAAAGTTAAGGTAGATATGATTTCTGCCCACAAGATGCTTACAATCCAATGGGAGAGACAAACACAAAATAATTTAAAATAGGAGAAATAGGTGTTTAAATATCTGTGTGTGTAACACCATGTGTATTAAAGTGCACCAAGAGAATGCAATTAGAGACCCTTTGTCCTCAGTAGCCAATAAATTCATTGGAAAAAGTCTCCTGGAGTATGTAGAATTTCAGAATAGCTTTGGGAAGAAGTGTGGCCTAATGGATAAAGTATGGGCCTAGGAGCCAGAGAATCTGGGTTCTAATCCTGACTCTGAAACTTACTTGCTGTGTAATCTTGGGCAAGTCACTTAACTGATCTGTGCTTCAGTTTCCTCAGCTATAAAATGAGGATTAAAACTTGTTCTCTCTCTTACTTGATTGGGAGCCCCATTTGGGACTTCTATCTACCCCTGCTCTTAGAAAAGTGCTTGACTCATAGTAAGCACTTAGTAAATACCATTTGAAAAAAGAAAAGAAATACCATTAAAGAAAAAAAATGGGGAAATTTGTATTTGGGCAGATGTGAAAGAGAATGAATGCCAGATAGGAGGAAGGGGATGAGCCAGAAATTGGAGGAGGTAGAATTGAGAATGAAGCACAGTGAGAAGGTGAACTTGGGAGGAACATGAGGGTGATCTGGGGTACAGTAGAAGACTTTGTAATATAAACACCACTAGCATAATTCCATCTGCAGAACCCAAGCCTATTCCCCAAGTCAAATATCTTAAATATCTCTCAATGGGCACTGGTCTGGGGACATTCTCTTCCCCCAAGTTATTCCTGAGGTACTGGATATGTTGAAAGGCCTCTGAATGCAACCCATAATCCTTCAGGGTTTTACCCTCTGAAGGGACAACAAGGCTTGAGCAAATCACATTGGCCTTTTTATGTCCAAGAGGCAAATCACAAAGTCCAGAAATGTGACAGGAAAATATCCTTCTCAATGTTGGAAGAAGTGGAGAGAAATATACTAAAAACTGGGCAAGAACTCAGTGAAATCTCACTGGGAAACCACCTCCTTAAAACCAAAAATTCCTCAAGGAAAAAGACTTGGTCTTCTGCTTTATTTCTCACAGTCCTCTGTCCACAGCATGGAGCTTGGCAAATGAAGGACCTTCTTTAAATGCTGTTGCTACCTGACAGTTGGTAAACCAAGTTTTCTTGGCATAGATTTCTTAACAGCCCAACAAGAGCCTATATTTGAAGGCTGTCTGTCAAAAAGAATCCTTTCTGAGGAACACTGGGTGGTCTCTTTAAGCTGGTTTCCCTGCAGATGCTTAAGAAAAGTTAGGCAGAAATGTTGGCTAACAGGCTGTCCTGAAGAGTGATTCAAACACTGCTTGGCGAAACTGAACTGTGAGATGCTCTGATTCTCATTCAGAAAAGAGAGAAAAAAATAGAATGCAGATCTCTTAAATGTTCAATCTTACTTACCTTTGAGTTTTGTTCTATTTTCCACTTTTCAGAAATGTATTGGTCTCGAATTCAGGGAGCACCTAATTGACTCATTACAACCCATTTTGGAAGCATTCAGAAAGACAGTTCTGTCCTCCTTAATCTTGCCAGTCCATAAAAGCATATGCTCTATTCATTTTGCTAAAGCTAGATAGGCTAACTGAAAAAGCACTCCAATTGATTTGCATGGAAATAAGAATTACCCCCTAGAATTATGGGTTAGGGCTAAAAACTGGGAGTCTGAAATAAGCAATAATTTACCAAATAATTTTTTGGGGGAAATGTAAAGGTCTAATTTCTCTTCAATCCATATGGCCTTAAGAAATGGACAGAGGAATGGTTAGAGAAATAAGGTGGAAAAGCATACCATTAACCTATTTCTGTAGGGTTGTTACTGCTCAAATATGCAGGGAGATAGGCAGAGAAATTCATGATCTCAAAAAGTCTCCAAAGTTTTCTTTAAAATCATTTTACTAGCATGATCAAACTATTTTTATGTGCTGGCTTGTTCTTAGAGCTGTACAAAGTTAAGGAGCCCCTGCAAGCAGTTTACAATGTAAAATAAACTGTCCTGACAGTGAGAAGCATATTAAAGACAGGCAGACAGATATATGAAATAGACAGATATAGGACTAATGCAATGTTCCAGCAAAGATTAGTTAACAGTGAGAGGGTGAAAAAGTATTAAAGATTGAAAACTCTTTGAGGGCAGAGACTGTATTTTCAACTGTATTTTCCCAACTGATTAGCACAATAGGTGTTCAGTAAATTCTACTAATTCTATTAACTAAGGAGGAAGGCACAGAAAAAGGGAAAGCATGTTTACTTAGGATTGATCGTGGGAGAAATAACTACCTCTCAAGTAATTAACTGGAGAGAAGGTTTATAAGGAAAAAGATCAGTTTCAGCAACCAGTTCCTGATCTTAATAATAATGATGGTATTTATTAAGCACTTACTATGTGTAAAGCACTGTTCTAAGCACTGGGGGGATATAAGGTGATCAGGTTGTCACATGTGGGGCTCACAATCAATCTCCATTTTATAGATGAGGTAACTGAGGCACAGAGAAGTTAAGTGACTTGCCCAAAGTCAAACAGCCGACAAGTGGTGGAGCTGGGATTAGATCCCATGATATCTGACTCCAAAGCCCGTGCTCTTTCCACTGAGCCACACTGTTTCTCTAGTGAGTTGGAAGAAGGAGGTGCTTTAGGCAAATGGTAAATTTAGGAAAAAAGGTGTAGAGGTGAGAAAAGGATTATTGGTGAAGGCCAAATGGAGTACATTTGCTTGGGCAGAGCAAGGCATAGGAGGCTAAAGGAAAGGAAGAGAGAAAGTGGAAAGGTGGTAAAAAGGTCAATTAGGGTTATAAATTATAATTATGTAAGTAAATAACCAAAATATTTTCCACTGCTTCAGAGCCTTTTGTGAAGGGAACACAAACCGCTTCAGACGACTGTTTTCTTAACAAATAGTTCCAAAAAAATCAAGCTAGGTCTGGATTCAAGGCAGAACCTTGAAAACTAATGCATCTAGATGCCGTGGGGGAAAGCCTGCTCTGTTTGCCTTCACCACTCTATGAATCAGTCACTGGTCTTCATTGCTCTGTGAAATGTAGAAAGAAAGATAAAGGGATTGAGGTAGAAAGAGAGGGATAGGGAAAGGGAGAAAGGGGGCAGGGAAAGAGAAAGAGGGAGAGAAAGAGACAGGGGGAGGGGAAAGAAAAAGGTTGGGGGGAGGGAGAAACAGAAAGGGAAAGGAAGAGTGGAATATGTTTATATTATTATGTTTCCTCCTCTACACTATAAGCTTGTTGTGGCCAGGGAATGTATCTGCGAATTCTGTTGTACTGAACTCTCTACTAAGCACTTACTACAGTGTTCTGCACATGGTAAGTACCTCAATTATGATCATGGATGATGATGATGATGAAGGAGAGGGAGAGATGGAACAAAGGGGGGGGGGAAGGAGAAAGAAGGGAAAGAGGAAGGGAAGCAGTGGGAGAGGGAAGTGGAAGAGAGTGAATGAGAGAGGGAGGGAAGGGAGAAGGAAAAAAGGGGAGGGAGAAAGGGAATGAGGGAGGGAGGGAGAGAGAAAATGAGGGAGGGAGGGAGAGAGAAAATGAGGGAGGGAGAAAATAGGAAGGTAGAGAGAAAATGAGGGAGGGAGAGAGAGCGAAAAAGGGAGGAAGGGAGAGAAAAAGGTGGGAAAGGGAGAAATGAGGGAGGGAGGGAGAGAGAAAGTGAGGGAGAGAGAGAAAACTAGGGAATGAGGGAGAGAGAAAAAATGAGGGAGGGAGAGAGAAAAAGAGGGAAGGAGAGATTAAAAGAGGGAGGGAAAGAGAGAAATGAGGGAGGGAGGGGCAGAAATGATGGAGAGAGAAAAAAATGAGGGGAGAGAATAAAACAGGGAGAGAGAAGAGAGGAAAATGAGGGAGGGAGAGAGAGGGAGAAAATGAGGGAGGGAGGGAGAAAGAGAGAAAGAAAATGAGGGGAGAGAGGGAAATGGAGGTAATGACCCCTTCCTCCTGTCTGGAACTCCTTTCCCCTTCACCTCTGTAAGACCACAGCTGTGCCCTTCTTCAGAACCCTTCTGAAATCACAACTCCTCCAGGTGATATTCCTTGGTGTTTTTCTCCTTATCCCAAGCTGTCCCTGCAGCTTCCTCCTCAGTCTTCTGTGCCAACTTGTATACTTGTAGAACCTGCGCACACACCTCATTATGCACTCATTCACACATCTATCTAGCATATTTTCCCTCCTATCTGTAAATCCTTTTACTGTATGTCTCCCGGAGTCAACTGTCAGCTCCTCGCAGGCAGCTATAGAATCTAAAAACTCCAGAGTACTCTCCCAAGATCTCCAGAAAGTGATCTTAGTGGCTCGTTAAAACAGAGGGAGAAAACCCTAGAGGGCTAGGCCACTGAAAGGATTCAAAAGGCCAAAGGCGACATGTCTCGAGAGAGATGAAGTGGCAACATGTACTCCCTGGAGCCTTCAGAACGATAGACTGGTGCCACTAGATCACAGCCTCTCTAAGTTAAAAATATAAATGAAGGCAGGGATTCTTTTCAGTCTCATAAAGAAGTTGAGGAAAAGATCAGTGCCCTGAAGCTAAAGAAAAGAAACTTTTAGCTTGATGTTCGGGGGAAAAGGTTCTCAGCAGTTCAGGCCTGTCAGACAATGAGGCAACGTTAGTAAGAACTGAGAAACTGCTCAAGAGTTACAAAACGCCAGAAGGCCAGATTTGGTGACATGAATGGTCTTTTCTAAGTCCTTGGATGCTATGATTTCAAAAGGGGACTCAAAATTCATCGTTTGCTTGATCAAACCTGATTCCTTCTGTGTGCCCCGTAGAAGGTCCTGGGTCAACAAAGCAGGTTCCAGAGTTGGATTTAAAAATGTGTGAGAGAGTTGTTTCAGACTATTGGGTAAACACTCCCCTAGAGAATTTTGTAAAATGGATTGTGAATCATGGCCACTTCACAAGTAACCCAGAGCTCCGTGTTCATCCAAGGCTACTCAAGCATAGGGCAGCCTGTTCTCTTTGGATGGAAAAAAATAGGTTGGAATTTTCCCTCCCATCAGACCCAAGCAAGCCCAGCTCTTGACAAAAGTATTGCAATGAGCACTGTTTGTTGGCACGTGGACTTTTAGCCCAAATTCCCTAGTCCAAAGAAAATGGTAAATTATAAGGAAATCAAATGTGAATTTTCATTTGGCTTTTGAATGTTGAACAAAAGGCAAAGTATAGTGGTAGTCAGGTTTATTGAGTATCCACTTGGTGGGGGCACAGTTTTCAGCAGTTGAGGAGCACAGAATTAAGAAGTGACACATTCCCTACCCACAAGGAGCTTTCACTCTACTGAAGGAGACAATTATAAACCCTATTTACAATGAGAGGTAGCGTGGCCTGGTGGATAGAACATGGGTCTGAGATTTGGGAAAACTGGATTAAAATCCTGACCATCACTTGTCTGATCACTTATGTGATCTTAACTCATTTAATTTCTCTGGACCTTAGTTTCCTTATCTGTAAAATGGGGCTTAAAGCATGATCTCTCCCCTTGGACTAAGGGCCCCAAGTGAAACAGGGACTACTAACTTTGTGTCTACCCCAGTGTTTAGTCTAGCACTTGGCACAAAGTAAGCACTTAATTACACAATTATTATATTTAGCATAAAGAATTAACAATAATAAAATAACCAAAGAATCAACAAGACCATTTCACTGATCCTTTGACCCAAATAATTTCCAACTGAACTACATCGGTCAATCGTATTTATTGATTACTGTGGGCAGAGAGCACTGTACTAAGCGTTTGGGAGAGTATAACAGACACATTCCCCTGCCCACAGTGAGCTTACAGTCTAGTTGGTGGCGGGGGGGAATATGGCAGGGGGTGGGGGGAAGGCTTATAGGAAAGTGAAACATAGCTTCTCTTGCTGGAGACATTGGTATGTAGGACCAGTCCTGAGAGAATTTGGTTTTCTGTCTATCAGAAACAAGAAAGTACTTCATCACACCCAAGCATTAGCCAAAACCACATTATTCTTGACAGTGCCCAGACTGGCTGAAAAGTCACCTTGGTAGCCCCAGTGGGAAAGAGAGGAGAGGTGGAGTTTTCCCATGAATCAGCACTAGAGTTCCAAACATCCTGGTCAACACAAAAGCCAGTGGTGCATAGCATCACCGGAATGCAATGTTTTGTTTACATAGACCTTGCCCATCTTTTTCCTCACCGTCCTTTGGATGTTTAAAAGCCTTTGAAAGAAGCAAATGAAATTTAATCCTTGGCCATTTCCCTTTTGCAAATCTAAATAGGGACGATTAAAATAGCAAAAGTGAAAAAAGACCATTTTCCCCCCTCAAAGTTTACATTTATTTTTTTCCCCCCAAATGCAGTGCATTTTAAATGGCCCTGAACTGATTGAGAAGAATTATGTTGGATACACTTTTCCAGTGACATGACAACTTAATGCTTCTGGAAGCAGCACAGAAAGTATCAGAGTATCGAAACCATAAGAAAAAACTTGACAATGTTTGAATGTCTAGATGTAGCATATATTGGCCAAATATTTCACAGCCAAGACAGAACATAAGGCAGTCGTTGAATTCTGCTCCTTAGACAGCTCACTGTTTCGTGGTGTAAGGATAGATGAAGAGTAAGAAAACCAAATCAAGCGGCTACTACATTTTGGGGGGACTGACATGACTTGTTTGGCCAAAATGGCATCGAGATTCAGACCAACCTAAATGCCTTTAATTATAAAATCCATACTTCTTTTCGGCTTTGAGATTTGTACTTACTGGGGAAGCCACATTTGATCTCTAGATTAATTTCTAGACTTCACAGAGGGCAGGGATAGGGCTTACTAACTCTGTTGTACTCTCTCCCTTGTGCTTAGTACAATCAAAGGGATGTAACAATGAAAGACCTGCAGTAGTTAACATCAAGTGTCAAAGTCAGTATTACAGAAACATGGGCTCGAAATCCAGTCTGACTTCCAGCATCAAAACAATGCTCTGCCTCATCACACCTAATTAATAATAGATGTGGCATTTGTTTAACACTTGCTGTGTACCAAGCACTGTACTAAGCATTGAGATATATACAAGGTAATCAGGAAAGACACAGTCCCTTTTCATTTGCCAAGCTAACAGTCTATGAAGTGGGAGGGAGAACAGGTATTAAAATCCCCAATTTAGAGAGGAGGAAACAGGCACAGAGAAGTAAAGTGACTTGACCAAAATCACAAAGCAGGCAAATTGTGTAGCCCAGATAAGAATACAGATCTACTGACTGCCAGGATGGTGTTCTTCCCACTAGGCAACACTGCTTCTACCCCACTAATACTGCTTCACTAGCAAGATAGAGGAGAATGCATGCCAGAAGCCTATCTTAAACAGCTGTTTCACACTGAGCTGAAATATTACCTGCTGAAAGTGTGGATAGAAAAAACACCCTATAGACAGGATGAAGCAAAACCTCAAATAAGGAAGCATAACCGAGGACATTTCAGAGACACATCAGCTTAAGCTACAGCAATCAGAAACATGTAAACTCATTCAGGGCAGGAATATGTCTATTATTGTATTGTACTCTCCCAAGCACTTAGTGCAGTGCTCTGCACACAGTAAGCTCTCAATAAATACGATTGAATGAAAATATCTTAAAGCAGAAAATTGTGTGACGATCATGAATAGACTGTCCCCAAGAGGGTGAGACAAAGTTATAGGGCATTTTTGCCAACAGAGAAAGTAACATGTCCTACTGGAAAGAGCAAGAACCTGGGAGTCAGAGGATCTGGGTTTTAATATTGGATCCCCCACCTATCTGCTGTGTGACCTTGGGCAAGTCACTTCACTTTTCTTGGACTCAGTTACCTCATATCTAAAATGGGAATTAAGAGTGTGAGTTCCATCTAGGACATGGACTGTGTCCAACCTGATTAGCTTGTATCTATCCCAGTACTTGGTAAAGTGTCTGGCACATAGCAAGCACTTAACAAATACCATTAAAAAATGTAACAGTACAGCAAGGGGTAATCTTTAGCTATACACAATATGCCAAAGATTATCAGCCGTGTATTCATTTTATCAACTACACTTCTACAAGCTGATAAATTTCTCACCATAACCTGTGACTTTTTCAAACCTGAGGCCACTCTAGAGAGAGTTGCTATCAGCAGAAAACGATGAATCATGTAGTGTAAAGTAAGGTATATTTTAGAAAGTGTACAAAGTTCCCTAAACATTATCCTCCTCAAATGTTGGCTAATAAATTCCAAAAATGGACAGGCTTCATTCACCTTCCCTCTTGGGGGCTTCTTCAGCCATTTTAGTACAAAACTATTGAGGTGAATCACTATCAGTATTTATTTATCTTACTTCTACATATCTATTCTATTTATTTTATTTTGTTAGTATATTTGGTTTTGTTCTCTGTCTCCCCCTTCTAGACTGTGAGCCCGCTGTTGGGTAGGGACTGTCTCTATGTGTTGCCGACTTGTATTTCCCAAGCGCTTAGTACAGTGCTCTGCACACAGTAAGCGCTCAATAAATACGATTGATTGATTGATTGATCAGTAAGAACTTTTCATTCACTCATTCATTCAATCATATTTATTGAACACTCACTGTGTGCAGAGCACTGTATTAAGCACTTGGAAAGTACAATTTGGCAACAGAGACAATCCCTACCCAACAACGGGCTCCTTGATTGAATACAAGGGCTTGTTTAAGAACTGTACCTCTAAGGCTTCAGATTTCACCTGAAATATCCCTTCTTCCCAAAGAATAAGCCTTTCCTCCAAATTCTGAATTCCCCATCTCCCCTAGAGAACAAGTACTCAATAAACACTGTCGATTGATTGGCTAACAATATCTAGCTGATGTGGCTACTGATGGTGAGATCTTACTCCCTCCTGGGGATGTGGTCGCCATTCCACACTGTGGGAACATAAAGATTTGGTGTTTGCCTGTCAATATGTTTGCCATCTGCAGTGCCTCCTGTTGTTTTTTATTCTATTGACCTCTGCCTTCTAGAAACCTCCAATCAAGGAGGCCAACTGCCTTGCACTGGGCTAATCTGTTTATTGCTTAAGTCTCTAAGCATTGTCTAGGATGAAGCTGCGACATTCTCACATGTTTGTCTGCCCTGCTTCCCTACCCCTCCCCTGCACACCCTAACACATATGATCAGCTTCTGTTTTGCAATCCAGTGACTGCAGAGTATGAAATATCTTCTATCCAGAGTGGCAACTATGTAGCAACATGTCTTTAGTCCTTCAAAGAAATATTTATATGTCTAACATGGATGCTGTTCCCTAAGGTCCAGATTCGTCTTTGCTTGCTCCTTGTTCACACCTACACTTAAGCTTCAGGGATACCTAGGGGTTGCCGATTTGTACTTCCCAAGCGCTCAGTACAGTGCTCTGCACAGTAAGCGCTCAATAAATGACTGAATGAATGAATTCCTGAAGTACTACTCTTGGTTCCAGTTTGAGAGGTTAGCTGCCCCAGCAGGGGAGTGAGCATACTGTCCCAGTCCCGCTAACCACTGGTAGAAGAGGCTTATTAAAATATTTTTCATTCATTCATTCAGTTGCATTTATTGAGTGCTTACTGTGTGCAGAGCACTGTACTAAGCGCTTGGCCACAAGTCGGCAACATATAGAGACGGTCCCTACCCGACAACAGGCTCACAGTCTAGAAGGGAGAGGCAGATGACAAAACAAAACATGTAGACAGGTGTCAAAATAGTCAGGACAAATAGAATTAAAGTTATATGCACATCATTAACAAGATAAATAGTAAATATGTACAAGTAAAATAGAGTAATAAATCTGTACCAATATATATACAGGTGCTGTGGGGAGGGAAAGGAGGTAGGGCGGGGGGATGGGGAAAAAATAATAATGATGGCGTTTATTAAGTGCTTATTATGTGCCAGGTACTGTTCTAAGTGTGGGGGGGGGGGATACAAGGTAATCAGCTGGTCCCACGTGGGGCTTACAGTCTTAATCCCCATTTTACAGATGAGGGAACTGAGGCCCAGAGAAGTGAAGTGACTTGCCCAAAGTCACACAGCTGACAAGTGTGACTTTTTTGCAGACTTATGTGCATATAAATTAGTAGGTAGAGGACATAATCCAGTCCAAAATGCAAATTTTTATTCAAATCATTCTATTAACATAGTTATCTTTTTGAGAAATTAAATGTACATTATTACATTTGATGGACCACAAATTAGAAAATGAAATTTTTCCTTGTGGGGTTCTGTGGATCTCAAGTAATTACCCACCTTGCACCCCGCAAACCCAAATGAAACAGATCAATTACTCAGTGGGGGAGGAAGAACGTTAGCAAATGGATGATGTGCCATCATGCTGGCTCAAGCCAAAGACATTCACGATGAGAAAGGGTTGGACAGGCGACGTAACAGGATTTACTTCAGACGGTTTTAAATTTTAGACACAAGCAGCGTCTGGAAGGCCTAGGATGTACAGTTCGTTCATTCATTCAGTTGTATTTATTGAGCGCTTACTATGTGCAGAGATCTCTCTCTGCTCCCATGAAAGCTAAGAAAAATCAATTCAGAGGGCCTCTTCTCCCTCCCTGTCTCAAAGCCTTGCTCAGTTTCTTCTCCTGGCTGCTGCTTTGCTCTCGAGTCCCAATAAAAGATGTTATGTAAGCACGGAACTTTAATTATCATAATCCAGTTTAGACAGGCAACGCTTTTATCTCTCCTGCACGCAACAACATAGCATGAACATCCTTCCTCTCTCTGAAGGTGGCCTTTTTGTTAAATTTTATTTTCTATTTTCAGGTACACTTAGTGACATAATTGCTGCCCTGTTGACAGCACTAGGGACCAAAGACCTCTCTTTATCATACTGTGCTACTTAGTGGGAAGGACAGAGTTGAGCAGGACATTAGCTTGAGAGTGGGTTAGAATATGAAAGGGGGGAGTTTGTGAGCAGAGAACGTGTCTACTGGCTCTATTGAATTGTTCTCTCCCAAGCATTTAGTACAGTGCTCTGCACACAATAAGCACGCGATAAATACCACTGATCCATCCACTAGAATATTAGTCCCTTGAGGACAGGGATCATGTCTACCAACTCAATTGTATTGCACTCTCCCAAGGCACATCGCTAAGCCCCCTTTTCCTCTTCTCTCACTCCCCTCTGTGTCACCCTGACTTGTTCTCAGCCCCACAGCACTTACGTACATGTCTGTAATTTATTTATTTCTATTAATGTCTGTCTCCCCCCTCTGGAAGGTAATTAAGTTCATGGGGGACAGTGAATGTGTTTATTGTTGTACTGTCTTCTCCCAAGCGCTTAGTAAAGTGTTCTGCATATGGTCAGCACTAGAAGCAGCATGGCTCAGTGGAAAGAGCCCGGGCTTTGGAGTCAGAGGTCAGGGGTTCAAAATCCCAGCTCCACCAGTTGTCAGCTGTGTGACTTTGGGCAAATCACTTAACTTCTCTGGTCCTCAGTTCCGTCATCTGTAAAATGGGGATTAAGACTGTGAGCCCCCTGTGGGACAACCTGATCACCTTGTAACCTCCCCAGCACTTAGAACAGTGCTTTGCACACAGTAAGCACTTAATAAATGCCATTATTGTTATTATTATTATTATTAAATAAATATGATCGAATGAATGCTTTGTACAGCCAACAGCTCAATAAATACCAATGACTGATTGGACCCAAATCAAACCTAGACAGATGATAACTTGGTAACTTGAGTGCTGAGATGATGTGACAGGACAGAAGCAGCATGGCCTGGTGGGAAGAACACAGGCCTAGGAGTCAGAAGGATCTGGGTTCTAATCCCAGCTCAGCCATAAATCTACTTTGTGATCTTGGGCCAGTCACTTTACTTCTCTGTACCTGTTACCTCATCTGTAGAATGGGGTTTAAGACTGTGAGCCCAGTGTGAGACAGGGACTGTGTCCAAACCCAATTATCTTGTATCTATCCCAACACTTAGTACAGTGCCTGGCACATAATAAGTATTTAACAATTACCATTATTCTTATTCTTATTATTATTATTATTATCATCAGAGGTGAATCAGGGTTAGCCACCTGCAAGCGGCTTTATAAAGGATCTTAAAGGAAGGGAGGGCTGTGATTTGGAGAAGCAGGCAGGGGAAGAATGTGAGCGGTGGGTTGGAGGTGAGAGAGTTGAACTCGGGGGAATGAGAAGTTATGTTTTGGGCAGTGAAGTGAACAGGAGATAGGATGAAGCCAGAGATGAAGGTGAGGAGGGTTGTGAGAATACGAAGAGCCTTAACGCGGAAGGATGAGAGTTTAATTTTGATCCAAGATGCAATTTGGAGTCACTGAAAATCATTGAGAAAGAGAATGATGTGCTGACTGTCGTGGGCAGGAAATATGCCTGTTTATCGTTATATTGTACTCTCCCAAGCGCTTAGTACGGTGCTCTGCACACAATAAGTGCTCAGTAAATGCAATTGAATAAATGAATACTGGTGAAGATAATGGTCCTGGAGCATGTAGAAAACATCTCAGGTCATTTATTACAAAAGAAACTCCAGGGAAGGGACTGTGTTTATGAATTATTTGCCATAACTGTTTTTTGCCTCAACTTAAAAGCTTCTGGAGGGGTTCTAGCATCAGAGAAACACAGGTGAAATAACAGCATTAATGGTATTTACTGAGCACCTATTGAATGCAGTGTACTGTACTAAGTGTTTGGGAATTACAACAGCAGCACAAGAAATATTCCCAGCCCACAGGGAACTTAGGCTCTGAAGGTGTGGAAAAGAATGTGAAAAGTGTGATGCAGGCTTCCCCCACAATGAATTTTTCACAAGCAAATTGGAGATGCCCAATTAATAAATCAATTAACCAGGCAAATGGTGTGATGGGAGAGTTAGCTGATTTCCCAGCATGGGCTCAGAAACAGGGTTGCTGCACACAGAAGGTGCTCAATAAATACAATTGATTTATTGACCCCTAGAAAAACAATGTTATCTTCCCTGAATAATGCTTTAGGACATTAGATTGGCATATTTTCTATCAACACAGTCTCTTGAAATACTCAATCCTACCCCATAGAAATAGTGTTTATTAAGCAATTACTGTATGCAAACTCCTGTACTGAGTACTGGAAAAGATTTCACAGGTGAGAAATAAACAATGTCTCTGTCCCTCCCATACATAACATCCATTAAGAGAGTGGGAGAGAGACACAGAGAGAGACAGAAAGAGAGTGTGGTGTGTGAGGTGTGCTGTTAAAAAGGGGACCATGGCCTTCCCAGTTCACCCAATTTTGAGCTATTTATCTTCCTAGGCCTCAATCGATTAAACCAATAAACTTATTAAAGTGGGAAATGCCCAGACAGCAACATTACAACATAAAAAAGCCCCCAGAACAGTAGAGAAGGCAAAAAAATAAAATAAAAACTAATTAAAAGGAGATTTGCATGACATAACTGTATATAAATATTTCTGTTTCATTGGCAGGCTTTTTAGCTGTTTTCCTCAAAGATGGAATATATTTACATATATGAGTCACCGAGAGAATTTCAAAAAATGGACTAGATTTTGTTGGAATGGGCTGGAAATCAGGAAGAACAGCTTGAACAAAGTCAAATCAAAGATTATATTAGCGGCAGTAGCTGAATCACACTGTCTTCAACAGCATTTTTTCTGTGTCTCCAGAGCGTAAGCTTTTTGTGGGCAGGGAATTTATCCACCGACTGTTCGATTGTAATCTCCCAAATGCTTACATCAGTGCTTTGCACATAATAAGTGCTCAACCAATCATGTTTACTGAGCACTTACTGTGTGCAGAGCACTGGACTAAGCGCTTGGGAAGTACAAGTTGGCAACATATAGAGACAGTCCCTACCCAACAGTGGGCTCACAGTCTAAAAGTGCCAACGATTGTCTATGATTCTGTGTACAAACTGGAGGGAAAGAAATGGATGCCACACAAACCACAAAGCACAATTCTCTCCTTTGAAACAATAGATTTTCCAATATCTGGCAAGGCAAAGAGAGGCTTTTCCAAATAACTGCCAATTCCAATCAATAAGTCACTGTGTGCCAATAACTCTACTAAGTACATGGGATAGTAGAGTACTACAAAGTTGCTAGGCACATTCCCTGCCTACAAGAGGCATCAGGCTTGGATCATCCATTCTAATTTCAAAGAAATTCACATGACCGGGTTTTACTAAATCTTATGCACTTATTTTTCTATCAGGCTTCTAGACACCTCTGAGTGTGGAACTCTTCATTTCAGTAGCTCTAACTAGCCCGTCAGGGAGAGGTAACAGCATGGGTCGACTCTAAACATCTTCCCAGATAAAGATGACAGATCAGCCTGAGGGACCAGGGCTGAGATTAACGTTAGAGGGCAGGGAAGAAAGTCCATTAAAAGCTAGCTGTCTGAATCCAGTCTGAAGGGTTATTGAGTGAAACATCCTGGAGAGAAGAGCTTTGTCAGCTGGAATGGTCGTCACTGTTTTGTGGTGTAAAAGCTTGTTTTGTAGAAAAGAGCCTTGCCTGCTCAAGTTTGCACTATTAATAATAATAATCAAATAATTATGGTATTTGCTAAGCACTTACTAAGTGACAAGCTTGGTTCTAAGCACCAGGGTAGATCCAAGGTAATCAGATAGGGCACAGTCCATGTCCCACATGGGGATAACAGTCTTATTCCCCATTTTACGAATGAGAGAAGCAGCGTGGCTCAGTGGAAAGAGCCCGAGTTTGGGAGTCAGAAGTCATGGATTCGAATCCCTGCTCTGCCAACTGTCAGCTGTGTGACCTTAGGCAAGTCGATTGAATGAATGAATGAGTGAATGAATTTAATGAATGAATGAATGAATATGATTGAATGAATTTAACTTCTCCGGGCCTCAGTTACCTCATCTGTAAAATGGGGATTAAGACTGTGAGCCCCCCGTGGCACTTAGTAAACTTAGTAAAGTGGGAAATGCCCAGACAGCAACATTACAACATAAAGAAGCCCCCAGAACAGCAGTGAGAGGGAAAAAAAATAAAATACCTGATCACCTTGTAACCTCCCCAGCACTTAGAACAGTGCTTTGCACATAGTAAGCGCTTAAATGCCATCATCATTATTATTGAGGCAACTGAGGCTCTGAGAAGTGAAGTGACTTGCCCAAGGTCACACAACAGACGAGGGGTGGAGCCAGGATTAGAACCCATTTCCTCTGACTCTCAGCCCCATGCTCCGTCCACACGGTTGAGTCAGCCCAGGATTCCGCCTCCAAGGGGGAGTACTAGGAAACGTGGGAAACCATGGTCATGGGTTCAAATCCCGGCTCCACCAACTGTCAGCTGTGTGACTTTGGTCAAGTCATTGAACTTTTCTGTTTTCCTCAGTTACCTCATCTGTAAAATGGGGATTAAGACTGTGAGCCCCCCGTGGTACAACCTGATCACCTTGTAACCTTCCCAGCGCTTAGAACAGTGCTTTGCACATAGTAAGCACTTAATAAATGTCATTATTATTATTGTTATTATGTGGTAGACTGCCATCCCAGACCTCCAACCTCAAGCTTAGAGATGAACCACTTTTCTCCACCTGCATCCCTATCTATGCCCTTGTGTTGCCAACTTGTACTTCCCAAGCACTTAGTACAGTGCTCTGCACACAGTAAGCAATAAATACGATTGATTGATTGATTGATTATGGTAAACCTCTCACCAATGAATCTGTGCAAGCCCATCTTGAACCTGCTGATATTTTTTTGACTGCACAACGTCCCGAGGGAACTGATTCCATATGCTTGCCACCTTTCCTCCTCTCCCTAACTTTCTGCCTCTGCACTTGAGTGAGAGCCCTGGCTGTAAACAGAGTTGAAGGACCAGAGCCAGAGAAGATAAACATGCAGACTCGTGTTCAAATAAATCAGAAGACTTACATTAAGTTGTCAAAGGTTTCAGGTACACTCTGCGGCACTTAGACCAAAGAGCGAGTGTGAAATCCCACTGTCTTGCCATCTGTAATTTTTTTTTTTTTTTTTTTTTTGGTAAATCCTGTCTCAGTGGGAGTAGGGCAGAATGCTGCCTTTGAAGTTCCCATCACATCGTAGTTTTGAAGCTCCCAATTCTCGCACAGCTCAGCTCAGGCTTGCCAGGACACAAAATCATTAGACCGGAGAGGATTGTCCGCAAGCTAGCACAAAGGTCCTTTTCAGGAGGTGGATGTCAGGTGAGCGGGAGGGCTTTTGACAGTGCTATGACTGGAGACCATAACCCGACAGTAGTTCACAGGATTAATCATCTATTCTTTGAAATAATAATAATAATAATGGCATTCATTAAGCACTTACTATGTGCAAAGCACTGTTCTAAGCACTGGGGAGGTTACAAAGCCAGTTAGCTGTGTGACTTTGGGTGAGTCACTTAACTTCTCAGTTACCTCATCTGTAAAATGGGGGTTAAGACTGTGAACCCCCCGTGGGACAACCTGATCACCTTGTAACCTCCCCAGTGCTTAGAACAGTGCTTTGTAAATAGCAAGTGCTTAATAAATGCCATCATTATTATCAGGTTGTCCCATGGGGGGGCTTACAGTCTTAATCCCCATTTTACAGATGAGTTGACTGAGGCACAGAAAAGTTAAGTGACTTGCCCAAAGTCACACAGCTGACAATTGGCGGAGCCGGGATTTGAACCCATGACCTCTGACTCCAAAGCCTGGGTTCTTTACACTGAGCCAAGCTGCTTCTCTCTGAAATGTAAATTACAGGTGGTTCCTAATGATGTTGCATCTTGCTCGATCAATCCATCAATGATATTTCACGTGGCACTTATGTACATATCTGTAATTTATTCATTTATATTAATGTCTGTCTCCCCCTCTAGATGGAAGGCTCGGTGTGGGCAGGGAATGTGTCTATTATTATATTATATCCTCCAAGCTCTTAGTAGAGTGTTCTGCACACAGTATTCATTCATTCATTCAATCATATTTATTGAGCGCTTACTGTGTGCAGAGCACTGTAATAAGCGCTTGGGAGTACAAGTTGGCAACATATAGAGATGGTCCCTACCCAACAGTGGGCTCACAGTCTAGAAGGGGGAGACAGAGAACAAAGCAAAACATATTAACAAAATAAAATAAATAGAATAAATATGTACAAATAAAATAAATAAATAGTAAATGGTAAGTGCTCAATAAACACGATTGAATGCATGAATGAATGAGCACTTAACTTTATGCGGGCCTTGTCCTAAGCACTTGGGAAAGTTCAACAACAGAGTTGGTAGACATGCTCACTGCCCACAAGGAGTTTACAATCTAGTGTTGACTAAATCAAGCATTTGATGGAGAGTTTTTCAGTGTATTAATAAGCAAGAAATGGAATTGCTCTGCATGCAGTAAGTGCTCAATAAATACAATTGAATGAATGAATAGGCAGTGAGAGAGGGTAAGCAACAGGGCTGATAGGATGGGGGAAAGGAGGGAGAGTTAAATTAAAACACCCCTCTCTGCATCCCAACTCTGCCACCAGCTCTGCCTCTTCCTCAGCTGAGCCATGCTCCAGAAGGCCATACCGCGGATTCTTTTATTCAATCATTCAATTGGATTTATTGAGCTCTTACTGCATGCAGGGCACAGTAATAATGATAATAATAATAGCATTTGTTAAGCACTTACTACGTGCAAAGCACTGTTCTAAGAGCTGAGGAGGATACAAGGTGATCAGGTTGTCCCACGTGGGGCTCACAGTCTTAATCCCCATTTTACAGATGAGAACAGGCACAGAGAAGTCAAGTGACTTGCCCAAACTCACACAGCTGACAATTGGCAGAGCCAGAATTTGAACCCATTACCATTAAGTGCTTGAGAAGGTATAACAGACACATTCCCTGCCCACAACGAGCTTACATTCTAGAGGGGGAAGACAGAAGACAGACATTAATGTAAATATCCATATATATGTACTGCAGGACCGTGATGAAAATGAACTCATCAGGTCCCAAAGCGGTGGAAGCCACGGGAGAGTGAGTTGGGACTCAGGGAAAGGATTTGGGAGCAAGCAGACGTGAAGCATGCTCAGCCGGAATGGTGCGATTCCAGAGAGCAGCATTAATTGCTGAAACTTGGCATCCAACTCTCTCCCCTATCCGCGCTGATTGGAATTACGAGGGCTCTGATTTGGGACTGTAACTTCATCACTTGGCCGTCCTCAGATTTGGTTTCATTAGCATTGATTTCACCCCTGCCCCCCTCCCTCCCTCTGCCCTCAAGAAGCCACCCGGCTCGGCATCAGGATACGTGTAAGAACCTGAAACTCAGACGATCTGACAGCGGGCAGGCTGCAGCTGGGACTCGGTTTCCTGCCTCTCCGTCTGACAGGACACTTGACTGACATGGGATTCCGATTACCTCCTGTAGGCAAAGGCCAGACTACCCCCACACAGATAATAATGATGATAAAGGAATTTGTGAAGCACTGGGGTGGATACAAGATAATCAGGTTGGACACAGTCCCTGTCCCATATGAATCTCCCAGTCAATCCCCATTTAACAGATGAGGTAACTGAGGCACAATGAGGTTTAGGGACTTGCCCAAAGTCACACAGCAGACAAGTGATTAGAAGCCAGGTCCTTCTGACTCTGAGGCCTGTGCTCTATCCGCTAGACCCCACTGCTTCTCTAAGCAAACTCTTTTTCATCTCCACTGAGCCTTTGTGCTGATGCATAAAATGACTTCCTGAAGTGGAAGTTATAGTGATACCTGAAGACATACAGGTCTCTGCTTTGCAAGTGGAATTGTTTTGCCCACCACTAAAATGCAGGTTAGGTCAATGTGAATAAGGTACCTGGATACACTGGCTTCCGTTTTGTTTTTTTTTTCAGAAGTTTATGGTTGGGGGCCTGAAAGAGCTAAATGAATTGTGGTGGAAGATTCAACTTTAATATCTACACAATGTCTATGTGCCTGGGGAAGAGGTAAGTAAATAAAAAGGTGGAATTGGAGGTCTGGGGGACCACCCTCCCTATACTAAATCCTGCAGAAATGAAGCATTAGGCGACCTGTAAAATATCAGGAAAGTTGCAGCTTTCTATAACCAAGATCTTTGACCTGAGTAGGCAAAGAATCTGAGGACACTGCCAAATTTTGTTTTATCTACCTATTTTAATGTCCTTAATTTAAATTGTTTATATCTTTAATTTGCCCATGTGTACAGGGACCACATTTTAAATGTCTGTCAAATCTTGTATCTTTATATCTGGTTGCTTCCCTTTCCTATAAGGTATTTATTTACTGACTGAGCCCCCTCTTTCCTCTCCCCATCCTCCCCACCCTACCTCCTTCCCCTCCACACAGCACCTCTATATATGTTTGTACAGATTTATTACTCTATTTTACTTGTACACATTTACTATTCTATTTATTTTGTTAATGATGTGCATCTAGCTTTACTTCTATTTATTCTGAAGACCTGACACCTGTCCACATGTTTTGTTTTGTTGTCTGTCTCCCCCTTCTAGACTGTGAGCCCGTTGTTGGGTAGGGACCATCTCTATATGTTGCCAACTTGTACTACCCAAGTGCTTAGTACAGTGCTCTGCACACAGTAAGTGCTCAATAAATATGATTGAATGAATGAATTTATTTTAGTGTCTCTCTCCCCTGCTTGAATATAAGCTCCTGTGGAGGGCACAGATCACTAACTCCATTGTATTTTCCTAAGTTCACAGTACAGTGCTCGACACATAGTAAGAGCTCAACAAATACCATGGAATGATCAATTGAGTAGAATTTACTTTGGCCCTGCTCACATTTACCATTTCTTTTCCTCCCCCTTCTACATCAAGAAATCCCCATTGCTGTCTACTGTAACTCACACAGCCCGACTCTCGGAATACAGATATCTGCCTCGAGCAAATAGACTCCCACTGAGACACCCACTGAAATCAAACACAAAGGGAACAGAAAAGAAATATCGACAGAATGAGTGCAAAATTGGTGTTTAAATCATACTTTCTCGGCCTGGGTGGGGGGACCTGTCCCCTGTATCTCTCTGGCCAAAAATTTAGAGCTGTTCATAATGTCTAAGAGAAGCATTGTGGCCTGGTGGATAGAGCAAGGGTCTGGGATTCAGAAGGACCTGGGTTCTAATCCCAGCTCTGCCAACTGTTGTGTGACCCGGGACAAGTCACTTCACTGTGCCTCAGTTACTTCATCTGTAAAGTCTACCCTGTCCACACCCATCACAGTTAGCTAAACTTCGTCTTTCCCGCTCATCCTTCCTCACTGAGCTCACACTTGGCTCCTCTAATACCAGGGTACTCACTGTACCTCAGTCTCATCTGCCTTGCTGCCAACCTCTCACCCACAACCTGCCTCTGTCCTGGAATTCCCTCCCTCTTCATATTTTCATGCCTCCACCTTCAAAGTCTTATTAAAACCACATCTCCTGCAAAAGATCTCCTGACTAACCCCTCATATTCTTCTCCCCCTCCCTTCTGTGTTGCCCTTGCATTTGAACTCTCTATTCATCCCTCCCTCAGCCCCTTAGCACTTGTGTACCTATCCATAATTCATTTATATTAATGTCTGTCTCCCCCTATAGACTGTAAGCTCACTGAGGGCAGGGAAAATGTCTACCAATGTTGTCATACTGTACTCTCCCAAGCACTTAGCTTAGTGCTCTGCGCCCAGTGAGCGCTCAGTAAATACAATTGACTGATTGATCATTTCAGAAAGAAGCATCCTAACCTTCTCAGCTCAACCGCCCAGAGAAGGTTCTCCATCCCCTCAATTACCTTGTTTAGAACAGGATCTCCAGCTCTAGTAAACACTTCCAAAGATGACTGACTGCTCTCTCTTGATTTGTTCTAGAAGTTGGGCACCAGAGCCAAAGTTTCCCTTTGGGACTGGTTTAACCGTCTTGCTCATGAGCAGTTTCTCACGGTGAGACACGCTGGAGGCTTTCTTCTTTCAGTTATTCTCATCAACTCAACAGCCCTTCCAAAGAGATCAAAGGGACCACCTACTCCTTGGCATTTTTCCAGAGGATAAGTCAACAATATTTCTTTAGCATTCCAGAGAACATAGCACTATATTAAGCACTAAAATTACAAGATAAAAAGTAACCCAGTCCCTATCCCTTAAGGTAATCTTACTCTAGACTGTTAACTCACTGTGGGCAGGGAACATCTCTTCCAACTCTGTTCTATTGTACTCCCCCAAGCACTTAGTACAGTGCTCTGTACACAGTAAGCACTTAGACATTTTTTATTGATCTAATAGGGTAGGCAAGAGAAAAACATTTAATCAACAATATGAGGTCATGGGTTCTAATCCCACCTCCACCACTTGTCTGCTGTGTGACTTTAGGCAAGTCACTTAACTTCTCTGTGCCTTAGTTACCTCATCTGTAAAATGGGGATTAAGACTGTGAGCCCCACCTGGGATAACTTGTTTACCTTGTATCTACCCCAGTGCTTAGAGCAGTGCTTGGCACATAGAAAGCACTTAAATACCATAATTATTATGTAGGTCTGTACAGCCCTTTTTATGATATTTCTTAAGCATTTACTATGTGCCAGGCACCGTGCCCACTCTGGAGTGGGTACAAGTTGGGCTGGACACAGTCCATGTCCCACATGGGGCTCATGGTTCTAATTCCCATTTTACAGATGAGGGACCTTGAAGCACAGAGAAGTCCAGTACTTGCCCAAGGTCACACAGTGGGTAAGTGGCCGAGTCAGGATTAGCACCTAGGTCCTTCTGACTCCTGGGTCTATGTTCTATCTACTGTGCCATGCTATTTCTTTTGAGAAAAATTAACTGAGGGAAGGATTCATTGACAGTTTGTTTTGTGGGCTTGAGGAATTAGTGTGGTGAAGATGGGAAACCTTTCTGGAAGAAATGGACCTCACCTGGGATTAAAAAAAGGGTATGTGGCATGAAGGGTAGAAGCTAGAAGGTGATGATGATAATAATAATGGCATTTGTTAAGAACTTACTATGTGCAAAGCACTGGGGAGGATACAAGGTGATCAGGTTGTCCCACGTGGAGCTCACAGTCTTAATCCCCATTTTACAGATGAAGGAATTGAGGCTCAGAGAAGTAACTTACCCAAGGTCACACAGCAGACATGTGGCAGAGCCGGGATTAGAACCCATGACCTCTGACTCCCAAGCCAGGGCTCTTTCCACTGAACCACGCTGCTTCTCCAAATGATTCTTAATGATGAATCATTAAGTCTTATAAATCGTTATGAAATCTTCAGATGAATTAAAGCAATATTAAGGGCCAAGTGTTTTGACGGCTAGATGCCTATGTGATAATCCACAGTATGTAGAAAACTGTGTAATAATAAATCAAATCAAAAGTCAAGGCCAGAGCGTGGACCCCATCCCCAGTCAACGTGACCTTGTGTTATTGGGAGAAGTATTAATGGAAGCCAAATCAAATAAAGCCATAAGAAATATTCCAGTGTTCTCCTTGAGAAAATAGTGGAAAGCCTTCTCTCTCTTAAGGGTGAGTTGACATCAATAGGAAAATATGACCCCAGTTTAAATAGGAAGTAAAGATTGAAATGGCAGTAATCCTATGTGGGAAGAACAGACTCTCAACAAAGTGACTTGGCATTTCTTGGAGCCTCCCAGTGTGCTTAGGGATTGGGGAATCTTCAGTCCCTCTTCACTGTAAGACAGACTGAAGGCAGGAACACCCTTGTGACTGAAGCCCATAGAACCAGGGCTATCACATTGGCTACCAATTCCCAGTCCAGTGACCTGACCCATAGTTGAGGATGCCACTTAAAGATTGAAGCTCTACACTGGCCCCAGTAACCTAAGGAAATGTCATGGAGTTGAGGTGATTTGACTAAAGAACACAGTTCAGGGAGTTAGAAGATGTTTGTAGGGAGCAGGCTGCCACAAGATGTGAGAAAATCCCGAACTTAATCCCTTACTTAAATCCCAAATTAAACAAACAAATCCCAAATGTAATTTTGTCATAATTAAGAGGCAAAATGGTCTAGTGGGTCTAAAAGTCAGGAGAACTTGGGCTCTGATTCTGCTATTGCTCTGCTGGGTGATTTTCAATCAATCAATCGTATTTATTGAGCGCTTACTGTGTGCAGAGCACTGTACTAAGCGTTTGGGAAGTACAAGTTGGTAACATATAGAGACAGTCCCTACCCAACAGTGGGCTCACAGTCTAAAAGATTTTAGGTAAGATTCCTAATTTCACTGAGCCTAAGTTTCCCAATCTGTAAAATGGGGATAACAGTGGCTTGTCTCTTCCTACTTCGTAGAGCTGCTGGGGCAATGAGTTTGCTGAAGCAAATGCACATTCGCAAAATAAAAGTGTTCTACAGATTCCAAATAAAACTATGACTATATTTCAGGTTTGATGTGGTAAATCCCACGCAAGAGTTACAATGCGACATTTTTAATACAAAGAGCACACACATATTTTGTATGAATATACATATACATATTTATCCAGTGTGGGTTGTTTGTTTACACATATGCATATTCCCACACACTCAAATACCAAATAAACACACACACACACACACACACGTCCCTTTGTTTTCTAACACATATCGCGTACCTTTATTTGGAAGCAAATCAAATGTGCACACTGTGAATGAGGAAGAAAAAGAGTGGGTTGGAGAGAGCTACTTACATCTCAAAACGTCTTCAAAATTAAGGCAAAGTCCACTTTAGAGTTCATAAACTCCTTGGAGGCAGGGATCATGTTTACCAAGTCTACTGTACTTTCCCAAGTGTTTAGCACAGCCCCTCGCACCTACCAAAGGCTAGAGTTGAAGAAACTGAAGCTCAGGAAATTCACACAGTGGAGAAGATCCTCCCTTGGTATCATGCCAATGGGGAGACTTTTGCTTTTATATGAATGAAATTTGTCATGTCATCCCATCTTGGCATTGCTATCAATCAGTGGAATTCATTGAGCGCTAACCGTAAGCACTGAACTAAGCACTTGGGAGAGTATAATATAACAGCGTTGGTAGCTATATTTCCTGTCCACAAGGAGCTTAATGTTTAAAGGGGGAAGACAAACACTTATATAAATATATTATGGTTGTGCACATAAGGGCTTTGTGAGGCGAAAGAGCCTGAAGAATGTCAAGTACCCAAAGGGGACAGATCCAGATACAGATCCAGGTGGTGAATAAGTAACCATTTCCTCATACTACCTCTTCCCCATTCCATAGCCTTTCAGCTCTTACCCAGCTCAGCTTCACCATTTCTCTTTTAAACTTGCCACTCTTCTCACACTGGGGTGAGATGGAGTGTAAGTTAAATGATGGGTGAATGCAGAAAGCCTTACTAGGGAAAATTGTAAATATTATGCGTAGGGGAGAATTTCAAAGCATGCTGGGGAGGGCAGGATAGGAGAGCAGGGAGTTGGAGAGAGGTGAGGGTGATCTTGCTGCTATTACTATCCTTATTAACAATAAAGATAATAATCATTGTATTTGTTAAGCAGTTACTATGTACCAAAGATGGGGGTAGATTCATTTCAGTTAGATCATACCACCATCTTTGTGCTACACAGGGCTCACAGTTTAAACGGGATGAACAGGTATTTAAGGCCCATTTTACAAATGAGGAAACTGAGGAACAGCAAAGTTAAGTGACACACCCAAAGTCACACAGCAGGCAAATGGCAGTGTCAGGATTGGAAACTAGGGATGCTTTAATGGGGCAATGTGACAAGTGTGCTCTGTGTAGAAATATATCACCTCACCGTCGGTTATCTGCTCTACCAGCACACACTAATAATAATAATAATGGTATTTTTAAGCGCTTACTATGTGCAAAGCACTGTTCTAAGTACTGCGGGGGATACAAGGTGATCAGGTTGTCCCACGTGGGGCTCACAGTCTTAATCCCCATTTTCCAGATGAGGTAACTGAGGCACAGAGAAGTTAAGTGACTTGCCCAAAGTCACACAGCTGACAATTGGCAGAGCCGGGATTTGAACCCATGACCTCTGACTCCAAAGTCCGTGCTCTTTCCACTGAGCCATGCTGCTCACTACCTATTTCATTCTGATAAATCTATAAGGGTTGGACAAAGAAGGGGTTTAAACAATCTGAATCAAAACACTGAGTTTAAAGTGTCAAAAAAAATGAACGAAAAATTGGGTTATCAAGTGCTGTTGTTTGTAACACTATAACATCCTTGTGGTAGCATAAATACAACAAGTAATTCAGCAATTTACCCTCCCACCACTAATCTTTAATTTCCATCACTATTTACTCTGCCGAGGCACAATATTAATTAAAGCAGTTCTATAGAGATGCAATGTCATCAAGTGCTAAAGTCAACACTTAAGAGAGTCTCAGAGAGACCCATATTAATATTGGGTTCAGCTTCTAAATCCCTTGATTGCATGAGACTTACTCATTTTAGGTTTTTGAAAAATATTGGGTTCAGGCATTTCAATTTATTCAAGTATTTTGTTTCAAGTCCACGATCTGTTTATGTGCCCTGCTTTTCCAAAAAAAAAAAAAAAGCTGTGCAATGAAATTAATTGTTCAGTCTCACACACTTTAATAACAGCGAAAATCTCACACAGTTCATAAGCCCACTCCAGCAGCTAAAGAGAGCTCAGAGTCAAGGGAAGCTAATATGAGGTTGGTTGTTTAGTAGTCCCAGTGGTGATCAAAGAAGCTCCTAAACTTTCTCCTCTGTGTACTCAAACTTGCCCGATTAATTTGTTTTTCAAAATGGCATTTATTAAGTGTTTGCCATGTTCCAGGGATGTTCTAAGCACTGAGGTAGATACAGGGAAAGTCAGGTTGGACACAGTCGCTGTCCCACATGGGGCTCACAGTCTTAATCCCCATTTTACAGTTGAGGTGACTGAGGCATGGATAATTGAAGTAATTTGCCCAAGGTCATGCAACAGACAAGCGGAGGAGCTGGAGCTAAAATAAGGGTCCTCTGACTCCCGTGCTCTTCCCAGTATGCTGCTCTGCTTATCGACAAACATTTGGTATCTTCATGTCAATTTGTTTGATTATTTTAATACTTAACCCTGAAAAATCCTACTGCTCCTCAACTAATTTATATCACTCCTGATCAGGACATCCCAGTAGAAAACCTTATCCATCAACCAACTGTATTTACTGAATGCTTACTGTGTGCAGAGCACTGTACTAAGCATTCGCGAAAGCACAATACAGTTGAGTAGGAAGACGCAATCCCTTTGAACAGGCTTACAGACTAGATGGGGAGACAGGCATTAAAATGAATTACAGAATGATATGCTTGTAAGTACTGTGCCTAGCAGTAAAATAAAGTAACATTATCAATGGTACTTTTGAGTGCAATAAAGCAACATATCAATGGTACTTTTGAGTGCTTACAATGTGGAGAGCACTGTAATAAATGCTGCGGATAGCACAATACCACAGAATTAGCAGACCTGTTCCCTGCCCATAATGAGTTTATAATCTAGAAGAGGAGACAGACATTAATGTGAATAAATAATTTGTGATATGTAATTTGCAGAAGACAAAGCCTCTGATTATACCAGCTGAAAACTGAGAGGATAACAAGGTGCAATGCCATCTAAAAAGGAGCCACTCCTTTTAAGGATAAAATTCATAAGAATCAAGAGACAAGAAGGCAAATACGTAAACAGCACCAAGCATTGCACACATTTGTTTGTTTGTGGCTTATGGTGTTTGTTAATCGTTTACTGTGTGCCAGGCCCTATTGTAAGCACTGGGGTAGACACAAGTTAATCAGTTTGGACACAGTCCCTTTCCCCCATGGGGATCAGAGTCTTAATCCCCATTTTACAGATGATGTTACTGAAGCACAGAGAAGTTAAGTGACTTGCCCAAAGTCACCCAGCAGTCAAGTCGGGGAGCCAAGGTTAGAACCCAGGTGCTTTTGACTCCCAGGACTGTGCTCTATCCACTAGGCCAAGCTGCATGAGAGCACAACGAGACACAACCACTGTGTGCGCACAATCCGGCCAAGATTGTGGGTCTCCCTTAGGCAGTCACCCCTACACCTATAGGTGAATTTCACCATCAGCGGTGACAACTGATTCGCATTTTCTAGTTATTTATTCATATTTACAAAACTGATAGTTTACTCAAAAGGATTTTGTGGACTCAGTCTTCAGCCATACAGCCATTGCCCTGGTTTGACCCCTCACCAATAAATGGTATTTATTGAGTGCTTACTGTGTGCAGAGCACTGTACTAAGCACTTTTGAGAATACAATAAAACAATTACCAGACACGTTATAATGCAAATGGATTATTTTACCAGTCTGGTCTCCCAGGCTTTATTACCCCTTGTCTGCTGTGTGACCTTGGGCGAGCCACTTATCTTTTCTATGCCTCAGTTTCCTCATCTGTAAGATGGGAATTCCATACCTTTTCTCCCTTCTACTCAGACTGTGGGCCTCATATGCGACAAGAACTGTGTTTCTCCTGATTAACTTGTATCTACTCCAGCGCTTAGTGCAGTGCTTGGTGCATGATGAGCCCTTAACAAAAGCCTCAGTCATTATTAATCAATTAATCATTTATCAACCACCCTGACCTGAGATGAAGTGTGAGCTTCAATCCTACCTTCCCTTTGAGAACGGTAGAGTGACTGTCCCAGTTGCCACTGCACAGAAGCTATGACTCAACACCTCCTGGCTTCGTGGTCTGGTTTCAGTTTGTTTCCTCGCAAACTTGTTTTTTGTTACGACACCAACGAAACGCCTCTGCTCCACACAAGAGAAACAGGATTTGGAAGAAGAGGAATGTAAGGACCAGCAGTATGCCTTTCCCCACAATAGTGACTGCAAGACACCTGACTGAAGGCCACCCCTTGACTCATCACAGGCTGGAATTCTGCTTCCACAAGGCCAATATTGGCCCCTGAACTTTAATAACAATAATGATGGCACTTAAGCGCTTACTAAGTGCAAAGCACTGTTCTAAGCACTGGGGAGGTTGTCCCGGGGGGGCTCACAGTCTTAATCCCCATTTTACAGATGAGAGAACTGAGGCAGAGAGAAGTTAAGTGACTTGCCCAAAGTCACACAGCTGACAATTGGCAGAGCTGGGATTTGTACCCATGACCCCTGACTCCAAAGCCCCTGCTGTTTCCACTGAGCCACGCTTCTTCTCTAAAATACTGTTCTAAGTGCTGGGGAGGTTACAAGGTGATCAGGTTGTCCCACAGAGGGCTCATAGTCTTAATCCCCATTTTACAGATGAGGTAACTGAGGAACAGAGAAGTTAAGTGACTTGTCCAAAGTCACACAGCTGACAATTGGTGGAGCAGGTATTTGAACCCATAACCTCTGACTCCAAAGCCCATGCTCTTTCCACTGAGCCACGCTGCTTCCTTGGAAACAGCTGCTCTCTCCCAGAACTAATAAGAAGCAAGCAGAGGAGGAGCAGAGGAGATTCTGGTCCCCGCTGCCAAGTGGAAGGTTTTTATTTTGTTTTATTTTTTATGGTATTCATTAAGGACTTACTGTGTATCAGGCCCTGGAGTAGTTACAAGATAATCAGGTTGGTCACAGTCCATGTCCCACATGGGGCTCTCAATCTCAATCCCATTTTACAGATGAGGGAACTGAGCCACAGAGAAGTTAAGTGATTTACCCAAAGTCATGCAACACGTGGCTTAGGGGATAAAGCATGGACCTGGGAGTTAGAAGGGCCTAGGTTCTAATCCTGGCTCCTCCACATGTCTGCTGTGTGACCTTGGGCAAGTCACTTGTCTTCTCTATGCCTCAGTTACCTCATCTGTAACATAGGGAGAAGAGTGTGAGCCCCATATGGGCCTTGGACTTTGTCCAAACTGATTAACTTGCAACTGCCCCAGCGATTAGAAAAGTGCTTGGCACATAGTAAGCACTGAACAGGTACCATAATAATACTAACAACAATAACATAAAAATAGGGGAGCCGGGATTTAGAAACCAAACTTACATATTTCTTGTAATCAGTCCTACTGCAAAGATAATGACAATTAATCCATCAGTCAAATCAATGGCATTTCCTTATGGCTTACTCTGTGCAGACCACTGATCTAAGTACTTGTGGGAGTACAGTACAAGAGAAATTAGCAGACACGTTTCCTGCCCGTAATGAGCTTACAGTTTAGAGGGGGAGACAGACATTGATATGAAGAATTTAGAATAAATAATTTAAAGATATGTACGTAAGTGCTGTAGGGATGAAGGTGGGGTGAATTTCAAATGTCTGTGCAGTGTTGAAGCCAAGCAGACAGAGAGAAAAAGACAGATGCAGAGACCCTGAAATTGAGACCAGACTCTACTGGCCGACGAGATCCACGGTCACTCCTCTGACCTCTGCCCCGTCACCCCTTGACCGAGATACAGTGAGGCCAGGGTACCATTTCCGGCCTATGATATGCGAATGACTTAAAAAGACTGGAAAGAAGCCAGTGACTCCAAGCAGTTGTTGGAGAGAGAGGAAATGAGTCAGGGGTGCAGAAGGCAGACTGAGGAATGTACACTTAGTGACACACTGGATACTGAGTCGCAGCCAAATGAATTCAATTGAATTCATTCTTTCAGTCATATTTATTGAGCACTTACTGTGTGCAAAGCACAGCACTAAGTGTTCGAGAGAGTACGCCATAACAATAAACAGAGCATTCGCTGATCACCTTCATGTCAGTCTTCCATGTTCAAGCGGATGCTACTTGCCAGAAGAGAACATTTTTCACCACACCAGGTTTCTTTCTTTGCGTGTGTGTGTGTGTGTGTGTGCGTGTGTGTGTGTGTGTGTGTGTGTGTGTGTGTGTGCGCGTGTGTTTTGGGGCGAGGCGGGGGAGAAGAAAGAAGGGGCAGTTATTTGTTAAGTGTTTATTACGTGCCAGACCCTGTTCTAAGCTCTGGGATAGATACGAGGTAACCAAGTTGGACACAGTCCATGTTCCACAGAGGGCTTACAGTCATCATCATCATCATCATCATCAATCATATTTATTGAGCGCTTACTATGTGCAGAGCACTGTACTAAGCACTTGGGAAGTACAAATTGGCAACATACAGAGACAGTCCCTACCCAACGGTGGGCTCACAGTCTAAAAGGGGGAGACAGAGAACAAAACCGAACATACTAACAAAATGAAGTAAATAGAATAGATATGTACAAATAAAATAAATAAATAAATAGAGTAATAAATATGTACAAACATATAGTCTTAACCCCAATTTTGTAGATGAGGGAACCGAGGCACAGAGAAGTTAAGTGACTTGCCCAAGATCACACAAAAGACAAGTGGAAGAGCAGGAATTGGAAGCCTGGTCCTTCAGACTCCCGGACCCATTCCCTAGGCCACTCTGGTTTTGGGTTCTAATCACAGCTCTGCCACTTGTCTGTTGTGTGACCTTGTGCAAGCCATTTATCTCATCTGCAAAATGGGGAATAAGACTGTGATCCCTATGTAGGACATGGCCTTTGTCCAACTTCATAGCCTAGTATCTACCCCAGAGTTTAGTACAGTGTCTGGCACACAGAAAGAGCTCAACAAATATCATTAAACAGACATCCTGTGCCTGTTACACCTTCCCAAGTGCTTAGCATACAGCATTGCAACCACTAGATGCCCAATAAATGCCATACTACTACTACTACTATCATCATTATAGAACAGCATGATCCAAATGGAATCAAACTTTCCCATTTAAAGATCTAGACAGGGTTTCCTCATCCCTGTCAGTGAGGCCCCAAAGAAGTTCCCATCAACCCTCTCTGCTCCCAATAATTATAATAATTCTAGTATTTAGTAAGCATTTACTTTGTGCCAAGCCCTTTGGAAGATAGAGGGTACTCAGATCTGATCCAGTCCCTGCCCCTGTCCAGTCTAATGGGAAGAGAAAAGAGGTGTTGGATCCCCATTTTACAGATAAGGAAATTGAGGCCTGGAGAAGTTAATTGACTTACCCAAGGTCACACAGCAGGCTAGTGGTGGGGAGAAGACATGTCTACCTAATCTGTTAATTTGTACTCTCCCAAGCACTTAATACAGTATTCTGCACACAGGAAGTGCTCAATAAATACCAAATACCACTAATTGATTGAAGTTACAGAGCCAGGATTAGAACTCAAGTTTCCAGACTTGTACTACTGTGAGATTTTTCCACTAGGCCACTTCACCATGATATTTTTTTTAACGAAAGCTCATGAGCAGCCTTGCTTCTGGCTCCCATGGATTAATTTGCCACAGCTAGAAGCTCCTTCACCTTTGGAGGGAACAAGGCCGATGGGCCAGCATCTATCAATAGTATTTACTAAGCACTTACTATGCAAAGAGCATTGTACTAAGTTCTTGGAAGAGCTCATAACTCCTATGTGGTCCTGGGGTGGAGACCCCAGAAAAGGGAAATTTTTAATCCATGGGTGTAAGTGCAATATTGTGAAGGTTTTGGGACCAAGATGGCAGTTGCTCTAAAAGTCTGTCACATTTTTGAATTAGGTTTGCTGTTTGCCAAATATCAGTTAATTCATTGCTAAGCAAAATCCACATGGACTGAAGACAAAGAGTGTCCGTGGAAATAAATGGCCCAGGACCATTGGATTCATCATCAGAAAGGTCTTGAAAGTTCATATCCAATCACAGCCAGTGTGAACGAGAGCAGATGGCCCATCGGCTCCAGACGCAGGAAAGCGATTTGGGGATTAATGTCAGTGGACGTCCAGGCAGGCATTCACAACTTTCAAACTTGAAAGGGGGTTTTGCTTTGTTTATATTCCCCTTCCTGCAATGTCACTGGACTTTGTCGTGACTAAGTATGTCTGAGAGGATCCTTTCCCCTTCTAATGTGAGCTGGCCTACCTGTTTTAAGGTTCAAGGAAATGGATCGAGAGTTTCAGCCTTTTCAATGTCATCCTCTGAAAGAAATTGAGCCGACATGCATTTAACCATCTCTGCAGCTCCATTCATTCATATTTATTGAGCGCTTACTGTGTGCAGAACACTGTACTAAGGCTTGGAAGAGTTCAATATAACAATGGACACATTCCCAAACCACAACAAACATAAAGTCTAGACCAGTCACCTCCTCCTGGAAGCCTTCCCCGATTGCCCATCACCACTACTCAGTCATGCCTGCTCCTCACCCAATACAGCATTTGAGTGAATCTTAATGTGTCCCATTGTTTTTTATAAGCTTGTGTTTGTTGCCTATATTTATGGTATTTGTTAAGCACTTACCAAGTGCCAGACACTGTACTAAGTGCTGGCGTAGATATAAGGTTGGACACAGTTCCGTGTCCCATATGGGGCCTGCAGTCTTAATACCCATTTTACAGATGAGGTAACTGAGGCACACAGAAGGCAGTGACTTGCCCAAGGTCACACAGCAGGCAAGCGGTGGAGCCAGGACTAAAAACCAGGTCTTTCTGGCTCCCAGGCCTATGTTCCATCCACTAGGCCACACTGCTTCTCTTCTTTAATGCTCTTTCAGCTATATATTTATTTATATATATATAATATATATAATTATATCCTCTTGCTTTCCCCTTTGAAGTGTGAGCTCCTTGAGGAGAGAAGTGACATTGTTTATTCCTTGTGTATTTCACCCTAGAGACCTACTAAAGCCCTTTAATGTCAATGAATGCTCAATCAGCATTGTTGTTAATTTTCACCCACCCAGAAGTCTGTATTCATGCAAATGAAAGAGAAGCAGCATGGCTCACAGAGGACCTGTATTCTAATCCCTACTTTGCCATCCGTCTGCTGAATGACCTTGGGCAAGTCATTTAATTTCTCTGTGTCTCCACTTCCTTATCTGTAAAATGGGGATTAAATTGCTTGTTCTCATTTCCCATTATCATCATTATAGTATTTGTTAGCGCTTACAAGTCACAACTTCTCTGTGTCTCAGTTACCTCCTCTGTTAAATGGGGATTGAATCCTACTACCATCCACTTGGACTGTGAGTCCCATGAGAGACAGGGACTGTGTCCAACCTGATTAACTTATATCGACCTCAGCGCTTAGAGCAGTGTTTGGCACATAGTACGCCACTTAAGTACTATCATTATCATCATCATCGTTATGTGTCCAGTACTCTCTGAAGCACTGAGGTAGACTGTGATTCTTGTGTGGGACAGGGAATATACCCAGTCTGACTAAATCATATCTATTCCAGAGCTGAATTCAGTGCCTGCCACACAGTAAACACTTAATAAATACCACGATTACTATTACCATCAGTAAAAAAATCTCATTTGATAATAAACTGAAAGAAATCAGGCAGTAAGCCCAGGGAAAAATCAGGCAGGGCCTCTGAATGAGAGGAATATCTTCCTTCTTGATTACCTAGCCCATTGTCCATTGCTTATATGGGAACCTCTGTTAGGAAGGATATTTTGAGGGGTCACTGCAGACAGCTACTTGTGTTAATCAGTTAGTTAATTAATCATGGGGTTTATTCAGTTCTTAATAGGTGCCCAAAACATTGCTAAGTTCTGGAGATCCAGCACAGTCAGTCAACTGCATTTATTGAGCACTTATTGTCTGCAGAACACTGTACTAAGTGCTTGGGAGTGTACACTATAACAATAGAACAGGCAACTCCTGCCCACAATGAACTTACAGTCTAGAAGGTGCTTATTCTCATTTTCCAGGTGAGGAATCTGACACGGAGAGATTAAGTGACCTGCTCAAGGACACACAGGATGGCAGGGGCAGAGCTGGGACTAGATCCCAGGTCTCCCAACAACAAATACCATTTCATTTGAAGCACTTAGTACAGTGTTCTGACCACAGTAAGCACTCAATAAATGCTACTGCTGGCTTGATTTCCACTAGGACTCTTGAGATGAAGGAAGCAGGATGAACAGAAGGATGTAATGGGAATCTTCCAGGATAGAAGTTTGTAGAGGCCAGCTAATTTTCTGAAATCTATCTGTTAAACTGACTCTTTAGGTGCATACTTTGTAACAAGGGGATCAAGAGAGGAGAAGCAACGGAGGAGAAAATGTTTGAAATAATGCTACTAGGATCAAGATCAATTAGCCTAATCGTGAGCCCAAAAGACAACACTATAGGATCTTCTCCAGATAAAAAACACAGCCTTCAACCATCAAGGTTTCTCCCCAGGTAAGAAATCATTACTGCAGAGAACAGCAGCTTTCTGGATCTTGTCTCTTAAAAATCGAGATACTTAGCCTGGAGGGCCAGAGCAATTGGGGAAGAAAGTGGGATCTGTGATTTCCAAACTCTGTATCATGTCATTATTTGCTGTGTTTATTAATTGCCAGACCCTACTGAATAGTTTTGCCAAAAAAGTAATCAGAACAGCTCTATGGAAAAGGAGTGGGACATTTACATGGACGGGTATTAAGGGTGTCAGGTGGCTGTATTGTACTCTCCCAAGTTTTTAGTAATCATATTTGAGCACTTGCTATGTGCAAAACACTGCACTAAACACTTGGGAGAGTAGAGTATAACAGAGTTGGCAGAAATGATCCCTGCCCACAACAAGCTTAGAGTCCAGAGGGACACTGCTCTGCAAGAAGTGGTTGCTCAATAAATACCATTAATTAATTGACCGATTACATTTCAGGATTACCCAGTCCCCCCGTTCAGTTCTATCCCCTTTACCTGTTGCCACTGACCCTGGGTGACTTAATAATAATAATAATTGTGGTATTTGTTAAGCACTTACTATGTGCCAGGTACTAAGTGCTGAGTAGATGCTAGAAAATCAGGTTGGACACGGTCCCTGTCCTCCATGAGGCTCACAGTCTTAATCCGCATTTTACAGATGATGTATCTGAGGCACAGAGAAGTGACTTTTCCAAAGACACACAGCAGACAAATGGTGGAGTCAGGATTAGAACCCAGGTCGTTCTGACTCCGAAACCCGTGCTCTATCCACTTCGCCTTGCTGCTTCTTCAGGGGAGACTTCATTCATTCATTCATTCAATCGTATTTGAGTGCTTACTGTGCGCAGAGCACTGTACTAAGCGCTTGGAAAGTATAATTCAGCAACAGATAGAGACAATCTCTACCTACCAATGGGCTCACAGTCTAGAAGGGGGGAGACAGACAACAAAACAAGTTAAAAATCTTCAGAATCCAGGCAGTTGGAGGGCCAGTTGTGAGTGAAAAGTGATTTTTGTGTGCTCAGATCATGAGATAGAAAAATAGGAGATCAGGGTATTCCGCTATGCTGCTGGGGTTTCTTTTGTTTCTCCTGGTGTAAAAAAAAAAAAAATGGGCGATAAGAAACCAATTTTGTAATAAAACACATATCCCCCATCAAGAACCTCTTCTGACTCCTTCTGCTGGGGAGACCACATCTAATAGTAAAACTTTACACATGTTTAAAAAATAAGAGCAAGAGAATAAGCTTTCTTTGGCTGCTGTTGTCAACTAGGTAAAATTCCAGCTAATCAGAAGTCAAAGTCTAACAACTCAGTCTCAGAACAAAAAAGTAAAAGACATCTGAAGATCCGTTGCTCCTCATTTCATCTTTCACAAATTCATAAAGTGAACAGTTGAGTTACCTGGCAAGGGTGCAGTGGTGGAACTCTCCAGAAGATTAAGAGTTTTGGCCAGAGCTGAATATATTATGACGTATCTAATATTAGTTTTTTCAGTAGAAGTAAAATAATTTGCCCCTCTTTTCTTGATAATCGAAGACATTGAAATTCTGTGGTAATAGCAGTTGAAACCAGCCTTTCCTTTTTCCTGCTTATTTTACAAGGAGGTTGAGCTAATCCAGGAACAGGTGTTGGGAAATGGCTGTGATCGAAAACAAAAGTTTGCTTTCCCTTTCCTAATAGGGAGACCCCCGTTGCTACTCTATTCTCTAAACAGAAGTTTCATTTGGTTGTTTTTGCAATAATGGAACCCAACTCAAGAAGTTTCCAAGCTGCTACGGCTGCCAGTTCTTTGGGTCCTATTAGACAAGTGTTACTTTGGAAATACCTGCCCCATTTCCAGCATTGCTGCAGGGAACAGGAACAATTGGAATTTCAAGCCCTGCTACCCTTATCACACTCCTTATGGTGCCCAGCATGATGCTTGAAGAGTAAAGACATGAGCCACTTGCTAAACTGACTGTATTTAGCATTCATGAAACCCTAGAACTTGGGTGACTCTAAGCTTTTCCAAAAGGAAGCTTTGAGCTTTTAGTGACTGTGTTGGAGAAAAGTCCATGGAAAGGATTGCACAAGCAATGCACACACTTGTACTCCAATTCCCCTCCACAGGTGAGGAAATATCTGATGTTCATCTTTCCTTACCCAGTCATTACCAACTCTTCCCACTCTGATTCTTAAACAGTGAGATTCCTGAGATCAGTTACCTGTTGACATTCTTGCCAATACATTTTCTCATTTTGATAATAATAGTGGTATTTGCTAAGCCCTTACTATGTGCCTGACACTGTCCTAAGTGCTGGGGTAGATACAAGATAATTAGGTTGGACACAGTCCATGTCCCAGATGGGGCTCAGAGTCTTAATCCCCCTTTTACAGTTAATAATAATAATAATAATAATGGCATTTTTAAGCACTTACTATGTGCAAAGCACTGATCTAAGTGCTGGGGAGGATACAAGGTGATCAGGTTGTCCCATGGGGTGGGTCACAGTCTTAATCCCCATTTTATAGATGAGGTAACAGGCACGGAGAAATTAAGTGACTTGCCCAAAGTCACAAAGCTGGCAATTGGCGGAGCCGGGATTTGAACCCATGACCTCTGACTCCCAAGCCCGGGCTCTTTCCACTGAGCCATGCTGCTTCTCATGAGGTAACTGCTTCAGTTGAGATAACTGAGGCACAGAGAAGTGAAGTGACTCACCCATGGTTACTTGTTTTGATGTCTGTCTCCCCTCTCTAGACTGAGACCGTTGCTGGGTAGGGATTGTCTCTGTTGCTGAATTGTACTTTCCCAGCGCTTAGTACAGTGCTCTGCACACAGTAAGTGACCAATGATTGAATGAATGAATGAATATAGTGCTCTGCATATACTAAGCACTCCACAAACACTTCACTAATAATAGTAATTATGTCATTTGATTGCTTCCTGCACCTATATGCCAGGTACTGTGCTAAGTGCTTGGGTTAGATAAAATACAATCAGATCAGACACAGTCCCTGTCCCATCCAAAACTCAGTCTAAAAGGAAGGGAAAATAGGTATTTAATACCCGTTGTACAGATGAGGAAACTGCAGTCAAGTGGCAGAGCCTGGATTAGAAACTTGATCTCTTGACTGTCTTGCCTCTTGGCTATGCTGTTCCCACTGTACTACTGAGGTTAACTACCTATTCAATATTCATCATTCATTCAATCATATTTATTGAGCACTCACTGTGTGCAGAGCACTGTACTAAGCGCTTGGAAAGTACAATTCAGCAATAGAGACAATTCCTGCCCACTATAGAGTGTAGCCCATCTCACCAAGACGTTACCTTTGGAGCAGAAGAAACTGATTGAGACAATGAATTGACCTGTCACTGGGTTTACTTCCATTAAAGAAAGGAAGTTAACCAGCAGACAGGATGCAGTAAAACAAGGCATTTGAAATGGTGAGATTTCCAATGAAGTGATATATTTTGATGTGTGTTTAAATGGTATGATTGGTTCTGCACACCAACTAAGCAAAAGTTTCAGGGAAATTGAAGCCAGCCCCAACCCACAAGTAGCTTAGAATCTAAAGGGGGAAAAAAAATCCAGAAATAACTAACAATTAAACATCAAGTCTCTCTATCTGGTCCTAAGTCTACAAAAAATGAAATCCCCAGAGTATTTAATATTTATATCCACTCTGTTGATGTTTTCCCCACCACAGAGACAGGCAGGTCTTGAGCATGGCGATGTCCAGTCAGACTCCTTTCAATTCAATCGTATTGAGTGCTTACTGTGTGCAGAGCACTGTACTAAGCGTTTGGGAAGTACAAGTTGGCAACATTGATCCCTACCCAACAGCGGGCTCACAGTCTCTCCTTGTGGGGAGAGAGGGCAGCGGGAACCTGAACCCCCAAATATCCCAGTGACAATGAGTTTTTGGATTTCTCAGAGTAAAAAACAGCAGATGGTCCAGGTCAAAAGCAGCCAGTTGGCTTTTGACCTGACCTGTACTTTGTTAGATAAGTTTCCAAGAAAAACCAAATTCTGAGCAAAGTTTACCAGCACACTCTATAATCTGGATTCAGCACAGGTGGATTCAGGAATGATGCTGTGGCAATTAGTGATAAATAGCAGCACACACAATAAAAATGCAGCACTCTACTGCTTCAACAGCTTAAACAATAACCATTATACACCAGTTCACTTGGAGCCCATAAAATTCCACCATCATAGAGGCGAGGAAAACAACAGGAAAGCTGGAAGAGAGAGAAACCAAAATAAAAATGAGCTGGAAAGTTAAAGGGTCATGTTTTTTCTTTTTTTCCAGAATGCAAATAGTGCTTATCTCAAATCATTTTGAGTCAACAAGAGACTTATCCAAGAACACCAAATAGCTCTAATGGAGCAACTTACTAGGAATTTTAGTGCGTGGACAATTTTGATTGAGTAAATTCCTTGAGGGCAAGAATAATGTCCTAACTCTACTGTATTGTGCTGTCCCAAACACCTAAGGACAGTGCTTTGCACAGACCAAGTACTCAATAAATAGTATTGACTAATTATTTGTTAAAAAATGTAAATTCAATTCATGATGCAAAAAAACCCTTTAAAACAGGCTATATTTACATCAGTCTTATTGGTTTGGCAGCTTCCCACCTGGCAAGATATCATATCGTAAGATTAAGGTTCGTTAAAACTTTGGTTTCTTGAAGCAAACAAAAATACTACAGTTGAGGCTTTTCTTTTTTGTCTCTGCCTGGGTGTGCCATCTTTGGCTTCACCATCTGTTTATTTGTTTTACTTTGTTTGATGTCTTCCTCTTCCTCAATAAGTCTCTGCCTCACCCTGCTATGTTTGTTAACTACACCTAGGATTACCAGCTCATTGGCTTTCATTTTTCACTCATCACTGGCGATTAGGGAACCATAATTTTCGAGTCCCGCCTATGTTGATTGAATGACCCCACAGAACATATTCCAATTGCCCTTTAAATTACCTTCTTCTTCTGATTTATCGCTCACTGTCTGAAAGCCAGATTACAATCAATTACATTTATTGAGCACTTATTTGGTGTACTAAGCACTTGGCAAAATTCAACAAATTAAGTAATAATAATAATAATGGCATTTATTAAGCACTTACTATGTGCAAAGCACTGTTCTAAACGCTGGGGAGGTTACAAGGTGATCAGGTTGTCCCATGGGGGGCTCACTGTCTTAATCCCCATTTTACAGATGAGGGAACTGAGGCACAGAGAAGTTAAGTGACTTGCCCAAAGTCACACAGCCAACAATTGGCAGAGCCGGGATTTGAACCCATGACCTCTGACTCCAAAGCCCATGCTCTTTCCACTGAGCCACGCTGCTTCTCATCCCTGCTCTCTAGTGGTTTACAATCTAGTGAGGGAGATTGTAACGATCAGTATTACTGATCCTATCCATTTTGTATGCAGAGCACTGTATAAAGTGCTTGTAAAGTACACAAGAAGAAAAATCCAACTGGGAAGACACAGGCATGAATTATGCAAATATACTGCAAACAGGAGGAAGAATAAGGATAATTCAGGCCATAGTAGTGTTAACAGTAACAGTTGAACATACATAATATAGAGCTGAAGATGAACAGTAATGCCCAAGTACTAAGGATGATGTTGGGTTAATGTAATTCGAGGGGTAGGGTAATAATACTTACTATTATGGCATTTCTTAAGCGCTTACTATGTGCCAAACACTGTTCTGAGCACTGGGGTAGATACAAGGTAATCAGGTTGTACCATGTGGGGCTCACAGTCTTAATCCCCATTTTATAGATGAGGTAACAGGCACAGAGAAGTTAAGTGGCTTGCCCAAGGTCAGACAGTGACAAGTGGCAGAGTCAGAATTAGAACTCATGTCCTTTGACTCCCAAGCGCATGCTCTTTCAACCAAGCCACACTGCTTCTCCAGAACCAGGGAAGGCTTCCTGTATGAAGAAATTCTGAAGAACAACATTATTATTTTCTTTCTAGAGTCTCTGAGAAAGCCCATATCAAAAGCATATTGCTGTTTTTTTTATTCACTCAAGTTACTTTGAAATATCCTGATATAATGCAGAATAAGTAAAACAAAGCTCTTCAGAGCTTCAATACCTGAAGGCTAAGGGAATGCTAAAGAGAGTTTGGCTGTTTGGGTGAGATGTATTATTTACATCAATCTCTCTTGCCTTCAGAAAAAAAAATTCCAAAAATACAACTTCCATTCCACAGCTTGGCATTGCTATCCACTTCTTTCCACAATTCAGTGTAATCTTTTGTCCAGTAATTACATAATGCTGCAGTTTTGTTCATGAAATACCCTCACTTATTCACTTCACAATCACTGATCCATGTTCAGTAACTCCGAGTCCATCAATCCAAGAAGCATGATCTGAACAGAAAGATATCCAGAACTGCTATTAACTGACAGGGAGTCTTTATGGTTTTAACCCCCAACAGGAAATTTTAATGGTTTAAAAAAATCCAAAACATACATAAATATATCAGTTAAATATCAAAACTGTTTGTGAAGCTGGCATCAGCCCCAAAACTCAGATAACCACATGGCATAGGACTACTTAGCAACACTGCCTGACAACATAACACTTTTGCCGAAGAGCCAAGATGTGGGATTGGAGCTGCTGAGAGTCACTTAGGAAAAATGGCAATCATTTCCAACACAAGAGACTAGGGCCTGTTCTAATTAGGAGCCAAGACTTGTTTTTTCTCCCCCACTAAACTGTGAGCTCATTACGGGCAGGGAACGGTGTCTGCTGATTCTGTTATATTGCACTCTCCCAAGAGCTTAGTACAGTGCCCTGCACATAGTAAACACTCAATATCATCGATTGACTGATTTAACTGGCCATGGGGTTTGGACAGTCAGCCCAAATAAACTTAAAAATCTCCCAAGAGTTGGGCTTGAAATCTAACCCTAAGTTGGAGAAGAAAGGAGAGTTGTAGACTGCCAGACTGTAAGCTCATTGTGAGCTCATTGTGTGTCTGTTTATTGTTGTACTCTCAAGAGCTTAGTACAGTGCTCTGCACTCAATAAGTGCTCACTAAATGCAATTGAATGAATGACTGCAAGACTTTAGCTGTAGACTGGAAGCTCCTTGTGGACAGTGAGCATACCTACCAACTCTGTTATAAAGCACTCTACCAAGCAAGCAAGAACTTAGTATAGTACTCTGCACACAGTAAGTGCTCACTGAATGCCACTGATTGAGCTAAGGGAAGGTGAGAATTAGAATAATGATGGTATATATCAACACTTATTATGCACCAAGCAATGTGGTAGAGAAAATCCAATCGAATCACACCATTTAGGAGGGAGGGAGAACGGAGACTTGTCTCCATTTGAGAGATGAGGAAACTGAAGCACATGGAAGTTAAGTGCCCAACACCACTAGCAGGTCTATGCTCTTTCCACTAAGTCACAATGCCTCTACAGAATGAGGTTAGGTACAATGAAGAAAAGAAGATGCTTTGAGAAACAGGGGCTAGTGGATAGAACACAGGGCTGAAAATCAGAAGGACCTGGGCTTCTAATCCCTGATCTGCCACTTGTCTGCTTTGCAACCTCAGCTAAGTCACTTAACTTCTCTGTGTCTCAGTTGCCTCATCAGCAAAATGGGGATTAAGACTGTGAACCCCATGTGGGACAGATACTGTGTCCAACCTGATTATCTTATACCACCCCAGAGCTTAGTGCAGTGCATGGCATATAAGTCCTTAACAAAAACAAACGAAAAAAATGAGTGAGTTCAGTGTGTGCTTTTTCGTTTTTGTTAGTTTTTGAAGAATTTTTAGTTCCTGCCGAGCAGAGCTCCACGGGCCTACTGGTCATCTTTCTAAACACCATCGACTCAGGGTGGGGACCAGGAGCATAAGCCCATGAGGTTCTCAGAGCGTTTCTTTGAAAATGGCTTTGAAGTTCCCAATAAGCACACCTATTTTCCAACTTAATTTTTCCCCCCTTCTCATTTATGTCCCCTAGCCATCAGAAAAAAGGTCCATTTGTGATCTTGCTGTTGGGATGAATTGAGCTATGATGATGATGATGATGGATTTATTAAGCGCTTACTATGTGCAAAGCACTGTTCTAAGCACTGGGGAGGTTACAAGGTGATCAGGTTGTCCCTCAGGGGGCTCACAGTCTTAATCCCCACTTTACAGATGAGGAAACTGAGGCCCAGAGAAGTTAAGTGACTTGCCCAAAGTCACACAGCTGACAATTGGTGAAGCTGGGATTTGAAACCATGACCTCTGACTCCAAAGCCTGGGCTCTTTCCCCTGAGCCATGCTGCTTGTAGATCAAAGATTGGACAAGAGTTTTAATGGGGTCACAAAGACCAAGATTACTCCGAAAATTCAGAATTTATCAACAAGGAAGGCCCTACTCTGTCAGGATGCCACTTTGAAATTTCATCTCACAGGAACCTGCTTGATCCATTTTATTCTCTTTCGTAAAAGGGAACCAACCACACACACAGACACTTAGAACTTAACCTCTCAAACGGTAAGTCAAACAGCCAATTGTATTTATTGAGCACTTACAGTGTGCAAAGCACCGTACCAAGTGCTTGGGAGAGTACAATATAACAATATCGTGGTCTGGTTACAGTGGTGACTGGAGATCCTTGTAAAAGCAGGTTTTGAGCTGACACTCCTAGGAAAACACACTAACACTTGTGTTGGAATGAAACATATCAGGCTTCAAGGACACGTTTCAAAACAGGTCCTGTGGAGGTATTTTTTCCCCAGACTTAAAGCTACGGCTTAATTTTACTTTTTTTTTTATTTTTTGCTCATATTTTATAGAAATGGCCTCTTGTGAGACCGAAACTAAAATCAATTTTCATAAAGAGGAATGTTCGCTCTGGGCTACCCTTGGAAAAGGGAAAACAAATACAAAAAACAATTTACAATGCTGGTAATTTTACGATTTTCTTTCTTATTATCATAGGTATCTGGGTCTGAATCAGAGTTCCCGCCCTCCTCATTCAGACCTTCAGGAGCAAAGTCACAAGCTCTTTTTAATAACAACCTGATGGACTTCAACAGAAATACCCTTCCAAGACAAGTTCTTTAAAATTCACTTTTCAAAAGAGGAAATTGAAAATGTACTGGCCTCCACTCTCTGCAGGAAGTCAGTGAAAGAACATTAACTAAAAGCTAAATCTGCAGGCATGTTTCAACAACCCCCCCCCCCCCGCCCCCCAACACCATATACCACTGCATTATTATGTATTGAAAACAACCATCTACTCTGGGCTGTGCAGCACATGAAAGAAAACAACTCCAGATCCCAAGGGCTTATGATTTAAGTTAGGCAAATAAATGATTCCAATGGAAAGCACGCCAAGTGAGGTGGTGATTGAATGCCAGTCATAAGAGGTCTATTTTGCTTTTAAATCCTGGTTCCTTCTCCATTACAAGCAGGGCTATGGTCTAACCTGTTTACACTGGGCCTTGGGGTTATAAGCAACATGTGTCCCGAAGAGATGTGTTCGACATTCACAAATGACGTAAGGTTTTTCAAGCCTATAAAAAAATCCCCTTACTAAGACAGACCCAGATTGGACTTTTAGCCAAAAGCCCATTCTGCTCTGATCATTCATGTTCCTTAAGGATTTGAAATGTGTCTTTCTAGTCCCATTCAAACGAGGGGAGATAGGTGAATGAGGGTCAAAGTCAGACACGGCTCAGCATCCTCTGGGGTTTGATCTGAGCCCACATCTGAATCTACTTCGATGAGGAAGACATCTGAGGAAGCAGTGTGGATCTGCACTCTCACAATTCAACAAACTGTGGGTACAAGAATTTATTTGGAGGTCCACGGCAGAGACAAGCTCCATCAAGGTCAGCACTATTAGCTAAGGGTGGATCATCTTTCCATCATCTTCTCATCATAAATGCATCTTTATCCAACATGCCTTCCACTCCCTTAGCTCGCAGAACATGGCTTGTCGTAAATGTGTTCCAGAATCACTTAGTGAAGTTCAACCAACCGAACTTGAGTCTTATGAGGAGAAAGCAATCTAAGAATTCCCCTACTGAAAGGGGAATTGAAAGCCTCCATCTTTGGAATGGGAATTGAAAAGCTGCAGTAGTATAGTAGGGAGGTGAAAGATGCTACTAACTCCCTCCACCATGGATGACAGCACTGTTTTGGAGAGGGTTGATGACAGCTGTACTAGCTATTCCTGAAGCTTGTCATCCCCGAAGCCCTGATTCTGTGCCCATGTAGCGTAGGGAGCCAAATGGTTTAGTGGAAAGACCACAGGCCTCGGAGTCAAAGGATGTGGATTCTACTCCCGGCTCTAAAAGAGTCTGCTGTGTGGCCTTGGGCAAGTCACTTCACTTCTCTGTGCCTCAGTTACCTCATCTGTAAAATCAGGATTAAGAGTGCATCTACCCCGGTGCTTGACACATAGTAAACACTTAAATACCACAATAATAATAATTGTTATTATTATTATTATAAATGAGGACCCCCAAGAGAAAAAACTGAAGAGTGAAAGGCGACTGCTCTGACCTGGGGACCCCATTGGTGCAGCAGGAGAGGGAGGCATTTTCTCCCACATAACAGTCCTAGACTGACATTTTCTTTTTTTTTTTTTGACATTTGTTAAGTGCTTACTGTGTGTCAAACACTGTTTTAGGCACTGGGAAAGGCACAAGTATTTGCTTAGCGCTTACTATTTGCCTGTCAGATATGAAGAGGGAAGGTGTTCCCAGCTAAAGGCAGGACTGTGAGCCCGTTGTTAGGTAGGGACCGTCTCTATATGTTGCCAACTTGTACTTCCCAAGTGCTTAGTACAGTGCTTGGCACACAGTAAGCACTCAATAAATATGATTAAATGAATGAATGACATGGGGGAGAGGTCATCAGCGAGAGATGGAAGTACAGTGAGAAGGTTAGCATTAGAAGAGTGAAGTGTGAGGGCTGGGCTGAGGTAGGAGAGTAGTGAAATGAGGTACAAGAGGGGAAGGGGACTGATCAAAGGCCATTACCCACTTGTACTCTCTTTTATATTCTCCAACACTCCTTGCCCCCTTTTTTAATGGTGTTCATGAAGTGCTTACCATGGACAGAACATAGCTGGTTCTCAATTGGTTGCTGCTGCATTCAGAGATACGGGCGAAATCTGTGGAGGAAGGAGTTTCCAGCCTGTCCTCCATTTTCTAGCATTCCCAGTTATGATGATTATCAGCTGTTCTTTTCCTGACCCAATCACACTTCTGCCCTGCTCTGATCCCACGTGGTCAAGGTGCTTCTTAAGGGAAATCACGACCATCTGTGAGAATGGGATCTCAACACCAATATCAACAGCATGGCAAACGATCTGAGGCTTTAGGTTTTCAAACTTTTGCTGACATCATGGTTCACCAGATGTTGTACCAGATGTGTCCAAAGGGTAGCTATACATGACCCTCAGAACAGATTGGGAAAGGACCATGAAGGAGGAACAATTGATGCCTCCTTCCTGTAACCCTCACTCACTCCTTGGAAGGCTCCAAATTTTTAGCTCCCATCTGACGTCTCTTGTGCTTCTCTTGTTTCTCTCCTCTTTCAGCCCTGCCTTAGTCTGGTATTGCAAATAAAAATACCAGTTGGTTCTCTGGTATTCCCAGGTAAATAAAACTAAAGAGGAAAAGCTAGGAGTCATTTCCATGGGTTGGCTTAAGTGCTGTGTCCTAGTGGGAAGGGCACAGGCTCGGGTCTCAGGAAACCTGGGTTCTAATCCTGACTTTTCCACTTTCCTGCTGTGTGAACTTGGGCCAGTCACCTAACTAATTGGTGTCTCAGTTTCCTCATCTTTAAAATGCAGAAGAAGTATCTGTTCTCCCTCCCAGTTAGACTGTGAGTAGGTCAGTCAATCGTATTAAGTGAACACTTGTGTGCAGAAGTACTAAGTGCTTGGGAGAGTACAATATAACAATAAACAGACACATCCCCTTCCCATACTGAGCTTACAGTCTAGAGACTGTTTGAATCCGGTCTGGTGCAGGGTTGTGTCCAATTTGATTGTATGGCATCTATCTCAGTGCTTGGCTCATAATAAACCTTTAAATGTCATGGTGATTATTATTACTACCTGAAGACTGCTTACACACACAGTACAAAGGGCCAACAAAACTCTCTTACCAAGGGAGGAATAAAAGAAACAAAAAGCTCTCATAGACAGCTTTTTAGCACGAGAAGAATACCAGGGACCTGATCATATGCCCAGGGCAACTAAAGGAGGCAGCCATCTGGTATCTCTTGGAAAAAGCTGGGCACAGGGACAATCTCAATCAGGTACTGAATGTGGCCAAAGAGTACCCATACAGGGTTCTCAAGGGAGTGTCAGGGAGGAATCACCAAGGAGAGCAGTTGATGTCTTCTTCCTGTAACCCTCACTCACTCCTCAGTCATCCCCCAAGTTTTCTTGACTAGCGTATATCCTTCAACTTTCCCATAGAAGCACTCACTCCAAAGGGAAGCAAAGGATCTGCCTTCCGCTTCTCTGTCACCCCTTTAATTCTGCAGGTCAGTACCTACTAATCCAGAAAAATGTCCCAATCACCTAAAAAAATCATCTTTTACAAATAAAATAGCAGGCATTCTGACTGTTTTTCAATGGTTATGCAAGGCTCCATGCTTTTCAAACAACCCCCGGTTATGGGATTGCTGAAAATGTATTTTTTTTCATGCAAAGAAAACACGAAGAGGGCCCGTTTTATTTGCAAAAATAAACCCGTCTTAGTTTTTCATTTATACAAGAATGACTTTCTTCTATGGCATGCCCTTCAATAAAATTATAGCTTAGATTGAAGAAGTCTGCAATTTCGAGGCCTTTCTTTCCAATGAGTTTGTCTTAACTTTTCTTGATTTAAAAAATATTCCATGCAGTTAGCATCCTGGGATGTAATTACACACATGGACACTTACTTTCAGGATAATTTTATAGCTCTTTCTAATTTTTTTAATTACATGCACTTGGGCGTAAATAATAATCCAGAAATTTATCCAAATTAATTTTCCCCCAAATCCACCACTGGCTCCATATCCATAAGAGGAAATAAAAAGTCCCATTGGAAAACATCTTTTAAATGACTTGGAGGAAAAAAAGGTCTCTGAGAACTGAACCCTTAAGCTAAGATTGATTTTTTCCTAAACTTTTAATCCCTGATAGATGAAATTCCACAATAAAGCACCATTTCCATTTTGAGGTACTTCCCAGTAGCTTAGAACACTCCCATGTGAAAACCATACATATTGAAAAAACAATAGAATAACATCTTTCTTGCTTACAAACGTAATGTAACCACTTAATGTGGTTTTAAAGCGCATGAATTTTGTGGCTTGATGTTCTTGTTTGCACTCACTTGGGCCCAAATCATTATAAATATACTCTAAACTCCTTTAGTTATACAGTAAGAATATTTACAATTCAGTGCAAGTAATTATAGTCTGAATGATACGAAATATAACTAAAGTATATCCCCAGGGGTAATTTCTTCTAATGAGGAATGGCATAAATAATTCTGATTAATTATGCTTCTGGAAAGTCATCTGCCTCTGATGAATCATTATTGTTCTTGATAATGGTAAAGAAAAATAATGTGTATTTAAGCAAGATGTTTATTTTCCTCATCCACATATGAAACAAAGTGATAAAAAGATGAAGGCGGAGGCTTTAATGGGGTGGTCTAGTTGCAAATCTTAGTTGTTGGACATTTTCAATGATATCTGCCTCCATCCATCAAAAAGCAATGAATAAGCTAAAAGAAGGCAACTCCTTTCAGAGGGGGACAGAGCTAAAATTTCAGTGGAGACATCCTCACCCCTCTCCCTGCCCCACTGCAATTTCTCAAGAATCTATAGTTTCGTAGTGATCCCTTTGAACTTGAAGTAAACATCTGGATGTTGGGTGGTAGCTTTACTTTGGTTTCCTCTTCCTCCCCAAGATGGTGAGACCCACCCTGCCCCTCGCCCTCCCCGCCATCATCATTATATCGGGGAAGATGTTTGGTTTTTATTCATTCGTATTTATTGAGAGCTTACTGTGTGCAAACACTGTACTAAGCACTTGGAAAGTACAATTCAGCAAGAGAGACAATCCCTGCCCACATCGGCCTTTCAGGTAGACCATGCTGGCCATGATGTTATGGTCTCTTGTGAACTTGATACCTAACTCAGTGATAAACCATCTGCCACCACTATCTCAAAGAGGACTCTCCACTTCCAGTTGTCAGGTGAAGATAACATCAGTCTAGAGAAAAAAAATCATCTTCCAGAGAAGAGGGGAAATATTTGGGAAGGTCCCACTGTAACTATGAGGATGAGTCAACAGAAGGACAACCAGCACATCTCTTTTTGTGGTATTTTATAAGTGTTTATTACCTACCAGGAATTGTACTAAATACTGGAGTAGATACAAGATAATCAGGTTGGACACAGTCCATGTCCCACCTGGGACTCACAGTCTTAATCCCCATTTTACAGTTGAGGTAACTGATGTGTAGACAAAGAGAAGTGATTTATCCAAGGTCACAGAGCAGTCAGGTGGCGGACATGGAATTTTATTCATTCTATTGATGAATTCACTCCCATTGTAGTTGACGGGAGTGAGGCTGAGACAGCAGAATTGAGCAAGGTAAATGGTCAGCCAGACTTCCAGGCCTCTGCACTGCCTAGTGGAATTAGAATGGGATTGGCTCTGCACTTACCTTCTATGTGACCTTGGCCAAGTCACTTTCCTTCTCTGTAACTCAGTTTCCTCATCTGTAAAATGGGGGAAAAATGATCTGCTGTCTCTTCCTCTTGGGGTCGAAGACAAGAACTGTGTCTGGCCTTGTTATCTTCTAACTACCCCAGTAGTTGGCATATAATAACAAACATCTCATCATCAAAAAGTCCTCACTAACGGCTTCAAAGTTCTCCATCACCTTGCCCCCTCCTACCTCACCTCCCTTTTCTCCATCTACAGCCCAGCCCACACACTCCACTCCCCTGCTGCTAACCTCCTCACTGTGCCTCGTTCTCGCCTGTCCCGCCATCAACCTGTGGCCCACGTCCTTCTTTAGTCCTCCCGCCTCACATCCAAACTAGCACACTTCTCCCCCTTCAAAGCCCTAGTGAAAGCTCACCTCCTCCAGGAGGCCTTCCCAGACTGAGCCCCCCTTTACCTCTGCTCCTCCTCCCCTATCATCCAGTCTCCCTTCCTCTGCTCTACCCCTCTCCCCGCCCCACAGCACTTGTGTATACATGTACATATTTATTATTCTATTTATTTTATTAATGATGTGAATTTATCTATAATTATATTTATTTATATCGATGCTATTGATGCCTGTCTACTTGTTTTGTTGTCTGTCTCCCCCCTTCTAGACTGTGAGCCCATTGTTGAGCAGGGATTGTCTCTGTTGATGAACTGTACTTTCCAAGCACTTAGTACAGTGTTCTGCACACATTAAGTGCTCAATAAATGATTGAATGAATGAATTATTACTACTACTTAATCTCAACCCGTGCCAAGATGGACTAAAAGACAGAATTCAGCAAGCCAGGCTAAATTGAAACCAGCTGGAGGATAGCTGGAGGATAGGGATCATGTCTACTCATTCTCCCATACTTTCCCAAGCACTTAGTATTCTGCATAGAGTAAGTGCTCAATAAATAGTCTTGATTGACTGATCAATTGATTAAGAAAGTGTGTCCAATCCCAACCACTCTCAATTAATAGAAGATCCCTGTGGCTTTTGGAAATAAGTCACATAAGGGCTTTATCTTGTCCTGTTAGCAGGGAAACTGTTACGCATGATTGGCTAGGCTTTGGATGGGCAGCTTTTTCAGTTATACAAAAACTCAGATTTGCTTCTGCATTTAAGCCCAGAAGGGGAAAAGGTCTAGTCAGAGAAATGGATTGCTTTGAATGTTATTTAGAAAAGGAATTCCTTTATCCCAGAGCAATGTAACATACTTGGAGAAAAAGAAAACGTACTCAGAAAAAAAACCCAATTGGCTGTCTTAGCCTTTGTTTTTTGTTGGAGGCTTAATATTGAAAAGTCTTGCATACGGATTAGTTATTCTTTCTGGGGATCTCTCCATCTGCCTTGTCCCAAAAGGATACCATCCTCACTGCACATCACAGCCTGCACGTACAAATTGTGATACCTGTTTGCAGGGTGGAAAATCTGCTCTTCCTTTAAAATCCAATAGCTTAGAGAGATCTGAGGCCCCTGATATCACATGATCATTTTAGACAAAAGGAAACAAAGTGATATCACATTGTCATTTTAGACAATGGAGGAAACAAAGTGATATCACGTGGTCATTTTAGACAAAGGAGAAAACAAAGCGAATGACAAAAATAAGGCCACTGCAAAATATATTTCATCAGACCCTACCCCTACCGTGCCCCTACACTTCACTCAAATATGGGGTCCCCTGGATTCATACTTTGCCTGAATCTGAGGCCAGCCCACCCTGACTTAGAATGTGATGATTGAACTTCAGTGGAAAGAGCATAGAGAGTTGCAAGTCAGGAGAAGTAGGTTTGCCTTCCAGTTCTGCTTCTGGCCTGCTGTGTGACCTTGGCAAGCCATTCAACTTCTCTGTTCCTCAGTTTCCTCATTTGTAAAATAGGGATAAGATACTTTTTCTTCCTACCTAAGACTGTGAGCCCCATGTGGAAGACGTGTCCTATTGCTTAGCCCAAAGCTGGGTATGTAAATGTGCTTAATACCATAATAATTGTTCATTTCTCAGAAATGTTGTGGTTTTATAATCATTCCACCATGATCATAGTGCAATCAAATGGATAACAGTCAGACGGAATCTTCTGTAGTTCTCGATCTAAATTTTGTTGAGTGAAGCTAGACAAGCAGCATGGCCTATTGGAAATAGCCTGGTTCGGATTCTAGTCACACCTGGTGTATGACCAAGGACAAGTCATTTATTGTTTTTGTGTATCTGTTTCCTCATGTTTAGCATATAGTATGTGAATATTATTATTAAATTCCATCTACTTGTACTTCCCAAGCGCTTAGTAAAGTGCTCTGCACATAGTAAGCACTCAATAAATACGATTGATTTATTGATCTAGACAAAACTTAAAAAAGAGAAGATTAGGGGATGAATTTAGGGGTTCAGCTTGGCCAGATGATCAGCTGTGGTCACCAGGTCATTCTGTTCTTCCCTGATCGCCCAGGACTCAAAGTTAATAAGTGTGGTACTTAAGTGTTAACACTATATCAAGCACTGTACTAAACACTGGGGTAGATATTAGTTAATCAAGTCGAGCATAATCTCTGTCCCACATGGGGCTCATAGACTTAGTAAGAGGGGGGTTAGACACTGAATCCCAGAGAAATTAAGTGACTTGCCCAAGGTCACAGAGTAGGCAAGTCTCAGAGTAGGAATTAGAACCCAGCTCCTGTGCCTCTCAGGCCTGTGTTCTTTCCACTAGGCCATGCTGCTCTTGAGTTCTAATTATATCCCAGCAGGAGACCCAGTTCTGATCAAACCCCCAGTGCAAATCCCTAGGGTAACTTCAGAGTGCAATAAAGTCAGCAGGAGACTTGGGGTGGGTGGGGAGATTCCCTGAATCCTCGGACAGGTTATCAGCTATATTGGCAGATGCGGCACCTGTGACTTTATCCTAGCACAATTCTGGCAATGAATCTTCCAGCCCAGCAGAGCCGATGATTCTGAGTTTCCCCTTGGGGCCGGCAAACTAAATGTAAAACAAAGCTAGGGGTTTTGCTGAGTCCTGGCCAGATCAGAAGAGAGATGTCAGCAAACCACACGCAAAGCCCTGAAGGGAATCCCGATCCCTCGGAAAGAACCATACTCTGACCATACCATCATATAACTGGTATTTGTCAAGTGCTTAATATTTATCAAGCACTGTACTAAGCACTGGAAGATATACAAGATAATCAGTTCCCACACATGGTTCACAGCCTTAATAGGAAGAACAACAGGAATTGAATCCCCATTTCGCAGATGAAGGGACTGAGGCCCAGAGAAATCAAGTGTCTTGCCCAAGGTCACAAAGCAGAGAAGGGACAGAGCCAGGATGAGAACCCAGGTCCTCTTTCTACCAGGCCCTTTCCATTAGATCATACTGCTGCTGATCTGCAAAATCAGGGTCTCAAACTGGGTTTTCGCATGATAGGAATCATGACTGCTGTTCCCTATGGAAAGCCTTGGATATACCTTTATCAGAGCCAGGTAAGACAGAGGCCAGGCCAAGAGTGAGAAGAGCTGGTTTCATAGTGTTTCTACAGGGAGCAAGCAACTCCAGTTAGCATTTTATCTGGAAAGCTATTAATGGGTCAAAAGAATAAAGCATTGCTTGGATGTAGAGTGAAACCGAGAATTTGTGAGGTTCTCGTTATATCCTCTTTATCACTTGGACTGACGATATTACATCAAACATACACATGCAAATATGCAAACATGAGCACAGGTGAATCTTCAGGGACTTTCAACGTCCGACATATAAAGGCTCAATATTTTAGCTAATTAAAGGGTGCTTGGAAATGGGTGTTATCCTAGAGAGGCATTTTCATAATTTGGTTAGGAACACTGACTGCCTTCAGAGTCAAACAATAACTACTAAAAATAGAGGTGTGAATGAAGACTAGCCTTTCGAAGACACGCAGCTCAGTTTAAGCCAGCAGCCTTTTCTAAACTCTCCGGCTCACAGTTTGACCTTCACAGCAAAACAACCACCTCTCCAAGCCACATTTCTGACTTGCAAATGGCCACTAAACCTCTTATCCAGTGGCTACACTCCATAGCCACCAGCTGGCCTTGAAAATCCTAGAAGACCAGGACAACCACTCACAATCTCCTGGTGTGAATCACTAGAAACAGCGTGGTCTAATGGAAAGAGCATGGGCCTGAGAGTTAGAGGACCTGGGTTCTAATCCCAGCTCTGCCGCATGCCTGCTGTGTGATGTTGGGTAAGTCATTTAGTCTCTCTGTGCCTCAGTTACCTTATGTGTAAAATGGGGGTTAGGACTGTGAGCCCCACGAGGGACATGAACTGTATCCAACCTGATTTGCTTGTGTCTAGCCCAGCGTTTAGTAAGTGCAAAAAATACCATTAAAAAGATCTGACTTTCAAATAACTACAAAAAAAAACAAAAACAGTCAAAAAAGCTGTCTTGTACAGATTATTCTCATATAAGGACTGACAAGAATCTGCCCAATGACAATTTATCATCCAACTTTTGAAAAGCTTCAACAGCAACAACTGAGCCCAGTGTAAGTAAGGAAATTGAAGCCAATGTCCTCACACCAGCCCTTCTCAATTAAAATGAGATTTTTAAAGCATTTAAACTCTTATCCTCTTTCACTCCCTGATTCACTGTGTGACGTTGAGTCAGTTGCCTTACCTCACTGTGCACGCTCTACCATCTGTAAAATGGAAGTAATGATGCTTCCCACCCACTAACCTGCAGGGGGATGCTGTGAAGCTGAGGTAATTTCTTTTAAAGTCAATGATATTCTTCCCCAGAAAGGCATTTGAACAGCAGCATCTCTAGTTCTTCAGCAGGAAAATGCAAACACCTATAATCCACTTTCCATGAAGAGAATGAACTGATTAATGCCCTCAATAAGTTTCAGAAACACACCCCCTTGTACAAGCAGAGTTGGGCCACCTTTGTGATTTAAGGTACCACACTGTTTTGGGTTAGAAGGGGGTTGGAGAAAGGGTGAGGTGCCAAGGAAATCTGGTTTGTCCGTGGCGGTAAGTGGTCCAGTGTATAGGGAGGGGAGAAGAAGGTAGGAAAGGTATGAAAGGGATGCAGAAAGGCAAGGGAAACTTCACTGAAAGGTGTGAGCAGAGACAGGAGACACCCCATTATTATCGTTCCTCTTTATGACATTTATTAAGTGCTTCCTATGCATGTTCTAAATGCTGGGGTAGCTACAAGCTAATCCAATTGGACTCAGTCCATGTCCCTTATGGGACTCACAGTCTTAATCCCCATTTTGCAGATTAGGTAACAGGCCCAGAGAAGTGAAGTAACTTGCCCAAGTTAATTCAGCAGTCAAATGGCAGAGGAGGGATTAGAATGCCTGTGACCTATCCACTAGACCAGGCTGCTTCCTCCCTATCCATTTTTGTCACTTGCTCTTCCTTCTTTTCTTATGCTTTCTCTCACTCTCTCTAGAACACAAACACACATACCTAGCTCCCAGACTTTTGTACGAAAAATCCCTAAAAAAAGTCACCCTTCATCCTCTCAACTGAACAATAGTATTCAGTCGTTGTGCAGAAGCCTACTAAGCACTAGGGAGAGTACAAAAGCTTTGGTATACATGATCCCTAGCTTTCAAATAGGGTGCAGTCTAGCCCGGGCAACAGACAATAAAATAAATTACAGGTAGTGAGGAGCTCACCCCTGACACACTTAATTTGTTGGGTTTTTTTTTCCAGATCCCAGGTTCAAGATGGCTTTGATTCCACCACTGAAGGCATCCATCATTCTTTCTGCAAGCAACAGGGAAGGAGTGTGGCATAGTGGATAGAGCATGGGCCTGTGAACCAGAAGCTCATGGGTTCTAATCCCAGCTCTGCCACTTGTCTGCTGTGTGGCCTTGGGCAAATCATTTCACTTCTTTATGCCTCAGTTACCTCATGTGTAAAATGGGGATTGAGACTGTGCACCACAAGTGGGACAGGAACTATGTCCAACCCAATTTGCTTGTAGCCACCCCAGCTCTTCGTACAGTGCCTGGCAAATAGCATTTAACAATTTCAGAATGTGAAACAACTGTTCAACAGCTCAAAATGGGCAAAGGGACTTTGAAATTAAAGTTTCTTGAGACTTTCCAGGGGGTGAGGGAGGAGAAAAGAAAGGGGAATCAAAAACATATTGCTCTGCCCTCTGTGAAACAAAATTTTATCTAAGCCACAGTCTCTTCCTAAATGATTGTCTCTCTCAAAATGTATCAACCTCACTGGCCCCTTCCAGGCTCTTCTACTGGGTCATGTATTTCCCTTACTCTAAGCTTCAGCACAAAGTGAAGAAAATCATCTGCAAGAAAAGCACAGGACAAGTATATTTCAACACGTCGGCAAATCCTAATTCTGCTTTCAGAGTCTCATCATATCACCTTTGCTGTCTGCATCATGCACTAGAATTAGAGCTGACAGCCAATCACCTGCTTTCCAAAGCTTCCCTCAGCCTTCTTCCAAACTCTCAAACCAGCAAGGCTCTCACTTCTTTCAGACTAAAAAAAGGCTTAATTTGGAGCAAATCTCTTAAAACTAGGTTTATTAAAATTCAGCCAGGCATATTCATTGAGCAGCAACCTATGTCCAGAAAAATATAGCAGGGTTCCTTTGCCATTCGGATTAAAATTTGCATCCCTAAGAAGTACAGAAATAGATCTAGAAGGTTGTACTAAGGAGATAACCAGGAATAATAACTTTGATGACCCAGCCATCACTACAGTAGCAGTGTGGCTTAGTGGATAGAGCACAGGCCTAGGAGTCGGAAGGAACTGAGTTCTAATACCGGCTCCGCCACGTGTCTGTTGTATGATTTTGGGCAAGTCATTCAACTTCTCTGGGCCTCAGTTACCTCATCATAAAATGAGGATTAAGGCTGTGAGCCCCATGTGGGACAGGGACTATGTCCAACCTTATTATCTTGTATCTACCCCAGTGCTTGGCACATAGTAAATGCTTAACAAGTTCCAAAATTATTAGTATTGCAGTCACTATAGATTCCAAAAAGCATCAGTTACTACCAATGGCATTACTGAGCACTTAATAATAATAATAATAATAATAATGGCATTTATTAAGCACTTACTATGTGCAAAGCACTGTTCTAAGCACTGGGGAGGTTACAAGGTGATTAGGTTTTCCCACGGGGGGCTCACAGTCTTAATCCCCATTTTACAGATGAGGGAACTGAGTCCCAGAGAAGTTAAGTGACTTGCCCGAAGTCACACAGTTGACAATTGGCGGAGCAGGGATTTGAACCCATGACCTCTGACTCCAAAGCCCATGCTCTTTTCCACTGAGTCACGCTGCTTCTCTGAGCCATGCTGTTTGTGTGCAGAACACTGTACTAAGCACCTGGGAGAGTACAAGAGTTGGAAGACATATTCCCTGCCCACAAGGAGCTATTTTGGTGAAAAGGAGGAGTTGAGACTTGTGAAAATGATTCTATAGGTACAGTTTCCAGTAAATCAGACCTCAAGACATCACCAAAATAGACCTCAGCACTCAGCCAGTTCCACAATCCCCACAACCAATATATCAGTGCTATTTGTTGAGTACTTATTACATACACAGAGTAGCTAAACACCATCCCTGTCCTCAAGAAACTTACAGAGACACATAGATTCACCCTCCTTTCAGGCTCATCCTCTCCTGTCCCTCTTTTGGGTACCTGTAGTTAACCAGTCACTCCATGACCACCAGCCAAACTCGTCCTGGTCGTTGCTACAACCCACAACACCATCTCAGTTCAAGCCATTGTAACAAACTCTTGTGAAAGTACAACACAACCAAAAGGCACATTCCCTGCCCCCAAGAGCTTGGACACCAAACCTACCTCCATTGATATCATAGGCTGCTTCCCTCTTCAGTCCTGCTGCTACTTCTTTGAAGTTCTCCCCTACACTAGTGGTTTGCTGCAGAAGGGTAAGAGATCTTCCTCCCATCAGTGCTGCCCGAAGGAAATGAGAACAAACAGGAACACCTGAGAGGAGAAGGGAGAATCAGAGCCATTAAGAAGGGTCTCAAGCAGCTGTGAATAGCAGTAATTATGGTGCAAAATCCTGGGGCAAGAAGATAAAGAGAAGTCTCCCAAATATTGGGCACAGCTGATCCCTTCCCCAAACTGTCTTATGCCCCATCTGCTTCCCATGTGCCCATCTCAGTTCAAGCCATTGTAACAAACTCTTGTGAAAGTACAACACAACCCAAAGGCACATTCCCTGCCCCCAAGATCTTGGACACTAAACCCACCTCCATTGATATCATAGGCTGCTTCCCTCTTCAGTCCTGCTGCTACTTCTTCTTTGAAGTTCTCCCCTACACTATTAGCTTGCTGCAGAAGGGTAAGAGATCTTCCTCCAATCAGTGCTGCCCGAAGGAAATGAAAGCAAGCACGAACACCTGAGAGGAGAAGGGAGAATCAGAGCCATTAGGAAGGGTCTAAGCAGCTGTGAATAGCAGTAATTATGGTGCAAAATCCTGGGGCAGGGAGATAAAGAGAAGTCTCCCAAATATTGGGAACAGCTGATCCCTTCCCCAAACTGTCCTATGCCCCATCTGCTTCCCATGTGCCCTTCTCCTTTCCCAAAAGTCTTCCCTCTTCTTCCTCATCTTTCCCTTCTCTCTTTTTTTCAGTCCTCTCATACTCTCTCCCACAAAATTGCATGGCAACAACTGAAACTCACCCATGTCTCTTAGAGATTACTTGTATCTTTGTTCCAAAGGTGATGTTTGTTCTACACGGTAAAAAAAAGTGAAAATCTCTTCCCTCATCTGAGCCTGTGTCCTTAATAAAATGAAAATAAGAGCACTGACCTCAAATGTATGCTGGGTGCTTAATTAACTGACGCACTTAACAGACTCCGAGAATACTGACACAAGACAGTGGAAAAGAATGATTGCGATTCAAAACATAATTTAACTCCCACCATTACTTTTTATTATTATTTTCCCCAGCACAAAACGAAACCAACACAGCTGTTCCAACAGTTGCAAAGTTCTCACTGAAATCAGGCCTAGGGAGACAGCTTGCTTTGCTTTTAAGAAGCACATACACCCTCACATACACACATGTGTACGCAGGCACCCCCCCACACACATCACACCCACTCTCCCATTGTTCTTAAAGTTGGACACAACTAATGGTGAGACTTTATGGGATTGCTGAAGAGACTTGCAAAAAGAGTCCAATCCAATTTGAGCCCACATAAACGCTGGTCTCAGGGGATGTTTTCAAATCTACCACCTGATGCTGAAGTCACTGCAGCTTAATGTTTGTCCCTGTCTTCACAAGGACCCTTCTCCTTCTCCCTTAAGCTGTAAGTTCATTGTGGGCAGAGAACATGTCTACCAACTCTGCTATATTGTCCTCTCCCAAGCATTTGATTCAGTGCTCTGAACACAGAAAGCACCCAATAAATATGATTGATTGATTTATTCCCCTTGGGGTCACCATCTTCAGTTTGCCAAATTGGGAATTCTGTCTACATACAGTGTCCCTCCCAGGTAAAATGCTGGGCATCTTTTTTATGCTCGGAGTCTGTGTAGAACTCCTTCCTTTAATCCCAAAAGTCCTTGAGCACTAAATATCCACAAAAGAATATCACTTTCTCATCATAGTTCTTGACAATTAATAAAATAAATGAGGTATGTCTCAAAACCTTTCCCTCAGTTGCAAGTCAGAATGGGCTAAAAACCATTACAGAATGTTCATAATATGGCAAGCCTTACTATAAAAAATACTCCAAGGTCTACTTTTCTTTAACGAATGATAGGAAAGCACCCATATTTTTCATTAAACACAAAACAAAACAAAATTCATTAAAGCCACGTTCCATTTAAACACCAACATCACCAAATACAAAACCCAAGGTTCTCAAAGGAACATCAGCCCCGATCCCTATATAAACCCCAATATAAATTACTGATGCAGGAGAATCAGTTCTCTCAAGTTGACGGTATGGTAGGGAGAAAACACCACACAGGGGAAAGTTAAATCACCGTGAAGAATCTTAACTGCCGCATTTCTTGACTCATGTGTTTACATTTGAGCCAGAAGTGCAAAAAGTCCATGAATATAATACAGTCTCTTGGGTGGATTCTCAAAAGGAAAATGGGAGAAATTTTTATTTTGTTATTTTTTAAGGCAGAACTCTGAATTCAGTCCTCCACCTCCTTAGTGACTGAGCAGCTGTATTTAATGAACAACCCACAGCTATCGAATTGTTCAAGCAAAGAAAGACATTGTTTATGAAACTCGAGTGTCATGGAAATCATTCAGGACATCTGAGCTTGTTGAACATTCCGCACTGGGCAGTGTAAATGGCATTTGCCAAACATTTATTGTTCTGCTGCTTGCTCACCTTCCACTAGAATTGGCCAGGAAATATGTAGTTGACACGTAAAGACCGGATGCGTTTGAGAAACGCCATTTACGTTTCGCTGGTGGTCTTGTTTCTGAGCTTTTTTCTAGTCAAGAATCCTCTTGACTATTAATCCTCGTGTTATTAATCTTACGGCTGTTCCAATGTCTAAACTTGAGGTTGGAAGAAAGATGGAAGGCTAAGTGGGACTCAGGCCTATCACCAATAAGTGGTAACTAGGAAGAGGAAAAACAACTTCCAGCAATCTTTCACTTTGGTCTTATGTTCTGAACTCTTCCCTCCCCCAAGACATTCACAATAATTTCTCCTAAACATTCAAATGAGGCAAATGAAAATTGCTACCGACAATCACTTTCAGCCAACAATGTAATAATAATAATGATGATGGCATTTGTTAAGTGCTTACTATGTGCAAAGCACTGTTCTAAGCGCTGGGGGAGGATACAAGGTGATCAGGTTGTCCCAGGTGGGGCTAACAATCTTAATCCACATTTTACATATGAGGTAACTGAGGCACAGAGAAGTTAAGTGACTTGCCCAGAGTCACACAGCTGACAATTGGCGGAGCCAGGATTTGAACGCATGACCTCTTTCCACTGAGTCACGCTGCTTCTCTACAATGTACAAGTGTTCCTGCTATCGAACCCCCCAAAAAGGAATAAAAAAGGTCCATCATCCCAATATAATTACCAATTCAAGAATGATAGTGCTTTGCACATAGTAAGTGCTTAATAAATGTCATTATCATTATATGACATTATATGACAATATCATTATATGACAATATCATTACATTATCATTATATGACATATCAAGAGGTCCATAACAATGCAGTTTAATGATTTGTATTTGCACTGGTGTAGAGATCAGTGAACTCCAGCCAGCAGAGCCTTCAATCAATTGATCAACTGTATTTATTGAGTGCTTACTGTGTGAAGAGCACTGTACTAAATGCTTGGGAGAGTACAATAAATCAATATAACAGACAGATTCCCTGTCCATAACAAGCTCACGGTCTAGAAAGGAAGACAGATATTAAGATAAATAAATAAGTTACAGATACGTACCTAAGTGCTGTGGGGCTGAAGGGGGAACAAATAAAGGGAGCAAGTCAGGGGGAGAAATGGAAATAGGGAAGCAGAAGCAGCATGGCTCAGTGGAAAGAGCACAGTCTTGGGAGTCAGAAGTCATGGGTTCTAATCCCGGCTCTGCCACTTATCGGCTGTGTGACCTTGGGCAAGTCACTTAACTTCTCTGTCTCAGTTACCTTATCTGTAAAATGGGGATTCAGAATGTGAGCCCCATGTGGGACAACCTGATGACCTTGTATCCCCCAGCACTTAGAACAGTACTTTGCACATAGTAAATGCTTAACAAATACCATTATGATTATTATTATCTTGGAGGAGACGTGCCTTCAATAAGATTTTAAGGTAGGGGAGAGTAAAAGACTGTCGGATATGAAGAGAGAGGGCATTCTAGGTCAGAGGGAGTTCTTGAGTGAGAGGTCAGCGGTGAGATAGACGAGATCAAGATTAGAGGAGCAGACTGTACAGGCTGGATTGTAGGAGGAGAGTAACGAAGTGAAATAGGAGGGGGCAAGGTGACTGAGCAAAGATCATTACCCCGGGACTCCTCTTTATACCCTCAAACATTCCTTGCTGTTTTTTACATGGTATTTGTTAAGTGTTAACAATGGCATTTGTTAAGTGTAGGTGTAGCGCCTCAGTGTTGGGGCTAGGGTTAATCAGGTTGGACAGAGTCCCGGTCCCACATGGGGCTCGAAGTCTTAATCCTCATTTTGCAGATGAGGTAACTGAGGCACTGAGAAGTTAAGGGATTTGCCCAAGGTCACACAGCAGACGGATGGCAGAGCTGGGATTAGAAGCCGGATCTGGGATCCGGGCACCTGCACATGAGTTTCACTTGTTCTGTGTTCTATTTACTATTGCATAGCTCCTGATACTGGCCTTGTTGTGTTACTGCCACGAATCGCCTGCCCCTCCTCATTCTCCTGCTGTTTCCAAAAGTCCCCATGCATCTAGTTTGACTACCCCAGCCTTGGCCTTAGGACCCTTCAACCTCAATTCCTCATCTCCTTATCAAAAATTTCTTCCTCTTCAACTCCCAACGTCCTTCTTGAAGGTGTTTACATGCACAAAAGTATCCCAGCGTGCAAGAGAAGAGAGAAGCAGAAAAGATATATAGAGTAGATGATCCATAGAATAGGTAATCAGTTCTAAATCATTGAGGGAATGAGCATATGTGGATTGCAGCAGTTAGGCAAAATCTTCAAGCCAGCATATAGATACTGGTTCCTACAGCATCCTTCTCTGTGTCGATCTGGTCTTTTTTTAATGCAATGCACGCAACTGAAGGGTAAAATCTTGATTGTAGTTTCATCACTCTGATGTTTCCAGGTGCAACTATAAAACATGTTCCTGCATGAGTAGGTTTCATATTATTTGCTTGATGTTGATCCATCAAAGAAAGGAAAGTTTGCATTGTATACAAGCCTGAATTCCTTCCCAAATATTAGGTCCATTTCCAGCTGGAATGTTAGCAGAAAGACGGAGAGTTCACATTCATCAGAGCCGACCTTTTGTGACATTCCAGCCATGGGCTGGGTTCTAAAATAGTCAATAGTATTTATTGAGCGATTAATGTGTGTATAACACTGTACTAAGCACTTGGAAACATACAATAAAATAACAAATAAGTATAATGAAACAATAAACCCTAGAGGGAAGAGGTGATACCTATGGAGAAAATTGCCCAGCAAAACCTCTGTTTTCACTGCAATATCAGCCACCTCGATGCAATACCAAGAGAGCCTGTCCTCAGCAACTATGAAGTTGAGCTGAGGTGCCCACAAGGTAGATGAGGCAGTCAGTCACTCATTACCCTTATCAGCAACACTCATACTCATGATAGAACTTCAGCCCCATCAATGCCACGATAAAGAATAAAGACTGGCTAGTACAGTGCTCTGCACACAGTAAGCGCTCAATAAATACGATTGATTGATTGACACTTTTGGACAGTAAAAGTTCTCAAAACTTTGACTTTGGAGTGCCAGTCTGTCTGAGAGACTGGGATGGTTGGGGGAGTTTTGTTCTTCAGTGAAATTCCCGAGGATTTGAAAAGCAGTGTGGCCTATTGGAAGGAGTATGGAGTTGGGAGTCTGAAGACCTGGGTTCTAATCCCACCTCCGCCACTTACTGGCTGTGTGACCTTGAGCAAATCATTAAACTTCTCTGTGCTTCAGTTCCCTCATCTGCGATATGGAGATCCAAAAACCTGTTCTCCCTCCAACTTAGACTATTAGCCCCATGTGAGGCCCGATTATCTTATATCTACCCCAGCACATAGTAAATGCTTAAGAAATACCGCAATTATTATCAATATTGATTATTAGTTATGAGGTGTGGACAACACTCAATAAATGAAATTTATTGATTGACTGATTTGACAGGGGTCAACAGCTCTTAGTAGAATGCCTGGAACACAGTAAGAGCTTTAAAGTACCATACAAGAAGGAGAGAAATAGAATTATAATGGTTTTATAAGAAACTCAGCGTAACCTTCCACTACCCAAACCCTTGTCATAGCCAACCCTAACCTCAAGAATTTTCATGTCTCCATTTGTCAAGTATAATATCTGATTAGGGTAGGGATTCCATACAAGAGCAAACCCCATGTAACTCTTGCTTTATATTTCACCTTTCCAGGTTTCCATTCCTACTCCAATTTTCAATTTCACCTTGAATACCTGGTTAGCTTTCAGTTTCAACTCCTGCTGCAACACTCTTCTTTAGCTTACTAACTCTCTTGGCCTCTGCTGGGCTTTATAGTTGGCTTTCCAACTATGAAACATCTCCAATTCCCTGAAGTCACTGCCTGTGATTTATCAAGTTTGGGATAGAAGCAATTCAAGAGGGCTCGACACAAACATTCATGTATCTGGAAAATGTCCAAGCAATTGTCCTAGAAAGCCAAGAACTTACTTGTCTAGTCTCTGATGCCTTGACTTGATCTTATCATTCTTAACTATTTCATTCTCATTTGGTCATCTGAGAACTCCATTTAAAAGTTTTCCAGTCTGGTAATTGCCACCCTGTAGGTGAGATCTGTGAATGTCGCATTCCAAAACCTTGACTGAGTAATCCTCTGCTGTGAGCAGAGAAACAAGGTAGACTAGTTGAAAGAGCATGGGCCTGTATGTCAGAGAATGTGTGTTGCAATCCTGACTGTGTCACTTGCCTGCTGTGGGACCTTGAACAAGTCATTTAACTTCTCTTTTCCTCAGTTTCTTAATGTATAAGGTGGGGGTTAAATACCTGTCCCCTTCTTCTTAGATGCCTAGATGTTGGGCAAGGACTGTATCTACCACAGCACTTGATAGAGTGATTGGTTAGCTCACTGTGGGCAGGAAACATGTCTACCAACTCTGTTATAGTGTACTTTCCCAAGTGAATAGTACAGAGCTCTGCACACAGTAAGTGCTCAGTGAATCTAATTGATTGAGTGACTGAATGATAGTAAGCGCTTAACAAATATCACAGTGATCACTACTTATCCTCATCTCATGGATCACAAATTGCTCCTACCATCTGCCTCCTTTGCTCATTGTTGTCATGAGTACAGAAGCAATTATCAGTTTCTTTTCTGACACAACGAAGAAATGTCAAAGGGGTTGGATGGCTAAGAGTCAGTCAGATTTCTAAGTAGCCCTTAGAATAGAGTTTATCTTCCTTCATCCTTGCAATTTATTCAAGAAGCATGTAGCCATCATTATCTTTATTATAATCATCCTTACTGTTGTTATCATTGTATTTATTTACCACTTACTTGGTGCCCAATTCCATTCTAAGTATTGGGGTAGATACAAGTTAAATCAATCAATCCATTAATCAGTTTTATTCCTTGATCACTTACTGTGTGCAGAACACTGTACTGAGCACTTGGGAGAGTACAATACAACATAGTTGGTAGATGTGTTCCCTGCCCACAGTGAGCTTATAGCCTAAAGCAGAGAAGCAGCGTGGCTCAGTGGAAAGAGCCCGGGCTGGGGAGCCAGAGGTCGTGGGTTCTAATCCTGGCTCCGCCACTCGTCAGCTGTGTGACCTTGGGCAAGTTACTTCACTTCTCTGGACCTCAGTTCCCTCATCTTTAAAATGGGGATTAAGACTGTGAGCCCCACGTGGGACAACCTGATTACCTTGGATCTACCCCAGTGCTTAGAACAGTGCTTGGCACATAGTAAGCGCTTAACAAATACCAACATTATTATTATTATTAAAGGGTGAGACAGGCATTTATATAAATCAATTATGGATATATGCATAAGAGCTGTAGGGAGTTAAACCATTCAAACTCAGTTCCTGTCTCTCATAGTCCCAAAATCTTAGGGGGAGAGAATCATCATCATCAATCGTATTTATTGAGCGCTTACTATGTGCAGAGCACTGTACTAAGCGCTTGGGAAGTACAAATTGGCAACATATAGAGACAGTCCCTACCCAACAGTGGGCTCACAGTCTAAATGGTAGTTACAAGGTTTCTGCTGCATAGGGACGGGGCATGGGCCAGGGAATCACAAGGTTTGCTGCCATTTGTCTGCTGCATAGGGTTGGGGCATGGACCTGGTAGTCATCATCATCAATCATATTTATTGAGCGCTTACTGTGTGCAGGGCACTGTACCAAGAGAGAGAGAATGAACCAAGAGGAAACAATCAGAGCCAATTTTAAAATTCAACCATTAAAAATGTAAAACCCCAAAATAAGTAGTTGTAGCAGGTGACAGTCCACAGTTATTTCGTGGCTCCAAACGGTGTTTGGTTATGAATGACCAGAAGATTTCCAGGTTTCAAGCAGTTGGAAGAACCAGCTTCACTCCCAGATAGAAAGAGGGCTGGGGTTGGGAGAAAAAAGCTAACCTGGTTCCACAAGAAACTCCAAACAACCTACTCCAAAACCAATGCATAATTTCTTTACTTATATTAATGTCTGTCTCCCTATCTAGACTGTAAGATAGTGACAGGGAATGTGTCTGTTATATTGTCATATTGTACTTTCCCAAGTGCTTAGTATAATAATACTAATGGCATTTATTAAGCACTTACTACGTGCAAAGCACTGTTCTAAGCATGGGGAAAGTTACAAGGTGATCAGGTTGTGTCATGGGGTCTTCACCCCCATTTTACAAATGAGGGAACTGAGGCACAAGGAAGTTAAAAGTGCTTGCCCAAAGTCACACAGCTGACAAGTGGCAGAGCCGGAGTTTGAACCTATGACCTCTGACTCCAAAGCCCGGGCTCTTTCCACTGAGCCACGCTGCTTCTCTGTATAATGCTCTGCACACAGTAAGCACTCAATAAATATGATGATTGCTTGATTGTTTGATTTAAAGGAGACTCGGCTCCTGAGAAGTCCAGGTTTCTTAACCTCAGCCCTTTCTGAATTTTGACATTTCCAAGAGAGTCCTTTAAAATTGCCACCAGCTCTTTAAATAAGATTTTGTTTAAGGAACAGGAGGTCACCAATATTATAAGAAGAATAACATTTTTCGTGATATCACCTTATACCTTTCAGGAAAAGGGAAACTCTAGGGACCTGTCTAAGATACTAGAGTCAAGCGATGGCTTGGGTGAACCAGAATGTACAAACAATCAAGACAAGGACAAGTAAACGGGATAGGATGCTTTTTCAGAGTTTGATTGAAAACACCAAAAAGTGGGAATTGAATTTAATTTTTTATGGTCTGCTTGGACAAAAGTAGAATGTAATTAGTCACACCAGGAAGGCAATCTTTTGAAATGTGTTTATATTGACCATAGCCCTTAAATATGGGTATTATCACTACAAAGGGTTGGTTTGGTCTAGAAACTGTATTCCTCTAATCTTCAGAATGGGGGTGTTTGGGGTAAAACAGAAAGAAGAAAAGATCTCACTTTGAGTGAGGATGGCAAAGGAGCCAACACACACACACAAACACACACATTCACGCATGCATACGCACGCATGTTCTCTGCAGGGGATTTTGACCGTCTTCCCTGATGAAGTTTTCTTGTGAAAACTCAAGTTCTATTAAAATTACAGCCTTCCTTTCCAACCAAAGACTTCTCTAACCTCAGCTCTTTATTGTTCCTCTATTGAATCAGCCTCAAAATAATGATGTGTTGAGATGCAAACTGAAATTATTGCAGGAAAGGTGTGATATAAACCCCAAATACAAAGGGTATCAATTTCCAAGCCTATAACTAGACAAACTTCAATATCAAATGCTCAGCAGGAGTCCAAGAACTGCAGTATTTATTGAGTACATTACATTCTCATTACATAAATATAGTCGTGTGTTATAAAACAAACGTTTTTTTTTTTTTCATGGAAACTATTAGATCGCACAATCATTTCACCATTGCATTAAAATTCAGTTTAGTTTTTATTCTCCAAACTGCATACCTACCTGTGAACCTTCAGGTCAAAAACGACTGAGAATACTTTTAATAGTATTCTCACTTTACAAATAAATGTTTTCCATCCAGGCCACTTTTAATGGCTCCCCTTAAAAAATGCAAAAATAATTACTCACCTCCGTTGAATTGGAGCAATTATTGATGACACCCAGCATTTCCAAATCACCCACAATGTGTCTATATGGAGATTATTGCCTCCATCTAGTTATCGATTGCCAGGTTTTCAACTCCAGTGGAAAAATTCATCCTGAAAACTCATCCTGAAAACTGGTAACTTTTTTTTTATACTGAGACTTTTGTAATCTAAGAAAGGGTTTAGCTTCTCCCAGCCTTCAGCACTTCTGAGAGATGTTTCCCTTACCAGCCATTCTATTTAGAGTGAACATTTACAGTAAATCAGGTCCATTAACAACTTTATGAAGCACTTCAGTAACCAGAACTCTTGTAAAAATAAAAGTTTAATTGAGGAAAAAAAAATGTTAAAGGAGATTGACTCATTCTTGGAGCATTAGCATCAAAACCTTGTATTGATTTATCTTCACATGAGCCATAGTTGATTGTCTCATAAATTATTCATATAATCATCTCCGATTTTGTTTGTTCTTGTTCCAGTTGCCATCTCCCCCAATTTATTATGCTAGATTCAGTTGTTCTCTACTTCTTTATGAAAGAGATGATGATCCAGTGCCAGAATAACCGATGTCATATATGATCCTTCCAGTGGTTCAGTGCATGAAAGAGGAAATGGAGTTAGCAGGGAGTTTAAGAGGCATGCAGTCCATGCTCCAGTCATCACTCTGTTGGCCAACTTTTTTCCAATGAACTGATGTGGCTGAGTTGACCTCTACTTCACCTGAGGCCTGGCAGAATCATGTCTACAGAAAACTCTGAGTTCTTTGAGGAAAAGGAGCCAGCAAACTGTCTAGGGTTCTCGTTAGTGAATTTGATGTGGAATGAGTGGGAGAGATTGGGGAGAAAGAGATTACCATCATTCCTTTCTACTTGCCCTTTCATTAGATTGTAAACTTCTTTTGGATGAGATCGTGACTATTTCAATTATACTCTCCAGCACTTAGCACACTGCATAGCACACAGTGAGCACTCAATTACTGCTAATTCTCATGTGGTCAAGAGAACAACCGGGCATAGAAAAGAAAGGTACTACAGATGAAGATTAACCTTTAACCACCAGAAGCAGCATGGCCTGGTGGAAAGAGTAGGTTTTTAGGAGGGCAGAGGAGCCCGGTGTAGGCAGGGATTGTCTCTCTTTATTGCTGAATTGTACTTTCCAAATGGCTTAGTACAGCACTCTGCACAGAGTAAAGCCCTCAATAAATAAGATCAAATGAATGAATGAATTGGGTATTAATCCTGGATCTGCCAACTGCTTGCTGTGTGATCGAACTTCTCTGTGCTTCAGTTTCCTCAGCAGTAAATTGAGGCTTTGATATCTGTTCTCCCTCTTAGACTTTGAGCCAAACATCAGGCAAGGACTGTGTCCGACCTGAAAAACTTGTATCTATCCCAGTGCTTAGAACAGGGCTTGACACAAAGTAACCAATTAACAAATACAGTTAATAATAATAATGATAAAAATAATAATTATTATTATTTTTAATTACAGTAGAACAACGAAGACCTCAGAATATTTCCTGCCTCACCCTGTACTCTCTTTATGGTTCTGTAGACTTCAACTCTGTGGTGTAATTTTTGTTTTTGGTTTTTGTTGTTTTTTTGTGGTATTTGTTGAACACTTGGTATATACCATGTACCACGCTAAGCCCTGAGGTAGATAAAAGCTAATCCTGTTGGACTTAGTCCCTGTCCTCCAAGAGTCTTTTAATCCCCATTTTCCAGAAGAGGTAACTGAGGCATAGAGAATTAAGTGACTTGCCCATGATCACCCAGCAGACAAGTGACAGAGACAGAATTGGAACCCAGTTCTTCTGACTCCTGAACCCATGCTCAATCCACTAGGCCACACAGCTTCCCCTGTTCTCCCTCAACCCTTATCTTTCCATACTGAAGAGTTCTAATCTTTTCAGCCTTTAAGAGAACAGAAGCTGTTTCATCCTCTGGCAACCAACCGTCCACATAGTATTCCAGTTAAGGCAGCACCATCGTGTTTTATAGTGGTAAAGCTACATTTTTCATTTGGCTTCTGGACCTTTTCTGATGATGCCAGGAATTCAGTTGTTCTTTTGGGCTTCCCTGCAGTTGGCACTGGCGGTTCGATAGAGCAATAAAAATTGATTTGAAAATCTCCTTGCCGAGTTGTGACAGATCGCCCGGAGCTCATCATTTTGCAGTTAATAGTTTGGATTATTTTTCCCTCAGCACAAAACCTTCCTCTTGCTTATCTGCCATTTTTCTGCCCGCTCATTTAGCTTTATGAGAACTTCCAGCAAAGAGTTTGTCCCTAGCCGTGTGGCATTTCACTACCCTCAAGAGCTGAGGGTTTTGCTGCTAACTGGGAGATTTCACTGACCGCTCCCTCTTCCAAGCCATGTGTGAAAAATGTTCCACAAACTGACAGAAACTCTGACTCTGGGTGAGCACAGAATTTCCCTTTCTCTACCAAAAATGCATCCATTTAGTCCTAACATTTTGATTGTTTTTCTTTGTCAGTTTTACCTTTTACAAAACTTCCTCTCCAACCTGGTGGTGATCGATCTACTGATCGATCGATTGATACCCTCGTTACCTTTCTGCTAATCATCAACGGAATTTGTTGAGCACTTACTACATGCAGAGCTCTGTATTAAGCACTTGGGAGAGTACGATAAAGACAGCTGGCAAATACATTCTCTGCCCATAACAAGCTTACAGTCTGGGTTTGTCTAATGATCACTGATCCTAATTCGATTTCTTTTTTTCATTTTTTTTATGGTACTTGTTAAGCGCTTACTATGTGCCAGTTGTGGAGAATGTTAATAATAATGGCATTTATTAAGCACTTACTTAACAGTGCCAAGCGCTGTTCTAAGCTATTACATCACCTCTGGAACTTCTTTCATTTCTAGTTAAGCACTCCCCCGTATCCTCTCCTTGACTTCCTCCTCCCTGTTTTCTTCTTCCTGGTCTTCCTCTGCCTTCCAATCTTTCTCTCCCTCCCCTAGCTCTTCCTCCTTCTTTCCCCGTCCACCCTGTATCAGGGCAGAAGGCAAGCCAACCCCGACACCAGAATTAGGAGGATGGCAGATGCCGAAACCCACTAGGGGTTAGCTAAGTTGTAGGGTTAGCTATGTCGTTTGCTAAGTGCCGGGCACTGTACTAACTGCTGGGGTAGATACAAGCTAATCTGGTTGGACACAGTTCATGTCCTACATGGGACTCACACTCTTAATCCCTGTTTTACAGATGAGGTCACTGAGGTCCAGGGAAATTAAGTGACTTGCCCAAGGTCACACAGCAGACATGTGGCAGAGCCAGGATTAGAACTCAGGTCCTTCTGACTCCCGGGCCCGTGCTCTATCCACTAAGCCAGGCTGTTTCTCTCTGTTGGGCAGCCTACCAAGGAGGCAGAGGAGCAGGTGAAGGAGAGTTTAATCGAGAGACACACAGGCTTTCCCCAACTGTTGCTTGCTGCCCCATCCCCAAAAACTTCTTCCATCCTTTGCTGCTCTGCCATGGAGTGGCTCAGGCATTTCCATGTCACCTAAGCTTTGGGGGCTCACTCTCTTCCTTCCCCCATCTCAGAGTCACATCCGGAGAGTTTCCAGTACTCTACCAGTCTCGACTACGCCATTCCTAGCTTGGGCAGTGACTAGCTAGTGGAAGGCAATCTGCCACAAGTCAAAACTTCCCTGTGCTGGACAGCAGCAGCATGGGAGAGAGTCAAGGATGGAAACTCAAATTTACAGTGCGGAAGGAGGCAACGGTAAACCACTTCCATATTTTTACTAAGAAAACTCTATGGATACACTACCAGAAAAATTGCAGGTGGAGGTGGGGTGTTCGGGGAGAGATGTGTCCATGGAGTCGCTATGGGTCAGCAATGGCTCGATGGCATAAGACAAGACTCTTCCCTCTCCTGTAATATTTACTTCTTTGTACTCTATTTTTAAATGGTATTTGTTCAGAGCTTACCAAGTGCCAGGCACTGTATTAACAGCTGGGGTATATTCAAGCTAATCAGGTTGTACACAGTCCATGTCCCACATGGGGCTCACGGTCTTAATCCCCATTCTACAGAAAACACAACACAAGTCTTGCCCATAAGTTTAGGTGTTAGTATATTAGGGAAAGGCAATGGGGAAAGACAGGCTAGATTCCTCTTGACTGTAAACTCCTTATGGGTAGGGAACATATCTGCTAAATCTGTTGTATTGTACTCTCCCAAATGCTTAGTGCAGTGTTCTGCCCATAGTAAGTGCTCAATAAATACAAATGATTGGTTCAAATACACAAACCCTTTTCATTGTACAAGGTTCGGTAAAACACAAATGCCAATGAATGCACAAGTGAGAGTGGTTGAAATGACCCAAATGTAGTTATTGACAGGGAGAGCCTAGAAATAATTGGCATCTCTGAGATGTGGGCAGCAGTGCTGCAATTCTGCGAACACTGTAGGAAAGTCAGGCATGGGGCGACCGAAGAGATGTTGGTATGGTGTGTGAGAGACAATAGAGGCAGTAAGATTCAAGTAGGAGAAACAACAGAAAAAGCATGAGCCTGGGAATCAGAGGACCTGGGTTTTAAATCCAGCTTTGCCACTTGCTTGCCGTCTGACCTTGGGCAGATCACTTAACTTCTCTGGGTCTCAGTTTCATCAACTGTAAAATGGGGTTTCACTACCTGTCCTCCCTCCTGCCGGAGGGCTGTTGGATCTCTACTATAACTGCCACACCAAGAAGTGTTCCACAAGACGTCCTGGAAATTTCAGGCTGTTATTATCTGATGTCTGTACCCAGAGAAGCAGCACGGTCTGGGAGTCAGAAGGACCTGGGTTCTAATCCTGGCTTTACCACTTTCTGCTGTGTGACCTTGGACAAGTCACATCACTTCTTCAGTTACCTCATCTGTAAAATGGGAATTAAGACTGGGAGTCCTACATGGTACATGAACTGTGTCCAACTTGATTAGCTCATATCTACCTCAGAACGTAATGCAGTGCCTGGCACATAATAAGCACTTAATAAACACCTTAAAAAAACTCTACAATTGAGCTAAGCCCTGGTGGAGTTCCGTATCCACCATCCTACAAGCTCTGGTATTGGGGGTTAACTTGACCTTCTGCCCTGATACAAGGTGGAAGGAGAGAGGAGGAGGAAGAGCTGTGGGAGGGAGAAAAAATGGAAGGCAGAGGAAGACCAGGAAGAAGAAAGCAGGGAGGAGGAGGTCAAGGAGAGGAGACGAGAGAGGAGGGAGTGCTTAACTAGAAATGAAAGAGGTGCCAAAGGTGAAGCAATAGTAACAGTCTCCACAACTGGAAATGACAGCTCTTAGGTTTAACTAACCACCAGTTCCCACTTTGGAAGGACGTGAGATTCTTCAAGCAGATAACAGTAACAGTACAGTGTTTATAACACCAGCCGGAGAGCCAGAAGGCATTTAACATCTCATGTTTACCCGAGAGGCAGACAAAACCTCCTTGTACGTGTGTCAAAGATAGAAAAAAATGCCTTCTCCCCAGAATGTTTAAATTGTTGAGAGATATCCCAGACGAATGGGTCAGGGTGTCTCAAAGGACTCAGAAATAATTTTCTCCAACCAGAGAAAGAAAAGACTGGAGGAACCACATTAGATCTCAGGTTGGCTCCCTACCGCAGAATAAGGCTGTTTCCCAGTGGTTTCATGTTAGATCAACACTAAACCAAGCCCTTCTGAGTCAGACCAGTGGTCTATCCATCCCAGGATTCAGTCTCTAGTGGAGCACGAAAATATTTGGAACAATCTCTTGGTGAGAGGTGAACCACATTACTATTTTATTTATTTCTTTTAATGTCTGCCTTCCCTTCTAGACTGTCAGCTCACTGTGGGCAGAGAATGTGTGTGTTTACTGTTATAGTGCACTCTTCCACATGCTTACTACAGTGCTCTGCACACAGTAATCATTCAATAAATATCACTGATGGACTGACCGACTGATTGACCATATAATATCCCCGAGTTGCCCGTCTACATTTTTGACTTTATACAATAATTGATAATTGTGGTATTTATTGAACATTTACTATGTGCCGAGCACTGTAATAAGCTCTGGATAGGCATGAGATAATCAGTCAGACCCAATCCCTGTCCTATATGGGGCTCCCAATCTATAGGGCAGGGAAAACAGAGTACTTTACTCCCATTTTACAGATGAAGAAATTGAGACACAAAGAAGGTAAGTAACTTAGCCAAGGTCAAAAAACAGGCAAGTGGCAGACTCAGATCATCATCAATCATATTTATTGAGCGCTTACTGTGTGCAGAGCACTGTACTAAGCACTTGGGAAGTACAAATTGGCAACATATAGAGACAGTCCGTACCCAACTGATAATAATAATAATAATAATTGGCATTTGTTAAGTGCTTACTATGTGCAAAGCACTGTTCTAAGCACTGGGATCCAGGGATCCTGATTCCAGGCCCCTGCTTTTTCCATAAGCCCCACACTGTTTCTCTAGTGGTTCATGTGAAATGTTCGTCCATTAATTTAACCCAAATACCCTTACACCTGCTGATATATGGAATTCCATACCTTCACCACCCACTGTGTAGAGAAGTGTTTCATTTAGGTATTTGAATCGGCCACCTCCAAACTTTTTCGGTTGCCTGGCCATCTAATTGTAAGGGATTTGGTGAGCACCATTCCTCATGCTCCCTGTCCAAACTCTCTATGATTTAGTAAATTTGAATTATGTCCCAGTTCCCTGAATTTTTCCAAAGTGAAGAGTTCTAACACTTTCCATCTACCTGCAGATGCCACAGTGCTCCATCCCCCAAATTATCTTGAGAAGCAGCATGGCCTAGTGGAAAGAACATGGGCCTAAGAGTCATAGGAGCTGGGTTGCACATAGTAAGCACTTAATAAACACCATTATTATTATTATTATTATTATTAATCCCAGCTCTGCCACCTGCTTGCTGTGTGAACTTCACTTCCCTGTGCTTCAGTTGCCTCAACTGTAAAATAGGGATTCAATACCTGTTCTCCCTCCTGTTTAAACTGCAAGCCCCATGTGAGACAGGGTCTGTATCCAACCCGAAATCTCATATTCTAACCCAGTGCTTAGAACAGTGCTTGACACATTTTAAATGCTCGAAAAATACTATCTTAATAATTTAAAAATTAGTCACAACTTCTATATGCCTCAATTCCCTCAATTGTAAATAGGAATTCAGTACCTGGTCTCCTTCTGACTTAGCCTGTGAGCCCTATGTGGGACAGGGACTGTATCCAACTTGATTATCTTCTATCTACTCCGGTGCTTAGAACAGTGCTTGACACATAATAAGCACTTAACAAATAAAAAAAAAAAGAAGACAGAAAGACAAAAAAGACACTTCTTCAGCTCCATTATGTCTTTGGTAAAATGTGGTCACTAAAATTTAATACCATATGATTTTATACATATATATAATATACATGTATAAATATATTATTTATTTGCTATGGTATTTGGCAAGTGTTTACAATGTGTCATGGCCTCTTCTGAGAAGCAGCATGGCTTAGTGGAGAGAGCAACTGCTTGGGAGTCAGAGGTCATGGGTTCTAATCCTGGCTCTGCCACTTGTCAGCTGTGTGACTCTGGACAAGTCACTTAACTTCTCTGTGCCTCAGTTACCTCATCTGTAAAATGGGGATGAAGACTGTAAGCCCCATGTGGGACAACCTGGTTACCTTGCATCTACCCCAGAGCTTAGAACAGTGCTTGGCACGTAGTAAGAGCTTAACAAGTACCATTATTATTATTATTATTATTATTATTATTATAAGCACTGGGGTAGATACAAATTAATTACTGTCCCTGTCCCACTTGGGGCTCACCATTTAGTTAGGCTATTTTTCCCCTTCCTGATGATGCTCATAATTCAGTTGTTTCTTGCAGTTGCCGCCACCAAGAGATTACTCAGATTTCCTCAATATACCAATCCTATGCTGAACCACTTTAAATGCACAAGACAATTCCTCATGCTGCAATGTGAATTCATTTTCATTCTATGTGAGGACAAGTCTTTCCCATACAGATTGAACTGGTTTCTCTAAGTGTTCTTTAGGAAAAGACAGCCCAAGTTCCTTCCTTGGGTCCTTTAAGAGTGCTATGAAACTATCGAGGTCCTTTGTGACAATTTTTCACACATCCATTTCTGAAAAATACGCAGTCAGGGCCACAATCCAACAGGGTAGAAAATCCCTGTCACTTAACATGATTTAACGGAAAGAATACAGTCCTGAGAGTCAGAGGACCTGCATTCTAACTGTGGTTCTGCTGTGACCTTGGGCAAGTTGCTTAACTTGTCAGTGTCTCAGTTTCCTCATCTGTATAATGGGGATTAAATTCTACTCCCTCCTACTTAGACTGGGATCCCCATGTGGGACAGGGACTATGTCCAATCTGCTTATTTTGTACCTATCCCGGAGCTTAGTACAGTGTTTGGTACATAGTAAGTGCTTAAGAAGTGAAATAATTATCATTATTGTTATTATGAGGAACACCAGCCATGCCCATTCTTTTTGCCTCTCAGGATTCAGCAGTCTAGTCCCTTTGATCCTTTTCTGTTCAATTTTTCTATCCTGCCTAACTCCCTTCTCTATTTATAATTTATCCCTGACTGGAAAGAAGGGACAGGGTATTTCAGAATACCCATGTGTGTACCTAATAAGGCATAGCTGCTACATAAAAATACTTAATCTGCTCCAGTTATTAATATGCTGATTGCCTTCCATGAAAGTCATCTTACTTAAAACAGAAAAGAGGATTTCAGGGAGGAAAAAAAGACAACGTTTTGGAGAATGTGGCTGGTTCTCACGAGATCGGGTGAGAAGATTTGGTGGGGGTGGTTAGAAATAAGGCAATCGTAGAGTCAGGGCCACAACAGATCTTGCAACAAATTGTCTAAACTGCAGCAACTGAACTCCCATCAGCACCAAAGGCTCAAAAAATCCAAACAATCAATCATTGGTATTTATTGAGCACTCACTCTGAGCAGACCACTGTAGTAAGTGATTGGAAGAGTACAGTAGAATAAGTAGGCACGACCCCTACCCTTGAGGAGATTACAATCCAGTGACTTCAGAGAGGATTATCTGAAAGGTGAGTTGTTGGAGACCAAATAGGAGAAGCAGCATGGCTCAGTAGAAAGAGCACGGGTTTTGGAGTCAGAGGTCAAGGGTTCAAATCCCGGCTCTGCCAATTGTCAGCTGGGTGACTTTGGGCAAGTCACTTAACTTCTCTGTGCCTCAGTTACCTCATCTGTACAATGGGGATTAAGACTGTGAGCCCCCCGTGGGACAACCTGATCACCTTGTAACCTCCCCAGCTCTTATAACAGTGCTTTGCACATAGTAAGCGCTTACTAAATGCTATAAAAAATGCTAGGAAAGCAGAGACATATATTGGATAGAGCATGGGCCTGGGAATCAGAGGGACCTGGGTTCTAATCCCAGCTCCTCCATTTTTCTGCCATGTGACATTGGTCAAGTCACTTCACTTCTATGTGCCTCAGTTACCTCATCTGTAAAATGGAGATGAAGACTGTGACCCCCATGTGGGACACAGACTGTGCCCAACCTGACTACTTTGCATTTAGAACAGTGCCTGGCACATACCAAATACTTAAAAAATACCATTTAAAAAATGGTGATATTTAAGGGAATGTACACAAGTGCTGTGTGCCTGTGGGTGGGGCTTAAGGGATAAACATCCAAGATTCATTCATTCATTCAATCGTATTTATTGAGCGCTTACTATGTGCAGAGCACTGTACTAAGCACTTGGGAAGTACAAGTTGGCAACATATAGAGACGGTCCCTACCCAACAACGGGCTCACAGTCTAGAAGGGGGAGACAGACAACAAAACAAAACATATTAACAAAATAAAATAAATCACAGGCAACACAAAGGGGAAGACAAATAGGATGGGAAAATGAATGTTTAGTCAGGTAAGGTCTCTTGGAAGAGGTAAGATTTTCCTAAAATGACTGAGAGCTGTCTCCGAAAATCTGGGACTGGCCAACTTCATTCAGACAAAGGCTTAGTCTGGAGATCCAGTATTGTCTCCTGACACCCTGATGCCCTGAAATTAACAGGAAAGAATGGGCAATGAAAGTTCCCCCAATCGATTAATTAATGGAGGATCCCTATTTCCGGAACTTGTACGAGCCTCAAGAAATTTCTTGCCAAGTTTCCCTAATGGAATATTTTGTGTACAGAAGTTAAGTAAAATGCAGAGTGGTTTCTCACTTACAACTCTAAAAATACAATAAACTAAAGCGAATTGCAGATGTCGCATCAAAATGCCATCCATCTGACATTCCAAAGCAAGGAGCAGCAGCGACACAGACACAAAAATGTTTGTTTCTAGGGGAGCCTGATTTTAGAGGATAAAGTCACAGTAAAGAGTTTTGAATTTCCCCAGTGAAATGGTAAAACAATTCAAATAAAAAAGTTGAGCAAAACGACTAACAAGGTTCAAGTCCACAAACTTCAGCAGCGTGGCTCAGTGGAAAGAGCGTGGGCTTGGGAATCAGAGGTTGTGAGTTCTAATCCCGGCTCTGCCACTTGTCAGTCGTGTGACTTTGGGCAAATCACTTAACTTCTCTGTGCCTCAGTTGCCTCATCTGTACTGTGAGCCCCAGGTGGGGCAACCTGATCTTGTATCCCCCCAGTGTTTAGAATGGTGCTTGGCACATAGTAAGCGCTTAACAAATACCATCATTATTATCATTATTATTAAATATTAACTCAGCGCCGTGGTATATAGGAAGACCTAGCCACATCAACAAGGCCATAGAGAGGTCTCACATGGTCCAATTGCTAAATATCTCAGCATCATAAATTTAGCTGTTTTCACGTGAACCACTGATGCGAAAAAATAATTTCCTGCTAATCAGTAATAATGACTATATACTCAGTGAGTCACCGTTACACTTTAAGGAAAAGTCTGTGCTAATGCGTGAATAATTATTGACCTGATTAAGTGTCCAATCCAGCTCTTGAAAAATAAAGCACAAAAAAACCACACATCATTTAACAATTCGACAGTATATTGTCTGCAAGATAAAAGCAAGAGGTAATTTGGATAACTAATGCTCCCACTAAATTCCAGTAGGCAGTTCCCAAAAGCAGCTGATTTTCATCTTTCTTAAACATCTCAGGAACCTACATTTTTCTCTGCTTCTTACCACTAATTTGCACCCACCTATTTTCTTTTTTCAGAGGCAAGAAAGGGGGAAGGACAACATGGAAGGTGATGATGTTTCATATGTCCTTTCCCCTTCTCACCAACCATGGAGAGAAAGAAAAATTATACATGTTAACAGCAATGGGTCCTCAAGAATATCAGAAGGGTGAGGTTTTACCATTAGTAGAAAAAATGACCAGATTTTCCGTAGTTTTGAGTGGAAGATGAGGTGGGGTTTCAGGGGAAGGTTTGGACTTTTACCAGAGCAGAACCAGAAAGGAGGATGGGGAAGCAATGAGGGGAGAGAGAATCGAGGCAAAAACAGAGAGATGGAGACAGAGGGATAAAGGAAAATGAGAAGGAAACAGAGACAGAAGGAGAAAAACTGATGAAGAGCTATGGCATGATGGCAAAGAGGCAGGCAGAGAAAAAAAAGTTGAGGCAGCGAGGCACAAAGTCACAGAGAGTGAGGCACAGAAATGGATATAAAGAGAGAGCTAGAACAAGAGAGAGAAGAAAGGGCAGCTCTCACAACCACATACAAATTCATATCCAAGAACGCATTCCCTGCTCTTGATCTGGCTGATCTTGTCGGTTATTTTGTGGTCAAAATTGAAACTGTCCCAGTGATAAGCAGCATGGTGCAGTGAGTAGAGTCAGAGCCAGAGAGTCAGAGAGTCATGGATTGTAATTCTGGCTCTGCCACTTGTCTGCTGTGCAATTTTGGGCAAGTCACTTCACTTCTCTGTGCTTCAGTTACCTCATCTGTAAAATGGGGGTTAAAAGTGTGACCCCCATGTGGGACAACCTGAATACCCTTATCTACCCCAGTGCTTAGAACAGCACTTGGCACATAATAAGCACTTAACAAATACCATAATAATTATTAGTAGTAGTAGTACCATCAGCAGCAGCAGCAGCAGTGGTATTTATTGAGAGCTTACAGTGTGCAGTGTGTACAGTGTACAGTGTGCAGTGCTCCACACTAAGCACTTGGGAGAGTACAATACAACAGAGTTGGCAGACACGTTCCCTGCCCATAATAAGTTTAGGGTCTAGAGGGGGAGACAGACATTGATTATGAATAAATAAACTCTCTTAAGAGATCTCACACCTGCTTTCAAATTCTAGCCCCTTCACCTGCTCTTCTACCCCATCAATTCTCTCCACTGAAATTCACTTTTCAGTGTTTCTCATCCCCCTTCCCTCCCAGACTGCTCTTCGAAGGCTTCTTCCCTCCTGCCTTTCAAAACGCTGCTATCGACTGTCCTAATAAACTTCCCCATCTCCCTCCTGCCATTCTTGTCTAAATTCCTTGGATAGAACACCAGTTACCTCCCCTTTCCTCTTCTATAACTCACTCAGTCAGTTAGTCAGTCGTATTTATTGAGTGCTTATTGTGTGCAGAGCACTGTCTGTACTAAGCACTTGGAAGAGTACAATACTATGATAGACACATTTCCTGCCCACAATATTCCCTGCCACAGCCTAGGGGGTGGGGGGATTATCGTCTTGACTCTCTAGATTTGGGTTTCTTCCCACTTCACTCCACCAAAATATCTCTCTCCAAAGTTACCAGTGAACTCCTATATCCCAAATCAAACGGATTTTATCATAATTCTAGTTGACCGCTTGGGTACCTTCATCATTGTATGCTACACCTTTCTCCTAGAAACAGTAACCTTATGTTTACTGAAGCAGTTCTCTCCAAGGTCTCTCCTCTTACCTCTCTGGTCCCTCATTCTCAGTGTCTTGTCTCATGCCATCAAGTCATCTTTGACCCACAGAGACGCCATGGACACATCTCTCCCAAGACACTCCACTTCCATCTGCAGTCATTATAGTAACGTACCCATAGAGTCTTCTTGGTAAAAATACAGAATTGGTTTACCATTGCCTTCTTCTGCACAGTCAACTTAAGTCTTCACCCTTGATTCTCTCCCAAGCTGCTGCTGCCCAGCACAGGTGAGTTTTGACTTGCTTTCCACTCACTAGCCACTTCCCAAGCTAGGAATGGAATGGATATGCCTCTGTAATAATAATAATAATGATGGCATTTATTAAGCACTTACTGTGTGCAAAGCACTGTTCTAAGTGCTGGGGAGGTTACAAGGTGATCAGGTTGTCCCCCGGGGGGCTCATGGTCTTAATCCTCATTTTTACAGATGAGGGAATTGAGGAATTGAGAAGTGAAGTGACTTGCCCAAAGTCACCCAGCTGACAATTTGCGGAGCCGAGACTTGAACCCATGACCCCTGACTCCAAAGCCCGGGCTCTTTTCCACTAGGCCACACTGCTTCTCGACTGAAGCCACGCTGCTTCTCGACTGCTTCTGTCTGACTCTCCCTTCTGTAGTCGAGACTGGTAGAGTACTGGATACTCTCCAGGTGTGACCCTGAGAGGGATCATTCTCAATATCTTCCTAATAATAATAATAATAATAATAATAAACAACTAATTGTGTGCTCAAGTAGCTACAAGGTTATGAGATTTGTCTGTGTCTGTTATGCACCTGTTATATTGTTGTGTTGTGCTCTCCCAAGCGCTTAATACAGTGTCCTGCACATAGGAAGCACTCAATAAATTACTCTCCCCCCATCAAAGGCTTATTGAAGGCACCTCACCTCCAAGAGGCCTTCCCTAAGCCCCCCTTTCCTCTTCTCCCACTCCCTTGTACATCACCCTAACTTTCTCCTTATGTTCATCCCCGGCTCCCAGCCCCACAGCACTTATGTCCTTATCTGTAATTTATTTATTTACATTAATGCCTGTCTTCCCCCAACTAGACTGTAAGCTCCATGTGTCCATGAAATGGGTCTGTTTATTGTTGCATTGCACCCTCCTAAGTGCTTAGTACAGTGCTCTGCACACAGTAAGTGCTCAATAAATACGATTGAATGAATAAATGGATAGATATGATTGACTGACTGATTGACTCCGCACACAGTAAGCACTCAATAAATGTCATCGATCGATTGATGGAAATGCCACACTTATTATTCGCTAGCATGCGGCAGGGTGAAAAGCAGTGGGTGACACTTCCATTGAGCCAAATCTGGGCATATTCCCCCCTGAAGCAGGGTCCCGTTCACTTTAACAAAGTGCAACGTATACATGCTTCCCTGCTGATGAAGCTGATTCTAAGGCCCCAGCCAAGTCACGGCTGCTTTGGAATTCAATTTCTCAAATTCTACTGCAGCAGGTTCAGAGAGATAGCAGTTCCATAAAGATTTTCTGTACTTGACTACAGGACTGGTGCTCCAGGGAAACTTACATTTGGATGGAAATGCCAGCTCCTTCACGGGGCAGAGTAGGTCTGAGCCATCTCTGCACTATTTAACGTCAGAATCAATATCCCGAGTCACAAAAAGGTTTTTATTTTTCTTCATTCAAACCCAGCCCTGAGTAAGCAGTTTGTTTCTTGCAGCATCGCCTCAGTGTGTCAACCACTTGGCTTGTTCTTGGCCTCAAAACAATAGCATTTCCATGTTTCCTTTCTCTCTGTTCTGTCCAGAGGATCTTGGGAATTTGCTCCCCTCTGGGTCAGAAGAGTCGGTGCAGGTTTTATTATGCAGAGAATAATAATGATGGCATTTATTAAGCGCTTACTATGTGCAAAGCACTGTTCTAAGCACTGGGAGGTTACAAGGAGATCAGGTTGTCCCAAGGGGGGCTCACAGTCTTAATCCCCATTTTACAGATGAGGGAACTGAGGCCCAGAGAAGTGAAGTGACTTGCCCAAAATCACACAGCTGACAATTGGCAGAGCCAGAATTCGAACCCATGACCCCTGACTCCAAATCCCCTGCTCTTTCCATTGAGCCACACTGCATCTCCAAGTCAGTAAATCATGTTTATTGAGCACTTACTATGTGCAGAGCACTGTACTAAGCGCTTGAGAGGGTCCAATATAACAATAAACAGACACATTCCCTGCCCACAATGGGCTTACAGCCTAGAGGATTAAAGAGTGTGCACAGGCCTGGGAGTCGGAGGTCCTGGGTTCTAATCCTAGCTCTGCCATTTATCTGTTGTGTAACCTTGGGCAAGTGACTTCACTTCTCTGTGCCTCAGTTTCCTCACCTGTAAAATGGTGATTAAGGCTGTGAGCCCCATGAGGGACAGGGAGTATGTCCAACATGATTACTTTGTATCTACCCCAGAGCTTAGTACAAAGAAGCAGCATGGCTAGAGAAGCAATGTGGCTCAGTGGAAAGAGCCCAGGCTTGGGAGCCAGAGGTCGTGGGCTCTAATCCCCGCTCTGCCACTTGTCAGCTGTGTGACTTTGGGCAAGTCACTTCACTTCTCTGGGCCTCAGTTACCTCATCTGTCCCATGAGGGACAATCTGATCACCTTGTATCCCTCCCCCAGCACATAGAACAGTGCTTTGCACATAGTAAGCGCTTAACAAATGCCATCATATTATTATTATTATTATTATTATTACAGTGCCTGGCACATACGAAGCACTGAGCAAATACCACAACTATTATTAGGCATCTTTTGCTACCCACTGTGGTTCTTCCGGTTCATCTCTGGAACCACACCAGACCCATAGAACAACTGAAAGCATGTTGCCTTGCTGACATCAATTCAAAATAATTTTAGGGCTCTCGGGAGGGTGATTCAAAGGTCTTTCTCTGGAGTGTAAGCTTGTTGTGGGCAGGGAACGTGTTTACCAACTCTGTTGTATTGCACTCTCCTAAGCACTCAGTACAGTGAACTACACACAGTAAGCTCCCGATAAATACCACCAATTGACTTATTCCAGGAATACCTTGTCTGGTTACACCAAAGGAGGCCAGAGTCCCAGGGAAAAAGTGAGTTTATGGGAATCCGCTTTTCACTCCGTAGTTCTGGTATCCAGTTCCACCTGGCTCACATCCCAGATGTTCCTATTTGGATGAGATGGATTATCCCAGGATGCTTTTGGCTTCAAGGTTCGCCACCAGCTCTCTCCATTCCAAGAATCAGCATGGCCTGGGAGTCAGAGATCTGGCATTATAATCCCAACTCTGCCACTTGCCCGCTGTGAGACCTTGGCCAAGTCACTTACTGAACAGTGCCTCAGGTTTCTCATCCGTAAAATGTGGACATCCACATCCTCACATATCCACACACATATGCACACACAATCACATATATAGACCTGAGTATTGACAGCTTTGCCACTTGATTGTAAGCTTCTTGGGGATAAGGATCACATCTACTAACTCTATTGAGAAGCAGCATGGCTCAGTGGAAAAGAGCACGGGCTTTGGAGTCAGAGGTCATGGTTCAAATCCTGGCTCTGCCAATTGTCAGCTGTGTAACTTTGGGCACGTCATTTAGCTTCTCTGTGCCTCAGTTACCTCATCTGTAAAATGGGGATTAAGACTGTGAGCCCCCCGTGGGACCACCTGATCACTTTGTAACCTCCCCAGTGCTTAGAACAGTGCTTTGCACATAGTAAGTGCTTAATAAATGCCATTATTATTATACTATAGTCTCCCATAGTGTACTATATGTACAATATATTGTAATGTAGTCTATATTCTCTATGTAGTACAGTGCTCTGCATACAGTAAGTACTCAATGAATGCCACTGATTTATTGACTAATTAAGAACAGACAAGGTCTGAAGAAGACAAGCTTTCATATCTATGCTACCCAAAAGCAAAGATATTCACTCAAGGAATCACCAAACTCCACTCTTCTGGTTATTTTATGTCACATGTACACACACACACACACACACACACACACACACACACACACACACACACACACATCCTGATCAACAAAGAAGGAGAAAACCAAATCAAGAAAACCAACATCTCCTTTAGATTATAAGCACCTTGAGAGCAGGTTTTGGCTCTCATTTTCTTCATATATTCCTAAACTTCTAGGACAGTTCTCTGCCCATAATAGTCACTCAGTCCACATAAAAGATAATAGTGGTGATAATAATAATAACTATGGGATTTGTTAAATACTTACTATGTGTCAAGCGCCATACTAAGCACAGGAGTGGGTACAAACAAATTAGGTTGGACACAGACCCTGCCCTCTATGGGGCTCACAGTCTTAATCCCCATTTTACAGGTGAGGCAACTGAGGCACAGAGAAAAGAAGTGACTTTGCCAAAGTCATGCAGCAGACAAGGGTGGAGGCGGAATTAGAACCCAGGTCCTTCTGACTCCAAAGCCTGTCCTTCTGACTTCTCCTATGCCATGCTGCTTCTCCAACTTCTCCTCAACTCAGCAAGACATTCTCCTTCCAAAAATATTCCAAAGTCCCAAAGTAGAAACCGAGGAAGCTTGTCGTTTACCAGTTCAGCCTACAGTTGTTGAAACAGTTTGGAAACCAATGTCTAATTTGTTACTATATTGCACACGACTTGGCACTTAGTGCTATTAGGGAAATATCACAGCTCTGTCTAACCAATGATATATGTAACAATTTACTTCTATCCCTTGCAGCCATACATCACATTTGGATATTACAAATGAAATCTATGAAAATCCACACATTACCAAGTTGTTTTTAACCCCAAAGCTAGAAGAAAAATGGTTAACCACTATCAACTTATCTCCTGTAATGATGCTTTGTAGCTGTCCAATAAAGCAGTGTTCAGAAACTCCACCGTTTGCAAAACTTTAATTTTCTGTTCACTCATAGGTGGTCAATAATCAGACTAAAACATTTTAAAAAAATAACTGCAGGACTTGAAAAATGAAGAGTCTATTAACCCCAGTTCTGGGGAGCAGATTCAACAGTTTCTCCTTTTGCCTTGCTCTTATTCTGGTGTTTCTGTCCTGAAATAGCTTGTCTCCCAAAAGGTTCCAAATTGAAACAATAAATGGTTTATTTATCCCATTATAAAACAATTCCACAGGCCCAAGCACCAGATTAATACTACTCACAAAGGCAGCACAAATTACCAAAAATATTAGATCTCTTAATCTCAGGCATCAGTCATTTTCCACAGCGTATGACTTTGTTGAGATACATGAAATCGTGCTCATAACTAATGAGTTACTTTATTTCTGAGGCACCAACACAATAAGGTACTATGGAGATAAACTACACCCCTAAAGAAAAGTTCTTTATCCAGCTCATAGGACAGGTAATAAGATAAACGTTGCCAACTTGTACTTCCCAAGCACTTAGTGCAGTGCTCTGCACATGGTAAGCGCTCAATAAATACAACTGAATGAGTGAATGAATGAATATAAGATGGATCATTAGAAGGCTGGGATTCTCTTCCCTAAAATATTGTCATGTGCTTTCCCTGCTCCCTGGAACGTCTGAAGTGGGGCTCGCGGGCTTCATCCCCATTTTACGGATGAGGGAACTGAGGCACAGAGAAGTGAAGTGACTGGTCCAAAGTCACTCAGCTGACAAGTGGCAGAATCGGGATTAGAACCCACGACCTCCGACTCCCAAGCCCAGGTTCTTATCAATAAGCCTCGCTTAGTAGTAGTGGCATTTGTTAGGTGCTTACTGTGTGCACAAAGTATTTAGTATTTAGTGTAATATTTTATTTGTACATATTCTATTTATCTCATTTTGTTAATATGTTTTGTTTTGTTGTCTGTCCTCCCCCTTCTGGGCTGTGAGCCCGCTGTTGGGTGGGGACCATCTCTATATGTTGCCAACTTGGACTTCCCAAGCGCTTAGTACAGTGCTCTGCACACAGTAAGCGCTCAATAAATACAATTGAATGAATGAATTAATTAATTAACCAGAGCTTAGAGCAGTGTTTGACACAGAGCAAACACTAACCAAACACAACAATAATTTGTAGCCTTCCCTATTTCTTATTCTTCCCAACCAAGAGGAATGTTCTATTAGCTTTATGCTACAAATGGGGGTATTCGACAAAGACAATATCCCAAGGATCAATCAATCGGTGGAATTTATTGAGTGCTTGCTGTGTGCTGAGCACTGTACTAGACAGTTGGAAGAGCACAGTAGAGTGTAGAGTTGATAGACATTTTCCTTATCCATAAGGAGCTCATAGTCTAGTAGGGGAGAAAGGATACTGTAAGAGTGTGGTCACAGAGTAAGTCAGTGAAAGGACTCAAACAAAATGGCAACCTACGTTAACCTCATTTCTGTTGTTGAGAGTACCTTTTCTTCTCTTCCCTTAGATGGTAAATTTAATGAGGGCTAGATCACATAATTTCATGACAACTCTCCCGGAACCTAGCAGAAGACTCTGCTCATTGAACATCTCATTGTTGATCAACTTGAAGAGAAGCGCAAACATCAACTTTCAGCAAATCAACTGCAAATAATGATGTAACACGAAGATTTTTGGCATTGTTTGTGTCACCCAAATAGACTGGCCCAGTATATATAATAGGAAGTGTTGGAAAGTGAAGACACTCAGTGTGTTTGAATTTACGTGACTGAAAAAACAATGAAAGCCATGAGAAATAATATGCACATGTAAAGTCTTGATGATGATGGTATTTGTTAGTCACATACTTTGTGTCAAGCATTGTTCTAAGCACTGAGGTAAATACAGTGTAATCAGGTTGGACAAAGCCCTTGTCCCACATTGGGTTCTCAGTCTTAATCCCCATTTTGCAGATGAGGGAACTGAGGCACAGAGAAGTTAATTGACTTGCCCAAGATCACACAGCAGACAAGTGGCAGAGCTGGGATTAGAACCCAGGTCTCCGGACTCCTAGGCCTATGCTCTCTCTATTAGACCACCCTGCTTCTCTTTCAAGTCTTGCTGCAAGTCTTTCTGGAAATATTATTGATATTGCTAAATCTGATTTTTGCTTTCCCCACACTCAGTGCTTCATCAATTCAGACCAGAAAAGCATCTATGAGAGGTCAGATTTTTCTTTCCTTAAATACGTCTGAAATGAAGAGCAAATTAATGCCCCCTCTGGGCTATATTTTCAAGAAAAAATCCACCCAGAAAGCAGATGGATTGCAAGTGGTGTCAAAGGGTCATAGTTTAAGCTGGTTTTTCTTCTCGGCTCTGACTGTCTGCATGGGATAAGGGAATTTGGGGAAAAAATTTTGCAGTGGAAAAATCCATTTTTAACCCAAATCTGTAGATTAAGTATCATTCTAAGCTCCAGCCTCACAGGAATTGTTCTCTGCATGCAGGGCAAATATTTTTGACCCGTATCTCCAATCATCCCTCCCACCGCTCTCTGGGAACCTCCACATCAGCTTTTGTCAGATTGTCAGAAAGTATTGCAAGAAGCAGCATGGCTTAATGTTACCAACTTGTACTTGTACTTCCCAAGCGCTTAGTACAGTGCTCTGCACACAGTAAGTGCTCAATAAATACGATTGACTGATTGATAGTGGAAAGAACCCGGGCTTGGGAGTCAGAAATCGTGGCTTCTAATCCCAGCCCTGCCACTTGTCAGCTGTGTGACCTTGGGGAAGTCACTTAACTTCTCTGGGCTTCGGTTCCCTCAACTGTAAAATGGGGATGAAGACTGTGAACCCCACGTTGGATAACCTGATGATTTTGTATCTCCCCCAGTGCTTAGAACAGTGTTTGGCACATTATAATAATGGTATCTGTTAAGAGCTTACTGTGTTCAAAGTACTGTTCTAGGCACATAGTAAGCACTTCACAAATACCATCATCATTCATCATCCACTTCTGCATCTTCCACTCTAGCTGGCCTTTAAGAGGGTCCCCAGGGTCTCATGCAGGATGGGATTAGTGAGGGAAGAGAGAGGAGGGAGCTACCATAATCCTTAGGGACCAGTTGTCAATCAAAGATACTCCCAGGCTAATGAGGAATCACCCATAAGGACACACTAACAGCATGATGGACTTTGCCGAAATGACCACAGAATAAGCAAATCTCCCTTTAGGTAGAAGGTGATTGAGTCGGTTGTCATTGACACTGTTTAGCCGTGTACGGTACTGTTACAAGCCGACACTCTAGACTGTTTATTTCTTTTAACTCTCCCCTAAAGACACAGTCTATAAATGTGGACTTATAATCATGTTTCCTCGTCTTTCTCATCTATAAAACAAAGAGGTCAGTGCTCATTAGTCTTCTCCTTCACAGGTCTGTTGGAGGGAATAATGTAATGAACCAGGAAAGAAATAAGATGAGAGACATGTGAGAAATGATGTAGGTTGATTGTCTTTGCAATAGTTTCAATAATAAGGAGCTCTCGAGAGTTTTGCAAGTACAAAGCAACACACACGAAAATGTTGGATTACGACGTGCCTCTTCTGACCAGACGAGCCTCCATTAGGAATACCTAATGCCTACATTAGGCCAGGGTACAGGGATGTGTTACTCACAACTTTCATTTAAAATTTCCCCTCCTGAGCAATCAACCCTGCTTTCAAAGTAAAAAAAAAAAAAAAAAGCCAAGCAACTGTTGGAAGAGAGATTCCATTGACTGACACAAAGGAAGACAAATACGTATTAAAGATTCAACATTGCAGAATCCAGCTTCAGGAAAATTGATCTGCCGATATGGCTCGCCCAAATGGGAATGAGGAGGAGGGAAGGTAATATTTGTTAATTGAACATGAACACAAAGATCTGGCTAATGTTAAATGAGTCTTTCGGGAGTATTTTCTCCCTAGTGAATGATGTGAAAGCCCAAGTATTAATTCCAATAGTCAATTAACTATTTGGTTGTGATAGAGGCCGCTTAAAATCACCTAATCATAGCGAATAGGCCTTTAACCCCCTAGAGACTGCTTTGCTTAAGTAAACACCAAAAATAAGGTTCTCCAAGGAGAATTACAAAGATGCTAGCTCTCAAACCTCAAACCCTCCTGTGAGAAGATAAGAGATATGCCCTAACTTGGAAGTTAAATGACTTCCAGTGGTGAGATGATAAATAGAAAACACCTGCTAAGGGGAAAGGAGGTTGCAAACCCTTTCCCATTGGCTGTATCGTCATCCTTTTAAGAATGTGAGCAAATGCTATTTAAATCGATGGCATGCTTTCTTGGGTAGAATTGGTTTAAAATTTATGATGAGCAATGGTTCAATCTGCCAAGGCATAACACAACATAAACTTGGAGGTGGGGAATAAAAAAAGACTTCCGTTAGGGCAGGCAACCAATAAGAACATCAGGAAATAAGCAATGCCACGAGCGGGTCAGACCAATGATCCATCCGGCCCAAGATCCTTTCTTCTACCACAGCCAGAGGATGTTGGATATAACATTGAGGTGGTTTGTCTCGCTGTCATCCATCCATAAGAGCAGAATGTTTCATTTGGGGGTTTAAGTCAAAGAGGAAGCCAAGAGAAAGTAAAGGAGTTTATAGGCAGGTGATGAATGGCTTATCTGCGAAATTTGAGAGTTTTATTTTACCACAAGTACATATCACCCGTGGATTATTCTATGAATTCATCAGGTACTCCCCCAGGATACATATACCTAGAGAGCATCTTTAGTGATAGAAGGAAAGTGCAGGCATGTGTTTTGGGTTTATTTAAGTTATTGAATAAACCAAAAAGTTGTTCAGAAACAGTTACACTGACTGAAGAATTTCTTCTGCTGTATTTCAGGGCCACCTCGGGGGCTAATCAACAGCACTTGAAGTTACACTTCTTGGGCTCCCATTGGAAGACATTCTCTGCCTATGATGTCTTTGGCAATGCAGATTCACACAAGACTCCCTCCCCGCAAAAAAAAAAAAAAAAATGCAACAAAGGTCAAGGTTTGAAAATGAGTGTCTGGTCTCTGGTGAGCCCAAATAAAATAAGTATTACAAATGCATTCAAAGTCATTGAAATCAGGGGTGTGATCTGATGACCTTAGAGCAGGTTTTTGGAAGGTGACCATTATGGATTACCTGGGGGATTATGTTCTGGTGGGATTCTGAAACTGGTGGGACTAGAAGCTGTAGAGCATTGCCCACCCCCTGATCACTATGTTGGTTTGGTATTCATCTGCAGGTGACTGAAGTTTGAAAGTTTGCCCCCTCTCTGCATCTCAAGCAGGGAAAAGAAAAGCATCGAATGGGCTTTCATGCTTTATTTGAAGATTATCGTAAAGTGAGAATTTCATATTGCAAAACCTCTAAACAGTAAACCTTTAATATGGCCTGTCATGCGTTTCAAAGTTTTCCACGAAATGAACCATCCCCATTTTCCAGAGAATTTAAAGTATCAGAAAGCAAAGAAAAAATGCTCCCTTTTGAAATTAGGAATTACTTTGAAATAACAAAGCCACGTTAGACAAAGTTTATTACATTGATCTTGTTGGCTGATTTTCTTTGGTTCTTTAAAACTGTATTGATTTTAAAAACTATTTGATTTTAATAAACTACTGCGTTAGCAGACTTCAAATCAGATTTGATGTATTGCCGCTTTGGGATGAAACATTTCGTTATCAAGTAGAAAAATGAGTTATCATTGTAACAAACAAGGGGCACCACTACAAATATGTTTGTTGTACCAGCACTTAACTGATCTATAGCAACACAATGAACTGGGTTTGGTAATCAAGCTGTTTTGCAGCTCTTCAGGAAGACCTCTCTAAGAGACAGCCCAGCACAACAGAAACCTTCACCTGCCTCCCATTTATTACCTCCACTTATTTTCTCGACCCTGTTTGACAAACTACCCTCCCAATTTCCTTAATTATACTCTGCCACTTGTCAGCTGTGTGACTTTGGGCAAGTCACTTAACTTCTCTGTGCCTCAGTTACCTCATCTGTAAAATGGGGATGAAGACCGTGAGCCTCCCGTGGGACAACCTGATCACCTTGTAACCTCCCCAGCGCTTAGAACAGTGCTTTGCACATAGTAAGTGCTTAATAAATGCCATCATCATTATTATTATTATTACTGAACAAGACAGTTAGTGCAGACACCAAAAGTGACTTTGAGTGACGGAGTAAACTAACCTTCTTCTGGACTGGTAAAACAAATCCAGAGATTTTGAGGATAATCTGTCAGAGGAGGTTAGGCCTCTGTAAATTTTAACAATGAGAGGTGAGATGGGGCAGGAGAGGTATGGAGAAGGAGTAAGAAGCCCCATACTTGCGGTTCACTGAATTTGGGTGGGAGAAATCAGTCCAGACGTCCATGACAGCTCTTAGCTCCAGGAAGCAGTTAATGGAATAAAAACCTTAACAAAGAATTAAAACAAAGATGGAAGGCTTTAATTGAAAACTTGATCAATTAGCAGAAAGGCCATAAGAAGGAGGCAGCAGAGCATGAAATTTGATTAAAAAGAGCCATGCGATCCACTTCATGTACAGGGATGCTATGATGACCTTGAGAAGAGAAGATGTTAGAAGAGTCAAAAACAGCTGTTAACTCCACAATCGTGGATGCATAGTCCAACTGGTAAGTGTTCTACAGCGAGAGATCCTGAAACATTAATGCTCCTACCTATTCCATCCTGGAATCTGGGGAGAAGTTAATTTGCAACATTGACACCCAGCCCAAATCCGTCACAGTAGATCAGGGCACAGAGGGGCTTCTTTTCACGAATTTGCCCAATTGAATAGATCACGGTTCACTCATTAGCCCAATGATAGTTTGGGCAATCTTTGATGGGAGAGTGAATAAACCCCAAACACCCTGGATGTGGCCAGTAAGTACTTGTTATGGGGTGAAGTCAAATTTTTCACTCCCAGAACCAATATTAACATACATTTTCATCCCTTCCCATTCAGGCAAGCCACTTGAACAATCGGATCTTAGGCAGGGAACATGTCTACCAACTTTGGTATACTGTCCCAAGCGCTTAGTACAGTGTTCTGCACACAGTAAGTGATCAATAAAAGTCACTGATTGATTGATTAATTGATTGATCTTCACTGCACAAATCAGGTACCGGTAATGAAAACAAAAAGAAAAAAGGCAAAGGATGCACTTGCTAAATCTTGGAGACAAAGCACAGGGATTCAGTGATTAAAGTAAATAGGAGAAATGGGTTACTCTTTTATCCAACCTACGAATCAAGCAAAGGCTCCTCACTCTTGGCTTCAAGGCTCTCCATCACCTCGGCCCCTCCTACCTCACCTCCCTTCTCTCCTTCTCCAGCCCAGCCCGCACCCTCAACTCCTCTGCCGCTAACCTTGTCACTGTGCCTCGTTCACGTCTGTCTCTCCATCGACCCCCGGGCCACGTCGTTCCCCTGGCCTGGAATGCCCTCCCTCCACACATCTGCCAAGCTAGCTCTCTTCCTCCCTTCAAATCCCTACTGAGAGCTCACCTCCTCCAAGAGGCCTTCCTAGACTGAGCCCCCTTTTTCCTCTCCTCCTCCCCATCCCCCCCGCCCTACCACCTTGCCCTCCCCAAAGCACTTGTATATGTTTGTACAGATTTAGTACTCTATTTTACTTGTACATGTTTACTATTCTATTTATTTTGTTAATGATGTGGATATAGCTGCAATTCTATTCAATCTGAGGTTTTGACACCTGTCCACATGTTTTGTTTCGTTGTCTATCTTCCCCTTCTAGACTGTAAGCCCGGTGTTGGGTAGGGACTATCTCTATATGTTGCCAACTTGTACTTCACAAGCGCTTAGTACAGAGCTCTGCACACAGTAAGCACTCAATAAATACGATTGAATGAATGAATGAATCCAAAACTTTCCTTCGCTTCATCCTCCTTCAAAAATTCAGTCTCGAATTTTCAGACCCAAATAGAGCCATTGAAAGATTCCCTTTATGAGCTATATGATTTTCATACCCTAGAGGATGCTGACCAAAATGTAGAAATCTGCCAATGCTATTTACATTTTCACTAACCTGCTTAGCCTTCTCCCTGGAATGTAAAGTTTTGCTCGAAATAACCTATCAGGTTGACCTTGAAATTTGAACTAGAAAATCACCCAAGGGCAAAGCTGGGTTGCTTGTGTTGACTTTGACTGTGATTAGCATTTACCATTTATGCCCTTATCTCTGGCTCTGAGAACACTTTCCCCTTTGAGAATGCATCTAAGAGGGTAAAAAGACTTTGGAAGCAATGGACTAATATAGAGTGGATCAAAGCTAAGACTAGTCCTCTCAACTGTTTCAAAGATGGAAATGATCTTTCATTTGACCCTGCCACATACATTCCAGTAGCCAGGGAGTGATACCAAGGACCTCTGTCACTCCTCAGAGAACCATTAGTAAAGCAGCATGGCCTAGTGGATAGAGCATACACCTGGGACTCAGAAGGACCTGAGAGAAGCTGTGTGGCTTAGTGGAAAGAACACCTCGCTTGGGAGTCATTCATTCATTCATTAAATCATATTTATTGAGCGCTTACTGACTGCAGAGCACTGTACTAAGCACTTGGGAAGTACAAGTCGGCAATATATAGAGACGGTCCGTACCCAACAACGAGCTCACAGTCTAAAAGGGGGAAACAGACAACAAAACATGTAGACAGGTGTCAAAATCCTCAAAACAAATAGAGTTAAAGGTAGTCACAGATTATGGGTTCTCATCCCGGCTCCCCCACTTGTCAGCTGTGTGACTTTGGGCAAGTCATTTAGCTTCTCTGTGCCCCAGTTGCCTGATCTGTAAAATGGGGATTAATACTGTAAGCCCCACATGGGACAACCTGATAACCTTGTATCTAAATATCATACTTATCTATCCCAGTGCTTAGAACGGTGCTTGGCACATATTAAGTGCCAAGTACCATCATTATTATTATTATTATTTTTCTAATCCTGGCTCTGCTACTTGTCTGCTATGTGATCTTGGGCAAGTCACTTCACTTCCCTAGGCCTCAGTTACCTAATGTGTAAAAAATGAGGATTAAGAATTTGAGCCCAGTGTGGGACAAGGACTATGTCCAACCTGATTAACTTGTATCCAGTGTTCAGAACAGTGCTTTGCACATAGTAAGCGCTTAACAAATGCCATCATTATTATTATTATCTACTGCAGCACTTAGAACAGTGCTTACACATAGTAAGCACTTAACAAATGCCATTATTATTATTATTATTATTATTATTACAACACAAAAATATAACAGCCCCATTCCCTTCCCACAAGTTCATCTTCCCTAGTCTTTCTCTTTTGCCCTAGATAAGACTTTTTTTCTCCTTACCGTTGAAGTCTCATGTTAGTAGTGTTTCCTTTCCAGGATTTGCTTTCCTAATCTTTTCTCTAAATAATCATACTTATTGCTATTCTTCTGTGACCTGCCACTTGAAGTAGCTTTCCCATTTGCCTTTCAGGTGTTCAAGAATTATTATTTTTTAGCAATTGATTGAACATCTTCCTAAGTGTGGAACACTATACCAAAGGCTTGAAGAAGCATGGCCTAGTGGATGGGAGTCAAAAGGTCCCGGGTTCTAATCACGATTGGCCACGTCTGCTGTGTGACCTTGGGCAAGTCACTTCACTTCTCTGGGCCTCAGTTACCTCGTCTGTAAAATGAGGGTTGAGACTGTGAGTCCCACATGGGACAGGGACTGTGTCCAACCCAATTTGCTTATATCAACCCAGTGCTTAGTACACTGCCTGGCACATAGTTAAGTGCTTAGCAAATAGCATCATTATTATTACTATTATTATTATTGGCATGATCATGAATTCATCAATGTGGTATCTTGTTACCCCTTTCTAATCTTTCTTCTGAACTGGAATGATCTGTTTCTGGCCAGATTTTTTTGGATTCCTTTTGCTTCCTGGTCTTTCCTTTAACTGGGTCCATTCTACTAGTGCTCTAGCCCTGTTGCAAATCCATTCCAAAAATTCACTTCCTCTATCTAAGTAATTTCTTGTCATCATTTCCTCATGATCTTAAAAATCAATCATCTGTGATCCCTTCACCCAGGTCTTGACTTGGATCTGAGGAGTAGCATGCTCTAATGGAAAGACCACAAGCCTGGGACTCAGAGGATCAGGGTTCTAATCCCAGCTCTGTCTGCTGTGTGACCTTAGACAAGTTACTTAACTTTTCTGTGCCACGGTTTCCCCATCCGGAAAATGGGGATCCAATACCTCTTCTTCCCTCCCACTTAAGACTGTGAGCCTCATGTGGGACAGGGAATGTGTCAGACCTGCTTAACTTGCATAAACTCAGTGCTTAGAACAGTGTTTGACACCTAGTAAGCACTTACTAAATACCATAATAAAAATAATGATCTTCAACTCATTTTTCCCCATTAGTAATGATCCAACCAAGAATGGCATCTCAGAGATGCTTATTTTTTCTGTGCTAGGAAATTATTTAGAACAATGTTTCTGTCCAAATGATTCTCTTCCTCATATCCTCTTTTGGCGAGCTGAGGCTCACAACATGATCATCCTTTTCTTTCACGTACCAAATCATACAGTGAAAGATAGGCAGAATAATAATATTAATAATAATAATGGCATTTATTAAGTGCTTACTATGTGCAAAGCACTGTTCTAAGTGCTGGGGAGGTTACAATGCACTGGGGAGGTTACAAGCCAATGATCCCTCATTATACACCTTAGCTTCTGAAATCTTGCCTTTTGATTTGCATCTTTCACCTTGGTGAGTGATCATACCTGCTCAAATCAGTCTGTGGCATTTAATGAGCACTTACTATGTGCAGAGCACTGTACTAAGAGCTTGGGAGAATATGGTAAAATAGAGTTGGTAAAAACACAATCCCTGCCCACAAGTAGCTAACAGTCTTCACAGGGAGCAGACATTAAAACAAATTACCGATGTGTCTTTGTTCATGCTTGCTTCACTCTCGCACTTGAATTCTCACCTTTTATTCACCCCACCCTTAGCACCATAGCACTTATGTACACGAATTTATTTTAAAGTCTGTCTGCCCCTCTAATCTGTAAACTCTACAAGCTCTGTAATATTGCACTCTCCCATGTACTTAGTACAGAGCTCTGCACACAGTAAGAGCTCAGTCAATACTAATGACTGATTTGAGTGAATGATATTTTCCTCCTCCACCTGGCTTTTCTAAATTCCCCCCGCCCACACACACCATGCATTAGAGGTTCGGTTTCTCACTTTGAGGCTACCATTGCTTGAAATAGGATGTTCGGTTTCTCACATTGAGGCTACCATTGCTTGAAATACAATGCCTCAAGTGAAATGTTCACCTAAACGGGACATTGCTGGCTTCCAGTAAGTGAGCAGTCCTGCGGAAACAGCTTAACAATATGAATCACCTCAGGACAGTAATAATAATGATAATGATGGTATTTGTTAAGCACTTACTATGTGCAAAGCACTGTTCTAAGCGCTGGGGAGGTTACAAGGTGATCAGGTTGTCCCACCGGGGGCTCACAGTTTTAATCCCCATTTTACAGATGAGGTAACTGAGGCCCAGAGAAGTGAAGAGACTTGCTCAAAGTCACACAGCTGAGAGTTGGCAGAACTGGGATTTGAACCCATGACCTCTGACTCCAAAGCTCATGCTCTTTCCACTGAGCCATGCTGCTTCTCCAGTGCTTAGTAGTAAGGTGGTAGGTGTATACAGAAAGAATATCATCATGGACTAGAGGCAGTGATGCCTAGTAGATAGAGCACGGTACTGAGACTCAGAAGGTCCTGGGTACTTACCCCAGCTCTGCCACTTGTGTGCTGTGTGACCTTGGACAAGTCACTTAACTTCTCTGTGCATCCATTACCTCATCTGTAAAATGGGGATGAAGAATGTGAACTCCATGTGGAACAAGGACTGTATCCAACCTGATTATCTTGTATCTACTCTGGTCCTTAGAACAGAGCCTAGCACACAGTAAGCACTTAACAAATACCATTTATACAAATACCATTTTAAAAAAAAGACTCTTGGAAAAATAAAATGAAATAAGTAAAGATCGTGATGATGTTCGTGCATAATAAAATTGCAGGGCTCATGAGGCTAGAAAGTTTTTAATGTCTTTTTTTTCCCTGATACACTTATAAACTAACCAAATTAAGAGATTCAGAGTGCGAGCAAGCGAGGCAGAGACTCTATGATGGGTGCCAATCTAATTACAGTACAGCCCGTCCCTCTGGACCCATTGGGACTGCCTCATCACTTATGTATGTCACCTTAGGCAGCTAGCTGCTGCTCTTCTTGTCCTTCCAGGGAAGAGTCTCTTCCTTGAAAAATCCCTCCCAGCTGGGGGAGAGTAACCAATGGACAGTGCTCTGAATCATTCTATTTTCCTGATCAGTTGTTTCCAGGATCATAAGGAATTCAGCATTTTTAAAAAATAGTATTTGTTAAGCACTTATTATGTGCCAGGCACTGTACTAAGCACTGGGGTAGATACTGCACTGTACTAAGAGCTGGACTAAGTGTTCTTTCCACTATGTCTGTCTCCCCCTCTAGACCGTAAACTCAATATGGGCAGAGAAATGTCTACTAACTCTGTTGTACTGAACTCTCCCAAGCGCTTAGTTCAGCACTCTGCACACAGTAAGCACTCAATAAATAACATTGATTGATTGATTCCACTAGACCAAGTGGCTTCTCGCCCATTGTTGGGTAGGGACCATCTCTATATGTTGCCAACTTGTACTTCCCAAGTGCTTAGTACAGTGCTCTGCACACAGTAAGCACTCAATAAATATGATTGAATGAATGAATGAATGAATGAATGAATGAATGAATGAATGAATCAGGGCCCAGTTCCCCAAGATATTAAACCAGGAATCCCAAAACGTTCATAAGTGCCTGGGCTCCAATAGGACAAGCTCCCAAGTCCAAAGGCAACTTTGCAACCCTCAGCCATTTCCCTCTGGAAATCCAAGCCCTTTCCTGTTAACTCCCAGCTCTGCCTTCTGGAACCCTGGACTCTCCATGCTGAGAAAAATAGTTTTCCCACTACTTATGAAACCGACAAATCACGTTTTTGTAAATGTGGCTGTGGAAATAGAGACAAATCTGCTGATCATAAAAAGAGAGCATCCAGTGCAACATGGCTCAGTCAGCGGTGGTAGGGACTTTTTCATCCTTTTTCATTAAGCCACGAGTAGATCAAGAGCCCAAACCAAGAGAGGACTGCCCAAGCATCCTCAGTATATCACAATTACAGAAACACCTGTGCTGAAGGACACAGTGCCAGGCAGTGGCAAAAATTGGCCAATGGCTTTAATGGCCCTCCACATCTCTGATTTCTTGTTTCAGTTGGATCAGCCCGGAAGCTCCATGCTGCATTGTCAGAGAGAAGAAGAGAGCGAGGGAGAGGCCCCCCAACCCAGCTTCTTGTTGGAGTGTTAATTTCCAAAGTTATGACCTGTTTAATAGCAGTTTAAGAGAAAGCTTTCACAGTACATTGGTTTAATGAATATGTCTTCTTCCCTCTCCCTCACCCCTGAAAGAGAGGGTCCTTTTCCCCAACCCCAGAGATTGTCTGCCAATTTCAGAATGCTCCACTGAACAGAACTCTAAGTGGATGTGGGTTTGGATTCTCCCATCAGCTCTGGAGGTTACTTGGAAATTCCTTCTTTAGGCTTTGATGGGGCAGGAGCAGCTTTATACTAAAGCAAAGGGGTTCGTGGGCTGGGTGATGTTTAAGAAGCTACTAGCATCTGTTGGATCAATACTAAAGAGTCAGTTCGGAGGGAAACGTAAAGGTGTTTGTTAAGCATTTACTGTGTGCAAGCACGGTGCTAAATGCTTGGGATATAGAGAGGATGGGGAGGGGCTAAAATTATCCCGTCTCTGCCAGCATTTGGAGGGTGTGGAGAAGTTAGTCTAGGTCTGTAAGTAGACCTTGGGGCCCTGTTCCTTCTTTTGACTAATGTGGGCAGGGAACATATCTACCAATTCTGATGTATTATCTTGTCCCAAGCACTTAGGAGAGTGCTTTTCACCTGGTAAGTGCTCAATAAATACTATTGGTTGGTGGATTGATTGATGCTTTTCCTGTGATTTTCCACAGTTCACAATGAACAGATCTCCTCATAAGAATACCTGCTTCCTGTTCAAAGTGTCCAGATGCCTTGGTTTCCGATATATGGGGAGTCCCACTCTGGGGACATGTCTCAGTCTAGAGGAGAGGACTGAAGGCTGTAAATCAGTGTGCGACCTTGGACAAGTCACTTAACTTCTCTGTGCCTCAGTTACATCATCTGTAAAATGGGGATTGAGACTGTGAGTCCCATGTGGGACATGGGCTATATCCAACCTGATTAGCATGTATCTACCATGAGCGCTTAGTTCAGTGCCTGGTCCACAGTAAGCACTTAACAAATACCATAAAAAACATCTTAGCTCTCTGCTTCTGTGATGTCCAGAGGAGGGGACAGTTATGGAGCGGGGGCCCATGGAAGGAAGAAGGATAACGGTCAAGACCAAAGTGTGACCTAGTCTATAAAGCACTTGCCCCAGAGTCTAAGGACCTAATAATTACAATAATAATAAGAATTGTGATACTCATTAAGCACTTGCTGTGTGTCAAGGATTTTCTAAGTGCTGAGGTAGATACAAGTTAATCAGGTTGGACACAGTTCCTTTCCCACATGAGTCTTAAAATCTAAGTAGGAGGGAGTCCAATTGAATACACATTTTACAGATGAGGTAACTGAAGCACAGAGAAGATAAGTGACTTGCCTAAGGTCACACAGCAGACATACGGCAGAGCTGGGGTTAGAACCCAGGTCCTCTGACTCCTAGGCCTGTGCTCTTTCCACAAGGCCATGTTGCTTCTCTAACAAATCACTTAACAAATACCCCAATTATTATAATTATCACAGAAGAGTCCCTGTGGGACTGTATCTGTGACTGTTATATTGCGATATAATACTCTCACAAATGTTTAGAGTATTCATTCAATCATATTTACAGTGCTCTGCATGCAGTTAAGTGCTCAATAAATATGATCTATTGATTGACTTCTCCCTCTGCTGCTCCCAGGGCAGCAGTCTATCAGATTTATTGTGCACTTACTGTGTACAGCGCACTGTACTAAGCGCTCGTGAGAATACAGTGTAACAATATTACAGACATATTCCCTGCCCACGAGCTTACAGTTTACCAACCTCCACCCCCACAAGGGCATCACTGGTCCCCAACTTGCTCCACAACATCCATGCAACTTAGGTGATCTTGGGTCTGTTGTAGCCCCTATTTTCAACATGGGGACCTCTCACTTGAGGGCCCCAAGCCATCAACTATATCAACTGTAGCAGCATCTTTGAGAAGCAAGTAGTAGCCAAGTGGCAGCCCCATTTCGTTGAGATGTAAGTGGTTGGGGGAGAAATTGGTGGCTTGTCCACCTTTCCAGAGGAAGTAAAAGCAGAATCTGTGGTTGGCAGCCTCCTGTACTAACCGCCGTGTCCCATCTCCTCCCATTTCTAAGCAGGGTCCTCACCTTGAGAGGCAGCTATGCCAAAACTCCAGCCACCCCTTAGCTCAAATGGAAATGATTCTGACAGATCGGGTTGGATGGAGCTCAACGTGGCAACTGGAATGATTCTCCACCTCAGATGACGGTCGAAGCTATTCACTCGACGGTTTCATCCCAGGAAGTCTGCTCAAACCCCGAATGGGAAAAATGAAATAAGAAGCCAAGAATTGAGTTGCATCACCTGGGACCTACAAATCAAGGCGGGATCAACCAACTCTGTGGTACTGTATTCTCCCAAGCACTTAGTATGGTTCTCTGCACATGGTAAGTGCTCAATTAATACCATTGATCCTGAAAGAAATAAGAAAGAGCATAGCTATTCCCTGCTGAAAAATTTAGAACAAGGCATCTGTGGAGCCAGTGAGGAAATCAGGAGACCTTTCCTTTGCCTGAATTGCAGAGTAAAGGATACTGGGATGAGTGAGGACTTTCCCAAAGCAATCGGATCTGTTTGAGGAAGGTTGCATGATTATAATAATAATTGTGGCATTTGTTTCCAAGCATTCCACCAAGCACTAGAATAGATGCAAGATAGTCAGGTTGGACATTGTACCTATTCTACACGGAGCTGACAAGTTAAAGACGAGGGAGAATGGGTATTGAATCCTTATTTTACAGATGAGGAATCTGTGGTAAAGAGAAGTTAAGGTCACACTGCAGGGCAGTGGCAGAGCCAGGATTAGAACCCAGATCTTCTGATGCCCAGGCCTGCACTGTTTCCACCAGGCTACAGTGCTCTCTCATAGAGTGAGCAGGAGTTCCGGAAGAGGGAGGAACCCATTCGGAGGATGGAGAAGAGAGCTGATGGATGGTGATTAGAGCCTGTCATCTCGGCCAGCTTTTGGCACAACACGAGAGTACAGCCAGAGATGAGCCAAAGTGGCTAATCCAGCTGGACTGAGGAGGAGAGCATTAATGGGCTGGGTCAAAATGCCTCGCCCAAGCTGAGTTGAGTGGATCAGTGCCACATTCCGTTTCTGGAAATCACCATTCTGGAAAATACCGTGATTGGGGCTTGCACCCGGGGAAATGACAGCGGACACGAACGCTAATGATCATTTTGCACAGAAAAAGTGTGACACGATTAGGGAATGTCCCCACTAATGAATGTCACCTTTGCAAATTGGAAACCAAATAGAAGCCCAGATGCAGTTGTATTCTATTACCGGCCCTATTCCTGGCTGCTTGGGCTGATTGATTCAATGGTGAAGGAAAGTTTGTTTGATGTCCTGGGGATTGACTGGTCTCTTCGGCGGAGACAAGCGGACGGGAGAGAACATATGTCTTGTATTTGGTCTGAAAACAAGAAGGACTGGGGATTTTTCTCCTCACCTTGCACTAAAAGAATACAAGCCTGAAAGTGTAGAGAGAAACCAGGATCCCATTTAAGACAGACAGTTTAGGCTTCGGTATGATTCCTCAAACATATTTCCAGGGATATCCTTCGGTAATGAATAATTCATCGGGTGTGTCTCTAATTTCTGTGCTTGATGTGGGAGGGAGGGAGATGTGGGAGGGAGGTTGCTTTAAAAATTGGACAAAAGGGGGCAGCTGTCCACAATGGCAAACCCTTTTCAATTGCTTCACCCCTTGCCTTTCCCAAATTGTCTCTCACTGTGCTTTGCTCTCATCTCTACGCATTAGGCAAAAACTCCTCACTCTCGGCTTCAAGGCTCTCCATCACCTCGCCCCCTCCTACCTCACCTCCTTTCTTTCCTTCTACAGCCCAGCCCGCACCCTCCTCTTCTCTGCTGCTAACCTCCTCACTGGCCCTCATTCTCGCCCGTCCCACCGTTGACCCCTGGCCCACGTCCTTCCTCTGCCCTGGAATGCCCTCCCTTCATATATCTGCCACACTAGCTCTCTTCCTCCCTTCAAAGCCCTACTGAGAGCTCACCTCCTCCGGGAGGTCTTCCCACACTGAGCCCCCTCTTTCCTCTCCCCCTCCCCATCCCCCCTGCCCTACCTCCTTCCCCTCCCCACAGCACCTGTATATACGTTTGTACAGATTTATTACTCTATTTATTTTACTTGTACATATTTACTATTCTATTTATTACGTTAATGATGTGCATCTAGCTTTACTTCTATTTATTCTGATGACTTGACACTTGTTCATATGTTTTGTTTCGTTGTCTGTCTCCCCCTTCTAGACTGTGAGCCCGTTGTTGGGTAGGGACCCTCTCTATATGTTGCCAACTTGCTTAGAACAGTGCTCTGCACACAGTAAGTGCTCAATAAATATGACTGACTGACTGAATGAATGAATCTCTCTCAGCATTAACCTCTAGCTCACTCCCTCCTTCCTGCCTGGAATCCCTTCCCCTTTATATCCAGCAGACCACTGCTCTCCCTAATCTTAGAAGCCCTCTCAAAATCACATCTCCTCCAGGAAGCCTTCCCTGATTAATCTCCGATTTCCCCATTCTGTTTCCCCTCCAAATGCATCTCCCTCGTACTTGAATCTTCACCCTATAAGCATTTATGTCCTTCCTCCTTCCCCGCAAAAGCAGTTCTGTACATATCTATAATCTCTACTGATTGATTCATTGTTGCATCCCCACACACCTGTAGTTTATTTTAGTGTCTGCCTCACCCACTAGAGTGTAAGGTCCTTAAGGGCAGGGATCCTGTCTACCAACTCTATCATACTCGCCGAAGGGATAGAACAGTGCTCTGCAAAGAGTAAGTACTCTGTAAATATTATTGATTGATTGCTGCTCCAGTGGTTGCCCATCCACCTCAGCATCAAATAGAAACTCCTTACCGTAGACATCAAAGCACTCAATCGCTTTGCCTCTTTCTACCTTACCTCCCTGATTTCCAACTACAACACAGAAGCAGCGTGGCTCAGTGGAAAGAGCATGGGCTTTGGAGTCTGAGGTCATGGGTTCATATCCTGGCTCTGCCAATTGCCAGCTGTGTGACTTTGGGCAAGTTACTTCACTTCTCTGGGCCTCGGTTCCCTCATCTGTAAAGTGGGGATGAAGACTGTGAACCCCCCTTGGGACAGCCTGATCACCTTGTAACCTCCCCAGCACTTAGAACAGTGCTTTGCACACAGTAAGCACTTAATAAATGCTATTATTATTATTATTATTAACCCATACACTTTGCTTTTCTAATGCCAACCTAGTCTCTACCACGTTCTCATCTATCTCACCACCAATCTGTCGCTCACTTCCTGCCTCTGACCTAATCACCCTCCCTCTTCATATCTGACAGACAATTACTCTCCCCACCTTCAAAACCTTACTAAAACCACCTCTTCTCCGAGAGGCCTTTTCCTACTAAGTCCTCATTTCCTCTTCTCCCACTCCCTTCTGTGTCGCACTTGGACTTGCATCCTTTATTCATCCCTCCCTCAGCACCACAGCACTTATTTGCATATCGGGAATGTATTTATTTACATTAATGCCTGTCTTCCTCTCAAGACTGTAAGCTAGCTGCAGGCAGGGACCGTGTCTACCAACTCCATTATATTGTATTTTCCTGAGCTCTTAGTACAGTATTCTTGCACACAGAAGTGCTCAATCAATCAATCAATCAATCAATCATATTTATTGAGTACTTACTGTGTGCAGAGCACTGTACTAAGCGCTTGGGAAGTGCAAGTTGGCAACATATAGAGACAGTCCCTACCCAACAGTGGGCTCACAGTCTAGAAATATGGTTGATAGATAGATTTTTTGTTGCTCTCAGCTAACAGTAGTCCAGGCAGTATGTGGGAGGTCCATAGGCAGAGGGGAGTGGTCCTCTCCACAGAAAGGGGAGGGGAAGGGAATAGAAATGTATACTTGGAGAGGGGGAGTGTAACTTCTGTGTTTCTACGGCCCGGGGCCAAACAGAAACCTAAACTAACCCTGCATCTCATGGCAAATCCTGCCAATCCCAAGATGAAGAACCCCTCCCTGAATGTGTACGATTCTTTGAAACCGCTACTGCTTAGGAAGGGTATTTTCCATCCCAGAAAAGGATTCTGATGCCTTTGAGATTTCTACAGCAAAACCCCCGGGGATCCTGTGCCATATGGTCTCTTTCCAGTGACCTGCTGAGGCTGCAGATGTAACCTTGGTGAGTGCAGACACAGAGAGAAAACAGATCCCCCTTCCCTCCCCCAAGTGTCACCATAGCCATCGGACACTCGTACAATATCATTTCCTCACACTGGGGCAGGGACAGATGTGTCTCCAGATGACTCCAGTCAGAGCGCGGCAGTTCATCTCCTGTGATGAGACAACATATACCACCGGCTTTCGGAGAAACTCTACTCCCTCTCCCAGAGGTCTTGAGGAATCTCTCAGAGAGGGATTATTTATTAATGATAATATTAGTAATGATGGTCTTGTTAAGCACTTGCTATGTGCGAAGCATTGGGGTAGATATGAGTTAATCAGGTTGGGCACAGTCCCTGCCCAACATGGGGCTCACACTCTTAATACCCATTTTAATAATAATAATAATAATGATAGCATTTATTAAGCGCTTGCTATGTGCAAAGCACTGCTCTAAGCGCTGGGGAGGTTACAAGGTGATCAGGTTGTCCCACGGGGGGCTCACAGTCTTAATCCCCATTATCCAGATGAGGGAACTGACACCCAGAGAAGTGAAGTGACTTGCCCAAAGTCATATAGCTGACAAGCCGGGAGCCGGGATTTGAACCCATGACCTCTGACTCCAAAGCCCGGGCTCTTTCCACTGAGCCATGCTTCTTCGGGTATCTGAAACCCAGATAAATTAAGTGATTTGCCCAAGGTCACACAGTGGACAAAAAGCGGCACGTGGATTAGAACCCAGGTCCTTCTGATTCCCAGGTCCATGCTCTATCCACTTAGCCATGCTGCTTTTTTAAATGGTCCCACACACTCCTAGCTGCAAGAATGCCTCAGGACATAACCTCATGGCCCCTTGGTCACCCAATGAGGGCAGAGGGTCAGAATTTTCCAATTTTTGAGGGCAGTGTCCTGCAGGAGGCAAGAGGCTGTGGGGATTCCGGAAGATGGAGAGAAGCAGCAGATGACCGCCTCAGCTCCAGAAGAGGAAAAGGACGTGACTGCTCCCCATCCCACAGAGCACACACCACCCTTGAGAGCGGAATGTTATTGGATGTAGATTCATTCACTCATTCAGTTGTATTTATTGAGCGCTTACTGTTTGCAGAGCACTGTACTCAGCGCTTGGGAAGTACAAGTTGGCAACATATAGAGACGGTCCCTACCCAACAACGGGCTCACAGTCTAGAAGGGAGAGACAGACAACAAAACAAAACATGTGGACAGGTGTCAAGTCGTCAGAACAAATAGAAATAAAGCTAAATGCACGTCATTAACAAAATAAATAGAATAGTAAATATGTACAAGTAAAATAGAGTAATAAATCTGCACAAACATATATACAGGTGCTGTGGGGAGGGGAAGGAGGTAGGGCCGGGGGGATGGGGAGGAGGAGAGGAAAAAGGGGGCTCAGTCTGGGAAGGTCTCTGAGCTCTCAGTAAGACTTTGAAGAGAGGAAGAGAGCTAGCTTGGCAGACGTGTGGAGGGAGGGCATTCCAGGCCGGGGGAGGATGTGGGCCCAGGGATGTGGTCCATCCCTCTGTGGGAGGTGAAGATTGCTTCACCTCTCAGATCCAACCAGGGTAGTGCTTTCCCAAAGGTGGCCTGGCCAAGTGGAAAGAGCACAGGTCTGGGTGTTGGGGGATCTGGGTTCTGATTCTTTCTGCCTCGGCTGCTTTTTAATTTTTATTTATTTTTTAATGATGTTTGCTAAGCATTTACTATGTGCCAGGTGCTGTACTAAGCTGGGTGGATAAAAGCTAATCAGGTTGGACACAGCCCCTGTCCCGCATGGGGGCTCACAGTCCTAATCCCCATTTTACAGATGAGGTAACGGAGGCACAAAGAAGTGAAGTGACTTCTCCAAGATTACACAGTAGGCAAATGGTGGGTTTGGGATTAGAATCCATGCCCATGCCCTATCTACTAGGCCTTGCTGCATCTCTGCTGCTTCTCTGTTTCACTTATATGCTGTATAACCTCGGGCAGGTCATTTCACTTTTCTGTGCTCAGTTTGCTCATCTGTAAAATGGGGATTCAATATCTGTTCTCCTTCCCATTTAGACTGTGAGTGCCTTCTGAGACAGGGACTATGTCCAATCTCATCATCTTGTATCTATCCCAGAGCTCATTCAGAGGTCATGGCTTTGAATCCCAGCTCCGCCACTTGTCAGCTGTGTGACCTTGGGCAAGCCGCTTAACTTCTCTGTGCCTCAGTTACATCATCTGTAAAATGGGGTTTAAGACTGTGAGCCCCAAGTGGGACAACCTGGTCACCTTGTATCCACCCCAATGCTCAGAACAGTGCTTTGCACATAGTAAGCACTTAACAAATAACATCATTATAATTCTTATTGTTGCAGTGCTTGGCACATAGTAACCACTTAATAAATACTATTAATACTATGATTATGATTATTATTATTATTCCTCATCAGGCTCTGTTCTGAGACTCCTTCTCTTCTCACTTAATACTGACTCCCTTGGGGGCTTCCTCGGCCACCATGGCTTTAGTTACCCACCTCTATGCAGAAGACTCCCCTCAATTCATCTCGCTAGCCCCGACCTCTCTCTTCTGCAACCTCATACTTCTTGTTTCCAGGACACCTCTACAGAGAAGTCTCATCTCATCCCCTCCAACACAATATATCAAAACCAAATCACTCACCTCTCTTCCTAAATCCTCTTCTCCATCAAATTTTTCCATCACAATTGACAACAGCACCAACCTCCCCAATCCCTGAAACCCACAACCTTGGCCTTGTCCCTGATTCTTCCCTCTCTTTCAATCCCCATATTCAATCTGTTGCCAAATCCTGTCAGTTTCTCCCTCTCAACATTTCCAACATCTGAGCCCGCCATTCCATCCAAACAGCCACCAGACTCGTCCAGGCATTTGGCATAACCCAAGTTGACAGGCTGCTTCAGCGCCCTCACTAATCTCCCTGCTTCCAGTCTCTCCAGTCCAAATTTCTCTCTACTGCTTGGATTATTTTCTAAAATATCTTTCTGCAGATGTCTCCCCACTCCTCAAAACCCTCAGGTGGTTACCCATTCCTCTCTGCATGAAGCAAAAGCCTCTGACCATTGGCTGCAAGGCACTCCATCTGTTCTCTTTCTCCTCTTTATCTACTCCTTTCTCTCACAGCACCTCAGTTCATATGAAAGTGCCCCATCCTCATCTTTCCTTGCTGTCGACTTCTTGTTCATGCCTTTCCTGCCCCTATTCTGGAATTCTGTCCTCCTTCAATCCAATAGATCACAGCTATTCCCATCTTCAGAGCCCTTCTGAAATTATATCTCCTCCACGAGGTCTTCTCCAATTAATTTCTAATCTCTCTAGTTTCTCGCACCGCAACCGCCATTAAGTGATTGAGGGGTCAATCAGCAGACTTCCTCTGAGGATCTGAACACTCTAATTCCCATTTGCATATTCTCTCCCAGTGCTTAGTGCAGTGCCGTGCACAGTAAGCACTCGATAAACACTAAAATATCTAATTACTACTATGGCAGAAACACCTTATTTCTTGAGGGCATTTCTTGAACCCAGAAAGTGGGTCAAAGAGTTGGAAATGTGTCCTTGAACTTGGCTTGGTGGAGGTCACACCTTCTTCCTTCTGTTTCTATTTAGCTGGGACTCCCAACTAAGAGTGCTACCAATCAATCTATCAGTCATATTTACTGAGCATTTACTGGGTGCACAACACTGTTCCAAATGCTTGGAAAAGTACAATATAAAGTATACAGTATTATAAGTTCCCTGCCCACAACAAGCTTACAATCTAGAGGACCTGGGTTCTAACCCCGGCTCTGCCACGTATCTGCTGTATGACCTTGGGAAAATCACTTAACTTTTCCAAGCCTCTGTTACCTCATCTTCAAAATGGGGATTAAGAGTGTGAGCCCCATGTAGGATAGGGACTGTGTCCAACTCGATTATCTTGTATCTACTCCATCACTTAGAACAGTGCTTGGCACAGAGTATGTGCTTAACAAGTGCTATAATTAATTATTATTATTATTATTATCATTAATAGAGGTGGAGATGATCCAGACCTTCATTCCATCCCATAAAAGACATCATTTTAGTAGGAACACAACAGGGGTGAGGCCTGAACAGGAATTTCTCCTGTTATCTGTGCAAGATAAATGAAATAATTCACCCTTCCTTGCCAGGAAAGAGTTATGGGGGAAATGAGGAATGAGTTCAAATTCCCCATCATTTTTTGTGTCAAGAGACAGCCCAGATCCTCTCAGAACCTACAGCTCAAACTGCTCATGACTCAGCCAGGAACAAGAACTGCTATTTGCATGGGGGGAGAAAGGCCTCAGAATATGAAACGACTAATTCAGATTAAAAGATAGATGAACAGAAATTTTAGAAGAGTCAAAAGCAGATTGCAGTATCACTAAACATGGACAAGATGGAGGAATAATAGACAACATGATTTTGCCTCGACTATGAGGCTGAGACTTTGGATGTTCACCAAAGTGTCAAATATGTTTGGAAGCTGAAGAGTTGCTTCTCAAATTCCTTGGCCTTGGGAGTGTTCGGTACTAAAAACAATAGCACAAGCCATCAATTAGCAATGGACAAAAGGAGAAGCACGCCCTTCCTTCTCCAGCAGGGAGCCCTTTTAATGCTCTCTTGTCAGACCCCCATAGCTGCAGAGCTTGGTCAGTTACATTAGGCCTCAGTCACAGAAAGTTTCTTTCAAAAGGTCATTTCTTACTGGCATTTCCCCCTTTTATTTTTAGATGTTCTAAACAGCATGAGTTTAACCATATAGAAGCATCTGGATGAGAGCAGAGATGATAAAGTGGTAAGCCCTGAGATCGTGAGCCCTGTGTGGGACAGAGACTGTGGGGGTTTATTTTTGTTTTGGGTTTTTTTGGTGTTTTGAGTATTTTTTAAATGGTTATTTGTTAAGCGCTTACTATGTGCCAGACACCGACAAAGCCCTGGGGTAAATATCAGATGCAATAATTCCAACAAATGAGGAGTGGACTGTCCAGTAATAGGGTGGCAGTCTCTGCTCTCAAGAACATAAGCTTCCTTTCTAACCTCACTCCCCGGCAAACACAATTCAGCTGACAACCAACAGGGAAGCAGTGTGGTCTAGTGGATAGAATACAAACCTGAGAGTCAGAAGGATGTGAGTTCTAATCTTGACTCCACCACTTGTCTGTCGTACGGCCTTGGGAAAATCACTTCACTTCTCTGGGCCTCAGTTACCTCAGCTGTAAAATGGGGATTAAGACTGTGAGCCCCATGTGAGAAAGGGACTGTGTCCAACCTGATTAGCTTGTACCTACTCCAGTGCTTAGTAAAGTGTCTAGCACATAGCAAACACTTAACCAATACCTTACAAAAAAATAACAGTTCCAAGAGGTCTGACCTCGGGGACTGTGGTCCAACCCTGCCAAAAATAGCAGCCCCCTCAGAAGATTTTTGGTTTCCCCTTTACAAGCAAGCTAGAATTCCAGTTCAAGAGACTGCTTGAGCCACTTTTCAAGCTGAAAATGCATAGAATTGAGGTATGACAGACAGACAGGGACCGCCCCGAGTGAGCTGATCCATCTCCCTTTTCAGAAATACATTTGCACAACATATCAAATTTGGACTTGGGCTCTGCCACCATCCAAGAGTGCAGTTTGGAGGTGTAGTTTCTAAATCAAATATGTGGTAATCGTCCTGTCGTATTTATTGAGCACTTCCTGTGTGCAGAGCACTGTACTAAGCACTTGGGAGAGTACAATATAACATAGTTGGTAGACACGTTCCCTCCCCACAGTGAGCTTAAAGTCTAGAGGGAAGACTCCTCAGCCCCGTATGAAAACCACGGACATAAGGGCTGACTATACAATGCAATACCAGCTGGAAATGGAGTGCTTTATTTTTTCTGGCATCCTTTCTCATCATAGTGGATACAGCTTGGTCCTGAGAGTCAGAAGGGCCTGAGCTCTAATCCTGGCTCTGCCACTGGTCTGCGGGGTGACCTGGGCAAGTCACTTCACTTCTCTGTGCTTCAGTTACCTCATCTGTAAAATGGGGATTAAGATTGGGAGCCCACGTGGGACAGGGACTGTGTCTAACCTAATAACCTTGTATCTATGTCTAACCTGATAACCTTTTATCAACCCCATTGCTTAGAACTGTGCTTGCAACATAGTAAGCGCTTAACAAATATCATCATTATTATTACCATTATTATATAATTTCATTTGTCCTCACAACATTCCCATGAGGTGAAGAGAGGCAGTTATCATTATATCCATTTTACAGATGAGGACCCTGAGGCTCAGAGAGGCCAAGTGGCTTGCCCTAGGACACACAGCAGGCCAGTGGCAGTGTCTGGATAGAACCTCCATCTCTTGACTCCTCCCTCTGTGTTTTTTCCTCTTTCCTCTGCATGTCCTGGTTGAGGGGAGAGGGAATTAAATTTTTCTCTGGCAATGGATCAGCAAGGGCAATGTACTCATACTCAGCCCTAGCTCAAGGAGGTGAGGTTAGCTAGAGTGTCAAGTTCCTGCTGCGAACCCTCCCTCCCAGGACTAAACCACACATTAAGCCTGGGCCAGATGTGTTAGTTTGTAGCAACTACAGGTAATTCTATCCCAGATCACACCCCAAAGCCAAAGTAAAGAGCTATGCAATGCTTAAACGTTTGCACATTTTCAAGGATCAGCCTAGACTCACATACATACACACATGTATTGGAGTAAGATTCCTTAGGTGAGGGGGACATTTCAGGATTCCTTCCTCTAGGTTTTCCCTGAAGCTAGTCCAGTACTTGATTAGTAACAATAAGTAGTCAAGTCTGTCTCCCCGACTAAACCATTAACTTGTTGTGGGCATGGAATATGTCTGCTTATTCTTATATTCTACTCTCCCTAGTGGTTAGTACAGTGCTCTTCGTGACAATCGATCCTTACCCTACTGGGTATTTTCTCCTGACAACCCTATTTTTCACAGAGGGCAAAGGAGTCAAGGACTTGCCTGAGATCCCAGCAGACATGGGCAGAAGAGAGATGACAACTCAGAGTTCAAGCAAAAGAGTCAGTGGCATTATTCTTGAACTGAAAGCAGATTATTTTACTAATATCTTGAAAGACTCTGTTTGGCAATCATCTAATTTACATAAAATCAAATTGAGAATATAAAACAAAGGGAAAACTATATGCAATTATATTGCTATGGAGTATGGTCCCTGACTAAATAGCGTTATCTTTTTTCTCTTCAGTTGTTCTTACCAGATAATGTCCTTTATGTTCACATTCCTGAGTATGCTGCATTTATGAGCACGGATTAAACTCTGGGTCCCACAAGGCCCACTAACTGATGATGCTGAAAATATGACTTCACCCATTGTTTTTTAACATTATTTGTTAAGCGCTTACTCTTTGTCAAGCACTGTTCGAAGCAGTGGTGTAGATACAAGTCTAACAGGTTGGACATGGCACCTTTCCCACTTGGGGTTCACAGTCCAAGTTGCAGGAAGGGGGATTTATTCCTTAGTTTATAGATGAGGAAACTGAGGCCCAGAGGAGTTAAGTGACTTGCCCGAGGTCACAAGGAAGCAATTGGCAGAGCTGGGATTAGAACCCAGGTCTTCTGATTCCCAGGATGGTGCTCTAGCCATGCTTCTTCCCAGGATTTCTGATTTCCACACCATCGTTTGGGTAGTCGTACCTAGGTGCCCAAGGGAACATGCTTGAAGGCTGATCTCTACCTGCCCACCTTATGCCACAAATGTGGCTACACAGAAATCAGCAGACTCTTATTTTGCCTGTCCCTAAGCAGACTGGAATTTTCCAGCACTGAGATATCCTTCGGCACTCGGGATTGCACCTGAAGAGTTTCCAGTACTCTACCAGTCTCGGCTATGGGAGGGAGAGTCAAGCAGAGGCATACCCATTCCATTCCTAGCTTGAGCAGTGGCTAGCAAGCGAAAGGCAATCTGCTGCAAGTCAAAATTCGCCTGTACTCCGTAGCAGCTGTCTGAAGAGAATTGAGGGCAGAGGCTCAAGGTTATTTCATCGAAGAAGGCAATGGTAAACTACTTCCGTATTTTTCCAAGAAACCTCTCTGGATCCACTATCAGAACGATTGCAGATGGAGGTGGGGCATTCTGGAAGAGATGTGTCTATGGAGTTGCTATGGGTCAGAGATGACTTGAAAGCCAAAGACAAGACAAGAGATGTCCTTGGGTTTGGAAATCTCTGCTTTCATTATCCCAGGTTTACAGGGAACAAAAGGGGAAATGACATAAACCTAAGACTGGCTATTAAAGTTTGAGAGGAAAGAAATCTTGAAACCTTAGCCATCCCTGCATGATTAAAGTAAACGAATTGGGACATTATATGCTGCAAAAGTTAAACAGTATTTGGTATTCTCCCTCTTTCACTTTTACAAATTTGAAGTGCCTGGGTTGTATATATATATATTTTTTTTAATTGGCTCAAGTATGAACTTTAAATAGACCCATTCTTTCTAATGGCAGATTTAATAAGAGGTTCTTTATACGTCCTTAGTGCTAAGTGGATATCGTTCACTAAGAAACAGCACAAGAAATAGTATGGACTAACATTGCTAAAAGTCACTTGACTAATAATAAATGAATTAGTCCTCTCAGAGAAGAATAGTATGAAAGAGTGATGAGGGATTTCACCCAGGTTTCACAGCATTGTATCCAAACAACCTTGTCCATTCCCCAGTCTGAGTTCAGCAATAAAATGTGCTACTTTCTGCATTTATTTCTACCAAAATTATAAAGGATGAAATGTGAAGGAGAGCAATATCGTGATACTAAGTAGCAAGGAAAGCAGCATTGCCTAGTGGAAAGAGCCCAGAAGTAGAAGTCAGAGGATTTGGGTTCTAATACTGCTGAATGACTATGGGCAATTCTCTTAACTTCTCTGTGCCTCCATTTTCTCTGATGTTAAATGAATATTCCATACCTGTTCTCCCTCCTACTAGGACTGTGAGCCCCGTGCGGGACAGGGACCGTGTTCAACCTGATTAACTTGTCTCTAACCCAGCACTTAAAAGGGTGCTTGACAGCTATAAAGCGCTTAATAAATGCCACATATATAAATATAATAATAAAATTAGGAAAGACCAATCCATTCCTTAGAACGCAAGATCCTTGAGAGCAGAGAACATGTTAGTTAGTTAATTAATTAATGATGGCATTTATTAAGTGCTTACTATGTGCAAAGCACTGTTCTAAGTGCTGGGGAGGTTACAAGAAGCAGTGTAGCTCAATGGAAAGAGCACGGGCTTCGGAGTCAGAGGTCATGGGTTCAAATCCTGGCTCTGCCCATTGTCAGCTGTGTGACTTCGGCAAGTCACTTAACTTCTCTAGGCCTCAGTTACCTCATCTGTAAAATGGGAATTAAGACTGTGAGCCCCCCGTGGGACAACCTGATCATCTTGTAACCTGAACAGTGCTTTGAACATAGTAAGTGCTTAATAAATGCCATCATCATTATTATTATTATTATTATTATTATTACAAGGTGATCAGGTTGTCCCTTGGGGGGCTCACAATCAATCCTCATTTTACAGGTGAGGTAACTGAGGCCCAGAGAAGTGAAGTGACTTGCCCAAAGTCACACAGTTGACAACTGGCAGAGCCAGGGTTTGAACCCATGACCTCTGACTCCAAAGCCCGTGCTCTTTCCACTGAGCCACGCTGCTTCTCTCTATCAGTGGTATTTATGGAGCGCTTACTGTAGGCAGAGCATTGTACTAAATGCTTAAATTTTCTCAAGGGCAGAGTTTGGTACTTTGTTCTCAGAAGGCACGCAATAAGTACCCTCTGATCGCCATTACCTAGCTTGGCCAGTGGCTAGCGAGTGGAAGGCAATCTGCCACAGATCAAAACTCACTCATGTTGGGCAGCAGCTGCAGGGAAGAGAGTCGAGGGCAGAGACTCGAGTTTACTGCACGGAAGGAGGCAATGGTAAACCACTTACAGATTTTTACCAAGAAAACTCTCTGGATCCACTACCAGAACGATGGCAAATGGAGAACGGGCGTTCTGGGAGAGAAGTGTCCGAGGTGTCACTATGGGTTGGAAACGATTCGATGGCATGACAAGACATGATGGCCTTTAAGCTTTGAGGGGAAACGACAAGATTTCAGCCATCCTGGCAGACAGCAGAGTGGGATAATGGGGACTTCGCTTGGAGGAATACCGGACTGTAAATTCCTTGTGGACGGGGAATAATAATAATCCAAATTGAACCTAGCCAGTGAACAGTCCCCTAGCCAAAGCTCCTCCTCATAACCTCTAGGCGTAAGATCACTGTAGGCAGGGAATGTATCTGTTTATTGTTGTATTGTTCTCTGTCAAGCGCCTAGTACAGTGCTCTGCACATGGTAAGTGCTCAATAAATATGACTGAATGAATGAACGAATAGCCTGCTGGAGCTCCCGGGGAGGAGGAGCCCTTGAAGAAATCCCACCAAAGAGAAACAAGCCCTGGAATTGATTTAGTTTGAAAGAAAACCTTCACGACTGGAAAGGCATCCTTGACTGCTGGGGAAGAAAAGTCAAATCCAAACAATATTCAATATCTGTGCCCCGTGGGCTAATAAGGAGACTATAAAAAAATCCAATAAAGTGCATTGCAAAACTGATCACAGAAGCCCATGGCTTTGACTGAAATGAGAAACCAATATAGCTTGAAAGAAGCTTTTGAATTCCAAAACCCAGCCCTCTGTGAGTCATCAAGCCGCCTGTCTGCCTTGACTCTCCTTATTCTCAGCACTGGGACAAAGCTCCCACCCTGAACGTGTGCTGACAGCGGGAGACGAGGCAATTTGACTTGTAGAGGAAAGAGCATTTTATTTTCCTGAGTAGTCCCAGGGCCCAGTGTGAATGGAAAGAGTCTCGGGGCAGATAAATACATATTTTTCACTACAGTTTTTTATTTGTACATATGAATATATCTGCCATACTATATCTGCCAAATCTATTCTATAGCTATGTGTATCTATGGGATAGCAACAGTAAAAAATGCATATAAATATATACGTGGCTCAGTGAAAAGAGTCAAGAGGGCCGGGAGACCTGAATTCTAGTCTTGCCTCTTCCTGTTGCTTGCTGTGACCTTAGGTAAATTACTTAAATTGGCTGTGCCTCTGTTTTCTCATCTGTAAAATGGGTACTAAATGCCTGTTCTCTCTTCTTTTTTAACCATGAGCCTTATTTGGGATAGGGACTCTATCTGATCTGAGTGTACTGTATCACTCAGTACCCCAGTGCTTAGCAAAGAGCTTGGCACAAAGTAAATGCTTAATGAATATCACAATTACTATTAATAGCATAATGGTGCTACTAATTTTGCAGTCTTCTCTGTGTTCAAGGTGTAGGTGAATTGCTGAATTGCTTGCACCTATGGGGATAGATGTTGTAATAATAATAATAATGATGATGATGGTATTTGCTAAGCACTCACTATGTGTCAAGCACTGTTCTAAGTGCTGAGGAAGATATGAGCTAATCAGGGTGGGCAGTCCTCTGGACTGTGAGCTAGAGGGAATGTGTCTGTTTATTGTTATACTCTCCCAAGAACTTTGTAATATGCTCTGCACACTGTAAGCACTCAATTTAATAAATGAATGACACCGTCCCTATCCCACATAGGGCTTACAGTCTTAATCCCCAGTTTCCAGATGAGGTAACCGAGGCACAGAGAAGTGAGGTGACTTGCCCAGGATTACACAGATAACAAGTGACAAAGACAGGATTAGAACCCAGGGCCTTCTGACTCCCAAGCCAGTGCTCTCTCCACGAATGTAGTTGATGTAGGTAATAATAATAATAATGGCATTTATTAAGCACTTACTATGTGCAAAGCACTGTTCCAAGCACTGGGGAGGTTACAAGGTGATCAGGTTGTCCCACGGTGAGTGGGGGGGGGGTTCACAGTCTTGATCCCCATTTTACAGATGAGGGAACTGAAGCACAGAGAAGTGAAGTGACTTGCCCAAGGTCACACAGCAGACATGTGGCGGAGCCGGGATTTGAACCCATGACCTCTGACTCCAAAGCCCGGGCTCTTTCCACTGAGGTGAGTAGTCCCTGCTGCATTGTTTGTGCCTGAGAGTATAAATGCTGTATGTGCCTGACTCTGAAGTTTCCCCTGCTTCCCTCTCCCAGTTTTTTGGGGGGAGCATTCCTCCCCAAATGCCCCAAATTCCCTGCCTCCCACAGACTCCCTGGTTCTCCTACTTCCCTCTTCTCCAGTGCCTTGTGGTATCATTTTTTCCAAACCTACTGCCACCTTGCCGGCCTCTCTGTTGGCTTGGGAACCCCTCTACTGTGGCGGTGGGGACGAACCAGTGAGGAATGAAGGAGGGGGACGCCTCCTTTGCACCAGCCCTGTAACTGTGGGTTCTCCATAAGGCTCTGTTCCCACTTTCACTCACTGATGATTGGTAATCATAATGGTTATACTTGTTAAGCAGTTGCAGTATGCCAAGAACTGTACTAAGCACTGGGAAAGATAAAAGATAATCAGGCGGGACACAGTCCCTATCCCATCGGAGAGTCCCGGTCTAAGTAGGAGGGAGAATCTACTTAGTACGGGCCTAGGAAACAGGGGACTTGAGTCCCCCTCATTGTCTGCTGTGTGATCTTGGGCAAGTCACTTTGCTTCTCCATAGCTCGGTTACCTCATCTGTAAAATGGAAATTAAATACCTGTTCTCTATGAGGCTCCAGGAGAGACAGGGGCCATGTCTGAACTGAACTGAACTTGCATTGTATCTATAATAATAATAATAATAATGGTATTTGTTGAGCGCTTACTATGTGCAAAGCACTGTTCTAAGCGCTGGGGAGGTTACAAGGCTATCAGGTTGTCCCACGGGGCGCTCACAGGTTTCATCCCCATTTTACAGATGAGGTAACTGAGGCACAGAGAAGTTAAGTGACTTGCCCAAAGTCACACAGCTGACACTTAGTATCTATGATACTAAGTAGCAAGGAAAGCAGCACTAGCACTTACTGTGTGCATTGTATCTAGCCAAGCACTTAGTACAGTGCTTGGCACACTGAAAGTGCCTATCAAAAGCCATAGTCATTATTCAGTGGTTGTCAGCTTCCCTTTCCACTAAGCAGAAACTCCTAAACATTGGCTTTAAAGCAATAAATCAGTTCTCTTCATCCTAATTACCCACTCTTTTCTCTCACTTCATCCCAGCTCACATTCTTCATTTCTCTCAAGCCAATAATAATAATAATAATGTTGGTATTTGTTAAGCTCTTACTATGTGCAAAGCACTGTTCTAAGTGCTGGGGTGGTTACAAGGTGATCAGGTTGTCCCACGGGGGGCTCACAGTCTTAATCCCCATTTTACAGATGAGGTAACTGAGGCACGGAGAAGTTAAGTGACTTGCCCAAAGTCACACAGTTGACAATTGGCGGAGCTGGGATTTGAACCCATGACCTCTGACTCCAAAGCCTGTGCTCTTTCCACTGAGCCACGCTGCTTCTCTCAGTGGAAAGAACACTAATGCCCTCAGCGTGCCTTATTCCCATCTCACCTGCCCCTGAGCCCTTATTCATTCCCTTCTCCAAACCTGCAACTCCCTCCCACTCCAAATAATAAGAATAGCAATAATTGTGGTACTTGTTAAGCGCTTACTATGTGCCAGGCACTGTACTAAGCGCTGGGGTGGATGCAAGCAAATCAGGCTGGACAGTGTCCCTATCCCACGTGGGGCTCAGTCTCAATCCCCATTTTACAGATGAGGTAACTGAGGCACAGAGAAGTAAAATGACTTGCCCAAGGTCACACAGCAGACAAGAGAAGCAGCGTGGCTCAGTGGAAAGAGCATGGGCTTTGGAGTCAGAGGTCATGGGTTCAAACCCTGGCTCCGCCAATTGTCAGCTGTGTGAGTTTGGGCAAGTCACTTAACTTCTCTGTGCCTCAGTTACCTCAACTGTTAAATGGGGATTAAGACTGTGAGTCCCCTCCATGGGACAACCTGATCACCTTGTAACTTCCCCAGCACTTAGAACAGTGCTTTGCACATAGTAGGCACTTAATAAATGCCATTATTATTATTATTATTATTATTATTATTATGGGTTCAAACCCCGGCTCCAATTGTCAGCTGTGTGAGTTTGGGCATGTCACTTAACTTCTCTGTGCCTCAGTTACCTCATCTGTAAAATGGGGATTAAGACTGTGAGCCCCCCTGTGGGGCAACCTGATCACCTTGTAACCTCCCCAGTGCTTAGAAGAGTGCTTTGCACGTAGTAAGCGCTTAATAAATGCCATTATTATTATTAATAAGTGGCAGAGCCAGGACTAGAACCCTCAACCTTCTGACTCCTGGGCTCGTGCTCTAACAACTATGCCATGCTGCTTCTCTAGACTACATCTCTCCCGATCTTCAAAGCCTTTCTGAAGTAATGTCTCCTCCAAGAGGCCTTCTCTGATGAGTTTCTGTTCTCCCAAAGATAGATTTTCCCAACTCTCATTTCATGACTTCTTTATCACCTACTCACTTGTACACTCATAACCCCCTGCAGTACTTGTGTACATATCTTACTTGCCCTATTACTTAAGCACTAGAGAAGCAGTGTATCCTAGTGGTTAGAGCATGGGCCCGGTACTCTGAAGGACCTGGGTTCTGAACCCGGCTCCACCGCTTGTCGGCTGTGTGACCTTTGGCCAAACACCTCACTTCACTGTGCCTCAGTTCCCTCATCAGGAAAATGGGGATTAAGGCTATGAGCCCCACATGGGACAGGAACTGTGTCCAACCTGATTAGCTTGTATCTACCTCAACATTTAGTAATAATAATAATAATGGTGGTATTTGTTAAGAACTTACTATGTGCAAAGCACCGTTCTAAGCGCTGGGGGGGATACAAGGTGATCAGGTTGTCCCACTTGGGGCTCACAGCCTTAATCCTCATTTTACAGATGAGCAAACTGAGGCACAGAGAAGTTAAGTGGCTTCCCCAAGATCACACAGCTGACAAGTGGCGGAGCTGGGATTCAAACCTATGACCTCTGACTCTCAAACCCACACTCTTTCCACTGAGCCATGCTGCTTTCCCAACAGTACAGCGCCTGACACATAGTAAGCACTGAACAAATATAATAAAAAAATCACTGTATTAGAAAGTGAAATTTTCACAAAGTAGTTGAAGACTCATCAAAACATAAGAGTGAATTTTCTGTTCCCTCACTGGATGCACTGGGCCGTATTCTCTTGCTCCTAGTAGCACAGATCAAGGGAACTGCTAGTGCAATATGCAATACAGGTCAAGTAGATCATTAAATATAAGATTTAGGAAATGGGGCTTTACTGGCTCTTTGTCTCAGCTCCCTGACAGTTCTTCCCCAGGGAACTCTGTGATGATTTGTCCCTCATTTCTGAGCATCAGCGGATGAGGGTGATGACTGGTGTTTGACTTCTGATGTGATCTGGTCCATTTAAACTTGCATCGCAGGGACTTTCCTCCCGGATTTTTCCCAAAGGCAACATTTTCATGGAGTAAAGCCCTGAGTTGCAACTTTAAATTTACAAAAAGCCTGTGGAAAATGTATCTTTGTCCAGGGATGGCCAGGGATGGCAGCGTCTATCATCTAAAAATCCGCTCCGTTTGGTAAGAGGAGAGAAAAAGATTATCTGATTTCATTAGCCTCGATCTACCCCATTGTGTAGCACCTAGTAAGCACTTAATAAATAGCAATACTCATATATAAAAATGCATCATTGGCTAAACACTTAAGTAAGCCATGGGAGGGATTCAACTGTTTTTTGTTTGATTTTCTTCAAAACAGCTGGTGACTGAGCAGGAGAAAACCAGTGCTGCAAAGGGAAAACTTTCCATCCTATCTATGTGTATTTTAAAAAGGTGATTGGCACCTAACTTGATAATCAACCCTAATCAGAGAAGTTTGATACTGGCCCTGTCTGTCACAACTAGGCATAGAAGGACTGAAAAACTTTAGTTAGAGGCCATGCAGCCAGAGTACATTGTTCTAGTGATTGTGATTATTTATTTGCCACGTCTGCTACTTGCCTCAATGCTAGCTCATCTCCTCTGGCCAATTCACCCAGACTCAGAAGTTGAAGGGCTGTGAAAGAGGAGATTACTTAGTAATATTGTCAGTAATATTGTCTGTCAGTCAGGCTGCCTTAAATAGACCAGGGACACAGTTGAGGCCCGATGAATGTTGTGTGGTTTTTAAACTGTATTAAGACCCTGAGTCCCATGTGGGGCCGAGACTGTGTCCAACCTGATTAGCTTGTATCTATTCCAGTGCTTAGAACACGTAATAAGCCCTTAACAGAATATCACAAAACAAACCCCATTAATACTGTCTGCCAGCATCTCTGATTACATTAGGTCAGAATGGAATTTTCCACTTGACCTAGGTATCCTGGTTCAGGTCAGTTTGCGTGCCACTTTCTTCAAAAACCTTTTCCTTGACTGCTCCGAGGCAGAAGCATTCAAATCTTCATCTATTACCCATTTCCTAACAGAAGTACACATTTGTGCCTAAGAAACGGTCTCTTCCACAGGCTGTGTTATCTTTACAGTCACCTAAATTTCTTCTCACACAGTGAACCATAAGATAAACAATCAGTTATTTAAATTAGCCACATGTACAAGTGCAATCTAGCCATGGAGCAACCAACAACTCAGTTTTACCTTTGAGAATAACAAACCAGGAATAATATTTGCATGGGGTATTTATTTTCCTGGAGGGTCTGTCTCTTATTTCATTCTGTGGGATACAGAACAAGCAGGGATTGTGTCTGTTTATTGTTATAATATATTCTCCTAAGCACTTAATACAGTGCTTTGCACACAGTAAGTGCTCAATAAATATGACTGACTGAATGAATGAAAGTTTTTCTGTGTGTGTGTCTTTCACACTTTTTCATTTCTGTATCCAAGGCCTTGCCTAAAAAGCCTAATATGGGCTATAATTACTTTTCCTACAAGATTTGACACTTTATGAAGTGTGCTTAGATCATTCTGAACATGCACTGCTCAATGGGGAACTGGAATGGGGAAGAAGCAAGTTGGGCGGGATGAGGCAGAAAAAATGTTTTGAAAGAGAATAAATAGGGAAGTCAACTCAGGCCATGTGACGCAACAGTAGATTGTTAGGAGACCACTGCCTTAGTTGGCCCACAGTCTGCTGAGCAGCAATCAAGTGAAGAGTTCCTCTTGGAATAGTGGGCGTTTTCTGAAGATCGGGGTGCAGAGGCAGTCTTGAAAACAAATCAGGTCCCCCCGAATTATCCTTGATCTTCCCCGACTCAAGCCCAGAGTGCATGCTTCGCTTCTGTGACGCCAATTGACTCTCTGGGCCTTGCTCTCGTAACTCTCGCCATCAACCCCTTGTTCACTCCCTTCTTCCTGCATGGAACTCCCTCCCCTTTTACATCCGGCCCACAACTTTTTGCCCTTCTTCAAGGCTCCACCAAAATTACACTTCTTCCAGGAAGCCTTCCCTGACTAACCTCTCATCTCCCCCTCCTTATTTTTCTCCCTACTGTGTCACCTATGCCCTTAAATCCTCTCCCTCTCAGCAGTTAGATATACTTCCTTCTCCCTTTTCCCCTTCCTCCCTCCCTCCGTCCTTCCCAAGGTACTTATGTACATATCTTTAAACTCTATCTTGCTTCATTCATTCATCCATCCAATCCTACTGAGAGCTCACCTCCTCCAGGAGGCCTTCCCAGACTGAGCCCCCTTTTTTCTCTCCTCCTCCCCACCCCACAACCCTACCTCCTTTCCCTCCCCACAGCACCTGTATATGTGTTTGTACAGATTTATTACTCTATTTATTTTACTTGTACATATTTACTATTCTATTTATTTTGTTAATAGTGTGCATCTAGCTTTATTTTTATTTATTCTGATGACCTGACACCTGTCCACATGTTTTGTTGTATTGTCTGTCTCCCCCTTCTAGACTGTGAGCCCATTGTTGGGTAGGGACCGTCTCTATATGTTGCCAACTTGTACTTTCCCAGCGCTTAGTACAGTGCTCTGCACACAGTAAGCGCTCAATAAATACAATCCAATTGTATTTATTGAGCGCTTACTGTGTGCAGAGCACTGTACTAAGCGCTTGGGAAGTACAATTCACCTCTACCTGTACTTTATTTTAGTGTTGCCTTTCCTTCTAGAGTGCAAGCTCCTTGAGAGCAGGGGCCATGACTACTAACTATTGTACTCTCCCAAGGGCTTAGTACAGTGCTCTACCCAGAGTAAGCATGTGATACAGCGTGGCTCAGTGGAAAGAGCCCGGGCTTTGGAGTCAGAGGTCATGGGTTCAAATCCTGACTCCACCAATTGTCAGCTGTGTGACTTTGGGCAAGTCACTTCACTTCTCTGTGCCTCAGTTACCTCATCTGTAAAATGGGGATTAAGACTGTGAGCTCCTGTGGGACAACCTGATCACCTTGTAACCTCCCCAGCGCTTAGAACAGTGCTTTGCACATAGTAAGCCCTTAATAAATGCCATCATTATTATTATTATCATAAGCAACATTGATTGATTGATATAGAGGAAAAGCATTAGCACAGAAAGCAAAATTTATATGCAAACAATGCAGCAGGATGTCAGTCACACATCAGTCTTTGTACCCACACTTAGATCTTAACCACATTATCTATGAAAAAGAAGGATGGATAAATGCCTGGATTTATATCTATGCATATTGTTTTTCATCTACTGAGGAAACAGGTTTTATTTTAGGGTGAAGAGTAAGATTAAACATTTCCAAAAGGTACTTGTGGGCAGGGAACGTGGCTACCGGCTCTGTTATATTGGACTCTCCCAAGTGCTTAATACAGTGCACTGCACACAGCAAGCGCTCAACAAATACCATTGATTGACTAATTAAGGCACCATGCCATCTCAACACAAAGTTGAAAAACCTGATAAGTTCTCACCTTGAATTAATAATAGTAATGATGGTATTTGTGAAGCGCTTACTATGTGCAAAGCACTGTTCTAAGTGCTGATTTTTGTACTTTTCCAAGCATTTAGTTCAGTGCTCTGTGCACAGTAAGCGTGCTATAAATGCCACTGATGGATTGATGGATTAAGACACCATGCGATCTCAACACAAAGATGAAAAACCTAGTGAGTACTCGCTTTGCATTGTATTCTCCCAAGTGCTTAGTACAGCGCTCTGCATATAGTAAGTGCTCAATAAATACCACTGATTGGTTGGCTGGGAGCAGCCCCAGCTCATAAAATAGGAGGAAAATGTATGCTAAAGAGCAACACCAAAGGTCAAGCCACCATCTGAACTCTACAAAGAGCATTGATCTGAGTACCTATTATATGAAGTGCACAGATCTGGGCATCTAATACGTGCACAGTAGGGAACTTGGTGAATACTCTGTGTGCAGAGCTTGGTCCTGAGCACACAGGAGGTGTGTGTGCAGAGCACTGTATTGAATGCCTACTGTTTGAAGAACATGGTACCGGGCATCTACTCTATGCACTAGCCACGCCCCCCTACAAGACTATAAGCTTGTTGTGGGCAGAGAATATGTCTATTATAGTGCTATATTGTACTCTCCAAAGTGCTTAGTACAGTGCTCTGTGCACAGTAAGTGCTCAATAATATATGACCGACTGAATGACAATAAACTGGCCACCGATTGTGTTAAAACACTTTACTGGACCGTCAGTTTCACCGGCACGTGACTCCTCTAGCAGTTCAGTTGATTCCTGTATCTTTAGCAAGTTAACACTTAAGGTTGTCATTTCTTGACTTTTCTCCATTCCTTTCCATCCACTAGACCAACTCAGATCGCACCTCCAGAAGTGAATGGTAAAGAAGGAGATGGACAAAAGCAGAGGCTGGGAGACCTCCGGGGACTCAATCAATCGATCATATATACTGGATGCTTAACTGTGTGCAGAGCACTGTACTAAGCACTTAGGAGAGTACAATATGATTGAGTTGGCAGACACGTTCCCTGCCCTTAATGAGCTTTCAGTCTCTTAAACCCATTTTAAACACCGTTTAATTCCAACCTCTGCCATTTGTGGCACATGCTAATATGATCTCACTTTTTGCTCCCCTGCTTCAATAGTATTTAGCTGAGTTTTAAAACAATCAAATCTGAACTTGCACAGCGTTATACCCGTTAGCATGAATTGATAACGATGATTAGAATAATCAGGATCAAAACAAACTCCTCGAAGCTAGCCGAAGGAATCAAATTTAGATAGGGGATGAAATAATGGAAAACGAAATTAGAAGGAGCATTAAAAAACAGAAATTAGAGGAAATGGAGGGTTCCAGCTAATTGGCAATATGGATTAACTATTGGTTTATATTTACAACACAAAGGAGTTATCCTGGACGGAAGCAAAATCATTTTTCATTTGAAAGCAATGCTCAAATGCTGCCAGCTCAGGCTGCTGAATGGACAAGTCTAATAAGGCAGAAATTATGGAGTCTAGCCATGTCCTCAAAATTAAAATTTGGGGATCCAGCAACTGCAAGAATCTCCTACGACCTCATCCAGCCCCTTGTGAAACTTTAAGGGCCCTCAGAGGGGGACTAGATTGTAAGATCTTTGAAGGCAGACATCATGTCCACCAACTCATATTGTATTATATTATACTCTCCTAAGCACTTAGCTCAGTGTTCTGCACACAGGAAGAAGCATGGCCTACAAGAAGAAGCATGGTTTAGTGGATAGAACACAGGCCTGGGAATCAGAAGGTTCTAGTCTTGGCTTCTCCACGTCTGCTATGTGACTTTGGTAAAGTCATTTCACTTTCTGTGCCTCGTTACCTCATCTTTAAAAATGGGGATTAAGATTGTGAGTCCTATGTGAGACAGGGATTGTGTCTAACCTAATTGACTTGTACCTACCCCAATACTTAAGCACTTAGCAAATATCACAATTATTATTATTATTATTACCTCAAAGATGGACCTGGCACTGCCTTTCTCAAAGGTGGCAACTGGCAGAGGTGACCCATGGACATGGAATAAATTGCAGTATAGGAGCCAAACTGCCGAGGTACTCAGTTGAAGGTGGCCACAAGAAAGAAGATCGAGAACAGCTTCTTCAGTGAAATATTGTCTATGATGTTATTATATCACATTGAGGGTGGCTACATAATGGCATGTCATGGAATGAGAATGGTGGACTTTTTGCTCCCCTTTAGAGGCAGAAGAAAAACCTGAGCTTCACCATAGACCTTTCCAACTTCGTTTTTCCACTGCATTCCCCCCCCGCCCCGCCACATGCCAACCCCAAACTTCAGTCTTTATTTTTTTTTCGTAGTATGTGTTAATCCCTTCCTATGTGCCAAGCACTGTAATAAGTGCTGGGGTAGATATATGATAATCAAATCAGAAATGCTCTGGGCATGTCACTCCCCTCCTCGAAAATCTCCAGTGGTTGCCTATCAACCTTCAGATCAAGCAAAAACTCCTCACTCTTGGCTTTAGGGCTGTCCATCACCTCACCCCCTCCTACCTCACCTCTCTTCTCTCCTTCTACAGCCCAGCCCACACACTCCACTCCTCTGCCACTGCTCACCTCCTCACTGGGTCTCATTATGACCTCTCCCACTGTCATCCCCTGGCCTGGAATGCCCTCCCTCCACACATCCACCAAACTAGCTCTCTTCCTCCCTTCAAAACCCTACTTAGAGCTCACCTCCTCCAGGAGGCCTTCCCGGACTGAGCCCCCTCCTTTTCCTCTCCTCTTCCTCCTCCCCTCCCCATCGCCCCCCTGTTCTATTCTCTTCCCCTCCCCACAGCACTTGCATATATTTGTACATATTTATTACTCTATTTATTTTATTTGTACATATTTATTACTCTATTTTATTAATGATGTGCATATAGCTATAACTCTATTTATTCTGATAGTATTGACACCTGTCAACTTGTTTTGTTTTGTTGTCTGTCTCCCCCTTCTAGATTGTGAGCCCGTTGTTGGGTAGGGACCGTCTCTATAGGTTGCCGATTTGTACTTCCCTAGTGCTTTGTACAGTGCTCTGCACACAGTAAGTGCTCAATCAATACAAATGAATGAATGAAAATGAATGAAAGTCCCTCATGGGGCTCACAGTCTGAGTAGGAGGGAGAACAGGTTCTGAACCTCCAGTGTGCAGATGAGGGATCTGAGACACAGAGAGAATCAATCAATCAATCAATCAATCGTATTTATTGAGCACTTACTGTGTGCAGAGCACTGTATTAAGCACTTGGGAAGTACAAGTTGGCAACATATAGAGACAGTCCCTACCCAACAGTGGGCTCACAGTCTAAAAGGGGGAGACAGAGAACAAAACCAAACATACTAACAAAATAAAATAAATAGAATAGATATATACAAGTAAAATAAATAAATAAATAGAGTAATAAGTATGTACAAACATATATACATATATACAGAGAAAAAATAATGATCGTGGTATTTGTTTAGCGCTTACTATGTGTCAAACATGGAACTAAGCGCTGGGGTAGATGATCAGGTTGGACCACAGTCCCTGTCCCACATGGGGCTCACAGTCTTAATCCCCATTTTACAGATGAGGGAACCAAGGCCCAGAGAAGTGAAGTGATTTACACAACTTCACACAGCAGGTAAGTGGCAGATCTGGGATTAGAAGCCAGACCTGTACTCTTTCCACTAGGCTATATTGTTTACTCCTGCCTCTCCACCCATCAGTACAAAGGAGCTGCAGGAAAGGAAGGGTATTCCTTTTCCACGGCACAGAAGATTGTCTTTATCCAGTGGCCGAAAAGAACAAAAACTTTTCAAGAATAAGCTTTTGGTTGTCCATATGGAAATTAGATCATTAATAGTTAAAATGTGCCCCAGCCTGAACTTCATATGACATTTGATAGATGGCCAGGTATTGAGATTTATTTCTCAGTCACCAAATACAATCAGACAGTTTTGGGTTTTTTGTCCCTTACAATAGTACCAATGTATGACCTATTCAGTCTGCTGCATCCATCTTCCCACTGCTATAGTAACTTGTAATGTTGTAATGTTTCTTAGTCTCCCCTGTCAACCCAAGGAGCATTGGCTGAACAGTACTGTGAAACCCACTTATCCCTTAAAGTCTAGAAAGAAAATGTTGTATTTACTCCAGCGCTTAGTTCAGAGCTCAATACATAGTAAGCGTTTAATAAATACCACAATTGTTATTATTATTAATGGCATGGAAAGAGCAAAATAATTAATAATCATGGTGTTTGTTAAGCCCTTACTATGTGCCAAACCCCGTTCTAAGTGCTGAAGTAGATACAAGATATTCATATAGGACACAGTCTAAATAGAGGAAATGGAATTTAAGAACAAGTCTGGGCGTCAGAATAATAATAATAATAATAATAATAATAATAATAATGGCATTTGTTAAGCACTTACTCTGTGCAAAGCACTGTACTAAGTGCTGGAGAGGATATAAGGTGTTCCGGTTGTCCCACATGGGGCTCACAGTCTTAATCCCCATTTGATAGATGAGGTAACTAAGGCACAGAGAAGTTAAGTGACTTGCCCAAAGTCACACAGCTGACAACTAGTGGAGCTGGGATTCGAACCCATGACCTCTGACTCCCAAGTCCGTGCTCTTTCCATTGAGCCATGCTGCTTCTCTAGCCTTCTAGTCTAGAAGACTAGCCCTCTGTGTGACCTATTGTACGTTGCTTCACCTCTCTGGTACTCAGATTTCTCAACAGTAAAATGAGCTAATAATAACCATCTCTCCCTTCCTCATGGTGATGTTGTGAGAACAAAATGAGAAAATGGATGTAAACATACTTTATAAAATAAAAGAACAACACAAATTTGAAATATTATTATCTTTTTGTGGCCTAGCAGAAAGAACATGGGCCTAGGAATCAGAGGACCTGGGTCCTAATCCTTGCTGTGTAATCATGGGTAAGTCATTTAAATTCTCTGTGCCTCAGTTTCCTCAACTGTAAAATGCGAGCCTGTTGTTTGGTCGGGATTGTCTCTGTTGCTGAATTTTACTTTCCAAGCACTTAGTACAGTGCTCTGCACACAGTCAGCGCTCAATAAACATGATTGAATGAATAAAGGGGAGGATTCAAAACCTGTCCTCCCTCCCATTTAGACTGTGAGCCCCATTTGGGTCAGGGACTGCGTCTGATCCGACTGTATTGTATCTGCCCCAGTGCTTAGTACAATGCTTGACCTAACCTCCTTATGGGCAGAGAACATACCTGCTAATTCTTTTGTACTGTCCTCTCTCAAGTGCTTAGTACAATGCTCTGCATATAATAAGCGCTCAACAAATACCTTTGGTTGATCGATTATGGTAAGCGCTTCACAAATATCACAATTATTAGATCCAGCTCTGCATCAGTAGAGGCACAGATTTCTTCATCTTCTAAAACTCCTTGTAAACCACTTTAAATCCTCACTGTAAAGGCCATTTTAAAGTGCTGCACTGGAGGGGGCTGATGATCAGAGCACTGTACTAAGCACTTAGCACACTACAATTTCCCATGGGATTGAGGAGGGCAGGTCATGAGGTGATGGGGAGATGAAAGAACTCTAAAGCAAGCTAGACAACTTGTATCTAGTTGTCCTTGCTTATCTCTATTTTTATAACTTACTGACTTGCCCTCATCAATCGAACTCCCCAAACATCTTGGGAGAGGCTTAAATGCCACAAAAGCTAAGACTCGGGTGTTCCCGAGACCCTCTGTATTTTAATAGCACTCCTAATCGCCAATCAATAGCACTCTACAACTCCTCAATTCCTACATAGCTGGGAGCTTTCTCTTTGAACTCTCCCCCTTCTCTCCTATTCCTCTTCGTGTCCTAGATTTCCCAGTGGATGCTTTGCAGTGATAGCGCAAATTTTTGTTAAAAGTTAGAACGTTTCCCTTTACTGACACTGATACCAGAGCTGAAGTTTGGGGAGGTAGCTTTCAGAGAAAGGTTGGGAAGAGTCATTGGCCTCAGTAGAAAGAGCGCAGGCCTGGGAATCAAGGACCTAGGTATAACCTGGCTATGCCAAATGCACGTTGTATGACCTTGGGCAAGTCACTTAACTTTTCTGTGCCTCAGTTCTCCTGTTCTCCCATTTAAACTGTGAGCCCCATGTGGAACAGGAACTACGTCTAACCTGATTGTCTTCATACCTACCCCTGTTCTTAGAACAGTGCTCAGCATAGAGTAAAAACTTGATGAATACTATAATGGAACAATAATAGTAATCATCATCATCACAGGCTAAACATCAGGTTCTGGGATATAAGCTAGGGCTGATGTAGAAATGAAGAGAGCTGGATCTCTACACAAAGAAAGTGCTCAATAAATACCATTGATTTAATTGACTGACTGATTGATTGATAGGATCATATCTTCGACGTTTATTGTACAGGCCCAAGTGCCTAGTATTCTGCACACAACATACAGCCTTATACACAGAACTGGGTGCTTACTAAGTACAGAGCACTGTACTGACACTTACTGGGCATCAAATATAGTACTGCCCACATAACAGGTGCTCAGTTAAATACTCTGCAAAAAGTAGGCGTCCAGTGAATAATGTCAATTATTAGGTTGGCTTCTTGAGTCCCATGAAGAAAGGTTGAGACCCATCATTATCTTACATCTACCACAGCAATTAGCCCAGAGTAAGAGCTTAATAAATACCATAATAATAATTTACAAGATGAAAAACACCAGTTTGGAAGAGTTGGGAAGATTTGTGACTGAAGAGCAAGGGGAGGGAAGGATGTAATGACACCTGGGAAGGTGGAGTAACTCAGTCAGAGGTTCCAAACGTGCGGTTGGGTCCAAGCCCATCTAAGCCTCCATTGATCAATCGGTCAATCAGCGGTATTGATTGAGCACTTACAATATGATAATTGTAATAATAATTGTGGCATTTGCCAGGCACTGTACTAAGTGCTGGGGTGGATACAAGCAACTCAAGTTGGACACAGTCCCTGTCCCACTTGGGCTCACAGTCTCAATCCTCATTTTACAGATGAGGTAACTGAGGCAAGGAGAAGTGATTTGTCAAAGGTCACACAGTAGAGAAAAGGTGGAGCCAGGATTAGAATCCATGACCTATTGAGTCCCAGGCCTGTGCTCTAACCACTAGGCCATGCTGCTTTTATGTGCCAGCACATACGAAGTGTTTGGGAGAGTACAATACAACAGAATTAGTGGAGACGTTCCCTGCCCATAATGAGTTTACAGTCTAGAAGATGAGCTTACAGTCTGGGGGTAAAAATCTCCTTTTTGCCGGGACCAAAAGCAAACAGGGTCAAGTTATGGTAATGACCCATCCCAGACTCACAATGCAGATCTAAATATTCTTATACTCTATTTCCCCCATCTCTCATCCACTTTAATATCTGTCTCCCCCTGCAGATGGAAAGCTCCTTGTGGGCAGGGATCCCATCTACCTACTCTGCTGTATTGTACTTTCACAAGCATTTAGTACAGTGCTCTGCACCCAGGAAGCGCTCAATAAATATCATTGACTGATGGATTGATTGATTGATTCAGTCAGCATCTTGGTTGTGTGCAGGGAATGTGTCTACCCAACTCTGTTGTTTTGTACTCTCTCAAACACGTAATACAGTGCTCTGCACACAGTAAGTGCTCAATAAATACCACTGATCGATTGATTGACCAAACCAGTCAGGAATCGGCCAGCAGATCAAAAGGATGGGAAAAAATGCCACTGAGACGAGAACAGTAGCTTCAAGACTGTCGGCTCATTATGGGCATCAATGGCTCATGGCTCATGGCTCATCGAGCGCTTAGTACAGTGCTCTGCACACAGTAAGCGCTCAATAAATGCGATTGATTGATTATGGGCAGGGAACCTGTCTGCTAATTCTGCTGTATCATACTCTCCCAAGTGCTCAGTACAGTCTGCACATACTAAGCATTCAAAAATCAATCAATCAATCAATAGTATTTATTGAGCATTTACTGTGTGCAGAGCACTGTACTAAGCGGTTAGCACTGTACTAAGCACTTAAATACAATTGCTCGACTGATCGAGACAACCAAGGCCATTAGAACCAGCAGAACCTATCCCGGTCCTCTTGAATGGAAAACTTATTAAAATGACAAAAGCAATCTCACCTAAAACAGATTCCGTGTATGACTAAAATGACTTTTAAACAACCACTGAGAGTTCAATGCTAATAGAAAACTTTCAGAGGAAATTAATTCCTTGACTGCTGCTTAATGTTACCCGAGCCCCAGCCAAAGGCATACCTGCTGAGACATCAAATGGACCTTGGATGCCCTGGCAGGCCAATGGCTTTTCCAGGAATGCTAACGGAGCCATGTCCGTGAGGAGGAGCAAATGAAAAACAGGAACCAGGTTCACTCCCAAGGAAAGTGAGGATGATGATTTAAACGTGTTTTTAAAACCAACAGATTTACTGAGTGCACGGTAGAGGTGATCATGGTGAGCTCCATCCAGTCAAAATCAGGTCAGGCTGAGGGAAGATCAAGCTGGCTTCACGTCCTCAAACCTCTCAATTAATCTCTCAGTTAATGTTATTTATTGAGCGCCTACTGTGTGCAGAGAACTGCTTGGGAAAGTACGATAAAAAAGAGTTGGCAGACATGATCCTGGCCCACAGGGAGCTTTCAGACTAGAGGGAGAGCAAAACATTAAAATAAATTATGGATATGGACATAAGTGCTGAGGGTGTAAGGCAAAGAGTTCAACTGTAGTGAGGGAGTAGGGGGAATGACCACTTAATCGAGAAGGGTCTTTTTATGGTATTTGTTAAGCACTTACTGTGTTCTAAGCGCTGGGGTAGATAATAATAATAATAATGGCATTTATTAAGCACTTACTAAGTGCAAAGCACTGTTCTAAGCGCTGGGGTAGTTACAAGGTGATCAGGTTGTCCCACGGGGGGCTCACAGTCAATCCACATTTTACAGACGAGGGAACTGAGGCACAGAGAAGTTAAGTGACTTGCCCAGAGTCACACAGCTGACAACTGTCAGAGCCGGGATTTGAACCCATGACCTCTGACTCCAAACCCCGTGCTCTTTCCACTGAGCCCCACTGCTTCTCTAGATTAAAAGTAATCAGGTTAGATACAGTCCACATCCCACATGAGGCTTACAGTCTAAATCCTCATTTTTCAGATGAAGTCAATGAGGCACAGAGAAGTTAAATGATGGGCCCAAGGTCACACTGCAGACAGCAGAGTGGGGATTAGAAGCCATGTCCTTCTGACTACCAAGCCCGTGTTTTTTCCACTAAGCCACACTGCTTCCCAGGTTTCCTGAAGATGTAATTTTAATAAGACTTTGAAGGTGAGGAGAGTGGTACTCTATCATATATGGCTCAGTGTAAAAAACCCCGGGCTTGGTAGTCAGAGGTCATGGGTTCTAATCCTGACTCCACCACTTGTCAGCTGTGTGACTTTGGGCAAGCCACTTCACTTCTCTGGGCCTCAGTTACCTCATCTGTAAAATGGGGATTAAGACTGTGAGCCCCACGTGGGACAGCCTGATCACCTTGTATTACCCCCCAGTGCTTAGAACAGTGCTTTGCACATAGTAAGTGCTTAACAAATACCATCATTATTATATATGGAGGGGAAGGGAGTCACAGGATAGAGAAAGGACACGGGCAAGGGGTGGGTGGCGACTTCTCCTGCGTCACTCCACCCACTCAGCTCTTAAAAAGTACAGACCCAGAGGCAAGGGAGCTCTGGACAGCTGTGGGCAGTGATTACAGGCATTCCCAAGTTAGCCAGGAAGAAAACACACCAAGAAGATGTCTCCTTTCATGAAATCAGGTGGGGAAAAGCCAGGGTTCCCAGAACAACGAAATGATTTTCTGTCTGAGCACAAATGTATATATTTTCCAAAGATTAAGTGAAAGCCCAACTTTATAACCCTGATCCCACTTCAGCAGATGGATGGGCCAGGCCTCTTCTTCTGTCTGAATTATTTTAAATTAAGACACAATCAATAGGAAGAAGTGTCCAGATGCTCTTCCTTGGAAAGACATTGTACAGAGTCATCTTAAAGGCTGAGACCCTCTGAAAGATTGCTTTAAATAATATTCACTGGGGTTTCTTTTAAGTGCTCACTATGTACCAAGCACTGTACTAAGCACTGGGTCTTAGTGCTTAGTCCCACTAGGTCTTAGTATTAATAGTAGTAGTAGTAGTAGCATATTTGTTAAGCACTTACTATGTTTCAAGCACTAAGTGCTGGGGTAGACATAAGTTAATCAGGTTGGAAACAGCCCCAATCTCACATGCGGCTCATAGTCTAAGTAGGAAGGAGAACAGGTTTGTAATCCCCATTTTACAATTGAGGAAACTGAGGAACAGAAAAGTCACAAAGCAAGCAATTGGCAGAGTTGGGATTAGAACTCAGGTCCTCTGACTTTCAAGCCCGAGCATTTTCCACTAGGCCATGCAGTCTTTCGTCTCCAATCCCCATCCCACAAAGGACTCTTTAAAATGTTAAAATATTATTGGGTGATCAGCCCTGCATTCTAGCTCAGAGCAATCAGAGTTTCACAAATCAGACGTTCCACTGTCAATTGTCTTATGCTTAGGGCATGTGGAAGGATTGAGCTTAATTGACACCAGGATATCAAGATGACTGGAATTTTTCTGCTTCGATTAAATCTCAGCCTCTCACGGAGACACTCATTGCTTAGATTGAGATTTCTGCTGGATCAGGAGAATGCTGATTTCACGTCTTTTACTCCCTGTTTTGGGGGAAGGCCTTTATCCGCCTGCAGTCAGCAGAATACAGCATCTAATAGCGGGAGATGTTGGGGTCCTTGGGAGATCAGAATGGGGTCCAGGAGCGGGTTAGTGCCAGGGTAGGGAGGGGAAAAAAGTTTGGGAGGTTTTGGGAATGGTGTCCAGAGATGTGACTTGAGGGAGTAATGAAAAACCCCAGGATTCACTATTCCATGCCTATTATTATTCATTGTTGTTGTTATCCTAATTATTATTTTCATTATCATCATTATTATTAATATATTATCATCTGGATCTCTGTATCAGGATGTATGCCACTCCCCTGGGGAGTCATGATCATTGTCTAAGGAGGAAAGGTGATATAACATTGTTCATCAATCAATCAATTGTATTTATTGAGCACATACCTTGTGAAGAGCACTGTACCAAGGCACTTAGAAGAATGCAAAATATTAGAGTTGGTAGGTTCGCTGACTACAATGAGCTCATGTTCTAAAGGAGAGCATCATATTTTTCCTCTCAACTCTTTTAAAACTCCATTTTTGGGAACAGGACAGGACAGATGTTGAGAAAGTGTATAATTTCTGAAATTGGAGAAGCTGCAAAAATCACGATATACAGCCACCAAAGGAGAGAAGCATCTTAAATTTTGGGTCTAGAGAAGCAACATCGCCTAGGAGTCAGAGGACTTAATCCCAGCTCCTCCATTTTTCTGCTGTGTGACAGTGGGTAAGTCATTACCTTCTCTGGGCCTCATTTCTGTCATCTGTAAAGTGGAGATTAAGACTGTGAACACCCTGTGGACATGGATTGTATCCAGCCAGTTTAACCTGTATCTTCCCCAGGGCTTAGTACTGAGCCTGGCACAGAGTAAGCACTTAACAAATACCATTAAAAAAATAAAAATAATTAAAATTGGAAGGCCACGGACATCAGAAAAAAACACTGAGTGTGAAATATTGCTAAATGATAGTGAATAATAGCCTGTGCAAACCCAGCACTTCCAAAAGCAACTGCTAATGACTTTGCCGGCAGACACAGCCGTTAAATGTTGCCAAACAGAAGGCAGAAGATGACCAAGGGGAAAGAAGATTTGTTCCTAGAGCGAATCTGGAGACAAAGGAAAATTCTGATGCTCAATCCAGCACCTGGACTTTAACCAAGAATGGTATCATCCCAAGTATATCATGCGAAGACCGATCCAAAAATGCCAGTCTGGGCATGCAAACTATGGTCTTTGCTGTTAAAGAGATAGATAAAACTTTTTGTGGGCCAGGATAAATGTGATCATTAAGCTGTTTCCAATTTCGGCTGCACAACTGGGAGGATCGACAAGCCTGAGGGATTTGAACCGGAAAAGCTGAGCAAGAAAACGTGGAAGAGAATGTGAAGGGAGCCAAGATAATCAGGTTGTTCACAGCCCCTGTCCCGCATGGGGCTCACAGTCTTAATCCCCATTTTTACAGATGAGGCCCAGAGGAGTGAAGTGACTTTCCCAAGATCACCCAGCAGGCAGTGACCCTAGGCTGTGAACTTGTTGTGGGCAAGGAATGTGTCTATTCATTGTTATATTGTAGTCTCCCAAGCACTTAGTAAAGTGCTTTGCACACAGTAAGCGTTCAATAAATATAATTGAATGAATGAAGGAAGGAAGGTGATGGAGTAGGAATTAGAACCCAAGTCCTTCTGACTCCCAGGGCCTATCCAATAGGCCACGCTGCTTCTCTAAGCATTTTCCCTTGGTGCCCTTCATGTTTCTTCAGTCCTGCTGGCAATACATTCAGGCTACTCTCCCAGTCAAGTAGTGCGTCTTGTGGAAGTGCCAGTCATGGCGTAGTGGAGAGAGCCTGGGCCTGGAACTCAGAAGATTGTGGGTTTTAATTCCGGCTCCACCATTTCTCTGTGTCTCAGTTATCTCATCTGTAAAATGGGGATTGAGATTGTGAGCCCCGTTAGGGACAAGAGTGCAATTCAACCCGATTTGCTTGTACCCACCCCAGTGTTCAGTACAGTGCCTGGCACATAGCAAGTGCTTAACAAACACCACAGTTGTTATTATTATAGAACTGAGGGTGGGAGAGAGCACGGGGTGAAGCAGGGCTACTGTCTCAGCGTTGCTACCCGAAAATGTCCTTGCCATTCTAAGTCATATCCCTCTCAATTGTACTTATTGAGCATTTACTATGTGCGAAGCACGGTACCTGTTTTGAGGGAGCATCTCGGAAAGAAGCCAAGCTCAGCCCCTCACCTGACCTGACCCGGATCACGAGAAATGTGTTTTTCAAGCTGTTGTGGCAAGAAAATGAGAGGAACAAATCATTGCTGACAGAGGGAAAATATGTCTGTGATTTGATTGATTAGGCTCCCATCTGTCATACCCATGAGTAGCTTTCCTTCATTGTTCTCTGCAAAACAGTTGATGAAGACACAATTTAGGACTGGACAGAGCTAGTGAAGACCTGCCAAAATCAGGAGGAAAGAGTCACTGGGAATAAAGATATTAATCGCTGACAGTTTTGGGTTGCACAAAACGAGGTTCAGGGGTCGACCGAATCTGGTCATTTACTCCAATTCTTAAGAAACGGGCTTGCTCTATGCTGTGACCCAAGTCAGCATGGCTTCATTATTCTTTCTACACTTGCAATGTACAGCCTGGTAAGGTGGGGAGAGTTGTGGATTTTTATAGGCCGGTTCACACTACTTTAGAAACTGAGATGAACTTTCTGGATTTGAACCATCTGAGTTATGGCCTGGAACATCCTCCCTCTTCATATCTGACAGACGGTCTGTCCCCCCACCTTCAGAGAGTTACTTAGGGCGCATCTTCTCCAAATGGCCTTCCCTGACCAAGCCCCCATTTCTTCTTCTCCCTCTCCTTTCTGTGTCACCCTTGCACTTGGATTTGTAGCTTTTATTCACCCCTCCCTCAGCCCCACAGCACTTACGTACATATCTGAAAATTAGTTATTTATATTAACATCTGACACCCCCTCTAGACTATAAGGACATTGTGGGGAGGGAACCTGTCTACCATGTCTGTTATACTGTACTCTCTCAGAGGCTAATATCATCCTCTGCACTCACTAAGTGCTCAATAAATATGATTTATTGATTAAGCCTGTCTCATACCTATCCCTGCTCTATCTCACTCTTAAATAGTTATCCAGCACTGAGGCAGAGCAGAAGAAGTACTGTGGCTTAGTGGATAGAGCATTGGTCTGAGAGTCAGAAGGACTTGGGTTCTAATCCTGACTCTGTGTGACCTTGGACAAGTCACTTCACTGCCTCATTTACCTCATCTGCAAAATGAGGATTAATACTGGCAACCCCATGTGGGGCATGGACTGTGGCCAACCTGAATAGCTTGTATCGAGCCCAGTGCTTAGTACAGTGTCTGGCACATAGTAAACACTCAACAGATACCATAAAAAAGGGTGGAAAAAGTCCCAAGGAAGACGGGAGATATGTCTGCAGCAGCAGTGTGAGGGGGAGCCTGGAAATCAAAATTAAATGTTTGGAATTTCTTGTTCAAATGTTTTGCTGACCACTTAGACTTGGAAGCAACTGATGAATGCTTAGATTCTTTTTTTTTTCTTAATGGTATTTGTTAAGTGCTTACTCTGTGCCAGGTACCGCACTAACAGCTGAAGTTCATACAAGTCAATCAGGTTGGACACAATCCACGGCCCACATGGGTCTCACCTTCTTTATCCTCATTTTACAGGTGAGGTAACTGAGGCACAAAGAAATGAAGTGACTTGCCCAAGATCACACAGCAGGTAAAAGCCCTGGGGAGAGTCCATTTCAACAGAGTTGATAGACATGTTCCCTACCCACGAGGAGCCTACAGCATAGGGGAGACAGACATTGAAATAAAATTACAGAAGGGTAGGAACTGAGGCAGTGCCTAATATTCTAGACAGCCGGTAGTGCCACAAAAGATAATTTGCTGTACATGGTGAGGGGTGATTTTGGGTTATGGAGTTAGGACGGAGAAAGTCACATCACCAGCACATACATAATAATAATAATGTGGCATTTGTTACACACTTGCTGTGTGTCAAGCACTGTTCTGAGCACTGGGAAAGGTTCAAAATAATCAGTCCCTATCCCTATCCTATACACAGACAAGTAGGAGGGATAACTGGTATTGAATCCCCATTTTACAGATGAGATAACTGAGGCACATAGAAGAGACAGAATTAGAAGCCACATCCCCTGACTCCAAGGCCCAAGCTCTTTCCACTAGGCCATGCTGCTTCTGAGACAGGTAATACCTTACCGCCAGGATGTCACTCAGTCGCGAAGGAAAAATTTGGTTGCTGTATTGTGTACATTAGCAACAATTTGGGGAGCATTTGAGAGGAGGCTCCATCATCCTAAAGTCAGAAAGCCAAAACCTTTCTGAGCACCTTTTATGCTGGGTAATGCAGTCCGGTAGTACTAAATTCCAGCAGCTGGCACATTCTGCGGAGTGGGTGCTTAATAAATGTTTTTTGATGATGTAAAACTTGGCCTGTCAGTTTGATAAAGTAGGGATAAGTTGCCTGTGTGTCTACCATCAGACAACTACCTTCCCTGAGTGAAAAAAAAAATATGATGAACCCATCATGAAGAAATGCTGACAGGGAAAATTTCTGCAAATTCTCCCTGTGTCAGGGTACGCTCACTGGCAAAGCATGTTTGCTCCTCTTATTTAAAGGCTGCAGACAGGATGCAAGGCATTCAGCTGTTAATGTGGGTGTTGGGGGACAGTTAGGTTTTGGGGTAGAGTTCTAGAGGAAGTTGGGGATACAAGGCAAGAGACTGGAGAATGATCTACTAAGATCATTTGAATCAGGGAAATGTGATTATCCTGCTCTATCTGCTGGATCTTGGGGAAGGAACAGGCTGGTGCATTTGTTTTGTTTGGGTTTTTTTAATGGTATTTGTTAAGCACATACTATGTACCAGGCACTGTACTAAACTCTGGGGTAGATACCACCTAATCAGGTTGGACACAGTCCATGTCTGACATGAGGTTCACTGCCCTAATCCCCACTTTACAGATTAGATAACAGAGGCACAATGTTCTCACTTAATTCCACAAAAAGAATAGAATAGGAGCAGCAGTTTTGCCTAGTGGAAAGAGCACAGGCCTGGGAGCCAGAAGGACCTAGGTTCTAATCCTGGCTCCACCACTTGTCTGCTGTGTGACCTTGGACAGGTCACTTAACTTCTCTGTCCTTCAGTTTCCTCATCTATAAAATGGGGATTAAGATGTGACCTCCAGTGAGACGGGGCCTGTAGCCCACCTGATTAGCTTGTATCTACCCCAGCACTTAGTACAGTGCCTAGCACATAGTAAGCACTTAACAAGTACCTTTAAAAAAAGAGTAAAGCAGCAGGAGAGAGGAAACCCTGGTTAATTTTGAAACTGCCCAACCCATGTCCCCATCTGTTTTGGCTCCGAGACTGGGGGATTGCTCTTCTCCCCATCCAACTCAGACACAGGAGGAAAGGTGACGGTAGGTTTTACAGATACTGCAGGAGCTGTTAAAGACAAGGGCATCCTGGTGATTGAGTGACAGCAAGCGTGATTGTCTAGCCAAAAGTATTCTACCAAACTGGTTGTTTGCTTCTAAAAATGCCAAACCCTGTGGTGCGATTGGAGGCTGGAAATCCACCAAGGGAAATGATGTTTTTCTCATAAATGAAAATGTTTCCTCAGGCCCATCCCCGTTCACCATTGAGGGCACTGGGAACCACTGGGAGGATAATTGACGGTTAGAACCCAGCCTTCTGAACTCTACCTCTCCCTCTCCCTCTCCTCCTGTGGGGAACCACGGACCCATGAATGAAGCAGGTGTGAGAGTGGAAAGTTAGAGGAATTTGGCCAAAAACGATGTGGACCAGCACGTAACACGGGCCTGTTAAATATCATTTTATAAGAAAGGAGTGTTTTAATCCTGTAAGCTCATCGTGGGCAGTGAACCTGTCATCCAACTCTCGTGTATTGTACTCTACCAAGCATTGTGAGAAACAGCAATGCCTAATGGATAGATCACAGGTCTGGGGGTCAAGAGGACCTGAGTTCTAATCCTGGCTCTGCTGCTTGCCTGCTGGGTGACCTTGGGCAAGTCACTTAAATTTTCCATGCCTCAGTTCTCTCATCTGTAAAATGGGGATGAAAACTGTCAGCCTCACGTGGGACATAGACTGTATCCAACCTGATAAGCTCGTATCTGCTGCAGAGTTTAGTACAGAGCTTGGCACATGAGAGCAGCGTGGCTCAGTGGAAAAGAGCATGGACTTTGGAGTCAGAGGTCATGGGTTCAAACCCCGGCTCTGCCAATTGTCAGCTGTGTGACTTTGGGCAAGTCACTTTACTTCTCTGTGCCTCAGTTACCTCATCTGTAAAATGGGGATTAAAGACTGTGAGCCCCATGTGGGACAACCTGACCACCTTGCAACCTCCCCAGCACTTAGAACAGTGCTTTGCACATAGTAAGTGCTTAATAAATGCCATCAGTATTATTATTATTAAGCCGAGTGTACTAGTGACTAGAGCACGGGCTTAGGAGTCAGAAAGACCTGGGTTCTAATCACAGCTCTGCCACTTGTCTTCTGTGTGACCTTGGGCAAGTCACTTACCTTCTCTGTGCCTCAGTTCCCTCATCTGTAAAATGTGGATTAAGACTGTAAGCCCCACGTGGGAAATGGACTGGGTCCAACCTGATTAGCTTTCATCTTCCCCAGTGCTTTGTACAGTGACTGGGAAATATGAAGTAATACTAATAATAATGATGATGGTATTTGTTAAGCACTTATTATAGGTGAAGTACTGTTCTAAGCGCTGGGGGGGATACAAGGTGATCAGGTTGTCCCACGTGGGGCTCACAGTCAATCCTTATTTTACAGATGAGGTGACTGAGGCACCAAGAAGTTAAGTGCCTTGCCCAAGGTCACACAGCTGACAAGTGGCTGAGCTGGGATTCGAGCCCATGACCTCTGACTCCCAAGATTGCACTCTTACCACTGAGCCACGCTGCTTCTCATGTGCCAAGCACTGTACTAAGCTTAAGTACTTAGCAAATGCCATAAAAAGAGTCATATGAGAAAGCTGACAGCACGTATGTTCCCCATAGCACATATGTATGTATCTGAATATATCTATAATTTATTTATTTATCCATTTATTTATTTATATTAATGTCTGCCTCCCCCGCTAGACTGTGAGCTCACGAATGTGCCTGTTGTTATATTGTACTCTCCCAAGTGCTTAGTACAGTGCTTTGCACACAGTTAAGCCCTCAATAAATATGATCGAATGAATGAACCCATTTATAGGGAAAACATTATTTGGAAAACACTTAGGAGTAGTGTTCAGATTTCCCAGAAATTTCCCCACCCAGTGGAGAGGGAAGACATTTCCCAGCTGAGTCATCTTCTTGTGAACTCCTCAAGGACTCAAACAAGAGGAACCAAGAAAGAGTCTATGAGCCTCGAAAAAGCCACAGTCAATGTGGGATCACACATCCCAGACTCCAAGGGTTATTAATGAGCTTGAGGCAGTGTGGTCTACTGGAAAGAGCATGGACTTGGGACATGGACTAGTTTGCTAGCTGTGTTACCTTGGGCAAGTGACTTAATTTCTCCGTGACTCAGTTTTCTCATCTGTAAAACGGGGATTCTGATAACTGTTCTCCCTCCTTTTTAGATTGAGTCCCATGTGGGACAGGAACTGTGCCCGACCGGATTAGCTGGTATCCACCCCAGAGCTTAAAACGGTGTTGGGCACAGAGTAAGTGCTTCAAAAATGCCATAATAACAATGTGGATCCTGGCCAACTGCGGCCCAGGGTCGGCTCCCTGATCATCATCACCCTGGTAGAAAAACTTCTGGGGTTTCTCTAAACTGAAACTTGACTCGGGTATTTTCAGTGCAGAATCATCTCACTGCAGAGAAATCCCCCCCCGAAAGAAATTGGCTATTGGGGAAATTCTCTGAGAATTAGTTTTAAGTTTATTTTAGTGTCTGTCTCCCCCTCTAGGCTGTAAGCTCCTTGTAGGCAGGGACTGTGCCCACCAATTCTACTGAACTGTACTCTCCCAAGTGCTTAGAACAGTGGTAAGCATTCAGTGAATACCTTGGATTGATTGGCATGTTAAAAAAAATGCCAGAAAGCTGCTCTCTGCTTCTGCTTTCGCTTCAGTCACAGATTGGCTCAGTGCACCTGCCCCAGAGCCTCAGTCAAAATCCAGAAAATTGAAGGGAGAGACACTTGCTGGACAGGTTTTCTGTTTGGTTCTTATGGTTTTTAGTGGTATTTGGTAAGCACTTTGTGCCAGGCACTGTACTAAGCACTGTGGTAGATATAAGACAATCAGATTGGACACAGTTCATGCCCCCCATGGAGCTCAGAGTCTAAACAGAAGGGAGAACAGGTACTGAATCTTCATTTTACAGATGAGATAACTGACGCACAGATAAGTGAAGTGACTTGCCCGAGGTCCCACAGCCGAAAAGTGGCGGAGGTAAGAGTAGAACCTGGGTCTATCAAGGCCCATCATCTTTCCACTGGGCCTCACTGCTTCTCTAATATATTGCGTACATTGCTGAATGTTGTTGGAACTGAATGATTCCTGTTGTGAAGAACATAATTTTTACGTTTGTGCTCACTTGGTGAGAGGCAAGATGTAAGGATGACTCTATTATACAGGACTTTAAGAAGAATGAGAAGTGAAAGAAGGTCCCTAGAATGAAACTTAGATCGCTCTGAAACTTCAGATGCCTGCCCTCCTCTTTTTAATCCATCGATTCTAGAGTGGCTGATAATCCAGACCACAGACGTCATTACTTCACCCAAGCCAGGTGAAATCCTCAATATGGGCTGCTGGTTTTTAAAAAGTCACATGAATAGAAAAGGGAACGGCAGCCTCCACAGGCTTTGACTCTTATAATGGTCAATAAATATCACCGATTGGCAGATAGATGGATTGATTGATCGGAGGATTCCCCTGGGCCAGAGCAGAACCACTTCCCGTAAAGCAGATTTTAACCTTCACAAGTTGGAAGCTCTAGACTGTAAACTCATCCTCTAGACTTTAAGCTCATTGTGGGAAGAGAATGTGCCTGTTTATTGTTATAGTGTGCTCTCCCAAGCACTTAGTACAGTGCTCTGAGCATCGTAAGCACTCTTCCCCCGGATGGCAACTCACCATGAATCCTCTTCTTTATGAAGTCCCACATCAATCAATCAGTAGTATTTACTGAGCACTTACTGTATGCAGAGCACTATACTAAGTGTTTGGAAAAGTATAATGCAATAGAGTCAATGAACATAATCCTTCCCCCACAAGGAGCTTATAAATTGCTCAGGTGTTCAAACTCCAACCCCAACTGCCCATATGGATCAATCCATCAATGCTATTTGTTGAGCACTTACTGTGTGCAGAGCACAGTACTGAACAAAGTTGGCAGACATGTTCACTGTCCACAATGAGCCCATCTGATGCACAAGTCTTATTCCCTTTTCTTCCAGAATGACAATAATGGAAAGGAAAGAGAAGCAGCATGGCCTAGTGGAAAGAATACAGGCCTCAGAGGACCTGGATTCTAATCCTGCCTCTGCCACCTGCTTGCTATGTGACCTTGGGCAAGGCTTTTAATTTTCTGGGTCTCAGTTCCCCGTTTGTAAAATGGGATATTCAATACCTGTTCTCCCTCCTGCTTAGACTGTGAACCTCTTGCCTGACAGGGACTGTGTCTGACCTGATTATCTTGTATCTACCCACAGCTTAATACTGTTCCTGGCACATAGTAAGTACTGAACACATCCTATATTATTAGCGATTGGTATAAATAAATACACTGAAGACATTTCCACAGCTTCAACTCTGTTCTGAGGTACAGTTCTTTTCAAAAGAGGACCAGAAGTTTTTGAAACTGGCCACGAGTATACCAGGAACAGGCCAGAAATGACTTGGGAAGAGTCTTTGTTTGGCAATTTCCTGGCATTCCCATGATAAGCCATGTTTCCAGAATGTAAAAGCTGCATGTATGTAGTCAGCAATGACAAATATTTAAATCTGTCCCCCAAATCTGGTCAGGGTTCCCCTTCTACAACTTTCCTACAGGCCTACTCTGATGTATACATGGGCATTTTCTTCCCGCTGAGACTCACACAGGGAGAGGGGAGAATGCTAACCCTGCATGTAGAAAAAAGAAATGGAACAGCACCAGAAAAGTCTCAAATAGATCCACCACAGTGTATCGGGGCTCTTTTCTTCTTCCGATACCAAATGTATTAGATTTGACTAAAATCCTTTCATTTGCATTAAAAAGGTTTTGTTTGTTACTTTTGGCTTGAGATTCTGCGAACATTGTAAAAATGCTAATAATGGATAGGCCAGCCAACCTGTTTTGTTCATAAATATTAGAAGCTTGAACCATTTTTTTGTATAATTCTTCCTTTATGCATTTCAACATTTAACGGAAGACGATGTTATTTACTTTCATTACTCCATGGGTGAGAAATTGAAATATGAAGATGATAATAGAATGGTTGTGATCTCTGTAAAATTAAATACCAGCCATTATTTTATAGCACAAAACAAAAATATACTGTGTTTGCATCTTGTGTGGAGTTGACGGTGGGATGGGGGAGGCATTAAAATGTTGTCTTAAAAGCAAAACAAATTACAGGCTGGCATTCCATTTACTAAGACTTTCAGTAAATTATTTTGCTGAGGATAACATCATTTGTCTCCAACTTAATCATTAGTCTTTTAAGTGATTCTTTGCTGTTCTGAAAATGCCCTTGTTTTTGGCAACAACTTGGGCCTATTTATTAACCTCATTGTCCCTGGGACTGTAATACTCCCAGACAGTTTGATTGCTGGAATTACCTGTGAGTAGCATTTTATGTGTGTGGAGAGGTTTACTGTCATTTCAGCTTCTCCTCAACCTCACTGGCTCCATTTTACAGCGACAGCTTCAGTTAGTTCTCTCCATCATCTTCTTTGCTGTGATGAAGAATTGAGAGGCACTCCGGTTGAGATGAAAAATCAAAACTTTTTTTTAAAATGTGGTATTTGTTAAGCTCATACTAGGTTTATAGCGCTGTACTAAGTGCCGGAATAAATACATGGTGATCAGGTTGCACAAAATCCCTGTCCCACATTGGACGCTTCATCTGAGTAGGGGGAAGAACGGGTACTTCCCAATCTTTCCAGATCTTGGAAGCGTATTCCCTTCAGGAAGGGATGTTGGGGCCAAAGGAGCAGTGGTTTGCACACCTCAGGGACTGAATTTAGAGAGGGAGCTTCATGTGATGCTTGGGTTTTCTCTGAATGTGAAATTTGTCCCTGGGAACTTCTCTGGGGAATCCCTGCCCTTGTGGGGAAATCCCTGAGAAGAAATTTAAAGTTAGAAATACAAACTGGGGGAAGTTCTGGGCTCTTTCCTGTCTCCAATCAACTCCCTCCTACTGGGGTGATGCTTTCTCAGAGATTTTTGCCAGTCAGGGCTGGGGTGGGGCCCAGATACTCAGAGGGAGCAACTATGAAAAGTCAGGGGCATCTGGAAAAGAGTGGCTTCCACATCCTTTCTGGAAAGGGGACTGAGCCGAAGTATAGCCAAGGTCTAGAATCTTGCTTAGAACCCTCATTGGTTTTCAATCAATCCATTGACCAATCATATTTATTGAGCGCTTTCTGTGTGCAGAGCACTGTACTAAGTCCTTGGGAGAATACAGTATAACAAAGTTGGTAGACCCATTCCCTGCCCACAATGAGCTCACTATCTAGAGGGGGAGACAGATATTAATGCAAATAAATAAATTAAGAATGTATACGTAGTGTTGCGGGGTTGAGGAAGGGTGAATAAAGAGAGTGAATCAGGGCAACGCAGAGGGGAGTGGGAAAAGAGGAAATGAGGGCTTAGTCAAGGAAGGCCTCTTGGAGAAGTGCCTTCAATAAAGCTTTGAAGGTGAGGAGAGTAATTATCTCTCTGATATGAAGAGGGAGAGCATTCCAGGCCCAAGGCAGGACTTGGGAGACTGGTCGGCACCCAGAGAGGCGAGCTTAAGATACAGTGAGTCAGTTGGCAATAGAGGAGCAAAGTGTGTGGGCTGAGTTGTATTAGGAATTAGTATTAGTATTAGTATTGTATTATATGAGGTGAGTTAGGGGAGGGCAAGGGGATTGAGTGGAGGGTGTGTGGGAAGTTGAGACCACAGGACTGGACTGAGGCAAAATGGGGAAGATGTTCGGTGGCTGAAGTGGAGGAAGTCTGAGAAATGACTTCCTGCTCCACCTTTCTGCTCCTCTCCGGCCCCGTTCTCCTGACTCAGGTAGTTCCAGGAGCTGGCCGCACAAACCGGAGAAGAGGAAGGAGTTATGGGAAGGTTCCAATTTCAAAAAATTAAAAAGTTTTAAGCCAAACAACAACAACAACAAACTGATGAGGCTACGTTTGAATGCTGGCCTTGCCTAATGGGGGAAGGGAGAAGGGAAGAGGGTGGGAATCCCAGGGACCAGTGGACTAGTGGGGAGAGCACAGATTTTGGAGTCAGAGGACCAACGTGTTCTAATCCCCCTTCCACCAATTGTTTATTATGTGAACAGTTTGCTCAATGTAAAATGGACTGTGTCCAACCTGAATATACTGTACCTGCCCCAGCACTTAGTACAGTGTCTGGCACATAGTAAGCCCTTAACAAATATCATTACCAAAAAAAAAAAGAAAAGAAAGAGTGATTTTAGGGTTTGGGGTGGGGTAAGGGAAACTACACTCATGGCACCCCTAGGAGAGGGGAGGGTTGGGAAAAGAATATAGGGAGACATGGAGAAGGGGGACGAGTTGAGGAAGATGATTTAGTTACCTGGCAGGTGAATCTGCAAACACGGTTCAATTGTTTTGTCTATCAACTCTGTTTATTGAGCTCTCCCAAGTGCTCAGTACAGTGCTCTTCACACAGTAAGCATTCAATAAATACCATTGATAACGATAATGATGATGATGTATTATACTCTCCCAAGTGCTTAGTACAATGCTTTGCACACAGTGACCTTGGGCTAGTCACTTCACTTCTCTGAGCCTCAGTTACCTCTTCTGGAAAATGGGGATTAAGATTTTGAGCCCCATGTGGGATGTGGACTGTGCCCAATCTGTAAGTTGTATCTACCCCAGCGCTTAGTACAGTGCCTGGCACATAGTGAGCGCTTAACAAATATCACAATTATTATTGCAGCAATGTAGGAAGTGCGAGTTTTCATACTCACAATGGGGATGAGATTGTTGTCAATCAATCACTGGTATTTATTGAGCACTGACTGTGTCATCTCCATGCCGTTTTAATCAGTCACAACAGCATAAACAGATAAAGTCTCTCTATCAAAAGCATCATCTTAAAACTGAAAAAAAGCTATACTTACAGATGGTAGCTGGAATATATAGTGATCGATAGACGTTACTGTAATTTTTTAAGGGAAATCATTAATAATACCGCTTCCTGAAACTGATGGGAAGCACTGAAACACTAGTGAATATTTGTAGTCTCTCTACTAAATATTTCTGTAGTCTCTCTAAGGAGAGATAGCAGTTCTACACATTTTAAAAGCCTCTCTACTTTTGCTTTAGAAAGAACATGGAGAGGAAAAGAACCTCGAAGTCTCAGGGTGATTTTGATTTCTTGTAAACATGAACATGAAAACAATGGCTGGAACAGGGAGAAGATTTTACCCGAACTAATTTAGTCTGATTAATCGGCATTCATTATCAACCACGTTCAAAGAGCCTTAATCGTATTGCAAAGAAAAAGCATCATAAGAGTAACGTGAATATATTGTCTCATTAGACTAACTTGCATTTTATAAGCCAAACTGCCTCATCAAATAAAAATTGGGCAAGGTTCATGACACACCTGATCCCATAATTCTCTGTCTTGAGGAAGGGAAGAGGTTGCTAAGGTGCGTCTCTACTGTGGCCCCTCTGCTGTGATCATAAACCATTCCTCTAACTCAGTTTGTCGTATCACTGAGATTTTTTTTAAATTGTATTTGAGTAAATTCATTCAATTGTATTTATTGAGCGCTTCCTGTGTGCAGAGTAAATGTTTACTATGTGCCAGGTACTGGTCTAAGCACTGTGGTAGAAACAAGATAAATCAAGTTGGACAAAGTCAGACAGACATGAGGCTCACGGTCTTAATTCCCCATTTAAAAATGAGGTAACTGATGCAAAGAGAAGTGAAGTGACTTGACCAAGGACACACAGCAGATAAGTGCCGGAGCCAGGGTCAGAGCCCAAGTCCTCTAACTCCTAGGCCCACACTCTTTCCTTTAGGCCACGCCGCTTGCTTGAAATGCAATGAGATTTACATTTCATCTCTTGTGTTGAATGTTTTAATGTCTTCTTTCCTTCAAGTGCTTAGTACAGTGCTCTCCACCCAGTAAGCGCTCAATAAATACGATTGATTGATTGATTCACAGATATTTCAACATTCCATACAGGTTGTAGTAGCGTGGCTCAGTGGAAAAGAGCACGGGTTTTGGAGTCAGAGGTCATGGGTTCAAATCCCAGCTCTGGCACTTGTCAGCTGTGTGACTTTGGGCAAGTCACTTAACTCCTCTGTGCCTCATTTTCCTCATCTGTTAAATGGGGATGAAGATTGTGAGCCCCACATGGGACAACCTGATTACCTTGTAACTTCTCCGGCGCTTAGAACAGTGCTTGGCACATAGTAAGCGCTTAATAAATGCCATTATTATTAGTATCGGGTTGACATGATTCTCTTTAAACCACTGAAAGGTCTAGGACAAGAAACCTGAGATTTTTATTCCTAAAGAGGTTCTCATTATTTACCTTCACTGAAGTATAGTATGAAGATGGGCAGGTGGCAACATTGAAAACACCTGCAGAATAGATTTTAAAGTGTTCTTTAGTTTTTTGTGTTTAGCTGGTGGGTATCTAGATTCCTAAAAACAAACTAGCTGGAATGTAAACACGCAGCAGAAAATAGTTCCACTGTGCATACGGGGGAGGTATTAATTATCTAAACATGTTTCATAATTTCAAGGTTACCTTTCTTCCTGTCTACTGCTACTTCCCTCAAGCTTTCTAATCATAGGACTGTAGAATGTGGAGGAGAAGCAGAGGAAAAGTAATAAATTATGTATAACAACATTAATCCATTGACCGCGGAACAGAGAACTCTCAGTGATCAGCACTTGCTTCTCCATGCACCAGCAAATATCTATAAATCTCGCCAATGTTGTTACTAATATCCCTATCTGTACTAGTAATTACGTGCCATATCTCAAAAGCATAGTTGCCTCACTCCTGCCCAGCTCAGAATGGCAGACATTTGGAAGCACAGAATGTATAAGCAAGGAACGTTTCTACCAACTTGATTATATTATATTCTCCCAAGCGCTTAGTAGAGTGCTCTGCACACAGTAAGCACTCAATAAATATCATTGATTGATTGATTGATTTGTAGACGCTCCAGAGGCATTTGCAGGGATATCTGATAACCAAATCACATATGTGTTAACAGTGACCACATGATGAACTATAATCCATTAATAATAATAATGATTATGGCACTTGCTAAGCACTTACTAAGTGCCAATCACTGTTCTAAGCGCTGGGGTAGATACAAGCTAATCAGGTTGGACACAGTCCGTGTCCTACAGGGGACTCACAGTCTCAATTCCCATTTTACAGATGAGGTAACTGAGGCACAGAAAAGTGAATTTACTTGCCCAAGGTCAACCAGCAGACACGCAGCAGAGCTGGGATTAGAATCCATGACATTCTGATTCCCAGGACCTTGCTCAATCCACTACGCCATGCTGCCTCTCATTCCAACCTACTGATCCAAAATAGAGAAGCAGCGTGGCTCAGTGGATAGAGCACTGGCTTGGGAATCAGAGGTCATGGGTTCAAATCCAGACTCCACCAATTGTCAGCTATGTGACTTTGGGCAAGTCACTTAACTTCTCTGTGCCTCAGTTACCTCATCTGTAAAATGGGGGTTAAGACCGTGAGCCCCACGTGGGACAACCTGATCACCTTGTATCCTTCCCAGCGCTTAGAACAGTGCTTTGCATATAGTAAGCACTTAACAAATACCATCATCATTATTATTATTATTAAAATAGGAAAATATGATTGGAATTTGGCTTCCAAACATTCTACTCCAGCACCTAGAACAGTGCTTGACACGTAGTAAGTGCTTTAACAAATACCATACATAATTGTAATAATAATAATTAACTCTAGAACGTCTGCCCTTTCTCTCTGAAAATATAATGGTTGTAAATTGTTTTTTCCTACCAAAAAAAGGTTACACAAATCCCAACCCCAACCCCAAGCCTGAATGAGGCTGGGATCATAGGGAGAGAAGAGGAAGGATCTGCGAGGCATTTGGTGATGCGTTAACTCTCTAACAGACCTCCCTTATTTCTCCACACTCTCCCTCTTCCTAATGTATTTTCTTTTCCCCACTATACCTCACCTTGCAATCTTTGTTCCTTTCAAGCTCACCTCCTCATGGGTCTCATTCTTGACTTTCCTACTTCTGATCTCTTGCTCATTACTTTCCTGGAACTCTCTCTTTCTTAAAAATCACCAGGCCTCAGCTCTTCTCGTTTTTCAAACCCTTCTAAAATGACTCCTCTTCCAAGAGGCTAAAATGTTTCTTCTCTCCAAGTTACACAATGATAATAATTATGGTATTTGTTGAGCACTGATTCCGTGCCCAGCGCTGTACTAAGCCCTGAGGTAGACGCAAAATAGTCGAGCCAGATGCAGTCCTTGCCCCATATGGGGCTCCGAGTCTAAGTAGGAGAGACTAGGATTTAATCCCCATTTTACAAATGAGGAAACTGAAGCACAGAGCAGTTAGATGATTTGCTCAAGGTCACACAGCAGACAAGTGGCAGAACTGGGATTAGAACTCAGGTCCTCTGACTCTCAATCTTGTGTTCTTTCCACTACCTTCACTTTTGCATCACCTCCACACTCGTGCATGCACAACTCACAGTGTGCCAATTCTGACCATACAGATGTGCACTCACTCTTTTTTTAACGGTATTTGTTAAGTGCTGACTATGTGTCAAGCACTGTTCTAAGCGCAAGGGTAAATTAAAGATAATCAGGTTGGAAACATTCCCTGTCACACATAGGATTCGTTGTCTAAGTAGGAGGGAGAACAGGTATTGAATGCCCATTTTGCAGATGAGGTAACCAAGACACAGATAATTAAATGATTTGCCCAAGGTCACACAGCTGACAAGTGGCAGAGTTGGGATTAGCACACCAATCCTCTGATTCCTGGGCCTGCGTTTTTTCCACTAGGCCATGCTGCTTCTTACTTCTTCCATCTCGCCATTTTTTTCCATTCCCTTTAAATGATCATTATTTTGCATCTGCCTCCCCTTCAAGATTATAAACTCCATAAGGGCCAGGATCATGTCTTTCTTTCTATAGGATTTGTGAAGCATTAACTATGTGCCAGGCACTAAATTGAACTCTGGGGTAGATAGACAATGATCAACTAGGACACCTTCCATGTCCTATGTGCTGCTTACAGTCTTAAACTCCATTTTACAGATGAAGAAACTGAGGCACAGGGAAGTTAAGTGACTTGCCCAAGGCCACACAGAAGACGAGGGGTAGAACTGGGATTAGAAGCCAGGTCTTTCTGACTAAGGTCTGTCCTCTAAATCTATTGCCCATTGTTGGGTAGGGACCGTCTCTATATGTTGCTGATTTGTACTTCCCAAGTGCTTAGTACAGTGCTGTGCACACAATAAATGCTCAATAAATACAATTGAATTAGAAGCAGCGTGGCTAGGTGGAAAGAGCCCGGGCTTTGGAGTCAGAGGTCAGGGGTTCAAATCCCGGCTCCGCCAATTGTCAGCTGTGTGACTTTGGGCAAGTCACTTAACTTCTCTGGGCCTCAGTTCCCTCATCTGTAAAATGGGGATGAAGACTGTGAGCCCCACGTGGGACAACCTGACCACCTTGTAACCTCCCCAGTGCTTTGCACATAGTAAGCCCTTAATAAATGCCATCATTATTATTATTATAATTGAATGAATGAATTGCACTATCCCAAGCCCTAGGTACAATGCTCTGCACATATAGGGTGCTCAGTAAGTACTAATGATTATTTATCTTTCCCTTTGATACCACACTGTGGAGCAGATCCCAGGGCTGGAGAGAACCCGGATAAAATGTTTCCTAATGAACTGGAAGACGGTTGACTCTTTGTTATCATTCCATACGATGAAGGGATGAGGGCCAGAGAGAGAGGCTATAACCGTTCCTTAGCTCTCGAGGGAAACGTGTGCGTGATTAAACCTGTTCCCTTCTCATTCTGACTTCTCCTCTTGTAAAGAAACCATAACAAATTGTTAAAATAAAAAGTGAAGATTTATACCCAGCAAGGAGATAAGTGAATATGTGCGAGGCTTCCCTGGAATATGATTAATGTATCAGTTTGCTGCTGTACCACAGTTTTATTGCTCAGATTCCACTATTTTATTACTAAGACCCCAAAGCAGAACGAGGTTTCTGAATTTCTGGCAGTCCACAACAAAAGAATTCTGACATCTTAACTTTCTTTGTCCTTCTGTAAATTCATCCAGGTGGTGTTTATGCGTGCCATTCCAAACAATGAACTCGATGCTGTTTTGAAGTCGACACTGCCCTCATTTAGCCTCAGAGCGTGGACCATCCTAAACCCATATACAAATAGCTGAGTCCACCCAATAGTTCAGCCACACCAGAATCCTGGGTCATTGGCAAGAAGCATCTTAGAGGAACCGTGAAATGGCTGCCTGTTTGACATCCGTGCTTGTAGTTTAGGATGAACTAGGTTAACATCCCCAACTCTCTCTCTCTCTCTCATAACTCATCGTGGACTCCTTGTCCATGGAAGCAGCATGGCTGAATGGATAGAACATGGGCTTGGGAGTAAGAAGGGCCTGGGTTCTAATCCTGACTCCGCCACGTGTCTGCCGTGGGACCTTTAAACTTCTCTGTGCCTCAGTTACCTCATCTGTAAAATGGGGATAAGAGTGAGACCCTCTTATCTGTGTCCAACCTGATTAACTTGTATCTACCCCAGTGCTTAAAACTGTGCTTGGCACCTAGCAAGCACTTAACAAATACCATATCAAGTCCCATAAATACCCAAGCCCCTCTGGAACCTGTTCTATTTTCTGCTGGCCCAATTCCTGTTATTCCTCCTCATCTAGACTGTAAACTCGCTGTGGGAAGGGACCATATCAACTGACTCTGTTGCATTGTGTTCTCCCAAGTGACTAGAACGGTGCTCTGCACACAGTAAGTGCTCAATAAATGCCACTGATTGATTGATAATAAATCCTACAGCTCTACAACACCCTGTGTGAAGAAGTCTTTGCTTTGGTTGGTTTTAAAAACTACCATATCAGGCTTCAATGGGTGCCTTTACATCCTGGGGTTGACTGTGATAATTGCTAAGCGCTTCCTTCGTGCCAAGCACCATACTAAGTGTCGGGAAAGATACAAGATAATTAATTATAATTTTACCTGCCTGGTTTCCAACTACAACCCAGCATGCTCACTTAACTCTTTCAACACCAACCTACTCACCGTAACTTGGTCTCATCTACTTTGCCAATAACCCCTCACCCTCACCCTGTCTCTGGCTTGGGACTCACTCCCCCTTTATGTCCAAAAGACCATCACTCCCTCCATCTTCAAAGCCTTATTAAAGTCACATCTCCTCCAAGAGGCCTTCCCTGACTAAGCCCTCATTTCCCCTACTCCCTCTCCCTTCTGCAGTGCCCTTACACTATAATTTTTAGCCTTTGTTCACCCCACCCTCAGCCCCACAATACGTAAGTATATATCTGTTATTTATTTTATTGTCTGTCTCCCACTCCAGGCTGTAGACTCCTTTTGGGTAGAGAACATGCTTAACAATTCTGCTATATTGTCCCCTCCCAAATGCTTAGCACAGGGGTCTACACACAGTAAGAGCTCAATAAAACTGATTGATGGATGGACAGATGGGTCTTCATCCTACATAGGGCTCACAGTCAAAGGAGAAGGGAGAACAAGTGTTTAATCCCCATTTTACAGATGAAGAAACTGAGGCATGGGGATGTTTAAGTGACTTGCTCAAGGTCATACAACAACTAAGCACGGCCAAGCAGTCTAAGTCACTGCGTTCAGGTTGCAGTCTCCCCTGGAGGCGTGGGTTCGAATCCCACTTCTGACAGTTCCATTTTTTAGAGAAGCAGCGCGGCTTAGTGGAAAGAACACGGACTTTGGAGTCAGAGGTCATGGGTTCGAATCCCGGCTCTGCCACATGTCTGCTGTGTGACTTTGGGCAAGTCACTTAACTTCCTTCTAGACTGTGAGCCCGTTGTTGGGTAGGGACCGTCTCTATATGTTGCCAATTTGTACTTCCCAAGTGCTCAGTACAGTGCTCTGCACTTCCCAAGCGCTCAATAAATACGATTGAATGAATGAATGAAGTAAGCGTCAGAGCTCCATCCCCCTAGCATCATGGTTAGCATTTTCTAACCTTCTCCACCTCCATTCTGTTTTAACTAAGATGTACCGACATCTACAGTCAAGTGGGACAGGAGGGAAAGGAGGGGAAGAAGGAAAAGGTAGAAAGATGCAAGAGAAAGACGGCAAAATCCCTCATTGCAGTATTGACCTCCTGGAAATAGAACATGCCTAAGAGTCATAGGACCTGGGACCTAATGCCAACTCACCCAGTTTCCTGCTGTATGACCTTGGATGTGTCACTTCACTTCTCCGGGCCTCAGTTTCTGCAGCTATAAAGTGGAGCTGGAATACCTGTTCTCCCCCCTACTTAAACTGTGAGCCCTGTGTGGGACAGGGACTGTGTTTAAACAGATTAACTTGTATCTACCCCAGTGCTTTGAAGTGTGTTTGACACATAGTAAGCACTTAACAAATGTCATAATTATTTTTAATCATTACTGCTTTAAAGCTTGCCCCTCCCCACGTCTTAATCCAATCCACCTACCGGCTGACTAAGACTCCATTGTGGTGTGTGTCTTACTCCTGTCCCACAAGGGGTTAATTTCCAACTTCTGACCCAGGGCTCCCAAATAGTTCAGGAAAAAATCTCGCAACACATCTATGAGAGTATACGTTTTCTTTCCAGTATTCTCCACTGACATTCTAATGTTTTTCTGAACATAATGAAAAGGTCATTTTCCACCTTAATTCATCTCCTCCAAAACCTCCTCATATTTCTGCAAATCCAGGTTTCAACAAGCTTGATTTCATTCCTTCTACAGCTTTTTATTTGCTTTAACTCAGCTAAAAATCCCGACTGCCACCTTACGCTCTATTCTAATAGCTTGAATCAGGATTATGTTTTATTGGCTGACTGCATAATGTAGATATGTTTTAAAAGGAGAACCATTCCTTCTACCGGAGAATTAAATGCCCCTTTCAGTTGCCGCCTGTGGATTTTTTTCTGATTTCTTTGCGCAAGTCTATTCAGTGGCTCTTTACATATCGATGACGCCCAGACCAGGCCACTCGTCAAACTTCAAAGACTCACTGGGAGAAGTCGCAGAAGGAGCACAGTTAATGTCGCCTCTGGTTTCTCCCCATTTTCAAGTCTGCCGTCCCCTTTCTGAGCCTGGAATTTGGATGATTTGATTCAAGATGGCACACCACTTTCCCTCTTGGTTTTTTAATGGTATTTGTTCAGCACTTGCTATGTGCCAGGCACTGTACTAAGCGGTGGGTGGATACAAGCAAATTGGATTGGACACAGTCTCCGCTCTGGCTCACAGTCTCAATCCCCATTTTACAGATAAGGTAACTGAGGCTCAGGGAAGTGAAATGACTTGACCAAGGTCACACAGCTGACAAAATCACATCACCTCTAAGAAACCCTCCTGTACTAAGCCCTCATTTCTCCTACTCCCTCTTCCTTCTTCATCACCTATGCACTTCAACCTGTATCCTCTAAGGACTTGATAATCACCCCACCCTCAGCCACTCAGCATGTATGTAATAATAATGATGGTATTTGTTAAGCACTTACTATGTGCAAAGCACTGTTCTAAGCGCTGGGGAGGTTACAAGGTGATCAGATTGTCCCACGGGGGGCTCACAGTTTTAATCCCCATTTTAAAGATGAGGTAACTGAGGCCCAGAGCAGTTAAGTGACTTGCCCAAAGTCACACAGCTGACAGTTGGCGGAGCCAGGATTTGAACCCATGACCTCTGACTCCAAAGCCCGTGCTCTTTCCACTGAGCCACGCTGCTTCTCTATGTACAAATCTGTAATTTATTTTAATGTCTGCCTCCCCTTTTAGACTGTAACCTCCTTGTGGGAAGGGAACTCTGTTGAATTTTACTCTCCCGGGGGCTCATTTCAGTGCTCTGCACCCAGTAAGCATTTGCTAAATCCCACTGATTGACTTCAGCACTTAGAACAGTGCTTTGCATATAGTAAGTGCTTAATAAATACCATCATCGTTATTATTATTATTATTGCTTTTATTATTATTATTATTATTATTATTATTATTATCATTATCATTATTAAAACCCTCAGGGAAATTGAGTCCAGTGAGGTAGGCTAGGTTAGATGGGAGTTTAAGATATTCTGACTATGATGGATGTCCTTAATAATGATGATTTTAAGTGTGAGCTAGATCACTCAATCACTTAATGGTATTTAACGAGCACTTACAACATGCAGCACACCATACTAAGCGCTTGGGAGAGGACAATACAACAGAATTAGCAGACAAATTCCCTGTCCATAATGGGCTTACAGTCTAGAGCACTGGAGAAAATCATTCGGTGGAGTTGATACCTCAAAGCAGCAGTGTAGGCCTGTAGCAGGATCTAATGCGGCTCTTGGGAGAAGCTGAAGATAATACTGAGGACAACAGGTGGGAAGCTTTTTGGAAAATCACTATATTTTCTTCTGACAACAGAATCTCTTGCCTTTCCGGGCCTATCTTTTCTGCCTTTCACCATCCACGTGGTAGGTTTGTAGTTCTTCCTTCCAGTCTGTTAGGTGGCAAGCAATTCAGTCAGTCAGTCAGTCAGTGGTATTTACTGAGTGCTTATGGTGTGCAGAGCACTGTATTAAGTGCTTGGGAGAGCACAATACAACAATATAACAGACACAGTCCCTGATCACAATGAGTTTACAGTCTGGAGGGGAGCTTACAGTCCCGAGGGGGGCTTACTAATCTCCACCCTTGTTATTGAACCAAAAGTGGCGTAGGGGCTCCCAGCTGGGGGAACTTGCAGGGACGTGGGGGTCTCCGAGGGTGGCGCTCCCAGGGGACCGGGCTTTCATTCATTCATTCATTCAATTGTATTTATTGAGCGCTTACTGTGTGCAAAGCACTGTAGTAAGCGCTTGGGAAGTACAAATCGGCAAAACATAGAGACGGTCCCTACCCAAAAACGGGCTCACAGTCTAGAAGGGGGAGACAGACAACAAAACAAAACAAGTAGACAGGCCTCAACACCCTTAGAATAAATAGAATTATTGCTATATACACATCATTAATAAAATATAGGAAGTGTGTACAAATAAAATAGAGTAATAAATATGTGGAAATATATACAAGAGCCGTGGTGAGAGAAAGGGGGTAGGAGTGAGGTGGGAGGGGGGCGATGGGGAGAGGAGAAGAAGGAGGGGAGGGAAAAGGGGGGCTCAGTCTGGGAGAGGAAGAGAGCTTTGAAGAGAGGAAGAGAGTTCTGGGTGCGGATGGTCTATCCTATTTAGGGAGGCTTTGTACTTCACGATCAGTGGACATTCCAGCTGGCTTCCCTCGTCTGGAAATGGCAGTCCACATTCCCCTCTTTTGTAAAAGGATGGATCACCAGATCCAAGGGATGGGACAGGGTTCTTAAGGTTCCAGCTCCCGATCTTCTTGACAAGAAGATGGCACAGCCCAGGGAAATGTCCCGAATGGCTGTAGGCATTGCCCAGCCTTAAACCAGGAGGATTCATTACTGGGAACAGGGTAACAGGAGGAGGGAAATGAGGGAACCAGCAGAATTCCCTCTCCCTGAACCTTCTCCTTACTCCCACCTGCTCAGAATGGGAAAAACTTACGGTGGAGACAAAGGGAGGGGCAGGAGGAGGAGGAACATGGCCTAGTGGGTAGAGCCGAGCCTGGGAGTCAGAAGGTCTTGGGTTCTAATCCCGGCTCCGCTACTTGTCTGCCGTGATCTTGGGCAAGTCGCTTAACTTCTCTGTGTCTCAGTTACCTTATCTGAAAAACGAGGATTAACACTGTGAACCCTTTGTGAGACAAGGACTGGGTCCAACCTGATTAACTTGTATCTACCCCAGTGCTTAGTATAGTGCCTGGCACATAATAAGTGCTTAACAAATGTCATTAAAAAAAAAAATCTGAGGGAGGTTAGGGTAACATCCTGGTTTCCATGCCCCACATTACTGCCAGATCGGTAGCATCTTTGGGACCCTGTCATCAGGGGTCCCAGATCACCAACTCCAGCCCACAGAAATATGATACCTTGAGGCAGAGGAAAGTTCAGGCTAAGAAAATGGTTCTTCCGCTCACCTCTTTGGCATTAGGCAGCTTCCTCATTCAGCATATCCAGAGTGCCACCAGGTCTTGGGAAGATGGAGATAGAAGAGCTCCTCAGACCAATATTTAGATCTCTGTGGAAAAGGCAGCACTTTCAGAGCAATCCCTCTTTGATCTCTGAGGATTTGTGAAAATGGCAGATTGTCACCCCCTAGTCTCAAACCTCACTTCCTTCCTTTAGCCAGGAGTAGCTTTCTCTAACCTCCCTTTATTTCCCAGGTCCTAAGAAGGGCAGATTGATATTCATATTTCCCTTTGCCCATATGCCACTGCAATAAACTGAAGATGAAAGGGATACTGGCAAAATGGGAATCTCCTACCTTTCCCTAGACGGTGCAGGGCCGAAGGCCTTGCCAGGCACTCTGGGAACAGGATAAAAGGAAGTGAATCTGCAATGAGAGGGATTTATATTAGACAAAGAGAAGACTTTCTTCACAGTCAAAATTATTGAAGGATTTTAAGCCACTAAGGGAAGCCAATTTTTTTTAATGGTATTTGTTAAGGACTATGTGCTAGATACCATACTAAGCACGGGGGTAGATCCAAGCTAATCAGGTTTCCCTGCTAGACGGTAAGCATTCCCTGTGGGCAGGGAATGTGTCTGTTTATTGTTATATTGTACTCTCCCAAGAGCTTAGTGCAGTGAATTGCATATAGCAAGTGTTCAATAAAGAAGAACGAATGAATGAAGGAACGAATGAACATCATCCATTTTCCCATGTGGGGCTCACAGTTTTAATCTCCATTTTACAGATGAGGAAACTGAGGCACAGAGAAGTAAAGTGACTTCCCAAGGTCACACAACGGACAAGGGGCAGAACAGGGATTAGAAGCCAGGTCCTTCTGACTCCCAAGCCAGTGATCTATCCATTAGGCCGTGCTGCTTCTCTAACCATCCATTGTCCATCCATTCCATATTTTGTCTCTGGAGATGATCAGAGGATCCTGAGAGGGTGATTGCCCTTCAGGAGGCCCACCCTCGTGGTTGGAGGAAACCTAATGAAAGTGGTCGAATCCTGAAAGGTAAATGGCCTTTAAATAAGGTGAGAGAGGTAAGCCTGCCTGAAATGGCTTCAACGGGCCCAGATCTTTTCCATGAAGATGGAAGACGAACTGAGATGCTGAGAGATGGAAGAAGACAGGGACCCAAAACATACATGTGACCATAATTACATTTCATGGTAAGCTCTCAAGGGATGGGGAGGGAATTGAAGACTGTGGCCTTTGCTGACTCTCTCCTAATTTACCAAGGCTTCCTACCCTAACAGTTGACATTATTTCAATAATTTGTAATAATAATAATAATAATAATGGTATTTGTTAAGCACTTATGTGCCAAATTTATGAAGCACAAGAGTTTCTTTTACCTCAAAATCATGCTGACTCCCATTTCCCCAGGGATGGCAAATGATGTCTCCCCCTTCTAGACTGTGAGCCCGGTGTTGGGTAGGGACCGTCTCTATATGTTGCCAACTTGTACTTCCCAAGCGCTTGGTACAGTGCTCTGCACACAGTAAGTGCTCAATAAATACGATTGAATGAATGAATGAATGAATTAGGTAGCTAATCCTTGAATCAACATAATCTCCAAAGGCTACTTAGTATTTCCCCCACAAGGTAGTACTTTGGGGGCTGAGGAAATCAATCAATCCATCAATCAAAGGAATTTATTGAACACTTACTATGTGCAGACCACTGTACTGAGCATTTGGGAGAGCACAGTACAAGAGAGTTAGCGGACACATTCCCTGCCCGCAATGAGCTGTGTCCAGAGGACGGGCTTATCTATTTGGATGCACCTTCCTATTAAGTGTTTTCTTCAATCTGAGCAGAAACTTGTTTTAATATAGACTGAATCTTCCCCGAGATTCTTCACCTCAAAATCCAAAAACGATTTCAATCTGCCTGACCTTACAGAGAAAAACAAACACATTAGGTACCTCCACATAATGTTAAGGTGCTGGTCATAAATTAAATTAAATATTTGTCCTATAGCACTGTTGGTGCTGGAGAGTTTATGAATCATCCGGGTGGGTGAAATCCTACTGCTCGGAATTATTACTTTGCCCATTTCACCCAGAAAGAACAAAGAATAAAGAACATCGGGGATTAAGAACCTGGACCATGTTGAACCAACACAGTAGATAGGCTAGCGCTAGCATTACCTTAATTATCAGGCCTTGTAGAAACGTTATGGAAAACACTTTTCACTATGTTTGCTCTGAAAATAGTTTAGAGAAATGCACTGTACAGTATTTGAACTTGATGGATGAAGAGTCCAGGGCTGTTGTCTGATATTCAACCAGATTTTCGATTATCCTCACTGGAAATTTGCTTTAGAAGTCAACATAGCATCTCATTCGTTTTCTGGAACCGTGAATGATATTTGCAGTTAACAAAAAGAGTTACCTCTACATTATATTGCACAGTTCATGAGTGATGGATTACTACTATTTGCACATTTTTGCCACCTAATATCTGGAAAGTCCATGATCTCTGGGATTAAGTATCTATGAAAGAATTGTTTCTCATTACTAGTTTACTTTAAACAGAACTTTATTTTTCATAAAAGAAAATTCACATATGACTCGTTTTTCATGGAGTTCATCATAAACAGTATTTGCTGTTTTACTAGGTGAAGTATTCGTTCTTCTCACATATCCTCTCCTCTATATTCTTCAAAGGAATCGTTCATTCATTCAATCATATTTATTGAGCGCTTACTGTGTGCTGAGCACTGTACTAAGCGCTTGGGAAGTACAAATCACAAATCTATTGCAAACCACAGAATGGAGGGTTAGGGCTTAGTGGGGAAGAGCGTGGGCTTGGGAGTCAGAGTTCGTGGGTTCCAACCCAGGCTCTACTTATCAGCTTGTGTGACTTTGGGTAAGTCACTTAACTTCTCTGTGCCTCAGTTACCTCAGACGTAAAATGGGGATGAAGACTTTGAGCCCCATGGGGGACAACCTGATTACCTTGCATCTATCCCAGAGCTTAGCAAGAGCTTAACAAATACCATCATTATTATTATTATTATTATTATTCTTAGGGTGGATGACTGAACAAATAGTGGAAACTCTGGGGATCACCTGGAGAATGCTTAATTACATTTTATTTATTCATTTTTTAAATAGAATTTGTTAAGTCCTTACTATATGCCAGGCACTGTACTAAGCGCTGGGGTAGATACAAATTGATCAGGTTGGACGCAATCCATGTCCGACATAGGACTCACAGTTTTAATCCCCACTTTCCAGATGAGGTAACTGAGGCGCAGAGAAGTGAAATGACTTGCCCAAGGTCACACAACGGACAAGTGGCAGAGCCGGAATTAGAACCCAGGTCCTTCTGACTCCAAGGCCTGAGCTCTACCCACTAGGTCATGCTACATTTGAGTAATTTCACACTAACTCACTTATATACTCAAATCTAAAAGACTGTTTCTTGCAGTTGAAAATGGACCACCTACGCTGACCTCTGAATAACCCTGGGAAAACACAGAAAAAAAACCCGATGCTCCCCTTTAATCATTCTGTGCACTTGATGTACAAATATATATATATATATATATATATATATATATATATATATATATATATATATATATAGTTATACATGTATGTGCATTTTAAGCTTCCATTTTCTGTGCTCACTGTGTTTCTGGGTGTACAGTTTTTAAGGAAGGGATTTTCCCATCCTTTAGATTCAGGACAGGATGCAAAATGACTAAGAGTGTTTCTCGTTGGACTGGAATGATTCTGAGCTTTTTATAATAGTCATATAAAGCAACCCACTGTCTCAAGTGAGTAACTGGTGATTCTGAAGAGTCTTTGAGGGGTTTCTGCCTTTACAATCTCCTGAGTTTGCTTTCATTAGTCAGCGTTAGCGAGCATCTTGTTATAAATGCATTTCAACCCCATGGCAGAGTCGTTTTAATGCTATTAATCCAACTCCTCAGAACACTAATGAAACCAACTATTACGTTTAACTGGGAGGCTGTGGGAGAAATGAAAACTGCTGTTTGTCCTCAAGCACGTATCTGGAATGGTTCCTGGAGCTTGGGCTGGGGGATGTTTCTTTGAAGAATAATAATACCTTGAATTTGTATGCAGTTTTTATTTTCCCAAACCACTTTCATCCTAATTATCTCATTTGGCCCTCATAACATCCCAGTGAGGTAAAGAGAAGGAGGTATTATTATTCCCAGTTTACAGATGAAGGAATGGAGAGGCTGTGTGACGTTTCCCAATCGAAGGACCCGCAGCCAGCCGGAGACAGAGCTGCGATTAGAACTCAGACCTTCTGGGTCCCAGCCTTGTGGTATTTTCCACTAGAAAGTACAGTTAATAATAATAATGGCATTTATTAAGCATTTACTATGTGAAAAGCACTGTTCTAAGCGCTGGGGAGGTTATAAGGTGATCAGGTTGTCCCATGGGGGGCTCACAGTCCCCATTTTACAGATGAGGGAACTGAGGCCCAGAGAAGAGAAGTGACTTGCCCAAAGTCACACAGCTGACAAGTGGCGGGGCAGGGATTTGAACCCCTGACCTCTGACTCCAAAGCCCGTGCTCTTTCCACTGAGCCACACTGCTTCTCACGCTGCTGCTGCTGCTTTTAGACTATAAACTCTTGGAGAGCAGGGATCATGTCTACCAACTTTATTGTACCGTCCCAAGCGTTTAGTGTAGTGCTCTGCCTAAAATGCTCAATAAATCCTATTGATTGATACCACATTCCAAGAGATAACAGGACCCAGGTGGGGAAGCAAGATCTGCTCAAATGCAATCTTCTGGCACTTATTGGTAACACCTGATTGCTGGCTGGAAGGAGGTTACAAGGATCCACACAGAAATAGTTTCACCTGGGCCAAGGAGACTGACTTCCTGAGGACTCTGAGGAAAATGGGGAATTCCAGGACCTCCCCCCACCCCTTCCCTGCAGGGGTTCAGTATACCCCAAGGAATAAGGAACCCACACAGCATAGTGGCTAGAGCACGGGCCTGGGAGTTAGAAGGTCAAAGGTTCTAATCCCACTTCTGCCACTTGTCTGCTGTGTGATCTTGGGCAAGGCGCTTCACTTCTCTGTGCCTTAGTTGTCCCATCTGTAAAATGGGGATCAAGACTGTGACTGTGAGCCCACTGTTGGGTAGGGACCAGCTCTATATGTTGCCAACTTGTACTTCCCAAGTGCTTAATACAGTGCTCTGCACAGTAAGTGCTCAATAAATACAATTGAATGAATGAATGTAACCCCCTCATAGGACAGGGACTGTGTCCAACCCGATTTGTCTGTATCCACCCCAGCGCTTAGTACAGTGCCTGACAAATAGTCAGCGCTTAACAAACACCATCATTATTATTATTATTAAAGTGGATCAGGCACAGAAGTCTAAGGGGGACTCAGAAGTCTCTGGTGGTTGTGGGTTTGAGTAACTTCTCCATAGCTCAGGTTACAGGGATACAACCTGTATCCTCCCCAGCGCTTAGAACAGTGCTTTGCACATACTAAGCGCTTAACAAATGCCATCATCATCATCATCATCAATTGTATTTATTGAGCGCTTACTGTGTGCAGAGCACTGTACTAAGCGCTTGGGAAGTACAAATTGAGAAGCAGCGTGGCTCAATGGAGAAGAGCACGGGCTTTGGAGCCAGAGGTCATGGGCTCAAATCCCGGCTCTGCCAATTGTCAGCTGGGTGACTTTGGGCAAGTCACTTAACTTCTCTGGGCCCCAGTTACCTCGTCTGTAAAATGGGGATGAAGACTGTGAGCCCCACGTGGGACAGCCTGATTACCTTGTAACCTCCCCAGCGCTTAGAACAGTGCTTTGCACATAGTAAGCGCTTAATAAATGCCATTATAAAAAAAAAAAGAGAAGACTTTCATCTCACCCCCGTGATGCTGGCATCCTTCCCTGCTCCTGCAGGCTGGAGGGCACACCCACGGAAGGGGGTATGAGGAGGGGTGACCGAAGAAAACAGCATCATAGTAGTAGCCTCCTCCCTGCCACCCGCAGGCACAGGTGAGGCCAGGAGTTAGGGAGGAGGTGGGGTGAGATGAGTACCCCTCATCGAAACCCCAGCCTGAAAATCTGAACTCGGCCCCCAAGGACTCATCAACTTGGGGTGCAATCGACCCCAGAGAAGCAGCATGGCTCAGTGGGAAAGAGCACGGGCTTTGGAGTCAGAGGTCATGGGTTCAAATCCCGGCTCCGCCAGTTAGCTGTGTGACTTTGGGCTAGTCACTTAACTTCTCTGGGCCTCAGTTCCCTCATCTGTAAAATGGGGATGAAGACTGGGAGCCCCCCCGTGGGACAACCTGATCATCTTGTAACCTCTCCAGCGCTTAGAACAGTGCTCTGCACATAGTAAGCGCTTAATAAATGCCATTATAATCGACAGACCCCGGTGGCTGAGGGGGGCCTAATGGTGAACCAGTAGCAGTGGGCTCTGGGAAGAGAAGCAGTGTGGCTTAATGTAAAGACCGGGCTTGGGAGGCAGAGGTCATGGGTTCAAATCCCTGCTCCGCCAACTGTCATCTGTGTGACTTTGGGCAAATCACTTCTCTGTGCCTCAGTTACCTCATCTGGAAAATGGGGATTAAGACTGTGAGCCCCACGGGGGACAACCTGATCACCTTGTAATAATAATAATAATAATAATAATAATGGTATTTGTTAAGCGCTTACTATGTGCAAAGCACTGTAGCCTCCCCAGTGTTTAGAACAGTGCTTTGCACCTAGTAAGCACTTAAATGCCATTATTATTGTTATTATTACCTTTTTTGTTTTTTTTAAAATGGCATTTATTCTGTTCTGGGTCACTGGTTACAGCTCTGTCATTCAAAAGTTTTCAGCCTGGATATGGCGGGAAGGAGGGTGGAAGAGAATTCATTCATTCATTCAATCGTATTTATTGAGCGCTTACTGTGTGCAGAGCACTGTACTAAGCGCTTGGGAAGTACAAGTCAGCAACATGTAGAGATGGTCCCTACCCAACAACGGGCTCACAGTCTAGAAGGGGGAGATGAATCAATTCAGTAGATCAGCGGCATTCACTGGATGCTTACTGTGTGCAAAGCACTGTATTAAACCCTCGGGAAAGTACAATACAGGAAGGAGGAAGGGAAGGAAGGAAAATAAGAGGGGGAAATGTACTTACTGTGGGTAGGGAACTTGTAGTACGGAAATAGCAGGGGCTTGGGAGTCAGAGGTCATGGGTTCTAATTCCAGCTCTGCCATTTGTCAGCTGGGTGACTTTGGGCAAGTCACTTAACTTCTCTGTGCCTCAGTGACCTCATCTGTAAAATGGGGATTAAGACTGAGCCTCCCGTGGGACAACCTGATTACCTTGTATCTATTCTAGCGCTTAGAACAGTGCTTGGCACATAGTAAGCGCTTAACAAATGCCATCATTATCAACTTGTCTACCGACTGCTATATTGTACTCTCCCAATCGCTCAGTCCAGTGCCTTGCACCCACTAAGCGCTCAGTTAATACCAACGATTGGCTGATTTGATCGATTGCTTAAAGTGAAAGGAGAGGGGTAAAAAAAAAAATCCTAAACCTAAAACTGATGTGCGATGGCACTCGGAAATACAGAATGGAGGGGCCTGGAGACTCGGCTGAAGTTAATGGGGAAAGGATGAATTAATAAGGGGATTTTGTTAAGTGCTTACTATGTGTTCTAAGCACTGTTCTAAGCGCTGATGAAGGTGGACAAAGCTGGAAAAAAGCACTTTTCCTCCCGGCCCACCATGGGAAGGGGTCATTCATTCATTCAATCGTATTTATTGAGCGCTTACTGTGTGCAGGGTCAGATTGATGCCAGCTGCCAGCAGTGGGTAGAGAGGATTGGACGCCTCCTTCCCAGGGGAGGGAGCTTGCTACATGGGGTTCATTCATTCATTCAATCGTATTTATTGAGCGCTTATTGTGTGCAGAGCACTGTACTAAGCGCTTGGGTAGTACAAGTTGGCAACAGATAGAGACGGTCCCTACCCAACAGTTGGGCTCACAGTCTAGAACACCCTGCAGGCTTTAACGAGGGAAAGATATAAAGAAAAAGTAAATAAATACAAATCCCCTGAGACAATTTACAGCCTGGAAACTCCTGCTCTGATCAGATTTGTCATCATCATCATCATCATCAATCGTATTTATTGAGCGCTTACTATGCGCAGAGCACTGTACTAAGCGCTTGGGAAGCACAAATTGGCAACATATAGAAACAGTCCCTACCCAACAGTGGGCTCACAGTCTAAACGGGGGAGACAGAGAACAAAGCCAAACATCCTAATAAAATAAATAGAATAGATATGTACAAGTAAAATAAATAGAGTAATAAATATGTACAAACATATATACAGGTGCTGTGGGGAAGGGAAGGAGGTAAGATGAGGGGGAGAGGCCCAACGTTTCGCATTTAGAGTGCACCAGTGACTTAGAAAAACAAACAAAAAAACCCCCAATGCGTCGATACCCCCCCCCCGTTTCCCGTGATCATCTACAGGCGGTTCCTCTTTCGCTGTGAATCAATCAATCAATCAATCGTATTTATTGAGCGCTTACTGTGTGCAGAGCACTGTACTAAGCGCTTGGGAAGTTGGCAACATTATAGAGACGGTCCCTACCCAACAGTGGGCTCACAGCCTAGAAGGGGGAGACAGAGAACAAAACAAAACATATTAACAAAATAAATAGAATAGATATGTACAAGTGAAATAAATAGAGTAATAAATCCGTACAAACATATATACAGGTGCTGTGGGGAAGGGAAGGAGGTAAGGCGGGGGGGGATGGAGAGGGAATCCCGTGTTCCCTCCCCTTTTTTGCCCACCTGCTTTATTGATCTCCCCTCCCTCTCCCCCTGTCCCACCCCGTGGGCTCCACGTGCGCCATCGATCCCGCAGGGAGACGGCCAAATAATCACGATGGCATTTGTTAAGCGCTTACTACGTGCCAAAGCACTGTACTAAACAAACCGTCCCCTTTCTACGGCCCCGAGGGAACCTGCTGTGTGACCCTGGACAAGTCCAGAATAGAGCGCTCCGTAAGTAAGATGGGCTGGATAATAATAATAATAATGATCATCATCATCAATCGTATTTATTGAGCGCTTACTATGTGCAGAGCACTGTACTAAGCGCTTGGGAAGTACAAACTGGCAACATATAGAGACAGTCCCTACCCAACAGTGGGCTCACGGTCTAAAAGGGGGAGACAGAGAACAAAACCAAGCATACTAACAAAATAAAATAAATAGAATAGATATGTACAAATAAAATAGAGTAATAAATATGTACAAACATATATACATATATACTGATAATAATAATAATAGTATTCGTTCAGCAGCGTGGCTCAGTGGAAACAGCCCGGGCTTGGGAGCCAGAGGATGTGGGTTCTAATTCCGGCTCCGCCACCTGTCAGCTGTGTGACTTTGGGCAAGTCACTTCACTTCTCTGGGCCTCAGTGACCTCATCTGGAAAATGGGGATTTAACCTGTGAGCCCAACCTAATCACCTTGTATCCCCCCCCCAAGCGCTTAGAACAGTGCTTGGCACATAGTAAGCGCTTAACAAATGCCATTATTATTATTATTATTATTAAGCACGTACTATATGCCAAGCACTGTGAGCCCGTTGTTGGGTAGGGACCGTCTCTATATGTTGCCGACTTGTACTTCCCAAGCGCTTAGTCCAATATTCTGCACACAGTAAGCGCTCAATAAATACGATTGAATGAATGAATGAATAAGTGGCAGAGGCGGAATTAGAATCCACGACCTCTGACTCCTAAGCCAGGGCTCTTTCCAATGAGCCACGCTGCTTTTCAGTGGGTGCTCAGTAAATACGACTGAGTGAATTAATGACTGAATTGTTCTAATAATAATAATAATTTTGGTACTTAAGCGCTTACTATGTGCCAAGCACTGTTCTAAGTGCTGGGGGAGATACAAGGTGATCAGGTTGACCCACGTGGGGCCCACAGTCTTAATCCCCATTTTCCAGGTGAGGTGACTGAGGCCCAGAGAAGTGAGGTGACTTGGTCAAAGTCCCACAGCTGATCAGTGGCAGGGCGGGATTAGAACCCATGACCTCTGACTCCCAAGCTTGTGATGGTTCCACTGAGCCACGCTGCTTCTAAGCGCTGATGAGGCCCGTTGCTGGGTAGGGACCGTCTCTATATGTTGCCGACTTGTACTTTCCAATAATGATAATAATAATAATAATGTCATTTGTTAAGCGCTTACTATGTGCAATGCACTGTTCTAAGCGCTGGGGGATACAAGGTGATCAGGTTGTCCCACGCGGGGCTCACAGTCTTCATCCCCATTGTACAGGTGAGGTAACGGAGGCCCAGAGAAGTTGTCACACAGCTGACAATTGGCGGAGTAGGGATTTGAACCCACAACCTCTGACTCCAAAGCCCGTGCTGTTTCCACTGAGCCACGCTGCTTCCCAAGCGCTTAGTCCAGAGCTCTGCACACGGTAAGCTCTCAATAAATACGACTGATTGAATGAATGAATAAGTGGCAAGGCGGGATTCGAACCCACGACCTCTAACTCCCAAGCCAATCTCTTTCCACCAATCCACGCTACTTCGGCTGGTTGTTGGGTGGGGACCGTCTCTATATGTTGCCGACTTGTACTTCCCAAGCGCTTAGTACAGTTCTGTGCACACAGTAAGCGCTCAATAAGTACGAATTTATAAGCGGCGGAGGTGGGATTCGAACCCACGACCTCTGCCTCCCAAGCCCGGGCTCTTTCCACCAATCCACGCTACTTCGGCCCGTTGTTGGGTGGGGACCGTCCCTATATGTTGCCGACTTGTACTTCCCCAGCGCTTAGTCTAGTGCTCTGCACACCTAAGCGTTCAATACATACGATTGAATGAATGAATAAGCGGGAGAGGCAGGATTCGAACCCACGACCTCTGACTTTCAAACTCGGGCTCTTTCGACTGAGCCACGCTGCTTCGGCCCGTTGTTGGGTGGGGACCGTCCCTATACGTTGTCGACTTGTACTTCCCAAGCGCTTAGTACAGTGCTCTGCACACAGTAAGCGCTCAATAAATACGAATTTATAAGCGGCGGAGGCAGGATTCGAATCCACGACCTCTGCCTCCCAAGCCCGGGCTCTTTCCACCAATCCGCGCTGCTTCGGCCCGTTGTTGGGTGGGGACCGTCCCTATATGTTGCCGACTTGTACTTCCCCAGCGCTGCACGCAGTAAGCGCTCAATAAGTACGAATTTATAAGCGGCGGGGGCGATATTCGAACCCACGACCTCTTTGGACTTCGGAGCGCGGCCGGGGACGTCCTCCCGGGTGCGCGCCTGCGCGCGGCCGCGAGGGGGCGCTGAGGGGGCGGGCCGGGGGGCGGGCTCTGATTGGTTGGCGCCTCTGGGGGGGGGCGGGTCCGGGAGCGGCCACGCCCCCTAGCGGCGCCCGCCCGCCTCCGCCGCGCCCGGTCCTGGAGCGCCGCTCGCCGCCGGCACCTGCTCGGCGCGGCCCGCCGGGACAGAGGGAGGGACGGGCGGACGGAGGGAGGGAAAAACCGGGAGAAACCGGGACCAGCCGACGGGGGAAGGACGGCCGGAGCGAAGGAGGGACAAACACACCGGGACCGCGCCACCAGAAGAGGGAAAAACCGCGCGCCCCGGCTCCGCTCCTCTGCCACCTGAGGACCTTCTCTTCTTTTTTTTTTTTTTTGCATCGCACCTGGGCTGGCTTTTTTTTTTTTTCCGTTTTTATTGCCGGAGGGGAAGGGAGACGCGTCCGGGAGCGGTGCAGTTCGCAGCTCGCCGGCTTTCCCCGCCTCCGCTGCGGAGCCGGGGGCCTCGGAGGAGGGAAAGTTGCGGGAGGGATCCCGGGAGGGAGGCGAGCGGAGGCTCTCCCCCCTCCCGGCTATGGCCACCTGCCGCCTGGCTTGGAGCCTCCTCGTCGCCGCCGCCGCCGCCGCCGCGGCCGTCGCCCCGAGGCCCGGTGAGTCTTTAGCGGGCGCCTACTGTGCGCGAAGCGCTGGGAGGGGCCGCGGCGCCCGCCGGGTCGGTGGATGGAGCCGGAGCGGGACCGGCCCACCGAGCCCCCGGCCCACCTTTCGGGCTCCCCGCTCCGCGGAGACAGGCAGGCAGAGACAGAGAGACACGCAGAGACTGAGAGACAGAGGCAGAGATTGAGAGAGACAGAGGCAGAGACTGAGAGACAGAGGCAGAGAGACAGGCAGAGACTGAGAGACAGACACAGAGACAGGCAGAGACAGATTGAGAGGCAGGCAGAGACTGAGACAGAGGCAGAGAGACAGGCAGAGACAGAGACTGAGAGAGGCAGAGGCAGAAAGACAGGCAGAGACTGAGACAGAGGCAGAGAGACAGGCAGAGACTGAGAGACAGGCACAGAGACAGGCAGAGACTGAGATGCAGAGACTGAGACAGAGGCAGAGAAACAGGCAGAGACAGAGACTGAGAGAGACAGAGGCAGAGAAACAGACAGAGACTGAGAGACAGGCAGAGACAGATATTGAGAGGCAGGCAGAGACTGAGACAGAGGCAGAGAAACAGGCAGAGACAGAGACAGAGAGACAGAGGCAGAGAGACAGGCAGAGACTCAGAGACAGAGACTGAGAGACAGGCAGAGACTGAGAGAGAGACAGAGACAGGCAGAGACAGAGATTGAGAGGCAGGCAGAGACTCAGGGGCAGAGACTGAGACAGGCAGAGAAACAGGCAGAGACAGAGACTGAGAGAGACAGAGGCAGAGAGACAGGCAGAGACTCAGAGGCAGACACAGAGACTGAGAGACAGAGGCAGAGACTGAGAGAGGCAGAGAGACAGGCAGTGACTGAGACAGGGGCAGAGACAGAGAGACAGGCAGAGACAGATTGAGAGGCAGAGGCAGAGACTGAGAGGCAGGCAGAGACAGAGATTAAGAGGCAGAGACTGAGAGACAGGCAGAGACAGACTGAGAGGCAGGCAGAGACAGACAGAGGCAGAAACAGAGACAGGCAGAGACTGAAAGACAGAGGCAGAGAAACAGACAGAGACAGACTGAGAGACAGAGGCAGAGAGACAGGCAGAGACTGAGAGACAGAGACTCAGAGACAGGCAGAGAGGCAGAGACTGACAGAGACTCAGAGACTGACAGAGGCAGAGACTGAGAGACAGGCAGAGAGACAGACAGACTCAGAGACAGACAGACTGAGACAGAGGCAGAGACAGAGACTGAGAGACGGAGGCAGAGAGATAGACAGACTGAGAGACAGAGGCAGAGACAGACGCAGAGACTGAGAGACAGAAGCAGAGATAGACAGACTGAGAGACAGAGGCAGAGACAGACGCAGAGACTGAGAGACAGGCAGAGACGCACAGACTGAGACACAGAGGCAGAGAGACACAGAGACAGACAGAGGCAGAGAGACAGATTGAGAGAGGCAGACAGACTGAGAGACACAGGCAGAGAGACAGACAAAGGCAGAGAGAGACAGACGGACAGAGCCCGAGCCGCCGACTTTCCCCCGGCTCGGACCTTCTCTTCTTCCTCCTCCTGCCGCTGTTGCTGCCGCTGCTCCCTCTCCCTTAGGTCTACACGTATTTCTTCAAGTTTTCAAAGGGGAGCTGGGGGCTTCCGTCTCACCCGCCCCACCAAACCTGGCCTTCAGGTTTCCTGTTGATCCGTTTTCTCTTCTCCTTTCTGTTTTGGAAACAAAGCTCATTTCCTCCTTCTTGCAGACGTGTATATCTCTTTCTCCCTCTTTCTCCCCATTTCCTTCTTCTCCCTCTCCTTGTCTCCCCCTCTCGCTCTGTCTCCCCCTCTCGCTCTGTCTCCCCCTCTCGCTCTGTCTCCCCCTCTCGCTCTGTCTCCCCCTCTCGCTCTGTCTCCCCCCTCTCTCTGTCTCCCCCCCTCTCTCTGTCTCCCCCTCTCTCTTTCTCCCCCCTCTCTCTTTCTCCCCCCTCTCTCTGTCTCCCCCCCCCTCTGTCTCCCCCCTCTGTCTCCCCCCTCTCTGTCTCCCCCCTCTCTGTCTCCCCCCTCTCTGTCTCCCCCCTCTCTGTCTCCCCCCTCTCTGTCTCCCCCCCTCTCTGTTTCCCCCCTCTCTCTGTCCCCCCCGTCCCCCCTCTCTCTGTGTCCCCCCCTCTCTCTGTGTCCCCCTCTCTCTCTGTGTCCCCCTCTCTCTCTGTGTCCCCCCCTCTCTCTGTGTCCCCCCCCTCTCTGTGTCCCCCCTCTCTCTGTGTCCCCCCCTCTCTCTGTGTCCCCCCCCTCTCTGTGTCCCCCCCTCTCTCTGTGTCCCCCCCTCTCTCTGTGTCCCCCCCTCTCTCTGTGTCCCCCCCCTCTCTCTGTGTCCCCCCCCTCTCTCTGTGTCCCCCTCTCTCTCTGTGTCCCCCTCTCTCTCTGTGTCCCCCTCTCTCTCTGTCTCCCCTCTCTCTGTCTCCCCCTCTCTCTCTGTCTCCCCCTCTCTCTCTGTCTCCCCCTCTCTCTCTGTCTCCCCCCCCTCTGTCTCCCCCCTCTGTCTCCCCCTTCCTCTGTCTCCCCCGTCTCTCCCCCCTCTCTGTCTCCCCCTCTGTCTCCCCGCTCTGTCTCCCCCCGTCTCCCCCCGTCTCCCCCCTCTGTCTCCCCCCTCCCTGTCTCCCCCCTCCCTGTCTCCCCCCCGTCTCCCCCCTCTCTCTGTCTCCCCCCTCTCTCTGTCTCCCCCCTCTCTCTGTCTCCCCCTCTCTCTGTCTCCCCCTCTCTCTGTCTCCCCCCTCTCTGTCTCCCCCCTCTCTGTCTCCCCCCTCTCTGTCTCCCCCCTCTCTGTCTCCCCCCTCTCTGTTTCCCCCCTCTCTCTGTCCCCCCCGTCCCCCCTCTCTCTGTGTCCCCCTCTCTCTCTGTGTCCCCCCCCTCTCTGTGTCCCCCCCTCTCTCTGTGTCCCCCCCCCTCTCTGTGTCCCCCCCTCTCTCTGTGTCCCCCCCTCTCTCTGTGTCCCCCCCTCTCTCTGTGTCCCCCCCCTCTCTCTGTGTCCCCCCCCCCCTCTGTGTCCCCCCCCTCTCTGTGTCCCCCCCTCTCTCTGTGTCCCCCCCTCTCTCTGTGTCCCCCTCTCTCTCTGTCTCCCCCTCTCTCTCTGTGTCCCCCTCTCTCTCTGTGTCCCCCTCTCTCTCTGTGTCCCCCTCTCTCTCTGTGTCCCCCCTCTCTCTCTGTGTCCCCCTCTCTCTCTGTGTCCCCCTCTCTCTCTGTGTCCCCCTCTCTCTCTGTGTCCCCCCCCTCTGTCTCCCCTCTCTCTGTCTCCCCCTCTCTCTCTGTCTCCCCCTCTCTCTCTGTCTCCCCCCTCTGCCTCCCCCCTCTGTCTCCCCCTTCCTCTGTCTCCCCCGTCTCTCCCCCCTCTCTGTCTCCCCCCTCTGTCTCCCCCCGTCTCCCCCCCGTCTCCCCCCTCTGTCTCCCCCATCTCCCCGCCAGTCTCCCCCCTCCCTGTCTCCCCCCTCCCTGTCTCCCCCCTCCCTGTCTCCCCCCTCCCTGTCTCCCCCCCGTCTCCCCCCCTCCCTGTCTCCCCCCCTCCCTGTCTCCCCCCTCTCTCTGTCTCCCCCCTCTCTCTGTCTCCCCCCTCTCTCTGTCTCCCCCTCTCTCTGTCTCCCCCTCTCTCTGTCTCCCCCCTCCCTGTCTCCCCCCTCCCTGTCTCCCCCCCGTCTCCCCCTCTCTCTGTCTCCCCCCTCTCTCTGTCTCCCCCCTCTCTCTGTCTCCCCCTCTCTCTGTCTCCCCCTCTCTCTGTTTCCCCCCCTCCCTGTCTCCCCCTCTCCCTGTCTCCCCCTCTCTCTGTCTCCCCCTCTCTCTGTCTCCCCCCCTCTGTCTCCCCCTCTCTCTGCCTCCCCTCTGTCTCCCCCCCTCCCCGTCTCCCGCCTCCCCATCTCCCCCCTGTCTCCCCCCTCTGTCTCTCCCCCTCTGTGTCTCTCCCCCTCTGTGTCTCTCCCCCCGTGTCTCCCCCTCCTCTCTTTCTCCCCCCTCCTCTCTTTCTCCCCCTCCTCTCTTTCTCCCCCTCCTCTCTTTCTCCCCCCTCCTCTCTTTCTCCCCCCTCCTCTCTTTCTCCCCCTCCTCTCTTTCTCTCCCCTCCTCTCTTTCTCTCCCCTCCTCTCTTTCTCTCCCCTCCTCTGCCTCCCCCCTCCCCGTCTCCCCCCTCTGTCTCCCTCTGTGTTTCCCCCCTCTGTCTCTCCCCCCTCTGTCTCTCCCCCCTCTGTCTCTCCCCCCCGTGTCTCCCCTTCCTCTCTTTCTCCCCCCTCCTCTCTTTCTCCTCCCTCCTCTCTTTCTCCCCCCTCCTCTCTTTCTCCCCCCTCCTCTCTGTCTCCCCCCCTCCTCTCTTTCTCCCCCCTCCTCTCTTTCTCCCCCCCTCCTCTCTTTCTCCCCCTCCTCTCTTTCTCTCCCCTCCTCTCTTTCTCTCCCCTCTGTGTCTCTCCCCCCGTGTCTCCCCCTCCTCTCTTTCTCCCCCCTCCTCTCTTTCTCCCCCCTCCTCTCTTTCTCCCCCCTCCTCTCTTTCTCCCCCCTCCTCTCTTTCTCCCCCCCTCCTCTCTTTCTCCCCCCTCCTCTCTTTCTCCCCCCTCCTCTCTTTCTCCCCCCTCCTCTCTTTCTCCCCCCTCCTCTCTTTCTCCCCCCTCCTCTCTTTCTCCCCCCTCCCTGTCTCCCCCCGTCTCCCCCCCCGTCTCCCCCCTCCTCTCTTTCTCCCCCCTCCTCTCTTTCTCCCCCCTCCTCTCTTTCTCCCCCCTCCTCTCTTTCTCCCCCCTCCTCTCTTTCTCCCCCCTCCTCTCTTTCTCCCCCCTCCTCTCTTTCTCCCCCCTCCTCTCTTTCTCCCCCCTCCTCTCTTTCTCCCCCCTCCTCTCTGTGTCCCCCCCTCTCTCTTTCTCCCCCCCTCTTTCTCCCCCCCTTCTCCTGTACACACACCTTTGTTAAGTTCATCCCCAGTCAAAACTCCCAGTTGATCTCAGAATCTCCAAATAGCTTTCCACCCCCTCCCCTGCCAGAAATGGGATAAAAGAGAGTGGGTTTAAAGTGTACATGCATGTGTTGACACATGTATGCCCATGGCTGTGTTTGTCTGTGTCTATGCTGGAAGGGGCTTCCCTTCCCCTTCACTCACTTCTTAAAGTTGATTTTCTGGTTGCGGCCCAAGCAGAAAGGATGAGTTATGGGCAGGGAACGTGTCTACTAACTTGGTTGAGTTGTACTCTCCCAAGGGCGCTTAGTACAGTGCTCTGCATACAGTAAGCGCTCAGTTAGAATTGATTTTCCCCCAACCAAGAATCTCCATCAGGAAGGGGATGTTTTGTGAGGTTTCAGCCTGTGGGTGGGTGTGGGGGAAAGGGGCTGTTGTCATAATTATAATAATAATTATGGTATTTGTTAAGCACTTACTACGTGTGAGGCACTGTACTAAGCGCTGGAAGTGTTCTGGGATCTCTCAGGGCCCAGGTCTGTGTTCATTGCACCCCACAGACTGTGGCAAAGGGGAAATAGTATGTAAAATGCAGAAAGGAACGTGCAAAGATTCTGATTTTGGTCTAGCCATTTTAAACTTCACCCTGATTTATTCCACCCTCCCTGCTTTGCTACCCCCCCTCTCTGTCTTTCCCGCAGCTGGGGTCTGCAGAATGATTTCCCGGCCGACAGCGATACCGAGTGGGGAGAGGTTCTGTTTTTCGACTCTCCTCCTTTCCCACTGAGCCCTGCTCTGCCCCACGCTGTTTCTCCTAGCCTTATGGGTCCGTGCTAGCAGTAGCGACAGAGGATGGACATGGAAAAGGGGAGAATAGTCTAGTGCAGTGTGTCACACCCAAGCCCCCATCCAAACAGTTACCTGCTCGTGGTGCTTTGAGCAGGCTCCTCTCACTCCAGCCAGATGGCCGGGTAAATGTTATGAACCTGGGCCTGGATGCCTAGAGCTATTGGGCTTGCATTATGTGGGGATATATCACCGACACTGTCCCCGGTGTTTGTGTGCGTGGGTGGGTTTTAAAAGATTGTGGCATTGAACAGCATATTGTCAACAGTCCTGACCTAAACTCCTAGAGCAGCTAAATGCACTTTATTCAGGCCTCTCTTCCAAACGGAGTCCTTTGGGCTTGCAATATAAAAGGTTGGCACAATAGATGGGGACAGTTAGCTTCCTCCCCCTCGCTCCACTCGTTTCGTCTTCTTTTTTTTTTTATTTCCCAGTGTCGTTTTATTAGTGCATTCGGCAAGACTGAAAGAACGGAAAGTCTAGTTTTTGTAACTGTGCCCTCTCCTCACCACCCCCTTTGTGTTTTTCCTTTAACGGTTATTTGTTCAAATAACTCTTAGGGTATGGTTTGTAGCCCCGAAGCCTCGCCGAAAGGACACCTGCCTTCGGATGTTCTCAAACGCTCCTTTCGGTCAATTTAAATCCCTGAAAACAGAAGTCAGGATAAAAGCGACAAAGTATGTGCTCAAGGTAGGGGGAGAGAGAGAGAGGGTGCCTCATTATTCTTGTAGAAAGAGCGTCAGCCTGTGGTGACATTTTGTATTGCTTTTGAAGAAGGCTTTGTCTGCCTGTACTTATGACAATAAGGTGGTTGGATGGAAGTTCGCCTTTGGTTGCTTTAATATGTCCTCTCCTCCGCACTGGCACCACCAGGAAGCCCGGTAAGGATTTGAGGGTTCCTCTGGTTCTCTTGTCTACTTTCCTTGGAGTGTGTTAGCTCAGATGCAAACAGCCCAATTAAAGGAGGGTCAGGCATGAATGCTCATGAGGCAGCGTTATCGGATCTAACCAGTCCCCGACTTCCCATTGAAAGGATCGGGACCGCTTCTTAAAAGTGGAAACCGCAGCGGTTTTTCATCCCTAGAAAGTTCCGAATTCCTTCAGGGGTTTTTCAGTCTTCCTCATCTGTTCAAAAATTGTCCAGATGTCATTGGCACTCTTGATGTTCAAATGGAGCGTGATGGGGTGTTGAAATTGTCCCTTCCTGGTGGCAGAACTTAAATGGGCTGGTCAGAGATGTAAACTCCAAGTTGAAGACAGGCTTTATTGGTCAACATGCTCCATTTGTTAAGCGCTTACTATGTGTCGAGCCCTGTTCTGAACCCCGGGCCTTAGCCTACTGGGTCTCGGCAGATTGTAAAAATCCCCCATTAGATTGTAAATTCCTCTTCTAGATTTCATGATCCTCAAGGGCAGGGGGCTTCAAGTGCATGGTCCCAAGGATTGGTACGGTGCTCTGCCCATGGTAAGTGCTTGATAAAGATTAGAGGTGAAGGGAGACTTCCAGGGCAGGGGAGGCGAAAGGCAGAGGTCTTGTTTGGAGAGAAGCAGCAGGAAGGCGCTCTCCTACTGACCTCTCTGAAGCTCCCCAGTATCCACTCCACCTCCTGATGCATGAAGGAATTTGAGCCCAATCTGTGGAGCTATTTAATCATCAGTCAGCATTGGGAGCTTATTGCGTGCCGAGCACCGTACTAGGCACTTGGGAGGATACAACAGAGTTGGTAGACACCTTTCCTTCCTTCAACGAGCTTATAGCCCTGAGATGGAGACAGATGTTAATATAAATGAATAATTTATAATATGTAATTTATAGATATGTCCCTAAGTGCTGTGGGGCGAATACCAAATGCCCAAAGTTCTCCCATTAAGCGCCTGATTCCGTGTGCCGAGCATTTAAAGAGAAGGATTTGGAATGCGGATAGAGTACGGTGTCTGAGGTTGATGTTTTTGAACAGGAATCTGAGAAAGGCAGCAGTATTGGTGGAGCAGAGGAGAATTTCTCTCTCAAAGTTTTTTTTTAAGCGTTTTTAAAATATCATCTGGGAAAAAATCTAGCTCCCTGCAGCAACAGGCAGGGTGAGAAAGCAGCTTGGCCTAGTGGAAAGAGCATGGGCCCCGGAGTCAGAGGACTAAACCCTGCACTGCCACTTGCCTGATATGTGACCTCAGACAATCAATCAATGGTATTGAGCGTTTAATATGTGCAGAGCACTGTACTAAGCACTTGAGAGAGGACAGTACAACAGAGTTGGTAGATACATTCCCCAATCATAGTGAGCTTAAGGTCTAAGGATAGGACTTTTAACTTCTCTTAGCCTCTATTCCCTCCTCTGTAAAGTGGAGATTAAAAACCTATTCTCCCTGTGACTTCGGCTGTGAGCCCCATTTGGGACAGGGACTGTACCCGTTCTGATTATCTTGTATCCTTCTCAGTGCTTAGAACAGTGCTTGGCATATAGGAAGTGCTTAAGAAATATCACAGTTACTATTTCCAGTTAAAGCGAGAGACAGAGCCAGCTTGCATTCTTTATAGCGCTGTCTAAACTCTCTAAAAATGACCCAGGCTTACTTGTTGTTGGGAGGTTGGCAAAAGGGCAGGAAGTATTCCTGCAGAGAGGCAACTCAAACATTGAAGTGGCGTGGCCTAGGGGACAGAGCATGGGTTTGGGAGCCAGAGGACCTGAGTTCTAATCCTGACTCTGCCTCTTGTCTGCTGTGTGACCTTTGGCAAGTAACTTCACTTCTCTGTGCCTCAGATACCTCATCTGTAAAATGGGGATTAAGACTGTGAGCCCCATGTGGGACAGGAACTCTGTCCAACCTCATTAGCTTGTGTCTACCCCAGTGTTTAGTAGAGTGTATGGAACATAGGAAGTGCTTAACAAATTCCATTTAAGAAAAGTGAAGAAGAGAAGGCCAGTCTGCCTGACCCACTTCCCCAAAACTGCATAGAAAAAGAAAATACTGAACTGTTTTAAATCCTGGATAGGTGTGATTGCTGATGCTATGGTACTTCACAGTGTTCTGCACACAATAGGCACTCAATAGGGTTGATTCGTTGGAACAGTACCTGGCACATAGTAAGTGCTTAACAAATACCATAATTATTATATGATCCAACATGACCAAGGTCTACCTGTGCCCAAGTAAAATGACTTCTCAGAAGAGACCCTGTGTTTGTGTCAACTGAACTGGCCTTGGGGAAACCCTTGGAAGTGGCTTTAGATGCTAATGGAGTACATTATTTTCCTATATTTAGAGAAATCCCCCCGCAAATTCATTCAATCGTGTTAAATGAGCACTTACTGCGTGCCATGATAGAATTCTTAGCTGGCATCTCAAGTTCACTAGCAGTCTCCTACCTACTCCTCCTCTGCACTTAATGTGTTTACATTTATTTAATTGTGCATTCAGTTATTTGTTTTTATTGCTCTGTAAATATGTTTGTGTCTGTCTTCCTTGATAGGGTAAACACCCTGTAAGGGGAGATCCTCAATTGCTTGTTTTGTACTTCTCAGGTGCTTAGTACAATGCATTGCACCTATTGTATGCTCAATAAATATTAATGCCATTAGGTTGGCTTTTTTTAAAAAAAGGGAGTGGATGTGTAGTCAGACATTTAACTGTTGAGGAGTAAAAAAAACAACAACTGGTGGAAAGACGGATCTGAGAGTCAGTGAATCTGAGTTCCAATTCTGATTCTGCCACTCACCTGCTGTGTGACTTTGGGAAAGTCACTTGTCTTCTCTGGGCCTCAGTTTCCTTTGCTGTAAAAGGGGGATTAAATAACTATTCTCCTTCCCCTTTAAACTGTGAGACTCTTGTGAGACAGGGAGCAAGGCCGTCTTGATAATCTGGTGTCTACTTCCAGTGCTTGGCACAGTGATTCATTGTTGTATTTATTGTGTGCAGAGCCACTGTACTAAGCACTTGAGAGAGTACACTGTAGCAATAAGCAGACACATTCTTTGCCCACAGAGGGCTTACCCATAGCTCTTAAAGACCGCAGTTAGTATTGTTATGGCAATGAGGTTTAGTAGAAGATGGCAGGAAACAGCTCTTTTCCTCCTCTTCCATCTACTTGTGTGACTTTTGGGACACCTTTAAAATAGTTTTGGCTGCTGTAAGTCACTTCACTTCTCTATGCCTCAGTTACCTCATCTGTAAAGAGGGGATTGAGTCCGTGAGCCCCACGTGGGACAGAGACTGTATCCAACCTGATTTGCTTGTATCCAATCCAGCGCTTAGTACAAGTGTGTGGCACAGAGTAAGTGCCTAACAGATACCATTATTATTATTATATTATTATTACATAGACGACACCTCTAGGAGTCTTGTAAAATACTGTTCCCAGGATGTTTGCAACCCACTTGCCTCCCAGGTGGGACTGTCATGAAGATTAGTGAGCTCAATGTTTGGAGTTCTTCAAATGAAAGCTCCTTTATAAAGCCAAGTTTTATTATATTGTTAACAGTACAATACCCTTCTATATGCTGTAGCCAATCAACACTTGGGGCCATTGTGTCAAACTAGGAGACTAGAATGTTACATTCTTAAGGCCTTGTAACACAAAAGTCACTGACTCTCCTGAGAACTGAGGATTACCCAAGATGTTTGGTGTCAGAGGATGGTATTTCGTTATAGTGCTTTGTTTTAACATCTCTCATGATCACGTTTCCCCAACCACACCTTTCTCTGGTTAAGTTATTTAATATAAAACCTCATCAAAGAGAACTGCCTCCCTGAAGCTGTTAATTCAAGTTAACACGTGCAAGTCCTAGCCCAAGTATGCAGGTGCATTAATTAGGGTAGGGTCAATAACAGAAGTGTTTTGTTCCCCTCTCTAGATCTCTAAGCTTGCCCGGGGCCTCGGTGGGATGATATAGACTTCATTTCTTCAGTGACATGGCCTGACCAAAGGCCGTGTCATTTCTGGACACCAATCATATTAATCAATAATGATTGTGGAATTTAAGTGCTTACTATGTGCCAGGTGTTGTACGAAGCGCTGGGGTAGATAGAAGGTAACTGGACTGGACACAGTCCCCGTCCCATGTGGGGCTTACAGTCTCAATCCCCATTTTCCTGATGAGGTAACTGAGGCACAGAGAAGTGAAGTGATTTGCCCAAGGTCACACAGCAGACTTTAGAACCCAGGTCCTTCTGACTCCAGGCCTGTGCTCCATACACTAAGCCACGCTGCTTCCCTGGGAACGCTTACTAGGTGTAGAGCACTGTACAACAGAATTAGTAGACAGGTTCCCTGCCCATTCATATGCTCTCCCTAGTGCTTAGTACAGTGCTCTGCTCACAGTAAGCGCTCAGTAAATGCTACCGATTGATTAATTACATGGGTCACGTAAGAGGATGCAAAGCAAAACTTCCTGCAACTCTGCTGAAGACTGATGGATGAAATAATTGGAAATCGCCCGGCTTTTGATTGATGCTTCCATTTTTAACCTCACTGGCTGAATCTAGTTAAAAGTGAGGAAACAGCTAAATGCCACCTTCCTTGTTTGGGCCAGATTCGGTCTTCATGTAGGTAATTTCCACCTGTGGCTCTCCTCTCTGGTTGGTGGAGGGGGGGAAGGGTGATATGGATTTGATGCTAAAACCCAATTCTGCCTAAGAGACCATATCTAAACAAAATGGGAACTATCGTTGCGTTGCATCCCCAGATGATTCTTGTTCAAAATAATTTCCTCATTTTCCCGGTCTACTTTCTCGGCTAATTTATGAAATTAGCTTCAGTATTTTTCCTTTTCTCTCCCCCACTAAGCGCAACATGTACTCAGGCAGCCCCAACTGCCACTGTGCAGTGACCTTTGGTAAAGGTCTGCAGCGTGTCAGCCTCTTGTTAAAAGTCGTGCTCGTTGCTGGGTGGTTCGGAATCGAGCTAAGCGTTCTATGTGCTAGTTAGAGTTTTCCCAGCTGCTTAGTTGGTTAAATGAGTAGAACTATTTTTTTTTCCCTTGGATATAACAAGGACAAACAAATGTCAGACTCACAGTGAAGAATCAGGGCAGTCCCCAAGGATGGGATTAGTTTTGACTTCTGCTGGGTAGTGAAACGTTTCTGCTGCCTGCACCTTTCTGGATTCCAGGCACCGGACAGAAATCCCAGAGACCCCTTTCCATATGCCGGCTCTATGTTGCCGAGGGGAGAGGAGTCTTCTGCAGAGTAGCACAGGGTAAGATTTAAGGCGTGGGGAGGCCTTAAGGTTTCTCCCCCACTTCTTTATCCTTTTAGGTCCAGGACAGTCTAGGGCTCTTGGTCGTGATGGCCGTGACTCAATCAATTAATCAATCAATCATTCGTATTTATTGAGTGCTTACTGTGTGCAGAGCTCTGTACTAAGTGCTTGGGAAGTACAAGTTGGCAACATAGAGAGACAGTCCCTACCCAACAGTGGGCTCACAGTCTAGAAGGGGGAGACAGAGAACAAAACCAAACATACTAACAAAATGAAATAAATAGAATAGATATGTACAAGTAAGATAAATAAATAGAGTAATAAATATGTACAACCATAAATAAATATTCCAGGCCGGCTGTACAGCCTTGGCATGTTGGAGCCAGGATTTAGGCTGTGTCCATCCAGCTTCGCCAGCTTTGAACAGGGATGTGATGCGCCGGATCCACTCCTTGTCCCCCAGAGATCCTTAGGAAGAAAGGCGCGGGTGGTTCGGAGAGAGATTTCACCAGGATTCCGTATAACAGAGAAGTAGTAGAAGGTCTTACTCTTAGCTAGATCTTACCCCCTCCCCTTTTTGTGGTATTTAAGCACTGTGTGCCAAGCACTGCTCTAAGCACTAATATCTGAGTCCTGTACTAAGCTGTGGGGAAGACACAAGATAGATGAGAAACAATGTGGCCCAGTGGATTGTAGATAGAGCACGGGCCTGGAAATCAGAAGTCCCGCTCTGCCCCTTGTCTGCTTTGTGACTTCACTTTGTGAAGTCACTTCACTTCTCTATGCCTCAGTTTCCTCACCTGTAAAATGGGGATGAAGACTGTGAGCCCCACGTGGGACATGGACTGTCAGCGAGGACTAGATGATTCCCTGAGGTCTGTGATCGTGTTAGGAAATCCAGATCTGTGGAATGTCACTGTTCACAGGTTTAACTGGGGTAGGGGGTGGGTGTGGTGTGAGATGAGATGAGCTCTCCCTCTAGAATTTCTGAACATATGCTCACTACCATAAGTGCATGCCACCTGGACATTATGTTCTTAATACATCTTTGGGTTTTCATTATAGGTTGAAAGTAGCAAGGACATTTTCGTGGTTAATGCAGGACAAAAAAAAAAGAGCATCTGTATCAAATCAAAGCTCTTTCCAAAGTTATGTATTTGTGAATGGTAAAAGTAAACAAAAACTCAACTATTTTAAAATGGATTTAATGTCAGCGTGGACCTACGCTCACATGATTAAGAACGTTTCTGTTTGGAATTCATTTTTAAATGTTGTACAGACACTTTCTGTTTTTGAAAGAATGTTGAATATTTGAGAGGGGTGTTTACTTCGGTTATAAGATTTATAGCATCATCGTGTAAGCAGGTTTCGTTTTTGTAGGTTTAGAGATGATGAACAATGGGTAAGGCTCAAAATATGAATAATACTTTTGCTAGCAGAGCTATGGGGGAACAGGTAATAAATATTTAGTTTTACTGTGGGTGGATTAATCCCCACTCAGCCCTACCCTAGTGGATACTAATCTGGTACTCTAATGTGATGATTCTTTGAGCAATGTCTGCTTAGTCTAAGATTAAATTGCTTTTCTTATCGCCCAAGAATGGCAAATCAGTATCTGTTTATTAAAACAAGCCCTGCGTCTGCTCAGCTGGTATTTCCTCTGCAGATAAGAAATATGCCTCCTTTCTAAAGAAAGCGATAAAACCGGTGAAGAGAGTAGAACTTTGGGGTATGATTTGGGGGTTATCATGGTTTAGAACATCCCTGTGCTGTGTGGCTTTATAAAGGATTTGAACCGATTGGGAAGCATTTTCTATAGTTAAAACGATCCTGCCCTGAATGCTAACCAAAAATCTGTTTTACTGACGATTTTATTCCCTGGATCATCAATTATTGCTAGCTTAGCCGAAGGGATCCATACATCCAGATCAGCACTATTCTGTTCTTCATGATACTGCAACGGAGCAAATTTCTCCTTTCAAGAAAAACACTTAAAAAAATTGTAATTGTGCCCAATTCATCAGTGAATGGAATCATGTTATTGTGCCTTTACATCTCCAGCTTTTTATCAGTGTTCCAGACCGGCATCGAATAAGCCACCCCATATAAAAATCTTGCCTTATCGTAATATTCAGGACAGTCCTTGGGGCTTGGGGACTTCAGTCAATCAGTGGTATTTATTGAGCACTTACTGTGTGCAGTGCACCGTACCCAGTGCTTGGGAGAGAGCAATATAGTAGAGTTGGTAGACAAGATCCCTGCTCTCAAGGAGTGTACAATTTAACAATGAGAAAAATGCAGAGTTTGAAAAATATGCCTTTTAAAAAGGATACTGCAAGTGGCTGATTAGAAATCAGGCAAATTCCCCCAAAGTTGGCAGCCAATTAAATGAGTATCAGCAGTGTGGCTAGAGCAGCAGCGTGACTCAGTGGAAAGAGCATGGGCTTTGGAGTCAGAGGTCATGGGTTCAAATCCTGGCTCTGCCAATTGTCAACTGCGTGACTTTGGGCAAGTCACTGAACTTCTCTGTGCCTCAGTTACCTCATCTGTAAAATGGGGATTAAGATTGTGAGCCCCATGTGGGACAACCTGATCACCTTGTATCCACCCCCAGGGCTTAGAACAGTGCTTTGCACATAGTAAGCGCTTAACAAATACCATTATTATTATTATTATTTTAAAATGGGGGTGTGGACATGCATCAGGTTTTTTTGAGGCATGAGGAAGGTTCCTGGATCTAGGCATGTGTTTTCAAGCATTCCGCTTACATGTGATGGCAATCTGCTGATTTTAAATATGAGGCACATTTTCACAATCATAATTCAATAGAGGGAGCTCCACTACCTTCTTGTTAGAAGTAGCCTGTTCCAGGTTGTTTTGATTTTCCTCTGACCTCTAGTTTCCAAGCTAAAAATGATTTCAGATCCCCAAATGTATTCATCTCAAAAGTGTCATTTAGACAATTGACCTGTAAGACACCGATGTTGAAAGGTTTTATTTTCCCCTATCAGAAACCAGGTTTCTGCTAATATATTAAAAAAAAAATCTTCGTTCACACTGCTCTTTGAATAATCAATCAATAGAAGAAATTAAAGTGGGCAGCCTTTTGAAAGCATATAATATAGTGAGACATCAAAGCAGACCAAAGTTGAATTCCAAATATCGTGGTACATTTCATTGGAACTTAATTTGGAGGTAGACATCAAATCAAGAGTTGTATTTTTTTAAAGTGGTTGAAAAATAGGTGGTGTTCTTAATTAGCCTGTCTGAATTCTCTAACAGAGTAATTATAGACTGCTATTTAGAAGAATTTTTTTTCTTCACAATCCCTTTAGTAAAGTCTCATTTTGATATAAGCGGACTACAACTAAATACTTCAGTCTGAAAAAATGTCTTACCACAATATCTATTACTCCAGATTTTTCTGTTTCACATTTTGATTAAATATTTAATCTAGTAAAATACTTTAGGTTTTGGTTGTTTTAAGGATTCTAAAATAAACTTCTGCACTGTGATGGGAGTGATTTTGATATACATTATCTTTGGCTTCACTTTGATTTAAAAAAAAATGAGTATATTTGGGTACTCTTTTTAGTTGGACATTTATTCCATTTTCTTCCATCCATATGGTGATTTTTGCATATTTGGCTAAGGGTATGTTACATCTGTGTACCTATTCTTCCTTACTTTTAAAGTGAAAATAAGAAACCTAGAAAGTGTAATCTAATGGGAAATGATGGCAAATGATAGACTACTGGAACCTTAATGGTGATTTTTTTTTAATTGAAAAACAAGGATGCTAAGGTTCCAGGCCTTGTCTTTCCCCTTGACATCTGTGAAAACAGAGGGAATAGGGGGTAAGTCCCAGAAGAACACAATAAGCAGCGTGGCTCAGTGGAAAGAGCACGGGCTTTGGAGTCAGAGGTCATGGGTTCAAATCCCGGCTCCGCCAATTGTCAGCTGTGTGACTTTGGGCAAGTCACTTCACTTCTCTGTGCCTCAGTTACCTCATCTGTAAAATGGGGATTAAGACTGTGAACCCCACGTGGGACAACCTGACCACCTTGTAACCTCCCCAGCGCTTAGAACAGTGCTTTGCACATAGTAAGCACTTAATAAATGCCATCATTCCAGAATACTGTGGGGCCTAAGCCCAACTGGTAGCGAGCCTGCTCTAGATTGGTTGGGGTCGTCCACGGGTTTAGAATCAACAAGAGCAGTCGGGTCAGAGGAGTGAGGGTGGAGGGCATGGGATGCAATTGTTAGCAGAGAGACCCAGTTCAGGATAGTGATTGATAGCACTAAATAAATGCACGCAATAAATGTGACTGATTGATTGATTTTACTAAAATAGTCTGAGATGGCCAGCTAGAATCTTCCCAGCTGTTTAGTACAGCATCCTGCACACAGTAAATGCTCAGTAAATCCGGCTGATGGATTCTAACCTGCTCTGGCCATATGGCTGGTAATTTTCTCAACAACCAAACCCTTCATCCAAAGTAGCGTGGCTCAGTGGAAAGAGCACGGGCTTGGGAGTCAGAGGTCATGGGTTCGAATCCTCGCTCTGCCACTTGTCTGCTGTGTGACCCTGGACAAGCCACTTAATTTCTCTGTGCCTCAGTTACCTCATCTGTAAAATGGGGATTAAGACTGTGAGCCCCACGTGGGACAACCTGATCACCTTGTATCCCCCCAGCGCTTAGAACAGTGCTCTGCACATAGTAAGTGCTTAACAAATGCCATTATTATTATTATTTTTATTATATTCCCCTAATTGATAGCTTGTTGGAATCCAAAGTTTGTCATACTTTGGATCATGGTTTCAAGCCATCCTCCCCTTATCACATTTGGTGAAAGTTGATCTTCCATAGTTCACCGTGGAGAAACCAGGGAAAAGTTCATGGTACTCCAGATATCTTTAAAACATGCAGACCTCAGATGCAGCGGTTTGGCTTAATACTCGGAGAAAGGGGGAAAACTTAACCAGAACCAAATGTTTTCACTCCACTAAGCATACAGAGCTCAGTAAATACACAGACATATTTGAATTCACCAGGTAACTACTTGAGATACTCAGACTTCAACAGACATGCAAGCTTTCTGAGGCTTAAGCCTGGGAACTTACAATTCACCACCCGATGCAGCTGCCAAAGTGACTCAGGGGCTATAAGAGGAAGAGAATCTGAAACCCCTCCGGAAGATAAAAGTTTCAGCCGGCTTGATGACTGGGTATCGGTCCCTGGGATATGTAATGTGTGACAAGATTTAGGCTTCTTCCTCTTGCTTCAGACCCTCCTTTGACCTAGATTCTAATCCTGGCTCTGCCACATGTCTGCCACATGTCTGCTGTGGGACCTTGAGTAAGCCTTAGTTCCCTATCTGGAAAGTGGGGATTGAGACTCTGAGCCCCTCATGGGACAGGAACTGTGTCCAACCCGATTTGCTTGTATCCACCCCAGCTCTTAGTACAGTGCCTGGCACCTAGAAAGCACTTAACAAATACCACAATTATTATTATTAGGCTCCACCTCCAATGGGGGACCTGAAGTGTTCTTAGTCAGGATCCATCAGCACGGCTCTTGAAAAGTCGAAGGGGAAACTGACCAGCACATTTTATTTCTCTGAGACGGGTCCACCACTTATCTGTGTGACCTTGGGCAAGTCATTTCACTTCTCTGTGCCTCAGTTACCTTATCTGTAAAATGAGGATTAAGGCTGTGAACACTTGTGTGGGACAGGGACTGTGTCCAATCCGATTACCTTGCATCTACTACGGTGCCTGGCACCTAGTAAGTGCTTAACAAATCCCAAAATTATCATTATTCTTAAGACTGACCCAAGGCATTCCAGGCCTCAGAAACTCAGCATCAAAACCCCAGGAACTTTTCCTCCTTGGTGCATTAGTGATCTGAAGGCACCCTCCCCCTCAATTTCCATTACTAGGCATTTATTTGGGCACCCAGCCTGTTAAAATGCATCTCCCGCAAGGGAGAGGTTCTCGGAGCTTCCTCCTCCTCTAGGTGTTCTGCTAGAGGCACCGGTTTCTCCCAGGAATTGGTATGAAAAGCTGAAATTCCCCCTTACCCTTGAACTTTTCAGCTCTTCAAAGGGGATTGAGCCGGGTAGAGAAGTTTAGCATTTTGTGATCACCTTCCCAAGATGTCCAGACATCGTGACTGTATGGGATTGTCCTGTACTTCACGACTTTGACCTATTTTCGAAGAACGACTTTTTGGGCAGGGCACGAGTAATGATTTTATATTTGAGTGATAGAAGAGAGGGCGGCAGATGGCAACTGGTGTACCTCTAGACTGTAAGCTCATTATGGGCAGGGAATGTTTCTTCTCTTTCTGTTGTACTCTCCCAAGTGCTTAGTACAGTGCTGTGCACATAGGAAGCGCTCAGTACCTATTACTGATTGATTCATTGATTCCTTAGTTTCCAAACTGAGAAAGGGTCATCCAGAAGTTGTTTTAGAACCTGCCAGGAGTCCAGCCCCTATAGACTGTGAGCTTGTTGTGGGCAGGGAATGTATCTGCTTTATTGTGATATTTTATTCTTCCAGATGCTTAGTACAGTGCTCTGCACATAGTAAGGGCTCAATAAATACGACTGACTGATTATATTGTTGCACTCTCCCAAGTGCTTACTACAATCCTCTGTACCCAATAAGCACTCAATAAATATGATTGACTGGCCAACCACTGGATTGGCACGGGCAATTTCTGACTTTTCACTTTTCAGCCCTGTGACCTCTCCCCCTCTGCACCAGAGACTGCAGGAGAGGAAGCCTTCTTCCAGACATCCTCCCTTCCACTGCCGTTCTCTGCAGACACAGGGCTTCCTGTCTAGTTGATAGCAGTGGGCTCTCCTCATCCCCAGAGGCTGTTCAAGCAACGTGGAGACTTTGGAAGGTGAGCAGAACAGCATTGGTGGTGTGGACAGCAGCCTCTCCAGGAACACATGCCTGCTGCCCAAATATCTCTCCGTACCCTCTGATTATAATTGGAGAAGCAGCATGACCAAGTGAATAGGTCAGAAGGACCTGTGTTCTAATCCCAGTCCTGCTACTTGTCTGCTGTGTAACCTTGGGCAAGTCACTTCACTTCTCTGGGCCTCAGTTACCTCATCTGTAAAATGGGGATTAAGACGGAAAGCCCCGTGTGGGACAGGGACTGTGTCCAACCTGATTATCTTGTATCCGTCCCAGTGCTTAGAACAGTGCATGGCACATAGTGCCTAACAAATACCATTTGTTATTGTTATTATTATTATTATTATTATTATATAGTTCAGAGCTTTGCATGTAGTAAGCACTCAGTAAGTACCACTGATTGAGTATAATAATAACTGTGATATTTTTAAGCATTTAGTGCATGGGAATATACAATCTAAGCACGTTGGGTGCAATCTCTGTCCCTCAGAGGGCTCACAGTCTAAAGGAGAGGGAAGACATATACTTAATACCCATTATACAGGTGAGGAAACCAAAGTACAGATAATCAATTGGGTCTAATTGAGCGCTTTCTGTGTGCAGAGCACTATAATTAAGCACTTGAGAGAATACAGCAGAACAGAGTCAGTAAACACAGTCCCTGCCCACAAGGAGTTTACAGTCTAGAGAAGTTAAGTGGCTTGCCTCCCTGACTTGCCCTCTCTGGCTATTGCCATCGTAGTATTGTCCCTTCCCATATTTCTTCAGAGTCACTGTAAACATGCCCTAAAGGCAGCCCGTGCATGGTCTTCCTGTCCCAAGGGACAAAATCAGACTTGTTTTCCCCCTCGCACTGGTCTTGGAGCTGGCTATGTGGGAACGAGCCCGTGACCCTACTAGGAGGTTAAGGGCCGATGGGGGCGAGTCTCTGGGGTTTTGTCCAGGTACAAATCTTGTATGAACCGAACCTGCTTTTCACAGAACTTCCCAGGGCCCCCAGTGTTTGGTTGAGAAAGCAGTTGTGATCTTTTGCCTATGTTGCTTATCCTTGAAATATCCTCTGGCCAGTCCCAGCTCCCTTGGGGTGCTAAATCCTGAACCGCCTTGGCTGGGTTGCTGACACTAACCTGGTGGCTTTGGAGCTAATCTGGCAGCAGATTTTCTGAAGAGGAATAGCTGTGGAGTAATTACATTTCAGTCCCTAGCTTGCAGGGATTCTCACCGCTGGGTTTCAGCCCGGCCACTGCAATGATCCTTAAAGGTGATGAGGGAAGAGGAAAAAAAAAAAAAAGAAAATACAAACAAAACCCCAGCGCTTTAAACCTGCCTAAGGATTGATTCTTCTTTTAGTTTGCTTTAGTTTGTGTTTTTTTTTCCTTCCAGAGCAGTTACACAATTTACTAGCTTTTAATCATAGATGTTTGCTGGAGACAGAATGCACTACTGAGATGAAAAAAGAAAATGATAATAATATTGACTCACAGCCCAGAATCAGGTTTGCTTCCAAACCCGCTTGCCTATGAAGCAGCAGCTTTGCTCAGTAGCACCTGGGGAGTATGAAAAGCCCCACTGAGAGATGCACAGTTTGCTTCAGATGGCGGGGTCGGGGGTGTGGGGGGAGAGATGTGGCCACCCTAAAAATATCCTTCCTTCCCCGCAACTGGGCTCCACTGAGGCTTGCAACAGATGGACCATAAACGTGTGACCCAGGGAGACTTATTCAACCGAAATTACAAATCCCACCCTGGAATCAATCAGTCAATGAACAGTATTGAGTGCTTCCCACATGCAGGGTGCCATATTAAGCATTTGGAAGAGTACAATAGAATAAGTAGGCACAGTCTCGACCCTCAAGTGTTTTTACAATTTAGCCGGGGGAGACAGACATTTAAGACAAATTCCAGGTAGGTCAAAGGTATATGTACAGTCAGGAGAGGAAGTGGAGCAAGTACCTAAATCCTTATGGGGTACAGACTCAAGCGCATGGTTGACTATATGAGGGCAGGGATTATGTCTGCCAACTCGATTACATGGTACTCTTCCAAGTGCTTAGAACAGTGCTCTGCACACAGTATCCACTCAATACCATATTTTTAATGCTATTTGCTAAGCGCTTACACTGTGCCAGGCACATACTAAGTGTTGGGTAGATACAAACTACTCGGGTAGGACAGAGTCCATGTCCCACCTGGGGCTCACGGTCTTAATCCCCATTTTACAGATGAGGTAACTGAGGTGACTTGCCCAAGAGCCCGCAACAGACAAGTGGTAGAGGCAGGATTAAAACCCAGGTCTTTTTGACTTCCACCTCTATGCTCTATTCACTAGACCATGCTGCTTCTCTAATTGCTTGTTCAAAGCTTGTTGAAGGCACATATCCCCTAAAAAGTCTTCCCTAACTCAGCCCTCCTCACCTTCTCCCACACCTTGACCTGTTCCCTTCATTCATCCTCCCTCCCAGCCCCACAGCACATATCCATATATCTGTATATAGCTGTAATTTATTTATTGGTGTATTTTAATGTCTGTCTCCCCCTCTATGCTGTGAGCTCTTTGTGGGCAGGGAATGGGTCTGTTTTGTACTCTCCCAAGTGCTTAGTACAGTGCTTTGCACACAGCACTCAATAAATATGATTGAATGAATGAATAATTAAGTGATGCAGTAGTGGGGGAAATGAGATTAATCAGGGAAGACTTCCTGGAGGAGATGGAATTTTAGTAGGATTTGGAAGATGGGAGAACAGTGGTCTGGAGCACAGGATAGTGCTGGACACTATTCTGCGTGGTCTGTGGTGATGATATCAGCAGTCAGCTGGTAAGGACTTAGGGGCTGGAGTTGTGTGTGACCTAACCAGATGCAGAATCAACATCTTATACAGAATGAAGTGACTTCCTGAAAGACAGAGCTCTGAAGGAAAGCCAGATGTTTCTGCCCTTCTTAATGAAGGCTTGCAGGTGAAGGCTTCACACTCCAAAAGGTATTCATTCCAAACTTTCTCGGCAACCACAATGAACATCTAAACAACTGGCCTTTATTGAATACATACAATGTGCCAAGCACTGTACTAAGTGCTGTGGTAGATAAAAGATCATAAGGTCCCATCTGGGGCTCACAGTTTAAGGGGGAAGGTATTGAATCCCCATTTTGCAGATGAGGGAACTGAGGCACAGAGAAGTGAAATGATTTACCCAAGGGTACCCAGCAGGCTAATGGCAGTGTCAGGATTAGAACCCAGGTCCTTTGACTCCCAGGCTCACGCTCTCCTCACTAGGCCACACCACTTCTCCATCTAAATGTCCAACTCCAGCCGCTTAAAAAAGAAAAAAAGGCACCACACCACAGCCACCGTGGCCCAGTGCCCTTACTAAGACTGATACTGAAGATGAGAAAAAAAGATCCTAAAAGAGAAATTCATCTCTGCTGTGCAACAGTTCGACTAACTGATAGTCATGGGATATTGCATCGCCCAAGTATGCAGTGATGCTGAAATGTGGTGAAAATCATCGGACCACACAGAAGCAAAGAGCTAAAACACAAGTATTTGCTCCTACTCAGTGAATATGCTGCACATCAGCAGGTCATCTCTAATGTAATAGTCCTTTTGATGGATGATGGAGTCTTTTGGCGAGAAAGAGAGGCCTCAAGCCTGTGGCTTCAGGATGGAGAATGTGTGTGAGAGAATTGATGATAATGCTAGTAGTGTGTGTGTGTGTGTGTGTGTGTGTGTGTGTGTGTGTGGTTCTCCTGAAAGGAATGAGCTATTAGTTGGACAACGGTGCAGCCAGTTGTGAAAGGCATGTAATGTTGCTGTTGTTGATGTTGGTTTTTTTTAATACTCAGAACTCATTCTGTGGCCGAAGTGACCACAGCATCCTGTCAGTGCCGTGCCATAATCCATGACCCAGGGGGTGTTTGCCTTGGTAACTGCTGTGCTCTTTGCCTTCTCTGCCCACATTAGCCAGCTGTTTTTCAGGATTCCTATTATCTGCCCACCTCGTGGAATGCCCTCTTTGGCTTCAGGTCACAGTTCTTCGCTGTTGGTGGCAAAGACCAGTGGACATTAATCTACCTGCAGAGCTCAGACTAGAACCCAGGTCTCAATTGCACTGAAGCAGAAGCAGGACCTGTTATTCCGTCTAACTGAATGAGGAAGACATTTTGAACGCACCAAGATCTAAGCAGTGATTTGTTGCTAAGAAGTATGTTCATCATATTCCTGTTAAATCAATCAATCAATTGTATTTATTGGAGCTCTTAATGTGTGCAAAGCCCTGTACTAAGAGCTTGGTAGAGTACACCACAAAAATATAACACATTCCCTACCCACAAGAAGTTTGTAGTCTGGAGGGGAGACAGACATTAATATAAACAAATTTTGGATGTGCAAATAAGTGCTGTGGGGCTGGGGGTGGTAAATAAAGGTCCGGTTGGCTGGCACAGTGTGGAGTGAATAGAGAATGATGATAATGGTATTTGTTAAGCGCTTACTATGTAAAAGCGCTGTTCTAAGCACTGGAGAGGTTACAAGGTAATCAGGTTGTCCCACCGGAGGGCTCACAGTTTTAATCCCCATTTTACAGATGAGGTAACGGAGGCGCGGAGAAGTTAAGTGACTTGCCCAAAGTCACACAGCTGACAGTTGGCGGAGCTGGGATTTGAACCCATGACCTCGGGCTCCAAAGCCCGGGCTCTTTCCACTGAGCCATGCTGCTTCTCATTACAAGAAACAATTAGAGAAGCAATGTGGCCTAGTGGATAGAGTGAGGGCCTGGGAATCAGAAAGACCTGGATTCCAATCCTGGCTCCGCCAGTCATCTGCTGTGTGACCTTGGGTAAATCACTTCACTTCTCTGTGCCTCAGTTGTCTCATCTATAAAAAGGGATGAAGACTGTGAGCCCCATGTGGGACATGGACTGTGGCCAACCCAATTACAGTGTATGTACTCGGGTGCTTAGAACAGTGCCTGGCACATAAAGAGCGCTTAACAAAATGTCAGAACAAAATAGTTGCTAATCCCACCACTGGTACCATGGGGTAGTTGATAGGCTTGGAAGTCAGAAGGTCATAGGTTCTGATCCCGGCTCTGCCATTTGTCCACTGTGTGACTTTGGGCAAGTCACTTCACTTCTGTGGACCTCAGTTACCTCATCTGTAAAATGGGGATTTAGGCTGTGAGTCCCACATGGGACAGGGACTGTAAAACCCGATTTGCTTGTATCCACCCCAACGCTTAGTACTGCATGCCTGGCACACAGTAAAAGCTTAACGAATACCCTTATCATTATTGGTATTATCACGTGAATACCTGGAATTTCTCTATAAACGGCCCAACGGCTGCTCTGCACCTCTCCCTCCACCTGTTTTCTTTCTCCCTCCTGAACCCTGAGGAAGGATTCTGTACTAGGGAAGGATAGTAATGGGATGGGGCAGATCCTTTGAGTCCCAGACCTAGGCTGCGCTGCTCATTTTCAAGGATAACCTCAAAAAAGTTGACTGTGGAAAGTCTTTGTATCTCATAACTCTCCGTTGCTGGTGTGATCTAGCCAGAGTCCTCCTGGACCGTCTCATGAAGAATCACATTAGCGTGTTAAAGACTTAGTGAAGCAAAACAGCTAAAGATGAAGGTGGTGGGTGGTCATTTGGGAGCCTGCAGATGTAGACAGTCCACTGTGATACATACCCATTAGGATGGGGTGATATTCTGGGAATTGAGGCTTTAAGAAGATCTGTGCACCAGTCAGGAGAATCAGAAATAGCTACCGATCCTCAGGGAAGCAGATGTTACAGCACATGCACACAATGTAGAAGGATTGTTGGTTGGGAATCAATGTCTTATCACCTTTCTCATCCCCACAACACATACTGATAAAATCTTGCCCTCAATAGCTTTGAATTCAAAAGGACATTTTATAGTCCCTGACCTATGTGCATGGATGATCTGGTCACAACTAGTAAAGCAGCATTAAAGTGCCTTCAACGTTTCCCCAACCCACAAATGCCCAAGCAGAAAGTCAGGCAGAATGCACCTGGTAATGTTTTCCACTGAATTGATAAGCATTGTCCAGGATGAGTAGAATACTGGATTTATTAATTTTATTAAGGAATACCAAAGATAGTAAATTCCATCTGCTGAGACTTAATTATCAAATTGGCAGAAGCAAAGGGTGAAATAATAGTGGGTTTTTGCCACAGTCAACCAAATGATCACTAAATGGACAAGTGGTTTCCAGGAATTGAATGCTTTAGTTGGAGATTCTCTTAGATCAAGACAAAACCGTTTCAAAGCTATTGGCAATTTTAAGATTTGAGATGGTTGTTTTTTGAAAATTTTGGATTTTTTTTTACTTTGAACAAGGTATTTAATCATGTTATGATGGTCAACTTATGCAAATTTAGAAAATCTGTCTCAATTCTGGGGAGTGAGTCCATTCTAGAGAGTGCAGTGACTAAGTAGTTGCCTGCTTCTTTGTTATTGTTATTTTTAAAATGTGGTAATGAGAACCTGTGTTGATAAAGCGTGTTTCAGGGCATGAGCAAAGCCAGGAGACAGGTTATTGAGTGAGTTTGAGACTCATCAGCAGCAGCGGTATTTATTGAGCACTTACTTTGTGCAGAGTAATCAATCAGTGGTTTTTATTGAGTGCTTATTATGTTCAGAGAACTCTCTTAAGCACTTGGGAGAGTACAAAAGAGTTCATAGGAACATTCCCTGCCCACAGTGAGCTTGCAGTCAAAAGGGGGGAGACAGACATGAATGAATGAATAAATTAATAAATTACAAAGATGTACAGAAGTGTGTGGGGCTGAGGGTTGGGCAAATATCAAATGCCCAAAGGTCATAAGGGAGAAGGAGCTGGTGAAAAGAGGGTTTAATTGGGGAAGGACTCTTGGAAGAGTTGGGGCAGGAAGCTTGGAACTTGATTTGAACCTTCCTTTCCTGAGGATGATCTGTGTTGTGGGTATTTTTTGGGGTTTTTTTTTTTTCATCATGGAATTGGCTGGCTCTGGTCTATTTGATTTTCTTCAGAGCCACCCCTCTCCATTCTCAAGTGCTCTGTTTTCCACTCAGAAAGTGAAAGATCTTTTCAGACGGATTAAACAGTAATGGTCTTTGAACAGTCTGCCTCCATTCCACCTTGAAATGCGTGGTAACCATCATAAAGCAGTAGGAGTTAGATTTATTTTAATCCATTGGAGTACCTCAGTTTAAGTTAAAGAATAAAAAGTTTGGATTTGTTTTTCTTTAAGCAAACACTCAAGGGATACTCTGGTGGAGGACAAAACAGATATCTTAGATTTTTTTTTTTCTAACAAGGATTATATAGCCATATTTTATGTTATCTTTGTGGCTATTGAACCAAAATATGGGATGAAAGGAAAAAATGAGGAAGATAAAACTAATTTTATCCCCCTCCCCCACTAGACTGTAAGCCCACTGTGGGCAGGGCATGTGTTTACCAACTCTGCACATGGTAAGCACTCACTAAATACCGTTGATTGATAAATGATGCAGAAAAGAGAGGAAGTAGGGGAAAAGACTTATCAACTTGGATAATACAGTGCTCTGCACACAGTGGTCACTCAGTAAACACTATGATTGATCGGAAAACTGCCAGCTCCGGAGTTCTGCAACAGTGAAGACCTCTCGGTTTTTAACAGGACCTTGCTGGAGGAATGCTGAAAAATACGTGCAACTCAGCCAAACCTCCACTCGATAATGCATTATGCTAACACACGAAGCATCAAGTGCCCCTGGGTAATACCGGGAGAGGGGATTGCTTACTTCGGAGTGGCCAAATAATTACAGGCGGCCCTGGTGGACTAAGGATAGTCCACTTAATTTGTATGGCTAGGTGGAGAAGTAGAAAAGCAAATAGAGAAGGACAGTATCTCCTCTGGGAAACTGAGTCACAAAATTCCCCCCAAATTTGGTGGCAGTGAAACCTCAGGGTCATTCTAAGGGGCAGATTTGAAAGCAGCAACTGGAACTGCAGTGGAAAAGTACATCAGTGTGGCAAAATAACTCTTCATATGTATAAGGTGTGCAATTACGTCAGTCATGGCTAGTTCGTTTTATTTAGCCCATTCATTCACTGCCTTGGTAAGAACTCAACGACATTCATGTCCTTACTGAATACGAAAGGTAAAGATATTAATTCATTCAATCGTATTTATTGAGTGCTTACTGTGTGCAGAGCACTGTACTAAGAGCTTGGGAATACAAGTCAATAACATATGCATGTAGGGTCTCTTTCAAAGAGAGGGCAAGTAGTAATTGGTCTGTCTACATCTGCAGGTTCCCAAATGACCACCCACCACCTTCATCTTTAGATGTTTTGCTTCACTAAGTCTTTAAAAAGTAGTAATTTTACTCCTCTGCAGTAGGCTTCAGAAAACTTTTTTTTTTAATCACATTTATTGAGCGCTTACTGTGTGCAGAGCACTGTACTAAGTGCTTGGGAAGTACAAGTTTGAAGGAGCAAATCAGGCCGTCTCTTATGAATCAACAAGGTCATCTCAAATTCTTGTTTAATGAAAATCAAATAAATCCTTTAAAATGAGCGGATTAGAAGTGATTTCACGAAGTTTGTCCAAAGACACTTAAATGGAAAAATCAAAATACCTTATTATGTATGCCGTCAAAGCCTAGAATGTTTACTTGTTCATTAGTGACTGTAGTTTACAATCAATACAATTAGAGTGCTATTTATGTGTGATTTGGGTCACTTTACCTCTCCAAAAGGGATATTGCAATAGTGCTGATCTATTGTAATAAGCACTAAATACCTTTCTGGGGAGCGATAGGAAAAGCTTAATTTCTTTTCATTGGCAGTTGCTTTCATTTGGCAATGATTCTCATAAAAGTCTCAAATATATTTTAACACATACTATATGCGTACATTTCTGTAACTTTTGGAAATAATTTACAGATATTAAAAGCTGTACATCTAAGGTAACTGATGGGAAATTCCCATATAGATTTTTAAATAGCAAAAATAACTGTCTTGGTAGAAATCAATGCTCTGTAAAGGGCAATGACCAAGAATTCACAAGATTTTCACTTAGAGTAGGACAAGAGAAGACAGGTTAAGTCCTCAGCAAAAAGTATTTTGGTTAGATATAAGGATGGATTTTTTGATAGTGAGATATATTAAACATAGGCAGAATCACTAAGGGAGGCTGTAGAATTTTCTTCCCAAAAGATCTTAAAAATCAGGATGGAGTCTCATCTCTCGGAAATGGCTTGGGCAGATGTGGGCCAGTGGGCAGATTTGTTGACATCCTAATGCACTTTCCAACCCTCTGATTCTACAAAAGCAGTCTAATCCAGTGGATAGGGCACAATGCTGGGTGTCAGAGGACCTGGGTTCTCAGCCTGGCTCTACCACCTGCCTCCTGTGTGACCTTGGACAAGTCACTTATCTTCTTTATGCTTCCATCCCCTTATCTGTAAAGTGGGGATTCAATGCCTTGTGTTCCCTCCTGCTTAGTCTGTGAGCCGCTTAGAGGACAGGGACTGTGTCCAACTTGATTATCTTGTATCTACCCCAGTGCTTAGTACAGTCCTTGGCACAGGGTAGGCACTTAGTAAATACCATAATTATTATTAAAGGGGGGAAAAATGGGACCAGCAGTCAGTGGTTCTTAATTGCACGGTAATTTGGCAGGTTTAGCCATATCCCTTCCACATCATGCGTGGGGTGATCATCTCTTACTTTGGCATTTGAGGCCAGCAGGACTTCTTTCCTCTTGGTGTCACAGTCTTGAGATTTCTGCTCAGTTTTCCCCCTCCCCACATTCTTAAGGTCTGGCGGCCAAGCTAATTTTGCTCTCTGTCACTGACTCTCGACTATAAGCTTGTTGTTGCAGGGAATGTGTCTGTTATATTTGTATAACACTTAGTACAGTGTTCTGCACACAGTAGTCGTTCAGTAAATACGACGGACAGACTAAACGGGTCCCAATGATTTACCTCACCGTGGATAGTGTGTCTGCCCATCCAGGGTCCATTTTCCCCATAACTCTACGGCTCAGACATGGCTTTCCCCAGATTTATTTGCGTATGTTCCCAAGATGAATGGAATTTAATTCTCTACCCATTTAGTATCAATGATTTACATTACCTGTGATATTTACGCCTAACTTGTAAATGGGTGATTGTCCGTGAATTTCATCAGTGTCTTATTCGCTCTCTCTTCCGTAGCACAAATAATGAAGTTAAATAAAACTGAGTTTATCCTGTCAAAAGGTCATTAGAGAATTCCCTGTTTTGTTTGTGGCTTTGTAGCCAATTTCCAGCTCGTGTGATAGGACTCACAGTCAAGATAAATTGAATTAATTTTTAGAATCAGATTTTTGAAAGGCTATCAAATACTGTGCCAAAATCCCAGTCTATTATATTGTCTGCCTTCCCATTTTCAACTAAGTTTATAATTCAAACAAAAAATGCAGTAAAATGTGCCTGGTTCAAATTGTCTTATATGAAATGATGATTCCTATTTTTTAGTTTGTCCCCTAGAGCTTCATAAATTTTTTCCCGTGAAGCTTTATTCCATTATTTTTCTGGCAATCTAAATTAGACTTAACAGATACAAATCTCATTGTTTTTAAAGTTTGATTTTGCTGTTGTTTTTTTTCTTTTTACAAATGACACCCCTCTGAAATGAAATGATACCTTTGGTGAACTGTGTAATTATGATACAAAGTAAACCTTTGGTGGGTTTTAATTCTTTAGAACACAAATATTTTTAATGGTATTTTTTAAGCGCTTACGATGTGCGAAGCACTGTACTAAGCGCTGGGGGTAGATAGGAGCTAATCAGGTTGGACACTTGGGGCTCACAGTCTGAAAACCCATTTTACAGATGAGGTCGCTGAGGAACAGACCAAGTGAAGTGACTTGCCCAAGGTCACACAGCAGGCAAGAGATGAGGCAGGATTGGAACCCAGGTCCTCTGATTCCTAGGCTCGTGGTCTTTCCATTAAGTCACTCTTTTCTTCGGTTTCAATAATGAACAATTGTTCATGGTGCAGCATATGGTCTTGCCAGTAGGTAGACAATCAGTCATGTTTATCAAACACCTGAAAGTGTACAGGGCCACTATAATAAGTGCTTGGCAGAGTACAGTAGTGTTAGTAATAATAATAATGGCATTTATTAAGTGCTTACTATGTGCAAAGCACAGTTCTAAGCACTGGGGAGGTTACAAGGTGATCAGATTGTCCCACAGGGGGCTCACAGTCTTAATCCCCATTTTACAGATGAGGTAACTGAGGCAAAGAGAAGTTAAGTGACTTGCCCAGAGTCACCCAGCTGGCAGTTGGCGGAGCCGGGATTTGAACCCATGACTTCTGACTCCAAAGCCTGTGCTCTGTTCCACTGAGCCACGCTGGGGAAGGCAGGATGTGAAGTGGCTTCAGGAAGGAGGGAGGACTTGAGCAGGGGGTTGGTGTAGATAGAGACGAGAACGAGGCACAGAAAGTAGGTTAGTGTTAGAAGAGCAAATCGGACAGACTGAGTTGTAGTGGGAGACGGGTGGAAATAGGTGGTGGGAAGAGCTGCCTGAGTAACTTCAAAACCAGTGCAGAGGTGGATGGGTGATTGTTGGAGGTGTTTGAAGAGTGGAACGTTGTGAGCAGAAAGATTTTTTTTTTTCTATCTGGGCAGCAGAACTATGGTGGTTGACTGTGATTCTGCCATTGGTGTAGAAGTGCCAGGTTGTGTCTCTGAGGAGACATTATTCCGGGCACACAAGAGCCCAGCACCTCCATGGAGTGAAGTGGGCATGGGACAAAAAAAAAATATGTCATTCATTCATTCAATCGTATTTATTGAGCACTTATTGTGTGCAGAGCACTATACTAAGTGCTTGGTAAGTATAAGTTGGCAACATATAGAGACGGTCCCTACCCAATAATGGGCTCACAGTCTAGAAGGGTGTCAGGCACTGTTCTAAGAGCTGGGGTAGATACAAGCTAATCAGGTTGGACACAGTCCCTGTCCCACATGGGGCTCACTGTCTTAATCCCCCTTTGACAGGAGCAGCAAAGGAAAGAATTGGGTTAGCACTGATCCTTTAGGTTTGCTTTTTTTTAAGCACTTACTATATGCCAGGCACTGTTCTAAGTGCTGGGTGATTCAGGTAATCAAGTTGGATACAGTCCATGTCCCCCGTGGGCCTCACAGTCTTAATCCCTGTTTTACAGACGAGGGAACAAAGGCACAGCGAGGTGAAGTGACTTGTCCAGGGTAACCCAGCAGTTAAGTGGTGGAGCTAGGGCTAGAACCCAGGTCTTTCGGACAACCAGGCCCATGCTCTATTCAGTAGGCAAGCTGCTTTCAGCTATGATTTCAGTCCATTTCTTCATTTCCAGTAGAAAGTCTTTTCCCACTGACACTGAAGACCGATTAATCATTGCAGTGTTGCCGTTTGCCTTCTGTCCCATGCCAGTGGTGAACTCTGCTACTGGCACTTGGGTGTTTCTTAGATGCAAGAGAAGGGAAAGGAGGATGAATCCAGTGTATGCTGGTCACAACCAAGCTGAACTGGAGGAGATTTTTTTTCTTTTAAATGAATTTAAATGAATTTAGGTACTTACTATGAGCCTGACACTGCACTAAAGCACTTGGGAGAGTACAATGTAACAATAAACACACGTTCCCTGCCCACAATGAGCTTACAGTCTAGAAGGAGAGACAGACATTAATATAAATAATTACAGTTATGTACATAAGTGCCGTGTGGCTGGGAGGGGGGATGAATAATGGAAGCAAGTCAGGGTGACACAGAAGGGAGTGGGAGAAGAGGAAAGGAGGGCTTAGGGAAGACGACTGGGAGGAGATGGGCCTTCACTGAGGCTTTGAAAGTTGGGGAAGGGGGGGGAGAGTAATTGTTGGATTTGCAGAGGGAAGGGTGTTCCAGGCCACAGGCAGAACGTGGGCTAGAGGTTGGTGGTGAGATGGCTGAGATAATGGTATTTGGTAAGCGCTTACTATGTGCCAGGCACTGTACAGGGAGTTGCCTGCAGACTGAACCCCTGAAGACCTGGTGAAACATGGACTTGCTAGATGTGTGTCCTGTGCCCTCCGCAGGACCACCAGTGGTATTTATTGAGCACTTACTTTGTGCAAAGCACTGGACTAAAACACCTGGAAGGATATAATTAGTAGATACAATCCCTGACCTTAGGGAACTTGCACTCTAGTGAAGGAGCTTTCGACCCAGTGGAGGAGTTTACCATCCAGTGGAAGAAGATGGTTTGGGAGAGATGTAAAAAGAGAAGCGGCATGGCCTGGTGGGAGGGGGAAGAGCTGGGTTCTAATCCCAGCTTTGCCTCTTACCTGCTGTGTAATCTTGGGCAAGTCATGTCCCTGTGCCTCAGCACCCTCATCTGCAAAATGGGGATTCAATACCTATTCCCCTTTGTACTTAGATTGTGAACCCCAAGTGGGACTTGATTATCTTGTACTACCCCAGCGCTTAATTCAGTACTTGGCACTTAGTAAGCACTTAACAAATACCATCATTATTGCTATAACTGGTAATGGTAGTAATAATATTGAAAGAAAACTAAGGAATAGCTGCAAAAGGGGTTTCTCAGGTGGCAAAAGCCTTGCCAGTTGATCAGGTGAGACTATGTATTGTAAACTCCTTGTGGGAAGGGAATGTTTCAAGTTATTTGTTTCTCATTTCCCAAGGTCTTAGTACTGTGCATTGTAACCCAGGAGGTGCTCAGTCAATGCTCTTACTCCCGCTACCAGCCAGCTACATGGCAGATTGAAATTCAACAGCGTACATGTCCAGGAGGCGGAAAGCATTATCTTCTGCCCCAGGTCAAAGCGGTGAAACCCAAAGATGACATGTGCCCAGGGGCCTTTAGGTAGACCTCTTTTCCCCCAAGAAAATAGGGCCCAAAATTAGTTTGAAAGGTGCAAAATATTTGTTGGCTTCCCTGATTTATGCAATAGAAAATAGCTCACAAACCCTCCAGTGTGGAGCTATAAATAGCTGCTTTTCAACCTTCACTTCCTGAGAATTGGGTGTTGATTTTTGGTTTTTGCTGTTTTGACAGCTCTCAGTTTTCCAGCAGAAGGCTGAAACCTGAAAAACAAATCTTTGGCTTTCAGTTAGATCAGAACACAGACCTCAGTGATCAATCATGACATGGCCAACTGGTCAGGTTTTAGAAAAAAAAAAGGGACCTAGTGTTTGGCAAGCAAAGACAATTATCTTTTAGCAGCCCCACAATTACTACACACAGACGCACGCCCATTCAGCCTAATTAGATTTACGAACTAATCTGTCCCCGTGTAAATGCCTTTCCCAAATTATATCGAGATTCCGGTTACGGGAATTTTAAGGAGAACGTACAAATGGTGGATGAAATCGGTGTTAAATTTGTGGCCATATATTGCCATTATTGTTAAATGATGAATAGCCTGACAGTTTCCCGCTTAGGACCCAAGCTTCTCTCTTCCAGGAATCTGGCCAGCTCTCATTGCCCACCCGGACAGTGAGAGCTTGTCCTACCTAGGAAATGCAAAGAAGCGGGGAGATTCGCATGAAAATCACAAGGGCTACTTTGTTGGGAAAACGGGGGCGGAAGTTCAGGCGGGCATCAAATGCCCCAGAGACACTCACCCAGTGGCAGCCCTCACTGTTTCTGTTTCAGCTTCGTCCTTTAAATGAGTAATAATAATAATTGTGGTATTTGTTAAGCACTTACTGTGTGCTGGATTCTTGGATACAAGCAAATCGAGCTGGACACAGTTCCTGTCCCACGTGGGATTCGCGGTCTTAATGCCCATTTTACAGATGAGGTAACTGAGGTACAGGAACCTGGGCTCTTCCCCCCCCCACCCCATAATCATCTCCACACCGTTGTTTGCATTCCGTGGGCAGGGAAGCAGCATGGTCTCGTGGAAAGAGCGTGAGTGTCATGATTGGGTTCTAATCCCGGCACTGCCACTTACCCGCTGGTTACCGTGGGTTATTTTTTTTGTTTTAATGGTATTTGTTAAGTACTGAGCATGTACTAAGTGCTTGGGCTAAATACAAGCTAATCAGGTTGGACATAATCCACGTCCCACATGGGGCTCACAGTCTTAATCCCCATTTTACAGATGAAGTAACTCAGTCACTAGAGAAGAGATGTGATTTGCTCAAGGTCACAGAGCAGGGATTAGAACACAGGTCCTTCTGATTCTCAGGCCTGTGCTCTAACCATTAGACCATATTGCTTCTTAATTACTTAATTTGTGCCCCAGTATCCTCATCCATAAAATGGGGATTAAATACCTTTTATCATGTCCCCCATAGATGCGATGAGCCCATCCCATGGGCCCGGGACTCTATATGACCTGAATATCATGTATTTACCCCAGTACTTCATATAGTGCCTGGCACTAAGTGCTAAACAAATACCACAATTATTAATGCAATTATTATTATTATTTTCCTTTTTAAACACTATATGCAATCAATCAGTGGCATTTATTGAGTGCTTACTGTGTTCTGTGTGCTTCTTAGAGAAGCAGCATGGCTCAGTGGAAAGAGCACAGGCTTTGGAGTCAGAGGTCATGGGTTCAAATGCCGACTCCGCCAATTGTCAGCTGTGGGACCTTGGGCTAGTCACTTAACTTCTCTGGGCCTCAGTTCCCCCAGCTGTAAAATGGGGATTAAGACTGTGAGTCCCACATGGGACAACCTGATCACCTTGTATCCCCCCAGCGCTTAGAATAGTGCTTTGCACATAGTAAGCGCTTAACAAATACCATCATTATTATTATTATTATTATTCTCAGCCATCGGGGAAGTACACTACAACAGAGTTGGTAAACACAATCCCTGCCCACAGCCAATTTACCATCTAGAGTGGGGAGAACTATAGTGCCAGGCACTATATTGAGCACTGATTACAAGATAATCAGATTGGACAGCGTCCCTGTCCCACATGGGGCTCACAGTTTTACGTGGGAGGGTATTGAATCCCCATTTACAGATGAGGAGACTGAAGCCCAGGGAAGTTGTGTCTTGCCCAAGGTCACAGAGCAGGCAAATGGCAGAGTCAGGATTAGAACCCTGGTCCTTGCACTCCCAGGCCCATGGTTTTTCTTGTAGGGCATGCTGCTTGCACTTACCTAAGTGATTAGTTCAATGCTTTGCACGGGGTAAGTGCTCAATAAATAGTATTGTTTATGTGGTACCATTAGGGAAGGAAAGAACCGGGAAAGCGGTGAGGGCTTCGATATCTTGGCACCCTTTGGAGAAAAACCAGGCCTGTTCATGGCATATCTGGATAGCTTTTCTGACAATCAGTGAGGTCTTTGAGAATCCCATTGTTCATCATGTACTTAGAGCAAGTAGGAAATGTTTCCCCACCCCGCTAGCAGTGTGAAAGATATAAGCTCTAGGATTCTGTGCACTTTTATATTGATAATCAATGGGCAAAATTCATGAATGTCAAACTGAAAGCGCAATTTGCTTTCTTCGTGAAAAGGAAACAAGTGTGGGAACCTAAAAATTGATCAGTTGATGTGTTCACTCGCATAATTGCCTCCATCACATAATTCCCCCCTCCCATGATTTTTGAGAAGGAAATGAAAGATTATTTTTGTAAGCAATGATAGCATCGTGTGCTGGGAAAGGAAAGGATGCAGGGTCAGAACACTGTATTCAGGATCATGGAGCTGTGTGAACTCCAAAGTAGGAAGAGAAACAGTGTGGTCTAGAGGATAGAGTTCTAATCCTGGCTCTGCCATTTGCCTGCTGTGTGACCTTGGGCAAGTCACTTAACCTCTCTGGGCCTCCGTTACCTCATCTGTAAAATGGGGATGACGACTGTGAGCCCCATTTCAGACACGGACGGTGTCCAACATGATTAGCTTCTATCTACTGCAGGTTAGTACAGTGCCTGGCGCATACTTTTTAAAAAAGAGAGTCAGAATGCACTAATGTTGCAGACAAAGTCTTTCTGAAAAAGGAAGGGGGAACTACCATAATTCATTAAGTATCTCTTGTATTTTGCACTTGAGATATTGTAATAGAAGTAAGAGATGCAGTTTCAAGAGCCTCCTTTCCTTTCTCTTCCCTGTTTTTTCCCCACTATTCCGCTAACTGCAAGGCAAATTCTGCATAGTCTAGCCTGTTTCCTTTTTGTAGGGGGGCTGCAAAAAAGAGGGGCAAATGGGTAAGTACGATAATAGCATTAATTGAGCGCCTACTGTATTAAGTTCTTGGGAAAGCTGAAGATAATGAGTAGAAATGATTCCTGTCCTTAAGGAGCTTACATTCAAATGGGAGAAAAAGACTCTAAAATGAACTATATATCGTAATAGAAAATAGAAAATATGATTCTGACCATTAACACCAGCTAGTTTTCAGAACATTCATGAAGTATTAAATCAGTGCTGTTGACCTCATTAGAATTTTATTAATATACCCCAGTTTGGATATATTTTGGTATTAAGCACTTTCAACGTTCCAGTCCCTGGGGTCGATACAAGCTCAACAGTCCAGATATAGTCCCTGTCCCTCAAAGCATTCAGAATCTAATTGCATTTATAGTGGTATGAATTTATTGAGCACTTACTTTGTGGAGAACAGTGTACTAACTGCTTGGGAGAGTAGAATACCATCTAGAGGAGGACAGTTATTTTATTCCATTTTATAGTTGAGGAAATGGATGCACAGAGAGATTGTGACTTTCTCTGGGACACCCAGCAAGTGGTAGAGGGGAGGCTTCTGAGTCTCCCTCCCGGTAGCCTCACCCACCATCCCTTTAGTCTTCCCATTCACCAAATGGACCATGTTCCCATTTCCATGGAGACTTTCACAGGTTTCATGTCCTACCACCTGTATTATTCATTATTTAAACTTATTAAAAATGTCAGTGGCTGTGCCCCTGAGTAATGGTACCTAATGAGAAACACTGCTAAATATAAATAGGACTCTCATCTGAAATTTATTTAACAGGATTCCCCAAAACATTCCAGAAGAAGCTGACAGGCATGAGTACATTGTAAATCTCAGTTGGAATCATTTCTAATTTTCTGCCCTGGATCCTGGCTAGACTGCCTGCACTTGAATACTTAATCAAGTACTACCAATTCACCAGGAATAACTGTAAGGGAAAGTTACAAGGAAACTCATTATTTTGTACATAATGTTCCTGTCAATCTCTGTTTAATAAAGTCCCAACACACGTTCCTGCAATGGGATAGTAATGCCAATAATAGGTTAGGAGGGCATAGACAAGCCAAAGAAAATCATTTACTTGGGCAGATTGTGAGATTAAGCTCTGGAAAAAACACACATATGTGTGCATTTGTGTGCATGTGTGTGTGTGTGAGTCTGAGACTGGTAAGTATAAAGGTAACATCTCCTTTTTTATGTTGCAATTTCTCCAGTTGGCTTCAAAGTCATTTTTATTAATGAAAGCTCGCACCGAGACCATGAGGTAAGGTAGAATCTGAATACCAAACTTTAAATAACTTGGGAATGGTTGAAGAGTAGATCAGAGCAGAGATTAGGTCATCCTCTCCCCTAAGTGGCTAAAGCAGCCCCAATCATCTTGACCTGCCTTTGTCGGAAGATGAGTGGAATAAACAAGTTAGAAGCTTGACTTTCAAGTTTAATAAGTAATGAACCAAGGACCATCATGAACCACGTCTGCATGGGCAAATTTAGCAGAAGATGGAAAATTCACGGTATCCTCTTGGCGTAGCACAAACTAGGAATCCAGCAAAGAGTAAGTCTCTGGTTTAAGGCTCTAGATTGTGAGCTTGTCTTGGGCAGAGAATGCGCCTGTTGTTGTATTGGACTCTCCCAAGTACTTAGTCCAACACAGTAAGTGCTGAATAAATACAATTGAATGAATGAATGGACTCCCTGAAATGGAGGATCAATGAGGAAGGGAGCAGAAGGGAGGGAAAGGCAGACTGTAAGCTTGTTGTGGGCAGCACTTGTGTTGTACTCTCCCAAGTGCCTGCTTTGTGCAGAGCACTGTACTAAGGGTTTGGGAGAGTACGGTACAAGAGAGCTGTAGCACAGTAAGTGCTCAGTCAGTCCCACTGATTGATAGATTGAGTGGCTTTCCCTGTTGGTCAGAGGAAGAGCAGGAGGTTCTGCCCTCCCACCCTGTTGGAGGGAAAAGAAAAGGAGGAAGCAGGATTTCCTGTGGGCAAGGGTTGATGGGAGGAGCCAGCAGCAAGAAACTGAATTCCACAGGTTCGGGGGCCTCTGAACAGGGAGATGTAATCTCCGTCTTGTTTTTCTCTTTTTTGGTGAAGGCTGACCTGAACTTCAAGAAATGAAATAAGCTTGGGTTAATCCTGAAACAGCTCTGCCCTAATATTATTACAAATATTACTCCATTTATTTATTTATTTATTTTACTTGTGCATATCTATTCTATTTTATTTTGTTAATATGTTTGGTTTTGTTCTCTGTCTCTCCCTTCTAGACTGTTGGGTAGGGACTCTCTCTATATGTTGCCAACTTGTACTTCCCAAGTGCTTAGTACAGTGCTCTGCACACAGTAAGCGCTCAATAAATACGATTGATTGATTTACAAAGAACTTCTGGAAAAGGAGGTGTCTTAAGGACTTTAAAGACATGCCAGGGGAGTTTCAAATGGTCTTCTCTTGGGCAGGCATCATGTCTAACAAGTGCTTTACTCTCCCAAGCACTTAATCAGTTGGTACTTACTTCCTATGTGCACTGAACTGTACTAACTGCTTGGGAGGGTACATTGTAACAGAGGTGGTAGCACATTTCCTGCCCACAGCGAGCTTACAGTCTGTAGGGGGAGACAGACATTAAAATAAATTGTGGATATGAGAAGCAGCGTGGCTCAGTGGAAAGAGCCTGGGCTTTGGAGTCAGAGGTTATGGGTTCAAATCCTGGCTCTGCCAATTGTCGGCTGCGTGACTTTGGGCAAGTCACTTAACTTCTCTGGACCTCAGTTACCTCATCTGTAAAAATGGGGATTAAGACTGTGAGCCCCCAATGGGACAACCTGATCACCTTTTAACCTCCCCGGTGCTTAGAACAGTGCTTTACACATAGCACTTGATAGATGCCATTATTATTATACATACCCAAGAACTATGGGGATGAGAGTGGAGTGAATAAAGGTTAGAAATCTAAGTGCCAGAGAGCTATGGGGATGAGAGTGGAGTGAATAAAGGTTAGAAATCCAAGTGCCAGGGTGACACAGAAGGGAGAGGGAGTGGGAAATGAAGGCTTATACAGAGAAAGCTTCTTGGAGTAGATGTGTCTTTAATAAGGCTTTGAAGATGGGGAGAGTTATGGTCTATCGGATAAGAAAGGGGTGGGGGAGATTTCCAGGCCACAGGCAAGAAGTAGGCTCTAACAAAGTAATGGTGAAGATTTTCACCATCCCCCTTCCTCCAGAACTGCTAAGGAGACAGGCAGTAGGTGATCTTTCTGAAAGGAGCTGTGAGGAGAGAGCCTTAAAACATCCTGGCAACCTTTCCCATGCCTGACAGAAACAGGAAGTGAGTCTAACAAACACGGATGCCCCTAAATAGATGTAGGGCAGCCACACGGCCTAGTGGAAATAGCACGGCCCTGGGAATCTTAGGATCTGGGTTCTACTCGTCTGCCACTTGTCGACTTTGTGCCATCGGCCAAGTCATTTAACTTCTTTGTACTTCAGTCACCGCATCTGTAAAATGGAGATTGGTTGTGAGCCCAGTCTGGGCCAGGGACTGCATTCAACTGGATCATTTTATGTCTACCCCAGCACTTAGTATAGTGCCTAACACGTAATTAGCACTTAACAAATATTACTATTATTATTATGTCAAGCTCCTTGATTAACCATAGATTTACCCAGGTTCTATGATTGTAGCCAGTTTGGTAATGAAAAGTGAATGCAATCATCTTAATGAATTCTTGTTAAAAAAACTCAGCAGTGACAATACAATCCATAAATTTTGTATGAATGACCAAAAAAGAGCAATTCCACAACATTTGTGTGTTCATATAAATTGTTTATCCTTTTTAGATCTGTGGGTGGAAAGCTCTAGAATTGTAATTCTTGAAGTGCTACATTGTTTCTCTCCTAGGAAATGAGTTACAGGGTATGCTTTAAGAGCTGTTTTTCCTCTGTAAGTAAAAGAAAAATAGCTCAACTTTGGCTAGGGCACTCAGGCAAGCTGTGAATGAATGGTGGTGTGTAGTGTGGTTTTGAGAGACACCTGTCTCATTCTGTATTTTAGTCCTTTGGGAGAATACTCAAGAAGGGAAGACATGCACAAAAGCAAATCATTATTTCAAGAACTCTAATTTTGGGGTTCAGTCAGTCATATTTATTGAGCAATTACCGTATTCAGAGCAGCTGTACCAAGTGCTTGGGAGAGTACAATTTAATAGAGTTGGTAGACTTGTTCCCCGCCCACAATGCACTTATAGTCTAGAGAGGGTGGGGAAAATATGAGCTCAATCTTATAAGATTGTGGAGTTAACCATAAAAGGCAAAAGGAACATAGTTCCCGCAGGTTGGGTTGGATCCTTGGAGCATGTGAATGGAGAGTTGAGTTAATTCCCACTTGCATATGCTCTGGTCCTTCTTTACAAGTCTGATCTACTTATTCTATATCCATTCTAGTGCTTCGGACAGTGTTTGGCACATAGTGATGGCGAAATAAATACCAAAGTTGTTATCATTATTATTTTCTTTTTCAAAAAGAATGGTGCTTGTTGAACCTTACTATTAGTCAAGCACTGTACTAAGCGCTGGGGGAAATGCAAGATAATCAAGTCAGACCCAGGCACAGACCCACACAGGGTTACAGTCTGAGGAGGGAACAAGTATTTAATTGTCATTTTACAGAGGAGGGATCTGAGGGGCAGAGAAGTGAAGTGACTTGTCCAAGAGCACGCAGCAGACAAGTGGTGGAGCAGGGGTTAGAATCCCGGTCCTGAGCCGTACTGGGCCATACTGCTTCTCTCCTTCCCTTTTCCCCTCTTTGGTGTTTCCAGTTGTAAAACAGTGAAGGGAGGCAGGGAAGGGGAATCTGAAGGTCTGTGTGTCATTTGGTTTTGTTCTTTGTCTCCCCCTTTTAGACTGTGAGCCCACTGTTGGGTAGGAACTGTCTCTATATATTGCCATCTTGTACTTCCCAAGGGCTTAGTACAGTGCTCTGCACACAGTAAGCGCTCAATAAATACGATTGATTGATTCGTTCTCCCGCTGAACTTTCAAAACCTTAGGTCCCCACTAGGCATTCCGGGAGCATTTTGTCTTCAAAGATTCTCATCCCCATCCACTCTGTTCTTGCCTGGGGACCTGTGGGCTTTTGAGACCAGGAAAACAAACATTACAAAATGCATCTGCCTAGGTGCCATCTGCTCCAAAACACAGTGGCTGTTTATTTTTTTGATTTAGGAAATGAAAGAGCTTTATGGGGGTATCCGGAGAACAAGATGTCTGCCTTTAGGAAAACTGATGATAACCCAAACCACTTATTTCTCCAGTGCCTACTTTGGGAGAGAGCGGTCTGGCCGGAATGGTGGATAGCATCCTGGCATTTCCGCTACAAAAACACTCCTGGCCCCACAGCACTTATGTACATATCTGTAACTTATTTATATTAATGTGTGTCTCCCCTGCCTCTAGACTGTAAGCTTGTTGTGGGCAGGGAATGTGTCTGTTTATTGTTGTAGTCTTCCAAGCACTTACTGCAGTGCACACAGTAAGTGCTCAAGTCCGTTGTTGGGTAGGGACCGTCTCTGTATAATAATAATAATAATGATGATGGCATTTGTTAAGCACTTACTATGTGCAAAGCACCGTTCCAAGAGCTGGGGAGGTTACAAGGTGATCAGGTTGTCCCACAGAGGGCTTACAGTCTTTATCCCCATTTTACTAATGAGGTAACTGAGGCACAGAGAAGTGAAGTGACTTGCCCAAAGTCACACAGCTGACAGTTGGTGGTGCCGGAATTTGAAACCACGACTTCTGACTCCAAAGCCCGTGCTCTTTCTACTGAGCCACGCTGATTCTATATTTTGCCGACTTGTACTTCCCAAGCGCTTAGTACTGTGCTCTGCACACAGTAAGCGCTCAATAAATTCGATTGAATGAATGAATAAATACAATTGAATGTTGTGGATGTATTTAAGCAGGAATCTTGAGTGACATATGAGTCCCATGTTCTTATTGGTTAAATATTGGATTGATATCTTTCCACTATCTCTCCCAAGACCTAGCAGATTCCAACAGTGTCTCTGACGTGTTAGAGCACAGGCCTGAGAGTCATAAGGTTATGGATTCTAATCCCGGCTCCGCCACTTAGTACAGTGCTCTGCACACACTAAGCACTCAATAAATACAATTGAATGAATGCTGGGACACCTCGGGCAAGTCACTTCACTTCTCTGTCTCGTCTGTAAAACGGGGACTGAGATTGTGAGCTCTATGTAGAATGAACTGTGTCCAACCCGATTTGCTTGTATCCATCCCAACCCTTAGCAGAATGCCTGGCACATAGTAAGCGCTTAACAAATGCCACACTTATCATTAGTATTATTACTACCCCAGAATACCAATGCTCCTTCCTTAGAAGGGAGGTTGAGTGGTTAAACCCACAGGATCAAAGATCGGCCCCTCTTCTCATTGTCTTGGCAGCATGGCCTAGTGAATAGAGCACAAGTCTGGGAGTCAAAAGGACATGGGTTCTAATTCTGGCTCTGCCACTTGTCTGCTGTGGGACATTGGACAAGACACAACTTCTCTGTGCTTCATTGCCTTCATCTGTAAAATGGGGATTAAGACTATGAGTGCTGTATGGGACGGGGACTGTATCTAACCCGATTATCTTGTATCTACACTAACAGGTAGAACAGTGCCTGGCAGCGTGGCTCAGTGGAAAGAGCCCGGGCTTTGGAGTCAGAGGTCACGGTTTCAAATCCCGGCTCCGCCAATTGTCAGCTGTGTCACTTTGGGCAAGTCACTTAACTTCTCTGTGCCTCAGTTACCTCATCTGTAAAATGGGGATTAAGACTGTGAGCCTCACGTGGGACAACCTGATCACCTTGTATCCCTCCAGTGCTTAGAACAGTGCTTTGCACATAGTAAGCACTTAACAAATACCATCATTATTATAATAAGCACTTAGCAAATACTACGGTTATTATTATTGGCCACTTCAGAGAACACCAGCAATAACTAATCTTATTTACTTTTAAAATCCCTTTAAGTTCTTCACATGCCAGAACCCTGGAAATGCAAAGCATTCTTATTTCTCTTTATTAGACTGAAGTGCACTGTGCCCATTTTAAGGCAGTTAAGTACGTCTTGTTTGCATTGGAGGTCCACAGAAAGGAGTGAGGAGAAGCCACTGCCTGGTTTGGTGGACGTTAAAATCACCCAGTGTGCCCTATTTTAATTAAATTTCAGTTTCTCTTGCTAGGCATTTGAGTGTTGGCTAGCTTTAGTGTTAGAATTTAAATGCTCAGAAAAGGCTTTGAGGTTAATACTCCATTAAGAAACAGCTGAGAAGCCGAACTTGGCACTGCTGTTTCTCCTTGAATCAAGCAGCTGCCCATCTCTCATTCTCTCTGAACAGCCATGAGACCCAAGGGGAAAGAGCTACTGAAATCTTAAATTTTCTTCAATAGAATGAAAGAGACTGAATTTTTGGAGTTGCCCCAAATACGAGTTTTCTCTCCTCTGGTTGAGTTCCACTGTTGGTTCGGTGAGCTTGGCTGTGTGAGAATTCATTTAAAATTTTAATTGCTTTGAAAGTGGGTGAGCTGGAGAAGTCAAAGAAAGGCAATGTCAAGTTCAAGCAAATGGTGGAATGCCACCTACTGACTGCTGGAGCAAAAAGAAAGGTAATTTCCTTCTCCATCTCTCTCTTCCTCTTGACTCTCCAGTTTAACAAAAATGTGATTATTGTAATTATTTTTGATAACAGTATAAAGTGGGGTAATTACAAGATAATTAGGTCCCACATGGGACTCACAGTCGAAGTAGGAGGCAGAATAGGTAACAGATCCCCATTTTGCAGATGAGGGAACCGAGGCACAGAAAAGTTAAGTGACTTGCCCAAGATCACACAGCAGGTGACTGTTGGAGCAGAATTAGAACCCAGATCCACTGATCCACAGGCCTTTGCTCTTTCCACTAGGCCATGACTGAACCACTCGTTCATCCATTCAATTGTAAGTGTGCAGAGCAATGTACTAAGCACTTGGGAGAGTATAATATAACAATAGACAGACACATTCTCTGCCCACAACGAGTTTACGGTCCAGAGGGGGAGGCAGAAATTAATTTAAATAAATTAAATAAATTACATATTTTTAGTGATAAGTGATCATTTGCGAACAACCGTAAAACTGGGAATAAAAGAGCGTGCCGTTTTTTGTGCGCTCAGGAAGACCTGTGGTGTTGATGGACTGGTGTTGGCTTTGGTCTGAAAATCTGCGCAGAGCTCTGCTCCAAGGCCACATTGCAGCGGTCTTGGTAAATCTAGGACATACCAGTGAGCCCTGTTTGCTGAGAAAATTTCGAAGCAAGGGAGCAAAGTCACTTTCAGAGACTAATGTTTTGGTGTTTAATTCGCGAATAAGACAGTAGCATCCCCCAAGGCTGCCTTAAAAATGCAGCCAGCTGAAAGATGGAAGCAATCCCACAGGTGTCTTATTTGTTCCAGTTGAAGAAACTGCTCCTAATCGGAGACTCTCCGGTATGTTGTGGTCAGACTAAGCAGGTGGTTCAGAGAGTTTGAATTTCCCAAGAGGAGGAGAAGGAGGCAATCCCGGTTGGCACACAGAATAAATTCGGCATCACTCGGGCCCCGTGCCGAAGAAGGGATGGGATGAGGAGGGGGCAGAATCCGTGGACGCTCGATACCGAGTCGCCACAGGGTGTTCAAACCGTTTTCGCGAGATTGGCAAGTGCCATTGTGCCACCCTAAGTGACCTGAGGATTTGCATCTAGAAAAGGTGCCTTCACGGTGAATCTGACCCATCAGTCATATAAGGCAGGCAAAGGGCAGGACTATTTACGTGGAGAAGCAAGGGTTACTCTTGACTTTGCAGAGACATCAGGCTCAGTGGGGTGAAACTCAGGGATTTCTTCAAAGCCTTGTTAGCATCACATCCCCTCCAGGAAGTCTTGTCTGCTGTGTGACCTTGGGCCAGTCATTTCACTTAGAGAAGCAGCATGGCTCAGTGGAAAGAGCCTGGGCTTGGGAGTCAGAGGTCATGGGTTCAAATTCTGGCTCTGCCACTTTTCCGCTGTGTGACCTTGGGTAAGTCACTTAACTTCTCTGTGCCTCAGTTCCCTCATCTGTAAAATGGGGATTAAGAATGTGAGCCCCACGTGGGGCAACCTGATCACCTTGTATCCCCCCAGCGCTTAGAACAGTGCTTTGCACATAGTAAGCGTTAACAAATGCCAACTTGTACTTCCCAAGCGCTTAGTACAGTGCTCTGCACATAGTAAGTGCACAATAAATATGATTGAATGAATGAATGAATGATTATTATTATTGTTATTCTCTGTGTCAGTTACCTCATAATAATAATTATGGTTTCTTAGGCACTTAATATGTACCAGGCACTGTACTAAGTGCTGGGGTGGATACAAGCAAATCAGGTTGGACACAGTCCCTGTCCCTTGTGGGGCTCACAGTCTCAATCCCCATTTTACAGGTGAGGTAACTAAGGCACAGAGAAGTGAAGTGATTTGCCCAGGGTCGCACAGCAGACAAGCAGTGGAGTTGAGATTAGAACCCATGATCTTATGACTTCCAAGCCCATGCTCTCTCCATTACACCATGCTGCTTCTCACTATGCCGTGCCTCTTCCGTGTAATGGGGATTGAGACTGTGAGTTCCAAGTGGGACAGGGACTGTGTACAACGCGATTTGCTTTTATCCACCCCAGTGCTTCGTACAGTGCCTGGAACATAGTAAGTGCTTAACAAATACTGCAATTATCACTATTATTATTCCCTAAGCCCTCATTTCCCTTACTCCCTCTCCCTTCTGTGCTGCCCTTGTACTTGGATCTCTTCCCTTCATTTACCCGAACCTCAGCCCCACAGCACTTACATTTATTGAACACAATGTGTGCAAAGCAATGTACTAAGCACTTGGGAGACTACAAGGTGGCTCAGTGGAAAGAGCATGGGCTTTGGAGTCAGAGGTCATGGGTTTGAATCCCGGCTCTGCCAATTGTCAGCTGTGTGACTTTGAGCAAGTCACTTAACTTCTCTGGGCCTCAGTTACCTCATCTGTAAAATGGGGATTAAGACTGCCAGCCCCCTGTGGGACAACCTGATCACCAGTGCTCAGAACAATGCTTTGCACATAGTAAGGGCTTAATAAATGCCATCATTATTATTATTATTATTACAACGTACCAGAGTTGGATCTATTTGGACAGCCTTCACCTTTGTCACTAATGTTTACCAAAGTCCAAATGATCCGAAGGAGGATATCTTAAAATTACCTGAAGCACATTTTCAGTTTTCACGTTGAGCGAATACAATGAATGTTTCAAAAAATGGAATAATCAAGTTGTTCCTGAGCTTGTTCCCTAGGTATCTGTTCTTGAGAAATGCTTATCCAATATGGCATACTTCCATGGACGTGTTTTTAAATAATTTACTGGAGAGGGATTAAAGCTACCTCTGGTGTTCGGATTTCAACCCAGAAGTCAAACATGCTAAAATTCAAATTCAGATCTCCTCTCACATTGCGTGTGGTTCTTTTGAGAATTGGTGACATAGTCCCCTCTAGACCATAAGCTCCTTGTGGTCAGGAAATGTGTCTAGCAATTCTATAACGTGCTCTCCAAAATGCGTAGCACAGTGCTCTGCACACAGTAACCACTAAACAAATACCATTGATTGATTGATTCTTAAGCAGAAGGGTGTCCAGTGGGGGCTGACTAGTTTCCTCTTCTCCCGCTCCCTTCTGCATCTTCCTGACTTGCTCCCTTTATTCATCCCCCTTCCAAGTCCCACAGCACTTGTTTATTTATTTAAATAAATAAGTTTATTCATTTATTTATATTAATGTCTGTCTCCCCCACCTCTAGACTCTAAGCTCATGGTAGACAGGGAATGTGTCTGCTTATTGTTATATTGCACTCTCCCAAGCACTTAGTACACTGCTCTGCACACAGCGCTCAATATATCCGATGGAATAAATGAATGAACAGATGATGTGTGAAATGACAGAGCAAAATACCAATTTGTACTTCCCAAGCGCTTAGTACAGTGCTCTGCACACAGTAAGCGCTCAATAAATACGATTGATTGATTGATAATTGAGGACAAATGGCCAGGCTTTGAATGGTTATCTGAGGAAATAACCCCAATAAAATTGATCCTTGAAATTGCTATTGGATTCTTTAGAGATGCCTTTTTTTTGTACTTTTTATGAAGGTATTTGTTAGTACTATATGCCAAGCAGTGTAATAAGTGCTAGGGTAGATACAGTCTAATCAGGTTGGACACAGTCCATGTCCCACATGGGACTCACAGTCTTAATCCCCATTTTACTGATGAGGTAACTGAGGCACAGAGAAATGAAGTGACACGCCCAAGGTCACACAGCAGGCAAGTGGCAGAGCCGCAGTTAGAACCCAGGTCCTTCTGCAATATCCACTAGGCCAAGCTGCTTGTCCTGCTTTTTTGTCTTTCCCGCACATTATGAGCCTAACTCTTAATTTTGTGTCCTGTTGTCTCTCGGACCGATTTTAACCCAGTAAGAGGAGGATTGACCAGACCTCCAGCTGGTTGATGTTCTTTGCTTTGGGTAGGATTAGAGCACTGAATATCAGGGGATTGAAAACAGGCAGTGTGGCATTTGTTTTATTGACTGTGTCCTCAGGCTGATGGGAGACCTTGGCAGGATAAGTTATCATAGTTCTGCAGGAAATTGAAACAAAGTTCTTTTTTCCACAGAATCCTCTTTTGCAACCCAGAAAGCCGGAGAGGGGCGGGGAGGACACAACACTGCTATGTAGATTCATTCATTTCATTCATTGTCGTATTTATTGAGCGCTTACTGTGTGCAGATCACTGTACTAAGTGCTCGGGAAGTACAAGTCGGCAACATATAGAGACGGTCCCTGCCCAACAATGGGCTCACAGTCTAGAAGGGGGAGAACTACGAAGTGTTTTTGAAAGTGTCGGTTGTTTGAAAATTTCATTCTTGTCTCAGCGGAGAGTAGGTGGGGGAAGAAAAGAGCAGGAGATTTGTATCCATATATGTGGGCAGAGGCCTGGTGGATAGAGCACAGACTTGGGAGTCAGAAGGACCTGGGTTCTAATCCTGGCTCTGCCACTTGTCTGCTGTGTGACCTCGGGCAATTCACTTCACTTCTCTGTGCCTCAGTTACCTCATCAATCAAATGGTGTTTAAGACGGTGAACCCCGTGTGGGACAGGGACTGTGTCCAACTTGGTTGGCTTGTATCTACCCCAGTATCTAGAACAATGCTTGAGCCATAAAGGGCTTAAACAAATACCGTCATTATTACTACTATTATTATGTTTTTGTTTTATTGAAGGGGCCAGGTCTGTCAACCAAGATAACAGCAGGCAGTTGATCGACCCCCTCTGGATTTGATGAGCTGTGGTCCTTTCTAGAATTCGGGGGGTACATCAGTGGTCTGTCAGTCCGGCACCTTGCAAAAGGCTTCAGAGTTTATTAAGATTACAGGACCTTGGAATACTACAACGTTCCTCCTGTGGAACTAAAATTGAACACCAACCCTGGGAATCACAGAGGGACAAGCTTTTGATTTGTGCTAAACTGTTCAGTGTACTTAGGAGTATTCATCCCGAGGATGTGGACAGTAGACACTGGCACGCACACACACCATCATAAGTATGATCCATCTGACAAAACCATGATTTCACCAGCACTTTTTTGATTATTCATCATCCTAAGCAGCATGACTCAGTGGAAAGTGCCCGGGCTTGGGAGTCAGAGGTCCTGGGTTCTAAACCCGGCTCCGCCACTTGTCAGCTGTGTGACTTTGAGCAAGTCACTTCACTTCTCTGTGTCTCAGTTACCTCATCTGTAAAATGGGGATTAATAATGTGAACCCTATGTGGGACAACCTAATTATCTTGTATTCATTCATTCAATCATATTTATTGAGCGTTTACTGTGTGCAGAGCACTGTACTGAGCGCTTGGGAAGTACAAGTTGGCAACATATAGAGACGGTCCCTACCCAGCAGCGGGTTCACAGTCTAGAAGGGCAGGTTGCCAGTGAGTGCGGTAGAGGAAAAACAAGGAAGGGCAGAGTGTGAAAGGGTAAAGGCTAATCTGATAAAATCTGACTCTGGTCAAATTCTCATTCGATAATGAGTTCAAGAGACGGAGAGAAAACAAATGAATTTAGGTAATCGTTGAAGGTGTACAGACATTTGAATGCGTGTTTTAAACTTAGGACTCTGAAATTTTTTTTCTGAATAGAACCATAAAAAAAGCTAACACCTGAAGTTAGATATTATGCCATGGATTATCGACCTTATCCCATCTCTTTTACTAGACAATTCAGGCTCAAAAGAACAATTCTCCCTTCTAAGACTTAAAGTGAATTTACAGCGAAAGCTAGCAGGTGGGAGGATTACCTTAAAACTGTCCCTCCCAATAGTCATGAGCCTGCCCTCACAGAGTTAGTAATGTTGACCCATTCACCTGTCCTACTCCTTTGACCTTGCCCTTGCTTAAAGAAAGAGATGCCAGAGTAGAAGCAGGCTGGCAACCTTTCTGTGCTCCAAACATACAGTTTACAGACCCTGTTGGAGCTGAGGACTGATTCTTTTCTCTAGTCTCCCCATGTCATGCCTTCAGCAAGCACCCTTGCCTTCCTCCTCCACAAACAGGGAAATAGAAAGGAGAGATCAAGTGCTAAATTTTCAGGCCAGTGTCCTGATTCCTTATCAGACCCACCCTATCTCTGAACCTGGGCCATGAGAGTGAGTGCATTTTTCTCCTGACTGCTGCAAACCTTGTGGAAAGATTTAGGGGAAAGGGCTGCTTAAAAAAAAATTCCAAAAATCTTTTAAGCATTCCACATGTAGGTGATATCCTGGAAGGCTTCACTGAAGGGCAGCCAGAGTTGCTAAGCAGATTGGTGATTTATTAAGCTTAGGTGGAAGCACTGTAAATAAAAAGGAATATTTAAACAGCTGTTGCCTGTGATTTTTACCATCAATCTACTTTGTTGTTATGGTGCCTGACTGTGTAAGACTAATTTTTGAAAATGCTAACATATCCAGCAGATAAAAGGCCAACTTGCACATATTTAATATGAGATGGAATAATATTAAATACAGATATATATAAATATAGATGGAATGGCAATTAGCCTTTGTGATGGACACCCAATTTTGCCCCTCCCCTCCAGGGCTCCTCCCCTTAAAATTTTCAGGGCTTCAGGAAGAGATATGTCTTGGTGAATATTTTAAAACCTGAATTAGCAAGTTGTTCAGGTATGTTCGCGTGAGGTACTCTTCAGTACCAATCCTATAACAAAAACAGCATTTACTATTAAATCTTTTATTTTCATAAGGGCTATGCCCAAAGACCTTCAAAAGCCTTCCTAAAAGAATAATGAATATTTCACTACAGCTGCATGATCAAACACATTTTAGCATCTATGTAACGTGTTTGTTTTAGCAACACAGTGCAAATCAACTTAGCACTCAGCTAACACATTTTGTTTGAAAACTAAGCAACATACAAATATGTTTTTACTAGCAGCTCCTCAGTGGGGACCTGGACTTCATGCAAATCAGTTTACTCTTCAGTTTGGAGATTGGGCTTCCTTGCATGAATATTATTTAACTTTTAACATTCCATTTTTATCATGAGACATGATTGGATCTGGAAATCTGGCATTGCCATGTAATATTTCTTGAGAGGGACACAATTTATTTTTCCAAGAAGAACAGAATCATTTACTCCTCGATTCTAACCACAGCCAGGATATCTGTGTGTAGATATTTTTCTATATACAGATATAGATGCATCTCTATCCAGATTTAGATAGATACTAGATATGTCTCTGTATTAAATGCATGTTTTCGAATCAGAATAGGCAGTGAATGAGCCCTCGCATTGGAAAGATAAGTGTAATAATCAACAGGTTTGTATCTGTATCGACTGATAGGAGCAAGATTTATTGCATGCCTATTCTGAACAGAACACTGTGCTAAGCACTGTGAAACAGAAGGACGGTTTAAATGCTCGTCATCACATAAGTTATCCCCATGGTGAGCATTTAACTAAGCTGTTCTTATTGAATTCACAGTAAAGGATAAACAGGTGCTTTAAAACAGGCATTTATAATCACAAAATAAAATGCAAATGTGTTATGGTCTATTCAAGAATAGAATAACCTTTCAATTTAGGAATTCATGCATTTCAAATCCTCATGTTTTTCTATGGGAAAATCTAAACAAACCAATGTGCAATAAGCCGCTTCTCAAAACAGTTGAAAATAATGAAAGATTTTTACATTTATATAACCTCAAACCCCAAACTCTGTCCATTAAAGGAACACTTCCATCTCCTTCCCTTTGAAACACAGCTACTCAGTAACCCTGCTTCTCAACACCAGGTGTACCAACAGCCATGGGGATACAGAGGTAGCAGACCCGGTAGATGGAGAAACTTGTTCTGCAAAATCCTGTGGTAACTGCCACCTCCAAATAGATATCCGTGCAACTTTAGCACACGCTCATCTCTGCTGCCTCTAAATAAATAGCTAGAGATCATCTGCACGTCCAGAACTCTGGAATTCCTGAAGGCAGTCACTGACATTTGACTCCTGTCCATGTCTTGTCCTGCCTCAAGACTAAAGAGAAGCCAGGCGTGCCCTTCCTAGATGGAAAATAATTTCCTTAGATTTGTCTATGGGCAAATCATTTAGAACCCCAAAGCGTGGGCCTTTTCTCCAGACTCCAGTTCATCTCATCTTATGCCCAATCTCTCTCCTGTGCCTTAAGAAAAACATTCAGCATTTGTTTTGGTGATATTATCTTTGAAGACAGGTTCTGCAGCTTGGAGGTGTTGATGTGCTTTTGTTTCAACTAACAATGCGGTAGTGAGCACCAAACAAATATTTGCTAAGTGGTGCTTTTGATAAAAGATACACAGTGTTTGTTCTAAATGAGCTCATTTAGCTCATTGAAATCTCTTGACTTCACCTGGCAAACAGAAGGCAGTAAGGGAGCCCCCAGGTCAATGGAGGGATCCTAAATCAATCAATCACTGGTGTTTATTGACAATCAGTGATCGTTCTTGAGTGCTTTCTGTGTACAGAGCCCTGTACTAAGTGTTTGGGAGGGTACAATACAATAGAGTTGGTAAATAATCCAATAACCATAGATTCTTTAGAAGTTTTGAATGGAAGGGGTTTGAATCTAAAGCTTCACAGTCCAGGTGTTTTTTTCTAATCTTCTGGTTAGTGCCCTGAATTAGCATCTGTGTTTTTAGAAGTGGCAGTAATAATAACGATGGCATTTGTTAAGCACTTAACTATGTGCAAAGCATTGTTCTAAGCGCTGGGGGGGGGGGGGATACAAGATAAAGTAATGAGGAGCTTCTGTGGGGCTCCTGAGCCAGCCAGCTCTCCAAAAGCAGCATTGCCTAGTGGATAGAGTTGAGGCCCGGGAATCAGAAGGACCTGGGTTCTAATCTCACCTCCACCACTTGTCTGCTGTGGGACCTTGTGCAAGTCACTTCACTTCTCTGGGCCTCATTTCCCTCATCTGTAAACTGGAGATTAAAACTGGGAGTCTGATGTTGGACAAGGACTGTATCCAACCAGATTAATTCATCTCTACCCCAGTGCTTGGTACACTGCTACATTCACAGTTAGCACTTCACAAATATAACCGAACAAGTACAAGGCCCTAGCTAGTCACAATGAATCCAGCTGCTAAAGCAAGATCTCATCCAGTGACATCACTTGGGATAAGGCTTGGACCCAGGGCTAGTTTGTTTTCAGATGTCCTTTCTGGCAGTGCCTGGCTTTTGGGAACCTGAGGAATGCCTCTGGAACATCAGACTAAAGAGTTCACAACGTTAGGATTTTTTGCTAAACATTAGGTTAATGTAGCCCAACTCTAACTGCACACCCCGCTCAATTTTTTTTTTCTCTGAACAGCCAAAGAACAACAAAATGCCTCTCATTTAGTGTCTGTCTTGGTGAAAGCATGCTTGTTTTTGTAATTAGCTATAAATGTTTTGATGAAAATATGTCACTGGGGTTTAATTTTGCCCTAAAAAAGCCCCCGATTTTAAAACCAGCTAGACTTTTTTGCATGTGACTCCCTAAGACAAGTGAACTTCTATTTGCGTCTTGTTGAGGAGCAGAGTTGGAGAGTTTCTTGATTTTCAGCCAATCTAGGATGAGATGTGAATCCACCAAAAAGTGATGTTTGAGGGCATCTGTATTATAGTTTAATTTAAAATAATTTAGTCATATTGAAAATAATGTTAATGATAAAAATAATGATGGCGTTTGTTAAGCACTTACTATGTACAAAGCACTGTTCTAAGCGCTGGGGAGGATACAGGGTGATCAGGTTGTCCCAGGTGGGGCTCACAGTCTTAATTCCCATTTTACAGATAAGGGAACTGAGGCACAGAGAAGTTAAGTGACTTACCCAAAGTCACACAGCTGACAATTGGCAGAGCCGGGGTTTGAACCCATGACCTCTGACTTCCAAGCCCGGGCTCTTTCCACTGAGCCATGCTGAAAATCCCATTATTTTTTAAAGAAGTGAAATTACCTGGCCTCCACATTTCCCTTACTCTTTCCTTAAGTAGACACCCACTATATCAAGACATTTAGCCGTGAACACCCACTAGATCAAGACATCTAGCCTTGATTATTAGTGTAGGTTACCTTTGCTTGTGAAGAGAGCTCTGACGATACCAGGCTATTTTAGTTCACTTTGTCACTCTTCTGTGCCCTCTTTTCCTTCCCTACCACACACACAGAAGAATGGACAGAAGAGTCTAATCATGGCTCGAGCAGTGAACTGTCACATCAGCATCCTCCCTTCCCCACCTTTTCATATCTCCTTCATCATCATCAGTGGTAATTATTGAGCACTTTCTTTGTGCAGAGCACTGTACTAAGCACTTGGGAGAGTACAAATACAACAGAGTTCATAATAATTGTAGTATTTGACATATTCCTCGTCCACAATGAGCTTGCAGTCTAGAGGGGGAGGCAGGCATTAATATAAATAAATTATTTCTAATATATAATGTATAGATATGTACATCAGTGCTATGGGAGTGAATATCAAATGCCCAAAGATCACAGATCCAAGTGCATAGATTATGCAGAAGGGAGAGGGAGCCAAGGATAAGAAGGCTTGAATTGCAAAATAATATAATAATAATAAAATATTTATATCATTTATATTTTATATATAATAAAAATAATAATATGGACAAAACAATAAAGCTATTGAGGAAGCAGAGTTGACTTTGATGGAAACTGAGCTCATATGGATGTCATACTCCAATTTATGTATACCAGGATTATGCTTGCTCTTTAAACAACATGATATTGCCAACAAATTTTGATATCCACTCTAACCCTAGATCTTAGTCTGCCCTGTTAGCATTTCTAATCGTCTATCTTTAGAAAGCACAGTTCATGGTTAGGACTACCAGCTTCATCTGAGAAGTCCTAAAATCCACCAAGGATTTCATTGACGACACAGAAGCCAGTGCTGTTGTCAGATTCATATTTCTTTTTCTTTTTTTGGAGTGGGGACTGTTACGCACTTATTGTAGGCCAAGCACTACACCGCGTAGGATAATTAGGTAGGATACAGTCCCCGTTCCATAAGGGGCTCAGAGATCAAGTAGTTAGGAGACAACCAGGCAGCGCTATCCAAAGATGTTCAGGTAGACGAAGAAGAGGAATATGGGATCAAAATAGCTAACACAATCTTTAAGAGGTTCATAGTGTGGTGACTGCAGTTCACCAAGCTTCATACCAAATTTAAAGTGTAAAAAAGCTGGAGATTTGGAACGGTAAGCGATAAACATCTATTTAATATGAACAGTTATTATGTGACTTTTCAGGACTTGAATTTGTAATGTTTATAAAGCTGTTTCAGGGAGTATTTGTTAATCAAAAGAACATCAGACTAGTTTGTCTAAAGAGTGAAATGCAAAGTAGTGTTTTGCGTAAAGCTTTTGATTTGTAAAATTTTCTGGAAAAACACTGAGAACCCTCTTGTATGTTAAAGAACTCATTTTTATTGGAGTTAGTTTAAATCAATGAAGTGTGAAACTTGGATATTCATTACATTTCTATCCTCTACCAGTTAATTCAGTGAGGATCTAAATCAGCATTTTAAATGTGAAATCATTCACACCATTGGGGTTTTTATGATATATAAGTGCTTCCTATGTGCTGGGCATAGTACTAATCGCTGGGATAAATACAAGATATCCAGTTTGGACATAATCCATGAATTCACACCATTAAACCCCATTTACAGATGAGGTCACTGGGGCACAGACAAATGAAGTGACTTTCCCAAGTCACATAGCAGTTATGAGACAGAGCCAGGATTAGAACCCAGGTCCTTCAGACTCCCAGGCACATCCTAAACCACTACGCTATTCTGCTTCTTATTGCAGAAATAGTTACATGGCATTGGTATGGGGAAGGTCAAAAAGTGAAGCTGAGAATAAGAACTGTGGTATTTGTTAATCACTTTGTGCAAAGGATTTTTCCAAGTGCTGGAGTAGATAATCGGGTCTGATACAGTTGTTGTCCCAGATGGAGTCCCAGGGAAAAGGTGATCAGGCATCCCCATTTGACAGACAAGGAAACAGGTCCAGATAAGTGAAGGGATTTGCCCAAGGCCACACAGCAGGGAAGTGATCAAGCGAGGATTAGAACTCAATTCCCTGATTCTCAGGCCAATGCTCTTTCCCCTAGGCCATGCTGCTTCTGCTACTGATATAAGCATTTTTGCATTTTGTTTCTCAAGTTGAGGGCAGCAGAACAAATAATCCAAGATCTATCTTGTCATGGGTCTGATGAAAAAGCAATGGAAGTTAATATTATTATTGTAAATAGTCTTAAAAATCATGCCAGTGAAACTAAGTCTAAATAAGAGTAAACATTAAAGAGTGCCGGCACCAAACATTCATGCAGTTGCCTGAAATTCCATCCCTTTTACTCATCTGTTAATCTCTGAGAAGGAACACCATACACAACATTCAGAGGGCAGTGGTTTTTACCAGTGTCTGAGGTGAGATAAACAGTCAGAACCTGTGTGGCCTAAGGGATAAAGAAGGACCTGGGTTCTAATCCGGGATCCGCCACTTGCCTGCTCTGTGACCTTGGGCAAATCGCTTCACTTCTCTGTGCCTCAGTTACCTCATCTGTAAAATGGAGGCAGAGATTGTGATCCCTATGTGGGGCATTAACTGTGTCCAAACTGATTACCGTTTGTCTAACCTGGCGTTTAGAAGGGTGCCTGGCACATAGTAAGCGCTTATCAGATACCATAAAAACACGTACCTCCCAAAGCCATTTCTTATCTATATGTTGTCACTGGCCAGGTCAAACATGACTACAAGTCGAATACGTTTGTTTCCCCTAATGATGTTTTGCCTCGTACTTCCAGGTTAAAATCCAGTACAGAACCATTTTTCTGTCAGATGCCTAGTTCATTCAGTCATTCATTCAGTCTTATTTATTGAGCGCTTACTGTGTGCAGAGCACTGTACTACGCACTTGGGAAGTACAAGTTGGCAACATTTAGAGATGGTCCCTACCCAACAACGGGCTCGCAGTCTAGAAGGGGGAGACAGACAACAAAACAAAACATATTAACAAAATAAAATAAATAGAATAGTAAATATGTACAAGGAAAATAAATAGAAAAATATGGAATGCTTCACGAATTTGCGTGTCATTCTGAGCTCATTACAAGTGTTCCCCTGATATTTGCATGGGGATTTGTATGTGCTCAATGAATAATAATAGTAACATGCTATTTGGCAAGCTTGTACTATGTGCCAGGCACTGTACTAAGCACTGGGGAAGGTACAAACTCAGCAGGTCGGACATAGTCCATGTCCCACGTGGGGCTCCCAGCCTTAATCCCCATTTTACGGATGAGGTAACTGAGGCTCAGAGAGGTTCAGTGACTTGCCCAAGGATACACAGCAGAAAAGTGGCTGTGTTGGGAGTAGAACTCAGGTCCTTCTGACTCTCAGGCCTGTGTTGTATCCACTAGGTTCTGCTGTGTCTCTGATTGATTTGCAGAGGAGGCAACTGAGGCAATCATAAGTTTAGTGATTGATCAAGGTCACACAGTGGACAGTTGGTGGAGCCAGGATTAGAACCCAGGTCCTCTCACTCCCAGGCCCAGGCTCCATCTAGTAGGCCACACTACTTCTCAAGGTATCCTTTAAGCCAGCAGCCGTACAGCTGATTATCTTCCAAACAGAGGTAGGTTTCTCTAATGAGAAAAACAATGGAATGGTCACAACAGTGCATTTTCCTAAAAGTTTCCTACTTCAGAGTCTCCCAAAGTGACATTTCAATTTATGGCACGAGCTGGAGTCTGGGTTCTCCAAGCACTGTGTTTTTCCAAAGGAAGGTGGAATAGATGTAGATATTGCCAGCTTATTTATTATATACAGCTCATTAGTTCTCTTGCCAACTTCCTTCTGCTTTTTAATCAATTTAAAGAACAATGTTTCCCAAATTTTCAACTAAAGGAGTAGGGAGGATTTTCCCAATCAACAAAAACATTCAAACTTAGAGGAGCAGCTGATGTCATGTGTCCTCCCGTCCAAATTATCTCTCATGGGTCCTGCCGTCAATAATAAACTGGGGCAATGACTGCTTCAGGGCTCACTTTCAAACTCCCTCTCTCTGCTCTACCCCCCTCCCTGCCCCACAGCACTTGTGTATATATATACTTATTTATTATTCTATTTATTCTATTAACGATGTGTATATATCTATCATTCTATCTATATTGATGCTATTGATGCCTGTCTACTTGTTTGGTTTCGTTTTGTCTGTCTCCCCCCTTCTAGACTGTGAGCCCATTGTTGGGTAGGGATTGCCTCTATTTTTTGCCAAATTGTACTTTCTAAACGCTTAGTACAGTGCTTTGCACACAGTAAGCGCGCAATAAATACGATTGAATGAATGAAACTGTTTTCTTTTTTTGTGGCCAGTAGAGCATTAGATCCAATTCTTTCTCAAATCGTAAATTCCCTGAGGACAGAGTCTGAAACCAATCAATCAATCAATCAATCGTATTTATTGAGCGCTTACTATGTGCAGAGCACTGTACTAAGCGCTTGGGAAGTACAAATTGGCAACACATAGAGACAGTCCCTACCCAACAGTGGGCTCACAGTCTAAAAGGGGGAGAAACCACCCTACCTCCAGTAGAGTAGCTAGCAGTAGTACTGATCGATGGTATTTATTGGGTGTTTACTGTGTGTAGAGCACTGTACTTATCATTTGGGAGGGTTCTAGCTGGGAAGACAGACATTAATATAAATAGATTTTGTGTATGTATGTGTGCTCTGGGGCTGAGTGTAAGGTGAATACCAAGTATGTGAATGATGTAGAAGGGAGAGAAAATTGGGCTTAATCAGGAATGTGCCGTGTATACAAAGCCATACTTCCTCTTCCAATTTGGCTCTACTCTCCAAGTGCGTCTGGGTGGCTGGAAAGACTGTTGCGTGATGGACATACCTTATCACATTGTTTACTTACAATAATTGATGGCTCCATTCTACTTAGGGCCTTGTCTCTGTTTTTGAGTCTGCTTCTTGGCATCCCAATCTTGTCTAAACCTAAACTCAGAGAGGCTACCCCCTCTCCTGATTGCTGCCGGGGTCTTCCGTGAGCCAACTAGAATATTACATTGCTAAGGACGGCACTTCTCTACGACTCAGATGTCATTTTTCTACAAACTGTACTCAACTTTAAGGGGCAGGAGAAGATTACTAATATTTTGGTCCTGGGATACAATCACCTTGCCAGCATCAAAGCAATGCTCTCAGCAATACAGCCCCCTTAGGCAGGCCAAGAGGGAGAAATGGCAACAGCAGGATACCTAAGATATGCACCAGGTAGCAGAGGGCTGATGATATAGAGCTACTGAGGGTGAATCATCTCTGTGCTCTGAGCGAGGATGTGATTGAAAAGACTGATGATCTCATCAGTCTATCCCACACTGGGGGGTTGTAAAGACATTTTCAAGCTTTGTGAATTCTGATCATAGGGTCTGGCGCTGTTTTAGAGTCTGCTAGGAATTCCCAGGTTGGAATTCCAAATGTCCAATACCTCAGGCTCAAGAAGAGCAATCCCTCTCCTGATGTCCATGTCAAGGATGAATTTCCCCCCTTAAATGATTCACAGTAGACTTTTCTGGTGATTAGGGTGAATACTTGCTCCTTGGTAGATTTTTGCAGAACCCAGAGTCAGAGAAAGGACTAGACTGGCCACCTAATGCCATTCTTTGCCCTGGCTCTGATGCTGGTGTTACTCTTTGGGCAAATAAATTCTACTCCCTGGCGTCCCAAGATTGGAAGGATCATCAGCCTATCTCTGGATGGCATTTTATATGATCTTAGAATCCTTTTTTTTTTTTTTTGCCATTTGAGAGTGAATAAAACATTTAGGGGATACTGATGGGATGGCTGGAGTCGAATTTGACTTAAGTTCAGGGTGCACATTCTCATAGGAAATTGGACTTATTTTCAGTTTCTACTGACATTTGAGGCCACAGTGCCAGTCTCCTCAAAAACACGCTGGCCTTGATTCTGTGTCTATCTGGGCATCATTAGACCGGAATTCAGTAGCAGAAACAAATAACAGCATTCAACTACAATACTAATGGAGATTTTTGTATCTGTGTAGACTTTGCCAAATGAAGCCTGGTTTCCCAAGGACTTAATTGTTAAACCTCAGCACTTGGTTCATTTTGCAGAATAGTTCAGTCATTTACATGTCCTGTGCGTATGCTTCTAGGGCATATTATCAATATACATTAGAGCACCCTGATTACTGATTCCTAGACCTTTGATATTAATAGCCTTTTAAGTTGGAAGTGTTTCTTCAAGGATTAGCATTGCATTCTAACACCAGCTCCTAGATTAAAAAAAAATCTTCAGTCACAGTTGTGAAGGATTAATTAAACTAGTTTCCTCCTGAACAACAGTTCTGCTACACTTTGTGACGGAGAATGGACCATATGAGATCCTCACTGGGTGAACCATCAAAATACCTATAAAAATGTTTTCAGAAAGAAAGAAAAAAAATTAAATATGAAGTACTAGTCCCTTATAGTGAGGACTGAGCTATTATAGTGTGACCTGATTGAGCTAATGTTTGTATCATACTCAAGACTCTCAGAAAAAGGTGTTAGATCACATTATTGAGAAGCCGTGTGGTCAAGTGGAAAGAGCATGGGTTTGGAAGTCAAAAGACCTGGGTTCTAATCCCAACTCCACTTGTCTGCTGTGTGACATTGAGCAAGTTACTTAACTTTTCTGCACCTCAGTTACCTCATCTGTAAAACACAGGTTAAAACTGTGAGCCCTATGTGGGATAGAGACTGTGTCCAACCCAATTATCTTATATCATCTACCCCCTGTGCATAATACGGTGCCTGTCATATAGTTAAGTACTAAACAAATAATATAAAAAAAACTATTTTGTGACCTGCAAAATACATTATCTAATGAAAATAACATTTCCTCTTTATCTTTATTTGGTTTGGCACATCTTGAGAAGAGTTTTCTAAAATTCCAGTTGTGGCCTGGGGCTGATTAAAATTTGGTGATGTATCCTTCAATTTAATACTCTTGTATGAAAGTTATCAAGGACCAGAAAGAAGGCTCTGGTAATGGTCATGATCAGTGATTATTGGTTCATGATCATTTCTTAGACTTCATTTAAGAAATCTGGTTAGCATTTCAAAAGGTTGGGAAAGAGGTCTCACTTATGGGTGTTTCTGATATTAAGTGCTTACTGTGTCTCAAACACTGGGGAAGGTAGAGATTAATTAGGTCAGACACAGTCCCTGTCCCACATGGGGCTCACAGTCTAATTAGGAGAGAGAACAGGTATCCCCATTTCACATTTAAGGAAACTGAGACACAGAGAAATTAAGTGATTTGCCCAGGGTCACACAGCAAGCAGTTGACAGAGCCAGGATTAGAGTTCAGGCCCCTCTGAATCTCAGACCCATGTTCTATCCATTAGGCCATTCTGCTTCTCAATTTTAGCTGGATCAAAATCAGATGTAGTTACTGAGTGCTAACTCTGTGCAGAACATTGTATCCTTGGGAGCCTACAATAGAATTAGTAGACCTGTGGTGTGTGTGTGAATCTCTCCCTCTCTGTCTCTCTTTCTCTCTCTCTCTCTCAAACACACATACACACTGATTGACTGTATCACTTCTGAACAATTCCATCCAGTCAGGTTTCCACCTTGTTAGATGTCCAGAAATTGATGTCACACAGCATTGATGTCAAATCTAGTTAGTGACATCTCTCATTCTTCTGCTGGACCTCCGAGTTCTCCTCACAGTAGCAGACAGATAATATCCACTCTAAGGTAGATTCGCTCACCCTTATTCAGCAGGCTTTCGATCCTGGAGTTGTGCCATCTCAATGCAGATAGCCAGCACTGCAGCTCTAATTGGGCTCCTGATTTGAAGGTAATATGTTGGGGCAACTCTGTGGAGATAAACTGAAGGTGGGATTCATCATTGTGTGTATTAACCGCACACAGACAACTATGCACAGAATATTGACGTTCCTATAACACAACAGTAGGGTAAAGAAAGGGGAAACATAGTCAACCATATATCAAGCACTTGCTATGTGCAGAGCACTGTTCTTAGTGCTTGGGAGAGTACGATACAACAATAAACAGACACATCTCTGGCCCACAATGAGCTTAATTGAACTCTCTTCTTTATGCCCCAAATGGAGCCCCCTCCTATTAAAGCATAAATGTTGAAGTTCTGTAACCAACAAATATGCAAACCAAAGAAATAAACACACAAAGCTCCAGAATCCGTAAAGGAAAAAAAAGAACAAAAAAACATTTGACTCTCTTCTCCTCTGGGGTCAGGTCAGTCCCCTGATAGTCAGTTGTCCATTGGCTTGAAGAAGACACTTACTGAGTGAGATTATATTCATGGATATGACTGGTCCACTGAAAATCTCATGCATCCAGGGCCCATGAAGATTGAATATTAGTTCTGGTCCTTGGCCATTTAAGAGTGCACTGCTAAGATGCGCTGGTCTATCCTCTCCTATAGAAGGGTGTTCAAGAGGAAAGAGGCACTACCAGCAGGATATTTCTTGAGTTGCTTTGGTGGTAGTGGTCATGGTTGGCTGTGAACCATCCACACTCTCTCACCTGGTCCCCGGGTGACATGCATCGTGAGACAGCTGGTAAGGAAAATGGGTTCAGAGAGGGTGACAGCAGAACAGCCGCACACCTGTGACCTCACCTACTTCATAAAACATCACTGAGAAGGGGGCTCTCAGTGACTTAAGCTGAAGCCACTATGAGGGGAAAAAAAAACACCGGAAAAGTTGCAACAAGCAATGATAAACAAAACAGAACAACAGAATGTCCTCTGTACACTGAAGTGTGCATCAGTCTGTGATATTGAGCACTTACTATGTGCAGAGCACCAGACTAAGCGATTGGGAGAGTACAGTGCAAAGGAACCAGCAGTCATGCTCCCTGCCTATGACGAGCTTACAGTCTAGAGCGGAAGGCAGACTTTCATTCGTTCAGTCGTATTTATTGAACACTTACTGTGCGCGGAGCACTGTACTAAGTGCTTGGGAGAGTACAATACAATAGATGGGCACATTCCCTGCCCATGATGAACAGACAATATGAATAAAAATAATATATAATTAAAAGATAGGTACCTAAATGCTGAGGGGTTGTACCTAAGTGCTAGGCAGTTCCCGATAGTAAGTTTGGGAAGGATATTAAATTCTTTCAGCCTAGTAGAGCTCCTTGCTATGAGACAGTAAATGGCAGGCTAGTGGCTTGAGGAAGAACCAGGCTCATTCTTAGTTGTAATTTGTCCTCGAGCTTAGAAGATTAATGCAGTGCGTACTGGCCTCCTAAAGACATATCCTTCAAGGAACATGATGTTTGGCTTTCCCAGTTGGAACTCGGGTGCCTGCAAAGAAATCTTTCAGCTTGGCTATCCTTTCAAATAATGCAGGCTGTCTTTCATCGCCCTCATAATACAGGGAAATTAATCAGTCTGGCAAAGCAATCACCATAACAATTCCAAATTATAATAAATCATGACACCAACTGGTGTGGGGCTAACGAGGGTGAATAATGATCTTTCTACTAAAATCCTTGAAAGTGTTCCTAAAAAGGAGTTTGCTGCGGGATTGCAATTTGCATGTTTGTGTCTTCAGAGCACATTCAGAAAAGACCACCTACATCTGTTTCATTAGTCACAGGCTGTATGAATTAGTCTCTATTTAGATTGAACTGTGGTTGATGGACAGTGGCAAGCATAAGGCAACCTGTTGAAGAATCCACATTTCATTATGTGAACTACTTACATATCTCTGCAGTATGCAAAGAAAAAAAGCAATACTCTCCCCCATCCACACCCCTTTTCCTCATGGACACATGAAACCCCTAGGACTAGCTGAGATTTAATTTTCAAGGGTACAGATATCCTTCAGAAAACCAGTGGATGGCTTTGTTTTTCAGTCTCATGAAAACCTCCATCGTAAACATTAGGAGTGTTGAGTAAACAAACATTTGTTGCACTATATTAAGTGTTTGGAAGTGTTCGCAGCCCAGGCAAACTTAAAACCCAAAAGTCAGAACTTCGGAAGGATTATTTTCCCATCACTTCACTGAGACCAGACTACGGACTGCAGACTTTGGGGCTGGTTTCCCAGACTAGATGGAAAACAGGACCCAGGCTTACAGTCTAGAGGGTGACATCAATATGAATAAATTTATAGTATGTAGTGTAAAGATATGTGCATGAGTGTTGTGGGATTGGGGGCGGGGCAAATATTTAGTGTCCAAAGGTCCCAGATCCAATCTCAAAAAAATAAGGAATCATTGGGGAAAGGCATTTAAATAATTTGGGGGTGGTTTCTAAGGAGTTACCTAAACCGCATAAATGATTGTATTAATCAGGGGATAATTTATCTCTGAAGAATTATATTTATTTTGTGGGGCACTTGATAAGATGGTCCCAATGTACAGTTAATCAATTACCTTCAATATTACTCCACAGCACTAATTAATTAATCTCTTGCACCAGGTCCTCCCAGACAACGGGCTCCACTGAGAAACTCAGGAATATTGCCATGTAAAGACTTTATGTCAATATCAGATGAAGGTTGATATGTGATGTACTTTTTTCTTTATTAGGGCAATCAAACTAATCGTCCTTACAAGATGTAAACTTGATAGCCAGTTTGGTGGGTTTTTTTTTATGGTATTCGTTAAGCACTCGCTATGTACCAGTCACTGCACTGAACACTGGGATAGATACAAGTTAATTGGGTTGAACACAGTCCCTGTCCCACTTGGGGCTCGCATTCTTAATCCCCATTCTAAAGGTGAGGTTGCCAAGGCCCAGTGAAGTAACTTGCCCGAAATCACATAGCAGACAGTGGCGGAGCCGTGATTAGAACCCAGGTCCTTCTGACTTCTGGGTCTGTGCTCTATATGCTAGGCCACGCTGCTTCTCTTTTAATGGTGTGGACCTCAAACACATCAGAGAAAAGAAACCATGTGGTGCCATACATCAGGCGAGCAGCAGCAGGATTTTTTCAACTTCAAAGACGATTTACTCCCTGACAATTTATTCTCCCTTCATATTAATGAGCTCTTCCGGCCCCAGTGTGGAAAAAAAAACTTAGCAGCACAGTTGTAATACTGAGCTGGCTTGGGGCTACCATAATGTGGCATCCACCACAGCGTTGCTTAGTGGATTGAGCAAGGGCCTGGGACTCAGAAGGACCTGGGTTCTAATTCTGGCCCTGCCACATGGCTGCTGTGTGACCTTGGGCAAGTCACTTAACTTCTTTGGGCCTCAGTTACCTCATCTGTAAAATGGGAATTAAGAGCGTGAGCCCCATGTGGGACAGGGATGGTTTCCAACCTGATTAACTTGCATCTACCCCAGTGCTTAGAACAGTGCTTGGCACATAGTAAGTACTCAACAAATACCATTATATTATCAGGAGAAAGGTGCATTGGTTTGGCCAGTGGTATTCAGGCTGGCTAATTACTGAGGATTTTGCCTTACCATTCAAGACTGTGATCATCGTTATTATCACCACTGTGGTATTTCTCTATAACCAGCATTGTATTGAGGTAGTTGCAAATTAATCATGTCAGACACAGTCCCCATCCCATATGGGGTCACAGTTTAAGTAGGCTCTGTCTACATGTCTGCCGAGTAACCTTGTCCAAGTCAACAAGTGGATAGTACAGCGTGTGATTGAACTTCTCTGTGCCTCAGTTACCTCATCTGTAGAATGGGGATTCAGACTGTGAGTCCCATGTGGGATATGGATCGTGTCCAACTTGATTATCTTGTACTTACCCCAGGACTTAGTTCAGTGACTGGTACATAGTAAGCACTTAACAAATACCATATATCTATCTATATATATATATATATCTATATGTATATATATATCTGTCAATGGTCATAGGAGGTCTCCATCCACTGGAAAATGCAGAGGGATTGTGATGTTAGATCGTATGTTGAAAGGAGAGTGCTGTTTGGTTTTCTTTGGTGTTTTAGTTTTCCAATGGCTTTCTCCAGGTGGACTATAAGAGAGTGGATTAGTAAAGCCAGGAAAGGAATTGCAAGTGATTGCCAATCAAAGGTACAGTTTCCTGAAAGCCCTCCTATTTCATAATGATTATTAGCAGAAAAGTCTGGCATCTTGCCCCTCCCCTAGGCCTGAACAACTTTTCATTAACATGGGGCCATTTGTTAACTGAGATTTCCATCTAGGACATGATCCCGTGGGGGGGGAGGGGGGGAGTTCATTTATCACCAGAGGTCAAGAAATAAAAGGTAGAAGTAGTAAAAACGAGTAATGACCGGCCAACCATCGATAGGGAAGGCCTGAAAGGTCCTGTTTTTGACATGAACTAACCTGAATTGGTCCCAATTGCCAAGGCAAGAATGCAAATGGGCACTGCCTTGCAGTGGATCAACTGTTCATTAAATGAGTTGTTGAGGAATGATTTCTAGGGTGAATTAGGCATAAACTTGCCTTTCATGCTGCTTTTTCCTATGCACTTTCAGGAAGGAGATTTTTAGTGCAGGTATAGACAGCCAATTTTCCAAGCTTCTGTCTGTGGCTCGCAAGGCTTAGCGAGAGGTCACATAGGTTCTTTTTCAGTTCATGTTTACATTTTGTGTTTGAGCATACTTTGAGCTACAATTAAGCCAACACTTCATGTTAGTGAATGCGGTTCAGGCAAAGTTGTCTCTTTCTTGGAGCCATTACCTTAAAGATACTCAAAGTCAAACTTGGAGGCCTGCAGCCTCTGTTCTTACGTTTCTGAAAAGGCTTTAAAGCATTCACTGAGTCAATCAGTTGTATTTATTGAGCGCTTAATGTGCGCAGAGCATTGTACTAAGTGCTTGGGAGAGTAAAATATAACAGCTTTTGTAGAGACTCTCCTTGCCCACAAAAAGCTTACACTCTAGAGGGGGAGACAGAGATTAATGTAAATAAATTAATTATAGATATGTGCATAAGTGCTGTAGGGTTGAGGGAGAGGTGAATAAAGGGAGCAAATCCAAGTGCAAGGGTGAAGCAGAGGTATTCAGTCGTACTGGGCCCTTACTATGTGCAAAACACTGTATTAAATGCTTGGGAGAGTACAATATAACAATAAACAGATACATTCCCTGCCCACAATGAGCTTACAGCCTAGACAGACATTAATATAAACTAAATAAATGTTTACAAAAATTACGTAAATTATTAATCAGCCTCTAACCTCAGCATACTGGGTACCACAAAAAAGCTATTTTGTAGTTGAATGTAATGCCTTGGAAGACTTTGAGAACCACATGGGGTCACCAGCTGGTCTTTCCAATACCTGTTTTTTTGTTTTTATGTGGTATTAAGCGCTTACTACGTGCCAGGCACTTTACTGCATGCTGGGGTAGATACAAGATACTCTGCACACAGTAAGCGCTCAATAAATACGATTGAATGAATGAATGAAGATAATCAGGTTCGTCACAGCCCATGTTTTACATAGGGCTCAAAGCTCTATTCCCCATTTTACAGATGATGGAACTGAGGCAAAGAGAGGTCAAGTGACTTGCCCTAGGTCACACAGCAGATGTGGTGGGGCTGGGATTAGAACCCAGGTCCTCATGTTCCCAGTCCCGTGCTCTTTCCACTTTGCCACGCTGCTTCTCAGCATAAAAATTGAAATCTGTTAGCATAAGAGATTATTTTTTTCGATAAAAGATATGTAAATCAATAGAGAACTACCATTCCCTCTTCTTGACCAGGCTGCACAGAAAGGGAACAGAAAATCACCTAATTCATAATTTTTCAACTCCAACTTTCTCTAGCCTTTGAGTAACTTCATGCAGTGCTGTGATGGAACGCCCATAAAATTTTAAACAGCCACAACCTTTTCACTTAGGAAAATATTTTTATATGAAAATCAATTCAAAGGCTACATTAGCCAAATCCAGCTCTTTTTAAAAAGGCATCCTTTTGATAAAGTTATTGGACCCCTTATCCCACCTGTCTTCCATCAAATGGCCCCCTATTGAACCCTGGAGTCAGGAAGAACTGGGAAATCAGCTGTGCCTTGCAAAACAGACTGCAATGAAAGGAAAGTCGAACAAAAGAAACTTTTCCTATTTCCCACTTTGCAATAAATCTGAAGTGGCTCAGTGCACTGCACTCTGGCAAGCAACAGAATCAATCAGTCATACTTATTGAGTGCTTAATTTTTTCAGAGCACTGTACTCAGCACTTGGGAGATTACGATGTAACAACAGAAGTAGAAACATTATAAAATTTGCATTGCTGGAAACACTTTACAATGGACCTCAACTGTTCTTCTGCTTGCATTGTTCATGGTTTTCAACTCTTTTTTTAAAAATGGTGTTTGTTGAGTGCTTACTAGGTCCCAGGTACTGTTCTGAGCACTGGGTAGATACATGATAATCAGATTGGTCACAGCTCCTGTCCTCCATGAGGCTTACAGTTTAAGTAGGAGGGAGTAGGATTGAATCCCCATTTTACAGGTGAGAAAATTTTGTTTTCCTTGGCTATGAAGTGTGAAATGGAGGGTCATGTCATAAAGGAAAATCATTTCTCCTTTGTCTTGTGTCTGAGTGCTTATCAATCGTATTGAGTGCTTACTGTGTGCAGATCAGTGTACTAAGCGCTTGGGAAAGTACAGTGTAACAGACTTGGTATATACAATGAGCACATCGTCTTATCCTTAGATTGGGAGCCCTTTTGGGTCTGGTAACCTTGTTTAATTCCCATCCCTGTACTTTTCCTGGTGCTTAGAACGGTGCTTTGTACACAGTATGCACCTAACAAATATTACTACAACTGCTACTGATGGCTTTCCTTTCCTAAACTAAGATCTCAAGACACAGACATAAAGGTGACAGAGCGTAAACCAATCTTTTCTGAGGTAACTAAGTTTTTCTTCAATTGACACAGCCATTTTGCAGGCTCTTGGAAAATGACATTGTGCCTTAAAACAGCTCCTTTCAGGATTGACTGAAAATGTGCCATTTGGTTCCGGGCATTTGAAATCAAAGCTTGTGGATACTTCACTCCATAGGGAGGGACATAATTGGAGTCTATAATTTTCTTTACAAGTCCACTCACATAAAATGATAAATACACCTGTGTGAATGAGAACATAACATGATAAACCTTCATTTTCGACTGTGCTTTTGTAATCAGGAGCCTTCCGTAGCACTTTTCCTTAGAGAAATGGTTGAAGCCACAGAGCTTGAGTCATTTGTAACAAGACTCAACAAAGCAATGGCATGTGTATCACAGGGAACAGAGGATGAAGGTTTCACATGAATTATAAATTGTTTTTTCGTTGGCTCTGCAGAATGTAGAGTACCCTGGAAGAATTAGTTTGTCCATCATTGGGAGAGACTAGTTTCCAGCCCTGGTACACACTTGGGGAAACTGAGGAAAAAATTAAGGAAGGGGCATTCCCAGGGTAACAAAGCAAGTTTCAATAGAGTTAGAATTAGAGCTAATCTTGTCACTGTCTGCTGATCTATATAGAGAAACCTAAGTCTGTGATTATCCTTAATATTCACTCATTCATTCAATTGTATTTATTATGTGAATATATGCAAGTGCGTACACACATGCACACACACACGCTCTCTCTCTCTTTCTCTCTCTCTCATTCACTTTCTCTTCCTCTCACTGAAATCAGTTTCCTGAACTCCAAGTGCTCAGTAAACGTCCATGCAAGGTCTCAACAAACGAGGTTTTAGGCATTCTTCCAACAAAGGGAACACTTTCAATTTGGCACATTTTTTTCTGCATCCCGGTGAAACTATTGTACCTTCTGGTAAGCTTACAAGATGATTTTTAAATGAAAAGTGCATGTGCAGAGCATCTCTGCCTCAGAAACATGTGGATCAGTCAATCCATTGCTTGATATTTATTGAGTGCTTACTGTGTGCAGAGTACTATACTAAGCACTTGGGAGAGTACAATAGAGTAAGTAGAGACAATTTCCCCCTCCCAGCTCCACAACACTTATGTACATATTTGTAATTCATATATTTATATTAGACTGTAAGCTCGCTGTGGACAGGGAGTGGGTTTGTTACTCTCCCAAGTGCTTAGTACAGTGCTTTGCACACAGTAAGCACTCAGTAAATATGCTTGACCAACTGACTGGCAATCCCTGACCTAGAGGATCGCACAGTCCGGCAGATACAATCTGACCCAGGTTGGTGGGACTGTAGATAGTATAGGTACTCAGAGTGCGATCCCCATGTGGACAAGGATAAACTGCTTACCTTGTATCTCCCCCGACTGCTTAGTACAGTGCTTGGTATGTAGGAAGCGCTTAACAAATGCCATGGAAACAATTACTGCAGGTAACAAAACTTAAAAAAAAAAAAAAAGGTCCCACTTCCAGTTCACTTATATGAAATCACCCCCCATTCCAAATCTATAAGTGATGTATAAAAACCTTGACTGCTTTGGTACCTTCAGAATTCTCATCGTAGCCCCTGAAGAATAAGCTAGCTGAATTTTCAGATGAACCACAGGACTGAATAACTTAAATGTCACTGTGTGTCAGTGGACCAAGCAAAATGTTGAAAGAGCATCAGCCCGTCTAATAAATAAATATGACAAAGTGCTGTAATAGGAAACTTTGGAGCGGTCGTGTCACAGAGCCAAGTAAATTGCGGAACATAAAGCTAACAAATGCTTGGTACTGAAGCTTCAAATTCAATATTGCTTTTAAGAAACCATCATCAAACAGGGCCTATGATGCCAATAAAGCCCCCAGTGAAGGTTTGTGAGGCTTAATGTAAAATATGCACTTCCAAAACCCGTATTGCTCTGCAAAATGCAGTTCAGAAACCACTATCACCCAGCCTAACCCTTCCATTTATTTCCCTCAACCTTTTTCTGGGCACCGTTCCAAGATGCCCACAATATTAGCTGTTCGCTTGCTAAATTTAACCTTTTAATTTAAAGAAGTAAGGGCCATATGTGCAGGAAAACCAAAGTATCAGCAATGCAACCTGAAGCTGATGCTGTGGCATTATTTTTAAAAATCCACCCCATCCCCATATTTCTTTGGAAACCACACAGCAAATATGCCATCTCGTTTTATTTTGTAGAACACATTTCATATAAACTAGATCTTAATGAGGGAAAGGTGGGGGGAAGAAATCCAAACTCATGTAAATTAAAATGTATAAACCTACAAGAATCATACCTTAATTTGAATTTCAGTAATAAGTTGTCTGCTGTAGGACTTAACCCAGCACAACATTATCTCAGGCCAAATTCTGAGGTCGGTCTGGACTAGTAATGATTTGCTCTCTTGCATACCTTTCCCTCCTCTTCGATGAAATTCTTATCTTCAGGAATGTATTGCTTCATGTGGCTATTTCTAAATATGTGCTGTTTATGTCTGGGTGGGAAGAAGTTCCAGTTACTTCCACAACTAGTTTGGTTTTAGCTAATGTTTTCAAAATTGGATTTTTCTAATACTGAGGGACTGAAAACACATATTTGGAACTGTTAATGCACTATACATCTTTCTAGCTGGTTTAAAAAAGTACTTTCAAGATGTTGAAGTTGGAGTTAGGGAAATCGGGAGAAAGAGAATGGGCCCCCCTGCATTACAAGATGAGGCTAATTCTCTTGAGAGGCATACAGTTTGCAATTACTCAAAAATTCTTGGGTAGAGTTAGCACAGATAGCAAGATAGCACAGACGTCGGCCGTGTTTTCTGTGTGGACTATGTAATGATATTTAACTATAACCTATCGAGGCCAAAGATTCAGAAGTACCTATAGACCCAGTGAGAACTTGCTCCTCATCCATCCTGTTACTGAAGACTTCGACTCATTAAACCGGTGTTAAGAATTGCACTCCACTGTGACACTGGCTTATTTTATCTGGAGGCTTGTCAATCGGCAAAACTGGCATCGGTCACATAGAAAGTTTTCAAAACTGGTTGATTTCTGTCTCCTTTCTTCAAGCAAAGTACGATAGTGGTTTATTTTACTCCATCCAGAACCGATGAAATAAATATCTGCTGATCTCTGTGGGATTAAATCTGTCAGCTTCCTTATCAACACTAAGTAGTCCCTGGAACAGTGATGCTTTATAGTGCTTGGGGTCTCATCTTTTCCTTCTCCTCCTGGGTTATGATATAGCGTCGGTGACGCTCAGATTACCTTTCCGTCAGCATTTTCGCTTGACACTTCTGTACCCAGCCTTCCCAAAATTCCACTCAAGAGAATTCTTCATGGGAAAAGGAAGACAAAACCGGTGTGATTGTAGAGGCTAAACAAATCATGGGACATTTTAATGATTTTGTTAGCACGGTGGTTCTCGAACTAGAGGTTTTCAGGCTAAGGAGGCGGAAAGTAGCATGAAAGGGAACCATTGTTATGTTGCCAGTTGGCTAATCATTTCCGGGTATTCTAGGTGATTTGAGAAAATATGTCCATGTTTCCCTCAGTCGTTCAAGAAGTAGTTATTTTGGAAGAGCCATACCATCTCTTCTCCTCTGATGTACTGGTGAGCAACCAGGCAAAACCCAATCATTGCTGCCAGTGACAGCATATTGATCTACCACTTTCCTGGTCATGGCCCGATTGATCCATTTTCTTCTGCGTCAAGCCCTCAAATCCTCCCCCAAGTTCTCTCCTTATTACCCCTTTGGGCTGTAGCAGTTTATTCTCTTCCCAAGTCACCCCTCTAACTGTTCCTTGTTTTTACCCCTCCGACCCCCCACTCCCGTCCTTCCTCCTTCTTGGAGCTCCGTCCCTCTTCAGATCTGCCAGACCACAACTCTTCCATCTTCCAGGTCTTCCCAAAATCCCAGGATGATGATGATGATGGCATTTATTAAGCACTTACTATGTGCAAAACACTGCTCTAAGCACTGGGGAGGTTTCAAGGTGATCATCTTGTCCCACGGGGGGCTCACAGTCTTAATCCCCATTTTACAGATGAGGGAACTGAGGCACAGAGAAGTTAAGTGACTTGTCCAGAGTCACACAGCTGACAAGTGGTGGAGCCAGAATTTGAACCCCTGACCTCTGATTCCAAAGCCCGTGCACTTTCCACTGAGCCACGCTGAGAAAAATAAGAGCAGTAATAATAACAGTAGCAGGGCCTAGTGGATAGAGCATGGGTCTGGGCATCAGAAGGATCTGGGCCTCTGTCACACGTCTGCTGTGCAACCATTTCTTGCCCAAGAGAAGCAGCATGGCTCAGTGGAAAGAGCACAGGCTTGGGAGTCAGAGGTCATGGGTTCTAATCCCTCTCCGCCGCTTGTCAGCTGTGTGACTTTGGGCAAGTCACTTAACTTCTCTGTGCCTGAGTTACCTCATCTGTAAAATGGGGATTAAGACTGTGAGCCCCACGTGGGACAACCTGGTCACTTTGTATCCACCCCAGCGCTTAGAACAGTGCTTCACACATAGTAAGCACTTAACAAATGCCATAATAATTATTATTATTATTTCTCTGTGCCTCAGGTCTCTCATCTGTAAGGTGGGGATGAAGATTGTGAGCCCCAGGTGGGACAGGGACTGTGTCTGACCAGATTTGCTTGTATCCACCCCCGCACTTATAACAGTTCCTGGCACATAGTAAGCACTTAACAAATGCCACAATTATTATTATTATCACTCAAAAGCCAGTGACTCCTTTGAGGGATCGACAGTCCATATGGCACATAATGTATCATTGATTGACTGGTGGATACCACCGAAATACCTCATTAAATAGTGCAATGTCTGGCCTTCTCTATGACTGTGAAATTGTGAGCCGTACACAGAAGACACAATCAATCAGAGGCATTTGTTCTTACTTGGGAAAGGTAGCTTGTTGAGAGCAGGGAATCTGTCTACCAAATTCTATTTACTATTGTACTCTCCCAAACGCGTAGTAGAGTGCTGTGCACATGGTAATTGCTCGGCAAATATCATTGGTGATACCGTTGATGATGCATTATAACAGAGATCCCTGTCCACAGTGAGTCTCCAGTCTCCAGGGAGAAACTGACATTGAAATTGATTATGGGTAGGGGAAATAATAGAGTCTAAGCTGTAGGCAGTGAATGTGTCTGTTGTTGTATTCTCCCAAGCACTTAGTACAGTGCTTTGCACATAGTAAGCATTCAGTAAATACAGTTGAATGAATGAATCACCTACAAACTATACTCAAACTAAAATGGTGAGGCAGGGTGACTGGCAATCCACCGCCCTCGGAGTGGAGAGTGAGGCGAGAAAAATGGGAAGCAACCTGGTGCGTGGCAAGGAGGAGAGGGTGTACTTTATTTGAGCAGAGATCAGGATGCCAATAAACAGAGACTTACAGTTACCCAGGCACGGCATGTGGCTAGTGTTGTCACTGTTGGGTATTTAGATGGCTTAGAAGGTCATGAGTTATATTCCCAGCTCTGCCACTTGTCTGCTGTGTGACCTTGGGTATGTCACTTCACTTCTCTGGACTTCAGTTACCTTATCTGTACAATGGGGATTGAGGCTGTGAGCCCCACATGGGACAGGGACTGTATCTAACCCAATTTGCTTGTATCCATCCCAGTGCTTAGTACAGTGCCTGGCGCATTGTAAGTGCTTAAAAAAATTCCTTTATTATTATTATTGTTATGTTCCCACCATATCAGAGTTTTGGTTGGGCATAGTCTTTTTCACCCTACCCATGTGCATAGATGGTTGGCATCACCAACAATGTGATCTTGACCCTGTAGAAAAGTATAGGCATCACGGGAGACAGGGATCATGTCTACCAACTCCGTTATATTGTACGCTCTCTAAAGTCCTTAGTACAGTGTCCTACAAACAGTAAATGCTCAATAAATACCATTGACTGATTAGAAGCAAAAAGCTTTGGAAGAAATGTACAGCTTTTTCTAGATTGAATTCCATATTGCGGGAACTTTGGCAGTATTAGTCAAGCCCCTTAGGGTTGGCTTTCCATTCTACTCAGCTCATTGACTCAGCATTTTCGGTAAAAATAGAAATTTTTCCGATTCTCCCTAAGATCAGTTTTCACTTCTTGAACCGTCAAGTTCTTACTGATTGGTCATGGCTTCCTTATCCTACTCATGTGGTTATTGCCTCTGCCTACACAAGTCTAACGTTCATGTAAACTTCATCAAGTCTTTATTGTTGACTCTGAATACTGCCTAGGAAAGCCAGAACTGCTCTCCTTTCCTCTTCTCCCACTCCCTTCTGCATCACCCTGACTTGCTCCCTTTATTCATCCCCCATCCCATCTCCACAGCACTTAAGTACATATCTGTAATTTCTTTACATTAATTTCTGTCTCCCCCTCTAGACTGTTAACTCGTTGTGGGCAGGGAATGTGTTTGTTTATTGTTACGTTGTACTCTCCCTGCACACAATAAGCACTCAATAAATACGAATAGCTGACTGAGGGCTCTGAAAGGGGATACTGGCCATTCCATCCACTAGAGACAGAATTCAGAGAAAAGACTGTTTTGTTTTTCAATCGTGGCACCTTATTTAAAAATAATAATAATAATGTGGGCTCAATACCATTCCCCTTATATTCAGGGATCTTTGCCTAGGATTTTTGGTCAGTGGTTTCTTTGTCTCCATTCCTTTGCTCTATCATTTTTCTAGCTATTTTCTCCCCCATCGGTTTCTTTCGTGATCAGTGGCATTCTATCTTCATGTGCCAGAATTCCACTCAATCAATCAATCAATCATATTTATTGAGCGCTTACTGTGTGCAGAGCACTGTACTAAGTGCTTGTGAAATACAAGTCGGCAACACATTGAGACAGTCCCTACCCAACAGCGGGCTCACAGTCTAGAAGACTCAAATAGTAACTCCTCCATTCAGCTTAATCTAGAGGTGCAGGGGCCCCTCGGTGTTACTTGTTATATTGGACTCTCCCAAGCACTTAGAACAGTGCTCTGCACAAAGTAAGCACTCAATAAATATGATTGTATGAATGAATAATTCCCAGAATGGAAAGGTTCAAAACCCTGGCTGTTTAAAACATTTTTCCAACACACATTAATTAACAATGGGCAGCCCAAAATGATTCCAAGTTTGGAGAGAGGTTGGATGAGCTATGAGTTTGATGACTTCTCTAGCACTCTGCTGGAAGTACTCATTATTCAGTGCGAGTAGTCTGGACATCCCAGGTCACTGGTTTTGGATAGTTGTATCAATTGTATCTGCTGAGTGCTTACTGTGTGCAGAGCACTGTACTAAGCAGTTGGAACAGTATAGAATAAAGAATTGGTTACCTGCACTTCCCAAATGCTGCACTGAGCTTTTCGGCAGGGAGTTCGCCAATTCCTAGTTTTCTTTCTCCCTCTCTGTTTGGTCCTTGGCTCTGCCTTTATCATGTCCCCCTGGGCTGGGGTACCTTGTCACAAATGAGGGGGCTTCCAGGTTTTGACTTTCTTTTTCTCAAGATGATCCCACTTGTGAGAGCGAAGCCCAAGGACACTATTCCGTGTTTAGGCTCTGTGAATCCAGAGTAAATCACCCAGTGGTATTTACTGAGCACTACCGAAAGGTCATGCCTCCGTGATGTCACGGAGCCATTGGGCGGTAGCTGTGGAAACACTAGTAACACACACAAACACCCACACACCCACACACACGTTGGTCCCCGTCTTTTGCCTCATGCTTTGGGAGGTGAAATATGCCATAAATATGGTGATATCCAAAGTGAAGCCCTGAACCCCCCAGTTCCTGACATGCCTATAACATCACTGGTTCACTTCTCTCATTTCCCCTATCAATCAATCAATCGTATTTATTGAGCGCTTACTGTGTGCAGAGCACTATACTAAGCGCTGGAAGTACAAGTTGGCAACATATAGAGACAGTCCCTACCCAACAGTGGGTTCACACTCTACTGCACATTTCAGACTCTCTCCTCTTTCTCTACCTTTCCCCTTTCTTACTCTCCCCCCCAATAGTTTGCTTCTCCCTCACTCTTGCTTACTCTCCCTCTACTTTTAATAATGACAATAATAGTAACAATAATTGTGGAATTTAAGTGCTTACTATGTGACAGGCAGTTTACTAAGTGCTGGGGTGGCTACAACAAACAGGATTGGACACAGCCCCTCTCCTATGTGGGGATCACAGTCTCAATCCCCATTTTACAGATGCGGTAACTGAGGCACAGAGAAGTGAAGTGACTGGCCCAAGTTTGCACAGTAGACAAGTGGAGGATCTGGGATTAGAACCCATGAACTTCTGACTCATTAGGTCTGTGCTCTGTCCTCCGTGCCATGTTTCTTTCCCCCTTCTCTCTTAGTGATACATATAAATCGATAGGTGGTTCTGCTCACCATCTAAACACATAGAGAAGAAGGTGTGACTGTGAATATAGGGTTATGGAATGAATGTGAAAGGCAAGAAATGCTGGTTAACTGGACTGGTAAATTCAGTTAATTGTATTTATTCAGAAAGGTGAACTAACATGTCTTATGATTTTACCTAACATTTATTCCTCAAGAGCATCTTTAATCAATCAGTAAATGGCAGTTACTGAGTGTCTACTGGATGCAGAGCACTGTACTAAGAGCTTAAGCTCTGAAAGGCCAAAGGTTTCTGTATTTGGACAAAATAAGTAATTCTTTTGCTAATTTTCTCACCCCAACATTAGTTGTACCTTCTTACCTTCCAAGAAAGACAGGGGAGGAATAGAGAGGGAGTCACTTATTTCTGGAGATTTAGGTCAGTTTATCACATTCACGGAGTCTAATTTGTGTAATGCTTATTAAGGTTTTACTGCTGTTGAAGAGACTAATTGCGGTAGGGAAAATGAGAAGATTCTTTATTGTTCGATAATGAAATCATCCTCTGCTGGAGATTAGAGCAAAAACCCATTTGGTCCAAGCTGGAGGAGAGGAAAAAAAAAACAACAACCCAGGAAAAGGAGAAATTTACAGGCAAAAACAACATCATTTTTTAAGTAGTTCTCAGTGGGTTAAAAGCCTGGTTATTAGGCCGTAAAGGGAATGGTAAATGGAAATTGAGTCTAACTAAAAGTAGTCAACTTTAGCAAGATAAATTCAGCATTTCAAAGAGCTCAATAAATGTCACTTAATTTTAGACTCATCTTTTGACAAGAAGGGGATTTTTCATAGCAAGACAGGTTCCCCAATTGCACTGTGAAGCGACAAACCTGATCGGCTGAAATTCCGAGCACGTTACTATGATATTGTACTTATTTGGCTGATTAGAAAGGGATTCATTATGTGCTTCTTAGCTGTGAGCCTGGATTAATTAAAAAACAACTGCTTCAAAGCCAAAAGGGATGCAAGTTGGGATGTGTTAGCATTTCTTCTCCCTCAGCTTCCCCCTTCTAGAAAAGCATGTTTTCCTGAGCAGATCCTGCTTGACGAGTAAAAATGCAATTTGGGCGAGATTTCTTTGCTCTCCAGTCGGTATCATTTGCTATACTCACTCCGTTGAAAATTCAGCCATCTTACATATGCACACTATCAATCAAGCGGGATTTCCATTCTAGCTTGGTAAACTGAACTGTAGGGTTAATTCCCAAACCTATTGGTAAAGAGATATCATTCTTGCCATTCACCCTTTTATAATGACATTTATTAAACACTTACTATGTGCAAAGCACTGTTCTAAGCACTGGGGAGGTTACGTGGTGATCAGTTTGTCCCACGGGAGGCTCACAGTCTTAACCCCCATTTTCCAGATGAGGTAACTGAGGCACAGAGAAGTTAAGTGACTTTCCCAAAGTCACACAGCTGACAATTGGCGGAGCTGGGATTTGAACCCATGACCTGTGACTCCAAAGCCCGGGCTCTTTCCATTAAGCCACACTGCTTCTCAGTTGCCAGATATGGTATAAACTCTTGGATTTCAGCAGCACTTTTTCATTCCCAGACCCAGATGAACCAGGAATGTCATACTCCCTTCAGAGGGGCTCAGGAAAGAGACAGGAGAGAGTGAAAATGGGCCACTGAGGTCAAAAGTCACCTCCTCGAAGTCCCACCTGTTATCAGGGAGTGTGCTGTTCAAAGGTTACTTTGATCAGCAAAGGTGGTGAGATAGATCATCAATAGGCTGTGCACTCTGAGGAGAAAGTGAGAGTATGAGTACATAAAATTGGAATTTATCGTAGTCTGCTATACAAAGCACACCTAGCATGCACAGTGCAGCACACAAGCACTCAATAGTTGCAATTGATTAATGGTATTTGTTAAATGCGGTTACTATGTGTCAGGCACTGTACTGACCGCTGGGGTAGATAAAAGATAATCAGGTTGGACACAGTCCCTGTCTCACATGGCGCTCACGGTCTTAATCCACATTTTACAGATTACGGAGCTAGGGCACAGAGAAATGAAGCGACTTGCCCAAGATCACACAGCAACCAAGCGGTGGAGCAGGGATTAGAACCCAGATCTTCTGACTTCTGTGCTCTTTCCGTTAGGTCATGCTGCTTCATTGCCAATTTGATGTCAGCCCACACGCAACAGTACATCCAATCACTGTGAAAAGTCAATATCTTCCCTGCCTCCTCCCCTTATCCCATGGTTTCCTTTGTTCTGGCCACTCCCTTGACCCCTTCACCCAATCCGAACTTGGTCCCCCATCTCCCCAGTCTTCCCACTCTCATTCATTCATTGAGTTGTATTTATTGAGTGCTTACTGTGTGCAGAGCACTGTACTAAGCACTTAGAAGAGTACAGTATAACACTGTCTAACAATCACATTTCCTGACCACAATGAGCTTGCAGTCTATTAAAAAAAAAAAAGCCACAGTGATGCAAGCTGAGATAGTAATAATAATTATGGTATTTGTTAAGCGCTTACTATGTGGCAGGCACAGTACTGAGCACTGGAGTGGGTACACGCAAATCGGGTTGGACACAGTCCCTGTCCCGCTTGGGACTGTCTTAATCCTTTTATTACAGATGCGGTAACTGAGGCACAGAAAAGTAAAGCGACTTGCCCAAGGCCACATAGCAGACAAGTGCAGAGCTGGGATTGGAACTCATGACCTTCTGGCTCCCTGTCAATCAATTGTATTTATGGAGAGCCTACTGTGTGCAGAGCACTGCGCTAAGCAATAGCGCAATACAGCAATAGAGATAATCCTGGGCCCGTGCTCTGTCCGCTGGGCAATGCTGCTTCCCATACTGGGCCATGGTGCTTCCCATAGGATGAAGATAAGATCAAGAGAGGTATGGCGAGGCACTATGGCCTGTCAGAAAGAGCATGAGATTGGGAAGCAGAAGACCCAGGTTTTAGTCCCACCTCTGCCGCTTACCTCCTGTGTGACCTTGGACAAGTCACTTAACCGCTCTTGACCTCAGCTTCCTCTAGGCACTGAAAACTTGTACGCGCTTGGGGGAATTAAAAAAAAAAGTTAAAACAGGATGAAAAATATCTGCTCATCACAGGCTCCGGTAAATATGAAGTGAATGAATCATAATAATGATTGTGAGATTAAATGGAGCATTGCCAGTGACATGCACACCCAAACTGAGAGTGGCTGTGTCAATTGATAGAATAGAAGCAGAAACAGGAGAGAATCCAGAGTGCACAGCATCACCCAGGAATTCTCGCTCCAGGAGAACCCTTTGAATGCCAAAAAAATCCCTTCAGGTTGACACACACAGGCAGTATTTACTCCCGTTAATGAGCTTCTAGGCCTTACCGGTAGGAAGCCCTCCTGGGACATTCCACCTCTGGCAAGACATTGATTAGATATAGATTCTAACACTCCGCCACTGCATTCTTCCACACCTCTGTCGGGAAATGCTTAATTATTGTAAAGTTTTACAATAGTGGGCAGATAACAGGGAGCCGTTTTCTCCCCTTTGGCACCGATTTAGCATTTCTATAGCCAGAACTGTGGGGGATGTTTTTCCAATTTGATGTCGGAATATTCCTCTCCTGAAACAATTTCACTGTAAGCGGAAAGCAGTCCAATGACTAGAAGGATAAAGCTTGAACCGGTGTGGGAATTTGAAAAGGAAGTTCTAAAGGATAGGAAAAGCCTAATGTTTACTTTGGAGAGTATTCCTTCATTCATTCAATTGTATTTACTGAGGGTTTACTGTGGGCAAAGCACAGTACTAAGCACTTGGGAGAGTACAATGTAATAAATAGACATATTCCCTGCCCACAGTGAGTTTACAGCCTAGAGGGGGAGACAGACGTTGATAGAAATAAACTTATATTTATTTAATTATTTAAATAATTATTTGTTAAAGGCTACCAGCTTAGAATGGTGCTTTGCACGCACTTAATAAGTGCCTCATTATTATTATTATTACCAGCTCTACTGATGAGCTGGTACAGCTTATCTGGATGGTTTGCAAACCATATGGAAAGCAGCATGGCGTAGTGGAGAGAACATGATCTTGGGAGTCAGAAGGTTGCGGGTTTTAATCCCAGCTCCCCCACATGTCTGCTGTGTGACCGTGGGAAAGTCACTTCACTTCTCTGGGCCTCAGTTTCCTCTCCTGTGAAAGGAGGATTGAGACTGTGAACCTGGCGCAGGTCGGGACAGGGACTGTGTCCAACCCAATATGCTTGTATTCACCCCAGCGCTTAGTCCAGTGTCACAGACTTTTAGACTGTGAGCCCACTGTTGGGTAGGGACTGTCTCTATGTGATGCCAATTTGTACTTCCCAAGCGCTTAGTACAGTGCTCTGCACATAGTAAGCGCTCAATAAATACGATTGATTGATTGATTGGACAAAGTAACAGATACCAGAATTATCATCATTATTGCTATTACAGGAATTCAGTCAACGATTGCTATTTATTGAATGCTCACTGTGTGCAGAACACCTTACTAAGCTCTGAGAGCACTGTACTAAGTGCTAGGGAGAGTACAATGCAACGGACTTGGTAGACACATTCCTTGCCCACAATGAGTTTCCAGTCTAGAGGGGCCCACGGCACGAATATTTACTTCTTACCAGCACTAAAGTTTCCAGTCCATTTCTTTTTCCTAGGGAATGTGTGACCGTTCCTGTTTGGCAGCGGTGGGCTGATAGTCATTTGATCTGGCCTTGGGACTTTGTTTTGGCGTGTGATTGGCCCAGAAGTCCGATTGACTGACAGCTGCTGCCCAAGCAGGTTTTTGGCTTTGGGAATTGCCCTGAGGGTGACCCCGTTTGGCCCAGGATAGCTTGAAATGCCATCTGTCAATCAGACAGAAGTGCTGGAGTTTCTCCCCAGCACAGCTGGTGGATGTGTCGGGCAGAACAGAGATGAGCAGGGTTTATTTAATCTGTCGGTGTGGTGCCTACCAGCAGCTGCTGGTTTAGGGTATTTTTGCCCCGAGTCAGAAAAACAATAATAATTTTGAGATTTACTAGGTGCTGAGTGCTAAGTAGCATGACCTAGTGGAAAGAATAGGGGCCTGAAAGGCAAAGGACCTATGTTGCCAACTTGTACTTATTACAGTGGCTCTGCACACAGTAAGTGCTCAATAAATACGATTGAATGAAGGACCTGGGTTCGAATGTTAGCTCTGCCAAATGCATGCTGTGTGACCTTGGGCAAGTCACTTAACTTTTCTGTGCCTCAGTTCTCCTGGTTTCTCTCCTACTTAGATTGTGAGCCTCATGGGGAACAGGGACTGTGTCCAACCTAATTCACTTGTGTCCAACCTGATTTGTTTGTATCCACCCCACTGTTTAGTACAGTGCCTGGAACATAGTAAGCACTTAAGACATGACACAATTGTTATCATTATTATTGTTATGTCTACCCCAGCGCTTAAAGCAGTATTTTACACAGTAAATGATGATGATGATGATGGGATTTATTAAGCACTTACTATGGGCAAAGCACTTTTCTAAGTGCTGGGGGGATACAAGGTGATCAGTTGTCCCACATAGGGCTCACAGTCTTCATCCCCATTTTACAGATGAGGTAACTGAGGCCCAGAGAAGTGAAGTGACTTGCCCAAAGTCACCCAGCTGACAATTGGCAGAGCTGGGATTTGAACCCATGACCTCTGACTCCAAAGCCCAGGCTCTTTCCACTGAGCCACACTGCTTCTCGCTACCTGTCTGCTGTGTAACCTTGGGCAAGTCACTTAAATTATCTGTGCCTCATTCATTTCAACTGTAAAATGGGGGTTAAGTTTGTTAGTTCAGTGAGGTTCATGGACTGTGTCTGGCACATATACGTGTTTAACAAATGCCATTAAAAAAAGTGCTTAACAAATACCACTAAAAAAAAAACACTGCAGTAAATACAATACAGTAAGATCAGACACAGTCTCTGTCCTACATGGGGCTCACAGCATAGGGGAGAGGCAACTGAGGCAAAGTGAACTGACTTGCCCAAGGTTACCCAGCTGGCAAGCAGCAGAGCCAGAATTAGAACCCAGTCCTCCTGACTCCCAGCCCCTTGATTAGGCGATCAATATTTTCAGCAAAATATCCCCTCCAAATTGGCATGAGTCGTGCAAACCATCTGGTAAGCACTCGCCCCAAACAATCTAGCCATTTGAGCCTTATGGGGAAGAGATGGGAAGCCATTAAAATGAGCTTTGAATGTGAAGGAAAGCTTCGCTGAGCAGGGGTGAATGTCGTAAACATCCGAGTGTGGCGTTTGCTCTGCCAATCCAGCCTCTGGAATAGTGGTTGATGTGACAGTTACTGGCTCTAACTTCCCCACAACCTTCTCCACACTGAATGATCCAACCCTCCTTTTCACAGACTTGAATAAAAACACTTCCAGGCCTCACCCATCTCCCCCTCTTTAGTCCCTACAATCCCCTCAGCTCCTGTCCAACTCTACAATGGCCATTCTAGAGAAGCAGCATGACTTAATGGAAAGAGTCCGGGCTTGGGAGTCAGAGGTTGTGGCTTCTAATACCGATTCTACCTCTTATCAGCTGTGTCACTTTGGACAAGTCACAACTTCTCTGTGCCTTAGTTACCTCATCTGTAAAAGGGGGATTAAATCTGTAAGCCCCACATGGGACAACCTGATTACCTTGTATCCATCCCAGCACTTAGAACGATGCTTGGCTCCTAGTAAGTGCTTAAGAAATACTATTCTTCTTCTTCTTCTTCTTCTTCTTCTTCTTCTTCTTCTTCTTATTATTATTATTATTATTTAGTTTGTGTCTGATCATGTCTGATTGTGTCTGTGTCTTTTTGACTGTGAGCCCACTGTTGGGTAGGGACTGTCTCTATATGTTGCCAACTTGTACTTCCCAAGCACTTAGTACAGTGCTCTGCACACAGTGAGCGCTCAATAAATATGATTGATTGATTGATTGTAGGATCTTTCAGATTGATTTATTTTCCATTTTTTTTTTATGGTATTGGTTAAGCTCTTACTATGTCCCAGATGCCATATTAAGCACTAGAGTAGATACAAATTAATCAGATTGGACACAGTCCCTGTCTCACATAGGACTCACAGTCATAATCCTCATTTGACAGATTGGGTAACTGAGGCACAGAGAAATTAAATGACTTGCCTGAGGTCACCCTGCAGACAAGTGGCAGAACTGGGATTAGAACCCAGGTCCTTCTGACGCCCAGGCCTGTGCCCTATCAACTAGGCTACACTGCTTCTCTTTTAATCAGTGGGACTTTCTTCCCCTTCAAAATCACAGGAAAACACAGTGCATATCCCCACCCCCACCCCCAGGATGTGCAGAAAGGAAGATTTTAATGATATGGCAGGCTCTGCTTTAGCACAATCCCTCAATTTTCCCTTTGCTTTTTGGGTGTTTCGCCCCTGTGGAAATTGAAATGGGTCCATTTTGCCACTTGCTAGTGGCCCTAAGGCTTCTGAGGAGGGAGAGGATCGAGTTGGGTGCTTAAAAGAGATTCAGAATCGATCTGTGCTGGCCATGCTAATCGTACCCTGCACCCCATTTCCAGTCAGTCAAGAGTCCACTCGTGAGTAGTCAAAACCACCTGGATTTCAGCAGGCAACAGATTGAAAGCCGCTGAGTCTGATGTTAGGTAGATCCATCTAGAATGAAAAAATGCCACGGATATCAGATGACTCCTCAAGGATTAGAAGTACGAAAATTGACGCTGGGGCACTTATCGTCTACTTTTTCTGTCAGTGGCAGCACTGATCCATCACATGATAAATACTCAAACCGATCAATTAATTGATTGATCCAGAAACCCCAGTTCCTCCCAGCGAGAAATTTTCCGGAGAGAAAGAGGACTTTATAACATTTTCTCTGCCGTACGCCTCTCTGACTATAAGAGATTACCACCAACCTCAAGCTATTTCTAGTCTGCAAAATCATCTTCTAGCCAGGGATCTATTCTACTCTGTTGTAGTCTCTCAAACACTTAGTACAATGCTGTGCACACAGTAGGCACTCACTAAATGCCATCAATTGATTGTTTTTGAAGGAGAGGCATATAGATATTTTTAGATGGTTCCATTTTTATCTCTCAAAAACCACATCTCATTCTTGAAGCACTTTAGATTCTCAGAATCTCGGCTCACGATCTCAGCAGTTTTGACATCCGGTTGGCTAACTTCTGGTCTCATCTACAGGCTACTGCTCCGTGACCTTTGAGCAGAATGAATTTCTCCTTCTGGTCCAGTTCAGTATTGATATCGATCCCATTCCAAAGAATGTCCATCATGAGCCGGCAGCTTTCTTGACAAACTGGCCAAAGGAAAGACCAGACTTCATATCATCAGCCCTTAAGCGCTCTGCCAGAATTCTATATCCAGAATACTACAGTATAATTATTTGACAAAATGAATCGTACTTATCCCACAGATGCATTTACCCTCAAAGTCTGATTTTTTTTAAAAAAGTTCCCTGAATAAACATATGAAGTCCCTGAGTAGGCTAACAAGACTAACATGAATGAACTAGAAATGTTTATTCACTCAAGAGTAACGATTGAGCAGCTACTTGCAGAGCACTGTACTAGATGCTTGAGAGATGACAGTACAAATAAATGACAAACACACAGTTGAGCCAACCTCTCCTTAAACAGGGTAGTTGTGTTCTTGAAGACCTTTTGTTGAGGAGCAATTGTGTTGCAGTATTTTTGTCTTGATGAGGCTGTGTGTATACACACAACAGTGTTTTTCCGGGCAGTGAGTCATATTTATTAAGTGCTTACCGTATGCAGAGCACTATGCTAAGCGCTTGGAAGAGCACAATATAACAATAAATGGGCACAACATTGCATCACAATGTTGTGATGCAATCTTGTGCATATTTACTATTCTGTTTATTTTGTTTTGTTAATATGTTTTGTTTTGCTGTCTGTCTCCCCCTTCTAGACTGTGAGCCTGTTGTTGGGTAGGGACCGTCTCTATATGTTGCCAACTTGTACTTCCCAATAGTACAGTGCTCTGCACACAGTAAGCGCTCAATAAATACGATTGAATTGAATGAATGAATGAATGAATCACAATATAGCCAAGCAGATGTGAATTTTTTGAATAGGGTTTCCTAGTACCGTAATGCTTTATACAAAATACACAGTGAAATCATGCATTATGACTGTTATTCGTCTCTTTTATAGGAAACAGACTAGGTTATGTTTATCCGTCTGGAGGTATTCTTTCCAAGTTTGGTATACCTTTGTGTGTGTGTTTATTATTATTTCATTTAAGTGCTTAACTGTGCCAGGCACTGTACTAAGCGCTGGCGTGGATACAAGTAAGTCCTGCCTTCAGGACTTACTGCCTTCAGGACATCTCCATTTGGATGTCTGCCCGCCACCTAAAGCTTAACATGTCGAAGACTGAACTCCTTGTCTTCCCTCCCAAAACTTGCCCTCTCCCTGACTTTCCCATCTCTGTTGACGGCACTACCATCCTTCCCGTCTCACAAGCCCGCAACCTTGGTGTCATCCTCGACTCCGCTCTCTCATTCACCCCTCACATCCAAGCCGTGACCAAAACCTGCCAGTCTCAGCTCCACAACATTGCCAAGATCCGCCCTTTCCTCTCCCTCCCAACCGCTACCCTGCTCATTCAAGCTCTCATCCTATCCCGTCTGGACTACGGCATCAGCCTTCTCTCTGATCTCCCATCCTCGTGTCTCTCTCCACTTCAATCCATACTTCATGCTGCTGCCCGGATTATCTTTGTCCAGAAACGCTCGGGGCATATCACTCCCCTCCTCAAAAATCTCCAGTGGCTACCAATCAATCTGCGCATCAGGCAGAAACTCCTCACCCTGGGCTTCAAGGCTCTCCATCACCTTGCCCCCTCCTACCTCACCTCCCTTCTCTCCTTCTACAGCCCAGTCCGCACCCTCCGCTCCTCCACCGCTGATCTCCTCACCATACCTCGCTCTCACCTGTCCCGCCATCGACCCCCATCCCACGTCATCCCCCGGGCCTGGAATGCCCTCCCTCTGCCCATCCGCCAAGCTAGCTCTCTTCCTCCCTTCAAGGCCCTGCTGAGAGCTCACCTCCTCCAGGAGGCCTTCCCAGACTGAGCCCCTTCCTTCCTCTCCCCATCATCCCCCTCTCCATCCCCCCATCTTACCTCCTTCCCTTCCCCACAGCACCCGTATATATGTATATATGTTTGTACATATTTTTTACTCTATTTATTTATTTTATTTGTACATATCTATTCTATTTATTTTATTTTGTTAGTATGTTTGGTTTTGTTCTCTGTCTCCCCCTTTTAGACTGTGAGCCCACTGTTGGGTAGGGACTGTCTCTATATGTTGCCAATTTGTACTTCCCAAGTGCTTAGTACAGTGCTCTGCACATAGTAAGCGCTCAATAAATACGATTGATGATGATGATGATGAAGTAAATCGGGTTGCACATAGTCCCAGTCCTATGTGGGGCTCACAGTCTCAAACCCCATTTTACAAATGAGGGAAGTGAGGCACGGAGAAGTAAAGTGAGTTGCCCGAGGTCATACAGCAGAAGGGTGGCGGAGTAAGGATTAGAATCCATGACGTTCTGATTCCTAGGCCTGTGCTCCAACCACTACTCCATGCTGCTTTCTCAATAATGATGGTGTTTGATAAGCACTTACTAGGTGCCAAGCACTGTTCTAAGTACTGGGGTAGATACAGGGTAATCAGGTTGTCCCATGTGGGGCTTAGTCTCGATCCCCATTTTACAGATGAGGTAACTGAGGTACAGTTTAGCAAAGTGACTTACCCAAGGTCACACAGTAGACAAGCGGTGGAGCCGGGATTAGAACCCAAGACCTCTGACTCCCAAGCCTGGGCTCTTTCCACTAAGCCATGCTACTTCTCTAGCCACGCTGTTTGTTTACCTGGGGACTCTCCCAAGCACTAAGTACAGTGCTTTGCACACAGTGCTCAATAAATACAATTAAATGAATGAGTGACATATATTCAGGAAACTTTTTTTTTAAATCAGATTTTGAGGGTAAATATGTTAGTGGGATAAGTAACATTAATTTAGTCAAATATGCGTACTGTACTATTCTGAACACAAAGAATTTCTGGCAAAGAGTCAAGTGTTGATGATTCAGTATTTATTAGCTCTCATCTATAAATAAATGCTCTGCTTCAATGACACTGAGAGAGTAAAGGGTTTGATTTCCTCATCAGGGATGTATTCTTTTGGTTCAGACCCAAACTTATGTCCCACAATATTTGTCTTTCCTTTTAAGGAGAACATCTTGGGTCAAGTTTTTCCATCTTTTTGGCTGCACAAAGAAGGTTAAAAGCAGACAGATTAGAAAAAGGAGGGAAACTGTATTTTTCATATTCTGAATGATTGTCGAGCTAATTTATGGATGGTTCTTAAGGGATCTGAGAGGCCACGTAAACAATAAAATGGAGATGTTTTCCAAGTCTGAAATTCTGCAGCAGAGCTAGTAAGTTGTTCTTAGTTTGCAAGGAAAATGTGCCTAATGGGCAAAACACTTTGTCATGTGGATTTACTAAGAGAAGTTTTTAGAGCACAGCCTGACTTTCTAAGATAACACAGTAAATGGAATAACTGCACATTCTTGAAGTGGAGTCTACCTGTAGTCAATTATCTTCTTCTGATGTGTGGCAGACCCGATCTATGGCTGGCTTCCACCATCTTGAGCAAAAACCTGGAATATTTATTTTTCCGGTACTTGTTAAACAGTTTGTTCCAAGCCCTGGACTGAACGTTAGGGTAGACACAATGTAATTAGCCTGGACACAGTCCCTGTCCCACTTGGGGCTCTGAATCTAAGTAGGAGGGAGTGGGATTTTAACTGCATTTTACAGATGAGGAAACTGAAATACAGGGAATAATAATGATGGCATTTAAGTGCTTACTATGTGCAAAGCACTGCTCTAAGCGCTGGGGGGGGATACAAAGGGATCAGGTTGTCCCACGTGGGGCTCACAGTCTTCATCTCCATTTTACAGATGAGGTAACTGAGGCTCAGAGAAGTGAAGCGACTTGCCCAAGGTCACCCAGCAGACGTGGCAGAGCCGGAATTAGAACCCATGACCTCTGAATCCCAACCCCAGGCTCTTTCCACTGAGCCAGGATGAGTTAGGTGACTTGCCCAAAGTCACACAGCAGACAAGTATCAGTTCAATTTCATCAAAAGCAGGGATGACAACCCCATCTAATCCCTGTTGCGTTTGTGGGCAGGGAATACATCTCCCAACTCGGTTATATTTTACTCTTCCGAGTGGTTAATACAGTGCTGCACACACTAAGTGCTCAGTAAATACAATTGATTAATACAAGCTGGAGACAGTGAAGGGCAAGGGTTACTCACTGGGAGAGAAGCTACTGAGTTGTTTTTGATTCCTCATAATAATGATAATATTAATAATGTATTAAGCAGTTGCTATTCGATCGTCTTTATTGACTGCTTACTGCGTGTAGAGCATTGTATATATGTATATATATATTGTATATACCTGTATATATGTATATATGTTTGTACATATTTATTACTCTATTTTACTTGTACATATCTATTCTATTTATTTTATTTTGTTAGTATGTTTGGTTTTGTTCTCTGTCTCCCCCTTTTAGACTGTGAGCCCACTGTTGGGTAGGGACTGTCTCTATATGTTGCCAACTTGTACTTCCCAAGCGCTTAGTACAGTGCTCTGCACACAGTAAGCGCTCAATAAATATGATTGATGATGATGATTGTACTAAGTGCTTGGGAGAGTACAATATAACATTAAACAGACACATTAGCTGCCCACAGGAAGTGCTAAGCACTGGGGTAGATGAGGCCAATTTTCTCTAACAGGCAACAGCAAGGAAGTTGGCATTTCCTAGGGGTGTAGAATTGTATTGAGGCTCAAAAGTGTGAGTTTTCAGGTAGTTTGTGCATATGTGCAGGAAAAATCGTTCCGCGTTTTAACTCTGTTCTCATTTGAAACGGTGAGTATACTGAACTCAGTTTCACTAATGATGCTAATAATGGTGGTATTTGTTAAACACTGAACTAAGAGATGGGGTAAGTATAAGATAATCAAGCCCTACTTGGGACTTACAGCAAAGTAGGAGGTACAACAGGTTTAATCCCTTCTTTGCAGATGAGGAAACTGAGGCACAAGTCATTTAAGTATTTATCCGAGGTCACACAGCAGGCAAGTGGCAGAGATGGGATTAGAACTCAGGTCCCATGAATCCCAGGCTCTTTCTACTAGACCACGCTACTTTTCATTGACGCCACTACAGCCTAAATGGTACACTATGGAAGCAAACAAAGTATTAGGGTAAAAGCATCAACATTTTCAGCAGCTAGGGATTTCATTCAATCGTATTTATTGAGCGCTTACTGTGTGCAGAGCACTGTACTAAGGGATCTTTCAGTGCATTCGTTCAGTCATATTTAATGAGCACTGAACTGTGTACAGAGCACTGTACTAAGCGCCTCAACCCACCGCATGCTTTCCACAAGGGTAAGCATTTCTTGCTGGGAAAATTGAACTTAATAATAGATACGATTACGTGCATAGAGATAGCTGTGTGATCATGTTGGTTTTCTCCACCTTACAAGGGGTTTATTATTGATCTGGAAGTTGGTGCATATGTGCAGGAAGAATCGTTCCCCATTTTAACTCCATGTTCTCATTTGAAACAGGGTGTACTTAGAAGTAGCAGCATGGCATAGCAGAAGGAACACAAACCTGGGAGGCAGAGGATCTGGGTTCTAATCCTAACTCCGCCACTTATCTGCTCTGTGACCTTGGACAAGTCACTTTTCTGTATCTCAGTTACCTCATCTGTAAAATGGGGGTTAAGACTTTGAGCCCAGGTGGGACAAGGACTGCGTCCAACCCGATTATCTTGCATCTACCCCCATGCCTGGCACGTAGTAAGCGCTTAACAAATACCACAATAATTATAATCAATAGTAGTATTATCAGTAGTAGTAGTGTTGGTGTTATACAGTAAATCATATGATTTTGTATGATGTGCATGGTAGTTATTTTTTGAATTATTTAATTAGCTTGTCTGGTATTTGGAAAAGCAATGTTTTCAGTTTTAGCTATAACAAAAACGTATATAGTTTTTTCTGCAACAGCAAATAAACTCTCGGGATTTTAAGAAATTATGATGCTGATCTTGTATTTTCCCACAAATAATTTTGAATGAAAACTGTAATCAATCACTAAGCAGAACTATTGCTACTCAGGTACACACATTTGTTTTATTCAGGATTACAAATATTAATTCATATGTACATGGAATAGTCATAGGTCATTGGGGAGTTGTGTGATGTAGGAAATTTTATGTGAAGTTCTTTCCCATATTTCCATAGTAGATTGTCCCCAATCAGATTAAGTTGTCTCTGGAACACAAAGTTAATACCCAATGGACTTAAAGCCTACATATATTATTCAATGCAAACTGGGCTTAATTTGCTAAGTAGCTCTGCATTCAGTGACATGGAAACCTGAAGATTTAAGTGTTTTCTATTGAACTGGAGAAAAAGATGCTTTATCTTTCCTGTTTGGAAATTAATGTTGGCCCCTTTCATGCAGGGACAGAAAATTATGGCCATCTGCTTCTCAGATAATGATGAAGGTAGAGGTCATTGGCAGTAAAAATTATGATAGTGTATTTTATCTGGTAGAGACATTGATATGAAGGCGTTGTTCTCTTAAAAATATTCCTCTCTTTGGTGTCCTCTTTTCCAACAAAGTATAGTCATTTCTTGTACCATAACTTTCCTTGCTGGTATATTTTTCATGAGGAATACAAATATCGGTTCTGCTAGGACTCGTGTTTTTACTCCATATCTGAATAGAATGTAGTAGCAGAATTGGGGATTTTTAATGGTATTTAAGTGCTTACTATATGTCAGGCACTGTACTAAGCACTGGGGTAGATACAAAATCATCAGGTTGTTGGACAAGGTCCATATCCCACATGGAGCTGACAGTCTTAATCCCCATTTTATAGATGAGGCAACTAAGGCACAGAAAAATTAAGTCACACAGCGGATGAGCGATGGAGCCGGTCTTAGAACCCATGTCCCCTGACTCCCTAGTCCTTGATCTTTCCACTAGGCCACGTCACTTCTAACGTGGAGTGTGATTGTCTGGTTCCATTGCAGTGTGGTTCTGTAAGAAATTGTCATGTGCACATTTGTGGCATCGGCCAAGGGGTGAATACAGTAACATGAGGATTCCCTGAAGCAGGGCTCAGTTAAGCCCACTTTAAAGGATTTCAGCTCAGTTAGGGCTGCTTTTCAGTTCCACCATCAAAGTCAGTCAGTCTGACATATTTATTGAGCACTTACTCCGGGCAGAGCGCTCTACAAAGTGCTGGAAGAGTACAGTGCAACAATATAACAAACACATTCCCTGCTCATAACGAGCTTAACAGTCTAGAGGAGGAGACAGACGTAGACAAATGACAGGTATGTACATAAGTGTTGGGCTGGGCAAGAGGATGATCAAGCGCTTAGTATAGTGCTCTGCACATAGTAAGCGCTCAATAAATACAATTGATGATGAATAAAGAGAGCAAGAGAGGTGCTTGAGAGGTGCTAAAGAGAGGTGACCCAGAAGGGAGTGGGAGAAGAGGAAGGAAGTGCTGTGAGGGAAGGTCTCTTAGAGGAGAGTAGGCACTGGGCAAGATCATAGATGGAGCTGGGGCAGAATGATTGGCCGCTGTTCAAAACCTGTTCTCCCACCTACGTTAACTGTAATCTCGTTGTGGGCATCGAAGTGTGCCCTTAGTTCAGTGCTTTGCTCACAGTAAGCGCCCAATAAATCCAACTGAATGGATGCGTGAATGCTGGGGAGGTTTTGGGAGAACCCCGAGCAGCGTAGCACCCAAGCTCCTGGCTGGCCTCTGTTATTTTTGATCAATCATATTTATTGAGCACATACTGTGTGCAGAGCACTGTACTGATCATTTGGGGAGAGTACAATACAACAGAGTTGGTAGGATTCATTCTCTGGCCACAATAAGCTTACAGTCTGGTGGTGGTTATCGGAGTCTATCCGATAAACTTACTTCTTGAGGGACAGGGACTGTATCTGACATGATTATGATGATGATGATGGTGTTTAAGTGCTGATTGTTTTTCAAGCACTGTTGTAAGCGCTGGGTTAGACACAAGTTGATCCAGTTGGACACAGTCCATGTCCATTCAATCATTCAGTCATACTTAGTGAGCGCTTACTGTGTGCAAAGCAGTGTACTAAGAGCTTGGGAAAGTACAATATAACAATAAACAGACACATTCCCTGCCCATAACAAGCTTACTTAACATTACCATGCACCCTCTAGACTGTAAGCTCACCGTGGGCAGGGGATGTGTCCGTTATATTGTACTCTTCCACATCCTTAGTACAGTGTTCTGCATACAGTAAGTGCTCAATAAATATGATTGATATACAAGGGGAGAAATGTCCAGATGAAAGTAAACACTAAGTTACCTGATTGTACCCTGTTTACCTTATTCAGCTTACCCAGTCTCCTGAAGCTCATTAAGAGGAAAAAAATAAACCCACCAGCCTAACCATTTAACCGGTCTTGCTGAGCAGGCAGAATGTGCTGGCATCTCTTCATTAATGGGTCGCAGGCTAACTACGTCGACTTAATAATTAAAAAAATAAATCTTTGTCAGTGAATTCATGAGCATTAAATACCACCACATATAAAGTTCATTCTCAGCAACAACTCCCATTATTAGACTAACTCTTACCAGTTGTTTCCACATGTTCTGCAGAACCTCTTGTAAATTTTATGCTCAGCATTATCCCTGACGACTTAAAGAAGAACTCGGTGTCTGTTAGTTCACAGGAGTACATTACAGATGTCTCTTACCTAGTTGAACTTGAACATATTGATCTCATAATATTAAAACTGAGATGCATCATGTCCCAGTGGATAGAGCACAGGCCTGGATTCTAAAGCTGGCTCTACCACTTGTCTGCTGAGCGACCTTGAGTAAATCACTTAAATTCTCTGTGCATCAGTTACCTCATCTGTAATAGTGAGGATTAAGACTGTGAGCCCCATGTGGGACAAAGACTGTTTCCAACCTGATTAGTTTGAATCTACCCTAATGAGTGCTTAACAAATACCATAAAAATGGATATTAGCATCCACGTCCAGAATTTTTTTATTACAATAATTGGACATTATTTCACTTAACATTTTCACTTCCTGTACAGAGCTTTTTGGCAGAGCGAAATAGTGAGAATAATCAATCCATCAGTAGTATTTATTGAGTGCTTCCGCTCTTCAAGGCACCGTTCAGGGGTGAAAAAGATGAGAATGAGTCGCAGGTAATCGGTTGGCCTGAGCAAAGCATGCAGCCTGAGATTTAGTGGGAAAGGAGGAAGGAGAAGTAGAGGGGAGAGAGGTAATTGAGTGCCTTAAAATCAGTGGTCAATGCTGATTTGGCTGGTGGATTGTCATGACTGGAAAGGGTCGTGGAAATCCCTCCAAGAGGAGATTGCCTATTAGGAGGACTTTAAAGGTGGTTTGGAAAAGTGAAGGTAGCAGCCATTACAGTAAGGAGAAAGATGGGAGGAGGTGATTTTGAGAATGAGGGATGACTCTCTTTGCTTTGCAAGAGTGTAGAGTCAGCTATGCAACAAGAAGAGGAGAGATTCATTCATTCATTCAATCGTATTTATTGAGTGCTTACCGTGTGCAGAGCACTATACTAAGCGCTTGGGAAGTACAAGTTTTCAACATGGAGAGATGGTCCTTACCCAACAACGGGCTCCCAGTCTAGAAGGGGGAGGCAGACAATAAAACAAAGCACGTGGACAGGTGTCAGTCATCAGAATAAATAGGAGTAAAGCTAGATGTACATCATTAACAAAATAGAATAGTAAATATGTACAAGTAAAATAGAGTAATAAATCTGTACAAACATACATACAGGATATATACAGGTGCTGTGGGGAGGGGAAGGAAGTAGGGTTTGGGGGAGGATGGAAAGCGGGAGAGGGTAACCAATGGAAAGCCTGTAAGCTGAAAACCAACAGACTTTCTTTTGCGTGAAAAAGGAATATGAAGCTACCGGTGTTTGAGAAGGAGACCTATGTGTTCAATCAGAGTTTTAGACGAATGGCTCATTCATATGTACAAGACAGAGCAAGGTTACAAGTTGCCCATGTCTTTGTCTATTCCTGACCATGAGGAGGGTAACAACCCAGAGAGACTCTCTTCACGAAGAATAGTGTCTTGGTTTCTACCTGTTCTTGAGGGTTCAATAATATAATTGAGCACAAGATAATGGAGAGGTACTATTGGGGCTTGAACCCCAGACTTGAGCACATGATTTCTCTGTACCTGTACCGTGAAGTGGGGATTAAATGAGAAGCAGCGTGGCTCAGTGGAAAGAGCATGGGCTTTGGAGTCAGAGGTCATGGATTCAAACCCTGGCTCTGCCAATTGTCAGCTGTGTGACTTTGGGCAAGTCACTTAACTTCTCTGTGCCTGTTGCCTCACCTGTAAAATGGGGATTAAGACTGTGAGCCCCCCATGGGACAACCTGATCACCTTGTAACCTCCCCAGTGCTTAGAACACTGCTTTGCACATAGTAAGCACTTAATAAATGGCATTATTATTATTATTATTATTATTAAATTTTACTCCCTCCTATTTAGACTGTGAACCCCATGTGGGACAGGGATTGTGCCTGACCTGATGAATAAGGATATACCCCAGCAGTGCTTGACACAGAGTAAGCGCTTAACAAATACCATAAAAACTAAATAAACCCTTAACCCAAACATGGAATCTCAATTTTCCCCTCTCAGTCGTGTGGAAGCTAGGACATCTTTTGATCCGTCCCTGTCTGACAGCAGCCGTTTTGTCTTCCTCTGGCTTCCCTCTGCTTGGCTAAGTTTGAGAGACTTCCACTTTGCCATCTTCTCCCTGAATACATTCTATGAGCTGCTCTGTCATCTTCGCAATGCCTCCTCACTCTGCCCAACCGCATCTTCTGGGTACTTCCTGACTCAGTTGCAAAACGAGGCTACCTTTTTCGGCCCCCATCTCCAAACCTTTGCCCAGGCCTAAGCCATAGTTCCTCATTATGATGACATTATTTCCTCCCTCTAATCTTTTGAGGAGGAAATAAAAGTAAGATTTGGTTTTTTTGGACCACACCATATAAGCAGTGATAGCAGGGGGAGGGTAGTTTTTCTTTGAAGCGGGTAAGACAAGCTAATTCTGGCAACTGGGAAATTTCTTCTATGAAATGGACCAGTTCCAAGGAAGGAAGGAAAATAGAGAACTGGAAGGCCTAGTGTATGCAGAACTTGGATGAGTTCGTTAGAAGAGACACAGTCTTAGATGCAGTCTTACCTTTCTCTTTATCCTTCCCTACTCTTTTTTTCTCCTTCTCCCCTTTTTGTTAGACTTAATTTCTGTTTGGCCATGAGTAATAGCCCTACCCATTTTAATGTTATAAAAATGATGTCCTAAATGGGGCAGTTATACAAATACGTGTGGTAATCCGGGCCTTCTGACTCTCGTGGAGCTACGGGCTCCAGTGCCAGCTTCAGCCCAGGTCTGCAGCGATGGATACGTTGGTCTCCAGCTGCAGTCGATCCATGCAGCAGTTGTCTAGCCGGTGGCTCTTCGAAAACCTGGATAGCCTTGCTTGTCTGATGTCCTTCCTGTCAGGTTAAAGGCACACAGTGTGTCTTGGGGCCTTACAGTTTCTGCTGCCTAGGAAGAGGGTTCTTTGTGTGCTTGCTTCTCCACAATAGCTGTAAGGAGCGACTTAAAATAGAACACAATTTCTAGGTGATGTATTGTTCTTCCAGCCCAAATTAAAATTCCCCAGCATGTTTTCTGGCAGTCTCAGAAAATTAATGTGAGCTCTAGTTGGTCATCGTATGTTGAATGGAAGACTTCAGGATTTGAAATCTGGAATATAAAATTTCCATTAACCTTGTTGCGGGCAGGGAACAAGTCTGCTAATTCTGTTGTACTCTAGCAAGCACTTAGTACAGTTCTCTGCACACAGTAAGCACTCAGTAAATACGATTGGTCATTGACTCAATACGTCTCAGGTGATAGATTGTGTATTATAGACACTTGCAGTGGAATGATCGTGCATATTAGTGTTTTCTGGCTCAGAGAATCCAGTGAGGCTTCAATGGGTCCATTGTGGCTGTGGAAATCTCCGTCATGATGACTTCCTTCTTTCCTCTCTCCCTCTCTCCCTTCATCCTTTCTTCCCTCCCTCCTCTTTCCCTTCTCCCTCTCTTCTCCCTCCCTTTGCCTTCTTTTTCCTCCCTCCCCAGATACAGTTCCTGCCCTACATGGGGCTCACAGTCTAGTATAAGGGGGAACAGAATCGCTGCAGTTGAGGAAACTCCTCTTCTAGTTGTTCTGTTTTTAGGTAGTGCAGGTCTGAACTGCTTTGGATGTCAAACTGTAGCCAGAGCTGCACGCTAGATACTAACAGGTCCAGGGTCTGTCACCCCACACCCTTTAGTCTGAAATCCCTACAGGGAAAACGGGATGCAGATTGTGCCCCTTTAACAGAGGAGAGGACTGATCTGGACCTGCAGGTTTGGGAAGCAATCTAACCTGCTATCTGACTCCTAAATAGATTTTTCTAAGCAGTCGCAGCCTCTCTCCATTGGAAGGGTGGGAGGGCATGGGGGGAGGCAGGGAGGAGCATCACAGGATGCTGAATGCAGTGGGTGGGTTGGGAGAGGTTGGGGCTGTGCCCTGGAATCCAAATAGCTCCTCGCGGGTTGGCTTCCAAGGAGACTCAGAGCAGAGCGATCAGAGGCAGGCAGAGCAGAGACAGTAATTCTCCCTCACCTTAATCCTCCAGTATTCCCATTTTTCCGGTCTTGCTCGAAGGTGTGAATTGAATAGGTTATGCTGATGCTAAAGAGCTAGTCAAGCTTCGGATTTTTATAGAAAACAGCGTGATCTAGTGCGTAGAGCACAGCCCTGGGAGTTGGAAGGATCTGGATTCTCATCCCAGCTCTGCCATCTGTCTGCTGGATGACCTTGAGCAAGTCCTTTCACTTCTCCGGACCTCAATTCCCTCATCTGTAAAATGGGGATTAAGACTGTGAGCCCCATGTGGGACATGGACGGTGTCCAACCAGTTTTACTTGTATCCCCCCCAGTGCTTAGTACAGTGCCTGGCACAAAGTAAGAACTTAACAAATCAACAATTATTATTATTAGTAGTAGTATTATCATCATTATTATTAATATGGACAGTTCGGTAGGCATTCTGGAGAGCTATTGAATTGCAAGATGCCAATCCGGAGTTTCAGAAGCTGTAATAAAGAGGGAAATTTACTAAGGGCAAAAAATACAGTTTTTTTTATTTAGAAAATTTTAAGAACAGAAACTCTGCCATACCCTTTCACCAAATCCCGACTCTGCCAATTATCAGCTGTGTGACTCTGGGCAAGTCACTTCTCTGTGCCTCAGTTACCTCATCTTTAAAATGGGGATTAAGACTGTGAGCACCCCATGGGACAACCTGATCACCTTGTAACCTCCACAGCACTTAGAACAGTGATTTGCACATAGTAAGCTCTTAATAAATGCCATTATTATTATTATCATCGTAGTGTATTGAAAAAAGTAGTTGTAATGTAGTTTTTGTTAAATGCTTGAGATGTGCCAGGCATTGTACTAAACACTGGTTTAGCTATAATCAGGCTAAACACAGTCCCTGGCCCCCACAGGGCTTACAGTCTAAGTAGGAGGGAGAACAGATATGTATTCTAATCCCCATTTGATGGATGAGTAAACTGGGTCACATAGAGGTTAAGTGACTTCAGCCAATCAATTAATGGTATTTATTAAGTGCTTACCTTGTGCACTGTACTAAGTGCTTGAGAGATTTTAACAGCCCAAAGGGAGTTTACAGTCTGCTTGCCCAAGGTCCTGCAACAGGTAAGTGGCAGAGCTAGGATTAGAACCCAGGCCTCCTGACTCCTTGTCTTCAGTGCTTCACAGAAAACTATTGAAAGTCCATATTGGTAAAACCTTCATCCAATATGCCACAAACAAACAAGACTGAAGCATCTGTAATGTAAGCTGTAGATCTGTCGTCCTTTCAGAATCCCCAGTGAATTTCATCAAATACATTTGGGATTGCCTGGGGGATCGTAAATATGTTGCTCCTCAAGATGTGGAATGTGATGTGTGGAAGGTGACAGGTGGAGAGTTTGGAGTCCTATGTGGGGAGAGTTTTCACATCGGAAATCACCGATATCTAGGTACCCTCACTCCAAAATTTGGTTTAAAATTAGCTTTAATCCCCTGCTACTTTCTGGACCCCTCTGCTGATACCATGACCTATTGGAAGTAATTCCTGACAGTATTTCTTCTTCATCATCATCAATACTGACAGGGCCTCTACTGGGTGCAGAACATTATGTAGGTTTTTGGGAAGGGAGAGAAAGTCAAGTTCCTCAAGGAAGTTGAAGTCAAGTAGGCCTGAAAGGAAGGATATTTAAAAAAGAATACGCACGTGGCTATGAATAATGAACCCAGATGAACAACTAAACCAATTGCAAACAGGTAAATGGATGAGTTTGTAAGAGGGGCCAGGTGTCTGAGGAGAGGATGTCATAAGGATTTGGGCATCTGGATGTGAGCTTTGAAGACCTGAATAAAGACAGCCGATTCATTTGGGATGCAGGCTCCCAAACAGAGGGTGAATACAGGCAGCTTTTGGCAGGAATCAGCTGTGTGGCTTAGAGACAAAAAAGCTCTATGTGCCATGTTGAATCACTTGATCTTGCTGAATCTTTTTGACAAGATTCTGACAATTTAATAAAGATTGGAAACAGCTATGCTTTTCTGTAGATTCAGTAAAGAGAGAAAAATTGCATCTGTTCTGGTAGCGTGAAAAGTTACCTGAAAAGAACTTACCTGTCCAAAGCAAAGGAAAGCTTTGTTGAACAGAGATATACATCTGTGTAGCAGAAAAAGTAAATAAAATGCAAAGGGGTAGAGTTTGCCTTCCCTCCCAGCAGCTGGATATATATTTCCCCGTTCTTTTATACTTACAACCAAAAATTACAACCTTAAAACCCCTGTGTGAGACAGGATCTGTGTCTGACATGATTATCTTTTTTCTATCCTAGAGCTTAGTATAGTGCTTGGTGCCTAGCAAGCATTAAAAACATACCACTATTATTGCAATTGTTGTAATTAATAATCCTTAGAACGTGGTATTAAACACTATATAGGGAAACTATTTTAGATTATCACTGTCAAAATAATAATTGCATCCATAGGATTCCTAGGCTTTTATGGGGCAAATAATGATGATAGTGAGCTAGAGAGAGTTTTTATTTGGTGATTCTGTTAATTTTGGACCACCGTCTGCACTATTAATGATGATAATAATAATGATAGTGGTATTTGTTAAGTGCTTACTATGCGGAGAAACAATATAGCCTAGTGAATAGAGTACAAACCTGTGAGTCAGAAGAACCTGGGTTCTAATTCCAGCTCTGTCACCTGCTTGCTGTGTGACCTTGGGCAAGTCACTTCATTTCTCTGTGCCTCAGTTACCTCATCTATAAATTGGGAATTAAGACTGTAAACCCCATAAGCAACAGGGACTGTTTCCAACCCAATTTGCTTGTATCTACCCCAGCGCTTAGTATAGTGCCTGGCACATAGTAAGTGCTTAACGGATACCATAAAAAAGCACTGTTCTAAGCACCACAAGATAATCAGATACAGTCCCTGTTCCACAGAGGGATCACACTCTAAGTAGGTAGGAGAACAGGTAGTGAATCCCCATTTTACAGATAAGATAACTGATACACCAAAAAGTTGAGTAACTTACTCAAGGTTACACAGCTGACAGGTCGCAGAGCCAGGAATAGAACCCAGATCCATTGACGCCTGGGCTCTTTCCATTAGCCACCCTGCTCCACACGTCTTCTAACCTGAAAAATGTTAACCTGTGACATGAGCACATCTCTAAGTACTCTTGCAATCCAAAGGGAAGAAATGTGCTATTGTCTGCCAGTGTAGGTGAGTGGGAAAGGTAGAAGCAGTTATAATACCTGGATAAATGCTTCAAAAAAAGAAAAAGAAAGCACCAAGTGCTTTGCACTTAATAAAGCGCTCAATGAATGCGGTTGAATGAACACTAAGGGCAAATGACAGGAGCGTTGTTGAATGGGTCATCACCCAAATAATCCAGTGTTTGTCAAGCTGAATTCCTCAGTGGGGAGAAAGAAGAGCTTATTTGGAACACACTGAAGAATTATTCAGTCATATTTATTGAGTGTTTACTGTGTTCAAAACACCGTACTACGTGCTTGAGTGAGTACAGTATAACAATAAACAAGCACATTCCTGCCCACGACCTAAGAAAGTTCTTGGTTCACTTTTTTTTTTCAATTCCTAGGAGACCTTGTGGGTCTTGGGAGAAGAAGCATGGATTAGTGCAAAAAGCATGGTCCTGAGTGTCAAAGGTCCTGGTTTCTGATCACGGTTCTGCCATCTGCCTCCTGTTGCTTAACTGCTCTGTGCCTCAGTTTCCTCATCTGTTAAATGGAGATTCAGTGCCTGGTCAGACTGTGAACCTCATGTAAGACAGGGACTGTGTCCAATCTGATGATCCGGTGCTTAGTACAGTACTTGGCACAAAGTAAGCGCTTAACAAATACCACATATATTATTATTGTTACTCCTGGGGATTTGGTGATCCCGTTCAGAGTACTTAGGGCACAGTCATCAAAAGCCAACCCTAAGGTGGATATCAAGGAAGGTCAAATCCAAATGGTGGACCTATCTAGGAGAGAAGAATGATAAAATTCTTCTAGGGACCAAGAAGCCACATATTGCCTAGTAAAGCCTCATCGTTGCCCCCAAACCAAGCACCAAAAATGACCAATTGGCTAAAACCACCAACAGTTTGACTGGGAAAGTGGCAGTAGTATGGAACACCTAGCAAAGGGGACAGAATTAGTATTATGGTTATTTTATGTATTAAACACTTATTACATGTTAAGCACTGTTCCTAGTGCTGAAGTAGTTTCAAGATTATTAGATCCAAAATGGTCCCTGTCCCACGTGGAGCTTTCCGTCTATGATGGAGGGCAAAAAGCTGTTTAATTCCCATTTGCCAGATGAGGAAACTACAGAGGAAACTACCAAGGTCATACAGAAAGCACTTGGCAGAGCTGGTATTATAACACAGGTCCTCTGATTCCCAGGCCTGTGATCTTCCCTTTAGGCCACGCTGATTGGGAACAGGGCAAGTTTACCATGTGTTGAAATCAAAGCGTGTACAGGGCAAAGAACACACTGCCTTAAACCAAACATCTTTGGCTAATAGTAAGCGAGTCCAGATGAAGGCAGGGAAAACTCAACAGGTCATGCCCCATCTGTCTGAACTGTTGGATTAGCCAAGGCTAAACAGACAAGTGCCAGAGCGAGGGCTAGAACCCACATCTCCTGCTCGGGTGTGTTGAATTTGAAAACTCTCAGCCCTATTGAATGGCACCATTCTGAATCTGACCCAACCCAAGCCCCAGAGCAATCAGACGTTTACCCTGGCTCTTTAACACGCTTGTTAAATGCCACTTTGCGCAATTTAAAGCCAGTCTCAGAAGAGATCCCCATGGCATCCTGTGAACACCTGTTACACCAACGGATGGAATGGAAGAATGCATGGCTGCGTCATTTGGTTAGGATGAAATATTCAAAGCAGATGTCACAGGACCAGCCTTTGATGGAAATTGTGAAGCCCAAAAGCCAGGGAGTAAGGTCGATTGATAAAGCGCTTCTAGATGAGTTGTGACCTTCTAGTTGGAGAGGAAACCACACCCAGAAAATCCCAGGAGTACTTTTTTTTATAGTATTTAAGTGCTTACTCTGTGCCAGGCACTCTATCCACTAGCCCGCACTGCTTCTCCAAGCCCAGGGATCGGTGCCCTCCCTGACAGCTCGTGAAAAATCACTGTCAACTCAAGCCTTTGGTGCTTTGGATTCTAGATTTGGATGACGCCAGTTGCTGATTAATACGTTAATTCTCCCCCAGAATGAAATCGCTTCCCTTATTCAATTTGCCCAGTTGTTATTACTAATAATATTTATTGTGGTGTTTATTAAGTACTTACTGGGAGCTGAGCACTGTGTTAAGCACTAGGGCAGAGCCAGGATCACCAGAGCAGAGTCCCTGTCCTCAGGCCACTCACAGTCGGAGGAAGGCTCACAGACTCACAGAAGGAGGAAGCTAAGGAGGGATACTTAAGGAACAGATGACTAGCTAGGTGTCAGTCCAAAGATTTCCAACATTACATCCTGACATTTTGGGCTTCCTAAGAAAAGGAATGAACAGCTAGGTGCCAGTCCAAGGAATTCCAGCATTACGTCCTGACATTTTCTTCTCCAAATGTGAGTCACTTAGCTTGCATGCGTGAATCCTCCAATTGTTTGAAATGTTCTGAAATGGCACCAGAGCAGAGTGGCTCTGCTTCTCAGCCTAGCCAGGTGGGATTGAAGAATCACAGCAGAGCCTACAGCCCCAGCTCCTGGATCTGACTCACCCCTATCAACAATGACAATAAGAATTCAGGCATTTGTTAAATGCCTACGAGGTGCCAAGCACTGTTCTAAGTGCTGGGGTGAGGCACAAGATAATCAGGTCCGATCCAGTCAGAGAAGCAGCATGGCCCAGGAGGTAGAGCACGGGACTGAGAGGCAGAAGGATCTGGGCTGTAATCCCGGCTCAGCCACTTGTCAGCTGTTACTTCACGGAGAAGGGCCTCAGTTTCCTCATCTGTAAAATGGGGATTAAGCTGAGCCCCGTGTGGTACAAGGATTGTGTCAAAGCTGATAAGCGTGTATCTACCCCAGCGCTCAGTAGAGTACCTGGCACATAGTAAATGCCCAACAAATATCATTAAAAACAATCCAGTCCCTGTCTTACATGGGCTGACAGTCTTAGGGGAGAGGGAGAACAGGTATTGCATCCCCGTTTTACAGACTAAGAAACTGAGGCACAGGGAAATGAAGTGATTTGCCTCAGATGGCACAGCCTCATTCCAGAGCTATGTCTGGTAACATCCCCAAGTTTGACGGTCAGGCTAGCCTTTAAGGAAATGTATCTGTTTATTGTTGTATCATACTCTCCCAAGCGCTTAGTACAGTGTTCTACAAACAGTAAGCACTCAATAAATGGGATTGACTATAAGCAAACAGCCTCCTGGAAGACCTCACTGATTCTCTGTTCGTCCCGCAATCAGCCGAGGTTTTGCTTTTGAGTTTTGTTTGTAGCACGGAGAGAGATCGTGAGTTACTATCGGGACTGGTTTGGATTCTTCGTCATCCGGAATTCTCTAATGGCCCAGCGAAACTCATCTGGAGGTTCTGGGAAGCTTGTGGTTTTTCTCTCGTAGGTCTTTGCTCTTGCTGAATTTGCCAGAGAATTGGGGGGCCTGAATGAATTTACTAAGGTCTTAGGAGAGTGCAACAGAAATTAGTCATATTTATTGAGTGTTTTTGGTGTGCAGAGCGCTGAACTTGGGAGATTGCAATATAAAGGAGTTGATAGACACATTCCTTGACCACAACGAATTTACAGTGTAGAGGGGAAGGCAGCATTAATATGTTATGGATATGTACATAAACAATGAGGGGCTGAGGGTGGTAAAAGCCAAGTGTAAGGACAACGCAGAAGGGAGTGGGAGAAGAGGAATTGTGGGCTTAAGTCAAGGAGGAGATGTGCTTTTAATAAAGCTTTGAAGGTGGTAAGAGTGATTGTCCATCACAGATGAAGAAGGAGGATGTTCCAGGTCAGAGACAGGATGTGGACAAGGGGTCAGTGGTGGGATAGAGAAAAGAAGCAGCATAGCTCAGTGGAAAGAGCCCGGGCTTTGGAGTCAGAGGTCATAGGCTCAAATCACGGCTCCGCCAATTGTCAGCTGTGTGACTTTGGGCAAGTCACTTAACTTCTCTCTGTGTCTCAGTTACCTCATCTGTAAAATGGGGGTTAAGACTGTGAGCCCCCCGAGGGACAACCTGATTACCTGATAACTCCCCAGCACTTAGAACAGTGCTTTTGTACATAGTAAGCACTTAATAAATGCCATCATTATTATTATTATTATAGAGAGACTAGCTTAGCGTTAGAGGAGCAAAGTGGGCTGGATTGTGATATAATAATAATAATAATGGCATTTGTTAAGCGCTTACTATGTGCAAAGCACTGTTCTAAGCACTGGGGAGGATACAAGGTGATCAGGTTGTCCCATGTGGGGCTCACAGTTTTAATCTCCATTTTAAAGATGAGGGAACTGAGGCACAGAGAAGTTAAGTGACTTGCCCAAGGTCACACAGCTGACAATTTGCAAAGCTGGAATTTGAACCCATGACCTCTGACTCCCAAGCCCATGCTCCTTCCATTGAGTCACGCTGATATGAAATCAGGGAGATAATGTAGGAGAGGGCAAAGTGACTGAGTGCTTTAAAGCCAGTGGTGAGGAGTTTCTGTTTTATGAAGAGGTGGATGGGCAACCACTGGAGGTTCTTGAGGAGTGGAGAAACGTGGACCAATTGTTTTTGTGGAAAAATGAACCAGGCAGCAAAGTGAAGTATGGACTAGAGAGCGGGGAGAGAGGAGGCAGGGAGGTCAGCTCCTGGCTGATACAGTAGTCAAGGTGGGATAGGATAAATTCCTGGGTTAACATGATAGCAGCATGTATGGAGAGGAAGGAAAGAAACAAGACACATGGTCCCTACCCTTAAGGAGCTCCCAATCTAATGGAGGAGACCTTGGGGTTATATTGGTATGGACAGGTGTGAAGCTTGAACTCAGACATTGTTAGGAAAGGGGGTTGGGTAGGTGGATCCATTCATTTAGTCATATTTATTGAACACTTACTTTGTGCACAGCCCTGTAGTAAGCATTTGGAAGAATACAACCAAAAACAGACACATTCCCTGCCCACAATGAGCCAAGCTAACTATTCCCAGCTCAGACTAAGGCCCATTGCCCCATGGTGAAGGCTGGTAATAATAATAATAATGGTATTTGCTACGTGCTTACTATGTGCAAAGCACTGTTCTAAGCACTGGGGAGGTTACAAGGTGATCAGGTTGTCCCACAAGGGGCTCACAGTCTTAATCCCTATTTTACAGATGAGGTAACTGAGGCACAGAGCAGTTAAGTGACTTGCCCAAAATCACACAGCTAACAGTTGGCAGAGCCAGGATTTGAACCCCTGACCTCTGACTCCAAAGCCCGTGCTCTGTCCACTGAGCCACGCTGCTTCTCCAAGCAGTATTTTTCATTTGTTTGTCCATTCAGTCAGTCCTATTTACTGAGCATTTACTGTGTGCAAAGCACTGTGCTAAGCACTTTGGAGAGGTAATACAAGAATAACTAATGACATGGTCTTAGATTCAGAAAGATGCCTTTTCTCTCTGGGCAGCCAGAGTGAGCCCAACCCTCTGCTTTGGCATAGCAAACCGCAGAGGGCCGAGTTTCATCGCCACTTAACCGCCCGGAATGGCCATACTCTTAGTAAAATGACAGTCTCCAAATGCTCATATTGATCTGTGGTTTCATCCTGTATTGAGAAATGTTAGTTCGAGAATCATAATATTTAAGAAAACAAGGAATTTATATAAACGTAAATATCAGTGTTAAAGAGCATTGATTGACCACCTGCTGTATACAGAGAAGAGGAAGAAGGAGGAGCTGGAGAAACTTAGAGTTGAAGCAGTAAAAGTGTTCCCTGCCCTCAAGGAGCTTACAGTCCAGTGGGGAATTGAGTAGACATGTGTTGATTAATATACATTAGCTGAGAGTGAAACTGTTAATAAAAATAATAAGTAGTTAGTAATGATAATGTGTTAAGCATATACTATGTACTGAGCACTGAAGCAGATACAAGATAATCAGCTTCCACATTCATTCAGTTGTATTTATTGAGTTCTTACTGTGTGCAGAGCATGGGGCTCACAGTCTATGTTGGAGGGAGAAAAGGTAGTTGTTAAACAGTGTGCAGGGCACTGTACTAAGCACTGGGGAAGCATATCCAATTGAGAATTAGACACAGACCTTGTCCCTGGAGGGACTCACAAAACACCCAAATAATCAACAAATACAAAATAAACAGGTAGATATTGACTGCTGAGGAGGGTTACTGGAATAAAGGACCAAAGGTTAGCCTAGCTGAGTTAGCACCCAGAGTACCTGTTTACAGAAGGATAACAAATTATCTTGAATCAAAGATCCCCTTCTTCAAAAACTCTGTGAACAAACTAAGGACAGGATCAACCTTTTTTGTTCTGAAATGGATTTGTGAAGTCACTGGTGGATCATCTGTTCTCTAAATTTATATACTTTTAGAATACAATTTATGGAATGCATCAGCGACTCTGGAATTTTTGGACTAACTGTTTTCAGATAGCATTTCTGAGTTTAGCTTCATTATAAAACAGAATCTCAGCTGGAGAGCATCGTTACAGTGATAATCCCACTGAGAGAGATGCACTCCGCTTCCCTGAGTGAAGACATCTAAATAGCAACAGGCTAAAGATCAGCTTCACTTGTTTTTTATTCTACTCTTATGGGCTGTATTTTTTGTCGCTGTCTGTGGTTCTGCATTTCTCTGGAGAATTTTTGTGTAAATGGAAGAATTCTAAAGCAGTCAGAGTGTGGCAAATGTTCAAGTTCCAACCTTTCTCTGGCCCCAACTGAAAGTTCAACAAACTTAAAGTTCATGTTAATTTGTATTACATTATGCAGCCATGTTTCCTTCTGTGAACAGAGTGCCGAAAAGATGTTTTGTTATCCGAGAGCCACCGTATTTTCAAATTCAACTTCTCTAAATGATGTTTGCCCCGGTTTGGGCTGTTTAGTCAGACAATCATATTTATTGAGCACTTCCTTCATGCACTGTATTAAAAGCTTGAGAGAATGCAATATACCAATGTAACAGACACATTGCCTGCCCATACTTTCATTTATTCATTCAATCATATTTATTGAGTGCTTACTGTGTGCAGAGCACTGTACTAAGCGCTTGGGAAGTACAAGTCGGCAACATATAGAGATGGTCCCTACCCAGCAACAGGCTCACAGTCTAGAAGGGGGAGACAGACAGCAAAACATGTAGACAGGTGTCAAAATCATCAGAACAAATGAAATTAAAGCTATATGCACATCACCATACTTCACCTCTTTGAGCCTCAGTTTCCTCGTATGTAAAATTGGGATTTAAATTCTCCTCCCTGTGATTTCAACTGTGAGACCCATGTGAGAAAGGGACTGCGTTCAACCTGATTATCATGTATCTATCGCAGCATTTAGTACAGTGCCTGGCACATAGTGGTTAATAAATACCCTAAAAAATGAATTAGGGGGAGAGGAGTTAAGAGGAGGTAGTCGATCAGGGAAGAGGAGGAAAGAACTATTCTCTCTGTGAAATGAGGTCCTTCAGCACCCAAATGGGATTCTCCCCATGACAAGAAGGTATAATTTCACCTTGCATATTTCCCAGAAGTGGGCTGCATGGGCGCGGAGCTGACCCTACAGTTCTAGGGGACACTATTGGCAGTGAGATTTTTATCTTCGTGCGTGTTTTTCTATGCAACTAGATGAAAATATGTCCCTTAAAATTCTCATTACATCTGACAGTGCTTTTGGTAAATTCAGGTCCAACAATTACCTAAGTGCTAAGATGTAGGCATTCCCAAAACTACAGATAGCATAACTATTATTTCAGGAAATAGTTTCCATTTATCTTTCAACTTTACTTTCAAATTGGCCACCAGAAGGTCCGACTATTTTTCCAATGGGCAAATTATATTTTGAAAACGAGCCTATGCTTTGGAAATACTTTATTTTTAACAGCGAAATATTCTTCGGCTATCTCTCTGGACAGCCCCTGAGCAAGTTTGATTTTATGTATTTATTTTTTTTTCATGCTAGTATTCAAAATTCCAGTAAATGGGTGAAGATATTTGCCTCATACAGCAAGTGTTTGTATCTAATGTTCCTGCAATGAGCAGTATTTATCGAGCATCACTGAAAACTAAACACTAAGCTAAGGACTTGCCCTGGTCTTTAGAGAGGACACCAGCGATTGTATTGCAGACATTTAGAGAGTGTTAATAAGGCCAACACATTTTCTTGAGTTTGGAAGAGATGGGAGTTGGGGAGAGCATGAGTGGGATTAGAGAGAAAAAGGTAGGAAAGAGGAGAGAGACACGGGGAGAGAGAAATAGATTAGAGAGAACACTTGCAGACATTGCAGGCAGTGGTGGTTGAGGTTATGGTTGTCATCTCGGCACATTCTGGTGCTTAGTCAATCAATCAATCGTATTTATTGAGCGGAATAGATAAGAGACCATGCCGGGGAGTCAGAGGACCTGAGTTCTAATTCTAACTCTGCCGCTTCCCTGCTACGTGAGCCTGGACATATTCACTGGGCCCCTGTTTCCTCATCTGTAAAATGGGGATTCAATACTTTTTTTTACCCTCCCCTTTTAGACTGAGTCTCATGTGGGCCAGGGATTGTGTCTGGCCGGATTATTTTATATTTACCCTATCAATCAATCAATCAATCATATTTATTGAGCGCTTACTGTGTGCAGAGCACTCTACTAAGCGCTTGGGAAGTACAAGTTGGCAACATATAGAGACAGTCCCTACCCAACAGTGGGCTCACAGTCTAAAAGGGGGAGACAGAGAACAAAACCAAACATACTAACAAACTACCCTAATGCTTAGTACAGTGCTTGGCACATAGTAAGTGCTTAACAAACACCACCGTTATCTATCAATCAATCATTGGTATTTATTGAGTGCTTACACTGTTCTAAACACCCAGGAGAGTACAGTACAAGAGAATAAACAGACACATTCCCTGCCCGTAATGATCTTACACTGTCAGTATAATGTTATTATTCATAATTTTATTATTATCATTGTGAGCCGTCCCCTCCCTCACATGGGGAGTGGGGGGATTTCCTCCTCCTCTTCCTTCATTTCCCAAATGTTCTACAGTTTCCCAGTCAGAGGGGACCAAGTCCTTAATCCCAGCCCTACAAAAGGATAAACTCAGAAGCCCGTACTCTCGGGAGGCTCGAGGGAAATGGTGATTGAAGTTATTTTGTGTCTCCTCCGGCTGGTTACAGGGAACCATATTAACACTGAAAAGTTTCTGCTGCTCCTTAAGGAAGATCTGCTGACTGCAGTTAGGCTAAGCCATTTTATCTCTTCTCCTTGTAACAGCTCCTCTCTGATACTTCTCTTCTCTTTAGGCCTTTAATCCCCTTCCTTTCACTCCCTCCCTTTACCCCCTGAGCTTTTGATTTTCAGGCTGTAGGCAGGTGTCGTGGACTGAGAGGCAGCAGGGCCTAGTAGATAGAGCTTGGGCCTGGGAGTCGGTAGGACCTGAGTTCTAATCCCGTCTCTACCACATGTCTGCTGTGTGACCTTGGGCAACCGACTTGTACTTCCCAAACGCTTAGTACAGTGCTCTCACACTGTGAGCCCACTGTTGGGTAGGGACCGTCTCTATATGTTGCCAACTTGTACTTCCCAAGCGCTTAGTACAGTGCTCTGCACACAGTAAGTGCTCAATAAATACGATTGAATGAATGAATGAATAAATACGATTGAATGAATGGATGAATGAAAGCCACTTCACTTGAGAAGCAGCATGGCTCAGTGGAAAGAGCACGGGCTTCGGAGTCAGAGGGCATGGGCTCTAATCCCAGTCCTCCGCTTGTCAGCTGTGTGACATTGGGGAAGTCACGTAACTTCTCTGTGCCTCAGTTCCCTCATCTGTAAAATGGGGATTAAGACTACGAGCCCCATGTGGGACAACTTGATCACCTTGTATCCCCCCCAGCACTTAGAACAGTGATTTGCACAAAGTAAGCGCTTGACAAATACCATCAGTATTATTCTCTGGGCCTCAGTTCCCTCATCTCTAAAATGGGGATTGAGAGTGTGAGCCCCATGTGGGACAGGGACTGTGTCCAACCTGATTAACTTGTATATACCCCAGTGCTTAGAACAGTGCTTGGGACGTAGTGAGTGTTTAACAAATACCATTATTATTATTAGTAGTAGTAGTAGTAGTAGTAGTTACTCTTTATGTAAGCATTAAATGTAAATGTCTCCTGAAGACTGGAATGTTGATCAGTCCACAAACTGTAGGTTCTTTGCAAATAATAATAATAATAATAATAATAATGGCATTTATTAAGCGCTTACTATGTGCAAAGCACTGTTCTAAGCGCTGGATCACTCCTGTAAGCAGTCTCAACTGGAGAGGTAGAGCAGTTGTGACAGAAAAAAAACCTGCTTCTATTCCTCCCCACTCAAGGGAAGTATTGGGGAGGTTTATTGAGGTAGGCTTTGATCTGGGAGATTTTGGCTAGTGATGGGCTAGAGAAACAGTGTGGTTCAGTGGAAAGAGCCCGGGCTTGGGAGTCAGAGGTCATGGGTTCAAATCCCAGCTCCACCACTTGTCAGCTGTGTGACTTTGGGCAAGTCACTTAACTTCTCTGTGCTTCAGTTCCCTCATCTGTGAAATGGGGATGAAGACTGTGAGCCCCAAGAGGAACAACCTTGATTACCTTGTATCCCCCCCAGCGCTTAGAACAGTGCTTGGCACATAGCGCTTAATAAATACCAACATTATTATTATGGGCTGTGTCGGGAAGGGTTATGCATGTCAGAGGGGAAGATGTGAGAGGAACGTGACCTAGTGAATTAACCACAAGGCTGGCCCTGCCACTTCTCTGCTAGGTGACTTGAGAAAGTCACCTCACTTCTCTCTACCTCAGTCACTTCTTCAGTAAAATGGGGTTTAAGCTGATCCCTATGTGGGACAGGGATTGGGTCCAACCTGATTATCTTGTATCTATTATTCTGATTAGCTTGTATCTACCCCAGTACTAATACATAGTAAGTGCCTAACAAATACCATTTAAAAAATAGAGGTCAGAGCTTGAGAAAGTCTCAAAGAAGGAGGCAGAGTGAAAGGGTACAGACCCAACATAAAACAGGGTGTGGCTCAGCTCACTCAGAGAAAGGGGAGGAAATCAATCAATCAATCAATCGTATTTATTGAGCGCTTACTGTGTGCAGAGCACTGTACTAAGCACTTGGGAAGTACAAGTTGGCAACATATAGAGACAGTCCCTCCCCAAAAGTGGGCTCACAGTCTAAAAGGGGGAGACAGAGAACAAAACCAAACATACTAACAAAATAAAATAAATAGAATAGATTTGTACAAGTAAAATGAATAAATAAATAGAGTAATAAATATATACAAACTTATATACAGGCGAGGAAAGAGATAAATGAGCAGTCAACCCAAGAATCAAGAGACCTGGGTTCTAAGTCAGGCTCTACTTCTTACCTGCTCTGTGACCTGGGTGAAGTCGCTTAACTGTTTCCTCATCTGTAAAAGCGGGGATTAGATATCTGTTCTCCTTCCCCACCTTAGATCGTGGATCTTATGTGGGACAACCTGATTATCTTGTATCTACTCCAGTGTTTATGTTTAGTAGAGCACTGAACACATACTAAGTGCCTCATAATACAATTGTTATTATTAGGGATGGGGTGGTTGGGCAAAGCAGAATAGGCAAGCTGTCCTGGGTAGGGGAGTGACACAAGCAATTTATTTTGTTTATTTAGAGAAGCAGTGTGACCTGATAAAAAGAGAGCAGGCCTGAGAGTCTAAGGACTTAGGTTCTAATCCCAGCTCTGCCGCTTGTCTGCTGTGTGACTGTGGGCAGGTCACTTAACTTCTGTCATCCTCAATCACCTCATCTGTAAAATAGGGGTTAAGACTGTGAGCTCCATATGGGACATGGACCGTGTCTAACCTGATTATCTTATATCTACCCCAGCATTTAATACAGTGCCTGGCACATGCTAAACACTTAAAAAAATCCATTAAAAAAATCAATAGTATTTATTGAGCACTTACTGTATGTAGAGCACTGTGCTAAGCAGAACATGATCCCTGCCCACAAGAAGATTAAAATTATTTTTTTGCTTCTATTCTAGGTCTTTGTAGTTATGGAAGGAATAAATAGGCTGAGTCTAACTTTTTTTCTAGTCTTTCTATTTTAGTTTATTTCTAACAGGTATAAGTTTGTTGCATTGTATTCTGCCAAGTGCTTAGTACAGTAGTCTTCACAGAGTAAGCACTCAATAAATACCATAGATTGATGGAGAAGCAAGCTATCCCTCTTCTGCTGAACTTCTAAAAGTAATAGTCAGGAAAGTAAAGTTGTACAGTACTTTTGGAGGAAAAGTACTCTCATAAAATATTCTTCCCACCTGAATCTAGAAAAGCACCATCGAGCTTTTTTTATATATTTTTTGACAACAATGAATCATTCTCAACAGAGGAGAAGGATAAAAAAAAGGTCAAAGAATATATTGGGGAATGGAATTTCCATCACTCCAGGCACCTGAAGACAGAAGCATTTTCCTGCAGTTCGAGCAACGCTTGGAAGTTACATTAAAAGGTTTCGCCTCTCCTGAGTTGAAAATGAACGTTAATTCAGAATCCACCCCCAGTGTAGTTAACAGGAATCAAAAAGAGAATTATGCCTGCGCCCTTTATCGGAAAAATCACTTTATGGCTCATGTTTTCTTGGTCCTGGGAGCACAAGCTCTTTGTCGATGTGAAACAGCCATTGTCCTTCTGTAGCCAAGCGAGCTGTCCTGGTGGGGATTCCCCAGGCTGGGGGAAAGGGGCAGGGTGCAGGGGTTGTGGCATGTGTTTCTCTCCAGGGTTGCCACCTGTCCATAAAAATCACTGTCATTCCCCAAAGACAACCCAGAGTGACTCACCTCTAAATCCCAGAAAAATTATCTGCATATCTTTAAATATGGGTAGGGGCTGGGATAGCAGCTGGAGGAATTTCAGGGGTATCTTTGCCTCATTTAAGATGGGGGAGACAGGTGTCTGGGTGTCATGGTGGCCGAAGACAGAATGATTTTTGCAAATCAAGTCTGTGCTGAGTCTGACCAGCTGCTTATTAATCATAATAAAAATAATCGCCAAGCACGTCAAGCAATGTTCTGAGTGCCGAGGTAGATTCAAAAAAATAATCAACGTGGGACATAGTCCCTGTCCCAAATGGGGTTTGCAAACTAAGAACAGATTTTGAATCCCCGTTTTACAGATGAGGAAACTGAGGCACTGAGAAGTTGTGACTTGCCAAAGGTCACACGGCAGGCTCCATATTAGAACCCAGGGCATCTTTCCACTAGGCTGCACTCCTTCCGTGATCCATCAGCGAGAAGTTTGGAAGTGAGAACTTTTCATTTGTCCTGTTGGTAAAAGTCATTCCCAGAAGTTGGTAATGGGGAATGTCACCCAGAGGTAGTAATTGAGCCCAATGTGCTGCCCCTCCTACCCACCCACCCTGGGACTTGATTATGTAGAATTCTGTTTTTCTGCTTCCAGAAACAGTTCAGTGCTTCTTGCACAGTGGAACTTTTGCTTAGCTTCAAATGGAGAGTTTTCCTCTTCTCTCACCAAGGCTGGGAGTCTACGTTCTCCAGCTCTCTCACCTCCCCAACCCCGCAGCTGGGTGTCATGTTGTCACATAGCTGTAGGCTGAACTTTACTATCCAACTGGGTCTCTCCATCGCCGGCACATCGGCAGCCTGTCGGGGGGACTGTGAAACAGCTTTTTGGCTCTCATGCTGACTTCCATTTCCTCCCAAGCCGGTGGTGTTAACCTTCCCCTTCGCTCATTGCTCAGAACACTGCTGGGGGCTCTCTCTCTTCCCAGTCAGTGTGCGTGGCTGGATCACAGCCATTTTCCCCGGAAAGAAACCTGAGGAAATTATCTTGCCCTGGAGTCTCTGTGCCTGGCAGACTTTCAGTTGTCTTAAGTTTGGTGCCGGGTTACAGCCATGCTCTGTTCCTGGGCCTTCTTGTGGGTTTTAGAACCTTGCCTCCTCGCTTGCTGCTGAGGTAGCGGAAGGAGTCTTATTTCTTGAGTGAAGATTGTGGAAAGAGGCTCCCTGAAGTTAGTTACCATGTCACTGTTCTTCGCCCTAAAGAAATGTTCCTTGGATTCTAATTAGTAGCCCCCGACGCCTCTAAATAAGCTAATAGTAAATTTGCTTAGAGCATATTCTTTGATGGCCCTTAACTAAAATTCTCCTTTTCTCTTCTCCCACTCCCTTCTTCACCCTGACTTGCTCCCTTTATTCACCCCCCAAACCCAGCCCCACTGCACTTATGTACATATCTGTAATTTATTTATTTATATTGACATCTGCCTCCCCCTCTAGACTGTCAGCTAGTTGTGGACAGGGAATGTGTCTATTTATCATCATATCATACTCTCCCAAGTGCTTAGTACAGTGTTCTGCACACAGTAAGTGCTCAATAAATACGATTGAAGAATGAATGAATAAAATTGGAAGACAGGAAGATCCACTTACTACAGCAAGCCACATTTTAAGAGAGGATTCTGTTGAGAAGCAGCATGGCTTATTGGAAAGGGCATGGGCTTGGGAGTCAGAGGTCATGGTTTCTAATCCTGGCTCCGCCACATGTCTGCTGTGTGACCTTGGGCAAGTCACTTAACTTCTCGATGCCGCAGTTACCTCATCTGTAACTTGGGGATAAGACTGTGAGCCCCACATGGGACAACCTGATTACCTTGTATCTACCCCAGCACTTAGAACAGTGCTTGACACACAGTAAGCACTTAATAAATACCAAAATTATTATTATTATTATTATTATTTTAAATGGGTCACTATTTACAGAGCCCTTGGCATCCTTTGTTCCTTGAGTGGGAAAAATGCCCATGACACCAACACAATCAATCATACATGTTGTGCATTTACTGTGTGCAGAGCACTGTAATAAGCACTCCAGAGAGTACAATGTAACAGAGTCTGTAGACGTGTTCCCTTCCCGGAACATACTGATGGTAGATTCCAAATAAATCAGATGTTTTTGAATCAATCCATCAATCAGTCGTATTTATTGAGCGCTTACTGTGTGCAGAGCACTGTATTAAGCGCTTGGGAAGTACAAGTTGGCAACATACAGAGACGGTCCCTACCCAACAGTGGGCTTACAGTCTAGAAGGGGGAGACAGAGAGCCAAACAAAACATATTAACAAAATAAAATAAATAGAATAGATATGTACAAGTAAAATAAATAAATACAGTAATAAATTTGTACAAACATATATATATACATATATATATATATATATATATATATATATATATATACATATATATACAGGTGCTGTGGGGAAGGGAAGGGGGTAAGCGGGGGGGAATGAAGTGAAATGTGTTGCTATTTTTATCATTATATTTGTTAAGCACTTACTAGAGAAGCAGCGTGGCTCAGTGGAAAGAGCACAGGCTTTGGAGTCAGAGGTCATGGGTTCGAATTCCGACCACCACATGTCTGCTGTGTGACATTGGGCAAGTCACTTCACGTCTCTGAGCCTCAGTTACCTCATCTGTAAAATGGGGATTAAGACTGTCAGCCCCACGTGGGACAACTTGACCCCCTTGTATCCCTCAAGCACTTAGAACAGTGCTTTGCATATAGTAACTGCTTAACAAATGCCATTATTATTATTAGTAGTAGTAGTAGTACTGTTCTAAACTCTGGGGTAGATCCAAATTAATCAGGTTGGCCACAGTCCCTTGTCCCACATGTGGCTCAGAGTTCAAGTAGCAGTGAGAACAGCTATTGAAACCCCATTTTACAGTTGAGGAAACAGAGGCAAGTTAAGTGATTTTCCCAAGGTCATACAACAGGCAAGTCGCAGAGTCGGGATTAGGATCCAGGTCCTCTAACTCTCAGGCCCAAGATCTTTCCACTAGTCCGTGCTGCTTGAAATTTAAGATTTTCACACACAGTAACTCTTGGTTTTTGCATTCTTTAGGAATGTTTGTACTAATGATGCTAAAGTCACAGAAACAGTGTGGTCTAGTGAATAGAGCACGGGCTTCGGAGTCAGAAGGACATGGGTTCTAATCCTGGCTCTGCCTCTTGTCTGGTGTGTGACCTCATGCAAGTTATTTAACTTCTCTGTGCCTCAGTTACCTCATCTGTAAAATAGGGTTGAAGACTGTGAGTCCAATGTGGGATATGGACTGTGTCCGACCTGATTAGCTTGTATCTATCCCAGCAAATTAGTACAGTGTCTGGCACATAGTAAGCGCTTAACAAATACCATTTTTTAAAAAAATCACCCTTCTCTTACAGCAGAGGTGAGGGTTTTTTTCAAGTTTTCCAAATTCTGGCTCCAAGACATAAAATAGTTTAGTTATAGTTCTCCAAACTTGAATTCCGAACTGAACTCGATGAAGATGCGTGAATTCCCTAATTCCGATTAGCCAGCCAAAAGCAAGTTTTATTTCTTTTCTGGTGGTATATTTCTCGAGCCAATTAATTTTCTAGCTTGCACATCGCATTGGCCTAAACTGGGTTGGTCTCCTAGATGTGATTGCTCTAATTGGCCTTGCATACCTAACCGCAGGAATTAATTAATTGGGTGAATGTTGGGTGGGATGATAAATTGAGTAAAACAGCATTTTCTTTGTTATGATGTGATCTGTTCCCATTCTGTATTGTTAATTCCTTGAGGTGAAGGATTAAAACCTTATACATCTATTGTGTGCCTCAGACAATATTCTGCACTTAATATTATTAAGTGCACTATTATTATTATTATTATTATGATATTTGTTAAGTGGAACCAGACCTGCCCAGAATGGCCTAGTGGATAGAGCACGGTCCTGGTTCTAATCACGGCTCTGCCACTTGCCCGCTGTGTGACCTAGGATAAGCCACTTAACTGCTCTATGCCTCAGTTCCCTCATCTGTAAAATGGGGATGAAGACTGTGATAATTTTCCAACCCGATTATGTTGTATCTATAGAACAGCACCTGGTAAATAGCAAGTGCTTAACAAATACCACAATTATTATTATTATTATTCTCATATCTCCCTCTGACTCCACGTTCTGACTTCTCCTGGTGGCAAATGAACAGGAAGCATCCTCTACCTCCTCCTTCTCCGCTCTCTATTTTCCCTGCCTCTCTCTGTTCTCCCCAATTATTCTGCCTCCATCTCTTTTTCCTCCACTTTCCCTTCTCTGCCCCACCCCCTGATCTCCTCTTTTCCTCTTCCCACTAGACTATAAGCTCTCTGTGGGCAGGGAATGTGTCTACCAACTCTGTTATATTGTACTCTTCCAAGTGCGTAGTACAGTGCTCCGCCTCCAATGAGCACTCAATAAATACAATTGGTCGATGGATCGATCTTCTTCTTCTACCTCAGTCTACTTCTTGCTTTCCCTCTCACTTCGCTTTCCTCCCTAATTTGGAGATGGCCCCTCACTCACTCTAGGCTGACCCAGAGTCTGGGATTTCCCTCCCCAAGGCAGTGGTGGTGGCTAAGCGGATTCCAGTCATGGGAAGAGAGTAGAAGCCATTGACTATCCGGTCATAAGGCGGCCGTAGAAAATGGAGCGAGATTTATTTTGGCCCTTGGTATCTGAAGAAGGAGTCATGCTAGGGTATGCCAAGTCCAAGAGGAGTCTCGGTGTAGTGAGCATCTAGGAACATTAGAATCAAAATATTGGAGTCCTCACCACCACCCTTTAACTGACCGATATTTTCGGGTCCACTAGACCTTTTGGTTTGTTTTAGACAAATTCATCCTAATTTTAGAGGATGTTTTTGACTCTGGAAACATTTCATTATGGATTTTCCTTCCTGTTCACTACTTATCTGACAGTGACAGGCCGCTTTTTTCACATTTTGGGTGGGGTTAGGGTCTAGCAAAGGTTAACAGTTGCTATGGAAGCATCATCTGCCAAAGGAGGGTTTTCTGAAACACTTTTGTACTCCAAGCCATTCGGAAATATTTCCAGCCGAGGTTTAGCTTATTAATGAGTTTTAAGAAGTGTAAGTGTTTCGATATTTTTGGAAACTCAACCTGTGATTTTAACTGAAAGGAAAGGTCCAGCTTTGGTGATATCAGATTAATTAGTTTCCTAATGCTTCAGGTGTCTCCTCTGTTCATGAAATAGACTGTTGATTAACTTGATGTCTTGCAAGAGATCTGTCCTAATTAGCTGGTGTTTTTCTTTGGGAGAGAGAATATTTTGGATAGAGAAATGGCCCGTCGCTGATTTTCTCATTCTTTTAGCCTCCTCTTTCTTTCCCTTGGATACCATTTTCGGGGAGGGCCTCATTCAAGATGGATTTTCTTGTTTGGTTGATTTCGGAGTCATTTCAGTCTGTCAACCGAGGAGGATAAAGAAGATGAGGGGTTTTCAGTAACAATCAAGTGGCAGTTGTGTATTCATTTGACCCTCATTCAAGATGGATTTTCTTGTTTGGTTGATTTCGGAGTCATTTCAGTCCATCAGCCGAGGCGGATAAAGAAGATGGGGGGTTTTCAGTAACAATCAAGCGGCAGTTGTGTATTCCCTCTAGGCAAGGGCATTGGGGAGGAGTTAGAGGACAGTAACCCTAGGCCTTAGTGACCCCTCAGAGTACTGCCTTATGTCAGCCTGTACCTTTGCGGTCTGCCACATTCTCAAGAATAGGCTTTTTTATCATTTATCTGGTTCATGGGGCTGTTGTCGACTTGTACTTCCCAAGCGCTTAGTACAGTGCTCTGCACACAGTAAGTACGCAACAAATACGATTGAATGAATGATTAAACCTGTAGGATTCTACAGGGTGATGTCAGGGAAATCATCCCTCGAGTTAGAAAATCAAAACCTGGTAGGTGGTTTAAGGGTAAAGGAGGAGGGCTGGAAAAGCTAAATTTAGAACAAATATAAAGAAGCCCCAAATATGTCAAACTACAAGGGGATCCTTTTGAAGGGCCTGAAGAAAAAACTTAAAAGGCTTTCTTCCATCCACGAATTGACAATAATGATAATAATTGTGGTATTTGTTAGGCACCTACTATGTGCCAGGCACTGTACGAAACACTGGGATGCATATAAGCAAATTGGGTTGGGCACAGTCCCTGTCCCACCGGGGGCTCACAGTCTCAATTCCCATTTTACAGATGAGGTAGATGAGGCACAGAGAAGTGAAGTGACTTGCCCAAGGACACAAAGCAGACAATTAGTGAAGCCAGAATTAGAACCCATGACCCTGCGCTACCCATTAGGCCTTGCTGCTGCTTTCTGGGAATTCTTCCCGCCATCAGATTTCAGAAGATTTGGGTTAACATCTGCTGCCTAGGAGCCAAGTTGACTTTCGGCAGGAATCATTGATTTGAAGAGAAAAAGAAAAACAGGGCATATTGAAGTAATTAAATTGGGGCAGTTTCCTTAAGGCAGGGAGTGTTGTTGTGTTAGAAACCAGATCTCAAGTAAGGGAAATGTAGGTAGAACCTGGTTGTGACAAAATTCAGGTCCCTAAATTGTTTGGGTTTTTTTTACGGTATTGGTTAAGTGCTTACTTTGTTCCTCAGTTACCTCATCTCTAAGATGAGGATTAAGACTGAGCCCCACTGGGACAACCTGATTACCTTGTATTTACCACAGTGCTTAGAACAGTTCTTGGCACATAGTAAGCGCTTAACAAATACTATCATTACTATTATTATTACTGTATGCCAGACACTCTTCTAAGAACTGGACTAGCTACAAGAGAATCAGAGTGGGCACAGTCCTGTCCCACATGCAGCTAACATCCTTAATCCTCATAGATCACGTAACTGAGGCCTGGAGAAGTTAAGTAATTTACTTCAAGGTCACAGAGCAGACAAATGGTGGAATCAAGATTGGAACCCAGGTCTTTTGACTCCTAGGCCTGCTGCTTTTCTACTGGAAGCAGAACTGAGCCCCTATAGACTGAAGGGAAAAGCAGGAATCTTACTCTTGGAGCATAAACTGCAAGAGACCTATTTTCCCCAGATTTCCCTGGGAACGAGAGCCCAGTTGACAAACTGGATGGTGTCTTTCAGAGGAACTTCAGCTGGCTTTCCGGTTCCTCTTCTGGCCTGCTGGGATTCATCTCTAGCCTTGCTTAATGTCCCGCGCAGATGCTCAGAGCCAATCCATCAGTTTGATCGTATTTATTGAGTGCTTAGTATGTGCAGAGTATTGCACTAGGAGTCACGGAGCTTGGGTGCTTGCTGTGTGACCTTGGGCAAGTCGCTGAATTTCTCTGTCCCTCAGTTTCCTCATCTGTAAAATGGACATTCAGTACCTGTTGTTCCTCTTCCCACTTAGACTCTGAGCCCCATGTGATAAAGAAACTGTTTCTGACCCGATTATCATACATCTACCCCAGCACTTAGTACAGGGCCTGGCACTTAGCAAGACCTTACCAAATGTCGTTATTATTTAATTTTACTAAGTGGTTATTATGCGGTAAACTATAATATGTTGCCAATTTGTACTTCCCAAGCGCTTAGTACAGTGCTCTGCACATAGTAAGCGCTCAATAAATACGATTGATGATGATGATCTGTGACTAAGTGTAAGCTTGTTATGGGTAAGGAAAGCATCTACTAATTCAATCAATCGTTATTTCTATTGTATTGTACTCTCCCTAGTGCTTAGTTCAGTGCTCTGCACATAGTGAGGGGCTCAAATAAATACCACTGATTGATTGCTCAAGTTCTAAGTGTCTTTGGAAATATCTGATGGTCCCATGAATTGTTCTCAGGTTTTTAATCCCAATAATCCTGTGAAACCAGCTCTCGATCTATGGCACATGGCTGATAATTAGTAGTAATAGCATTTATTAAGCACCTACTGTGAGCAGAACACTACTAAGAATGCACAGGGGGAAATTAGACATAGACCCTGGCCCTCAGAAGAATCAAAATGTAGTAATTGCAATCTTCTTGATCTGAGACATCTTAAAGAGCTGAAAGTCCATCAGTAAATTGTCGGCTCATTTTTCTCCCATCAAAGTCGTTTAACAGGCTCCACTGCAATACTGAATACCAACCCAGAGGTGTATCTTTCCCAATGAGCTCCCAATATAGCCAGCCCTCTGCCAAGTAAGGGATCATATTTTAGATGATTTCCACATCCCAAGAAATTTACTCTACTGGTTTGCCAAGGAAAGTTTCTTTCCCCTTTTCCAGCCCTCGACATCACTGACATCCTCCTCTGCTCATTTTAGGTAACAGCTTGAAGATAATGAAACAGTGTACTGCATTTTCAAGGTGATTTAACATCAGCCATCCCCAACTTTATTCTCAGTCCATCCCTCTGAGGTAGAGACAACTACTTTAGCCCAATTTTATGGCTTAGATCATGGAAGTACAGCAAGGTTAAGTAACTTGCCCAAGAACGCACAGCATCAGTGACCGAGCTAAGCGTAGAACTTGGATCTCTTGGCTCTGTGAACTGTGTTTTTACCACTAGTCCAAGCGGCTGTCTGAATGCCATTGCCTGAGTTAAAAATTGCTATTTGATTATTTAAAAGAATTGTTTAGGTTTGTGAAGGGTAGGGAGGTATAAAACGCTCATACAATCATACTGTTTCTCTCCGTTTTATATTGCGTTAGCCAGGGTAATCCAGAATTTAATTTCTTCCCTTAGTTTTAGGAAGTGGAAGTCCAATGCTAATTTATCCTGAGCCACGTTTCCTGTACTTGAAAGCTGAGCTTTGCATTCACCAATCATTTTTATAGTTTTTTTCCTTAAAATTAGTAGTTTACAGAGAGGAATTGACGGTGGGGAAAATGCTGATAAAAATCTTCCAAACTAAGTACAGTGGGAAAGAGAATCTTTCCGACACACCTCTTAATGAAAGGGCTTTTTTGTTAAATGGTCACAGTGCATTTCCACATTATAGCTTGTAAAGATTCCATCCATCAGATTTGGAGTTTTACCCTTTATTCACCCTAACCTCAGCCCCAAAGCATATATGTACGTATCCATAATTTATTTATTTGTATTGATTTCTGTTTTCCCTTCTAGACTTCTTGTAGGAAGGGAATGTGTATCTCGAAGTTTTTTGGCTTTAACTCTTCCAAGCACCTAGGACAGTGCTCTGCACACAGTCAGCATTCAATTACTGTGATTAATTATTTTGAAACATCACTTTTGCCCCGCTGTCTGAGATCAGAGTGTGAAGCAAACAAGCATATTTATTGAATGCTTACTGTGTGCAGAGCACTGTACTAAGCATTTGCACTCATGGGCAGGGAATGTGTCTGTTTATTGTTATATTGTACTCTCCTAATAGCTTAGTTCACTGCTCTGTATGACTGAGTGAATGAATGGAAAGTGCACTTATAACAGAGTTGGTAGACACATTCCCTGCCCACAACGAACCTACAGTCTAGAGGGGGAGAAAGACATTAATATAAATAAATTATGGATTGGCGCAGGTGCTGAGAGAGGGGTAAAAAAGGAAGCAAATCTAAATTGAGGGTGATGCAGAAGGGAGTGGGAAAAGACATCAAAGACTCATTAAGTAATTATTAATTGTATTTATTGAGCACTTACTATGTGCAAACCACTGTACTAAGTGCTTGGGAGAGTATAGTAAAACATCAGCACAGCGTGGCTGGAGAAGCAGCGTGGCTTAGTAGGAAGAGCACAGGCTTGGGAGTCAGTGGACATGGGTTCTAATCCTGGCTTCATCGCTTGTCTGCTGTGTGACCTTGAGCAAGCCACTTAACTTCTCTGTGCCTCAGTTACCTCTGCTGTAAAATGAGGATTAAGATTGTGAGCCTCATGTGGGACAGCCTGATTACCTTACATCTACCCCAGCGCTTAGAACAGTGCTTGGGAACATAGTGAGCGCTTAACAAATACCATCATCATCATTCCGTGCCCACAACGAGCTCACAGTCTAGACTTGACTTCATTAGGTGACCATTTTTTTATGGGAGATGCAAATAATTTTGAAATGCAAAAATCATGCATTTATCCTTCTTTGCGTGAACTCTTGAGACGGGGCCCCAAGTTCTAACAGCAAGAGGGACGCTTTTGAGTCACACCAAATCAATCAATCGTATTTATTGAGTGCTTACTGCGTGCAAAGCACTGTACTAAGCGCTTGGGAAGTACAAGTTGGCAACATATAGAGACAGTCCCTACCCAACAGTGGGCTCACAGTCTAAAAGAGCACCAAAGAGAGACAGCGAGAGCCTGTGAAATGTTAAGAATCCGGACTGAGCCACCTCAGTGATTTCCAAGAAGCGGGTTGGATCAAGGACAAGCGGGCACTTGTGCGAGCAGAAGCCATCTCCTGCTCTGCTGCTTCGGGGCCCTCGGGACCCCTGAACCCTGGCAGAAGGCAGGACGTGATGGTGGTCACTGATATTACAAAATCAGATCCAGGCTACGCCATCGCTGTAAACTTTAATAAGTCCCAAGTGGCGCATCAAGCTCTTCGGTGCCCAAATTCCATTGATTTATGCGAAGCTGAATGTCAGCCAAGTTTTGGCTCATTCTCTCCCTGCCTGATGACACGCTCATCGGAGGCTTCGGGTCCAAATTAGGGTACGTGGAAATTGGAATGAGCAACCCGGGCCTTCCTTCTCACTGCTTGACAAAGAACTGCAGCTGCAGAACCCCCCCAAGAAGCTGTGTGGCCTAGTGGATAGAGCACGGGGCTGGGAGCCAGTGAACCTGGGCTCGAATCCAAGCTCTGTGACCCGCCTGCCTTGTGGCCTTGGGCAAGTCACTTCCCAGTGCCTCAGTTTTCTCCTCTTCCTCCTGCTTTGACCAGGAGTCTCATGTGGGGCAAGGACTGTGTCTATTCTGATTAGCTTGTATCTATCCGGCGCTTAGAGCGGTGCTTGACACATAGGAAGCGCTGAACAAGGACCGTAAAAAAATGAAATCCCATTTCAGATGGGTCATCAGTTTGGGTGGCAACTTTTCCAGTCGAAGAGCTGGTGATTTTAGGAGAGATGGAGCCTGGGAGGGGAATAGGCTTCAAAGCGTTAGTTGGCCAGAGAGCTGTCATTTTGGGCTTTTTCAATCTATACTGGAAGCTTTCAGATCTTTACAGAGATGTGGGATTGTGCTGGGTGCAAGGACTATATTGGCTGCCCTGTGTTTTCAGAGGGCTGACCTGGGCGTCCACCATCTTCTGAGGGCTATATTGGATGCCCCCTGTGTTCAGGGGGATTTATGGGCATCTGCTCTTTTCAGGGGATTGTATTGGGTTGGCACCATTTTGGGAGAGCTCAGTTGAGCTCATGCCATGTTCTGAAGGATGTGCTGGGCTCCTCATGCTTTCCGAGAGCTGTATTGGATACCCTCTGTTTTTGGAGGGCTGTATTGAACGTCTGCCATTTTTGGACAGCTGTATTGGGTGTCCGCTGTTTTTGGAGGGCTGAACTGAGCCCTAGCCATATTCAGCGGGGCTGTACTGGACTCTTTGTTCTGAGGGTTGTACTGAACATCTGCCATATTCTGACAGCTGTATTGGACACAACCTTGGGTGCCTACTGTTTATGAACCTGCATCTGGCATGTTCAGGGGCTCCACTGGGCACCTGGCATATTTAGAAGGCTGTACTGGGGGTTCGCCAAATCCAGCGGGCTCTACTGGGCCATCCCTGTGTTCAGAGGACTATATTAGATGCCCTCCATGCCAGAGGGCTGAACTGGATAGCCGCCATTTCTGGGCACTTGAGAGGAAAGGACAAGAGTAAAACAATTTGCAATCCACTGTAAATTGTCGTGTGATGCTGTGGCTCCGTTCTCACCCTTCTCCTAGGCTGTCTCAGCTGGAGGGTTGCCCTAAGGCGATCCAGGACAGCAGAGGGATGAGGGCACACAGGTTTGGCATGGAAAAGCCCAGAATTCCTAGCCCGTGAGGTGAGCGGATCACCCATATTCGCAGCCAGCATTGCAGGAGAGGTAATAGTTTGTCAGTGCTTTTTTTTTTTTTTAAATGGTATTTAACATCAGTCAATCAGTTGCATTTATTGAGCACCTGTGGTGTGCAGAGCACTGTTCTAATGTTTGGGAGAGTAGAGTGTAATAGAATTGGTAGACCCATTGCTTGCTCACAATCGTCCACATCCCAAAGGGGGATCACGGTCTCATCTCCATTTTGCAGATGAGGGAACCGAGGCACGGAGAAGGGAAGTGGGTTGCCCAAGGTCACACAGCAGACGTGTTGGAGCTGGGATTAGAACTCAGGTCCTCTGCCTCTCGGGCCTGAACTCTTTCCACTAGGCCATGCTACTTCTCCCTGCTCTGTGGGGTTGCCTCTTAGGGTAGCCGAGCAGGGAGAGAAAGCAGTGTGGCCTATTGGATAGCACACAGGCCTGGGATTCAGAGGATCTGGGTTCAAATTCCAGCTCTGCCACTTGTCTGCTGTGTGACCTTGGCGAGTCACTTCACTTCTCTGTGCTTCAGTTATGGCGTCTGTAACATGAGGATTAAGACTGTAAGCGCCATGTGAGACAGGAACTGTGGCCAATCTAACCTTAGCGCTTAGAACAGTGTTTGACACATAGTGAGCACGTACCAAATGCCATAAAAAATAGGCTTGCTATATGCCGATTCAGGCAAAAAAAATGCATTGTTCTGTGCAAAAACTGTCTTCAGAAACGCATGCCTTCTCCACGTAGCCAAAACCATTGTGGTAGAGGTGCTGACTGGAGAAATTCACCGGGGAATTTTCTCGGGAAAGTTGCCATTTGCTAAACCTGCTGTTCAGCTCTGGTTCCCCCACTCTTTTTGAAATTGCTCTAAAACCGATTCAGAAATTTACCAACTGTAAAACAGAAAAAGCAGCGTGCTTTGTAATCTATATGGCTGTAGTTTAGGTATTTTCCCTCTGCATTTACGGTGGGCTTGGTAAGGGCCAGCGTGGGTTAATATCAAAATCCACTCTACATTAGCCAACTAGGCTTTGAAATTCGGACTCCTAACATCACAAGAGTTAATATTTGCCTTCCCTGGTCTCTGCTTATTTAGTCTCAAGCTTTGTACTAGAGTTAATATGGAAAGGCAGCCTTTCTGTTTGCCTGGCAGGTTTGTGATTTCTCACACAGGGTCTGATGTGTTTCTGCCAAGTTCCAGTATTAGCTGCCCTTTGTGTAAACAGTCACAGCCACTGTTTTTTGTAGGAGATACGAAATCTCTGGTTTTAAGACATGAAGTCAAAGAACAGTCCTTTTAGGTGCCATTGCCCAAGAAGTTGGTTAGAAACTTTAAGATTTGATGAATAGTTCTGCATTTCAAGTAAATAGTAAGCACCTAGTAAACACTTAAGAAATACAATAATGTTGTCTTCAAAATATTGTGTAGAAAAAGTGTTCATTCAAGCATATTTATTGAGCGCTTACTGTGTGCAGAGCACTGTACTAAGCGCTTATTCAGTCTGTGATCAAGAATGTTACTATCAAATCCCTTTTATAGTGTGCAACTATGTTCTAAATTTTCCTCACTAGCTCTAATAAACTGTATCTTCAGTTATTTGAGTGGAATTTCTCTAAATTATATTATAATGGCCCACGTTCTGGTACTGTGTATATTTTTAATTGCTTGTGTTCAATTCCTGCCCCGCCTGTAGTCTTTCCTAACACCACAAATGTTTCAAACCGATCAAACACACTTAAGAATAATAATAATAATAATAATCTCTGCCTTATTTCCTGGACCAAATACCCCTACGTCAGTTGAGCAGACTGAGGCGATTCTCTCATCCCTCCCTAGGTAGTTAGTAATTTACCGGTGTCCATTTATTTAGCAAAGAAATCGATGTTCATCTGACACGAGCCCTGTCTTCGTGATCTGATTATTTGAACAAATCTTTATTGCCTAATGGGGGAGACATGGGAAGCATTCTGTTTCTTATGCTCTGTCGAACCCAGAGGGAAAACAGAAAAGCACATCAAGCTGTGAATAGTGCTGCCTTGGAGTTGTCCCATGGCTACAGACGGGCTTATGGTGGTCAGGGAATGTGTCTGTTGACTGTTACACTCCCAGGCGCTTAATACAGTGCTCTGCACACAGTAAGCGCCCAGTAAATACCACCGAATGAATGGAAGGGCAACTGTCTGCACCATACTGGGCTTTGAATCAAACTACCAGCCCCAACTCTAAGATGACCTTCAGTTCTTTCCTCCGTCCACACTTTCCTTGTTTTAAGCAGGGAACGTGAACTCTGTGATATTGTTGATGACAATGATGGTGTTAGTGAAGTGTGGCTTAGTAGAAAGAGCACGGGCTTAGGAGTCAGAGGTCATGGGTTCAACTTCCGGCTCTGCCACTTGTCAGCTGTGTGACTTTGGGCAAGTCACTACACTTCTCTGTGCCTCAGTTACCTCATCTGTAAAATGGGGATTAAGACTGTGAGCCCCACGTGAGATAACCTGGTAGCATTGTATCTACCCCAGTGCTTAGAACAGTGCTTGGCTCGTAGTAAGCACTTAGGAAATACTGTCATCATTAAGTGCTTATCATCATCATCAATCGTATTTATTGAGTGCTTACTATGTGCAGAGCACTGTACTAAGCACTTGGGAAGTACAAATTGGCAACATAATTGGCAACATAAATTGGCATTGGCAAAATTGGCTTACTATATTGCCAGGCACTGCACTAAGCACCAGGGTGAATACAAGCAAATTGGGTTGGACACAGTCCCTGTCCCACCTGGGGCTCACAGTCTTCATCCCCATTTTACAGATGAAGTAACTGAGGTCCGGAGAAGTAAAGTGACTTGTTATATTTGGACTCTCCCAAGCCCTTAGTACGGTGCTCTGCACACAGTAAGCACTCAGTAAATACGATTGACTGATTCCTCCTTTGTCCTTTCTTTGGCTGTTGGGTTTGTTGATCTGCTAATTGGAGAGGGGAGGAGATGAGAGGAACATTTCAAATCTAAAACAGAGAAGAGATTCTTAAAGGAAACATCTAGTAACTCATATAACAAACAGGTCAGCCCTCCTGGAGTCACTTTTTCAATGTGGAAAAATGAGGGACTCTTGTTTCCATCAGCAGCCCCCCCGTTGTTTGCCTCTGCTCTTTTCAGCATGTTTGGTAAAGAGGAAATGCCACGTTTTTTAAGCGCCAGGGTTCTGGAGATGTGTCGATATCAGGCAGAGCAATGAGCGGGAACTCATCGTCAGAGAATTTTCCCCTTTTGACGGAAAGATGGACTGAGTGAATTAGCCCCTCTGCAGTGGGATGAACAAGAGGAATTATGGGAATGTACCATTGTCCTGAAACTCACAAACACACACACAGAGACACATACGTAGGCATGCAGGCACACATCGGGCCCCAAAGACTTCACCCTGATTAGACGACTAGGCCGCCTGTGGAGAACTTCCCGGGTGGTTATCTCAGTGGACTGTGGGCCAGGGCGGCTGGAAGGTGGCATTTGGCTCTGGGCTCTCTCGTGGCAGGAGGCCGATCGTCATGGGCTCTCGGTGAGATTGTCCCGAGACAGCAGGTAGCCTTGCTCCCCCTTTCCCTCCCTCCCCGCATCCCCAACACCCCGTCAGTGCTTCAAACCCTGCTGTCCAGCTGGGTCATGGTGACTCACGCGCCGCCTCCCAGCTGGGATGACCATTTGTCCAGCTCTGAGCTGGCCTGGCTCGGATTCAGCAGTGGACACCCTTAAGTCGATCGATTTCATGATGATGATGATGATGGTATTTGTTAAGCGCTTACTACGTGCAAAGCACTGCTCTAAGCGCTGGGGGGATACAGGGTGATCAGGTTGTCCCATGTGGGACTCACAGTCTTAATCCCCATTTTGCAGATGAGGGAACTGAGGCACAGAGAAGTGAAGTGACTTGCCCAAAGTCACACAGCTGACAATTGGCGGAGGCGGGATTTGAACCCGTGACGTCTGACTCCAAAGCCCGGGCTCTTTCCACTGAGCCACGCTGCTTCTTCATGTGAAACCCCCAGCCCTCACCCACCCGGAGTGCTTGTTTCCAAGGTCCGGGGTTCGGGAGTGGAGCTAGACTCTGGGAGGGGAGCAATATGGCTGTGGAGTGAGGGAGAGGGGACCCAGGACCCCCCACCTTCCCTTTCACCACCAAAGCCCTGCTGAAATGCTCTGATTTTCTGGACTTCTGGGCCTGGGTGGCGGAGGACCTGGGTTCTAGTCTCGCCTCCACCACTTGCCTGCTTGTGTGACCTTAGGCAAGTCTCTTAACTTCTCTGGGCCTCACTTTCCTCATCTCTAAAATGGGGACTAAATGCCTATTCTCCCTCACACTGTGATCTCCATGTGGGACAAGGATTCATTCATTCAATCGTATTTATTGAGCGCTTACTGTGTGCAGAGCACTGTACTAAGCGCTTGGGAAGTACAAGTTGGTAACATATAGAGACGGTCCCTACCCAACTCACAGTCTAGAAAGGGGAGACAGAGAACAAAACAAAACATATTAACAAAATAAAATAAATAGAATACATATGTACAAATGAAGTAAATAAATAGAGTAATAAATACATACAAACATATATACATATATACAGGGGCTGTGGGGAGGGGAAGGAGGTAAGGCGGGGGGGATGGCGAGGAGGAGGAGGGGGAGAGAAAGGAGGGGGCTCAGTCTGGGAAGGCCTCCTGGAGGAGGTGAGCCCTCAGTAGGGCTTTGAAGGGAAGAAAGAAAGGATTGTGTCTGGCCCTGTTAACTTACACCTCTCTTGGCATTTAGTAGAGTACTTGGCATATGCTAAGTGCTTAACAAATGCCACACTCATTATTTCCACAAAAGGTTCTGTATAACATTACATTGCTTAATCTGCTTTATACTTGTAGCATTTGCCTGTTACTTCCAGGTGAGCAAAGAGTCATCGGGTATATTTGAGAGTGGTGCATCTACTTCCCTCTCCCCTAAACATGGTTATCAATCAATCAGTCGTACTTGATGAGCACTTATTATGTGCAGAGCATTGTACTAAGTACTTGGGAGAGTACAATACAACAGCATTAGCTGACATTCCCTGGCCATAACATGCTTCCATTTTAGAGAGGCAGACAGATCAAATTAGATCAGTTGGTGTTATGTACTGAGCGCTTGCTGTGTGCAGCGCACTGTACTAAGTGCTTGGGAGTGTACAGCTAGGGTTACTACACACACCTCCTGCCCTCAAGGAGCATAGGTGATGCTGATCCTCATCCCTTGGACCTAAGAGAAGGGGTGGGACAGAATGATGTTGAGGTTCGGAAACTTTGAACCACACAAATAAATCTGTCGCAATGAAGAGAACTACAAACACTTGAGGAAACAAGAAACCAGGGGAAGCAGCATGGCTCAGTGGAAAGAGCATGGGCTTTGGAGTCAGAGGTCATGGGTTCAAATCCCAGCTCCGCCACTTGTCAGCTGTGTGATGTTGGGCAAGTCACTTCACTTCTCTGGGCCTCAGTTCCCTCATCTGTAAAATGGGGGTGAAGACTGTGAGCCCCTCGTGGGACAACCTGATTACCTTGTACCTACCCCAGCACTTAGAACAGTGCTTTGCACATAGTAAGCGCTTAACAAATGCCAACACTATTATTATTATTATTTATGGCCATTTCACTTTCCCAGAGACGGTTGAACCCCCCTACCCTCCCCAGCATCATCTCGTATGTCGCCTTGAGGTGGTTCCCTCGACTTCAGGAACTTTGGGTCCAATAATGTCAAGGAATCTGAACCCGAAAGAGGAATCTGCCAAATTCCTCAGGCCCCAACTCTCCGATTTTCCTTCTGGTCCTGAGAAACATGGGTGACCAAACTGCCCCCAGATCTTTAGCACCGTCTCCCCTTGTGACCAGTCAGAGATGTTGACTTTCCCCTTGACTCACAACTTTGGCCATGTTTCCCTGGGAGCGGCTGTCTTGTGAGTTAAGCATTAGACACATTCCAGTTCAGTCTCAAGGGAAATAATAATAATGGTGGCATTTGTTAAGCACTTACTCTGTGCTAAGAGCAAGAGTAGATACAGTGCAGTTAGACACAGCCTCCTGACCCACAAGGAGTTCACAGTGCAAGGAGGAGGGAAAATATGTATTTAATCTCCATTTTGCCAGTGAGGGAACGAACCTAACAGAGCAGATAAGAGGTGGAGCCAGGTCTCCCGACTGCCAGCTTTGTGCTCTTTCCACTAGGCAAGACTGCTTCTACCCCAGATAACCTCTGGATAATGTGGTGTACGGCGTTGATTTTCATTAAAACTGCTTTAGCACTAAACCTAGCCCAGATTGAGGTAACGAGTTTGATTGTTCTGACACCAGGGCTCAGAGTAACAGGTGTGTGGTTGGAGAAAGGGCCAAGTGGCTTGTTTAACTGATGTAAATATTTTATAGTGCCTTGGCACCCTGAGCTATGATGGATGATAGGCGAATTGGATACAGAGGGCCTTAGCATAAGCTTAAAAATCAGCCAACCCAAACGCAAAGGTTTTAGAGTGTAAGAAGTGAAGGTCATGAGCTGTGCCGATAGTGGATCAGATTGATGGCCCCCAGAGCCTTGGGGGGAGGCGCCAAAGGACGATGGGAAGGTTTGGGTGAGGGGGCCATTCCTTGGACAATTAACCCATGGTAGAACTGTGACTTCCTCGTTAATAATCATTAATTCCTGGCATTGTCGGTCAGTGAACAAATGGGATTTATTGAGCACTTACTGTGTGCAGAGCACTGCACTAAGTGCTTCGGAGAGCACAATGCAGTTGGTAGACATGATCCCTGACCTCAGAGAGCTTATAGTCTAATAAGGGAAACAGTTGTTAAAATGAATTTCAGGGAAAGCAAGCAACTGAGTATGAGTAAGAATGCAAGTGCCGTGAGGGTTGGAGTGGGGAAGTAGGGTGGAGGGATGATAGTATAGTCCAGGAAGGCTTCCTGGAGGAGACATGATTTTGGTTGGGCTTCGAAGATGGAGAGAATGCCAGTCTGTCGGATGTGTAGGGGGTGGGAATTCCAGGCAGAAGTGAGGGTGTCAGGAAGGGGTCAGTGGTAGATGAAGAGAAGATAAGTAGGTTGGTTTTAGAGGACTCAAGCTTTGGAGGCTGGACTGTGGGAGAGGAGCAAGGATAAGTAAGGGGGAGAGAGCCGACTGAGGCCTTGAATCCGAAGGTGAGGAGGAGGAGATGATTGGACAAGCATCAGAGGTGCTTAAGTAGTGAGGAAACACACATAGAAGGATTTTTTTTTAATTTATTTTTTTTTAGAAAAGTGATTGAGGCAGCAGCTTGAGTGAGGAAACACATAGAAGTTTTCTTTAGAAAAATGATCCATGCAGCAGCTTAAGGAGAGGGGAAACACACGTAGAATTTTTTTTAGAAAAATGATCCAGGCTGCAGATTGAAGTATGGACTGGAAAGGGGAGAGGCTGGAGACAGGGAGTGAGGAGATTAATATACTAGTCAAGGTGGGAAATGACAAGTGTGGTAGCGGTTAGGATGGAGAAAGAGCAAATTTGGGTGGTGATGTGGAGGTAGAGTTGACAAGATTTTGTGACTGAATATGAGGGTTGAAAGAGATGAGTCAAAGATAATGCCATCTCCCACTGTTGGTTTATTATCATGATCATTAGATAAGACAGTGCTGCCTAAAGGTGCTTGCTTGGTGAGGGTCAGAGGCGGGAGAGGGGAGAACCAAAGGGTATCAGAAATGATTTCGAGGCATCTCTGAACTTGTGCACTGTTAAACGAATTGGTTAGCATATACCGAGTAGGAAAATGGGATCAAGATGTCATTTGTTAGCATGAAATAATTTGTGGGAACCAAATTTAATAGTAGCCCAACTGTCTGCTTTCTGAAGACAGTGAGGATCGCCAAGAGTTTCAGAAGACCTAATTAGAGTCTTTTGTGAAATATCATGCCTGTAGTGTTGATGATAGTATTTTCATGAATACAGTGCAAATACTATTTTGGCCAGGATAATTGAAATGCATTCAGACTACTAGGCAACTTGCATAGTAAAATGCCGGTGGAAAAAAAAATAACATTATTCTCTGTTTAATCAGGCCTGGCACTCTTAAATACCAACATTTGGACATTGAGGCTGAGGGAAATATTCAGAATCTTGGAACAGAAATTTATTTGTTGTTCACATTCATTCACATTCCTTTTGATCTTATTACTAAAGGCAGGTGCCTTTTTTGTTTCTTTAAATGGTATTTGTTAAGTGCTTACTATGTGCCAGGCACAATACTGGGGTAGATACAAGCTAATCAGTTTGGACACAATCCACATCCCACGTGGGGCTCACAGCCTTAATCCCTATTTGGCAGATGTAGTAACTGAGGTACAGAGAAGTGAAGTGACTGGCCCAAGGTCACGTGGCAGGCAAGTAGCGGATTATAACCCAAGTCTTTCTGTCTCCTAGGCCCGTGCTTTATCTAGATGCAGGTGGTTGCGTGTGCTTTGAAGAGCTGAGTGTGTGAAACTAACCGAAGAGTAGGAAAATGAATGAGGTTGAGGGTGAGGCAGCTTACATTGCAAAGTAACAGAGGCTGGCCATCATTAGACCCCTCTTCTGCTAGAGAAGGGGTCTGGATCCCAACAAGAATTATCCCATTTGGATTTCCCGATGCCCCTGTCAAAGACAGAGTTGGAGCACAGGGCTGGACGTATCACGTAGCCCTCGATTCTCCTTGTGGGCCGCCATTTCCTCCTCAGGAAATGGAATTTTTCGCCCCAGATTTCTGAGGAAATATCAATCCAGCGTAGTAGCGGGAAAAATCCCCTCTCTGCTAATAGAACAATTAAAGCCTCCCATTTTGTCTGAGTCATATGGGGAGCTTCAAACCTTCCGCTAATTCAATTTGTGTAATCGATCGATCAGGTTGGTGTTTATCTGTTCTTCACAAATCTGTCTCCATCAGCGTTGATCATCTTTGATTGTAAATGATGGTGGTTGGGGAATTGGTGGTGGGCGGCGGGATGGACATACCTGTTTAACTCTGTGTGCCTGGATGGTGGGGGTTTCATTTATAAATGGGGTGGGAATCAATCCGACTACAATGCTCGTGAGAATTTGGCTTTATTCTGGCTTCTTGGATTCTGCCCATACACACCACCACCGAGCAGTTACTGTAGGCCCATTATCCAACTCCGATATTCCCTGGAGAAAGCCTTTAATAAGCAGGCACGTTACAGATGTTGTAGAACCTGTTTTCCTGTATAAGGGCTGTTGGTAATAATGGCAGTCATCCCATCCACACGAAGTGTCTCTTGCTTGCTTTTGGGGGGACTCTCCACCCCACAGCACCTATGTATATATTTATAATTCTATTTATTTATATTGATGCCTGTTTACTTGTTTTGATGTCTGCCTCCCCCCATCTAGACTGTAAGCACATTGTGGGCAGGGATTGTCTCTCTTTATTGCTGTATTGTACTCTCCAAGCACTTAATACAGTGCTCTGTACACAGTAAACGCTCAGTACATACCATTAAATGAATGAATTAATAAAACCACTCCGCCGGGGCTTCATAGACAGCTAGTAGTCAACAGCAGAGAAACAGAGGCCACTGCCTTCAAGCAATAAGAAAGGAGAGATTGTTTGTTTAAAGAGTCCTTTCACATTTTCACACCCTCACCCCACCATCGAAGCATTCCAGGGATTCTGGGACCCAGCATTTCCTCCCCGTGAAGATCTGTCCAGAAAGTTAACAAGTCCTTAGCCTTTTTTTGAAGCAAAAAAAACCTATGAGTATTGAATAATAATAATAATGATTCTGTTATTTGTTAAACTCATACTATGTGCCAAGCACTTGTCCAAAATAATCAGGTCCAAGACAGATCCTGTCCCACACTGGGCTCACAGTCTTAAGTAGGAGGAAGAGCAGGTATCAAAGCACCATTTTATAGATGAAAAAATTGAAGTGACTTGCCCAGGGTCATTCAGCAGGCAAATGGCAGAGCTGGGATCAGAAACCAGGTCTTCAGACTCCCCAAACTGCATTCTTCCCTGTCGGCTCGCTCCAATGATCCCCACTGTGGGAGAGATGTCCCCTGAATATGGTTACTTTCCAATAGTTTTCTCATGGCTGGGAATGGCCCATGTTCACATATCTGAATATCGGGGATTGAAGGTGTTTATTCCACGTCTACATTCAGGCCCATTTGGTTGGCTTGACTCCTATGGTTCCCCTGTTGCCTTGAAACTGAATTCTCCTATTGGGTTTTCCAGGCTGTATTTTTCTTCATCTTTGGCTTAATGTCTCTGTGTAGGAATACTTAAATAATTACGTATTTCTCTTAAAGTATAATGCCTTTCCACATTTTATTGCCTGCCCTGACATTTTGATAGCAGTGGTAGTAATAATAATAACTAATAAGAACGTCTCACATTTATGGAACACTTTTAGTATAGAAGGATTCTCCAGCCGTTTAGAGACTATACATACACTTCACCTCCACTGAAATGTAGCTACTTCAAGGGGGATGATGTGACAGTGATAGCAGTATAGCCCGACAGTCTTCACTCTGCGAGGCTATGAATAATTTACCCAACAAAATTGCAGGGGGAATTCTGGAAAAGGCAATTCCCCAACTATGGCTTGGCCAGGAGTCTGGGATCAACAAGCCCTTTTTTTCTCTGGTAGAAGTGGCGCTAAGGCAGGTTGAAGATGAGAGGTGATGTGGGCCCCAATTGGCCACCATGGCCTAAAGGACTTGGGAGTCAGAAGGACCTGGGTTCTAATCCCCGCTCTGCAGTCTAGAGGACAAGCTTTCAGTCTAGAGGAAGGACCTCAAGGAGCTTGCAATGTCAAAAGGGGGCCAGATACTAAAATCAATTACTAGTAGGAGAAAATGATAAGAAGGGCTGGGGAGGGTTATAAGTACTCCAAGGTCAGAAATGTTGAAGTGGTGGGTGGGGAGGGGAAGATAAGTGATTAGTCAAGGAAGGGCTCCTGGAGGAGGTGTGATTGGAGAAAGCCTTTGGGTGGCAATAATAATAATATTGGCATTTAAATGCTTTCTATGTGTCAAGCATAATCTTCATTGTCATCAGTGGTATTTATCAAACGCAGTGGTAGAGTACAATATTCCCTCTCAGGATTGCACCTGGAGAGTTTCCAGTGATCTACCAGTCTTGGCAATGGGAGGGAGAGTCAAGCAGAGGCATACCAATTCTGTTCGTAGCTTGGGTAATGGCGAGCAAGTGGCAGGCAATCTCCTACAAGTCAAAACACACCTGTGCGGGGCAGCGACGGCTTGGGAGAGAGTTGAGGGTAGAGATTCAAGTTTACCGCACACAGGAAGGCAATGGTAAACCACTTCCATATTTTTACCAAGAAAACTCTATGTGGATACACTACTAGAAGGATTGCAGATGGAGAGCAGGGCGTTCTGAGAGAGATGTGTCTGTGAAGTGGCTATGGTTTGGAGATGACTCCACAACGTAAGACAAGATAAGAGTACAATATAACAGAATTACCTCACACATTCTCCCTCACAACAAGATTACAGTCTAGAGGAGAAGCTTACAGTATAAAGAGGGGTATACAGTCTTTAGGAAAGAAACTTTCCTTTGTAGAAAGTTTCCTTCATTATGCTACGCTTACTAGTTTACCAATATATGTATAAGCCTTTCTTCCAAGATTCTGTAAGGTGTGATCTGTGGCATGAGAGAGCAGTCCATATCTAAAGCCAGTTAAGCAGTTTATTCATCACCACTCCTTAAAGTGGTTGGTTTTTGTTGGTTAAATTTTTGGAGGTTCATGTTTGTTACCTTGGCAATCCTCAGGGGCCCGAAATGTGAGTCTCCCAGGGAAAGAGAGCGTACTGCAATGAAGGGCCCACAGAGAGATCTCTTAGCTTCCTCCTGTGGAATCAGGTCTCAACTCTATTCTAAGAGCTGATTGTGCGTGGGTTTAACTGCAGTGTGAAATCCCGAGATCATGACTCTTGACATAAAAGCATAAAAGCAAGACGCTTTGCTGATTTTCATTCTCAGGGAAAAGGACAGAGATAGGGGAGTGTTCTGGCAACAAACAAAAATGGGGATTTAAGAACTCTGCACATGTTTTCCCCTCAATTTTCTGTTCCCTCCACCCTTGAAAGTTTGGATTGTGTGTAATGAGATAAAAAATTTAAGCCCTATGAGAAGCAGTGTAGCTGAATGGAAAGAGCATGAGCTGCGTGACATTGGGCAAGTCTCTTAACTTCTCTGTGCCTCAGTTACCTCATCTGCAAAATGGGGATGACGACTGTGAGCCCCACGTGGGACATCCTGATGACCTCGTATCTACCCCAGCACTTAGAACAGTGCAGTCTTCTAGACTGTGAACCCGTTGTTGGGTAGGGACCGTCTCTATATGTTGCCGATGTGTACTTCCCAAGTGCTTAGTACAGTGCTCTGCACACCAGTAAGAGCTCAATAGATATGATTGAATGAATGAATGCTTGGCACATAGTAAGCGCCTAACAAATACCATTTAAAAAAAGCCCATTTACCCTCTGGCAAATAATAATTATAATAATAATAACAAATACCACAATAATAATAATAACAATGTGTTGGGATGATTATTACTGTTGTTATTGTTATTATATTTGTTGGGCCTTTACTATGAGCCAAGTGCTGGAAGAGCTGCAAGATAGGTTAGATTCAGGCCCAGTTCCACATGGAGTTCACAGTCTAAGAGGGAGGGGGAACAAGTCCCCATTTTACAGATGTGGGAACCGAGGCACAGAGAAGTAATGTGAATTGCCTAAGGTCGCTGAGGAGGCAAGGGGCAAAGGCAGGATTAGAACCCAGGTTCCCTAACCCCCAGGCCCCTGATCTTTTCAGTAGGACACACTACTTTTCTATTGAAAAAAAACTGTGTTAGTGACCTCGGCTTACGTTTCTTGAGCTCCATCTGGTGGATTGTCTTCTGTTCCTTCGGCCCCCAGCCTCTAGAAAGTAATCAATCCTAATCATCATCATCATCAATCGTATTTATTGAGCGCTTACTGTGTGCAGAGCACTGTACTAAGCGCTTGGGAAGTACACGTTGGCAACATATAGAGACAGTCCCTACCCAACAGTGGGCTCACAGTCTAAAATGTAGTCACAAGGTTTCTACTGCATAGGGATGGGGCATGGGCCTGGTAGTCACAAGGTTTGCTGCCATTTGTCTGCTGCATGGGGTTAGGGCACGGGCCTGGTAGTCATCATCATCAATCGTATTTATTGAGCGCTTACTGTGTGCAGAGCACTGTACTAAGCGCTTGGGAAGTACACGTTGGTAACATACAGAGACAGTCCCTACCCAACAGTGGGCTCACAGTCTAAAATGTAGTCACAAGGTTTCTACTGCATAGGGATGGGGCATGGGCCTGGGAGTCACAAGGTTTGCTGCCATTTGTCTGCTGCATGGGGTTAGGGCACGGGCCTGGTAGTCATCATCATCAATCGTATTTATTGAGCGCTTACTGTGTGCAGAGCACTGTACTAAGCGCTTGGGAAGTACACGTTGGTAACATACAGAGACAGTCCCTACCCAACAGTGGGCTCACAGTCTAAAATGTAGTCACAAGGTTTCTACTGCATAGGGATGGGGCATGGGCCTGGGAGTCACAAGGTTTGCTGCCATTTGTCTGCTGCATGGGGTTAGGGCACGGGCCTGGTAGTCATCATCATCAATCGTATTTATTGAGCGCTTACTGTGTGCAGAGCACTGTACTAAGCACTTGGGAAGTACACGTTGGCAACATATAGAGACAGTCCCTACCCAACAGTGGGCTCACAGTCTAAAATGTAGTCACAAGTTTTCTGCTGCATAGGGATGGGGCACGGGCCTGGTAGTCACAAGGTTTGCTGCCATTTGTCTGCTGCATGGGGTTACGGCACGGGCCTGGTAGTTATCATCATCAATCGTATTTATTGAGCGCTTACTGTGTGCAGAGCACTGTACTAAGCACTTGGGAAGTACACGTTGGCAACATATAGAGACAGTCCCTACCCAACAGTGGGCTCACAGTCTAAAATGCAGTCACAAGGTTTCTGCTGCATAGGGATGGAGCATGGGCCTAGTAGTCACAAGGTTTGCTGCCATTTGTCTGCTGCATGGGGTTGGGGCACGGGCCTGGTAGTCATCATCATCAATCGTATTTATTGAGCGCTTACTGTGTGCAGAGCACTGTACTAAGCGCTTGGGAAGTACAAGTTGGCAACATATAGAGACAGTCCCTACCCAACAGTGGGCTCACAGTCTAAAATGTAGTCACAAGGTTTCTACTGCATAGGGATGGGGCATGGGCCTGGGAGTCACAAGGTTTGCTGCCATTTGTCTGCTGCATGGGGTTAGGGCACGGGCCTGGTAGTCATCATCATCAATCGTATTTATTGAGCGCTTACTGTGTGCAGAGCACTGTACTAAGCACTTGGGAAGTACACGTTGGCAACATATAGAGACAGTCCCTACCCAACAGTGGGCTCACAGTCTAAAATGTAGTCACAAGTTTTCTGCTGCATAGGGATGGGGCACGGGCCTGGTAGTCACAAGGTTTGCTGCCATTTGTCTGCTGCATGGGGTTACGGCACGGGCCTGGTAGTTATCATCATCAATCGTATTTATTGAGCGCTTACTGTGTGCAGAGCACTGTACTAAGCACTTGGGAAGTACACGTTGGCAACATATAGAGACAGTCCCTACCCAACAGTGGGCTCACAGTCTAAAATGCAGTCACAAGGTTTCTGCTGCATAGGGATGGAGCATGGGCCTAGTAGTCACAAGGTTTGCTGCCATTTGTCTGCTGCATGGGGTTGGGGCACGGGCCTGGTAGTCATCATCATCAATCGTATTTATTGAGCGCTTACTGTGTGCAGAGCACTGTACTAAGCGCTTGGGAAGTACAAGTTGGCAACATATAGAGACAGTCCCTACCCAACAGTGGGCTCACAGTCTAAAATGTAGTCACAAGGTTTCTACTGCATAGGGATGGGGCATGGGCCTGGGAGTCACAAGGTTTGCTGCCATTTGTCTGCTGCATGGGGTTAGGGCACGGGCCTGGTAGTCATCATCATCAATCGTATTTATTGAGCGCTTACTGTGTGCAGAGCACTGTACTAAGCGCTTGGGAAGTACACGTTGGCAACATATAGAGACAGTCCCTACCCAACAGTGGGCTTACAGTCTAAAATGTAGTCACAAGTTTTCTGCTGCATAGGGATGGGGCACGGGCCTGGTAGTCACAAGGTTTGCTGCCATTTGTCTGCTGCATGGGGTTACGGCACGGGCCTGGTAGTTATCATCATCAATCGTATTTATTGAGCGCTTACTGTGTGCAGAGCACTGTACTAAGCACTTGGGAAGTACACGTTGGCAACATATAGAGACAGTCCCTACCCAACAGTGGGCTCACAGTCTAAAATGCAGTCACAAGGTTTCTGCTGCATAGGGATGGAGCATGGGCCTAGTAGTCACAAGGTTTGCTGCCATTTGTCTGCTGCATGGGGTTGGGGCACGGGCCTGGTAGTCATCATCATCAATCGTATTTATTGAGCGCTTACTGTGTGCAGAGCACTGTACTAAGCGCTTGGGAAGTACAAGTTGGCAACATATAGAGACAGTCCCTACCCAACAGTGGGCTCACAGTCTAAAATGTAGTCACAAGGTTTCTACTGCATAGGGATGGGGCATGGGCCTGGGAGTCACAAGGTTTGCTGCCATTTGTCTGCTGCATGGGGTTAGGGCACGGGCCTGGTAGTCATCATCATCAATCGTATTTATTGAGCGCTTACTGTGTGCAGAGCACTGTACTAAGCGCTTGGGAAGTACACGTTGGCAACATATAGAGACAGTCCCTACCCAACAGTGGGCTTACAGTCTAAAATGTAGTCACAAGTTTTCTGCTGCATAGGGATGGGGCACGGGCCTGGTAGTCACAAGGTTTGCTGCCATTTGTCTGCTGCATGGGGTTACGGCACGGGCCTGGTAGTTATCATCATCAATCGTATTTATTGAGCGCTTACTGTGTGCAGAGCACTGTACTAAGCACTTGGGAAGTACACGTTGGCAACATATAGAGACAGTCCCTACCCAACAGTGGGCTCACAGTCTAAAATGCAGTCACAAGGTTTCTGCTGCATAGGGATGGAGCATGGGCCTAGTAGTCACAAGGTTTGCTGCCATTTGTCTGCTGCATGGGGTTGGGGCACGGGCCTGGTAGTCATCATCATCAATCGTATTTATTGAGCGCTTACTGTGTGCAGAGCACTGTACTAAGCGCTTGGGAAGTACAAGTTGGCAACATATAGAGACAGTCCCTACCCAACAGTGGGCTCACAGTCTAAAATGTAGTCACAAGGTTTCTACTGCATAGGGATGGGGCATGGGCCTGGGAGTCACAAGGTTTGCTGCCATTTGTCTGCTGCATGGGGTTAGGGCACGGGCCTGGTAGTCATCATCATCAATCGTATTTATTGAGCGCTTACTGTGTGCAGAGCACTGTACTAAGCGCTTGGGAAGTACACGTTGGCAACATATAGAGACAGTCCCTACCCAACAGTGGGCTCACAGTCTAAAATGTAGTCACAAGTTTTCTGCTGCATAGGGATGGGGCACGGGCCTGGTAGTCACAAGGTTTGCTGCCATTTGTCTGCTGCATGGGGTTACGGCACGGGCCTGGTAGTCATCATCATCAATCGTATTTATTGAGAGCTTACTGTGTGCAGAGCACTGTACTAAGCGCTTGGGAAGTACACGTTGGCAACATATAGAGACAGTCCCTACCCAACAGTGGGCTCACAGTCTAAAATGTAGTCACAAGGTTTCTACTGCATAGGGATGGGGCACGGGCCTGGGAGTCACAAGGTTTGCTGCCATTTGTCTGCTGCATGGGGTTAGGGCACGGGCCTGGTAGTCATCATCATCAATCGTATTTATTGAGCGCTTACTGTGTGCAGAGCACTGTACTAAGCACTTGGGAAGTACACGTTGGCAACATATAGAGACAGTCCCTACCCAACAGTGGGCTCACAGTCTAAAATGTAGTCACAAGTTTTCTGCTGCATAGGGATGGGGCACGGGCCTGGTAGTCACAAGGTTTGCTGCCATTTGTCTGCTGCATGGGGTTACGGCACGGGCCTGGTAGTTATCATCATCAATCGTATTTATTGAGCGCTTACTGTGTGCAGAGCACTGTACTAAGCACTTGGGAAGTACACGTTGGCAACATATAGAGACAGTCCCTACCCAACAGTGGGCTCACAGTCTAAAATGCAGTCACAAGGTTTCTGCTGCATAGGGATGGAGCATGGGCCTAGTAGTCACAAGGTTTGCTGCCATTTGTCTGCTGCATGGGGTTGGGGCATGGGCCTGGTAGTCATCATCATCAATCGTATTTATTGAGCGCTTACTGTGTGCAGAGCACTGTACTAAGCGCTTGGGAAGTACAAGTTGGCAACATATAGAGACAGTCCCTACCCAACAGTGGGCTCACAGTCTAAAATGCAGTCACAAGGCTTTGCTGCATAGGGATGGGGCACGGGCCTGGTAGTTATCATCATCAATCGTATTTATTGAGCGCTTACTGTGTGCAGAGCACTGTACTAAGCGCTTGGGAAGTACACGTTGGTAACATATAGAGACAGTCCCTACCCAACAGTGGGCTCACAGTCTAAAATGTAGTCACAAGTTTTCTGCTGCATAGGGATGGGGCATGGGCCTGGGAGTCACAAGGTTTGCTGCCATTTGTCTGCTGCATGGGGTTGGGGCACGGGCCTGGTAGTCATCATCATCAATCGTATTTATTGAGCGCTTACTGTGTGCAGAGCACTGTACTAAGCGCTTGGGAAGTACACGTTGGTAACATATAGAGACCGTCCCTACCCAACAGTGGGCTCACAGTCTAAAATGTAGTCACAAGTTTTCTGCTGCATAGGGATGGGGCATGGGCCTGGGAGTCACAAGGTTTGCTGCCATTTGTCTGCTGCATGGGGTTGGGGCACGGGCCTGGTAGTCATCATCATCAATCGTACTTATTGAGCGCTTACTAATCAGGCTGTGCTTAATTTTAATATATCGTAGCCCTTTTAATTGTCATAATGGAGGCAAGCCACGATGCCAGATGGGGGTTCCAATCAACCAGTCATCAGTGGCATTCATTGAGCGCTTACTGTTTGCAGAGCACTGTACTAAGCACTTGGGAAGGTACAATATGACAGAGTTGGTGGACACATTCCTTGCCCTCAATGAGGGTTCCATATTGCAATTGCCCCTCCCGCTCCAAAATCCAGTACTATAAAAATGGTGTGTTCTTGTGTCTGTTGGCATGTCAACTTAAACACATTTCACTCTATTTTCTTCCGTTATATAATAATAATGATATTTGTTAAGTGCTTACTATGCATCAGGCACCGTGCTAAATGCCGGGGTGGATTCATGCAAATCGAGTTGAACACTCTGAATTAGATTGACCAAAGTTCTTTCTATCCACCACTTGTTTATCATTTATTTATAGTATTTATTATTCATATAGTGTCTTTCTCCCTCTCTATAAGCTCATTATGGTCAGGAAATGTGTCTGTTATATTGTCGTACTGTAGTCTTTCAAGCGCTTAGTACAGTGCTCTGCACACAGTAAGTGCTCAGTAAATACAGTTGACTGACTCATGGTGGCCCCACCAGGGTGTTTGATTTTTAGTTAGCCAGAGCTAAACCCTCGATCAAACAATGAAACATTGATATTTATGATGTGCTTATTGTGTGCTGAGCACCATACTGTTTGGGAGAGTACAATACAGCAAGGGAGATCCTTAGCTTGTTCTAACCATATATCTTGCCATTATTCAGAAACAAAGATGGGATGGTGGGATTGGAATGGCCTCTCTTATTTGATGTGCGTTTTTTCTTCCCAGTTTTTTTTTTTCTGCTTTAAGTACACATGAGCTGTAGCTTCTCCTGTTGAAACTGTAGTAGCTGTTTGTTCTCAGAAGACCCCCGCAGACCACACTCGTAGGGGGTTTGCAAAGACTAAGACACTTTTGAGAAGTTGTGAATACCTTCCTGTCTTTGCTCTCTACAAAAAGCCTGGTCTCAAGCCTGGTTTCAAAGCACTTACTACAGTGCTCTGCACAGAGTAAGCGTTTGATAAACACCACTGATTGATTTGTTTCCAGGTATGAACAGCCTGTGGGATTCTGCAGCTACATGCTGATTCAATCTGGTTAATCAACCAATCAACGGTACTTATACTATGAACAGAATAAGAGCTAACACACTTTCAAAACCTTAAACATCTTTTCATTTTGAATAGCAAACCCAGTCAGTATTTTGTTCCCCGATACTAATGCCGTTCTGGTAAAACAATTTCCCTAATGGGAAGTAACCCACTTTGCCAACACTCATTTGGACCCTGCATCAGGATGTAGGAAAGGACTAACATTTTTCTCTGTTCTCTTTTTTCCCCACTCAGGCCGTGGAGTGCACACTGTAAATGCAGTGTACGGAGATACCATTAACATGCCTTGCCACCTCGAAGTACCTCAGAGTCTCATGTTTGGAAAGTGGAAATACGTAAGTGGAGCCTTCTTGGACCTCGCCGATAATGCCTTGTCAGTGCTCACAGCAGCGCTCGGCACTTAGAACAGTGCTTAGCACATATTAAACGCTTAACAAGTACTGTAATTATTATTACCTCTTCTTGGAGCAGTAAGAACCTTTCTGGGAGTGGCAGCTTCAGACTTGCCCAGATTTACCCTCTCTTCATCTCCTCCCTCTCCCCTTTCCTTCCTTCATCATCATAACAAGAATAATAATAATAGCATTTGTTAAGTGCTTACTATGTGCAAAACACTGTTCTAAGTGCTGGGGGGGTATAAGGTGATCAGGTTGTCCCACATGGGGCTCACAGTCTCAATCCCCATTTTACAGATGAGGTAACTGAGGCACAGAGAAGTTAAGTGACTTGCCCAAAGTCACACAGCTGACAAGCAGCGGAGCCGGGATTAGAACCCATAACCTCTGACTTCCAAGCCTCTTTCCACTGAGCCACACTGCTTCTTCATTCATTCATTGGTATTTATCGAGCACTTACTTTGTGCAGAGCACTGTTCTAAGTGCTTGGGAGAGTATAATCTAATAATAGACACAGTCCCTGCCCATTTCAACTTATAGTTTAGAGGGGGGAGATAGACATTAATATAAATAAATTAGATTTGTACATAAGTGCTTTGGAGCTGGGGGTGTGATGATGAATGAAAGGCACCAAGTCGGGGCGATGCAAAAGCCAGAGGGAGAAGAGGAAAAGGGGGCTTAGTCAGGGAAGGCCTCTTGGAGGAGATTCATTCAATTCATTGTCATGTTTATTGAACGCTTCCTGTCTGCAGAGCACTGTACTAAGCGCTTGGAAAGTGCAATTTGGCAACAGATAGAGACAATCCCTACCCAACAACGGGCTCACAGTCTTCCTCTTCCCTGCCCTCCCCTCCTCTTGGCACAGGGAGGTATTACTAGTCTACTAAATGGGGAACTGGAACAATTCCTGGAGTTTTGAAGGCTATCCATTCCCCACACACATACACAAAGGCTACTGGCAAATTTCCTAGATCAGATTAGCCCCAGAGATTGATGGCTGGCCACCATCAGTCAATAAATAATAATAATAATAATAATAATAATAATGGCATTTATTAAGCGCTTACTATGTGCAAAGCACTGTTCTAAGCGCTGGGGAGGTTACAAGGTGATCAGGTCGTCCCACGTGGGGCTCACAGTCTTAATCCCCATTTTACAGATGAGGTAACTGAGGCACAGAGAAGTTAAGTGATTTGCCCAAAGTCACACAGCTGATGAGTGGCGGAGCTGGGATTTGAACCCGTGACTTCTAACTGCAAAGCCCGTGCTCTTTCCACTGAGCCACGCTGCTTCTCAGTGGTATTTACTGAGCACTTACTGTGTGCAAACCACTGTACTAAATTCTTCAGAGAGTAGAACAGTGCTCGGCACATAGTAAGTGCTTAACAAATACCATCGTTATTACAATATAACTGGAATTGGTAGACAGGTTCCTCTGCCCACAGCGAGCTTATAGTCTAACTTATGGCATCCTCTGAAGGCATGATGAGAAACTACTGGAAGCCCTCCTCATTTTGCCATCCCATAGCCGGAGATAGAGATAAACAAAGCAGTTGAAGACCCTCGCTAAGCACTGAGTACAGTGGTCTGCACACAGTAAGCGCTCACTAACTGTGATGGATTGATTGATGAGTCGGTTTTTAGCCGAGGGAAATCCCAGGCTCAGGAAGCTAATCATTCTCCCTTGAGCCGGTAACAGAGGGCTCAGAAACAACAGCAGCCGTCAGCTCTGAAGTCTAGGGAAACAGGTGGCCCGAAGAATCCGTGGCATTTTCCTCAGCCCAGTTCCTAATCCACCTACCCCTCTGCCATACCCCCTGCTTGCACATGTGTTTGACTGATCAGGAATTGAGAGTGGTCACTGGAAACCTCATTAAAAGTTGGCGGGCGGGAGGGTGCCAAGGAGAGGGCAAGAGGGGCAGCCATCCCTGGCACCCAAGTGGGTGCCCTGCTAGAGCGCCTCTCCCCCCACATCCATCCCCTCCTCTCCTCTCCTTTCCCTCCCTTCCCCTCTTTTCTTCCCTCCTTTCGCTTCCCTCCTTTCCCCTCCTCTCTGCCCTCTCCTCTTCCAAGCTGAGCTATGGCCCAGGCTTAAAAGTATTCCCAGGTGTCAGTGTGGATTATGGGGAGGAGGTTGGGGGGAAGCAATGAGAAATTGGGTCTGCCAGTTGCTTGCTGTGTGACCTTGGGCAAGCCACTTAACTTCTCTGTGCCTCAGTTTCCTCTACTGTAAAATGGGGTTACCTTTTCTCCCTCCTACTTAGAGTGTGAGCCCCATGCAGGACAAGGACTGTGCCCAACCTAATATGTACCTCCCCCAGGGCTCAGAACAGTTTGACCCTTAGTACGCACTTAACAAATAGCATTTTTTTTTAAAAAATGACGTTCCCAGCCCCATCTCTTCTGTGCCAGCCACGGCAGAGGGAAAGGGAGAAAGGAAAGTTGGAAAGACCCAGGTCAGGCTACTGCAACCCCCCCCCCCAAGCCTGGGAATTGGCGCTCCATCGTGGGGACTAATGCGTTGTTCTGGGTTAGGAGCATTTTTGGAGGGTTGAAGTCAGCATCTGATAGTATAAGACAATGAAGCTTATCATCTGAGAGTTTCCCTGGTCGAACTCAGATGCTGGAGGTGGAGACCATGCCCCCAGCAGTAGATTTTCATCCGAAAATAATCACTCTCACCAGCCCTGAAGACATTTTCCTAAATGCTTCAGTGAGAGGCCAACCTGCTAAGCCGATCTGAGTGGAGACAATTAAACTCTGAGGAGAAAGAAGCTGGGTGCCTTGGCATTTCCCCTCAGAGCTGGGGCTCCAAACTCCCTTTTGTATGGTCTCTCTCTCTTGAAAACAGAACAAGCCCTTCTTATCTCCCAAATTCATTCATTCAGTCATATTTATTGAGCGCTTACTATGTGCAGAGCCTTGGCTCCTGTTGTATAGCTTCAGGGAAGGCTTTTGTGTATGGAGGTGTTCCCTTGCCTCTTCTTGAGGGAGCCAGCCCAAATCTGTAGAAGAACACAAGTCAGTTGCCCTCTTAAAGGAATGATTTCAGAAATCATTTGTTAGTTTCCCTCTAGATCATACACTCTTTGTGGGCAGGGAAGTTGTCTACCAGTTCTGTTATACTGTACTCTCTCAACTGCTGAATAAAGTGTTCTTGCACATAGTAAGCATTCAGTAAATACCATGGATCGACTGGTGTCTTTCACTGAAACTACAATTTGTTAGCAAGCAGAAAGTGCCCTAAGAAATTAGATTGCCCCAAATATGATTCCAAAATGTCTGCTTATGCTTGCGTTGGACCCAAAGTTCTGAAAACTTTTTTGAATTTTTATTTTTGTAGGAAAGATCGGATGGCACCCCAGTATTCATCGCCTTCAGATCCTCTACGAAGAAACATGTGCAGTACGATGAAGTGCCGGAATACAAAGACAGATTAATTCTCTCAGAGGACTACACCTTATCCATCAATAATGCAAGGATCGGGGATGAAAAGAGATTTGTGTGCATGCTGGTGACCGAGGACAACGTATTTGAGGCAGCCACAGTCGTCAAGGTGTACAGTAAGTGGTTTCGATGTAATCAATCAATAGGATTTATCGAGCACATACTGTGTGCAAGGCACTGTACTAAGTGCTTTGTAAAGTACAACAGAGTTTGTAGATATGGTCCCTGCTTTCAGGAAGCTTACAGTCCAGGGGGTGAGGTATTATAATGGTCAGGTGGGAACAGTAGCTACTCTCCCCAATTATATTCTGAAGACTCTCTTCAGCGTCCATAGGCCAGCCTTCTGAAAAAACGCAATTCCACTCACCCGTGCCGGTGATTCTGAAAACAAAACACCTACCCATCTAGCCCAGGAGTTGGAGAGGTAAAGAGATGAGATGTTTGCTGTTGCTCTGCCTTGTGTAACTTCCTCGAGAAGCAGCATGGCGTAGCGGACAGAGCACGACGGACCTGGAAATCAAAAGGACCTGGGTTCAAATCCAGGCTCCACCACTTGCATGCTGTGCTGTGTCACTTCATTTCTCTGGGCCTCGGTTACCTCATCTGGAAAATGGAGACTAATTCCATGAGCCACGTGTGGAGCAGGAACTGTGCCCAACCTGATTATCTTGTATCTACCCCAGTGCTTGATAAAGTGCCTGGAACACAGGAAGCACTTAAAAAATACCATTTAAAGAATAAAAAGGAGCTTTCAGGGACCAGGAGATTTCTGGACCTCCTGAAGCAGAGAGGCGGCTGGCAAAGTCAAGCTGACTACAGTTTCCAGGAGCCTTTTGCATAAACCCTACGAGAGCCCCTTTAACACTCAATTACCTTGCTCCCTCCTACCTCATCTTGCTAGCCTCATACAACAGCCCATTCCACACACTTGGCTCCTCTAATGCTAATGCTCCTCTCTGTCCCTCGATCTTGTCTGTCTTTCCACTGACCCCTCGCCCATGACCTGCCTCAAGCCTGGAACACCCTCCCTCCTCATATCCAGCAGACAATTACTCTCCCCCTCTTCAAAGCCTTGTTGAAGGCAATTCTCCTCCAAGAGGCTTTCCTTGACTAAACCCTCCTTTCCTTTTCTCCTACTCCCTTCTGCATTGCCCTGACTTGCTCCCTTTTTTCATCCCCCTTCCCAGTTGTACAGTATCTATAATTATTTATATGAATGTCTCCCCTTCTATTCATTCAATCATATTTATTGAGCACTTACTGTGTGCAGAGCACTGTACTAAAAGCACTTGGGAAGTACAAGTTGGCAACATATAGAGACGGTCCCTACCCAACAGCGGGCTCACAGTCTAGAGGTCTCACAGTCTTCTATATGGTAAGCTCGTTGTGGGCACGGAATGTGTCCATTTATCATTTTATTGTCCTAAGTGTTTAGTACAGTACTCTGTATACAGTAAGCACTCAGTAAATACAATTGACTGAGTGACTGACTGGCATAGCTATATTGGACAAGGGACGTCCACACATATGACCACTTTTCTGACTAGCAAACTGTTGTTCACTGGGGCAGCTCTTTTAGTCATTCAGAACTTGGACTGACTGGAACTTTTCTTCACCAAATATGGGAAAACCAATCAATCGGCAGTATTTAATGAGCGCTTGTTGCGTGCAGAGCACTGCACTAAGCACTTAGGAGAGAACAATAGGATCTTACACTCTTATTTCCTGAATATAGGTGATGTTGTGTGGTCTTCTCGTGGGAAAAGCACAGGTTTGAGAGTCAGAGAATCAGCAGTCTCATCCCAGCTCTGCCACTTGCCTGCTGGGTGACTGTGGGCAGGTCACTTAACTTCTCCTGGCCTCAGTTCCCCCATCTGTAAAATGGAGATTAAATACTTGTCCTCCCTCCCTTTTTGACTGGGAGCTCTATGGAGCACCACAGTTTTTATATTTATTGTCACAGGTAAATAGGAAGAGGTACTCTCTAGCTGCCATTTTTCGTGGCCATGGTCCCAGCCGAAAAGACATGAGCTGACACCTGAGAGGTCAGAATTAAGTATTTAGGAGGCAGAGGACTCTAGCTCTCCATGTGAGTTTGGCTGTTTCAAGACACCAGCAAAGGAGAGCCAAGCCTAGTGTCACAGGCTTTATCTGTTCTCTTAATTCCATCCAAAGTCTCTCCAGAAGAGAAGTGTGGGATTGAAACTGCCCGTGGGAATGGCTGAGCGCATCCAGAAGCTTTCAGTTTCAGGAGAAACCATTTTAAATTCTAGACTCTGAATAAAACCACGTCACAGTGATCTCCTCGGAGGAATTTAGGAAAAGGTCTCTGTGAATGCCGATTGGCCTAAGTGGCTTTCTGAAATAGGAAAGCAACCAGTTGGGGATTCTGATTTGACAACACCTCAGGGTTACTGAATAAATAGAGAGAAAGTCGGAGGGGCAGGTTCATAGAACCAGACAGAAATTGCCTGAGGCTCTGTAAGCTTACTCATTATGGGGGTTCAGTTGGATTTATACAAACAAAGGAAACCTTTGTGTCCAGAAAGGACCTGGGAAAATAAATTACATTGTTTCAAATTGATTCATTTTATCACGCCTTGTCCAAATGCCAGCCCCGATTCATGTTCAAATGGTTTTCAGGACTGACATAGATCAAATTTTGGCCATTTGCCTTCCTCGGTCCTGGCGGTGACCAGGCTGACCCACTGTTGTCGTATTTGTTAAGCGCTTACTACGTGCCGGGCACTGTACTAAGCGCTGGGGTAGATATAAGATAATCGGCTAGACACAGTTCCTGTCCCACGTGGGGCTCCCAAAATTAGCCTCTGTTTTACAGATGAGGTAACTGAGGTGCAGAGAAGTGAAGTGATTTGCCCACGGTAACACAGCAGACAAGTGGTGGAGCCGGGATTATGGACTCCCAGACGCATAGGCTGTATCCACTAGGCCATGACCCCACTTGGAACCCAATGGCCTTGGGAACCAGTTAGTAGAAAAATGCGGCCCTAAACTCCACCTTCCCTCTTTCATTTCGAGCTGCTGTTTGTCCACAAGGAAGATGGATGCAAGGTGGGAGGTTAAGAAACCCGTGGTAGAAAACCCAGCTTTGGGGTATAAAGCAATAAAGAATCATTTGGGCACCCTGTCAGGATAAAATGAAAACAACCAGACTCTGAGGGGTGACAGGCAAATTTGAGAAGGGGTGGGGGAGGGAGGGAGTTGTGGAATTACTGAAATCCATCAGTTATGGCAAAGGACCCATTTTAGATAACTGATGAAATACCGTGACCGAACAAGGGACGCATTCGGACATGACCGCCAAGGTCTCTGTCTCTGGTAATCTGTGAAAAAGTTTCTGAGATAATTTTGCAAGTTATCCTCAAAGAGATTTCAGTCCATCCCGTTAAATATGGTTTGCAAGCCGCTCGTGGAGACTAGAGAATTTCTCGGATTGGGAAAACAAATTTTTCTCCCCCAGCCACTTTGAATGTTGCGACAAACAAAGTGACTCTCAGGAACAGAATTTGCATTCCTGGCTGCAGGCCAGAGAATTTAAATAGACAAGCTACACACTCTAGAAAAGGATGCTTTATAGTGGCAGCCGGGAGACCCTCCGGCTTGGGCGGAGGACAGGGAGCTGCCCTCGATGCAGGTGAAGTTTGCTGGGGCTGAGAGGAGCTTTTGCATTTCAAAAACTGCATTTACCCTCCACCATTCTGGTCAAACTGCCAGCTGCGACAGGGATGCTTTTATGTGACGCGGGGTCTAGATGGCAGGCAAACCGAGAGTCACCGGGCACATCAATCAGGCCTGTGTTTCTCATCGCTCAGTCTCCTAGCAACATGCAGGCAGAAATCCACAGCCGCAGCAGAATCTGCTCTGTCTTCCCCGGGCCCTGGGCAGAGCGCTGATGACTCCGCTCCGGGCCAAGGAGATGTGCTAAAATAAGGACCAGCCTCAAACTCCAGCTGACAGTCGGGATTGATAAATAGCTTTAGCACCCTTTGCTGCGGGTCCCTTGGGAGGGAGAACGAAGGCGACAAGCGGGAAATCCAGTCGCGGGGCGTTAACCCCACAGATGGAAGCTGTGCTTTCCAGTGGGGAAACCGGCCAAGATCCTTTGCCCCCTCTGGCTACTTCTTGGACTCTCCCTGAGAGCTGGCTCCTGGCCTTCTTGCCCCACCAGCCAGTGGGCACAAAGAAGTCTCTCAGCCTAGTCTCTGTGGGCTAGTGCCAGGGGAAGGGAAAAGCCCAGCTTCCAAGTTCCACCCCTCTTCCCCCACACAGACCCTCTATACGAAAAGGAGGTCAATATTGCTTGATTTCCCAAAGGCTAGTTGGGACATAAATGGAATGTGGAAAATGGGAACATCCCCTTAGTGTTATTCTTTTTTCTCATCATTGTTATTACTATAATTGTATTTTTTAAGCACTTACTGTCTGTCCAGCTCTCTTCTAAGCACCGGGGTAGATATAAGTTAAACAGGTTGAATACAGTCCCTGTTCCACAGTAAAGCTCACAGTCAGGGACAACAGTTGAGGAAACTGAGGCATAAGAAGTTAAGTGACTTGTCCAGGGTCACACTGCAAGTAAATAGCAGAGTCAGTATCAGAACTCAGGTCCTTTGACTCGCAGGCTCATGTTTTTTCTACTAGGCTATACTGCTTCTCTGGTCTCTGTGCTTTGAGAGACAAGGAGGGCTTTGCTCTCACTGCACTTGCTTCAGCCATGTGCTCCGGGCTTCCTATGTGCCAACAAGGCTAGGCGCGTAGCACAGTGCCTGGCACTTAGTAAGCATTTAACAAATACCACAATTATCATTATTATTACCCCTGGACATTCAACCATTAGAAAAACAGACTCATGGGGTCAGCTGGATGCCTCCTGTAACTACTTGCAGATTCACTGATGAGGCTCTCTTCTCCATCACCTGTCTGCTGTGTGACCCTGGGCAAGTCATTTCACTTCTCTGGGCCTCAGTTCCCTCATCTGTAAAATGGGGATTAAGACTGTGAGCCTCATGTGGGACAGGGACCGTCCAACCTGATTTGCTTGTATCCACCCCAGCACTTAGTACAGTGCTGATCTTGGATAATTAATATAACGATAATGGTATGAATCAAGGACTTTCTGTATTCCAAGTATTCCAAGCACTGTGCTCAGTACCAGAGCAGACGTGAAAGAGAGAAACAGCATGGTTTAGTGGACGATCATGGGCTCGGGAGTCAGAGGACCTGAGTTCTAATGCCGGCTCTTTCACTCGCCTGCTGTGTGACCTGGGCAAGTCACGTAACTTCTCTGTGCCTCAGTAACCTCATCTGTAAAATGGGAATTAAAAAACCTGTTTCATCCTCCCACTTAGACTGTGAGCCCTAAGGGGTGACAGGGACTGTGTCTGACTAGATTATTTTGTATCTTCCCACACTTAGAACAGTGCCTGGTACGTAGTAAATGCTTGATATATATTATTAAAAGAAATAAGTAAATAATTATCTGATTGGACACAGTCCCCGTTCCACATGTGGCTCTCAGTCTAAGCAGGAGGCCGAACAGGTTTTTTTATCCCCATTTTACAGTCTAAGGGGGAGGGAGGACAAATACTGAATCTCAGTCCTGCGGGTGAGGAAATTAAGGACAGAGAAAGTCTGGGCACCTGCCCAGGTCACACGACAGGCAAGTGGCGAGTCAGGATTAGAACCCAGGTCTCCTGACTCCTATCCTATGCTCTTTCCACTCCAGCTTCCCTGCTCCTACATTAATATAACTGAGTTGGTAGAAATGATGCCCGTTCTCAAGGGGCATCAGAAATGAATAAGGTGAAGGTGGTGTTTCAAAATACAGCCTGGCTGGATGGCCAGGTGCAACCTGGAGTCCCTCCAGTTATTGGCTTAGTTGTTGGGGTGGGGGCTGGGAGTGGGGAGGGACATTTTGGGGTTTGCCGACTTGCATTTTATTGATGGACATTCCTTTTTTTGTAAAACTTTCAGAGCCTCCATCCAAACCTGAAATTGTCAACCAATCCAAGTTCCTGGAGACAGAACAGCTGAAAATGGTAAGGCCGTGTCTCCCGATCAATTTGTCTCCTTGTGGCAGCCTCTCTTGGAGTCCTGTTACTGGCCAAATTTGGGTTGAGGCAGGCATCCTGCTGTGACCTCTGGTTGCCATTTTCAGACTTTGTCAAAAGCCTCTGGCTGGCTGTTTCCGCTTCATTCTGTCTCTGCAGCCATTGAATCAGTGGTATTTATTGAGTGCTAACTGTGTGCAGGGCGCTGTACTCAACGCTGGGGCAAGCACAATAGCGTAGACACAGTCCTGGCCTTAAAGGCTATATCCAAACAGATCTATCTGAGTTGGTCCCTAACCAAAACCAAAGCCCTAGCCCAAAAAGACTGATTTCTTTGACCCGAACTCAGTGCCCCTTTTGGATTCTAAATGGGAAACATTCCACATGCCCATCTCCACCTGATGCAGAAGCAGTCAATCAATGCTATTTATTAAGTGTTTATTCTGTGCAGAGCACTGAGCTAAGTACTTGAGAGAGGACAATAAAAGTAAATGACATAACCCCCCACTAAACTAACCTCCTTGAGAGCAGGGGTAGTGTCTACCAACTTTTTCTTATTGTACTATCTCAAGTGTTTGATACAGTGCTCAGCACACAGTAAGCATTCGATAAATACCATCGATCGATCGATCCCTGCTCACAAGGCGCTCACGGTCTAAATAATTTAATGGAGAATGAACTTTAAGTTTGGAAGAAAGAAATCCACGAGAGGCCATATTCTTTGCTGCTGTATCCCTCTCCATCCTCTTCTTTCCTCTCCTCCCTGCTAAGCCTCTTGACTGAGTCCAGCACTGCCTGTCAAGATATATCACACTCCCCTCTGGAGCAGTAGGACAACTGAGTGCTTACTGTGTGCACAGCACTGGACTGAGTGCTTGGGCGAATACATTATAACATGCAATTCTCTGCCCACAGCAAGTCCTGATTTAGGACCTCTGCCCCTCTTCCCTTTCTCCTCCGAATCACTGATTATTTCAAAAATAAACTAGCTGACTGCAACCCTCTCTGTTTTCCAGCTAGGGGAATGTGTTTCACGAGAAAGTTATCCCGAAGGCAACATCACGTGGTACAGGAACGGGAAAGTCCTGTATCCTTTAGAAGGAGGTGAGTTGGAGATGCACTCAAAATTCTTCCGACACACTGCAGCGGTTGGTAATCTTTGCAAGTTCCTCCTGTTCCTTTAGGAGGTATCCTGTTGGATTCACATTCACGCACTCTTATTTGAATGTCTGCTAGGTCGCCTTCAGGGTTTTGTGCTCCCCCAGGAGGGTGATGGGGAAAGCATTTGTGTTTGGGGCAGGAGCGTAGGCGTTCATCGGAAAGGATAGGATGTCACAACTTCTGATCTTTCCACTTCCTCTCCACGGGTCTTCCAGACAAGAGGGGTGAGAGGTTTGGAAAGGGAGAGGTCTTTTCCCCGTGACAACTCACGCTGAACGCCAGCCTCCCAAGAGAGACGTGACCTCGCTGACGGTAGGGAGACTCCTGTGCTTCAGGATCCAGCCCGAGGTCCCTGGCATAGTAGTAGAACAATAGCATTTATTAAGTACTTACGATGTGCTGAGCGCTGGGAGAAAATACACAGGTAGTCTGCTTGAACCACAGCCATAATTTTGGGCTTTTCCCCTGGTCCCCCCTGAAGGTGGGTGAGGGACAGTGGAGGACCCCAGAACAATCCCCAAGCCCAAAGAGACATTCTCCCCCAAATGTCAGGAGCACAGGAAGGTTGAGAGTCAGTTAATCATATTTATTGAGTGCTTACTGTGTGCAGAGGACTGTACTAAGTGCTTAGGAGAGTTCAGTATAATGGACACCTTCCTTGCCCACAACGAGCTTAGAGCCTAGCGAGGGAGGCAGACAATATAAATAAATAATTTACAGATATGTACATAAGTGGTGTTGGGTTGGGAGGGGGGATGAATAAAGGGAACAAATCAGGGCAATGCAGAAAGGAGGTGAATAAAAGAGGACTTAGTCAGGGAAGGCCTCTTGGAGGAGATGTGCCTTCAATAAGGCCCTGAAGCAGGGAGAGTAATTATCTGTCGGGTGTGAGGAGGGAGGGAAGAGGCAAAATGTGGGCAAGAGGTTGGCAGAGAGATAGATGAGATGGTGGTATATTGAGAAGGTTAGCGTTAGAGGAGCAAAATATGCAGGCTGGGTTGTATTAGGACAGTAGTGAGGTGAGGTAGGAGGGGGTAAGGTGATTGAATGTATTAAAGCCAATGGTGAGGAATTTCTGTTTGATGCAGAGATAAAAGGGTAACCACTGGAGGTACTTGAGGAGTGAGGAAACATGGCCTGAACGTTTTTGTAGAAAAATGATCAGGGCAACAGAGGGAAATATGGACTGGAGTTCGGAGAGTCAGGAGACTGGGAGGTGAGCAAGGAGGCTGCTACAGTAATCGAGGTGGGTGAGCGAGCCTAAAGCAGGTGCCCTCTGTCTTCTCAGCTGTGGTCATCGATACACACAAATACGTGGACCAAGGAACCCAGCTTCACACCGTGACTTCCACTCTGCAGTACAAGACTACGAAAGGCGACATTAAGATTCCATTCACCTGCTCCATCTCCTACATTGGGCCTTCCGGCAGGAAAACAATCCAGTCCGACCCGGCAGTCTTTGATATTTACTGTAAGTTGTTCGCACTTGCTTGCCCGGAATACCTTCACCCAGAGAGTCTTCTCCAAGTGAGGGGTATTTGAAGGGGATGGGCCAAACGCGAGAGCCCGGTCTGTTGGAGAGCCAAGTTATGAGATTGATGGGTGGCGGATGGGAGAATTTTGTTTAAATTTTAGGGAGGGTGAGTTAGGGGTGGTATGGCACTATTCTGAAGACCTCTAAGGATCAACTCCTGGAAAAAAACGCTCAGCATTTCAATCAATGAGTGGTTTTAACTGAGAGCTTTCTATGTGCACAGCACTGTACTAAGCACTGGGGAAAGTACAGTACATTTTTCCACCTCACTTTCTCACTTCAATATTTGAATTGGGATCAGGTGAATAAAAGGTAGACAGGTAAACCTCATTTCTTAAAAGAAAAGAAAGAGTAAATATGGCTTAAGAGAAAACAGAAGTTCTAGCTGTCCCCCTGTGTTCAGGAAATTATCTGGCAGCCTGTTTCTCTCCCTCCTAATGAACAGGTAATATTAATAACAATTCTGGTATTTGTTAATTGCTTACTATGTGCCAACCACTATACTAAGCTCTGAGGTTCTGAGGTAGTTACTAGTTAACACATACATTCTCTGTCCTACGTGGGGCTTATAGACATGGGGCCCTGAGAAGGAGCATGGCCTAGTGGGAAGAGCATGGGCCTGGGAATTATAGGTTAATAATAATGGCATTTATTAAGCAGTTACTATGTGCAAAGCACTGTTCTAAGTGCTGGGGAGGATACAAAGTGATCAGGTTGTCCCACGTGGGGCTCACAGTCTTAATCCCCATTTTACAGATGAGGTAACTGAGGCCCAGAGAAGTTAAGTGACTTGCCCAAAGTCACACAGCTGACAATTGGCAGAGCCGGAATTTGAACCCATGACCTCTGACTCCAAAGCCCGGGCTCTTTCCACTGAGCCACGCTGCTTCCCCAAGCCCAGCTCCACCACTGTCTGCTGTGTGACCTTGGGCAAGTCACTTCACTTTGCCTCAGTTACCTCATCTATAAAATGGGGATTAAGACTGTGAGCCCCACAAGGGACAGGGACTGTGTCCAACCCAATTTGCCTGACACATACTAAGTGCTTAACAAATACCACCATTATTATCACTATTATATTATTCTAGTCAAAGGGGGAGGGAGAACAGGTAATGAATCCTCATTTTACAGAAGAGGAAACCAAGTCATAGAGAGGCGAAGTGGCTTGCCCAAAGTCACACAGCAGGCAAGAGTAGAAGCCAGGATTAGAACCAGGATCTTCTGATTCCCAGGCCCGGGCTCTTTCCACTAGGCCACACTGCTTCTTGCCTGTGGGTCAGACTGCCCTAATTCCTTTTTCTGCTTGAGACAGTGGATTGCTTATCTCAGACACCCTCAAAGGGTCCATGTTATGGTATGGAACCATGCCTCCCAAGCAATGTTGTCTTTTTTTTTATGGAATTTGTTAAGTGCTTAATATGTGCAAGGCACTGTATTAAGCACTGGGGTGGATCCAAGGACATCGAGTTGGACACAGTCCCTGTCCCTCATGGGACACAGTCACAGAGCTCACAGGCTTGAGCTCAGTCTCAAGCCCCATTTTACAGATGAGGTAACAGACTCAGAGAAGAGAAGCGACTTGCCTAAGGTCACACAGCAGACAAGTGGCGGAGCTGGAATTAGAACCATGAACTTCTGACTCCCCGTGCTCATGGGGAAAGTCCTGGACCCTCTGTCCTGTGCCTTAAACTAACCAGTGAGGCCATCCCCTTTGGGTATCCTGGTGGGGCTGTTTTTGAAAACCCTGATGGCACTGTCTCCATCGCAGAAATGCTTTCTCAGTAGTCTAAGTAACAGCTGTGTGAGACAAAGTTTCCTCCACAGATCAGTCTGTTTCTGGTACCAATGCAGTATAGGGGAGAGAGGTTGTTTAGGGAGAGAATGAAGCTCTCGGAAACTGGCTAAGGCAGACTGAGGAGGGAAAGGAGGCTTGTAGGATGGCTGGGATGGGGAGATTACATGGGAGAGGGAAAGCAAGGAGCAGAGAGCTGCAATCTGTTAGGGAAGCGGAAGGATTTTCAGGACAGAGGAAAACTGGGGAGGCAGTAAATGGCCAGAGAGGTCGGTGAGAGAGAGCAGGGACTGCAATGGGGAGAGCCAGGCAAAGAAAATGACAGAAGACCAAAACACTGGAGGGCCTGCTGGCTGAACTCGGGCCAGTTGCTGAGCCTCGGTTTCCTCATCTGTAAAACGGGGATAAAATAACTGTTCTCCCCACCTCTTAAATTGTGAGTTGCATATAGGAGAGGGACTGTGTCTGAACTGATTGTCCATATCTGCCCCAGGACGTAGCCGAGTGCTTTGGCAAAGAGGAAGCACTTAATTAATATGACATCATAATTAGTGTTATTAGACCCAGATGGGTTTATCTGTAGCTGTATGCTCATTCTGAATAGGGAAGAGGAGTTGCCTAGTGGATAGAGCACAGGCCTGGAAATCAGTAGGACATGGGTTCTAATTCCGGCTCTGCCATTTATCTGCAGTGTGACCATGGGAAAAAATCACAACTTCTCTGTGCCTCCATTAACTCATCCGTAAAATGGGGATTAAGACCATGAGCCCCTTGTGGATCATGGACTGAGTCCAACCTGATCAGCTTGTGTCCAACCCAGAGTTTAGCATATAGTCAGCACTTAATACCATTTTTTTTTTAAAAAAAGCTTCATACATATGCCTTACAGGGAGTTGTGAATACTTAGTTGTTTAATTGGCATGGGGGTGCTGAGATAGCTGTTGGGGATATAAAGTAGATTAGGATTGTCCCTCTAGACTGTAAACTCTTTTGGGGGCAGGGAATGTCTCTTTTATATTGTGTATAGTGTGCTTTCCCAAATGCTTAGTACAATTCTCTGAACAAAGTAAGTGCTGACTGACTGATTAGGAATTAACAAGGGAAGGCCTCCTGGAGGAGGTTTGATTTCAGAAGGACATGGAAGGTGAGTTTACTGGTTCATTAATATGATGGCGGTGTTGCCCTTAGCTGATGTTCATACCTGCAAACCTTCCAGGGACCCCCAAGACACTGGGTCCCCAATCTCTTCACCATTCTGGAATGCTAAAATAATTCTTTCCACCCACCCTGTGCCTCGTGGGATTTCCCATTCAGATGTGATAAGTGAGGATATATGCCTCAGACTATTTGAGAGAGTTGGAAAGATGGCATGAAGTTTTCGAAAGTCATTTCTTTTTTAAATTTTGATATACGTCATCTTGGTCTCCATTCAAGATCTGGTCAGTGGTACCCTGCCTTTGAATGCCTTGAGCATTTTTCTTGGGAGCGGCAGCACATATTAAAGAATACCCTCTAGTCCTATTTTCTAGGGAAAAATGACCAAAGTGGAATGAAAGTTATGTCTTGGCTCCACTGAATGGGACAGAATTATATTACACCCAGTTCTGTTCATTGCATGGTGGGTCTATCTTTGTACATGATATCCATCTTTCAGAAAGCGGGCTAGTCTTTGGCACACCTTTTTGTGCTGTTTAATGCCAGTTCCATTTTTATTAAAAAAAACTCCAAGTGCACTGGGGCTCGAAGAGCTTAGGTGATTTGCGTGGCTGTTTGAGAACTTCCAAGCGGTGTTTTACACAATATGGTTAAATTCTCTTCTAATGAAATCATAGAGGGAGATTGTTCCTACTGGTATTTTACACATAAAATAATTACGGTCATTCCCGCTCCAGTTAGCGAAATTTTGCTATGAAGAAATTGATTTTTATATAACTGGTTCTCTTTGTAGTTTGTTCTAACCAGGTTTAGTTCTCACTATGGAAAGTACCTATTAACTTCAATCTTTCTAAAATAAGATATATTTAAGCAATTACCATTTCCTGCGACTTAAGAAAATGGGGTATAATTTTGTCAGTTATATTGAATGTGTAGAATGATTTGGTCCTTGAGAAAAAAAGGAGTTAACTTGGTTCCATTATTTTCTCAGATCCCACAGAGAAGGTGACCATTCAGGTGCTACCCAAAAATATCATCAAGGAAGGGGATAATGTCACCCTGAAATGCTTAGGAAATGGCAACCCTCCTCCAGAAGAATATCTGTTTTTCCTTCCGGTAAGTGGTCCTTATTCCAACTTGGCCATAACTAATAATAATAGTGGTGATAATAATAATGCTTATTGTGGTATTTAAGTGCATACTTTGTGTCGAGCACTGTACTGAGTAGTAGAATAGATGGACTATAATCAGGGTAGAGAGAGTCCCTGTCCCATGTGGGGCTTGCAGTCTGAGGAACTCTGAGCATGACCACTTCCAGTGGTCAGACAAGCACCTTATGGGGTGGTTTGAATGTATTTACGGAACATAAATTCATTCAACTGTATTTATTGAGCATTTTCTGTGTGCAAAGCACTGTACTAAGCTCATGGGAGAGTACAATAAATGAGGTCGGGTCATGAGAAACCCGGAGAAAATCCCTCCCGATCTGTGCCTGGTCTTAAAACAGCCATGGGGTATTCTGTGAGATCTAGTGTAGGCTTTCTTATTATTGACACTCTGTGTTCTGGGACCTATACCTTCACTAAAATGACAAAAGTTATACTGCTATCAGTAAAATATCACAGAGAAGCGGGAGTTTCTGAAAAACCAAAATGATTTTGCTGCTCATAGAAGGCCAAAAACATCACCTCATGAAGAAAAGGAATTCAGCCAAGCAATCAGTGGTATTTATTGAGCACTTACTGGGTGCATGGCTTGGGAGTCAGAAGGATCTGGGTTCTAATCCTGACTCCGCCTGCTGTGTGACCTTGGGCAAGTCACTTATCAGTGCCGCATCTGTAAAATGGGGAGTAAGACCGTCAGTCCTATCTGGGGTAGGGACTGAGTATCTACCCCAGCATTTAGAACGGTGCTTGACACACAGTAAGTGCTAAACAAATATCATTACTGTTATTAGCTTGGGAAACCTTAATACAGTTGTGCCCTCAAGAAGCTTTCAAACTAGTGGGGGAAAGTGATGTGAAAATACATTACAGGTAGGGGAAGCAGAGAATATAAGGAGATGTGAATGAGTGAGGTGGGGTGAGTATCAAAGTACTGAAAGACCCAAGTGTGTAGATGACACGGGAGGAGGGCCAGTGAATAGGCTGGGTAGATGAGAGGTTAATTCAGGGAAGGCTTCCTGGAGGAGGTGTGCCTTCGGAAGGGCTTTGAAGTTGGGGAGAGCAGTGGTCTGCCGGATGTGAAGGGGGAGGGACGACATGAGGAAGGGATTGTTGGTGAGATGAGAGGGAAGAACGGTCAGTAGGTTGAAATTAGAGGAGCAAAATGCGTGGGCTGGGATTTATTGGGCAAGGATAGGTAGAGGAGAGAGCTGATCAACGGCCATAAATCAAAGGACGAGAGTCTTGTTCTTGCTTTTCTGGTAGGGAGACTCGAACCCAGTACTACTGGATGTGGTTCCCCCAGCTGGAAACTGGGCAGAAGCCCCTGGGCACTGCTCTCCTGGAAGGTGAAAGTAGTGGAAGCCCCCATCTCTTGAGCCTGGGGAGTCAGCCCACTTCTAGTGGGGCTCCTTCCTGTCCTCTCCCCTCACAAACCGGGGTCCCCACATATTTACTTCTCTGAGAATCTCAGGGGGCTGGCTCTGAAAACAGCAGCACAGGAAGCTATAAAAAAAAACTGTTTCCAAATTTCACCCAGCGATCCCCCGTCCCTTCTCAAAGTGGTCTCCCGTTTTCAGAAGCGAGGGCCGTGGGCCGCAGGCAGTCCAGGATGCTAAGCTCAGAGCTTAGCGCCCCGGGGGAATGAATCGTCAGCTGTTTGGACTCTCTCCTCAGGGCCAGCCGGATGGGATAAGGAGCTCAGACACCCTCCTGCTGATGGACGTGCGGCGCAATGCCACGGGAGAGTACAGGTGCTCGCTGGCGGACAAAGAAGGCATGACTGCATCCACCACCATCACTGTGCACTGTAAGTCCAGCACCAAGCAGGAGCTCTGGGGGAGTGATCTCCCAGACCTGCTCACCCCAGGTTTCTTCTGACAGCCTGAAAGATTCCCATCAGAGCCTTGAGCCCTTTTTGGGACAGGGACTGTGCCCAACCTAATTAAGGTATATCAGTTCCTAACTATGAGGAAGGTAACAACCCAGAGAGCCTCTCTTCATGAAGAACAGTGTCTTGGTTTCTGTATGTTTATGAGGATTCGATAGTGTTATTGGGCACAAGGTAAGAGAGAGGTATTACTGGGGCTTGAACCCCAGACTTTAGCACGTGACTTCTCTGTACCTCGGGTTCCTCAACTGTAAAATGTAAAAAGTCCTCCTCCCTTGTATTTAAACTGCGAGTCCCACGTGGGACAGGGACCTGATAAACTTGGATCTACCATAAGAAATACCATAAAAAAAGACCCCCAAAGGGTGGGATTCACTCTGTCATGTGTTCCTTCCCCCTAATGTCCAAAGGTCGCAGATCCAAGTGACCCAAAAGGGGGAGGACTTTGTTGCTAACAAAGTTTATATGTTGCCAACCTGTACTTCCCAAGCGCTTAGTACAGTGCTCTGCACACAATAAGCGCTCAATAAATACGATTGATTGATGGATTGAGGAAGGAAGGGAAATGAGGGCTTAGTCAGGGAAGGCCTCTTGGAAAAGATGGGATTTGAATAAAGCTTTGGATGTAGGAAGAGTGGTGATCTATTGGATATGAACAGGAAGGGAGTTCCAGGCCAGAGGGAGAAAGTTGGAAAGGGGTCAGTGGCAAGATAAATGGGATCAAGGTACAGTGAGTAGGTTTGGTTTTAGAGGAGCCAAGTGTTTGGGGTGGACTGAAGTAGGAAATCAGCAAGGTAAGGTAGGAGGGGGAGAGCTCACTAAGTGCCTTAAAGCCAACAGGCTGGGCTTGTGGGGGTAGGTAAAGCAGCAAGGAGGGACACCCCCCCCCCAACACCCAGATTTCTCTTCCATATTAAAACAATGACATGCTGACTAATAATAATAATAATGATGACATTTATTAAGCGCTTACTATGTGCAAAGCACTGTTCTAAGCACTGGGGAGGTTACAAGGTGATCAGGTTGTCCCACGAGGGGCTCACAGTCTTCATCCCCATTTTCCAGATGAGGGAACTGAGGCACAGAGAAGTTAAGTGGCTTGCCCAAAGTCACACAGCTGACAATTGGTGGAGCCAGTATTTGAACCCATGACCTCTGACTCCAAAGCCCAGGCTTTTTCCACTGAGCCACGCTGCTTCTCTGATGACTAGGTCATCTTCTGTAGCTAATCTTTCACAGGCAAAACCCTCCTTGCAAGCTCCTTCTTGGCAGTTGGTGCTGTACAAAAGGAATATCAGACTGTGCCATTCTCTTCAGCCTACTGTTGGCTGTCTGATTATTCCTGATTTCCAAATTTCAACCATTACTACCTAGTGGGAGACTTTCCCCACTTATCTGCCTCCGTTATCTCCAGCACACACTTCAAGACTTCCAAGAAGAAGATGCCCAGGTTTCAAAATCAGCCTGCCATTTTTTTGTTTATTATTTTATGATACTTGCGAAGCGCTTACTATGAATCAGGCACTGTACTAAGTTCTGGGGTAGATACAAGCAAATCAGATTGGACAGAGTCCATATCCCCCGTGGAGCTCACACTCTGAATCCTCGTTTTACAGATGAGGGAACTGAGGCACTGAGCAGTGAAGTGCCTTGCCCAAGGTCACAGAGCAGTCAAGTGGCAGAGCTGGGATTCGAACCCAGGTCCTCTAACTCCCAGGCCCGTGCTCTAGCCATTAGGCTCTGCTGCTTCTCAATTTGATCGATCTCTGTGGGTTCTCACCCTCCCCTCCCCCCAAAATGGATCTGCAGTTCTCCTCACCTCAGAGTTTCACACGATTCCTCTTCCTCACAGATCTGGATTTGTCCCTAAATCCCAGCGGGGCGGTCACGAAGCAACTCGGCGACGCTTTGCCTGTGTCTTGCACCATATCTTCGAGTAGGAACGCCACGGTCACCTGGACGAAAGTAAGATCCTTTTCTCTGGAGCAGCCAGTTCCTCGAACCGCCCTCCTCTCCCCCTCTTTTCATAGTTCGCCCCATCCAGGAAAGAAGGCTGAGGCCACCTGCCTCTCTGCATGTGTGTGTTCATCCTTTCGAAGGAGGAGCCTTCATTAGTCCTTGGAGAAACATCGCTGCACTGTGAAATCACATTTGCTCTGAATTTTAATTTAGGGGATGGCCACACTAGGCCCACAACTGGCTCTGAAATGTCTCTGATTTCTCTTTGCCTCTGTGACCTCATCTGTAAAAATGGGGATGAAGACTGGGAGCCAGCCCCATGTGGGACAAGGACTGTGTCCAAACTGACTAGCTTTTATCTACCCTGGTGCTTTACATATCTATTCTATTTATTCTATTTTGTTAGTATGTTTGGTTTTGTTCTTTTTCTCCCCCTTTTAGACTGTGAGCCCACTGTTGGGTAGGGACTGTCTCTATATGTTGCCAACTTGTACTTCCCAAGCGCTTAGTACAGTGCTCTGCACACAGTAAGCGCTCAATAAATACAATTGATGATGAAATGCCGTTATTATTGTTATTAAAGATATCGGTGACTCCTGGCTTGCAGCAGGGTGGTGGCTGGAAGAGCCCTAACCCTTGCTCCCAGCTAAATAGTTGTCAGCAGTGCTAATCAATCAATCAATCAATCAATCGTATTTATTGAGCGCTTACTATGTGCAGAGCACTGTACTAAGCGCTTGGGAAGTACAAATTGGCAACACATAGAGACAGTCCCTACCCAACAGTGCTAATTCCACCTGGCCAGGAGGACCAGAGCCACTCTGGCTGCTCGTAGAGGATGCAGAATCATAATAATGTTGATAATTGTGGCATTTGTTAAGCACTTACTAGGTACCAAGCGCTGGAGTAGACACACGATAATCAGATCCCACATGGGGCTCACAGTGTAAGTAGGAGGGAGAACAGGGATTGAATTCCCGTTTTTACAGATGAAGGAGTTGAGAAGTTGAGTGACTTGCCTGAGGTCACATAGCACAGAAGTAATAATAATGATAATTGGGGTACTTGTTAAGCCCTTATGTGCCAAGCACTTTTCTAAACACTGAGGTGGGTACAAGAAAATCAGGTTGGACACATTCCCAGTCCCACGTGGGGCTCACAGTCTTAATCCCCCTTTGACAGTTGAAGGAAGAGCACAGGCCTGGGAATCAGTCATGTGTTCTAATCCTGAGTTTGCCACGTGTCTGCAGTGTCACCTTGGGCAAGTCATTACACTTCTCTGGGCCTCAGTTACCTCCTCTGTAAACTGGGGGTTAAGATTACAAATAACATAATTGCATTAGTTGAAGTGAAAAGGGTTTGAAACTTCCCAGGAAACATTCATGCATTCATTCAATCGTATTTATTGAGCGCTTACTGTGTGCAGAGCACTGTACTAAGTGCTTGGGAAGTACAAGTTGGCAACATATAGAGATGGTCCCTACCCAACAGTGGGCTCGCAGTCTAGAAGGCGGGCTCACAGTCTAGAAGACTACATTACATTAATTACATTAATGTAATGCTGAACCAAGTTCAGCAGAGACCAAGGTTTGACCCTTTTGTGCATGGGCACTGTGTTTTGTATACCGGGCCTACCTCCTCTCCCTTCTGGTTGCAAGCCTTTAATAATAACAATGATAATAATGATTGTGTTATTTGTTAAGTGCAAACTAAGCACTGGGGTAGATACAAAATAATCAGGTTCCACATGAGGCTCACCATCTAAATGGGAGAGAGAATGGCTAGTGAATCCCCATTTTGCAGAGGAGGGAACTGAGGCACAGAGAAGTTAAGTGACTTGCCCAAGGTGACACAACAGTTAAGTGGTGGAGTCAAGGTTAGATCCCAGGTCCACTGGCTCCCGTGCACGTTCCAGTAGGCCACGCTGCTCTAAGACCGGCAGAGTGGATTGTGTCTACCCCAGTGCTTATCGCAGCGTGGCTCAGTGGAAAGAGCACAGGCTTGGGAGTCAGAGGTCACAGGTTCGAATCCCAGCTCCGCCACTTGTCAGCTGTGTGATCTTGGGTAAGCCACCTACCTTCTCTGTGCCTCAGTCACCTCATCTGTAAAATGGGGATTAAGACTGTGAGCCCCAAGTGGGACAACCTGATCACCTTGTATCGCCACCAGCACTTAGAACAGTGCTTTGCAAATAGTAAGTGCTTAACAAATACCACCATCATTACTACTGTTATTATAGCTGCAATTTATTACATCTTTACTTATATTAATGTCTGCCTCCCTGCTCATTATGGGTAGGGAATGTGTCTCATTATACTGTACTCTCCCAAATGTCTAGTACAGTGCTCTGCACACAGTAAGTGCTCAATAAATATGATTCACTGACTGTGCTTGGCACATAGTAATCACATAACAAATCCCACTCACTATTATTATTATCTCCATTAATGTCCACCCCTTTCCTTCCTTTGATTCCTCAGGAGAACACCTCCTTTAGGGCAAGGCATACCCTTGGGTTTTCATGCCACAGATGGGCGTTGTAATCGATCGTTAGCCTGTCAAGAACTATTACATGAGATCTTAATTATTCTTGCGTAAAGAGGCACCCAGTCAACTGAGCTGGGCCAAATAATCAACTTTCCGTTTACCTCAGGATAACACCAGGCTGCGGACGAGCCCGTCCTTCTCCAGTCTCCACTACCAGGACGCCGGACTCTACGTCTGTGAAACCATCCTCCAGGAGGTGGAGGGCTTACGGAAAAGGGAATCACTGACCCTAACCGTGGAAGGTGATCCTCACGGCAGCGGGGGGGAATGAGTTGGCAGAAGTCACCGGGAACGGGCTTTGGGTGTCATCCGCCGCAACGTTTTCAATATGATGCTGCTGCTCTTTTTAGGAAAGCCTCAAATCAAAATGACAAAGAAAACAGATCCGAGCGGATTGTCTAAGACCATTACCTGCCACGTGGAGGGTTTTCCAAAGCCGGCAGTACAGTGGACAATCACAGGCAGCGGGAGCGTCAAAAACAAGGCGAGTATTTCCGTTCCCCTGCATGGGACGAGGACCGAAGCGGAGAATTAAATTGGAAATAATAATGGTACTGGTTAAGTTCTTTCTATGTGCCAAGCGCTGTTCTAAGCGCTGGAGCACATACACGTTCATCAGGTTGGACACAGTCCCTGTCCCGCCTAGGGCTCACGCTCTTAATCCCCATTTTGCAGATGAGGTAACTGAGGCCCAGAGAAGTTAAGTGACTTACCTAAGGTCATTCAGGAAATTGGCTGTTCTCTCTCTTTCGGGGAACCCAGGAAGGAAGAGGTATCAGGGTGACAAGCGCTCCCTCATGATCTTTTTCTAAAGAAAGCAAAAGGAAGTTGTTCCAGGTTCACCAGTTCCAGAAACTCAATTGGTGTCCCCATTTAGGCAGACATTTCTCCACATCATAAACCTGTGCATTAAAATATAGTGAGAGGCCCCTTTACATTAAGAAGCCTCCTATCTGAAATTGTTCTCTAATGGAGGATAGAGCAGTTAGTTACTGCCATCAAGCTTATGTCTGTGTATGCTGGAGCCAAAGTATGAGGCTAGGCAGAGGATAGTCCAGAATGTGGGTCCAAGTGGGAAGAAAGAGGAGATGGAAAATTGAACCCACCCATTTGTCCATGGGTTTCCCCTTTTTCTGAGCCTGGTGTCAGAGGCTCAGTCTCTGCATCCAGGACATGTTTTTTTCTCCTGCTCTCCCCTTTCCTCATGTCCTCTTCTCCTCCCCTCCCTCTCCTTCATCACCTTTCAATCAGTCAGTCAATCACTTGTATTTATTGAGCACTTACTGTGGGCAGAGCACTGTACTAAGCATTTGGGAGAGTACAATAACAATGAACAAACATATTCCCTGCCCACAACAAGTTTTCCCTTTTCCTCTGCTGCTCTCCCCTTTCCTCATTTTATCTTCTGTTCTCCTCCCTCTCCCTTGCCTTTCCCTTTTTTTCCTCCTGCCTCCCCCTTTCCTTGGTTTCTTCTTCTCTTCTCCCTCTTCCCACAAATATTTGGCCATAGGTTGTGGCTTGCTTTCATTACATAGGACAAGCCTCCAGCCCAATGTTGAGGGTTCAAGATCGTAAACCTCTGAAATGGTCAGCCCTTTTGGCTTTCAAACAGAAAGTCTTTCAGGCTATCAATCAATCAATCAATCATATTTATTGAGTGCTTACTATGTGCAGAGCACTGTACTAAGCGCTTGGGAAGTACAAATTGGCAACATATAGAGACAGTCCCTACCCAACGGTGGGCTCACAGTCTAAAAGGGGGAGACAGAGAACAAAACCAAACATACTAACAAAATAAAATAAATAGGCTATTCGACTTTTGAGGCTTTTCTGACCTAAGCTCTAGGGCTTAAAGAGCCTCCTTTTAGTAGCGTATACTTGTCCACCACCTGTCTGCTCTGTGACCTTGGGCAAGTTACTTCACTTCTCTGTGCCTCAGTTACCTCATCTGTAAAATGGGGATTGAGACTGTGAGCCCCAAATGTGACAGCAATTGTGTCCAACCCATTTGCTTGTATTCATTCATTCATTCAATCGTATTTATTGAGCACTTCCTGTGTGCAGAGCACTGTACTGAGCGCTTGGGAAGTACAAGTTGGCAACATATAGAGATGGTCCCTACCCAACAGCGGGCCCCAGCACTTAGTACAGTGCCTGTCACACAGTAAGCACTTAACAAATACCATTATTATTATCACTAGGGTAGCTAGTGTGTAGTTTGCAGGTTAAGAAGATTTAACCTTAAGATTTAAGAAGAAGGTTAAGCAGGTTTAGAAGATGCTGCTAAACTCATTCAGTGTCCAAAAATGAACATTAATGACCTCCTTTTCACCATTTTTCCAATTTTCCTTGTCTCCCTTGCTTCATTTGGAAAACCGATCCTTGTTACGCTGTATTTCCATTACTGTGGATTACGTTTCCCTCTCCAGTTCAGCTAAATGATAAGTGAGAGCAGAGGAAACCTTTATAGGATGATAATATAGATTGGAAAAGAGGCTAAATTCAGTCTTGACGAGTTCAGAGCCAAGAAGCCTGAGGGAAAACATGAGACAGAATGCAAAGAACCAGTGGACACAGAGAGGGCATAGAGGTGAATGGCAAAAGGGAGAGGAAAGAGGGAGAGAGAGTGTGTGTATGTATGTGAAACATGTTGAGGAAAAGATCGAGTTCAGCTGCAGTTAGTTCTGGACAATTAACTTCCAAAAGGATGCCATTAAATTGGAGGCAATCACAGGGAAACACAAATGAGTTAGGGCTTGGGAATTTAATTTAGAAATAAGAAAAGAAAAGTTAACATCCTGACTCAGTGCATCATGGGCAAACAAGGCCCAGGAGAGGAAATATTCCTTTGGGAAGTGGGAGTGTTTGAGGGTATGGCAGATAACCAGCAAGTCATTTGGAATCATATCTCCCCTGCTTAAAAAAAAAAGTGAGACTGAGCTACAGAAATGATTCGGAGTTTTGGGAAGAATGGCCAAACAACATGTAGTGGGATCTTATCTATCCCACTGCTCAGTATAATGCTTGGAATCACTTAAATACCACAGTTATAATTATAATTGTCAACTGTGAGAGAATTGCCCAGATCAATCAATGGTATGTGCTAAGTGCTGTATGTAAAGCACTGTACTAAGTGGAAACATCAGCCTCAGGCCTTCCTTAATTAAATAAAATAAATCAATCATATTTATTGAGTGCTTACTGTGTGGAGAGCAATGTCCCGAAACACTTGGGAGAGTACAATGTAACAGACACATTCCCTGCCCACAGCGTACTTACAGTCTAGAGTCGCCCAAGGATTTCTGATTGGAACCAGTGGCTAACGTAGGTCCCTCTTCCACAGAGCAACTGTGAATTTAGAATCCTTGGTTTCATTTCTAATTTTTTTTTCCAACGAAGTATATCTGGGAATATAGTTTCTTCAAATCATGCAAATGTCGAATAGCTCAGCACCTGAACATTGAACTCCATAATCACCAATCTCGAAAGGATTGAGGAAATGCACAAAACAGCTAAACGTTGAAACACTTCAAAAGGGAAATCGTGTGTTTTGTGCATTATACCAGATTACCTGTGAGAAAACGGAGTAAATATATTTGCATGATTCTCACTTCCAAAATGACTGATGTTTCCTCACACATACCCTAAGAACGAGGCGTGTGTTTTCAGTCTCATTAATTTTCCTTTCTAAATGAATTTCCTCATTTCCATTTGCAGACAGAAGAATCCCCCTATGTCAATGGCAAGTATTACAGTAAAATTATCATTTCCCCTGAAGAGAATGTTACATTAACGTGTGCAGCGGAAAACCAGCTGGAAAGAACTGTAAACTCCTTGAATGTCTCTGCTAGTGAGTATTTCATTTCTGGCCTTTTACAAAAAGAAAAAAACATGTATTACAGTTACCCTTCCTCCATCAAACTCCTTAATTCCATTTTTGTGTTGTGCGTTGTGGTAACTGCTTTGTTTTCAGCAGCATCATCCATCAATCAATGGCATTTATTGAGTGCTTACTGTGTGCAGAGCACTGTGCTAAGCACTTGGGAGAGCACAATCCAACAGAGTAGGTATAGACGATCCTTGCCCACAAGGAGTGTACAGATTAGAGGGGGAGATGGACAATAAAATAAATTGTAGAATGCAGTGAAGTTTTCTCCAATCTATCCCACTCAAAAAACCCTTTCCTTATCCCTGCCCATTCTGCTTGATTTAAGCCCGTTAGATCCCATCCAGTCACTTATCCCTAAGTCTAGGTTCATGACCTTTGACTTAGCCAGGTCACTGGGTTCGGCTTTATGGGGCGGGGCATGGACTTTAAGAGCCTGTTGTCCTCCACGTGTGACCCAAATCTTCTGGAGGGTTGACCACCCTCTTGACCACTTGATGTGGTCAATCCATCAATCGTATTTAATAAGTGCTTATTGTGTGCAGAGCACTAAGTCCTTGGAAAGTGTGGTCACGTTCCTTGCCCACAAGTGGCACACTGCATAGCTGGGTATTTTATGGGCATAAACCCTGACCCTAGACTCCTATGTCCCCCTGATCCCTGGTCTGTTCCTCTTCTGCTGTCTGAACATTGAAAGTGACTAACCCAAATGGAAGGAGTTCGTGGGAGATCCTGGGAGAGGTACCATGTGCCTTTGGGAAAGATTCTGTGGGGTCCAGGCTTCAGAATCCATCCAAGGGACCCCAAATGAGCGGCAAAACCCTCAGCACATCCAGGGATACCTCCCCGCTTCTCTCCTCCACAGCCCTCTCCCTCATTCCCCTCATCCTCTTCGTCCTTATTTGCATGGTTGTAGATGTGTGTGCCTGCACGGATGTGGGGATTTGAATGCAGGTGGGAGGGGAGGACTGCACCGCAAGGTTTTTGTTTGCAATTCCTCTGAGTGCACAGTCCTGCGCTCTGCACACAGTAGATGCTAATTAGATTGATGGTGATGATGCTGCTGTCTGGATGGCAATGTTTTTCTTTTCCTGAGCTGCCTTAATGGGGATCAGGGGAGGTGGCTGAGGGTGTGATTTGGACAGAGGGATCGGTTATCTGAATTAACAATAATAATAATAATGATGGTACTTGTTAAGCGCTTACTGTGTGCTAAGCACTGGGGTAGATACAAGGTAGTTAAGTTGTCCCACATGGGGCTCACAGTCTTAATCCCCATTTTACAGGTGAGTTAACTAAGGCATAGAGAACTTAAGCGGCTTGCCTAAGGTCACACAGCAGATGAGTGGCAGAGCTGAAATTAGAACCCACATCTCTGACTCCCAAGCCTGTGCTCTTTCTACTAGGCCACGCTGGATTCAGTCTCAGCTACTAGCCGATTCATGGCAGCTTGGCACATATTAAGCACTTACCAAATACCATAATTATTATAATTATTATTATCCAGTCCTTAGTACAGAGCTTAGCACTCACCTTGGTTATTAATACCTAGCCCAGTGAGACTGGCTACCAGTCCCTTCCTCACTGTCCACCCTCCAATGACTTGTGCAGAAATAATTGTGCTGTAAGTGCCTATAATGTATCATCATCTGCAGATGGTATCTATTAAGTGCTTACTATGTAATAAGCACTCTGAATGCCGGGGTACATACAAAGTAATCAGGTCACTCAAAGTAGTAGGGAGAGCAGTTCTCTTCACTCCCATTTTATAGATGAGGAAACAGGGACCAGAAAAGTTGTGACTTGCCCAAGGTCACACAACATGTCAGTAGCAGAGCTGGGATTTGATCCCTGGTAATTATAATTGTATTTATTGCTTACTCTGTGCTAAGCACAGGGGTAGATAGGAGATATTCAGATCAGACAGTCCTTGTGCCACACAGGGATCACAGGCTAAAAAGGATGGAGAACAGAGATTTTATTCCCATTGAACAGATGAGGAAGCTGAGACCCAGAAAAGATAAGTGAAGTGTCTGAGGTCACACAGCAGGTAAGTAGTGAAGCCAGAACTAGAATTCTAGTCCTAAAGACTCCCAAGTCTCATGCTGTTTCACCTCAGCCATGCCCCCCTCTCTAAGAGCACTAAACTGGGCAGTCAGCCTCTTCTTGCTCTAAATCACTGTTGGGTTCAGAGTATTTTCCAATTTCTCTGCCTTGTCTTTTCCATTCCTTTAACCTAGCTGTTTTCACTAGCAATCCTAGGAAGCAGCATGGACTAGAGGGCATGGGAGTCAGAAGGACCTCGGTTCTAATCCCAGCTATGCAACATGTCTGCTGTGTGACCCTGGGCAAGTCACTTACCTTCTCTGTGCCTCACCTGTAAAATGGAGATTTAGACTGTGTGTCCCATGGGGGACATGGACTGTGTCCAACCTGATCACTTTGTATTTATCCCAGCATTTAGGACAGTGCCTGGTACAAATATAGTAAGTGCTTAACCAATACCACAAAAAAAGTCCGAGCCGTGATTTAGAGAGGTTAAATGTCTCTCTTAGAATCCCACGGTGGTTTGGAGTTTAGTCTGAGCCTTAGTCCTAGCTTCTGTACACGCTAAAAACCTTCTTAAAGTTGGGAAGGAAGGGCAATTCAAAGCCCAGGTGAGGCTATAATGATATTGCACACTACTATTGGTGCATATTTTCAAGATGGAACCTTATAATGATTAAGCAAGACACTTTACTGTTTTCAGATAAGGGCAATTTCTTTGTAATGTAGCTCATTGCAATAAGTATGCATTTTTTCCTCATTTTATCATCGAGACTAATTATTACCATTATGTAGTGGTGACTTTCGTTCCTCCATCTGTTCATTTTCCAGCATTTACTGAGCATTCACTGTGTGTAGAGCCCTGTACTGGGTGTTATCGGGAATAAACGCAACATAGCCCTTGCCCTCAAGGGGCTTACCGCCAAGTGGGGAAGACAACATTACTACAAATCCATAGCCTGTCAGTAACAAGCAACAGAAAACCATATGCATAATTGATGGAGGTGAACAAAGGTTGAGTGGAGAAATTGAAATGCTCAGGTGGAGATGATTACGAAGGTTTCCCAGAGAATGTAGCGTTTAACGAAACTGAAAACGAGAGGAGCAATGAGTTCTGAAGCACATTACAGGTGGCAGGAGAGCATGTGGGGCATGACTGACTTGGCTGGAGCAGAAGCAGAAGGATAGATGAGAGGAGTTAACGGTTGGACCGAGGGAAAGAGATCCTTGAAGTTCCGGGCAAGAGGTTTTCACGGGATATGGTGGTTCCCGGGAGCCACTGAAGCCTCATAAATGGAGAGGTGGCAGAAGCAGAACATAATTTGATTCTGGCAGCTCTGGATGGAGCAGACTAATGCAGGGGGAGGCTGGAAGAGAAGACCGACTGAAAGACAGTGACAATAATCCAGTCCTTAGATGCTTAGATCCTGAACCAGACAGAGCAGAGACAGTGAATGAGTCTCTTGAGCATTCACTGAGGAAGAAGCGGTAGAACTTGGGGTCAGAGTGGAGGGGGGAGACAGAGGGTGGCCAGTGCCAGGAACATATGGCTGGTTATGGGGGAAGAAGTGGGGAGATGGAGGGATGGGGGGGAGTGGAGAGGGGCTCCGTCCTGCTGGCTCGCTATCAACAGAATTTTGTTTTTAATTTCATATGAACATTTTTCATTTCAGTAAGTATTCCAGAACAAGATGAGACAGACGATATAAGTGGTAGGTACTCTGTTGCAGACTTCTCTTCCCTGTCTCTATCAGCTCCAGCATTATTGCTGTTCGATTAATTCCCACACATCTGACTCGAATTAAATAGCTGATAAGATGAGGGAGTAAGAATGTTGGGGGAAAAAAAAGATGACCGTTAAAAAAACCCTACAAAACACAATTCAAGTTTGCATGTGACCTTGGAAAACGGCTCTGGGCTGCTTGTGAGTAGATTTAGAAGTCTAAATGGGCCCCAGCACTGGCTATAATCGTGGGGGGACTTGTCTTCTGTGTTGTAGATGAAAACAGAGAGAAGGTGAACGACCAGGCCAAGCTAATAGTGGGGATCGTGGTGGGTCTCCTCCTCGCGGCCCTGGTAGCCGGGATCGTCTACTGGCTGTACATGAAGAAATCAAAGTAAGAGCCGCGTCTTAGCTTTTGCTCGTTTCCTTAGAGTGCAGCGTGTCCCTGAAGTGAGATTTGGGTGTCTGGATTTCCACCGCACAACCAGGAAAAATATGCAGCGTGAGACTTGATTTCCTCAAAGCTCACTGAGCCAGGGGTTGATTTCCCAAGCAGTATGATGGCACCGATGTATTTGTACTCGTTAGACTCAGGTGGCCAGTGAGATTGAGAATGCCTGGACTTGCAACAAACCACTAACCCTCCTGCTCAGAAGTCATTCAAAAGGAAGAAAGGGGGCAGGGAGCCCAGCCAAATCCTACTCAAAACCGCCCTACAAAAACCCTGGTGATCATGCCTGAGATAGTTTCCCAAGCAGAAGGTAGACCAGTACTTAAAATTTACTAATATTACAGTAGAAAATAGTGCCAAAAGGAGATGGAAAACCATGCAGATTTAAAGCTGCCTAAGCAAAGACCGAGTGCCTGATTGTAAAGGCTTCTCATCATACCTTAGTTGAGGCTAAGGTATGTAAAGCACATGTGACTCTACTCTAAGGTGATTTCTTGGAAAAGGGATGTAATTACAAATCTCAAAAGGACAACTTTCTGTCCCTAGCTTATTTAATCCTAGGTACTGCTTAAATAGAGAGGAAAAACTCCCCAAAGGTCAGAGAAAAGAGAAAAGCTTAGGCTGATTTTCTCATGTTGAACCAAGGAGACAGGTGGCAGAGAGGTTTGGCCTCTTAGTAGTGACCTAAAGAAGCAGAGAAGCATCAAGGCCTAGTAGAAAAAGCACAGACCTGGGAATCATAAGGAGCTAATGACTAATTCTGGCTCTGGCACTTGTCTGCCGTGTGACCTTGGGCAAGCCACTCCACACTCTGAGCCTCAGTTTCCTCATCTGTAAAATGAGGATTAAGACTGGGAGCCCCATATGGGGCAGGGAGTGGGTCCAACCTGATTAGCTTGTATCTATCCCAGTGATTAGAACAGTGCTTGAGACAGAGTGAATGCTTAACAAATACCATTATTTAAAAAAAATAGCCCCCCCACCCCCAGCAGTGCATGCCAATTCCTACCAAAAAGCCCCAGTGACCTCGGGGAAATGTAGGCAACCAACCTTTTTGCTTCCTGCATCGTGCAGTTGTCTTCCTTTCCTCTTCTGTAATTCCTGTACAGGACTTAAGTAGGGTGTTCAAAAGCACACCGCTCTTACCTAGCCTCCAAGAAGCTTAGCAGGTCCAGTATCCCACATGCCTGGTGGGCGGGAGGTGACTTCCGAAGGAAATCTGCAAACAAGAGAGGAAACACTTTAGGAGGAATTGCTTCTCTTAGAAGAGAGTCAGAAGGGGTCCCCTCTGTTCTGTCACTGGGAGGGCTTTGGGGTGACGGGCAATAACATGGCTTGATAAATCCACCCTGGGGCATCCTGACAGACTCAAAGCCGATGAACAGCTACAAGGCAGGTCCTGAATGATAGAAGGCTGGGTGGCCTCTCCCTCCAGGCCTAGTCTCGTTGAACTGAGAGCTGAGCTTTGCACAGCGCAAACACCCAGAAAGTGGATCTTCCTAGTTTAGATTTGCCTTGCTGACTATAACTCTATCAGCCAGTCAATGCTGTTGGGGTCATGGCGTGGACTGGGACAGTGATGGACAGTAAGCACTCCACTCCCCTATCCTCTAGAGTCAAATTTCTAGTTGTGCTTTGCAATTGTATTGATTTCTAAACATCTGTGGCCCTTCACCAACATCAAAGACAGCCCAGGGCAATCTAATGAGCTATGCTTGAAATGATCACGGTCCTAAGCTCCATGAGTGTTATTGGGAGATGTAGGTCAAGAATACCCACCGATGGAAGAGGTATCGTTAAACTATAGCAAGACGGCTTAGATCCTGAGACGTTTATGCAGATCCTCCTTGCTGTTTGATATATTTGTGAGGGCATTTTCTACCGTTATCATATTTCAGATGAACTGTCTCATTCCACCTGAATCTCTGACGGCAGCAGGCCTGATGTTTTGGTGCAGTAAATTAGAACAGCGATCACAGCATATCCGGATTAAATGCCAAAAGTCTGGTTTCAGCCCACAGTCTCACAAAAACACTGAGCAGTGCTGAAATCCTTATTGACACTCCCCATGTCCAATCACAAACCTCCCTTTCCACGCAGGCCACTCCCTCGAACAGTCATTCACTGTTTGAACCCGCCCTCCAACAGTTTCTCACCTAAGCCCTGCCCCCAAAGTGACATCAATGGAAAGTCCGAGAAGGCCGCGGTTCAGAAGTTGCAAACCCTCGTGAGGCAAGAAAACGTTTTCTCTTTTTTTTTTGTATGTTGTGGTTGATGCACTTCCCCTCCCACCGGCCGAGCAAGGCCTGACCAGGGTCCTTCTGTGTCCAGTCTTGATCAGAGCTGTCAGTCAGCCTCACCCCCTTGTCAAAATCCCCCCAAACGGTGCATGCCTCACTCCTCCCTGTGAACGTTGTCTTCTAAAGCAAAATCCGTCGGCCCTTGTGATTTCCGGGACCCATCCCGGGAAGGCTACCCAAGTATCCATTCAGGGAAGATCAGAGATCCCAGAAAATCTGGAGCCTTAGTTGAATCGTGAGAGTCAAATCAAACTTTGATTCCCTCTTCTGCCACCCAGACTTAAAGGTGCAGAACTCTCAAACGGACGTGTACAGCCACTGGTGTGTGGCAGATTGCAAATGCATTCAGAGGTTAAAACGAATTACCCCCAATCTGAATGGAGCTGAAAATTAAACTGCAGGAATCTACCCAGTGATCAAATGTACGGAGCAGGCCCGAGACTGTTAATCAGTCGTCTGTAATTGCTAGTTCCTCATCAGTGGTTGGCCATTCTATGGTTAGCAGAATTCAACATTTCTTCCTATCACTTCATGGATTATTACCGTACGGCAACTGAAAATTACAAATCCCATTCTAAATACAGCACATTTGGTTATGTAATATGTTCCAGCTCTATGCCTTTCTGACAAGTTCATCATTAGATTAAGTGCATCTTCCTCTGGTTTCCACAAGCTTACTCATCCCAAATAAATATCCCCTAATTGAAAGGGCCCCCAAATTGGATTGCATTAGAATTGAATACTTTGATCATTAAAAAAAAATCGACTCCAAGTATCTGATATAATGGGCAGAGCGTGGTTTGGGTATGCATAAGAGAGGAAAGACCACAGCACTGGGAGCCAGTAGACTAATGCCACTAGTTGGCTTTTGTGACCTTGAGGAAGTCACCCTAAACTCTTGGTGACCCCATTTCTTCACCTTTAAAATGGGGATTAGCCAGGAAATCCTACATGGATCAGAGACTGGATCAGAGACTAACCCTCCTTCTACCCTGGTGCATGCAGTTATAAATGCCATAGTTATCATTAGCAGTGGGATTTCTACAGCCCTTTATATTTGCTTAGATCTTTACAATCTTAAGTAATCCTCACCATAACCCTTCAGAGGACTCTGGAATTTTAGCCTTCTCATGCCCCTGAGAGTAAAGGAGTAAACACTGTTGCTTGTCCAAAGACACAGAATCACTCTGAGGGGACGTGGTTTAAATGGGCCCCCTGTCTCTTAGACACCATTTCCTCTGCCTCCCTGGAGCTTCACACATCAGAAATGAAATCAGAAATCAGAACTCTCTCCCCAACGCAGCCAATGTAAAATTCACAAAACCGTTTGTGCACTGAGACTGTAATTGGAATGACACGAGAGAAACTCGAAACAGATTTTCACTTCCAGAGTTGCGCATCCCCAAATCTCTGCCAAGACCTGAGCATTTTCTAGGTGGGGTTGAAAAGACCCTAATTATGAACGCTGATGTTTATCCCTTCCTAATCCTCAGTCCCCCTAAAGCCCCTACTCCCACATCGGCCCCACACTCATTGAAAAATCAGCAGAATCGTTGACCTTAATGATAAAACTACTGTGACGCAGGTCTCAGAGCTTCAGAATAACTGCTGTGAAGTAGGCGTTTTCATATGCTCATCAACACGAGTGCCTGCTGGGTGCAGGGACCCTTGAGGGCATGCACTAAAAGACACGGTCTCTGCCCTCAGTGAGCCTGCAGGGTAATGGGTTGCAATATCTATTTCAGGCACACGCGTACTGAAACCTCGAGAAGTTTTGTAAAGTTCTTTTCCCACCCCCTGAACCTCTCAGTTTAAGAGGAAGGAGTGGATCACCCCCGGAGTCCTGACTTCTGGAGTTTTCACTAGCCAACTCTTAAATCTTTTCATTTTTATCCTTCAAAGTTTTCAACCTTTTTAGCAGTGTGGCCTAGTGGATAGAGCATGGGCCTGGGCTTCAGAAGGGCATGGGTTCTAATCCCAGCTCTGTCACTTTTCTGATGATTGATCTTGAGCAATCCCTTAACTTCTCTGTGCCTCAGGTCCCTCATCTGTAAAATGGAGATTATGACTGTGAACATGGGACTGTGTCCAACCCGATCAGCTTGTATCTACCCCAGCGCTTAGTACAGTGCCTGACACATAGGAAGCATTTAATATCATAATTATTATTATTGTTAGTATTATTTTTAGGGAAGCTGGCTGTTGATCCTGCTCCACCCCAGCAGGCCTGCCAAGCGGAACTGTGTCACCTGAATCTTTTCTACAAAACCCCATTCCGAGCTCCTTGACAACAGGGCTATGGCCTACCAAGTTATTGTCCTCTCCCAAGCGCTTAGTACAGTGCTCTGCACATAGAGTAAAAGCTCCATTGATTGATTCTCTGAGGTAGCTCAAGGGAGCAGACACTTGCTGCCTGCCCTGATCAGGGGAGACAAGTCTGATATGACTATTGTGAATCCCCAGGTGGTGGATTCATTTTATTCAGTTAGTTTTCTATTTTCTCTCCCACCAAACCTAAAGCTGGAAACAAACCTCAGAAGTGACTGTTTTGAGTTTTACATCGGTTTACCCACTGGAAGAGGGGCAGATAAGCAGTGGCTCGGTCTTATGCAGTGGCAGCAAGAGGCCAGAGGCACAGTAGCCAGCGGCTAGATGATCAGGGCCTGGAGACTCAAACTCCAGCCCTTACCTGCCTCCTCGCTCCACTCTCCCAGACTCTGCAAAGACTCTTGATCTCAGTGAGAGACTCTCAAACCAGACTAGAATGACAGGAAAGTACAAGATGAATACCCATTGAAGGAGAGGGGAGTCCACCTTTTTAATGAAAAGTCCTGAACTCGGAGTAACCAGTAAAAGGTTGAAAAACAACCCTACCGCCAAGTCTGCAGCTGGCACCAAGCAGGTGTCAGGTTCAAAACATATTACTGGGCCTCAGTGCAGTCTGAGAGAAACCAGCAAGCCACTCTAAAAAAAAATGAACTAAAAAGCAACTTCCTGACCCTGAGAAAAACCACCAGCAGTTTTTCTAATTGGCTGGTGGTCACAACAGCTAGAAAACTATCATTCTGAGGCTGGGAGAAGCTCCTTTCTGATACCGTTCCTCATCATAATACCTCCTCCTTCTGGTATTTCCCTAAATGCCCTATTTGTTCATGTCCGTTTTTTCCCTCAGATAATATTTTGAAACAGAATGGTGCACCTTAACACTCACAATTTAGTTTCATCTGCCTGTGCCACCCAAATTTTGAATTTGTAAAATGCTGTTTAGTCCAACTATCAGTAGGTTGAAGAGGGTTTAGTAAAGTTCAGGGACAGGAAGCATTCCAAGCAACCCACCAGCTAGCTCTTCTCGACTCTGGCATGATCTAGCCATCACACAAATCAATCAATCAATCAAGGGTACTTACTGAGAACTGTACTAAGCGTTTGGGAGAGTACAATGCAACAGAGTTTGGTAGATGCTGCCACATATTGTTGCTCAATTTCCTGAAGAAAGAGAGATCAGAGAATTTCTTTCATTGTCTAAGTTCCCTGACTTCTGGTTTCCTTCATCTTCTGTTCTTTACTTGGAAATGCAGCCCGTATCATGACTATACAGAGGAAGAAGTGGTGATCCTTTCACAGCCACCAGGCTGGGTTGTGTGGGAACAGCCACGCCTCTGGATCCTAGGGAACCAGACAAGACCTCCAGCTTCAATGTCCCAGGCGGGAGAGGTGGATAAGACACTAAAAGGTGTCCGGTCAGAATACCACTAGTCTTCCTCTGGCCTCTTATTTTCACCATTCCTGCCTTGGACCCTTCTAAGAGTTCTGCCTAAGTAACTTCTTCCAAGAGGTCCAGAGCAGGGACTGTGTCCAACCTGATTGCCTTGTACCTATCCCAGCGTTCAGTACAATGCTTGGTGCATAGTAAGCGCTTAACCAAAAAAAAAAAAAGGAAAGTGATCTTTGTGTGCCTTCACCCCAACCTGCAGAAAAATTGAGGGGCAGGGGAATGTGCAGCTCTCTACTGTCTTTGTCTAAAGTCAGGATTTTTTTCCTGAATTTCCCCCTCCCAGGGGAACTTCCAGAGAAGAACCTGCCCCCAAAGAATAATGCCCAGCCAATTGACTACCGCTAGCTCTTATTACCTTATTAGTCAGTCAGTCATATTTATCGAGTGCTTACTGTGTGCACAGCACTGTACTAAGCACTTGGGAGAGTACAATATAACAATAAACAGACACATTCCAAGAATTCATCATTCTACCTGTTCCGTCCTACCTGGAATGAAGCACTGTGCTTTTTCTCTCCTCTACCCATACACCACCTCTTCCATTTGTTCAGAAAAGTCTCAATAGAAGGTCACCAGAGAAACCTTTCAGACTCAGAAAAAAACAATCAGCTGAAACGGTCTTGTAGTTTCAGTTTCCTCCAACCGAGAGCTACAGAGGTTTCACACCTTTTCTAGAAAGCCAAATTAGAAGAGCGCTTTAGCTCTGGCGAATCAAATCACGGCAGCCTGGGTAAGAGCCACGGTTCACCCCTGAACCTGCCCCAAAGGAATAACTGGAAGTCTAGATCCCAGCCATAGAAATCCTCAAAGCTCACCGATTTCACGACGCTCTGCGATGCAGGTGTCTCTTCCCCAGATGACACTCCATCGGATTCCCAAGGGAGTCTGTGGAAATTCGCCATGCTGCCACCCTTTTGTCATCCTGGGCCAGGCATGTGTGGGACCAGGGCCGGCCTTGAGGCCTGCTCCATTCTGAAAAGTCGGGGTGCTTCTCTCAGGCTCTTAACGAGTCCTCGAAGGCAGCCATCACCTAGGGAACATGGGCAAAGGTTTAGGCAAAGACTGCTGACACTGGCAGGGCCTAGCTTGAATCAAGATCAGGCTCCTGGGCTAAGAAATCAGTTTGCCTCATCATTTCCTTTCCCTGAAGAGACCATGGAAGGGTGAATGAGGTGATCACCCCCAGAACTCTACCATTACAATAAAAAAGGAATTCCCCCACTGAGGAAACATCTTTACCGAGAGTTCTGAAACAAGGAATTGACTTGGTCATAGTCACACTCAACATTTCCTCATCTGCATTTTGAAATGGCATGTGGCCTTCAAAAATTATGCTGTGGCAGCCATCTTTCATGTGGGTGAGTTTGAGGTTTCCTGTTCATTTAGTGGAAGGCCGTGGCTGATAACTTTTAAAATCAGGAATTCATCTTAGTACTCTCCGCTACCCATATGCCACCTCTTCCTGTTGTTTAGAAAAGCTTTGCATCTCAACAGAGGGTCTCCAGAAAAACTGTTCAGGCTCAATCAATCAATTGTATTTATTGAGTGCTTACTGTGTGCAGGCTCAGAAAAACAGTTGGCTGAAATGGTCCTGCAGTTTCAGTTTCCTTCATCCGAGGGTACCAGAGGTTTTTACAGCTTTTCTAGAAAGGCAAATTAGAGCAATGCTTTAGCTCTGGTGAACTAAATCATGGTAGCCCGGGACAGAGCCATGACCGGCCCAGCCAGCATTCTGTCTCAGACAGTGGACAGAAGGACCCCTGGAGCAATCCTGTGCAGCTGCCCTCCAGGGCATTCAGCTTAATGGTTAAGGGTGAATTGTCCAACATCCCCCAATTTCCCATTATCCCCCAACAACTTCCTGTAGTAAGTGATTGGGGAGAGAATTCTGTCCTTGCTCTAAATGGAAAGGACAAGTTGGGTGTCACCGGGGTTGTGGGGGAAGAGAGGGGGGAACCAGAGAGGTTTCGGTCCAGGTAGAGACCCTTTCCACCTCGCTGTCCAGGTGAGTATACTGGGGTATGGGGTCCTCTGGAAGCAGCAATCTGCAAAGAACAAGAGTGAACCAAAAGCAGGAAGACCACCTCCATCCTCAAAAAAAAAAAAAAAGCCCCAGAAAAACCTGACCTACTTGAATATTATACGCAATATTCAAAAGTATTTGAAATTGCTCTTCCTTATAATGTGCCCATTATGAAGATCTCCCCCCGGCCTAATTTCTGTGCAAAGGGTTCCGTTTGTCTGTCAAGCCACATGACCGTGACATTGTTCATACCAAAGTTCTGCCAGTAATAGGGCCCTAAAAACACTGTGGGTTTCAGAAATGCCTAGAAGTCAACCTCCTAATTTCACAGTGGAGCAAAATTTGGGCAAATGTGACAATACTCACTTTCTTTCACCTTCAGGACAGCATCCAAGCACGTAAACAAAGATCTGGGAAATCTGGAGGAAAACAAGAAGCTCGAAGAAAACAACCACAAATCAGAAGCTTAAAAGAGGCATTGTTCCAGTGGTTGCTCCAGGTAGGTGGATCGTATTAGGCAGACTTGTAAAAATTGACGATTCTAAAATGTAGCTTGCGGATAAGTAATGAGAAATTCCCTTCCCTGAGTTAGACATCCAAGAGTCTGACTTTGTGACCCTGTCTTTCAAAATCGTGAATGATATTGGGATTAAGGAAAACACCTCAATCTCAATGGGAAAGAACCCAGTTCCACCTGACAGATAGTTCTTAAAGGTTTTGAAGCACTGAAATGGTGGTTTTGATCCCGAAGCCAAAATAAGTTGCCCAAAGGGAAAGCCCAGTAAGACTGAAAAGGCAGTTTCCAGTTGCTTTGACCTTTCCAAACCTCATCTTTAAAAATTGATTTCTGGTGCAGTCAAAACTACTGTAGTCGTAAAGCCGTCTTTGCTGTCCTACACCTGAGGTGGTGCCAGAAAGATATCTCCTTAAATGATTTATGATGTATCTAGACATTGCTAAGCGTTGGGAGTAACCTTGAGAGGAAAAGGTAAAGGTGTGTTCACATCCAGTGGGACTAATCCGGTGAGGCCAGTTGCCCATATTAACCCATGGACAGTGTAGAGCCCAGTAAGAGCGGACAACAGAAGTCAGGTCATGTGGAAGTCGATAAGGGGAGGAGAGGATGTGTATGACATAGAAGAGCAAGAGAGAGAAAGAGGGGTGAAGGGCAAAGAAAAGAGAGAATTCAGGAAGGTTGTTTGTGGGGTAGGAGGAGAGGATAGAAGACAGTGATGGTTGTACAGTGAAATGATCTTCTAGATCCTCCACAGGTGGTTAACAAAACAAAAAATGGCAGGGACAGAAATAAAGGGAGGGCCTGCTGAGATTGTGGCTACCCCATTCTGAGCCCCGATACCAGTCCCAAACAAGGGGAAAGGTCAGTCCATCCTATTTCTTAAGAGCTTACCGTGTGCAGAGCACTGTACAAAGTGCTTGGGAGAGTACAATATTACAATAAACAGACACATGCCCCGCTCACAACGTACTTACAGTCTAGAGATGAGCTTACAAGTTGGCTGTAACCCAAAGACCACTAACTTTTATCTGACTGTCTCACTCGATGAAGGCATTGAAGATTCTGGAGAGCAGTTTCAGCAGAAATAATATAAAATGGTTAATTTGGGGAAATTTGGTCAAAACAGCCTTTTCACAAAACGTTCTCACCAACTTGAAAAACGATCTCAAAAAAAAAAAATCACAGGAGAGATATAAGTAGGGAATTTAGGGAAGGGGCCTTTTTCTACATGTTTGGGTGCCAAACCACAGTTGTCTGGGGAACTGATGATTCCTGTGGTCATTTACATAAATTAATTTTTTTCTTTCTCCACATTTGCAGAGAAAAAAACATATAGACCAATTGAAGCATGAACGTGGATTGTATTTAAGACACATACAAAGACATGACAGCTATTCATGGTTCAAGTATTAAGCAGTTCATTCTACCAAGCTGTCACACGATTTTAGACAAAATTATCTCAAGTTAAAAAAATAAAACCCCCCCAAAAAAAAAAAAAATTTTGGCAGCCATGATAATAGGTCACCATGTAGTGTTCTGTATGAATTTTTTTTGTAAATGTCTGCACTGAGGATTTCTTTTTTTGGTTTGCCTTTTATGTAAATTTTTTACGTAGCTATTTTTATACACTGTAAGGCTTTGTTCTGGGAGTTGCTGTTAATCCGATGTATAGTGTAATGTTTTTATTTCCATTGTTTTTATGACACTCTGATCAGGAACATATCTGATTCTGATTGCTATCAGTAATGCCTCAAATCTTGTCACAAGGACCTGAAAACCGAAAGGTGCCGGAGGCTTGGGAGGTGTGATAGGTATTGTAACACAGCTAAAAAAAAAAAAAGTAAATAAAGAGAGTCAGGTTGGAGGAGCAGAATAGGTAGTTAAAATTTGGGGTATCTGCAACAAGTGGGTTGCTCCAAAATCCAAATCCCCAGGGTCCTTTCATTGTCCCGCTCAGCTATCTGCACTCCCCCCACCCCACACCAGTGCAATCGTTCATCAAAACCATTACCGCAGAATTTGGGGCAGCACCTATGTCGATAGAAAGCTGCCAAGCATTTTCCTTTCAAAACCCGAAAGGGAGGCCAATTCAGCGATGGAAGTTTTGGAAACCGTAAATTGCTCTCACAGGTCCACGATTCACACTACGAGTGACTGGAATTTCACCTCGTCTCGAATCCTTCTTCGCTCTAGCCACTATCTACGAAACATCTTCACTCCATTCCAAAGGATATCAGTCAGAATTGGAGATTTATAACAGTGGTCACTATCAAAGCTGCATTGTTTTCCACAAAAAATAGAATATATATTTTTTTCGTGTGTGTTTTTGTTAACTACGCTACAGATATTGAATGCACCTTGAGATAATTTAGTGTTTTTAACTGGTACATAATTTATCAAAGCCGTACATGGAAGTGTAACAATGAAATGTCTACGTATCTTTAGTTACATATGAATTTGTAACTTTATAAACACGTTTTGCGCTTGAGGAAATTTCTAGGATGGTAGTGTAAATGGAGACACTTTGAGGTAGGCTGACTATGGGACAGTAGTGTTCTTGTGATTAGACTTTTAAACTTTTCCTCTTTCAAGCAGAAGCTTGGTTTCTGGGAGAACACAACACAGCCATTTTTTTATCCCAGTGGTTCAGTAACTTTGTAAAATGAACCAAACAATAGATTTTCATTCACGGGATAAGGATCTGGAAAAACAAATACTAAACTGGTGTGATGTTTTTATAAACTGGTGGAATGAGAAGGAGAAGTTGGTGCAACACATGGAAGATTCAAGGGAGGTGGAAATTGGGAATGATATTTTGCCACTTCTGCATTATTTAGAAACACATTTATTGTAAATTTGTAAAATGTGAAATGTCTGGGCAGTAGTGACTGATGTCTTAATAAAAGCTTCCTGTAGTGCATTGGTATGGATTAAATACATAAAATGTCCTATACACTCTATGCTGTATAAAATATTAGGGAAGAAAAAGAAAACATATTATATTGCCTCTCAACTTTGATTTGTTCAAGTTTCATTTGACAGGAAAAAAAAACCAACAAGTAAATTGAATCTCAATCGACATTTAAACCAAAGTGAAAGGGGAAATGAACCAAAGTCATTTGTTCTGCATGGCTAAGCCATTCTGTTATCTCTGTAAATACTGTGATTCTTTCCTTTTCCTTTCTTTTTAGAATTTTGTTAAAAAAATTCTAAATTTTTAAACACCTGTTTTCCAAAATAAACCGTGAACACTAAAAAACCACCACCACCCATTACTTATATATAAATACATTCTTTCCTTTCGGGGTGGGGAAAGGCCGGAAAAGTCCGAGCGCTGAGGTACATTTGCAGAAAGCACTGAAAAGATGGGGTGATGGTGGAATCCTTTGGCTTGGGATATTGGGATAGTTAACTCAATGCTCGAATAGCCGTCCGCACCTACAGACCAGACCGTCAGAAATAGAGCCAGTCTAGGACGAGAGAGACACAGAGAGATGGCAAGGAAGACTGGAGGAAGAAAATGAACAGTCCGGCCCCGTCCTCGCTCCATCCACAGTGCTAAGGAGGAAGATCGGATGCGGTCCTCACCTTCTGGGGCTTCTCCTACATCGTCTCTTCAATATAACCCACTTTGGCAACCGGAGGCAGGTTTCCCAGTTCAAGGTCCAGTCCCTGCCAGCGATTGCAGGAACTGTGTGTGTGCGTGTGTGGAAATGGATTAACATGCCCGTCTGTGCCTAAAAGATAATAAAACCGAAGTCTGTCTTCACATGCCTGTCTCCCCTTTTAGTTCCCGGAAAGAATTTTCAAAGTCTCCAGTGCCGTAACGCATCTCTGTAGGTTGCAAGGGCGCTGAACGTCTTTATGCAACCTTGGGGACGGTGATCGGTGTTTGTGAAGCGCTTACCCTTTAAGCGCTAAAGCTCTTTCCCTTTAAGGAAAGAGCACGGGCTTCGGAGTCAGAGGGCATGGGTTCGAATCCCAGCTCTGCCACATGTCTGCTGTGTGACCTTGGGCAAGTCACTTAACTTCTCTGAGTCTCAGTTACCTCATCTGTAAAGTGGGGATTAAGACTGTGAGCCCCACGTGGGACAACTTGATCACCTTGTATCCCCCCCAGCGCTTAGAACAGTGCTCTGCACATAGTAAGTGCTTAACAAATGTCATCATTATTATTATTATTATTATTACACTGTGCCAGGCACTGTACTAAACACTGGGGGAGATACAGGCTAATCAGTTGGGACACGGTCGATGTCCCGCAAGGGGCTCACAGTCTTAAACCCCGTTTTACAAATGAGGGAACTGAGGCATAGTGAAGTTACGTGCCCAAGTAGACAAGGGGCAGAGTGGGGACTAGAACCCAGGTCCTCCTTACTCCCAGGCTCATGCTCTAGCCATTAGGCAACACTGCTTCCCTTAAAAGTTTTGGACCCGAGGTAGAGGGGGTGGGAGAGGAGAGTCCTGGTGATGTAGAGGTTGGCAGAGGTCATGACCTCAAAAAAAACCCAAAAAAAAACCCTCCACTTTTTATCTTAATGGTATTTATTGAGCGCTTAGTATGTGTCAAGTGCTGTACTTCCCTCTCCGAGCCTCTTGCTGAGGCCCCTCACAGGCTAAGGCAGACCCTCTTTGAAAAGGGAAGCAGTGTGGCCTAGTGGATAGAGGGATAGAGCCGGGGCTTGGGAGTCAGAAGGATCTGGATTCTAATCCTGCTGTGTCTAATGTGTGACGTTGGGTAAGTCACTTCACTTCCCTGTGCCTCAGTTTCCTCATCTATAAAATGGGGATTAAGACTGTGAGCCCCATGTGGGACAGGGACTGTGTCCAACCCAATTTGCTTGTATCCATCCCAGCACTCAGTCCAGTGCCTGGCCCAGACTAAGCATTTAAAGACCACAATTATTACTATTATTAATAATAGTAAAATAAATCTCCTGAACCAACCTGTTTCTTCATGGTGCTAACGGACACAGCCTCATTTTCCATTTAGTTTCTTCTGTCTGTTGCAACTTTCTGAATGGGCTGAGGTCCGTGAAGGTGTGAATATTTGCCCAGAAGTCCATCTGCCAATGATAAAAATGGCCTTTGTTAAGCACTTTCCATGTACCAAGAGCAAGAAAAGATACCAGATAATCACAACGTGAAGCAGTGTGGCTCAGTGGAAAGAGCCCGGGCTTTGGAGTCAGAGGTTATGGGTTCAAATCCCAGCTCCGCCAATTGTCAGCTGTGTGACTTTGGGCAAGTCACAGCTTCTCTGGGCCTCAGTTACCTCATCTGTAAAATGGGCATTAAGACTGTGAGCCCCCCTGTGGGACAACCTGATCACCTTGAAACCTCCCCAGCACTTAGAACAGTGCTTTGCACATAGTAAGTGCTTAATAAATGCCATCATTATTATCATTATTACAACGGACACAGTCCCTGTCCCATATTCGGCTCACAGTCTAAGGGAGAGAGAGAACAGACCTTAGTACCCACTTTTACAGATGAGGAAAATGAAGCAGAGAGGTTAAGTGACTTGTTCAAGGTCTCACAGCAGGTGAGTGGCAGAGCTAGGACTCGAACCCAGGTTTCCTGAGTCCCTGCCCTGGACTCTTTCCAAAGAGGCTGTGCCGTTCATCTTGTTGGCAGCTACGTAGACCGTGAGCCCGTTGTTGGGTAGGGACCGTCTCTATATGTTGCCAACTTGTACTTCCCACGCGCTTAGTACAGTGCTCCGCACACAGTAAGCGCTCAATAAATACAATTGAATGAATGAATCCCCATCGGGAAGCCTAGACTTTGGGATCGGCTGTGATGCTGCTCTTGTCAGAAGTGGGGTGAAGGAGCCCGGAAAGCCCAGAATGCCCTCATCCCCATTTTACAGATGAGGTAAACAGAGAATTAAGTGAGTTGCCCAGTATCACACAGTAGACGTGTGGTGAAGCTGGGCTCAAAAACCAGGTCATTCTGGTTTCCCAGGCCCACGCTCCATCTACTAAGCCACTCTGTTTTATCGAGCGCTTACTAAGTACAGAGCACTGTACTAAGCGCTTGGGAGAATACAGTAAATAGAAATTGCAGACGCGCGTTCCCTGCCCATAAAGAGCTTTCCATCTGAGGGCTTTGTGAAGTGCTCTGCCATTAACCGCCAATAGTTGTTTGCTGCCTCTGGGGCATGTAATAATAATAATAATAATAATTGGCATTTGTTAAGCGCTTACTATGTGCAAAGCACTGTTCTAAGCGCTGGGGAGGATACAGGGTGATCAGGTTGTCCCACGTGGGGCTCACAGTCTTAATCCCCATTTTACAGATGAGGTAACTGAGGCCCAGAGAAATCAAGTGACTTGCCCAAGATCACACAGCAGACACGTGGCAGAGTCGGGATTCGAACTCATGACCTCTGACTCCAAAGCCCGTGCTCTTTCCACTGAGCCACGCTGCTTCCAAAGCCAAAAAGAATTTCTGAAGACTCACTCATTCCTGCAAGCCCATTCTGGAGGAGTCTTTTAGACTGTGAGCCCACTGTTGGGTAGGGACTGTCTCTATATGTTGCCAATTTGTACTTCCCAAGCGCTTGGTACAGTGCTCTGCACATAGTAAGCGCTCAATAAATACGATTGATGATGATGATGCTGGAGAGTGTGCTGAGCTATAGCCAGCATTGCCAAAGACTCACTTGGCATCTATCTCAGCCTGCACCTGCATGGAAAGGACAGAAACTCCAGGACTCCATCAGCATTGCCTAGTGGTTAGAGGGAAGCAGCGTGGCTCAGTGGAAAGAGCCCGGGCTTGGGAGTCAGCGGTCATGGGTTCTAATCCCGGCTCTGCCGCTTGTCAGCTGGGTGACTTTGGGCAAGCATTTAACTTCTCTGTGCCTCGGTTACCACATCTGTTAAATGGGGATTAAGACTGAGCCCCCCGGGGACAACCTGATCACCTTGTATCCTCCCCAGCGCTTAGAACAGTGCTTTGCACATAGTAAGCACTTAACAAATGCCATTATTATTATTATTATTATTATTATTAGAGCACCAGCCTGGGAGTCAGAGGACTGGGGTTCTACTCCTGGCTCTGCCACATACCTTCAGTTTGACCCTGGTCATGTCACTTCAATTCTCTGTGCTTCAGTTTCCTCATCTTTAAAATGGGGATTCAATATCTGTTCTCCCTCCTACGTAAACTGTGAGCCCTATGTGGGACTTGATTATCTTGTATTTACTCCAGTACAGAACACTTAAAAATACCACAATTATTAGTAGGATGCAGTCTGACCTAGAAGAGAGTGAACCTGGGAATCAGAGAGGACCCAGCTCCATCATTTATATGTGAGACCTTGGGAAAGTCACTTAACTTCCCTGTGCCTCAGTTTCCTCCTCTGTGAAGTGGGGATTAAAACCTGCTCTCCCTCCTACATAGACTCAGGCCCATGGGGAACAGGGACCGTGCCTGATTACCTTGTATCTACCCGAGTACTTAGTACAGTACACTCAGTAAGCACTTAAAATACCACATTTATTTAATTGGCTAATTAATTTAAAACCACACTGTCCTTCAGACTCATTTTTGCTCATCTAATTGTTCAGTTAAGGAGATGGCACTAGCATCTGCTAAATTAAATAGCGGATATGAAGAGATGGATACATCCTAACTTTCAATTCCTTGGGCAGGAAAACAAGAATAAATAGGGATACGGAAACCCAAGAAATCTGATGCTTGACATTAAGCCTTTTGCAGGCTGATAAAATCAAGGGAAAAACACTCACAAGGAAACATCAATTTTCCTACCTTCCCACTCTCAAAGTCATTCCCTGTCTCTAGCTCTCTTTTTTTCCTTACCCATTGCCATTGAAAAGCAAGTAGAAAGAGCATGAACCTGGGAGTTAGGAGACCTGGGTTCTAATCCCAGCTGTGCCACTTCTCTGCTGAGTGACCTTGGGTAAGTCTTTCTCTGTCCTTCAGCTCCCTCATCTGCAACATGGGGATGAAACTCCTGTCCTCCCTCCCCTTTACACTGTGAGAAAGGGACTGTGTCTGACCTGATGATCTCATATAATGGTCATGGGTTCTAATCCCGGCTGTGCTGCTTGTCAGCTGGGTGACTTTGGGCAAGTCATTTAACTTCTCTGTGCCTCGGTTACCTCATCGGTTAAACGGGGATTAAGACTGAGCCCCCCTGGGACAACCTGATCACCTTGTATCCTCCCCAGTGCTTAGAACAGTGCTTTGCACATAGTAAGCGCTTAACAAATGCCATTATCATTATTATTATATCTACTCCAGTGCTTAGTACAAGACTCGGCACATAGTAAGCACTTAACCAATATCTCTATAATTATTATCATCATTATTACCACCTCCAACTCTTGGTGGAATTATGAACGTAAACCAGGAGAGTCTTAAGTCTATTCAATCCACATGCCCTCTGGCCCCTACCTCTCTCTCCTTTACCCAAGTGGTTAAATTCATTCATTCATTCAATCCTATTTACTGAGCGCTTACTGGATGCAGAGCACTCTACTAAATCTGAATGGTACACTAAACTATAAGCTCCTTGTGGATAGAGATTGTAGCTTCTAATTCCATTATACTCTCCCACTCCACTAATACTATTGATTCACTGACTTTCAATCAATCAATCGTATTTATTGAGCACTTACTGTGTGCAGAGCACTGTACTAAGTGCTTGGGAAGTACAAGTTGGCAACATATAGAGACAGTCCCTACCCAACAGTGGGCTCACAGTCTAAAAGGGGGAGACAGAGAACAAAACCAAACATACTAACAAAATAAAATAAATAGAATAGATATGTACAAGTAAAATAGAGTAATAAATATGTACAAACATATATACATTTCACTCAGGCAAGCAGATACTCACTCTTAGAGCCTTATCTTCAACCTCCAGTTCTCCTCTCTTCTTCTGCCAAAGGGAAGAGAAAATGGCCAGTCACTTTGAGAATTTACAGAGCAGGAAAAGGTGATGAGGTAGATGAAAGAGGATGGGGAGCAACAGAGCTGACTGTTTCATATTTGCGGGTTAAGCAACTTGGTCAGTATACTGATAGGTAAAGAACGCTGGAAAGTCTTGACAAGCTGAAGTACGTTATTTCCTGAATCAGGAGAAAATATTCAGGAGAGCTAACCAGCTTGTCTCTGGAGAATAGAAACGAGACCATCAGATGCTTTGAAAGAATGTTGGACTTAAATGTATAACAATGTTTAATATCTATTCAGTATTGTATTGTCATTGATGGTATCTGCTGAGCATTTATTTTGTGCACAGCATTGTGCTCGTCCCAGGAGAGATATATCCAAAATGAAAAAAAAGTCCAGATCTTCCCTTCAAGGGAGGGATGCAAGCGTGACAAACCAGTTGTACCATTGTGCCTGAGCCTAAATGATAGAAATACATAAAGCAGGTGACAGAGTTGTTGTTCATTATGTAATAAGGAGATGAATCATCATCATCATCAATCGTATTTATTGAGCGCTTACTATGTGCAGAGTACTGTACTAAGCGCTTGGGAAGTACAAATTGGCAACATATAGAGACAGTCCCTACCCAACAGTGGGCTCACAGTCTAAAAGGGGAGTCAATCCTCATTTTACAGATGAGGTAACTGGGGCTCAGAGAAGTTAAGTGACTTGCCCAAGGTCACACAGCAGACATGTGGCAGAGCCGGGATTCGAACCCATGACCTCTGACTCATGAATCAGAGAAGGCAGCCTGCAAGAGGTGGCGTTTAGTAGGTCTAAAAAGAAGGTTGATGTCTGGGAGAACTCTGGAAAGGGAGAAAAACATTCAGATAGGACCTGGGCTGTAAACCCATTGTTGGATAGGGATTGTCTCTATTTGTTGCTGAATTGTACTTTCCAAGTGCTTAGTACACTGCTCTGCATACAGTAAGCGTTCAATAAATACGACTGATGGACTGAATGAACCTGGAGAATCAAGTATGTGGATTGGTGAGGTTCACTTATGGAGGGTGGAGAATACAAGTTTGGTGGAGCAGGAAGAGAAGGAGCATGGCCATCCAGAAGGACCTGGGTTCTAATCCCAGCTCCGCCACTTGTCTGCTGTGTGACTTTGGGCAAGTCACTTAACTTCTCTGGCCCTCATCCGTAAAATGGGGATTAAGACTGTGAGCCCTATGTGGGACAGGGACTGTGCCCAACCTGATTAGCTTATATCTACCCCAGCGCTTAGAACAGTGCTTACAAATACCATCACCAGGACAGTTTTAGGTATGGAGAAGCAGTCTGGACAAGAGACTGGAGCCAATGATCAACATTAGGTGGGCACAGCTAATGGAGAGCTATTGTTAATCTAAACTGGACAAACTCTTCACTAAAGTTGGAAAACCAGTAGCCCAATCAGCAGAACAAAGGTCTACTTTTCAGGTCTCCTGCAAAGATAATCAGTGGTATTTATTTGAGTTCTTACTCCGCAGAGCACTGTTCTAAGAGCTTACAAACTAAAACTCCCCATTTAGCTAAAGTCTGGATAATGTGCTTTGAATTTCTTGGCAAAAATTCAATGATCGTTTAGTGATGCTTAATATAACAGTAGATAGCACATAAACGCATGTCATTATTTTTCCAATGGTTTGCTAATGAATTCCAATTTGTAACCTGTAGGTCCATGAGGAAAAAGTCCTGCACAATAGACCATTGCCTTTTTCAAAGAATACCTCTCGTCATTATCATGGGGTTTACCTGTACACAATTGAAGGACAACTTTCTGTGTTTGTGTGTATGTAAACACAAATACATAACCTTCGCTTATGCCAGAGTGGGTGTTTGCACTCTGTGTTTTGGCTAGAACAGCGTTAGGAAACTGGGGAATATTTGACCAATCCATTAATTAGTGGCATTTATTGAGAGCTTACTATGTGCAGAGCACTGCACTAAACACTTGGAAGAGCACAACATAGCAGAGTTGGTAGGCAGACTGTTAGCTTGTTATGGACAGGGAAAGTTTTTGCTAATTCTGTTGCATTGTACTCTCCCAAGTGCTTAGTATAGTGCTCGGCACATAGTAGGTGCCGAATACATACCATTGAAATATGCTCCCTGCCCATGAGGAGTTTACAGTCTTGAGGCAGGAGTTGTCCAACAAAACCAGTCTGGGGAATGAGATGCACTGCAATGTCAGAACAATTTGGACTCCTGTATGTACAGAGTCATTTATTGAGTGCTATGTGCAGAGCACTGTACTAAGAACTTGGGAGAGTACAATGCAACAATAAACAGGAATGTAAGCCCCCAATGAGCTTACAGTCTAGAGGGAATCAAAAGGGGTGAGTACAAGCTTTCTTTACTCCAGGATTTGGGAAGAAAGCAACCTATACATCCTGGAGAGCTGTATGTGGGTGAATTCATTCAGTCTTATTTATTGAGCGCTTACTGTGTGCAAAGCACTATACTAAGTGATATATAGGCACTCATCATGGACATCCTATATTCAGAGCGGAGTTGCTAATTCAAGTCTTCAAAGACATGATGGCCTGGAAGAGACTGTTTCCCAAAGTGAGTAGACCCTTGAATAAGAAGCAACTCCCACATTTTTTTCTAAATTCCCTTTCTGCCCCTGAGGTCTGAGCTGACTCCAATTCTGCATCCAAGGCAGACACAATGTCTGCATATGCACATGACCTCACACTTGTATGCCAATAGTTTTCCCAAAGTGGAAATGATATTGAAGCTGGAACGTTCCGCTGACACCACACTTCTCACCAAATGTCAGCCTTGTGAAAAAAAAAATCCTCTCTGCTCAAAAAGTTTAATTGGATTTTAGTAACTAATGTCAGTGGTCATTAGGGCAATCCTGGAAATAGCTTATATCCATGCATAGGACATATTCAAGCAACGTGCCTTAAAGTAATTAGACTGGGAAGAAATTAGACTGGACTCTTTAAAGAACCTAGACCGATAGCCCTAAATTAGTTAGAGTGAGTCTGAGGAAATTAGGCTGAGAACGTTGAGAAAATTAGGTTGAGAACCTTGAAGAAATTAGACTGTGAGTAAATTAGACTCTGAGTCTTCAGTCAGAAGGTCCTGGGTTCTAATCCTGACTCCACCACTTGTCTCCTATGTAACCTTGGCCACTGTCACTTCTCTTCTCTGGGCCTCAGTGACCTCATCTTTAAAATGGGGATTAAGACCGTGACCCCCATGTGGGACAGGGACTGCATCCAACTTGATAACCTTGTATCTACTCCAGCGCTTAGATCAGTGCTTGGTACATAGTAAGCACTTAACAAATACCATCATTATTAGAGAAGTTAAACTGTGCTCTGCACATAGTAAGCACTCAATCAATATGATTGATTGATCGATTGAGCCTGGAAAGAAAGGGAATCACTTAGTTTCTCTGGTTTAGCCTTTGTGTTGGGAATAGTTTGGTTTCTCCTTGTTCAGGCTCATGCCAAACAGTGAGAAGATGAACAAGGCAAGGAATCACAGGGGTCAGACACTTGTGAGGTGACAGCAGGAAAATATGTGGAGCCCTACAGTTTTGTTGTTTTTAAACTTACCTACAATGCTGCATTAGTCTGATTAGAAGTCACTCGCTTCTTGTCGGTCCGGGATGAGAGAGTTTTCCCTGAAAGAATGAAAGGATCTTGAGCAAATTAGCAAAGCTCAATGGAGTGATAATAATGCAGTGGCATTTGTTATCTGTGGTATTTGTTAAGCGCTTACTATATGCCAAGCACTGTACTAAGCACTGGGGCAGATGCAAGATCATCACATGGGGCTCACAGTCTAAGTAGGAGGGAGGACAGATATTAAATCCTCATTTTTGTAGATGAGGGAGCTGAGGCAGAGAAGTGAAGGGACTTTGCCTAAGGTCAAACAGGGACAAGTGGCAGAGCCGGGATTAGAACCCTGGTCCTGTGACTCTGGGCCATGTTGTTATGCCTCTCGGACCATGATGAAATAAATACCAGTTCTCCCTCCTATTTAGCTTGAGCCGCCACGTAGGATGGGGAACTAAATCCGACCTGATTAAATTGTCTCTCCTGCAGTGCTTTAGAACAGAGAGTGCACTTAAACACCTTAAAAAAAATTGAGCATTCAATAAATATCACTAGGGGCAGGGGGACTAAGTCCGATCTGATGGTCTCTAGCCCAGCTCGTAACAAATACCCCAATTACTATTACCTAGTCAGAGGAGCAGATTCGATGACTAGGCCCCACCAGATCTCTCTTTATGAATGCTATTATTATTATCATCATCTTTAATTGTCATTATCATGACGGTTGTGACTGTTTCATGAGCTGGTGGGCAGTTTCATCCCGAGGCTTGGAGCAGGGTGGAGAGAAAAATAGGGGCATCATCGCAGGCCCCCAGGTAGGCTTTCACATTTCTCGCTCAGTTTGGCTTGAAATTCTGAGAGAACCAGTGGTACCAGCTCAAGCTGCTTCCCAGCCAGCATTCAACATGTCCCTACTAAGCTAAGCAGTTATGGTGATTCCGGGCCTCTACTGGGGTTGTTCTTCATAAATATCTCGCGACCCAACTCCTCTGACCAAGAGCTCTTTCCTAAACGGACAGCCTGGTTAGCCACACGAATCACTAATCTGCCCCAGTGGACTTCATTTCCTTCCAGAGTTGGCTCACAATATTCTTCTCGTGGCTTGGCTTCCAGCTCTTGCGCTTTATTACACAAAAATGACCATCTGCGAAAAGGAGTCCTTTAAATGGTAGCATTTGGCCTGCCTGAAGAAATTAGCCCAGTGCAGATGAAAACTACATTTGCAAGTCATTTCCTTCCCACCCTCCTCCCTTTTTCTCCTCCTCTAAATCCCCTTCCCAAACCCCAAAATTGAGGGTGACACAAATTAACAGCTCGCCATTACAACTAATGAGATGAGCTTTTCATTGTATACAATTACAAATTAGTTTTTGTAAACAAATCCATCTTCTGCTGTGCCCTGATAGGTAGCTCAGTAAACAAAGTCTTCTCCAATCATTCTAATTACAGCGAACAGGGGTGAATTTAGAGACTTTGGGGGGTCATCTATCTAAATTAGAGCATGTTCCGATTACAAAACTGCACTGCGATGAGATGGCATCCTGCATTATGGGGAGCTTTGCCAAAATTAAAATGATAACACGCAGCGAGGATATGATTCCCTTGAACTTCTCCCGTCATCTCAGGCAGCTTGTAATTAACATGCGAGCACGATGATTAGAGACGCGGCATTTAATACCACAGACATGTCCTCCTTTAGAACCTAGCAATTTTAATTCCTTCGTTATTAATGTGATTAATGCAAATGACTGTATATGGTGGGGAGGGAACAGGGGCAAGTCAAAGTTAGCGCTCGACTTTGTCTAAATTCAGATTGCTAAGAAACCGTGAGCTCACTCGTCTGCGGTACTGAGAAAGAAAAAATAGATTCCAGCAGAAGGGAATTGGATCTGCTTCAAGCTAAAGAATCCTAGGAGAGATCTGTGGTTTAAAAGGAGGCTGCTTAGCCCCAGAAGGAAATATCATCCTTGTGGAAAAAAAAAAATCTAAACTACTAACCAAATAGTTGGGAAGGCCGCCCTAACAGCACTTTTTTATTATTATTAATGGTATTTATTAGGTGCTTACTATGTGCCAGGCACTGTACTAAGCTCTGGGATAGATAACAAATTAATTGGATTGGACATAGCCCATGTTCCACATGGGGCTTACAGTCAATCCCCATTTTACAGATGAAGTAACTGAGGCACAGAGAACTGAAATGACATAATAATAATAATAATGGTATTTAAGTATTTACTATGTGTCAGGCACTATACTAAGTGCTGGGGTAGATATAAGGTAATTGAGTTGGATACAGCCCCTGTCCCACACTGGGTTCACAGTAAGTGTGATTTAGTGGAAAGAGCACAGATTTGGGAGTCGGAGATTGAGGGTTCTAATACCGGCTCCACCACTTGTCAGCTGTGTGACTTTGGGCAAGTCAATTACATTCTCTGTGCCTCAATTACCTCATCTGGAAAATGAGGATTAAAACTGTGAGACAACATGATTATCTTGAATCTACTTCAGTGCTTAGCACATAGTAAATGCTTAACTAATACCATTATTATTATTATTTTCCAGATTATTTTTTCCCCTTACTGTAGGGGTTCCTCAAGGGTCAGCTCTTCGTCCCCTTCTGTTCTCTATCTACACTCACACCCTCGGTGAACTCATTCGCTCCCACGGCTTCAACTATCATCTCTACGGTGATGACACCCAAATCTACATCTCTGCCCCTGCTCTCCCTCCCTCCCTCCAGGCTCGTATCGCCTCCTGCCTTCAGGACATCTCCATCTGGATGTCTGCCCGCCATCTAAAACTCAATATGTCCAAGACTGAACTCCTTATCTTCCCTCCCAAACCCTGTCCTCTCCCTGCCTTTCCCATCACTATAGACGGCACTACCATCCTTCCCATCTCACAAGCCCGCAACCTCGGTGTCATCCTCGACTCCGCTCTGTCGTTCACCCCACACATCCAATCCACCACTAAAACCTGCCGGTCTCATCTCCGTGACATCGCCAAATCAGCCCTTTTCTCTCCATCCAAACCGCTACCTTGCTGGTTCAATCTCTCATCCTATCCCGACTGGATTACTGCATCGGCCTCCTCTCTGATCTCCCATTCTCCTGTCTCTCCCCACCTCAGTCTATACTTCACTCTGCTGCCCAGATTGCCTTTGTACAGAAACGCTCTGGGCATGTTACTCCCCTCCTCAAAAATCTCCAGTGGCTGCCTGTCAACCTACAAATCAAGCAAAAACTCCTCACTCTCGGCTTCAAGTCTGTCCATCACCTCGCCCCCTCCTACCTCACCTCCCTTCTCTCCTTCTCCGGACCAGCCCGCACCCTCCGCTCCTCTGCCGCTAACCTCCTCACTGTGCCTCATTCTCACCTATCCCACTGTCGACCCCTGGCCCATGTCCTTCCCCTGGCCCGTAATTCCCTCCCTCCACACATCTGCCAAGCTAGCTCTCTTCTTCCCTTCAAAGCCCTACTGAGAGCTCACCTCCTCCAGGAGGCCTTTCCAGGCTGAGCCCCCTTTTTCCTCTCCTCCTCCGCATCCCCCCGCCCTACCTCCTTCCCCTCCCCACAGCACTTGCATATGTTTGTACAGATTTATTACTCTATTTATTTTACTTGTACATATTTACTATTCTATTTATTTTGTTAATGATGTGTATATAGCTATAATTCTATTTGTTCTGACGATTTGGACACCTATCCACATGTTTTGTTTTGTTGCCTGTCTCCCCCTTCTAGACTGTGAGCCCGTTGTTGGGTAGGGACCGTCTCTATATGTTGCCAACTTGTACTTCCTAAGTGCTTAGTACAGTGCTCTGCACACAGTAAGCGCTCAATAAATACAATTGAATGAATGAATGAATGTGATAACTGAGGCACAGAGAAATGAAGTGACTTACCCAAAGTCATACAGCTGACAAGTGGCGGAGCCGGGATTAAAACCCAGGTCCTTTCAACTTCCAGGCCTGTGCTCTCTATCCGCCAGTCTACACTGCTTCTCTAACTTCCTTAACAAAATCCTTATGAGTAAACAGAGTTATCTATGTGACCAACAGGGTCTTTGCCATTTCCTAAACCCCGCTTCTGCACCACTGTGCAGTCTCCTGTGCCTTTACCTTTCAGTCTGGAAAGAGAAGCCAGGTGGATTGCTTTGACTCTGGCCTCCAACTGGTTTGACTTTGTTCCCTCAACATTCAGGCCCTGCTGGAGCAGAGCCTGCTGAGAAAAGTCAACGGCTTAGGGATCCTTATTGATTTTTGTTTAAGTGTCTGTTAACTGGGCTCACAAGGATTTGGAAGGTACATATCCTATTTGAAAGACCAAAACTCTGGGCCCAGGGCAGGGGCTGATCAGAGGCCCTGATGCCTGGGAGAGAGTAATAATGATAATAATAATACCGGTATATGTTAAGCACTCACTGTGTGCCAGACAATATACTAAAGGCATAATGCAGCCCCTTCAGGGACTGAACTAGGAGACAGAATGTTAGATTTGAACATACATATGATTGATTTGGTTGTTCTTGTAACAATAATAATGACAGTAGTGGAATTTGCTAAGTGCTTACTACATGCCAAGCACTGTTCTAAGTCCTGGAGTAGACACAATATAAGCAGATGGGACACAGTCCCTGTTGCACATGGGGCTCACCGTCTAAATGGGAGGAAGGACAGGTATCTTACCTTCATGTTAAAGTTGAGGGAACTGAGGCACGAAGTAGTTATGTGACTTGCCCAAGGTCACAGCAGACAAGGGGCACACCAGGATTAGAACCCAGGCCTCCTGCCTGAGTTCCATCTCTTTCCAGTAGGCTTCACTGCTCCTCCTTGGTCTGATGTGATCCCACTGAACTACACTTCGAGGCCTTCAAAATAGGAGAGAATCACTCTCAGGACCATGGTTATTAAGCATTTTCATCTTTTGTCCGAGAATCTCAAAGGACTTCACTATCACCACCACCTCCTGTATGAAATCTACACAGAACTGACCAACAGAATTCCCTACCATCAAGGACCTTACAGTCTAATGGGGAAACAGGCCAATACATAAGAAGAAAATACTCAGTAAAAAGCAAGAGAGCAGATAGAAGTGATAACACAAGTGAATAAATGAACTACTAGCACACAGATGGTGAAATATATCCCCACATTATTACTACTATTTACTATTTGTTGTGTGCTTACTATATACCAGGCACTGTGTTAAGACTGGGGTAGATACAAGCTAATCAGATGGGACACAATCCCTGCCCCACATGGGGCTCACAGACTTAATCCCTATTTAACAGATGAGGTAACAGGCACAGAGAAGTGAAGTGACTTGTCCAAGGTCACCCAAAAGACAAGTGGCAGAGCTGGGATTAGAACTCACATCCTTCTGGTTCCCAGAATTAGAACCCAAGTCCTACTGACTCCCAAGCCCATGCTCTATCCACTAGGCAGCCCTGCTTCATTTGCATCACATCCGGCTCCATTACTGGGTGGGGACCTTTCTTCCCCTTGGGTCCCTTATTTAATCCAAAATCACAAGACACAGCCTTCAAAGCACTAGGTCAGCTGGTACTCACTTTAGGAATTTCTCTGTCGAAATTTCTCAAATTCCTAAAGAAACCACTCTGTTGAAATCCCATCCCTCTGGTTTCTCCCAGCACAAGTTGAAAGCCTTCCGTCCTCTGCTCACTGGGGAGTGGGGGGAGGCAGGCATGGGGAGAATAGCCCGGCAGGTACTCCGTCGGATTTATCCACTAAATCAACTTCTTATGCCCTCACCTCTCTCTGGAAACCCAGGCACCACACTTTAAAAAAAACCCCAATTGATCATTTCATTTCAATTGCACTAAAATCATATTGAAAACTGGAAAGACCTTAAGCCATTTAGAGTTCAATAACTGGGTGAAGGAGATCCGCTTATCCATTAAAATTAGAAACAGAAACCCACTGCTGCTGCCTACAGTCAAGGTAACAAAGAAAAATGCCACCTCAAATGGCCCTGTATTGACCACTGTATTGATTCCAATGGAAGTAGATGAACATAAAGTTTATAACATTAGCAACTTCAATTACAATAGGAAACTTTCTTCTCTAATAGCTCAAAATTTGTGTCTTTCTTTACCACAAACCAGGAGCTAGATGTGACCACCTCTCTGTATCAGAGACAGGTCCATTCTCTGCAGTTCTTTGGTACCTACACTTCAACTGACTATTTCTAGTTATGACTTGGATAGTTATATTTGTCATCGCACTATTATTTCTCATTTAATCAAGGAAACAAATGCTTAGGTTGTTAACAACAGAGGAGACCCGCTAGCCAAACTGCTCCAGAAAAATCAAAGGAAAATAAAAGAACCCCCAATAAACTCCCACCCCGATCACCAAATCTCTCAACCGGATCTCAAATGTCTGCCGTGTGACCTTGGGCAAGTCACTTGACTTCTCTGTGTCTCAGTTACCTCATCTGGAAAGTGGGGATTAAGACTGTGAGCCCCATGTGGGACAGGGACTGTGTCCAACCTGGTGATCTTGTATCTACCCCAAGGCTTAGAACAGTGTTTGGCAGATAGTAAGCACTTAAATACCATTATTATTACTATTATCATTATGAAATGGCATAGCCTCTCCAAAGAGGAAGAAATTACAAGAGGACATCCAGGAATTTCTTTCAGGATTAAAAAGTGTCCTATCTTTTCTATAACACACGCCACGCAAATACAAGCAGAGCAAAAAATAAAAAAGTCCAATGTTTAAGTGGAAATGTTTACCGTGATTATTGTTGATGGTGGGGTTAAGCAGATCTAGAGTGCAGCAGCTGGAGCCTGGAGTCTGAATTCTAAAAGTCACCCTCCATCACCATTCCAATTCCCTGTTTTCCACCCCACGGAAGGGTGGAAACTGGAAGAAGCCTGGACCCAAGACAGGAAGGCTTGGAAGACTCAAAAAATGTCATAAGATTTGATACCATCACAGTTTTGTAGAATGTCATCTTGGGACAAAGTTTAGCGCCTCGTTGTTGCAATGTCCCTTCAATGTTCCAAAATTCTGTAGAGGGTGACCTTGATTTGATTTTCCAATTCTTTGGAGAGCGTATTTTCTAGGTAGTAGAATTCATTCATTCATTCAATCATATTTATGTGGCGCTGGGTGCAAAGCACCATAGAACAGTGCCCAGCGCTTAGAACAGTGCTTTGCACAAAGTGCTTAATAAATGCCATCATCATTATCATCATTGTACTAAGCACTCAACAAAGCATTAAGCTGAGGTGCTAAATGCAACATTTGGCTATGTGGACAGTCTGACACCCAAAGTGATATGCAACGTCAGCTCTTTAATCGATTAGTAGCATTTAGTGAGCACCTACTGTGTACAAAGCCCTACACTAAATGCTCTGGGGAGTACACTGTCAATAAATTTATTCTCAAGTTGTGGTGCTGTGTTAACTGCAAAGCAATTCAAAAACATCTGTATGTTTTCTTGTGTATAAACTTCCAGAGCCACTAGGCAGTAGCCTCTGGAAGGCTTCCTCAAAGACTTGCAATGATACTCACGAGCCAGAGTTGCAACAGTTTCTTTGAGCAGCAAAACATATTCTGACACTTGTTCTGGTCTTCTGTTGCAGAGAAGCAGTATGGCCTAATGGATACAGCACAGGCCTGTGAGTCAGAAGGGCTTGGTTTCTAATCCCGGCCCTCCTGCTTGTCGGCTGTGTGACCCTGGGCAAGTCACTTAACTTCTGGGTGCCTCAGTTACCTACCTCATCTGTAAAATGGCGATTAAGACCGTGAGCCCTTCTGTGGGACAGGGACTGTGTCCAACTGGATTAGCTTGTAATTACCCCAATACTTAGCACAGTTCCTGGTACCTCACAAGTGCTTAACAAATGCCATTAAAAAAAAAAAAAGATGACGTGATCAAACTGGGGACAGATTGGAAATGGTAAAATTTAGAACAACAACTGGCAAGGGTGCCAACCTTCTATTTTGAGTACCGACTGGTTGACCAAAGGTCAAACTAAATAAATCAAAGTACCTTGTATCTACCCCAGTATTTAGTACAGTGCCTGGCACATAGTAAGCACTTAACAAATACCACAATCATCAAAACACAGGCACTCACGAGGTGGTTGAGTGTAGAGTGCAGAGGACAGGAAAGCTCAAGGAAGAGGGAAAGTGGTGGGTGTAGAATAATAATAATAATAATGATGGCATTTATTAAGTGCTTACTACGTGTGAAACACTGTTCTAAGTGCCGGGAAGGTTACAAGGTGATCAGGTTGTCCCTCTGGGGGCTCAGTCTTAATCCCCATTTTACAGATGAGGTAACTGAGGCACAGAGAAGTTAAGTGACTTGCCCAAAGTCACACAGCTGACAATTGGCGGAGCCGGTGTTTGAACCCATGACTTCTGACTCCAAAGCCTGTGCTCTTTCCACTGAGCCACGCTGCTTCTCCGAGGGGGAATGATAAAGTGGGAGGAATTTCACTTATCCAGAGGTCCTGGGTCATTGAGTCTACGGCAGTTGGAGTAGACACTTAGTACAGTGCTCTGCACACAGTAGTGATTAAATAACAGGTGGAAATACAAGTCGATGGGAGAACATACTTGAAAATTCAGTTATTCATGATATAGACATGCTTTCAGGCAGGATAAACTAGCTGCATCCCACTTTCCAGCCAGCCTGTGCCCTGGAGGACGGTCTCCTCCACAGAAATGGCAAGCTGGAGGAAAGGCGACTCTCTGGTGTCAAGGACTCCCAGTGATCTGACAAAGCAGTGTGGCCTAGTGGGCAGAGCCCGGGCCTAGGAATCTGAAGGACCTGGTCTCTAATCCTGGCTCTGCCACTTGTCTGCTATGTGACTTTGAACAAGTGGCTTCACTTCTCTGTGTCTCAATTACATCATCTGTAACATGGGGATGAAGACTGTGAGCCCATATGGGACAGGGACTGTGTCCGAACCGATCACCTGATATCCACCCCAACATTTAGTACAGTGCCTGGCACATAGTGAGCACTTAAATAGCGTAGTTGATAGAGCACGGGCCGGCGAATCAGAAGGACCTAGGTTTTAATCCCAGCTCTGCCATTTGTTTGCTCTGTGAACTTGGGCAAGTCACTTAACTTCTTGGTGCCTCAGTTACCTCATCGGTAAACTGGGGGTAAGAGTGTGAACTCCATGTGGGGCAGGAATTTGTAGCTACCCCAGTGCTTGGCACATAGTAAATGCTTAACAAGTACTATTATCATATACCATAAGCATTATTATTATTGTTATTGGGGAGTGCCAAAGAACTAAACACCCAGAAGCACCACAATTTGAAACCAAATGAAGAGTGGAAAACAAGCACACATATACCTTGCGACTTCTTTTTTTTGGACTTGACTCAAAGGCCTCTCTGCAAGTCCCTAGGTGTGTCACGCACCCTGTTCCCTCACCCGGCTCACCCTGCGGGGGCTAAGAAGAGTAGCCGACTGAACCCTGAGCTACAGGAAGAGGGATCTCACTGTTCCCAGGGTGGAGCGGAGGACTTAGAGAGGGGGCTTCCTCACATAGGTGGCCACAAAACAGGTCCCAGGGACCAGAAGCAGTTGAAATCCAAAGGCAGAAAAAGCAGGGTTGAAGGCATGGATTGAAATCTTCAGAACCTTAAATCCCACTCCTTTTTTTTTTGGTATTTGTTAAGTGCTTACTATATGCCAGGCACTTTACAAGATAATCCGGTTGGACCCCTGTCCCACATGGGGCTCACAATCTTAGTCCCCATTTGACAGATGAGGTGACTGAGGCACAGAGAAGTCAAGTGACTTGCCCCAGGGTCATACGGCAGTTAAGTGGCAGAGCCAGGATTAGAACCCAGGTCCTCTGACTCCCAAAGGATTCCCACTCTTTCCACTAGGCCAATCAGCACTCCTTTAGCTAGTCTCACAGGAACATCTTCTCGCCTTTCAGTTTCTCCATTTAAAAAATGAAAAACAGAGGCCTCACCACCCTGGAGGGCTCCTATGTAGAAAAACTGCATCTCCAAGCACCCAGCTCTACCCTCTGAAAAATCTCCCTGGCAGGTTCTTTTCATGCAATTCATTTTTCCATCAAGTCCACTTTACCGCCATGAAATTCCCTTTAGGGTCCCCAAGGCAATTACAAATCTCCCTTCCTGACCTAATATATCTGGAGCCTCTATAACATTTATCTTCACTTCTTCCGCTCTTCCCCCCTTTGACATCTGCCGCCTTGGCCTCCTTAGTCACTGAGAGGCATTCCTTTTTTTGTCTCCTGGGTATTGATTTTAATTACCTGGTACGTCCTGGCCCCCAGCGGTGGGCTGGCACGGGCAATTAGGCAAATGAAAACAAACAGCTTTGGCATTAGGACTCTGGCATTGAACCAAAGATTCATTTTGAAAAGGCTCTCAGACAGCGATAAGGCACGACACATAGGCGGCCTACCCCGATAATATAATACTCTACGATCTAAAGTGCTAGTTGGGCAGGGGAATCCCTGCTGTGGTGGCTGTCTCCATCAATAATACTGTCCTCCTGGGAAAGGAAGCCATGAGGAATCTCCTTTTTATAAAGTGAGAGCACCACTAGCTGAAATGTGTTGGCCAGCAATGGTGGGGGCAAAATCCGTGATTCAAGTATATGTAGTTGTACTGTTTTGAGGATGATGGTGAGACCTGATCCATGGTGTACAACTTTGCGTGAGAGGCTTGATTAGCACTCCCTTGCTTTGTTGGCACATCAATCCATGGTATTTCTTGAGCACTTACTGTGGGAAGATCGCTATACTAAACACTTGGGAGAATACATTATAACAGAGCTGTAGATGCCCACAATGAGCTTATTTATCTAGAGGGATAAATAAGAATATATGCATATATTCTTATTGATTGGCTGTATCTGTGCCAAACAGGAACTGTTTTCAGCCCTGCCATTTGGAACCTAGTTCCTTGTGTCATTTTTACTAAGGGAAGGTAACCTCTCCCAATTCCTGCCCACCAAACTGCTCATTACAGTGATCTTCCAACAGTCCAAAGCTATGTTACATCACTTGTGTCTGCCCTCCATTGTCTTGAAATGGTTTTTCTGACCTTCCCAGCTGGCACGAGCCGCCCCCTTTCCAATTCACCACACAGCAGATGCCTGGATATTGTGATGGTTACCATCCTTCTTGCATGATTTTTTTGGTGGAGCTACATTGCTGCGAGCGTTGCTTCAACGCTGGTGATTTCACCGCATTCCAGACCTTGGGGTTGGTAATCTTAGAGAAGCAGCGTGGCTCACTGGAAAGAGCATGGGCTTTGGAGTCGGAGGTCATGGGTTCAAATCCCGGCTCCACCAATTGTCAGTTGTGTGACTTCTGGCAAGTCACTTAACTTCTCTGTGCCTCAGTTCCCTCATCTATAAAATGGGGATGAAGACTGTGAGCCCCACGTGGGGCAACCTGATCACCTTGCATCCCCCCAGTGCTTTGCAGTGCTGCACATAGTAAATGCTTAACAAATACAATCATTGCTATTATTATTATTATTATTATTATTAATCTTGCCCTGATGCTTTGTGAGCATGGACACCATGCTGAGTATGCATTTTTGATTTATCCACCGCCTATTTGCAATGGATTTTGATGCTGCGGGGTTGTCCTGCTCTGCCTTGAAGCCTCTCCCCAACTCTGCTGGCCTTTTTAATTGTATTTTCTACCCGTCAGTCCATGCAACGCTATCAGTGAACCGACTAGACAGTAAAACTTGGGGACTGCCATAAGATTTTTTATGGTATTTTTAAAGCACCAAGCACTGTTCTAAGTGCTTGTGAACCACCACTCTTTCTGCTGAACTAGCCTTTGATTTATATGTAGGATATTGACGTGACTCCAAGGAAAGTGAGGCCATCGGATAATAATAATAATGATATTTGTTAAGCGCTTACTCTGTGCCAAGCACTGTTCTAAGCGCTGGGGTAGATACAAGATAATTAGGTTATCCCACGTGGGGCTCACAGTCTTAATCCCCATTTTCCACATGAGGTAACTGAGACCCAGAGAAGTGAAGCAACTGCCCAAAGTCACACAGCTGACAAGTGGCAGAGCCGGAATTAGAACCCACAACCTCGGACTCCCAAGATCTATCCACTAAGCCATGCCGCTTCTCATTCAAGGGATGAACTGACCCTTTGATTTACATAACCCAAAGGAATGCATGACTGTCACCAGACAAGGGGATTAAGCATCCAAACCAAGTGAAGGGGGTGAATTCTTCGTTTTGAAACAATAGGCAGCATAGGGCACTCAATCCCCTGGATTTCCGTCACCACCATCACAATTAAATGCAATCAGCCAATAATAGTAATAACAATAATTATCATTATGGTATTTGTTAAGCATTTACTATGTGCCAGACACTGTCCTAAAGCACTGGGGTAGATACAAGGTAATCAGATTGGACACAGTCCCTGTCCCACATGGGGCTTACAGTCTTAATCCCCATTTTACAGATGAGGGAACTGAGGCGCAGAAAAGTTCCGTGACTTGCCCAAGGTCACAAAGCAGACAAGTGGCAGAGCTGGGATTAGAACCCATGCCCTCTGACTCCCAAGCCTGTGCTCTTGACACTAGGCCATGCTGCTTCTCATTCTAAAACCAAATTGCAGAGGAATAGACAATTCACAGTGCTTAATTCGGAAGGAAAGGGGCAGTAACCAAGACTATGGTTCCTCCAAACATTCTGTCGCCACTGTCGGAGAATAGTGGACAGAATGCACGTTGTCTATGCTCCTATTTTTTTTTTATGCTAGCTATCAAATAGTGGGTTCAAGGCTGGAACAAAGGCCATAACACCATATTGTGACAAGATGCTGAAATAACTACCTTAAAGTTCAGGGAAGAAAATGGAGTCAGGAACGAGAGTGGGTGGATTTTGAGGTAGAAAGAGGAATCGTTTAGAGCAAGTCTGCAAAACTACCACCTGAGGAACAGTGCATTTGAGACCCAATTCTGCTAAACTTTTCTCTGTAAGACTTGACTAAGGTAAGGCACAGAATCGGATGATCTGATACTCTCTAGCCACTTAAATTGTCTGCTGTTGCCAATACGGATCAGGTCATTCCTGCCTGGAATTCCGCTCCAAGCTTGGAATCTCATTCTGGGGCTTTAAGCTATTGCGTTTACTAAGAGCTGGCTTTGTCTCTTCCTATTCCACCCCAGCTCATACAATTCTAAGATTATCTCACTGTCACTTGCCCTGGATTCCTGGTCTCCTAGTTTTCGCTCGTACCTCATCTCCCATCAGAAAGGCCCTTCCCACTCCACTTGGCCTAGTCACATCTGTCTCATTTTCAAGCCCCCAAAAGTCACCTCCTGTGTGTAGCCTTCCAATCAATCAATCAATGGTATTTTATTTAGAGCTTACTGTGTGCAGAGCACTGTATTGAGTGCTTGGGAGAGTACAATCCAACAGAGTTAGGAGGTATGTTCTCTGCCAATAAGGAACACTCCCCATTTCACGAAGACACATACACACACACACATAAAATATAACTGATCTAGAAATATATATTTTATATACACAAATAGGTGCATGTGTCTATAGGTGTTTGTGTATATCTGTGTGAAAGGGAGAAATGGGAGAGAAGAGAAATGAGATAAAGCGCTTAATAAATGCCATTATTATTATTATTATTATTATTAAATGAAAGGAGGGAGGGAGGGAGAGAGAAATGAGAGAAATAAGGGAAATGAGAGAGGGACAAATGAGAGGGAAACGAGAGAAATGAGAACAAGGGTGAGAGGAAGTGAGCGGGAGGGAGAGGGAGAAAAATGGAAAGAGAGGGAGAGAAGGAAATGAGACAAATGAGAAGCTAGAGAGAAATGAGAGAGGGAGAGCAAAGGAAAGAGAGGGAGAGAGAGGAAGAGATAGGGAGAGATAAGGAGAGATAGGGAGAGAGAAAAGAGAAAGATAGAGGGAGAAAATGGACATGTTGTCCAAGCTTCACTCAACGTCTTTGGGACATGGTTCTCTTTAGTTTCGTATTACCTTCTGCCTGCTTCTGGGTCTGGTTGACAGCAGCCCTGGACAGAAATCCAACCTAAAGGTGCCCAGTGAAACCAATCAAAACATTAACCTAAACTGCCTGACAATAGAAACACACTGAAAATATATATCCTCTACCAGAACCAGCCTGGGAAACATATGCGAGAGCATAAGTGTATGTGTGGGAGTGGATTTAGTACAGGCAATTGGCATATCTGTGTATCCACTTTGCTGTGTGCACACAGGCATATATTCCTAAACATCATCTGCCACTAAGTGCGAATTGGAGTGCAAGGTTAGAATCTAGTCTGGTTTGAGTGTGTTCTCGATAACCTCTACTTGAAAAAAGAAGCAGGAACAACAAATAGGTGTGGACTAGAATGTCCAAACAAGTGGAGGACATTTAAAGTCTATTTATATTTCACCCAGTTCAGTGAGCTTTCCTGTTTCAGCACTGTGCTTCCAAAGAAGCTGCTCAGAGGGTATTTTCTCTTGGCAGTATACTGGGAAGCAAACTTCCCAGTAGGGCTGGGAGGGAGGGAGTTCAATTGTTAATTGTTGGCTCCTCGGTTCTGGAGGTGGTCAAGTATGAATCAGTTTGAAGGACAGAGCAAAAAGAAGACTCCATCACCCCCAAATTCTGTCTTGCACTTACCCATTCATTCATTCCCAAGTGTACTAAGCACAATAAACGGATATATTCCCTGTCCATAGTGAGCTTATCATCTAGAGGATCATCTGCCTTCTCTGACCAATCCCTCGTTTCCTTTTCTCCCACTCTCTTCTGTCACCCTGACTTGCTCCCTTTATTCACTGCCCTCTCACAGTCCCACAGCATTATGTACATATCCATAATTTATTTACTTATATTAATGTCTGCCTCCCTTTCTAGACTGTAAGCTCATTGTGGGCAGGTAATGTGTTTGTTTTGTTATATTGTACTCTCCCAAGCGCTTAGTAGAGTGCTCTGAACACAGTAAGCACTCAATAAATATGATTGATTGATTGATTGATTGACACTCAGTCCTGTGGAACTTCCCAATCAATCAATCATATTTATTGAGCGCTTACTGTGTGCACAGCAGTGTACTAAGCGCTTGGGAAGTACAAGTTGGCAACATATAGAGACAGTCCCTACCCAACAGTGGGCTCACAGTCTAAAAGAGGGAGACAGAGAACAAAACCAAACATACTAACAAAATAGAATAGATATGTACAAGTAAAATAAGGTTCAGGAGATAGGATGGTGCCAAAAGCTCAACTCTACTTGGCTGCAACATGATAACTATATACCCTGTTGGGATTTGGGCCAGTTTTTTGTTGTTGTTGTTGTCTTATGCCATCGAGTCGTGTCTGACCCATAGCGACAGCATGGACACATCTCCCCCAGAACACCCCACCTCCATCTGCAATCGTGCTGGTAGTGTATCCATAGATTTTTCTTGGTAAAATACCAAAGCGGTGTACCATTTGAGTCTCCACCCTCAACTCTCTCCCGTGCTGCTGCTGCCCTGCACAAGTGAGTTTTGGCTTGTAGCAGATTGCCTTTCACTCGCTAGCCACTGCCCAAGCTCGAAATGAATGGATATGCCTCTGCTTGACTCTTCCTCCCATGGTCGAGACTGGTAGAGTATTGGAAACTCTCCAGGTGTGACCCTGAGAGGTGGGGGCCAGTTTTAGACACCTCTCAAAACCCAGATGGCCATTCTTGACCAAGCCAGTGCAAACAGCCGGGATGAGTGAAAGAGTGCTTGAGGGGCAAAGCTAACTGCAAACCTAGTTGTCCTGGACTTTTTTTTTTGGTATTTGTTAAGCACTTATTATGGGCCAGGCCCTGTAATAAGCGCTGTGGTAGATACAAGCAAATCAAGTTGGACACAGTCCATGTCCCACGTGGGGCTCACAGTCTTACTCCCCATTTTACAGATGAGGAAACTGAGACACAGAGAAGCGAAGTGACTTGCCCCAAGGTCACACAGCAGCCAGGTGGTGGAGCTGGGATTAGAACTCAGGTCCTTCTGCTTCCCAGCCCGTGTTCTTTCCCCTAGGCCATGCTGCTTCTCACGTGGACTGGTTGACAAAAGGAACAGGAAGGATCATCATCATCATCATCATCATCATCATCAATCGTATTTGAGCGCTTACTGTGTGCAGAGCACTGTACTAAGCGCTTGGGAAGTACAAACTGGCAACATATAGAGACAGTCCCTACGGAAGGATGCTAGTCCAGACGGAGAATGAATGAACTCGGTCAGAACAACCAAGAAAGCGGGTGGAGATTGAGGTCAGGGATAGAGGTAAATAAATGCGTATGATTTCAGAAAAGACCTGCGCTCATGCATCATGATGTAATCAGCAACTGGATAAAGATGGACAGGCTTGGTTCCCTGGTATACCCTCTGGGACCTTAACCATTTCAGACCAGTCACGTGGGCTCGGTTTTTCCCCTTCCAGCACGGAAACAATAGAATTTGTTGGGAGAGAACATTTATCAACCTCTTGGAGCCTCTGGAGGAGGTTGAAACATAGTTTTAAAGTTGACTGGCTAACCACTCCTCCATTTCCCTGTTCAATGCCGACTGAAGATGGGGTTTTGGTTTGAGAATCAATGAGTACCGGCCCACTCTCATCTCACCAAGAAAATGGATTCAATGTTTCCTTCTGCTCCACTCCAGTTCCAACATGAATCTCCCATGGCTCTATTTCACCCTTCATCCCTTAAAATGCACGCCCAGGATTTGAAACAGCAGAGCCTAGTGGAAAGAGACCAGGCCTGGGAGACAGAGGACCTGGGTTCTAATCCCAGCTCTGCCACTTCCCTGCACCTCAATCTTCCTCATCTGTAAAATGAGGGCTCGACACCTGTTCTCCCTCCTATGTAGACCATGAGCCGTGAGGGACAGGGGCTGGGTCTGACTGGTCTACCCCAGTGCTTAGTGCAGTGATAGCACATAGTAAAGAGCTTAATAAATACCCCTCTCATTATCCTTATTGACCAGAACAGGCAACGTAAGATTATATAGCTCTCCTATTGTTCTCAACTCGCCCATCCCAACTCATGTTGTTCCCTTAGCCCACAACTCCCTCATGAACAGAAATTTACCCACCTGCAAAGGCCTTCCTAAAATCTCCCCCTCCTCCAACAAGCTTCCCCTAATTCACCACACCCTAGTGATGTCAACCCAAGATGGCAGTGTGGCTCAGTGGAAAGAGCCCGGGCTTTGGAGTCAGAGGTCATGGGTTCAAATCCCAGCCCCGCCACTTGTCAGCTGTGTGACTTTGGGCAAGTCACTTCACTTCTCTGGGCCTCAGTTACCTCATCTGTAAAATGGGGATTAAGACTGTGAGCCCCACGTGGGACAACCTGGTCATCTTGTAACCTCCCCAGCACTTAGAACAGTGCTTTGCACATACTAAGTGCTTAATAAATGTCATTACTATTATTATTATGGCATGGCCCAGTGGAAACAACATGGGCCTGCAAGGTAGAGGACCTGCATTCTAATCCCAGCTCTGTCCATCATCTGCTGTGTGATGTTGGGCAGGTCACTTAACCTCTCTGTGCTTCAGTTACCTCATCTCTAAAATGGGGGTAAAGTCTGAGCCCCAAGTGGACTCTGTCCAACCTGCTTATCTTGTATCTACCCCAGAGCTTAGTACAGTGCCTGCCACATAGTAAGAGCTTAACAAAGACCATTAAAAAAGAGAAAGTGAAGTAGCACAGCCTAATGAAAAGAGCATGGGCTTGGGAGACAGGGGACTTGGATTCTAATCCCAGCTCCACTACCTGTCTGCTGTGTGACCTGGGGCAAGTCACTTCACTTCTCTGGGCCTCAGTTACCGCATCTGTAAAATGGGGATTAATGCTATGAGCCCCATGTGGGACAGGGACTGTGTCCAACCTGATTATCTTGAATCTACCCCAGCATTGTGTCTAGTAAGCGCTTAATACCATAAAAAAAAGTTCAGTACCAGTGTTTTGCACTCAGGTGCTCATTAAATATCATTGACTCTTTCATTATTTATCCATTCAATGCTGAATAGGCATTCATTCTTTGGGAGTTTAAATTGCGGGTCTTAAAATTTCAACCTCCTGTTGGACAAGGACTGGGTTTGCAAGCCCCTGGGTGCTGAGACAGTCTGTCTCAAAGGGAGCTTAAATATTTTACACTTCAGGATACGTTTCCCCCCTCCCTAAATGGAATAAATAACTGCTTTTAATAAGGCAGGCGGATCATCCTGTAGTATCTAGCCTCAGGATGCCGTATCAGCACCCAGAAGAAGAAAGCATGCAGAAAAGAACTCAGAGACAAGTCTGGATTGTTATGGCAACATCTTCCTACTTCCCCTCTGCTTTGGAAACTCTGCTGTTCCTAAACAGAGCAATTTAGAACATTTAGAGGCATCAGATGCTCTTTAAACACATTTTGAAAAACATACTTCTCCGAGGATTAACTCACCAGGCAGTTCAAAAGGGAAAAACCAAATGAAAACAGCAAATTACATCAACAGGGCATAACTCACTCAGAAGAATCCCAGAGCACTTTTAAACTAATTCCAAACCACACACAAGGGAAAGATGCACTTTGTATGGCGTTGCAGCTTTTTGGGGGGAGTCCTGTGTCCAACCTGTTGCTTAGTACACTGTCTGGCACATAGCAAGTGCTTAGAGGCCACCCCAGTACTCTCCTCCTAAACTGTAAACTCGTTGTGGGCAGGGAATGTGTCTGTTATATTGTACTCTCCCAAGCACTTAGTACAGTGCTCTGCACCCAGTAAGTGCTCAAGAAATGTGACTAACATGGAAAAAGCTACAAGGAAGTATAAGGGAAAAATAAGTTCTAGTGGCATTTTAGCAGCTTTCAACCCTGCTCCACTTTACCCTGAGTCCAAATGGCAGGCAATTCTCTGGGCCAGTCATGTTTCAATTAATTTTCAACCAATATAATGTATTCATTGTGGAATGAGAAGATCAAGTGCAGAAACACCTTTGGCCAATCATACTTGATAGCACACAGTTGTCCTGATCAACTTCATTTCCTTTGGTGATTGAAGCTGGGAAAGACCCTTTTTTGGGTTGGTCTTTAAAGTTTCACTGCTGCTGAGGAATAATAACATAATAATAAAATAATAATAAAATAATAACATAATAATAATTATGTGAGTGCCAAGCACTGTTCTAAGCACTGGGGTAGATACAAGTTAATCAGGTTGGACACAGTCCCTGTCCCCCCTGGGGCTCACACTCTTAATCCCCGTTTTACAGGTAAGGTAACTGAGGCCCAGAGAAGTGAAGTGACTCGACAAGGTCACCCAGCAGACATGTGATAGAGTCGGGATTAGAAACCAGGTCATTTGGACTCACCAGCCCATGCTGTAACCACTAAGCCATGCTGTTTCTCTAGAAGAAGGTGCCATTACTCTTGTGCTCCGTGGTGTTTCAGGTTTCACCCAATCCAAGTTGGTCTTTCTCCTCCTTTTGCCAAAAAATCTGCTGGGAAAAGCCTGTAACTTCCCAAATGGGCAGGGAAAGAGGGCCCTTTCTTTCTCTGCTGTAGTCGACTCTGGTTTCTACCTGAGCTCCCCCGTTTGGTCTCTGTTCAATCAATCACTCAATTGGATTTACTGAGCGCTTACTGTGCCTCACACACACTTGGGAGAGTACAATGTAACAATATAGGAGACATATTCCCTGCCCACAAGGAACTTACAGTCTGGAGGGGAAGGCAGCCATTAATAGCAATAAATAAATTACAGATACGTATGTAAGTGCTGGGGGCAGGGATGAATTAAGGGAGCAAATTGGGGTGAGGCAGAAAAGGTAAACAAAGGTTTATCAGGTTGGATACAATCCCTGTTCCGCATAGGGCTCAAAGCCTTTTGCCAGCCCCTGACAGATGGGACTGAATCTGAGCCTGGCTCCTTCCCTAACACCTTTGGAATCTAAATTCACTCTTCCAGGAAGCAGATTTGCGATTTTATGCAACGGAGACCACTAAATTCTCCTAGGATACAGCAATTATGCCCTTGACAAACACCTTATTAAGGAAAACTCCCGGAGTACGGGCAGATGAGCACCATCATTTCTTTCAGTATTGTACCCCTCGTGACTAGCTAGTCACATGTTGTCGGAAGGGATAGTCACATGTTCCCTAAAGCCCTTTACCCAAAACAGACACTTCAGAAGAGCTTAGTGACTTCCTTTTTCACTTTTTTCCTCTGACAGACATTCCATTCCCGATGGAAGCTTCACAGTCTTTTAGACTGTGAGCCCACTGTTGGGTAGGGACTGTCCCTATATGTTGCCAACTTCTACTTCCCAAGTGCTTAGTACAGTGCTCTGCACACAATAAACCCTCAATAAATATGATTGATTGATTAATAATAACAATCATACCTTTAATAGTAGAGGCATTTGTTAAGCATTTACTATGCGCCATGTACTATGCGCTAAGCCCTGGGGTAGATAATAATAATAATTGTGGTATTTGTTAAGGGTTTACTATGTGCCAAGCACTGTTCTAAGTGCTGGGGTAAATACAGGGTAATCAGGCTGTCCCATGTGGGGCTCACGGTCTTAAACCTCATTTTACAGAAGAGGCAACAGGCACAGAGAAGTTAAGTGGCTTGCCCAAGGTCACACAGAAGACAAGTGGCAGAGCTGAGATTAGAACCCATGTCTTCTGACTCCCAAGCCCGGGTTTTTCCCACTAAGCCACGCTGCAATCTAAGGAGGTTGGACACAGTTCCTGTTCCCATGGGGTTCCCAGTCTAAGAAGGAGAGCATGTATTTAACCCCCATTTGGCAAATAATAATGGCATTTATTAAGTGCTTACTGTGTGCAAAGCACTGTTCTAAGCGCTAGGGAGGTTACAAGGTGATCAGGTTGTCCCACGGGGGGCTCACAGTCTTAACCCCCATTTTCCAGATGAGGGAACTGAGGCACAGAGAAGTGAAGTGACTTGCCCAAAGTCACCCAGCTGACAATTGGCGGAGCCGGGATTTGAACCCATGACTTCAAACTCCAAAGCCCGGGCTCTTTCCACTGAGCCACACTGCTTCTCTGAGGAAACTGAGTCAAAGAAAGGTTAAGTAACTAGATCCAGGTCACAGCAGGCAAATGGCGGAGCTACTGAAAGAACACAGGTCTGCCAACTCCCAGGTCTGTGCTCTTTTCACTAGGCCTCGCGGCAATCTGTTGATCTGAAGAAGTCAATACAGTCTCTTCAGATGCCTGAGTGTGGGTGAATCTGACTCAATCTGTTCTTGGCTAAGGTTATGAGTAAGACTTTAAGGAATGAATCCCTCTGTCATGAGAAAGTTGCTTTGTGAACCATGTCTACGTGTGTGTGAGCAAGAACAGAAAACCTTGCTCAGTGACTGACCTTGTATTCTCTCCATCTCCATTCTCTGTTCCCATTCCTCCCACCCACCGCCCTCCCAATAACGAAGGAATTCATTAAGTGCTTACCATAGGCACCAAGCCCTGTGTTAAGCACTAGGATAGATACAGATGGCTAAGCCTGGATTAGAACCCAGGTCTCCGGACTCTTGGGTCCGCATTCACTTCCCTCCACCCACCTTCCAAACTGGACATATTCCCATTGGAAAAAGGAAGATGGTCCTCCCTTTTCACTCAGGTGACAGAAGCCAAACCAAAAACCACAGATGGGTTGAGCAAAATTTTTACCCTGATCCGGAGAGAAGAAAACTCCAGGTGCCATGACTAATCTCCTACTCTACCCTCCTCCAAGTTCAGCATTATTGATTCTCAGAATAATCCAGTTCTCCCCTTTACTTAGGTTACCTTGCCCAAAGTACTGAGAAATTCTAAATCCCAAATGGAAGCCAGAATAGGCAGTCAGAAAAGAAATGAATAGTTCCCCTGGGTTTGCAAATGGCCCTGGATTCACCAAGTGGCTGGTACACAGCCACATGTTCACCAAGCTTAGATAGAATAACAATGTGAAAAGCACTGTGGCCTGGTGGAAAGAATCCAGGCCTGGATTCGAATCTTGGCTTCTCCACTTGTCTGCTGTGTGACCTTGGGCAAGTCATTTCTCTGTGTGTCAGTTACCTCATCTGTAAAATGGGGATTAAGAAAGTGAGCCCACTGTGGACTATATCCAACCTGATTATCTTGTATCTCCTCTAGTGCTTAGTACAGTGCCTGGCACACAGTAAGTGCTTACCAAATACCATAAAGAAGCAGAACAAAAAAAAAATTAACAATGCCCTAGTAATCCAAACCAATCTTCATCATTCCTCATCTCCTCACCCTTTTCTTTATGCACGGCAAAAAGCATACCAGGTCTAAAAAGTTTTCCTGAAGCTTCGCTATTCCTTATGTTTTCCTTATTAATGCTTGTCAAAAGATTCTAAACCCTCCGGGTTCTCTGCAGAAGAGAAAAAGTGGCTCTTCTGAGGATTTTTGGTGCCATATTTTCTGTATCCTTTTAATATCTGTATTCTCTTTTGGAACTTTTGTATTTTATCACTAGTCATGGCCTCCCTTAGCTCCCTTTCTCTCCCTGCAGTTGCTTTCCTGTCTTTTTTTCCATTTGGTCTGATTTACTGATTTTTTTTTTTTGCTGTCACTGTATTAGCACCATAAGATGGATAATAATGTCACATTCAAGCACCGTAGCTGCTGTGTCATGAAGACAGCTTCAGCTGGCTGCCACAATTCCGGGACCAAGGGAAGAGCAGGGAATCAGCCTTACATTAATTAGAAAAGGAAAGAAAAAAAAATAACTAGGCTGAGGACACTTTAATTTCAAAAATGTACCTCCCCAAATACCCCAAACCACAAATAATTAAGAGAGACTGCCTGATTGAAAAGGCATCGCTAACAAACGGGATTAAGAAAAGCTCCTTTCTCGAGGTCAGTCCAACAATCTGCCCACTGTCCTCACGATATAAAATGGCATCAGCTATATTTATGCATAGTTGAGAACTTGGGGAAACTGAGACTCAAAAACTGCTCTATTTGGCTTGCGGTCTCTGTGTAAGGTATCGACAGAGCAGGCCATTAACAATGGTATTTACTGTGTGCAGTTGCCAGTCCACCTCCGCCACAAACGAAAACTCCTCAGCACTGGTTTTAAAGCTCTTAATCCCCTTGCCCCCTCCTACCTCACCTCGCTACTCTCCCAAAACCACCCAGCCCTCACACTTTGTTCCTCTATTACTATCCTTCTCACATTTCCTCAATCTCCCATATCTCGCCACTGAGACCTCTTGTCCACATCCTACCTCTGGCCTGGAATGCCCTCCCTCCTAATATCAGACAGATAATTTTTCTCCCCCACTTCAAAGCATTATTGAAGGCACATCTCCAAGAAGCCTTGTCTAAGCCCTCCTCTCCTCTTCTCCCATTCTCTTCTGCACTGCTCTTACTTGCTCCTTCATTCATTTTCCCTCCCATCCCCACAGAACATGTGTCTGTATATGTACATATCTGTACTTTATCTTTATATTAATATCTATCTCCTGTAGACTGTGAGCTTGCTGTGAGCAGGAATGTGTCTATTGTTATACTGTACTCTTTCAAGTGCTGAGTACAGTGCTTGGAACACACTACATGCTCAATAAATGCAAATGAATGAATGAATAAGTACTTGGGAGCATACAACAGAGTTGGTAGACACAATCTCTGTCCACGAAGAGGGGAAGTTATCTACCAAATCCGTGGTCTTTATGTAACAAACATTGGAAATATAAAGCTATTAACTCCTGTATTTCACTATCTTCTCAAATGGGTTTCTGAATCGGGCTACCGGGATCTGGCCACATTTATTAACTCCTGGAAAACACTGGAATGATCAGAGGCTAGTGATGGCTTCGGCAGAGCTAAAAGATTTAGTCTGAAAATGAGACGTGAACAGGCAGCTGGATCTGACACCTGTGAGGTGCTTTTTTTTTTTTGGAGTCAGCATTGGAACGGAACAGCTCCATTATTCAAACCATCGCAGGTTAGCGGTTCTCAGAAGCCAAGCAGCAATTTTTAATCAAAATGGGGACATAATTGCTTCTCAATATGCAGCACATTACCCTCACAACTCATTAAAATGAACAGGATCAGGCTGGATAATATCCCGTGCATTATGTTAAGGAGATGCCTTTATTGCAGTTCGTTTAACTAGAAAACTTTCTGATCACTTGGAAACCCTCCTGTATCCTTGGGAAAGTTTCACTGCATTATCAGGAAGGATGAACAGAACAAAGATTCAGCAGGTGTGTCGTAGGTAGACAATCAGAAAATAGATGTGTCAGAATTAGTTGGCAACAAGCACTCAGGAATTACATGGTTCATTATTTGACTCTCTCAAAGGGATGATTGATTCATTTTCTAAGGGCAGATAAGATCTGGGCTACAGACTTGCCTGCTTTTCTCATTTTTTAAATTTTATGATATTGATGGTGTTTGTTAAGCACTTATGATGTATCCGACACTGTTCTTAGCACTGGGGTAGGTACAGACTAATCAGGTTGGACACAGTCCCTGTTCCGCATGGGGCTCACGGCCTAGGTGGGAGGAAACCTGAGGAAACTGAGGCACAGAGAAATCAAGTGACTTACCCAAGGTCACATAGCAAACAATTGGCAGAGCTGCAATTAGAACAAATGTCCTTCTGACTCCCAAGCCCGCACTCTCTCCGCTAGGCCACACCATGTATCCAGGCCATAAGCGTGGCAACTCACTGTTGGGTCGGGACCGTCTCTATATGTTGCCAACTTGTACTTCCCAAGCGCTCAGTACAGTGCTCTGCACAAAGTAAGTGCTCAATAAATACGGTTGAATGAATGAATGAATGAACTCAAAAACAAACTCAGAAACTGTGCACAGTTTAATCCTCAAAGCCAGCCAGTGCCAAACCCTCGGACTTTATGCTCCAAGGAGACATTCCCACTGAAACTGGGTCAAGCAATAATACTACTACTAATAATGGCATTTGTTAAGTGTTTACTAAGTGCCAAACACTGCACTAAGTGCTGGGATACATACAAGGTTTTCAGGACAGATACAGTCCCTGCCCCAACCAGGGTTCACATGCTAAGTAGGAGGGAGAAGGAGCCTGGCCTAGTGGAAAGAGCACAGACTTGGGAGTCAGAGGACTTGGGTTTTAATCAACATGCCTGCTGTGTGATCTAGGGCAAGTTGCTTACTTTTCTGTGGCTCAGTTTCCTCACCTGTAAAATAGGTATCTACCCCAGCGCTTAGAAACTGGGACACAGACAGGTTGAACATTTTAGAGGGGAACAGGGTGGGGGGGAAGTTGTTCACTTGGGAGCTCATTTGCTCGCTCCCCTGTTCTCTCCCCGACATCACCACACCGGTTGCCTTCATGGTGGCCCAGCTGTAGCGGAGGGTGACAGAAGCAGGAAGTGTGCCAAGGTTTAAAACACCGGGGACGTGCTGTTAGAGGACTGGGAACAAGGGAGGAGAGGGAAAAGATTTCCCTTTATTCCAATCAGCTCTCCCCCTCCTACTTTACCACACTGATCTCCAACTGTAAATCAGCTCACACGCTTCGCTCCATTAATGCCAACTTGCTTTCTTTACCTCCATCTCACCAACCCCCTTTCCCCGTCCTCCTCCTGGCCTGAAATTCTCTATCCCTTCATGTCCAACAGACTACTACTCTCCCCACCTGCAAAACTCTCCTAAACTTAAGTGTCTTCCAAGTGGCCTTCCCTGACTAAATCCTCATTTCTCCTACCCATCCTCTCTTCTTCATCACTAAGCACTAGGATCTGTACCCCATAAGCACTTGGTATTCATCCCCCACTTCACCCCACAACACATATAGACATAACCTTACACTCCGGAATTTCCCTTATCCGTAAGTTACTTTGATGTCTGTCCCCGAGCTCTTTGTAGGCAGTGATTCTACCAGCTCTATGTATTGTACTCTCCCAGGCACACAGTACAGGGCTCTGCACACAATAAGCATGCAAGACAATTGATTATTATTTAATGCGCTTAGTTTTTTTCTGGGCTTGTTTTCCCTTTAGATTGCATGCTCCTTGTAGGCAGGGTCTGTCTTCAATTTATATGTTATTTTTAGTGCCTCAAAGAGTGTTTTGCACTAAGGAGGCCTTCCACAAGTATTAGTGAAATGTGAAAAGTTAAAAACCAATGGATTTTCCAGCAGCAACCCTGCCAGGCAAAAATCCTCTCCAAGGACAAGGCCTGAGGCACCTACTCGGGAAGGTCACCGAGGTTAAACAAATCCGGCTGCTTACTCTCCACCTGGACATACCAGGCCATGATTCACAACCTGACTTTTCCCGCTGCCACATGTTGTCAACTCTTAGGGAGAACAATGGAGAAGCAGCTTGACCTCGTGGAAAGAGCATGGGCCTTTGAGCATTGGGTATTCATCCCACCCTCAGTCCCTCAGCACTTTTGTACATACCTATAAACCACATTATAAACTATTTACTTATATTAATTTCATCTCCCCCTCAAGACTGTAAGCTCACAGTGGGCGGAGAACGTCACCAACTCTGTTGTACTGTACTCTTCCAAGCGCTTAGAACAATGCTCTGCATATAGTACACACTCAATAACTAGCACTGATGACAAATTGGATCTGGGTTCTAATCCTGACTCCACTACTTGCCTGCTATGTAACCTTGGGCAAATTGCGTAGCTTCTCTGTGCCTCAGTTTTCTGCACCTGAAAAATGGGGATATGATACCTGTTCTTCCTCTTACTAAGATCATGAGCCCCATTTGGGTTGGGGTCTCTCTCTAGCAGGATTATCTTCTGTCGATCCCAGTGCTTAGCACATAAGTGTTTAACAAATACAATCGTTAATTATTAACAGGTATCTCTAAAGCTTAACAAGCTGAGGGACCAAAAAATCAGAGAAAATAAAAATAATGATGGCATACACCCCAGGTTACCACCACCTATCAAGGGTTGCACCCCAAATAGGTTGGGTTCTGATTTTATCTAATAAGAAGTACCTGAAATTCTGTTCCTCTGACCGCAGCACACTAGTGAAGCAGCATGACCTAGTGGATAGAGCATGAACTTGGGAGTCAGAAGGACTTGGGTTCTAATCCTGCCTCTGCCATTTGTCTGTTTCCTGACCTTGGACATGGCACTTCACTTCTCTGGCTTCTCTTACCTTATCTGTAAAATGGGGATTAAGATTGGAAGTCCCATATGGGACAGGGACTGTGGCCAACCTGATTAGCTTGTATCTACCCTAATAGTATGTATTTGACACATAATCAGTTCCTATCAAATGCCATCATTATTCTTAGTAGTAGTACTCTTAGATTTACCACTCACCTTGTCTCATATCATTTGATAGTTTCAACTTTCCCTCAATTTTGAGTCCCCAGGGAACCAGGGACCGTGTCTAATTCTCACCAATGATTTTTTTCCCCCATTGCTTAGTCTAGTGCTTTGTAGGTGATTAATCAATACCACTACTACTACCCCTCCTGCGGCTTTATAGGGGTATCGGTTACTATTCTGAACTAAATCAGAACCGATGGGAGATAGGCTGTAAATGAACCAATTGCCTATCAATCGTAAAAGTAGGAGACTAACTTGAGAGGAATTTTCTTTCTGGTCAAGGTAGAACAATGCTGATTGGGAGGTGAGGGATTACCTCCGGGGCTGACAGACAAATTCAATCTTGATCCTTTATAGCTGATTGTCTCAGTGAAGTGTCATCATCGGCAGGGCCAGCTTTCCAGGAGGAAATCAGCTAGGTGGAATTGGAGAGAATTATCTGAGGAAGAAGGGAGATGAGTGACCACATCATGTATCTTTGAAAGTCTAAAATTCAATTGTCAAAAAAAATCAATCATCTAATGTTCAGCCGCTGGCAGTCCAATCATCTGAAGTTAGGATGATGGATTAGAAGCGAATTCTGACACTTGGCTGCCAGATTTTTCGCTGCAAGCTCAGGTATGGTCCTCAAAGCAATCTTTTTTTTTCCTTTTTGTGATTTTCTCTGATGGTGGTAAGGAAAGGGTCAGACAAGGAATCTTCAACTCTGTCATGATCAAGCCCTTAGTACAGTCCTCTTCACACAGTAAGCGCTCAATACAATTGAATGAATGACCAGTTATTATTATTATTATTACTGTATCTTTTAAGTGCTTGCTACATATCAAGCACTGTTCTAAAGTGCTGGGGTTGATACAAGTTAATCAGGTTGGACCCAGTTCCTGTCCCATATGGATTTCACACTACATAGGAGGGAGAACAGGCACTGAATCGCCATTTTGCAAACAAGGAATAGGAGGCAGAGCAGTTAAATGACTTGCCTAAGGTTAAACAGCAAGCAACTGACAGAGCCAGGTTTAGAACTCAGGTCCTCCGAATCCCAGGCCTGTACTCTTTCCAACAGGCTACACTATTTAAGCAGCCAAGTTTACCTAGTCATTGGCAGAGCCTGCTGAAAGTGGAACTATTTTGGGGAGATCTACAGGCATAATTTCCTTCCTGCACTTCTGCACCTGTAGTGCTTCAAGGTTCATGTCTGTGGGGCTATGGTTTGGTCAACTAAAAAGACCATGGAAAAGAAGCAAATTGCAAAATACTGAGGATTTCAAGAGGGTGTGATTGAGAAGCAGCATAGCCTAGTGGAGAGAGCATGGCCCTGGGGGGTCACAGGACCTGAGTTCTAATCCCAGCTTCATGACCTTGAGCAAGTCACTTAACTTCTCTGTGCCTGTTCCCCCATCCGCAGAATGGGAATTCAATTACATGTTCTCCCTTCCAGTTGGACTGCGACTCCCATGTGGGACATAGTAAGCACTTAACAAATACCACAATTACTATTAAGAATGGGTCGAGCTCCTAAAGAACCGTGGAGAGTTGGTTGCCATGACTGATCACCATTAAAAAATGAGAACGGGTAGTCTAATTTTCAAAAAGAGTCAGGAACAATCTCACCGATGATATCCGGCTACATCCTAACAAGCATTTGAACCCTCCTTTCCTGTGGATGAAAGTGAGGTGGAGTAAGACGGGGTGACTTGGCCAGTTGCGGTCAAAGTCGTGATGAAGTTCGTTAGATTAGGTCCCATTCATCTAAAGGCTCTCACTTAAAATTCCCCAGGCACTCTACCTACTCAGAAAAATGAATCCGCAAGCTTTCATTGATCTTAAAGTAGATTTTAATCAGCAGCGGAATACTTGAGTGATTTATTTAACTTTCCGGGTGGAATCAAAACGTTTGACCTCTGAAAGTGAATAGACATTCCTATTATTAATTTCAGATACCCAACCAGGTTAATTTTAAGGGGTTAATAGGTAAAAGGATTGACTTCTCAGAAGCTCTTAAAGCACTTTCTGCCCTTTGGGGTGCTTAGGAAGTTATGGGTGGAACAAAAGCTTCGGTCTTCACAAGTCAATTGACTAATAATAGAACACACAAGGATATTCAAACAGAATTTGCAGTGTCCTCATTCTAGCAATTTTATAGCACTTGGCGACTAATAGCATGACTGCTGCAAGTGTGGATAGGTACTCGACTGAGCCTTCCACAAGAAGCAGATGTCTTTTATTTAACCTGGGTGATTATTTTGACTTCTTTCCTTTCTACAGCCAGAGATCCTTCAAAGATCTGAGTACGCAGATCATTCCTTCCATCCTACAGACATATCAAGGGTTAGTCTTAAAAACAACAAAAAGAACTAGGGCAAATCAGTAAAATTGTCATTCCACCTAACCAAGGTTCTGCTATGGTGATTTACTATACGCCATCTGGGCAATGCTGGTTCCTTAGCTATAGCAGAGATTTTTCAGGTGGGCTCCTATTTACAATGTTTCCAGATTGCCAAAAGCAAGGCTTTTTTTGACACAGTCCAGGTTTGTGGACAAAGCCATCTTCACAGATGGATGATAACCTGGAAATTTGTCTTAGTTCCTAAAAAAAAAAAGGTGATGCAATGATGAATCTGAGGTTAGTCAGTAGTTCTGCAAGCCACATTTTCCATTTTTATGCAAATTCTTACTCGACTGCATCCTGATGGTTTTCAGGCCTTACCTGTTTTCTTTCTAGGGTCAGTACATAGGTTAAATTGCAGAACTATGCTAAGTCACGGGCTTCAAACAGAGTTTGAAGCCGTCCTAGGGTTGGTTTTGCGAATAAACTTTAATGCTTTCTGTCCTGGAACTTCAGTATCTATCTGTGAAAAGAAGATAATAATTGTAAACTCCCTCACAGGGCTATTCTAAAAAAAAAATGACAGCAAAAGGCTTTTCCAGTTTAAATTGCTATACAGAATAAAATTTCCACTGTATCCATAGAAGCTAAAACACCTGGGAAAATCATCTTAATTTAGCATTTAAGTATAGGTATTTTCCCTAATTTGCAGGAAATTCCAGACAAATGGGCATTTCAAATTATTTTTCATTAAAGACATGTGAAAACATACACACACAAACACACAAAGAAAAAAAACACCACCAGTATGACTACCTTTTTTGATCAATACCTGCACATACATGTTCTTCTAGGAAAATCTTAAAAGCCAAAAGCAGGACAAAAATGCTGTGGCATAACATTCCAAATATTTTCTGGTACTCTCGATCAGGACTAAAGCAACAATATTTACTGAGTGCCTTCTGAATATAGAGTATTATAATAAACAGTATACTAAGGCGAGTACCACTGAAGGCATAATCCCTACCTATAAGAACTTTACAATTTTCTGGGGGAGACAGACACAAAATGAATTACAAATAGGAGGAAGAAATCCTCACACAGCAGTAAAATGACATGCATGAAAGTACAATGGAAAGGAAAAACAGAAGTGCTGAGAATGAAAGTAGGGAAGGTATGATCTGGGGAGAAGAAGGGTTTTGGTGGATTTGAAAGGAGAGGGAGTTTCAACCAGGAAGGAGAGAGTAAATCTGGAATCAGAGGCAGGAAAGATAAGAATGACACATAAAGGGAAGGTAAATTTGGGAAGAATGGAGAAGGCAAGCGGGGTGTAGTAGAAGCAAGTGGATCGGCAAGGAAAGATAACTGATGGAGCACTTTAAATCCAATGGTCAGGAGTTTCTTTTCAATGCAAAATGAATGGTTATCCCATTGGAGGCTTTTGAGGAGTGAAGTGTGCAGAATGATGTTTTACAAAGATAATCTGAGTACTAAATTGGAGAGGTGAGTACAGATTGTACAGATTTATTACTCTATTTTACTTGTACATATTTACTAGTCTATTTTGTTAATGATGTGCATATAGCTTTAATTCTATTTGTTCTGACGATTTTGACACCTGTCTACATGTTCTGTTTTGTTGTCTGTCTCCCAATTCTAGACTGTGAGCCTGTTGTTGGGTAGGGACCGTCTCTATATGTTGCCGACTTGTACTTCCCAAGCGCTTACTACAGTGCTCTGCACACAGTAAGCGCTCAATAAATACGATTGAATGAATGATTATTGGAGTGAAGAGGTTGATGCAATAGTCAAGCTGAGATGTGACAGACCTGGGCTAGGGTGGTGGCCATTTTCATAGTGAGGAAAGAGCTATGGAGGAAAACCCTCTTAGGAACACATAAAAGCATGGTAAAGGGTATATAATTGTGGTACTTGCCAGGCACTGTCTAAGCACTGAGGTAAATAAAAGCAAATCGGGTTGGACACAGTCCTTGTCCCACACGGGGCTCACAGTCTCAATTCCCATTTTTACAGATGAGGTAACTGAGGCACAGAGAAGTAAAGTGACTCGTCCAAGGACACAGCAGACAAATGGCAGAATCAGGCCAATGCTCTATCCATTACACCATGCTGCTTTCATGGTGCACTGCATACAGTAAGTGTTCATAAAGCACCATTATTGCTGCTACTACTACTACTGCTAAAATGGCAGGAGCAGGCAATGAGTTTTCCTAGCTCCGTATTTCTGTGTGATCAAAAGATGTGTGTGTTGAGAGGCTTGGGTGAGTTGTGTGAGATGGGGGGCAAGGGAGGGCTTAAAGAGAGGATGGAGGGGTCCGGATCATAGCAAAGAGTTCAACTCGCTTAAATATTTTTTAAATGGCATGTTAAATGCTTTCTGTGTGCCAAGAACCATTCTAAGTGCTGGGGTAGATACAAGCTAATCAGGTCAGACACAGCCCCTGCCCCACAACGACTCTGTGGGACTCTGTTCAGATTCGTACTTAGGCGATCAACAGAAATCGACAGGGCATTTCAAACCATTTTTCTCAAGTGTCTGAAACTGTACTTTCATTGATCTCTATGCCTGGGTTTGATTAGTGAAAACACTGTTCCTTTTCTCCAGTAACAGACTACAAGTTGCCTTAGGATCAGTTTAGCCTAGGACTGCCATGGACCCCATAATCCCAGCTCCGCCACTTGTCTGCTGTATGACCTTGGGCAAATCACTTAACTTCTCTGCGCCTCAGTTCCCTTATCTGTAAAACGGGGATTAAGACTGTGAGCCCCATGTGGGACAACCTGATTACCTTGTATCTACCCCAGTGTTTAGAACAGTGCTTGGCACATAGTAAGCACTTAACAAACACCACCATTATTATTATTTACAATCACTGACCTAATGGCATCAACTGTGTTTTCCTGAGCTCTTACTAAGGTGCTTTGTATTTAGAGAGGTAGAGACAACAATGATTACTGGCCCTTTCCTTTCCCTGCTAGAGAGGGATACAGGAAAACGACTTTAGATCTGGGAGAAAGGCAGTCAGAACTCCTTTCTGGGAGTTGAGGATTCTGTGTTTAATCCTGGCTCCCATCAGTCAATCGCATGAGCGCTTACTGTGTGCAGAGCACTATACCATGTACTTGGGAGAGTACAATACAAGACAGTTGGTAGACACGATCCATGCCCATAAGGAGTTTAGAGTTTTTAGTGGGAAGACAGACATGGATACAAATAAATTACGGCTCCACACTTCACCACTTTGGATCTCAGATTCCTCAATCATAATTTAATGAAATCGCTTGTAGTCCTCAATTAATGAGAGAGAAATCCTACTACAATGCCATACACCTTGGGGAATTTTCATCCCATCAACTCATTCTGCTCCTTCCAATACCAACAGGTTGAGAACACTTACTTGTAACAGATGCATTTAGAGGTCATCAGATCGCAGGCTATCCAAGTCCTTAAGTATCCTCGGATGTCAGATTCTGCTGATTTAAAAGCATCTAGTTTTAAAAATATGCTTACACTTTCTTCCACTCTTCCAGTTAGATTTTCCAACTTTACATCATAAAAGGAACCTGCTCTCGACAGCTCTACACTTTTAGGTAAGGAGAGAAGAGGAGGGGAAAAAGAATGGTCGAAACTCCCCATCTTGTCCTATGTAATCTGCTTCTCTTTCCCATCTAGTCGAGGAGAAGGACACGAGACAGAGGAGACATATTTTCCTCTTTTGCTTACTATAACTAAAGACTTTTATTGCTTTTTACTCCTTGTTCTCCAACTTGCCATGTACACCCAACTAAAGTGGAAGAGAAAGGAGAGGCTAAGTGTCTTAACTATATATATATGCATATATATATATATATATATATATATATATATATATATAAATATACAAAACAAACCCTGGATCTCTGATCCGGTTCATCTAGACTGTCAGCAAGGTTATGCATTCCAAGTCTGCTCTAGGGATCCAGAAGAGGGTAATTCGGGGCACTGCATAAGAAGAAGTGAGATGAAGGAGATATGAGGAGTGTTTTCAGATATTCTACAATGGCCACGCAACCTCAGCCTCTAAAAAGGGCTTCAACCAAATCATGCTGAGAGGAAGGAGCCCAGAAACCAAGGGTAGCATCATATTCTCCCTCTCAGGATAAACCAGAAGGTGGAAATCACAGTATTTCCATTATACAAGCAGAAACACAACACAGAAGAGTCAAGGTGTAGAAATGATTCACCTAAGGATAGACGAAAAGCATTGTGATTAAGATCCAGAATTCTTAGTTCCTTGGTAGTCTACCCACAAGATCAAGCTAATAAAATACTAGTAGGACCCTTCACAACTTGGATATAATTCCATCACAGTCATTTCAATACCATTTCTTCAACTGTCACCACTTAAAGACAAATCCGCTGGCTCTGGCCTCGGAAATGAACCGCTTAGGTTGTAGTAATGGTTTATACACACAACAGTTTTACCGTTTGAAAAATCAAGAACTGACTCTGTGTTCTGTTAACATTCATTTTATAAAATACCTTACAAGAACAGATAAAGTACTTGAGGTTACATAATAACCAGAATTGAAAAAGAATGTTGAATAAAATATAAATTAATTGAACACATAACTATGTTTGCCACGTTAGACAAGTTTAAAAAAGGCTTTTTTTTTCCCCGATAAAATAGTTATTTGGAAGAAAACCCTTCAAAATGAACTCTTTTTCAGTCTTTTTTAGGAAACTTTTCCTAGAAGCTCTAATTTCCAGGTCAGGCAGTACCTGAATTTGTTTAAAATAGACTGGTGTTTGCTTCCAAATCTTTAAATCTCAAAACACAATTTAAAAAATTAACCAGGTCAGGATACTCAGTGCAAAGTAAAGCTTCAAGTTGAAATTTCTGAGAGGGGAAAAAAACAAAAAAACCCAACAAAAACAAAAACCCCCCCACACAAACCCAACAACCATACATGAAATGCTTCTTGGTACAAAACAACAAAAACAAAGTTCACATTATGAAGAAACCTTTGAAAGACGTGTTCTTGAAATGACAAATACAGACACAGCAAACTGTGCAACTGGGATTCAATTAAGACTATTTGTATGGGAGATACCCTGATTTTTTTTTTTTTGTACATAAGCAACGCTCCTCTTCTCTTCCAGATCAAAATATTCATCAACACAAAAGGGGAGGAACAGAAAAATGTCAGAAATGTCTTGAAAGCCACTGTGGAAAGGGCACTCCACCACGGAAACCTAAAGGAACATACAACAGCTCCAACGGCATCCCTTTCGTATCATACGGGCGTTGATTGAAGTAAACAATTCTGATTCAGATTTTTGATATTCACAGGAATTTAGACCTTCTGGAATTTCAAGAAAACACATTTAAAATCATCCTTAAACTGAAAATCATTTTTTCTGCTTTTACAGAACACCAAAAATTTAGAATACGATCAGTTCTAACAGAACCCATTTCCTCTCTACACATTTTGGGTAAAACACAATAGCCGATTTAGGGAACGGTTGTCCAATAATGCACTTCTGTCTGGCTGCAAATGTGACATGGTGCAGGTAGAAATGGTTGTGGTCATCTGTCATAACAGCACATCCAAAATGAGTACGACACGGCAAGTTTTTGTTCCCATCAGATTTTGCTAGAACAGAACCCCTCAACATCTTGTGAGAAATGGGTAGCCGATAGCTTACTCAACAGATTCCTCTCAAGTCATTAAATCCTACGGAAGAGACAACTTTTTCTTTATTTCTAATTAAACTGGCTCCAATTACCTCTCCTATTTTATTAGTGACTGAAATGATTTAGTCTCCAGCCTATTTCCTGGGGTTTAAAGACATTTCAAAAATGTATTCAATTGTGAAAATTAATGTTAGCGAGTGAACAAAACGTAGAGGAGACTTGGACTGAAATTGAGGAGTTGCTGAACATGATAATATTGTCTTGAGTATATAATGGATAGTGTTCATTGATTGAAAGTTCTTGTTCAAATTTAGAAATGTTAAGTCCTTTCTCAGAGCTGTTTGAAGCCTTACAGGAAATTCTGGTATCTAATCTGCAGGTTGTTTGGGTTGTTATCATTATTCTTTTGCTGGCATTTGGAACAGATTAAGGTATTTAAGTGAAGTTGCGACTTTTAACAATGACATGTATGATCTGAAGTTTATAATATAACCCCAGTGATACCCATATGACAAAGAGCCAAGGAGCAACCAAAAAAAAAAAAATACAAGGCTGAAAATCATGCATTCTGCCCATACAGCAATGAAAATTTAAATCCCGAAATCAAGACCACAGAGTGAAACTGAATTTTAAAGTTTCATATAGATGCCGACAAGAGGAACATCTAAGGCAAGGTTCAAATTCTCTCTCAGAGACAAAATCAACTCAAAATCACCTGCTGACAATAGAATTGAAAACACATGGCCCAACATTCAAAGATCTCTTATCACCTGGTGTCACGGAAGCCTGAGAGGATCTAAAATGGGTGTGCAGTGCTTTGAAAAATACATTTTAAAAAGCGCTTTTTCCAACAAAACATATTTTGATTAAGAAAAAACTGTCCCAGTGAACTGACTGCAATTGGATCTACTTTGTCTCCGAATTTGCTGTTAGATGTTTAGCATGAACTTTTTGAACACTACTAGGCACATTTCTCACTGAAATCAAATTCATTAAGTACTTTCTTTTATTATCAAGGCTAGCTGAAGAACTTGCGGAAAAATAAAAACACAAGCACAGATACAAGATAAATACGGCTTGCAAATTCCTCTTTGGGTCACCTATCTTAAAAGGAGGATTCCTCAACTGAATTCTTAGCCAATGATGATCACTGTCATCACTTTCTGACCTGCTACAAGGTGAGAGACCCAAAAACGTTTTGGGTTTGTCATTAAATGGGTATCCTGCAGATGAAAAATCAGAAAAATAAATGGAAAAATAAAACCAACAACAATGAATTAAGACTGGAATCAGCCTTTGTCCATTGTGCTTTAAAAATTGCTACACGGTTTCCAAAGAACCACCATTTCATTCTAAGGCAAGGATATTTTAGGTGCTTTCCTCTGATTAGAAGAGGCAATGAATGAATCTAGGATTAAATACTGTCTCTAATTCGGGCACAGGGAGGAAATGACTAAGAACTCTGCAAAATATACTGCCACACAGTAGCATCAGCACTTAACAGCGAATCCAAGATTTAGAGGTTCCCCATCAATATGAACCAGGTCCTGGAGTTGTTATGAACCACAATATAATCACTACAACTGGAAATGAACTGTACTCTGCTTTGCAAAAGGTAGGACCATTACTTGACCTGAACATTATTAAAATAATTCAGTGAGAGGGGCCCCGCTCTTTAGCACGCCCAAAGGAAATGCAGGCATAAATAGCTGGTGACCTAGTTATGTAACTTTAGTGCAGTATGATCATATACATTGGGGAATTTTTTTCCACTATCCACAGCTCAGGTTATCTTACAACCTCTGTGATGGTGCAGAGCTTTGCCAAAGTGTATGACTGCATGGGTGAAGACAGGGAAGATTCACCCCACCGGGACCAAGGTAAATAGACAAGCTACCCTACATCACCGACAAAATTCCTTGGAAAAGGCAGTTCTGACAAAATAATGCAATATACATTCGGAATTTTTTCCTCTCAACAGCAATGGTATCTCAGACGAAAAGACTCTCAGTAGTGAAGGCCACATCTATTTTTTTTTTGCATTTGCTTGATAAGTTGTAATAAAAAAACCCACGACAACTTTAAAGCATCTCATAAAAGGGAGAAATGGAAATGAAGGGCACGAGGGAAAACATCATAATCAAACCGGAGGATTTAACTGATGAAAATGCTCAGAGCAGACCTGACTGCTCCACAAAGCCTCGTGAGCAGAAAACATGGTACAGGTATCGACTAGAAAACTGTAACTTGCCAACTTGTAAACAAGGAAAGAGCATTTCACAGATTCAAAGTTCGTGGGAAGTAAACTTCTTTAAATTATTTTTTGTCAGTTCAACCCTGATTTAAAAGTATGGCTAGCAAAAATACATAAGCCACAGCCCATTTACATCTTAAAACAGCAGCTCTCTTGGTTGGAAAAGCTGCTGAAGCCAGGTTCTCTTCTAATGGTGGAAAAAGAGAGGGACAGAGAGAGAGAGAGAGAGAGAGAGACAGAGAGAGAGAGGCAGAGACAGAGAGAGAGAGAGAGAGAAGGAGCCTTCTTTTCAGGATTCCGGCTCTCATTCTGCTCCCACATCCAAACTCCTGGAATTCCTCATCTGTCACAGTCCAAGCCGCTATAGATTTAGACGTGGAGAGACAGGGGGAGGGAAGGCAAACTCTCTTAAAATGCTACGGGCCACATCAACATTATTCTGGGCTATTTCCAGAGCTCTCTTCACTTCTTCAAAGGAATAGCCCTCTCCCATAAGTTTTGCAATCTTTGCATCGACATTCTCCAAGGCGGCCTCAGGGCCGAAGGCTTTCCTGTGGTGAATTTCGGGTGCAATCTTGCGCGGGACTGGTTTAGGGGGTCGGGCTGGTGCTTGTACGTCTGTTTAGAAAGGACAGAAAAAACCCATCAGGAAATGAAATAGAAAAATAACATTTACCATATTTACGGCGATAGTTCATTCCAAAAAACAATATTTCCCCCTCGGGGCACAATATTTACCAATACTCGAATATTGCCAAACTCTTCATATAAGGTAGTCACGAGTAGGGTACTGTGATCCTGACTTTAAATCCGACAACGCTTAGGTACAAAGAGGCTGAGGGCCTTGCTCACGATCAGTCAGTCATATGATGAGCCCACAAGTCAGCAAGATAAATGCGATGGGAAGGAAAAAAAACAGAACACCAACTATCTCTCAAAAAAAGGTTTGCATTCAGTTCAGCATCATACCCTGGCTATCTTTTCCGATTAGCGAATCAACTTTGGCTTATTTTCCTCTGGTAATGTTCCCTCCCTAGGGTAGCACACACAGGTAAACCCTGTTATCATGGATGCATGGAAAACAGAGCCAGAAAAAAAATTCCCAATAGGTCAGCCCGAACACTGCAGAACTGCTCTGAAGAATACACTTTACAATGCTTCTATCTCTTTTTTAAATGGTATTTCTTAAGTGCTATGGGCCAGCCACTGTTCTAAGCACTGGGGTAGATACAAAGTTGGACACAGCCCGTGCCTCAGATGGGGCTTACAGTCTTAATTCCCATTTTACAGATGAGGTAACTGAATCAGTTGGTCAATCGTACTTAAAGAGTGCTTACGATGTGCAGAGCACTGAACTAAGCACTTGAGAGGGTATGACAGACACATTCCCTGCCCATAATGAGCTTACAGTCTAGAGGGTAAGACACACATTAATATAAACTTGCCCAAAGTCACACGGAAGACAAGTGGTAGAGCCGGAATCAGAACCCAGAATTAGAGTCTTTCTGACTCTCAGGCTAATGCTCTATCCTCTAGACCACGCTGCTTCTCACCATCTGGTTTCAAGTTAATGCGATGAGACATGCTTTAAATGGCAGACTCTTCTAATCTATGGTAAATCAAGAGGTCAGGAGGGAAGTATACTCAGTGTTTCGCCCAAACCCCTTATCCTCACTGATGCCGAAACTAGTAAGCGGTTTTGAAATGGGAAATGTCTAATGCGGCAGAAATGTTCAGAGTGAAGACAAGGCATCTAGGTTCCAGTGCAGCCTCTTGATAACAGTTTCCTAAAGGAATAGCAATGATAGTGATGACTCTGAGTAGAAAGTGATGTTACTAAGAGTATGTTTGGTTTTGTTCTCTGTCTCCCCCTTTTAGACTGTGAGCCCACTGTTGGGTAGGGACTGTCTCTATATGTTGCCAATCTGTACTTCCCAAGCGCTTAGTACAGTGCTCTGCACATAGTAAGCACTCAATAAATACGATTGATGATGATGACGATTAATTACTGGCAACAATTTAGCACTGACCTTGGGAGGGAACTAGATGACCTCAGAGTGCACTTTAGTCACTGTCTTCTATGAATCCAAGCAGCATGTCTTTGGTTGCCAAATTCCTAGGGTTTGTTTCTAAAAAGAATGCCATTTAATTTGTGATAAAATAATAATCATGGCACCTTATACTAAAGTATGTCTCCTCCTCTAGATTGTAAGCTCATTTGGGCAGGGAATGTGCCTGTTTATTCAATCGTATTTATTGAGTGCCTACTGCGTGTTTATTGTTATACTGTACACCCCCAAGCACTTAGTTCAGTGCTCTGCTCACAATAAACCTCAATAAATACAACTGAATTAACGACATGCCAAGCAATACTACTATTATGGCATTTGTTAAGCGCTATGTGCCAAGCACTGTTCTAAGCACTGGGGAAGATACAGGGTAATCAGGTTGGACACAGTCCTTGTTCCACATGGAACTCACAGTCTCAATCCCCATTTTACAGATGAGGTAACTGAGGCACAGAAAAGTTAAGTGACTTGCTCACTGCTCTAAGTGCTGTGGCTAGGCTAATCTGGTTGGACACAGTCCTTTTTCCATGTGGAATTCACAGTCTATGGAGGAGGCAGCAGGATTGAATCCACATCTTACTGATGAGGCCACTGAGGCAAGGAGAAGTTAAGTGATTTGCCCGAGGTCACACGGCAGACAACCGGCAGAGGCAAGATTAGAACGCAGGTCCTCGGACTCCCAATCCCATGCTCATTCCATAGACCACATGAGGAAAATAATGATAATGTCACCACTTACTTTGGTGTCTTTCTTTCACGGAACTCAGATAAAGAAACTCATGGAAGGCCAAAGGCTGAGAATGGCAGTGATAAACAATCACTTCCTCACTTTCCTTAGGCCTTTGCTAATTCCCCAGCCCTTCTACTTTATATAGTTCCCTGAAAATGGACTCCTTTAAAATGAGTTCTTGATTTTTTTCTTTATATTGAAGAGTCATAAATGTGGATTTTTTAAAATTCCACAGGAAATTAACTTGCCATAAACAGTACCATTCTATTCGTAATAGAAAAGAGGTTAAGGTAATGTATGTAAAAAAGAGACAGCTTGTAAAAAATAGAATAAAACCTAATGGAAATATCTGAATTCAATTCTGAACTGAAAGACGCTGATCTTCTATTCAAGACACATTTCATTTTTCTCTACAATCTAGAGGGTAACAATTAGTTATATATACTTTTTTAAGAATTAATTTCAGGTCACTGTTAAAATCTTTTCTATTACATCTATTTGAATTGAGTGATCATCAATGCCTGCATTTTGGCAAACTTGCTAGCCATTTGCACTGCTTTGCTTATTTTGAAGTCCCAATTATTTTTCTATTAAGCAATCTCATTATGCCACACAGATGTGGAAAATGAATTTGGTACTTCACGCTTCTAATCGTTTTCTATAAACTGCTCTGATGATTTTAAGGCTTGGTCATTTACATCTGCCCTGCTTTGAGACTGTATTGAGGTAAGGAGACCACTACCTGAACCTAAAAGGAAAAAGCCATTCCTTGTTCTTAATCAAGAAGTTCTCTTTCATAATCCCTGTCAACTCATTTACTGCCAACGTGAGAAGACAGGGAAACATCAAAAGCTGAAGTATGTGTGTCTTTATAGTGTCTAGAATCTCTCAAAAATTTTTGATGCTTGTAGCCTGGTGAGCTAGAAAAGTTTCCAGATGGTCCTGGGCAAGGGACTGGTTAGGATACTTTTACTTGACCAACTGATATCATTGTGGAGCAGCCTAATAAATTTGGTTGATCTCCTCAGGGCAATCCTATTTGCTAAGCAGTTGCCAGAACCTTAATCTCTCAATTATGTCTGGGAAACATTACCAAAATCTTGGTGTTGCTTCCTGCACTGTTCCTGATTCTCTAATGCGGCACACATCGTAATTGCTCATGATGTGTGAAGTTGGACATATTTTTCAGTTGCCTGTCTGGAAGGATTCTGGCAAGGATGTGGCTTGTCTCTGCTTCCAGTCAGCTCTCTCCCCATTCTTCTGGAATGCGGCAATTTCGGGGGCACCTCTGAAGTTCTGTAACATTTCTTCAGATTTCCAGTTCATGATAGATGCCTGAGAATTACACTTCCACTTTCTTGGGGATATCTGTGCTTAGTACAGTTCTCTGCACACACTGGCACAAAGTAAGCACTTATTACCACAGTTATCATTATTATTATTAAAAGGAGCTGGGTTTTCCACCCGGCTGTGCCGCTCAACAAATATAACTGAATGACTGGAGGAACGAATATCTTCAAGAATGCCATCAGATCCAGGTTCCTTATAAACTTTGACTAGGGTAGTCAGGTCTTCAGAAGTTGGAGTTAAATGACTTTAGCCTTCCAACTTTGGGGCTTTCTCTATGCGCCAATGGTCCTTCAAACTCAATGGGCTATGAGCTGCGTCAAAGCTTTTTGTGACAGTCATCTAGAAACTGCTACTTAGTGGTGACTGAATTTGAAGCACATATGCGAGAAATCATTTTTATGAATCAGTTTGCAGAGCCTACCTCTCACCATGGACGAACAGTGAGCTGGAATAAAATCCTATATTATATATCCACCTAAACAAGGAAACCCTACATGCAACCAAAGATTATCATTCACAGCACAGATCAGAACGCCATCCCTGAACTCTGCTACCTGCATGAATAGACAGAGCAGTGGGAAACATAAATCAGAGGTAACTATGGTTTTTGACTGGGAGAGATTGATGGACGTGGGGCATCAAGCAAAGTTTATAAAGTTGCAATGGTGTCCAACCTTCTTTACTGCTGTAAGATGTAAACCAGCTTCAGAATGCACATCTAACACTTTGTATAGTCGTCTGTAATTGGCTAAAGTCAACATCAACAATAATTTCTTGGGGTGCAGTCAGTTCACAACTTTTTTGTTTAGCGCTTGCTATGTGCCAGGCACTGTACTAAGCACTGAAGTAGATACAAGCTGATCAGGTTGGACGCAGTTCCTGTCCCACAGGGGGCTCACAGTCTTAACCCCCATTTTATGGATGAGGGAACTGAGGCACAGAGAAGGTAACAGATGGGCTCAAGGTCACACAGCAGACGAGCAGCAGAGCCGGGTGGAAAACCCAGCTCCTTTTAATAATGATAATGATAGCTGTGGTAATAAGTACTTTGTGCCAGGCTCTGTTCTATGGGAGAGATACAAGTTAATCAGGTCGGATACAGTCCCTGTCCCGCATGGGGATCACACTCTAATCACCATTTGACAAATGAGGGAACTGAGGCCCAGAGAAGCGAAGTGCCTTGCCCATGGTTGCAAAGCAGACATGTGGAAGAGTCAGAATTAGAACCCAGGTTTTCTGACTGCTAGGCCCATGCTCCACCCACTAGGCTAAGCTGCTTCTCGAGTATTAAACACTGAATACTAACTGAATACTGACTACTGTAGTGACAGAGGTAGATGCACCCCACAGAACTTGTTTGTCAGGGTTGCTGGGTGTGGTTTCCAGTTTTTTCTCTGGTCTTTCTTTTAAGAGAGTCCATTCAAGTCCCTCAGGAAAATGGGAACTCTTTTCCACTCCATGGGAATGCTATGATTAATGTTATGTTAGAAAAACTCTTCAGATTTGCCATGAAAACTTTTTCCACAGACATTATTTGTAGGCAGAATTAAATAAGGGGCATGCCTTGGGTTAATTTAGCTCCCAGTGAAAAAAATATGAGGAAGATAAATCAAGCAAAATTACCAACAAACTAGAACACAAATGAATTTAAGAGATTTTGGCTGATCTCTGAACAGGAACTATTTGCTCACAAAAATGTACTTGAAACGACAATATTTTTGAGCCCAACAAAAACCAAGCAAACCTCATGTCATTTACTAAAAGCATTTCAATTCTTTCATTTTTTTGCGATCAAAGTGAAGATTATTTCCAACAGATACATTTTCCATCTCAAATCAGATTCTTATATATACTCACACAAAAAAGTTTAATCCTCTGCCCTATATTGCCTAAAATTCAATTTCCTTTTCTAATAAAAAAAAAAAACCACCCAGTCCTGACAAATCCTTCAATATCTTCACAAGTGCTCAAAAATGTATCTGTATCAGGCATTACATCCTGGGCTTTGAAATCATACAGAGCCTAAACTGCATCTCCAACTGGTTTGTAAAGATACTGTCATTTAATCGGGTAATTTATCGCTGTTTCTTCCGTGTCAATCACCTCATAGTATTTACTGAATATTCAGAGTATTTTTTTTAATTTTATATGTGAATAATCCAATTAGAAATCCTGGCTTTTCACCACCCAGCTGGCAGCTCTGACCACAAACGCTTCTGCCTTAGTGTAGGATCAAAACCCAAGAAAGACAGCTTGACTCATGAACAAATGGACAGGGAGGGTTCGATAAATTAGGTTAATGAAGTGGACATATTGAGCTGTAACATTTATTTACAATTTTAAAAGGCCAGCCAACATCCAACTCTGTCACCAACCTCATTTCTCTCACCTATAAAATAATGATGGCATTTGTTAAGCGCTTACTATGTGTCTAGTACTGTTTTGAGCACTGGGGTAGATTTCAAGCTAATCCGGTTGGACGCATGGAGCTCAGTTTTAATCTCCATTTTACAGTTGAGGTAACTGCGATACAGAGAAGTGAAGTGACTTGCCCAAGGTCACACGGCAGACAAGTGGTGGAGGTGGGATTAAAACCTAGGCGCTTCTGATTCCCAGGCCTGTGCTCTATCCCATTAGGCCATGCTCCTTCCCTTAAAACAGAGATAACATATATAAGACTAACCCTCCTCACTAGGATATGGTCAAGATGAATCGATGTGCTTTACTCATAGGCTAAGCAGGACTATTAAACAGACAACACAATTTACTAGGCGCTTTCGGGAGTTTTGAGGAAAGCAGAACACATGGGCTTTTGCCCTCTTGGAGTTTACCATCTAATCAGGAAAGAGAGGATCCATTTCATCCTATGCACTTCCAGAAACTTAAATGAGGACTCATTTGGGATGTACACCACGGATTCAGCAATTTAATTCCCCTCCTGTAAAAATCCTAGATGATACGTGAGACTCTGACCCCAAGTCTTGTGATTTGTGTGGAGATGGCTCCAGGTGAAAATTGCTGGGAAGGCAAGGACTGAACCGAAGCTTCTTGATAAGAGCTATTCATCTCTTTTCCTCCCACCAGACCCGATAGGAAAAGGGCAGTAGGGAAGAGCTGGGAAGACAAAAATCTGCTGTGTGACCTTGGACAAGTCACTTAGTTTCTCCATGCCCCAGTTCCCTTGTTGGTTAAATGGGAATTAAGACTATGAGCCTTAAGTGGGACAGGGACTGCATCCAACCTGACTATCTTGTAGCTACCTCAGCGCTTCTAACAGTGCCTGGCACAGAGTAAGCGCTTAATAAATACGATAAAAAAGTGTGAGATGGGAAAACTGGCAGTGCTGGGAAGGGTCTGTGTGTAGTAGGGGTAGAGATAGAAAATGAATGTAAACATGCTAGGGAAGAGCAATGAGGAATAGATCAGAGTATAATGTCTGTGTAAAACTATGTGTTGCATCAATCAATTGATAATATTAACAGTGCTCACTGTGTGCAGAGTAGCAGAATAACTATTGGCAAGTTACTAACAGTAACATATATTTTCTAGCACTTTGACGAACTGTGTATTCAAAAGAATCTTGAAATAGAAAGCAATGTGTGATATTTATTAAATAATTTCTAGGTTGGGGGTGGTTCCCAAAAACGAATCGGTCTGAGAGGGATCAGTCCATTTCAGTTGCGGCCTAAAGAAACAGAAGTACTACCTTACTAGCAAAGACCAAAAACATTAAAATTGGATCCTTTTTAACAGTACTCCCTTTCTGTGGCAGTGTACTTCATTTTGACATTTGCCCAATTCAGAGAAATATGTGTTCTAAGTTAGATGATGAAGAAATACACCAGTGAAGGTATTTTCCTGTATCCACACACAACTTGAGACTTTATTAGTACTTATGTGTGCTTTGATATAGGTACCCTTCCTATTAATTCACTCATTTATTCCTCTCTCCATCTTTTTTTTTTTTTTTACTCTACACACTACACCTGTTCTCCCTATCAGCTACGTTGCAATGTACATTTCTGGGCATGGGGATATTAGACGAGAGAGTGTAGATAGCACAGCATAAACCATCACAACTATGGCCAACAGGACTCAAGGACAAGTCCCCCTGCTCAATCAACCATTTGACCAGTGGTATTTATTGAGCACTGAACTAAAAACAAGGGAGAGGGCAATCCAACAGAGTCCCTCTAGACAGTATGCTCATTTGGGGAAGGGAATGTGTCTGTTTACTGTTATAGTGCACTCTCCCAAGCGCTTAGTACAGCACTCTGCACACAGTAAGTGCTCAATAAAAACAGCTGGCTGACAGACAACAGATTTGGTATAGTAGAGATGATCTTGCCGTCAAAGAGTTTACGATCTAGTGGGGGAGACCCTGAGGGTTGAAGGTAGGATGTCTTCCACCTCTCACTTGTCCAGACAAGCAGAGGTTATAGTGCACCCAAGCCCTGACTACAGTGCTCAACTGACAGACAGTGCTCACTAAATATGGACTGATTATTTAAGAGCCAAAGGCACTCGGATTATAGTTACAGTAAATTATCCTTGCAATTTCAAGTTAAGGTTGGAAACTATGGTGCGTTACACCACTGTCTAAATAAAATGAAAGGGAACAGCAACAACATAAACATAAAAAATTCAGGCTGTGGTACAGTGAATGTGTTCTTATGCACAGAAAAAAAAGTAAGATTCCTGCCTTTACAGTTTTCCCTCGAGATTGATTACGCTTTAAAGTCTCCCTGGAATGTTCAAAAGTTTTTCCTTTCTATTACAGGAAGTTTTTCCTGTTGTTTGACTAGATGGTCCCTGGAAAAATATCCTTTCACTGTACAGTGAGAGTTGTATGCCCAGAAATCTTTAAACACAGAGTTAAGGAGAAAGATTATGAAGTGTTTTGTTAAAAAAAACCCACTCAAAACCCACCTTTTGGATCCTTTAAAAATAATTATTCCATGGAAAGAACTGTTCTACCTAAATAGAAGTCATTATGATTTATTTCAGAGACATAAAAAAGAAGAAATTGGATTTGAAAGGTAGGACAATAATACTGAAATTCTCATCTTGTCATTTCCAAAAGGACAGAAGCAAAGCACATTCGTCTCAGCAAATAAGAGCTATTAGAATCCCTAAGGCACAGACACAGTTTATCCCAATGTTTCAGATGGAAAGAACTAATCTGGAGTCAAGCTGTGTTTTTCCACTGGACTATTACCGGCCATCTGTGGTCTGCATATAGATGTGCTCTCCAGAGATTTCTAAGGCTGAAATCTGGCTATGTCCTTTTGTACTTTATTGGACTTATTATTTTTTTTTTTTTTGGAGGCAGGGGAGAAGACTCTGGGAGAGGATTCCCAGTGTCTCAGACTCCAACAGGCGGCAGTGTGAAAAATTGGAAAATAGCAGCTTCCAGCTCTGCTATAACCTGAAAAAATCCAATATGGGGTGTCTCCTGGACTAAATCAAATGCTCCGGACTTGATTTGTTCACCCAGAGGCAGGCATGTGTTTTCCTAGGCCATTATTCCTACTGGATCCTGAAATGTCACAGTGAGAAGGGTTGGACAGGAATTTTAAGACTTCCGGAATATATTTTTAATTAATGTGAAAACTTTTACTATGAAGAATTATTAAAAATGTTCTCCACTCATAAATGCACACCTAGTGCATATGTGCTCTAGAGAAGAACCGTGGCCTAGTGGAAAGAGCAAGGGCCTGGGAACCAGAGGACTTGGGTTCTAATTCTGGTTCTGCCATGTGTCTGCTGTGTGACCTTGGGCAAGTCACTTATTGTCTCTGTGTTTTAGTTATCTATTTAGTAGAGACTAAATCCTACTCTCTCCTACTTAGACCGTGAGCGCCATGTGGGACAGGGACTGTGTCCAACCTGATTAACTTGTATCTACCCCAGCGCTTAGAACAGTGTTTTGTTTTGGTTTATTCCCCCTAGGGTACTTGTTAAGCGCCTAATTTGTGCCAGGCACTGTTCTACAAGCTGGGGTGGATCCAAGGCAATCAGGTTGGACACAGTTTTCCGTGTCCCACGTGGGACTCCCAGTTGTAACCCCCATTTTACAGATGAGGTAGCTGAGGCACAGAGAGTTGAAGTGACTTGCCCAAGGTCACCCAGCAGACAAGTGGCAGAGCCAAGATTAGAACCTAAGTCTTTCTGACGTTCATGCCTGGGCTCTATCCACTAGGCCATGGTGCTTTTAACTTACTATGGTTGGCACATAATAAGTGCTTAACAAGTACCAAGGTGATTATTAATCATTATTATTATTACTTTCACTCAAATGTTGGTGATAGAGTGATAGGCTGGACTCATGGTGGTATTCTTGGCAGCTGCTTGAGCTGAAAGTATATATGGCAAATCAGAATAAAGGAATTGTGCAGACAATGGAAGTGGTATTAGATCTTGAATCTTTACCAGGCTTTATCTGGGCTGGGGAATCAGTGTCTCAGAGGCCTCACAAAACCTGTGGGGAGATACTGTCTAGTGGTAATTATGGTATTTGTTAAGTATTTACTATATGCCAGGCACTGTTCTAAGAGCTAGGGTGGATACAAGAGAGTTGAGTTGGACACAGTCCCTGTCCCACACAGGGCTGGTACTATTAGTCCCCATTTTACAGATGAGGGAACTGAGGCACAGAGAAGTTAAGTGATTTGCCCAAGGTCTTGCAGCAGACAAGTGGCGGAGGCAGGATTAGAACCCAGGACCCAGGTCCGTGCTCTATCATCCACTAGGCCACGCTGCTTCCCTAGTGCAACCAAAATCATCTTCCTCATTTCTCTAGGGCCCAAGAACCGCTCCCGTGTCCCTGATTTGAGGCTTCTTCACAACAACAGTCGGAAAAGCGCCAAGCAACCGTCAGCTAACGTTACCTTCCGTATGATCTGTTTCACGGGCTACATCGTAGATCACGATTTCATCTAGTCTCTTGTATTTCCACCGAAAGGAACACACCTGGCCATTTCCACAGAACAACACTTTATCATTCTGGCTTTCAATCTTTGCGGCAGTGATCTGGTTTTAGCTCTCAGAAGACAGATGTTCCCGATGCCGCGGCAGATCTTTTAAACCATCAGTTCAGCAAAATGCAACTTCTGCAGCTTCTAAATGGGTACTGTCAGCTTGTTTCCCCTCCCACCCCGCCCCCCCACAATCTCAAAGGCCATGGTGGTAGGGGATTTTGTGAATTCAGCTGGAAGGTGCTAGTGATTGGGGCAAAAATAATACACTCCAAAATCAGCTACGTTTCACTCTTGCTTGTCTAGTGGTATTTTTCTCCACGGCTAGACCATATCTGCATGATGCATAAATCCACAATTTCAAATCTGCTTCAGCAAGCAGGTGAATGGGCAATGGTACTTGTTAAGCACTTACTATGTGCCAACTACTGTTCTAAGCACTGTGATAGACAGAAGCTAATCAAGTTGGACACAGTCCCTGTCTCACAGGGGTCTCACACTCTTAATTCCCATTTTACAGATGGGGTAACTGAGGCTCAGAATAGTGAAGTGACTTGTCCAAGGTCCCACAGCAGACACGTGGTAGAGCCGGGATTAGAACACATGCCCTTCTGACTCCCAGAAGCCATGCTGCTTCTCAAGTACTTAGTACAGTGCTCTGCAATCAATCGTATTTATTGAACACTTACTGTGTGCAGTACACTGTTCTAAGCACTGTAATAACTAATATAACGTAACCACAGACACTCAATTAATACCTTGCACACTTATGTGTGCAGCTTTTAGACTGTGAGCCCACTGTTGGGTAGGGACTGTCTCTATGTGTTGCCAATTTGTACTTCCCAAGCGCTTAGTACAGTGCTCTGCACATAGTAAGCACTCAATAAATACGATTGATTGATTGATTATGTGCTCTCTTTACTCACCTCCCCCTCCGCCCCACAGCACTTATGTACATATCCGTAATTTATTTATTCGACTGTCTCCCCCTCTAGACTGTAAGTTCGTTTTGGGCAGGGAACATAGCTACCAACTCTGTTTTAGTATTCTTTCCCAAGCACTTGGTACAGTGCTTCGCACACAGTAAGCACTTAAATATAATTGATTGATTGATTAAATGAGAGGTCCACTCCAGGAGGGAAAACTCTTTCAATTAGTGCTATTCTTCACGCTCATCGGTGTAGAGCCAAACAAATCCCAGGAAATAGAGTTCCACTGAATTTAAAATCCCTTAGTGGGGCACTGTGTAGCTATTGTTGTGTTCTTCCAAGCTTTTGGTGCTTGGCACTCAGTCAGTGCTCAATAAACATCACTGGTTCATTGATTAATTGGCAGCTTTCTTTGTCACAGTTCCTCTTCTGCGAACAACCTCTTAAATGGATTCTGTAAAGAGAAAACGATCTACCCTCTCATGGGCTATGGCTTTTACGGTCGGACACAGAAACTTACCAGAAGCTGAAGGGAGCTGATCATACTCTTGGGACATCCGGTTCGCTTTGACATTCTCACCTGCTAATCTTCGAGCGGGAGGCAAAGGAACCAAGCCACTTGCTGAATCAAAAAAGTGATCTTAGGAAAAAAAAGAAAAAGAAAAGGACAGGGATTCAATTGCAAATAAATGCAAACAACTTTCTGTGATCTACCCTAGCTGGGAGGAACATGTCAGAAGCTTGCAACAATCTGGGGTACCTCTCCTTCCCAAAGCCCCCAGAACCCTGAAAGGGTTTCAAAACTGAAAAACTGTAACTGATATTCAACTAAGGCTCCATGTTACAGGGAAGCATTACTGAAGTAGTGATAATTAATGCTAAGCTTTGAAAATAATTGAAATAAGGGATGGCGATTGTCAAGAGTACACGAAGATAAGTTACCTTTTACCCTTTTATTAACCTTGAGTTTGAAAGTCAAATAAGGTTGGATTGGTATTCTTTAAAGGGCAAAACCCCAATTTACTTATATTATCCATAATTTTTGACGTAATGTAAGGCAGAAGCTGAACCAATATCTAATTCTACTCCAACTTTCTCTGCTGTGGAGAATACTATCTGTTCCCCAATCCAGTTTGTGACTTCAATGGCTTTGTTTAAAATGAGCCACGAGCAATTAAGAAGATAACCTATCTTGATTTTAATAAGTGCATGAAGCAGCATGACCTAGTGGCTAGAGCACAGGCCCGGGAGTCAGAAGGACCTGGATTTTAATCCTGGCTTCTCCACTTGTTTGCTGTGAGACCTTGGGAAGGGAAGTCACTTCACTTCTCTGTGCCTCAGTTACCTCAGCTGTAAAATGAAGATTAAGACTGCGAGCCCTACATGGGACTGGGACTGTGACCAACCTGTTTTTCTTTTATCTTAGTGTGAGTACAGTGCCTGGCACACAGTTAGCACTTAACAAATCCTACTAAAAATATACAACGGCCAACCTCATTACCTATTTACTTTAATACGTAATGGGGCAGTTTCATGTCAGTTGCACATCTGATGGTATTGACACCTGCCTACTTGTTTTCTTTTGTTATCTGTCTCCCCATTCTAGGCTGTGAGCCTGTTGTTGGGTAGGGACCGTCTCTATATGTTGCCGATTTGTACTTTCCAAGTGCTTAGAACACAGTAAACTCTCAATAAATACGAATGAATGAATGAATGAATGAACATCAGAAGCTCAACTAACGTGAGTTCAACTCTGAGATAGCGCTGGGGAAAGGACAAAAATCAGTAGCATCAAGTGTGATCCATATGAATACAATTTAATGAAGATTGATGATCTTTGTATGCCTGCATGTTCATTCATTCAACTGTATTTACTGAGTGCTTACTGTGTACTAAGGGCTTGGGAGAATACAGTACAACAATAAACAGACATCCCCTGCTCACAATGAGCTTACAGTCTAGAAGAGGGGAGACAGACATCAATGGAAATAAATAAATTACAGACGTGCCACCTCTGACCAACTGGGAAGTGATACGAGGAAGAGTTGCAGGATGCTTGCCCCTTCCCAGATTATCCAAGCCTCAAGGGAACTACTTAGCATCAGCAACAGCCATGGGAACTCAGCAGCTACACCTCTGCAGGTTGAGGAGATGCGAATCTACGCAGTACCCCAAAACTGTAAGGAGGAAACAGATTTCCTCCACTGTCCCCCAAAACAGTGAGAAGGCAGGAAACGTATTTCCTCCACTGCCCAAACATTCTGCATTGCAACTTCTCCATTCCACTTCTTTCTGGTCTAGGATACTGGGAAGGGAAGAAGATGAGAAAGTCCTGATGATCAAGTGTCCGACCCGCAGGGAAGCCCATCATCATCATCAATCGTATTTATTGAGCGCTTACTATGTGCAGAGCACTGTACAAGCGCTTGGGAAGTACAAATTGGCAACATATAGAAACAGTCCCTGTCCAACAGTGGGCTCACAGTCTAAAAGGGGGAGACAGAGAACAAAACCAAACATACTAACAAAATAAAATAAATAGGATAGATATGTACAAGTAAAATAGAGTAATAAATATGTACAACCATATATACATATATATATATATACATATATATACATATATACAGGTGACCATGGTTGAAGCCCATGGTTGAAGAGAAATTTTTGAAGGACTAAAAATTAACTCCTGTGATGACTTTTGGAACACTCAAATGAAAGCTACAGAGCAGCGTGACCTAATGAAAAGAGCACGGGCCTGAAGGAGTCAGAGGACCTGGGTTCTAATCCCAGATCTGTCACTTGCCTGCTGTGTGACCTTGGGTAAGTCACTTAACTTTTCTGTGCTTCGGTGTCCTCATTTGTAAAATGGGGACTCTGCCTCCTATTAAGATTGGGACCCCTATGTAGGACAGGGATGGTGTCCTGATTACCTTATATCTAGCCCTGTGTTTAGTACAGTGCTTAACATTTGCCACCATCATTATTACTCTTTTCATTCAATCGTATTTATTGAGCGCTTACTGTGTGCAGAGCACTGTACTAAGCGCTTGGGAAGTACAAGTTGGCAACATAGAGAGACGGTCTCTACCCAACAGCGGGCTCACAGTCTAGAATTACTCTTATTATCATTATTATTATCAGAGTGAATAACTCTTGGTAACGTAGCTGATAATCTTCCAAAATTTTTCCAAAGCTGCAGGCCTTGTGTCATCATCAACAGATTGTTTTTAAAATATCGGGTTCTGTTTATTCCTCCGTTCTTTTAGGTAGACTTTCTTCAATCTATCCACTCATTTCATTTAAGTCCCTGATGGTACCGAGGAAGGAACAATTCGACACTAGAAAAAATCCTTGTCTGATTTCCCTTTATTCACTGCACACCCAAAATGCAATGCTCCATTAAAATGCTTTGCTTACAAGTCACCAGCACTACAAAAAACCCTGTAAATTGGTGATAAGATTTCCTTGTCCTTCCTTTTTGGTTTTATAATTCAATTCGGAGATTCATTCACAAGCAGTGGCTGTGACTTGGACTTGCTGAATCAGCAACTGGATGGAACTACTCTGAAGGAATTCATGATGAATCCAATTTTTGTGAAAATATAATTTGCTGTCATATTGAATTCTATTAAAACAGAGTCAACAGCAAACAGCAATATCAGCAGTATAAATTGAGTTCTAGTAATCTTTAAAAAATTTCAGTTACCACATTAATCTGAAACTTTTGAAAGGCAGTAGCACTTCTAAATTTATTATTTTTGAAATAAAAAGTCACATTTTCAAATCCACCTTTCTGGAAGAAAGTAAGGCCAAAAGGCACCTGTTTCCCTACTTGAACAAATGTGGTAATATAGGTAACCCGTTGTCATTTAGCATCACACTTTGGTATATATTTTAGGACAACACAAGGTTAAAAATGAAAATAAAAAAACAACCCACAGTTTATACGGCAGAGTTAGAGCAAAATGTCTCTCCCTCTTGAATGTAAGCTTGTTGTGGGCAGGGAATGTGTTCTATTGCTATAGTGTACTCTCCCAAGTGCTTAGTACAGTGCGTTGCACACAGTCAGAGCTCAACAAATACTACTGACTTCAGTGACTGACAAAATGAGGTGAATTCAGCCAGGGGAAAGTAATCTGGAAATACAAGATTTGCAACTTCCAAAAGGTTCTGCTCAACATTTATGACTTCCTGGTATTTATATTTAGTTAGCTCACAAATGTCTGCTGTAACCATTAGCTGGGCAATGCTCTAAGGCTCTGCTAAAACAAAATTGGTATTTTTGGAGTTCTGGCATTACAGATTGTCAGACTATCCTCTCTGCAATATCTCGCTCTCCCAACTTCTTTCCACTTCCCTCTTTCCTACTCTGATACGACGGGTTCAATTGCAGAGGCCCAAGTGTCTAACATTTTAAGAGGGCTGATTCCATTCATGTTCTTTCACTTAAAAAATATGGAGATTTGGACACTAATCATACTGTTTAAAACTGTGAGTCTGCTCTGACTCTTTCCAACTGAAATACCAGATTTTATGGTGCTTTTAAAATCCAGGGTTGTCTTGCTTTTCAGAGCATCACAGTAATCCTTTTAATCAAAAGAGCTGCTGACCTGTTCAGCGTCATTTCAATCAAGCAATCAATCAGAAGTATTTAAGGAACACATAATGTGTGCACAGCGCTGTAATAAACTCATGGAAGAGTACAATCAAGTTAGTAGGTGGCCCTCAAGGAGCTTACAATCTAGTGAGGAGAGAGAGGCACAAAAACAAATCATAGTTAAGGGGAAGGAAGGAGAGCATAAAAATATGTAAGTGCTGTGGGGAAGTCTGAGTGCCCAAATGGTTGATGATGATGATGGCATTTATTAAGTGCTTACTATGTGCAAAGCACTGTTCTAAGCGCCAGGGAGGTTACAAGGTGATCAGGTTGTCCCAGGGGGGCTCACAGTCTTAATCCCCATTTTACAGATGAGGGAACTGAGGCACACAGAAGTGAAGTGACTTGCCCAAAGTCACACAACTGACAATTGGCAGAGCCGGAATTTGAACCCATGACCTCTGACTCCTAAGCCCGGGCTCTTTCCACTGAGCCACGCTGCTTCTCCTTGGTTAGGTGATGCGAACTGCTGAAGTGAATAGTGGGGGAGATATTGGGTGGACAGACGGGAAATTAATCGGAGAAGGCCTCTCAGAGGAGTTGTGATGTCCGAAGGCCTTTGCAAATGAGGAGAGCAGATGTGAAGGGAGAGAGGGAGAGACACATTCTAAGCAGGGGAGACCGTATGAGTAAGTGGCCAGCGACAGGACAGGCGAGACGAGGCACAAATGGGTTGTTCGGATAGGAATGAAGAGCGTGAGCTGGGGTGTCAAGGGAGAAGAGAGTGGGTACACAGAAGGGAATACTGATAGAATGACTTCAAGCCAAAGGTCAGGAGTTTCTACTTGTTGTGGAGCAGGATGGGCGACCTTGAGGATTTCTGAGAAGCGGGGAGACGGTCGCAGAATATTTTAGAAAATTATCCGGGCCACAGAATGAAGTATAACAGAGGAGGGGAGGAACTGGAAAGGCAGAGAGAGGGCAACAGGGAGACTGATGAAGGAGTCAAGTTGGGCTATGACAAGAACAGGGACCGGTAAGGTGGCCGTTAAGCCAGTGTGGGCTAAACATTTCCACAAACCCTGCTTGATCACTCTTTTCACAACCCTAGTTAGGCTTCCCCAATTAGCAAATTGAGAGAGAATACAGGCGAGGGATATTTCATTGCAAATTATTCCTTTCAGATAAGTGGAAGAACTTTAGTCATAAAAATCTTTACAAGCCTTATTTCTCTAGAATCTGCTCTAGGAAAAACCACCCTAACCAATCATGATATTCCCTGGTCAATTCTTTAGTGCACGTAAATTGTTTAAAAAATAGCTGTGACTTCTTTAATTGCGTTTAATCTTAAGAGTCCAGATCTCAAACTGCAACTCTCATTAGTGTTCACACTGAATCAAACAATGGACTTTTTTTGCAAGCCTATGTATGGCATGGATGATCTTATTAGGGAGAACTTATTTCCTTTGAGTCTACTTAAAAAGCCATACAGAGCTGTTGAGTACAGCAATTCAGTGGGGTATGCTGTAGCCAACGCAAATACAGGATACAGCCTTCTGGCATTTTTCTGAAATGAAAAACTTGGCTTTTTGAGCACGGATCCAATTCCAAAAAGGCCAGAGTCAGCAAGAAGCATCACCTAAGTGGTTCCCAATACTACACAAACAGTGGAAAAGTTTAGACACTCTGCGGTCTTCCCGCGATTATTTACAGCCTTGGTTTTCTTAAACCCTATCCTCAGGGGTTCGGGTAATGGGAGACAGTCAATTGCCGGGTGATTCTAAGCATCGGCTCTGATCACCTTTTCACCTCGATCGAAAAATGGAGCTATATGGGTTTCCCCTCTTACCTGAAGGAGGAAGAAATATGTCCTGCCCTGAGGAGGGTCGACTCCCTGAGCCAACAGGCTTTGTGTGTTCAGTGAGACTATGGCGGGCAGGAGGAGGTGGAGGAGGAAGGGAGGGCGGTAGACTGTCGAAGGCATCGTCACCTAAGTTGAGAGAAAACGCCGGGCTGTGAGCAGAAATTTCACGAAGGACACGAGAGCGAGAAAAAAAAAGCTACGGTGAATTATCTATTGCTGCTTCGATGTTTTTTACGGCCATCTGCAGACTCTAGATGTGAGCTGGAGGTTTGATTCCTATTTCTAATTGTTGTGGAAACCTTAGGGTTTGTGTGACTATATGGGTCTATGTTTCTACCTATATCTGTTATAATTAGGTACATACCCACAGCCAAAATATATACACATACAAATAAAGACATGCAATGAATGGCTTTGCTTTTCAATCCGTCAGGTTTTAAGGTTATTGAAAACAAAAAAGTTCATAATATAGCCACAAACATTAAACTGTGACAAAAAAGACTGATTCCACGTGGATTGAAAGCCAAAAGTCCTGTATTTATCACCTGTATTCCACAGCAGCCTTGGAGCTTTAATCTATATCCTACTTGCATAGTAATCTCTTAGTCTAAGGAACTTTCAGTTCAGAAGAAGCCCTCCATTTTGAGGCTTGGGGCTAATATTTGTATTTTTGTCTTTGCTAAAGTTTAACTGACAAGCTAAGCTTTTTTCAAACATCACATTTGGAGAGGTATCTAACAAATATGGTGACACTACGCGAGGCAGAATGAACGGCATAGGATTCTAAAATGCTGCATTATGAAAAACGTTTATACGAGATTTCTCTTCAGAAGCATGAGTAGAGGCCTACATACTTCGTTCTGCCAGAATGTGTATTTTCACTACAAGATTTGGCTAGAGCACAATGACAGAGTTAGGAAACATTCTTTTGCAGTGTTGGGAGAGACAGCTTGTGCAGATGACCTGCAACAAACATGGTGAGAAACAAATCGCAGGTTTTCCTTATCTCAAAGTTTTGAAAGAACACAACCTCCATGGTGCAGATGTATAGGATGGGTGCATGTAAGAGAGAGAAAGCAAGAGCGAGAGTGAGAGAGGAGAGAGAAAGAGAGAGAGAAAGAGACAGTATAAACAAAGAGGGATGCCACTTATTTTGAGTGTGGGGTCGATTTGGAGACAAGGTGTCAGTGGGGTAGAGTGTTAGAGAGAAACATAGAAGGGAAGGGAAAAAAGAGAGGAGAAAGGAAAAGAAAAAAATGAATAAATCAGTAGTATTTACTGAGTGCCTACTTAGTGCAGAGCACTGTTCTAAGCACTTAGTAGGGGAGAAAAGGGAGAAACAAAAGTGAAAGGAAGGAAAGAACATACAGGAGGGAAAAAGGGGAAAAGGAGGAGGAGAAAGGGAAAAGGAGATAGGGAGTCTGCACCTTTAATCTACAGCGATTAAAATGATGCTATCTGCAAATGTGTTAACACTGTTTTTCATTCATTCCATTTCATTACTAGACTCTTTAAAAGGAGGAGAAGCAGCGTGGCTCAGTGGAAGGAGCCCACGGTTTGGAGTCAGAGGTCATGGGTTCAAATCCCGGCTCCTCCAATTGTCAGCTGTGTGACTCTGCGCAAGCCACTTCACTTCTCTGTGCCTCAGTTCCCTCAACTGTAAAATGGGGATTAAGACTGTGAGCCCCACGTGGGACAACCTGATCACTCTGTACCCTCCCCAGCATTTAGAAAAGTGCTTTGCACATAGTAAGCGCTTAATAAATGCCATTATTATTAGGAATCAAGTTGCTACGTGTACAAGTTAGTGCTCCCCAAGCGGGGGGAGAGGAAGGAAAGCTGGTGAATACTAAGGTTGGAATAATTTCCAGCTACCAGCCCGCTGTCTCGCCTTCCCCTCACTCCCCGGCCCCCGATATTCCCCAGAGGGAGAGTACCAAGTGACGTCCGGCAGAAACTAAGCAAATTGGGAATGTAGCCAGTCACAAGCACAGAATAGGAGATGCCCGATGAGGTTGGCGCTTGACTCAGAAACTAAAAACTTCCCCTCTTGCCTACTTAGCCAAACAGTTGATAAACAGTGTGGCCTGGTGGAAAAAGCACAGGCCTGGGCCTAGGCCTCAGAGGAGCTGGGTTCGAATCCTGGCTCCACTACTTGCCTGCTGTTTGACTTTGGGCAAGGTGATTCAGTTTCCTCTTTAGCAAAACAGGGATTCAATAGCTGTTCTCTCTCCTACTTAGAGTGTTAACCCCATTGTGGGGCCTGATTATCTTATATCAGCCAAGCATTTCTTACAGTCCTGGGCACATAGTAAGCGTTTAACAAATACCACGGTTGTTATTGTTCTCCAGACTGGCTGGCAAGATCAGTCACCAGGAGTGAACATCCACCTGTAACACTCTTGCTCCAGATGACCAAAGTGACTTAAATGGTACAAAAACTCGTTAACTAAGCGCTTAACAAATACCACAGCTACTGTTATTTTTCAGAGTGGCTGGCAGGATCAGTCACCCGGAGTGAACATCAGTGTAACATAAATAAAGGGACTTAAATGGGGCCAAACCCTGTTAACCCAACACTGCTAATTGTGAACTGGTACAGGAAGGAGGCAGCAAGGCCCAATAGAGAGAGCACAAGATTGGGAGTCAGAAGGTCACAGGTTCTAATCCTGCCTCCGCCACTTGTCTGCTGCGTGACCTTGGGCAAGTCACTTCACTTCTCTGTGCCTAAGTTACCTCATCTGTAAAATGGGGCTTGAGACTGTGAGTCCCATTTGGGACAGGGATTTGCCCAACCCAATTTTCTTGTATCTACCCCGGAGCTTAGTACAGTGCCTGGCACATAGTGAGTGCTTAACAAATATCACAATTATTATTATCATCATTATTAACAAATCACCTAGAGGGGGTACTAGTAGATCATAATCAGAGGGCGTCCTGTTGAGTGCAGGGCCGTGCTTTGGGTTGTCCCGGGTTATCGGTCTTGCTGGAGGTAATGGCACTGAAACAGTAGCAGAATCAAACGCATCTCCTACAGGAAGAGAAGATGCAGAGATTTTTCAGGACTCAATTTTGCCATTTACTTCCTGAAACAAAGACTGCCTCATGAAAGATTGCCGGGTACTCACCCTTTGTATATACGCCTAACTCCGGGAGGTTTGATTTCTTCATCTCAGAAGAGGTACCGTGTGTTCCATTTGTTAGACACTGACCATTCTCACATGTCCTAAAAGCAAAGTGGAAAAGGGATCATTTAGGTTTTCTAGAATCAATCATATTTACTGAGCGCTTACTATGTGCAGAGCACTGTTCTAAGTGCTTGAGAGAGTACAATATAACAGAGTTGGTAGATGCGTTAGCATAAAACAATAAGGGCAGTTCCAAGACAATGTTAAGAGCAGAGACCACACTCCTTCTCATTGTATTTTTCCACAGGATCCTAACTGAAAGGTCTTGTGCAGGCACTAAAATCTGAAGCAAATATGTAGAAGGTGGTTTAGCGTGATACCTAAGAACCCGAAACCAAGCATCAGGATGGCCTCAGAAGAAGGAGACTGTGAAATTAAGCCTCTTTCGTGAAAACTCTTTCATTCCAGCATTTGCAAGGGAAAAAAAAAACCCCTCACACACTGTCTTTAACATGGCCGAAGATTTTAATAGGCCCACATTGGCTCCATTTTTGGTTCATAGTACAAAAGAACCATCATTTTCACTCTGCATTTTTTCTACGATTGAATCCTTTCCTCCAAATGGAAATAAACTATCCTCTGCAAAATAATCAGATGCATGAGACTGAATATTTAAGATGTCTCAAGCCCAACAACCTACGTGATTCAGACAGAAATGTTGTACGGGGGAAAAAACTGAAAACCTTTCAGTGCAAACCTAAATCCTCCAGGGTGACTTATAAACAAAGACTGTTACAAAAGAGCAAGGAAGACTAATAAACCATTCAGTAGTGGATTCGCTTTACTGAAAGACAGGCTGTACAGTGTTGTCACCTCAAGCCCGTGACCAGAACTACGACGTTAGCATAAGTCTAAAAAGAAAGAGCTTCTTTTGCTGGTGGAAGGATATCATGGTAATTATTGCAGACAACCTCATAATGACAACACAGTTCTGGCAACCTAATAACCCAAAGGGCAGATCTCTCCAACGCTGAGAGGGGCAGGATTCAACTACAAGTGTGAATCCTAATGAATACATTTATGCTGGACATTTTATTCGCAGCGCAGAATTATTGACTTAAGCAAAGGTATCTTGTGTATTTCTACATGTTGCCTAACATCAGCGCCTTTGGAGATCTCAAATTGTGTCTTCTGAAACACCTTCTTTGCGGATAGCAGTGAACGCAAAGATAGGTAAAAAGAAACATCTTATACCCAAGTTCCACTCTCCCTTTTTGGTTCTTACAGAATAATTGAAATGTCATTAAAAAAAAAAAATCAACTGCATGCTACTTCCTCATAGGTATAATAATAATAATGATTATGGTATTGGCTAAGCACTTATTGTATGCCAAGCGCTGTTCTAAGTACTGGGGTAGATACAAGGTTATCAGTTTGGACGCAGTCCCTGTTCCATGTGGGGCTCACAGTCTCACAACCCCACCCCACCCCCCAAAAAAACCAAAACACACCTTAAATGATAAACAATAGAGGGGCTTACAGATTGTTTTCCCACAAAAGGTGACCACATTAATAATTTCTTTAATTAATAATTTCCAACATGCTTTCGTATCATTTCATGCTCTACTTATTAATTTATTTTACATGTACATCTCTATTCTATTTATTTTATTTTGTTCATATGTTTGGTTTAGTTCTCTGTCTCCCCCTTCTAGACTGTGAGCCCACTGTTGGGTAGAGACTGTCTCTATATGTTGCCAACTTGTACTTCCCAAGTGCTTAGTACAGTGCTCTGCACACAGTAAGCGCTCAATAAATACAATTGATTGATTGATTGATTGATTGATCAGTGATCTCACTTATCAGCAAGTGATCTGGCATCAGCAAAACCAGGCATGCAAAGAAGCAGACACCCGTGGGCTTAAGCTTCAGAGAAATCAGGGCAGACTGAGAGGAAATAAGGCAGGGGTCCTGAAAAGAAGGAAGGTGGAGGTTTTAAAAGAAATTTAGTAAAATTATCTTCTACTTTCCAGTCCATTTTCTTTGGTTTTCATGAGAATCTTTTTTTGCATAACAACAGAATCAGTCCAGGCAAAGAGCTGATGTTCTCTTAGCCTAGTGGAATGGAAACTGGTAGCAGTTGAAAGGGCAAGATTTGTAAAGGTGCAGTAGTCATTTCTGAATAAAATATGGAGTAACCCACTGATGTTTTTGACAGGTATTTGCAAAGCGACAAATATCCTATGGCCATCCACCCACTTTCTCATATATTCACAAATATCACAGTGAATACTTATTTCTTCCTGGTCAGATCAAGCAGAATCAAGGTGGGTTAAGATTCAAGGACCACAAAATAATAATAATAATGATGGCATTTGTTAAGTGCCTACTATGTGCACATATTCACAAATATCACAGTGAATACTTATTTCTTCCTGGTCAAATCAAGCAGAATCAAGGTGGGTTAAGATTCAAGGACCACGGAATAATAATAATAATGATGGCATTTGTTAAGCACTTACTATGTGCAAGCACTGTTCTAAGCGCTGGGGGGGATACAAGGTGATCAGGTTGTCCCACGTGGGGCTCACTGTCATCATCCCCATTTTACAGATGAGGTAACTGAGGCCCCGAGAAGTTAAGTGACTTGCTCAAGGTCACACAGCAGACATGTGGCGGAGCCGGGATTCGAACCCATGACCTCTGACTCCAAAGCCCATGCTCTTTCCACTGAGCCACACTGCTTCTATATGTGAGTGTGTGTGACTGTGTGTGTGAGAGAAAGTAGATGTGTGAGAGTGTGTGTATGACGGTGCATGTAAGCTCACTGTGGGCAGGGAATGTGTCTGATTATTGTTACATTGTATTCTCCCAAGTGTTCAATACAGTGTTTGCACACAGTAAGTACTCAATAAATACAACTGAATGAATTAAGTGTGTGACAGTGCATGTGTGGGACAGTGTGTGTGTGTGTGACAGTGCATGTGTGTGAGTGAACTGACCTGGAGTCCTGCATTAAATATTAGTAGAAACACCCAAAGAAAATAAAACAGTGTTTTATTAAGCAGCTGCAAAAGTTCTGTGCGTGAACTTAACTTCAATTTTGAGTTAGTTTTTTTTTCTTTTTAGAGGGACAGTTTGAAATGCATTTTTAAAATTTTCTGAGCCAGTATCTAATTTTCAAAGAGAATAATGGATTTTTCCTGTATACTTGTGTCATAGGTTAGTTTTATGGATTAGTTCTCCTACTTCAAAAGAAGATGCGGGGAAAACCTAGGCTGAACTTCACATGATGGCTTGACCTATTCAGATGAGAGGCATCAACCAGCCACAGAAAACAACCAGAGGATGTTAGAAAGAAGGTGGGGGAATCTTAAAGAGAAGCCCCTTTCCCCTAAATGGAAAACTGTCAGCTGGAACACAGTGGCTGGCCTGGGTAGAAACTAGGGTCAGAGCATTTTCTTTTAAACCACCAAGAGGAGGGGAGATTACAGGGGACTGACCTTAATTTCAATTATATTTATCGCCATGTCTCATTTCCCTAGAACAGTCAATATCCCAAGCTCCATTTGTGTTTCCTGCTGCTTCCTTCCCATTTTGCCCCAACCAATGGGAATTTCTTTGGGCACCTCAATCTTTCTCCCCTGCTCCTTGATATTGTCTCATTTTCTTGCATTTCTGAGCTCCCCATGCTACCTGTTCCTCTAGGACAATGTAAGGGCTTCTCTAGTTCTTTCCAAATCCCAAAATGCTTTGTTCTCTATACATGCATGTTTACATATCTTCACCTATATATCTATAGATCTATCGATAAATCTATAACTAGATAGTTGTATGTACACATCAACACACACATCCTGAGACTCTATTCTAAAATGTGGACTCCAGTACAATGTTCCAGCTTTGTAACTGGATAAAATGAAAATATGCACACAAGTATTCATTACACATATTTGAACTGATGCAGGGGGAGGGATTCATGTCTTTTGTAGGAGGAAGGAGAATACATTTTATATTGTTAACATTTTCCATGATCCTCAGTTTAGCTCACAATAATTGTTACTTATATTCCTGAGAAAAAAGACCCAAACTTCAAAATCTGCAACTGCTTTTGAAGACTTCCTTTTGATCCAAAAAGATTAATGACAATTTAGTTCTAATATTACAGCTATTCTCACTGTTCCATCAAGTCAGTGAGTGCTTAATCAGGAAAGATATTGAACATATATTGTTAGCACCCCTGAAACAGGAGTTTTCAACCACAGGCTGTTAATGATCCATGCCTTGACATGTTCTCTGAACTATTTAAATCTTTTAGCTCAAATTAAGGTTTGCTATTTGTCTTGAAATGCTCTAGGATTACAGCCCTAAGTGCTACTAAGAGGGCATTAGTTTGCTTTTTTTTTCCACTTGAAAATAAGATATGACTGAATTTACGACTTCACACAGCAAGAATGAAAAAAGGAAAAAGAAAAGGACACAAACACACAAAAGGTATGGTGAAATGCTCACTACTTTCTTTGCTCTGGATATCGCAGAGGGCAAATGGACACAAATCAAAATTTACCCAAAGAAGATGGATATTTTAAATGGGTAGGTAGCTTGACTGTCAACTTGAGTCAAATAAAATTCCCAAACCAGATCAATGAAGACAACCAACTGTCATTTGTTAATTTAATTCATGCAGTCACAACTGTCCTATTAATATTATAACAACAATCTCAGAAAGCAGTATGGCCTGGTGGAAAAAGCACCGGCCTTGAAGTCAGAGCACTTGGGTTCTAATCCCAGCTCTGCTAGTTGCCTGCTGTGTGACTATGGGCAAGTGCCAACTTTTATGTGCCTCAGTTTCTTCATCTTTAATAGTCAATGCCTTTTTTTAAATGGCATCTGTTAACTGCTAGGTGACAGGAATTGTTCTCCTCACTACTTAAACTTTGAACCCAAGTGGGACAAGAAGTGTGTCTGACTTGGACCCAGAAGTGAGAATGGTGCTTGACACACAGTTAAGTGCTTAACAGATACCACAATTATTACTATGATATTAGAAAAAAAGGGGAGACTGGTTTTTAGTTATTAATTACAAAGCCACACCAGGAACTGATAACTCTTTGATGACACCACCGAGTGTCTCTATTAAATAAACTGCTTGGATTGCAAACTGTCATCTGGCCTTTAGAGACGCACCTTAAAGTTCCAACACAACAACATGTAAAAGTGAATATAACTTGTTAGGACCAAACGTTCCTTGGCATCATTTGCTGTTTGAGGAATAGCGCTGTCTGAAAAATGGCAAAACAAGTTCTTCCTCTGGCTAAATTCACCCTGTAATGCCATTATGGTTCTCTTTCTATTCTAAACTTCTTGCACTGAACTGCAGACATCCCTTCAAGTGTAACTACATTTCCCTTGGAAGAATCTGTTTCCTATATTCCAATAAATCTTAATTAAAACATAATGAAGTTGATGATGATACAAATTTTAGGCAAGTGGGGGTATTTATGCTTATCACATTCAAGACCATTAGCTTTGCTACATAATTAACATCCCATTTCCCAAATTCTGAACAGAGGAACCTATATTCATAAAAAAGGTACAGACCTGTAAAACACAACATTTCATAAGACAACATTATGCTAAAGAGCATTTACTTATTGCCTTTGATTAGATGATATCAAAGAACTCTAGAGGAATTAACTCACGCACCTTTCCTCATCAGTTAGGTCAGAAATTAAGTACCAAAATTAGATGCTCTTTATAAATGGCAGGAAAACATAATTATTATTAAGGTCTGATCTGTTTTCTTCAGGGAACAAAATGCTCCATTATACTCATCAGTTAACTAATTTAGTCAAATGACTGCATGATTAATGTGAAGGCTGCTTTTTTCGGTTTTCTTTTGAATCAAGATCGAAACCCAAACAAACCCCACTGAGGTTGAATGCAGGAAGATCAGAATTAGGGCATCGATTCAACTGTCTGGATTCACGCAAATCTTCACCCACTGAAGAGCATAAACAAAAGAAATGATGATGTTCAGCAATATGTGAGGTCCTGGCTTTCCTCATTAAAAAACAATATTTTCACTATGGTAAGGGTGCACTTATTCTTACCGAATTGGAGGTTTTATGCTATGACAGTGAGATGGTTGTGAGCCCATGGATAACGGATGGGATGAAGGAATCTTGTACTCATCCCCATCTTCTTCTACTGTTTCTCTCATTTTGTCTGAGAGAGAATTCATTAAAGGAACTGGACACCTAGAGGGGAAAAAAAAACCATGGCAGCATGAGCTTAATTGTTCCAAAGAACAAATTGGACACAATGCATACATATTCAAAAAAACACTTGATTTTGCCCATTTTCATCTTTCAATTACACGTTAGAAAACTTTCTCTGAAACGCTATATGGATGAATCGGATTTGTCAATCACAGAATAAGATTCCAAACAAAAAAGTGTTTTCGTGTTTTTTAAAAAAAATTTAAATGGTAGCAGGGATTGTCTGTCAAACCAACCATAAAGTCTTTACAATTGAAAATGAACAGACACTTCCAAGCAAATATACTGGAAGACTGTCTTCTCTTTGTGTGCTTCAACATGAAATGAATAAAATATTCATTTTAGCTTTTTAGAGAAGCAGTGTGGCCTAGCGGAAAGAGCATGTTCCCAGGAGTCAGAGGACTTGGGTTCTAATCCCAGCTCTGCCACTTGTATGCTATGTAACTTTAGGCAAATTACTTGACTTCTATGGGTCTCAGTTTACTTATCTGAAAAATGGGGTTTTAATACCTGTTCACCCTCCAACTTACTAGTGGACCTTATGTGGTACAGGGACTTTGTCTAACCTGATTATCTTGTATCTACCCCAGAATCTAGTATAACCTTTTGCATAAAAGTAAGTGTTTAACGAGTGTTAGTATGAGTGTGTTTATGCCCCCAATGATCCTAGTCTCAAAAGGTACATCATAAAGGTATAACAAGTTTATAGAAAAGGAAAATTTAGTTCAATGACAATCTGTTCTCCTTTATACAGCTACATAACATGTCAGAAATGTTTATCACCAAACACTGGTGAAACAGCTACACAGTAGTAAAAGTAGTAAAATACCAAGAGACTACTTCAGCATCAGATTAATTTAAGGTTGGGAGACAATGTTGGTAGCTCGATTCCTAAAATAATTACAAAAAAAAGAGACAGAAAAGGTGTGGAAAAGAATTAGGTGTTGTGGGTGTGCATACAGAAGAAGAGGGGTGTCACAAGATTGTGTTCACAATGTGCTTTTCATAATGCTGCTTTTTTTAAAAAAAAAAAAAAGCTTGCTTAGCCAACAATGGTTGAATAAAACATAGGGGCTAGACAGGCAACCTATTTTATGAACACAATTAGGCCAACGTTTTCAGAGAAACACAATTTTTCACACTAGATTTCTAAGAACTTGTGTGCAATTTTCGACCACCTTCTGCAGAGGGAGCAAGCTGCCTTCTGTAAAACACAGCCGCTGGCCTGAAATCTTTCACCTTTCATCTCTTTCACTACCAACTAGAATCACAAATTTTTATGCCGTTTGGATGAAACAGTTTCAAAAAGGGATGGGAAAATTCTGAGGGGCACATCCAAAGACTTGAATCCATACAGAATAGTTTTGAAGGCTGAAAATCACACCAATCTAAAATTCCTAGGAAAGCGCGGTTTGTTTTTTTTTAGATGACTGAGGGCTAGATATGTATTCTTTTTTTAAAAGTACCTGTCATTGAGCTTTAGTGTCTTAGCGTGTCTGTGAAATTAATGACTCTAATGGGAATTACAGGGCATGCAATAAATAAATAAATAAATAAATAAATAATAAACAAATAAATAAATCAATAAATCAATAATAAATGTAATCAATAAATACGATTGATGATTGATGATGATGTGCAGAAGCAAAATTTTGTTCTCCCCAAAGCTCTCGAGGGTAATGAGTTGAAACTAGGTGCAGAGTAATTTGGCTAACTACGGAAGCCAAGAAAACACAAAAAGCCTATGTGAACAAAGTGACCTGGAAATCAGGGAGAGGACTCGGACAGGTTCCATGTGAAGGTCATTTCTTCTTTCATATATGTATATATATATATATATATATATATGATGGCATTTATTAAGCGCTTACTCTGTGCAAAGCACTGTTCTAAGCGCTGGGGAGTTTACAAGGTGATCAGATTGTCCCACGTGCGGCTCACAGGCTTAATCCCCGTTTTACAGATGAGGTAACTGAGGCACGGAGAAGTGAAGTAACTTGCCCAAAGTCACCCGGCTGACAGTTGGCAGAGCCGGGATTTGAACCCATGACCTCTGACTCCAAAGCCCGCGCTCTTTCCACTGAGTCATGCTGCTTCTCTTCTTAGAAAGAGAAGCTGTGTGGCTTAGTGGAAAGAGCAGAGGCCTGGGTGTCAGAGGACCTGGGTTCTAATCCTGGCTCTGCTGCTTGCCTGCTATGTGACCTTGGGCAAGTCACTTCACTTCTCTGTGCCTCCATTACCTCATCTGTTAAATGGGGATTAAGACTGTGAGCCCATATGGGACACGGACTGTGTCCAACTTGATTATCTTGTGTCTACCCCAGCACTTAGTACAGTGCGTGACACATAGTAAGCATTGAACAAAGATCATTAAATAATTAATACCATCATTAGAAGGATCAGGACCCTCCACGGAATAAATTAACCTGATTCATGGGATACTGTTTTCTGAGGAAACACTTCAAACCTCACATCCTATGTTCTCGCCTGCGGTGGACATATATACAGTATTCATTCGATCACATTTATTGAGCGCTGTGTGCAGAGCACTGTACTTTATGCTTGGGAGAGTACGTTCACTGTCTTTTGATTATTGAGAAGCAATTTTTGATTATTGAGAAGCAGCGTGGCTTGGTGGAAAAGAGCACGGGCTTTGGAGTCAGAGGTCATGGGTTCAAATGCTGCCTCCGCCACTTGTCAGCTCTGTGACTTTGGGCAAGTCACTTAACTTCTCTGTGCCTCATTCCCTCATTTGTAAAATGGGGATGAAGACTGTGAGCCCCACATGGGACAACCTGATCACCTTGTATCCCCCCCAGCGCTTAGAACAGTGCTTTGCACATAGTAAGTGCTTAATAAATGCCATTATTATTATTATTATTATTATTATTCTTTCGTATAAAAGCACATGGATTGGTGGTAAAACAGAATTCTAATGCAAGTCACCTGACAATGTGAAATTTATTTTCTAAATTGCTTCATTATATATATTAAGAACAACTGCAAGTAAAAGTGAAATGAAATGTGCATTACTAATTCCTTGCACTGTCCTTGGCCTCAGGTTAACATAAGGTCACCACAGTGAGTTACCTGAAAGATGATTGCTTTTCCATAAGCATTCACCATCACAGCAGAAAGAGCAAGCTTCTATTTCATTCTTACTAGCAATTACTAAAAAAACCCAAAACACACTTTTCACACCACTATAAAATGAAAGATTCCCTTGCTGAATCCTTATGTACAAGGATTGAACAGCATTTACTGAGTCCCTTCACTGTATCCATCACTTATGTTATTATACCAGTAGTAGTAGCAGTGATAATGATAACAATGGTATTTATTAATTGCACACTATGTGCCTAGCCCTGTTCCAAGTACTTGAGTAGGCACAAGACAATCAGAGAAGACACAGTCACTGCTCCATATGGGACTTACAGTCTTAGAGGGAGGGAAAACAGAAATGTACTCCCCATTTTACAGATGAAACAGAGGCACAGAGAAGTTAAGTGTCTTACCCAAAGTCACACAACAGGCAAGTGTCAGATCCAAAATTACAGCCTGTGTCCTCCGATTCCCAGTCCCCTGCTCTTTCCATTAGATGATCCTACCTCTGATTAGAAAAATTACAAAGATATCTCCCACTAATCAATCTATGGTAGGTAGAGAGAGCCCTAGAACACAACACTGTGTCAAGCAAACTGAATTAAAGTACATGGAATTGACGGACATCATTCCTGCCCTCTGGAAGCAGGGAGACAGGCTTCAGCTGCAGATAATTTACTGACGGCAGGAAAAAGAAGGGTGTGTGTTCAGGAACGCTGCTCGAGTGATAGGGTCTCATGGTCAGGGATGGATGCCTCCTACGAAAGTGCTACAGGAAATCATGGGGACTTTGATGATTAGGTGGGGCCTCCATCCAGGCCTTAGAACACCCTCACCCTTCACAATAATAATAATAATAATGACATTTGTTAAGCGCTTACTATGTGCCAAGCACTGTTCTAAGCACTGGGGGGGGGGGTACAAGGTAATTGCGTTGTCCCACGTGGGGCTCACACTTTTAATCCCCATTTTACAGATGAGGTAACTAAGGCACAGAGAAGTTAAGTGACTTGCCCAAAGTCACACAGTTGACAAGTGGCGGAGCTGGGATTAGAACCCATGACTTCTGACTCCTAAGCCCAGGCTCTTTCCACCGAGCCACACTGCTTCACAAGCAGTGACAGACCACCTCTGTCCCCATCTTCGGAGCCCTACTCAAATCATATCTCCACTGAGAGACCTTCCCCAACTAAGCCCTTATTTCCCTTTGTAAACCTTCCCTTCTGAGTTGCCTACACATTTGTGGGGGTGCGGGGAGGGGTTTCCCCTTAAGCCCTCTGATATTCTCCCCTTCCTCAGCCCCACAGCACTTATTAATCAATCAAAAGTATCTGAGCACTTACTGGATCTGTGACCTTTGGGCAAGTCATATTCACTCCACCCCTCAGTCCCACAGCACTTATGCACGTAGCTATAAATTACACATTATAAATTATTTATTTTAATGTCAGTCCCCACCTCTAGACTGTAGGCTCATTGCAGGCAAGGAACTCATCTGCCAAGTCTTATAAATTATTTATTTTAATGTCAGTCCCCACCTCTAGACCGTAGGCTCATTGCAGGCAAGGAACTCATCTGCCAAGTCTTATAAATTATTTATTTTAATGTCAGTCCCCACCTCTAGATTGTAAGCTCATTGCAGGCAAGGAACTCATCTGCCAAGTCTTATAAATTATTTATTTTAATGTCAGTCCCCACCTCGAGACTGTAGGTTCATTGCAGGCAAGGAACTCATCTGCCAAGTCTTATAAATTATTTATTTTAATGTCAGTCCCCACCTCGAGACCGTAGGCTTGTACTTCCCAAGCGCTTAGTACAGTACTCTGCACATAGTAAGCGCTCAATAAATACGATTGATGATGACAGGGCACGGGCCTGGGAGTCACAAGGTTTGCTGCCATTTGTCTGCTGCATGGGGACAGGGTAGGGGCCTGGGAGTCACAAGGTTTGCTGCCATTTGGTTTTGTACTCTGTCTCCCCCTCTTAGACTGTGAGCCCACTGTTGGGTAGGGACTGTCTCTATATGTTGCCAATTTGTACTTCCCAAGTGCTTAGTACAGTGCTCTGCACATAGTAAGCGCTCAGTAAATACGATTGATGATGACAGGGTAGGGGCCTGGGAGTCACAAGGTTTGCTGCCATTTATCTGCTGCATGGGGACAGGGTAGGGGTCTGGGAGTCACAAGGTTTGCTGCCATTTGGTTTTGTTCTCTGTCTCCCCCTTTTAGACTGTGAGCCCACTGTTGGGTAGGGACTGTCTCTATATGTTGCCAATTTGTACTTCCCAAGCGCTTAGTACAGTACTCTGCACATAGTAAGCGCTCAAATACGATTGATGATGACAGGGTAGGGGCCTGGGAGTCACAAGGTTTGCTGCCATTTGTCTGCTGCATGGGGACAGGGTAGGGGCCTGGGAGTCACAAGGTTTGCTGCCATTTGGTTTTGTTCTCTGTCTCCCCCTTTTAGACTGTGAGCCCACTGTTGGGTAGGGACTGTCTCTATATGTTGCCAATTTGTACTTCCCAAGCCCTTAGTACAGTGCTCTGCACATAGTAAGCGCTCAATAAATACGATTGATGATGACAGGGTAGGGGCCTGGGAGTCACAAGGTTTGCTGCCGTTTGCTGCATGGGGACAGTGTAGGGGTCTGGGAGTCACAAGGCTTGCTGCCATTTGGTTTTGTTCTCTGTCTCCCCCTTTTAGACTGTGAGCCCACTGTTGGGTAGGGACTGTCTCTATATGTTGCCAATTTGTACTTCCCAAGCACTTAGTACAGTACTCTGCACATAGTAAGCGCTCAATAAATACGATTGATGATGACAGGGTAGGGGCCTGGGAGTCACAAGGTTTGCTGCCATTCGTCTGCTGCATGGGGACAGGGTAGGGGCCTGGGAGTCACAAGGTTTGCTGCCATTTGGTTTTGTTCTCTGTCTCCCCCTTTTAGACTGTGAGCCCACTGTTGGGTAGGGACTGTCTCTATATGTTGCCAATTTGTACTTCCCAAGCGCTTAGTACAGTACTCTGCACATAGTAAGCGCTCAAATACGATTGATGATGACAGGGCACGGGCCTGGGAGTCACAAGGTTTGCTGCCATTTGTCTGCTGCATGGGGACAGGGTAGGGGCCTGGGAGTCACAAGGTTTGCTGCCATTTGGTTTTGTTGTCTGTCTCCCCCTTTTAGACTGTGAGCCCACTGTTGGGTAGGGACTGTCTCTATATGTTGCCAATTTGTACTTCCCAAGCGCTTAGTACAGTGCTCTGCACATAGTAAGCGCTCAATAAACACGATTGATGATGACAGGGTAGGGGCCTGGGAGTCACAAGGTTTGCTGCCATTTATCTGCTGCATGGGGACAGGGTAGGGGCCTGGGAGTCACAAGGTTTGCTGCCATTTGGTTTTGTTCTCTGTCTCCCCCTTTTAGACTGTGAGCCCACTGTTGGGTAGGGACTGTCTCTATATGTTGCCAATTTGTACTTCCCAAGCGCTTAGTACAGTGCTCTGCACATAGTAAGCGCTCAAATACGATTGATGATGACAGGGTAGGGGCCTGGGAGTCACAAGGTTTGCTGCCATTTGTCTGCTGCATGGGGACAGGGTAGGGGCCTGGGAGTCACAAGGTTTGCTGCCATTTGTCTGCTGCATGGGGACAGGGTAGGGGCCTGGGAGTCACAAGGTTTGCTGCCATTTGGTTTTATTCTCTATCTCCCCCTTTTAGACTGTGAGCCCACTGTTGGGTAGGGACTGTCTCTATATGTTGCCAATTTGTACTTCCCAAGCGCTTAGTACAGTACTCTGCACATAGTAAGCGCTCAATAAATACGATTGATGATGACAGGGTAGGGGCCTGGGAGTCGCAAGGTTTGCTGCCATTCGTCTGCTGCATGGGGACAGGGTAGGGGCCTGGGAGTCACAAGGTTTGCTGCCATTTGGTTTTGTTCTCTGTCTCCCCCTTTTAGACTGTGAGCCCACTGTTGGGTAGGGACTGTCTCTATATGTTGCCAATTTGTACTTCCCAAGCGCTTAGTACAGTACTCTGCACATAGTAAGCGCTCAATAAATACGATTGATGATGACAGGGCACAGGCCTGGGAGTCACAAAGTTTGCTGCCATTTGTCTGCTGCATGGGGACAGGGTAGGGGTCTGGGAGTCACAAGGTTTGCTGCCATTTATCTGCTGCATGGGGACAGGGTAGGGGTCTGGGAGTCACAAGGTTTGCTGCCATTTGGTTTTGTTCTCTGTCTCCCCCTTTTAGACTGTGAGCCCACTGTTGGGTAGGGACTGTCTCTATATGTTGCCAATTTGGACTTCCCAAGCGCTTAGTACAGTAATCTGCACATAGTAAGCGCTCAAATACGATTGATGATGACAGGGTAGAGGCCTGGGAGTCACAAGTTTTGCTGCCATTCGTCTGCTGCATGGGGACAGGGTAGGGGCCTGGGAGTCACAAGGTTTGCTGCCATTTGGTTTTGTTCTCTGTCTCCCCCTTTTAGACTGTGATCCCACTGTTGGGTAGGGACTGTCTCTATATGTTGCCAATTTGTACTTCCCAAGCGCTTAGTACAGTGCTCTGCACATAGTAAGCGCTCAATAAATGTGATTGATGATGACGGGGTAGGGGCCTGCGAGTCACAACAGTTGCTGCCACTTATCTGCTGCAAGGGGACAGGGTAGGGGCCTGGGAGTCACAAGGTTTGCTGCCATTTGGTTTTGTTCTCTGTCTCCCCCTTTTAGACTGTGAGCCCACTGTTGGGTAGGGACTGTCTCTATATGTTGCCAATTTGTACTTCCCAAGGGCTTAGTACAGTGCTCTGCACATAGTAAGCGCTCAATAAATACGATTGATGATGACAGGGTAGGGGCCTGCGAGTCGCAAGGTTTGCTGCCGTTTTTCTGCTGCATGGGGACAGGGTAGGGGCCTGGGAGTCACAAGGTTTGCTGCCATTTGGTTTTGTTCTCTGTCTCCCCCTTTTAGACTGTGAGCCCACTGTTGGGTAGGGACTGTCTCTATATGTTGCCAATTTGTACTTCCCAAGTGCTTAGTACAGTGTTCTGCACATAGTAAGCGCTCAAATACGATTTATGATGACAGGGTAGGGGCCTGGGAGTCACAAGGTTTGCTGCCATTTGTCTGCTGCATGGGGACAGGGTAGGGGCCTGGGAGTCACAAGGTTTGCTGCCATTTGGTTTTGTTCTCTGTCTCCCCCTTTTAGACTGTGAGCCCACTGTTGGGTAGGGACTGTCTCTATATGTTGCCAATTTATACTTCCCAAGCGCTTAGTACAGTACTCTGCACATAGTAAGCGCTCAATAAATACGATTGATGATGACAGGGTAGGGGCCTGGGAGTCACAAGGTTTGCTGCCGTTTGCTGCATGGGGACAGTGTAGGGGTCTGGGAGTCACAAGGCTTGCTGCCATTTGGTTTTGTTCTCTGTCTCCCCCTTTTAGACTGTGAGCCCACTGTTGGGTAGGGACTGTCTCTATATGTTGCCAATTTGGACTTCCCAAGTGCTTAGTACAGTACTCTGCACATAGTAAGCGCTCAATAAATACGATTGATGATGACAGGGTAGGGGCCTGGGAGTCACAAGGTTTGCTGCCATTTGTCTGCTGCATGGGGACAGGGTAGGGGCCTGGGAGTCACAAGGTTTGCTGCCATTTGGTTTTGTTGTCTGTCTCCCCCTTTTAGACTGTGAGCCCACTGTTGGGTAGGGACTGTCTCTATATGTTGCCAATTTGTACTTCCCAAGCGCTTAGTACAGTGCTCTGCACATAGTAAGCGCTCAATAAATACGATTGATGATGACAGGGTAGGGGCCTGGGAGTCACAAGGTTTGCTGCCGTTTGTCTGCTGCATGGGGACAGTGTATGGGTCTGGGAGTCACAAGGCTTGCTGCCATTTGGTTTTGTTCTCTGTCTCCCCCTTTTAGACTGTGAGCCCACTGTTGGGTAGGGACTGTCTCTATATGTTGCCAATTTGTACTTCCCAAGTGCTTAGTACAGTGCTCTGCACATAGTAAGCGCTCAATAAATACGATTGATGATGACAGGGTGGGGGCCTGGGAGTCACAAGGTTTGCTGCCATTTATCTGCTGCATAGGGACAGGGTAGGGGCCTGGGAGTCACAAGGTTTGCTGCCATTTGGTTTTGTTCTCTGTCTCCCCCTTTTAGACTGTGAGCCCACTGTTGGGTAGGGACTGTCTCTATATGTTGCCAATTTGTACTTCCCAAGCGCTTAGTACAGTACTCTGCACATAGTAAGCGCTCAATAAATACGATTGATGATGACAGGGCACGGGCCTGGGAGTCACAAAGTTTGCTGCCATTTGTCTGCTGCATGGGGACAGGGTAGGGGTCTGGGAGTCACAAGGTTTGCTGCCATTTGGTTTTGTTCTCTGTCTCCCCCTTTTAGACTGTGAGCCCACTGTTGGGTAGGGACTGTCTCTATATGTTGCCAATTTGTACTTCCCAAGCGCTTAGTACAGTGCTCTGCACATAGTAAGCGCTCAATAAATACGATTGCTGATGACAGGGTAGGGGCCTGGGAGTCACAAGGTTTGCTGCCATTTGTCTGCTGCATGGGGACAGGGTAGGGGCCTGGGAGTCACAAGGTTTGCTGCCATTTGGTTTTGTTCTCTGTCTCCCCCTTTTAGACTGTGAGCCCACTGTTGGGTAGGGACTGTCTCTATATGTTGCCAATTTGGACTTCCCAAGCGCTTAGTACAGTGCTCTGCACATAGTAAGCACTCAAATACGATTGATGATGACAGGGTAGGGGCCTGGGAGTCACAAGGTTTGCTGCCATTCGTCTGCTGCATGGGGACAGGGTAGGGGCCTGGGAGTCACAAGGTTTGCTGCCATTTGGTTTTGTTCTCTGTCTCCCCCTTTTAGACTGTGAGCCCACTGTTGGGTAGGGACTGTCTCTATATGTTGCCAATTTGTACTTCCTAAGCGCTTAGTACAGTACTCTGCACATAGTAAGCGCTCAATAAATACGATTGATGATGACAGGGCACGGGCCTGGGAGTCACAAGGTTTGCTGCCATTTATCTGCTGCATGGGGACAGGGTAGGGGTCTGGGAGTCACAAGGTTTGCTGCCATTTGGTTTTGTTCTCTGTCTCCCCCTTTTAGACTGTGAGCCCACTGTTGGGTAGGGACTGTCTCTATATGTTACCAATTTGTACTTCCCAAGCGCTTAGTACAGTACTCTGCACATAGTAAGCGCTCAAATACGATTGATGATGACAGGGTAGGGGCCTGGGAGTCACAAGGTTTGCTGCCATTTGTCTGCTGCATGGGGACAGGGTAGGGGCCTGGGAGTCACAAGGTTTGCTGCCATTTGGTTTTGTTCTCTGTCTCCCCCTTTTAGACTGTGAGCCCACTGTTGGGTAGGGACTGTCTCTATATTTTGCCAATTTGTACTTCCCAAGCCCTTAGTACAGTGCTCTGCACATAGTAAGCGCTCAATAAATACGATTGATGATGACAGGGTAGGGGCCTGGGAGTCACAAGGTTTGCTGCCGTTTGCTGCATGGGGACAGTGTAGGGGTCTGGGAGTCACAAGGCTTGCTGCCATTTGGTTTTGTTCTCTGTCTCCCCCTTTTAGACTGTGAGCCCACTGTTGGGTAGGGACTGTCTCTATATGTTGCCAATTTGGACTTCCCAAGTGCTTAGTACAGTGCTCTGCACATAGTAAGCGCTCAATAAATACGATTGATGATGACAGGGTAGGGGCCTGGGAGTCACAAGGTTTGCTGCCATTTATCTGCTGCATGGGGACAGGGTAGGGGCCTGGGAGTCACAAGGTTTGCTGCCATTTGGTTTTGTTCTCTGTCTCCCCCTTTTAGACTGTGAGCCCACTGTTGGGTAGGGACTGTCTCTATATGTTGCCAATTTGTACTTCCCAAGCGCTTAGTACAGTACTCTGCACATAGTAAGCGCTCAAATACGATTGATGATGACAGGATAGGGGCCTGGGAGTCACAAGTTTTGCTGCCAATCGTCTGCTGCATGGGGACAGGGTAGGGGCCTGGGAGTCACAAGGTTTGCTGCCATTTGGTTTTGTTCTCTGTCTCCCCCTTTTAGACTGTGAGCCCACTGTTGGGTAGGGACTGTCTCTATATGTTGCCAATTTGTACTTCCCAAGCGCTTAGTACAGTACTCTGCACATAGTAAGCGCTCAAATACGATTGATGATGACAGGGCACGGGCCTGGGAGTTACAAGGTTTGCTGCCATTTGTCTGCTGCATGGGGACAGGGTAGGGGCCTGGGAGTCACAAGGTTTGCTGCCATTTGGTTTTGTTCTCTGTCTCCCCCTTTTAGACTGTGAGCCCACTGTTGGGTAGGGACTGTCTCTATATGTTGCCAATTTGTACTTCCCAAGCGCTTAGTACAGTGCTCTGCACATAGTAAGCGCTCAATAAATACGATTGATGATGACAGGGTAGGGGCCTGGGAGTCACAAGGTTTGCTGCCGTTTGTCTGCTGCATGGGGACAGTGTAGGGGTCTGGGAGTCACAAGGCTTGCTGCCATTTGGTTTTGTTCTCTGTCTCCCCCTTTTAGACTGTGAGCCCACTGTTGGGTAGGGACTGTCTCTATATATTGCCAATTTGTACTTCCCAAGCGCTTAGTACAGTGCTCTACACATAGTAAGCGCTCAGTAAATACGATTGATTGATTGATTGATTAGGAGTCACAAGGTTTGCTGCCATTTGGTTTTGTTCTCTGTCTCCCCCTTTTAGACTGTGAGCCCACTGTTGGGTAGGGACTGTCTCTATATGTTGCCAATTTGTACTTCCCAAGCGCTTAGTAGAGTGCTCTGCACATAGTAAGCGCTCAATAAATACGATTGATGATGACAGGGTAGGGGCCTGGGAGTCACAAGATTTGCTGCCGTTTTTCTGCTGCATGGGGACAGTGTAGGGGTCTGGGAGTCACAAGGCTTGCTGCCATTTGGTTTTGTTCTCTGTCTCCCCCTTTTAGACTGTGAGCCCACTGTTGGGTAGGGACTGTCTCTATATGTTGCCAATTTGTACTTCCCAAGCGCTTAGTACAGTGCTCTGCACATAGTAAGCGCTCAATAAATACGATTGATGATGATGATGATGATGTGGCACCGCGCTCTCCCAAGCACTCAGTACAGTGCTCTGCAACAGTAAACGCTCAATAAGTACCACTGATTGTTCGATTACCGTGTGCAGAGAGCACTGAACGAAGGGCTTGGGAGAGTACAATGTAAGTTATATAACTTGTGCACATATCCCCATCTTCAAAGTCCTACTCAAAGCAGAGAAGCAGCGTGGCTCAGTGGAAAGAGCCCGGGCTTTGGAGTCAGAGGTCACGGGTTCAAATCCAAGATCTGCCAATTTTCAGCTGTGTGACTTTGAGCAAGTCACTTTACTTCTCTGTGCCTCAGTTACCTCATCTGTAAAATGGGGATTAAGACTGTGAGCCCTCCGTGGGACAACCTAATCACCTTGTAACCTCTGCAGCACTTAGAACAGTGCTTTGCACATAGTAAGCACTTAATAAATGTCATTATTATTATTATCCCCCTGTAATTTATCTGTCTGTCCCTCTATTATTATTATTATTGTCCCCCTGTAATTTATCTGTCTGTCCCCCCTCTGACAAAATTTATTTGTCTATCTCCCCCTCGTTTGCAAGCTTCTTGGGATCAGAGATCATCGTTACCTACTCCTTTGTACTGTACTCTACCAAGTGCTTCGTACAGTGCTCTGCACATGGTGAGCATTCAATAAATACCACTGATTGAAGTAGTGAACAAGCAGGGGGGATTAGAAATTCATCAGGGAAATATTTCTAGAGACGTGATTTTAGAGGGAATTTGCCGATGGGGAGAGCTGCAGCCTGTCAGATTGGAAGGGAAAGGGAGTTCCAGGCCTGAGGAGAGGGAGGGTGTTAGGGGAAGGTGCCAATGTCAGGAGAGATGAGAAAGGGACCCGGGGATAGGTTAATTTGAGGGGAATTTAAGAGTGAGGGCAGAAAGTGGATAAGAGGGAGGATAGAGACTGATTAAGTGCCTGAAACCCCCTGGTTAGAAGTTTCTCCTTGATGCCGAGAAGAATAGGTGACCATTGGAGGTTTTTGACTAATGGGGAGATGTAGACAGAATGCTAGCTTAGAAAAATAGTCCTGGCAGCAGACTGAAATATGGGTTGGGGAGGGGAGAATGTAGTTAGCGATGAAGACGATAGTGAAGTGACCCTTCGAGGAGGACAGAGAACCTGCACAAAGGAATTAATTCTAGTGTTGCTGGTCTGTCTTCTTCCCTGTACGTCACATTCCCTCCTTGAAAAGAGGCAAAGAGATGAGCAGGGCTGGCAGTGGGTACACAAGGGTTTCTTTTCACGGAAAGGACTCATTTATAATCAAAGGGACCATAGGCATGACCCAGAAGGGAGGGGGTGGCCTTGATAACACCTGTGGGCTATCCTGGCCATGTTGGCCAGCTCTTTTTTCAGGATTCCTGCTGGATCTGAGAAGCAGTGTGGCCAACTGTAATGAGCCCGGGCCTGCCGGCTATGCTATTCATCTGCTATGTGACCTGGGGCAAGTCACTTCACTTCTCTGGGACTCAGTTTCGTCATCTGAAAAATGAGCATTCAATACCTCTCCTCCCTCCTACTTAGACTATGAGCTCTGCGTGTTACAGAAATTGTGTCTGACCTGATTATCTAGAATCTTCTCCAGTGTTACGAACAAAGACGACAAGTGGCAGAGCTGGGATCAGAACCCAAAATGTCTGACTTCAGGACTAGAACTCTTTCCACCAGGCCACGCGGCTTCTTTCCTCCCTAAAGAGTGCCAATACCTTTCCACTCCAACTTCATGTGTGATGCTGTTACATGCTTATTCCCGCAGGAGAAAATTGGGAGCTCAAAGAGCTCATAAAGAATTTACGGTGAAATTACAAGTACATTTAAGAAGGCATTAGCAATACCTCATGACACATCTCTCTCTCTCTCTCTCTCACACACACACACCCTTTTAATATACTGGGCCTAAATTATCACACTTGCCTCATAGTATCATTATTATTATGCCAGTGCTTAGCAAATAGTAAGCGCTTAATACCATTATTATTATTATTACTCTGAATCAATCAGTCAATCAATCAATCGTATTTATTGAGCGCTTATTGTGTGCAGAGCACTGTACTAAGCACTTGGGAAGTACAAGTTGGCAACATATAGAGACGGTCCCTACCCAACAGTGGGCTCACAGTCTAGAAGGGAGGATTTTCTTGTAAATATACACTAGATTTCTACTGAAGAAAGGGACTCTGCTGATATTTTTTTTTAAATGGTACTTGTTCAGCACTTACTATGTGCCAAGCCCTCAGATAAGTCCAAGACAATCAGGTCGGACACCGTTCCTACCCCACAGGGACTCACAGTTTAAGCAGGAGGGAGTAGGATTTTATCCCCATTTCACAGAAGTAATGCAGCCTAGAGAATAATAATGATGATGACGGTATTTGTTAAGAGTGATTTGCCTAAGGTCACGCAGCAGACATGTGGCAGAGCCAGGATCAGAACCCAGGTCTTCTGACTCTCAGGCTTGTGGTCTTTGCAGTAGGCCTTCCTGCTATCCCACAAGCTCAGCCTTTTTTTTAAAAAGGCCTGTTTTGCAACTCAAAAAGCAACCTCTTGACCAAACTTCAAAAGTGCAGGAGACACCCTCTCAATGACAGTTAATGTCATTTCAGATCTTGCGAAGACACCCGGTCTAGGAATGATGCAGACTGGTACTTGAAGATTCACCCTGCTCCTTAAAAAGACTGCACTTTGCCAATAACTTTTTACCAATGTAAGGTTTCAGAGTGAAATGGGTGTTCATTCAGATCAGCAATTTCACAAGGAGCACGCAGTCACATCAAGACATGAGTTTCAAGAGAAGAATAAGCTTGGGTTTAAGCCAGAGTTGCTGACCTTTAATAAAACATGGAAACTGACACCCAGAAACTTAGTGTTCCATTCTTATCTTCCTTCACAGCCTTTCATATGACCGGTGAACAGAGAAATCCCCTAATTATATATTTGGTGAAAATTCAATAGGTCCTTGATATGAAGAGAAAGCGGGAATGAATGGGACAAAGGTTTACAAATGACTGAGTTAATAGGAACAAACCAAAACTTGGTTTGTGAAAAGAAAAGACAATTCAAATCAAAACCTGTTTTCATCCCCATGTACTGTAAAAGGGGAAGACAAACGCATAGGAAAAGGGAAACAAATTTGAGAAGTTTTAGGCAATGGGAGGATTTGAAATTCAAGCAATCAATATCTAAAACAGTGTGGCCTAGTGGAGAGAGCAATGACCTGGTAATTGGAGGACCAGGGTTCTAATTCCAATTCTGACAGTTGCCTGTTGTGTGACCTTGGGCATATAATTCCAGAGAGCAATATAATAATGATGAAATAAGGTGAAAGCAGCAGGAAAGGACAATTTCCACCGCTTCAGTTGGATCTTGAAAACACCGCAGTTATGGGGTATGAGAAGCAGTGTATCTTAGTGGAAAGAGCACCAGCCAGGGCATCAAGGGAACTGGGTTCTAATCATGCCAGGGCATCAGGGGACCCGAGTTCTAATCAAGGTTCCTCCATTTGTCTGCTCTGTGACCTTGGGTAAGTCATTAAGTTCTCTGTGCCTCTGTTCCTTCATCTGCAAAATGAGGATTCATAGTACATTGCCTGGCATAAAGTAAGCAACAGTATGGTAATGAATGGTAACAAATACCATTAAAAAACAACAACAACAAAAAACTGTTCTCCCTCCTAGACTGTGAGGCCTTTATGCGACCTGATTGTCTTTTATCTACCCCAGGATTTAGTGCAGTGCTTGACACAGTAAGCACTTACTATAGCAATTATTATTATTACAGATCATTATCAATCATGTCTGTCTCCCCCTTTTAGACTGTGAGCCCACTGTTGGGTAGGGACTGTCTCTATGTGTTGCCAATTTGTACTTCCCAAGCGCTTAGTACAGTGCTCTGCACACAGTAAGCGCTCAATAAATACGATTGATGATGATGATGATGATTACCAGTCAAAACACCCTGCTAAAGTGGTCAACCATGACTTGGTTAGGGAAGGTCTTCAAGATCTTTTCTGTAATTCATTTTGTTCTTTCATCTCCCCTATTTTGAAGGATGAGACAATCCAGAAACTTGTACTACTGAAAACACAGTCATTGAAAATACAATTCACCATTAAAACCTAGTTCAAAAACTTTGCCTTGGAACTCCATCTACAAGAATGAACCTGCCCTGTCAGGGCAGGTTCTGCTGTAGGAGTTGGAATGTTCTGGGAATTCTGGGCTTCAGAAATCATTTCTGAGGGGGACTGCAAATCCTCAAGGCAGAGAGAGAGAAACTTCTCCGGGACTATAATTAACTTATTCTCCCAGTGCCCATGACCCTGTCTGCCTTGTGACCTTGGACAAGTCACTTCACTTCTCTGCGCTTCGGTTTACCTCATCTGTTAAATGGGAATGGAGATTGAGAGACTCACATGGGAAAATGACTGTGTCCAGCTCCATTTGCTTGTATTCAACCCAGCGTTTAGTACAGTGCCTGGTACGTAATAAGCAGTTAACAAATGCCGCTATTATTATTACTCCACTGTAATGAATTGGGGCTTGGGGGACGAACATTAATTCTTTCAGACTAGTAAGACTCTTGTTAGTGCATTGACGCCTATCTTGTGCATACATGACTGGAATGCAGTAAACAATTGTGATTTAATTCCTTATGGGCAGGGAACGGGTCTATCCAGTCTGTTAAACTGTACTCTTCCAAGTGCTTAGTACAGTGCTCTGCACACAGTAAGCACTCGATAAATACCACTGACTGATTCATTAATGTTCATTCCAAAGGGCTTAAGTTATTTTTTAGGAGTAAGCATTAGGCACTAGGAGATATAACACTTGCTTGCTCTAATTTTCTAAGTCTAATGTCTAATTTTCACAATTGTTAACTTTAACTGCCAAGGATGAATATCACCAGGGTGAAAGCCTTACAGGGGGATCAAGAGGGTAAGAAAGTCAAACCAAACAAAAAAAAATACAGAGCAGCTCAGCACAAAATGAGGTGGTGGAAACAAGTAGGATCATTTCCACCGGCTGTAACTTTCCACTACTTATAATGTCTGGTCATTTTGTTTTAAATTTCCATACTTTCTTGCACTTTGCTGAAATTCAATTAGGGCTATTTTAAATTGGCCAAATACTCTGCCTTTCACGACTGTCAGGGAACTCTGAGGAAAACTGATTTTACCTGCTCTCCTTTCCTTTTAATAAAAGCCTAAATACTACGCTAACCACTTGGGACATTTTCAAGAATATCAAAGTTGGGGCACATTTTTAAAATGAATTTTATATGTCTTGGTCTCCCTCACCAACATCTATCCTCACCCCTGCCATTTCAATCCCAATTGACATTCCTTTCAATGTCCACTTCTTATACCTCTCTTTTGGATGCAGAGATTTGCTGAAATTCTGAGCAGAAAAGACTCACAAAAGATAGACAGGGACTAGACATGTAACAGTAGCAAAGCTGCCGGAACAGTTAGAAAGGTAGAACGGTGCCAGCGCTTAGAACAGTGCCTGACACATAATAAGCACTTAACAAATACCATCCTCATCATCATAATGTACACATTTTGCTTAGGGCCCATTTCTCAATTGACAGCTATAAAGCAACAGTTTATACAGAGCATTATGCAGGGGCCGAATAGACAGTGAAATTGGCCAAAGCCTGAGAAATTCCTTTATTTTAAAATCATATCAATGTTTCTCTCACATTGGGTCCTTCATTTTTTTTCCCTCAGCTCTCTGATTCTTTGTAGCCATAAGCCACATGCATATTTTAGAAACTACTATACGAAATAGCAAGTTAAATAGCTCATTTACTCAGACGATCTGGATCAGATCATAAGAAAACGATTCTGTTACTTGTATCATCGTTATCATCATGGTATTTATTGAGAGACTGTGTCTGGACTGGTTAACTTTTATCTACCCCAGTGCTTGGAAACAGTAAGCGCTTAACAAATACCATCCATACAACAATAAATTGATAATATGAATAGACATTTATGGAAAAATAAGTTAGCTTGTCAAAATAGTAACAAAGGAGTAGCCTTGATCAATTTTAAAGGTAGTATTTTAGGAACAAGATGAAATTAAGTGACAATGAAGTGATATTTGGACACCTAAAGGCCCCTTAAAGTTTGAGGCACCTTTCTGATGAACAGAAAACGTGGAAGTTCATTCATTCCTTCATTCACTCATATTTATTGAGTACTTACTGTGGACAGAGCCCTGAATTAAACCCTGAGGAGAGTATACTACAACTACAAATAGATACATTCCCTGCCCACAATCAGCTTACAGTTTGGGGGGGGGGGGAGGGAAACAGACATCAATACAAATAAGTAAAATTACAGATCTGTACTTAAGTGCTGTGGGGCTGGGAACGGGGAACAGCAATGGGAACAAGATGGAGAAGGGAGTGGGAGATGGGGAAAGGTGGGGTTTACTCTGGGAAGGCATCTTGTAGATGTGCCTTAAATAAGGTTTCGAAGGGGGTAGAGTAATTGCCTGTCGTGTTTGAGGTGGCATTCCAGGCCAGAGGCAGGACTGGCATAGGGGTAGTGAGATCGAGGCACAGTGGGAAGGTTAGCACTAGAGGAAAGAAGTGTGCAGGCTGGGTTGTAGAAGAAGAGGGCAAGGTGGTGGAGTGCTTTAACGCCAATGGTGAAGGGCTTTTGTTTGATGTGGAGGTGGATGGGCAAACACTGGAGTTTTTTGAGGAATGGGATGATGTGTCCCGAACTTTTCTGTAGAAAAATGATCCGGGCAGTAGAGTGAAGTATAAACTGGAGTGGGGAGAGACAGGGGGCTGGGAGGTCAGCAAGAAGACCGATGCAGTTATCCAGGCAAGACAGTGGTAGCAGTTTGGACGGAGAGGAAAGGGCAGATTTTAGTGATGTTGTGAAGGTGGGACCAGTAGGATTTAGTGAAGGATTGAATATGTGGGTTGAATGACAGAGAGGACTTAAGGATAACACCAAGGTTATAGGCTTGTGAGACAGGAAGGATGGTGGTCCCATCTACAGTGATGGGAAAGTCAAGGGGAGGACAGGGTTTGGGTGGGAAGATAAGGAGCTCTGTTTTGGTCATGTTAAGTTTGAGGTGATGGGAGGACATCCAAGCAGAGATGTCTTGAAGGCAGGAGGAGAGATGACAGAGTTAAAGACAACTTATCTACTGAAACAACCGTATACACTGAAGGCATTTTGTAAAGTTGGGTGTTATAGGCTGTTAAACTCATTCATTCATTGTCGCATTCATTAAGCGCTTACTGTTTGCAGAGCACTGTACTAAGCGCTTGGGAAGTACAAGTTGGCGACATATAGAGACAGTCCTTACCCAACAACAGGCTCACAGTCTAAAGGTATTTAAAAATATCATCATAATGTCTGAATTACTGTAGCTCTCAGAACCAACCATCTAATTTCCTGGATGCTGATCATATACAATCTTAAACCAATTTGCACTGACACAGACTTTCTATATTTAATTTATTAACCAGTGTTCTCATCTATGAAATAGCTTACACTGTGAGATGCAATTGGTAAAAATCAACTAAAATGCATTCATCTCAACGCTTGGGTAGTTCCAGTCTACTCCTATTATACTTGACCCTAATGAGTATAGCCAGACAATGCAATTTTACGTGCTAAATCCATCCAAAAATAATTTTTTACTAAGCAACTGGAAGCCTTTAAAAACTGTGCATTGAATGAAAGATTGTTTTCTTTTTTTAATGGTATTTGTTAGGTACTTCCTATGTGTCTAGCTCTGTTCTAAGCGCTAGGGTACATACAAGTTAATCAGGCTGGATACAGTCCCTGACCTTCATGGGGCTCCTAGTCAAGTAGGAGGGAGATCAGGTGTGGAATCCCCATTCTGCAACTGAGGAAACCGAGGCACAGAGAAGTTAAGTGACAGAGTGGCTTAGTGGAAAGAGCCCGGGCTTGGGAGTCAGAGGTTGTGGGTTTTAATCCCGGCTCCACCACTTGTCTGCTGTGTGACTTTGGGCAAGTCACTTGACTTCTCTGTGCCTCAGTTACCTCATCTGTAAAATGGGGATTAAGACTGTAAGCCCCACGTGGGCAACCTGATAACCTTGTATCTACCCTAGCATTTAGGGCAGTGCTCAGCACATAGTAAGTGCTTAAATGGTGGGGATATGGGGATCCCATCTTATCCTGCTAGAGTGGGGTAGGATGAAGAAGTGGAATTTAGAATGCCGGCTACTGTGATTGAGGATTTCATGAAACTTCAATGGGGAAGATGTCTTTCTCTGAAGCTTTCATAAAAAGCATAGAGAGTTAAGTAGCTCTCTTCGTGCTAAAGTTAACTGCGGCCCTGGCTAGAGCCAAGAGAACAGGCTAGATGCCACCTCATGGTTTTACTCAGCCACGAATTCTATGGGAACAATGACATTATTTTTTTGAAAAATCAGTGAAACTGGGTGTATATTATGTAGAGACTACAGACATTCCCATTACAGCAAAACAATACTCGAACCATTAAAACCGCACGTTTTCAGGGTTAGCGAAAGGTGAGCGGCTGAATTCACATTATAAAGACGGAATTCATTCTGGGCATACCATTCAACGTTAAAAGCATTTTTCTATTTAATCAATACAATTTCACTTTGCAACGAGAGAATAAAAAGGGTTAATTAAAATGTCTGCTTCAGATTCATTTACAATTTTAAATTTGGCATGATGGCAAGGGAATGAATTTCCTTAGGCTTTGACCATTCTTACCTCACTACTTACCTAACAATTGCTGATGGAGACAAAAACTAGTCAACCCCTACACCTATAGAAAAGGTATTTCTCAGAAAAGACCTGTTAAGGTAAGAACTAGATGGGGTCTCACTAAATTCACTGATTTACTAGTGTCTTCTGATTGAACTAAGTTTTGCTCTACTAAAGAAAATGACTGTAGTATCTTGCGGGATCAAACAGCGTTGACTATGTCAATGGAAGATGCTGAAATTTTTCAACAGAAAGACAAAATGTATGTTCCTTTTCGACGGGAAAAGACACAGCCCAACCAAGTGCATAGGTGACATGCAGATTTAGAATAATGATAACTCACTTTACACTAGGGTGAAGGGATGCGGTTGAAGTAGGAGGAGAAAGCCGTGGAGGGATGTCATATTCTTCACTTCCCAAGTGGCCGTTGGAAAAGACCTGCAGAGAGAAATACTGGTAAGTTCCAAAGACTGGCCATGTTTCTTGAGCCGGGGTGAGCTAATTTTTTTGCAAAGGTACTCCAAAAACTAGTAGACATTTCCTTTCCTTTGACAAGTGGGGTGAAAAAAGTTTTTACATCTTCACCAGTAGCCTCCATTAAGCCAACCACGGGACATACACACAATCCTGATGGTGATTACGCTGCGAAATGGACTGTACCCTGTCTACAGTGTTTCCAGAGAGCATTGTGCAACCTAAGAATCCTTTGAATGAAAATCATTTCAAACATGAAACCAATCAGATGGAAAAGTTAAGCGTTTTCTCTGGAAGGATTATGATAAAAAAAAAATGAAGATTGGCTCCAATTTAGCTTTATAGTTTTCATGCAAGAGAGCTCAAAGCTCTATATGTCTTAGAATCAACAGAGCATTTTCAGAGTCCTTGCTGAATCTTTTGATAAAACTGATTAGGGTTTTAATCAGAAATGCCTTTGTTAGCACACAGATCAACCATCAGCCCTAGCCGGCTGGCGCTAGTGCCGGAACTAGCCTTCGGAGTTAAGGCGGCTTTAAATCCAAATCAGTGTGCTGGAAAAACACCAAAAGGTTCACTCTGATGGATGGGGAAGATAGGGGAACACAGATGTATTTAATTATTAAAATAATTTGCTGGGCAGAATATTTGATTTCATGTTTTACAGATGTTAAAAGCAACCAAAGTAATAAATACATAATAGTGCCTTGAAATTAAAGTAACATGGTAAGAACAGAAATAGCCAAGATTTAATTGGAGGATAACCTCTGACCTAGTGACCTTGGACTCTGACATTCCCCAGACAAATTAGAGGTGACAGTTTATTTCAAAATGTATTTTGACAGTTCTTATTCTACCACCTAGCTTACTGTGATGAAATGCCCCCAAAGTCTAATTAATTCAAATTAAAAGGGTAAGGCGATGCCAAGAACTGAAATACTGCCACATATCAAATCCTAAAGATAGGACACAGTCATTAACAATACTGTCAAATTTAGAATCTGCTCCCATCTTTTCCTTTCATCAGAATCGACACTAACTTTTTTCCATACAAGTTGAAAAGGATATCTAATTCCCTCTCCTCTGAAAGAGGAACATCAGTAGCATGAAAGGATTAATCTAATATTTTTTTTTAAATTTATGTCATTTCAAATTTCAGAGATCTAAGTCTACTGAATGAAAGTTGAACCCCTAACTTGGTTTAGTGGTTGAATTCAGAGATAGCTTCAACATACCCTACAGCATCACACACAAATTTCTGTAGGTAAATCAATATAAAAGGGATATATGAAGGGTATTTAAATGAGATATTTCAGAAAATGAGGTATTGCTCAAGTTATTAAAAAATGGTAAATTCTTAGATTTGATCTGATTCAGGGATTTGATATTAAAACTTCATGAAACTGCACTAAACACCGAACAAAAAAAAGCAGGCTCACACAAGATAATGACTGATGCTTTCCTTGTTGAAGAAAAATTGTATTTTTCAGATTATAGTGTTACCAAGTTATCACCATCATACGGTATGACTTCTCAGAAGCCTACAAGGGAAAGGCATTGTAAAATATGCCATAAAATGCCCTCGGCAGCTAACGTTTGACTCCTACTTCTTGGATTTCTTCCAAAATTGCTCTGAGAAAGAAGCATGTTCCGTCTTGTGGCGACTTAATAGTTGGTCAATAAATATAAAAATCAATAGAGGTGGAAATGATAATATTAATTATAATGAAGCCAATCTTGACGTGAGTCAACTGCCCTTTGGTAAATTTACCTCTTCCAGCAAACAAAAGGCCTGCCTGAAGTAGCTTAGCAGTAGCATAATCGTTACATGGTGATACTGAAACACTCAGGGCCTGAGGAAAAACTGGACAGTTCATTGTGGGAAGGGAAAGTGAATATGTCTGTTGTCATGCTGTACTCTCCCAAGTGCTTATTACAGTGCTCTGCACATGGAAGCAGTGTGGCTCAGTGGAAAGAGCACGAGCTTTGAAGTCAGAGGTCATGGGTTCAAATCCCAGCTCGGCCAACTGTCAGCTGTGTGACTTTGGGCAAGTCAACTTCTCTGTGCCTCAGTTACCTCACCTGTAAAATGGGAATTAAGACTGTGAGCCCCACCTGGGACAACCTGATCACCTTGTATCCTCCCAAGTGCACATAGTAAGTGCTTAATAAATGCCATCATTATTATTATTATTATTAGAAAGTGCTCAATAAATACAATAGAATGAATGGATAATGGCACATCTTTTAACAGTAGCTCCAGTGTTAACTCAAAATGGCTCACATGGGTCCAGTTTCCTATTACTACTTGATAAAGTAACTACTACACTTAAAGAGTGTTCACTAAGTACTCCCTAAAGAGGGAACAGTTAACTTCTCACACACTTCATTCATTCAATCGCATCTAATAAGCAATTGCTGTGTGCAAAGCACTGTACAAAGCACTTGGGAGAGTACAATATAACAGTAAACAGACACATTCTCTGCCCACAATGAGCTTACAGTGTAGAGGCTCCCTTCTGGGGCCATAGCAATCGCTTTATATTTAGATTTTCCTAGGCGTGTTTACATGTTTTTCCTCAATACATCACAGGCACGTCAGGTACCAATCAGATGCCTTCATTTCCATTTTCCAGGTGAGGAAACTAAGACAGAGCACCCTGTTTAAGGTTATAATGATCATTATTGCCTTTGTTAAGTGCTTACTATGTGTCAAGCACTGTAGGAAGCTCTGGGGTAGATAATAATAATAATAATGATGGCATTTATTAAGGGCTTACTATGTGCAAAGCACTGTTCTAATCACTGGGGGGGGAATACAAGGTGATCAGGTTGTCCCACGGGGGGCTCACAGTCAATCCCCATTTTACAGATGAGGTCACTGAGGCACAGAGAAGTGAAGTGACGTGCCCAAAGTCACACAGCTGACAATTGGCGGAGCCGGAATTTGAACCCATGACCATTGACTCCAGAGCCCGGGCTCTTTCCACTGAGCCACGCTGCTTCTCGTAGATATAAATGAACCAGGTTGGATCCAGTCCCTGTTCCACCTGGGGCTCACAGGCTAAGTAAGGAGGGAATAGGATTTAATCCCCATTTTACAGTTGAAGAAACGGAGGCCCAGAGGAGTTAAGTGACTTGCCCAAGGTCACAGAGAAAGCAATTGGCACAGAGGAGATTAGAACCCAGGTCCTCAGATTCCTAGGCCCATACTCCATGCTGCGAGGCCATGCTGGAAGCAGTGTGGCTCAGTGGAAAGAGCCCAGCCTTGGGAGTCAGAGGTCATGGGTTCTAATCCCAGCTCCGCCACTTGTCTGCTGTGTGACTTTGGGCAAGTCGCTTCACTTCTCTGTGCCTCGGTTAACTCATCTGTAAAATGGGGATTAAGACTGTGAGCCCTATGTGGGACAACCTGATTACCTTGTATCTCCCCCAGAATTTAGAACAGTGCTTGGCACATAGTAGGTGCTAAAGAAATACCATTATTATTATAAATTTCCACATAGAGTTGAGCTGGGATTTCTTTTTTACACTAATAAGTCCTCCTTCACCCATCTGACCTGAGCCTGTTATCTGTCAATCCATCCCTATTATTTATTGAGCTTTTACTATGCGCAGAACACTGTACTAAGTACTTGGGAGAGTATAATACAACAAAATTAGCAGACACATTCCCCGCCCTTAATGAGCTGTGATGCACATACCAATGGACCCAGAGTGGATTATTAAAGAAACTCATTTGTTTTCTAGGGAGGCACAAGCTCTAGCCAAGGTCCTTTCTTGGACAAATTCCTAATTTCTCCTTACACTATTTCTGAAAGGCGAGTTGTGAATGTGATCTGGGTTGCTGGGGATTTCACAGAACAATGTTACCTAGGGTGCTGGACTACCAGCTCAACTTCAAAACTGATGCAGAATAAACACTGCTCAGGATGCTCTGGGATCTCAAGGACGGTTTACTCAAGGACAAACCGCTCCAGAACCTGGAAATACTGCCGCTTGCAAGACTGCAAGACTTGAAGGGTGAAAAGCAACTATTTCTGAGTTTTGCTGATGGTTATCGAACATAATTTAACATCATGTCTTTCAGTTCTTCGCCATTTCAGTTGCCGCTTTTTCAAACACTGCAGAAAGAGCCAGAGACAAATGCCTTCTGTTCTCTAGAAGCCTGAAATGTCTGCTCTGGGCCATTTCTATATTTTTCTAGCTGTGGTCTATCACGACAGAAATTTATACGGAAGGAAAAATGATAAACTGAACAAGGGGATAGCTAACAAAGAGCATTAGGGGCTTTTGGGCTCTGATTCGTGTTCTCCAAAAGTAGATTCGGCCTGTGAAATCATCAATTATGGGTTTTTCTATAACCTTGAGAGGTCGAGAAGAAGCCCAAAGACATTTTAAGGTTCATCGTCTCTTCTCAGGGGCTTAGGTTAAATGACTCAAAACCTGCAAGGGGGAATAAGAACACCCAGATGAGACAATTTGGTGTTAACAATATAGCTTTGGAAAAAAATGAATGCAGGAGCACATTTTTTTTAAAAAAAACAAACAACGCTTCCGCCAATGTTGGTCTAAAACTGAAAAAAAAAATACTGGTCCTTTCTGAAAGGAACAAGCATACTACAACCATTTTCCTGCACGGCAACCCTATATATGCTCTAAAAAATTCAGTCTTGTCCATAAAACACGTTTCCCTAAATTTGAGGAAATCAAACATTAAAGAGGCATAAATGGTGGGAGGGAGAAGTATGCAATGTTCTTATCTGGAAAGGTCATTAAGGCTCAGTACTTGCTGCTGGGTGCTATTTTAACATCTGGAAGCAGTTGGCCAGGAAAAACCCTTAAGTTTCCACTCCGAGCAAAGGATATCTTTCAGCAATGAAATTCTTCTCAACGGAAGTTAAAAAAACAACCACACAAATAGTTATAAACAACTGCACAACAGGAAACGCTGAGGATCAGACTTGTAAAGAATTCCAAAGAACTCCAATGAATAAAGAGGGGAAAAAAGTCCTCCATTTTATAGCACCTGTCATTAATGAGGTGGGAATATTGAGACCTAAGCTATTGGTTTTCAGACTGATAATTAAATTTTAGTCTGTACTCAATCAACCGGGATGAAAGAGGGTAAAGCCACAAGGAGACGTTAAAGTCATTTGAGTTTATCCTCAAATTCTGCTTAACACAGTGCCAACCTCCTTTCCCTTAAATATCTTTACCAGACTGGAGACTAACAGCAACTTCTCTTCCTCTCCCTTCCTCTATTTGCATTCCCGGTAGCCATCCTAGTAAGTAGTGAAATGGTCACCCAAAAGAGGAGAAGCAACAGGAGGAGGAAGAGGAAGAAAATGGAGGGTGAGGGTATGGAATTATACATAGACTGAATAAAGAATCACAATGTGCAAAAGCCAACTAAATTGAAAGTTAGAGAAGGAAAATGTAATCTAAAAACTTCAGCAGTGGCCTGATTATACCTCTTTTTAAGTCACTTGGCCTTTTGGTGCTTGGGCTTACCTTTAAAAATCAGGAAACAATACTAAAAAGGTTGCTATGAAGTAAAACAAAAGTAATTCTCAACCCCCACCTTACCCTCTGTAACATAAATTCTTAATAAGTCTTTCAGTTATTTGTTTACAGTTTGAGACATTGTGGTGATACAGTTTCCTGCTCACAAGAAATACAGTCGATGTAGTCTTAAAAAGAACTAGATTCTTCTCTTAGGCGGTTCTGCTGTATCAGCGTCTCAGCTAGAGGTATCAATAAATATAAGAACAGGCTAAAAAAGCAAAAATAAGACAGGGGACTCGTTCCATTAGGCTATCAACAACTGGTAGGGCTAGAGGCATAAAGAAAGGTAAGGAGTGCCTAGACCGTATATTGAGCAGTGATTTCATAAATTCGAGGAGAAACGACTATACAATGTCCCCAGTCCTCCACTGGGTCCTAGATTTCTCTTCCCTCCGAACACACATTTCCAAGGAAGACTCCCCACTTGCACATTTCTTTCTTGATTTTTGGGTTTACGATCAAGGAAGGTCCCTACATTATAAGCCCACTGCTGCATTCCTGTTCTCATTCACTATTGTCTTTTGGCTTAAAAAAAAAAATCAAATTAGTTACTCCTTCCATTAGGCATCCAGAAGTATCTTTCCACTCTTTTGATATAAGTCCTCTCTAGACTGTAAGCTTACAGCGGTCAGGGGACACGTCTGCCAATTCTATTATACTGTTCTCTCCCAAGCGCTTAGTACAGTGCCCTGCACACAGCAAGCACTAATAAATACCACTGATTGATATTGTCCCACTTTGACATTTCCCAGTCATTTTATGGTAAAATGAACCTACTATTGAGAATCTCGCTTAGAAGTCTTTAAACTCACAATCACTTACAATCTGAACTGAATTAAGGATCGGCAAGGACGATCTAAACAAAGATGAGAAGCATCAACCGAAGCAGCGTGGCCTCGTGGATAAAGCATAAGTCTGGGAGTCAGAAGGACCTGAGTTCTAATCCCCGCTGTACCGCTTGTCTGCTGTGTGACTTTGGGCAAGTCGCTTCACTTCTCTGTCCCTCAGTTGCCTCACCTATAAATGGGGATTGACACCGATTGATTGATTGTGTCCAACCTGATTAGCTTGGATGTACCCCAGCGCTTAGTACAGTGCCTGGCACATAATAAGCGCTTAACAAATACCTTTATCATTATTATTATTAATCGACATAAAAGGCCAGCGCAACGAAGCGTTCTGTCTCACGTCGGGCACCACGGTTCGATGACTTCTGTGAGACCACGGACCTGATGTCCCCGGCCCCGGTTCTTCCGGCTCCTTACCTTAGTCCCTTCTACGGGCAAATCGTGGCGCCTGTGTTTTCGTAGGAATACGGGATCGGAACCCACTCTGTTGTGCCTCCCGTTTACGTTCGAGCTTGCGGTCACTCCCGGTTTCGGAGCGCAGTCCCCGACTATTCGGCATCCTACCAACTGGCTCGCCCCAAACGCGTCCCGGGGGCACCAGGCTTCGAGAGGCATTGACAGGTCTCTGGAAGGCACGCTTTCTGGATGATGTGAGTGTCTGCTTATTCTAGGGTCTGGGGGGATCGGAGGAGGTCTCTCAGGTGGAGGAGGTGGAGGCTCTCTTAAGGGAGGTGGAGGCGCTGGGAGTGGCTTATCTTGTTTCCTCATCATGCACGGAGAAGACTATATAAACACAATGAAACAAAATGTAGAGATGTATCACTCGTTGACGTTGGGTTTTTTTCATTTTTTAGTAGCCTTCCCAACTTCGTTGTACTGTACTCCCCCCAAGCATTTAGTATATTGCTTGGCACACAGTAAATGCTTAATAAAGATCCACCTTCAAAGCTTTATTGAGGTCACATCTCCATTCTAGACTGTGAGCCCACTGTTGGGTAGGGACTGTCTCTGCATGTTGCCAACTTGTACTTCCCAAGTGCTCAGTACAGTGCTCTGCACACAGTAAGCGCTCAATAAATACAATTGATCGATCATTGATGATGACGATGAAAGAGTGACTGATTGTTAATTAGGGTATTTGTTAAGTGCTTAGCACATATCAAGCACTGGGGACGACAGAAGTTAATCAGGTGAGACAGTTCCTGTTCCCCATGGGGCTTACAGTCTAAGTAAGAAGGCTACCAGTTTTTCTTAGCCTCACTGTAAAAGTTCTTCAAAAATATTCTGCATAGAGCCTTTAGCACTTTTGGGTCATCCGTCAACCTGTTCCTTTTATCTCAGATCAACGGCATGAAATTCAAAGGAGACAAACCTAAGACTGTATTTCACAAGAGGAGCTTCTGGAGGTAAAATTCAGCAATGTGAACTCCGAGCTTAAGGCTTCAAAAGGCAGAAAATGGGAGAAAATCCAAATGCATTATACAATTGTTTTATGTGATTAACATTCAAATAGCACCACAATGAGAAAATGCATTTATCTGTGGCTTAGCTGGGAATTAGGAAACATCTTTAACTTCCATTCTGTAAGCATACTCTAAATGAACTTATAAGCTTTTTAAAAATAACTACTTGACATCTAATCTTAAAAGAAGAGTGCATAGTTTTGTTATGAATACAGTTCTTTAGAAAATAATGGAATTTAGGGTATGGGATTGCAGCTTTGCTTTGCATTTATCCCAGATAAGAAGCCATTGAAGGCCTTAGATATTACAATAATACATATGGCAAGGTACAGTCTTAGAATGGCATTCCAGGTATTCAGTGAGTACTTTCAAAATGCACATCTGCATAATTCCTTTTGTAGAAATTTGAAGATTCCACTGAGAGCATCTTCATACCTGCTACAACGAAGAATCTTTAATAACACTATGCTTATCTGATCCATGAAAAATGACTGGTGTTGCTAGATGTAAGGAAGCATTAGAGAAAAGAGAATTTGCATGGATAAATTCACCTTAATGGTCTTTAATTTAACCTTAAGATAAGCAAAGCCTTTTTTTAAATTTAGACATTATACTATACCTCTGAAATGCTACACACATAGTTCCTTAAATCATAAGACTTTTGCTTCAAATTAAACAAATGGATGACAATCAAAGGACTCAAAAAATGTCCGCACACCAGAGTTTCAAATACTTTAGAGTTAAAAGGTGTGTAACAACTTTAATTTCCTTTCAAAATATATCTAATCCATTCCCTAATCCAGTAATTTCTCTATATTTGCATGTATAGCTTTCTCTTCTAAATCCTCTTAAAACATGGCTGAAAGTCCCTTTCTAAGTATTTATGCAAATGCACTCACCACATTTTTCTTGTCAAGACACTATGAAAATGAGGGTAAACTATAATTTGATAGCAGCATGTAGCTTATTTAGTGCACATAATGACCTTTTAAATCCATTTTGAGAAGCAGCGTGGCTCAGTGGAAAGAGCCCGGGCTTTGGAGTCAGAGGTCATGGGTTCGAATCCCGGCTCCTCCACTTGTCAGCTGTGTGACTTTGGGCAAGTCACTTAACTTCTCTGGGCCTCAGTTCCCTCAACTGTAAAATGGGGATAAAGACTGTGAGCCCCCCCGTGGGACAGACAGCCTGATCACCTTGTAACCTCCCCAGCGCTTAGAACAGTGCTTTGCACATAGTAAGCGCTTAATAAATGCTATCATTATTATTATTATTATTATTATTTTGCAGAGCATGCTGAGTGGTTCTGCTAATAATTTAGCAAATCAAATTGTAAGGAACAAGTATGCTCACAAAATTAATGTAAATTCCATGGTAGGAAACCCTGGAATCCAACCACAAGGTTCACCCTTCGGTAAATAACAGTCAACTTGATTGTGTGTGTGTGTGTGTGTGTGAATATACTACATATTCATATATACGTATAAATATGAATACACACAGAGAGTTGCCCTTAGAGTTTGAAGACACCACCGATGACGCAGTTCACTTAGGAATGCATGTGTGATTTGTTGACAACCAATGGAAGAGCACAAGTTGTAGAACATAAATGGGAATAGTGAAGAATTAACTCCCTACTATTACAAAAGCTAAATACTTGTATTTAGGGGACAAAAAAAACGGATTTACCTTTGGGGAACCGGTTGGGCTGGCACAAGGAGATCGCACCACCCCTTTCTGAATGAGATCCAAGCGAGGAGGAACCGGAGGAAGACTAAGATGCGGAATCTGGAGGGGGTCTGGAAGAGGTTTTCGTCTCTGAGAAAGAGGAGAAGATCCAGGCGAGGTGACTGGTGAATTCTGTCTGTCATTGCACTACAATAGGAAAAAAAAAAAAACACCAAAAAAACCAAGTGATACTTCTGAATTGCTATCTTTATTTCCAATTCTTGATGAAGACTATTGGTCTCTCCAATTAACCATTTGCTAAAGTTGAATTTTTTGGATTAATACAACAGAAGAACACTATTCTTTCCCTCGAGGAGCATATTATACATATTAAAAAGAGGCTGTTACAGGATAACTTTCGTCATTCATTCTGCATTATCAGTGGACAATTTAAAGAAAATGTGAAGCACAAAAATCCAACAGAGAAATGAAGCTGCATATTACTAATGCACTAATTAATCGGAAACGTTAAAAAAAAAACTTGACTGAGAAAACCCTCCCTATAAAAAGCAGCTTGATTTGCTTTCAAGTATTTTCTTCTTACCACATTTGTCTGCCTTCCTTATGACTTTGTGAGTAAACAGAATAGATTCAACATTTTAGTTACAGATAATTCTGGGTGTGAGTTTATCAGAATGAGTTTTTTAATTATTGAAATCTAAATCATGCTTAAATAATTAAGAATGGAAATGAATACTCAGATTTCTGTAATACTTGCACTGTATTACCTCTACTTTGCAGAAACTAATTAGCTATTCTTTTTATCCCTTGTGAATGAGGTACCTAAGTAAAAACACAGATTTTGTAAAATTGTCAATTCATATGTATCTTTTCTAAGCTGTCATGCAGAAAATACAAACAAACAAACAAAAAATAATAATAATAATAATAATGGCACTTGTTAAGCACTTACTATGTGAGAAGTACTATTCTAAACGCTGGGGGGGGATAAAAGGTGATCAGGTTGTCCCCTATGGGGCTCACAGTCTTAATCCCCATTTTACAGATGAGGTAACTGAGGATAAGAGAAATTAAGTGACTTGCCCAAGGTTACTCAGCAGACCATGTGGCAGAGCAGGGATTAGAACCCACAACCTCTGACTCCCAAGCCTGTGCTATGTCCACTGAGCCATGCTGGAAAATTAAGCGATGTTCAGTTTCTCTAAAAGCCATTCATTTATTCAATCATATTTATTGAGCACTTATTGTGTGCAGAGCACTGTACTAAGCATTTAGGAAAGTACAATTATCAGTGGCATTCCCTGTCCACAACAAACTCACGTTACAGACTGGGGGAAACAGACATCAATACAAATGGCAACGCCAAGCAGAAAAAACAGGATTATGCATTTTGGTGAACGATAAAAATTTTTCTTGTTCCAACTTGGATTTGCAGATGAGGTATAATCAACAAATCAATAAAAAAATTCTGGGCCCTGCACGTATTTGACATTTTTAATCTTGGATATTATTACAAAAGGATTAGAGTAATTCTTGGTTGCTATTTGGTGAGAGGAGAGCAGGAATGAACTTCATGACTGTTGGGAATGAAGAGTCTTCAATTATTAAAAGGAACTAAATTTTAAAATATTAAAAATTCATTGTTCTACACAAACACAGGGAAACACAGTAAGTCGATGTTTTAAGCATCCCCCCAAAATTTCCTATAAAAATCTACAGCTCTTTGGTAATAAACTGGTCCTGATGGTGGTACTGTTATGCTGCTTTGAGTTTGATAACATTTGAGCTGAAGTAGCTGTAACTAAATAATTTTTGAGTTTGAGTAGCTGCTACCTCTTTGGCAAAAAATAACTGATGCTGTCAGCTGGCCAGAAACACCCTCCCTCCTTTTCTGACAATTACTCTCCCCCTCTCCAAAATATTACTGATGTCACATCGCCTCCGAGAAGCCTTCCCTGATTAAGCCCTCCTTTCCTATTCCCCTACTCCCTTCTGCATTGTCCTGACTCCCTCCCTTTATTCATCCCCCCCCAGACCCACGGCAATTATCTATACATCTGTCTAGACTGTGAGCTCATTGTGGGCAGGGAATGCGTCTGTTTATTGTTATATTCTACTCTCCAAAGCGCTTAGTACAGTGCTCTGCATACAGTAAGTGCACAATGAATACGACTGAATAAAATGAATGAACTTAATAGCAATCTCTTGTAAACTAGGGAAAGTTCTTGGCCATCTCACAATACCAATTTTCATTTCAAAGGGAAATAATACGATAGGCATAAGTGGTTTGATCCATTCACCCTGTACATCACCTTATGTTTGTACCCATTCAAAATATTTCTTTAAAAAAAAAAAGGGGGAACTGGTGTTGTCTCACCATCATGTTTCCCTCTTCTATGCTACTTAAGTGTCACCTGAGATCTTCCATAGTCATCCACAGTAAGTGAATCATATTGATTGAGTGCTTACCTTTTGCAGAGCACTGTATTAAGTGCTTGGAAGAGTACAATATAACAACAGACACAACCCCTTCCCACAATGAGCAAATTGGCTTCTGTTCTTGATTCGCCCAATTATTTTCTCTGGAACTGTATGCAAGGTAGTCAATCAGTAGTTTATTGAAGTGTCAACTGTGTGCAGAATACTATACCAAGCATATGGGAGTGTTCAGTAGACTTAGTTTATATGATCCCTGCCTTCAAGGAGCTTTCAGTCTAGTGGAGGAAACATGCTCTAAAATAAATTATAGGTAGGAGAAAGGAATACCATTGATTGCTTGCCTAGCCCTCTTTATTCCGATAGTTGTGAACTTCCTAATGTTCCAAATATTAGAAAGATTTGCTGACTCTTGTTGCTTCTGACAGGTCTGGGCCCCCAGAGAAAGGGAATCCGTGAGAATTCTCTATTGGGGGAAATTGTCAATATGAGTTAATTAGAATGGGCCAGCAATCAATCAATGTTATTCACTGAACACTTACTGTGCGCAGAGCACTATATACTAAGGACTTGGGTGAGTAGAATACAGATGGCAGACATGATCCCTGCCCTCAAAGAGCTTACAGTTGAACACGGGAGACAGATACTAACATTCATTACAGACAAGGGAAGCAACCAAGTATAAGAATATATACCAAAGTGCTTTTTTTCCCAGGGGTGAGTACCCCTCCCCACAGCACTTGTGTATACTTGTACATATTTATTATTCTATTTTACTAATGATGTATATATACACACATATATATATATATATATATATATAATTCTATTTATCTATTTTGATCTATTGATGCCTGTCTACTTTCTTGTTGTCTGTTTCCCCCTTCTAGACTGTGGACCCGTTGTTGGGTAGGGATTGTCTCTGGTGCCTAATTGTACTTTCCAAGCGCTTAATACAGTGCTCTGCACACAGTAAGCTCTCAATAAATACGATTGAATGAATGAATGAATAAATGCTTAAATGGAGAGAATACAGGCATGGGTGGGGCAGAAGGGAGGGAAAACAGGTTGGGGAGATGGGATCTTAGTCAGGGAAGGCTTCCCGGAGGAGATATGATTTTAATAGGACTCTGAAGACAGGGAGAGTTCTGATCTGTCTGACATGTAGCAGGAGGGAATGCCAAGCAGGAGGGAGCAGAAGCAAGGTGTCGACAGAGACCACTGGAGAGACTGGTAAAGTTAGACTTGGAGAGATTCTGTGTGCATCTGTCTTAGTCAAAGGCCAACCCTGACCTCAGAGAATAGAGGGATTGTAGCCTGTAAACATACTACAGAGAGCGATCATATCTCCCAGCTCTGGTGTACTGTTCTCTCCCAAGCGTGTGGTACAGTGCTGGGCACACAGTAAGAGCTCAATAAATACCACTGACTGATCGAAACCTGGTAGAAGACGAGCTAGCCTCCTCTCTCATGAGGTCTGGTACCGGCCAACCTGAACCGTCACTATCTAGAGGGTCTCCGCAACCCGAAGTTGGAATCTGAGCCATGGAGCGTGGGTCTCGGCCCATGGAACTACCTGGAACTTAAACCATTCATAAGGAATGTGCTCAGAATTTGTCCTTTAAATGTCAAAGTAGAGTAAAAGTATCCCCATCTTCCTCTTAAAAGGGCAATTGACCGCACAAAGATACAGAATTCTATTCCATGGAATATACTGAGTCATATTGGATGCACCATTTAGAGACATTTACCACAAGATCATCTAATTTATGGAGCAAATGTAATTAAATAACGTAAGCATCATGATGATCTTGCTTAATAGAGGATACTAGAGGGGATAGTAGGAAGCATTTAGAAGGAAGTTAATAGACCAAACTCAGTATAATGGGGTTAGGATGGATTTGTCAATTGTTCTTTTTCAACTGCCCAACACACTCCTCAAAAAAAAAGAAAAAAACAACCCCAAAAACAAGTTTCTAATTAAGTCTTGGCAGATGACTTTGTTGGACACTTTAATTGAGCCTTTGGACAGGTCTAAGTGAAAAATCTTGTCATTACCAAATAATCTAAATGCTAAAGTCACTTTGCCCTCAGGTCACTCGTGCAAATACTATCTCTCATCTAGCTTTGCAAATAAATACGGAAAGAACAGCAATAAGAGCCTTCCTCCGTTAAGAGGTTAATTATTTTAACAACTCAGAGGCTGCCCTTTCAGGCACATCTCTTAGCAGGGAATTCATTTCAGGAGGTGAAATTTAAACATTAACCTCATTAATAGTACGAAGGAGATACTCTGCTGCTCAAATAGGATTAAAAGGGTAATCAAGTGAGGGGAGGAGTCAGTACTCTGGAAGTAGTGGCACACAGCTGATCGTGCACATAGCTCAGCTCCAAATTAAAAAAAAAGATGGTCTGAACATATGGTTAGTTCTCTTCTATGCCCCTTGAAAAAGAGGGGCAAAAAAACTGCTCTACAATACTATGCTACCCTCTTGTCCAAAGAAGTTTTTTCTTCTAGCACCACATCACAATCTACTCAGACAGACATGATCGGTAGGCATTTCCTAGTTCTTTAACAGCTTTCTCTCCACAACGTGTAGCGTGGCCGGTTGGATAGGGCACGGGTCTGGGAATCAGAAGGACCTGGGTTCTAACCCTGGCTTCACCCCTTACCTGCTGTGTGACTTAGGTAAGTCACTCAACTTCTCTGTGCCTCAGTTACTTCACCTATAATGTGGGGATGAAAACTGTGAGCCCCAAGTGAGGCACGGACTGGGTCCAAAGTGATTAGCTTGTATCTACCCCAGTGCTTAGTACAGTGTCTGGCACATAGTGAACGCTTGACAAATACCATTAAAAATATATAAATCACAGAGCTTTTAGAGACATTCCCTGCCCACAATGAGCTTACAGTCTAGAGGAAGTCCAGATGTGTGAAATAAACTGATTAGTAGGTAGTAGAAGCTTCCTTGTGAGGACACATGGAAAAGATTAAGCCTCTTCAGTCTGAAACAATCAAAACTGAGGGATGTTAGGCAGTACCCCTTATTAGGAGATTTCTAAAGGGGGCTACCATTATTACAGTGCTAAGTGCTTAGCATAGTGCTTTGCAGACAGTAAGCGCTCAATAAGTATGACTGAGTGAATTACCCAGCAACTCCCAACATCCTGTTGCCATATCAAAGACAAAATTCTGTCTGATGAGACCATTCACTTGACAGAATAATGGCCCTTCGCTCCTATTAATTTATTCCCTGCATTCATACCCAGATGCCACCTAGGGCTCCAACTTCAGCCAATAAATTATCAAGCTGTATTACTCTGGACAACACAACCACTCAATCTAAATGTAAGCACGATACCTGCACAGTACCTCAAAGGACTATTTCAAGGCCAGAAGAATAGGTGTAATCACGATCTCGCCACTATTCTCGACATCTCTCTCATTCAACCCATCACGCAATTCTGTCGGTTCTATCTTCCTAGCATCGCTGACCTCCACCTCTTCCTCTCCATCCAAACTGCTACTGTTCTGATCTCAGAAGTTATTGCCCACGTCGAGTACTACATCAGCCTCCTTGCTGATCTCTTAGCCATTCCTCTCTCTAATCCATACTTCACTCTGATGCCCAGATCATTTTTCTAAAAAAAACCCAAAAAACAAAAAAACCTGTTCAGTCCATATCACCCCATTCCTCAAAAACCTCCAGTGTTTGCCTATCTACCTCCATACCTAACACAAACTCTTTCTTTATGGTATTTGTTAAAACCTTACTATGTGCAGCGCAATGTACTAAGAAACTCTTTACCACTGGGTTCAGTCAGCTCACCCCTCCGATCTGCTATAATCCACTCCTCTAATACCAATCTACTCACTTTGCTTTGATCTCATTTACCCCACCCCAAATCCTCCCTCTGCCCTGGGAATCCCCCCTTCATATCTGACAGACCTCCACTCTCCCCACCTTCAAAATCCTCCTCAAATCACATCTCCAAATGGCCTTCCTAGACTATGCTCTCATTTATAATCCATTAGTGGTAATACCACTGATTGACTGGTATGTATTGAGAATTTACTGTGTGAAGAGCACTGTACTGACTGCTTACTTTGCTCTTGGCTGTGGGCCCCTTCCGATCTTTTCTACTCACCCCAGCCCCATATGCCTGTACTCTACTATTTCCCTTACCTGTACTCTATTTTAACATCACAGAGTCTTAATGTCTTAGAGTGAAGTCTGAGGGCTCCAGAATGTGAAAATTCACATTTTTGTTTTCGTGCCTGTGCCTTTACCAATTTTTTCAAGCCTTCTGCTGTAAAGGATTAACTACTGCTCTATTTTGTTGATTTTGACCAAAATTATAGAATGCCTTGGCACTCTGAATGGATGCTAATCACTACATAAAAAAGGTAGAAATCATCACTTGCAGCTCACAGAAAATCCTGACAACAGAAACAAACAGAGCAATGTGGTCAAAGGAACCCACCTTACTGACAATTACCTGCTATGATTTGTGATTCATATTAGTTCTAGGTCAGTAAGTGATTTCATAAAAGCTTTCAAGAAGTGCATTATTAGGCAAATGAAAAAAAACCTTTCAAGTGAGAAATTTCCATGTAACAAATATTGCCGTTCTGTGTTAAAAGGGAAACAGAGAATTCAGCCGAATTGATACCAAGATGAGATCAATCAATCAATCGTATTTATTGAGCGCTTACTGTGTGCAGAGCACTGTACTAAGCGCTTGGGGAGTACAAGTTGGCAACATATAGAGACGGTCCCTACCCAACAGTGGGCTCACAGTTTAGAAGGGTGAGACAGAGAACAAAACCAAACATATTAACAAAATAAAATAAATAGAATAGATATGTACAAGTAAAATAGAGTAATAAATGTGTACAAACATATATAGATATATTCAGGTGCTGTGGGGAAGGGAAGGAGGTAAGGGGGGGGTGGAGAGGGAGAGCAGGGGGAGAGGAAGGAGGGGGCTCAGTCTGGGAAGGCCTCCTGGAGGAGGTGAGCTCTCAGTAGGGCCTTGAAGAGCATTAGAACAAATCTTGAAATCAGTGCTAAAAAGCCTTTGAAATAGTTCTTATCCCCCTTTTCTGATCCATCAGTTAAAACTAGCTCGTAGAAATGAGTTTCCATATTTAAATAGGGTAAGTGGAAAATCACAGCAACAGGGCCATAAGGCATATTTCTCCATGAGCTAAAGTTTTTTCCCTAGGTTCAGGAAAGCAAGGCGGGTGGAAACTGATGGAAAGGGATGGAAAAAGCTTCATTTGCAAAGTTGACCTATAGGGTAGGCTACCCTTTTCTGATTAAGAGTAGGGGAGAATCTTGCAATCACCAAATTCCATTACTGCCTCACCCCAAACATAACTTCCAGTGCAATACTATCTAGGCCTTCATGAATCCGTGGTAATTATCCAAGAAACTCCATCCAGTATCCTGAAACTATGACAGTTTGATCAGTCCACTAGGCAGTGACCCAATTCCAACTTTACCTCTGACTGACCATGTGATTGCCTGCAAATAACTCTGCTTTACTAATGCTCACTTTCCTTACATATATGGAAGGAACTATTTTTGTCATCTTCAACACAGATACGGCAAGGTGGAAGAAATGGCGCACTGAAAGCATCACTAGTTATTGTTCTGAGGAAGTTGAATCATTAGTATCAGCATCATCAGAACAAAGGAGTAGCAGTAATACATAAGTTGTATGGGCCTGGAGTCAACAACTTCTAAATTCTCATTCCACCCTGCCATGTGGCTTTATGCCAACCTTTGTTTCTCTATGAGTAAAATGGAGAAAAACGGCATTTACTTACCTCTTGGGGACAATGAGACTTGTTCAACAGTACAGAAATGCCATATTTTCTTACATGAGGTTTGCCAACATTTAACAAGTCTTAAAATTCAACGACTTGTGGTCATGATTCAATAAACACATTTTTTCTACTCACATTCCAGAAGGGCTCTGCACAAGATGAAAGCAATTTTAAGTCTTTATGCCTTTGCCTATTGTGAGGACATCCACATGAGTCAAAGTTAAATTCTGAGCCACTGGAACAATTGTAAAATAATCTGCAGGGGACTGTAGCTCTCCTCAGATAACATACTGGAATCAGTGTGGGTTGAAAGACTATCTTCAATCATTGACATTTATGGAGCATTAATGTGTGAAGAGCACTGTACTACACACTTGGGAGAGTATAACACAACAGAGTTGGTAAACAAGTTCCCTGCTCAACAGGAGTTTACATTCTGGAGGGGGAGACAAACATTAAAATAAATTACGGATAGGTACATCTTCAATATATCAGAATGCTCTAATCATGTCTACTGATTTACTTACTGCAGATAATAAAGTCTCTTTTTTTCCCCTCTCACCCTCTGGGCGACTACATAATATTTGCCTACTTTTAAGAAGGCAAAAAAACACTGCAAACTTCATCAGTCTAAATTATTTTCTCCTTAAAAATCACAGTTCAGTTGTCATTTTATCAGACCGTGACAATGTATCTGAATTTCAAGCTGCAAAGAAAGGAGTCCTGATTTATACAGGATAGTTCAGTAATAAACTTTGTTGCATATTTTGGGGGAATAGGAGGCAAATTGAAGACCAAAAAAAAATAACGCTTTCCGTGAGGGTTTATTAGAAGTCAGAGATGTCAAGTGAGTTGACTCTAAGAGGATTATTAATGGATTTAATGAATTAAATCATTAAAAAACATGAAATCAAAACCTGAAATCAATGTTATTTGGCTCATGCGGATTTTCTCTTCTTTCTGACTTCTTGCACAATATTGTGCCAATTACTCATGAGGTAAAAATGTCATTGCAAGCACTTTAAAAGCAGCAATTGTGTCTTCTTACTCCCCTATATTTACCCATAGCACCTAAGAGGGGCCTCATCTTTCAGTGAGGCCTCAAATGTCTTGTCTGATTGCCTGCATAACAGTGGTAGTATCTACAGGATAGTGGGACTGTATTTCTGAGAATCACTTGTTCAATTTGTCCATGAAAATGAAATAGAGAAGCAGTGTGACCTAGCGGAAAGAGCATGGGCCTAAGAGTCAAAAGGACCTGGGTTCTAATCCTGGCTCTGCCACTTGTCTGCTGTGTGACCTCGGACAAGTCACTTCACTTTTTTTTTAAAATGGCATTTATTAAGCACTTACTATGTGCAAAGCACTGTTCTAAGCGCTGGGGGGGTTACAAGGTGATCAGGTTGTCCCACGTGGGGCTCACAGTCTTCATCCCCATTTTACAGGTGAGGGAACGGAGGCACAGAGAAGTGAAGTGACTTGCCCAAAGTCACACAGCGGACAAGTGGCGGAGCCGGGACTAGAACCCATGGCCTCTGACTCCCAAACCCGGGCTCTTTCCATTGAGCCACGCTGCTCGCTTAGTACAGTGCTCTGAGCACAGTAAGTGCTCAATAAATGTGATAGAATGAACGAATGATCCAACAGACAAGGTCACCTGAGGTCTGCTGGCTTCAGGTTGGCAGGCAAACCATCATAAAGTCGGCTAGGATAACATAAACCCGCTGTCTACACAGCTAATGACCAGCTTTCCCTCAATCATCACTTGTATCTGCCAGTCTCTGGAAGAGTGGCTCAGTGCCTGGTTCTATTACAATCAATGTCATTGTTCCCCCTCTTTTAGCAGCAGATGGGGGCAGGGGCGTGGGAGTCTGAAGGTCATGGGTTCTAATCCCGGCTCCCCTGTGTGACCTTGGGCGAACCACTTCACTTCTCTGTACCTCAGTTACCTCATCTGTGAAACAGAGATCGAGACTGTGAGCCCCACTTAGGACAGGGACTGTGCCCAACCCGATTCGCTTGTATCCAACCCAGAGCTTAGTACAGTGCTTGACACATGGTAAGCGCTTAAATGCCACAATTATTATTAGCAATTATTATTTTAGAAAAAGCATTAACCGACCAGAGCTATAGCTATTTGAGCAATCGTGTTTACTGAGTGTTTTCTATACCCAGAGCATTGTATTAGGCCCAAGTGCTGACAAATATTTGTTAAACGCTATGTGCCAAGCACTGTTCTAAGCACTGGGTGGATACAAGGTAAACAGGTTGTCCCCCATAGGGCTCACAGACAATCCCCATTTTACAGATGAGGGAACTGAGGCTCAGAGAAGTTACTTGCCCAAGGTCACACAGCTGATTAGTGGCGGAGTCGGGATTAGAACCCATGACCTCTGACTCCCAAGCCCGGGCTCTTGCTACTGAGCCATGCTCTATCCACTAGGCCATGCTGCTACTCCTGATTTCCAATTTGGAGCCCTCACTACAGGCTTTACAAACAAGTCAAGTATTTGTCCAGGGCAGCAACTCAAGGATGCAATTAAATCTATGTTGAAAATGGCCCTAAATTAGCAATTTGGAGCTAGAGGGCAGGAAAACTAATCAGGAAGATAAAATGCAAGGAACATGGGTAAATGGGAGAAACAAGCATAAAACCCAGAGAATCGTTCTCCGGGAAACTGAACTTTGGAGGAAGAAGGCACCCCTCCAAGAATGGTTCTAACGAACACACTGGGAAGCAACGGAAGACAACCAGCACCCAAAATGTACAGGGGAAGGGAGAGGATAGGATTAGACTGTAAGCCTGTTGTGGGCAGAGAATGTGTCTGTTTATTGTTATATTGTACTCTCCTAAGCACTTTGCACACAGTAAGCACTCAATAAATATGACTGACTAAATGAATGAATCCAAATAGTACCTACTGTACCTCGTCCCCCCTCCATCCCCCCATCTTACCTCCTTCCCTTCCCCACAGCACCTGTATATATGTATATATGTTTGTACATATTTATTATTCTATTTATTTATTTATTTTACTTGTACATATCTATTCTATTTATTTTATTTTGTTAGTATGTTTGGCTTTGTTCTCTGTCTCCCCTTTGTAGACTGTGAGCCCACTGTTGGGTAAGGACTGTCTCTATATGTTGCCAACTTGTACTTCCCAAGCGCTTAGTACAGTGCTCTGCACACAGTAAGCGCTCAATAAATTTGATTGATTGATTGATACTGTAAATGACTAACACAGCTAATGCATAATCTACAAAATGACAGCTTGCCTGAGAGGTGAAAGGAAATGAGGAAACCAATATATATGAAAGGTTTAGGGGGAAGACATACTATTATTATGGTATTTGCTAAGCACTTACTATGCGTCAGGCACTGTACTAAGCGCTGGGGTGGATACGAGCAAATTGCGTGACCCCTGTCACGTATGGGGCTCACGGTCTTAATCCCCATTTTACAGATGAGGCAACTGAGGCACAGAGAAGTTAAGTGACTTGCCCAAGGCCACACAGCAGTCACAGCAGATTTGCTTGTATCCATCCCAGAACTTAGTACAGTGCCTGGCACACAGTATGCACGTAACAAATACCATAATTATAACTATTATTGCTAACTTTAAAAAAATGCAGGCTTTATTAGTTCTAAATTGCTGGTTTATAATGTATCACCAAATACAAAACCTATTGAATTCGCTCGAAGGAAATTAGGATTTCTTTTTTTTTTTTTTTTTTACTGCGACGCAGTTATGGTTAGTCCAGTGTGAAAAGTATAACTGCCCAATCTTTTCTCCCGTTCCACCTCACTGCTTCAGGGCACTGGGGAAAGCAATTCTGCCCAAAATAACATGGCCCTTAAATGTGGGCGGCTGAATGGCTAAGCTTTTTAAGATGCTGCGTACTGCCAACAGAGCTATACAAGTGGGACTTGAAAAGTCTATAGCGACTGAAGGTATCCTCATTCCCCTTCTGGAGTACGGCCAAGTGAATAGAGGTCTTAAAAATCTGCCCCTTCCTCAAGAGCAACAGCCAACCAGCCATGCAGACTAACAATTCGTGTGACCCAAGGGTGTGGGTGGAGAATAGAAGTGACCTATTTCTGACTTTTTTCAAATTTTTATCATCATCAATCGTATTTATCGTATTTTTATCAATCAGTTTTTATCAATCGTATTTTTATCTGCCCTTGCTTAAACTCCTCTAACAATCATTGGTCAGACAGCGGTTGGAATGAAGGTGTATCCAGTTTGCCTAAAGAACTGTCCAAAGGTGTCAATTTCACAGAATTTACGTGTGTCTGTGTGTATTTAGTCAGGGGATGAGAGCAGAAAGAAGCCCCCACAATGAAGGCAATCACCCCTGGAACTTTTTATGATAGATTACCAGTCTCACTCATCCCCAGTCTCCGATAAGACCTTTTAGACTGTGAGCCCACTGTTGGGTAGGGACTGTCTCTATATGTTGCCAACTTGTACTTCCCAAGCGCTTAGTATAGTGCTCTGCACACAGTAAGCGCTCAATAAATACGATTGACTGATAAGACCTGAAAGGTTTTAGTCACGGCTGGAAAGACTGAAAATAGTAGCTTTCTGGCCATTTTTTTAATGTTATTTGTTAAGTGCTTACTATGCGCCAGACACTGTTTTAAGCACTGGGACAGATACAAGGTAATCAGGTTGACACATCCATGTCCCAAGAGGGGCTCGCAATCGTAACTGAGGCATGGGGAAGTAAAGTGACTTGCCCAAGGTCACACAGCAGCAAGTGGTGGAGGCAGGATTAGAACCCAGGCCCACCTGACTCGCAGGCCCGTGCTCTAGCTGCTGGGACATGCTACTTCTCATGGTCAATTTCTTAAACTCTATTCCCTTCTTAGTCACCATCCTTCATAAAATCTCTCTCTGCCCCTAGACCCAAAATAAAAAGCTGGTGCTGTTGGTGGTGTCACCATAACAGTCTAGGGGATTAGATTCAATATTATCAATATTATATTCAATATTATATTCAATAAATACAATTGAATGAATGAATGAATAGGGGATGACTGAAATGGCGTTTCAAGACCAAGAACACTCCTAAAATTGAGAGATGTTTTTCTTGTTCTGGAAAAATTATTGGTCGAACTGCCAAATCAGCTCTCTTTCCTGGGTAGCTGAAGACAGATTAGAACCTGCTGCGTCTACCTTAATTTCTTTCTAGTTTTCAATCTATAAATGGGTTCTAGCCTTCTAGACTCGGTCTATATTTCTCAAGTTACCGGAGTCAAACTGGATTGGACTCTAAAAGCAGATCATTCATTCATTCAATTGTATTTATTGAGCACTTACTGTGTACAGAGCACTGTACTAAGCGTTTGGGAGAGTATAATACAACAATAAACAGACATATTCCCTGCCTATGACGAGCTTACAGTCTAGAGGGACTGTATGGTATTTATGGTATTTAAGCACTTACTATGTAACAAGCACTGTACTAAGGGCTGGATCTACCTCAGTGCTTAGTACAGTGCCTGGCACACAGTAAGGACTTAACAAATACCACAGATATTATCATTATTATTATTATCACTGATGGTTTATTTTAATAGTAATGATGGCATTTATTAAGCGCTTATTATGTGCAAAGCACTGTTCTAAGCGCTGGGGAATTTACAAGGTGATCAGGTTGTCCCACGTGGGGCTCACAGTCTCAATTCCCATTTTACAGAGGAGGTAACTGAGGCCCAGAGAAATGAAGTGACTTGCCCAAAGTCACACAGCTGACCAGTAGCAGAGCCGGGATTTGAACCCATGACCTATGGCTTTCCGCTGAGCCACGCTGCTTCCCTACTTCCCAAGCGCTTAGTACAGTGCTCTGCACACAGTAAGCGCTCGATAAATACGACAGAATGAATGAACGAATGAATGAAGCACTGTTCTAAGCACTGGGGGGTTACAAGGTGATCAGGTTGCCCCCCACCATGGGGCTCACAGTCTTCATCCCCGTTTTACAGAGGAGGTAACTGAGGCCCAGAGAATCAATCAATCAATTGTATTTACTTAGCGCTTACTGTGTGCAGTAAGCACACAGTGTACTAAGCGCTTGGGAAGTACAAGTTGGCAACATAGTGAAGTGAAGTGACTTGCCCAAAGTCATACAGTTGACAAGTGTGTCCACCAAGTACCCACATCAGAGCAGAAGGTCCTGCTTTCTGGGGCCCCCTGAAGTGCCCAGAGATGGCTTCGCAGGCCAGCCACTCACTACTATTTTCTGCTTGGCACCCACTTCTACTGCAAACCCTGGAGATTTCTCTGCCCTGTATGCCCCATTTCTAATTTTACAATTTCCCCTTTCCTCCCGTCATTCAATCGCATTTATTGTGCGTTTACCATGTGCGGAGCACTGACTGAGCGCTTTAGAGAGTACAATACAACAAAAACAGGTGCATTCCCTGCCCACAATCCTGCCCCAAGCCGCTCCCCATAGAAGAAAGCCGCCGAGAGGATTTACCTTCCGAACTGAAGCCAACCGATTCATCATTAGAGATTCTTCCCGGTCGTCGTCGTCGTCCAAGTCCAGCATCGGCATGCTGAAGGCGTCTATGATACTGCAACACCTTGAGCTCTCGTCCCTTGGGTCGAAAGGGTCCACAATGATGGGTTCTGTCCCTTTGATTTCACAGCGACAGAAAGGGCATCCTTGGCCGTCGGACTCCTAGGGAAAACACAAACAAAACAAGACCGTTAGTCTCCAAACGTACCATTCGTGGCCCTAGAATCTACTGGCACATTCAAAGATGTTGCTAACCCACCTTCTTTATTTCTATAGTGGTAATAATAATCACACTAACAATGGTATTTATATATATATATATATATGTATATATATATATATATATATATTGATTGATTGATTGAGTGATTACTGTGTAAAGGAGCACTAAGCGCTTGGGAGAGTTCAATACAACAATAGACAAGACATGTTCCCCACCCACAGTGAGCCTGGAGTCTAGAGCTGGGGAGACAGACATTAATATAAATAAATGACAGATATGTACATAAGTGTTGTAGGGCTGGCAGGGGAGAATAACAAAGGAAGTAAGTCAGGGCGACACAGAAGGGAGTGGGAGGAGAGGAAATGGGGTGCTTAGTCAGGGAAGGCCTTCTGGAGAAGATGTGCCTTGTTAAGCACTTACTATGTGCCAGGCACTGGTGTAGATACAAGGTAATTGGGTTGGACACAGTCCCTGTCCCACATAGGACTCAGAGTCTTAATCCTATTTTACATATGAAGGAACTGAGGCATAGAAAAGAAGAAGAATAATGATGATGATGGTATTTGTTAAGCGCTTACTATATGCAAGCACTGGAGAAGATACCAGGTAATCAGGTTGTCCCTCGTGGCTCACAGTCTTAATCCCCATTTTGCAGATGTGGTAACTGAGGTAAAGAGAAGTTAGGTGACTTGCCCAAGGTCACACAGCAGATAAGCGGCAGAGCCAGGATTAGACCTCGGGTCTTTCTGACACCCAGGCCCGGCCTTTATCCATCAGGCTACACTGTTACTTGCATGAGGTACCCGGGTTAAGCTCTGCAAATGTGCTTTGTCAAGAAATTAGGAAGTTGGCATAACTGTGAGACCGACAGGTATGACCTAACCCTAACCCTCGTGATTCCTTCACCATGAGAGAGGGATTCAAGGTGGGAGAAAAACTCCCCTATCCCTATCAGTTGGCTCAGAGATGAATCAGAGACTCCCAGGGCTGGAGCCCAGGGTCTGTGGCTCGGCCCAGCAAAGGCAATGTGACTTTTACTGTTATTTTTTATGCTTTTTGCATTTGTATTTGTTTTTGTATGCTTCCAAGCATTTAGTACAGTGCTCTTCAAACAGTAAGCACTCAATAAATATGACTGACTGACAAGGGCCAAAGAAGGACGATAAAGAGGAGGAGGAGATTTGGAGTAGGGCTTCATACAAACTCAACAGAGAAGCCTAGAAGACTACGAGGACTGTAAGCTCATTGCGGGCAGGGAATGTGTCAGGTTTATTGTTGAACAGTACTCTTCCAAGCGCTTGGTACAGTGCTCTGCACACAGTAAGGGCTCAATAAACTCCATTGAATGGACGGAATTTAGAGAGTAATAAAGCTACTGAAAGAACCCAGCATCTTCTGTCTTGCAGTTCCACAGTTTATTTTCTAGATCACACCATCTCCCAAACTACACTCCACCAGGCGAACACACGTTGGAAGAAAATGTATGCAACACTTTCAATTCCAGGTATCTAGCATTTACTTGGTATATCAATCAATCAACCAACCAATCAATCGTATTTATTGAGCGCTTACTGTGTGCAGAGCACTGTACTAATCGCTTGGGAAGTACAAGTCGGCAACACATAGAGACAGTCCCTTCCCAACAGTGGGCTCACAGTCTAGAAGGGGGAGACAGAAAACAAAACCAAACATACTAACAAAATAAAATAAATAGAATAGATATGTACAAGTAAAATAAAGAGTAATAAATATGTACAAACATATATACATCAATCAATCAACCGTACTATGGAGCGCTTACTGTGTGCAGAGCACTGTACTAAGCACTTGGGAGAATCCAACAGAATTAGCAGACACATTCCCTGCTCCAAATGCCACTTTAAGAGGATGTTCAAGACAGCGAAGTATTTCATAGTCTATTTTCAAGTCAAATATAAATTTAGAATAAAACAATGGAACTCGATTAGGACATCAAGCAATTTTTGCTCTTGATTGCTCAAAGGTGAATGGTAGACTGAACACACTTGCAAAACACTTGCAACGGACTGCAGAAGTGATCAACTGCATGCTTCACCAACCGAAAAATGCAACTGTCAATTTGGAGTACAAAATGTTAATGAAGACGTGTATCCAATAAACTTCTCCTTTTCTAGCCTTCACCAAATATTAAATAGTATTTACTGATCCCTTACTATGCGCAGAACATTGTATGAAGTGTTTGGGAGCGTACACATGTATTCTGAGACTGTCCTTAAACCTCAAATGACTCTTAATAGGTAGTATTTTCTAAAGATATTTGTATTTTTTTTTAATGGTATTTGATACATGCATATTACAATGTCAAATACTGTGCCAAGCACCGGGGTAAATACAAGTGAATCAGGTTGGACATAGTCCCTGTCCCTCATGGGGCTCACAGTCAAATACAGCGCTTAGAACAGTGCTCTGCACAAAGTAAGAGCTTAATAAATGCTATTAAAAAAAATACGATTGAATAAATGATGAAATAACACCTCATTTGAGTTACTCTCTGAAACAACTTAGCTTTCGGTCCTTCTTAGGTATTCCCAGGTAAGAAGACTTGCTTTAATTATTTGGGATGACCTGAAAACAAACCAACATTGGCAAAAAAGAAACAGCCCCAAATTCCCACAAACCAATCCACAAATGAGGAACTAGCTTATATCCTAAATTTTAAGTACTATCTTTTGCAAATGCACCTTCATAATTTGAAAACGAAAAATGCAAAATGGTGTTATATCAGTAGGGTCATAAACACTGTGTCTGGCCTAATTAACTTGAATTTACACCAGTGCTTCGAACAGTGCTTGACACATAGTGATTAGATACCATAAAACACCCAATATCCGTTTGAATGGTTATGTTGTAAGTTTGTTTCCAGTACTCAAACATCAAGGCTGTATTGGCTACTCCCAACTCCTTCTGACCATCTCTATATGTTGCCAACTTGTACTTCCCAAGTGCTTAATACAGTGCTCTGCACACAGTAAGCGCTCAATAAATACGATTGAATGAATGAACATTCAAAAATTAAATTCATTAAAAGAAATGTGCTAGAGTAACCTTTGTATAGTGACAACTTTGTGTCAGGTGATTCACACGCTTCCCTTTACAGTCCAAGGCTAGGGTAGCTAAAGCTGCTGCAATGCCACCGGGCCACTGAAGTGTAAAAGAGTTCTCTCCAGCTTTGGAGTGGCGGAAGATCAATCCACTGTATTTACTTATTTTTAAACGGCATTTTTTTAAGCGTTCATTATGCACTGGGCACTGTACTAAGGTCTCGGTTAGACACAAGCTAATCAAGTTGGACACAGTCCACGTCCCACATGAGGCTCACAGTCTTAATCCCCATTTTACAGACGAGGTAACTGAAGCACAGGGAAATTAGGTGACTTGCTCAAGGTCACACAGCAGTGGAGTTGTGGAGCTTCGATTCGAACACGGGTCCTCCGATTCCTAGGAATGTGCTCTAGCCACTAGGCCATGCTGCTTCTCAACTGAGTTGACTGAGCGCTTACAGTGTGCAAAGCACTGTACTAAGTGCGTGTACACCAAAAGCTGGAAACATGGCCCTGCCACCTCTATGGCTGAGTGTGTTGCGAGCATACCGAGAAGTGTGGGGAAAAGACAGAAGATGCTCTTTTTTTGAGGGCCCTCTACTGCTCCCTAATAATAATAATTATGGTATTTGTTAAGCGCTTACTATGTGTGAATCACTGTTCTAAGCGCTGTGGGGGGGAGATATATATATATATGTACATACATTTGTACATATTTATTCCTCTATTTATTTATTTTACTTGTACATATCTATTCTCTTTATTTTATTTTGTTAGTATGTTTGGTTTTGTTCTCTGTCTCCCCCTTTTAGACTGTGAGCCCACTGTTGGGTAGGGACTGTCTCTATATGTTGCCAACTTGTACTTCCCAAGCGCTTAGTACAGTGCTCTGCACACAGTAAGCGCTCGATAAATACGATTGATTGATTGATTGATTGAGATACAAGGTGATCAGGTTGTCCCATGTGGGGCTCAGAGGCTTAATCTCCATTTTACAGATGAGGTAACTGAGGCACAGAGAAGTGAAGTGACTTGCCCAAAGTCACACAGCTGACAACTCGTGGAGCCGGGATTTGAACCCATGACCTCTGACTCCAAAGCCTGTGCTCTTTCCACTGAGCCACGCTGCTTCTCCCTAGTACTGTTTATACTCTCCCAAGCTCTTAATACAGTGCTTTGCAATCAATCAATCATTATTGAGCGCTTACTGTGTGCAGAGCACTGTACTAAGTGCTTGGGAAGTACAAGTTGGCAACATATAGAGACAGTCCCTACCCAACAGTGGGCTCACAGTCTAAAAGGGGGAGACAGAGAACAAAACCAAACATACTAACAAAATAAAATAAATAGAATAGATATGTACAAGTAAAATAAATAAATAAATAGAGTAATAGCACTGTAAGCATTAAACACATACAACTGAATGAATGAAAGTACTGTATGGGAGGAGTTTAAAATCCTGAGTGTCACATATCAGCGCTATATCTACTGTCCTTTTTGTGAAGCATATTTTGTCTTCCCTGGTGCACCCGGAAAACTCCATATACCCAATCTATCACCGACAGCCATCATAAAAGGAATTTTCCATTTTTTTTCTTTTTCCCCCTGGGTAGCTCAAGGCCCAACAATAACATTCTGATTAGAATGAAACTGGTATAATGCTTCTTCTCTCCTACTGCATTCATTCCTTGTCAGGCATGTTGGTCTGATTTATTTCCTGGCCAAGGTAGGTTTAGCTTTCCACTCTTTCAAGTATTTCACCAGTTTCATAAAGGTGGAGAGTATCTGTTGAGGAACCATTTAGCCTTTGAGAGGTTCAGTTTGAATCGAATTTTGTGTGACTGTAGATATAATTCTTGCAGTTTTCTCTCCAATTCTGTTGCACTGTGATGTAACAGTCTATGAATGCACGTATTCTCCTAAGCGGGAGTATGTGTACATGTCTGACACGCAGAGAAGTTAATAACGTTTTCCAAGTCACACAGTGAGCGACAGAGCCAAAAATAGCACCTCGATTTCCTGAATCTCAGTCCAACGCTCCATCCTCCAGACTACTCTCCTCCCACAAAAATGCAGTTTTAAGTATTTCAAAAATAGGGCATTTCCACTCTGGCTTTGGAAACCTGGCCACACCTTGAATCGAAAATAAAGGTGGGGACAAAATTTCAGACCTTTCATTTCTAGTCATCTGTACAGACCACTGTCTTAGGGGAGCATATTTTGAAAATGAAGAAAAAAATGAAACCACACAGCTGGGGTGGGAACTCCCTCTCTGAACATTCCTGAAATTTGTTAACAAGCTACTAGCTGAAAGTTTGGTGAAAGCCCTGCTTCTAGTAAATGACCCTTTCAGAGAGGGCCTTCAAAAAGGTAAATCACACTGCACCAAATTCAGTATTCAGCGCAGAATCTGGGCCTGCTTATTCAAACCCTTAAATAACACAGATGTTTTAGAAGGAGAAAAAAAAAAACCATCAGAAACCTCTCCTGAGGCATGACTAACGAGCCATTATGACAGCAATTAAATGCTACCCATTTGCCGCCTGCATCAACTGACATGGCTACAGTATGTTTTTTTCATCTCCTCATTAATTATACAAAAGTTATATTTGCAGTGAAGTTTCATTAAACTGAAAATGCGGCACCTAATGGAAGAAACACTCAGGACTCATTTTTCATCGAAGAAATACTTGTAATTAAATGTGTTTTAACAGAAAAGTGAACATTTCCATTTATTTTTATTTCCTATTTATGCATGATTGATTTATTATGGCTTCCTGGCAATTCTACAACATGTGCGTCTAGGAGGACTGAGAATTCCCAAGTTCACATAAGATGGTGGAACTTATTCAAGTTTTCACCCTGATTAAAATGGCTTGTACCCCACACCAAGCTGTACTACAAATAAAATAACTGATCAGCGCCCAAAGTTTTCTGTTACGTACAGCTCTATATACAAAGAGCCCTAAATATTTATGTTCACATAATCCTGCTGTTGGCCAAGTATCCACCTTTTAGCATCACTCTGAGAACCAGAAAGAGCCCAGGCTGGGAGTCCGAACGGTCTGGGTTCTAATGTCGGCTCTGCCGGCTGTCTGCTGGGTGACCTAGGACAAATCGCTTCACTTTTCAGGGCCTCAGTTCCCTCATCTTTAAAATGGGAATTAAGACTGTGAGCCTCACATTGGACATAAACTGTGGCCAACCTGATGATCTTGTATCTAGCCCAGAGATGAGTACAATGCCCGGCACATATAAAGTGCTTAGAAAATACCAATCCTTGCCCCCGCCACCACAAAAAAATGGGAATCAGGTGACCAGGAAACTAATCCCAGTTTTATCTATGGGGCTTTTACCATGAGTTATGAAGGTTTCTGATCTAAGAACCACATAAGGGTGAAAGAAAGACAGGCATCACAGGTATCCTGACAGGATGCTAAAGACCCCAGTGGTTACCAAGGCAACCGGCTCCTGAGCTAGAACACCATGTATGGCTCAGTATGGACACCCCGTGCGGAACGTGTACCAACTTTGGTGCTCTGACTGCTGTGTGACCTTAGGCAAGTCACCTCGCTTCTCTGGGCCTCAGTTACCTCATCAGTAAAATGGAGATTAAGGTTGTCAGCCCCATAGAGGACCGGGACTATGTCCAACCCGGCCAAATTGCATCTACCCCAGCGCTTAGAACAGTGGTTGGCACATAATAAGGACTTAATAAGTACCATTATTATCATCATTATTACTGTACTCACCCAAGTGCTTAGTACAGTGCTCTGCACACAGCTGATGTCTAATAAATACCAAGGATTGATTGATATGCCATGGCCACTGAGGCTGTAAAATGGGTCCTAAAAGTGTGAGTGCATTTTGCAAAGTATTGCACTGCATCCTTTTCTGGCGACTCACTTGTTGTGCTCTGTGCTCTAACGGTCACCGGACTGTCCCTAGTTATATAATAACAATAATAATAATAATGGTACTTGTTAAGCACTTACTATGTGCCAAGGACTGTTCTAAGCACTTGGGTAGATACAAGTTAATCAGGTTGGACACAGTGTCCCACAAGGAACTCACACTCATAAAAATAATAATAATAATAATAATAATAATGATAGCATTTATTAAGCGCTTACTATGTGCAAAGCACTGTTCTAAGTGCTGGGGAGGTTACAAGGCGATCAGGTTGTCCCACAGGGGGCTCACAGTCTTAATCCCCATTTTACAGATGAGGTAACTGAGGCCCAGAGAAGTGAAGTGACTTGCCCAAAGTCACACAGCTGACAATTGGTGGAGCCGGGATTTGAACCCATGACCTCTGACTCCAAAGCCCGGGCTCTTTCCACTGAGCCACGCTGCTTCTCAATTCCCATTTTACATATGAGGTAACTGAGGCTCAAACAAGTTAAGTGACTTGCCCACGGTCACGCAACAGATATATTAGCAAGCTGGGATTAGAACCCAGTTCCTTCTGACTCCGGGTCCTTGCTCTCTCCACTAAGCCACAGTGTTTCTATCATTCATCTATTTTAGCTTTTCTATTTGGTTCTTGGATTCTTAAATGCTCTGGAGAGGTTTATACACTTATTTATCTTTTCGATATCCAGTCTTTCCCCATCAAGATAGCGAGACCACTGTGGGAAAGGGGCAAGTGCCTAGCCGTTATGTCTAGTAAATCCATCTCAGTCCTTAGCAAAGACAGCAAAAATAGTATGACAGCACTTATTAAAACACCATTACTCAGATACCTGTGGGATCTTCTACTTCCTTAACACCCAACACAAAGTTGTTTAGAAAACTTGGCCCCCTGGGCCTTTCTGTTGTTTTGAACGGTTAATTCCCAGCACGGTCTCTTCATTGCCCTCACACTAACTGTACCTGACTCTAGATTCTCCCATCTCTTCCTTCCTGCTGCTGCCTTAATAATGATTATGGCATCTGTTAAGCACTTACTATGTGCCAGGCACTGTACTAAGCACTGGGGTGGGTACGAGCAAATCGGGTTGGACATGGTCCCTGTCCCATGTGGGGCTCACAGTCTCAACACCCATTTTACAGATGAGAGGAGCGGGGCCCAGAGAATGACGTGACTTGCCCAACGTCACACAGTAGAAAAGTGGTGGAGGCAGGATTAGAACTCATGACCTTTTAGACTGTGAGCCCTTTGTTGGGTAGGGACTGTCTCTATATGTTGCCAATTTGTACTTCCCAAGCGCTTAGTACAGTGCTCTGCACACAGTAAGCGCTCAATAAATACGATTGATGATGATGACCTTCTGACTCCAGGCCCGTGCTCTATCCACTGCGCCTTAGCTCAGAACTCATTCCCTCCCCAAATGGTAAAACTAAACAAAAATGGGAGTCTATATAGCCTATACCTCAGTAGGAATATTCTGCAAACTACAATTTGCACAGTACTTTTAAAGCAGCAGCACTGAAAACAGCATATTCTCATTTTTCCCCCTATTTTTTAACTCTGCATCCCATCCTCATCTTAAATTATGTCATATTAATATTTTTCTCCAAATTACTCTCTCCCAGAGTTATCCTGTTTGCTCAGCAAATATTAGCCCTGAATTTGCATTGCCAAAATAATCCACATTTGAAACATTGTTAGATTAGCTTAATTAAATGCATTCAGAGGTTGAGTACCTCAGATAGTATTTATTGTACAATTTGCACACATTGAATATTTATGAATTAAACTGCTTTTTGTTTGGCTCCTATTCTAATTTACTTTGAGTAATGCTTCCTCTCAAAAATCTGTTTTTGAGTACTCGGTACTTTTCATATTTATTTACCCTTAAACATAATATTAAACAGTGATTCATGGAGGAAAAAGGGGCAAATGAATGCAAATAATTGACTAAGTTTTATGGTACATTTATGGTTCATTCTAGATGAAGGAGAAACAAAAAATAAACTAAAGAGATCTATTGTGATCATCCAAGAAACCCATTCTTGTAGTTTGACCACTCAGGATATTTTTATTATCCCTCACGGCTATTGGGAGACACTTTTTTCCCCGATACACATCTCTAGTTCTTAGGTAACTACCTAGAACCGCTGTCATTATTAGCAGCTTCACTAAAGTTTGTGCTTTGCAAACTAGGCCTTTTTCCATTGTACTTAATCGATTATGGAATTTATTAGGCTCTTACAATGTGCCAAATTCTGTTCTAAGTGCTGCGGTAGATACTAGATAACCACATTGGCTATCTAAATGTGGTTCAAGCGCTTAGTACAGCGCTCTGCACACAGTAAGCGCTCAATAAATACGATTGATTGATTGATTGGCTACAACCCCCATCCCAGATGGGGCTCACAGTCCATGGAGTACTTAAACTTCATCCAAGAAACTTTTAGACCCCTTTTAAACTGTGAGCCCACTGTTGGGTAGGGACTGTCTCTATATGTTGCCAACTTGTACTTCCCAAGCGCTTAGTACAGTGCTCTGCACACAGTAAGTGCTCAATAAATACGATTGATTGATTGATTGATTGATTAAACTAAGTACTTGGTACAGTGCTCTAGACTGTAAAGCTCCTTGTGGGCAGGGAATGAGTCTACCAACTCTGTTATATTGTCCTCTCTCCCAAATGCTTAGTACGGTGCTCTCCACAAAGTAAGCTCAATAGATATGATTGAGTACCTGTTTCATAATAATAATTGGCATTTATTAAGCGCTTACTATGTGCAAAGCACTGTTCTAAGCGCTCCCCATCCTAGATTTACATAACTTGCTTTTCGACCCTACCTGTCCTTACTGAATTTCAGTTTATTTTTGTTAAACCATTTTCCCAATGTTTTGTCACACTGAATTCTAGCCTAACTTCCAAAGTCTTAGCAGCCCCACTGTCACCTGTAATTTGCTGGGCAAGGCATCGATTCCTTTTTCAGGTCATCAAAAATGATACTGAATAGGGGCCAAGTTTGACTCAATGAGTCTCCCAGATCCCTAATGAGTCACTGTTGTTCCCCTTTCAGTAGGACCCAGGATCCAACTCAGTTCCCAAAAAGGAGGGTTACGCCAATGAGCATGTCAATGGAAAGCAATCGAGAGTCTTAGTGAAGACCAGACTCGATCAATCATATTGACTGCAGAGCACTGTACGAAGCGCTTGGGAGAGTACACTGTAACAGAGTTCCCTGCCCACAATGAGCTTACGGTCGAGAAAGACGGCATCTATTATTTCTCCCTTGTGAGCCTGCCAAACTATGAGAGGAGATGAAATCAGTCTGGTACGATTTGCTCTCCTCAAAGACATTTCCAAATATACACTTGTCTTGCAAATTTGAAGGCGATACCAGCGATGATTGATTTGGCTCAAGGGGGATTTATCTACCACACTGTGCGCACAAAAAGAGGGCCCCCATTTGGATTGGTGTCTGCCATTTGTAGCGCTTGGCGCTAATTTTGGTTTTTCCCCTTAGATCTCACTCTCCTTTCAAAGCCTAGCTCTGATCAAGATTCTCACCTTTCTCTAATGGTAGCCCAAAAGCACGGTGGATCAGCTGCTGTAGTTGGCATGCTGCTTGGAGCCGCAATACTTCACTGTCTGAATCCTTAAAACATTTCCTCCGCTCCCTCAGAAGGCTCGGAAGACACCTTTATAGTTAACCTATGCAGCAGTTATTTAGGCAAACCTGATTTGATGTTTCTCCATTTGAACAAAGGGTATCCATTTGCATTATTTGGGATTGTATCCTATCCTCAGCAGGCTTTCAACACAACTAGTCAGTGGTTCTGCACAAATATTTGAGGAGACGGGACATTAGGACATGCTGATTTAAATATAGCAGTCAATCAGTAGAGATTTATTGTGCTCCTAAAGTGGTCGGACCCCTGTACTAATACTTGGAAAGTACGTTCATCTGATATTTTAAAATGTTCTGTATCCTTATTCTGGCTGGACATTCCAGCTTTGTACTGTCTTCCTACTGGAATTTTATATCAACTCACATGGGATAGGTGGAGTGAATCTACTTTTCTCTATAACAAAACTTGTGAACTTACTTTTCTAAGTTTTCTACACCACGGACACTCAAAGCCAGTAGAAATCTATTCCAAAGCCTAGTCACCTGACTTGCAGCCCATAATCAATAGAAGGAAGATACTGAGGCACCCCAGGCAATCTTTAATGTCTTTTTTTTCCACAGAGTTTAAGTGCTTACTAGGTGCCAGGCACTGTACTAAGCGCTGGGGCCGATTCAAGCTAATCAGGTTGGACACAGTCTGTGTCCCACGTGAGGCTCACAATATTAATCCCCATTTTACAGATGGGATAACTGAGGTCCAGAGAAGTTAAGTGACTTGCCCAAGGTCACACTGCAGACAAACAGCAGAGCTGGGATTAGAACCCTAGTCCTTGTGACTCCTAAACACCTGCTCTATGGACACGTTGCTTCTCTGTCCTAGGATCTTACCTTGGGATGTTACCTTAGGATACTGTCTCCCAGCAAGTGTGGATTCTTCCCAGTGAGGTAGTATCTAGGAAGGATCCCTAACTATTTCAGGATGATCCGACTGATATCCACCCTAAACCTTCTGGATGGAATTTGCCTGGATTTTGGGATTCATTCATTTGTATTTATTGAGTGCTTACTGTGCGCAGAGCACTATACTGAGCGTTTGGGAAGTACAAGTTGGCAACACACAGAGACGGTCCCTACCCAACAGCGGGCTCACAGTCTAGAAGGGGGAGACAGATGACAAAACAAAACATATTAACAAAATAAAATAAATAGGATACGTGCATGTAAAATAAATAGAGTAATAAATATGTACGAACATATATACAGGTGCTGTGGGGAGGGGAAGGAGGTAAGGCGGGGGGATGGGGAGGGGGTGGAGGGGGAAAGGAAGGAAGGGGCTCAGTCTGGGAAGGCCTCCTGGAGGAGGTGAGCTCTCGGTAGATGATCAGGGCTCTGGGATCCGTGGAGGGGAGAACGATCTCACACCTGAGGCAACCCCTCCATTCCTGCCTTCCACCAGCATAGAGTAGCCCCATTCCCCAGAAAAAGCCAAAACTGGTGGAAGTCCTTGTGCAACTCTGGAATAGGAGTCTCCCTAGTGCTCAGTAGGCTTTTCCCGAATGCCATCCTCACCCACTAGGCGATTAATGTAATGCCTTTCATTTGACTTGCAAGTTGTCTGGACGAGTTAACAGGCTTCAATCAATCAATCAATGGTATTCATTCATTCAATCGTATTTATTGAGCGCTTACTGTGTGCAGAGCACTCTACTAAGCGCTTGGGAAGTACAACTAGAGACGGTCCCTACCCAACAGCGGGCTCACAGTCTAGAAGGGGGAGACAGACAACAAAACAAAACATATTAACAAAATAAAACAGAATATGAACAAGTAAAATAAATTCATTCATTCATTCATTCATTCAATCGTATTTATTGAGCGCTTACTGTGTGCACAGCACTGTACTAAGTGCTTGGGAAGTACAACTAGAGACGGTCCCTACCCAACAGCAGGCTCACAGTCTAGAAGGGGGAGACAGACAACAAAACAAAACATATTAACAAAATAAAATAGAATAAATATGAACAAGTAAAATTCATTCATTCATTCATTCATTCAATCGTATTTATTGAGCGCTTACTGTGTGCAGAGCACTGTACTAAGCACTTGGGAAGTGCAACTAGAGACGGTCCCTACCCAACAGCGGGCTCACAGTCTAGAAGGGGGAGACAGACAACAAAACATATTAACAAAATAAAATAGAATAAATATGAACAAGTAAAATAAACTCATTCATTCAATCATATTTATTGAGCGCTTACTGTGTGCACAGCACTGTACTAAGCGCTTGGGAAGTACAAGTTGGCAACATATAGAGACGGTCCCTACCCAACAGCGGGCTCGCAGTCTATTTATTGAACACTTACTGTATGCCGAGCACTATACTAAGCGCTTGGGAGAGTGTGATACAACAGAATTAGCAGACACCTTCCCTGCCCACAATGAGCATACAGTCTAGAGAGCGCTTATATTCTAGCTTGCAAAATACCTAAAGCCCTACTTATTTAGGTACTAGGGCAACAGATTCTCCTATTTATAAGTACCGGTGAATTTGCATCACGAGGTTTGAGGATGGATACAAACTGTTGCTATTACTATTCCAGAACGGAATTCCAAATCAAAACCACGGATAGGCACACACACGAGAACAGCATGGCCTATCTGAAAAGGGAACTGGATAATACAAATCTATGACTATACCTGCCACGCAGTAAGGCAAGAAGTGCACATCAGATGACCACAAGGCTCAATCTTCACGTCTTTATCATTCTCGGCACAGATTTTACAGAGTTGGAATGTGGAGCCCATCTCACAATACAACTCGTATTGTTCCTGGAACCAGAAAAAGTCAAGGTTAATGTACCACTGGCAAGTCTGGCTAAGGCAGAATATTCTAAAATGTGAATTACTGAAAAATTGATACTCATTAGGCTAACTTTGCTACCACGAGTTGCTACCATCTAAGTCGATTTCACGGCATAACTGAAGATAAGCAATCTTTTTTTTAAGTTTTAGCTTTTATTAGCAATTAAGCCTGTAATGGCATAGATTACAGGTTCCACATTTCCTTCTAAAATGACCTATTTTTGGCCAGTTTTGTTACTTGAGTAAATTGTCAATATTTTAAATTAAACCTAGCTCAGGGTATTTTGTATAAAAATTTCAGCCAATCTAAAATTCATTTTTAATATAAGCATTAAAGTGACAAATGTGGATAATTTTCTTGCCTTTGTTTCTTTGGAGAATCTAAAATAATTACAGGGATTACTAATACCATAATAAGCCTGAAAATATGTGTCCTGAATAACTATGCTATCCTGACTCTATTTAAATTACATTAAGCTATTTTTGAGCTGCTTCGGTTTCCTGGGTACAGAGAAAATCTTGATGTCTCCTAGCAAACAATTTTTGGAAGGAACTGAGTCTTAAGACTTGAAACTCTGAAAATTAAATCAGCTCAAAACTGCCTAAAAGGAACTAAGAGTAAAATGAGCTGGTGCAAGGAATAGAGTAGAGCAAGTGGAAAAATAAAAGTTATTAAGTTTTCCAAATTACAAGTCCAGAAACTTGACTGCTAATTAAGATTATTAGTGAGGGATTTCAAATTGAGGAATTTAAAACTAAGGAAATATGAAGTAAAAACAACAACAACAAAAAGTCCCGTGGCTAAATTTTCTAATGGGTTAGGAACACAGTAACAAGGATCAATCGGAAGCATATTAATGAGGGCTCTAAATGAATTCAAAGCACAACTAGACTGCATTTGAAAAAGGAAGGAATCACAAGGGTCTGACTAAAGAACCAGAAAAATGGAAAAAAAAAAAAAGATTAGTCAGACTTCCCGTTTCTAATTACATCTTTTGTTCTGACAAGATCATTCTTGATAAATTTGCAACTAGAGATGCCAGAGTAAAACTGGTTTCTGGGACGTTTTCACGCGACCTATGGCAGTCATTAAAAACCAGAGGGCCTCTAGACTCAGCCAAAAAACAAGATAGGCAAGGATTATATCCACAAAGGAATACATCCAAAGGGTGCATTCATGTGCATCACAAATGTGTTTTTCTTATAGGAATAAACTGTTTAATGTTAGTCATATTTACTGCGTGCTTACTATGTGCAGAGCACTGTACTAAGCGCTTGGGAAGGCACAGTGTGACAGTGGGCTCAGAAAGATTCTAGCAAAAATCTCATTTAATTTTCCAAACTTTCCTTTTTCCAAAACCTCTAGAAGAAATCTCCTTGGAAGGCTTAATAGTTGAAGAAATCTTTTATTAATAAATATATTATCTCAGGCACTATCTGTGAAGCTAAACAGTTTTGATCTTTAAAGCTTTGCCACTGTAAAACTTTCCACAGTGTATTACACCACTAACTTTTTGACTATAAAGATGACTCTTGAATATGTTAAAAATCATAATGGAATAATAAACTGGATTTGCCTGTACCTGTGTAACTTTGATATGATCATGTGGCGTAGGTTCACACAACCCAGTCAGATCAGGATTATAACTTCGCCCATCAGGATACAAGTAGCTGGAACACACGAAAGGTTATTTATTAAAATGATATTTGGAGTCCTAGGGAGATCAAGTAGCGATATGATCCTTTCTGACAAGCTTCAGACATAAATAATCTTCCTTCATGAAAAGACTTTTCACAACCTGGGCCAACAATTTTCTCTAATATTTTTCCATCATTGCCATTTTCTTTCCTGAGTCCTTTGGGAAGTATCGTTTTTATTCGAGTCATGGTTTTGAGTGCTTACTGTGTACAGAGCTCTGCACAAAAGTGCTTGGAAGAGTACAATGCAACGGAGTTGTACTAGCCCAAGAGCTTAGTACGGTGTTTCGCACACAGTAAACGTTCAATAAATACAACCGATTAATAGACATGTCCCCTGTCCACAATGAGTTTACAGTCTAGAGGACTTTTCAAGACACCTCATAGCATTGATTCTCCATTCTACGGAGAACACTAACTGGTCTGTGTATATTTAAGCACGTGAAATGAAGTACAATGCTGGCCCTTCCATATTAACCCTGGAAACACCCCAACTACAACGCTGTTTGTGGTTGTGGCTATGCTCAGGGAATGGGGGGGAGAGGAAAGCACTTACTACAGTGTTTTGCACACAGTAAGCGCTCAATAAATACTATCGAATGAATTTATCCAGGGATGAATGAAAGCATTGGGTGGTATGACTGATGAGTGAATCATCCCAGATCTTCTGGTGGAGGAGACTGAAGCAGCACAGGACTTCCATCCCATCCGGCTTCCGGGGGTTCAGCGGTAGTTATTCTCCTGGGTTTCAGGGAAGAAGATTTTGTTTTATGGTATTTAAGTGCTTACTATATGACAGGCACTGTACTAAGCCTCTAGATTGTGAGGTCATTGTGGACAGGGAATGTGGCTGTTTATTGTTGTATTCTCCCAAGCATTTAGTACAGTCCTCTGCACACAGTAAGCGCTCAATAAATGCAACCGAACGAATGAATGAATACAAGTTAATCAGGTTGGACACCGTCCCTGACCCATATGGGGCTCTCAGTCTTAATACCCATTTGATGGGATGAGGTCACTGAGGCTCAGAGAAGTGAAGTGACTTGCCCGAGGGCACCCAGCAGGCAAGTGGCAGCGCCGGAATTAGAACCCAGATCCTTCTGACTCCCGGGCCTGTGCTCTATAATAATAACAATAATGATGGTAGTTATTAAGCACTTACTATGTGCCAAGCACAGTTCTAAGCACTGGGGTAGATACAAGGTAATCAGGTTGTTCTACGTGGGGCTCGCAGTCTTAATCCCCATTTTGCAGATGAGATAACTGAGGCACAGGGAAGTTAAGTGACTTCGGCGGATAAGTGACGGATTCGGGATTAGATCCCCCAGCCTCTGACTCTTAAGTCCATGCTCTTGCAACTAAGTGGTGCCGCTTCTCTATCCTCTAGGCCAAGCTGCTTCCCTGCTTCCCTACTAATAAGGATGGCATTTATTAAGCACTGACTCTGTGATAAGCCCTGGTAATCTGATTAGATACAGTCTCTGTTGCATATGGGGCTCACAATCTAGAGGGAGGGAGAAAAGGCATCCTAACCCCATTCTGAGATCCAGGGAGGTGAAGTGACATGCCCAAGGTCATAGAGCAGGCTAGCGACCAATGTTCTTCCCCTTCCTCTTTTTGCATTTATTGTTGCCTTGGAGGAAGAGTGGTAATAAATCAATCAATCAATCGTATTTATTGAGCGCTTACTGTGTGCAGAGCCCTGTACTAAGCGCTTGGGAAGTACAAGTTGGCAACATATAGAGACAGTCCCTACCCAACAGTGGGCTCACAGTCTAATAAATGCTTACTATGTGCATAATACTGAACTAAGTGCTGGGAAACCCTATGCAGATGGGAATTGGACATGGGCCACGTTTCTCCAGAGGCTCACAGTTGAGAGGAGCGGGAAACTGGAGATGCAACAGAAGCAAGAAACACTAAAGCATTAAAACAGCATAAAGGACAAGGGCAAATACAGAATACACAAAATAAAAGCAAAAGTCAGTAGGGAGCTATGGACAGAGGAACAGAACGTCTCTCTCGTGATTCCGGGCCTACAAAAACTGGCTCCCCGGTTGCTAGTTATCCCGGGGTTGTTATGTTTTGTCTTGATCGTTTCGATCGCCGTCATATGCCCTACCCAATCTTCCTCCTTTCTTTTCGACTGTGAGCCGTCTGTTGGTCAAACACTACATTTAATTTGTTTTTTCCTCAGCTCTTTAGGCTGCAGACCCTCAAGTTCCATTGACCGAATGCCAGCTCCGACTCCTGGCAACAAGTCCTGCTTCCTCTCACCACATCTTCCTTGTGAGTCTGAACGAGGCTGCCCGAGAAGCGAACGCTAGCGGCTTTTCAAGCAGCTGGGTCCCAGGGAGGGGAGCCAAGGGAGAGCGGGTGATTCTTCATCACATCAAGTGTAACGTCCCTGGGGACGGGGAATCCAGCAAAAGGCACTTGAGAGTTCATTCCTGATCACAGTGAGCTCATTCATTGATGCTGAGGGGAAAATTGTGTATTTGTTTCCTTTGCCTCAAAATCTGCCAGCTTTCATTACTTTCCATCAATGCAGTGCTGAGGAGTAATACTAATAATAATGATACGAATGGTTAAGTGCTTACTATGTGCCAAGCACTGCTCTAAGCACTAGGGTGGATACAAGGTAATCAGGTTGGACACAGTCTCTGTCCCACATGGGGCTCTCAGTCTTAATCCCCATTTTACAGATGAGGTAACTGAGGCACAGAGAAGTGAAGTGACTTGCCCACGGGCACACAGCAGGCAAGTGGCGGAGTGAGATTAGAACCCACATCCTCTGAATCCCAAGCCCGGGCTCTTGCCACTAGGCCACGCCGCTAGTAGCAGTAGGAATGTTGTTAGTAAGTCGAGCATTGGGTGGGACACCCCCCCAATATATGAACCCCGTTTAATAGAAGCAGCGTGGCTCAGCGGAAAGAGCACGGGCTTTGGAGTCAGAGGTCACGGGTTCAAATCCCGGCTCCGCCACATGTCTGCTGTGTGACCTTGGGCAAGTCACTCAACTTCTCTGAGCCTCAGTTACCTCATCTGTAAAATGGGGATTAAGACTGTGAGCCCCACGTGGGACAACCTGATCACTTTGTTCCCCCCAAGTGCTTAGAACAGTGCTTTGCACATAGTAAGAGCTTAACAAATGCCAACATTATTATTATTATTATTATTAATGGGCCCCTCCGAGTCAAAAGAGACCCAATCTGACTTGGGGAATGTGATGGATATCCAGGAGGACCTCTGTCTCCCCTTCAGCTGGTGGGTGGCGAGAAGAAGGAGCTCTGGATGCTCGTCTAGGGATGGATGAAATTATTAGCTCTATAGAAATGTCTACATAGGAATTCACCCATCTGAAGTTATTCAATTCAGATGTTCATGCTCTGGTTGTTTTCTAAAAACAATGACTAGCTCACCAGGTCATAAGCAGCGCATTTGATGGCATTAAATCAACTGTGAAAAGAACACGAATAGACATCCCTTAATTCAGAAACGTAAAAACAGAAACATTTGCTTACTATCGCAGCTCGAAATGCATTTCTTATCAGTATCTCCGGTTATATCTCGCTATCTCCTACCTGACAAAAAGGAATTCTTCCTCTATTAACTCAGTTCCCACTATTTCAGGTTTCCTAGCTTAGTAAAACGTTAAGTCCAATAAATCACCTGCTCTTCTTGTTCTCCAAAGGCTCGCTCATGCTGGGCTCCATATCATGTTTGCCGCTGAGAGCCACAAATCAGCTTTACTCTCTGAGCAACTCAGCATGGAACATGAAATATAACTCAGCGTGATGGAGTGGAAATGAAAACAGAAGAAATGGAGAGAGATGATGGAAAAGGAAACGATGGACGTAACTATTTTTTCTTTAAGATGTACAACTGGGAGAATCCAGGACTTTACCTGAGTTTGATTACATTATGAAGCTAAAAAACAAAGTGCAATTTTTTGCTGGAGTGGCACACGGGTGAATAAGAGACAGGCTTTCCTGTACAAGATTCAGATCATATTTCCTTCTTAGGAGAACCTATTTAGGTTTCAAATTGGTTCTGGGGCTAAAAAAAGAGAAACCAAAAAATCGATAGATTCTATTCAGAAACTAAGTCACTTTGCTGTTGAATAAATTGAAGCCAGTGGATCCTTAGGCCCACTGCTATTTCTACAAGTCATGCTTAATGTCCAAAGCTCAGAAATGGAAACAGAGTTGGTGTTTCAGACTTAGGCACAGTTTTTATTTCTGGTAAATAAAAATGGTTCTGTTCCCTATGCAAACACACACACACTTCTGCTAGATTTGACTGATTTTTGTGTAAGTTACTGTCCAACTTAAGAAATGAACGATAAAATGATCATTTATGAATTCCTTAAGAAAGACACAGGGCCTGGGAGTTAGAAGACTCAAAACCCATCTCTACCACTCGCCCGCTGCAGGGCCTTGGGCAAATCATTTAGCATCTTTAGGTATCGTTTTTTCTCACCTGTAAAAAGGGAATAGTATACCTGTAAGCCCCTACCTCTTAGACCAAGAACCTCGCGTGGGACAGGGACCGGTTCAGATCCCTTCTAGACTGTGAGCCTGTTGGTGGGTAGGGATTGTCTGTATCTGTTGCCGAATTGTACTTTCCAAGTGCTTAGTACTATGCTCTGCACACAGTAAGCGCTCAATAAATACGATTGAATGAATGAATCTAATGATCTTGTCTCTACCTGAGTGCTTAGAGAGGACTTGGCACATATTAAATGCAGAATAAATATAATCACCATCTCTAGTCATAACTCGCTGGGGGCAGGGAACGTGTCTACCAACTCCGTATATTATCTTCTCCCAAAAACTTAGTTCACACAGTAAGCATTCAATAAATACGACTGATTGAATACATTCAGGTATCCTGTCAGACCAGACATCTTACAGCATTTCATGTTTCATAGCTGGAAACCAATATCTCCGACTCAAAACATTTCATACTTACAATCCTTCCCTGCTGCCATCAATCAGGGCTTGAAATAAAGGCTTATTGTGAGGTATAGTCTGCAAGATGTTACCATCTCCTGTGACATACCCAATGGCCCACTGTCCTAGACGAGTGCAACTCAACCTGAAAATGTAGCTGGAGACAAAGATAAAATAGTAATATAAACAAAATGGGTACGAACGTCTAAGAAAATCCAAAATAAAAGCAATTAATCAAGGGGATTTACGGAGAGCTATGTGCAGAGCACTGAACTAAGTGCTTGGGAGAGTACAATATAACAGGGTTAAAAGACACATTTCCTTCCCTCAAGGAGCTTATGGTTTAGAGTAAAAAGAAAGTAGGAGAAAAAAAAGGGGTGTGGATGGTTTAAGACAGGGGCCTGCACAGTGGATCACTGTATTTGATTTCTCTCTTCTAACTAGATGTCTAATCAGAGATCAGAATCAATTGCCCTAGCTGCAAATTGTGCATCAAAATTAATTTTCATTCCCCTATACAATACACGTCAGATAAGGATGAGTGGTATTTTAGACAAATAGTGGAAAAAGATGGTTAGATCATCTACTCCACATTTTTACATTTAAATCCACTTACAATTTAAAATTCTACTTTATTTTATTCATTTGATTTTCAATAATGTAATGTATGTAATTCATTCCCTTCCTGGAGAAAATATCAGAATATCTGATTGTGTATGTCAGCTATTTACCCAATCCAGTTGTTTTTTTTTTTTTTACCTAATCACTTAAACAGTCCACTTACATAAATCAAAGGAACTATCAAGTCTCTTAAAAATTAACTTGGCATAATGGGAAACACTAACAAGGCTATAAGAATTTTCTTTATTTTTGACAAATGCTCGTTACAACTCTCCAATGAGGATCATTAACAACATAAAATCTGTTGCCCTCCAATTTGTCATTATCTTTATATTCTTATTTAATGATCTGATAAACTGATCAAAATTGAGTCAGTTGAATTTGTTCAATTTATACAGGCCGACTGCCTAAATATATGAAATTGAAATCAAAATTTCCCAGTGAAGAGTGATTATTGATGACCCAAAAGCTGTTAAAAAAAAAAGACAAAGCAGCAGAAATGGTATTAAGGTGACTCAGTCACTGAATTAAATTGATTTGCATATTTAATGACAGAGTATAGTTTTGTTCCTTATTTTTTCCATATGTGCTTACTGGAGCAAAACTGGTTAGCTGTAAAGAAGAACTTCCTGATAATTAAATAACTAAACAATTGAACAGGCTGGCAGGGTTTATGGAATCCCCGTCCTTTATGGTCTACCTGTGATTACTGAAAACTAGAGATGAGGTTATAAATTTGATGGCCTCTCAAAATCCCCTACAGATCTATGACCTTATGAATAAAGAAGTGGCAAAAAAATACAAGGGTAAAAGGGCATTTTTAGAAAAGTCTTGTTTCAAGGCTACTAACATAATCAGACAGCTAAGCATTTTACATTATATGGAAAGCCCAATAAGGAAATGAGCCTGCTATACCCTTCTGAAAGCTTCTTAAAACTCCTTTTTAAAAATGACCATTGAAAGGGATTGGAGGAAATTTCTAACAAATTATAGGGATTTTTGGTAGGGAAATCTCTAGTGAGCCAATAATCTGCACAATATCAAGAGATATCCTTAAAGAACAGAGTTATTTTCAAACTAAGTATATTTCTCTGTCATACTTAGTCCTACCAGCCCACCTTCAGAAGGGATATTCATTTTTGGACAACTGTAATCAAGACCTGGTGTCTAGAGCAATGAGCATTGTTTTTAACTACTTATTGTTGCTAATTTGGATAGTTCAATCTTTAACCAATTCTATAGTTCTGTGGGCCCCTCCTCACGTCCCCTTTCCTTTCCCCGCCACCCCCAATTTAGAAGATCAATCCTTTTGTGGACAGAGCCTCTGTTAAATTGATTATTTCAGTTCCTGGAACAGTAGACAATACTGAGTAAATAGTAAATATTTACTAAATAGTTGAAATAAGAAAGTACATTTGTGCTTCACTCTCCGAATAAATAGAAGAGGCGCCTATTGCTGTTACCTCTGAAAACCCTCCCATTTTCCCAAATTGCTTTCAGGTCTGAGTGGCCCATGTTGAACATTTTAATAGTTTGTGTCCTGAGGAATCCACATTTAGTAAGAGCAACTTAAAAGCCATTTTTTCTCTCATCAAAATCCAGCGTAGGGTACAGACGACATATTCAACATTTGGGCAAAGGGCCAACATAGAAAGAGTAAAATTCTAAACATGGAGAGATTTTGCAAAATTAATATTTATTAAAATAGAACTGAATTTTAGATTTGGCAGCATTTCCCTTCTGAAAGGCTTTTCGGTTTAACCCAAACTTTTCCTGGAGACCCGCATTCAGGAAGTGTGCTAATGCTGCTTCGGCTTTGTTCAGGGCAGACAGTCACAAAGCAATTAGTCATGACATTGTGCTTAACTGCAACTGATTTAGACCTGCTTGGCATAAAAGTCACAAAAGAAACATACTGGACCTGATTCCTCAATAACAATTTCGTTCTTAATCTAGAACATCTTCCAATTTATAAAAAAAAAAAAAATAAAACCAATGGAAAGGAGAGAAAGGTGTGATCCTCAAAATACACTTTACAAAGACTGGCTTCCTCACAAACTTCACAGTAAATAGTATTTATTGAGTGCTTACTGTGTGCAGGGCACTGTACTAAGTGTTTGGGAGAGTACAATACAGTAGAGTTGGTGGCTGTGTTCCCTGCCCACCACCATCAAATAAAAACTGAATGTAATCATCATCATCAATCGTATTTATTGAGCGCTTACTATGTGCACAGCACTGTACTAAATGCCAGGAAGAGAGAAGAAGCAGCACGGCCTAGGGGGTAACGCACGCGGCTGGGAATCATAGGACCTGGGTTCTAATCCCGGCTCTGTCCCTTGCCTGCTGTGGGACCATGGGCAAGTCACTTCACTTCTCTGTGCCTCAGTGACCTCACCTGTAAAATGGGGGTGAAAACCGTGAGCCCCATGTGGGACAGGGACTGTGTCCAACTTGACTAGCTTGTATCTATCCCAGTGCTTATTACAGTACCTGGCACACAGTAAGCGCTTGACAAACGCCATTTAAAAAAAGAGGTATCATGGTATGTCTCCCAAGCGCTTAGTACAGTGCTCTGCACACAGTAAGCACTTAATAAATACGATTGAATGAACTGAATGAATGAATGTCTCCTGGTGGTTTTAATCTGATCTGATCAGGTGAAAGCACCCAACAGATTTATTTTACCAAGCCAGAACATTCAATTCCTTCCATCTCCTCCCATCACCCCCAGAATAAGAACCCGCCCTGCCCCATGAGATCATATGCACCTTGAGGGCAGGGATCATATCTACCCATTCAACTGCACCCTCCCAAATGATCTGCACACAGGAAGTGCTTTATAATCCGACTGTTGCTTGTTTGACTTCCAAAATCCTACTAGACAGGGGCCAACAAGCCTCACTAAATCTTTGCTTTGCTCCTTCCTCCTCCTTTCCATATTGTGTAAATTAGGGAATGCGACACCATTAAAATGTGAAAAACCAAGGCAGTGTGATCAAGAGGAAAGGCGGTAATAGCTACCAGATCCTATTTAGATAGGCACTTTAAAGGGACAGTGAAACTACAAAGAGAAATTGAAGCAGTGGTCATTCCCCAAAGCCTCAATCAACCCTTACCCACACAGTTAATAAAACCTGTCATGTGAAAATGGAAAAAAAAATCCAAAATACCACCTCCACAGGACCTTTAAAAAAAAGGCAAACTGATTTGGACCACAAAGTTAACTTTTTGGACCAAAATCTACGTAAATCAATTCATACCCAAACTATTTTTCAACCTGTTTGCAACATGCTAGAATTATCCTAGCACATACACACATATTGTTTGGAAGAAAAAAGGCAGATTGATTTTAGAAAAACCACTTTACATGGCAAGATTTGACGTGCAGCAATATAATAATTAGAAACCACTTACCTCCCAGGCTTGGTGCTGTATTTCTGTAGCCTGGCTTTTACTTCATCATAGGTGAGGAACGCCATGTAACCAGGATGTGTTACAGCTAAAAAGTTCCAATTCCTTAAGATAGAACCCCAGGGCTATGGAAGGTGAAGAAAGGAATGACATTAGCATGAGACTTTAAGGGTACTGAAAGCAGCAGCATCACTAAAATTAATTCACATCCACTCCTGAAAAAGTCTGGGCTAAGGTGGCTGATCTGCGCTTAACGGATATCATTATGTATATATGTTTGTACATATTTATTACTCTATTTTACTTGTACATATCTATTCTATTTATTTTATTTTGTTAGTATGTTTGGTTTTGTTCTCTGCTTCCCCCTTTTAGACTGTGAGCCCACTGTTGGGTAGGGACTGTCTCTATATGTTGCCAACTTGTACTTCCCAAGCGCTTAGTACAGTGCTCTGCACACAGTAAGCGCTCAATAAATACGATTTGATTGACTGCTTGATTATGTGTATATGTTTGCACATATTTATTACTCTATTTATTTATTTATTTTACTTGTACATATCTATTCTATTTATTTTATTAGTATGTTTGGTTTTGTTCTCTGTCTCTCCCTTCTAGACTGTGAGCCCACTGTTGGGTAGGGACCGTCTCCATAGGTTGCCAACTTGTACTTCCCAAGCACTTAGTACAGTGCTCTGCACACAGTAAGCGCTCAATAAATACGATTTGATGATTGATTGATTATGTATATATGTTTGTACATATTTATTACTCTATTTATTTTACTTGTACATATCTATTCTATTTATTTTATTAGTATGTTTGGTTTTGTTCTCTGTCTCCCCCTTTTAGACTGTGAGCCCACTGTTGGGTAGGGACTGTCTCTATATGTTGCCAACTTGGACTTCCCAAGTGCTTAGTACAGTGCTCTGCACACAGTAAGCGCTCAATAAATACGATTGATGATGATGATGATGATTAACAAGAGTAAACCAAGGTTCTCTAGAAAATGAAAGAAGATCACAGCATCCAATAGGTAGTGCTGGCTAGCCTTTTTGGTTTTCATCCTTTCATTATCAAACTATTTATTGGGCGCTTACTGTTTGCAGAGCACTGTATAAAGCCCTTGGGAGAGTACAATATAACAGTTGATAGACATGTTCCCTGCCCATTTTACAGTTTAGAGGAGGAGACAGACATTGAAATCGCCAGTGGCTGCCAGTCAACCGACGCATCAAGCAAAAACTCCTCACTCTGGGCTTCAAGGCTGTCCATCACCTCACCCCCTCCTACCTCACCTCCCTTCTCTCCTTCTCCAGCCCAGGCCGCACCCTCCGCTCCTCTGCCGCTAATCTCCTCACTGTACCTCGCTGTCGCCTGTCCCGCCGTCGACCCCCGGCCCACGTCCTCCCCCTGGCCTGGAATGCCCTCCCTCCGCACATCCGCCAAGCTAGCTCTCTTCCTCCCTTCAAAGCCCTACTGAGAGCTCACCTCTTCCAAGAGGCCTTCCCAGACTGAGCCCCCTTTTCCCTCTCCTCCTCCCCATCCCCCCTGCCCTACCTCCTTCCCCTCCCCACATCACCTGTATTTATGTGTGTACAGATTTATTACTATTTTACTTGTACATATTTACTATTCTATTTATTTTGTTAGTGATGTGCATCTAGCTTTCTTTCTATTTATTTTGATGACTTGATACCTGTCCACGTGTTTTGTTTTGCTGTCTGTCTCCCCCTTCTAGACTGTGAGCCCGTTGTTGGGTAGGGACAGTCTCTATATCTTGCTGACTTGTACTTCCCAAGCGCTTAGCATAGTGCTCTGCACACAGTAAGCGCTCAATAAATACGATTGAATGAATGAATGAATGAATCAAGGTTTTAAAGGTGGGGAGAGTGATCATCTGTCAGATAGGAGGGAGAAGGGAGTTCCAGGCCAGAGGCAGGATGTTGGGGTGTTTGTGTATAGGGGGGCGGGGGCATGGAGAAAAGGGTTGAGATCAAGCACTTTTCTACTTAATAATAATGATGGCATTTGTTAAGTGCTTACTATGTGCGAAGCACTGTTCTAAGCGCTGGGGGGGGGAATACAAGGTGATCAGGTTGTCCCTCGTGGGGCTCACAGTCTTCATCCCCATTTTACAGATGAGGTAACTGAGGCCCAGAGAAGTTAAGTGACTTGCCCAAAGTCACACAGCTGACGAGTGGCAAAGCCAGGATTAGAACCCACGACCTCTGGCTCCCAAGCCCAGGCTCTTTCCACTGAGCCATGCTGCTCCTCATCACATGGTGATGGAAAAATGCAGCCAGTTTTTTTTTTTACAGCATTGGAGCTGATGAATCAGCTATTTGATTCATAGTGGCTCCGCTACATGTCTGCAGAGTAACCTTGGGCAAGTCACTTCACTTTTCTGTGACTCAGTCATGTCATCTGTAAAATGGGGATGAAGACTCTGAGCCCCAGGTAGGATATGGACTGGGTCCAACCTGATTAACTTGTATCTACCCCAACACTTAGTACCAGTGCCTGGCACATCATAGGCACTTAATAAATACCACTTAAAAAATGGTAGTTGTAGACTGGAGCTGCAATTACTTCAAGAGGCTGGCAGCCTAGTAAGATTATCTGATGTTACACGTTACTAGCTCAATCAAAATAAAACACATGTTGCTTCAAAGGGAAATGAAGAGGAATTTAGAACCCCAAGATACAGCTGAAATAATGTATTTGATCAAAAATGAATTTTGCACTTCCTTACGACATGAGGCCAATTCCAGTGCGGTGGTCTGGGTATTTTTTTTTAATGGCATTTACTAAGCGCTTACTATGTGCAGAGAACTTCTATGCTGTTTTATCCCTGCCCCACGCCCCACCCACCCATCTGCCTCCCATGCATCGTTTTCCTCATTTCAAATTTAAAAAGGAAATGCTTCAACAACTATATTCCTCTAAGTGGGCATGGCAAGTGACAGAATTAGAGCTTAAACCCTTCTATACTCTCACTTGAGGTAAAAGAAAAAAAAAGTTGTGGAAACCCTCTCATTAAAATAAAACAACAACATGGATGGATGGTTTAGACATCTCTGGAATCTGAAACTCTTCACTTATTGAAACTGCCAACTTGGAAAAAAATGCTTTCAAGTTTTTAAATGGTCTCAGAGATATGACGCTGGGAAATTCTGCATTTGCTGACTTTAGCTTTCCCAAGGGACTTAGAAGAAAGCTGCACCTAGAAGACCACAGTGTACAAAAGCAGCACTTTGGAGATCAAAGATCACACATGTATTAGGCCTACTCCCATTTTAAAAAGCTGTATAAATTAATGGTAAATGGTTAAAACTCAATTCTGAACTTTCCGGAGAGCCAATGTAATGCCTAAAACCCAAGTGGACAATGAAACTGGCATTTTGAGCTGACTGCTCCAGCCTCTTAAATTCATCTCTTAAGACATGATTCTGAAAACGAACTTTGATTTTGTCCTCACTGCATCTAAGATTTCTTTGTGAATGCAACCTACTTATAACCCACCATACCCCCAATACTTGGTTTAGGTTCCTTGAAAACGTGGCTGTATAGTGGAGTATGTTTTTTCCCACTGTCACTCATATTATCGGGTTTTAACCCAGGACCTCTGGAAAAATACTAAAAAAAAAAATCCGTTACGTCCTATATACGGATTTGATATACATCACTGTACTACTGTTTAATCTTTGCTCAAGTTATTCAAAACACAACAACACCCTGTTAAAGGAGGAGTTGCAACATGATTTTTGAAGCAGGCTGCAGAAGTAGAGACTTGCTTGGTCAATCATGGTAGTGGTTTTTCAACTTCAGTAAGGAATTTGTCAAATTCAGGTAGAACTTTGTGTCTTTGCAAATACCCTGAGGCAGGCTAACTCTTTCTAAAATCATCTTTCCACAGAGTAGGAGCTTAATAAATACTCTCTACTACAATTACTGCATCAGCGTAGAAAGGATCTTTGCAGCAATTTTGCTACTGATTCATATAATTCACTTTTGGAAAAGAATATTAATAAGTCATATTACTTGCGGAACCATTTACATGGAGCTCTATTACTGCACTGATGCCAGAGACAAAACATAGATTTACAAATGTCAAGATCTGGTTTTATTTTGTCAATAGACTGTCGTTTGCCTTTCTACACACACTTTAGGAAACATCTCATAGACAGTCGTCTTAATGTCTGCCTCCGCTTCTAGAATGTAATCTCCTTTGGGCAGGGCACCTGTCCACCAACTCTGTTGTCCTGTACTCTCCCAAATGCTCAGTATAAGGCTCTGCAAACAATAAGTGCTCAATAAATACTACAGATGGAGCGACTGAACCACTACAAATTAAATTGAGAAAAACAGTATTAGCACTTAATGCACTGATCACCTGCTCTCATATGTAATATACTACATAATACATATCTTTAACGTCTATGATATCTTCATTTTAACAGATGCAGAAAGTCTCTATTTAGGAAAGAGTTTCCATTGAATATAGCAATTTGAGAACCTGCTCTCAAATGAAAAGTTACTCCTAAGAAGTCTTATCCTTCTATATAAACCAGTTCCCTTGATCCACTAGGCTGGTACCAAATGTATTTCCCCAGTAAACATACTTTGGGAAACATCTTAGAGACAGACATCTTAAATTTTGTCTACCCCTCTAGACTCATGGTGGGCAGGGAATGTCCACTTCTGTTGTACTGTACTCTCAGAATGTGTCTGTTGCTTGTTATTAATGTACAGGCACTCAATAGAGTGCTCTGCGCATAGTAAGCGCTCAATAAATATGGTTGGTTAAATGAATACTCTCCCATGCACTTAGAATAATACTCTCTGTACTTGGTAAGTGCTCAATAAATACAATTGATTGAAATATAGCCAGAAATCTGGAACCACACTCCAATACTATGGTAAACATAAAGAAAAATACTTCTTGCCTAGAAAAACCAGCCAAAATATATTTTTTTTGAGTCCATAAAGAAAATGACAGTTCTCATGAGGCCAGAAACCAAGGCCACTCCATCATTCCTTATTCTACATCTCCCAAGCTACACGTATTCAGCCCTAACCCTCGGATGCAAATTACCATAGAGAAAAACACTGGAATTACAAAGTCAACCACACCAATTTCTGAGGAGTCATGGGAGGGTCGTTATTAGCATTCACATTTTACAGCCTGGCAAAGCGAGTCCCAGAGCAATTTAAGGACTTCATCTTTTCAAATAATGCTGCGAACAATGCAAATTTCCTATTGAGGTCCATTCTGGGAGAGCAAATGTGGGCCTTTTACCTCAGTCAGGGCAGGAGCGGTAATGGCAGAGGCTGTTCCCATAGGAAATGAGGGGAGAAGCCAGTTAGGAGCAGAAATGGCATGTCAAGAGAAGGCTGGTTCACTCTCATCACACATGCTGGAAGAGTTGCCAATCCCTGTCTTAGATTACAGTCTTGACAAGCAATCCCAATGGAAATATTTCCCTTTTTTACTTTAGGAGGATAGAAAAATATTTTTTGTTGTTTTCTTTGTAGAGTGGGAACTATTTTTTTTTTTTTTAGTCATTGAAGAGAATCAAGATTTTGATTTAATCTTTCACAGTACAGTGATTTTTGGTCTCCAAAAGATTGGCTTCCACTGTCTAAAAACTGTCAACTTTGATTAGAACAGTTCTTAAAATCGTATTTCATCTGTAAACAATTCGTTTGAAATATGAAAAACTTGTACAATATTTAAATTTCAGGAAAATTAATTCAATTGTATTTCATTCAATTGTATTTACTGAGAACTTACTGTGTGCATAGCATTGTACTAAGCACTTGGGAGCGTACAATATAACAATAAAGACATATTCCCTGCTCACAGTGAGCTTACAGTTTAAATCTTAAGTGATCAATTCTAATAATGCCTAATGGACATTACTTATCATACATATCATCTCCCTTCCCCTAACACACCCTGAATAAAATAATGAATAAGTAATAATATCCACTCCACTCACTTCATCAACTCAGTTTAAATCTCCCAACACAACTTATTGGGGCTCTTTCTACACAGGCAAAGGAAAAACCGAATTATTACACTCTATGCCAAGGGTACCAAGTTGTCCTGATTTGCTTGTTCTCTGACAGCAATGAAAATGCCTTTTGTAAGAGTTAAATCTTACCTGAAATAGCCTGGTGAAAATATCAAATTCAAAAATTGAAATGTAATCATTGCAAGTTAAATCAATTGTTGATTTAAGAGCCATCGCTTCCAAGCCAGAACTAATCTGATGAACTTCATGAAGACACTGTCTGAATACTTTCCAAGGCACGATAGTTCTGTGTAGGAAAAATTAAGAGTAATTTAATCAAGTGTCACTTAAGACATGGCTTTTACTGAAGAACAATCCAATGCTGAAATTAATACAATTAACTGTGGTACCAGACAATAAGTTCAAAAACTGTGCAATATGATTTAAAACAGATGTGACTCTTTTGCTTTCCATTGAAATGAGACTGCGAGGCATATTTCCCCATTCATTCACACAACTGTTAAAAAAAAAACACATCCCATTTGTCTTTCAGAAAACATCTGAAGAATCAGATTCTAGACTTTGAACTTGGAAAGAGGACTTTAGGGAGAAAGCACTGAGAACAAAAGGTCCTCATTTTGTGTACATAAAAGTACAAAGCTTTTTTATCATCATCATCATCATCATCATCAATCGTATTTATTGAGCACTTACTATGTGCAGAGCACTGTACTAAGCGCTTGGGAAGTACAAATTGGCAACATACAGAGACAGTCCCTACCCAACAGTGGGCTCACAGTCTAAAAGGGGGACAGAGAACAAAACCAGAATCAAGAGTATTCTAGGAAAAAAGCGGGTAGACGGTAGTTATAATTTTTTTGGAACAACCACTACATTAATGTACTACATTAAGAACGTGGGAAGGACAGAATAAATGAGTGAAATGTTTCCATACTACCCGGAGCTTACACTTTAGTGGAGTAGGTCTTTGCCTACGGCTCTTATACCACTTTTGGTTGCAGGGGTGGTGTTTGGACAGAAACTCCTAACAGCCACCGTTCAGAGGAGACCACTCTTAGTCACCACCAAGGCTGGAAAAGATGCGGAGTGGGCTTGAGTTCAGCTCCAGAATAAGGAAAGGTTACGGGACTCCATTCAGGTTATGCTCATCATTTGGCAGTGACCATTTTGGCCCGGTGCTTCTGGCCCCGGGGGGTGGGGGAGGCTTCCAAGGCTTGGGCTCAATAACAGACTGGATACGGACAAAATTCCTTAACACAAGGGAAGAAGAGCACCACGGGAGTGGGAGTAGGGGGGATGGCTGGAAGCAGCATGGCCTAGTGGACAGAACGGAGGAAAGAGAGTCAGGAGGACGTGTGTTCTAATTCCGGCTCTGCTGCTTGTGTGCTGCGTGACCCTGGGCAAGTCACTTCACTTCTCTGAGTCTCGGTTACCTCGTCTGGAAAATGGGGATTAAGACTGGGAGCCCCATGTGGGACAGGGATTGTGTCCCACCTGATTAACTTGTGTCTACTCCAGCGCTTAGAATAGTGCCTGATGCATACAAATACCATCAATACCACTAAAATTGCAGGGATGTGCTATCTATCGCCTCCCCAGAGGCCCCAATCCAGTCAGCACTACCTCCCCAACCACTGAAGAACCCATTTCCACTCCCCAACCCCCTTCAACACGGCTTCTGGAAAGAAAGGGGCAATGCAGGCCTGTTTGCTTGCTCCCTCCTTCTGTCTCAATAAATACGATTGATTGATTGATTGATTGTCTCCCCTCGTTCCCCCCAACCCAGAAGGGGCTGTATTATCAGCTGAGCCCGGCCCCACAGCCCATGCCCAGCTCTGTGGGCCCGTGGTCCACCTGGACTGTGGGGAGGACCACTCCGGTAGTGGGGGTATTAAAACCACTCCTTTCTAGGGCTTTCTGTCCCCTGCTCAACAGGTAGAGGTGGGAGGCTGGGGTGTGACGGGGAGGACACCTCTGGCCCATCCTGTGAGGTCATCACAATTCGCTCCATGGCCAGCCTAATTAGTACGTGATGACCGAGTATTCCGTAAGAAATCTTTTTTTAAGCTTTGGCATTAGTAAGAACGTTGCTGCTTTGGTGATTATTACTCTTAATTACTCTAATATTGTTACTCTATAATATTATCTATTATTATTATTACTCTATTTTACTTGTACATATTCTATTTATTTTATTTTGTTAGTATGTTTCGTTTTGTTCTCTGTCTCCCCCTTCTAGACTGTGAGCCCACTGTTGGATAGGGACCATCTCTATATGTTGCCAACTTGGACTTCCTAAGCGCTTAGTACAGTGCTCTGCACACAGTAAGAGCTCAACAAATACGATGAGTGAATGAATGAATATATGTTTGTACATATTACTCTATTTTACTTGTATATATTCTATTTATTTTATTTTGTTAGTATGTTTTGTTTTGTTCTCTGTCCCCCTTCTAGACTGTGAGCCCACTGTTGGGTAGGGACCGTCTCTATGTGTTGCCAACTGGGACTTCCCGAGAGCTTAGTACAGTGCTCTGCACACAGTAAGCGCTCAATAAATACGATTGAATGAATGAATTAGTCACCACTAACAGATGCTGAGTTTCAGCAGGCTCAAGACAGGCAAAGGTTTTCCAAACATTGCCTATCCACTGCCGCCTTCTAGTGACACCTTATTTGAAAAGAACTTTTTTCTCCATTTCTCAATCCGTATTTTGGATCTTTCAGGAACTGAAAAATCCAATTACTGAAGAAGCTGAACAAATGAAAAATAAGTCTGGGCAACGGAAATAACTCGACAAACTTGTGAAAAAAGGTGTCAATGGGTAAAGGCTGAAAGACAAAGGTCTGTGGTCCAATGTGGTACCTTTATTGTAATTCTATTTTTTTTTAAGGTAGAAAATTTTAGAGATGATTCCTAATGAAAATCTTATCTTAAAGAAACCAGATTAAGCAGGCAGATAGACACAATCACATAATATATTATGTAAACTCTTTCCTACACAAATAGCAACCAATATTTCACTTCTAAATGGATACTTCTTATTTTACATTTCAGTCTTTAATCATAAGAACCTTTAGAACTAGAGATGTGCATAAACTACTGAAGTTTAGGCTAAGGAAATAATGAGAAAAAAATGAAGCTTAATAGCTCAAAGACTTTTGTCTGTATATAAAAAAACAGGAAACCACGGAACTGAAAGAGATACCACATCAGACGCCATTTAGAAATAACACACGTCAGAGTTTAAGGTGAAGTGCAAAATGCTGCAGTGTTTTAAAAATGCAAGGAAGCCTTTAAAAGCAATGTCAGGAATGGAACACTCACAGAAAGGTGCAAAGCTATTATTTCCAATTAATAACTGCAATTGTGAAAGCTGCAGTGATCGCAAATTCCCAAGTGGTTTTTTAATATTTGTTAAGTGCTTAGTACGTGCAGGCCCTGTACTAAGCACTGGGGTAATTAAGTTGGACAGAGTCCATTTCCCACATGGGGCTCGCAGTCTTAATCCCCATTTTCCAGGTAAAGTAATTGAGGCTCAGAGAAATGAAGTGACTTGACTTGGGCAAGCAGAGTCAGGATTAGAGCCCAGATCCTTCTGACTCCCAGAAGCCTGCTCTATCCACTAGGCCAGCTTTTCCACTCAGATCTGAAAACAAAAACTTTCAAATTGATTGACTTCAAAAAATTATATACTCATTAGGAACACGGATAGTAGAATACCAGGAACTTTGGGGAAATAGTGCAAACAGCTCAAGATGGTAAATTTTTAGGTTCCTCTTAGTTTGTGAGCTGCAAGAGCAATGGGAACTGTGCCTGATCCGATTTCCCCTGCCTTATCTCAGGACACATAGTAAGCACTTTAATAAGTGCTATAATTATCATATTAAATGATGGATTTCCCTATAACGTCCCAATTTCATATTAGCTGGCAAATTATAGGTTAACACTTCCGCAACTCTCTTTTAAAAGCTGGACAGAGCAGTGGGAGTAAGCAAAATACCCTCCCAAGTGCTTGGAACAGTGCTCTGCACACAGTTAGTGCTCAATAAATACCACTGATTGAATTATCATCATCAATCGTATTTATTGAGCGCTTACTGTGTGCAGAGCACTGTACTAAGCGCTTGGGAAGTACAAGTTGGATTATGACAAATGCCAAACGCACCAGACCCCCTAGGATGCACAGACATAAACACCAAAGTAAGCGCTTAATAAATGCCATCATTATTATTATTATTATTCATGCACATCAGACAGGAAGGTGGTCCAAATTCACATCTGCTTGACCTGATCTGTCCAAATACCTGCCCCTGGCATCAGCACACTATAAAGTGCTAACCCACTTACCATACCACCTTGGTAATGAGATACCCACAGACCAAATTTAAGGGAACGCATTTGAAAGTGGCCAAGAGGCAATGACTGGAGGTAGTAACTAAAGAAAGTACTGAGGAAAGAAAGTTTCTAGTCTTTGGCAGGAGAATCACTGCAACCAGAAACCCCTGCTTCGAAGATCAACTGGGCAATGAGTTCATCCTCGGGAATTAAAAAACATAAAATTAAAAAAAAAAAAGTAAAATGGGTGGGGAAGAGGAAATAGAATGATCAGAGAGTCTTGTTTTGAAAACCGGTATTTTCTGAACTTGCTGCGTTTAGCATTTGAATGTTCCACGAGGGCCCTGAAGTTCTCACTCAATACCTCACTGAGGTGTACGGAGGAGGCAGAAAGCAGGCCAAGGATTCACACCTTTTGTCAAAGCAAAAGAAACAGCAAAGACAGTGGTTTCAACCACCATCCTCCCCACAGGATGAGTGGAACGGAGGCGAGGCCAATTCTGAATGGCCTACCACCATGAGGATAAAGTTTCTAAGGAGGAATCAATCGAAAGAATGCCAAACATCCCCAAATCATTAGTGGTGGCTCTTATTATTTTAATAACTGTAGCTTTTGCTAAGTGCTTACTATGGGCCGAGCACTGTACTAAACGCTGGAGTAGATACAAGATAATCAGGTCAGACCTAGTTCCTGACAGAGAGGACTCACAGTCTAAGCAGGAGGGAGAATAAGTAAGCAGTGTAGCCAAGTGGAAAGAGCCTGAGGACCTGGGTTCTAATCCCAGCTGGGTGACCTTAGGCAAGTCACTTTACTTCTGTGCCTTAGTTTCTTCAACTAAAATGGGAATCAAATACTAGTGCCTCACTGGGCCTCCAACTTAGACCATGAGCCAGAGGTGGGACAGGGGCTGTGTTCAACCTAATTAACTTGTACTTAGGACACTGTTTAACAAAGCACTTCACAAATACCATTAAAGAAAGAAAAGGTATTGAATCTCATTTTATAAATTAGGTCCAGTGAAGTTGTGACTTTCCCAGGCTCATATGGCAGGCAAGCCGTGGAGCCAGGGTTAGAACCCAGGTCCTCTGACTCCCTGGTGGGAGTTCTTTCCATTTGGTCCTGCTGTTTCTCTTTGCTTATCACAATTTCAGAGTAAGATGTAATTATGTCAAATTAATGAAAAAAGTAATTAAACATGCAATGAAAATAGATGTAAGCGGTGGCCTTCCCCAGGTGTGATAAAACTTCAGAATCTGCATTCAGTTCCTTGCACTCAGTTTCTGTCAGTGAATCGTACTTATTGAGTGCTTACTCTGTGCAGACCGCTGTACTAAATGCTTGGGAGAGTACAGTATAATAAACAGCCACATTTCCTGCCCACAGTGAGCTCACAGTCTACAGTCACAGATTCATTATTTCTCTAGGCTATTATCATCATCACTATTGTTCTTATTACACTGTAAACTCACTGTGGGCAGGGAACCTGTCAACTAACTGTTGTACTGTGCTCTCCCAAGTGCTTCATATGGTGCTCTGCACACAGTAAGCACTCAATGCCACAGTTTAGCTTAAAATTAATGTGAATTTTTACCAATAATTAGTTCTGTCGCAAAAATAAATTCTGTCCCTTTCAATTCCCCACGCCCCCACTTCAAAGCCCGCCTAAAAAGTCATCTTAGGCAGGAGAAGTGGTAAGATTTTTCACAGCAGAAATCAACCTCTTCTACTCCCCGTTCAGAAAGATAATCTCACCAGAAAACTCCACCTTGCCTACCAATGTCTTTGAATGAAACTCCACCTTGCCTACCAGATGTCTTTGAAGGGCTACTTCGTGCAATAAAATTATCTGTAAAGCACTGTAGGCTCTTTGGAGACAAGTTCTATGTAAATACTTGGTCCTATTAGACTGGAAATCCCTCCAGGGTAGGGAATCGGTCAATCAATGAGATTTATTGGGCATATACTGTGTGCAAAACCCTTTATTAAGCACTTGGAAGAGTAAAATATAATACATTAGGAAAACAATTATTTCCCACAAGACCCTTGTCTCCACCTTCTAGACTGTGAGCCTGCTGTTGGGTGGGGACCGTCTCTATACGTTGCCGATTTGTACTTCCCAAGCGCTTACTCCAGTGCTCTGCATATAGTAACCGCTCAGTAAATACGATTGAATGAACGAATGAATGAAGTAAAGGCACTGCATTTTTGACTGCTGTTACCCAATGTCAAGCCTCTGGATACAGTAGGTATTTCAAATGTACTGGAGATATTGATAGAGGGAAGGAAAATAAGGACTAAGAAACTCACCCATGCCAGACTAGAAAGTTAAAATGCAAGAATGCTTACCAAAAGCATCTTTGAACAGAAAGGAAATGAGTTATGAACCACCCCGCCACACTACTCTCCTACTACAACCCAGCCGGCACATTTTGCTCCTCTAACGCTAACCTTCTCGCTGTACCTCAATCTCATCTCTCTCCCCACTGACCTCTCGCCCATGTTCTGCCTCTGGCCTGGAATGCCCTCCCCCTCCTTATTATCGAACAGACAATTACTCTCGCCGCCTCTTCAAAGCCCTATTGAAGGCACATCTCCTCCAAGAAGCCCTTCCCTGACTAAACCGTCATTTCCTCTTTCCCCACTCCCTCCTAAGCTGCCCTGACTTGCTCCCTTTATTCACCACCACCCCAGCCCCACAGCACTTATGTACATACCCATTTATACTAACATATAATTATTACCCATTTATAGCAGTGCCTGTCTCCCTGTTAAGACTGAACTTGTTGTGGACAGGGAATGCATCTGTTATATTGTTGTATTGAACTCTCCCAAGCACACAGTACAAGTTCTCTGCACACAGTATGTGCTCAATAAATACAACTGATTGTTGGAAATTACTCTGAATTTTGTGATCAGATGAAAGTCAAAGAAAAACGAGAATGGTTCAAATCCCTCTACCAGGAACTGCCAACACATGCACATCTTCATGAATTTGTGAAGAAAAACTGTAAAGCTGCCCTGCCCGCCGGGCCTGTGCTCTTTCCACTAAGCCACGCTGCTTCTCCCTCTTGAGCTGCTATCTAGCCTCTCCAAGATTTAATAATCTGAGGAGTAGAGATGGTGCATAATGGAAACATCCATCTCTCCACATTGGTCATAACAGGGATACTAAGTTCTATGTCTAGACTTTTACCTACACTGCAATCTAATAAGAATTCTAGAACCTCTCCGGATCGATTTGCAAATTACAGCAGACAGTGCATTTCCTGTCTCTGCTTTTCTCACAGGGAGAGTGGTTTTTACAAAAGAAAAGGTGTGGGACTTGACACAGAAAAAGGTTAGCTGATGTTGATGGTTTTTGTTGGCCACCGCTGCTCTTGACAGCATCTTTCGTAAAGTGCTCTGCACACAGTAAGCGCTCAATAAATACAACTGAATGAATCTTTACGGCCTCCAAAGTTCAGGCCCGAACAGTTATGAATTGCCCGTAAAAGGCTGCAGTTGGAAGACGAAGCCTCAGGGAACAAGCAGGAGCAGAGATGAGGTTTCCCATGGCAGAAATCCTCATCGTCGTGACCCGGTTCCAAAAAGTGACTCAGTGGGACCCACCAGAAACCTCCATCTTGCCTACAGGTATGTTTTGAGAAGTTCTTCGTGGCTTTCAGTCACCTGTAAAGTATTTTATGTTCCTGGGAGGTAGGTACCACGTAAACGCAAGGAGGTAAATATTAGAGTGGGTAAAAGATAATAAAAAGTTCATTTGAAAAGCAGTGTGGTCTAATGAATAGGGCACAGGCCCAGGAGTCAGGGGGACTGAAGTGCTAAGCCTGGCTCTGCCATTTGTCTGCTGTGTGACCTTGGGCAAGTCACTTAATTTCTCTGTACCTCAATTACCACATCTATTAAATGGAGATTAAGACTGTGAGTCCCGTGTGTGACATGGACTGTGTCCAACCTGATTCGCTAGTATCTATCCCAGTGCTTAGTACAGTTCCTGGCAACATAGCAAATGCTTTAAGCACTTAGTACAGTGCTCTGCACACAGTAAGCACTCAATAAATACGATTGATTGATTAAATACCATTAAAAAAACGGGGGCTCATAGAAAGCTCCCCTCGAGAAGGACTCCTCAGTCTTCCTTTTCATAAAATGTATTTTCCCTGCCTTCACCTAGTGAAATGTGTCTGCCATGGGGTTACGGGTGTTCCTGGAGTCTAGGGAGTAGCTTGGAATTGCTTAAAAAACAAAAGCCAAACAGATTGGTCCAAATGACGCTACTTTTTACAGACTGTAAAATGAGCCAAAAAACATCATGGCATCATCTCTCATCAACACAAAGAATCATTCGTCTCACCCAATCTGTCAGGTAGATTAAAAACCGCAGGGGCACGCCCATCATGCCTGATGATACTCTGAAAGCTTCAGCTTTAGTGTTTCAGAACTGTTCTTCTGATAATAATAATAATAATAATAATAATAATGGCATTTGTTAAGCACTTACTATGTGCAAAGCACTGTTCTAAGCACTGGGGGGGATACAGCGTGATCAAGTTGCTCCATGTGGGGCTCACAGTCTTAATCCCCATTTTTACAGAGGTAACTGAGGCTCAGAGAAGTTAAGTGACCTGCCCAAGGTCACACAGCAGACTTGTGGTGGAGCCGGGATTCAAACCCATGACCTCTGACTCCAAAGCCCGGGCTCTTTCCACTGAGCCACAATAACAACAACAATAATGGCATTTATTCAGCGCTTACTATGTGCAAAGCACCGTTCTAAGCGCTGGGGAGGATACAAGGTGATCAGGTTGTCCCACGTGGGGCTCACAGTCTTAATCCCCATTTTACAGACGAGGCAACTGAGGCACAGAGAAGTGAAGTGACTTGCCCGGAGTCACACAGCTGACAAGTGGCGGAGCCTGGATTTGAACCCATGACCTCGGATTCCAAAGCCCGGGCTCTTTCCGTTGAGCCACGCTGGACCCAGATAATAGTTTCTTCATCTGCCTCTCGGCCTGCGGTATGCATTTTCCTGTCTGCATGTAATAATGTTTGTGTGTCCTTTGCAATGCTGTGGATTATGATTGATTGATTATGGGATTGAGGGGAGAGGGGGAATCTTGGGGTCTGCAAGCCCCTTTCCCCGAGACAGCCCTAGACACAGTGCCTGATTCTTTTTGTGGTGGAGATGGGATGGGTGATATGAGAACCAGCATGGCTTCGCGGAAAGAACACGGGCCTGGGAATCAGGGGACCTGGGTTCATTCATTCAATTGTATTTATTGAGTGCTTACTGTGTGCAGAACACTGTACTAAGCACTTGGGAGACTACAATACAATGGGCTCTAATCCAGCTCTGCCACTTGTCTGCTGTGAGGCCTCGGGCAAGTCACTTCACTTCTCTGTGCCTCAAAATGGGGGTTCAATACCTGTTCTAACTCCTACTTAGACGGTGAGCCCCACGTGGGACCCGATGATCTCGTATCTACCCCGGTGCTTAGTAGCTTAGTGGAAAGAGCCCAGGCTTGGGAGTCAGAGGTCATCATCATCATCAATCGTATTTATTGAGTGCTTACTATGCGCAGAGCACTGTACTAAGCGCTTGGGAAGTACAAATTGGCAACATATACAGTCCCTACCCAACAGTGGGCTCACAGTCTAAAAGGGGGAGACAGAGAACAAAACCAAACATACTAACAAAATAAAATAAATAGGATAGATATGTACAAGTAAAATAGAGTAATAAATATGTACAAACATATACAGGTGCTGTGGGGAAGGGAAGGAGGTAAGATGGGGGATGGAGAGGGGGACGAGGGGGGTCATGGGTTCGAATCCCAGCTCCACCGCTTTTCAGCTGTGTGACTTTAGGCAAGTCACTTCACTTCTCTGGGCCTCAGGTCCCTCATCTGTAAAATGGGGATGAAGACTGTGAGCCCCACGCGGGACAATTTTTTTTAATGGCATTTATTAAGCGCTTACTATGTGCAAAGCACGGTTCTAAGCGTTGGTTTGTTAACCTTGTATCTACCCCAGTGCTTAGAACAGAGCTCGGCACATAGTAAGCACTTAAATGCCATTATTATTACTATTATTATTACAGTGATTGTAACATAGCACTTTACAAATACCAAAAATTATTATTGTTATTATATGGGGGGGGCCCAAAGCTTCTGCCCCTCTCTCCACCCCTCCCAAGTTATTAAACCCTGGTATCAAAAGCACAATCTGACTAAAAGAAGCCTGGTCGGGGTGGGAGGAGGTAGTGTGTGTGGGTGTTGGGGGGGTGTCAATGCATTAAAAAAAAAAGAGGTTTTCCAAGTCCACCATCCCCCAAACACTTGGCAATGATTTGGGGGCGGGGGGTCTGTGCTCTCTTTAAGACTTCTTCATTTCTACTGTGGTTGATGGACTTTCACCAAACAGTCAAACCCTCAACCACAATCAACTGTTAGTTTGAGCAACTCAGTCGGAACAACGTTGACAGAAAACCAAAATGTGAATATTATCTGGGATGCGAGGTACAATAATCAACACTTAAGGGAGTGTAGCATCTTTCATGGTGAACATGTTTGAAAATGCAAGAATAGAGTATGGCACAAAGCTGTGGAAAACTCTTTGAACCAAGATTTGGACTGCTAATCAAATATGTGGGTTTTTTTTTTAATATAATCGCCTACACCAAAATAGATCTTGCTTTGATCTTGTTCACACACATTTTCTTCCACCTCTAATTTCTGAAGATTTATTTTGTCCATCCTTTTCCCAGAACAAGACTGCTCCCTGGAGTGTTCCCAAGTGAGAATACAGAATCGGAGCAGAGACTGAATGAAAGTGAAAATGCTCATAAATAGGAAGTGGGAAAAACGGTTAAAACTCCATCAATATTTATCATCAACTAGCACCTACAGCTGTCTTATAGCAATTTATGGATGTCTACAATGGCCAAGATGCACCTAATGTATTGTAAACAAATGTAGAAGCTAATTACGTGGCTGGCAAATACATCATCTCACTTAGCTGTGACTGGTTGTTCACCATACTATCATTTATTTAGGATTCACCTGCCACAATGTCAGTGAACCAAAATAAGAATGGTTTATATTGGGAAGGATCAACCTATACTCCAAGATCTTTCTCAGTCTTGTAAAGCTGATAATGCCAACCCACAACCACACTATTCATCATATAGTGACATATATGCATAAATGTTTTATTATGCATATTCTGTGTCCTTGCACTTGGATTTGCACCCTTTACTCACTCCTCTCTCAACCCCACAGCACTCATGCACATATCTGCAATTTATTTATATTAATGTCTGTACCCCCCTCTAGACTGTAAGCTCGCCATGTATCGGGAGTTTCTCTATCAGGGTCTGTAATACTGTACTCTCCAAAGTGCTTAGTATGGATCCAACTACGGTATTTGAGTGCTTGCTATGTGCAGAGTACCGTACTAAGCTTTGAGAGAGTACAATCCAACAGACTTAGCAGAAATAATCCCTGCCCACAACGAGCGTACAGCTTAGTACAGTGCTTGTCTCACACAAAGCACTCAATAAATATGATTGATTTCTATACTCAATTTACCTGAACGGAGTGGTAGAAAGGAAGGAAAAGGAGGGTGGTATTGGAGTGGTTTGACGGGTGAAATACACAATTTTGATTACATATACTATCCTAAGCATCATTTACTCAGCGTTCTTCCTTCCTTCCCTTCTCCATTGCTTAGAGGGACAGAAAGTGTGTCTGATCTGCATATAATAGGTCTTCCCAAGCACTTACTACCGTGCTCTCAACTCAGAAAGCACTCAAAAACTACCACTGATTGATTGAACACACACAGGAAGCCGAGTCAAGGGAATTTGGAGGAGCAAAGAAGGTAAACATGTTAAATAAGAGTGGGAGGAAGGTTTTTTTTTTCTTAAAAGCTATTTGTTAAGTGCTTACTCTACGTTAGCCCCTGTTCTAAGTGCTGTGATAGACACTATAAGACAATCAGGATGGACCCAGTCCCATGTCCTACACGAGGCTTGCAGTCTTAATCCCGTTTTACCAGTGAGATAATTGAGGCACAGAAAAGTTAAGTGACTTGCCCAAGGTCATACAATAGGTAAGAAGCAGAGAAGCCCACGCTCTATCCAACAGGCCGCACTGCTTCTCGAGATGAACATGGGTAGAAACAGAAAATAAAAATAAGTAGGCAAGGAAGAGCACCGTGTAGCTTTTAAATGATCCTATTCTAGTTCCTCAACAAGGAGTCCCTCAATTTCTAATTCGCTGCTTACTGCTGACCGTCTTCTTTAAAGACAAACAGAAGGCACAGATCGACATGAGGTTCTTATGCTACTTCAGCAATCAGCAAGCAAGACGGTATGCCAAAAAAGAAATTATTTGCATCTTAAGCACATTCATTTGGCAACATGTGACTTCAAACACTTGAGAAAGGCACTTCAATGCAAGTCTCACTACTTCATGTCTTCTTGTCAACTCATCCCTGATTGGAATGGCTCCTGAAAATACCTGCCAAATATAGTCAGATTTAGAAGGGTTTAGAAGAGTGCTTGACACATAGTAAATGTATATGTTTGTACATATTTTTTTACTCTATTTATTTATTTATTTATTTTATTTGTACATATCTATTCTATTTATTTTATTTTGTTAATATGTTTGGTTTTGTTCTCTGTCTCCCCCTTTTAGACTGTGAGCCCACTGTTGGGTAGGGACTGTCTCTATATGTTGCCAATTTGTACTTCCCAAGCACTTAGTACAGTGCTCTGCACATAGTAAGCGCTCAATAAATACGATTCATGATGATGATGATGATAAATGCCAGCAGCTACCTATTATTGTTATTATTACGGCTCCATCCTTTTCTCTTTGGCAGTGAAATTTTCTCGCTCCGATTTTTGAAAAAGCGAAGTTTTGTCTTTGTAAGATGTTTTTTCCAGAGTCGACATCTTTCAAAATTGGCACCATACTGATCCTTAACAATTCATCGATAGCATTTATTAAGCACTTACTGTGTGCAGAGCACTGAACTACTTGGAAGAATACAATGCAATAGCACCGGTAGACATGAACCCTGCCTACAAAGAGCTTACAATCTAATCAGGGAGACAGATGGACATAAAAATAAATTATGGGTAGGGGAGATGGACCGAGTTTAAGGAGATATACATTAGTTTATTCATTCATTTGTATTTATTGAGTGCTTACTGTGTGCAGAGCACTGGACTATGCACTTGGGAAGTACAAGTCGGGAACATATAGAGACGGTCCCTACCCACCAACAGGCTCCCAGTCTAGAAGGGGGAGACAGACAACAGAACAAAACATGTAGACAGGTGTCAAAATCGTCAGAACAAATAGAATAATAGCTATATAATAATAATGGCATTTATTATTTATTTATATTTATATTTATATTTATAGCTATATGCACATCGTTAACAAAATAAATAGAATAGTAAATATGTACAAGGAAAATAAATACAGTAATAAATCGGTCCAAATGTATGCAAGTGCTGTGGGGCTGTGAGAGATCACAGTGGCACACACACAGATCTGCAGACACTAAGTGCTCGATAAATATGACTGAATAAATGAATGAATCCAAGTGCATTGGGGACACAGAGGGAAAGGTGACTAGGCTGGGGAAATGAGAGGTTAGTTAAGGAAGGCCTCAGAAGAGGAATGATTTTAATAGGGCTTTGAAGATGGGGAAACTGGTGGTCTTTTGGATATGAAGGGGACATGGGCAAGCGGTACGGTGAATAGGCTGGTGTTAGAGTCACTTTCGTTTCTGTATCAAATTGAACACTCCAGAAGAAAAACAAATATTCTTTAACAGAGCTGATGCTACTAGTTTTTCTAAGGTCTTTTCTGGTTGGCATTGATCACATAACCTTCTTTTTTTTCCTGGTATGTGTTAAGGGCTTACTGTGTGCCAGGCACCGTACTGAACACTGGGGTAGATACAAGCTAATCAGGTTGGACACAGTGCACGATCCCACATGGGACACAGGGTCTTAATCCCCACTTGAAAGGTGAGGTAACTGAGGCACAGAGAAGTTAAGTGACTCGCCCAAAGTGTTACAGAGCAGACAAGTTGCGGAGTGGGATTCAAATCCAGGTCCTTCTCACTCCCAGCCCCAGGCTCTATCTGCTAAGCCAGGCTGTTTCTCTAAAAAACAGCACATCAGGGAAGGCACCTCCTTCCCTAGCCCCTCTTCTCAGATTTCACGTTTTTCTGTGTGCAAGTGCCATATTTACTTAAGCCAAGAAACTACTTCGCCTTCCAACTTTATTTCCTTGTCTGTCAAGAGTCATGGCCATCTTGAAGGGAATGGGGGAAGAACACATATAATGATAACATAGGATTACCTATTTAAAGGAATTAAGTTCTCCCTCCTTTTCTCACCTGGGAATTTTTACCATGAGGAAAACATGGAATTTGTTCTATAATCCTTAGTGTTTGGTAAATTCAGAGGAGTCTGGTACTTATCAAGGATTAGAGCCAGCTTCTTGACAGAATGTGCTGAGGACAAGGTCAAGCTCAATGAAATCCGGGGCTCATATTTGATGAGCAAAAGACATGGATGCTCTGATCCTAGTAGCTACTGAATGAGTCTTATTGTTGCAGTGTGACACCTTGATTTTGGGGACTCCTCTCTGGAAGCTGATGAACAATAAGACAGCATGAAGGCAGAAAAAACCCTCAAAGTTTTCCCCATGGGTCAGCTGTGTTAATGATCGACTGGAAAATGGTTATTTGCTTTGTGGTTCACATAAAACAGTGAAGGTTACAGGAGGGGAATCTGAAAAAATTCTGACTGGGAAGAGGGATCCTATAATATCATTACACTGTAGAATAAAATAAAAGACCAGCGGCAATTTGAAAAGGCAGGATAAACAGAGCAGTTTTGCTCTAACAAACAGCACTGGTAATTACTGACAAATATATCAGACCTGGTTAGTTGTGAGAAGACTGAACTGTTAAAAATATGACAAAATAAACTAAGAATGGAGAGTTCATCTCTACGTATTGATTTCAAACTTCACTTACCAACTGGACAAAATCGATTGCTGGCGACAAGGCGAAGATAGGGCACAAAGTTATATTTTTTTTATCAGAATTCTTATTAATTTGTCTCAATTCAAATGTCAAGGAAAAAGAACAATGTATTCATCCCAGAGTACAACAGTTAGATTGGGTTTTATTATGCCTACAATGCTTTTTATCCTTCGTATAAAGAATATTAGTTATTCATAAAGCACTTTAGATCTGCCTGGCTCTGTACAACAGCTTGACTGAGCAAAAGAACAAATTTCCTGTCCAGAGGAACACAACATTTAAAAGCAGAAATACAAGCCCTACGGAAGAAGAGAACTTCCTCATTGAGTCATCTACTGGTTTTAATGGAGCTCATTCTGAAGTTCTAGAATTTGCCATTACTATCAGTATAGAATTATCCTCCGAAATAATGTATAAAATTTGGTTAGAATTCTTATGTCACTTATATTTGCTCTTTTTAGTATAAGATGGATTAGTGCCAGAAATGTACCTTTTATTGCTTGACAAAGAGGTAATCATCTTTCCAATATAAAATGTATCAAAAGTGGATGTAAAATAGATTACCAACTCATTTGCTAATACAAGTGATCTGTAACGTCTGTAGAGGTGTGCTACCATTAGTTACACTGAATTAAAAAGCAATTAAGGGATAATGCTTGCATTATGTCAAAAGTCTCAATCAGTATATTTTTTAAAATACTAGAAAAAAGTCAGCATACCCCTATTAAAATCTGTACCAAATTAAACTTTCAGTTACCCAGACTTTAATGAAAGCTACAAAGTTCAGTACTAACGAACTGATTACTGCTAAACAGTGAAGCTACTTTACAGCAGTGATGTACTCAGAAATTAAGCACATATCTGTAATTTATGTATTTATATTAATGTCTGTCTCCCCCTCTAGACTGTAAGCTGGTTGTGGGCAAGGAATGTGTTTGTTCACTGTTATATTGTACTCTCCCAATTGCTTAGAACAGTGCTTTGCGCACAGTAAGTTCTCAATATATATGACAATGAATGAATGCATGAATATATGTACTATAATGTACTAGCGCTTAGTACAGTGCTGTGAGCACAGTAAGCACTCAATAAATACGATTGAATGAATGAATAAATATGGAAGATTGTCTGTTTTTCTTTACGTTCATCAGAGTTTAGGTACTTAGTCCAGGGCAAGAACTTGAGAAACTTTAATGGCTCAACAGTTGGACTAAATTAGAAGATTTAAGAGGTTTAAATGGTACGATTCTGATGCGCTCCCCATTGCGACTCACCATGTCACCGAGCCTCTACCTGTTCAGGCACCGTCCCATAAGGTGGCACAAAGCTTGGGCCAAAATGGTGGGGCCCAAAAGGAACAGAGAAAGAAAGAGAAAGAGGAAGGACCAGGGGGAAATGGAAAAAGTGGAGAGTAGAAGAGGAAAGGAGCGAGGGGGAAGAGGAGGAGGAAAGAGTAACTGCAGAGGGAAGAGGAGGGAAAAAAGCAGGGAAAGGGAAAAGGAAAGGGGAGTAAAGGGCCCTAAGAGGTTGCATTGACAGGGAACTGTAGCGATGCTGCCATCCTGCCACCCACAGCCATGCCAACTGGAGTCTGAGCAATGAAGATGCCACAGCCAGCATTCAGCAGCCCTGCCACTTCAGGTACCACGGTGGTGAGACTCTGATAAATCAATCAATCAATGGTATTTCTTAAGCACTTACTGTGTGCAGAACCCTGTCCTATGTGCTTCGGAGAGTATGATAAAACAGAGTTGGTAGACATATTCCCTGCCCACCTCGACTGGCAGCAGAATCCCTACTGGCACGACTGGGCAGATCAACCTTTCGATAAATTATGGAGAGCCTAGTAAGGGCAGAGCACTGTACTAAGCTCTTGGGAGGATACAACAGAATCAGTAGTCATGATGCCTCCCTCAAGGGGTTTACAATCCCGGCTCCACCACTTGTCTGCTGTGTAACCTGGGGCAAGTCACTTCACTTCTCCATGCCTCAGTTGCCTCATCTGTAAAATAGGGATTGAGACTGTGAGCCTCACGTGAAACAGGGACTGTGTCCAACTCGGTTTGTTTGTATCCACCCCAATGCTTAGTACAGTGCCTGGCACAGAGTAAGTACTTGAATGCTATCGTCATTAGTATTATACTGCAACTATTCCAATGTCCACTATGATTTTTTTTCCAGGAGTTTTGTGCCAGACACCTCTAGAAAAATCAGGAAGAGGCCATTCCATGTGCAATGGCTGCAGTTGCCACAGAGATGGCAGCAATGTTTGTTTGGGTGCCAGTGCGGAAGAAGCTATTCACTTCTCCATTTCTTTGCTTCTCTTTCTAGATAGCGGCCATCACAGTTCCCTGTCCTCTCCCACCGCCCGGCTGAAAGCAAGAGGATAAATGATCCCAATCAATCATATTTATTTTGCACATACTGTGTGGAGGGCACTGTACTAAGCACTTTGGAGCATACAACATAGCAGAGCAGGTAGACACATTCCAATCGCAGGTCCAGAACCCTAAACTTAGTGACAACCTTGCCTAAAGTAGAGCGCCTGATCACGACACTTCCAAACCTCATCAAGCAGAGGAGGAAAACCAATAGGCCAGAAGTGAACAAGCAAAAGGCATTTCTCAAAAATAAAATGCTTTTAACACATGGAATACTAAGAATCTTACATTTCAAAGCCATATCACTGTGTATTTTAGTTGCATTTCTTCTGCCCACGAAATAATCTCTATTTCCTTTCTAGAGGACAACTCTGACATTTGAGTTTCGGTTCCTTTGACTGGAGGTGAAACAAGCCTGGTTAATCAACAGCTAGAGAGTTGCACTTCACCAAATATAAAAGGAGAGAATATTGAGTCCTTCATTCTTATAAAAAGTGAAAGGAACTCACAGGAAACCAATGTGGGAAAGCACCACTTTCACAAGAAATCAAATGATTAAAAGCACTGAACAGAGATAGAAATTGCTACTTTTCCAATGGTTAAGATTGACTTTCCACACTACCTAACACTTTTGCCTGCATATGGGAAATTTTGGTTTAGAAATGCATAAGTATTTAACAGATCTAATCTGGATCTTTATGTTTTAATGTCCTAACTTTGTCACCGGGGTGTTTAATAAGGTCTGTGCTTTCAAATCATTAAATTTATGGTATATGTTAAGTCTCACTTTGTGGCAGGCACTATACTATGCACTGTAGTAGATACCAGCTAATGAGGTTGGCCAAACTCCATGTCCCACATGGGGTTCACAGTCTTAATCCCCATTTTACAGATAACAGACACAGAGAAGAATCCAAGAATCCAAGTCCTTCTGACTCCCAGGCTTGTGCTCTATTCACTAACTGCTTCTCTTCAATTCTTCCCCAACATAACCAACATAAAAGGGAGACCATCTTGAGTTATGAAATCTGAACTCCATAATCATTTTAAAACACAGTTTTACTTTTGTATTAAAGTTGCATACTAACTTGAGGCTTAATACTCTTGGTCTGGCTCAAAAGGTTTGTGGCAGATCCACTGGCACAATTAAGGACAATTTTCACGTAAGTTTAGTGTGGAATGGAAGGTCAGCTACACTCTGATCTTTTTAACCACCCCAGAATATAGAGATAATATCTTAACCTCGGTAGTAATACTTCTAAATGCTGCCCCCGCTATTCACTCCAAATTTCTTCTGCAAAACTCCTACAGTCTATACCTTCACCAGTCCCCTTTGAATAAGGGATAAAAAATCTCTGATGGGATCTCGGGGGCAAATCATTCAATTGTAACTGAGCACTTACTGTGTGTAGAGCACTGTACTAAGCGCTTGGGAGAATGCAATGTAATAGAGTTCATAGACCCAATCCCTGCCCAAAACACTGATATAAATAAACTAGGGCTATGTACAGTAGGGCTGTGACTAAAGATAAATAAAGGTAGCAAAGCAGGGCGACATAGAAGGGAGTGGGAAAAGAGGAAATGAGGGCTTAGTCAGGAAAGGCTCTTGGAAGAGACGTTGCCTTCTATAAGACTTTGAAGGTGGAGAGAGTAATTGACTGTCAGATATGAAGAGGGAGGGTGTTCCCAGCCAGACGCAGGACGTAGGGGAGAGGCTGGTGGTGAGTTAGACGAGATCAAGGTACAATAGGGAGGTTGGTATTAGAAGAGCCAAACATGCAGGCTGGATTGGAAATAGAGAACAGAGAGGTAAGGTAGGAGGGGGCTGGCTGATGGAGTGCTTTAAAGCCGATGGTAACGAGGTTCTGTTTGACGTGGAGGTGGATGGGCAACCACTGGAGGTTCTTGAGGAGTGCAGAGACAGGGACTGAAACAGTTCTGTAGAAAAATGATCCTCAAAAAGCTTAAAAACAGGACACAGTATCTTGTACTGAAAATATTATTTTCAATTTATCAGTTCATTTCCATAACCTCCCACTCAACAGGGATCATTATCTGTACTTCTTTACATATACATACACAGATGTGTATACATATACATATATATATATATACACGCCCACATACCTATTATATAAACACACGTAGAAATGTAAATTGTCCTAAAACTGTTCAAAATGCTGCTAATGATGGGGATATATTTATCTCTGGATGAGATAAGACCAAAGCATGACCAGCAATCTTTCACCAAACCTTATTTATGAAACGGGTATCCTTGTCACATGCTTATGGCTTTGACTAGCCTCACGCCTGACACTATTTTCATCTATCTTTTAGTACATTGTCCTAAACTTCACATCTTAAAAACTCACTTCCTCCATTTTTTTTTTTTACTGCTGCCTATCAGGCTGATCTGCATTTTGCTGCTTTCCCTCAGGGGTCCACCACTAAGCCATGCTATTTTTAAGTTCTTCCTTCATTGTCTCTGTACATTTTTTTTCCTTTCCTTTTCTGGTTCCCATTCACACGTCACAGGTCAACTGAGAATATTATGTACCTGAGAAGCGAGGATCCTAGAAACACTTATGGTTCTGGTTTTAGGTACTCTTTTAGTGACAGTTTGGATAGCACTAGCTAATTCTGGACCACTGCCTACATAACAAATACGATATCCCTTCAGAGGCACTACAATTTCCAAGATGTCTGCAATTGAGTCAATGTCCATACAGACCTCTCTCCCCAGTACATAGTACAATGCTTTGCACGTTGTAAAAATAATAATAATTATGTATTTGTTAAGCGCTTACTATGTGCCAGGCACTGTATTAAGCACTGGGGTGGATACAAGCATCTTGGGCTGGACACAGTCCCTGTCCCACGTGGGGTTCACAGTCTCAATCCCTTTTTTACATGCAAGGTAACTGAGGTACAGAGAAGTGAAGTGACTTACCCAAGGTCAGACAGCAGACATGTGGCAGAGTCAGGATTAGAACCCATGACCTTCTGACTCCCAGGCTCGTACTCTAATTCCCTACGCCATGAATACGTATCATTATTTTTGCTACAAAGGTATGTTTTACTGCACAAAAATTGCCAACGCCTTGCTTTTCATTTTGCCTCCACTGTCTTCTCTTGTCTACACCTATTCTGTTGTGGTGAAATCTCATAATCAGGAACTTCAGGTAAGTTTCTTCTTTTAACTGTCAAGGTTCGCTGTTAGGTGTGATTACCAATTAAAAACACCCTGTCTCAAAATTAAGAAACACACTGAATACAAAAAACGTTACCAGAGCTTCTTTGAAACTAAATATGAAGAAATGCTATAGAGAGAACACTGACGTGCTTTAGACTTCCAAAAGCCTGTTCAGGAATTTCTAAGCAGATGTGTTGGAAATGTTAAAAGAGTACCAGCCCCACAAAAAAGTGCATGTGCCCACATATATGTCATTAGCCTTGTCCCCATTTATACATTCCATCCCTATTTCCCTGTTAATGCCTCCTCCAGTTACCATTATCATTACACCTACAACTCGTAAGTTTCAGCAGACAAATAGATGAAGAGTTCACTCTCAAACTCAATTTCCCCCAGTGGTCGCAACAAAAAATGGTAACAGAAAGGAGAACCTTATTTTATAATACTTTTTTTCTCTCTACAGGTTGATTTGGGTGTTTGCTTAAAATAAACAGAGTGGTGGATCTCTTCTATCTGCAACAACAAGCCTGTTGTGGGCAGGGATTGTCTCTATTGCTGTATTGTCCTTTCTATGCACTTTGTACAGTGTTCTGCACACAGTAAGTGCTCAATAAATATGATTGAATGAATGAATCACCTGAGAATGCTCATTTTGGGTAAGGAATCAACCCTTTAAAGCTCACTAGAGTTCGTTAGGGAATTTTCTTCTTTGGTTTATAAACTTTACATCGATGTTAAAGGAGGTTAGACACCCCTTGAGAATGAATTTGTCTTCCTCACCACAGACTCAAACTGAATTGATTTCAGTTCAATAGGAAGACCTATTATTTTTGTTTTGCTACACACCTTATCAGACTAAATAACTCAAATCAGGTCACATTGACTCATTTCTGTAGGCTTCATTTTATGAGTCGAATCTGAAAGTAATTGCAATTTTGTAATTCTGTGTGCTCGTAGAATATTTACGACTAGAAATAATGTGGCGTAGTGGGTAGCGCAGGGGCCTGAGAGTCAGAATGACCTGGATTCTAATCCCCACTCCACCACATGTCTGCTGTGTGACCTTGGACAAGTCACTTCCCTTTTCTAGGCCTCAGTTCCCCCATCTGTAAAATGGGGATAAAGACTGTGAACCCCATGTGGGACAGGGACTATGTCCAACCTGATTAACTGTATCTACTCCTGCACTTAGAGCAGTGCTCAGCAGATAGGTACGCGCTTAACAAGTACCATTATTACTTTTACTAAAGTCATCCACAGGAAGACTATGATGAAGCTCTATTTTCATAAGGAGCTTGGGTTACAAATGTGTCTTCTTTCAGTAATAATAATAATGATGATGAAAATAAGAACGATAGTAAATAATGATCCTCCTTTACATCTTTGGAGAGGGGAAAAGACATCTGGTTTCCTCGACTCAATCCCAACAAGGTACTGGGGGAAGGAAAACTTCTCTCTGTCACATTCTCTGGTCTCATATAGGGCTGAAGTAAAGAAACCTGCAAACAATCCCAAATCATATTTCTGCCTATCAGGCTGATCTGTATTTTGCTGCTTTCCCTCTGGGGTCCACCCCTATGCCACGCTATTGAGTTTTTCCTTTGTTGTCTTTATATGTTTGTTTCTTCTCCTGTCCCTTTTTCCCCAAAGGAAAAAAGAAGAAAAATTGGGAGGGCTCAAATGGTCTCTAGGGAACACTAGGTCCAGTAGTAAAATTAAGGTTGTTCATAGTGGGGCCATACTGAATTAATCATCCCGCAGAATGAGCATCTGTTGGCTTGATAAGATGATCGTGAAGACAAAATGAATTGTCACTCTGCAATTTAAACGTTAACGTCAAAATGCAATTGGGGAAGACATTAAGAATGAAATAGGGAAAAGGAATAAAATCAGCCTATCAGGCTATTATTTAGTCCTCTTCCTAAGATTGTTAGCCCCATGTGGGACAGGGATAATGCCCAATTTGATTATTTTGTATCTATATTATTTGCACGTAGTAAGAACTTGGCTTTCACAATTATTATCATTAGTAGTTATTATAAGGTACTCCTAGAAGCAATAAAAATATATTACTGAACAATTGATTTTCCAAATTTAAGTTTCTACAATGAATCCAAATTTTCTGAAGGGCCAACACTTACTTATCTCCAAAAAACTTTCTCCAGAACTCAGCGGCATCTGCTTTTGTGATCCGAAAGTTATCCCCTTGGAACTGACCATTAGGAAAGATGGCCTTGATTTCTGCCAGCATGTGACTGAAGATGAGGGACAGCTTTGTGAGATTCCGCCTGTGGAGACAAAGAGAAATGAGGGGGAGGAAAAGAAATGTTTTAAAAAAATGCACATAGGCCCTTGAAGTTGCAACAGCTTAAGAGAATGCAAAAGCTATTATACCACTGTGAAACCATCCAAGATAAGCTGAATTTTGGGAACGAAATTTTTCCCTTTTTGCTGAAGCGTTGCTCCTTAAAGGGCATCACGAAAACACTGTCATAACAAAGTCCCCTTGAGAGAGGACATTTCCATTATTGTAATCCCATAAAGTATATAAACGATTACAAGCATAAAATTACTATTTTTTCTTTTTTCTGCCACTGGGGCACCCACCAAATTAAATGCTTGGGAGAGTACAAGTAAAAGCAATCAATGGTATTTATTCATTCATTCAAACAATTGTATTTACTGAGCACTTACTGTGTGCAGAGCACTGTACTAAGCACTTGGGAAGTACAAGTCGGCAACTTATAGAGATGGTTTATTGAGCACTTACTGTGTGCAGAGCACTGTACTAACCGCTTGGTAGAGTACACTACAACAGAATTGTGCACCTCCTAAGCACTCAATACAGTCCTTAACCATGAGTTTACAGTCTACAGGACGTAAGTAAAAAAGGTCAAGAGTAAAGGACATAACCCCAGAAGGACTTAACAGGAGGAATCTTCCACTGTTCTTTTCCTGCAATATACTCTAACACAGTCTCCTTTCAAAATTTCCTCTATCAATCAATTGTATTTATTGAGCGCTGACTGTGCGCAGAGCACTCCATCCAATGACTCAATCACTCATGTTTATACCGAGGGAGTTGTTGTGTTTAACAAATCTCTGAGTTGTTTAACAGCCCCTTCGGGAACACTAAAGCAATGATGGTTTCTTTTGGCTTTGCTGGAAATATGCTTTTTGACCCTCCCAGTACATGGCTCTAAAAATAGTGTTAAGCATCTCCCCAAGTCATTTCTATTTACCGTCCTACGGATTTGGGAGAGGAATGTTTTGTCCTGCATGAAGGTTTGGTGGCTGAATTCAGCAAGAGGAATCCAGGAAGCTTGTTGGGGGCAGAGACAAAACCAACTGTACTACCAGCTGTACTCTCCTAAGCATTTAATACAGTTCTCGGCACCTCCTAAGCACTCAATAAATACCACTGAGGATGATAAAGATGAAAGCACAAGCACCGGGGCCTGATTCGCTTGCGAGTCTGCACACTCCGCTCCCCTGGCGCCAGCTTACTCGCTGTTCCCTGATCTCCGGCATCTCGCCGCTGACCTCTTTCCCACATCCTCCCTCCCACCCCCTCCTTATAAGCCAGACCACCACTCTCTCCACCTTCAATTAATTACTGAGGTCACATCCAAGAGGCCTTCCCCAGTTAAATCCTCTTTTTCTCCGGCTCTTGGGTCTGTGACCTTCGGACAATTGCTATTAGCCCCAACCCCACAGCACGTTTGTGCCTATCTTTAAATTATATATTATAAAGTAACTTATTTATTCTAATTAATGTCCCCCTCTAGACTGGAAGCTCCTTACAGGCAGGGAACATATCTGCTAATTCTGCTGCATTGTACTCTCAAGCGCTTAGTAAGCGCTCCATAAATGCCATTGATCGGTTGCTTGATGGAGGCATTTGTTTTCATCTACATTTACCCTCACAGATACCGGTCCAGAGTGTCTTTCGCTGTTTAGAAGTGAACTGAGCTCTGCTGAAAGGGATTCACATCGCCTGCTCTGGTGGTGTGGACCAAAGGACTGTAAACTCGTTCATTCATTCAATCGTATTTATTGAACGCTTACTGTGTGCACAGCACTGTACTAAGCGCTTGGGAAGTATAAGTTGGCAACATATAGAGACGGTCCCTACCCAACAGCGGGCTCACAGTCTAGAAGGGGGAAGACAGACAACAAAACAAAACATATTAACAAAATAAAATAAATAGAATAGTAAATATGTACAAGTAAAATAGAGTAATAAATCTGTACAAACACATATACTGGTGCTGTGGGGAGGGGAAGGAGGTGGGGGAGAGGAAGGAGGGGGCTCAGTCTGGGAGGGCTTCCTGGAGGAGGTGAGTTCTCAGTAGGGCTTTGAAGGGAGGAATAGTTGCAGTCAAGGACCGTATCTACCAACTCTGTTGTAGTATACTTTCTCAAGCACTTAGCACACTGCTCTGCACAGACTAAGTGCTCAATAAATACGACCGAACAAATGGGAGAGCACTTTCCTTGCTGGAATCAGGCGGAGAAAAGGGAGATGAGAAGGGCATGGGGAAGTGAGATGGGAGTGGGTGGAAGGGAGGAACCCTCATGTGATACTTCTGGTCACTGCCCTCAGATCTATCTTTGTGCTAAACCGCTGCTATTTTCCAATCTCCCAAAGAAATCTAACACCTCAAATTAAGGAACTGACACCCAAAGCCAATGGAACTTTCAAAAGGGGTCTGTTAGCTGTCATTCTAATCTGATTAAGCCTTTTGGATCTTGATTTTTCTTTGAATTGAAAGTCGTTCTATCCATTTTTTTCACCCAATTGAGGGGTTGCTATTAACTGTTTTGCACATTGTTGAGATAGCACATCTGGTCACACCTCTCCTATGTGTTCAGATTAGTCACCGACACATTTTTTTGTTCATGGCATGTACCACATTTTCATCCACGCTGCCAGAGGAGAAAGGGTAAATGCACTGACCAACCACGCCATCATGGTTCTTTCATCCTTATGGGTTTATGGGATTTTGATCTTCCTGATTCTTTTCAGCTTCTCTTTATTACAGCTGCTTCTTTCTATTTTTCTTAACATACCATCTCTCCTACTATGTTTATTTTAAATTTCCAGAGGCATGCTGGAAAAAAAAAAAAATCAAGGCTTTTGCTCCAAATTAACATCATCTGTCACTCATCGCACTTGAGACAAAACTCCTATTGTACTAGGCTCAGGGTGCAAAATTTAAATTACACAACAACAAAATAGGGGTTTTAAAAATGCTACAGCAAACTGCTTTCCCTTTTCTAACCTCATGATTAAGCAAAATGTCACCATATAAAAGTCTCAAAATTTTCAATTATTCCTCCTTTGAATCACCTGACCCCCATACCATTCCTCTACATATTCTTTTGTGATTGCTAGATTATTAGATAGCCAACAAGTGCTAAGGGGAAGTGAGGAAGGGGAGAAGACAAGAAATACTGCATAAAGAATTCCTGAATCATCAAATGAGAACGGTTAAAGTCACTAAACTACAGATAATGCCTGGATCACTGACATTTGATTATCTCTGAAATTTTTTTTAAAGCTGCATAGTTACTATCTAATAATTTTAACTGAAATTGAATTAATTTTAAATATGAATATTTTAAAAGCTTGTTTTCTCTTAAAGTCCTCTAATATAATCTCAGGGGGATTTTCTATTTCAGTATCAAAAGGATGGGTGTGTATGTAGGCAATAATATACACCTGGAATTTATGTGTATAGTGTGTAGGTCTGTGTGATGTGCAGAAGCAACATGGCCTAGTGAATACAGCATGAGCCAGAGTCAGAAGGAACTGGGTTCTAATCCCAGCTCCGTTGCGTGACCTTGGACAAGTCACTTCACTTCTCTGTGCCTCAGTTACCTCATCTGTAAAATGGGGATTGAGAGTGGGAGCCCAGTGTAGGACAGGGACTGTGTCCAAATCCAATTATCTTCTATCTACCCCAGAGCCTAGCTTGGTGCCTGGCACTCAGTAAGTGCTTAAATACCACAATTATTATTATTACGTGCATATAATTATTAATTATGGCATTTGCTAAGGTTTTATCATGTGTCATGCCTGTACTAAACGCTGGGGCAGATACAAGATAATCAGGTTGGACACAGTCCCTGGCCCGCATAGGGCTCACAGTCTTCATCCCCATTTTACAGAGGAGGGAACTGAGGCCCAGAGAAGTGAAGTGACTTGCCCAAGGTCACACAGCAGACAAGCAGAGAGCTGAGATTAGAACCCATGACCTTCTGACTCCCAAGCCCGTGTTCTATCCACTAGGCTATATATATATATATATATATATATTTATGAATATATATCAACACATACATATATATCGCTAAACACACACATGAATGTATTTTTAGCTGTTCTTTGGGTTCCAAGATGACACTCTGAATGGTGAGATTGTATCAATATGGTGACCGTGGCTGATTACAGTGATGTGTGACTGACAATCTCTCCCACACATATGCCTGTCATGAGAAGCAACATGGCTTAGTGTATTAAATACAGGATGGAGTGTTAGGAGACCTGGGATTTACTCCCAGCTCCAACTTGCCTCGGGGGTGACCCTGGTCAAGTCAATCAATCAATAGTATTTATTGAGCACTCACTATGTGCAGAGCACTGTACTAACTGCTTAGGAAAGTACAGTACAACAGGATTAGCAGACATGTTCCCTGCCCATAATGAGTTTACAATCCAGAGGGAGAGACCAACATTAATACGAATGTGATTTACAATACTTAAAGCAAGTTACAACTTCTCCATGCCTCAGTCCCCTTATAAGTAAAATGGGGATTCATACCTGTCCTCTTTTTCCCTTCCTCTTCACATGGCATGAGAGGATCTATCTGACCAGGTTATGTTGTATCTACTCCAGCGTTCAACACAGTCCTTATCATTATCATCATTACCTATGGCTTGAGTGAGTCATATACTCCTGGCCCTAGATGATAACAACTGAAAATGACTGGACACATTATTAGTGAGCCCAGCTATATCGTTTTCCACATCATTTCACCTACAGAACCTAGAGAAGAGGAAAACTTTACTGGTATTAAGCCAAATCACCTGGAATCAAATGAACACCTTTCCCTCTCCCTGTAAATCTGCACTGCAATGCATGATGAACTTCTTTTACCTGGAGTTTTGCAGACTTGCTAAAGAATGAGTCCATTAAGCTGTTTCCCATTTCGGAAATGGCGGATACAGCAATGCAGTCTTGTCAACAAAAAATGGTCAGATGAGGGACCATCACACTCCACAAGAAGCCTCACTTTGGAAACCAATCTTGGTGTGGCTAACAGCAAAGTGCAACCAACTCAGGAAAAGCAATTGAGAAAAAGGGACTTGAATGTATAAATCTTATTTCAAAAAGTGTTTCTATAAAGTGGCTTATAGGCTAGTTTCCTTCCAAACCTCCAATTAATGCATACACCCCCCACCCCCAACGCCCACAGGGAAAAAAAAAAAAGTCAAGTGTCTATAATTAGTATGACCAACTGTTCCTTATTTTCCAGATTCATTGCTCTCTAGCCCCTTAGTTTCTTTGTTCTTTAATTGGGCCCAAATGTTCCCTAGTTTTTAGCCTTCAGGTCACAAGCCTGAAGCACAAATGAGGCTGAATGGAAATTTTGCCTCACAGTCTTGACTATGCCTACGCTAAAAATGTAAAAAGGTGATGGACACTCCCTTCCCAACCAACTGGATTTTCAGTTCCTTACTCTTACTATATTGTCGATAAAGATGACGGTACTGACACTATATTGATGATTAAGACTTCCCACTTAGCCAGCCAGGGATATTATGATCAATTCTTTAGTGTAGGGTTAGTTCCTTTCAGCACAGCACTCTCATTTTCACCTTGATTGTTTATCCCTCACGTTCCAGTTTTATTGCACCTTGCTCTTCAGTCTGCAGAATGGAAGGCATTTATTCTCCTCTAATGTCTGAAAAACTACTAAACTATCAATCACTCTTTGTGACTAGACAAATATTTTCACTTCATAATTTTCCATGTGTATCCACTAATGTGCCGTTCATAACTTTTAGAGATATTCAATAAATCCATCACCAAACAGTGATCTGGCCCAGAGGTTCAGTAGTGTATATGAAGGAAGGATTTATATATGGGCAGGGAATGTGTCTGTTTATTGTAATACTGTATTCTCCCAAGTGCATAGTTCAGTGCTTTACACACAGTGAGTGCACAATAAATACAACTGAAAGAATGAATATATTCTCTAGGCACAAGAAACACTACAAGGGATTTTGCAAATGGAAAATGTAACATTGTGGAAAATGTTCGCATCTGCAAATTTTCCACAAGCCTAGTGTTCATATCTTTTGTTCATCCAAATACCACAAGAAAATGATTGTTTATTATTGGATTTTATGGCAGCTAATTAAAAGTGCTTTCCCAATACTAAAACTCCCTAAACCAAAGAAACTAAAATATGGAGTGCAGGCAGAGATAAGACTTGATTATCTTGTAAAAATTCTTTTAATTAATTTTCATGTATAATTTCCACAATACTCCCTTCTTCTGACTGATAAGAAAGTCTCTACTTTGATTTTTTTTCACGCTTTTATCAGTTCATCGTCAGGATCTGCAAGCCATTAGCATTCTATTTGGTCTAGAAAAATGAAAAAGGAAGCTTCTATAGAAATGGTGTGCATTTAATGATACATATGCCAGATAATAATCTCTGGTAAACAGTGTAGGAAGCAAGAGTTTCAGACCATTGTTTCCGATAAATGAGTTATCTGGGACTAAAAGGTAAAACCAAGGACAATGTGCAGAAAATTGGATACACCAGTGAACTAGGGGTCTTAAGGGTCTAGAACATCACACGATCAAGAGATCATTTTTTTTTTTAAACATATGGTACTTCACTTATATCCTTGGGGTTATGGCATAGCTGGTTAAGAAAAGCTGAGAAATCTTTCAGGAAGGCATGGAAGGACAGGATGAAAAGCATCATCTCAAAGCTCCTTCCAACTGCACTCTTTATCCAGATCATTGTGGGCAGGGAATGTGTCTGTTTATTGTTATATTATACTCTCACAAGTGCTTAGTACAGTGTTCTGCACACAGTAAGCATTCAAAAAATACAACTGAATGAATGAATTCAGGACAAAATGAAAATTTACAGGGCAAATATAGTGGCCAACCTCCTTTATGGATTTACCAGCTGCCACACTGAACCATGTGCAATGTTTAACAACAAGGGGCTCTTTGAAAACTCAATTTACTTCTTTAGATTAAAATGATATGATCAGTCATTCTCCCCTGTTTATAAAACTGAATGCCTCTTAGGTTTGGGAGACTTATATTTGGATCTTTCAAATCGTGACTAAGCTATAAGTAGCCCTTTGGAAACCACGTTAAAAATCAAAGTAGTTCAGTCTATTAGTGAAGTGTTGTTCCTATCTGAGTAATCATTTTGAGTAACTGAAAATATCCAATGAAAGCTCTGTTAACTGGCAAGCTACAGCTGCTTTGGAAGTGACCAGAAGCATGCGCTGTACTGCACATGAAAGCTTCCTTTGTGACTGAAAAGACACATTACAGAATTAAATATCCCAGGTTTTCCTGTGTACCGTTTTACAAATCGTTTCACTGTGCACATTTTCCAGGAACATGATCAGGCCCCCTGTCACCATCCAAACCAACACTAAGGTTCTCTTTCAGATCTCAAACACCACTCCACTGCCCTATCCCCCAAAATAAAATTGCAATAATTTTCTAAAAAAGCAAGACCTGAGGAGAAAATCCTAGGAGACAACTTGAGTAAAACCAAAGCATCTGTTTAAATCCTCAGTCAATGTGCCCTACCTGTTGCATTGCCTCTAGGGATATGTTGGCATTTGCTTTATTTTTGTGGAGCAAGGGAAGATCCCATGTTTGTTTTGTTTTGGAAGAACCCCTGAAAATTGAGTGCAGGGTGACTGGTTAAGGCCTCCTTTATGCCCTTCCCCTAATGCATTTGAATATGTTGGAAAAGGGAGGACGCTTCTCCCCTCACCCTCCAAATTTTTGGAAAGAAGTGTGGGATAAACCTGCTTTCCAAAAAGGACATAACATCTTATTAATTTGCTCTTTACAGGGCAGCACACTTAATCCATGAACACTGCATTTTCCCAGTTGGTAGAAAAGATTTCTGGACTCTGCTACACTTTACTAGCCCAAGTGCTTAGTACAGTGTTCTGCATACAGTAAGTGCTCAGTAAATACCACTGATCGATAAATGTGTCCATGTAATGAACAAGACAGGAATACTGCTATTGTTATCTTGGGTTTAATAGACTGGAGAACAGAGAGGTTAAGGGGCTTGTCCCAAGTAGCCCAGAAGGCAAGTGGCAGAGAAAATTATTAGAGCTCAACAAATGTTGGCTTAGTCACATTAAAAAAATAAATTCCTGCCTGGTAGTGTTCAGGGAGCATTTTGACATCTCTTTGTTTTAGCATGTTGGATTTGATGTCTTATCAGACAGCCTCAGTGACTCCCCTTAAATAGTCCTACCTAAACAGAATTACCTTGCTAGTCAACCTTGATTTTTCACACATCAATGACAAGGAGACAAGTGTATTTGTTGAGCCGGAGAATTAAGATCACAGCCTGAATTTCTAGCCCAGAGCTTAACTCACTGTTGGTCTTTCATTCTCTAAGGCTACTTATAAAAATTAGGACACTGTCAAATTATTTGTCTTGCTAAATCACTACAGTCACTTGAACAACACGTCAGGGATTCGAACATCCCAGTTTAGCCCAACAGCCTATCTAATGAATAAAAATGACATGAAATAGGAGGCAGGCCAATTAAGATGTGAAAAATCTTATAGAATTGCAAAACGTCACCTTTTAATAGTTGTTCTGCTAACAAGATCAAGAAGTAATCTTGATCTAATTACAGAGAAGCAGCGCGGCTCAGTGGAAAGAGCCCGGGCTTTGGAGTCAGAGGTCGTGGGTTCGAATCCCGACTCCACCACCAGTCTGCTGTGTGACCTTGGGCAAGTCACTTCACTTCTCTGAGCCTCAGTTACCTCATCTGTAAAAATGGGGACTAAGACTGTGAGCCCCCCGTGGGACAACTTGATCACATTGTACCCCCCCCAGCGCTTAGAACAGTGCTTTGCACATAGTAAGCGCTTAACAAATGCCATTATTATTATTAAGTAATCTATTTAAAAAAGTTGAAAAATGAAAAAGGAATTGAAAAGGAAAATGTTTTCCCGTACATTATTACCGATTGACTTCTGAGAGTTTAGGAGTCTCAAAGCCCTAGTGTGATTAAAGCACAGGCCTGGGGATCAGAGGACTTTTTTCATGGCGTTCGTTAAGCGCTTACTATGTGCCAGGCTCGGTACTAAGCGCCGGGGTAGGCTGATCAGGTCGGACATAGTCCCTGTCCCACATGGGACTCGAAGTCTTAATCCCATTTTACAGATGAGGTAACAGACAAGTGGCGGAACAGGGATTAGGACCCAAGTCCTTCTGAATCCCGGGCCCGTACTCCATCCACTAAACCATGTTATTTCTTGTAGTTTCTAATCCCAGCCCAGCTTCTTGCCTGCTGTGAGATCTTAAGCAACTCACAACTTCTCTATGCCTCAGTTTCCTCATCTACAAAATGGGGATTCAATACTTATTCTCCCTCCTACTCAGACTCTAAGCCCTACATCAATCGTATTTATTGAGCGCTTACTATGTGCAGAGCACTACATGGTACAGGGACTGTGATTAACTTGTAGCTACCTCAAAGCTCACAAAAGTGTTTCACATACATGTACGAGCTTAACAAATACCATAAAGAAGTCATATGATAATACTAATGATGGTATTTGTTAAGTGTTTAATATGTGCTAACCACTGTTCTAAGCACTGGAGTAGACACAAGTAGGGTAGAGGATGTGGGTTCTAAACCTGAATCTGATGCTGTGTGACCCTGGGCAAGTCACTTCACTTTTCTGTGCCTCAGTTGCCTCACCTGTAAAACGGGGATTAAGGCTGTTAGTCCCACGTGGGACAGGGACTGTGTCCAAACTGATTACCTTGTATTTATTCCAGTATAGAGTAGTGCCCTATCCCCCAAAATAAAATAGCAATAATTTTTTTAAAAAAGCAAGACTTCAGGAGAAAATCCTAGGCGACAACTTGAGTAAAACCAAGGCATCTGTTTAAATCCTCAGTCAGTGTGCATATCGAGCACTTAAAAACTTACAATTATAATTATTAACATAATTATTATTGTCCTCCTCCCCTCCCAGCCAGCCCAACCCAACCGGGTAACATTTAAGTATAAATGCTAGAGTGAAAGATCCTTCAGGCTAAGAATCACGACTGCTAAATCTGGTGTTCTCTCCCAAGTGTTTAGTACAGTCCCCTAGGACACAGTAGGTGCTCAATACATACTATCAATTGACTTGTTCAAAGAATCATGACTGCTAAATCTGGTGTTCTCTCCCAAGTGTTTAGTACAGTCCCTAGGACACAGTAGGTGTTCAATACATACTATCAATTGACTGGTTTTCAGATACCAGATACATGATTTCCCCATGTTTCACTCTAAAGAACCTATCCAATACCTGCAGCATTAAGCCATGAATCTAATACACAAAAACTAGATCCAAAGCAAATACAAGACATTAAATAGCCCATTTAGGAGTCCCAGAGTCAATTATAATAATGATAAAAAAAATAATAGTGGTATTTATTGAGTGTCAAGCACTGTACTAAACACCGGGGTAGAAACAAAACCAATCAGGTCATACACAGTCCCTGTTCCACAGGGTGATCACGGTTTAAGGGGGAGGGAAAACATGAATTTAAGCCTCATTTTACAGCTGAGGAAACTGAGGTACGGAGCTGTTAAGTGACTTGCCCAAGGTCAAAGAGCAGGCAGAAATGGGGATGAGAACATAAGTTCCCTTATATCCAGACCTGAACTCCTTCCATTAAGCCACACTGTTTTTTCAGTATCAGTATTAACCTACGCATTTTCCTTGATCTTTCTTTCCCTAGTGTTTGTTTTTTTTTTTCAAACAAAAAACAATATATCCCAGAGGCTCTGGCACTTGAGTATAATCCAGCCACAAAGCAGCAGCAATAACAAAAGGCCCATTTAAAAGTATAGCATTTCATGTTAACGAATAGTAAACACTGGAATATTGAAACCATATGAAAGCTCTAAGTTACATTATTCAGAAAAGAAGTGTGAAGCATTGAGAGGTGGTTTTTTTTTTCCCGAAATCATTTTCTAGACTGTGAGCCCGTTGTTGGGTAGGGACCGTCTCTATATGTTGCCGACTTGTACTTCCCAAGCGCTCAGTACAGCGCTCTGCACACAATAAGTGCTCAATAAATACGACTGAATGAGTTAGTTTTTTGGCAAATAAATTTTAATTCCAGGACTAATTCCAGGGTTGAAGATTTTGTAAACCCCCCCACCTCTACACAAATCCAAAGGTGATTAACTAATAACTTGTGACTAGTTAGTTCTATCATAACGTAGGGTGATTCTGCAGTCCCTTCCAAATGAGTAAATAGCCAGTCAGTCAGTCATATTTATTGAGTGCTTCCTGTATGCACAGCACTGTACTAAGCGCTGGGGAGAGTACAGTATAACATATTTATTACTCTATTTATTTATTTATTTATTTATTTTACTTGTACATTTCTATCCTACTTATTTTATTTTGTTGGTATGTTTGGTTCTGTTCTCTGTCTCCCCCTTTTAGACTGTGAGCCCACTGTTGGGTAGGGACTGTCTCTATGTGATGCCAATTTGTACTTCCCAAGCGCTTAGTACAGTGCTCTGCACATAGTAAGCGCTCAATAAATATGATTGATTGATTGATATAACAATATGAGACACATACCCGCCCACAACGAACCTACTGTCTAGAGGGAGAGACACTAATATAAAGAAATAAATTACAGGCATGTACATAAGTGCTGCGGGGCTGAGAGGGGGGTCATCCATGAATAAAGGGAGTGAGTCAGAGCGACACAGAAGGTAGTGGGAGAAGAGGAAAGAAGGGCTTAATCAAGGAAGGCTTCTTGGAGGAGATTTGCCTTCAATAAGGCTTTGAGGGGAGATGAATAAGTGAAGCAAGTCAGGGTGACAGAAGGGAGTGGGAGAAGAGGAAAGAAGGGCTTTAGGGAAGGCCTCTTGGAGGAGATGTGCCTTCAATAAAGCTTTGAAGGAGGGGGGAGAGTAATTGTGACTACTTAGTTCTCTCATAACATAGGACAATTCTACAATCCCTACCTGATTCCAGATGAGTAAATGGCCACATCATAGAAAACCATCCTCAAAACAGGAAAATGGACAGGAAGCACAAAGGCCACATGTGCCTAAGATGCCCTCTCATCCACCAAATTTTAAGGAGCCTTGCAAACTCTGTGGCCACTTTCAGACTGTGAGCCCACTGCTGGGTAGGGACCATCTCTATATGTTGCCAACTTGTACTTCCCAAGCGCTTAGCACAGTGCTCTGCACACAGTAAGTGCTCAATAAATACGACTGATTGATTGATTGGCCACGACCCCCAAAGATGCTAATGAACGCTCCCATGCCCCACCTCTGAAAAACAATCATTAAAACAGCTCTAGGAGCAGTGGTAGAGGAAGGATGGGAAAGAGGGCTGATGCGAATGACACAGAAATAAATGCCCAGTGCTCTTCTCAACAAAGGAAGGCATCAAGACTGAATGGGAGCATAAAGTAATAACAACAACAATGGTGGTATTTGTTAAACCCTTACTTTATGCCAAGCACTGTACTAAGCACTGGGGTAGGTACAAATTTGTCAGATTGGACACAACCCTGTTCCACATGGGGCTCACAGTCTTAATCCCCATTTTACAGATGAGGTTACTGAGGCGTGAAGAAGTTAAGTGACTTGCCCAAGGCCACCCAGCAGACAAATGGCGGTGCTGGGATTAGAACCCAGGTCCTTCTGACTCCCAGCCCCGTGGCATTATCCACCAGGAAACGTTGCTTCTCACTGTATGTGTTCTAAATATTTTCCTTATCCTGAAACCAAGTCAAATTATTTTTTACATATGTAACAAGTACCCAGAGAAAGTGCGTATTTTACTCAGGAGAAATTTGCTGCAGTTAAGTCACAAAACACTTACATGAAGAACCTGAGAGCCATATTATGATCAGTGAACATCCTACTAATTTATTCCACTAATTTCCATTGGCAAAAATCAAGATTTAATTTCTACAAGTCTTAAACACCCTGCAAAAATTAGAGAACCTTAGAGCATTATCTGTATGTATAACGTAGGTAAGACCTTGGATATTTATTGACTTTTGACACACCGCTTCTTAATTGAGGTGACTGTTAAACTGTGTTTTCTCAAGACAATTTAGCATAACTAAAGATGACATGTGTCTAGATAAGAAATCATTCTGGCTGTTGGCTTGTCTAGTAATAATCACTAGACTCTTTGCTTAACAATCAAGCTCTATTAATAACTTCACTCATCAACACTGAAATCTCCTTGAGGGTGATTGTTATTTAGCAGCTTTCCTACTCTCTACTGGATCAATCAACAGTATTCATTGAGCTCTTACGGTGGGCACTGTACTAAGCACTTAGGGGAGTATAGTACAAGAGAGTTGACAGGGAGGTTCCCTTCCCACAACAAGCTTACAGTCTACGGCGGGAGACAGATAATAATAATATGAATGAATAAATTACAGATACGCACATAGGTGCTTTGGGCTACTCTCAATTATGACAACAACTTTGAAAAGGTGCTCAGGCCCCCCGGAACCTATCTGTGTGATTTTAGAGGAGCAGTCATTCAAAATGTAGGCAGGGACTCGATACCTAGGTGCGTAATATGGCAACAGAAATCAATCTTTTTCTACCTGCAGGTTCTTCTCTAATCACAAAGTAGAAAAATGAGCATCCTTGAAGAAGACAGATAAAAGAAAAGGAACATTAGGAGAAAGAGGAATGGAGAAAGGCAAAATAAAAGTTAAAAATAAGACCTCCCAGTTAAAGAACGGAAAGAATGAATAGGGTGACAGAGAAAAACTATCTTCCTCTCTTCTGAAAATAATCCCTCTCTCCTCAAAATAAATTCATTTGGCTATGTTAGCGAGACCTTCCACAGAAAAGAGAATTGGAATTTCAGAGTTATCGTTATTTGCAACAATTCCAAATTTAGGATTGAAGCTTCAAACATATCTTGATCATCCTAAGAACAAAGATGCGCTTCTCATTAGAAGAGCAATGTGGTCTAGTGGGTTCTAATCCTGGCTCTGTCATTTATCCGCTGCATGACCTTGGGTAAGTCACTTTACTTCTCGGGGCCTCCGTTACCTCAAAATAGGGGTAAAGACCATGAGCCTCAACATGGACATGGACTGTCCGAGTTGATTAGCTTGCATCTTCCCCAAGTCTTAGTACACATAGTAAGTGCTTAGCAAATACCAAAAAATTAAAATCGTCAGTTAGGGCTAATGCACATTACAATGAGTCTGATAGAAATTCTGCTTTCGTATGTGTACTTGAACAAAATCATAAGGCTACACTCATTTGCTGGCTCTCTGACCAGTAAAATGGTACACACCAATAGTAACAGCAAAGTTTAAAGCTGAATGAATTAAAACTGGATTCCACTGTGTCAGAGGGAAAACAACATGCTTCCTGGAAAATAGCTTCTTTCCGTGGCCTTATGGTGCGTGGGTGGATATCACCTCCGTAGTTTTGAAAATGACAAAAATGAAAAGTAAAGCTCAATCCATGTGTGTGGGTGGGACTGAATGAATGTGTAACCAAGAGGGATTTTTTTAATTTTTAACATTATGCCAACATCATGCCTACCATACAGATATTAATATAAAGGAATAAATCACATATGTACATAGGTGCTGTGGGATACTCTCATTACAACAATAACTTTGAAAAGGTGTTCAGATACCCCGGAATCTACCTGTGTGGTTCAGAGAAGCAATCAGTCAGCATACAAGCAGGGACTCAAGGATTTAGGAGTATAATATGCACCAGCACCAAAAATCAATCCCATCCCACCTCCAGGCTCTTCTCTTCACTAAATCACAAAGTTGAAAAATGCAGATCCCAGAAAAAGAGAGAGAGAGGAAAGGAACATGAAGGAGAAAGACCCTGGATATTTATTTAGGCCTCATGTTAAGTGGGTGGGCATCACCTCCGTAGTTTTGAAAATGAAAAGAATGAAGAGAAAAGCTCAATTCATGTGTGTGGGTGAGACTGAATGAACATGTAACCAGTAGTGTTTTTTTTCCTACCGTTATGCCAATAAAAAGGCTGTCATCCTACCAGCAACTGCCACATCTATTTATATTACCCATCATTAGCAACAGTAATTACTGAGCGCTGACTGTGCACAAAGCACTGTACTAAGCGCTTGGGAGAGTACACTACTACAGAGTTGGTACACGTGACCCCTGCCCACAACAAACATAGTCCAGAAGGGGTGAAAAGGCCTACATGCCTTGATATTATTTAGCGTTAATGGGAAAACAACTTCCTCTTAAGGACGCTCTTTGCAAGAGATACCACTTGTAGGAAGTTGATACAACTCAACTGATAAAACTAAAAGCAACAGGGAAAATAAAAACCATTACACTTAAGGAGAAACATATTTCAAATTAAAAAAACACGCTACTTTCCTGAGGCCTAAGTATTGGAAAGATTGTCCAGAAGGGCAACCATTGATAGGCTCATTAGCTCCACTGTGAAGCCACTGAATATATGGAATTTCAAAATGCTCTTGATGGAAAAATCAACGATGTGGAGGGGGAAGCAAAGGTTATATGACACTGTAGCCCTAAAGATCAATGGTATTTATTAAGTGCTTATTGTGGACAAAGCACTGAACTAAGCACTTAGGGGAGAACGTTACAGCAGAGTTGGTAGTACAATATATTACCTTTATATTAAGCATTAAAACGTCATGCTTTCTAAACGTTGTCAGGTGTCAGCGAGCCTCATCAAATGCTGAGAAAGGAGGTGGAAATTAAAACTGCCCCTTCATAAGTGCTTACTATGTGTCGAACGCTGTTCACATCACTGGGGAAGGTACAAATAGTTCAGACACAGTCCCTGTCCAAGTAGGAGGGAGAATGGGTATATCAACCCCACTTTTCAGTTGAAGAAACTGGGGCCCACAGAAGCGAAGTGACTTGTCCAAGGTCACACTGCAAGCAATTGGCAGACCGGGATTTGAACCCAGGTCCTCTGACTCCCAAACCCAATGTTCTTCCCACTAGGCCACGCTGCTTCTCTAGTTATAACTACTTAGTAACTGGCTTGCAAAACTTACAACAGCAAACAATAGACCTCCTCCCTTCGGGCTACCCTCAAAGACAGCAAAGCAGAAACTGCGATAAGTTGGTGGTGAGGTTTGCCACTCTGAGGTGAGAAGTTTTGCCATATTTTCATCATTTCACGGGGCTGCTTTTATCTATTGTGTAACTGATTTTTCCATTAACTGTCAAATATCACCTCATAGCTGACTTCAAAATGCAGACAGTGCCTTCCCATCTTCCCCTCTCCCTTCAAATGGCTTAACCCCCAGAAACTGATAACCACCTCATTTTACCACAGAGCGACTAATCAGGGAAAGAGGAGATCTTTTAATAGCCTGTGGTGCGGCAACACTCTGAAAACAACTTGGAACTGAGCCAGAGCGCTACTAAATTTTATAAAGGCAGCTTCAGAGTCTTAGAGAAGATACGTCTTGGCACCTGAGTGGCTCTTCAAAAGAAAATGAGACAATAGAGTCAGGGGAAAAAATCATAATTTTGGTATTTGTTCAGCACTTAGTCTGTGCCAGGTTGATCAATAAGTCAATCGGATTACTGAGCAATTACTGTGTGCACAGCATTGTACTAAGCGCTTGGGAGAGTACAATATAATGTAAAAGATACACTTCCTCCCCACAATGAGCATACTCTATGTGCTTAGCACTGCACTAAGCACTGGTATCTCTTAGTGGCTGTTTGGTAGGGACCGTCTCTGTATGTTGCCAACTTGTATTTATTTATTTTGCTTGTACATATCTATCCTATTTATTTTATTTTGTTAGTATGTTTGGTTTTGTTCTCTGTCTCCCCCTTTTAGACTGTGAGCCCACTGTTGGGTAGGGACTGTCTCTATATGTTGCCAATTTGTACTTCCCAAGCGCTTAGTACAGTGCTCTGCACATAGTAAGCGCTCAATAAAAACGACTGATTGATTGTACTTCCCAAGCGCTTAGTACAGTGCTCTGCACACAGTAAGCGCTCAATAAATATGATTGAACGAATGAATGGTATAGATACAAGATAAACAGGAAGGATACAGGCCCTGATCCACGGGACGCTCGCACAGACTAAGGGGAAAGGAAGATATGTGGTGAATTCCCATTTTACAGATGAGTACCAAGAAGTTTAAGTGACTTGCCTAAGGTCACACAGCAATTCCAGGTCCTCCTTGGTTCTTCCCAGAACCAAGCTCTCTCCCCTAGGCGATGGTGCTTCTGGGATACATTGGAAGAATAATTTAGGACTAAAAAAAATGAAGATATTTTTAAAAGAGTATAAGAAAGGGGAGGGAAAAACCATGGTATCCAGCAGAAGCTACCAGCATGTTGGAGATTTATTACAAACGGCATCACGGATTCTTCATCAGCTACATAAAATAATCCTCATGTTACAGGGAATGGAATGTACTGGGTGGTACTTGGATATATCAATCATGCTTTCCACAAATAATCAGATGACTTCAACTATAGTGATTTGTGCTTTTCAGCTAATAGGGAATAGCTTTCATTTGCAATTTCTACATATCTTCCAAATTTGCAGGGAATGCATAATCATCGTTACCGTGTCAAAGCAACTCTCGTGGCGATGTTCCTGCCAGAGGAACCACCTCAAGTTCTGGACAGGTTCTTCGGGAAGCCTGGAAATAATGGGCTACTGTGGATGAAGAGAATCATCATCATCATCAATCGTATTTATTGAGCGCTTACTATGTGCAGAGCACTGTACTAAGCGCTTGGGAAGTACAAATTGGCAACACATAGAGACAGTCCCTACCCAACAGTGGGCTCACAGTCTAAAAGAGAATGACAGCAGCTACTGCTAGGGCTACCACGGCAGCCACCTGCTGGTCCATGGCATTTGCCAAGGACCGACACTATGGTCGCCTGCGCTGTACATGAGTTTGGTACATAAAATTCCCGCGAGCACTCCGCAGTGTTGTTGGTGGTGGTATTTATTAAGCTCTTACTGTATGCCAGGCACTGTACTGAGCGGTGGGATCGATTCAAGCATATCAGGTTGGACACAGTTCCTGTCCCTCATGGGGCTCACGGTCTTAATTCCCATTGGACAGATGGGGCGACTGAGGCCTAGAGAAATGAAGTGACTTGCCCAAGGTCACACGGCAGGCACGCGGCAGAGCCGGGATTAGACCCCAAGTCCTTCTGATGCTCAGGGCCATGCTCTATCCACAAGGACATGCTGCTTCTTGGTGTCAAGTACTCCTAATTTATGGCATCCACTGTCTCAGCAGGCACTCTGTAATCAATTCCTTCATGAAATTCTCCCCCTATTAGACTGTAAGCTCGTTGTGGGCAGGGAAGATGTCCACCAACTCTGTTATATTGTACTCTCCCAAGCGCTTAGTACAATGCTCTGCACACAGCAAGTATAATTGATCGATTGTCCCAAGTAGCATCCCTTGTTTACAATAGGGAGATTCCATCCTCATTATGCAGAGAATGGCAGTACTTATTAAAGGGTCACTTTAGGGTACAAAGCACTGGGAACGATTGAAGATAATCAGGTTGGATACAGTCCCTGTCAACACTTGGGGCTCAAAGTCTAAGTAGGAGGGAGGAGGATTGACTCTCCATTTTACAGATGAGGAAACTGAGGCCCAGAGAAGTTAAAGGACTTGCCCAGTGTCACAGAAGACTAGATGATGGAGTTTTCTTTTAAGGCAGATAAGCCTTGGTCCCGAGACTTCAAGGAGCAGAGACCGAACACAGTCATGAATGAATATTCCATAGACATAAGGGGTTTGGTATAATAAAAAAAATTAGGACCAATTGACATCCTGGGAATCTCAAGAAATGATAAAATGAAATGAGGCTATCTAAAGTGAAATCTGAGTTTTGCAAGCTTTTTAAGGGTAAAAGATAGCACTGGCATACAGGCAAATGGCAAAAGTAATTATTAATGGCAACGTGAGAAAAAAATGGTTTTAACTGGGCTGAGGGAATAGTCTGCAAATCTGTAGCTCTCCAAGAATTTCAAAAGAGCAGCATGTTGGTCACAAACGACTAAAGTAGAGAAAGAAAATGGAAGCTTTCCTGAGCAGTAAAATTTTAAAAACATGCAGATAAATCTAAATGATGGCCAGCCAAAATAGGAATGGCCAAGAGACACGCTGGTCATCATGGAAAGATGGAAGGAAACCCCTCGTGCCTGGGGCTAGTGGACTTGGAAAACAAGTAAATTCCTTCTTACAGAAACTCAGGATCTGAACTGCCTTGCTAATTTGGGGAGAGTGACTGAGTGCTACAAGAAAGTTCAGGCTTCCTCACTTCCCTCTTACATTTAACTGGGTGCATAAACTCATCTGCTGAAAGCAAGACGTATCAAAGTAGTGCCCTGCCAAGTTTTTCTAGGAGTGGCATTCTTTGGCATCCTTTGAATCCGGTGTAAAAATAGGGACCCATAGCCCAAACCCCAGACAACTCTAGGACACCGGATATCTCCTTTAGAGAGCAGAACCAGTGTAGGAAGTCATCTGGTGGTAAAAGGAATGCCCAGTCCCAGGACATCCTAAATCAGCCCTAAAACTATAAGACACAAGTCCTCTCTCTCACTGCTATCCCCTCTGGAAATGCACTGGAAAAAAAAAAAAATCCATGCTTAGATAGCCAGCAGTATAATGCACAATTGCAATGGAATAATGACTATTCAAAGAGAAGCATTGTAGTCTCGTGGAAAAAATACAGGCCTGCAAGTCAGAGGACCTGGTTGTCTGCTGTGTGACCTTGCGGAAGTCACCTAACTTCTCTGTGCCTCAGTTACCTCATCTACGAGCCCCACGTGGGACACAGACTGTGTCCAACTTGATTAGCTTGTATCTACCCCAGAGCCTGGCATATAATATGAACTTTATCATTTTAAAAAAGACATCTTTTTCAACTGTCAACTTTACTGTGATCCACCCTAATAAGCACATGTTATTTTTAATTCCTTCCCTGCAACGTTGGGTTTTGAAGCTACGAAAATCCCAACAGTGACAAAACTGCTCACTGAAGGGTATAAAGTTTTAGTCCTCGGCTACCTGAAAATGTTTTCATCTGAACCTAATATTTCCAACCGGGTAAGAGTTTTCCAAAAAATATTTTCCACGTACAGAAAGGGCTGCCTTATGCCTCTCTTTTTGCAGGGTCACTAGAGTTGTGAGGTCAAGGAATTAGATGCCAAGAGTGTGCTGAAATGCCAGCCAGAGGCTAGCAAACTGCTCAAATACTACTCTAATTGTTTTCCTTTTCCTCTCCAATTGCTATTTAGGTAATTGCTGTCTCAAGAACAGACTAGGAAGCTCACCAAGGAATATGAATATCTGTCCAAAACTATAAGGCACATGGGTGTTTTGAATTTCCTGGTCACTCTTCCAAAAGAAAGAGGAGAATAACTTGAAGATGGTACTAAAATTCACTATTTTAAGAAACATTTGAATGCAGTGGCATATGGGGGAGAGAAATGGCTACCGTTAAAATTGACCAGTCATCCACACTTACCCACTCAATTCAGCTCCCCAAGAATGGGAATTCCAGTAAGCTAACTATAGAAGGCACTCACTGAAGAAAGGTTTAGTCAGTCGGTCAATTTGCTTTATTGAGCGCTTACTGTGTGCCCAGCACTATATTAAGAACTTGGGAGCGTACAATGTAAGACACATTCCCTGCCCATGATGAGTTTACAGTCTAGAGGCGGAGGCGGACATTAATATAAATAAATAAATTAAAGATATGTACTCAATCAATCAATCGTATTTATTGAGTGCTTACTGTGTGCAGAGCACTGTACTAAGCACTTAGGAAGTACAAGTTGGCAACCTATAGAGACAATCCCTACACAACAGAGGGCTCACAGTCTAGAAGGGGGAGACAGAGAACAAAACCAAACATATTAACAAAATAAAATAAATAGAATAGATTTTGTACAAGTAAAATAAATAAATAAATAAATAGAGTAATAAATATGTACAAACATATATACAGGTGCTGTGGGGAAGGGAAGGAGATAAGATGGGGGGGATGAAGGGGGAATAATAATAATGATGGCATTTATTAAGCGCTTACTATGTGCAAAACACTGTTCTAAGCATAGGGGAGGTTACAAGGTGATCAGGTTGTCCCACGTGGAGCTCACAATCTTAATCCCCATTTTACAGTTGAGGTAACTGAGGCCCAGGGAAGTTAAGTGACTTGCCCACTAGACTGTGTGCCTTCTAGACTGTGAGCCCACTGCTGGGTAGGGACCGTCTCTATCTGTTGCCAACTTGTACTTCCCAAGCGCTTAGTACAGTGCTCTGCACACAGTAAGTGCTCAGTAAATACGATTGATTGATTGATTGCCCAAAATCACACAGCTGACAATTGGCGGGGCCGGGATTTGAACCCATGACCTCGGACTCCAAAGCCCGGGCTCTTTCCACTGAGCCACGCGGCTTCTCTAATGAATGAATGAATTACAGGGAGCATGTCAGGTGACACAGAAGGTGCTACTTATGCCTGTCTACTTGTTCTGTTATGGTGTCGATCTCCCCCTTCTAGATTGAGCCTGTTGTTGGGTAGGGATTGTCTCTCTCTGTTACCGAATTGTACTTTCCAAGCGCTTAGTACAGTGCTCTGCACAAAGTAAGCGCTCAATAAATACCATTGAATGAATGAATGAGAAGGGAGCTGAAGAAAAGGACAAGTTATGCTGCCTCAGTGAATGCCCTAGCAAAAGGTAAGCTCTAATGTCCTTGACTTTATGCCCCACATGTGCCAGTCTGCACTTAATTTTTTCTGACTTTCCCTTTAATACTTTTTCAAAACAAAAAAGTAATTTTTAAAACTTAAAGAACCTCAAGAGTTTATCCAGCTTGAGTTGCTGGAATCTAGAGACCTCCATTCTTTTCATTTCTAAGGTGCATATAGGATTACACAGCCAAATGATTTACATAGTGAAATGAGAGCACACATGCATTCCAGAATTTTAACCTAACACCTTGGAAAATAAATTCTGGTAATCTTTAGCATAAATGCAAGAGTCAACCTAAGGGAAAATCTGGACACATGATCTGCTTATACCATACACTAGAGATAATTCCTAATCTTATTAAAAGAAATCAATACCATACTTTATAGAAAACTATGCCCCAAAGTTGCCTGGGTAGAAATATTTTTCTAAAATTGTAAAATATACAGTGAATTTATGATTCCATTTACATATAAATTTGGCACTAATTTGATTTACTCCACCCATTAGAGAACAGATTCTGTTTCGAGACATTGCTCTCACATTAGATTTTCATTTCAAAAATGTTTTTTTCTAAGCAGTAGACTAATTGGAGGCTAATAAATGGTACCTTTGACCCATAAAATGATTTGAAGAAGAGGACCAGTATATTTCAGAAAACTTATCTTCAAACTCTGTATTCAAGCGGCATTATAATTACACATTTTTCCTCACAAAGCAATTAAATGCATTTGAATTCCATTTACATATTTTAGTTGTTAAAAGATAACACATATTTATCCACAATTTAATTTCTTTGTTTATATTATTGTCTGTCTCCCCCCTCTAGATTGAGAGCTCATTGTAGGCAGGGAAGGAGTCTATCAACTCTGTTACACTGTACTCTGCCAAGCATTCAGAATGGTACACCTGATTGTTAAGTGATTAAAATCAATGGCATTTATTGAGCATTTACTATGGGCAAAGCACTGTACTAGGAGTTTGGGAGAGAACAATATAGTAGAGTTGGCATTAAGAGCATTAAGCATTTAAATAGCATTAAAGCATTACATTTGGAACCAAAACCCAGCAAATAGGTAATAGTTTTGGGAAATAATCAAGTGACTTTACCTGGACAAATCCCTTTCAAGAAGTGAAAAGTGGGCTTTGGTCCATTTCGACAATAAGAGCTATTTAATAAAACCAAAGCAGAAAGACCCTGTGAAAATAAAATAGATGCACTACAAATACTTGGAATGACTTACACAAACCTCTGTTAGGAAAATCTAAGAGCTGGTCTTCCACGCACATGATCTATGGAGATAGACAAGGGTCAAATACCCTCACCTTTACGCAAAAATACCCAAACAAAGGACAGAGAACCTCATTGTTTATGGTTTGCTTTTAGAGTTGGCTCAATAGTCCATATCCTTTCTAGCATATAAAGATTTACGATCTTTAAGTGAGGGGAAAAATAAATCCTCCTTAAGTGAACCATTTCAAAAATTGCACTCTTAAATGATGAATATTTTGTACACAGAAACATCAAATCACTGTTGAATGGTTAGCTACTGATTTCAGAGGCAGAAGCCTTAATATAACTAATGCTGAACAAAATTATTTTTAAAACATGCAGACTGTTTCTGTTCTAACAGCATCTGATTCCGTACATCACTACATTAAATGATTTCATAATTGACTGCGCTAGAAATGCTTATTGTGATGCTTTGTTGTCGTTAAACCTTACTCAAGTCAGTCCAAACAGAGTACAAAAAGAGTCTGTCCTTATTTGAATCTCCCCTGTTGTGCAAGAGGAAGTTGGGTAGTAGATAGGGTAATTAAAAAGGAAACTCCAGAGAATATTTTAGCTTGTAATAACAAATTCATTTCTTCCTTCCAAGTGATAAATGGAACATGAAGCAGCAGGAAGGAAAATCAACCATACTGAAGAGGACGTTCAACTCTGAGACCATGTGGTTTACCTCTGTTACCGAAGCTCAGAATACTGTAGGAAAAATGATCCTTTATTGTTTGATGGAGACAAGTCAAAACCACAACCAGCAGTGAGAAACACATGAACAAGGTAAAATTAGTCACTCTAAAAAAACAGCTTTTACCAGTTTTAAGATGCTACCAAATATCTTTCCCTGTGCAGATCTTTTGGATTTTTTGAAGAAAGCCACATCTCAGATTTTTCTCCCATATATCAGTATTAAAGCAAAAAGGCATGTATATCCCATTTCCCTATAACATGGGAGTTGCAGTCTTGTAAAATATCACATTAAAACTTGCACTTCAGAACTCAACCAACCTAACATCTTGTGAATGCACGCAAATATTTCTATCATCATCATCAATTGTATTTACTGAGCGCTTACTATGTGCAGAGCACTGTACTAAGTGCTTGGGAAGTACAAATTGGCAACATATAGAGACAGTCCCTACCCAACAGTGGGCTCACAGTCTAAAAGGGGAGACAGAGAACAAAACCAAACATACTAACAAAATAAAATAAATAGAATAGATATGTACAAATAAAATAAATAAATAGAGTAATAAATATGTACACAAATATATACACATTTCTACTGACATTGTGGCACACTATAGCCAAACAGGACCCTAATAAGTACTGTGAGGTGTTTTTTTTCTATGAGTTTACTGTCAAACACTGTAGAAGATAATCAAGTTGACAAAGTCCCTGTCCTCCGTGGTGCTCACAGTCTAAGTAGGAGGGAGAGCAGGTATTGAAATCCCTATTTTACAGATGAGTAAACTGTGGCACAGACAAGTTAAGTAACTTGCCCAGGTTCACATCAGTCAAAGCGTAGAGCCACGATCAGAGTCCAGGTTCTCTAATTATGCCGATTAGGACACGATGCTTCTTTCTTGGTACCTGACAAATGTCCAGTAATTTCCTAATGACATTCTAGCCAAAATGTGTAGTGAAAATGCATATTATGGGAAAACAAAGGCTAGTCAATCAATGGTATTTATTGAGCACTTACTGTGTGCAGTGTGCAGAAAACGGTACTAAGGCTAATGGACATATTTTTCCAGGTCCTTCTCAATGTCATTACCCAAGGCATCCATTCCACCTTTAGACTATTGCCCTGGGCAAAACTCAACAGTTACTCAGATGGAATCAATGTTGTACATGAAATGGGTTTCATTTGCACAAAGAAAATATTCATTCATTTAATCGTATTTATTGAGTGCTTACTATGTGCAGAGCACTGCACTAAGTGCTGGATGATTACCCAACTGAAAGCAGAGCCTTGGCCACATTAGCATTAACTAAAATCAGGCCATTGCCCAACTGTCTCCACGAAAACTTTTCTCTGCCTTCCCAATTTCTGTGGAGTCAGCCGTATTTTCCACCTTTAACATGGTAGCTTTTCCAAGAGGATCATCTTTCCAACATAGCTTGGAAAAACCTCTTCCATAGTGAGAAAAAGATTTGATCTGCAAAGATGACTGATGTTGCTGTGATTGCCTCCATAGTTTGGCTTAAAATACATTTAAAGTTAGCCAAAGGACACCAACAGTCAACTTTCTAAAATTTAGGAAATCAAGCAATCCAATTAGCACTGAATGCAACTGAACTCAGGACTCTAAATTTTAGCTCCCAAAAAGCAATATGAATGAGAAGTGGGGGAGAAAGAGAGAAACAATGAAAGAAATTAGTCAAAAACAATGCGCCTAAATATATATCGCAGTCACTAATCTATACATGAATCTAAATACTTTGATTTCATTTTCTCCTTTCAGGTTTTACTCAAAATAAGTGAGGGCAAAAGGGAGAATAATGAATCTGAATAACATATGTGCTACAGAAGTGGTCTGTACTTTAGGGTTCACTTCTCACTTGAACTTGTGCAGTTTCTCCAATCTATATTATTCAATGTAAAGTTGGCCATGCAGAAATACACATGCATGTCTATAACCGAACTGGAGATTAAAGCATTTCTTTTAACAGAGTTGATGTTTTGGTGGTATTTTTAAGAAGAACAAACGAGACTGTCAATAAAATCAAAAGATTTTTTTAAGCCAAAGGGAAGGAAGGAAAAGAAGGGCACAGAGGGAAGAGAGGAGGATCAAGAGGGAAAGAGGAGGGGGAAGAAGGAGGGAGAACAAAAAGGCAGGAGAAGGAAATAACAAAAGGAGAGGGAAGGGGAAGGAGAGGAGATGAGGGAGATAATGGCTGCAAACCTTGTGAGTTTACCAGTTCCAATACAATGTTCACTGTCAACTGATTTTCCTCTGTTTTCAGGTTTGAAATACCAAGAAACTCATAGCAAACGGGGTCCCGAAGCCACATAAAGCAAACCTACCAGTTAACGTCACTTAAACCCACAAACAACTATTACTCAGGTTTCACACAACCTTGGTATTCAACTCCCTTCCACCAACGCGTCGATTTCGGCTTCCCTAAAACTCACACCCACTCAACCTGGGAGTGACAATACAGAGTAACCCATTGTGTAAGTCACTGAGGTGAGTAAATTAAGTAGCCACCTCAGTACCTCAGTGCAGCTTGAAAAAGCAGATAGTAATTTTCCCTTGAGTTTCAAAAGCTTCCTTTTGGAAATGTCACTTTGAAAAATTAGGTGAGAAATAATTAAAAGAGGAAACAAAAAAGTCATTTCAAAAGTGGGCTATTATCTACTCAAGGGGGAAAGAATTTGTAAGTATTCTCCGACTGGTTTATGAGCAGATCCAAAATGCCATTGGTTGTCTTAACTGGGTAGGTTGCTTCATTTTGTCTTATGTGTGTTCTCATTCATCAGTAGAAAATCAACCTGAATAAAAGTAACAATAATAAGGATAAAAATAATAACAGCACTATGAATTAAGCATCACTGCGGGTCAAGCAATGTACTAAGCACTGGGGAAAACACAACAAATTTAGGTTGGCTGGAGTTCCTGTCCAATATTGGTCTTGAGATTTAAGAGAAGAGACCAGGTCTTTTAACCCCATTTTCCAGAAGAGGTAACGGAGCCCGAGAGAAGTGACTTGACTGGTCCAAGGTCACACAGCACAGAGGTGGCAGGGCCGAGATTTGCACCCAGGTCCTCTCACTCACAGGACCGTGCTCTTTCCACTAGGCCACCCTGCAACATCACTTAGAGCAGTCCTGGCAGCAATCAATCGTATTTATTGAGCGCTTACTATGTGCAGAGCACTGTACTAGCAACCCTGGCAACTGTGACTTTGTAGTAGTGCTGGAGTGAGAAGGAAAAGGATGGACAAAGAAGGATCATTGGAAAAGCATTATGGCCTAGTAACAAGAGCACTAGAAGACCCCAGGACTTGGGAGCCAGAGGTCATGGGTTCTAGTCCCAGCTCCGTCACTTGTCTGCTGTGTGACCTTGGGCCTGTCACTTAACTCCTCTGTGCTTCAGTTACCTCATCTGTAAAATGGGGACTGAGACTGTGAACCCCATGTGGGACAACCGGATTACCTTGTATCTACCCCAGTGCTTACAACAGTGCTTGGGACATAGTAAGTGCTTAACAAATACCATTATTATTATTATTATCTGGAAGAAAGCGGTAGGCGGGTGAGCAGGGAGTAGGACTAGGAAAGGCTAGTTAAAAGACTATTAAAATTAAAACAGTGGACTTGGGGGGAGGGGATTAACCAGGACTGGCATAAAGGGAACAGGCCACTAAACAGATACTTTTCTTCATCCTTGAGCCCAGTGAAATTATGAACAGTTGGTGTCAAGTAAAAGCCTCCCTTCCACTGGCTTCAGTGTTCTCTAATGCAATGCAAAATGGAAATAACGCTTGCTGCCACTATATACCTCCCTTAGTATGAAACTGTCTGCTCGATTCGGTGCTTAGTGAATGGATAATGACCAGGAATTACTGGGCCACAACTGCATTTTATTACATACTTAACACAGACATACACAGATACACACACTTCACACATAAGCAGAGCTAAAAGATGATGCTTTGGATGGTGAGATTGTTTTAATGTGATTTGCCACACATACATACAACTGGCATTTCTTTCCTCATCGGCAACATGTAAAGATTGTCTTCAACGGCCCTGCTCTACTGGTGGCTTAGAGGAGAGAGCTGGGAGGGAGAAGTGGGAGACCTCCAGGCCAGAGGGAAAACGTGGGCAAGGGGTTGGCAGCAAGAGGGACGAGAATGAAGTACAGTGATGAGGTTGGTTTTGGAGGAGCAAAGTTTATGGGCTGAGTTGTAGAAGAAAAGCAGTGAGGTAAGATAGGAAGGGACAAGCTGATTGAATGCTTTAGAGCTGACGGTAAGGAGTTTCAGTTTGATGTGGAGGTGGATACACAACCACTTGAGGAGTGGAGAGACATGGACTGAACCATTTTCTTTTTTCTTGCTTTTTTTTTAGAAAAATGATCCAGGCAGAAGAATGAAGAATGGATTGGACTGTGGAGAGGCAAGACGCAGGGAGGTCAGTGAGGAGGCTGATGAAATAGTCAAGGAGGGATATGCAAAGTGCTCGGATCAGCATAGTAGCAATTTGGGTGAAGAAAAGGCAAGTTTTAGTGACGTTGTGATGATAGAACCGACAGGATCTGGTGACAGATCGAATATGTGGGTTGACTGAGAATGAGGAGTCAAGGATAATGCTAAGGTTACTGAATTGTGAGACCAGGGAGGGTGGTAGTGCTGTCTAGAGTGAAGGAAAAGTAAAGGGGAGGACAGCGGTTTGAGTCAGAAGATGAGCTCTGTTTTGGACATGTCCTTTCAAAAACCCATCTTTAGCACTTGTAAGGAGCTATTAGGAAGTGTATCGCTCAGAATGCTAATTCAATCATGTTAATTTTAGTTACACACTATATGAACACACTGCTATGCATGTGTGCACGTTTTGTGATGAAAATATCAATCTTATTTTTTCAGCGCTTACTGTGTGCAGAGCACTGCACCAAGCACTTTGGAGAGCCCTTTGTACTGTGATCTGTTCAGAGTAAGTGTTCAATACATATTATTGACTGAATAACTGATGTGGGATACAACGTTTTCAGGTAGTAGATTCTCCCAGAACAAGACTTCATTTTTTTTTAAATGTATTTGTTAAGCACTTACTATGTACCAGGCACTGTACTAAGTGCTGGGGTAGATACAAGCTAATCAGGGTGGACACAATCCCTGTCCCAAATGGGGCTCACAATCTTAATCTCCAATTTACAGATAAGGAAACTGAGGCACAGGGAAGTGAAGTGACTTACCCAAGGTCACACAGTTGACAGGAGGCGGGGCAGGGATTAGAACCCAATAAAACACACTTTGTTTTACCCTTGGCAGACAATCACCACTCAATCAATCGATTAATTGATCAATCATACTTATTGGGCACTTACTGCATGCAGAGCACTGTACTAAGTGCTTGGGAGCATACAAAATACCAATATAACAGATACATTTCCTGTCCACAACCAACTTACAGAATAGAGGGACTTCAAGAAAAGAGTCAATTGTATTTATTGCACGCTTATGTGTGCAGAGCACCATAAGACGACTTGGGAGAGTACAATGCAACAATAAACAGACACAGTCCCTGCCCACAATGAGCTTACGGTCTACAGGGGGAGACAGGCATTAATATAAATAAATTACACATTTGTACGTTCATGTTTTAGGGCTGGGAGGGGGTGATGAATGAAAAAAGCAAGTCAGGATGATGCAGAGGGTGAAGAGGAAAGGGGGGCTTAGTCAGGGAAGGCTTCTTGGAGGAAGTGTGCCTTCAATAAGGCATTGATGGGGGAGAGGGTAACTGTCAGATTTGAGGCAGGAGGGAGTTTCAGGTCAGAGCTAGGATGTGGGCGAGAGATTGGTGGCGAGAGAGACAACACCGAAGTAAAGTGTGAAGGTCAGCATCAGAGCAGCGAAAAATGACAAAGATGGGGAAGATGACAAGCGAGTCACTCTTAGAGCCTAAAGAATGGCACTGTGTGAAACACAACATTTAAGCCCTATTACTGGGAGTAACATTAAAAAAAAATATGCTTTCATCCATGGGAAAAGAAAGTACTTCTCCCTTTCTGAAATTCCAACACCATTGGGCTCATAGAGCTGATAGGAATCATAACTGTTGTCAAGAATCCCTCATCCCACACTAGTTTGCCATCCTGGAGAAGAAAAATATTCCTCCAATTTTGGACCAACAGCTGATGAAAATGAGCACATAAAATAAAGACCCTGGAGGATAGGGGAAGGGGTCTTTGGAACAAGCACAAACACAGAAATGGAAGGTAAGACACTGGGCCCGTCTAAAAGATAATTTTATGAAGTAATTGCTTTCTCATCTGAGGAAACAAATAAATGTACACAGTAGGACAACCTTTCCACCTCTCACAGCAAACTAGGAGACAGCTCCAGGTCCCATCAGACTAATTCTCAGTGGTCTGCACACATAGGAGAAAGCCCTCATTTCCCCCTTTTTTTGACCCATTCCTCATCTTTACTATCTGCCTTGTTACTACTACTACTAATGATAATAGTGGTATTTCTTGGGTGCTTATTATGTGCCAGGCACTGTACTAAGCACTAGGGTGCACACCAGTAAATCAGGTTGGATAGTCTCATAGAGCTCACAGTCTTAAGCCCCATTTTAAGGATAAGGTAAGTGAGGCAAAAAGAAAGTGAACTGCGAAGGTCACACACAGGCGAGAGGTGGAGCCGGGACTAGAACTCTGATCCTTCTGACTTCTGTGCTCTATCTACTAGGCCACGCTGCTTCCCTTGCAATTTCATCGGCGGTAACAATCATGCATCTCCCTTTCCCAACATGGTCTCCTTCGCAGAAAATCATACAACCATAACATACAGTGGGTGCACTGAAACAAAGGTGGTCGCGCTTATCTGGGGTCTGCTCCTTTAAACACTTAGAGGGCAGATGAGGACTAAATATTCCATCAGCACTGCTCCTTCCCCTTTTACGTGGGTGCATCCTCAATGAAAAAACCTGACACAGTTCCACACAAGGCCCAAAATCTCATATGTAAAGGGACAATTTAGGCGTCAACCTTAGAAAACCGAGCTCCCTGTATTAAGTCGGGCTGGCCAGGATTTTCAACTTCATATCCACTACCCGGAAACAGCATGATAGTTAGATCCATAGATTAGGATATGGAACACATCCTTAATTAAACAGGTAAAGGGACGCATTAGTTGTTCTGAAGACCATTTTCGAACAGGTTTTACAATATACTAGTAGGAGCGGTTTTTATGGAGTCTTAAGCCTAACTCCTTACTGTGCACACTCCACAAAAGTAAATTCCATCAGCTACGGCAAAAGACTACATGTACCCAAAAGCTCTGATCAGCCCTGCTCCAGGGAAGCTGACCATTAAAAATGTTTGCCCCGGAGTCGTTTTTCTTTCGTTTTCGCCCACTGGTGCTGTTCACAGCAACCAACAGCTGGTTTGGCTAAGTTCAAGTTTGCCTTCTATTTTAGAAGCAGAAAGAATGTCAGAGTCAGCGCTTGACTTGTATGACCTCCTAGTCAAGCAAAAGGATGAACCGCCCAACTTTCTGTCAGAATTCTCAAATTCAAACCCGAGTTTTGGGATTATTCAATGCACCGGAAAGTTCCCCTCTGAGCAGTGGAAATGACAAACAAGGATGTAAAGATAAAACGTCAGCAGTGTGGCGTTACTGCACAGAATGGAACAAGATCCGTGAGATGAACTAAACTCCGGAATAAATACTCCTTCAAAGCAACTGGGTTGAGCTACTGGTTCAGTTGTGGAGACAGTATGGGGTGGGATATATGCTAGGAACGTGTGTTTTCGATGAAATGGGTTACACTGGCAATGATGCTTTGGGGAGCATAGAAAAGAGAGATGGAGTTAGCTACTGAAACCCTGAAGATTCGGAGGAGAAAAATTGGTGAGCTCTAAGAGATGAGCCAGTTGCTGACTACTAGCCACAAGAGAGAGTGGCCTTTTGATCTCTGCCATTCTGAGGCACTGGTAAACCCAGGGAGGTCAGGAGGCACAGGAGAATGATGCATTCTTTCACGTCTTTTCTAGGATTTTTCCCTTGTGATGCAACTTTCACTTTACAAAGACACTGAGGAAAAGCCAGCATCTACTCCTTACAGTCCGTGTTTCTCTCCCAAGGTGACAAACTGGGGCAGCTCTGTTCCAGAGACCGTAAACTCACTGTGGGCAGGGTATTGTTATACTGTAGTATCCCAGGATCTTGTTACAGTGCTCTGCACACAATAAGTGCTCAATGAATACGATTCCTGCCTCAAGATTTGCCATTTCCAATCAAAACATGCCATGGATAAAATGAGGATTACTACATCCATAACTGAAATTGATATATTTAATAATTCGGTGTTAGTGTCACTAACCATTTCGCATGCTCTACAAACGAGCTGTGGTGCAGGAAGGTTCTACAAGGACAAAAAAAGTCTTAAATTTTTTCAGTCTCCTACTTTTAAGAACAATTCAAAAGTTACTAAAGATTCCATGTAAAGTCTACTTGATGGTACAGAAAAACAAAAGAATACGAAGGAGAACAATGAAACTGAAGGTAACAGGTCAATATCACAGGCTCGCACCAAAGCAGTCCTTTAGAAATTAAGACATCGATTTCCACTGAAACTTCTGATTCGCCACCCTGCTCCTTTACAAAAAGGCACTGACATGAATAAAACATGTTTCCAACGGGCCAAGTGATAAAGGTGCTACTGGAAAATTCAACTAAGTTTCTAATTGAGATTTACATCATTGTTTACATTCAGTACCCAACCACCAAACCTCAGGGCTTCGTCTGAAATTTAAACAATTTATTATGTCTTCATAAAGGCCTTCCATTATACGCCATGGAGGCTTGATACTGTTGCGCAACTTGGTTAGGATAACAAGGCAATATAGTTAAAAAGAAAGCCCATCATTTCTTGGACAAGGAAATGAAAACTTTTGCATGTGCTATGTTTATAAAAAGCTTTCTAGTAAACCTTCTAAGGAAGAATAATGAAACCATATGTGGGCAAGAATGTAACTGAGCAGAAAAAAACCTGGTGCCCATTACATAGAGATAAAATCTTAAACAAGACATATAACCCTGTTAACATTCCAATTCTTCAGCTGGGAATCAAACAAGAGCCAGCTTCTCCATTGCTCACACTCACGCTCTCTCCTTCCCACCGCACCCTCTCCCCCCTTCTCTCTCTCTCTCTCTCATATGGCTCAGCAGCAAGAGCACTGGCTTGAGAGTCAAAGGTCATGGGTTCTAATCCCGGCTCTGCCACATGCCTGCTGTGTGACATTGGGCAAATCACTTAACTTCTCTGAGCCTCAGTTCCTCATCTGTAAAATGGGTATTACGACTGTGAGCCCCACGTGGGACAACCCGGTCACCTTGTATTTCCCCCCCAGAGCTTAGTACAGTGCTTCGCACATAAGCATTTAGCAAATGTTATCATTATTATTATTGTTATTATACTTTTTCCCCATTCACTTAAACCCTGTAATTTGGTCTGGGGTGAGGGAAGTTTTTATACAGGGGAAAAAAAAAAAAAGATGGCCACATATCTGAAAATGCTATCTTTAAACCTCATAAAACACAACTTCCACAGTTTGTGAGAAAATGTCCGATGACCTTTAATTTGCTCTAAATAGAAGTGTACCCCCCCTTGTCCCCCTCTCCATCCCCCCATCTTACCTCCTTCCCTTCCCCACAGCACCTGTATATATGTATATATGTTTGTACATATGTATTACTGTATTTATTTTACTTGTACATATCTATTCTATTTATTTTATTTTGTTAGTGTGTTTGGTTTTGTTCTCTGTCTCCCCCTTCTAGACTGTGAGCCCACTGTTGGGTAGGGACTGTCTCTATATGTTGCCAATTTGTACTTCCGAAGCGCTTAGTAGAGTGCTCTGCACATAGTAAGCGCTCAATAAATACGATTGATGATGATGAAGTGTAAGCTAGGTGACCGAGAAACTTACACTGTGCCAGAGAGGACGAAAAGGGATCACACCACAGCTTCACCTCATTAATCCCATTCTACAAAGGGCATTAGATCAATTGTATTTATTACTGTGTGCAGACAGAGCACTGTACTAAACACTTGGAAGAATTCAACAATATAACAGACACACTCCTGGCTCACAATGTCATTACAGTCTAGAGATTTTTCCTGGCTTCCTCTAGAATGTCCTCCCATGTCCCACTTCTAAAATGCTTCACCGCCTTTCCCCCTTCCCACCTCTCCCCTACACACACACACAAACCCTCTCTCTCTCCGGGTTAACCTCCTCAAATAATTTACAAAAGGCTCGTTGTGAGTTTACTAGTGACCTATGCACTTCACCCAAATAAGTTTCAGAATACCCGAAGTTTCAAATCAACACCGAATGGAGATGGAACCGCCTAATGGACAGGGGAAGTGCCTACCAAATCTGTTAGAGTGCACCCTTTCAATAATAATAATGTTGGTATTTGTTAAGCACTTATGTGCCAAGCACTGTTCTAAGCGGTGGCGTAGACACAAGGTCATCAGGTTGTCCCACGTGGGGCTCACAGTCTTAACCCCCATTTGGCGGATGAGGTAACTGAAGCACAGAGGAGTTAAGTGACTTGCCCAAAGTCACCCAGCTGATAAGTGGCTGAGCCGGGACTAGAACCCACGACCTCCGACTCCCAAACTTGTCTCTTTCCACTAAGCCACGCTGCTTCTAGCTTTCAAGCGCTTAGTACCGTGCTCTGCACATATTAAGCGCTCAATAAATATCACTGATGATGACAAACCCGTGCCCTGCCACCCTGAGATACCACCGTTCCTCTTTCCGAATGACAGCGACAGACCTGACAAGGCCGCCTGCATCTTTTATTCACCTTTACGAACCCCGTTTTTCCCCCTAATCATTTTGTCCCACGCAGAAGAGTTTCCTTGGTTTCCCCAACCGTTCTTGTAAGCCATATCACTTGAGAAAAGGGTTAAAGAGGAAGGTCCAATTCCCTGCCAAGGATAGCGGAGGCCAAAAATTCCCCAAGCGACCAAGTGGACTGTCACCAGTGCCTGTGTGGTTCAGGGAATCCGGTTCAACTGCTGCTCTCTATCAACAACACCTGGGCTAGTGATCGATGAGTAAGTAGCCCAAACCTAAGGCCCAAATGCTGGACGGGCATGGCCCACGCCCTTGGACATCTGATACTCACCCCAACCCCACAGTATTTATGTATGCCTTTCAACTGCATTATAAATTCCCTATTTATTCATATTAACGTCTGTCTCCCCCTCTAAAGCTCATAATGGGCAAGGAATGTATCTGTTATTTTGTTGACAAGCATTCAGTACAGTGCTCTGCAATGTTTAGTGCTCGATAAACACCACTGATCGATACTCTAGACTGTAAGCTCCTCTCTAGACCGCAACCTCGTTACAGGCAGGGAACACGTCTGCGAATTCTGTTGTTTTGTACTCTCCCTAACGCTTAGAACAGTGCTCTGCACATACTAAGTGCTCAATAAGTACCACTGATGAATTAACTGCTGTAGGGGGGAGGGGTGGAAAAGCAGGAAATCTCGGTTATCAATGGCTACATCCTGTTTGACCCTGAAATTGCTTAAACAAATATAAACACTGCAAACTCTAACATGGAGTTAAACCATGGTTCACACAATGTACATACCTGTTTAAACAGAAACTGGTGTTATTTTTAGTACCAGCATAGTACAAAATGTCAAAATTGAAATATAATGCATTACTGTGGTTGAATCGAAATATTTTTCTACTCATGTCTAGCTTGAGATCACGGCCCAAATTATTTCTTCTTCAACGTTACATGAAAATTAAAATTCTGAGCTTCTTCAAAACCCAAATGCACAATATTTCAAGATTAAAAATTTTTAAAGGCTGAGATTCAATGTTTTCCTGTTTACATTCTTTAAAATTTTCAGAGGAACAGAAGAATGTTGAAAATCTACACATTAAACAAAATTCCCAAGTTATCAGAATCCATCCATTCATCTTGCCATTAAAGCTGAGAGTTATTTCAGAGGGGGAAATTTCAGATATTCTACACCAAAAAAAAAAAAACTTAATGTAATTGAAAAGTAAATGGGATAATTTCATTTCACTGGCTGCCCAAGACAAAAATATACAGTTCTCTAAGGAAATGTGAATTGTAAAATCCCATTTACTCCACAAAATTGATTTTGACATTTATATTTGAAAATGTTTCTCTATTTGGAAAACAGTACACAGGATAATGGGTAAAAATTTGTTTTCAAAAAAAGAATATTTACTGCTCTTTACCTAAACTGCCCATGTTCCTTTCTTGGGAATGTAATGCAATACACGTAAAGAGGGAAGGAAACACCATACAGGATGTACCTTTTCAGCATAACTCAGAGAAATTCTGAATTGTATAAATTTTATTTTTCACTACATAGCTACCCCTTTGTCAAACAAGCACAGTGAAAATATGAGACAGAAAAAAATAGATGTTTGTCTTTCTCTACAGATATTCCATAATCTAGAAATCACTCTAGCAATGAGAGGGGAAATGTTTTGGTGGAAATTCTGACTCCCTGTACACTCCAGATCGTTGTGGGCAGGGAACAATTCTGCCAATCCTGTTGTGCTGTATTCTTCCAAGTGTTTAGTACAGTGCTCTGCACATAGTAAACGCTCAATAAACACCATCAGTTATGATCACCATCCTAAAACTATATTCGGTTTCCTCCCCGTATCCACTCCCATCTCTCTTGAAAAGGTTAAAGGAGCAAAACCAATAGTAACTGCTTGTCCATATCTTAGTAATATAAGAAGCAGCGTGGCTCAGTGGAAAGAGCCCGGGCTTTGGGGTCAGAGGTCATGGGTTCAAATCCCGGCTCCGCCAATTGTCAGCTGTGTGACTCTGGGCAAGTCACTTAACTTCTCTGGGCCTCAGTTCCCTCATCTGTAAAATGGGGATGAAGACTGTGAGCCCCACGTGGGACAACTTGATCACCTTGTAACTTCCCCAGTGCTTAGAACAGTGCTTTGCACATAGTAAGCGCTTAATAAATGCCATTATTTTTTAGACTGTGAGCCCACTGTTGGGTAGGGACTGTCTCTATATGTTGCCAATTTGTACTTCCCAAGCGCTTAGTACAGTGCTCTGCACACAGTAAGTGCTCAATAAATACGATTGACGATGATGATGATGATGATGATGATTATTATTATTAAGAGGTCAGTCCAAGATCAAAGCTGTAACATTAGGAATATGCTTATAAATCAATCTGGTAGCTTTAGTTTGTGAGGCATGAGGGAAAAACAAAATATGACAGGATAGCAAGGAATAATTTTTGTGTATACACGGAACACCCTTCTTACACTGGACAGCTAGGTTCACGTGTTGGACCCTTTCAATCATACACACACATACACACACACACGTGAAGTAAAGTACACTAGGCAGCAATTCCTTTGAGCATCAAGGATAAGCTCTCCTTCATATGCATGCACACACCCGCCCACCCACATATCCAAACTCACAAACATGCACTAATAAGATCTATTTTGATCTTCCAAATAATATGTTCATCATTCTATCTCTTTTCCAGGCCCTCACCAGCAATCAACGACATTGAAACTTCAAGAAACATCTTCGCAGGTAAGCCCACTAAGGCAGCAATTACTGGCACTGAACATCTTTCTAGACATGGTTACAAAGTGAAGCGGTTTGAGTTTCTGTTTTGTTTAGAAGTGTCCCATTTTCAATGCCCCTCTCCCGAAAACTTGCTCATGCTAGCTCTAGCAAAGTATTACAAATAACAAAATGATCTCCTGCATTTTATCCACCAAATTTAAAACATTTAAAGGAATATCTGCACCTCAGAACGGCAGAATTAAGAAAGGCAGATTAATGATGAGCAAACAATGAATCCTTTTTCCCCTTTCCACTCTTGTGCCTTTGGATGGTAGCTTGCAATGAAAAGTTTGACCAGAAATACCCTAGGCGATGGCTGTGATATCAAGAATCTAATGAAGTCTTTGAGATAAAGCTCCCAAACATATCACTTAATAATAAAGAGAAAAAAATGACAGTGGTTTCAATTTGTGTCGTCTTTTTTGCTACCTAGAGTAATAGGTGTATTTCATTTAATCAAACCTTCTCTGGCCTGAGACACTTCCCACTGACTCAAAATGAGCATGTGTTTTTCCTCCAAGAAGAGGAAGTACAGCTTCAACTAGCATGGGTTTAAGTCTTATGGAACATTAGATAAACGACATTTTTTTTTTTAGATTCTTAATCCCCCTGCAAAGGAAGGCGGCTGTGTCTACTTCCCAACTGTTTTCTTTCCCAGAGCTTGGTTCAGTGCTCTTCTCAAAATAAACACTTAATACATGTGATTTCTGCTACCACAATTATTATTCCTGCCCTTTGGATCAATAGGGTCCATTTGGGGGATGGACTCTACACTGGAAGCTCATCCTCTAGACTCTAAGCTCATTGTGGGCAGGGAACGTGTCTGTTGTTTTGTACCCTCCCAAATGCTTAGTACAGTGCTACGCACAGAATAAGTGCTCAATAAATGCGATTGACTGACAGGACAGGAAGAACGTATATTTAAAGTAAAGGAATGGAGGTTGCATTCATTTAATCAGTCATATTTATTGAGCACTGCACTAAGCACGTGGAAGATTACAATACAACAATAAACATACTGATTCTAGTATTCTTGGAGCCCAAAAGGGAATGTTTTGTGTTTTCCACTGGTACCTCATCAGTAGCATAAAAGCACACAGAGAGTCATTTTAATGCTATTTTTTTCCACAAATAATCATCTCACTCATTGGTATTTCTTGAGCACTCACTGGGTGCAGAGCCCTGCACTAAGCACTTGGAGTGCACACAACAGAGGCAAAAAAGACACTACTCCTGCCCTCCAGGAGTTTACAGTCTAAAAGAGGAGGCAGGCAGCCAAGTTATTCACAAATATTGGAAGCACGAGGAAAAGGGATTTCTAACTGGTAGTAACTAAAGCATGGAAATCTAGATCCAAAATACATTTTAAAGAGCTAAATTTGGTGGATGTGCTCGTGCAAAACAAAGTCTTACTGGGTGAGCATCTTTGAGATACCCAACTGCAAATACACAACCCTGCAGTCTGAAGTAGATGAACCACTACTTTTGGCAACCAAATATACTGGGGGGGAATATTCAGATATGTGTGGGGGCTTTTCAGGGATGAGTTCAAGTGGGGAAGGAGCAGGGACTAAAAGTAAAAATTGACTTTTACAGGAACTGAATCAGGGCCAAGGCATTTCAAGGATCCAGAGAACGGGATTTGTGTGTGGTGGGAGGAGAGGGAGAAGCAAAGCATTTGATGAGGATGGTGACGATGGCATTTATTAAGCGCTTACTATGTGCAAAGCACTGTTCTAATCACTGGGGAGGTTACAAGGTGATCAGGCTGTCCCAAGTGGGGGGGGGGGGGGCTCACAGTCTTAATCCCCATTTTACAGATGAGGTAACTGAGGCACAGAGAAGTTAAGTGACTTGCCCAAAGTCACACAGCTGACAATTGGCAGAGCCGGAATTTGAACCCATGACCTCTGACTCCAAAGCCCTTTCCCCTGAGTAACGCTGCTTCTCCAACTGCCGAGGCTATGGTGAGACTCCAGCTCACCCAAAGCCCAGGGGACCATCTCTGAGTCCTGATCTAGGCTGTAAGCTTGTTGTGGGCAGGGAATGTGTCTGTTTATTGTTACACTGTACTCTCTCAAGTGCTTACTACAGTGCTTTGCACACAGTAAGCACTCAATAAATGACTGAATGAATGAGTGAACGCTGGGTTAACATGCAAGAATACCATGGCCTAGTGGCTACAGCAGGGGCACGAGAGTCAGGAGGACCTGGGTTCCAGTCCCAGCTCTGCTACTTGTCTGCTGTGTGACCTTGGGAAAGTCATTTGATTTCTCTGGGCCTGAGTTACCTCAACCATAAAATGGGGATTAGGGCTGTGAGCCCCAAACCTGATTAGTTTGAATCTATCCCAGTGCTTTGTACGATGCTTGGTACATAGTAAGCGCTTAAATACCATCCCTATCCCATCCCATTCCTGTCCGGGGACCCTGTGGCCCAGGCCCCACACTGTGTCAGGATCATGGAGTAGTGGATAGAATACAAGCCTAGAAATCAGAAGGATCTGGGTTCTAATCCTGGTTCTGCCACTTATCTGCTGTGTGACCTTGGGCAAATCACATCACTTCTCTGTGCCAGTTACCGCATCTGTAAAATGGGGATTGAGACTACAAACACCACATGGGACAGGGACTGTATCCAACTTGATTTGCTTGTATCGCCCCAGTGCTTAGTACAGTGCCTGGAACATAATAAGTACTTATACCATTTTTATTATAAACTTAGCCACATGAGAGCCCCCCTGCCGTTTGGAGCCAAAAGAAAAAAAAACAAAGTGTCTTCTCTGAAATGACTCAAGTCTGAACGGGTGCCCCAGACCTTATTCTTTAACCACTGTCCCAAACAGGATATTCAGCATTACTTTCACCCCAAGAAAATAAGAGTGGTCACGGGCATGCCTACAGGTGGTACCCACTGGTGCCAGATCACTGCCCATTTTCCCAGGGCAATTCTGGTTAATTCCCCAGCTCCCAGGTTAGGATGAAGGAAGGGAGGGACAGAGCGATGGAAGTAGAGGACACAGAAGGGAGGAAAGGATTGAAACGGAAACAGCGTGGCCTAGTCGACAGAGCACAGGTCTGAGAGTCAGAAGGACCTGGGTTCTAATCCTTGCTCTGCCACTTCTCTGATGGGTGACTTTGGGCTACTCACTTCACTGGGCCTCAGTTACCTCACCTGGAAATGGGGATTAAAGCTGTGAGCCCCATGTGGGACAAGGACTGAGTCCGACATGATTAGCCTGTATCCAGCCCAGTGCTTAGTAAAGTGCCTGGCACATAGTGAGTGCTTAACAAATACCATTTAAAAAAAAAAAAAGAAAGAGGATATTGCTATGAGGACTAGGATGCAGGGGGAACTGGAAAGAGAGATTCCCCTCAAGAGGCCTACTGGGCTGAGGTCTACCTCATGTGACTTGTGAAGGGGGAATTTAGGCTACCCCGTCCTTCCCCAATCCATCCCACTTGCGGACCCGCTCGGAATAGGAAGCTTCTCTATTTGAGGCAGAGGCAATGCCCAAGGCCTGCGACTGGGGACTGGAGCGGCATTCAACTTTCCAAGCTACCGAAAACTCCGGAATCTATTTCCCTGGGCCCTCCTGACGGGAGGCGGAGGACACCGTGCATGTTGCCAGGCAAACCTTTCCTAGGCAACTACATCTGCGAGCTAGTGAATAAACAAGTGACTCTACAGAGCAAATTTCAAGGGAGGTGGTAACTCCTTCAAAAAAAAAAACAACAAAAATGACCAAGGCGTGGATGTGGATTACTTGTTTCTAGTCTTCTGGGAAAAAGCCTGTTTTCCCTGAGAGCAGTTGTGTAACATGCTAGAAATCAATTCCAAAATGAACAACTCCCCGCTTTTGGACCATGTTCATATCCAGAGCAAAGCACTACTTTCTCGGTACCTCCTATCCGAGTATTTAAATCTTGTTTAATTTGCAATAAAATGGAACATAGGATGCACACTCACTTGGATTAAATTCTGTGTTCCCAAGAAATGAGCTTCATGTGCCATTTTAAGTGATAAAGTAGTGAATAGCAGTGTGGTTTAGTGGCTAGAGCTTGGGCCTCGGAGTCAGAAGGACCTGGATTCTAGTCCCAGCTCTGCCACTTGCCTGCTGTGTGTGACCCTGGTCAAGTCACTTAAATCCTCTGTGCCTCAGTTACCTCATCTGTAAAATGGGATTAAGATAGCCCTGTGTGGGACTGTGTCCAACCTGATTAGTTTGAATCCACCCCCGTTTAACAACAGTACATGGCACATAGTAAGTGCTTAACAAATACCATTCAAAAAAATAAAAAAAAATAAAGTGGTCAATACCAAAACACCAGAATGGGTTTTACTCTTTCTGATACACAAAAAGTGTCACTCGAAGTGCTCTCCAAGAGTAAAATAAATTACATAAGTACTCTCTCCTTATTATGAACCAGTAGCCAGAGGCTATAGCAAAATATCATAGGTCTCTTTTTACTATTTTAGTCTTCCCTTAAAGAATGAAAATGGACTTTTCAAAAGACTATTTTTCTCCACTGAATGTTCCTTGCTGGTCATTTAGTTAGATGAGTAATACCTTGGCTATAATATTATTACAATATTGTCAAAAATCTTCTTTCCACCCTGAAGTTTTAATAACATCAGTCTTTATGAAGCAGAGCAATAGTTACTGGACAGCTTGGATTGTTTACTGTATCTCGTCCAGTTCCAAATATACCAGCTTCTGATAGCATCACTAACAAGAAGGAAAATGGCTTAAATAGTTCCGAAGGAAGTGAAGGACGTGCATAATTTACATGCCTACTTAAAAATGAAAACAAAATGGCATTAAAAAGTGGATAGAATCGGGAGTGGGGTTTTTTTGGTTTTGAGGGGGGGTTTCTGCAACTAATTGAAAGCAGTGTGGCCCAGAGGATACTGCACAGGGCTGGGAGTCAGAAGGACCTGAATTCTATTCCTGGCTCCACCACTCATCTGTTGTGTGCTCTTGGGCAAGTCACTTCACTTTCTCTTTGCCTCAGTTTCCTCATCTGTAAAATGGGGATCAAGACTGTGAGACCACTGTGGGACAGGGCTAGCATTCAACATGATTATCTTGTGTCTATCTCAGTGCTTGCTATAACAATAACAACAACAATAATGGCATTTATTAAGTGCTTACTATGTGCAAAACACTGTTCTAAGCACTAGGGAGGTTACAAGGTGATCAGGTTGTCCCACGGGGGGCTCACAGTCTTCATCCCCATTGAACAGATGAGGGAACTGAGGCCCAGAGAAGTGAAGTGACTTGCCCAAAGTCACACAGCTGACAATTGGCGGAGCCGGGATTTGAACACATGACCTCTGACTCCAAAGCCCGGGCTCTTTCCACTGAGCCACGCTGCTTCTCCTCGTGCATGGAACATAGTTGAGTGTTTAACAAAACGCCATAAAAAAATTAGACTGCATAAAGGCAAAGCCGCAGTGATCATTTACACCTTCTGCTTATGAAAGTTACATTTTGAATTAGCCGACCTCACCCACCTCAAATATAACCTTGAGTGCTTTAACTCTGCCCAGCAAGATTATTTCTCCAACCTTACTAACACCCAGGCCCACTGGTCTTGCCAGTTGTTATAGACTTTTAACTCTTTCCTCAAACCCCCTGACCCCTACTTTCCCCATCCCTTGGGGATTAAGACTGCGAGCCCCCCGTGGGACAACCTGATCACCTTGTAACCTCCCCAGTGCTTACAACAGTGCCTTGCACATAGTAAGCGCTTAATAAATGCTATCATTATTATTATTATCCCTTGCCTCTAATAACCTGGCTACCTACTTTACTCAAAAAATTGAAAATATCAGGCCTGATCCCCCTAAAATCTCCCCTGCTCTTCTCCAGTTCCCCCCTGCTCCTGCCCCTTCTTTGACTCTTCCATCCTTCCCAGCAGTATCTCTACAGGAGACCTTCTGCCTTTTCTCAAAATCTGCCCCCTCCATCTGCGCATCCAACCCCATTACTTCGTACCTTATCAAAACACTTGCCCCCTCCCTAACCACGATCTTCCACTTTTTACTCACCGATAACTTCTTCCCCACTGCTTTCAAACACGCCCATGTCTCCCCATCCCAAAAAACCCTCCCATGACCCCACGGCTCCCTCTACTTATCGCCCCATCTCCCTCCTACCATTCCTCACTCCTCCAATTCACTCCTTGATCCGCTCCAATCTGGTTTCTGTCCATTCCACTCCACTCACTCCACACTCTTCACTACACAGAAACCACACTCTCAGGTTACAAATGATCTTCTTCTTGCCAAATCCAATGGTCTCTAACTCCATCTTACTCCTCCTCGACCTCTCAGCTGCCTTCAACACTGTCGACCACCCCCTTGTCCTTGGAAATATTATCCAACCTTGGCTTCACTGACACTGTCCTCTCCTATCTCTCTGGCCACTCATTCTCAGTCTCTTTCACAAGCTTTTCCTCTGCCTCCCACCTTGGGAATCCCTCGAGGTTCAGTTCTGGGTCCCCTTCTATTCTCCAGCTACACCCAGTCCCTTGGAGAACTCATTTGCTTCTATGGCTTCAATTACCGCCTCTATGTGGATGATTCCCAAATCTGCATCTCCAGCCCTGATCTCTCTCCTCCTCTGTAGTCTCGCAATTCCTCCTGCCTTCAAGACATCTCTACTTGGCTGTCCCACCATCACCTCAAACTTAACATGTCAAAAACAGAACTCCTTATCGTCCCACTCAAACTCTTTCCTCCTCCTGATTTTCCCAACACTGTAGTCAGTACCACCATCCTTCCTCACTCACAAGCCCTTAACTTTGCCTTTATCCTTGACTCCTCTCCCTCGCTCAACCTCCAAATCCAATCTACCAGTAACGCCTGCCAGTTCAACCTTCAAAATGTCACCCAAATCCACCCTTTCCTCTCCATCCAAACTACATACTAATCCAAGTACTTATCCTATCCCGCCTTGATTATTGTATCAGCATCCTTGCTGGCCTCCCTACCTCCTGTCTCTCCCCACTCCAGTCCATATGATGCCCAAATCCTTTTTCTACAAAAACATTCAGTGCAGTTTTCCCAACTCCGCAAGAACCTCCTGTGGATGCCCATCCACCTGTGCATCACACAGAAACTCCTTATCACCACCTTTAAAGCACTCCACCACCTTGTCCCCTCCTACCTCACCGCTCTCCTACTACAACCGAGTTCACACATTTTGGCTCTTCTCACGCCAACCTACTCTAAGTACCTTGATCTCATATATCTTGCCGCCAACCTCCAGCCCACGTCCTGCCTCTGGCCTGGAACGCCCTTCCTTTTCTTATCAGACAGAATCACTCTTACCATCTTCAAAGTCTTATTGAAGGCACATCTTCTCCATGAGGCCTTCCCTGATTAAGCCCTCATTTCCTTTTTTCCCATTCCCTTCTGCATCACCCTGACTTGCTCCCTTTTTTCACCACCCGCCCCGATACAGCTCCACAGGAATCCTGTATATATTTGTAATTTATATTAATATCGATATCCCCCTCTAGACCATAAGCTCATTGTGGGCAGAAGATGAGTCTCCATTGTACGCTCCCAAGTGCTTAGTACAGTACCCTGCACACAGTAAGCACTCAATAAATATGACTGACTGGATGTCACTACACCGATTACTTATTTATTCACATAGAAAAGAAGTGCGAAATAAGCCTGCTGAATACAACTGAGTTTATGATAAACTTCATAAGTGTGAAGAAAGTTTGCTGAATACAACTGAGTTTACCATAACCTTTATATGTAACCTTTTGTAACCATTTAAATCCAACAAATAAGGACAACTTGGACTTTTTTTAAAAAAACTCCTCCCGGAGCCTAAAGTTCACAGGGAAGACAGGAGACAGAGATGGTTCTCACTGGTACACAGCACCAACAGTAGATAGCTGTGGGTACTTTCTAAGTTACATTATAAAAAGTTTCAAGGCTCTTACAAATGATCAACCCAAAACACTGCTCACCTGTTGAATAAACTCTTATTATTCCAAAAGAACCAGATCTTGAGAAATACTGGCCTTCTCAGGGGAAAAAATAAACACCAGCTCCTTCCATTTTTCAAATGAGACATCCATTAGATTCAACTTCACCATCTGAATATCCTTCAATTACCATTGAGGTGTGTTTGTTCACTCAACATCCTTATAAACCAATGTAATCAAACTTTCATATTTCATGAAGGCATATTCCAACTTTTTTCCCCACAAAAAAGTACACAATACTGCAAAAGGAAATACTGACAGCTTACTTGACGGAGCCAAAATTAATTTGCAGCAATGAAATGATTTAAGTGTTCTCATGCCAAACTTAATTTAACTGCTGAAATGGCCCCTTCTGAAGACACTATGTGATAGGAAGTGCAGGCCAAAGATGCCAATGCTGCAGATTAGAGAGATTTTAAGTCACCCAGATCTTACTTCAACGATCTGTTCATCTTGCCTGTTTTTCTGGTTGGTTTATAAGTTCTCTGTGGAGAGGAATGTTAATATTATTATGATACTTGTTAAGTGTTTATTACATGTCAAGCACTGTTCTGAGCACTGGGGCAGAAACAAATTAATCAGGTTGGACACAGTCCCTGTCCCAAACAGGGATCACAGTCTTAATTCCCATTTTACCGATGAGCTCACTGAGAGCTCCAGAAGTTAAGTGACTTATCCAAGGTCACACAGCAGACAGCTGGGATTAAAGCTCAGATCCTTCTGACTCCCAGCCCCATGCTCCATCCCCTAAGCTTCGCTATTTTTTGTCTCCTACACCTACTGTACTCTCCCAAGAGCTTACTACAGTTTTCTGTACATAGTAAGGGCTCAAAAATACTACTTCCTACCTATGCAGAAGTTATAAATGTCATTAGAATCAATCATATTTATTGAGTACTTACTATGGGGAGAGCACTGTATTAAGTACTTGGGAGAGTACAATGTAACAGAGTTGGTAGACACATTCCCTGACAAGCTTATAGTCTAGAGAGGACAATGAACACTACAATAACAATTTTGTTGTAATTACAATAAACAAAGCTAACTGTTATTCAAATCTATTAAATGTTTGACTAGATTCTGCTGGGAAAGCTTCGAAATCTACCAATTAAAGAGGACTGGCATGTTATTACTAGACATAAATATGAAAAAAATGGGGTTTCAAATATATGCTTAGAAACAACATTTGCTTACATCATCAGTTCAAAACTTAAGGTAAATTATTCTCCTTACTAGAAATTCATATCAGCTTTAACACTCCATGGGCTAAAAAAAAAAAAACGTGACCAAGTTTCATTTCAAAAGTCTAATTTACAACTGCACACTTAAAGCTGTAATTTACAGGAATTAAAATGGAAGCAATGGACAGAATTGATGGCTTGCAAGTGTGCCGCAAAAAAAACTGCATTTTTTTTTTAAATTGTGTTTGTTAAGCACTTATGTGCCAGACCTTGGACTAAGCACTGGTGCAGACAGAAAATAAATCAGTTTGGACACAAACCATGTCCCACCTGGGGCTCAAAGGCTTAATCCCCTATGACCCTAGAGATGTTATAGCTTCATATACCCCAATGCAGGCAACGGGCGTGTCTACATAATAATAATAATAATAATGGCATTTGTTAAGCACTTACCATGTGCAGAGCACTGTTCTAAGTGTTGGGAGGATACAAGGTGATCAGGTTGTCCCACGTGGGGCTCACAGTCTTAATCCCCATTTTACAGATGAGGTAACTGAGGCACAGAGAAATTAAGTGGCTTGTCCAGGGTCACACAGCTGACAAGCAACAACTTAGGGACTATAAATTACTGTAAGGTTCAAAAATTACAGTCCCAAATGGAAAAGCAGCCTTCGTATAGCAACTGTTTCTGAAAATATTCAAGAACGTTACCCGCATACATTAGACGGTTTTTAATTTCTCAAGTGAGATAACGGAGGCACAGAGAAGTTAATAAGAATGATGGCACTTGTAAGCGCTTACTATGTGCAGCAAGGTGATCAGGTTGTCCCACGTGGGGTTCGCAGTCTTACATTTTACATCTGAGGTAACTGTAAAATGTTAAGAGAAGTTAAGTGACTTGCCCAAAGTCACACAGCTGACAAGCGGCGGAGCCAGGATTAGAACCCATGACCTCTGACTCACAAGCCCGGGCTCTTTCCACTGAGCTAAGCAAGTTGCCCAAGGTCACACAGCAGACAAGTGACTGAGCGGGGAGCAGAAGCCGGGTCCCGGGCTCTTTCCATTAGGCCACGTTGCTTCTCTAAATCTTCTGAGATAAGCCCTGTTCAGTGCTGAGAAACCGTGTGCATCTTGCAGAGCTTACATGCATGTGTCTATTTGTCAATGCTCATTGTGAACAATTTCGGTGCACACACAGGAAGGAAGATTCGCGGAAAAGCCCCTAAGGCTGGGCTTTAGGTACCCAGCTGACCCCGGCTGAAAGGTTTTATCCGTGGGTGGAAGTGTGTTGCTGAAAAGATCAATGTGCAGCTGACAACCCCTTTCCACCTCATGCACACATAAATATTGTCTTTGGCTATCCTGTTGCATTTACTACCTGCTGAGCTTGCCACCGGGTTTGATCCCATCTCTTGACAGCTCAATTTTTTCAAAGCCTCTGAGCCGCTTCGCCAGAGTTTCTGAAATAAGCGCTGGAGATGTCATAGGTTCGCATACCTCAATGTACACACTTGGGCGTGTTGACATAAGCAACCACATCATGACTCGGGGCTATGATTTACCGTATGGTTAAAAAATTACAGTCCCAAATGGAAAGAAAGCCTTCCTATAGCATACGCAGTTTCTAAGAAGGTTCAAGAATGCTACACGCTACATTTAAAGAAAGCACGGTTTTTCATCAGATGCAAATTATTGGGGCAGCTCACTCAGGCTTTTTTGGTTCTCTTTGGGTCTACGCGGAGACCTCCTCAAGTCCCAAAAGCAGTGGAACAGCAATTGAAATAAAGAAATTTCAAGTGGCGACTTACTCTAACGTGTCTGGAAAATTTAAAATGCAGTGAAAAAATTTCCTGGAAAGGATGAAATATGTTCCAATATGTTACAGATATTTTGTGTCCGCCTGTCTCCTTCGATAGACTGTAAGATCCTCGGGGGCAGGGCCCACGCCTGTTACTCTGATCGTACCCTTCGAAGCACACAGTACTAGAGCCAGGGACCGCGTGATTCCCACCTCGATTTTCTTTCCCAAGGGTATAGTACAGTTCTCAGCACAGGGTAAGTGCTCAATACATACCACTGATTGACTGTCTTCACTGGACCAACAAAACTCTGCACACAGTAGGCACTTTATAAATTCTAATAATGACGACCCAGGTAATTTCCATGATGAGGGATGATTCCAAACCTGACGTAAGTACCATGGTCTACCTATTGAGCAATATACACAACCTTCTAAATCAAACCACTTTTACATAGGACAGGATTAGATTGCAGATTGGTTCATTTGCCTCTATTTTCTCCAAGGGGCCTTTCATCAGTCTTTCTGTCTGTGACTTTGGTCTCTCAATAGGCTCACTTTGGCTCCATTTAAGAAATCCATGGAGGGAAGACCACAGCTAAAGGATTCAGTCGATATCAAAGAGGTTCACTGGGATATTCCGCAGTAGTTTTTGGGGGGTTTTTTAAATGGTATTTGTTAAGCACTTAGTATGTACTGAACTAAGCACTACGGTAGAGACCAGCTAATCAGGTTGGACCATGTCCATGTCCCTCATCATCATCATCATCATCAATCGTATTTACTGAGCGCTTACTATGTGCAGAGCACTGTACTAAGCGCTTGGGAAGTACAAATTGGCAACATATAGAGACAGTCCCTACCCAACAGTGGGCTCACAGTCTAAAAGGGGGAGACAGAGAACAAAACCAAACATACTAACAAAATAAAATAAATAGAATAGATATGTACAAGTAAAATAAATAAATACAGTAATAAATATGTACAAAATGGGGCTCACAGTACTAATCCTCACTTTACGGATGAGGTAATAATAATAATGTTAGTATTTGTTAAGTGCTTACTATGTGCCATGCCCTGTTCTAAGCACTGGGGTAGATACAAGGTAATCAGGTTGTCTCACGTGGGGCTCACAAGGCTTAATCCCCATTTTACAGATGAGGTAACTGAGGCACAGAGAAGTTAAATGACTCACCCAAGGTCACAGAGCTGATCAGTGGCAGAGCCGGGATTAGAACCCACAACCTCTGACTTCCAAGCCCGTACTCTTTCCACTAAGCCGCGTTACTTCTCATAGGTAACTGAGTCACAGTGAAGTTAAGCGACTTAAGTGGCAGAGCAGGGTTTAGAACCCAGGTCCTTCTTTCTCCCAGGCCTTTGCTCTATGCACTAAACCACATTACTTCTACTTTCAAACCCACATTCAAACCCGCCTTGAAATGTGACTTGAACCAAACTGCCTATACCTCCTCGACTGTTTTGTAAGGGCTGTCCACATATGCTCTGTCTTTCTGTATACTTTCAAAAGCTTGGATGGCTACTGTGGGAGAGGAAGAATGTCTTTGTTTCAAACCCTTGTTCTCCAGAGTCAAAAATACCTTCCTCTGACCCCGAGGACATATGCTACAATCATTCCCAGCAAAAGAGTGGGAAATGCAACAATCCCTTTAATCAAGATTTATCCTCGAAAAACACACACACATCTCCCCAACCCAGCAGTACCCAAAACTTTGCTACTTTGAAAGTAGCAATTTTCGCTGCACGTTGGAAACCAAATTTTAAATTAAGCTAGAATATTGTCAGCTGTAGTCATACATTTTCACCCCAAAGTCTATTAAAACAATGCGGTCTTTCTTCATTTCAGAGTGGGGTGTGAGAGAGAGAGAGAGATAGAGAGATTGATTCGGGCAGAACTCCAGGACACTACTAAAACAACAGAAGGGCTCTCTGCTAAGTAGCAGCCCGCAAACCCATGACTACGTCTGTCAATAATCTGTACCAACTTGAGTAAGAGAACCAGTTTCTAAAGTCCCCCTTCTAGACTGTAAGCCTGGTGTGGGCAGGGATTGTCCCTCATTATTGCTGAATTGTACTTTCCAAGTGCTTAGTACAGTGCTCTGCCCAAAGTAAGAGCTCAATACAGACAATTGAATGAATAAACTGTAAAGACTTTTCCATTCATAGAGGATTCCCTTCTCAAATGCTACCCAGTTGCTCAAGAGGCTACCCTCTTCATATTTGTAGCCATAAATACCTAGCGTGACACAGAAATATAGCACGGCCTTTCAAGAAGTATCAAAATCAGAAAATGGGGAAGTGAAAACGCTCTGAAAAGATTCCAGTGATGGAGCACTAAATGAGTAAAACAAAGGTAATGAAATATGCTGAATTACTGTGGTGCAGTTAATGGGAGGTTTTTGCTTTTTTAATTGGCATTTGTTCAGCACTTTATGTGCCAGGCACTTTACCAAGCACTGGGGTGGACACGAGATTATCGGGTTGGACACAGTATCTGTCCCACGTATGGCTTATGGTCTTGGTCTCCATTTTACAGATGAGGTAACTGAGGCTCAGAAAAGTGAAGTGACTGGCTCAAGTTCACACTGCAGACAAGTGGTGGAGCCGGGAACGGAACCCAGCTTCTTTGACTCCCAAGCCTGGGCTCTAACCACTAGACCACGCGGCTGGGAGTTGTGGCAAGATGCTGCTGCACGCTGTGTTAGGGATATATTTAGCAAGCCCAGTGGCCCTTGGAACAAAAGCCTTCCAAGGTCCAGAAATGGCATGATCTGTCCCAAATATACTGCCCTGAGTGCACATTTCACCTACACCCAAAGACCAGCTATTGTGAAAATAATTGCACATCAATTATAAATAACTGCTACACTGCTTTGCACCTTCTCCTCAGAAATATACCAAGTGTCCCCCGCTCCAGTCCGTTATTCATTCTCACAACGAACCTGTGAGGCTTGTAACACGATACACACTTCACCTCCAATTGCCAAACCAATCAGTTCTGCCTTAACTTGGGCATTTTGGCCAAAACACAGGAGAGGAGACAGGGAATGTTCTTCCAACAACTGGAACCTGTCCAGATAAAGCCAAAGTGTCGGAAGAAAGGTTCTGCGCATATCCATGGCAGTCTCAGTGAATACCAGAGGGTGGGTTTTCCTTAAAGTGGGGTTCTGCAAGAGTACAACTCTCTCATCATAATCCCAGCTCCGCCATGCGTCTGCCGTGTGATCTTGGGTAAGTCACTTCACTCCTCTGAGCCTCAGTTACCTCATCTTTAAAATGGGGATTGGGAGTATGAGCCTCATGTAGGACAGGGATTGTGTCCAACCCGATTAACTTGTATCTCCCCCAGTGCTTAGAACAATACCTGGCACATAGTAAGCACTTAACAAGTACCATAATTATCATTATTTTCCTCCTCAGAGAACTGGGTGCACCGTTTTGATGAAGAACAAAATTGAAAGTACAAACTTGCCTAAAATACAGTTATCTGCTGTAACTAGAACACAGCTCCAAATTAAGTTCACATCAAACCCACTAGACTGTGGCCCAGTGCAAAAAAAGGTTCCCTGTTGAATGGAATGAAGTTTGCACCGTATAGAAAAGGTAGTAATAAAAAACCAAGCAAAATAAAACCTGATTTTCTTTTAAGCATTAGAAGTAGCAGACAGGCTTCTAGTCCATTCTTAAAAAAACAAACAGGCAGATACCAATGGTGCCTGCATATCTCAAAGATAAAGGTTACTATAACCTTTGTTGACAAATCCCCATGAGGCCAAATGGTGAGTAAATACACTGATAACTTCCCTCCACACCAACACTCTTTTCAGATAGTTGGGATCTGGAAGTAATTAAGACCCCAGTCCTCACGGGGCATTAATTATGAGGAATAGCAAAAAAAAGGAACCATATGAACAGGATGTTGATTACTTCTTCTCTGCATCTCTGCGCATCTGCTTCAACCGCAAACTTTGGAGGCAAAGGATATGCAAATTGAGCTATGAATCAAATAAAGAAGCTGAAGTCTGCCAATCTCGACTGGTCAACAGGCCATTAAAGACTTCAAGCTCATCTGAAAAGAAAAAAAAACTCTATTTCTCCTGATGTTTGCTTTTGGCAGCAGTTTTTCTACTTTGCCTCATAAGAATCAAAACTTTCGAAAACTTTGTTCACAAAAGCGACCGAAAGAGGAGGTGTGAGTGGGACAAATAGGTATATGCATAGGTCTGCAAGATGTATCCTATTTCTCAGCACTAAATAGGGTAGACTGTGAGCCCGTTGTTGGGTAGGGACCGTCTCTATATGTTGCCTACATGCTTCCCAAGCGTTTAGTACAGTGCTCTGCACACAGTAAGTGCTCAATAAATACGGTTGAATGAATGAAAAGATTTAGGGAAGCAGTGTTGCCTAGTGGAAAGAGCATGGGCCTGAGAGTAGGAGGACCTAGGTTCTAATCCCGGCCCCACCACTTGTCTGCTGTGTGACTGTGGGCAAGTTGCTTAACTTCTCTGTGCCTCAAATACCACATCTGTAAAATGGGGACTAAGACAGAGTTCTATGTTTAATAAATGCCATTATTATTATTCTATGTGGGACAGGGACTGTGTCCAACCTGTTTCGTTTCTATCTACCACAGTGCTTAATACAGTGCCTGTCACGTAGTAAGCGCCTAACAAGTATCATTAAAAAAAAGACTCTAGCCATCTGACAGCTTTAAGAGCTAAGACAAACATGAGGAAAGCTTACACTGTCTCCTTTTTTAATCCTAACAATGGGAAAAGATATGTCCTAACCTATGAAGGACTAACCCACAAACGGCAGTGACAAAACAAAGCAAAACCAGTTTGAATTGCACAGAATGGGTCGGATAAGATGATTAATGGGAGCTTTCTCTCAGAGTAGGGATCAGTAAACACCAAGGGAGTTCACACAATTCCCTTCACTAAAGACCTGGAAGAATCCAGAGATACCCAAATGACTGCCTGGGATTATTCAGCTTTACATTTTTGTGATTTTTTTAAGTATTCCCACATTATTTTCAGTATGCTGACCTGTTTAAAAGATGGGCAGGCTTGACACTGTATGTGAATAAATTTAAAATCCAAAGGAGAGTTGAATCTCCTTGAAACAACAGAAATTCAAATTCAACAAGCTCCGTTTTCTCACCTCCTGAATTTTCTACATCTTAGAAGCCCCATGTCTGTATCAAGAGAAGAACTACTCCTCCGCAATCAGCAGGTTGCCTTGCTACCCTCTCCAGTCCTTCCCTCTGCTCTTAAACGCCACTTGCAATGTCCAGTAAGGAGCACTGTCATCGCCCTCCAATACCGTCTTAATTTCCTTCTTTTCGCAGAGCAATATATGCTGCACTCAGAGAGCACACTGTAAGAAGAAAAGATCCAGCCCTTAAAGAATTTACATTCATACGGAGGAGAATGTCAACAGGAACAGTCTGCCTTCAAAAGATGCTCGTTACTGCCATGACCATACAAGGATGTCTTCACGTGTCTTCACGAAGGGGGCATAAAAAGAAAAGCAAGTTCCCACCACTTAATTTCACTAGGTTGGTTATGGGCAGGGAGCGTATCAGCTCCTTCCGTAGTAGAGTACTCTCCCGAGCACTTAGTACAGTGCTCTATGCACAATAAGTACTCAATAACTGTTGATTGATAGATTACCCTCTGTGGTCTTAAGTCACAGGGCAGACTGCCGTCAGTGGCGTAACAGGCTCTGCTTACACCAGAATGTCAAAAGTCTAACACTTTGGTTGCCCAGTGGAAATTTCTTTAATCTTTCACATTGATTCCACAAGATAATAAGAGGTGATTTTTGCTTAGGCCTTAAAATTTTGTGTACAGGCATGTGGACGCTACTGCAGCATCATTAAGATGTGCATAATTTATTCCTAACTGATATTATCCTTTGGCCAACAAAACTGAAATGATCATGGTAATGTCACCTTTGGAAACAAAACGGTCACAGACATGAAAGGATTACTTGGGAGGGAGACAGATTTCTCTACTGGAAACAGATTACTAAGAAACACACTGGTTCTTGATTAGGAGGTGGGTGAATTTACGCCTAATTTAGCAGAATTTTTTTTTAAATCACCAAATACCACCACCACCCCACCACAACTATTAATACCGCTGCTTGCTAAGTTGTATCCCACCTGAAAAAAAAATGAAAAAGAGTCTACAAAGATCAGAGAGGGGTGGGCAAAATATGATCAGACAGCAGAACTGGCCGATGTGACCCTTCAAGACTGTAAGTTTGTTGTCGGCCGGGATTGTGTCGACCGACTTTGTGATTTTGTACTCTCCCAAGTGCTTGGTGCAGTGCTCCGCATACAGGAAACTCTCAAATATCACTGACTGATTTAATCTGCTCCATGGACTCTACCTGGCCAGCCACTTAGGCCCATGGTGACCCTTACCTGTCTCTGAGCCAGGCTTCCCCGCTGAGATCCCGGGGTCAGCAACATTGGCTCAGAACCAGGAAACAGTCAATCAATCGTATTTATTGAGCACTTACTGTGTGCAGAACACTGTACTAAGCGCTTGGGAAGTACAAGTTGGCAACATATAGAGACCGATGATTACACTTCCATTCTTTAAATGTCCTCTTCCTCCCTTCCACCTTAAGCTCTTCACATCTTGCTGAGTTTCACAAGAGGGTTAAATTGCCCCCACGACACATTCATTTCTACCCTTCTGAAATGTGTGTATCAACAATGAAAAAAAGAGTATTAATCATCAAAATGGTCATTGTTAAGCACTTACTATGTGTCAGACACTGTTCTAAGCGTTGGAGTGGATACAAGCTAATAGCTACACAGTTCCTGTCCCAAAGGGCTCACAGTCTTAATCCCTGTTCTACACATGAGGTAACTGAGGTCAAGAGAAGTAAAGTGACTTCCCCAAGGTCATAAAGTAGACAAGCGGTGAAGCCAGAACCTTCTGACTCCTAGGCCTGTTCTCTATCCACTAGAGCTACTTGTTTTATAGTTGCCAGCTGTGACTTTGTGTGATGACGATTTAAAATAGTCCATCTCCCCAAATGTAGCCCTTGGAGCAATTTCGGCTTAAAAAGTTCATATGCCTTTTCCTGAACCCAAGTAAAGGATCACTAATTATGGAAAACACTGTATTTTTAAGCACACAAAAAGTACAAGTGTTCTCTCCAATACCTGCTATTTGAAACCCGATGTGCAGTTGGCATTCATCATCATCATCAATCGTATTTATTGAGCGCTTACTGTGTGCAGAGCACTGTACTAAGCGCTTGGGAAGTACAAATTGGCAACATATAGAGACAGTCCCTACCCAACAGTGGGCTCACAGTCTAAAAGGGGGAGACAGAGACCAAACATACTAACGAAATAAAATAAATAGAATAGATATGTACAAATAAATTAGAGTAAAAAAAAAATATGTACAAACATATATCATCACCATACTGCCAAGAACTGCAAGTTCAACTATGCCATCTACAATGAAGAAGACCAGACTGAGAAAGACTCCAGTGACTTTTTGCAGCGAGGGGGTAGATTTTAAGTGGCATCTGTAAGCACTCAATATGTGCCAAGCATTCTACTAAGGGCTGGTTTCAGTTTCTCCATCTAGAAAAACAACCCACTTACTGTTTAGGTACACTCAGAGGATTGCAAAGACTGTGAAATATTCATACCTTCCTGAATGAGTGGGCCATATAACCACAGATAATAACATCATTAATCATACTTAAAGTTTCTTAGCTTTTTGAAAACTAAAGCTCACATGAATCAGATGTTTCAAGAGTAATGATTTGTGGAAAAACAGATAAAGGGCAACTACAGAAACCAGAAGGCTTGATCCAAGTGATCCCACACCAGAAAATGTTCCAGAAATAGTATTTTTAAAAAAGAGAGAGTTGCTCCCCCTTAAAAAGGAATACATCCCAGTATTAATGACCAAAGACATACATTATCTAACAATCCGTATTTTCCAACACTACAAGCATACAGGAAAAAACAACTAAAAAAAACCAAGAGCAGTTTAGAATTTTTTTTGTTAAATATGAATGCATATTCACTGCCCCAAAACTGACAATCCTTTCACTTTTAAATTAAGATTTTAAAACTTGATCCTTCTGTGACTTAGTGATTTTTTTATTCAGTTATTTTAGAAGAAACAAGCTCTTAGTATACAGAGCTGCTCTGCACACAGTAAGCACTTAATAAATATGACTGAATGAGCAAAATGGAAATACAAAGTTGCCAATTAATAATTAAGGTGGGGTTGGGAGGCTGAGTGGATGGACAGAAATAGATGTCTGATCATCTGTTTTGTCAGTCCAGCTGTTTAACCTCAGGGTTCATAGGCACATTCTGATGAAATCATATCTGATCATGAGGATGTTCCAAACAAATGTGTGACTTTTTTAGCCAAGCTTTCCAAAATAATCTATTTTTCAAATGTTTAACAGAATTCCTTTGCAACAGTCGACATTCTATTTAGAAAAGCAGAAGTTAAAGACCACAGTCGGAACAAAAGAAGTGTCCAACCAAGGTTGGGCTAACGACAACCCCTAAGGGTAATATTTCTGCTCCTAAGGTGACCAAATGATCCTCGGAGAAACAGAAAGATGGACTGTCAATTTGTTCTGGGCAGGAATGTGTCTACGTACTCTATTGTATTGTACTCTCCCAAGCATTTAATATAGCGCTCTGCACATGGAAAACCTCAATAAATGATTGATGGCTCTCCTTCTGGATATCTTGACGCATGGATATAGATGTACCTTCTTACACTGTCTTCCAAATTCTGGTATTCCGCCCGTCACCAAGCTTGGGCTTTTTGGTATTTTTTTTTCCAATGGTAGTTGTGTGCACTATGTGCTTGGCACTGTACTAAACACTGGGGTAAATACAAGATAATCAGGTGAGACTGTCCCACACAGGACTCACAATCTTAATCCGCATTTTACAGGTGAGGTAACAGGCAAGGAGAAGTGAAGTGACTTGCCCAAGGTCACAGAGCAGGCAAGTGGCAGGGCCGTCATTAGAATCTGGGTCTTCTGACTCCATCCTCTGGCCTAGTGGCCATGCTGTTTCTCAGTACTCTTGGATACCTGTCCTTTGGTCTCAGTCATATGTTCATCAGGACGGCTAAAATAGCCTGCATACTTGGTGCAATTTGCTCTAGTATCTCTGGTCCATTGGCTGCAAAAAAAGCTATTGAAGCAGTGTGGCCTCATGGATAGATCACGGGTTTGGAAGTCAGAAGGACTTGGGTTCTAATCCCTCTTCTGCTACTTGCTGCTGTGTGACCTCAGGCAAGCCACTTAACTTCTCTGGGCCTCAACTGGATAATGAGGATTGATCCACATCTGGGAAATGGATTTTGCCCAACCTGATTGGTTTGTATCTACCCCAGTGCTTAGAACAGAGCTTGACCCATACTAAGTGCTTAATACCATTATTATTATTTGGATATGAGAATCCCTGATAGCTTTCTGATAAAGCCATCCATTAAGCCTTTGGCTAACAGCTTTTTCTCTCAGAGCCCTTTTGCAAGTGGCCCTATTGATCCCCTTCAAGTTTTCTTCACGATCTACCAAAGAATCTTTCATTATTAACTTAAAAGAATCTCTTCAAATTCCTTTCAGGGCCATTTTATCTACTTCTTCCCCCTCTTTTTTCCTCCAATCTTCACTTTAGTGGGTCTATTTCATCACCTGTGCTTCTTTATTCTACTACACTCATCTTATCTGGGCTCCCAGTATGGTGTTTTTTAATAATAATAATGGCATTTATTAAGCGCTTACTATGTACAAAGCACTGTTCTAAGCGCTGGGGAGGATACAAGGTGATCAGGGTGTCCCACATGGGACTCACAGTCTTAATCCCCATTTTACAGATGAGGTAACTGAGGCCCAGAGAAGTTAAGTGACTTGCCCAAGTTGCACAGCTGACAAGTGGCGGAGCCGGGGTTTGAACCCATGACCGCTGACTCCAAAGCCCGTGCTCTTTCCACTGAGCCTTGTAATGGCTTCAAGGCTTCTTATAAACTACTTATTTTTTAACCATCATTGTTTGCCTTTTGCAGGGTTTTCCTAAACGTAAAATCTCCAACTTGATTTATGTATCAATATTAAAAATTAGTAAACTACTTCACAAACTTTAAAGTCATACATTTTTAAAAGTCCCTTTTTTAAGCATTCTTTCATGTTACCAACCTAGCAGGTAGCTGTGAAAATCTAGAAAACAGGTTTTATTAAGCAGATTTAATGATAATGGTGTAAATTGTAAATTCAATGTTTTAATTAATCCCCTAGAAGCTAAGCACCAAATTACAAAACTCAATGAATGCTCCAGAAATAATACAGGCCTTAAAGCTACTTTAACCAGGGCAGTAGATAGTCACAGAATCCATTCACTTAATTTTAATCGTACACAAAATGAATGTTTAGATAATTACTTCAGAAGTTGACAAAAATAAAACAGTAGTGTATGGAGGTGCCCACAATGCAATAAAATGTGAATTTATTTTCACTAACGTGCTGGGTAACATGTGCACTACGTAATATATGACACAGGTAGAGAGTCACTGTGACTACGGGTGTGCCTTGAACTCTGATCCAGGAGGAGCCTTAAATTCTGTTGTTCTAGCACCAGGACTATTGCTTCCTGTTTTTATTTTATACTTTTCCTTGTTTCTTCTTGTTTTTGTACTTGGTTTCACTGCTCCTTATCGGTCGATAGCCAGTTCCCTCTCTCAAGGTACATTGCTAAATTGTGAGCCCTTTGAGGATCAGGAAACATTTCTAATATCCACCTGCATGTTCTTTCCCAGTAGTGTTCTGCACAGAATAAGTACTTCAAAAATACTATTACTATTAGTTCTAAACCATGTCCTACTTGAGGATGGAGACTGTGTCTTTTGCTTATTCAATCAATGAATCGAGTGCTTACTATGTGCAGGGCTTGGAAGAGTAAAATACAAGAGAATTAGCAGATATGTTCCCCACCCATAATGAGCTTATAGGCTAGAGTCTATTAAACTCAAAGTAGTTAATACTGTGCACCCTGCACAGTAGGCTTTCAATAAATACCACTGATTGACTCTGACTTGCTTTTTTTTTTCCCTATTAAACCTGGACCATTATAAAGATATGACTATTTTAACAATTTCAATTATGAGTCTGATCAACAGTCTATGCTTAGACAAGAAGCAGTGTGGCCTAATGGACAGCACATGGGCCACAGAGTCACATAGCATTTGTCCGCTATGTGACCTTGGAAAAGTCATTTAAGTCCGTGTGCTTCAGTTACCTCATCTCTAAAATGGGGATTGAGACTGTGAGCCCCTTGCGGTACCTGGACAGTATCCAACCTGACCAGCTCCTGCCTATCCCAGAGCTTAGTACGATGTCTAGCAGAAACAAAGCACTTCAATACCATTAAAAAAAAATAATAATGACATCTAATGGGGCAGACAAAGGTAAAGGAGGAAGAAATAAGGCAAGATAAGACAGAAAAGTTCAGTGACTTGCTCCACGTCACACAGAAGGCAAGTGGTGGAGCCAGGATTAGAACCTTGGGTTTCTCACTCCCAGGTTCCTTGTTCTATTTTTTTTCCTCCTGCTCTACTCGCTAATTGATTGATGATGGTAAAGGAGGCTAATGGTCCTCAACATCACAAACTTTCCCCCTACTAACATAATATGGACCATTTGTCCAGGAGTTTATTCATTCAATCGTATTTATTGAGCGCTTACTGTATGCAGAGCACTGTACTAAGCACTTCTCTTGAACCTGATAGCTTCTGCCCACATAAATTCCACTGGGGTAACAAATTCCATTTACACTTCTCCTGTTGATGTAAAGAAGTGCTTATTTTTTACTTGTTTTGAACAAATTAGGTGCATCACCATTCTAGTACAGTGGGTTGTGGTGAACAATAATTCCATGTTCACCCTGTCAATAAATCAATCAATGCCATTTATGGACTGCTGAAAAAAGTACTTGAGGAGGTACAATGCCAGAGTCGGGAGACTCGATCCCACTGAAGAGTCTTCACCTAGTCAGATCATCTTCATAAGGAAGCAGTTTCAGGACAGCAAAAGGAAACCACTTCTTCTTAAAGCCACTTTGCTAGTCGTACCTCTGCCTCATTACTCCTGGCCTGACCTTTTCCATTTTCTGCTGGGTTTTTCTTGGCCCTTCTTCCTTTCTCCCTCTTGTTCAAAATTTCTGCAACTTTTCTTGCAGCTCCAGAAGGTGGGAATTGGAAGGGGTTGGGGGAGATGTCAGAGAAGGCTTGAAACTGGGAGTGGCAGAAGAGATCGCCGCCTCTATATTTTCTCCAGCTTGACCGGGACACCCCATAGAGGCAGACATTTCTGGAATATCCAAGTAATAGTGTCTTGTTGCCAACAGCGTGACTAAAGTAGGGCCATTCAGGAAGCTATATGTCAGCCCAAGCTGTTGCTAACTCAATGGGTGGGAAATCAGTCACACTTTTCCATTTATTTTTAATTTTTGGGCGGGGGGGGGGGGTTGGGGTGGTGGGAAGGGAGATTTAAAGTCCCTTCCAGGAAATTTTTGCTACAGATTTTTTTGTTTGGGAAATAGTCCTTGAGAGAAGAACCTGGTGACACTGATAGATGAACAAATTTTACCCTCAAAAAAAAATATTTTTTGCAATAGAGATCAATCATTTATTGAGCACTTACTATGAGAAGAACACTTAAGCGCTTGGGGGAGTACAAAAGAATTAGCAGACACATTCCCTGCCCATAGTGAGCTTACAGTCTAGAGACAGATCCAAGGGGAAATCTTCCTCACCTCAGAATTTCCCATCCCTATCATATAGGGAAGGGAAACCTCTATTCCTCTGTTCTAACCTAATTCTTCTAATTCTTCTAACCTCTATTCTTGTACTTCCCAAGCGCTTAGTACAGTGCTCTGCACACAGTAAGTGCTCAATAAATATGATTGATTGATTGATTCTGTCATGAATCCACCAGCACTGAATGCTAGAAGGCTTGAAGCACTTCTGAAACATCCTTCTCTCACTTCTTGCCCCAGGTCTTGACAGCCTGTTGATCCATGACTACAAACAATGGTAAGAAACACTGAAAAGGATTTCTAAACCTAAGGATTAGAAACACAAATTGTTTAAAGAGATCCAGGGATATGAAAATACGGAAGATATTTTTCTTAACCATTTCTCAAGAGACAATTATTTCCGCCTTTAGAAATGCTCTGTCTTTGCCTCTGGAGGGAAGATGGAAGTTTGGCGGAACTGTTCTCATTGACAGAGCCAGTCTCCTCATGTGAGATTCTTGAAAGCTGTTTCGATGTCTAAATTCTCTGAAAAATAAGAACTCCCCCGTAATAGCATCAAGCACTCCTCAGATGACAGGATTATCACATAAATTTGTCTGATTTACAAATAGGTTTCAATTCACTTTTGGATGAATGTTTTCTTGAACAGAACAACAAAACTGTCATTTAAAAGACATTCAACAGCCTTCTTTGGGTTGTTGCTTTATTAGTGGGGAATTTCAGCAAATGCTCTTTTTTGCATATGTCGATTTTCATGATCCAATTTGAATGTCGTCAGGTATTTACAGAAAGTAATAAACTGCAGTTATGACTGGAAGGTGTAGAAAGTTCTCCACCTCACATCACTTCCCTCCACACATAAATTTACTCAGTGTTTGGGAATGCATTAATGCTCACCATTAGAGATCATTATCTCTTCAGAAATGGCATCTGTGTAAACAGATTTTTTCCTCTTTTGAACTCAATTTTACTCAACCATCGTATTAAACACTCCCTTTAAAGTATATGAGTGAATATACTACCAGGGATCAACAAAACTTGAATGATGAAAATAATCAAGTACTGATAAATCTGAAATAAGTATGTGGATAAACAACTACCCTCCCCCCGACCCTCCACATTGGCACTCTCCTATTACCATACTGGACGGTGATTCAATTTAGAAAATCGGTAGGGCAACAAATTAACCAATTCACGGTAATCTCTGTATAAAGACGCATTTAAGTGTCATTCTAATTTTAATAACATTCGTTTGATATTCTTGTCTTCATTTTGCACATTACCGTCAACACAGAGGTTATTTCTTCATGAACCTTTTGATAAGGAAAACACTTTATGGTACATGTTGCCAAATACACACGTGCAACTACTACTTCTGATGGCACATTGTGTTCTATCCAGTTAGATTCTGTGGCCAAAAGAACATGACTTGATTCCCTGCAGAGTGCTACACAAAACATAGGTTTTATGTACATATCTTTAAATTATACATTATACACTGCATTACAGTGTAGAGGCGGGGAAGGTGTCTGCCACCTCAGTTGTGCAGCACTCTCCTAAGAGATTATCACAGTGCTCCGCACAAATTAAGTGCTCAACACCATTGATGATGATCATGAAAACACACTTTATGGAGGACCAGAGTTTATACTCATTGGTGACCTCACCAATGGACTGATTACTTCAAAGGAAAACGTAAAAATTGCCCCCCGCCCACCACAGAATCTCCCAATCCCATTTTCTTTTTTTTTTTTTTTTAGGAGAAAATAAGATTACTATTGTAAACAGTGACAGCGGTAGAAACAGGAGAATGGTCAAAATGCAATAACTCTGAAGCTTGGGAATTCTGGGATGGGAACAGAAGAGTGGAAAGGGGCTAAGTTCATTGTGTGCTTACTGTACGTAGCAGAATGATGTTTCTTTCCCTTCTTTCCTCCTACAGTAATAATTGTGCTATTTGTTAGTCGAGCACTGGACAGCTACAAGATAATCAGGTCAGACCCAATCCTTGTCCCACATGAGGTTCCCAATCTAAGTCGGAGGGCGTACAGGTATTGAATCCCCATTTATAGATGAGGAAACAGACACAGATAAGTTGAGTGACTTGCCCAAGTCCACACAGCAGGCAGGTGGTGACGCCATGTCTAGAACACAGGTCCCATCACTCCCACGCTCATTGTGTAGCTCACTGGTGAGCTCATTGTGGACAGGGATTATCGCTGTTTATTGTTGTATTGTACTTTCCCAAGCGCTTAGTACAGTGCTCTGCAAACAGTAAGCACTTAATAAATACAACTGAATGATGAGAAGCAGCGTGCCTAATGGAAAGAGCACACGCCTGGGAGTCAGAAGGACCTGGGTTTTAATTCTGGTTTTGCCACTTGTCTGCTGTGACACCTCAGGTGAACCGCTTCACTTCTCTTGCCTCAGTTCCCTCATCTGTGAAATGAGGATTGAGACTATGAGCCCTACGTGGGACAGGAACTGTGTCCAACCTGATTATTTTGTATCTATCCCAATGTTTAGAAGAGTGCCTGGCATGTAGCACAATTATGTACCACAATTATTATTATTCTCTTTTTTCTCCCGCTAAACTTAATTCCTATATGATCCTGCACAATCGGCCCTGCCCTGTTTTGTGGCTGCAAAAATTACACAAAAAAGTGGGGTAATTACATGAGTAACTTTATGTTTAGCAACAAAGTCGCCTCAAATTTGCCTGATGGCTGTTTGGAGGCCTTTTAGTAGACTTAGCTTCTGCATTCTCACCTGTCTTTTCTAGCAGACTCCCTAGTTTTAACTTAAGAATTCACTCATCTAAATAAAACTTTTTCATCGCATTTAAATTACTGTCGGGTTACAGAAACACACAGTACATTAAAGAACTTTAGAAACATGCCAATATCCACATCTCTTTCGTTTTAAAGAACATACCTCTCAGGGAAGACATTCCACACTAATTTAAAATATCAGTCCTACATATCATATCCTATGTCCTGTGACCAACTACATAGAGCTGACTGTCATTTTCAAAGATGGCACGAAAGCGATGTCCTTCCCAGTTTGGCTGAAAAGACTGCTGTGAAAAACACTCCCTTTTGCGTTTTGTGCATATAAAATTAGTCCCTCAAATAGCTCTGGGGATCTCAACATTCTCCCTTTTAAAAAAAAAAAAAGGTATTTTTGTTAAGTGCTTACTGTGTGCCCGGCCCTGTACTAAACGCTGGGATAGATACAAACTCATCAGGCTGGATACAGTCCATGTCTCACATGGGACTCACAGTCTTAAGTCCTATTTTACAGATGAAGTGCAATGAAGTGAGGTGACTTGCCCAAGATCATAAAGCGGACGCGTGGCAGAGCCGGGACTATAACCCAGGTTTGTGCTCGAGCCGCCAACCTGCTGTCGAAGGTTTTGCTCAGACGCAGCAACCCGGCTCCTACTTGCAATAAATCCACCCCTAATGGGGATCCACTGCTTCACTCTCATTTATTCTGCCCTTCCTGTTCCCGGGTTCCGCTTTTCACCCCACCCTGCTGAACCAACATAAACCCTGCTCTCACACACCAGCAAAATCATGGTGCAGTGGTTAAAGCGCGGGCTTGGGAATCAGAGGATCACGGGTTTTAATACCAGCTCCACCCCGAATCAGCTGGGTGTTACCTCGCTTCACTTCTTTGAGCCTCAGTTACCTCGCCTGTAAAATGGGGATTGAGGCTGTGAGCCCCTCATGGGACAGGCTCCATATCCGATACGATTTGCTTGTATCCATCCCAGAGTTTAGTACGGTGCCTGGCATATAGTAAGTGCCTAAATACCACAGCTATTACTGCTTCAAGGTTAGTGACCTGACTATTTCACAGGGTCTTCTATGTGGTAATTGCAACAACTGTATTTATTGGGCATCTACGGAGTGCAGAGCACTGAACTGAGCACTTGCATGAATACGACGCCAGCACCGAAAGACACATTTCCTACCCATGACTAGCATCCAGACATGGATTGCTGAATATGGCTTTTAGGTGGCGTGGTCAAACAGCTCAAGAAGCTTCATCTGTCTACTGTGGTTTTGCTCTCAAAAGCATCTAAAAATAGCCTGGACACCAATAGGTGCAGTTGTCCTCCATAGTTAAAGACACCACTGACAATGGAATTAACTCTGAATTCTCTTGTGCCTGAAGAGGACGACGCAGGCAGGATCCACTGACCTGGTCAATTTTGTACACAAAAAAGGCTGCCAATTTATTTATTTATGTTACTTGTACATTTCTATCCTATTTATTTTATTTTGTTGATATGTTTGGTTCTGTTCTCTGTCTCCCCCTTTTAGACTGTGAGCCCACTGTTGGGTAGGGACTGTCTCTATGTGTTGCCAATTTGTACTTCCCAAGCGCTTAGTACAGTGCTCTGCACATAGTAAGCACTCAATAAATACGATTGATTGATTGATTGCCAATTCGTACTTCCCAAGCACTTAGTGCAGTGCTCTGCACATAGTAAGCGCTCAATAAATATGATTGATTGATTGATTGTTTCTTGTTACATTGTCACGTTGAATGCTGGCAGCGCTTTGCATTGTTTTCACCTCTTAGTCTCTCAATCCTTACAAAGCTTTTGCTCAGACCACCCAGCTCCTTTCCCCTTATATGTTGCCAACTTGTACTTCCCAAGCGCTTAGTACAGTGCTCTGCACACAGTAAGCGCTCAATAAATACGATTGATTGATTGATTCCCCAACAACAGCATTCCGCGCTGACCTATCCTCATCAACTGATTCCTCCAGTATGCAGGGAAGCCAGAGCCTTGTCCGCTATTAAATTCATTTAATCACATTTATTGAGCGCTTACGGTGTGCAGAGCACTGTACTAAGCGCTTGGAAAGTACAATTCAGCAACATATAGAGACTGTCCCTTCCCAACAATGGGCTCAACAGCCTTGAGCGCTTACTACTCAGTCGTATTTATTGAGTGCTTTCTGTGTGCAGAGTACTGTCTGAGCACTTGGGAGCATACAACACCAAACAGACACATTCCCTGCCCACAACAAGCTTGTAGTCTAGAGGACGAGCTTATGTGCAGTGCACTGCAGTAAGTGCTTAGGAGAATCCAGTGTAATAGAGTTGGTAGGTACATTCACGGCCCACACTGATTGTTAAGCTCCAGGAAGGCAAGAATCAGGTCTACGAACTTTATTGAACCATACTCCTCAGAATCAATCGTATTTATTGAGCGCTTACTGTGTGCAGAGCACTGTACTAAGCACTTATGCCTTATACAGTGCTCTGCACACAGTTAGCACTCGATTGATACCACTGATTGAGGCTTTGACTATTTCCTTAAAATGTTCCAGTTATAAGCTACGTATATCAGTGGCTTCGCAGAGCTTTTAGCACACAATAAGCACTCAACGTCATTACTAGCCCTTCATTCTAGAATGGCATCTACTTAATACCAAAAACTCCACCTAAAGTGATGCACTAAAAAGGCCAGATAATGAACATTTTCAGAGAGCAAAACATCAAGCGTGTAAATAAATTCCCGGGAAACTTTCACTGTCAAATGTAGCATCGGAATGATGTTATCTCAGGGTTCCCAATGTCAAAATGGTGTAGTGGATAAAGCATGGGTTTCGGAGTCAGAGGTCATGTGTTCTAATTCCAGCTTCACCACACGTCAGCTGTGTGACCTTGTGCAGGTCACTTCACTTCTCTGTCCCTCAGTTACCTCATCTGCAAAATGGGGACTGAGAGCCCCACATGGGACAAGGACTATGCCCAACCCGATTTACTTGTACCCAACCCAGTGCTTGATGTGCTTGGCACATAGTACGTGCTTAACAAATACCACAATTATTATTATTAAGATGTCTGGTCTATGCCTTGAATTTTTTCCTCTAACCACTACCTTCTCAATGTAAAATAATCCTCCTGTATTATGAGTAGACTGTGTGCTCCTTAGGGGTTGGCAACATGTCTAGCAACTCTACTGTACTCCCCCCAAGTGTTTAGTATAGTGCTCCACACACAGTGGGTGCTCAATGAATACCACTGATTGACACTTGAAACCAGGATAGTTTATTGCACCCCTCCTGAAAGAGATTCCTTCCCACCACCCCAAAATAATAATAATAATAATAATAATAATAATGGTATTTGTTTAGCACTTACTATGTACAAAGCACTGTTCTAAGCGCTGGGGAGGTTACAAGGTGATCAGGTTGTCATCATCATCATCAATCATATTTATTGAGCGCTTACTATGTGCAGAGCACTGTACTAAGCGCTTGGGAAGTACAAGTTGGCAACATATAGAAACAGTCCCTACCCAACAGTGGGCTCCCATGGGGGGCTCACAGTCTTCATCCCCATTTTACAGATGAGGGAACTGAGGCACAGAAGTTAAGGGACTTGCCCAAAGTCACACAGTTGGTGGAGCCGGGATTTGAACCCATGATCTCTGACTCCAAAGCCCGGGCTCTTTTCACTGAGCCATGCTGCTTCTCAAAACACAAAACACATAATACATAAACACATAAAAACACATAAAAGGCCACTGGAGCACAGGCCCAGGAAGCAGAAGGACCCAGGTTCTAATCCCGGCTCCGCCACTTGTCCGCTGTGTGATTTCAGGCAAGTCACTTCACTTCTCTCTGCCTCAGTTACCTTATTTGTAAAATGGGGATTAAGACGGTGAGGGACAGGGACTGTGTCCAATTTGATCAGCTTCTATCTACTCCAACCCTTGGTACAGTGCCTGGGACTTAGTAAGACCTTAACAAATTCCAGAAAAAAAAAAAAGGTAAAGTTGCCCCAGAGCTCAGCTGATTGACTAGCAACAGGGTGTCCCTCAATAACATTTCAATCATCAGTCGCAAAATGATATTGGCACCAGGGTTGAAGCAGGGCACATTCCCATGGTGTGATTTGATGACCTGCCACCTTTTAGGGAAGTTGTTAAAATAGAGTTTAGCCAGATTCACACTTCTTTAAATTAAAAAAAAAACCCACGGCACCAAGCAAAACAAGACTCGTGATGCAGAACGGTGCATAGAAAGAAACGTCACACGCTAACACACACATGTGTAGAGACCATCTCTCCTCAAAGTAAAGGGTTGTAGATGTGAGTTTTGCAACTAGGCTACCATTTGTTTCAAACCTTCCATATCTTCCAAGATGCATTATGAGTTTTATTTATAATATTCATTAAACGCTTACTATGTGCCAGGCACTGTGTTAAGCACTGGAGTAGACACAAGCTAATCAGGGTGGACACAGTCCATGTCCCACATGGGGCTCACAGTCTTATTAATCCCCATTTAACAGATGAGGTAAAAGGCACAGAGAAGGTAAGTGGCTTGCCCAAGATCACACAGCAGACCAGTGGGGAAGCCAGTATTAGAGCCCAGGCCCAAGCTCTATCCATTAATTATGGTATTTGTTAAACGCTTACTAGGTGCCAGGCACTGTACTAAGCACTGGAGGGGATACAAGCAAATCGGGTTGGACACAGTCCCCTGTCCCACTTGGGGCTCACGGTTTCAATCCCCATTTTACAGATGAGGTAACAGACACAGAGAAGTTAAGTGACTTGCCCAAGGTCACACAGCAGACAAGTGGCGGAGCCAGCATTAGAACCCATAACCTTCTGACTCCTGGGACCGTGCTCTATCCACAACACAAGGCCACTACACTGCTTTGGTAGATAGCTAGTACTTAAAGAGTACCATAACCAAGGGCTAAAATCCTTTATAAATAATACCCAAAACTCCAACATAGTGCCTAAATTGTGAATGAGGGTCAAATGAAATAAATACTTTTAAAATGACAAAAGAAAAAAAAAATCTTCAACATTATCAATGCCTCTTGCCTCAATAAGTTTCTTTAGAATTAAGTTTAGAAAAAAGTCCTGTTAATTGTATGTCAAGCATTAATGACATCATAAAATGCTGGAAACAGAATTCTGATCTAGTTTCTTGGCAGGTTAAACATATTTTTCTGTACCTCTTATTCCCTAGTAATATCTATAGGTCCCTCAGTATTCTTGACAGAGAACCCCGTAAAAATGTCAACACAGATGTATTCAGCTTGGGGCCTTTTAGAGTGAAAGCATCATATTAATGTGATTTAAAATTTGTAATTTTGATCAATATACTCAATCATGAATAAATTATTAGACTGACATTTCTAAGGCTCTTCCAACAGAACTGGCATTGTGCCTTCCACCTCTATTATACTGTACTTTCCTAAATGCTTCGTTCAGGGCTCTGCACACAGTAAGCGCTCTGTAAATATGACTGATTCAGAGGTTAACTTCACAAGGACTGCTCCTGGGATGTTGAATTAGCTTTTTCCTGTTGGTAACTTAAGACAGTTCCCTTATGAAGGAATAAATATTTATCTTTTTTGAAGTACTAAGACTTAATATGTGTGCTGAAGGACCATCATGAAATAGGGTAAATAGAAATTACCAACGTATCTGGGTGTACTAAGATAACATATCTGGACTACTTAAGATCTTCCCTAGCAAATCTGCCCAGGGTCAGCTGCCCAAAGTCTATTTTTTTCCATTTGTCAACATCATCTCTTAAAGACCAAGACATAAAACTTCTCTTTTTCAATGCAGGAAGCAGAGCTCTATAGCCTGCCTCCACCCAAATCACCCACATATACTCCATTTCACACCCCAAAATTGCTAAGTTTCTAGTCTTAGAAATGCCTAGCTAAGGGTTTTTCACTCTTCTTTGTTGACCACCATTAGACGCGGCATCTGGTCAGTAGAAGATTCCCGTGTTACTAATATGCCAGCCCAGGGGACGGATGACAAAATTGAGAGGCGTTCAGGGCTTAAATAAGCAGCACGGAGGGTGGGACCAGGTCACTCATGCCTTCTGTCTAATGAAAAAATCATCTCTCCACCCTAAGAATACAACCAGGTGGTTGAAAGTGTGCCCCCAATATCTATTTTGGCAGGAGATGTGGACAGAGGAACTGCATTTCACAGAAAGGTTCTGTGTGCATACGTGTGTGTGTGTTTTAAATCGATCACGGTAATTTACGTATTTAAAAAGAGGAAGTGGCAAAGTGAATATCAATGAGACCAGTAAAAGTTGATACACATGAGTCACTAAGCCAGCTCTCCTTTCTGCTCCAGCCCACAAATGACATCTGAAATTTTCATTTACTGTAAAAATTCATAACAAACCCACAAAGTATGCCGGTTTGACACAAGAAATAAAGCCATGGGGGCACTGCAAGTGCTGTTTTATTCTCTGTAGTTTTTAACTCAATGCCTTTTCAATAAAAAGCAATCATTTTTTCAAGGGCTTGAGTCCTACTAAAAATTCAGGAACATATAGTGTATATGCAATCCAATCTCTCACACGAAGTACAAGTAATGTCAACGGCTACTGTATTTTCATCTTAATTCTACTGTACAAATTACAAAATCCCACATTTAATGGGCTTCGACTTTGGCCTCTGCAATTACGCTTGGTACCTACTTGGTCAGTAAATTCCTAAGTTCCTTTACTTAAAGCACACAACAACAACTAACTCATACTCTAAACCATATTTTTTTTCTTAATCCCAGATATTTCTAAATAAAAGGTTACAAGAAAAAAAATCAAATACATAAACTCTGAAAAGAGGAAAAACGGGTGATCGATTAGGTAGAAGAGAAACATAAAATTGTGCTTGGTTTCTTCATCTTCAAGAGGTGTTAATCCACGCATTCTATAATCGTAAACTAGTAAAATCCATGAAACTAGTTCAGATTTTCCTACATGCATTACTCCTTTACATATACATGGCCTCTTTTACAGTATCTGTGGCACTATTTATCACCATAAAACAGTCTAATCATTATATACAGTACTTGAGCATGGCATTTTACAAAAATAATGTTCTCAGAAAACTTGTTTTTTGTTTTTTTTAAGTCCTCAAACATTTGTTATTATCCTGCAATGAACTAATTCCTGGGTAAATGGTATTCACTATTTATGAAAGAAATGAGGTGCTTCTTCTAGAAGTACCAACAAGAAAGAAAATCTCATTCTCAGTTCTGAGGGTTTGGTGTGGTAGGGGGAAGGGAAGAAGGCTTAGTTTTTACCAATAACATTCAAAATATCTCTTCTTTTGAAATGCAATCTACATCACAAGGCAAGCAGCATGGCTTAGTGGATAGAATACAGGCCTGGGAGTCGGAAGGACCTGGGTTCTAATCTATCACTTCTTCACCTCTGTGCTTAAATTACCTCGTGTTAAGATTTAAGACTGTGAGCCCCCCATGGGACAACCTGATCACCTTGTAACCTCCCCAGCGCTTAGAACAGTGCTTTGCACATAGTAAGTGCTTAATAAATGTCATTTAAAAAAAAAAAGTTTGAGCCCCATATGGGACAGGCACTGTGTCCAACCTTAGTAGCCTGTATCCTCCCCGGCACTTAAAAGAGTGCGTGGCACATAGTAAGCGCTTAGGACGTACCATAATTATTATTAAGGCACAATGTCCCACTCTATAATTTTTTGTCCCGGAAATCTCTACATTTTTCATGTAAGGTGAGCAAAATAAATTCCAGGCTTTGAATTAACTCCTGACACCTATGAGATCACAATAATAATAGTACTTGTTAAGAACTTGCTATGTGCCAGACACTGTACTCAGCACAGGAGGAGAATATAAGCAAGTCGGGTTGGACGCGGTCCCTGTCCCTCAACAGGCTCACAGTCTTAATCCCCATCTTACAGATGGGGTACCAGGCACAGAGAAGGAAGGGACTTGCCCAAGGTCACACAGCAAAGTGGCAGAGCCAGGATTAGAAACCATGACCTTCTGACTCCCAAACCATGTACACCATCAGATCATGTCTGCAGTGTGCTTTGATGGCATGTGTTCTCATGGTCCCAAACTGCAGAAGGAACAGAAAAGTATGACAAAGGTTTTGGGTAGTTTAAAACCTTCCTTTTCCCTCTAGATTGTAAGTCCTTGTGGGCAGGGAATGTGTCTATCAACTCTGTTATACTGTACTCTCCTGAGTGCTTAACAGAAGTAATTGATTTTTTTTTCTGGCTCTGGAGGTCTAGCCTTTCCCTTCCCGTTTTGATACATTTCTAGTAATTATTGAATTTGTCAAGTGCTTAATGTTGTCAAGAACGGTTCTAAGCACTGGAGTGGATTCAAGTTATTAGGTTGGACACAGTCCCTGTCCCACACGGGGCTCACAGTCCAAGTAGGAGGGAGAACAGGCATGGAATCCCTATTTTACAGGTGAGGAAATTGAGGCCCAGAGAAGTGAAGTGACTTGCCCAAGGAGACACAGCAGGCAGCTGGAAGAGCCAGGATTAGAACCCAAGTCCTCTGTCTCCTAGGCCCATGCTCTACTAGGCTATTCTGCTCCTTCTAGTATCGAGGACTCTAGAATTCCACACTATGGAGGAGGCAAAACAGGAAAGAGAAATCACAGTGTAAAAGAAGTTTAGAAATGAACTGTCTAGTCTGTGTTTTCATGAAGTACAAGCCACCCAAGGCACTCTTGGCCCTGCTAACAATTTCATACACCTTATTAAAGGCCCTCAGAATGAGCTGTACATATTAAGTACTGAGCTATATCTTCTTGTAAATTAATGTGATAGGCTAAAATTTACTTTTACCGGAGATCAAAACAAATAAAGCACAGAAATCCTTTATAATGCTCTGTCAGTGGTATTGTTCCCCTCAGACTTGTGCAACTTTCTGAATTTCATTCACTGAGATTTCAATACGGAGTCTTTTCCCTATGAACAACAGAACTACAAATCTCCCTTTTGTAAATAGCAGAAACGTCTGTGGCGATAAAAAGGGCAGGAACAAAGTAGCTACTTAGAAGCACAGTAATTCTAGAAACAAAGTGGCTACTAAGATTAATGGGGATGCACTATTTCCTCCAAAAATAAATAGCAATAAATGCTCCAAATTCATCCACAAAACACACTGTATAACATCCTAGATTTAGGTACTCTATACACAGCCCTCAAAGTTCCTGACTCTGGAAAGATAAATTATCTGCACCACCTGGGTACTTCTTACATCGCAGATTCAAAAAGGACTTGATAAATTCCCAAGTGAATGGCCTATGATCGGATATTAGGGTTAGGGGAAAGATTAGGGATAGGGATATTATATGGTACATTCTTGAACAGTAAGGTGGATGTCAAGGAGGGCAACAAGTACATGGTTTCTCCGAACATCCCACTGCCATTATCACACAGATTACAGCACTGACTGGATCACTGGTGTGATCCAATATGGACCCTGTCTTTTTTTGATATTCTCATTCCCATACAGACAATGATCTGCTACATCAGAAATGACAGCTACAGAAGTTGTGGCATGAAATAATAATAATAATAATAATAATGGCATTTATTAAGCGCTTACTATGTGTGAAGCACTGTTCTAAGCACTGGGGAGGTTACAAGGTGATCAGGTTGTCCCCACAGTCTTAATTCCTATTTTACAGATGAGGTAACAGGCACAGAGAAGTTAAGTAACTTGCCCAAAGTCACACAGCTGACAGTTGGCAGAGTCGGAATTTGAACCCATGACCTCTGACTCCAAAGCCCGGGCTCTTTCCACTGAACCACACTGCTTCTCATCATGAGAAGCAATGTGCCCTGGGAGTCAGAGAAGCTGGGCTGCTATCCCGGCTCTGCCACCTGTCTGCTGCGAGACCTTCGGCAGGTCACTTCTCTGTCCCTCAGTTACCTCATCTGTAAAATGGGGGGATTAAGGTTGTGAGCCCTATGTGGGACAGGAACGGCATCCCACCTGATAACCTGTATCTACCCCAGGGTTTAGAATGGTGGGTGACATATAGAAAGTGCCTAAGAGCCTTAGGCAAGGCTAAAACTCACTAGACCACAGTGCTTCTCTTTTACCATGTCTCACCTCCCATACTCTCTCTTCAGCTGAGATTCTTAAGCAAGAAGATAAGTAGAGAGAAGAACAAACATGAACACTTTTTTTTTCCCAACTACCCGAAGAGTAGTTTCTATTTGGAGGGCTTGTAGTTTGTCAGAGCCAAAAAGCGTTAGGCATTAACAGACCATGGAAAGCTTTCCTAATATAACAAATGTCATCTTGGCTTAAAATAATCTCAGAGTCATTTAAAAAAAACTAATAATAACTTTTTAAAAGCCCCTTTTTTGAACTTCATTTAATGGAAGACACTACAAAAATTCAAATAAAAATTATTTAGAAAAAACAAAAAGCAGGGCAGCTTACTCTTGAATTAAGATAAAATTCCCAAACATTCTCCCTTGAATTTCAAGGAAAAGGGAACAGGACTTAACACTAGAGTAGTCAGTAATATTTCCCAAGCACCCACTAAAAAGTAAACACAAACAGTAAACCATATATACTTGAATTAGACAATGTCTCTTACAGGACTCTGACTTATGTTCCACCTGCAAGGTATAGTTTCAGTTTCCCTTAGGATTTTCATTCCCTTCCAATATACACTTAAAAGTAAACCAAGCTGGCAAAATTGATTTGTAGGGAAAAGAATTGCAATGACCCACTCGGGGAATGAATGTGCATTAAATGGCAGTTCTAATAATGGTAAATTACGATTAGCAACAAAGTGCAAAAGCTTATATGATCAAACATACTTTGGCCTTTACCTGAAAGGCAAACATGAAGAATAAAGACAAGTTTCTATACGGGTGCCATCAGCCACTTAAACTGCTAAAAATATTGCCTTACCTGTCCTGTGACTGCTCTTCATACATCCGCTCCTTGCCCTCTTTAAAGAGTCTTATTGCCCGTTTCGATTTTTTCATCAGACTGTCAATGTAGATTTTAAAATATTCATTCTCGCTGAGTTGCACAAGTTTCTGGTTGTCATCATATTTGCTCAAAATGAGTCTCAAGTGTTGATATGTATCCGGTAAAATATCAAGTATATAGGGAGGGCTATTTTTCAACTGAAGCTTGGGATTTTGGCACAGTCTTACCTGGAAGTGGGGAGGGGGAAAAAAGAGATAAAAAGATTATTTGGAGGTTAAAACCAATTTACTTTCCATAGATTACCTAGAAAATGTACAACAATGCTTTTTCTGAAGTCTCCATGAAGTAGAGTGGATTTAACGCAATTTCAAAGTCTAATCCCTGAGTGCTGATAGGTATTCAGTTGTGGCTGGTCACCTTCCTTCTCTGCCTACTCATTCATATTCCAGTCTTTCACTCTTTCTAATTCCATACCCTTTCCTAAATTCCTCCAATTCTCTTCCTCCTATTTTGTTCTTTCTGGACTATAAAAATTTGGTTTGGTTGACCTTCAAGGAACCATGTGCCTTTAATCATTTTCAGAGGTCCTCTTCTGAGAACAACCCAAAGTACGTAATTCTAGTACTACTATATTACCCATTAGACTTACTTACATAATCATCCCCTTTTTTGTTACAATAACCTAGGGAGAAGGAGAGGCAGGAGTGGGGGCACAAAGAGAAAGATGAGGAAAGCAACAGCTTGAGACTGCTTCTCTTTCTCTTACTGCACTTTCCCAAATGCTGCCTCCCATATACACTCATTTTTTTTTTTCAACCCCACCTGTGTTGTTCAAGTTCCCCTCCAGGCAGTCTTAATGAATTAACTCCTCACCTGCTTTGAAAAATGTTCCCCCTTTTGCTCCTCCTACCACGGGGGCTTGGCAGTCTTAAAGAATTAACTATTCCCACCTGCTTTATCCCCGTGCTCACCCTTCTATTCCTCTTCCCTGCATCAACCACTGTTTCCAATTATGTGGTACAAAAAAGGATGATTTTATTTCCTCCTCAAAGAGCATGGTGGGACAATTATGGGTTAATTAAGAAAACCTGGTCTTTATTCTCTAGTGAAGTTCTTTGAACTTTCACTAAAGCTTTTGCTTACTGCTGTTGTGCCCCCCAATTTATTTTTTTTTTACACAAAGAGCCACAGTTTGAAATTGGATAGAAATGAGTATTCAATCAGAACAGTCTTCCTCACTTCCCATTCTACCCTGAAAATGAATTATACAGGGGCTTGGTCATGAACTCAGATTCACTCAACCCCGGGGCTCTGCTATTCTATTTACTGAGTGCTTATTGTGTGCAAAGCACTGTACTAAGCGCTTGGGAGAGTACAACAACCAACAGACACATTCTTGCCCACAATGAACTCACAGTCTAGAGGGGGACACAGACATTAAAATAAATGAATAAGTCCCTGGATCCATACCCTTTGGGCATTTGGTTTTCACCCCACCCTCAGCCCCACAACACTTATAAATGAATCTGTAAAGAATGTATTCATATTAATAACTGCAAAACTGCAAGTTCTAAACTGCAAGGTCCTTGTGAGCAGGGTGAGCAATGAATGATTATAAGGGAAGGAATGACACAGAGACTAACAAAACATATAAAGTAGGGTCAATGTGCTCTTACTAAGGTAAACAAAATAACAAAAACTGTACTGATTGGGTAGGTTTTCTGATATTCAAAGACTAATTTAAGAATCCTACTCAATTTCAAAGCAAAAATGGAATAGAAAAAGTTACCCCGTCCCTGAGAACCAAAAAAAAAGGAAACACCCTGAATCCCAGAAATTGAATTTGCATTTAGGGAAACCTTATTTTACTTTACATTGTTCTCATGGGTTTTTGTTGTGACTATTTGAAACTAACAAGAACAGAGACAAAGGAATTTGCATATACTGACAGACACTCAGATTTTAAAATCCCCAAGGCAGACTTAGAAACACAAACAAAAACAGATGCTCCCATTGACACAAATGTTCTCCAAACTGCCAACCCGGCCCAAAGTGGATGAAACTGGTCAACAATGAATACGCTATGACAGAGAAAACAGGAAGTATAAAATCCATTTGGCACTACTGTTAACATTCTGTCTCTCTGGAAAATGAATTTTTCCTCACTCAGTTTTTATCTTTATTCAAAATAATATTATGCTCTCTACAGTGATCCCTTAAGAGTGATTTTAAAGTTGACCCCGGTAAACAAAATGACATCTTTTTAAACAAAGCAAGGATTGTCTCCCTGACAATCCTTCAAAATTCTCAAATTCTCATATCTCAAAATTCTCAAAATTCTCAAAATTCTCATATCTTCAAAATTTTCTGGTTTGGGTCGGGGGAGTGAGGTTGTAACCGGATAGCAAGCACCTTCCTGACAAGGAAATCGCTTTAGGGTAATTATCTTAGGGTTCTGACCTTACTGTGGTGTTGTAATATTTATTTATGGTATTTGTTAAGCACTCATTATGTACCAGCCACTACCCTAAGCGCTGGGGGAGTCACAAGCTTATCATCTTGGGCACCGTCCATGTCCCACATGGGGCTCACAGTCTTAATTCCCATTTTAGGGATGGTAAAGTGTCCTCACCCAAGCACTTAATACAGTGTTCTGCACAAAGTAAGTGCTCAATAAGCACCACTGCTATTTGAACATCTAGAAGGAAACAGTACAAGTTTGGAACCATATCTTCACTGGGGCACACCTAACATTAGTAAGGACCGTTACACCTTAGCTGTTCTTGGTTTCTAAAGATGATCGCAAGTGTCTATTGGACCGTAAACTCCCTCAGGGCATTCATTCATTCAATCCTATTTATTGAGCGCTTACTGTGGGCAGAGCACTGTACTGGGTGATTGGGAAGTACAAGTTGGCAACATATAGAGATGGTCCCTACCCAACAGCGAGCGGGCTCACAGTCTAGAAGGGGGAGACGGACAACAGAACAGCACATATTAACAAAATAAAATAATTAGAATAGTAAATATGTACAAGTAAAATAGAGTACTAAATCTGTACAGACATATATACAGGTGCTGTGGGGAGGGGAAGGAGGGGGAGAGGAAGGAGGAGGAAGGCTGGGAAGGCTTCCTGGAGGAGGTGAGCTCTCAGTAGGGCTTTGAAGGGAGGAGGAGAGCATGCTTTAATTGTACTGCAGTAAAGTATTACTGCACACAGAAGGCACTCAGATATTCACGAGGAAGACAAGATCCTTTCCACAGAGGAAAAAGACTGGTGCAGTGTACACTGCTCCCTTCCTCTGTATAGGAGGATTGACCTCTTCTGCCCATGCAGGACCTAGCTTTATTTTTGAGCCTACCTCTTGGAATCCTGATTTTTTTCCCCATGGTATTTGTTATATGCTTATTATGTGCCAGGCCCTGTCCTAAGCCCTGAGCAGATACAAGCTAATCAGGTTGGACGCGTCCACGTCCCACGTGGGGCTCCGGTCTTAATCTCCATTTTACAGATGAGATAACTTGGTCCTACAGAAGTGAAGTGACTTGACCAAGGTCACACTGCAGGGCCGGAGCTGGGATCAGAACCCAGGTCCTCTAACCTCCAGGCCCATGCTGTTTCCCCTAGGCCATCCTGCTGATTTGGGGGAAAGCTTCTGCTAAAGAACAAATTTAGCTAAAGTTGCTAAAGAACAAATATCCTCCCTGAACGCTGCATGCCTAACTAAACTGACTGTTATTGGGGCTCCCATCAAGTCCCCTGACATTGCTCTGCCCTTCTAGTTTATCATTTAGCAGAGAAACAGTGAGGCCCAGTGGATAGAGCACTCACGCTTGGCACGTAATAAGTACTCAACAAGTACCATAATTATAATAGAGCACGGACCTAGGCATCAGTAGGACTATGAGCCTTAATCAGTCACAGCCTTCCCAATGTTCCCAAAGTTGGGAAGGTGTGATTTTCCGACTTCACTCCTGCCAAGCAAGTCTTCTATGCCTCTCGTTGTGGACAGGGACTGTGTCTGCTCATTCTTTTACTGTACTCTCCCAAGTGCTAAGAACAGTGCTCTCCACACAGTAAGCACTCATAAATATGACTGAATGAATGAATGAAGAGCCAACAACTCAGGCACTGGCCCCTGGATGTCACAGCCCTGATGACAAAGTGTTCTAAAACTTTGACCACAAACCCAGCTTCTACTAAAACAATTTGAAATCCATCTCCTAGAAGATTTCCATGATAAATTCTCACAGTCAGCCAATGCCCGTATCTTGCCAATTTTTTAACCATAACAACTGCTGAATTAATCTCTCTCTCTCTTCAGATGGCTATCGCCCTTGTCCATGCTCCTGTCTTCTTCTTGGGTCCCCTACCAGCCTCATCACTGGTCTACTTGCCTCCAGAGCCCACCCTTCAATCCACGGTCCCAGCTGCTACATGAATTATCTCCTGCCTATCACTATTCCTCACCATTGGCATTATTATTATTATTATTGCATTTATTAAGTGATTAGTATGTGTCAAGCACTGTTGCAAACACTGGGGCAGATACATACTAATCGGGTTGGACACAGTCCCTGTGGCTCCCAGGTTAAGTAGGAGGGAGAACAAGTACAGAATCCCCATTTTACAGTTGAAGAAACTGAGGCACAGAGAAGTCGAGTGACTCACCCGAGGTCACACAGTGGGCACCTATCGACCCTCTTCACTCTCCAGCTCCCAGTCACCTTCTAATTATGCCTGGCTCTCAGATTCGGCAGCCTCTCATGCTTACCTGCCTTGTCTCTCTTAGATCATAAGGCGATTGTTGGTGCCAAGGAATATATGTTGACTAATACCTAGGGCCAGGAGTAAAGGTTTTCCAAGTGGCTTTGAGATTCCAGTGTCTCTCAAAGAGACCGGAGGCTCAGAAAATCCACAGCGAGAGTTTCCTTTGACTCCAAAGAAATTCCAGTCAAATGGGAATCATCCATTCAGTGACAGACTTTAGTGTCCCTCACACTCAGTTCAGGTAACCAGATAGTTACCTGAACCACCAGACCTACCAGTTACCAGAGCTACCAAACAGTAGCTCAAAAGACTTTTTTTTCCTAATTGTTCTCTTAGGATGAAGAATTAGAAAATCTTTAGCATGTCAAAACCAGCAGTTATTTAAAATGCACTAGTTGGCAAAAAAAATTATCTGCATATTTGATGTACTCTCTGCTTCTCAGCTAAAAATCATAGTGGGACAGTTTTTCATTAAAAGTTATAATTAGAAACCACAGTATTCATGGAGGAAAAAGTCTGCCATAGAGGAATGGGAATGAATCTCAGTTCTCTGCCCTCTCGATTTCCAGCAAAATGAACTTCTTAAACACTTGCATGAAACGTCGACAGCGTTGATCACCCTTTCCAAATTCACACCACCGCAGTGACAATATAGAATTGGAAAACTGAAGAGGGAAACTTAAGTCCTTGAAAGCCAAATTAAAAAAACAAGCAAATTCATTTTCTTTAACTGCGGCTTCATCCATTACAGGTTTCCACACTGCAAATGGACTGGATCACATTTAAAACAGGAGAAGTCAACTCCCTTTTACACTAAAGCATAGGGATTAAGTTCCATATCCCTTCAGGGTTGGCCTACTGAATCTCTAGCTTTTCAAAGCCTTCTGTTCAGGCAGAGCATACACACTGCTCTACATGCTTCCTAAAACAAATCCAACTCTGCCCTGCCCAAGTCCCAGGAGAATCAGCCAAGTTTTACCTCTTGGTGGGAATAGGCAGGTCAGGCTCTCTTAAGACTTTCACATGGAACTCTCTTTTGGCCCATTCCCTTCACCAAGGATTCAAGTCCCCCAAACCACTCATTTTTCTCTTTGTTCTCCATTCCTTGGAAAAAAAAAAAAAACCCTGAGAAATTCTTCAGGGTCTCCAACCCCTCAGTCCCAAGACGACTAGCAAGTGGAACCTTCACCTGAATCTTATTTTATTCCCCACCTCATGCCTGTGTAGATTAGTGACATTGTTCAGAGGAAACGTTTGGCATGGGATTCCGTTAGTTCCCTGCTGTCACTGAGTCTTTGCAGCCATAAATCAAAAGGTTCTCAACAAACTTGCCTGAACCAAGCTCCCTAAAGTCCAAACACAGTTGTACTATCAAGCCGCTGGACAGATCACACCTGTACCTGGTCCTGCCAAACCTTCTGAATCTTAAGCCATAGTTGCAGCTGACTGAATCACACTGATGTACAGCTGATCCACCTGAAGACCAGACCTAGCAAGTCCAAATCCACTCAGACAGCAGTAGAAACCATAAATCTCTGAGCCGGTCCATTCACTGTGAAATGTCATTAGAAATGAATGTGGAAATCCAATTCTGAGGAAAAAGATACTAGAGCAAAGGAAGCCTATTCTGGAGAAGTTCTGGCACAGGCCTAAACCATGTCTAGATCTTCACACCAGTTTCTAAAGCTGCACTAAAACCTAATCTTCCCAAACCCTACCTTGAACCTACAGCTCACCATGTTACAATCTTATCGAATCTTTCGGCTCAAGGAAGATGATCGAAAGAGAGAGACAATGGTGTGGTGGGGAGAAGGAAGATCCAACTTTGTGTTCTCCTAGTGGATACAGGATTTTCAAACAAATAACTTTTGAATTTGACCTCAAAACTTGAAATGGCTTGGTTTCAGTCAGGGCAAGAAACTCAAAATGCCTCACTCTAGAAGGAATGAAGCAAATCTCTAACTACAGGAAGTACCAACAAACAGTATTACAAAGAAAGTGACCCAAAGGCAGGAAGGATATGTTTTAGTATTGTTTATAGGAATGATGCACAGATTTTAGACTCCAAGCTAAATGCCTCCAGCAACCGGACATTTTTTTAAATGGTATTTGTTAAGAGTTTACCATATACCAGGCACTGTACTGTGCATTGGGGTAGATACAAGCTAATCCAACTGGATACAGTCCCTGTCCCTTATGGGGTTCACCGTCTTAATCCCTATTTTACAGATGAAGTAACTGAGGCATAGAGAAGTTAACTGCCTTGCCCAAGGTCCCAAAGCAGGCAAGTGGCAGAGCTGGGATTAGAAGCCAGATCCTCTGATTCCCAGGCCCATGCTCTTTTCACTAGGCCATCCTGCTTCTTCAGAACACTATCAAAAATACTTTTAGAACTCTTTCAGTAATGTTATTTTCACACATAAATGATAAAGCCAGTGTTGAAAAAAATCTAAGTACTTATCCTAGATGACATTTTTGGCATTACTTAAAAGTTTTTTGTTGGGTTTTTTTTTTTCCAAGCAGTCACCACATTAGGTGCGCTTCCGGATCTGAGAAATGGCAAATTGCTTCTACTTTCCATCATGTGAGTACGACTCTCTGACAGAATGATGGCCACGACTCGAAATTCAAAAATTACATTCCCTCTGCATCCTTTCCCTGCCCCAACCGCAGCACTTCCAACCCTGGGGTGTGGCAACAGGGGCCAGGAGAGGGTGAGACAGTACACTGGAAAAAAAGTCATTCACTCACGAGCCTGGATATCTACAAGAGGGCTGCAGGAACATTAAGGGTTAACCTCAGATCAACCTCCCCACTAAGGAGTCATCTGACCAGTGGGGGAACAGGATAAACTTCTGGACTGGTTCCAGAGTGGACCAAACTCTCCAGCCCAACCCAGTTCAAACAATTCTGGAAGTGACATTCATTCATCCAGTCATATTTATTGAGCGCTGCTGTGTACAGAGCACTGTACTACGAACTAGGGAGAGTATGCTGTAACAATAAACAGACACTCCCTGCCCACAGTGAACTTACAGTCTAGAGGGAGCTTGGGGAAAGATCCATGTGCACTTTTAAATTTGACATATGCTGATCTCTTTGTCTCGCTCGCTCACACATACACACACACATACCATTTCTTCACTCCCACAGCCTACAATATATACACCTGCATATAACTCTCTCTCTCTCTCTATATATATATATATCTATTTATTTTACTTGTACATATCTATTCTATTTATTTTATTTTGTTAGTATGTTTGGTTTTGTTCTGTCTCCCCCTTTTAGACTGTGAGCCCACTGTTGGGTACGGACTGTCTCTATATGTTGCCAATTTGTACTTCCCAAGTGCTTAGTACAGTGCTCTGCACACAGTAAGCGCTCAATAAATACGATTGATGATGATGATGATGATAATGGAATACATAGGGGGATGAAATATAGTACCATTTCCACAACTCATATCGTATGTTATTTACCAAACAGTGCTTGATTCCAGACAATACAATTTCCCTCCACAGAGGTCATTTCGGCCAAGTGTTTGGAACAGCTGGGTCTTCTTACAGGTAAACTTTCTTCGTTCTATCTACCTTCACCTACAAGCATTTTATTTTGTCCTAAGTAATCAAGCCCCTCATGACTTCACTAGTTGCTAATTTGCCCTTTTTCTTCATTTAAAACCAACTACACATGTCAAATGGTGTTTGGATCTGCCTCACTTTTACAGGGAAACTTTCAAATTTTATTTTTAATTTTCACACAGAGTTCTACTAATTGGACTTGAAAGACCACCTTCTTGGTTCCTGATCCTCTAACTACACAGTACTGCTGCTATCTTATAAAACTTATGTAATGTTTCAAGGGATTTTCTTTTGGACTAATTGAAAGGTTCTTGATGCAATTAACAGGGCAGTGTTGCTATTGGAGGTTATGAACCACTTTATCACTGACATGAGAAAACTAAGTCGGTAATACCAATTTATAATTGCAACAGCTTTGATATTATTGTGTGGTCTCGCAGGGAGGCCACTGGACTCAAAAGGAGTCTCTGTTGAAAGCGAGAATACTTCCTACCACCCTGCAGGTACAACTGATGTGTGCCCACTCTTTTTGTTGATTCAAAGCAGTGAATTCAGAAAGGGAGTAAATCTGGTATATGATGAGAGGAACTGAGGCCTTGTTCACTTCTCCCTCAGGCTCAGTTATTTATTTTCGGTCTCCCAGTTTTTATAATTGCCCACCACAAAGTATTGGCCTATTTGAAAATGGTTTCAGCTTAATGAATCTTTGGCATGATTATAAAAGCTAAGCAAAAGTGATGGGCATGACCTTTGCCAACAGAACACTATATGTGTACATACACACACAAAACACTTATACACATTAATTGGAGCGCTTCAGGGCCAAATTTCAGCTTAAAACTTCCCAAGTTAAGAGAAATCTACAGATGAAAAAGTTAATAAAACATGAACAGCAGTAGGTGCTCAAGTATTGTCTCAGCTCATAAACATTACGTAAAAGTAGATAAATGAGGTTCACAACCAGCAATCTGGAAGCTCACGTACACCAGAGCTGGTTTTAACATTTTTTAATGACTTGACAGTAACTTTAGAGTACACTTCCTAAAACATATCTATGTGAGTTGACCTATGATTCAGTTAATATCTTCTGACTCAGAAAGGGGGAGAGGAAAACAAGGAAGAAAAAGTTCAGCTCAACAGCTGACTTGGTAGCATCTGACCCTAGTCATCTCTCCTGTAATACACCGGTTAAAAGAGTCCCTCAAAAGTTGGTTTCTAATTTGAGAAAAATCCTCCCTTGGCGGGGGAAGTGGGGGCATTAGTCCAATTTTTAGGTGGTGAAATTGACTTTCGGGAGTCTACTCCCGAGAAAAAGCTGAAATATTTAGGCTTTTGCTTGCCAAAACATATTGGATTTGTTCAATTGCTCACTCTTCATTCTCAAATACTATATCGAATGCACAGACCAAAACCGGAGCTCAAGCAGCAAGTTAAATTGTTCTGACACCATGACATCATCCCTGTCTGGTGTACTTTAATATAATTTAGAAATAAAAAGCTGAATTATCTGGCAGCGGCTTAAATACGAAATACTAAGGACCCAAACTGAGCACATTTATCCAGTGAAAAAGGAAATCCGGCAATGCCTTTAGCTTAACCAGGCCACAAAACAACAGACATCTCTCTGTTTGCAAGCCCTGCTAGCACAACTGAAAATAAAGTTATTTCTTGGTCAGACTGACAGCTGCTGCTACTTCTGAAAAGCGAGATTGGGTTTCCTCGACTTCGTTTGTTCACAATCACTCAAGTGCGCCATTCAGATTCCTCCAAAAAGTAAGGTGTTTGACACATTTTTGCAAAGAGAGAGATCTTAATATGCTATCTTTGGTATACACGTAAAGCCTTCCACAAGAATACGGCCATGCCTGGCTTTATCATTCATTCAATCGTATTTATTGAGTGCTTACTTTGTGCAGAGCACTGTACTAAGCGCTTGGATAGAACAATTCAGCAATAGAGACAATCCTACCTACAACGGGCTTACAGTCTAAAAGGGGGGAGCCAGACATCAAAACAAGTAAACATTCATTCAATCGTATTTACTGAGCGCTTACTGTGTGCAGAGCACTGTGCTAAGCGTTTGGGAAGTACAAGTTGGCAACATATAGAGATGGTCCCTACCCAACAACAGGCTCACAGTCTAGAAACAGGCATCAATAGCATCAATACAAATAAATAGAATCATAATAGAACTAAAATAGAATAAAACAAGGAAACAGGCATTAATGTAAATAAATAGAATTATAGATAGGTACATATATACACAAGTGCTGTGGGGTGGAGAGGGGGAGTAGAGCAAAGGGAGCAAGTCGGGCCAATGGAGGTGGTGAGGAAAAGGGGGACAAGGGAGGTGAGGTAAGAAGGGGGCAAGGTGATGGAGAGCTTTGAAGCCAACAAGTGAGGAGTTTTTGCTTGATTCGGAGCTTGTTAGGCAACCACCGGAGATTTTTGAGGAGGGGGGAGGTGACATGCCTCTGGAGAAAACCATTCCCTTCTGCTGGAATGGTTTCAAACAAGCAGCAAAGGTGGTAAGCATCACAAATACCAGCCGGAGAAAACTAGTATGTCAGTCGCCAAACCTTTTAATTTGGAAAGGAGAAAATGACATCACCATCACCTTGACTATATAATCTTATTAGGTAAGGAAAGGGATGCTGACATCTAAAATTACTTGGGCAGTTCTTTGTGTTCTATTCAGATTTTACATTATGGCAGAATAAAAATCATTTAAATTGATTTGCCACCTGGGTATACTGATTTATAGACAACTTCTAACTGTTCTGTAAGAATGATGATTTCATTTCATTTGAAAACAACTTGTAGAAACCACAGATTTTGGGACCTTTCGGGCCTCTCTTTCCTTTTTCTTCAATCAGCCAAACAGTAAATGTATTTACTGAGTGCTTATTCTGTGCAGAACACTGTACTGAGTAAGCGCTTGGGAAAGTACACTACAGTGAAACAGACACATTCCCTGCTATCATTCCCTTAACCCCCATCCCAAACACTATTTTTATTCCCAATTTCCTGTTTCACAAATCGACTCAATTGGCTGATCAAACAATTACTATTTAAAAAACAAAAATCTGCCACACGTTTTAGACTGCAGATGCTTTCAGAGATGAAAATGGGAACTGTCTCTTTCAAATTCTGCTTGTTCACCTGAGGGCTGATCAGAGTGATTGTTTTTCAGATAAATCGTCTCACAACCACATGCATGTGGATTATCACGAGTGTGCTTCAGGGGAGGCTTTGATTCCCTTAAATCTGTACTCCTGGACGCCTTTGCCATCTAAGAGCACACAACCCCACAGAAAGCAGAATAAACATTTCTGAAGCAACACACCTATATTAAGCAGATAATTTGCACCAGCTTTTTACTCATCTGAGTCATCTGGAAGAACTTTGAACCTTTAGGTGTAGGACAAAAGGCTGATTTCTTTCTTAGAGACCAAGTTTGTTTAAGGAGTGCAAACAGGCTGGGCAAGCGGCCCGTGCAAAGAAAACCTTCTCCTTCCAAACTTGGAGGCTTAAGGCAAGAAGACAGTAAATCTACAGAGCTCCAGGGAGTCATGTGGACCCAAATCTCCTTTATCTGGATTCCCATAACTCAGAGGTTTCGAGTACCGCTGCTCAACAGCCCCGGAGTGGACACACAACACACGACTCACCACTTTGTCCATGAGTTTCCACGTCTTCTCCACGGTCCTGCGATCGGCGGCGGCTTGTTTCGGGGGTCCCACGGCATCCTGAATGGCATCGATAATGCCCAGGATGCGTCCTTTGCGGGGATTTCCTCCTCGGCCCCCTGGGTTCCGGCCATTCATGGAATTAGCCATCTGGGATCTCAGCTCTAAGAAAATGCACAAAGTGCGTGTGGGTTGGGGAGGGAAAGAAACAAAGTTACCACGAGCCTTGAAAACGCCTTGGCCAATGGAAAGCTGAATGTGCACACTCATTCCACCTCTCAGCCAGGAGGGGAGGGGGCCAGAAAATAAAACCCTCTGAACAATCCTGAGAAGCAGCGTGGCTCAGTGGAAGCAACACGGGCTTTGGAGTCAGAGGTCATGGGTTCAAATCCCGGCTCCGCCAATTGTCAGCTCTGTGATTTGGGGCAAGTCACGTAACTTTTCTGTGCCTCAGTCACCTCAACTGTAAAATGGGGATTAAGACTGAGCCCCCTGTGGGACAACCTGATCACCTTGTAACCTCCCCAGCGCTTAGAACAGTGCTTTGCACATAGTATGCGCTTAATAAATGCCATTATCATTATTATTATTATTATTATTAATCCTGGCCCCTAAAAGGTGCAAGGGCCCAACTATTGCTATTCCCAGACTAACAAAGTCTGCTAGACTCTGCAGACTCCCCCAACCCTATCTAAAGGGGCCTCACTCCCCCATCTGAAGGAGTCCAACACTCCATCTGAAGGGGCTCCACTCCCCCCAACCCTCACCTGAAGGGATCCCACTCCTCCACCCCCATCAGAAGGGATCCCACCCCCCAACCCCCCATCAGAAGGGATCCCACTCCCCCACCCCCTATCTGAAGGGATCCCACTCCCCCCAACCCCCCATCTGAAGGGATCCCACTCCCTCCACCCCCCATCAGAAGGGATCCCACTCCCTCCACCCCCCATCAGAAGGGATCCCACTCCCTCCACCCCCCATCAGAAGGGATCCCACTCCCCCCAACCCCCATCTGAAGGGATCCCACTCCCCCCACCCCCTATCTGAAGGGATCCCACTCCTCCACCCCCATCAGAAGGGATCCCACTCCCCCGAGCCTCCCCATCTGAAGGGGTCCCATCCCTGCATCCAAAGGGAAGGGGTCCCCCTCCCTCCACCCCCCCATCAGAGGGGAAGGGATGCTCTTCTCCTCCCCACCCCCCATCTGCAGGGCAGGGGTGCCCGGGCCGGCTGCCCTGGGGGTCCTCCCTCCTCACCATGTCCCTCTCTCCCTCCTTTGCCCTCCACTGGCTCTCGACAGCCTTGAGAACAAACAAACCCGGCCAGGGTAGAAACATCCTTGTGGCCTCCTCCTCCTCCTCCTCCTCCAGCGGGCCCTCCCTCCTGCTCCTCCTCCTCCTGCCGCCGGCCGGGCCCGGGCCCGCCACCCGCACCCCAACAAATGCGGGGCCTTCAGGGGTGCCCCCCAACCTAGCCCATCTCCCCCCAAGTTAGCAGATCCCACCAATTAACAGACCTCCCCAACCTAGCAGATGCCCCCAAGTTAACAGGTTCTCCCCCTCGAAGTCATCAGGTTCCTCCCCCACAAGATAGCAGATCTCCCCCCAAATTAGCAGATCCCCCCAAGTTAGCAGATTCCCCCCAAGCTAGATCTCCCCCCAAGATAGATAACCCCCAAGTTAGCAGATCCCAAGTTAGCAGATCCCAAGCTAGTAGATCTCCTCCAAATTAACAGATTCCCCACGTTAGCAGACCCCCCGCAAGTTAGCAGATCCCAGTTTAGCAAATTTCCCCCCTCAGTTATCAGGTCCCCCCAAGTTGGAAGGTTCTCCCCCCCCCCCGTTAGCAGATCCCAAGTTAGCAGACCCCCCCAATTTAACAGATCCCCTCCCCAAGTTAGCAGGTCCCCCCAAGCTAGATTACCCCCAAGTTAGCAGATGCTCCCCCAAAGTTAGCAGGTCACCAAGAGCTAAATCACCCCCAAGTTAGCAGATCCCCCCAAGTTAGCAGGTCCCAAGTTAGCAGATCCCCCCAAGTTGGCACATCCCCCCAAGTTAGCAGGTCCCAAGTTAGCAGATCCCCCCAAAGTTAGCTGGTCCCCCCAAGTTAGCAGATCCCCCCCAAGTTAGCAGATCCGCCCCAAGTTAGCAGGTCCCCCCAAAGCTAAATTACCCCCAAGTTAGCAGATCTCCCTAAGTTAGCAGATCCCCACAGGTTAGCAGATCTCCCCCAAGTTAACAAATCCCTCCAAGTTATCGGGTCCCCCAAAATTAACAGATCCCCCCCCAAGTTAGCAGGTCCCCCCAAAGCTAAATTACCCCCAAGTTAGCAGATCTCCCGAAGTTAGCAGATCCCAAGTTAGCAGATCCCCCCAGGTTAGCAGATCTCCCCCAAGTTAACAAATCCCCCCAAGTTAGCAGGTCCCCCCCCCAAGTTATCGGGTCCCCCAAAATTAGCAGATCCCCCCCCCAAGTTAGCAGGTCCCCCAAAGCTAAATTACCCCCAAGTTAGCAGATCCCAAATTAGCAGACCCCCCCCCCCCCCCAAGTTGGCAGGTCCCCCCAAATGAGCAGATCCCACCCCCCAAGTTAGCAGGTCCCCCCCATAACTAAATTACCCCCAAGTTAGCAGATCCCCCCAGGTTAGCAGATCCCAAATTAGTAGATCCCCCCCCCAAGTTAGCAGGTCCCCCCCCAAAGCTAAATTACCCCCAAGTTAGCAGATCCCAAGTTAGAAGATCCCCCCCCCAAGTTCCAGAGGGCGGCAAATCAAAACTAGCCCCCAGACAAAGAGGGGAAGGGGAGGTGGGGGAGGAAAGGAAAGACGGGGAGTGGATCGGATGGCTTTTTTTGTTTTTCCAGCTGGCGGACCCCACCCCCCTCGACCTGCGGGGACACACACACACACAAATACACAAACACACAAACACACAAACACACACACACCCTGCCCTCCCCCGGCCCCCGAGTACCCCTGATCACGCGGGGGTCTCCGGGGCCCGCATCGAAGCCGGTCTGCGTGTGCCTGCGTGTGCCTGCGTGTGTGTCTATGTGTGTGCACGCGTGTGCACGGGCGTGTGCAAGGAGCTTGCACACGCACGCACGCGCACCCCGCCCCCGCCCGGCCCTGGGGACGGGGGGCGCCCCGGAGCCGCCTCGGCCAATCACTGCCTGCCGCTGTTTGACGGGCGGGAGCACTCACCAATAGCGACGCGGCTCCCCCCTTGTGGTCCCGCCCACCGGGAGGGAGGGGCGGGGGAGAGGAGGAGGGCGGCCCCGAGGAGCGATTGGACGACGGGGCGTAACGGGCCGCGGAGCCAGCCAATAAGCGGCGGCCTGGGCGGGAGGGGGGGGAGAGGAGGGAGGGGGCGGGACTTCCTCTTCGCGGACCGCCCTCCCTCTTTGTCTCTCGTCGCTTGGCAACGGGGGAGCTCTTTTTTTAATAATAAAAATAATAATAATAATGGCATTTATTAAGCGCTGACCATGTGCAAAGCACTGTTCTAAACGCTGGGGAGGTTACATGGTGATCAGGTTGTCCCACGGGGGGGCTCACAGTTTTCATCCCCATTTGACAGATGAGGGAACTGAGGCCCAGAGAATAATAATAATAATAATAATAATAATAATAATAATAATAATAATGGCATTTATTAAGCGCTGACTATGTGCAAAGCACTGTTCTAAGCGCTGATAAGGTAACAAGGTGATCAGGTTGTCCCACGGGGGGCTCACAGTCTTCATCCCCATTTGACAGATGAGGGAAGAGAATAATAATAATAATAATAATGATAATAAAAATAATAATGGCATTTATTAAGCTCTGACTATGTGCAAAGCACTGTTCTAAGCGCTGGGAAGGTTACAAGGTGATCAGGTTGTCCCACGGGGGCGGCTCACAGTCTTCATCCCCATTTGACAGATGAGGGAACTGAGGCCCAGAGAATAATAATAATAATAATAATAATGGCATTTATTAAGGGCTGACCATGTGCAAATCACTGTTCTAAGCGCTGGGAAGGTTACAAGGTGATCAGGTTGTCCCACAGGGGGCTCACAGTCTTCATCCCCATTTGACAGATGAGGGAACTGAGGCCCAGAGAATAATAATAATCAATCAATCAATCAATCAATCGTATTTATTGAGCGCTTACTATGTGCAGAGCACTGTACTAAGCGCTTGGGAAGTACAAATTGGCATCACATAGAGACAGTCCCTACCCAACAGTGGGCTCACAGTCTAAAAGGGGGAGACAGAGAACAGAACCAAACATACCAACAAAATAAAATAAGTAGGATAGAAATGTACAAGTAAAATAAATAAATAAATAAATAAATAGAGTAATAAATATGTACAACCATATATACATATATACAGGTGCTGTGGGGAAGGGAAGGAGGTAAGATGGGGGGGATGGAGAGGGGGACGAGGGGGAGAGGAAAGAAGGGGCTCAGTCTGGGAAGGCCTCCTGGAGGAGGTGAGCTCTCAGCAGGGCCTTGAAGGGAGGAAGAGAGCTAGCTTGGCGGATGGGCAGAGGGAGGGCATTCCAGGCCCGGGGGATGACGTGGGCCGGGGGTCGATGGCGGGACAGGCGAGAGCGAGGTACCTTGAGGAGATTAGTGGTGGAGGAGCGGAGGGTGCGGGCTGGGCTGGAGAAGGAGAGAAGGGAGGTGAGGTAGGAGGGGGCGAGGTGATGGACAGCCTTGAAGCCCAGGGTGAGGAGTTTCTGCCTGATGCGCAGATTGATTGGTAGCCACTGGAGGTTTTTGAGGAGGGGAGTAATATGTCCAGAGCGTTTCTGGACAAAGATAATCCGGGCAGCAGCATGAAGTATGGATTGAAGTGGAGAGAGACACGAGGATGGGAGATCAGAGAGAAGGCTGGTGCAGTAGTCCAGACGGGATAGAATGAGAGCTTGAATGAGCAGGGTAGCGGTTTGGATGGAGAGGAAAGGGCGGATCTTGGCAATGTTGCGGAGCTGAGACCGGCAGGTTTTGGTGACGGCTTGGATGTGAGGGGTGAATGAGAGAGCGGAGTCGAGGATGACACCAAGGTTGCGGGCTTGTGAGACGGGAAGGATGGTAGTGCCGTCAACAGAGATGGGAAAGTCAGGGAGAGGACAAGGTTTGGGAGGGAAGACAAGGAGCTCAGTCTTCAACATGTTGAGCTTTAGGTGGCAGGCGGACATCCAGATGGAGATGTCCTGAAGGCAGGAGGAGATGCGAGCCTGGAGGGAGGGGGAGAGAGCAGGGGCAGAGATGGAGATCTGGGTGTCATCAGCGTAGAGATGATAGTTGAAGCCGTGGGAGCGAATGAGGTCACCAAGGGAGTGAGTGTATATTGAGAACAGAAGGGGACCAAGCACTGAACCTTGGGGAACCCCCACAGTAAGAGGATGGGAGGGGGAGGAGGAGCCTGCAAAAGAGACTGAGAAAGAACGACCAGAGAGATAAGAGGAGAACCAGGAGAGGACGGAGTCTGTGAAGCCAAGGTCAGATAACGTGTTGAGGAGAAGGGGGTGGTCCACAGTGTCAAAGGCAGCTGAGAGGTCGAGGAGGATAATGATAATAATGGCATTTATTAAGCGCTTACTATGTGCAAAGCCCTGTTCTAAGCGCTGGGGAGGTTACAAGGTGATCAGGTTGTCCCACGGGGGCACTCACCGTCTTCATCCCCATTTGACAGATGAGGGAACTGAGGCCCAGAGTATAATAATAATAATGGCATTTATTAAGCACTTACTACGTGCCAAGCACTGTTCTAAGCGCTGGGGAGGTTACAAGGTGATCAGGTTGTCCCACGGGGGGCTCACAGTCTTCATCCCCATTTGACAGATGAGGGAACTGAGGCCCAGAGAAGCTAAGTGACTTGCCCAAAGTCACACATCTGACAAGTGGCGGAGCCTAGATTTGAACCCATGACCTCCGACTCCAAAGCCCGTGCTCTTTCCACTGAGCCATGCTGCTTCTTTTTTTAGATGGCATTTATTATTAATAATAATAATAATAATGGCATTTGTAAAGCGCATACTATGTGCAATGCACTGTTCAGACTCCCAGGCCAGCACTCTTTCTGCTAGGCCCTGCTGAGAGCTCACCTCCTCCAGGAGGCCTTCCCAGACTGAGCCCCTTCCTTCCTCTCCCCCTCGTCCCCCTCTCCATCCCCCCATCTTACCTCCTTCCCTTCCCCACAGCACCTGTATATATGTATATATGGTTGTACATATTTATTACTCTATTTATTTATTTATTTATTTTACTTGTACATATCTATCCTATTTATTTTATTTTGTTGGTTTGTTTGGTTTTGTTCTCTGTCTCCCCCTTTTAGACTGTGAGCCCACTGTTGGGTAGGGACTGTCTCTATGTGTTGCCAATTTGTACTTCCCAAGCGCTTAGTACAGTGCTCTGCACATAGTAAGCGCTCAATAAATACGATTGATGATGATGATGATGCTAGGCCACGCTGCTCTTCTTCCTTCTCCTGGATGGCTGGTCCCTACTCATCCTGCCCGAAAAAGATTGACCGGTGGTGGTGGCAGTGGAAGAGGGAAGGCAGAGAAGGAGGAGGAGGAGGAGGGAGAGGAAGGGGGGTGGGATTGGGGAGGGTCTGGGTAATAATAATAATAATATTGATAGCATTTGTTAAGCACTTACTATGTGCAGAGCACTGTTCTAAGCGCTGGCACTGTTCTAAGCGCTGAGTACAACCCGTGTGATCTGGTCTGGAGCCCTGGGTCAATAACTCCGTCGGCACAAATAAATCCTTCCCGCCCATGTGATTTATGCACCATTCCATGTTCTATGGAAAACTCTGCTTGACGAGACCCCTATCCCTCCCATCCCAACTGGGGGAGTGGGGAATAAAGCAAACCAAAGGGCCGCCGCAAAAGTTTACATGTCTACGTGTTTTGTTTTGTTGCTGTCTTGTTGCTGTTATTTATTTTACTTGTACATATCTATTTATTTTATTGTGTTAGTATGTTTGGTTTTGTTCTCTGTCTCCCCCTTTTAGACTGTGAGCCCACTGCTGGGTAGGGACTGTCTCTATATGTTACCAACTTGTGCTTCCCAAGCGCTTAGTACAGTGCTCTGCACACAGTAAGCACTCAATAAATACGATTGATGATGATGATGATGTCTCCCCCTTTTAGACTGTGAGCCCACTGCTGGGTAGGGACTGTCTCTATATGTTACCAACTTGTACTTCCCAAGCGCTTAGCACAGTGCTCTGCACACAGTAAGCGCTCAATAAATACGATTGATGATGATGATGATGATGATGATGTCTCCCCCTTCTAGATTGGGTAAGGACCGTCTCTATATGTTGCCAACTTGTACTTCCCAAGCGCTTAGTACGGTGCTCTGCACACAGTAAGCGCTCAAGAAATACGACTGAATGAATGAAAATGTACCGCTCTAACCCAGCATAAACTACAGGAAAAAAAGTCTAATTTCTGCACTCAATCAATCAATCAATCAATCCATCGTATTTATTGAGTGCTTACTGTGTGCAGAGCACTGTACTAAGCACTTGGGAAGTACAAGATAGAGATAGTCCCTACCCAACAGTGGGCTCACAGTCTAGAAGGGGAACACACTCTCCTGCAACACACTCTCCATCAAGCCAATCTTCTTAATGTAAAATGTGCCTCTGTCCATATTGCTTGCCCAAACATCCCCATTTTACCGAAAAGTAGCATTGCATAATAAAATGACTTTTTGTCCCAGTCACATGGCAGATTTCTGCACAGGAGCTCAGGACGTACGCTCAGCAGAAAATTGTGCAAAATGAACCCAACCACAAGTCAAGGTGATGAACCATCATCAGGATGTGTGACAACCTTCATTATGCATCTTTTCCTGTTATTTTTATTCAGAGGGGGCAATTTGATTCCCCTGAAGAGAGCTGTTGCTGAAAGCCCATGCATATTGCACACATTATAAGCACACACGGATAATGAATTTTTAGTATGATTCCAGGGTTAAAGAAATGACAAGTTCTCCCTGGAGATCTCGATCCTCTCACATGTTCTTCCAGATTTCAAAATATTTTGCCCTTTCTCTGAGTTTGACAGATGTATAACTCCACCTTTCTATTAAGCTTATCCACTTTTTGCGCTGTGGATTGTTCCATTCCCACCTTTACACCCAAGCCTACAAGTTAGGCCCCACTTCATCCCCTTTCTCCCTGCTCCTTGTTTTTTCCTGTCCTATAATGCCTTCTTTTATGATTCCCATAAAAGTCTACGCTTTGCTTTTCATTTGTTTATTCAATCATATGCTTACTGTGTACAGAGCACCATTCTAAGTGCTTGGGAGAGTACATTACAACAACAGTCACATTTCCTTCCACAGGGAGCTTACAGTCCAGAGTGGGGGAGACAGCCATCAGGACAAATAAATAAAATTAAAATTAAACTACAGATATGTACTTTAGTGCTGTGGGGCTGGGAGGGGGGAAGAGCAAAGGGAACAAGTCAAGGCGACGTGGAAGGAAGTATTCTGAGTTGCTCAAACCCTTGCTGAATCTGCGACTACCTTCTTTCCTTTGTCTCTGGGTACACTCTAGACTGTAAACTCGTTGTGGACAGGGAATTATCTATTTATTGTTCTGTCTTATTCCCCCAAACTCTTATTACACACAGTAAGCCCTCAGTAAATACGGTCGACTGACTCCCCTGACACTCATCTAGTTTTATCATACAGCTCTTCCAATGACCTCTGTAGGGCGAGGCGGCCAGTACTATAATTTCTTTATTTCTATTAATGGCCGTCTCCCCCTCTAGACTGTAAGCTGGCTGCGGGCAGGAAACGTGCCTGCTATATTGTTATATTGTAATCCCCCAAGTGCTTACTCTGCACACAGTAAGAGCTCAATAAATACGATTTACTGACTGATATTGCAACTCCTCACAGCAATATTGTCATGGAAGGGTGGCGAATTTTGTAGCTGAGGGGGCTTCCTAGTTGGATTCGTGACCCTCCTCCTCCTCCTGTGCTTAGACTCTGAGCATCAGGTGGGTCAGGGACTGTGTCCAATCTAATTATCTGATTACCCCCCCAGACTGTGAGCTCGTTGTGGGCAGGGAATGTGTCAACTTGTTATGGTACTGTACTCTCCCAAGTGCTTAACACAGTGCTTTGTAAAAATAATAATAATGATGGCATTTATTAAGCGCTTACTATGTGCATAGCACTGTTCTAAGCACTGGGGAGGTTACAAGGCGATCAGGTTGTCCCACGGGGGGCTCACAATCTTAATCCCCATTTTACAGATGCGGAAACTGAGGCCCAGAGAAGTTAAGTGACTTGCCCAAAGTCACACAACTGACAATTGGCAGAGCCGGGATTTGAACCCATGACTTCTGACTCCAAAGCCCGGGCTCTTTCCACTGAGCCATGCTGCTTCTCCGCAGAAGCGCTCAGTAAATATGATTGAATGAATGAACAAATCTTGCACTGACCCCAGCCCTGTGCACACTGCTTGGTACATCGTAAACCCTTAACAAATACCACAAATAATCAATTATTATTCTTTTTTAATGGTATTTGTTGAGCACTTACTGTGTGCCTGACACTGCACTAAGCACTGGGGTAGATACAAGCAAATCAGGTTGGACACAGTCCATGTACCGTATGGGGTTCACAGCCTTAATCCCCATTTTACAGATGAGGTAACTGAGGAACAGAGAAGTGAAGTGACTTAACCAAGGTCACTCAGTAGACGTGGTGGAGCCAGGATTAGAGCCTTCTGTCTTATTCCTTTCCGTCCTTAAATCTCGTATTTTCAGTCCATCAAGCATCTCTCTCTAGCCCATACAAAGCCACTCTTCTCCTCCACTTTCCCTTCAAACCCCACCCTTCCTGACCTTTCTACCAAAACTTCCATTTTCCTTTCCACACATCCTCTTCTTTGCCTCCACTTTCCTTACCCCTACCCTCATTTTGTTTATTTTGTGTTCTTGTTTTGTTTCGCTTCCTTCATGCCACCCGTTTTCAGTTTCTCACCGCCCTTTCCTTCAAATGCCTTCTTTATTTTGCATCCCCTGGGGATTGCTTGGTTTTACTGCTAAGAATCCCATTCCCCTGCTTAACAACAACAACAACAGTTACCGACTTGTACTTCTCAAGCGCTTAGTACAGTGCTCTGCGCTCAATAAATACGATTGAATGAATGAATAATAATAATAATTGCTAAATTAAGCTCTATCTACCAAATCAGTGCTAATTGCTGGAGTAGATGCAAGATAATCAGGTCAGACACAGTCCCTGCTCCACACAAGACTCAAGTCTAGGGGGAAGACAGAACAGGTATCTTATCTCCGATTTTACAGGTGAGAAAACTGAGGTATGGAGAAGTTAGATTTGCCCAACGTGAAACAACATTCAAGTGGCGGAGGTGGAATTAGAACTTAGGTTCCTGGCTCAAGGGCCCAAACTGCCCTTTCCTCCTTAGCCCAAATGTAGATGAGAAATGAAAAATTCTTACCTTCCATTCATCGAGAGCTTACTGTGTACAGAGCACTGTACCAAGCACTTGGGACAGTACCATTATTCGCTACATCAATCAATCAATCAATCAAATGTATTTATTGAGCATTGACTGTGTGCAGAATACAGTACTAAGCGTTCGAAAAAGTACAATACACCTGAGTCGGTAGATGCGTTACCAGCCCACAAGGAGTTCACAGATCATCATCATCATCATCAATCGTACTTATTGAGCGCTTACTGTGTGCAGAGCACCGTACTAAGCTCTTGGGAAGTACAAATTGGCAACATATAGAGACAGTCCCTACCCAACAGTGGGCTCACAGTCTAAAAGGGGATGTTATAATAATCGTGGTATTTGTTAAGCGCTTATTATGTGTCAAGCACTGTACTATAAGCGCTGGGATAGGTACATGGTCACGTCATCCCCCTGGCCTGGAATGCCCTCCCTCCGCACATCCGCCAAGCTAGCTCTCTTCCTCCCTTCAAAGCCCTATTGAGAGCTCACCTCTTCCAGGAGGCCTTCCCAGACTGAGCCCCCTTTTATCTCTCCTCCTCCCCACCCCCCAACCCTACCTCCTTCCCCTCCCACAGCACCTGTATATATGTTTGTACATATTTATTTTATTTATACATATTTATTCTATTTATTTTATTTTGTTGATATGTTCTGTCGCATTGTCTGTCTCCCCCTTCTAGACTGTGAGCCCACTGTTGGGTAGGGACCGTCTCTATATGTTGCCAACTTGGACTTCCCAAGCGCTTAGTACAGTGCTCTGCACACAGTAAGCGCTCAATAAATGCGATTGAATGAATGAACAATGAAAAGGTCCACATGGGACTCACGGCAAAACAACCATTTTGCAGTTGCGGGAACTGAGGCACACACGGAAGTTAAGTGACTTGCCCCCGGTCATGCAGCCGGTAAGTGGTAAAGCTGACTTCCACTTCTGTGCCCTCTCCACTAGATCACACTGCTGTTACAATAATAATAAAATAATAATGATGGCATTTATTAAGCGCTTACTATGTGCAAAACACTGTTCTAAGCTCTGGGGGGGATACAAGGTAATCAGGTTGTCCCACATGGGGCTCACAGTCTTCATCCCCATTTTACAGATGAGGTAACTGAGGCACAGAGAAGTGAATTGTCTTGCCCAAAGTCACACAGCTGACATTTGGCAGTCGGGATTTGAACCCATGACCTCTGACTCCAAAACCCGTGCCCTTTCCACTGAGCCATGCTGCTTCTTATAAGAAACTCTCCGTTACACATGAACCAGGCTTTCTGTTCAGTCAAGCAACGGACAGGCTGAGGAGAAAGCTGATAAAGGGACTTTTGTGGGGAAAGAGGAAAATCCTTTGGGAATCTGGTCTTTTCTCTCATTCATTCATTCATTCAATCGTATTTACTGAGCGCTTACTGTGTGCAGAGCACTGTACTAAGCGCTTGGAAAGTACAATTCGGCAACAGAGACAATCCCTGCCCACAATGGGCTCACAGTCTAGAAGGGGGGAGGCAGGCATCAATAGCAATAGCACTGGAGTAGTTTTTTCACTCTATTTATTTATTTGTTTTATTTGTACATATCTATTCTATTTATTTTATTTTGTTAGTATGTTTGGTTTTGTTCTCTGTCTCCCCCTTTTAGACTGTGAGCCCACTGTTGGGTAGGGACTGTCTCTATATGTTGCCAATTTGTACTTCCCAAGCGCTTAGTACAGTGCTCTGCACATAGTAAGCGCTCAATAAATACGATTGATGATGATGATGATGAAGTAGATACAAGTTAATCAGGTTGGACACATTCCCTGTCCCACTTTCATTCATTCACTCATTCAATTATATTTATTGAGCCCTTACTGTGTGCAGAGCACTGTACTAAGCACTTGGAAAGTACAACTCGGCAACAGTTAGAGACAATCCCTACACATGGGGCTCACACTCTTAATCCCCATTTTACAGATGAGGTAACTGAAGCCCAGAGAAGTTAAGTAACTTGCCTAAGGTCACACAGTAGAAATGTGACGGAGGCAGAATTAGAACACAGGTCATTATGACTCCCAAGTTCACGCTCTATCCATTAAGCCATGCTGCTTCACTGGCTTAAACTCAAAATACCCTGAACTCAATAATTGAGTTGTAGCTACGCCAATATATAATTATCATTGTTCTAAATGGCTCATGTTTCTTTGGTTGAATACTGAACGTCAAGGCTTGTATCTACCCCAGACCTTAGTATAGTGCCTGGCACATAGTAAGTGCTTAACAAGTACCATTAAAAAAAGGGCTCAGAAGTTTCCAAATCCAAACCCGGATTGATGTACAATGGCTAAATTTGAAAAAAAAAAAACAAAAAAAAACAGGAAGAGTGTAGGCTTATTTCTGGGTCACATGACATACACAGGCAAAGAAGTTCCCTGATTTCTTAACTCCAACAAAATAGTGCAGCCACTGTTCTCAAGGTGTTTGTTTTTACGGTATTCATCATCATCATCAATCGTATTTATTGAGCGCTTACTGTGTGCAGAGCACTGTACTAAGCGCTTGGGAAGTACAAATTGGCAACATATACAGTCCCTACCCAACAGTGGGCTCACAGTCTAAAAGGGGGAGACAGAGAACAAAACCAAACATACTAACAAAATAAAAGAAATAGAATAGATATGTACAAGTAAAATAGATAAATAAATAGAGTAATAAATATGTACAAACATATATACATATATACAGGTGCTGTGGGGAAGGGAAGGAGGTAAGATGGTATTCATTGGTGCTTACTGTGCGAAGAGCACTGTACTAAGCTCTTAGGAGAGTACAAAACAACAGAGTGGGTAGTCACATTTCCTGCCCACAATGAGCTTACAGTCTAGACGGGGAGACACATCAATATACATAAACATAATAGCATGCTCTGCCACTTGCCTGCTGGGTGACCCCGGGTGAGTCACTTAACTTCTCTGTGCCTCAGTTTTCTGTAAAATGGGGATTCATTTTCTGCTCTCCCTCCTACTTAGACTGTGAGCCCCAAGTAGGGCAGGGAGTGTGTCTCACCTGATCAACTTGGATTTAGCCCAGGGCTTAGATCAGTACTTGACACAAAGTAAGTGCTTTGCAAATACCGTAATTATCATAATTACCTAAACGGACAGGAACAGTCAAGGGGCAGGAGTCCACAACATCTAAGTAACTACTGAAGAAATTCTAAGCAAATCATTCAATCGTTTGGTGATATTTATTCATTCATTCATTCAATCAATCATATGTATTGAGCACTTACTGTGTATTTATTGAGCACTGACTGTGTGCAGAGCACTGTCCTGAACTCTAGGAGAGTACTCAATCCCTGCCCTCAAGAGCTTATTTTTAAGCAAAGAAGCTGTTTTCTTATTTTTTTATTTTACCAAAAACTGAACTTGTAGAACTAGCGTGGCTCAGTGGAAAGAGCCCGGGCTTTGGAGTCAGAGGTCATGGGTTCTAATCCCAGCTCCGCCACTTGTCAGCTTTGTGACTTTGGGCAAGTCACTTCACTTCTCTGGGCCTCAGTTCCTTCATCTGTAAAATGGGGATTAAGACTGTGAGCCCTACGTGGGACACCCTTGATTACCTTGCATCCCCCCCAGTGCTTAGAACAGTGCTTGGCACATAGTAAGTGCTTAAGAAATACCAACATTATTAAAGAAGCTGATATACAGGAGAAATACTGCTGAACTGGTACTCAGCTAAAATGTAAGAAAAGGAGAAATAGGAGGAATCGTTAAAAGATTGCATTAAATACTGCTCAGTTGGAAAGGGGGCAGAAAATCAAGATGTGTAAGCTCAGCAAAGTTCAACGATTAATTTCATTTTATCCATTCTCTGGAGAAAATCACCTTTGCCAACCACCAAGTGTATTACTCAGATGCGTGCATGAGTAAGTATACTGTCAGGAAAGTTTACATGTAATAGCGGATACCAATGCTTTTATATTAAGTTGCACAATTTAAAGAGACAGCAGAATGAAAAATGTCATCGCCTAGAGGAGCAAGGATGATCTCCTACCTGTAATGAATGCGGGTATTAAATTGCAGGTTTCATAGCAGGCAGTGCATGTACTTGCTTAGAGTCAGTCACTGAGAAGAGTTGCAGCCTTGGAAAAATGCCAAAAAAAACCTCTTCTAAGTATTCAAATCAAATCATAATGCTTTAAACAGCAAAAACACTATCTTGGGGAAACATTTTTAACATTTTCCCCACTCCGGCAATGGGACCCTGAGTCTTCTTTTCCTTCTGTTTCCTCTTTCCTTCTTTCAGCATTATTTAAACTAAGATCTGAGGACTGGTTTGCAGTCTGCTGTGTGACCTTGGGCCAGTCACTTCACTTCCCTGGGCCTGGGTTACCTCATTTGTAAAATGAGGATTGAGACTGTGAGCCCCACGTGGGATAGGGGCCGTGTCCAACTGGATTTGATTGCATTCACCTCAGCACTTACTACACGTCTGGCACATAGCAAGTGCTTAATAAATACCACAATTATTATTATTATTTTTGTTGTTATTATTAGTTACACTGAACTGGGCTGCTGGGCTGATTTACTCAGAAAACTAGGAAGAACAAACACATAATTTTATTTTGCAACATGTGCCAAGCACTGTACTAAGCTCTGGGCTAGATACAGGAAAATTAGGTTGAACACATTCCCTGTCCCACGTGGAGCTCACAGTCTAAGGAGGAGGGAGCTCGAGCCTTTAATCCCCATTTTACAGATGAGGAAACTGAGGCATAGAGAATTGTTTGCAAATGACAAAGCTGGGATTAGGACCCAGTTCCATGCTCTTTCCACTAGGTCACACTGCTTCCCATCTCTCTTTATCATCTTATAATCTTTCCCAGCACTCTTTACAGCGCTTGGCAGCAAGTAGGCACTTAACAAATATCACACTATAAAGTAGAAAAATCACTCATTCCTTCAGTAATTTTTCATTGGGAAAATTCTAAAGATCACCTAGTTTCCCCCCAGAAAAAATCCTGAAGGATTTAGAAACAGCCTCCTTTGAAAGACGGTAAATAAGGCAACAGTGTTTGCTCAAGGACTCACAATGAGTCAGTCAAACTAAGACTCATTTATGTGGAACACATTTAAGTGCTAGAACCACCAAACATATTCCACATGGACTGACTACAGAACCAGAAAATATCACAGAAAAAAACAAACCTGACCTTACAAGTGACATGCAGAAACACATTCACCTCTCTGTAATATCTTCCGCGCTTTTCAAACGCGGTGCCAGTTTCTAAATCTACCCGTAAAGGGTAGATTTTCATATTCATGATTGGGTTTCATTTCCATTATTAAGGGGGCTCTTTCTACTGAGGAAAATGAAAAGGGCACTGATCAAGTCCTATCTTTCCCCAAACACCTTCGCTGATTGCCTTATTCACAGTTAAATGGAAAATCAACAAGTTAAACCCATCAGTTCTAATGCTGGATTTTGGATGGCAGCTGCCAGATTCCTTGGCAAATAACACAGAAGATGATGTTGATCACAATGGGTGGGCCTCAGCAGAGATTCCAGCTCCTTTTTTTTGGTTTTTATTATTATTGTTATTATTATTATTATTATTATTAATGGTATTTGTTAAGCACTTACGATATGCCAGGAACTGTGCTGTGTGCTGTTTGCCTGGGTGGAAGAAAGAGCTGATTTTTGGATGCTGTAACATAATGATAATAGTATTTGTGGTATTTGTAAAGCCCTTACTGTGTGCTAGGCACTGTACGAAGTGCTGGGGTTGGACACAGTCCCTGTCCCTCATGGGGCTCACAGTCTTAATCCCCATTTTGCAGTTGAGGGAACTGAGGCACAGAGAAGTGAAGTAGACTTGCCCAAGGTCACACAGCAGACAAGTGGTGGAGCCACTTTTTTCCCCCTAAATATGATCCCTGTGTAGTAATAATAATAATAATAATAATAATAATAATAGCATTTATTAAGCGCTTACTATGTGTAAAGCACTGTTCTAAGCGCTGGGGAGGTTACAAGGTAATCAGGTTGTCCCACGTGGGGCTCACAGTCTTCATCCCCATTTTACAGATGAGGTAACTGAGGCACAGAGAAGTTAAGTGACTTGCCCAAAGTCACACAGCTGACAAGTGGCAGAGCCGGGATTTGAACCCATGACCTCTGGCTCCAAAGCCCGTGCTCTTTTCCATTGAGCCACGCTGCTTCTCTAAGAATAATAATAATCATTTTGGTATTTGTCAAGCATTTACTATGTGCCAGACATTGTAGTAAGCACTGGGCTGGATACATGCAAATCAGGTTGGACACCTGTCCATGTGGGGTTTACAGTCTTAATCCCCATTTTACAGGTGAGGTAACTGATGAACAGAGAAGTGAAGTGATTTGCCCAAGGTCACACAGCGGACAAGTGGTGGAGGCAGAATTAGAACCCTTTACCTTCTAACTTCTAGGCCAACTATGCCTTGCTGTGATTATCTGACCTGATTATCTTGAATTTACCCTAGCACTTAGAGTGCTTAGCACCTAGTAAGCACTACGAAAATGCAGATCTAATACCTGTTTTCCCTCCCACTTTAGGTTGTGAGCCCCATGCGGAGTACTTAGAACAACGCTTGACACATAGTAAGCACTTAACGTGCACCATAAAACAAAAAAAATAAATAAACACCAAGAAGAGAAAACCAGAAATAAAAGCAGCAAGATAAAAGAAGTGCTGAATGGGTTCCTGGAGGGGTATATAATTAGATTTCTAAGTCTGAGGTTCTTAAAAATTTGACTTGCCTCTAATGGCTAAATCTCAGACTTTTTTTCAGCGGCTGATCAAACTTCAACAAAATTCACCCGAACCCGCAGTCCTGACCTCCTCAGCCTTCTCTTTCCTTCAAATCGTTATGATTTATTGGGCCGGCGTGTCTTTAAAGAACGTAACAAATCCTCTTCAGCATCAACGAATATCAAAAATGGCCAGATATTTTTTGCCCTGGTTAAGTGCAGGGTTATTCTTGCGTGAAATTAGCTAATTCTTGGCACAGCTAAAAATAACAAAGCATGTGAGATAGAACTTTTATCCAACCAGAACACATCAATGCTGTGTGGCAGATGTTTGCAATAGTCCATTGTGATTCTCAGAAATTAGCCAAATGACTTAGGTTGTCCCAGGCTCTCTGCTCCAATGGAGTTGATCCATATTTATGACTAGAACCATAAAATCTCTGAGGGGAAGAAGAATAAGATTTTGGCACCAGAAATTGTGTCCGGATTAGCCTGGTTTGGTTGAATTTATCACCACTTAATTTTATGTGCAACTGAAAAGGACTTGCCTACTTTTTACAGATAAATCCTAGAGAAGATGGACTTTTGTTCAGAAATAGAAGCCGTTTTTGGAAAGGGAGGAGAGTTGAGAATGCATTTCTGTTCTGTGTTGGACTTTCTCAAATAAGTTGCAGGACTGTCTCTATATGATGATGATGGCATTTATTAAGCGCTTACTATGTGCAAAGCACTGTTCTAAGCGTTGGGGAGGTTACAAGGTGATCGGGTTGTCCCACGGGAGGCTCACAGTCTTCAACCCCATTTTACAGATGAGGGAACTGAGGCCCAGAGAAGTGACTTGACCAAAGTCACACAGCTGGCAGTTGGTGGAGTCGGGATTTGAACCCATGACCTCTGACTCCAAAGCCCATGCTTTTTCCCACTGAGCCACGCTGCTTCTCTAAATGTTGCCATCTTGTACTTCCCAAGTGCTTAGTACAGTGCTCTGCATACAGTAAGTGCTCAATAAATACGATTGATTGATTGATTGATCTATTAGAAGCCAGAATCCATCCCTGCAATTGTGTATTCACATGTCCATCTTTTTTGGAAATATCAGAGACTTTTCATTTTCCTAACTTTTTGAAATGATCAATAAATCAATGTACTCACTTGGTGCCGAGTACTGAACTAAATGCTTGGCAGAATACAATAAAACAGAGTTGGTAGGCATGTTCCCTAACCACAGTGAGCTTACGTGTGTTCTTCAATTTTTTTTTGACATACTTTTCTTAAAATAGGATAATTTAGGAAGGAATGTTTTCTTGTTGAGGTTTTTAAAGGTTTTTTTAATCAATAAATTAATTAATCAGTGATACTTATTGATCTCTTAACTGTGTGCAGAACAAAAGATTAAGCCCTTGGGAGAGTGCAAGATCGCAGAGCCAATTCTTGTCCTCAAAGAGCTTACAGAAGAGCTTAGAGAAGAAGTGTGGTTGAGTGACTAGAGCATGGGCTTGGGAGTCAAAAGGACCTGGGTTCTAATCCAGACTGCCACATGCCCGCTGCGTGACGTTGGGAAAGTCACTTAACTTCTCTGTGCCTCAGTTCCCTTATCTGTAAAATGGGGATTAAGATTATGAGCCCCATGTGGGACAGGGACTGTGTCCAACTGGATAAATTTGTATCTACTCCAGAGCTTAGAACAGTGTTTGACACATAATTAAGCACTTAGTACAGTGCTTTTCCCACAATGAGGGCTCAGTGAATAGGATTGAATGAATAAATGAATGAATAAGCACTTAACTACCATGATTATTATTATTACAATCTATTTTTCCATACCTATTTTTTTCAATCCTATTTTTTCATACCTAACCATTTGAAATGAGGTAGCAAAAACTGAGTTTCCACTGTTGCTTTCTTTAATTTCCCTGGATATTAGAGCTCTGTTTCTTAATGTTTCTTAATGTTATTTTCATAGAACTCCAGGAAATATTATCTAAATTGTTCAGGTTAATGTAAATTAGGATTATATTTCAGAGAGACGGCGCTTCATGGAAAAGCCAAAGTCATCTTGAAGGGAACTGTTCGTTTTTAAACAAATGTTTCTCATCATCAGATTCGTACTTCGCCAATATTTCTGCTAAACAGACAGCCTCCCTAGAGGAATCAGTAATCAAACTGACTTGTACACAAGGTTAAGTACAAACTACCATTTCATGAAGTTGATTGACCATGTACAACAAGGATGGTAAATTTAAGCTGACATCCTTCTGCAGAAGCAGAAACAGGAAAGGAGGAAAAAAAAGTATTTCAAGGACAAGAACATGTGCCATTTCGTAATTTCACTAGGGGAGGCCAATGTCTTTGAGGTCGCATTTGCCGCTGCAACCCGTTGTCGAACAGCTGAGCTGGCCTTCATGCCCGGCTTCTGGGTTGCTAATGACAAATGTAACTTCTCGTTTCATTCTTAAGAGAGCCATGATTGTTTTTTCAATAGATCATTCAATCAGTGATATCGATTGAGCATTTACATTGTAGGGAACACTGGACTAAGCGCTTGGGAAAGTACGATACAGAGGTGGTCGATTCATTCACTCAATCGTATTTATTTTTTTTAATGGTATTTATTAAGTGCTTACTATGTGCAAAGCACCGTTCAAAGTGCTGGGGAGGTTACAAGGTGATCAGGTTGTCCCACATGAAGTTCACAGTCTTCATCCTCATTTTACAGATGAGGTAACTGAGGCACAGAGGAGTTAAGGGACTTGCCCAAAGTCATACAGCTAAGTGGCAGAGCCGGGATTTGAACCCATGACCTCTGAATCCAAAGCCCGTGCTCTTTCCACTGAGCCATGCTGATTCCCCTGAACACTTGCTGCGTACAGAGCACTGAACTAAGCACTTGGAAAGTACAATTCAGCAAGAAATAGAGACAATTGCTGCCCACAATGGGTTTATAGTCTAGAGGGATACTAGAAGGATGTTCTCAAGGAGTTTACAATCCATGTCATTCTCAGTACGGTAGAGGAGGAATGAACTAGGTTTTTGTAGCCACACTGCTTCCCTATCCCCTGTCTTTCAAACAGACAAGTAATGGTATTGATTGAGTGCTTCCTATGTGCAGAGCACTGTACTAAACACTCGGGAGAGTACAATACAGTGGAATGAGCAGACACGTTCCCTGACCATAATCAAGGTCACACAGCAGGCAAGCGGCAAGGTGGGGATTAGAACCCAGGTCCTTCTTACTCCCAGCTCCATGCTGTATCCACTAAGCCAATCGACAACCACTGCAACCGCCACGTTTGACCTCGAGGAAGTCCTTGGCCAGGCACTGTTTGTTAGGATCATTGTGGGTGTTCTTGAGGAGTTACACACAAATGTCATCCTTCCCTTGACATTTGTTCGCGACCCAACCCAGAAACCATAATTTGATATTTCTTTCATGACTGTGATTTTCCAGCCTCCTAAAGCATACCTTACCAGCTCCAGAAATATAGCGTGCGGATTAAATATAGTTTACATAGAGCTCGATTTGGCAGTATTTTAGCCAACCCCACTCGGAGGTAGAGGAAGAGGCGGGGCGGGAGGGTCAGTGATCTGGGATCGGGCATCGGGGCGGATCGGATGAGTTATGCCAGCTGTGGAGCAGCAAGGCAGCTGTGGCCTAGTGAAAAGAAAACAGGCCTGGAAGACAGAGGACCTGGGTTCTAATCCCGGCACTTCCACTCATCTGCTGAGAGGACTTGGGCAACTCGACTTCTCCGGGCCTCGGTTTCCTCAATTATAAAATGGGGATTCAATCCCTGTTCTGCATCCTACTTAGAGTGAGCCCTATGTGGGACTCATATGTCCCCCCTCGCTCTCTTCTGAGCCAGCAGGCAGTGAAGGGCCCTGGCCCCCTCCCACTGGAAAGCTGACAGATGATGATGATGATGGCATTTATTAAGCGCTTACTATGTGCAAAGCACCGTTGTAAGTGCTGGGGAGGTTACAGAGGGATCAGGTTGTCCCACGGCGGGGGGCTCACAGTCTTCATCCCCGTTTTACAGATGAGGTCACTGAGGCCCGGAGAAGTGAAGTGATTTGCCCAAAGTCACACAGCTGACAAGTATATATATGTTGGTTCGTATTTATTACTCTATGTTGTTTGTACATATTTATTCTATTTATTTTATTTTGTTAATATGTTTGGTTTTGTTGTCTGTCTCCCCCTTCTAGACTGTGAGCCCACTGTTGGGTAGGGCCCGTCTCTATATGTTGCCAACTTGTACTTCCCAAGCACTTAGTCCAGTGCTCTGCACACAGTAAGCGCTCAATAAATAGGATTGAATGAATATGTCGGTTCGTATTTATTACTCTATTTTGTTTGTACATATTTATTCTCTTGGTTTTATTTTGTTAATATGTTTGGTTTTGTTGTCTGTCTCCCCCTTCTAGACTGTGAGCCCACTGTTGGGTAGGGCCCATCTCTATATGTTGCCAACTTGTACTTCCCAAGCGCTTAGTCCAGTGCTCTGCACACAGTAAGCGCTCAATAAATATGATTGAATGAATATGTTGGTTCGTATTTATTACCCTATTTTGTTTGTACATATTTATTCTATTTGTTTTATTTTGTTAATATGTTTGGTTTTTTGTCTGTCTCCCCCTTCTAGACTGTGAGCCCACTGTTGGGTAGGGCCCGTCTCTATATGTTGCCAGCTTGTACTTCCCAAGCGCTTAGTCCAGTGCTCTGCACACAGTAAGCGCTCAATAAATAGGATTGAATGAATATGTTGGTTCATATTTATTACTCTATTTTGTTTGTACATATTTATTCTATTTGTTTTATTTTGTTAATATGTTTGGTTTTGTTGTCTGTCTCCCCCTTCTAGACTGTGAACCCACTGTTGGGTAGGGCCCGTCTCTATATGTTGCCAACTTGTACTTCCCAAGCGCTTAGTCCAGTGCTCTGCACACAGTAAGCGCTCAATAAATATGATTGAATGAATATGTCGGTTCGTATTTATTACTCTATTTTGTTTGTACATATTTATTCTCTTTGTTTTATTTTGTTAATATGTTTGGTTTTGTTGTCTGTCTCCCCCTTCTAGACTGTGAGCCCACTGCTGGGTAGGGCCTGTCTCTATATGTTGCCAACTTGTACTTCCCAAGCGCTTAGTCCAGTGCTCTGCACACAGTAAGCGCTCAATAAATAGGATTGAATGAATATGTTGGTTCGTATTTATTACTCTATTTTGTTTGTACATATTTATTCTATTTGTTTTATTTTGTTAATATGTTTGGTTTTGTTGTCTGTCTCCCCCTTCTAGACTGTGAGCCCACTGTTGGGTAGGGCCCGTCTCTATATGTTGCCAGCTTGTACTTCCCAAGCGCTGAGTCCAGTGCTCTGCACACAGTAAGCGCTCAATAAATACGATTGAATTGAATGAATGAATGAATGACAGGGACTGTGTGCCACCTGATTAACTTTCATCTCCCCCAGAGCTTAGTACAGTGCCTGGCACATAGTAAGTGCACTACAAATACCAGAACAATAACAGCCACCCAGGGATCTTTAGGACTGGTCAGAGGGGGGCCAGAGGGCACCTTGTCTTGTCTTATGCTGTCGAGTCGTTTGTGCCCTACAGAGACACCACGGACACATCTCTCCCAGAACAGCCCACTTTCCATCTGCAATCATTCTGGTAGTGGATCCATAGAGCTTTCTAGTGAAAATACAGAAGTGGTTTACCAAACAAATACCATAAAAAAAAAATTAAGTGATTGCTCAAGGTCCCTCAGCGGGCAAGTGGCAGAGGTGGAATTAGAACCCATGTCTGCTGACTAGCAGGGGCTTCTCCTTTGGGGATTTAGGCAGGAGAGAGGGGGATCAGGCCAACCATCCCCTGTAGAACTCTGGAATCCTTCCAGCCATGACTAACCCATCCTCTGGCCACCCTCCCCCTCAACCCCTCCAGCAGAGGCCTGTGGTAGCAGGCTGAGGGTCAACAGATTACATACTATCAAAGTTCAAATACCACTCAAAATATAAATACCCTCTGAAAATGTTGGTGATGACACCACATGCTAAGCGAGGGATTTTTTTTTTTTAATTACCAAGTTTTTCCAACGCAGCAGAAAACCACCGAAGATCTCCCTACGGGTCGAAATTCGTGTAGATGTTTGTAGAGGTCTAAAAATAAGAAAAAAAAAAGAATTTCCATTCCTCACATTTTTTAATTTCATTTTAATCTCACAGTCACTAAACCCAAAAGCCACTGTCATCTTCCTAGCATGCAGGCGCTGTGTTGAAATAATTGCTTTAATCATCTAAATATGGACATACTGAGCTCTAATCTCAATGCTGACATGTGGTTAGGAGACTGAGTTCATTGGTAAAGCATTTGGTAGGTGGAAACCCTATTTAAGATGCTAGACTCTGGGCCTGGGTAAGGCAAAATGGATTTTCATGTGAAGAACCTGTGATTTTCATGCTAAGAACCCCTTAATCAATCAATCAATCAATCCTTTGTGTTCATTGAGCACTTACTGTGTGCAGAGCACTGTACTAAGAGCTTGGGATAGTACAGTATAACAATATAACAGATGCATTCCCTGCCCACAGTGAACTTACAGTCTAGCACTTACAGAGAAGCAGCGTGGCTCAGTGGAAAAGAGCCCGGGCTTTGGAGTCAGAGGTCATGGGTTCGAATCCCTGCTCCGCCGCGTGTCTGCTGTGTGACCTTGGGCAAGTCACTTCACTTCTCTGAGCCTCAGTTCCCTCATCTGTAAAATGGGGATGATGACTGTGAGCCCCACGTGGGACAACCTGATCACCTTGTATCCCCCTTAGCGCTTAGAACAGTGCTTGGCACATAGTAAGCGCTTAACAAATGCTATCATTATTATTATTAGAGGGAGAGACGAACATTGATATAAATAAATTACAGATATGTACATAAGTGCTGTAGGGCTGGGAGGAGACGAATAAAGGGAGCAAGTCAGGTGATGCTGAAGAAAGTGGAAGAAAAGGAAAAGAAGGCTTAGGGAAGGCCCCTTGTAGGAAATATGCCTTTAATAAAGATTTTGAATTGTGGGGAGTATCACTGACAGTTGGATATGAAGAAGGAGTTTGTTCCAGGACTGCATAGAGGTGGTAGTGGAAGCCGTGTGAGAGAATGAATTCTCTGAGGGAGTGGGTGTAGATGGAGAATAGGAAGGGACCCAGAACTGGACCTTGTGGGACCCCCACAGTTAGGGAGTGGGAGACAGAGGAGGAACCCCTGAAAGAGATTGAGAATGAGCGGCCAGAGAGATAGGAGGAGAACCAGGAGAGGACAGTATCAGCAAAGCTAAGGTTGGATAATGCTTCCAGAAGAAGGGGGTGCTCGCAGTGTCAAAGGCAGCTGAGAGGTCGAGGAGGATTAGGATGGAGTAAAGGCCTTTGGATTTGGCTAGAAGGAGATCACTGGTGACCTTAACCACTTTGATCATCACCCCAGCCCCACAGCACTTTCGAATATATCCTTGTACTCTACTATTTCCCTATCTGTAATTGATTTTAATGCCCATATTCCCCTGTAGACTGTAAGCTCTTTGTGGGCAGGGAATGTGTCTATCAGCTCTATTGTACTGGTCTCTCCCAAGAGGTTAGTACAGTGCTCTGCACACCGAAAGCGCTCGATAAATTCCACGGATTGATGGATTGAATTCCATTGCAAAGTTTATCCTCCCTATTCAGAGTTTTCAAATCCACCTACCAAAGAGAAGCAAAATGAGGACTTTTCTATACAAATCTAAAATCATGCATCAGACAACTCTAGTGTGGAATCTATTTGCAATGAAATATCCCCAGGCTGAGCTGCCAGTCAGTTGTAGAACTGAGGCTAAGGCACTAAAGCTTAGCCTCATTCACTCTATTCTCCCGAGAGAACTTCCCTTCCTTCCATGAGCTTTTATTTCTTTTTTACCCTTCCTATTAACCTGAATCAATTTTTAATCTCGTCGGCAATGCGACCTCCCACATATGCTCATCTTCCCCCCGCCCACCTTCTTTCCTAAAAGGAAAGAGAAGGATTCTGGCCACCAGCCATTCTGGGGAGCCTCAGTTTGTGTTTTACTCATCATTTTGTGTCACTCACGGGTCAGCAAACTCCAATTTAGAGGAATAACAGCCTGAGGTGATGGAGTAAAGTCAAAGGGGAACTTTGATATTCATTTTCAAAAAGTTGAATATCACAGTTCACGGGCTGGGCAAACAACCTTGGGTATAAAGCTTCTGGTAATCGTGGAAAAAGGGCCCAAAGACTTGTATCCTTAAGCAGGCTTCCTTCTAAGTGTGGGAGACGGCTGCCTCAGGATCAATGCAAACCCCGTTCTCAGGTGGAGGAATTTGGGCAAAAGACAAAAATCCATCTCTAGAGATCATCTACTCCAACCTGCTTCTGGAGAAGCAGTATAGCTTAGTGGGAAGAGCACAGGAAGTCAGAAGGACCTGGGTTCCGATCCCAGTTCTGCCATTTGTCCGCTGTGTGACCTTGGGCAAATCACTTCACTTCTCTGGGCCTCAAGTACCTCAACTGTGAGATGGGGATGAAGACTGGGAGCCCTATGTGGGACAGGGACTGTTTGCAACCTGATAATCCCGGATCTACCCAAGTGCTCAGTACAGTGCCTGGTACATAGTAAGCACTTAACAAATTCTATTCAAGAAACCCCAGAATAAAATCCTTACTTCCAGATTAGGCTTTTTCAACATTCCCGGAAAGACATAAGCCAAAGCTTGAAGCAGGCTCTGTGAGAATTTCTTCAGTTCACCAGTCTCTCCTCCATAAAACCCACTCCCTTGCCCTGTGAATAGTAATAGTCAACAAACCCTTCAGTTCTGTGGATTCATTTAAATTGTAATTTACTCATTCATTTATTGGATATTTGGGGTCATTTTGCCTGTAGACTGACTTTCCCATTACTTTCCATGTAAATGCATCCGAAGTTAAAAATGGCTAATAAATTCATTTGTCAATCCAGTTTCCTCTAGGGCAGAGAATAACAGCTGCTGAATAGGTTAGCTGCCGAATCGCATAGGGTTAACCTCTTCAGCAGCCTGAGATAGAGAAAGTGAAGTTGAGTATATCCAACTGAAACCAAGAGCAATTTGTGCTGAATACAATGACCAAAAGTTCGAAATTTCACCAGTAGCCTCCCGAGGGAGTTAGCATTCTGACTTTTAGAAAAGCTATTATGAGCTCTTTAATGACTAGTTAAAAAAAAATTGAAGGTATCTACAAAGACTTGAACCTTTGAAGGATAGGCTGTGTGTCTGATAAAAACAAGGCCCACCTATTAAAGATTTAAATCCAAAAAAATTACAGTCTTCTCTTCAATTCCTTTGCTTGCACCTTGTTAATGTCAGCTTGTACTTTTTGGAGAGGAAAATGATTCACATTGAATGAACTATTATAGAAGCACTATCTGCCATTGATCCAATCAATGCTGGATTACTGGTTCTCTTTGTTACTTTGTTACTTTGTCTTTGTTTGCTCAGGGTTGTCTTATTCAAGGAACTTTGCCACCCTGGTGATCTGTACATCCTAACTTCTTGGGTTGTCTGAAATAATACCAAGCAAAGTGTTTCCAAGCCAACAACGTTCTTGTGCTTCTCCTCCTCCTCACCCTCCTCCTCTTCCATTTTAATATAATAATAATAATAATTATGGTATTTGTTAAGTACTGGGGTGGATACAAGTGAATCAAGTTGGACACAGTCCCTGTCCCATGTGGGGCTCACAGTCTCAATTCCCATTTTATAGATGAGGTTACAGAGGCACAGAGAAGTGAAGTGACTTGCCAAGGGTCTCACTGCAAACAAGTCTTTTTCTTCTTAATAATAATAATGACATTATTAGTCATAGTAAGCACTTACTATGTGCAAAGCACTGTTCTAAGCCCTGGGGAGGTTACAAGGTGATCAGGTTGTCCCACGTGGGGCTCACAGTCTTCATCCCCATTTTACAGATGAGGGAACTGAGGCACAGAGAAGTGCAGTGACTTGCCCAAAGTCACACAGCTGACAATTGGCGGAGTAGGATTCGAACCCATGACCTCTGACTCCAAAGCCCGGCTCCTTCCACTGAGCCACGCTGCTACTTCTGCTTCTTCTTCTTAATAATAATTGTGGTATTGGTAAATGCTTATTATGTGTCAGGCACTGACTAAACACTGGGGTAGATACAAGATTATCATGGGGATCACAGTTTAAGTAAGAGGGAGAACAGATATTAAATGCCCATTTTGCAGATGAGGGAAGTGAAGCAAAAAAATTTAAGTGCCCTAAACAAGGTCACACAGCAGAAAAGCGGCAGAGCACTTGGGATTAGAACCCACATCCTCTTACTCCCGGGCCCATGCTGTTTCCACTATGCTTCTCCAATATTATAATGATGATAATACTTGTAATAATGGATAATAATGATAATATTAATATGTGTTCCAGGGACCTTGTCTGGCCCAATTATCTTGTATTTACCCCAGGGCTTACTACAGTGCTTTGCTCATAGTGAGTGCTGGACACATACCACAGACGTTATCATGGTCATTACAACAGCAATTTACTACAGGCTATTCTTAAAGTTTGTAAATACCTAAAATATATTTGGCTCAGTGATTTTACGCTTCATTTCCCTAAGTCAGTACTGAGGTGTTCTTCTCTTTTCTGATCTTAGGAAGTTTTAAGTCCAAAGCCATAGGCGTCACTTAAATTGTGCCTGGAAATATGCCCAAATCTCCAGAGCTGCAATTATGTTTTAATTATTTTTTGTTACCATCCATCAAGACAGGTGTGAAGATTCTTCTGGGTGGAAAATTAAAAGGGATAGATGTCCATCGTCTATAGTTTGGAAGGAAAAATCCTGTAAGCGTCTTGTGGACTTTTCATTCCCATTAGGTTGTGTTTTTTTTTCCCAAGTCCCCTCCTCCGGCCTTTCCGAATAGTCTCATTCAAAAGCCAATGGAATAACAGCACTGAAAACATCCAGGCTTCTCAAGTTCGAACCCAGGAAGAGGAATGTCAGCCAAATCCTTCCGTTAAAATGAACTAAATTATAAAGATTCGCATGCTGAAAGAACTGACATCTCAACCTGTATTGTAATTACATTTCCCCGCAAGGAGAGCACTCTAGAGCAATTGAAATTATAGTATTTCAAATTTGAGAGTGGCACTAGGAGAGGAATGATTAATCAAGAAATCATTTGAAATCTGAAAATATAGAAATGGAATTTACTAAGAAAGGAGGGTCATGAACTGCTAATGTGGGGCGGCTTCGTGTTAAGTCTAAAGTTAAATTTAAAAGAGGTTAGCAAGTCTCTCCTAGGAGTTCACTCTATTTTTTAATCAAATAGTACTTGAAGTGAAAAAGCAGCATGAGCACTGAAAGTCATGCTTAGAGTGCTAAGGGGATTCTCTGTCTCACTGTATGTCTTTTGAATTTGTGATAGACGGATCCAATTTGCCTGATGATATTATATAAATCTACCTTTTAAATGCACTTAACATCTTTTATCAGACATGGTAATTCTTTGGCCAGTCTTAATATGGTAACAAGGGTCATGCTGATTTTACTTAGAGGCTACTTTAGGCCCATAGAGTGACTTTTCAAAGTTCTCAAAAAAGGTATTTTAGCATTTTAATGCCTGTTTCTTCTGAGTGAAGAAATCCAGTTGATGTTCATGAGGCTTTCATATGCAAGCCCAATTCATCTTGTAGTTTTCAAATTTAATTCTTGGATGCCGGAAAATGTATTACAGAATTAAAGTTAATGTTTTTAATGATGAATGAAACATCCTTAAAAACGTACACAGATACATGTGTTTCATAACTACCTTGGAGACTTCGCAATTTACAAGCTAATTAAAAGGAAGAACACACTAGGATTTCTGTTAGTGGACAATTTTCTTTTGTTAATATAATCATCTGGATGCCCTTTCAGTTGACTTTTTCCATAAATTAAATTACCCTGAATTTAGTTGAGATATGGGCAGAGCCTGGAGCTCTTCCACCCCTATAGATTGTTTACTTAAATTTGCTTTAAAGCCACTAATTCTCCATGTAATCAATCAGTCAATCAGTCATATATATTGAGCACTTACTGTGTGCGGAGCAGTGTAGTAAGCGTTTGGGAGAGTGCAGCATAACAGAGTTGATAGACAAACTTCTTGCCCACAACGAGCTTACGGTCTACAGGAGGAGATAGACATTAAAATAAATGAATTAGGGAAGTGGAACTGCACCAGCCTTTTGTTGTTCTAGATTTAAGATATCAGGAGTACACCTCTAAAAAAGTGTTTAATCTCATCGATTAAGTGAGTTAGAGTGTGAACATTTTTCTGAAGGAAAAAGTGGAAGAGAAAAATATGAATGAGTCACAGAATTTCAGAGTGCAGGCTATTTATCAACTTTGGCTCTTAGACCCAATCCAGTCTTTTGAGTGTTGGCTAGTTGTTCTCTACTTGGTTGTTTTCCTGGGTTTTTGTGTACATCATGGTACACGGTACATGGTAAGTTCCGGACTGGGGATGTAGAAACTCGATATGGTAGAAACTAGATGTGCCGAATTTGATTTGGACAGTGATTCTGCTCTGCACACAGTAAGTGCTCAATAAATGTGATTGATTGATTGATTGATTGATTCTGGATGTTTAGCTCCTCGTGGGCAGGGAGCGTGTCTACCAACTCTCTTGTATTGGACTCTCCCAAGCACTTAGTATAGTGCTCTGCACATAGTAAGTTCTCAGTATATACCACTAACTTGGCTGATTTCAGTCAAGGATGTGGGAGTGAGATCTGGCTGTTCTTACCAGCATTTTCATGCTTTCATCTTTCTTGCTCCTTCCTTAAAGCTATAGTTATCAGAATTCCTCCTCCTAATAAGACATATTTTGGAGAGGCTGAAGTTCTACATACATAATGAGAGAAGCCGGAATGGATGAAGACCAACAGGGAGTAAAGATTGGAGGAAGGAATATAAACAACCTTCGTTATGCTGATGATACTACCCTACTAGCAGAAAGTGAAGTGGATTTGAAGGGCTTTTGGTAAGTTGAAAAACAGAGCAAAAAGATAGGCCTACATTTGAATGTCAAGAAAACAAAGACCATGGCAAATGGAAGTTTTAACATATTTGTAGTGGATGGAGAGAAGATTGAAATATTTTACTTGTAGATATTTACTATTCTATTTATTTTGTTAATGATGTGCATCTAGCTTTAATTCTATTTGTTCTGACGACTTGACACCTGACAAACATGTTTTGTTTCATTGTCTGTTTCCCCCTTCTAGACTATGAGCCTGTTGTTGGTAGGGACCGCCTCTATATGTTGCCAACTTGTACTTCCCAAGCGCTTAGTACAGTGCTCTACACACAGTAAGTGCTCAATAAATATGATTGAATGAATGAATAGTTGGCGGTTTTTCTCTCCTGGGATCGATAATCAATAACAAAAGAACTAGTAGTCAAGAAATACACCAAAGACTAATGTTAGGAAGACTTGCTAAGGGGAGCCTGGAAAAAGTCATAAAATGGGCCGATGTAACAATTGCCACAAAAATACAAATTGTTAATTCTATGGTTTTTCCAGTGACAATGTATGGATCAGAAGCTGGACAATGAAAAAACAGGATAGAAAAAACATCAATTCTTTTGAAATGTGGTGTTGGAGAAGGTTTTTGCAAATACCAGGACTGCCCGAAAAACAAACAAATGGATTTGGAGTAAATTAAGCCAAAGTGGTCTTTGGAAGGCCAAATGACTCAATTTAGATTAGCATACCCTAGTTTAGATTAGAAGATACTAATGTTAGGAAAAGTCCAAGGAAAACTTGGAAGAGGCAATCCAGCAGTGAGATGCATAGAGACCGTAACAATGATAACGGAAGAATAGTTAGAAAGGTTACAGATTATTGCAGAAGATAGGACATTCTGGAGAAAATATATCCATAGGAGCCGCTATGAACCAGAAATGACTCGATGTCACTTGATAATAATGATAATAAAGTTCCACAGAAGTTACTGGACAGTAACCTTCCCTGAAACACCAAAGTCATTTCTGATTGTAAGAGTCAGAAAGGCCAGGGTTCTAATCATGGCTCTACCACTTGCCTGCTGTGTGACCGTGGGCAAATCCCTTCACTTCTCCGTGCCTCAGTTTCCTCACCTGTAAAATGGGGATTAAGACAGGTGGGACAAGGACTGTGGTCCAACCTGATTATCTTGTATCTACCCCAGTGCTCAGAACGGTGCCTGGCACATAGTAAGTGCTTAACAAATACCGCAATTATCATTATTATTATTAGATGGGAGAAAATCTCACTGATCCTGAAAACTGCACGTCATCTTCTCTGGATACAAGACAGAAGCAATGGGGTATGGATGCTTACAGGAGGGGTGATTTGAGTTCTCTCCTCTTTCCTTTTCCTCTCTCTCTCTCTCTCCTGCCTCTCCCCCTGTCTCCTCTCCCTCGGCCTGCTCTTCCTCCCAAATGTTTTCCCTGCTAACATTCATCTGATGCATTCCCCGTGGTCAGGGAATGTGTTAGCGCTTGGATGAGCACAATAGAACAATACACTTAGTACAGTGCTTTGCACACAGTAAGGGCTCAATAAATACAGTTGGATTGAATGGAATTTTATTACCCGGAGCAGGCGCGGAGCTAGTTTTGGAGTGGTGGGTGGTGTGGGCAACAGGAGGTTAAGTAAGGAGGGGAAGAGGAGGAGCGAGAGAGAAAGGCAGGGAAGAAGGACAAAGATAAGGGAAGGATGAATAGGAGAAGGAAAGGAGGAGGATGGGGGTCAGAGGGGAAACAGGGAGCCAGAGAAGAAAAGAGAATAAGCAGCTTGGCATAATGGCAAGCACACAGGACTGGGAATCAGGACACTTGGGTTCTAAATTGGGCTCTGCTTCTTTCCTGCTGTATGATCTTGGGCAGGTCACTGGACTTGTATGTACTGCAGTTTCCTCATCTGAAAAATGGAAATGAAATACCCCTCTCCCTTCACCTTAGATTGTGAGCCCCATGTGGGACAGGGACTGTGTCTGATCTGATTATCTATTAGCCAGCATTTAGCACGTAACTTTAGAGAAGCAGCGTGGCTCAGTGGGAAAGAGCCTGGGCTTTGGAGTCAGAGGTCATGGGTTCAAATCCCGGCTCTGCCGAGCGTCAGCTGTGTGACTTTGGGCAAGTCACTTAACTTCTCTGTGCCTCAGTTCCCTCATCTATAAAATGGGGATGAAGACTGTGAGCCCCCCGTGGGACAACCTGATCACTTTATAACCTCCCCAGCGCTTAGAACAGTGCTTTGCACATAGTAAGCGCTTAATAAATGCCATTATTATTATTATAACTTGATACCTAATGAGCCCTTAACAAGTACCACAATATTACAATTATTATTAAGCTGAGTGGGCAGGACAGGGAATGTATCCCAAACCAGCAGGAATCAACGTGTGTTTTAAATTAGACACCCTAGGGTTCAGGAACACCTCCCCAAAGGCTTCAAGCAGCTGAAGAGGCAAAGTTTGGTTTCTCTAGTCTCCTACACCCTTATCCTGTTGTTACAACGATCTCCATTTCCTCCCAGTGCTAGCTGACACCATCCTGACCCTTTGAAACTAGTTTCCCCAATCTCTACCTCTATGGGATGCAAGGTTTTAGTGCAAACCAACAGCACCTCTTAAATCGGGCTGCATTTTGAGCTGGATCTTGAGAGTGTAAGGGTATATTTGGTTTTAGTAGTTCCCCTACAGCGGAGAGTCCCAGTTTTAGCACCCCAATTGCAGAGTAAGAGGGTCAGTGATTTGGTTTTATGTGTTTTACCCCGGGAACTGAGATTTGCAACCTGTTTGGTTGCTGTGGGAACCGTGTCTTAAGTTTACTGAATGACTTTGTGTATCAGAATCTTTCAGGAAAGGGATGGAGACCATTCTAAGAAGAAAAAAGCCTCACACATCCACATGTCCTTCAGAGCACTTCCCGTGTTTTGGTTACTCTGTTTTGAGCTTCCTGTATGTCAGAGATAAACTCCCTTACCTTGATGCCTTTTTTTTAAACAGTCCCACGGTGACATGTATTTAGGGGATTTTAGCCATTTCCCTTTTGAAATTATTCTCTTGATGACAGGTAGAGATGCTATAACTCCAAGATGGTCCCTTCAGTCTACTTTGCTTCATAAAAATTCTCCTAATGCCGTCAAAAAGAAGGCTTTGTCTCAAGTAGGGTTAATACTAGGCCCTCGGCTTCCACGATGAAGAGAGCAGGCAAAAGTCTAGGAAGTTTTGTTAATAATAACTTGAGTGGAGAAGTCTAGGAAGATTTGTTAATAATAACTTTAGAGGAGTTACCTCTCCCTGACAGCTTCAAAGTTGTCAGTCCTGAACTGGGGAAAGCCTCCAGGACCTCAATTCTTTCTTTGTCATTCTTCCACCCCGCATCACAAAATAGAATTTGCATATAAAGAGAAAATCCTTCTCCTAGGTTACTTTCTATTTTTCTATTCACAGGCAGATGATGTCTCCCCTCAACACAAACACACACACACACTTAGCAGTAAACTTTGGTAAGTCATTACCCTGAAATGCTGATTAACATTCTCAAACTAAATGGCAGAATCAGAGAGCAGCTCATTTCCTTCCTGGGGAGAAGATTTCCCCTTGATCTCTAAGCCGGGGTGGAGGGGGTGGGGTTAATCCTGGGTTCTAATCCTGGTTCTGCCACTTGTCTGCTGTGTGACCCTGAGCAAGTCACTTCACTTCTCTGGGCCTCACTTCATCTGGAAGATGGGAAGCAGTGTGGCTCAGTGGAAAGAGCACGGGCTTTGGAGTCAGAGGTGGGGGGTTCAAATCCCGGCTCCGCCACTTGTCAGCTGTGTGACTTTGGGCAAGTCACTTAACTTCTCTGGGCCTCAGTTCCCTCATCTGTAATATGGGGATTAAGCCTGTGAGCCCCACATGGGACAACCTGATTACCTTGTATCTACCCCAGCGCTTAGAACAGTGCTTGGCACATAGTAAGCGCTTAACAAATACCAACATTATTATTATTATTATGGGGATTAAGGCTGTGAGCCCCATGTGGGACACAGGCTGGATCCAATCTTATTACCCCAGTGCTTAGTGCAGTAACTGACACTTAGTAAACCCTTAACAAACACCATAAAAAAGGACCAGAAGTGCACCAATGGGATACAAAATGGCAGCCAACTCACCAGTGCCCAGACTCTGCTCATTGCAGTGTAAATGTGTAGGCCGGGATTTGCGGGAGCATGGATAACAGAAGGATACCAGAATTTCTGCTCTAGGTTGATCCAGAATAAGGCAGATAAAAGGCAGGGAGGGAAGACCAATTGTTTTAAAAAAGGAGTGTCACCCACATCAGGGTATAAGAGTGGAGTGTTAGATGACAAATAGATCAGTTTGGCAGAAACGGGTGGAGAAAGGCCGCTCTGTTTGAGCAGAGGCTTCATTCAGGAAGATCAGAGGGGCAAGAGACCGATGGAAAACAGCGGGCAACTGAAAATCGCAAATGCAACAGCACATCAAAGGACAATTTTTGCACTCGTAAGGTGGGTAACAGAGCGGTTGTTGCACAACCACACCTGCACGCATTGGACGGGTTCTCAGTATCGATAGCAACAACTTCAAACAGGGAAGAGATCTACCATGTAAAGGGTAAAGTGAAAAGAAAAATGAATGTTCTGGGGTCCATGTACTCCTTTAGCTGATTATTTTTAGGAGATCTCTATATCTTGACTTGCTCATGGCCTAGTGGATTGAACACGGGCTTGGAAGTAAGAGGACCTGGGTTCTAATCCCAGCTGTATCATCATCATCATCATCAATCGTATTTATTGAGCGCTTACTGTGTGCAGAACACTGTACTAAGCACTGGGGAAGTACAAGTTGGCAACATATAGAGACAGTCCCTACCCAACAGTGGGCTCACAGTCTTAAAGGGGGAGACAGAGAACAAAACCAAACATACAAACAAAATAAAATAAATAGAATAGATATGTACAAGTAAAATAAATAAATAAATAGAGTAACAAATATGTACAAACATATATACATATATACAGGTGCTGTGGGGAACGGAAGGAGGTAAGAAGGGGGGGTGGAGAGGGGGAGCTGTATGACCTTGGGCAAGTCATTTAACTCCTCTGTGCCCCAATTTCCTCTTCTTTAAAATAGGGATTAAGATAAAACTGTGAGCCCTATGCGGGACAGGGACTGTGTCCAACCTGATTATCTTGTATCTATCCCAGCACTTAGTACAGTGCCTGGCACATTGTAAGTATTTAACAAATACCAAAGTTATTATCATTATTATTATTATTGTTATTATTCTGTATCCACTGTAGCCCACAGATAATAATGATAGTGGCATTTTTAAAGCACTTACTATGTGGCAAACACTATACCCAGCTCTGGGATAGAGACAAGAAAATAAGGCTGGATCGAGTCTCTACCCCACATTGGGTTCACAGTCTAAGGAGGAAGGAAAACAGCGATTGAATCTCCATTTTACAGATGAGGAAACTGAAGCCTATAGAAGTGAGCGGCGTGGCTCAGTGGAAAGAGCACGGGCTTTGGAGTCAGAGGGCATGGGTTCGAATCCCAGCTCCGCCACATGTCTGCTGTGTGACCTTGGGCAAGTCACTTAACTTCTCTGAGCCTCAGTTCCCTCATCTGTAAAATGGGGGATTAAGACTGTGAGCCCCACGTGGGACAACCTGATCACTTTGTATCCCCCCAAGCGCTTAGAACAGTGCTTTGCACATGGTAAGCGCTTAACAAATGCTAACATCATTATTATTAAGTGAGGTAACTCGCCCAAGGCCCCAGAGCAGGGATTAGAACCCCGCTCCTCTGAGTTCCAGGCCCGTGCTCTATCCACTAGGCCACACTGCTTCTCACAAGGTCATGCTGCTATTGTTTTTGTTGAAAACCAAGGCATCAGAAGGATTTCACAAAAAGATACACACGCACACAGGCACACGCACACGCGACACCCCCTCGTGTGCGGACGTCAGAAGTGGGGGCCGCCAGAAACAATAGTCTTGGGAAGCGGCAGCTGTAGTCATTACCCGAGGGACAGGATATAACCGTAGATCCTATGAAAAGGACGCTGGTTACACATCAAGAGTCACATTCACACACACACACACACACACACAGGAAACGGTAGGCTGGGTCACCTTCAGACAGAAAGCTCAGCTAAAGCGGAATGTGTCACCATCCATCCTCCCACACAAGCCGTCCAATAACAGAAGTCATGTGCAGGTGATGGGGGACGGCTCTGGGGAAGAAAAGAAAGGAAACACATCCTTCTGGAGTTTCTTCCTGTTGTTGTCTTCTACCCATTCCTTTTATCAAGGGAGTCCGGAGGAGCTGACAAGAAAATGGTAGGGAACCGGAAGACGGAGAACAGGAAATGGGGAGATGGGGGGGTGGGAAGTGGGGAGTGAAGTCCTGTGAATAACTTTGTTCCTCCCTCTTTCTCTTTCTCCTTAGAGGTAAGGGAAAAGGACCTCTGAATACTCAATAAATGAATACGATTGAGTGAATAATAACGATGGTATTTGTTGAGCGCTTTCTATGTGCCAAGCACGGTTCTAAATGTTGGCTTAAACCAAAGCCATCGTGGACCTGGGGAAAGAACATTGACCGGATTCCAGCCCCAGCACCACCCCCTGGTCTTACGGCCACGGGCCAAATCATCAATCGTATTTATTGAGCGCTTACTATGTGCAGAGCACTGTACTAAGCGCTTGGGAAGTACAAATTGGAGCGCTTGGGAAGTACAAATTGGAGCGCTTGGGAAGTACAAAGTGGAGCGCTTGGGAAGTACAAATTGGAACTTCCAATTCATTTCATCTCTCCAAATCGTTTCATCTCTCTGGACCTTAGTTTCCCCATCTGTGAAATGGACATAAGATAGATCGCGAGCCCCCAGCGGGATGGGAACTTTCTACCTACCTCAGGTTTTAGCACAAAGTGAGTGCTTAATAAAGACCATGACAAGAATAGTCACTTAAATGCCTCAACTTTAACTGGACAGTAGGTGGGTAAAATTCTACCTGCGCCTAATATGTGCCTGAAGCGCTGAAAGGAGCTTGCGCTAAATCCTGTTTCTGATGATACGGCTCACAAACGATCCAGAGAAGCAGTGTGGCTCAGTGGAAAGATCACGGGCTTTGGAATCAGAGGGCATGGGTTCAAATCCCGGCTCCACCAATTGTCAGCTGTGTGACTATGGGCAAGTCACTTAACTTCTCTGTGCCTCAGTTACCTCATCTGTAAAATGGGGATTAAGACTGTGAGCCCCCTGAGGGACAACCTGATCACTTGGTAACCTCCCCGGCGCTTAGAACAGTGCTTGGCACATAGTAAGTGCTTGATAAATGCCATTATTATTATTATTATCCACACTAGTACATGGGATACCAAAGGACTGACCATCAAGAAGCTCTATGTTATACATGCGGAATGGGTAGACAGTCGTTGTTTCACTTTAGTGGTATTTTTTAAGCGCTTACTACACGCCAAGCACTGTTCTAAACACTGGAATCGATACAGAGTAATCAGCTGGAACACAGTCCTGTGTCATCATCATCAATCGTATTTATTGAGCGCTCACTGTGTGCAGAGTACTGTACTAAGCGCTTGGGAAGTACAAGTTGGCAACATATAGAGACAGTCCCTACCCAACAGTGGGCTCACAGTCTAAAAGGGGGAGACAGAGAACAAAACCACACATACAAACAAAATAAAATAAATAAAATAAAATGTCCACATGGGGCTCACAGTCTTAAACCTCATTTTACAGATGAGGTAGCTGAGGCCCAGAGAATTGAAACGACTTGCCCAAGGTCACACAGCACAGCAGCCCATCAATCCACTTTTCAACCTTGTATCAACCTTGTGACCTTGTATCAGGGTTCATATAACTGCCCCAGGAATGAGTTAAAAATGAAATATGTAAATAAGGTAACCATTGACGTGAAAAGTTGCATAACCACATCTGAGCTCCCCCCAAGCAAAACATCTTGGCCCACTCCATAAATGGTGGCCCTACACAGGGTAGACACTTCTAGCCCTTTTTGTGAATGAATGCATTTTCTCCTCGGTAACTTTTTTAGAGGAACAGGAAGCCACGCTGACATTACTAATCTGGACATAAACTCCTTTCCAGACAGAACTCCCATCCATGAGAGTGAATACGTCACCGGACAGCCTGATCGTCTTTCCATTCCGAGGAAACCTGAAACTTCAGGGAACATTTTTTTTTTTTTTTTAACTTTCCCAGACTTCCCGACTCCTTATACGGGCACAAGTCTTGCTGTTGAGCAATGACTTTTTGCTGGCGTGGAATGTCGTCCCTGTCCCTGTCATACTCTTTACAAAGAGTTCGCAAGTTTTGGCAGCAGAGGGTCCAGAATCCCTCTAGAGTTTAAAGTCCTTCCACCCCCAGAGGTCACAGAAACATTTTTTATTAAATAGTATTTGTTAAGTGCTTACTAAGTCCCAGGCACTGTAGTCAGCCCCTGGGGTAGATACAAGCAAAACGAGTTGGACACACTCTCTATCCCTTGTGGGATTAACAGTCTCAATCCCCATTTTACAGATGAGGTAACTGAGGCACAAGGAAGTGAAGTGACTTGCTGAAGTACAAGGACAAGTGGCGAAGCCAGGATTTGAACCAGGGACTTTCTCACTCCTAGGACCGTGCAATGTCCATTAGGCCATGCTGCACGCAGTTATTTCATTTGCTTCCATTACCTTTTCCACCCCACATTTAGTTGGGACGTGGTTGCAAAATTCTTTGCTATCATTTTTCGTCTAGTCTAATCTCTGGCATCAACCCAATGCCCAGAGGGTATATATTTATCCTAAGTGGGGATATTATTAGGAGGTAAGTGCAAGAAGTACTGAGTAAAAGACTGGGTGGTTTCACGTAGGATAAACTTATTATTATTATCATCCTATTTTTTAGGTGCTTATTATATAGTTACCCTAAGTGGGGATATTATTAGGAGGTAAGTGAAAGAAGTACTGAGTAAAAGACTGGGTGGCTTCACATAGGGTAAACTTATTATTATTGTCATCCTATTTTTTAGGTGCTTATTATATATTTACCCTAAGTGGGGATATTATTAGGAGGTAAGTGAAAGAAGTACTGAGTAAAAGACTGGGTGGTTTCACGTAGGATAAACTTATTATTATTGTCATCCTATTTTTTAGGTGCTTAGTATATATTTACCCTAAGTGGGCATATTATTAGGAGGTAAGTGAAAGAAGTACTGAGTAAAAGACTGGGTGGTTTCATGTAGGATAAACATTATTATTGTCATCCTATTTTTTAGGTGCTTATTAGGCATCAAGCAGTGTTCTATGCACTGGGGTAGATACAAGTTAATCTGATTGGACACAGTCCCGGTCCCACTTGGGGCTCACAGTCTAAGTAGGAGAGAGTAGGATTTAATCCCCATTTTACAGTTGAGAAAACTGAGGCACAGAAAAGTGAAGTGACTTGCCCGAGGTCACACAGTAAGCGCTTGGCAGAGCTGGGATTAGAACCCAGGTCCCCTGAGTCCCAGGCCTACGCTCTGCCTTGGGCCACACGGCTTCGACGGCCCTCAACCATAAAATCCACGATTTTTTAAGTCCCTCTTATATTTATGAGCCTCTAGGTAAAATCCACCGAATGGTCGGAGAGGGCCAGTTCACTTAGAATCCGAGAGCTTATGTTCAATATCCTTCCGGTAATTCCCTCTGGCTGGGTTTCTCCTAATGAATGCCAGAGCATACCATATGACTCTGAGCCACAGAGTGAAGTCTTGGAGCAGGAGGAGAAAAGAAAGCAGTCACGCTAGAAACAGTATGATACTGTTCCAGTGAGACCAGTTTATATATTTATTGGTATGTTTTTAGAATAATAATACTAATAAATTTTGTAATTGTTAATGCCTTTTATGCTCCAGGCACCGTACTAAGCTCTGGGGTAGATACAAGGTAAATATACATGTCATTCTCCCCTTCTAGATTGTGAGCTCATTGTGGGCAGGGAATGTGTCTGTTATACTTTCCCAAGTGCTTAGTACAGTGCCCTGCATACACTAAGTCCTCAATAAATATGATGGATTGACTGACTGATTGACCATAAGAGAAGCAAGAAGGATTTTAAACAGGGCAGGGTGGGATTGGGAGAAAAATAGGAAGTCAGATTTTTACCAGAGAGGCAGCATGGTCAAGAGAAAAGAACATGGGCCTGGGTTCTAATTGTGGCTCTATCAAATGCTTGCTGGGCAATCTTGGGCAAGTCACTAAACTTCTCTGTGCCTCAGTTCTCCCGTTCTCTTTCCTACTTAGACTCTGAGCCCCATGTGGGACAGGGGCTGTGTCCAACCTAATTCACTTGTATTCACCCTGGTGCATAGGATAGTGTTTGATACATAGTGAGCACTTAACAAATACCGTTTAAAAAAACAAAACAGAGAGGGATTCGTTCCCCAGAGAGAAGGGGGGGGAAAAGTACAGGGAGGAAAAAGTCATTCCCTCCCACTCACTATTACCTTTATAGGTGGAGGGTCACCTCTTCATTCCAATGGGGTCAATCTAAAGTTGTTTGATGCTTACAGGCCTCCGTCATCTTCTTTTATTCATGGTATTTGTTAAACGCTTACTCTGTGCCAGGCACTGTTCCAGATACGGACTTAAGTGCTATGGGGACGGTGGTGGGAAGGGTGATGATTAAGAGGAGCTAGTCAGGGTGATGCATCTCTGGATCCGAATGCCATAATTGTCTGGCAGCTATCGCTGTCTCCCGGCTCACATCTGCGATCCTGGGATAGGTTGCTCGCAGTCCAATTTCAACAACTCTGAGCTGATCATCTAGGTTTCAGGCCTTCCCTGAATAAGCCCTCTTTTCCCCAGCTCACTCTCCCTCCGCACTCGGATCCGTGACTTTTGGATATTTGATATTCACCCCACCCCCAACCCCACAGCACTTGTGTACCTATCTTTAAATTAGATATTATAAATTACTCACTGATTCATACTAATGTCTGTCTCCCCCTCTACACTGTAAGCTCATTATGGACAGGGAGTCGGTTTGCTAATTCTGTCACTTAGTACAGTGCTCTGCACCTAGTAAATGCTCAATAAATTTCATCGATTAACTCTAACCAACGAGCTTCCTCCTAGCCTCAGGAGACTCCATTTTGGGGGTGGGGAGGAAGGGGAGAAAGACAGGAGCTGAAATTCTAGTTCCTTCATCCTGAAGCTGTGTGAGCTTGGGCAAGTCACATAACTTCTCTGTGCCTCAGTCCTCCCAGCAGCAAAATGTGAATTCAATACTTGTTCCTATTTAGACTGTGAGCCCCATATGGACCTGATTATGTTGTATCTACCCCGGTGCTCATTACAGTACTTGGGACATAATAAGCGCTTAACAAAAACTAGACTTCTAGACTGTGAGCCCACTGTTGGGTAAGGACCGTCTCTATATGTTGCCAACTTGTACTTCCCAAGCGCTTAGTACAGTGCTCTGCATACAGTAAGTGCTCAAGAAATACGATTGATTGATTGATTGATATTACCACTCATTAGACAGAGGGTCACCAAACCACACCTTGATACATTTCCTCATTTATGATCGGGCCCAAGTCAGGCTTATTTTGTGTTTAATAAGGTGAAAAATGAATTTTAAATATGGCTTGCATTAGAGAAATGGGACTGATAAAGAAGATCCCTCAGGTGATAACTTTCTGCAAGGATTCGATCAATCAGTGGCATTTATTGAACAATTTATTGTATTGTACTCTTCCGAGTGCTTAGCAGAGTGTTCTGCACACAATAAAACAGCCACCAGACACAAAAGCCAACTCGTTAACATTTAAATCTGAGAATGATGTTTGGGAAATCTTATTAATCTCGAAGTATCCCAGGATAACTAGTCCAAGAGAGAGATATTCAGAAAAGTTTGTTCTTTATTACTACTACTAATAATTTGGGAACGTGCCTGCTAATTTTGTCCATATTGTACTCTCCCAGGTGTTTAGCATAGTGCTCCCCACATAGTAAGCGCTCAATAAATACTATTGATAGATTAGTATTTGCTAAACACCTTCTATATGCCAAAAACTGTACCAAGCACTGGGGTAGATACAATAAAAGCAGATTAGACACAGTCCCTGACCCACATGTATCTCCTGATCTTAAGGGGAAGGAAAACAGTTACTTAATGCCCATTTTACAGATAAGGAAACTGATGATCATTCATTCATTCATTCAATCGTATTTATTGAGCGCTTACTGTGTGCAGAGCACTGCAATAAACGCTTGGGAAGTACAAGTTGGCAACATATATAGACGATCCTAGCGAAGTTAAGGGTCTTGCTTGAGGTCCCATAAGTGGTAGAGCTGAAATGAAAACCCAGGTCTCTCGACTATCAGGCCTGTACTCTTTCCACTAGGCCACACTATTCCTTGGTTAAAGAAGAGCAACTCAAATTATATTTGATAATAACGCCAAAATTCAAGAAAAAAGTTGTATTTTTGTATGGAATGCTCCATGGAACGTCCTCTGAGAAATGTTGGCGCCATTCAGACGCTTTCTCAATAAATGTGGTGTTTGTCCATAAATATAATGCTCCCTTGAAATCCAGCAGGATTACTTTATCGCCACTATGAGACATTCCAAAAATAGAATAAGGTTCATTAATGAGAGCGGTTACGCTCTAAACATTAACCAAACTAAATAAACTTTCCCAGACACCCATAAATACTGTCACCCCTTGGATGGAGTGTAGCAGCTGCTTAATGGGACCCAGGAACTACCCAATTATTTGAGAGAAGAAATGAACACACACATGCACACACACACACATACACACATACACCCCCCACCCACAGAGTCCAATTAAACTCACCAAGTAGAATATGATTAACCACCTTGGAATCTGACCAAGACATTTATACTATTTAGCATTTATAGAGTGCTTTGTGCTGTCAAAGTATTTTGCATTTATTAATTAGTCCTCACAGTATTCCTTTTCTAGATATACGAGATCGGTTCTCCTCTCTTGATAAATAAAGAGACTGGAGCCTTGGAAAAGGTTCAGTGGTTTGGCCCAGATCACACATTGAGTATAGTCATCACAAAAGGGGCATCAAACAGGGCAAGGATCCAAAATTTGGGCATTCATTTGTCTGTGAACAGTGACACGACCTCTCGGTTTAAATGAACGTGAGGTACATTACCACTCTGAAATCTCAGTTTCCCCACTTCAGCCCAGAAAGTCAGACATTTCCTTTGTAGTTCTTGAAATTCACCGTGAGGAAAGGGTCTTTCTAACCAACCAATTCTTTTTATTCATTGTGCACTCATGATGTGTGGAACACTATGTACTAAGTGCTGGGAAGAATTCATGGTCAATTTTAGTTGCAGTCCCTGATCCACAATCAATTAATCAATGAATGGTATTTATTACCATTACCTGTATATATGTATATATGTTTGTACATATTTATTACTCTATTTATTTATTTATTTTACTTGTACATATCTATTCTATTTATTTTATTTTGTTAGTATGTTTGGTTTTGTTCTCTGTCCCCCCCTTTTAGACTGTGAGCCCACTGCTGGGTAGGGACTGTCCCTATATGTTACCAACTTGTACTTCCCAAGCGCTTAGTACAGTGCTCTGCACACAGTAAGCGCTCAATAAATACGATTGATGATGATGATGATTTATTAAGTGGAGGGGTCTGTCATCTGGAAGGTGGGAGGGAAGAGGGCAAGTACTCGGAGAAGGAAGGAGAGAGAGGAAGGGGAAAGGGTGGGAGGGGGGAGAGAGAGAGAGAGGAGAGAAGAGAGGGGAGAGGGAGAAAGAAAGGGGGAGAAATTGAGAGGAGAGAGGGAGAAAGAGAGAGGGAAAGAGAAAAAGGGAGAGGGAGAATAAGAGAGAAGAGATGAAACACCTGTCTTCCTTTCCTTTTACACTGTGGTACAGGGATTGGGTCTGATATGATCATCTTGTATCTATCCCAGCACTTAGTACAGTGCTTGGCACATAGGAAGTGCTTAACTCTAGTTCACGCTCTCTAGACTGTAAGTTTGTTGTGGGCAGAGAACACGTCAACCAGCTCTGTTGTAGTAAATTCTCCCAAGTGCTTAGTACAGTTCTCTGCACGTAGTAAAGTACTAAATAAATACCATCAATTGATTAATTAATTAACAAATTCCATAATTATTGTAAACTCCTTGAGGTCAGGGCTAATATCTACCTACTGGACTGCACTCTCCCAAGGGCTTAGTGAAGGGCTCCGCACGCAGAAAGTAAGTGCTTGATAAATACCATTGACTGAATGATTGGTTGATTGAAAGATGTCCTGAAGAAAGTAGCCTTTTTTGGAAAAGCTTGGAAGGAAGAAGGGAAGGGGTGGGATGGGGTAAAATTTTAGTTGGGGAAAAATACATAAAATATGGAAATTGCCCTACAGAGGGGAATGAACCAGGTAAGTAATAAAAACAATACGTCTAACAACTGGAAAGTAAAAGCATTTACCCCCAAATTTACCTCAATTCCTAAGCATTCCCCAGTGAGAATGTACTAGCCTGTGAGCTCCTTGTAGCTCAGTGGAAAGAGCCCGGGCTTTGGAGTCAGAGGTCGTGGGTTCAAATCCCGGCTCCGCCACTTGTCAGCTGTGTGACTTTGGGCAAGTCACTTCACTTCTCTGGGCCTCAGTTCCCTCATCTGTCAAATGGGGATGAAGACTGTGAGCCCCTTGTGGGGCAACCTGATTACCTTGTATCTACCCCAGCGCTTAGAAGAGTACTTTGCACTTAATAAGCGGTTAACAAATACCAACATTATTATTATTATTATTACTAACTCTACTGTATATTCTCTACCAAGTGTAGTTCAGTGCTTGGTAAAGAGTGAGTGCCCAATAAATACCATTGATTAATTGGTTGATCGATTGATGAGAAGGGTCCAGAGGAAGGAGTGGACATGCTTCACCATCCCAAGCTGGAAGACTTTCTCCAGTGACCCAATCAAATCTATACCACCTAGATCATTTTTTCCAAACCACCATTCTAATAATTATGGTACTTGTTAAGCAACATTCCTAACCACAAGGAATCTACAATAGTATCGGAATTTCTTAATCAATCAATCAATTGATGGTATTTATTTAATACTTTACTGTGTACAGAGAACTGCACTAAGCACTTGGGAGAATTTACTACAACAGAGTTGTCAAGCACAGTTCTAAACTCTGGGGTAGATACAAGTTAGTCAAGGCTTTCCCTTCAAAGCCCTACTGAGAGCTCACCTCCTCCAGGAGGCCTTCCCAGACTGAGCCCCCTCCTTCGTCTCCCCCTTCTCCCCCCTCCCCATCCCCTCGCCTTACTTCCCTCCCCTCCCCACAGCACCTGCATATATGTTTGTACATATTTATTACTCTATTTTACTTGCACATATTTATTCTATTCTTTTTATTTTGTTAATATGTTCTGTTGTCTGTCTCCCCCTTCTAGTCTGTGAGCCCGCTGTTGGGTAGGGACCGTCTCTATATGTTGCCACCTTGTACTTCCCAAGTGCTTAGTACAGTGCTCTGCAAACAGTAAGCGCTCAATAAATATGATTGAATGAATGAATGAAAGGTTGGACACAGTCCCTGTCGCACACGGGACTCACACTTTTATCCCCATTTTACAGATGAGGTAACTGAGGCCTAGGGAAGTGAAGCAACTTTCCTAAAGTCACACAGAAGACTTGCGGCAGAGCCGGGATTAGAACCTAAATCCTGCCTCCCTGCCCCGAATTCTATCCACTAAGCCACACTGCTTTTCCAACCATCTGTGACCATCTACAGAGAATTCTGCAACTATTTTCCCACTTCTTAAAACCCTCCAATGATTGCCTCCAAGTGAGCATCAAAAGGAAATTCCTGACCACTGGCTTTCAAAACACTCAATCGGCTGGATCCCTTCTGCGCTCGTTTCTCGATGATGAATGGATTCAAAAAATCACCAGGATTTATTGAAATCCACGTTGTGCCTTCCCTGGCTGTAGAGATTCCAACAGACCTGGGTTCTAAACCTGGCTCCATCGCTTGTCCGCTTCGTGACCTTGGACAAGTCACTTTACTTCTCTGGGCCTCGCTTACCTCATCTGGAAAATGGGGATGAAGACTCTGAGCCCAATATGGGAGAGGGACTGAGTCCCACTTGATTAGCTTATACACATAGCCTGGCATATAGTAAGCGCTTTACAAATACCACAATTATTAGTCATCAAATTCATGAAGCACTTACTATGTGCAGAGCACTGTGTATGTCATATCAGACACGGTCTTTGTCCCACATGATTCTCACAATCCAAAAGGTAGGAAAAGCAGCTGTCAGTGACTTCTTTATCTTTTTTTATGGCATTTCTTAAGCACTTATTCTGTACCAGACACCGTTCTACACTCTCGAGTAGATTTAAGGTAGTCAGTTTGGACACAGTCCATGTCCCATATGGGGCTCACAGTCTTAATCCCCATTATAAAGAGCAGGGGACTGAGGCCCAGAGAAGTGAAGTGACTTGCCCAAGGTCACACAGCCAACAAGGGGAAGAGTTGCGATTAGATCCCAGGTTCTTCTGACTCCTATGCCTGTGCTCTAACCACTAGGCTATGTTGCTTCTCAAGGAGGGGATCCTCACAACATCCTCATGAGATAGGGACTGGGTCCAGCCTGATTACCTTGCATCTACCTTAGTGCTTAGAACAGTGCTTGGCACATAGTAAGCACTTAACAAATGCCACAATTATAGAGAGAGGAAGATATTATTATCCACATTATTATGGATGGGAAAACTGAGGCACAGCACAGGACACAGCAAAGCCAGTGGCAAATCTGACATTGGACTCCAGGTCTTCTGTCTCCCATCTCCCAGACCTGATCTATTGCCATTAGATCTTCTACCAGGGTCACTTCAATTGGAAATGGTCGCACGAGCCTGGGCTTTGACAGAACACGGAAAGTGCATTATTAGCAGTCCATAAGATATTTGTGTAACAGCACAGCTCGGCTGAACTCGCTGAGAACCACGAATCTCAAATCCTATGTAATGAAAACTCAACAAGGTTGGGAACTCTATTTCAGTCTTAAAGAGTGGGTCACTGCGGTCCAGAGAGAGCCCAGGCTTGGCAAGATGATAACAGTATCCAGAAGTCCTCAGTCCCAACCCTTTCTCAAATATGATACCATGTTCCCCTCCATCCATGATAGGTGATGCTGAAGTTGGGCATGATTAGCTCTTACCTCAGAGAGGCATTGCAGACAGAAGCAGAAGGTTAGGTTTAAAGACTCAAGATGAACCATATTATTCCTGGCTTCTCCGCTCCCGTCATCACATTTTTATGGAGGATGGAGCATTGTTAAAAACAAACCAAAAAACAAGCAGCTATACGAAGGGAAAGAGCGAGAATCTGGGTGTGAGATCTAATATTAGATTCTTAATGGAAAAAACTCACCGAGAACTCCCATAGAAAGCCAAAAAAGGTGGTTGGATCAAGATCATTTAAGCATAAAGAAAGAAGAACAGTGGTAAGAGAGACAAGGCCAGAGAGGAATTAAAGGTGGAGAAAACCTGCAATTTAATGTCTCAGGCAAGTAGAGAGGAGTAGGTGTTGCAGGTGTCGGAATAAGGAGACAATAAGGAAGCCCTCTAGACTGTAAGCTCATTTGGGCCGGGAATGTGTCTACAAACTGTTGTGTTTTCTTCTCCAAGTACTTAGCACAGTGCTCTGCACACAGTGAACATCAATAAATACCACCGATGATAATTGATGAAGGCCAACAGATAACAAAAGACCAGGATCAAGAAGGGAAAAAGTTGTTCCTACTTTAGTTAAGTACTGAAGTCAGTTATGTTAGTGCCAACTTGGACTTCCCAAGTGCTTAGTACAGTGCTCTGCACACAGGAAGCCCTCAATAAATACGATTGAATGAATGAATATGTTTGTACATATTTATTACTCTATTTCACTTGTACATATTCACTCTTTTATTTTGTTAATATGTTTTGTTTTGTTGTCTGTCTCCTCCTTCTAGACTCTGAGCCCACTGTTGGGTAGGGACCATCTCTATATGTTGCCAACTTGGACTTCCCAAGCGCTTAGTACAGTGCTCTGCACACAATAAGTGCTCAATAAATACGACTGATTGAATGAATATGTTTGTACATATTTATTACTCTATTTTACTTGTACATATTCATTCTATTTATTTTATTTTGTTAATATGTTTTGCTTTGTTGTCTCCCCCTTCTAGACTGTGAGCCCGCTGTTGGGTAGGGACTGTCTCTATTATGTCGCCGACTTGTACTTCCTAAGCGCTTAGTACAGTGCTCTGCACACAGTAAGTGCTCAATAAATATGATTGAATGAATATATGTTTGTACAAATTTATTACTCTATTTTACTTGTACATATTCATTCTGTTTATTTTATTTTGTTAATAGGTTTCGTTTTGTTGTCTGTCTCCCCCTTCTCGACTGTGAGCCCGCTGTTGGGTAGGGACCGTCTCTATATGTTGCCAACTTGGACTTCCCAAGAGCTTAGTGCAGTGCTCTGCACACAGTAAGCGCTCAATAAATACGACTGAATGAATGAATGAATGACTTCTCAGTTCACTGAGGAGGGTTTACTCCTTGTCTTACTGGGACAATGGAAATACCTATTAGCCATGTTTCCACCAGCAAAGCATTGCTCTATAAATCCTCCCTCCTCCCTCATCTTTGTCAGAGCTTTCCACAGTACAAAGGCATACCTGGCTCCTATGATCCTAGCAGGAAGCTCGTGATAAGGGCAACTGACGTTTTAGAAACTTCATGTCTGGTCCTCTGAGCCCCACAACTCGACGAGAATCAAGAATAGAACATGGTGAAAACCCTTTTCAGAGAGATCAATATGCTTGAAAGAGAATATTTGAATTCTCGCCCCCCTGTCAGTAACCTAAAGAATACCCCTTTCTAAAAAGCTTTCTAAGGACATGGTAAAATAAAACCAAGAGAAGACGTGAAGCAGAGAAGCAGTGTGGCCTAATGCGTAGAGCACAGGCCTGGGAGCCAGAAGGAAATTTGTCATAAACTTGGCTCTGCCACTTGTTGGCTGTGTGACCTTGGCCAAGTCACTTCACTTCTCTGGGCCTCAGCTACCTCCTCTGTAAAATGGGTGTGAAGACTGTGAGCCCCATGTGGGACATGGACTGTGTCCAACCGGATTACCCTGTATCTACCTCATCACAGAGAATAGTGCCTGGCATGCAGTAAGGGCTTAATTAATCAATCAATCAATCAATCGTATTTATTGAGCGCTTACTATGTGCAGAGCACTGTACTAAGCACTTGGGAAGTACAAGTCAGCAACACATAGAGACAGTCCATACCCAACAGCGGGCTCACGGGCTCATGGGCTTAACTCATACCATTAAAAAAGATAAAATTGAAAAAGCCCTCAGACATTGCTGCATCCCAAGTGAATACTGGAAATCAATTACTGAGAACAGAAGTGACTCTTTTTGAGCAAAAGCTTTGCAAAGAGCTAGAGAAAAGCAAGTAAAAGAGAAAACAGAGCCAGATGCTACAAACCTAGCTTCTCTGTGCCTCAGTTACCTCACCTGGAAAATGAGGATTAAATCCTACTCCCTCCTTCTTTGGCTGTGAGTCCCATGTGGGATAGGGACTGTGTCCAACCTGCTTACCTTGCATCTACCCCAGTATTTAGAACAGTGCTTGGCACATACATAGTAAGACATTAACAAGTACCATTAACAAAAATAATCACTACAACACAAGGGATGATGTAGTGAAATAAAATATCCCTTGAGTTCAAATGTTGGAAGTGATGAAAAAAATCATTTTTCCTCTAGATTGTAAGTTCCTTGAGGCAACGAATGTTTCTACCGATCCTGTCATATTATTCTTTCCCAAGCATTTAGTGCAGCGCTCCGCATACAGCAACAGAGATTAATAAAAGAGGGAAACACGGATTCTACAAAGAAAGGTTAAAAGGGAATTGAGTAACTACATTCGGGCAGCGGCAGAAGCTTTATAAAGGCAAAGATCAGCTGTTCTTCCTGCTCAGATGGGTCCGAACAAGATGAAAACCTCTAAATTAAGGCAGAAGAGTGTTGGGTTAGAAAGAATTACAGGTGGGGCAATGAAACTCTGGAAAGAGCCATTTAGGAGAATGTGGATTTTCCACTCTAGGCTCTATTGAAGGAAATTATAGTCATTTACCTGGCCTAGATGGGTTAGTCATTCTCATGTAAGAAAAAGCGGTACCTGGGGCGGATCACTCCTTGGGAGACCCTCCAACTTATGTTTTCATAAAGTTAGGGATGTTGGGTGGATCCGTAACTATGAGATTGGATATCCGCAAGTTCAACTGTTCTTTCAAGTGTCTTGATTCCATTGTTGGAGATGGGATGGGCCACTGGTTGGAACAAGCAATAACAATCAATCACTGAATCAAAGGCATTTATTGAGCCCTGACTGCGTGCAGCACACTGGGCTAAACACTTGGAAGAGTACAATACCACAGAGTCAGTGGACATGTTCGCTTAAGTCCTTCTCATCTTTTCAAAGTGGAGGACATAGAAAATCTGTGACTCGCTGTATCGGATCTCCCAGGAAAACGGCAAACCGCCAAATGAACCTTTGATCTTTTCGGAAAGGGACGACCGAAATTAGAAATCTTATTCTCAAATTCTCCTTGTGATTCTCCATTCCCTGAATTCACAATCTCAGGGGGAGTTGTGTTTTCAGAAAGGCCTTAGGATTACGCCCTTTAAGAAATGGAAAACACATTGGGTCTGTAGGGAGAAAAGTACGATTTCCAGAAATGGGCTGCTTTCAACATTGCTAGCTTTAGGCCTTTCCTCCCACCCACTTCTAAGGTCAGTGCTGGTTTTAAGTAAAATATTACCCATTGTTCACAGCTCATTTCTGTTAATTTGATTAAAAGTTTTAAGTAATCGCCTTAATCATCTGCTGGATTGCAGAGCCGTTTTTAGAAACGTATCAGCTTTGTTTAATAGCTGAAAAACAAAACCACGTGTGTGTAGGTTTTAAAAATTACCAGAGCTTTTTTGTGGGTTCACCGGTCCTCCCGCAGAAGGCCCCGGGGAGTCGCCTGTGATGCGGTGGCAATGCCGTTTTTGACAATTATACTATCTACACAACTTCCCGCTTGTGTAGGAGCTGCGTGTCTTCTAGATGGTCTACTTGAGAGGTGATTCTTGGCTATACAACCTGGGACAATGTAGGTGGTCACATTGCCCAAAAACAAGGCCACTCTCCTTGGAAATAGGAGATCAAACAAAGGAGCAAAACCTTTCAATGACTGTAGTCGATTTTAGAAGGAGCTGAACTTTGGTCCAGTGCAGCAGAAGTTTTGGTAAGAAAATCTTCTGGATGTTTGACATACACCTCCTAGTATTACACTAATTTAATATTGCCCCTGGAAAGATGCAACTGGGTGCTGTACTGAAGAATTAGGAAAATTCAGATAGGGAGGGCACCCCAAAATTGATTCTGTTCCTATTAAGGTGGTATGACCTAGTGGAAACAGTTTAAGACCTGGGTTCAAATCCCAGCTCTGCCACTGGCCTGCTGTGTGACCTTGGAAAAGACACCTAACCTCTCTAGACCTCATTTTCCTCAACACTAAAGTGGTAATAAGATAGATTGTGAGCCCTGAATAGGATGGGGGTTGTGATTGGTTTTATAATCTTGTACCTAAAGCAGTTTTTAAGCCCAAAGTATATGCTGAATAAATGCCATAATTATAAATATCTTATTAGAAGGTGAAGAACAGAAAGGAAAATATGAATGCTCCAAGCTCAAAATGTTTAAGCAAAATGGACAATTATTGTTAGTTTTTTCTTTAGGAAACATAAATGGTTTTAGTGAAGATTCATGTTTACTAAATATTTTTGGTAAACATTTACTAGATGTTTTTAGTCAACATTTATGTTTATTAAATGTATCTTGATGATAACACAGCTCTGAAGATTTCCTTGGATGGGTCTTATTTTAAACCCAAGCAGGGTAGCCTGGTGGAATCCAGGGCCCTGCTCGAAAAAAAGCTGCTGCTTCTGATCCCATCCCTAACATTGAGAAAAGGTTTTCAAGGTCCTCTCTACTGTCCTGTTTCCATTTTTCATTTACAAAATAGGCCTAATAATACACCACATAATAATCTCACAAGGGTGTTGTGAAGTTGGATAAGATGAAATAAAAATGAAATATCAGAAAGCATGCAAGTGGATATTGTTACTAGCAAATGCCTTCCCTTACACTTTTTTTCAGTGCTGTTAGATGAGAAGCAGCACAGTGTAGTACTTGACAACTGTTCACATGTTTTATTTTGTTGTCTGTCTCCCCCTTCTAGACTGTGAGCCCGTTGTTGGGTAGGGACCGTCTCTATATGTTGCCAATTTGTACTTCCCAAGTGCTTAGTACAGTGCTCTGCACACAGTAAGCACTCAATAAATACGATTGAATGAAATGGGCCTGGGGATCAGAAGGTCATACATTCTAATCCCCACTCCACCACTTGTCTGCTTTGTGACCTTAGGCAAGTCATTTCACTTCTCTATTCCTCAGTTACCTCATCTGTAAAATGGGGATTGAGACTGTGAGCCCCACATGGGATAGGGACTGTGTCCAACCCAATTTGTTTGTATCCACCCCAGTACTTAGTACAGTGGCTGGCACATAGTAAGGGGTTAACAAATACAACAATTATCATTGTTATGCTACTGTTCAAGGCAGATTTTGTAACGTCACCCGAGTTTTACTGGAGAAAAGAAAAAAGAAAACAATCCTGGTAGCAGCTTTTGAGTGACAGATAGATTTTCTGGTTAGGGAAAGGCAAGGTAGAGCTGTGAAAGGGACAAGTCAATATAGACTATAAATTCTTTGTATACAGGGAACATGCCTGTCAAGTCTGTTATACTCTCCCAACCTCTTAGTATAGTACTCTGCACACAGTAAGCTGCCCAAGAGAAGTAAAGTGACTTGCCCAAGGTCCCACAGCAGACAATTGGTGGAAACAGCAATAAGACCCAGGTCCTTCTGACTCCAAGGCCTGTGCTCCCTCCACTAGGCCACACTGCTTCTCCCCTTTCTCAGTAAGATCAGCCCAGGCACCATTTCCTACAGGCCTAGATAAGGGGTTTGCAATGGGGACCTGAGTTGTAACACTACACCCATTTCTACTATGGTTTGAGAAAGGAAAAAACCCACCTCAGGTCAAAGTCCTGGAGAAAGATCTGAGAAGAAGATCTAGGAAGCCACATGGCCTAGTGGAAATAAGCTTTGTGGGCCGGGAACGTGTCTACCAGTCCTTTTATACTGCACTCCCCCAAGAGCTTAGTACACTGTTCTGCACACACTAAGCGCTCAACAAATATGATTGATTGATGGGTATTTGTTAGTCTCTGCTATATGCCAAGCCCTCGGGGAGATACAGTCCGTCACCAAAACCTGCCGGTCTCACCTCCGCAACATCGCCAAGATCCACCCTTTCCTCTCCATCCAAACTGCTACCCTGCTGGTTCAATCTCTCATCCTATCCCGACTGGATTACTGCATCAGCCTCCTCTCTGATCTCCCATCCTCGTGTCTCTCCCCACTTCAATCTATACTTCACACCACTGCCCGGATTGTCTTTGTCCAGAAACGCTCTGGGCATGTTACTCCCCTCCTCAAAACTCTCCAGTGGCTACCAATCAATCTGCACATCAGGCAGAAACTCCTCACCCTCGGCTTCAAGGCTGTCCATCCCCTCGCCCCCTCCTACCTCATCTCCCTTCTCTCCGTCTACAGCCCAGCCCGCACCCTCCGCTCCTCTGCTGCTAACCTCCTCACCGTGCCTCGTTCTCGCCTGTCCCGCCGTCGACCCCCAGCCCACATCCTCCCGCTGGCCCGGAATGACCTCCCTCTGCACATCCGCCAAGCTAGCTCTCTTCCTCCCTTCAAAGCCCTACTGAGAGCTCACCTCCTCCAGGAGGCCTTCCCAGACTTAGCCCCCTCCTTCCTCTTCCCCTCCTCCCCCTCCCCATCCCCCCGCCCTACCTCCTTTCCCTCCCCACAGCACCTGTATATATGTCTGTACACATTTATTACTCCATTTATTTTACTTGTACATATTTACTATTCTATTTATTTTATTTTGTTAATATGTGTTGTTTTGTTGTCTGTCTCCCCCTTCTAGACTGTGAGCCCGCCATTGGGTAGGAACCGTCTCTATATGTTACCAACTTGTACTTCCCAAGCGCTTAGTACAGTGCTCTGCACACAGTAAGCATTCAATAAATACGACTGAATGAATGATGAATAAATACGATTGAACGAATGAATGAATGCAAGATAAACAGGTTGGATACAGTCCCTGCCTCATACAGAGCTTCCTGTCTAAGGGGGAGGGAGAACAGGTGTTTAATCTCCATTTTACAGATGAGTTAAGTGAGGCACTGAGAAATTAAATGACTTATCCAAGGTCTCTTAGCAGGGAAGCAGCATGGCTTAGTGGAAAGAGCATGGGCCCGAGAGTCAGAGGGCCTGGCTTCTTATTCTGGCTCTGCCACTTTTCTGTGGTGCAAACTTGGGCAAGTCACTTCACTTCTCTGTGCTTCAGTTTCATCTGCATCTGCAAAAAAATGGGGATTCAATACCTGTTCTCCCTCTTAATTAGACTGTGAGCCACATATGAGAACTAATGAACTTACGTCAACCCCTGCTCTTACTACAGCACTTTTCAAAAATGGTATTTGTGAGGGGATTACTCTTTGTCAAACACTGTTCTAAGCACTGGCATAGACACAAGTGAATTAGGTTGGATGCAGTCCCTTTCATTCACTCAATCAATCGTATTTATTGAGCACTTACTGTGTACAAAGCACTGTACTAAGCACTTAGAGTAAAATACCACTCCTGCATGGGGTTCACAGTCTAAGTAGGGGGGGGGGAATAGGAGAATCGAGGCACAGAGTAGTTAGGTGACTTGTCCAAGGTCACACAGCAAGCGTTTGGCGGAGCCGGGATTAGAATCCACGTCCTCTGACTCCGGCACCCATTCTCTTCCCTCTAGGCCATGCTGCTTGGCACATAGTAGGCGCTTAACATTGCCAAAATTACTCCTATTATTATCATCATCATTGCTATTATTATTAGAACTCAGGTCCTCTGACTCTCAGGCTCACGGTCTTTTTGGTCTATTTCACCCTGGCGTCTGATGGGCAAAACGAAACTGTGGGCCTTGACTTCTGGAGAGGAAGCGGTGCCATGTTTCACCGGGAAACATGAAAGTGGCTCAGCAGAGAAGTGAAAAAGGGTCAGAAGGGTAGAGTGGGTGGGTGAAAGAGAGGAAGAAAGATAGGGCGGAAGAAAAAGACAGAGGGTGTGTTTATGTGTGTCAGGAGGCTCTGACATTAAGCTGTATTTACCAGGCCCAGAATTCAGTCCTGGATGACTAGAAGCAGGGGTTTCACACATAGAAGGTCCTTTACCTTTAAATACAACTTCCCCTTCCTGATCTGGTTGAGGTTGAACTTTTTGACCTCAGAGGCAAGCTTGCAAGATGAGAACTCTGAGTTCGTAGTTGATGGTTTAAGAGCCCGAGTTGTTGCAAAGCCTTTATGATTATATTTCGATAAAGCTTTTTGGGCTTTTTAGTGAAACATCTTTATTTGCTATTGTTATTATCATTAATAATAATAATAGCAGTATTTTTAAAGTGATTACTACGTGCCAAACACTGTCCTAAGCACTGGGGTAGATAGAATAAAATTGGGTCCCACATGGGGTTTGTAGTCTAAATAGGAGATTTTGAATCCCCATTTTGCAGATGATGGAACTGAGGCCCAGAGAAGTTAAGTGATTTGGCTCAAGGGCACACATCAGGTAAGTGATAGAACTGGGATTAGAACCCAGATCCTAAAACTCTCAGGTCCATGCTCTAACCACTAACCCACACTGCTTCCCATTTTGGCTATCCCTTCAGGAACTCAGCCAAGTTCCCCATGAGGGTGATTCTTGCAAATATGAAAAAAAAACAATGGGCCTTTAATAAGGTCACCACCTCTGTCAACTCAGTCTCCCTCCAAATACCTATGAACGGAGCCTAGTGTTTTGAAGATAAAATTCAACCTCTTTCTCCTCCTGTCCCTGAAGAGTCCAACACCCAAGAAGACTTCCCTTGTTACTGCTGTTCTAACAAAACCACTCTCTGGATTCCAAAGATCAAAACCCTGTTAGTTCTAACAGATATCTAAGGGGCAGAAAAAATACAAGATTTTTTTTTTTCAGATCATAGAGTGTCTCCCACACCAATAGTTAAAGAATTTTGTTAGACTTGGGCATTGTACAAATTTGCCATCAACAATTATTGAAGAGAATAAATATAAAGTTTGCTGGGGTTTTTTTCCCTCTTTATTTTATTTTTTTTTCCTTCAACGTTGCTTCAGTTGAAGATACTCTATCCTTCCATGTGGCTTCCCAAGGACGTACGCATTGCCGGCTTGCAAAAACCCAAAGGCAAGGCCTTGTGAAGTAATTTGAACCAGCAGGGAACTGCTTGTGCTGAATTGCACACCTCCCTATCTGACAATCTGAACGTGTTATTATTCCAGGAAGGAACTGCAAGATCACTTATGAAGTCAACTTTTTCACAGAAAGAACATTCTCATTCATTCATTTGTTCGTTCGTTCATTCTTCCCACTAAATGTGTGCTTATTAAGTGAAAAGTCTTGCTGTTCTTGATGCTTGGTACTATAAGAAGAAAGACACATATTAAAGACAGTTCCTGCCCACAAAGATTTTACAATCAAGCAGGGAAAAAGAGAAACTAGAAGCACCTGTGATTAAACATCAGACATGATGTAGTAGAATATCATCTTAATGCTTCTTTCTTCCCTTCACCATCCCCAATCTGAAAATAGAGAAATCTCCAACATTCTGAAGTTAATGAAGGTTCCTTTTGGTTGTAAGCTCCTTGAAGGCAGGAATCATGCCTGTTTATCCTAGAGTGAACTCTCAAGAGCTTAGTACGGTGCTCTGCATTTATTTTATTCTATTTATTTATTTATTTTATTTTATTTTATTTTATTTTGTTAGTATGTTTGGTTTTGTTCTCTGTCTCCCCCTTTAAGACTGTGAGCCCACTGTTGGGTAGGGACTGTCTCTATATGTTGCCAATTTGTACTTCCCAAGTGCTTAGTACAGTGCTCTGCACGTAGTAAGCGCTCAATAAATACGATTGATGATGATGATGATGATGATGCACCAAGTGCTCAAGAAGTGTGATTGATTGATTGATAGGTGCCTGTTTCATCTGTCCTCCCCATAGCAACACCATGATGGAGGGTGGCATTAATAACAATAATAACAATGATAATACAATGATATTAATTGGTAAATGTTTACTATGTGCCAAGCTCTGTACCAAGCGCTGGGGTAGATACAAGTTAATCAGGTTGGACACACAGTCCCTGTCCCACATGAGGCTCACAGTCTAAATAGGTGGGTGTATTTAATCCCCATGTTACAGATGAGGTAATTGAGGCACAGAGAAGTTAAGCGACTTGCCCAAGGTCACACAGCAGACAAGTGGCCGAGTCGGGACTAGCACCCAGGTCTTGCCCAAGGTCCCACAGCAGGTATGTGGCAGAAGACAGGTCCTCTGACTCTCTGGCCCTAGCTCTTTCTACTAGGCCACGCTGCTTCTCAGTTGTAAAGCTTGTTGTGGGAAAGGACTGTGTCAGTTTATTATTGTATTGTTCTCTCCCAAGCACTTAGTACAGGGCTCTGCACGCAGTAAGAGCTCAATAAATACGACTGAATAAATGAATTCCTAAAACCAGAGGGAAGCCAGAGTCCTGAACCCCTAAATGACCAGCTCCGATGGCTCAGAACTTCTCGCTGTTTTAAGAAGTCTAACCCTAGAGCCATCATGCAATCATGATGCAATCGCATGTCGCCTTTCATCCCAGAATTTCAAAGGTTTTTGCAATCGGTAATTCAATTTTGCTAATTTCCACTTGGGAAATGTGTTCCCATTTAGGAAGGTGGGAAGTAGGGAGTAACCGGGGGTAGTCTACTCAAATCACATGACCAATGCACGACAGGTCAGGGGGCAAAATATCAGAGTTTTTGCTTCCGTCCTTAGACTCTGTGCATGGAGCTCCGGGCTTTTCATTTCTTTCCTTCAATCCTTCAAACGCCTTCTCCACCCAACCCACATCTCCTGCCCATTCCCAAGGAATTCTAAAGAAAGCATGAGAGCCCGACTGACAATGGGAAGACTCATATGGTCCTTAACGGACCAATCAGTGTGCGTTTTTCTGGCAGGAATTTCCTGGCTAGGAAAGCAGAAGTGTTTCCATACTGTTCCAGTTACTCTGACACCCACTCACATTCTCATGAATTCTAGCCTCAGGGGAAATGTTGGTTCAGCTTGTGTGGTGACAGGGCATGGATCTGTTCTCTCTGGCCTTCTCCCAAGATAACAATAATAACTGTGGCATTTGTTAAGCGCTTACAACGTGCCAAGCATTGGAATAATTACAGTCCAATCAGATTGGACCCAGTCCCTGTCCCTCTCAGGTTTTACAGTCTAAGGGGACAAGCGAACAGGTATTAAATCCCCATTTTCAGATGAAGGAACTGAGGCAATGAGAAGAAAAATGACTTGCCCAAGGTCACACAGCCTACAAGGGGCAGAGCCGGGATTAGGACGCAGGTCACCCAATTTGCAGAACCTTGCTCTTTTCACTAAGTCACACTGTTCATCTGCTTCTTCATCCTTTCTTCAATTTCTAAACCAAAAGCTGGCATCCATCTTTTCCGTTAACCAACGATAATTGAGCTCATTAGAAGGGTTGTAACTTTACTCACAGGTTCTCACACACACGCACACACACACACACTCAGTCAGTCAATGATATTTACTGAGCCCATACTGTGTCCAGAATACTATACTAAGTGCTTGGGAGAAATGGTTGATGTAATTCCTGCCCTTACAGTCTAGTGGGGAATACTCACAAAAGATCTATAAGGTTGGATGATAGAGAAAGTTATAGCATCCAAAATCATTTGGTTGGTTGTCCATGTTATTGTCCTTCCAAACATCCTGTGCTACTGTTGAAACTTGGGTAATACGGGCAGGAAATGTGACTATTAACTGTTTTATTGTACTCTCCCAAGCACTTAGTGAAGTGCTCTGCACATAGAAAGAGCTCAAGAAATACGATTGATTGATTGATTGATTGACTACCGGGCTGGATTTTTTTATTCCCCAAGCATTCATCTTGACTTTCTCTTTCCTTGTCGGATCTCCTTCGAGGTTGTTAACAAAGAGATGTCCCTAGCCCTGACCCAGATAAAGGCCTTTGCCATTAAAAAGTTCTATTCAAAGGACATGTTTAGAAGATTCACCAATTGTGTGAAAAAAAGAGCTTCCAAATTCAGTTCCACAAGAAAATTCAGAAAATATTTCAACTCGAATGTCTGAGTTGTCTCCAGAAATGCCATATGGCCAGGGAATTAGAGGCCTGTTTTCCCATCTGAATTCCCCTTTTAGTGGTAGGAAATGAGGAGACTCTTAAATCAGCGACCCACCAAATCCTCGGGGCACTATTGCCACAGTGGGCCTGCCTCTGGAAGCCGCTTCACCATCATATTGCTTCACCATCACCCTCTCCTTCCAGGCCACACGTTAATCAGGGATTACAGCCTTCTATTCTTATGCCACAATCACAGTCATCAAGTGAATTTGCCTGTTAAATTTGTGTGTTGTACTCTCCCAAGTTCTTAGTACAGTGCCCAGCACACAAAAGGCACTCAATAAATACCACTGATTGGTTGATTGATTGATTGGTCAACTGCATATTCCTCAGGCAAGCCGGTTAAAACATAGCTCTGACAACCTCCTCCAATGCAGCTCTATTGTTGGAGGTTAATGGAATGTTTCTAACAGATGGCATGTTTGGGCTTAAAGGAAACTAGATGGGAATTCAGGGGCCTGGGTTCTATCTTCTACTTTGCCCTGGAGATGATGGCTGAGTCCACAGAGAGCAGATACCTTTTCTGAAAGGATTTTTCAATGGAAAATCCCTTTATTTGGCCTAAATCTGCCTGGGAGCTATATGACTTTAAATGCCAACAACCTAAAAAGGCCTTGGATGGCCTCTGGGAGACAAGACTAATATGTCACTGTGTGCAGAGCACTGCACCAAGAACTTGGGAGAGTACAGTATAATGATATATGCATGTATCCACCCCAGTACTTAGCACAGTGCCTTAACAAATACCACAATTATTATTATTATTATTATTGTTATAATTGCAGACACATTCCCTGCCCACAATGAACTGACAGTCTAGAGGGGAGCTTACATAACCCTGCAGTCATCTTTGCAAACCCGAGGACATTCCAGGAACAAAACAGATGATCTTTTGTCACTTACTACCAGTTTGGGGCCTAATTGGGTTAGTTTCAAACAAAATCTTCCTGGGAAGATAAGACTGGTGATGGTATGGTATTGATTATCCAGCAGTGGAATCTTTTTTTTATGTTTGTTCAGCACTTACTATATGCCAGGCATTATACTAAGTGCTGGGATGGATACAAGTTAATCAGGTTGGACACAGTCCATGTCCCACATGGGGCTCACAATCTTAAACCCCATTTGATAGATGAGGTAACTGAGGCCCAGAGAAGAGAAGCGACTTGCCTAAGATCATAGAGCAAACAAGTGATGGGGCCAGGATTAGAATCCAGGTCTTTCTGACTTTCAGGCCTGTCTTCTAGCCACTAGGCCACTCTGCTTCTTGGTTGGGACACACACTCCTCCACCACCCCTCACCGTCCCCCCAGCCCCAGCACTCTTGAGTGAAATAAAAATGGTAGAACTCTTCCGGCTAGGGAACTTGGAAGTGTTTGTTTTTACCAGTATTAACCAGAAAATGGCACGTTCTCCATAAACCATATTTTCCCTAGACCACAGGCCTGGAAGTCAGAAGGTCATGGGTTCTAATCCCAGCCCTGCCACTTATCTGGTGTGTGATCTTGGGCAGGTCACTTAACTTCTCTCTACCACAGTTCCCTCATCTGGAAAATGGGGATGGAGACTCTGAGCCCTCTGTGGGATAGCGCTTAATACATTGCTCTGCACACTGTAGGTGCTCAATAAATACGACTGAATGACTGTGTCCAACCTAATTACCTTGGATCTATCCCAAAGCTTAGTACAGAGCCTGACACAGAGGAAGCATTTAACAAATATCACCGTTTTTATTATTATTATTGTTAGCTTGTGTTTATGAACACTCGCTTCTCTCAAAGGTAAGAGGGAGCCTGAGAGGAGAGCCCATTTCAGGATAAATCAACCCAGATTGGAGTCAACAAAGGTGCTGGGTCTTTTTTGGCTTTTGGAGCTGTTCATAGGCTGCTTTTTCGGGGCTGAGCGAGATCTGGAACAGTTGATGAGCCGGTTGGTTTGTTTGTTCGAGGCCCTACCATCTGTTCAAACTTGCAGTCATTCATCATCCCCAGTATGTGTCTCAACTGGAAATGGAGCATCCCCATCTTTCTCTCAGTGAGCTCTGCACAAATTTACTAATCTCTGCATTTCACTTTCTAATTTTACACCACGATCAAAGAGTGCAGGATAGGGGTCCTCCTCTAGACTATAAGCTTGTCGAAGGCAGGGAATGTGCCTCCCGACTCCATGATATTGTACTCTCCCAAGCTCTTAGCACCCAGTAAGCTCTTAAAAAATATGATTAATTGATTAATAGATTAATTGACGCACCCATGGTCACACAGTAGGGAAGTAGCAGAGCTGGGATTTGAACCTACTTCCTTGCTCTTTCCACTAATAATAATGATGATGGTGGTATTTGTTAAGTGCTTACTACGTGTCAAGCACTGTTCTAAACACTGGGGTAGATGCAAGCTAATCAGGTTGGACACGTCCCTGTCCCACATGGGGCTCAGTCTTAATCCCCATTTTACAGATGAGGTGACCGAGGCCCAGAGAAGTGAAATGACTTGCCCAAGATCACAAAGCAGACAAGTGACGGAGCACAGATTAGAACTCAGATCCTTCTGACTTCCAGACTCCATCCACTAGACCACACTCTTTCCTTAAAGCAGCATTTAAATTCATTGAAAGGAATCGTTACAGGTTAAACATTTTAGAGAGCATATCTTCTGAAGAGTTAAGACGTGGAACCACCTGACTGCTGTTTAGAAACACAAATGATCAGTAACTCACCGACACCATTCACTCCGGCTGCTGGTATTTCTGAGGAGCTGACAAGACCGCTTCAAACTCTGCTGAGACCTTTCAGAAAGGATGAGTGTATATTTACCGGAGTAATTATCCCCCCGTCAGAAGCCTTCACCTAATCCCTCACTTTTCCTGAGAACTTCACAGGAGCGTAACACTGATTCCCCTCAAGCCTCGGATCTCAGCCTGCTATTTTAGTGGGTGGAGAAACTAGGACAGGAGAGAAAAAGCTAAAAACCAGACAGACAGCGAAAGGACCTTGCCCACCTAAAAAGAGGCAGGAGGTAAATTAGGAAAAAAGGGAAGGTGATAGTAGCAGGCCTTCTTTTTTCGTCCCACAGATTGCCTCGTGGTCACATCACTTTAAATTACGAGGGTCTAGAAATCCTCAAAGCTTTTAAGTTTACATTTTCTAATTCCTCCGTGACCGAGCAAGACAATTAGAAAAACAGACGGTGAATCCCCTAGCTATTCTAGTACTGGATTCCCTAGGACCAAGTTGTGTGAAAAGGCTGACATTGTTGGGTCAAAAGCCCCAGGTGCATTCACGGGGATCTAATTGCAAAGTGAGAACCTGAAAAAATGAAATCGCTCTCACAGTTAATCACCTAAAGCACAGTGGGGATGAGAGCGAATGAAAAGGGCACCAAGCTGAGTGTTGGGAGATGCAGGTCTTTGTCCCAGTTTGGCCACCAACCTCCTGTGTTATTTTGGGGAAGACACTTACCTCTCTGGGCTTCTGTCTCTTCAACTGTGAAATGATAATATAATCTCCTCACTCATACTCCCTTCCTCCCTTCCCTCCTTCCTTCCCTCCGTCCCTCCCTCCCTTCCTTCCTCCCTTCCTTCACCCTTCCCTCCTTCCCTCCTTCCCTCCTTCTTTCCTTCCTTCCTTCCTTCCTTCCTTCCTTCCTTCCTTCCTTCCTTCCTTCCTTCCTTCCTTCCTTCCTTCCTTCCTTCCTTCCTTCCTTCCTTCCTTCCTTCCTTCCTTCCTTCCTTCCTTCCTTCCTTCCTTCCCTCCCTCCCTCCCTCCCTCCCTCCCTCCTTCCTTCCCTCCTTCCTTCTTTCCTTCCTTTGGGCCTGGGCGTCAAGTGGCTCAGTGGAAAGAGCACAGGCTTGGGAGTCAGAGGTCGTGGGTTCTAATCCCGGCTCCACCACTTGTCAGCTTTGTGACTTTGGGCAAATCACTTAACTTCTCTGGGCCTTAGTTCCCTCATCTGTAAAATGGGGATGAAGCGTGTGAGCCCCATGTGGGACAACCTGATTACCTTGTATCTACCCCAGCGCTTAGAACAGTGCTTGGCACATAGTAAGTGCTTAACAAATACCATCATTATTATTATTATCCGGCTCCACTGCTTTAAATCCATTCATTCAATCATATTTACTGAGCACTTACTGTGTGAAGAGCAATGTACTAAGCATTTGGAAAGTACAATTCAGCAACAAAGAGGCAATCCCTACCCAACAACACGCTCACTTACCTCCTGTGTGACCTTCAGCAAGGCATTTATCTTCTCCGTGCCTCCATTTTCTAACCCATAAAATGGGAATTTGATACCTGACTTCCCTTCAAATTTGACTGGGCGCCATGTAGGACATGGAGTGTGTTCTGACTTGATTGACGCCTATCTGTCCTAGCACTTAGAACAGTGGTTCATTTGATCGTATTTATTTTCAGTCATATTTTTGGAGCAATTACTGTGAGCAGTAATTAATTAATTATGGCATTTCTTAAGCGCTTACTATGTGCAAAGCACTGTTCTAAGCGCTGGGAAGGATACAAGGTGATCGGGTTGTCCCACGTGGGGCTCACAGTCTTAATCTCCATTTTACAGATGAGGTAACTGAGGCCCAGAGAAGTTAAGTGACTTAAAGTCACACAGCTGACAAGTGGCGGAGCTGGGATTTGAACCTGTGACCTCTGACTCCCAAGCTCATGCTCTTTCCATTGAGCCACACTGCTTCTCTACTGTAAGCACTGTACTAAGCACTTAGGAGAATACAAGACAAAAATAAACAGATGCATTCCCTGCCCACAATGAGCTTACAGTCTATAGGGGGAGAGCTAAGTGCTTGACCAAAAGTGGTTAGTGAATATCATTATTACTATTATTATTATTATTATTGAAACTCTGTCCCTGGCACAATTTGCGCTGCAGAACACACGGCCTCTTCATATGGTTGCACCCCAATTTCCCTGAGAGGGTATTCCAAGGTAGGAGGGGGAGAAAGCCCTACCCTATCCCATCAGGGACTTTTTATTTCCTTTGACATTAAAAACAGAAAACCGGCAGCTCCCGGCACGGATGGGAGAGGAGGAAGGGGGCCCTGTCTGGTGGGGCCTGGTGAAAGTTCAGATTTGGGGTGGCTCAGTCAAGGGTTAATGGATTCAGACAGTCAGGAGGAAAATACCCAGATTTTGCAAGGCAGGTTTTACTGGGTTCTGGTTTGCAGAAGGGAGGTAAGAAGGAAGCCAAGCAAAGGGGCTGAATTTTTCTCAGCACTTGGGACAGTACCTTGTTCCGAGCCACTGCTCACCAAATGTCACCAGTAGAAGAGGGGGTTCAGAGGAATAATAATAAAGATTATAATAACAATAATTAATAATATCTATTAGGTTCTTACTAAACACCGTATATTAAGCACACGGCCGACAAAATATAATGAGGTCAGAAAGCGTTCCTTTCCCACACAAGGTTCCTGGTTTAAGAAGGAGGGAGAACGGGTCTTGAATCCCCAGTATGCAGATGAGGAAACTGAGGTACAGAGAAGTTACCTGACATGTCCAATGTCCCACAGTCCAACCTGATTATCTTGTATAATAATGTTGGTATTTGTTAAGCGCTTACTATGTGCAAAGCACTGTTCTAAGCACTGGGGAGGTTACCAGGTGATCAGGTTGTCCCACGGGGGGCTCACAATTTTAATCCCCATTTTACAGATGAGGTAACTGAGGCACAGAGAAGTGAAGTGACTTGCCTAAGGTCACACAGCTGACAGTTGGCAGAGCTGGGATTTGAACCCATGACCTCTGACTCCAAAGCCCAGGCTCTTTCCACTGAGCCACAGCAGCTTCTCAGTGTATCCTCCCCAGTGCTTAGAACAGTGCCTGGCACATAAATAAGTGCTTAACAAATACCACAATTATTATTACTAAGTGGTAGGGCTGGGATTAGGACCCCTCTCCTCTGAACAGGAGAGAGTCAAAGAAAGGGAGAGTGAAATTTCCCAAGGCTCCAGGGGAGACTCGCTCATTCAGAGTGAGAAAACAAAGCAGGAGACTAGGGGTACGCCCCTGGGGAAATAAATCAGCCTCCCTCCTGATGCATCCTCACGGAGAGGTGCAGCTGTCAGAGCATATGGGAAGTGAAGGGTTTTGTGGCAGCAGCCCAGGGTGATTTTAGGCAGCCGGCCTTTGAAGGGGAATGTGGCCCCTGTTCCAATGGGGATTATCGATCCCAGCAGCCAGGAAAAGCTGATTACACCCTTCTGGCTGGAAGCACTCCTCCAATCCAGGGCTGGAGGCCTGAGATTAGTCAGAAGGTAAAGCCGCATCTCTGCCATCCCGAGATTGCTCAGTGGAGAGGAGCCTAGCCCACTCTCTTGCTTCTAGCCCATTTCTCCCACTCCCTTCTGAATCGCCCTGACTCGCTCCCTTTATTCATCCTCCTCCCAGTCCCATAGCCCTTATGTCTATATCTGTTATTTATTTATATTAACGTCTGTCTCTCCCTCTAGACTGTAAGCTCGTTGTGGGCAGGGACTGTGTCTGTTTATTGTATTGTAGTCTCCCAAGTGCTTAATACAGTGCTCTGCACACTGGAAGTGCTCAATAAATATGACTGAATGACTATCAGCCCAGGAGCCAGGGTAGACAGGTGGCCGGAGCAGCTCTAGCTTGTCCTGGCATCATCTTCATCAATTGTATTTATTAAGCGCTTACTATGTGCAGAGCACTGTACTAAGCGCTTGGGAAGTACAAACTGGCAACATATAGAGACAGTCCCTACCCAACAGTGGGCTCACAGTCTAAAAGGGGGATTCCCCCTGGCATCCTGGGGTAATGACAGGGACTCCATCATACCCCAGGCTGGGAGGGATAGCATCCTGCCAGAAGGGAGGGCGAAGAGTGAGCTGCCATTCCGACTCCCTCTCAGTCCTTTTGGCTCAAAGAGGAAGGGAGCATCAGCTGCTTCCTATCCCAGAAGCTTAAGGGGTGGAGCTAATGGTGTCATCCGAGGGATGAGCACCTAGGGTGGAGGACCACCTTTGATTCCAAGAAGAGCCAAATAAGTCTCCTGAGCTCAACGTTGGCTATCCAGGGACTTAACCATTCTCAGTGCTCCAGGGGAAAGGGGTACATGGAAGCAGAAGAAGGTCTGATGATCTGTTCTCTGCTTACAACCACGCCTCTTGGTCCTCTCTTTAGGGTTGGCAACCTTCATCCTATTCCAGATCACTGTCTTGGACTAGATTCCCCCCTTATTCCCACTTGGGCAGGCAATCTGTCAGTTTATTATTATAGTATACTCTCCCAAGCACTTATTAAAGTGCTTCACACACGGTAAGCACTCGATAAATACTATCAAATGAATGAATGAAGCTCTCAGTGCTCCGGCTGAGGACGCAGGGTGAAGCAGATTTCCACAGGAAGGAGAAATCTGAGGAGGAGACAAGGGTTTCCCGGTTTTCGAAAAAGGGGTCTCCCACTCATAAAATGATTTCAGCTAAACATCATCGAGAGACATGAATCACGCGAGTGGGAGGGAAGGTTCAAGTTAGTTGCCTGGGGTGGTCGCTGATAGGAAGAGAGGGAAGAGATTACTGAAAGTTGAGTGCCACTAATGTGTGCATGGTAATAAGCCAAGATGTGAATAATACTTCCAAGAAGAGCAATTAGTGGCAAGGAAAGCGAGAAAGAAATACAACCTGATTTCTAGGACCCACTGGCTGAGTGAAATTGTTATACGAAGAAGTGGAGGAAGAGAGGAGGTGGAGGAGGAGGAGAAGGAGGAAGATTCCATTTCTAGGGTCAGAAGAATGCCCCAGGTTTGGAAAACTCTGGACCAGAATTTTTTCATTTTCTGGCATTTCCGAGCAGCATAGCCTATGTAGTCTGCCCACGATACACCGATTCCCCCGAGGTGGGAGCTGGGCTTCAATCCCGCATGAACCGGGTTGGGAGACCCCAAACCTCTCCTTAGCATCCAGGGTCAACTTCAGACATTTGGCTGCCTCGAGGCAGGGAATTTGTCTGCCTTCTCCCAACCACTACAACATTGTTATACCACACAACGTGCGCACACAGCATCCAGAGGACCGGGCCCAGTTTCAGACACTCTGCCTCCCTGAAGCGAGGCCTGAAGAGCTGCCCACCCCTACCTGTGTCCCAAATGACACCATCTGGTCACCTTACTTGCGACCGCTCCTGACCTGATGGTGTCCTTGACAACAGCCTGTGGAATCAATCAATCAATCGCATTTATTGAGCGCTTACTGTGTGCAGAGCACTGTACTAAGCGCTTGGGAAGTACAAGCCGGCAACATATAGAAACAGTCCCTACCCAACAGTGGGCTCACAGTCTAGAAGGGGGAGACAGAGAACAAAACCAAACATACTAACAAAATAAAATAAATGGAATAGATAGGTACAAGTAAAATAAATAAATAAATGAATAAAGAGTGCTTTATGGAAGAATGCTTCTCTCACAAATGAAGGTGGTCCTGGTGGCCTGGAGCGAAGGGTCTGTCCTGCAGCCGAGATCTCGACTTCTGTCTCCCAGATGGATCTCTCTTTCCCTCTGCCATCTCTGACCAGGATGGTGGTATGGTCAGCTCCGAGAAAAGCCGTGGAGCTGCCTTGTTTGAGAAGGGTCCGTACCTCATCTGTAAAATGGGGATTACGACTGTAAGCCCCATGCGGGACAGGGACTGTGTCTAACCCGATTTGCTGGTATCCACCTCAGTACAGTGCCTGGCACAAAGTAAGTTTAACAAATACCATCATCATTATTATTATTACTATTGTCATTCCACTATGGCTACTCTGACGACACGCCTATGCTGCTGTGTCCATCATTTTCCCAATTTGTATCCTGAAGCAGTGGTCTATCCTGTGTTCTCCTTCTTCATGTTTGGGGGTACGTTCTCCCAGATTTCTAGAGTTTCAGGATTTCTGCGCTGAGGTAGCTAGTGTCCAAATACAGAAGACGTTCAGGGAGGTTTGGCTTCCTCACTTGCCTGCTGTGTGATCTTGGGCAAGCCACAAGATCCTCCTCTGTGCCTCAGTTTCCTCACCTGTAAAATGGGGATTAAACACTTTTTCTCCCTCCCACTTAGATTGTAACCTCCGTCTGGGATAGGGACTGGGTCCAGACTGTTTATGGGTTAGTGGAAAGAGCACGGGCTTGGGAGTCAGAAGACATGGGTTCTAATCCTGGCTCTGCCACTTGTCTGCTGTGTGACCTTGGGCAAGCCACTTAACTTCTTTATGCCTCAGTTACCTCATCTGTAAAATGAGGATTATGACTGTGAGCCTGTGGAACAGGTAGTGTGTCCAACCCGATTTGCTTGTATCCACCACAGCGCTTAGTACAGTGCCTGGAACATAGTAAGCGCTTAACAAATATCATCATCATCATCATGTGGAACAACCTGATTAGCTTGTATCTATCTCAGCGCTTAGAACAGTGCTTGGCACATAGCAAGCACCTAACAAATACCACCATTATCCCCCACTTAGAACAGTGCCTGGCACATAGAAACGTTTAACAAATACCAACATTATTATAGCAATTACTAAATAAAACCCAGTGCTTAGCACAATCCTTGGCACATAATAATAATAATAATATAATAATAATAATGGCATTTGTTAAGCGCTTACTATGTGTTCTAAGTGCTGGAGAGGATACAAGGTGATGCAGTTGTCCCATGTGGGGCTCACAATCTTAATCCCCATTTTCCAGATGAGGTAACCGAGGCGCAGAGAAGTGAAGTGACTGGCCCAAAGTCACACAGCTAAGTGGCGGAGCCGGGATTTGAACCCATGACCTCTGACTCCAAAGCCCGGGCTCTTTCCACTGAGCCACGCTGCTTCTCTTCACATAGCAAACGCTTAACAAATACCAACATTATTATAGCAATTACTAAATAAAACCCACAATCCTTGGCGCATAGCAACCACTGAATAAAACCCAGTGCTTAGCACAGTCCTTGGCACATAGTAAGCACTGAATAAACACCATATTAGTATTAGGTGATGTGAGGGTGAGAAAGAAGAAGCGCCTGTTGCTAAGGACTCCAAACACGTTTTTATTGACGCGGGCTTCTTTGTCAGTGTCGCTACAAGGACAACACACCGCAGCACTGAACATCAAGGTGCCACCTTAGATCTGAATTAAAACAGCCGTCCCAACCTGAAACGCCTAGGCAGAAGGTGTGGAGGAGCCCGGTAAAAATCAAGAAGGGATTGGCGCCCAGGAACCCCCAGCTCCGCCACATGTCTGCTGTGTGACCTTGGACAAGTCACTTAATTTCTCTGTGCCTTGGTTACCTCATCTGTAAAATGGGGATTAAGACTGTGAGCCCCACGTGGGACAACCTGATCACTTTGTATCCCCCCCCCCAGAGCTTAGAACAGTGCTTTGCACATAGTAAGCGCTTAACAAATGCCACCATTATTATTATTATTATTGTTGTGTGAACTCATTCTTTAGCCTGGAAGCTCATTGTGGACACGGAAAGTGTCCACCAACTTCCAAGCACTAAGAGCAGTATGGATAGAACATCAGCCTGGGGGTCAGAAGGTCATGAGTTCTAATCCCAGCTCTGCCCCTTGTCTGCTGTGTGACCTTGGGCAAGTCACTTCACTTCTCTGGGCCTCAGTTAGCTCATCTGGAAAATGGGGATTGAGGCTGTGAGCCCCACATGGGATAGGGACTGGGTCCAATCCTATTTGCTTGTATCCACCCCAGCGCTCAGTACAGTGCCTGGACCATAGTAAGTGCTTAAATGCCACCATTATTATTATTATATGCTCTGCACCCAGTAAATGCTCAGTAAGTACGACTGATTGATTTATTGGTCACTAATGAGACAACTTCAATGATATAGAAGGTGGATTTAGGTTTTCTTTTCTGATGATTGAATTATCAGTACTTCTATTTTCTCATATTCCTCGTTGCTATCCTCCTTCTCCTCATACAACTCCTTTTTCTCTTCTCTTATCCCTTCTCTTTCCCACCCTTCTCATCTTCCGTCTCTTCTCCTTCACATAGCACATGTTTCGTGAATCTGTTTTTATGGGCACTCATTTACTAAGATCGTCCATCAACATTTTACATGGAGAATGAAAAAAGATTAAATGTTTTCCTTGTTCGCCAGTAATCTAGATATCCTCTCGACAGTGTTGATCGATTTTTTAATTTCTGCTTGGGTTTCCCCAAACACTTTCCCTAAGGAAGGACTTTGATTGGAGGAAACTGTGATAGCGTCTGGTGAAAATGTGTTCTTACCGATGCCTCGCCCAGCATTTACAAGTATCTACAATAAATGAAAATGGGCAGTAGAAATGATCTTTGTTATTCAGATGCAGTTTTTATCTGACAAAGTTAAGTGTTCATTTCCCAGGGTTCATTACCACTGTTGACACGTAATGAAGCATAAGCAGAAAATCTCTTCCTTGGGCTGCAAAAGACCTTGAATATTAAATGCTTTCGCATCCTTTTGTATTTCCATACCCCCCTGCTAACAACGCAGGAAAAAAGAAGCTCCTTCTGTCTCCATAGCAACCCTAAGAAGAAGCCGTCGTGTAGATAGGATCACATCTTCATAGAATTCCATCTTTAGAGTCTTGTAGACATGGATGGGAAATGGACATGGATGGGAAATGATCTGTACTAATGTCTTAAAATCAATTTCCTCTTGTCCTCTCTGTCCACTGAGTGTTGGGGATGCTAGGTGCCTTCTATGTGTCAAACACTGTTCTAAGCACGGGAATAGATTTAAGTTAATTAGGTGGGACACAAACCCTGTCCAGCATGAAATGTCAAGTGACTTGCCAAGCAATCGACAGAATCTGGATTAGAACCCGCGTCCTCTGACTCCCAGCCCCTCCACTCCTTCTGCCAGGCCTTGTTTCATGTTGGAATCATTTTCCACTCTGAAAGGGAATGAAATGGTCCCTGGGCTAAGAGGAAGGGGGGAGAGGCCCAGCACCGGGAACTTCAATGAGGAAATGGTGTGGTGGTAGAAATAGATGATAAAGAAAGATTCCTCTCTCTCTTGGTCTGGGAGACTGAGAAAAGAAAGAGAGAACATCATCATCATCATCATCAATCGTATTTATTGAGCGCTTACTATGTGCAGAGCACTGTACTAAGCGCTTGGGAAGTACAAATTGGCAACATATAGAGACAGTCCCTACCCCACAGTCTAAAAGGGGGAGACAGAGAACAAAACCAAACATACTAACAAAATAAAATAAATAGAATAGATATGTACAAGTAAAATAAATAAATAAATAAATAAATAAATAGAGTAATAAATATGTACAAACATATATACATATATACAGGTGCTGTGGGGAAGGGAAGGAGGTAAGAGAGAAGAAAGCAAGGGAAGCAGCATAGTCTAGTGGATAGAGCTTGGGCTTGGGAGTCAGAAGGGCCTGGGTTCTAAGTCTGGCTCTACCACGTGTCTGATGTATGACCTTGGGCAAGTCACTTAGCTTCTCCATACCTCAGTTACCTCATCTGTAAAATGGGGATTAAGACTGTGAGACCCATATGGGACCTGGACTGTGCCCAACCTGATTAGTTTCTATCTACCTCAGTGTTCAGTACAGTGCCTGGCGTATAGTAAGCACTAATACCATAAAAAAGAGGTTTAGACATGCCTGCAGTGTGATCTTGGGCATGTCACGACTTCTCAGTGCCTCAGTTTCCTTTTCTGTAAAATGGGGGTTAGATACTTGTTAACAATAATAATGGCATTTGTTAAGTGCTTACTATACGGGAGTCACTGTACTAAGCGCTGGGGTGGATACAAGCAAATCAGGTTGGACACTGTCCCTGTCCCTCGTGGGGCTCACGGTCTCAACCCCCATTTTACAGATGAGGAAACTGAGGTACAGAGAAGTGAAGTGACTTGCCCAAAGTCACACAGCAGACAAGTGGCAGAGCCAGGATTAGAACCCATGACCTTCTGACTCCCAGGACCATGCTCCATCCATTACACCACTAACTTGATTATCCTGTGTCTAACCCAGTGCCAAGGCACAGCAATCAATCACTCAATCAATGACTTTTAGCAAGAGCTAACTCTGTGCAGAGCACTGAACTAAGAGTTTGGACGAGTACAGTATGGCAGAGTTGGTAGACTCGTTCCTTGTCCACATGACTGATTGGCTGATTGATTAATTCCACGACTGATTAACTGATCGATTGATTCCACTGAGTCCCACTGAACAATGAAGTAGAAATGAACGAATGAATATTTCAAGTGGTTTTCACCATCACGGAGATTCTGGTAGGCAGAGATTTTACATCAACTCCCACCTCTGACAACGAGCATGGATTTGGGGACATCTTCAGCTCCAAGTCTGTCCCTGTCCAAAACTGTTCTGTCTCAGAGCCTCATATATGAAGGGATGTCCACCTGATCATTACATGGCTCTTAGGACCATTGAGATGGACAGCCTAAATGTAGCGATTACTTGCAACTACCAGTTTACATTTTTCACGTCAGTCATGGGCTTGTCAAATGAAATATCTTAAAGCTCTTTAAAGAAATACAAGTCACTTAATACCTAAGCTGCCATCCCAATGAGCGGCTATTAAATAACGAGTGAGAGGTGTAACCGACGCGGGGAGAGGCAGGGAGGAGATTTCAGCTTGAAGATTGCCACCAGTGTGGAGAGGGAAAGAGCCCTTTGCACGTGACCAAAAATGCCTTGAGACAATTTCTCTCTGGAATTGATGCGGTCGGGCCCACTTAACACTGATAAGAGGTGGCTGGAACAGTCCGGAAATTAGCCGGGATTTCTCATCTGCTTCCTGATTCTTCTCCAGATCAAATCCCCCCAGGGGAGAGGGGGTGGAGAGATTTCTCCTCCTCTGACCCCACCTTGGTTTCAGACCTAAAGGGACTGGTGGTCTGAAAAAACCCCTCTTCTGATTCCAGGCAGAAGCAAGAAAGACTTTTAGAAATGGAGAGCCACGTGATTTGAAGGTAACTCAGACCGAATGAGCACAAATACCCCATCTCCTGTCTCCCATCATCAAAGGTATTATTATTATTATTGTTACTATTATTATGATGATGATGATATTTGTTAAGTGCCTACTATGTGTCAAGCAATGTTCTAATAATAATAATTGTGGTATTTGTTAAGTGCCAGGCACCGTACTAAGATAATAATAATAATAATGGCATTTATTAAGCACTTACTATGTGCAAAGCACTGTTCTAAGCACTGGGGAGGTTACAAGGTGATCAGGTTGTCCCACAGGGGGCTCACAGTCTTAATCCCCATTTTACAGATGAGGGAACTGAGGCACAGAGAAGTTATGTGACTTGCCCAAAGTCACACAGCTGACAATTGGCAGAGCAGGGATTTGAACCCATGACCTCTGACTCCAAAGCCCGTGCTCTTTCCACTGAGCCACGCTGCTTCTCATAATCAGGTTGGAGAGAGTCCCAGAATCACATAGGGTTCAAGGTCTTAAATCCCTATTTTACAGATGAGGTGACTGAGGCCCGGAGAAGTGAAGCGACTTGCCCAAGATCACACAGCAGACAAATGGCAGAACAGGGGTTAGAACCCAGGTTCTTATAACTCTCAGGCCCATGTTCTATCCACTAGCCCATACACTTGGGGTGGATACAACTTAATCAAAGCATTTATTGAGTATTTACAGTGTTCAGAGCACTGTACTAAGCGCTTGGAAGAACACGTTCCCTGCCTACTGCAAACTGACCGTCTAGAGTGCTTACTTTGTGCACAGTCCTGAGCACTTAGGAGGAGTTTGTTGCAACAGAGTTGGCAGACATGTACCCTACCCACATAATGATAATAATAATAATAATAATAATAATAATAATAATAATATATACCATTAAAAAAAAATTGAAGGCCTTCCTTGGGGAGCCAGTTTGGACAGACAGCTAGTCAATCGAAGTTAGCCAGGTGAACTTTCTGACCCCTGAGGTTCTGAGGGAGAGTGTGATGATATAGTGGAGAATATGTATGTCAGAATTTATTGATTTATCGAAGGAACTTCTGCCACCCAGGTATTTTCCTACCTGCGGTTGACTGTTTAATTCCACCCTCTACGGAGGGCTAATTAATTTTCCCCTTCAATACAGTAAGTAAATTCTCAGTTGTCACGGTGATAGACACATTACAAATGATCGAAACAACAACTTGGCAAATGGAAAGGCTTTGAAAGTAACTGACTGATGAGCGCTGAACAAATACCAACATTATTATTACTATTATTATTATCATTTTCTGTCAAAATGAACTAGTGGCAGAGATAGAAACTGTCTGGGAGAATTGTGAATCTAATAGGTTAATCCCCAAACAGGACCTGAAAGAGCGTACCAGTTTAGTCCAATAAATTCTTTGGCTCCTCCACTTAATTTTCTTTTGAGGAAATTAATTGTAAATTCTCAGGGAACCAATATATTATAACAATAGTAATTGCGGTATTTGTTAAGTGCTTACTATGGCCAGGGACCTTACTAAGCGCTGGGGTGGATACAGGCCAATTGGGTTAGGCACAGTCCCTGTCCCGTGTGGGGCTTATGGTCTCGCTCTCCATTTTCCAGATCAATCAATCAATCATATTTATTGAGCGCTTACTGTGTGCAGAGCACTGTACTAAGCGCTTGGGAAGTCCAAGTTGGCAACATATAGAGACAGTCCCTACCCAACCGTGGGCTTACAGTCTAAAAGGGGGAGAAGGAGAACAAAACCAAACATACTAACAAAATAAAATAAATAGAAATACAGATGAGGTAACTGAGGCCCAAAGAAGTTAAGTGACTTGCCCAAGGTCACACAGCAGACAGATCTAGACTGTGAGCCCGCTGTTGGGTAGGGACTGTCTCTATATGTTGCCAACTTGTACTTCCCAAGTGCTTAGTACAGTGCTCTGCACACAGTGAGCGCTCAATAAATGCGACTGAATGAATGGTAGAGCTGGGATTAGAACCCAAGACCTTCTGATTCCCAGACTCATGTTCTATCCAATACTCCATGCTGCTTTTCACTTGACACTGACACGTTTCATGTTTTAGATTATAAAATGATTAATAATCATGATGATAATAAAAATAATAATGATAGACTAGGAATTGAGATATTAGTTAAGCATGTACTTTGTGCCAAGCACTACGATGAGCCCTAGGGTAGATACTCTTAGGGTCCCCACAGCACTCAAGTACCTATCCGTGATTTCTTTTAATGTCTGTCTCCACCTCTGGACTGTAAGCTCCTTGTCTACGGGGAACACATCTACCAACTCTGTTTTATCATCCTCTCCCAAGTGCTTAGCGTGGTAATCCGCCCACAGTACGTGCTCAATAAATACGACCGACTGATTGATCGGACATGGCTTTCCCCCACACTGAGCTGGTGGTCTAAGAGGGAGGGAGAACAGACACTTGACAGGAATTAGGGAACTTATTCATCATTATGAAGACCCAGTGAAGCAAAATCTCAAGTGATGTGGCATAGCCATGTTGGAGACAACCACAGAAAATAGATTTCTCCCTGGCCTGCTACTATTAGAAATTTGTGACTGTCTGGGAGAGAGGCTTTGGGAAGATGGTAGAAGAAGCAGCGTGGCTCAGTGGAGAGAGCCCGGGCTTTGGAGTCAGAGGTCATGGGTTCAAATCCCAGCTCCACCACTTGTCAGCTGTGTGACTTTGGGCAAGTCACTTCACTTCTCTGTGCCTGTTACCTCATCTGTAAAATGGGGATTAAAACTGTGAGCCCCTAGTGGGACAACCTGATCACCTTGTAACCTCCCCAGCGCTTAGAACAGTGCTTTGCACATAGTAAGCACTTAATAAATGCTATTTAAAAAAAAGTTGTGACTCCAAGATGAAGAAGTGAAAATAGAACCAGGATCTATAGGTAACAAATACAAGAGCACTAAAGGACAGACCACACATGCCCACGATGCATATCAGAAGACACACTTGATTCTTACCGTACCCTCACAGTAGCTTCAACTTTGAACCTAAAGGACAGTTCTATGGTGATGTATCTTTACTCTGTAACATGCTGAGCTTATCAATAAGTGATATTTACTGAGCTGTGTGTAGAGCACCGTAATAATAAATAATAAATACGATCGAATGAATGAATGAATTAAACACACAGTAAGCACTCAAATACAATCGAATGAAGGAATGAATTAAACACAATAAGGGCTCAATAAATACAATCGAATGAATGAATTAAACACACAGTAAGTGCTCAATGAATATGACCGAATGATTGAATGAATTAAACACACAGTAAGCGCTCAATAAATACGATCAAATGAGTGAATGAATTAAACTCCCCCTCTCCACCCCCCATCTTACCTCCTTCCCTTCCCCACAGCACCTGTATATATGTATATATGTTTGTACGTATTTGTTACTCTATTTATTTATTTATTTTACTTGTACATATCTATTCTATTTATTTTATTTTGTTAGTGTGTTTGGTTTTGTTCTCTGTCTCCCCCTTTTAGACTGTGAGCCCACTGTTGGGTAGGGACTGTCTCTATATGTTGCCAACTTGTACTTCCCAAGCACTTAGTACAGTGCTCTGCACACAGTAAGCGCTCAATAAATACGATTGATGATGATGATGAATAAGCACTTGGGGGAGTCCAATTCAACAGACTCCCTAGACTGTAAGCTTGATATGGGAAGGGAATGTATCCAGTAATTCTGTTATATTTTACTTTCCCAAGCACCTGGTATAATGCTCTGCACATAGTAGGTGCTCAATAAATATAATTGATTGATTGATTGATTGATTGAACAGAGCTAGTAGACAAGTTCCTTTCCCAAACCGAGCTTACAGTCCAGAAGAGGAGACAGATAAAATCAGTTACCGATACATTCATGAGTGTCGGGAAGCTGGGAGTGCTGAGGTGAATATCAAGTGCTTAAAGGGTACAGCTCTCTCTCAGGGTCGCACCTGCAGAGTTTCCAGTCTTGACTACAGGAGGGAGAGTCAAGCAGAGGCATACCCATTCTATTCCTAGCTTGGGTACAGGCTAGCAAGTGCAAGGCCATCTGCTAAAAGTCAAAATCAATCAATCAATCAATCAATCAATCGTATTTATTGAGCGCTTACTATGTGCAGAGCACTGTACTAAGCGCTTGGGAAGTACAAATTGGCATCACATAGAGACAGTCCCTACAAACTCACCTGCGCTGGGCAGCAGGGGCACAGGGAAGAGTCGAAGGTGGAGACTCAAGTTTACTGCGAGGAAGAAAGCAATGGTAAACCATTTCCATAGTTTTTAACCAAGAAAACTCTATGGATAACTACCAGAACGATTGCAGATGGAAGTGCGGTGTTCTGGGAGAGATGTGTCCATGGAGTCGCTATGGGTCGACAGCAAAAGACAAGACAAAGGATACAGGTTGCTGAAAGGATTGAAGTACAAGTGCATAGGTGAAACAGAAGGGAGAGTAGGGGAAATGAGGGCTTAGTCGGGGAAAGGGAGATGAGATTTTAGTACCCCATCATCAATCGTATTTATCATCAATCGTATTTATTGAGCGCTTACTGTGTGAAGAGCACTGTACTAAGCACTTGGGAAGTACAAATTGGCAACATATAGAGACAGTCCCTACCCAACAGTGGGCTCACAGTCTAAAAGGGGGAGACACAGAACAAAACCAAACATACTAACAAAATAAAATAAATAGAATAGATATGTACAAGTAAAATAAATAGAGTAATAAATATGTACAAACATATGTACATATATACAGGTGCTGTGGGGAAGGGAAGGAGTTAAGATGGGGGGGATGGAGAGGGGGACGAGGGGGAGAGGAAGGAAGGGGCTCAGTCTGCTCACTCAATATCTAAGGCCATCAGTGAGAACGGAAAGCACCGACCAATGGTTGAAATCTAAATAGCTTCAGTTTTAATTGAGTCTGGAGGGCTGTCTGGCGTAGGAGAATTAGAGGTGAGCAGTTATCTGGGTTCCCATTTGAATCATAAATGAACAGGAGGTTGGCCTCAACTTTTGAGTTAAAACAAATGACAGTTGAAACACATCAGCTTTTGCACCTGTTTCAGCTTTACAGCACCGAAGTGGAGAAGCAGCGTGGCTCAGTGGAAAGAGCACGGGCTTTGGAGTCAGAGGTCATGGGTTCAAATCCCAGCTCTCCCAACTGTCAGCTGCGTGACTTTGGGCAAGTCACTTAACTTCTCTGTGCCTCAGTTACCTCATCTGTAAAATGGAGATGAAGACTGTGAGCCCCCTGTGGGACAACCTGATCACCTTGTAATCTCCCCAGCGCTTAGAACAGTGCTTTGCACATAGTAAGTGCTTAATAAATGCCATTATTATTATTATAAGTTTCAACTTCACGAACTAATTTCCTTTATGGCACCAGCTTTGGGGCCACAGGCAATGGTGCGGGAGAGGAAGACTATGAAAGACAAAGGGAAACAGGGAAATTTTTTTAAGGTACTTGTTAAGTGTTTATTATGTACCATTATGTCTAGTAAATGTGAGGATTGCCTGTGGTCTAGTTTTTTCAGTGTCTGTAGTTAGATAGGTGAATGAGAAATGAAAAGTCTCAAGGATAGCACCTCTCCATGTTATCCTTTCCATGTGTTGTCACAGCTGACCTATTACCTATCACCCTCCAATGCATTGTCTTCAGCCTAATCAAAGGATAATTTCTATTTTTATCATATATCTTAAGCATTTACTATGTTCCAGGAACTGTACTAAGCTCTGGGGTGACACAAGCTAATTAAGTTGGACACAGTCCGTGTCCCACATGGGGCTCAAAGTCTTAATCCAGACAGAGTGGCCTAGCGGATAGAGAACGGGCCCAGAAGTCAGAAGGACTTGGGTTCTAATTCCTGCTCCGCCACTTGTCTGCTGTGTGACCTTGGGCAAATCACTTAATTTCTCCGTGCCTCAGTAATCTCATCTGTGAAATGGGGATTAAAGACTGTGAGCCCCATGTGGGACAGAGACTATGTCCAACCTGATTAGCTTGTATCTACCCCAGCGCTCATTACGGTGCCTGGCACATAGTATGTGCTTAGCAAGTACCGTAAAAAAAATGGTTCAATGATATCGAGATACTGGTAAAACATTTCACATTCTCAAGGGGCTTGCTATGTGATAGTGTTTTCTATGGCCACTTGAGATAATATTAGTAATAATAATAATTGTTAAGTACTTACTAGGTATCAAGCACTGTTCTAAGTGCTGGGGAAGATTTTCAGGTTGGAAATCAGGTTGGACACAATCCCTGTCCCACATGGGACTTATAGTCTAAATCAGAGGGGGGCAGAGGGGATTTAACATCCATTTTACAGGTGAGGTAAATTGAGGCACAGAGTAGTTAACTGAGTGACACAAGTTCATGCAGCAAAGTGTTAGAGCCAGGATTAGGACCCAGGTATCCTGATTCCCAGACCCATGCTCTTTCCACTAGTCCACACTGCTTCCCTTTGCCTTAATAATTAGGTGCATCTAAGCTTTGTGTAAAAGCATTCAATAGCACTGATCATTTTATATGGATTTGAAAGCTCAGAAATTGTGATTTGGGATGAATAGTTCTCTTTTGGTTTGAGTGTCTGGAAGAGTACCGGGTCTCCAAGTTTAATAGTTGTTTTCCCGGTAGGAGAATTCAGACATTTTGAGGGAGTTCAGAGGAAAATCTATAATCTGAGAAAAAAATGGTCGTGTTGTTAATAGTTGTTTTCTCAGTAGGAGAATTCAGACATTTGGAGAGAGTTCAGAGGAAAATCTATAATCTGAGACAAAAACGTTGGGAGATGAGACCAATGGATAAAGACTGAAAAAAGAAGATAGAATCAGTTTCAAGAATATGGGACTGAGTAGGTCTCACTGCCTTTGGATGTCTAAAAGGAGGTTAAATAAGAATAGAGAGCTATTATTTGTACCGGTCAAGAAGGAAATGACTTGGATATCATGGGCTCATGCTGTTGGAAGGAGAATTTAGATCAAAGATGGAAAACGCTTTAAATTAAGGAAGAGCCGGACTGTTGAAGAATTGGCTACTGGAGGGTCATTGAAGTTATCACATGTAATATTAGAGACTCAGATTTTTCACACATTTAATCAGAAAGACTTAACAATAGCATAGAAAAGCTAGCATAGCAGAATTGGCAAGCGATACAGGGCTTTCCAATTTCTGTGACGGGGTCAAGAGGGACTGGGAGTCAGAAGGTCATGAGTTCTCATCCCAGCTCCTCCAATGGTCTGCTGTGTGACCTTGGGCAAGTCACTTCACTTCTCTGTGCCTCAGTTTCCTCATCTGTAAGATGGGCATTGAGACTGTGAGTGCCTTTGGGACAGAGGTGATGTCCAACCCGATTTGCTTGTATTCACCCCAGTGCTTACTGCAGATTTTTACCACCCTCTGGGTGAAGACGCACTTCCTTCCGATTATTTCTTTCAATCAATCGATTATATTTAATAAACATTTACTATGTGCTCTGTTCTAAGCGCTTTGGGGAGTACAATATAACAGAAACATTCTCTGCCCACACGGAGCTTACGGTGTAGAAGTGGAGACAGACATTAATACAAATAAATGAATTACCGGTACGTATATAAGTGCTGTGGGGAGTTTCTTTGGGCCTAGCCCTGTCACTCTTCAGTAGTTGTCCTCTGCTTCAGATACTGAGGAATTTGCTTTTAGACTGTGAGCCCACTGTTGGGTAGGGACTGTCTCTATATGTTGCCAACTTGTACTTCCCAAGCGCTTAGTACAGTGCTCTGCACACAGTAAGCGCTCAATAAATACGATTGATTGAGAACAATTCTCTGTTAATCTCTGTTTAAACCCTTTGTGAGTTTACTAACTTGTATCATGTCCTTTCTTGGAATGAAGAGTCCTATTATTTTCCATTCATCCTCAGTCAGTCCATCGGACTTATTGTTTGCTTACTGTGTGCAGAACACTTTACTAAGCGCTCAGGAAAGTCCAATATGCCAATATAGCAGACATATTCCCTGCCCACAGTGAGCACAGAATGCTCTATTCCCTTGTTCTTTTTGATTGCTTTTCACCATACTGGATGTCTATGCAGAGCTGAAGAATTATGTTACCTCAATGACTATGACAAACCCTGCTGCTTAGAGGAATTTAAATTACTCTTGCCATCAGACAGCATCTGTGAACCAAAACTGAGACATGTCAGGTAGAGTCCTTGGACATTCAATTTATTAATGATAATAATAATAATATTTTTAAAAAACTGACTAGGTGTCAAAGCACTGTACTAAGAACTGGGGTAGATGCAAGATAATCAGGGCCAACATTGGGCTCACAGTCTCATCACGGGGAAGAGCTAATATTGAGTCCCCATTTTGCAGATGAGGTAACTGAGGTACAGAAAACTTAAGTGACTTACCCAAGGTCACAGAGCAGGCATGTGGTTAGAGCCTGCTAACCTGTTAGTGCCTGTTAGTGGTATTTTCTAAGCACTATGTACAAAGCACTGTTCTAAGCGCTGGGGGGGATACAAGGTAATCAGGTTGTCCCACATGGGGCTCACAGTCTTGATCCCCATTTTACAGATGGGGTAACTGAGGCACAGAGAAGTTAAGTGGCTTGCCCAAGGTCACACAGCTAAGTGGCTGAGCTGGGATTCAAACCTATTTCCTCTTATACTGTACTCTCCCAAGCGCTTAGTATGGTGTTCTGCACACAGTAAGTGCTCAGTAAATACGATTGAGTGACTGACTGACTGAATGAATGCCGGCCAGGTTGAGCTGGACTTCATGAGGATGGTGCGGTAACAGCAGACGAGGCTCCGACCTACAGCTCTGGGATTTCAATGAAGCTCACTCCCCTGACCTTCTCCACCATCCTTTTAGACTGTGAGCCCACTGTTGGGTAGGGACTGTCTCTATATGTTGCCAATTTGTACTTCCCAAGAGCTTAGTACAGTGCTCTGCACATAGTAAGCGCTCAATAAATACGATTGATGATGATGATAATGATCCTTCCATCCCTAGACTGTGAGCCCACTGTTGGGTAGGTACCGTCTCTATAGGTTGCCAACTTGTACTTCCCAAGCGCTTAGTACAGTGCTCTGCACTGTAAATACGATTGAATGAATGAATGAATGAAGCAAAATCCCTTTGAGTTCTTATCTAGAATAAGCACTATCTGTTCTCCTGCTTCAGCTGAGCTCTGGTGGCTAGAATTTTAAGTCAGTCAAACATATTTCTCCCTGACACTTCTAAGTGCTCTCACAGAGCTAGAAGTTGCTTTCAGGGTTGAGGGCAGTAAGTTTTCTTTTTCTACTTTTTCTTCTTATTCTCCTCCTTCTTCGGCCACGGCTCAGGGCAGACTTTCCAAGAACAACAAAGTCAGTGTGAAAACCTAGACGGATTCAGTGTAGGCAAAGAAAATTTTCCAGTTGGCATAAAGGTCAGTTACTTCAAGGAACTGTTTCTACACTGCACTTTGGTGTGAAATGAAAGGCACTACATAAAGCCTAATTCTCTTCCGGCTCTCGCAAAGCACTCTGAGAATAATGAATTAGGAGACGCTGGTAATCGAGGGACTCTGAAGGAAAATGTGGTATCCATTATCTTTTTAATGGTGGCTCATATGACGTTCTAGATATCCGGATGCCTTTCTCTTGTGGTCTGCTATCAATAGTATTAATTGAGAGTTGTACTGAGCGCTTGAGAGCACAATATAACAGAGTTGGTAGACTCTGTTCCCTGCTATCTAGGATGCTAGAGGTACTTCACAGGCATTGAATGAGCTGGAAGAAGGGACATTGCCCTTCTATCCATCTGAATGTACATTTCAATCAATCAATTTTATTTATTGAGCACTTACTGTGTGCAGAGCTCTGTACTGAGTGCTTGGGAGAGCAGAGGGAGGGTATTTCAATATCAACTAGAATTAGAAGTCATCATCATAATAATCATTATTATTACCTCCAATCTCTCCCCCTCCTATTTGTATTAGACACAGCTGCACAAATCATCTTCTCAGAGATTAGCTTGGCACACATTTCCCCACCTCTCAAAATCCCATTTGGCTTTTCCGTTTCCCTCCACATCAAGCAAAAACTCCTCACAACGGGCAAAACTGCTCTCCACTAACTCGTATTTCTCATGATACTCCCTATCCTATTTCTGTTTTTCTTGGTGGCTACTCTTTAGCTTGCTCGCTTCACTTCTCCCAAGCGGTACCTCACTCCGAAACTGTCCTGCCACCATTCACACGCTCACACTGTTCATTCACTCATTCATTCATTCAATTGAGCGCTTACTGAGTGCAGAGCACTGTACTAAGCGCTTGGGAAGTCGAAGTTGGCAACATATAGAGACGGTCCCTACCCAACAATGGACTCACAGTCTAGAAGGGGGAGGCAGACAACAAAATGAAAAACATTAACAAATTCATTAGCTTGGAACTCTTTCTCTCTCCTCTGGATTCCAGTTACGGGTTGTAGTGCTGGCTTCAGTTCAGGTCTGGGAGCGCTTCCCCCAACCAGCTTAAAGGGTCACCACCACCATGGAACAATTCTCATAAAATTGGAACTGGAATTGGAATTGGAACTGCCTTTTCGGGGACTTTCCTGAAGCAATGTGGCCTAGTGGGAATAATAATAATAATAATGGCTATGGTATTTGTTAAGTGCTTACTATGTGCAAGTCACTCTACTAAGTGCTGGATATAGCAGATTGGGTTGGACCTCATCCCTGTCCCACGTGGGGCTCACAGTCTTTTTCCCCATTTAACAGATGAGGGCACTGAGGCACAGAGAAGTGAAATGACTTTCCCACGGCCACACAGCAGCAGGATTAGAACCCATGACATTCCTCCCAGGCTCACGCGCTATCCATGACACGATGCTGCTTCTGAACGATCATGGGCAAGGAAAGAGTTTGGAAAGATCACGGGCCTGGGCGTCAGAGGACCCGGGTGCTAATCCTGCTCCACAACTCATCGGCTACGTTATCTTGGGCAAGTCACTTACATTTTCTGGGTCTCAGTTCCCTCATCTGCAAGTGGGGCTGTGCTACCTGTTGCATTGTTCCCTCCTGCTGTGAGCCCCATGTGGGCCCCGATTATCTTTTAGCTCTCCCAGTGCTTAGAACAGTGCTTGGCACATAGTCAACACTTAACAAAAACCGCAATTATTACCAAAGTCTAGTTCCAGGCTGTTTCGCCCTTCCTTCAGCACTGTGTGTAGCAGACACAAAGCACCATCAGAAGAAGCCATCACATCTTACCCATAGCATTTCCTGAGGCGAAGGGAATTCCGTTCTGCTACTAAACGGTATGGAGTAAACCGCTCACAATTAAGCATTCTTCAGTCCTCAATTACATCCAGAGGTTTGGGATTTATGAGCCAGGAGTTTGATGGTCAGGTGATTTACGATGTCTGCCAGTTATATATATACCCCAAATGACTGATTTAATAATACAGAGAGTGATTCCCAAATTGTGCAACTGTTTTTTTGAACACGACTGATTTATAAGCGCTGGAGAAGATGGAAGGCCAATTCTGAGTTTCCCGGGGCTGATGAAAAAACCAGTGCTTTATACTTGGAAATAAATATCCGCTTCATTAATGGAAGGACTGATTTATTGGGCTTATTTGTAAATCATGACTTTAAATTTTAGCCCAAAGTCATGATCTAAAGCCCTGTGACTCTTTAATGCAGCTAGCCCCTCAAGGTCTAGGTTGAGGAATTATCGATCATTTGTGGATGCTTAGTCTGCATGATATTCATCTCTCCTTCAGAACGAACTCCTCTCAAGATAAATTCTTTGGCTTATTCTGGTTTTGGGGTTTGGGGGCTTTTTTTTTTACCATTAGGGCCAAGCTTCAAAATTTCTGGGTGTTTTTCCACACCGGTCTTCTCCTGCCAACCAGTTGCAACTGATGATTCACCGCCCCACCTCAACCTCACAGGGCTTTTGTTCATATATTTAAATTTTATATTATAAATTATTAATTTATATCATTGTCTATCTACAGAAGCAGCACAGGGTAATGGATAGAGCACAGGCCCGAGATTCAGAAGGTCATAGGTTCTAATCGCAGATCTGCCACTTGTCTGCTGTGTGACCTTGGGCAAATCACTTCACTTCTCTGGGCCTCAGTTACCTCATCTGTAAAATGGGGATTGAGACTGTGAGCACCACATAATAATAATAATTATAGTATTTGTTAAGCACTTACTACTACTATTAAATATGATTATTATTATTAATAATAATATGTGCCAGGCACTGTACTAAGTGCTGGGGTGGATACAAGCTAATTGGGATGGACACAGTCCCTTGTTCCATGTGCAGCTCCCAATCTCAGTTTTACAGATCAGATAACTGAGGCACAGAGAAGGGAAGTGACTTACCCAAGGTCACACCCATGACCTTCTGTCTCCCAGGCCCATGCTCTATCCACTATGCCATGCTGCTTCTCAGGGGGCCAGGACTGTGTCCAACCTGATTTGCTTGTATCCACTCTCGGGCTTAGTACAGTGATGATGATGATGATGAGGATGGTATTTGTTAAACGCTTACTATGTGCTAAATGCTGTTCTAAGCGCTGGGGTAGATACAAGATAATCAGGTTGTCCCATGTGGGGCTCACATGCTAGTAAGCACTTAACAAACACCATCAGCATTATTACTATCATTACTAAGCTTGTTATGGGCAGGGAATGTGATCTCTTTGTTGTATTATAGTCCCCAAGTGCTTAGTACAGTGCTCTGCACAGAGTAAGCACTCAATAAATATCACCAATTGATTTGCTGATCAAGCCGATGCTTCACGAGCAGATCTTGCCTGTTCTGGGATGGGAGATGGCTTGTGAAAGTCGCCACAGGGACAAGTAGATTCAAAACAGGGGTCAACACGCAAAGCTAAAATATATAGGTCATGAGATGTAAAGGTTGTTGCTGAAATACTGTAGGTCAGAAGAGGAATTTTTAAACAGGGGGAAAAGAGAGCTTTCAGACTTGGAAGACATCAGACTTCACTCATCCCTGGATGGAAGGGCTGCTGATTTTCTTCCAGGAAACGGCCAAATGAGTCACATGGATGATTTAGAGTGAAAACGCTCAACTGGATTATGTCTTCCAGATGCTCAAGCTTCGGAGGGGCCACCACGCCCTCCCATCCGACTCAAGAGTCAGCTATTTCGCTTCACATCTTATTTATTATCTTAAGTCCTCGCGTTCCCCGGGGCGGCATCCGCCTCCACGAGGTCACTGTGTTCGTCATGGACCGTGGCAGGAATCACGGCCTGAAGGAGAGTCAAGACTTTCCACTCGCCCTCGTTGGATGCAGATCTTTAGAGGTCTGCCTCAAGCCTGGAGTTTCGTCCTGCGTTGTGTATCCAGATCCTCTCCAAGGAGAAGAGGATTCTGGCTCACCCTGTTCAGAGTTTTGCGTTGCAGGGCGACCTTTGGGTATCACATAGCAGAAGTCCTGGCAAACGGCTCCGCCGTGACTCCCGCCCGTGGTATTCCGGGGTCCGTTCCATAATGTGAATCTTTTATTTACGCTGGTAATTGGCCCATTAAGATGCTTAGACGTTATCAATGGGGATCTGTGTCACTTTCCTTGGCACATCTGCTCCCAGACTGAGAAGACGCCCAAATAGTCAAACGAGAATTGAGATGAAATCCCAAACCAGGTGGTAGATTTCTTAAGAATTTTCCTAATATCAACTCGTTCTCCTTCTTCATTCATTCAGTCATATTTCCTGAGTGCTTACTGTCATCATCATCATCATCAATCGTATTTATTGAGCGCTTACTATGTGCACAGCACTGTACTAAGCGCTTGGGAAGTACAAATTGGCAACATATAGAGATAGTCCCTACCCAACAGTGGGCTCACAGTCTAAAAAGGGGAGACAGAGAACAAAACCAAACATACTAACAAAATAAAATAAATAGAATAGATATGTACAAGTAAAATAGAGAAATAAATATGTACAAACATTTGTACATATATACAGGTGCTGTGGGGAAGGGAAGGAGGTAAGATGGGGGGATGAAGAGGGGGACGAGGGGGAGAGGAAGGAAGGGGCTCAGTCTGGGAAGGCCTCCTGGAGGAGGTGAGCTCTCAGCAGGGCCTTGAAGGGAGGAAGAGAGCTAGCTTGGCAGATGGGCAGAGGGAGGGCATTCCGGGTCCGGGGGAGGACATGGGCCGGGGGTCGATGGCGGGACAGGTGAGAACGAGGTACTGTGTGCAAAGCACTGTACTAAGCGCTTAGGAGAGTACACTACAACAAAAGACACATTCCCTTTTCACTGAGTTTCTCGCTTAACTGTCCATCTGCTTCTGGGAATTCTGGGAACCTCTTCAGTCTCCTTCTTTATTCTGGAAAATTCACAGCTCCATTGACTCAGTTATCTAACCTCAGGCTTCTATCCCAGCCTCCTCTGCTATGCAAAATCCTGGTTCCATGTACAGTTCAAATGTTTAGCCTGGTCTTTGGAGCTCGGTCCCCATTCATAGGTTCACTCAGACCTTTCCACCCCTCATCTAATTCAAAACCCTCTGGGGAAGACTGTGAGCCCACTATTGGGTAGGGACTGTCTCTATATGTTGCGAACTTGTACTTCCCAAGCACTTAGTACAGTGCTCTGCACACAGTAAACACTCAATAAATACGATTGATGATGATGATGATGAGAAGCACTGAGGAGTTTACATCCCATAACAATGGAGAAGCAATGAGGCCTAGTGGAAAGAGCCCCAGCTTGGTAATCAGAAAGTCTTGCATTCTAATCCCGCATCTGCCAATTGCTTGCTGTGTGGCCTTGGGCATGATACTTCCCTTCTCTGTACCTCAGTTTCTTCAACTGTAAAATGGGAATTCAGCACCTGATCTGCCTCCTACTAAGAGTATGAGCCCCGTGTGGGACAGGGGCTGTATCCAACCTAATTAATTTGTGCCTATCCCAGCGCTTAGAGCAGTGTTTGACACACTGTAAGTGCTTAATGAATACTATTAAAAAAATAATTTCATGACATGGAGGTGAGACCCTCATCCAGTAAGTGCCTTCCTCTAGCAACCGCAAACAGTCCTAATGGAAAAAGCACAGTTCTTAAGAGTCAAGGAACCTGGGTTCCAATTCCAGATCTCCCTCTTGCCTGCTGTGTGACCTTGGGAAAGTTGCTTAGATTCTCTGTGCCTCTCGGTCCTTTATCTGTAAAATGGAGATCCAATACCAGTTCTCCCTCACCCTTAGTTTGTAACCCTCACGTGAGACAGGGACTGCGTCTGATCCAATTATCCTGTATCTATCGCAGTGCTTAGTAGTATAGTGTTTGACTTGTAGTAAAAACTGAACTCAGAAGTGCTGCACTCACTGTTCAGGCAAGGGATGAGGAGGGGATTTTTATGGTATTTCTTAAGTGCTTACTATGTGCCAGGCACTGTTCTAAGCATCGGGGTAGATCCGAGGCAATCAGGTCAGATGCAGTCCTTGTCCCACATGGGGCTCGCGGTCTTGGTTCCCATTTAACAGAGTCGTGAACTGACTTGCCCAGGGTCACACAGCAGACAAGTGGAGGAGCCGGGATAAGAACCCAGGTTCTTCCGACTCCCGGATTGATGCTCTATCCTCTAGGATATGCTGCCTTTCTTGGTTGGAAACAACCGGCCTGCAGCTTGGGAAAGGGGGCAGGAGGGAAGACTAGAGAGTGGGAGCAGAGAGAGGGCAACTGTCTGCTTCCCCCCCTTCCCCCAGATTTACTGGAGTGTCCAAAAAGAGATCTCCACCATTGGCACACCAAGATCTCCAACATTACCCCGAGTTAACGCTCTTCTTCTCCCTTTGGTAACTGGATTGCTGCTTGGTTTGAAACACCCGCCCTCTACAAAGGAATTTCCGATAACCATCACCCTCTCCGCTTTACTAGAGGACACAAAGTTAGTGAGTTCAGCTTAAAGCGGCACGGAATCACCAAGCATCGTAGGAAGGCTTTAATCATCAAGCCGTGAAACGTTACCCATGTAAAGTGCTGTCACTGCTAATTTATGGAACACGTGTTTAATATTAAAGGCCATCAAATCCGGGACGTCATCCACCCGACCTTGCTTCAAGCCAATAAACGAAAAGAGGGGACTGGTCTCTCCTTGGATAAATTCTACGGGAAATACATCCCACTCGCTTCGGGCGACATCAAGTTAGCGTGAATACGTCTTTAATGACGCAGATGGCAGTTCTGAAGCCTTCACGGTCCGTCTCTGGCAGGATGAAAATGGTTTCCTTTCGTGAAGGCTCCCCCTGTCAACTTAAGTCCTTTTCATGAGACCCATGACTCGGAGTTTGTGATTCCTAAATTCCAGGCGATTCCTTTTATTTCTCACATGGTTTGAAGGTGGGAGTTGATGAGCAACAGGGCGGTAAAACCACTTGTTCAACTTCCCTTGTGAAGACATCTCGTCAGAGATCACTCAGAAATAGCTGGGCTCTGCGATTCATAAACCGGAAGCCCTGAACTCAGGAGTGACTAATCAGTGAGTCTAAACCAGCATTTTGTAACGTGGGATTTGGGAAGCACCATAGGCCTACTTGAAATACCACGAGCCTGGGAGCCGGAGGACCTGGATTCAGATTCCACCTGCCTGCTCTGTGACTTTGGGCAAGTGACGTAGTTCTCTATCCCTCAGTGTCCTCACCTGTAAAATGAAGAGTCAATACCTGTTCTCCCTCCCACTGAGAATATGAGCCCCATGTGGAGCAGGGACTGTAACCAACTTGATTGACTTGTATCTAACCCAGGGCTTAGAATAGTGCTTGACATGTAGGAAGAGCTTTACAAATATTACTAGAAAAAGTCACATCACCTACTTGGCCTTCAGTTTCCTCACTTGTAAAATGGAGCTAGATAGTTTGTGAGCACTGTAAGGGACAGGGGCTGCATCTGATTATCAATCGATGGTAGAGATCGAGCACTTACTGTGTACTAAGTGCTCCAGAGAGGGAAATACAAAAGAGTTAGTCAACATAGCCCCTGACTGCAAGATGCTTACAGTCTAGGGGGAGAGCTTACATCTCTAAACTAGAGCATAGGAGCATCTCTTCTGGTGTGAAAACAACATTCAAGAGGCACTGAATTATTCTCCTCACCTTTGTTTGAAGGGAGGGAAGAATGAAACAACTCCAAATTATGCTATCCTGACCTCCTTTTAACTCTGTGTGTAGCTTAAGCGGGGAGAAAATGACCACCGCACTTGGAAAACTTCTTCCAACACCAACCCAGGCTGGGCCAGTTTCTGGAGCACGGCAACACCCACAAATAGAGGAATCAGAGTAACACACTAAATGAAAACTTTTGCCAGAGTTCTCTCTGAGGAAATCACAACTCCACTCAGAGGAAGGATGATGCTCTCCCCTATTCTCCAGGGAGGTATGCTCTTCTTAATATACCCCAATGGCTTCTTTGAAATATCAGCGGAAACCAGCCCCTTTGCACTTCGGGCGTTGTAGTTTGCATTGTCTTTCTTTCCCTGCAATTCTCTTGTGTCCTTTTAGATGGACTTTTTCAAGAGAGCTTTAAAGCACGCTGCTTTGGCCATGACCTCGTTCAATCAATTTTGACCGAGTGCTTACCGTGGGCAGGGCACTGTACAAAGCGCTTGGGAGAATAAAGCGCAACAATAAAATTGACGCATTCCCTGCCTACAACGAGCTTACAGTCTTGTTTCACAATCCCTGCTGCCCTTCTGCCCACTGATGTTAGTCAGTTAATTAGTAGGATTTAGTAGGATTTATTGCGCACTTACTGTGAGCAGTACTACTCTATTTATTTATTTATTTTACTTGTACATATCTATTCTATTTATTTTATTTTGTTGGTATGTTTGGTTTTGTTCTCTGTCTCCCCCTTTTAGACTGTGAGCCCACTGTTGGGTAGGGACTGTCTCTATATGTTGCCAACTTGTATTTCCCAAGTGCTTAGTACAGTGCTCTGCACACAGTAAGCGCTCAATAAATACGATTGATGATGATGATGATGAGCAGAGCACTGTACTAAGCACTTGGGAGAGTACAATACAAGAATAAACAGACACATTCCCTGCTCATCCTCTTGGCCCACTCCATTGCATCCAAAACTGCCAAGGGGGATAAGAATCAGCTGCAGAACAACAACACGCTCCCTAATTCTTCATTAAACTTTGATTTAATGGGAAGCCATGGTCAGACCCCGGCTTCCAAGCATGGCATAGTGGACAGAGCATGGGTCTGGGAGTTAGAAGGTCATGAGTTCTAATTCTGGCTCCACCACTTGTCTGCTGTGTGGTCTTGGGCAGGTCATTTCACTTCTCTGTGCCTCGGTTCCCTCATCTTTTAAATGGGGATTAAAAACTGTGAGCTTCATGTGGGACAGGTACAGTGTCCAACCTGATTTGCTTTATCCATCCCGGTGCTTAGTACACAGTAAGCACTTAACAAATGCCACAGTCATTATTGTTATAATGCTGGGCAATCTAATGCTGCAAAATGGGTCTGCAGAGCTCAGGAGAGTTGATTCCACTGCGAGTTTCCAATACTTCCTGGGTTGTCCGGCCAGAGACACTTGCAAGCAGGGATGCTCTCTCAAGTGGCTTTTTGGCACCCAGCTCTCGCTTCCAGCTGAAACTAGGAAATGGGCCAAAATGAGAAATTACAGAGAACAAGAAGGGTTTTTTGTAACGTTTTTGGAAACATCCCTAGGAATATGCAAGCTCGGGGCTATTGGCTTATGACCAAACAGAACCCAGCCAGGGAACCTAATGAAAAACTTAACACCTACCCCTCCCTCCTTTCTCAGTTTTCAAAAACATTTCAGAATTACATGCACGTTTTATAACGTGTGTGTATCTTTTTCCTCCTCCTATTCGTAAACTGCCTTAGAGTCTAACTCCCTCTCCCCTCCCCACCCCAGGCAGGGGACAGAGATTGTGTCTACTAACTCTATTCAATCAATTAATCAATCAATCGTATTTATTGAGCGCTTCCTATATGCAGAGCAGGGTACCAAGCGCTAGGGAAAGTACAATACAAGAATAAATAGTGACATTCCCTGACCATAAGGAGCTCGCAGTCTAGAGAGAGACAGACATCAAGACATACAAAACAAAACTTAAATGCTTTGGGGCTGGAAACTGGGAAGGGCAAAGAGATTAATAAAATTAATAATGCCCTTTCCCATGCATCTAGTATAGTGCTCTGAACTATAGCTATAGGGGCTCAACAAATAAAATTGATTGGTTAATTGATTCATAGAAGAATCTGGATTGGGAGGAGGAAGAATTTTGCTGTTTTTTTGCAGGTGAGAGTTTGATTTTCTTACAAGCGGCTTGTGAACAGCAGGAAACACAGAGTTATTCAGTGGATAGAGCACAGGCTTGGGAGTCAGAAGGACTGCCATGTCTGCTGTGTTACCTTGGGCAAATCACTTAACTTCCCTGGGCCTCTGTCACCTCATCTGTAAAATGGGGATTAAGGCTATAAGCCCCGTGTGGGACAGGGACTGTGTCCAACCTGATTAACTTGTATCTACCCCAGGGCTCAGAGCAGTGCTTGCACATAGTAAGCGTGTAACAAATACCATCATCGTTATTATTATTATTATTAAAGGGTGGAGGAAGGATAGCCTTGGTCCATGGAGATGGAACCAATGGGAAATTTCCAAGCAAAATATAATTTTGGCAGCCTAATCTATTTTGAAAATGACTTGCATGATTAAGTTCCTTGTGGGCAGGAAATGTGTCTACTAACTCTGTTATGTTGAATTCTCCCCAGTGCTTAGTACAGTCTCGACTGGTCTTGTGCCGTTGAGTCGTCTCCGACCCGTAGCAACGCCATGGACACATCTCTCCCAAAACGCCCCACCTTCATCTGTAATTCATTCTGGGAGTGTTTCCACAGAGTTTTCTTGGAAAAATCGGGAAGTGGTTTACCATCGCCTCTTTCCGCGAAGTAAACTTGAGTTTCCGCCCATGACTCTCATGCCGTTGGTGCCCAGCACAGGTGAGTTTTGACCTGTAGCAGATTGCCTTCCACTCGCTAGCCACTGCCCAAGCTAGGAATGGAATAGGGATGCCTCTGCTTGATTCTCCCTCCCATAGTCGAGACTGGTAGACTACTGGAAACTCTCCAGGTGTGATCCTGAGAGGGAGCCTTAATACAATACTCTGAACTAATTAAGCACTCAATAAATATGATTGATTAATTGATTGACTGTTGTGCTCTTTCCACTGAGCCGACACTACTAGGTGAATTTCATCATCAGTGATGTACTTTTTTGAATATGCAGGACAAATACATGTAAATTTCCTTTCTGAATTGATCTTAGCCCCTCTTCAACAGTAGCCCCAAACAACCATCTAGCAAGGCGAGGTTGTTGGCTTCTTGGTGGGGTGAGAGAGTGAGGATGGCTCCATGCAAGCCATCACCACTAAGGGCAAACAACTTAAATACAAGCCAGATTGATGATGGGATGTCTCCTACCTGCACTCAAAAAAGTCCTGAGTATGTGGTCTTGGATATGATAATAACAATAATGATAATAATTGTGGTATTTGTTAAGCACTTACTATGTCCAAAGCATTGGGGTGGATACAAGCAAATCCAGATGGACACAGTCCCTGTCCCACATGGGGCTCACAGTCTCTATATCTGTTTAACAGATGAGGAAACTGAGGCATAGAGAAGTGAAGTGACTTGCTCAAGGCCATACAGCAGACAAGTGGTAGAACTGGGATTAGAACCCATGACCAGATGATTTCCAGGCTTGTGCTCTATACACTATGCCATTCTGCTTCTCTACTGGTCCCTTGACTGAAGAGGCAGCACTTAGAACAGTGTTCCTACCTAGTAAGCGCTCAATCAATACCATTGATGATTGATTAACCCTGGTGTTTAAGCAACCCTATTTAGCAGAGTACTGCTCACCCTAATGAGAAAAGGTGTCCCTAAAAATTGCCTGTTTCATCCCAGTAAACCCAGATTGGTGAGCTGTATATCTTCAGTGCTAAATTAAAAGCCATTTTAGCCCAATAATAATAATAATAATGGCATTTGTTAAGCTCTCACTATGTGCAAAGCACTGTACTAAGCACTGGGGAGGATATAAGGTGATCAGGTTGTCCCACGTGGGGCTCACAATCTTAATCCCCATTTTACAGATGAGGTAACTGAGGCTCCAAGAAGTTAAGTGACTTGCCCAAAGTCACACAGCTGACAATTGGCAGAGCCGGGGTTCGAACCCATGACCTTTGACTCCCAAGCCTGGGCTCTTTTCACTGAGCCAACACTACTAGCTGAATTTCATCATCAGTGGTGTCTTTTTTGAATATGAAGGACAAATACATTTTACGTGTGTGTGTGTGTGTGTGTGTTATTAACATTATTATCTCATGTATCTCACCGCTGATCCCTCACCCACATCCTGCCTCTGGTCCAGACCATTTTCCTCCTTCTTATCCAACAGATTCTCCTCACCTTCAAAGCCTTATTAAAGCATAACTCCTCCAAGAAGTCTTCCCCGACTAAGACCTCATTTCCTTTTCTCCCACTTCCTTTTGCGTTGCTCTTGCACTTGGATTTGCCCCTTTATTCACCCCATTCTCAGCCCTACAGAACTTTTGTACGTCTCATCATTTATTTTAATGTCTGTCTCCCCCTCTAGACTGTAAATTCCTTGTGGACAGGGAATGTGTCTAGCAACTCCATGATATTGTACTTTTCCAAGAATTTAGTACAGTGCTCTGCATACAGTAAGCACTCCATAATTATTATCATAGACGGTGAGCCCCATGTGGAAAAGTGAGTGTTTTCCAATCTGCTTATATTATGTGTATTCCAGCACTCAGAACAGTGCTTGACGCTTAAAAAGAACTATTATTATTATTGTTATTATTAAGTACCTAACAAATACCACAGTTGTCCTTGTTGACATGAACTTAATACTCTTTCATGCAGAAAGCTCATTTCCACTCTTTGTAATTGAGCTGGAATGTCGTCAGGGATACAGTGCATTGTAAGTCCAGAAGGAATGTTTTGTGTTGAACCCAGCTGTGAGTATCTGCAATGTCAGAAGGGGTAAGGGTTACATTGCAAGTTTTCCTTAATGGGGTTTATTTATTCATTTATTTTTTCAAGGCAGCAACTCCAGTTTCAGAGCTGGATATACAGAATTTCATTTTTTATTTAACTCAAAAGAGAAGTCAGACTGTCTGGATCCAAGTCCATAAAAACAGAATTGAGAAAGAAAACTTAAATAGACTATCGCTTCAGGGAATGTTCAGATCTGTGGTTTAGCTTCTCATCAGGCAACGGTTAAGAGGAATGAATAACTGAAATTGTTTTCTTATAATAGAGTTTGGGCTCACACCGTGGTTTATGCCTGCAGATTTCACAGACAGACTTGGGGTTGGGAACCATATTTAAAAGGAAAAAGTTTGAGTCACAGAAAGTTGTCTCAGGTAGTACATTTAGCAGCAAATGGCTTGGCCCAAGTTGGATGCTTATTTTTGTTGAGAGGAAAATGTTTGCGGAGAAAACCCTCTGAGGATTCTCGAGGAAGAAGATATCCTAGCAACAAGAATCTTGTGGCCAGAATCCTCACTTTATATAATCCTGTCTTCTGCTGTGTAGTTGGAAAGCTTCTTATAGGCAGGAAATAGATCTACCAACTCTGCTATATTGTATTAATCAATCAATCTTATTTATTGGGTGCTACAGTGTAAGAACTGTACTGGGCACTTGGGAGAGTACTATATAACTATAGTGATATATAACACTATAACAGCTGGTAGATACATTCCCTACCCACAGTGAGCTTACAGTCTAAAGGGAGAGACAGACAATATAAAGAAATATTAACATTGGGAATCATCTGGAATAACAACTTGAACCAAAGCAGGGCATATCACTAAGAAGAAGAAAGCTTGCCACTGTCTGAAAGGGTGGCAGGGGCACTTGGGCGAGAAAGCCCTTTCGCTTAGCCTTAGGGTAGACTAAATATTCTCTATATTCTATGTAGAGAAGCAATGTGGTCTAGTGGAAAGAGCTCAGGCTTGGGAGTCAGCAGACTTGGGTTCTAATTCTGGCACTCCCACTTGCCTGCTGTGTGACCTGGGGCAAGTCGTTTAAGTTCTCTGGATCTCAGTTTCCTCATCTGTAAAATGGGGGTGCAATACCAGTTCTCCTCCCCCCTTAGATTGTGAAGCTCATGTAGAATAGGGACTGTGTCCAATCTAATCACATTGTATCTACCCGAGTAATTTAGTATAGTGCTTGGTACCTAATACAAATACTACCATCATTATTACCATTATTATTATTATACTAGATGTTCCTCCTGCTGCATACTACCATGACCACTATTTACAAACTGTCTTTCTCTAAAGAGCACAGTACATTATGCTGGTAATTTTAGCATAAAGAGATGGAAGCGTTTTTATAAAAATTCATGATTTTTAGTAACTAGAATTGACCCAGGCAAGACTGTTTGCTTAACTGTGTTGACGAATTCACAGAAATAAATTTGAGACACATGTGACTTGTCATTTCTGGAAATGTGTTCATGATAACATGAAAACCCCCCAAAGCAAGGAGATTAGTTTGAAAAAGCAATTTGCTGTAGCCAATAAAGCTGTCTTTCTATTTCAAAACACCCTGCTCCCTCGGCGATAACATTAGAGACTTCCCACAAGCATTTTGCATCCAATGTATAGCATCGGTCTCCCAATGGCAAAGATAATCCTTCCCCTCAAGCAACCTCTTGCATGCAGGAGTAACTCAGAGCACAAAAGTCTGGTCTCTGTAGCACCAATTTCACAACTGAACAATGCCCATTTTACCACCCCAAATCTGCAGGTCCTAAAGAAGACTCAAACCTGAGGATAAATCATAAGGAGAAAATAAGCAAGAAAAAAAAAAGAAAACCACGAGGAATTCTTTATCTTGAGGATGTGCACACTGTGAATTTCAACTACAGTAGGAGGGACTGTGGGAGGGAGAAAAAACCAACAGTAAATGCCTGGGGTTTGAATCATGGGAGGGTTTTCCAGGAGATAGTGCTTATTTTTCAAACAGTGTGGTAGCATCATTCAGTAGCCGCAAAAGCAACCCTCTGGCATAAAATTAGAATATGCAAACTCCATCAACAGAAAAAATGAATAAGTATATGTATCCATATGATTCACTGAGAGGTTGGTGGTGGGATTCAAACATCTCTTTATTTCCCATTTTTTTCCATGGTATTTGTTAAGTGCTGTTCTATTTGCTGGGGCAGGTACAAGTGAATCAGGTCAGACATAATCCCCATCCCACATTGAGCTCACAGTCTAAATGGTATTTGTTAAGTGCTGTTCTATTTGCTGGGGCAGATACAAGTGAATCAGGTCAGACATAATCCCTGTCCCACATTGAGCTCACAGTCTAAGTAGGAGTGAGTACATGTATGGGTTTAAGGAGAACCAACCGAACCATAATTTGGGAACTGTTGTGTGATCTTGAACAAATCACTTAACTTTTCTGGGCCTCACTTTCCTCATCTGTGAGTTAAGTGATTTGTTCAAAGTCACACAGTAGTTCCCGATTTATGGTTCTGTTGGTTCTCCTTAAACCCATATATCTAATTAGAGTTTATCTGGGGTTTTTTTTGTGTGTTTTTATGGCATTTATTAACCGTTTACTATGTACAAGACACTGTACTACGGAGCACTGGGGTAGGTACAAGCCAATCAGTTTGGACATCCCTATCCCTGCTGGGGCTCACAGTCTTAATCCCCATTTTACAGGTGAGTCTTTTCCCCTTACTCTTCAGCCCCCAAGTTACCCCCCAAATCCTGCTTCTGGTTCGGCCCCCCAAATTTTTCCTTTCTCCTCTGTATAAGCTTCTTTGCTAAAGCAACCTGGAGAGCAGCCCACCAGCTGTTTTTCAGTTTTGCACTGCAGCTTGTTGTCTGTGCTGCATGCAGTGATGGAGATGGATATCATTTATTCTGTGAATGCCAACAATATTACTGTTAAACCATATGTGCACCGCTTTAAATAAACTCTAAAGCAGTGAGGAGTCATTATTCCTCCTTTCAGTTCTCCCCATCTGATTGTCTTCATCTCTTTCTGTCTGAGGTGCTTCATTAATTTTACAAATGCTTCTGCTTGACAGAAATTATTATTAGCCTCATTTCCCCAAAATAACAATAATAATAGTTGTGGCATTTGTTAGGCACTTTCTCTAGAATAATCATCATCATCATAAATAATAATAATTGTGATATTTAAGCACTAATGTGTCCAGCATTGTACTAAGCACCGAGGAAGACATAATATAAGTAGATCAGACACTGTCCCTATCTCACATGGGACTCACAGTCTAAGTGGGAAGGAGAACAGGTGATGAATCCCTTTTTATAGATGAGGAAGTGAAGGCACAGAGAGGTTTAGTGACTCGCTCTAGGTTACACAGCAAGCAAGTGGCAGAGCCAGGATTAGAATCCAGGTCCTCTGACTCTCAGACCCAGAGTCTTTCCATTATGCCACACTGTTTGAAACAATCGGTGTTTCAAATATTAAAGGATCTTTCCAAATAAATAATAATGATGCTATTTGTTAAGCACTTACTATGTGCTAAGCACTGTTCTAAGCACTGGCATTTTTTAAGCACAATCAATCATTGCTATTTATTGAGTGATTGTTGTGTGCAATTAACAGCAGGATCAGGAGGGGATTGGAATATCCCAATTATTAACCCAGCCACTGGGTACTGAAGCTCTGCTTCCATCCGTCGACCCACATCAGAAAAGATCATACTGCAAATCGATCAATCAGTGGCATTTACTGAGTACTTACAGTGTGCAGAACACTGTATTAAGTGCTTGGAAGAGAGCAATAGTTAGTAGACACAAGGAGCTTACAGTCAAGCAGAGGAGCTGACAGTGAAAGAACTGTCACAGTCTTCCCCAGAATGGTGAAATAATAACATTTTCCCCCGAAAGGATAAACTTTCTCCAGTGATATAAGATTTCTTGGTCACCCAGAAGCCTGGGAAAGATGATTTATTTATCTTTCCCTTCCATGTTTGCTTCACCATGGCTATTTGCCTCAGCAAGACAGTCTATTTTGGAGGAATAATAGGAGTGACTAATGTTCTTGGTTATTTTGAGCAAAGTTGTCCCATTTCTAGAAAGACTTTGCCCGTCTCCTTCCTCACCCATGGAAGGATGACATCACCGCGAGTCTGGGTTGGGTTGGTAAAGAATTACTAGTAAAAACGAACAATAATAATTACGGTATTTGTTAAGCGCTTACTATATGGGAAAAACGCTTTTCTAAGTGCTGGGGCAGATACAAGGTTATCAGGTTGGACACGTTTCCTGTCCCACATGGGGCTCACAGTCTTCATCCTCATTTTACAGATGAGGAAACTGAGGCTCAGAGAAGTGAAGTGACTTGCCCGAGGTCACACAATCGACAAGTGGCAGAGACGGGATTAGAACCCATGTCCTCTGACTCCCAAGCCGGTGCTTTAGCCACTAGGCCATGCTGCTTCTCATTTTGAGGTGGATTCACAGTCTCCGGGGACCCAAAGAGGAAACCAAAGTGTCGGGTGGTGGTGAAGCTCAGTTAGATCCCATTCAATCTCACTTTGTCTTTGCCAATATGTCAGACATAAATGGCACTGAAGCCACCTGTCAGGCACTTTCCCCATGCCCTTATTTGTTTAATTCTTTTCATTTTTAGCATGGCTGTTGGCCAGAGCTCTAAATTAAAAACAAAACCAAAAAAAAACCCCGGAAAGCTGAGAGTAAAGTGTTCCAAACCACCAGAAGATCGGTGTGAGGTCTATATGAGAGGGTCTCCCTCTCCCACCAGTCAATTCGATAGAGATTTTCTGACAAGCAGTGACTGTTGAAGGATTTATTTCACAATACAGTGACTCAATAGCTGCCTCCTGGTTCTGTTCTTCCAGCTTGGCTGTGGTGATGTTTTGGTTTATTTTAAGAACAGAAATAAGCAGTCCTCTTCATGACATCAGAAGGTCTTTCTCCCTCTCTTTTCTTTTTCTTTTTTAATAGTACTTGTTAAGCGCTACATGTCAGACACTGAAATTAGCCCTGGGATAGAACAAGCTGATCAGGTTGAACACAGTCCATGTCCTACATGGGGCTCACAGTGTTAATCCCCATTTTACAGATGAGGGAACTGAGGTGCAGGGTAGTAAAATGACTTGTCCAAGGTCATACAGCAGACAAGTGGCAGAGCAGGGCAGAGCAGGCCCATGCTCTATCCACTAAGCCATGCTGCCCCTCTTTTCAGGCATAGCTATTTGACATATCTTATGTTTCAAGGTGGTCAAACACACACACACACTGATACACATAACTAGTTGTCATGGATCACTTGACCAATGGCTAAATCATATCAGGGTCTGTGAGTGTGTTGTTATATTGTTATAATGTTATGTATTGTTATAGTGTGTTGTATTATATTGTATTATATATGTTTCATTTTATCGTTATATTGTGCTCTCCCAAGTGCTTACTACAGCACTCTGCACACAGTAAATGCTCAAAAAATATGCCCAATTGAGGGTGTCTGGAAAGATCAGTACATTCTAATCACAGCTCTGCCACTTGTCTGCTGTGTGACCTTCGGCAAGTCACTTCACTTCTCTGGGCCCCAGTGATCTCATCTGTAAAATGGGGATTAAGGCTGTGAGCCCCACGTGGGACAACCTGATTGCCTTGTATCTACCCTAGCGCTTAGAACAGTGCTTGGCACATAGTAAGCACTTAATACCATCATGACATTAAGCCTTGCACATTATGTGCACATACACTTGGCTCTTTATTGTCTGTTGGGATCATTACCTTGCAGTCACCGTCACTGTTTTTTAGGCTACTCCTTGACTTTTCCATCTGCCCGAAGCATCTGCTCAAGGACACTAACTCCTCTCCTGTCTGCTACAGACCAGGATGAGGCAATGAATTAGAACCCCGGGTCTCATCCGGGCTCCCCAACTTGTCTGTTGTGTGACCCTGGGCAAGTCACTTCACTTCTCTGGGCCTCAGGTACCTCATCTGTAAAATGGGGATTAAGACTATGAGCTTAATGTAGGACGTGGACTCTGTCCAAACCTGATTAGCTTGTATCTACTCCACAGCTTAGTACAGTGCCTAGCACACATAATAAAAGTTTAACAAATACCATAAGAAAAAGCATTTTGCATGTGTGTTACATGTATGTGTGTGTATTCTTGTCTCCTTTTTGTAATGTTTTTGAGAGTCTGTGCTCCTTTCTATATTGTAAGCTCCTTGAGGATAAGGATCATGTTTATTAATGCTATCATTTTCCCTCACGGACTGGGCAGGGAATGTCACTCTTTATTGTTGCACTGTATTTTCCCAAGCACTTCTTATAGTGCTCTCCACACAGTAAGTGCTTAATAAATATGATTGAATGAATAGGTGCTCAATAAATACTATTCATTAATTGACTGATTTACATAAGAAATTGATAAAAGGCATTTGATAGTTTCAAGATTTTTGACATTCTTGTGGCCAACCACAAGACAAGTTGCTGAAATGAATTCCACTAAACGAATTTGTTTTCAACAGCTTTGGCCTACGGTTTCACAGACACTTGTAAGTTAAAAAAAGATAAAATGGTACTATATTGGGCTTCCTCCCAGCTTAATAGAAGAAGAAATTGTTTAATTTCAGGAACTGAAAACTGACACCAGTCAGTCAAAAACCAGTTGAGGAGCCTATATTCACCCATCTCTATTCTCAGTGAAACATCTGTCAGAGAATAAGAATTTGCAGAGATGTGCGAAACTTGGAGGATAAAGTTAAAAATACGATTTTCTTCAAACACCCTTGGGTTTAAAGGAGGACGTGAGAGTTGGAGAAATTTATAATGGAAAAAGGATCAACTATAGACACGTCTGTGCCAATGCATTAAGTTTACCTGCTCCACTGAAGAAAGAAAAGTGATCAAATCTGATTATTAGAGAAGCAGCGTGGTTCAGTGGAAAGAGCCCGGGCTTTGGAGTCAGAGATCATGGGTTCAAATTCCGGCTCCGCCACTTGTCAGCTGTGTGACTTTGGGCAACTTCTCTGTGCCTCAGTTACCTCATCTGGAAAATGGGGATTATGTCTGTGAGCCCCACGTGGGACAACTTGATTACCTTGTATCTACCCCAGCGCTTAGAACAATACTTTGCACATAGTAAGCACTTAATAAATGTCATCATTATTATTATAATAATAATTGTTTTTATTATTTTCCCAGTACTGAAAACAGAAACATCACTGAGGCTCTGTGGACCTGGACTGAACATGTGACTTGAGTCATGGAATTATCTTGGGGGGGACATTAGTGGTGGGTCAGAAAGTGGGATTTGGGGTAAAATCTGAGGGTATGGCATTGGATTGGGGAAATTTGCAAAGTAGTTGAGATGGCAACGGTGGAGGGAGTTGGGGGAGAGGGGAGAGGCTAAGGAAGGAGATGGGGAGGGGCCTAGGGAAAGCTGGGAAGAAATTAAGGGTTTTCTCTATTTCTTCCTTTTTCCATACACACAAAAAAGTATAATTTAGGCATAAAAAGGGAGAGTTTTAATTGATTTTTTCCCAGGTTTGTGGTCCATACAGACATCGCAAGACTCTTGGGGGAATCAATTGGTAGTATTTTCTGAGTTCTTATTGTGCAGAGCACTGTACCAAGAGCTTGGGAGAGTACAGTATAACAGAATTGGTAGACATGTTCCCTGCCCACAATGAGGTGGAAGAGAATCAGACACTGGGGCAGACCCACTGGAGACTTTCTTGACATAGGATGCAGGTAAACAACTGAGGTATGAGCCCGGAGGCAGAGGAATGGATTAGGTGACCTCAGCGATCATTCTAGCTCTAATCAATCAGTGGTGTGTATTGAGCATTTACTGTGTGCAGGGCACTGTACACGATAGTACAGATTTGGTGGGTATGTCCCCTGTACATAATAAGCTTACAGTCTAGAGCTCTAAGAGCCTCTGATTAAAAGAAATTGCACTGATACAAGGAGATGGTTATAATTCATTCTCACTGGTGAAACAGCAAAGCTTCAGCTCTTCATGAAACTTTGTTTTGATAGCATTTGTTAAGAGCTTACTATGTGCCAAGCACCGTTGTAAGAGCTGAGGCAAATGCAAGTGAATTAGTTTAGACGCAGTCCGTGTCCCACATGGGGCTCCCAGTCTAAGTAGGAGGGACAACAGGAGAACTGAGGCACAGAGAAGTGAAGCGGCTTGCCCAAGGTCACACAGCAAGCAATTTGCAGAATTAGAATTAGAGCCCAGGTTCTCTGACTCTCAGGCTTGTGCTCTTTCCACTAGGCCATAGTGCTTCTTAAACCTGTCCCTGATGAATCTCAAAGGGGCACGCTGACAGAGACTTTTACTCGTGAAAAGTAATCAAGAGTGGAAATCTGTGATTGTATTGCATCAACATCATTTGGGAATCCTTATCGAGTATCAACATTCGTAAGGTCACGAAGGTAGCACTTTTGGGGAGCAAGGTTAAAAGGTAGCAGTCTCCAGGAATTAGAAGTTAATTTGGGATGTAGGTGGATTAAGCAATTGCAATTAGGTTTCTGGTAACATCATTGCCTCTGTCTGTGGTATTACTAAATCCATAGTGACACAGTTTTAATGAGCCTTCTCGGTTCTGAACAGTACAAGTTAGGAAGCAGTGATAACAGAGAGCTCCAACACCAGATATGGATTTCTAATACAAATTGTGGTATTTATTAAGTGCATACTATATGCCAAACACAGTGCAAGATCATCAGAATGGACCAGATCCTATCCCCGCATGTGCTCATAGCTAAAGACACACAATCTAAAAATGAATATTTTTTCTCTTTCTCTGCCTTGCTCTCATAAATAGTTACCATCTCTGTGCCTCAGTTTCCTCATCTGCAAAATGGGGATCAAATACCTTTTTTATGGTATTTGTCAAGCACTTACCATGTGCCAGGCACTGTACTAAGTGCTGGATAGATACAAGCTAATCAGGTTGGACACAGTCCCTGCCCCTCTGGGGCTCACAGTACTAATCCTTATTTTACAGATGAGGGAACTGAGGTGTAGAGAAGTGAAGTGACTTGTCTAAGGTCACACATCGCAGACAAGTGGTAGAGCCAGGATAAGAACCCAGGCCCTGCAGCGCTTAGAACAGTGCTTGACACATAGTAAGCGCTTAATAAATGCCGTTATTATTATTACCAGGCCCAAGCTGTTCTCCCTCCTACATAGACTGTGAGCCCCATGTGGGACAGGGACTGCGTCCAACCCGATTAATGTTTAGAACAGTGCTTGACACATAGTAAGTGCTTAACAAATACCACAAAAAATACTTAAAGAATCAGTGTGGACTAATGGATAGAGCACAGGCTTGGGAGTCGGAAGGACCTGGGTTCTAATCCAAGCTCCTCCACTTGTCTGCTGTGTGACCTTCCCTTCACTTCTCTGTGCCTCAGTTCCCTCATCTGTCAAATGGGGATTAAAACTGTGAGCCCTATGTGGGACATGGACTGTGTCCAGCCTGATTTACTTGTATCTATTCCAGCATTTAGTACAGCTCCAGGCACATCGTAAGCACTTAAATACCATAAAAAGCCAACCTCATTCGATGGCAATATTATCCCCTAAGCCCAAGATAGGTAACAAAGGCCCAAGTTTTGGCAATGTTTAATCTCCCCTATTCCCCATTTCATCAGCCAGCCTGTCGGACTGTTCAGTGTAAACATGAATATGACTGAAAAATGCCGAGAGCACATCGGTGGTGTCATGACTCGCGGTGACTAAGTCTTCCAACCGGGGCTGTTCGGTTGTGGAGTTCCCCAGGGCTTGGAGATTTCACCCGTCTGTCCGACGAACACAGGGCCACGAGGAGAGATTATTAAACCACCACCATGAATAACAGCCCCGTCAATTTAGCTATGGCAGACAGTCTCCATCTATTCATTCCCAAATCCAGCAGGACCTGGGCTCCAGCTGTCACAGTGGCAGAAGGATAATTAGCTCTTTCGGCTAATTCTCTGAAGATTGTGCTAAAGGAAAGGGACTCTCTTTCAATGACCGATTTGAGACCACTCTCCCAATACGCAGGACAAGGAGAGAAGGTCATTTCATTAAATTGGAGGTGATTAGACTGGGGAGAATTTGACAAGGAAGCCCTGCCTTCTGTTTCGTGGTGCCTGAAGAACTTACCCAAAGAAAGCATTTTCCTAAAGACTGCCATCTCAGTACCCTAAAATGATAAATCAATATATAGTTGTCCTTTGAATCTGAGGAAGAAATCACAGATGGTGAAATTCACCTGTGAGGTTGTTTGGGGCTGGAAAGGTCAATGCAGTATTCACAATTCTGGCTGTACAGGGCAACCAAATTGTCTTGTGCTTAATGTTTGCAGCACCTCGCACCATTTTCTCTTTTGCCTCCTAGCTTCTCTTTGCCTTCCTCCTCCTCCTCCTCCTCCTCCTATTTCTCTTCCTTCTCCTGCTCTTTGACCTCCTTCTCTTCTCTTTACCCTCTTCCTCCTCTTGCTCTTTCTCCTTTCTCATCTTCCTCCTCCTCTTTTTCCTCCTCCTCTTTTTCTTCCTCCTATTTCTCCTCCTCCCTTTTTCCTCTTCCTCCTTTTTCTTCTCTTCCTCCATTTTCCTCTTTTCTTATCCTCCCACTCACATTCTCTCCAGGATCCTGAACTAGCCTCCTGTCCATTGTACTCCTGTTTTGGATTACCCAGGGAATGACACCCCTTCCTATGAGTATGGGTAATTAAGAGATTATTCTGATTTCTTCCTTTTGGCAAAATCAGGCCCACTGAGTTTCCAGGGCACAGTCATAGGTCAAATATATTTTAAATGCCACTCATCAATTTTGTTGAGTACCGATTTTAGGTATAACTCTGTGCTAGGTACTCAACCAACCAATCATTCTGTGGTATTTACTGAACAATTACTGTTTGCAGAGCACTGTACTCTAGAATTGTACAGAAATATACAAGTTGAATTCAGCCTCTTTCCACAGGGAGCTTATCTGTTAGGTTGCGGAGACAAATGTCAATAAATTAAACATCAAACCTCTCCCTTTCCCCTCCCATTCCCTATTCTCAGTCTTGTCCAAGCAAAGTCCCCAGTGCTCCAGACATTATCAAGCTTCTGGTGTTCCACACCAGGATCATAAAGTTTTAGAGAGGACGGTGGAGGGTGAGTGTTCATTGTAACTCTCATTTTCTAGCCTCAATTGGTCTGACCCTTGGACAATGACTCTGTCCCACAAAAGACACACCTGTAGCTAAATTTATGTCATCTTCTTGGCACGGACACATACGCCAAGGCTTTTGTTGACTGGGTTACTTATTCTGTGAACAGAATAGCATTTCCCTTTAAGTGGGTCAAGGGTATTTAAATCACTACACTCTCCCTTCTATTCTTCAGCTAAAACTGTTTTCAGACACTTGAGGCCAAATATCTTGGTTTCATCCCCATCTGTGGAAAATACAAACAAGAAACACAAAGAACCCCGTGACCATTATCGATCCTCCCTCATTCCAAGGGAGATGGTGTTTGTATCTCCTTGAAAGAAGTCATGTTTTCTGTTTTCTTTTTTAACCAAGGCAGCTAGCAATCCATTGTGATTGACCTGGAGCTGTAGGAGTTATTGAAGAGCCAGCACTTCCAAGAATTCTACGGCAACACGCTCTAAGTCTGATTTAGCGACTGCTGGATTAAGATCCCTCTGCTTTTACTGTGTGTTGAATGGCTGAGCCTCCATACAACTGAAAAGCATTCTCCGGGCCTTGTAACAGGTCCACATTTTGAAGCTCTATTTCTATAGGAAATTCCTGGTGTCCAATTCCCTTTATTCTCCACATTGTTGCAACACCCACATGCCGCTATAGCCTGACACACAGAACCATTTTAGAAAGCCTCTGGAGAGCAATTTGCTGAGTACATATTATCCTGGTGTGAAATCTTGGGCAGCCATTATGAGCCAACACACTCTTTCATGTAAACAATGACGTTTATTTTCTTTTCATAGGTTAATATTCACAGTTCTTAAGTGGTATAGGCATCCTGAAAGGGACAATTCCCCTCTCAGTTCTCAGGGAATAGGACAATATCATCAGCTTTACCATAAACGCTTCATGGAGCTGCCATCGGTGACCTAAATTTGGGACAGGCTGGGAGGAAATGGGGGTTGGATGATTCAATTATTGCTTTGGTTTGTCTTTTCCTTGCTTGAATGAAAATGGCCACGTTTGAAAGAAAATGATTTAAACAATAGCCAAGATCAAACTGGTTTGAGACTTTTGGTAGCGTAGGTTGTCTGGCCCTTTAAAACGATCTTGAACAACCTCCCTGATCCCACATGGTACAGAGAAGGCACCTTTGGGCTATGAAGGCTTAGATTATCTGTGTGATTTGGTATTTGGCATTTGAAAAACTCCTTACCATCAACTTTAAGGCACTCAGACAGTTCTCTCCCTTCCTGCTTTATGTTGCTTTTTTTGTACTGAAGCCCAGTCTACACACTTTGCTTCTCTATCACCTACGTATTCACTGTACCTCGATCTCGTCTCTCTCACTGTCTACCCCTCACCCATATCCTCCCTCTGGCCTAGAACTCCCTCCCCCTCCACATTCAACAGACCACCACTCTCCCCACCCTCAAATTAAAATTCAATTCCATCTCCTCCAAAAGGCCTTCCCCAACTAAGCCCTCATTTACCCTACTCACTCTCCCTTCTGCATCATTTGTTCATTCAATCGTATTTATTGAGTGCTTACTGTGTGCAAAACACTGCACGAATCGCTTGGAAGAGCACAGTATAATACATATTCCTGCTCAAAATGAGCTCACAGTCTAGAGGGGGAGACAGATATTAATATAAATAAAAAAATAAATGATACACATAGCCATGGGTCTGTACCCTTTAAGTGCTTGATATTCAACCCACCCTCAGCCCATCAGCATTTAATGTACATATCAATCATTTATTTTAATGTCTGTCTACCCCTCTAGACTATAAGTTCCTGTGAACAGGGAGCGTGTCTAACAGCTCTGTTGTATTGTACTCTCCAGGGTGCTCAGTATGGTGCTCTGTACCCAGAAAATGCTTAATAAATACCATTGGTTGATGGATCGATTGGTTGATTGAAAAAGGATGCAAGAAAAGAGTCTGTGAGGTTGGCACAGAAGTTTAAAAGATTGCCTTGTAAACTGCCTGACTACTTTAAGACTTTAAGCTTGCTGTGGGCAGGGAATGGGTCTCCCAATTCTGTTGCATTGTACTCTCCCCAGTGCTTAGTACAGTGCTCTGCACACAGTAAGTGCTCAATAAATATGACCAATTGATTAACCGTTTCAATGTGATAAAGGGTTTTGTTCTTAAAATTAAAAAAAATTAAACTTTAAAATTAAAAATTTTACAAAGAGGAAATCATCCTAATGGTGGGGCCATCTGTCCTTTAAATCCTATCCAAGTGTTTGTGGGACAGGACTCACAGGGAAAGTCAGAACATTTCTAACTCTACAAGTTCCTCCAGTGTAGTTCTTAATCTATCTGTGAAATAGATGTTCCAAAAGGAATACTACTTTAAGGCTTAGTAGTGGGTTTCAATGGAAAGAGCATGGACTTGGGAGTTAGAGATCATGGGTTCTAATCCTGGCTCCATCACATGTCTGTTGTATGACCTTGGGCAAGTCACTTAACTTCTCTAAGCCTCAATTATCTCATCTGTAAAATGGGGATTAAGACTGGGAGCCCCACGTGGGACAACCTGATCACCTTGTATCTCCCCCAGGACTTAGAACAGTGCTTCACACACAGTAAGCGCTTAACAAATGCCATCATCATTATTATTATTATTATTATTGTTATTACCTTCTTTTGACTTTCTTCATTACCAAAGTCCTTTTGTGGGACGTCTGTCAATCAATCGTTGGTATCTATTGAGTGCTTACTGTGTCCAAGTACTGCACGAAGAACTTGGGAGAATGTAATTCAGTCTTAGGAAAATTAAAATAGTTTTAAACTAAACAAGGGGGCCAACAGTCTGTATCAGTGCCCTCCGCCACCCCTTCCTAGAGGACAGGAATTGGAAGGGAGAGTCAGAGGAGACAGGGGCAGGCAGAGGTGACACAGTCCATGTGGACTGTGAAGAGTTTGAGAATCAGAATACAAGCCTGGGAGTCAGAAGGACCTGGCTTTTAATCCCAGCTCTGCTGTGTGGCCTTGGGTCAGTCACTTAGCTTAGTTGCCTTAGTTTCCTCATCTGTAAAATGGGAATTAAGAGTGTGAGCCCCATGTGGGACCTGAACTGTGTCTAACCTGATTAGCTTGTATCTCCCCCAGTGCTTAGTACAGTGCCTGGTACATAGTAAGTGCTTAACAAATATCATTAAAAAAAGACTGAGTTGAATTTGTCACAACTTTACTGGAGATCTCTTGAATTGGCTAGATATCCTGGAGGATTATCATTAAGTAGTTCCTTCAGCTTCCTGGTGACATTATATGAGACAACCCATAATCAAGCTGAACCATTTAGTCAGTCTGGTAATGGCTTACGTTCTCAAGTCTAGCTCGAACCCTAAACCTAACCCTAACCTTAATCCGGGCCCCGAACATGGTGTTGCTTATGTTCTTAGTACGATTTAGATCCACTGATTTTCCCCTAATTCCATCTGAGAAAATTCATTCTCATCTTTCTTGATCCATTTATTGTATTATCTTCCTTAAGTTCAGTATGTCACAATTCTGCTACTTCAAAATGCCTGTTTTCAGCATCTTCATCAGCAGCCCTGATTCCCTGCTCTTCTTGAGTCTTCTACTAAAGTATTTAGTTCGAAGCATCTGCTAAATTCCAAGTACATCTTACAACCCATTTCGCATTCCTACAGCTAAACAAGGTAACACCCACATGACAGCTAATCACATTGAACATCACATCTTTAAATTATTTTTTTCACCCTCTAGACTCATATTTCCCAGGCTTCCCAAAGTTCCATACCACGGGAAGCAGATTATGTGAACATCATCATTCTCAACTGACTCTCGCCCAGACAATAATGAAGGGCCTTGAATGTCTGAAAATGGAAACCATCATTTCACTGGTTATCCAAACATAAGAGCATCTGAAAGAGCCTCACCACCAATTGGTTTGGGTAAATGGCATTTGACGGCTCACAAATCGGTCAAGTTTACACATTTGACTGTTCTGAGTTCCCCACATGCTTGCCCTTTGCCCGTGACTCACGCCAGTGGTTACATCACAGTGTCTCACGTTTCTCTAAAAGCTACTCCCGGAATCACCGTCCTTTTTGAATACATTCTGTAAATCTTCTAATGTCTTCAAACAATGCCAACGGCCGACTTCTTTCCTTTCGCGGTTCAAAATTTTTCTTTGACATTTACAGTTCTTAGCTGCTTAATGGTGCGGAGAGAAAGGGGATCATAGACTAACTCCAGAACAGTGAGAGCTGCACCCTACTCACTTAAAAATACTCTCTGGGGTTCAATTCTACTGCTCAGCCTTCAGTTATCCAGGGGGTGCCCAGCCATTAGCCCCCCAAGGAATATGATTTGGAGGAGAAGTCTAAGGGGCTAGTAGTATTCTGACTGGGCCCGTTCATTCCTGCTGCCTCCCGAGGTTGGTCAAGAGCAATCAGGGTGGTTGCAGATTGAAAATAATAAATATCACTGGTGGGGTGACAGTCCCTATAGGAATAAGGAAATTTTCCTTTCATTGAGAGTTTAACCGTCCTTGGTCTCAGAGGTTGCAAACTAAGACTCTCACCAAAAAATAAGTGATAGAGCGGATGGGAAGGAGTCAGTCAGTTAATCATATGTTCATTATATTGTTATATTGGACTGTCCCAAATGCTTAGTACAGTGCTCTTCACACTGTGCTCAGTAAATACAATTGATTGATTAATTGATTGATTATCTCACAATAATGTTGTGAGGGATGAAGAGTTTTGGAATGAAGTTTCCAAAGGCTACAGAGATTCGATGTATCATTGCTACTTTTAAAGTAGGAGAGGTAAGAAACCAAGGGTTGGGGTGGGGGGCAAGAGACAAAGAAGGAAAGGGAAAATGAAACCTGAAAGTGACATAGATGTGTTTTAAAGGGGGCACCAAAATTCTGAACTACATTAATCTAGGGTAGCAGGATATGCAATTTTTGAGGCAATTTTTCTATGTGAAACAAAACAGATAATAGACAAGAGGTGATGAAGAGGGTGATGGAATAAAGGTAGAAAAGTTTCAGAATTACAGGAAAGGATCTTTGCCACTCATTAGGTTTCTTCTATGTTTTACTTCTGAAGAGTTTCCAGTACTCTACCTTTCTCGACTGCGGGAGTGAGAGACAAGCAGAAGCCTACCCATTCCATTCCTAGCTTGGACAGTGGTTAGCTAGTGGAAGGCTTCAACTATGCCGGGCAGCAATGAGAGACAGTCGAGGGCAGAGACTCAAATTTACTGGGTGGAAGAAGACAATGGTAGACCACTTCCATATTTTTACCAAGAAAACTCTTGGGATACACTACTGGAGCGATTGCAGATGGAGGTGGGGCATTTTGGAAAAGGTGTGACCATGGAGTTGCTATGGGTCGGAGATGACTCGACAGCATAAGACAAGAGTCTCTGATATACTCCTCCTTTGTCCCCCACCCCGGCAACATCCATGCTGGTCTGCATCTCCTCTCTCCAGGACTGCCAAGTCTTCAAGCCCTCCTTTTTCTTCCCCAGAATCCCAAATTAAAAAAAAAAACCTCCTTAGTAGGCAGCAGTTCCCAAGATAAGAGCTATTAATGGAAAAACAGTTTCATCTAGGCTTTCACAAAATTTCTTCTCTTTTAAAGCCCCTTCTCTGCTGATATCTCCACTCCTCCTCCCTCTTTCCCACTCCTCCCTTCCCAGTTCAATCTCCATGGTAAGGGTGCACACTGCTGATAGGAGAGGGAAAGAGATTCTGACAGAGACTGTTGGGGCAGAAAGCTGAGTTTATCCATTGCTGCTTTCCTGCTCTCACCAAGTAGTGGAAAATTGCTTTTTGTGCTTAGAATGAAATTTTGGAACTCATCCAGCAAAAAATGATTTTTTTTTCTTATTGGCTTTCTTAGCGTTCTAGACTGAATGGGGCAGATACAGAATGACCTGCGTCTACTGGAAGCTGGTTACTTCTAGCCTAGGTTTCTCCAAGCTATAGGTTAGCATTTACTGAGAAGTTTAATGTGTATGTGTGTGTGTATGGCGGGGAGGGTGGTGGGGAGAAGCTTGGTTCTATGACTTCTCTCCACTTAATAATAATAATAATAATAATAATAATAACAATAATTGTGTTATTTGTTAAGTCCTTACTATGTGCCAAACACTGTACTAAGCTCTGGGGTAGATACAAACAAATCGGGATGGACACAGAACCAGTCCCATATGGGTCTCACAGTGTCAATCCCTATTTTACAGATGAGGGAACTGAGGCACAGAGAGGTGAAGTGATTTGCCCAAGGTCACACAGGAGAAAAGTGGCCGAGCCAGGATTAGAACCCATGACCTTCTGACTCTTAGGCCCGTGCTCTATTCACTACACCATGCTGCTTCTCACAGCACCTAATAATAATATTACTAGAATTTGTTAATCAATGATAGTTATTGAGCAGTTACTGTGTGCAGAGCTCCGTGTTCTGTTCCAGGCACTGTACTATGCACTGGGGAGGATGTGAGTTGATCAGATCAGAGCTATTCCTTGCCCAAAATAGTGCTCTTGGTCTAAGGGGGAGAGAGAACAGCGGTGTGGTCTAGTGGTTAGAGCATGAGCCTGGGAATCAGAAAGACCTGGGTTCTAATACCGACTTTGCTCCTTATCCACTGTGTGACCCTGGGCAAGTCTTTTCGCTTCTCTATGCCTCAGTGACCTCATCTGTAAAATGGGGATTAAGACTGTGAGCCCCATGTGGGACATGAACTGTGTCCAACCTGATTACTCCTCCAGGAGGCCTTCCCAGACTGAGCCCCTTCCTTCCTCTCCCCCCCGCCCCCTCTCCATCCCCCCCATTTTACCTCCTTCCCTTCCCCACAGCACCTGTATATATGTATATATGTTTGTACATATTTATTACTCTATTTATTTTATTTATTTTACTTGTACATTTCTATTCTATTTATTTTATTTTGTTAGTATGTTTGGTTTTGTTCTCTGTCTCCCCCTTTTAGACTGTGAGCCCACTGTTGGGTAGGGACTGTCTCTATATGTTGCCAACTTGTACTTCCCAAGCGCTTAGTACAGTGCTCTGCACACAGTAAGTGCTCAATAAATATGATTGATTGATTGATTGATTACTCTGTATCTAACCCGACACTTAAAACAGTGCCTCACACATAGAAAGTGCTTAACAAATAGTTGAATTCCCATCTTACAGATAAGGAAACTGAGACCCAGAGAAGTTAAGTGACTTGCCCAAGATCATACAGCAGTCAAGTCATGAAGCCAGGATTAGAACTCAGATCCATGGCTCCCAGGCCATGCTACTTTGTCTCCAGTCTGATGAGAGAGTCCTGTTCTTCCTAGGTCATTCATGCCGAAGGTTTCATTTCCGAAAAAGAGACTCACTTTTTACCCCACTTTCCCTAAAGAGTGGAATCACCAATAGCTAATCTCTGCTGCTTCAAGAATTGGAGAATATTTCACTGACACTAATATTACTCTATTTATTTATTTTACTTCTACATATCTATTCTATTTATTTTATTTTGTTAGTATGTTTGGTTTGGTTCTCTGTCTCCCCCTTTTAGACTGTGAGCCCACTGTTGGGTAGGGACTGTCTCTATATGTTGCCATCTTGTACTTCCCAAGCGCTTAGTACAGTGCTCTGCACACAGTAAGCGCTCAATAAATACGATTGATTGACTGATTGATTGATTGACAGTGATCCTGACATCTTAGTCAGTGCTTGGCAAACTTGGTCCCAATCCAGAACCTCATTTCTGTCCCCGGTTGAGTTCAAGCTAAGTCTGCTGGCTGCCACTGGGTTACGAAAATCTTTACTGCATACAGACGAAAGCAGGGTGGCCTAGTGGAAAGATCACCAGCCCAAGAGTCAGGGGACCTGGGCTCTAAACTCAGCTCTGCCATTACCTGCTGGGTCACCTCGGGCAAGTTGCTTAACTTCTCTGTGCCTCGGTTCCCTCATCTAATAATAAGAATTGTGGTATTTGTTAAGTCCTTACTATGTGCCAAGCACTGTTCTAATTTCTGAGGGGGATATAAGGTAATCAGGTTGTCCCACATGGGGCTCGCAGTCTTAATCCCCATTTTACAGATGAAGTAACTGAGGCACAGAGATGTTAAGCGACTTGCCCAAAGTCACACAGCTGAAAAGTGGCAGAGCCGGGATTAGAACCCGTGACCTCTGACTCCCAAACCCAGGCTCTTTCCATTGAGCCACACTGCTTTTCATCTGTACAATGGAGGTTCAATACCTGTCCTCCCTCCTAATTAGACTATCAACCTTTTATGAGACAGAGACTGTCAGACCCATTTATCTGTCCAAGTTCTCAGTAGAGTGTCTGGGACACAGTGAGCACTTAACAAATACCTCAATTATTGCGGGACTTTATGACCCTCTGACCCTCTTGGCATGTTGATTTGTAATATTCAGCCCATTGTTTGTGCATCTAATAGGGTTTGTTGAAGCAACCGTTTTGGCTCCAGTGGTCTGCTTGCATTGCCTAAATTTGATTCTAGTAGAAATTATGAAGAAAAGGACGTTCAAGTTTCCTTGGAATCATAAAGGATGTTTCATGACAAAAGAAGACTATTAGTAAATATGTGGCCAAGAAAAATCAACACATATAAATGCATATAAACCTAAGGTTGTAGAGTTATTAATAGTGGTGATGAAGATGATATTTGCTATGTACTTACCATGTACCAAGCACTTTACTAAGCACTAGGACAGACACAAGGATACGCAGTCCCTCCCTCCCTGGGGTTCACAGCCTAGTAGGAGAGAGACCAGGTACTGAATCCCTACTTTAAGAATGAGAAAATGGACGCACACAGAAGTTAAGTGACTTATCCAAAGTCACACAACAGGTCCATGGCAGAAGAGGGATTAGAACCTAAGTCATTCATTTATTCAATAGTATTTATTGAGCACTTATTGTGCGAAGTCCTATGACCCCAGGCCCCTCCTCTTTCCACTAAGCTACACCACTTACCTTTTCAGATGCCTATCCTCACCTCTGACTTTTCATCAACCATGGCATTTATTGAGCACTTCACATTCTCAGAGCACTGTACTAAGTGCTTGGGAGAGTACACTATAACAGATTTAGTAGACATATTCCCTGCCCACAACGAGTTTACAGTCCAGAGCCTAATAGTCCAGAAAAGCAGCATGGCTCAATGGAAAGGGCACAGGCTGGGGAATCAGAGGTCATGGGTTCAAATCCCGGCTTCACCAATTGTCAGCTGTGTGTCCTTGGGCAAGCCACTTCACTTCTCTGGGCCTCAGTTCCCTCATCTGTAAAATGGGGATTAAGACTGTGAGCCCCCCATGGGACAACCTGATCACCGTGTATCCTCCCCAGCACTTAGAACAGTGCTTTGCACATAGTAAGCACTTAACAAATGCCCTTATTATTATTATTAATACAGTCTAATTATCCTATTTATAAATTCTTCTAATTACCCTGGGAGCTAGGGGGTAGCTCCCTTATCTGACCCAGCAATTAGTACAGTGCTCTGTACAAAGTAAGCACTTAGTAGCTACCACAGTTATTATTAACAGATTTCCCAGGAATTAAAGCCAGGTCCTATTTCCCAACATAAGTGAGCAGAAATGGCATCATAAATCATCCTGGGGCTATCCAATAGTGCTTCTGTCTTATCGGCATCTGGACATTGGATTCCCAGACCCCAGATCTGTGCATAACTTGTGTTTCACTCTTTTATCATCAGCGCCGAATTCAGGCAATCCATCAGAATTACAGATAGAGCTGTAGGATTCGGGAAATTTGCCCGAAACAAGGAATTGAGATTGATGGGATCTATTGAGAGAGAATAATTCACATAGTGCAGTGCAGATATCAATTATGGAAGAGATAGGAACGGGGTGGCCTACGAAGGAAAACAAGAGGATTATTACCAATAAGATGGTCCATGAATTTGGAACAACAACAATGTGAAAAAGCTTTCATTTTGCTGGCACATAGTGGTGACATAAAGTTCAACATGATGGAAGTTTGCTGGGGAACAAAAAACAGAATTATTGTCAGCAATTAGGTTGCATTTAGATCTGATGGAGCCTTTGTAGCACTGTCAATCTCTACCACATGTCTAAGATTGTTCTATCCCAAGTGCTCAGTAAAGTGCTCTGCACACAAAGTGCTCAATAAACACCACTGACGATGAAGATGGGGAGGAAAGAGGAGAGAAGGACCTATTTTCCAGATGAGGAAACCGAGGTGCAAAGATGTGTCATCCCCAGGAACTTAATTTGAAATTAAATGAATCCCACATTTTTTCCTACCCCACCATCCATTTCTCCTCCCTCTGCATTTCTTGCTTTTTCTTTTTTTTTTCCAGTCGTATTTATTAAGCACTTACTATGTGCAGGGCACTGTTCTAAGCACTGGGGTAGATACAAGCTGATCAGGTTGGACACAATCCATATCCCACATGAGGTTCAAGGTCTTCATCCCTATTTTTCAGGTGAGGTACAGAGAAATGACTTGCCCAAGGTCACACAGCAGGTGAGTGGCAGAACTGAGATTAGAACTCAGGTCCTTCTGACTCCCGGGCCCATGCTCTATCCACTAGACCACACTGCTTCTCCCTAGGCCATTCTGTTTCTCAAAGCATTTCACCTTCATTAAGAAAGTAAATTCATCTTCCTGTTCCCCTTTGCTTTCTCTTCATTTTGCAGAGGGAGAAACAGTGACAAATAAGTCATCCAAGGTCACACAATCAGTCAATCAATGGTACTTATTGAGCACTTACTGTGCTCAGAGCACTGTACTAAGTGCTTGGGAAAGTAAAGTATAACAAAGGTGGTAGTCACATTCCCTGCCCACAAGGAGCTTATAGTCTAGAAGGGGAGACAAGCAATAATATTAAAAAGTAAATTAGGGATATGTATTTAAGTCCTCTAAACGATAGACTCATCATGGGCAGGGAGCTTTTCTGCCAACTCTGTTGAATTGTACTCTCCAAAGCCCAAAGTTCAGTGCTCTGCACATAGTAAGTGCTCTATGAATGCTACTGAGGATGATGATGAAGTATTGTGGGGTAAAAGTGAAGTGAACAAAGGGTGAGAATCCAAGTGCCAGGGTGACATTGAAGGGAGTGGGAAAAGAGGAATTGAGGGTTTAGAGGAGGAAGGCCTCTTGGCGTAAATGTGCTTTTAATAAGGCTTTAACGGTGGGGAGAGTGATGGTCTGTCAGATATGAGAAGGGAGAGCATTCCACGATGGAAGCAGGATGTGGGTAAAAGATCGAGGCACAGTAAGAAGGTTGGCATTTGAGGAGGGCAGACTCGGTTCAAGCCGGGTTTAGATATATTCATGTTGGAGAATTCCATAATCGAGTCTTAAAGGACTAGGGATCGCTCAGTCAGTGGTATTTATTGAGCACTGTGCAGAACACTTCTAAAAACTTGCAAGAGTATAATTCAATAGAGTTAGAAGACATGATTCCTGCCCCCAAGGAGCAAAGGAAGTTAGGGATATGGAGGGAAAAGTTAGGGATGTTAGCTGGCCCTTCACTAAATGTGAGGCTGGATGAAGTATCACAGCTTAGTGGAAAGAACAGGAGCCTGGAAATCCGGATCTGACTCTAACCCTTGCCTGCTGTGTGACTGTGGACAAGTCACTTAACTTCTCTGGGCCTCAGATTCCTCAGCTGGGATCCAGTGACTTGCTCTGCCTCCTGGTTAGACAGTGGAACAGATACTAAGTCTGATCTACTTGCATTATATCTACGCTGGTGCTTAATACAGTTCTTGCCTCACAGCAAATGTGCTTCACATATAGTACTATTATTAATATGTCCAAGTAGAAAATCAGTTGTATTGAATGGGCACTTACTTTGAGCAGAGCACTGTATTAAGCCATTAATCAATCAATCATTCATATTTATTGAGTGCTTAGGGTTTGCAGAGCAATGTACTAAGCGCTTGGGAGAGTACAATGCATCAGAGTTGGTAGATACATTTCCACGTGGGACAGTACAATATAACAGAGTTGGTAGACACGGTCCCTGCTCACAAGGAGCTTACAGTTTGGAGGGGGAGACAATCATTAACATAAATAAATAAATAAATTACTGCAGGTAAGTGCTGTGGGGCTGAGCAAGGGGTGAATAAAGGGTACAAATCCAATCCAAATCCACCCCCCCAAAAAAGTTGGTATTACCTTATTAGAGTTCAATCAATCAATTTATAAAGCTGCCATTAGATTGCTCACAATCAGATTTTGCCTGAATAATTTCGGCAGGATGATAACTTTGAATCTACCCGAAATTGAGAAGGTGGTCATTTTATTGTCACATAATGGGGAGTGAAGGGGTGTTGCAGTGGTAGATTTCCCAGTTTTCACAAAATTATACTCACTTATCAAGCAATATTTCATCATTGAAAGCAAGATGTCTCTTAGGTCTGCAGGAAGCATGCAGGGAGGGCATTCCCTGTATACCACTGATAAAGCACAGGCCTGAGAACCAGAGGACCTGGGTTCTAATCTCAGCTCCACCATTTTCCTGCTGTATGACCTTGGGCAGGTCACTTCTCTAGGTCTCAGTTTCTTCACCGGCAAAAGGGGAATTCAATACCTCATCTTCCTTCTACTTAAACTGTCACCCCCTTTTGGTACAGGAACTGTGTCCAACCTCCTTAACTAATACCCACCTCAGTGTTTAGACAGTGCTTAATAAATAGTAAGCACTCAACAAATACCATGAAAAATATGATTGATTAATCGATAGCAACCTCCTTACAGGAAATGCTTCGTTCATTCCGAGATCTGCTCTAGAATATCCCCTTTCTATCTTCAAATTTCATCCCCTTTAAAAACACCAACCCTCTCCCCAAATGTGCTTCTTTCCTCTTTGTAGGATTTCATTATATCGGCCATACGTTCTGGAGCATTTAGGCCAAGAAACTGGATGAAATATGTAAGCTCCTTGTGGGCAGGGAACTTGTATACCAACTCTATTGTACCACACTCTACCAAGAGCTTAGTACAGTGCTTAGCACACAGTAAGCGCTCAATAAATGTCATTGATTGGCTGATTCATTCACGAATCACACGAATCGACTGACTGATCGATCGATTGAACTTCAGCAGATCCTTCACTAATCTTTAGGGTGCACCTAAGATGACAGAATTATTTTAAGGAAGTTATTTGAGGAAGGAGAAAGCCACAGTCCTGGGATCTAATTCTGGCTCCACCACTTACCAGCTGTGAGACCTTAGGCAAGTCACTTCGCTTCTCTGTTCCTTGGTTTCCTCACATAAAATGGGCATGAAATACCTCTTCTCCCTCCCCCTTAAACCATGAGCCCCACGTAGGACAGGGACTGTTTCTGGCCTGATTATGTCGTACCTGCCCCAACACTTTGCACAATGTGGGGCACATATTAAGCGCTGAACAAATAGCACAATTATTATAATGATAATGATTAATAAAGCCTGCATTGGCTAAGTAGACTTATCCTCTCTTCGTCTCCCATGCTTTTTTCCTACCTCACCATATCTCCGCAACACCTTCTCATGTGAAGTGTTAAGATGTGTCTTGGGGAGGAAGAGGAAATGTTTGGGGCAGAGCTAGGAGACAAGCACTAAACATCTCTTAAGGCTCACTGGGGATTATTTAGGGGATGGAGCCTATTAAAAACTTCCACATGGGACTCTTTAGACTCATGCCCTTAGTAGATCAGTTTTGCTCCTTTTCCTCTAAACCCATCCACATGGACATTTATGACAGGAAGGACATTTCCCAGACTTTAATATAAAGCAGCAGAGGTTCCCATCTGCATTTCCTCAGCCACACTGCAGGACCAGGAAGCCAGAACTCAGTATTACAGTACTTGTGAGCTGCAAAGCTCCAAAAGCAGTTATCTGCCCTGTAAAAACATCACAAAAAGAGCTATATGTTACTAAAAGAGCAGAGTAGGTCACCTGAAGATGTTGAGAGTGCACGAAGAAGAGGAATTTTTCAACTGGGAGTGTGCCTAATGACTTCTGTTTCCCTAGGGGTCAACATTTCTTGCCAACGACTGCCCTTCTCTGTGCCTCAGTTACCTCATCTGTAAAATGGGGATTAAGACTGTGAGCTCCAAATGGGACAACCCGATTACCTTGTATCTATCTTAGTACAGTGCTTGGCACATAGTAAGCACTTATTACCATAATTATCATTATTATTATCTGGCCACTTTCCACTGCTGAAGGATCCTAGCCAGAACCTTTCAGGTCAGGTTACTATTATATTGTTATATTGTACTCTCCCAAGCATTTAGTACAGTGCTCTGCACACAGTAAGCACTCAATAAATACCATTAACCGACTGAATCTCAGTGTAACTTCAGGTCAAAGCACCTCAAGGTTCACTAGACGAGATGGTTTCTTAGGCGGATAAAGGAAAGGTGCACAAAGTATCCCCAAGCTCTCTGTATTCCTTTCACAGGTGACACCAAAATGTTTGACACCATTAAGAAAGGGGGGTTCAGGAACTATTAAGCAAATTCAGCTCTTTGGAGGAGACCTGATACTTCTTTCTCTGTGACCCCAAATGGGGGTGACAAGAAGACCCAGATTGCTGAATATGTAAAATAGAAGACGCCGATAAATGAATCAATAACAAATAAAGACTGTCGAAAGATGGCAGATGGGTGACATTGATCAGGAAGGTGGAGGGATTAATCAAGTTAGACCAAGGGTGTGGGACATGTTGGGTGCTTTCAGCTTTTACCCAGCCTGGTAATGAACTGCTTAGTATTAGCCCAGTTTTTAGTTCAAGAATTTACAAAGAACAACCTCATTTATCTGGGGTACGCTGCGCTGGCTGAAATGTTCCCCTAGAATGGATAGCCTGATTTTAGGAAATAGAAGCAACATGGCTTATTGGAAAGACCACAGGCCTGGGAGTCTGGGGACTTATATGTATATATGTTTGTACATATTTATTACTCTATTTATTTATTTATTTTACTTGTACATATCTATTCTATTTATTTTATTTTGTTAGTATGTTTGGTTTTGTTCTCTGTCTCCCCCTTCTAGACCGTGAGCCCACTGTTGGGTAGGGACTGCCTCTACATGTTGCCAACTTGTACTTCCCAAGCGCTTAGTACAGTGCTCTGCACACAGTAAGCACTCAATAAATACAATTGATTGATTGGTTAAACCCAGCTCTGCCACTTGCCTGCTCTGTGACCTTGGGCAAGTCACTTCACTTCCTCTGTGCCTCTATTACCTTATCAATCATATTTACCTCATCTGTAAAATGGGGATTAAGAGAGTGAGCCCCACGTGGGACAGGGATTGCATCTAACCTGATTTATTTGTACCCACCCCAGTGCTTAGTACAGTGCCTGGCACATAGAAAGCACTTAACAAATACCACAGTTACTATCATTAGTTATTATCACTCTCCCAAGTCCTAAGTACAGTGTTCTGAACATACTAAGCACTCAATCAATACCATTAATTGATTTAGAATTGGGTCTGCAATTCTGCCTTTCTCCTCAGGCCTCTGCTTTTTAGCCACTGAGTTCCTCTGCAAGCATCCTCCTCTAAAAAGTCTATTATATCCCAACAGATAATATGAGTTTTTTTGAGCAGTTCAGTAGTGTACGTTACCATTTCCACTGGGAGAGATTACATCTGTATGTGATGAAATTTGTTCTCCTCCCATAGATAGCCTCTGCTGTTATACAAGCTCGACAACGTCGCATCCGGGCCTTTATTTACTTGGAGACATTTTTAATGTTCTGTTTGTAAGACGCAGGGTCAGGGGCACATGTTTGCAACATGTGCAGTGTAGAGCCTGCTTAATCTTTCAGTTTCATGCACTGGGAAAGGTCCCAAAACAATCGAAACCTTGTTAAAGAATAATAATCGTGCTATTTTGCTCATCAGGTCGAACACATTCCCTGTCCCATGTGGGACTCGCTGTCTAAGTAGGAGGCGAACGAGTATTTCAACCCATTTTACAGGTGAGGAAACTGCAGCACAGAGAAGTGACATGACTTGTCTAAGGTCACACAATAGGCAAGCGGCAGAGTGGGGATTAGAATTTGGGACTCTACTAATAACAATAATAATAATGATGGCATTTATTAAGCGCTTACTATGCGCAAAACACTGTTCTAAGCACTGGGGAGGTTACAAGGTGATCAGGTTGTCCCAAGGGGGGGCTTCACAGTCTTAATCCCTATTTTATAGATGAGGCAACCGAGGCACAGAGAAGTTAAGTGACTTGCCCAAAGTCACACAGCTGACAATTGGCAGAGCCGGAATTTGAACCCATGACCTCTGACTCCAAAGCCCGTGCTCTTTCCACTGAGCCACCCTGCTTGTCGGCCTGTTCCCTTCCAAAAGGCCACGCTACTTCTCTGATACATTAGCACATTATAAGGGAAACCACCTCACCATCATGTTTCAATGAAATTTTTGAACCTGTTTTCCCCTTGAACTGATTCATTCCTATGCTGACCTTAATAGGTGTTTCTTATTAAGTGGTATTAATAAGTTTCTTAAAAAGCGGTATTTGTTAAGCATTACTAAATGCTGGAGTGGATGCAAGCTTATCAGATTGGACAGTCCATGTCCCTTGGGATTGGAACTCAGGTCTTTCGGATTCCCGGGCCTGGGCTCTAGCCATTAGGCCATGCTGCTTCTGACCCAGGACCTGGGATGTTAGGATGCACAGTTCGAGTGACTTGGAGGCAAAGAATTATGTTTTCAAGCAACAGACTATTTGAGCGTTTCCCCCTTCCTCCCTGAAAGATGCTCTATAAATGCCACGTTCTTTTAAAGTTGTGTTCCTTGCATGTATTATTCATCTGGTTGAGGTACCCCCCACACAGTCAGGGGGAAATTGTGAGCCGAATGTCTGTGAGCATCCCTTTGATGCTGTGAGCGGATTCACGATAAGTGGCCTGGAAGAATGAGTGTTTTTTTTCCTGTACGTTCTAGTTAAAGTGACGTTATCACCCGTATGCGCTATATCTTCGTGGGAGATGTCACCTGAGAGGTTGGCCCCGAAAGTCTGATTCACTTTAGAAAAGGAAATGCGAGTTACGCTGCCCCAGTGTCACAGAGAAAATTCGGATGCCGATAAACTAGCATTCAGGTCTCTTTGACTGCGGATGAGACTCCGTCCAAATACCTTTCGTGAAGAACGTTAGTTCTCTCCCTCTAGACTATAAGCTCATTCTGGGAAGGGAATGTATCTGTTATGTTGTTCTATTGTACTCTTCTGAGTGCTTAATGCAGTGCTCTGCACATGGTAAAGTGCTCAATAAATATGATTGATTAATTCTAATGTGAACTCTCTAAGTAGTCTTATCTACAACCTTAGGCTGGATGCTCAGCCTCTTTGGACCTCAGTTTCCTCATGTGTCAAATGGGGATAGTGATCCCCATCTCTCTTTCCCTCTCTGGGATGTTATGAGGATAAAATAAGATCATGGATGAGAAAACGCTCTGGGTATATAAAAACATTCGACAAATGGAAGGTGTTATTATCGAGACCTGATGCAGCAGCAAAGGTGGACTTGGGGTGCCGGGGTGCTCGTTCTTGACAGAGAAATGCATATTTTATGAGCTTCACTGGTGGAAAATGCAGGACTGGCTTTTCTGGTGATAGAGTCAGGTGACCTGGGGAGGGGGAGGGAAGGGAGAACTCTGGGAACTCTCCCCGTAATGGCAGGAGTCAGGGAGATTCCTGGGGGTTTGTACAGTTTGTGTTCCCTCTCCATCCAAACTGCTACCACGTTAGTATAATCCTATCCCGACTCATCCTATCCCGACTCGATTACTGCATCGGCTCCCAACCTCCTGCCTCTCCCCACTCCAGTTCATACTTCACTTTGTTGCCTGGATTATCTCTTTTCAGAAACATTCTGGGCATGTCAACCCCCTCTCCCCCTCCCCATTCTCTAAAATCTCCAGCGGTTGCCTATCAACCTCAGAATCAAACAAAAACCCCTCACTATTGACTTCAAAGCTCTCCTTCACCTTGCCCCCTCCTATCTCACCTCCTTTTCTCTCATTCTACATCCCAGCCCATACACTCCACTCCTGTGGTGCTAGCCTTCTCATCATCATCATCAATCGTATTCATTGAGCACTTACTGTGTGCAGAGCACTGTACTAAGCGCTTGGGAAGTACAAATTGGCAACATATAGAGACAGTCCCTACCCAACAGTGGGCTCACAGTCTAAAAGGGGGAGACAGAGAACAAAACCAAACATACTAACAAAATAAAATAACTCTGCCTTGTTCTTGCCTGTCCCGCCGTTGACCCCTGGCCCACATCCTACCTCTGTCCTGGAATGCTCTCCCTCCTCAAATCCTCCAAACAACCCCACTTTCCCCTTTCAAAGCCCTACTGAAGGCTCACCTCCTCCAAGAGGCCTTCCCAGACTAAGCCCCCCTTTTCCTCAGCTCCCCCTCCCCTCCCTGTCACCCCAACTTCTCCTTTGCTCTACCCTCCTCCCCCCCCCCCCCCCCCCCCGGCACTTGTGTATACATGTACATATCTATAATTCAATTTATTTATATTAATGCCTGTTTACTTGTTTTGATGTGTATATATCTATAATTATATTTATTTATATTGATGCTTGCTTACTTGTTTTGATGTCTGTCTCCCCCTTTATAGATGGTAAGCCTGTTGTGGGCAGGGATTGTCTCTCTTTATTGCTGAATTGTACTTTCCAAGCACTTAGTACAGTGCTCTACACATGGTAAGCACTCAATAAATAGAATTGAATGAATGAACGGAGGGGAGAGAAGTGACTTTTCCCATTGGAATCTCCATTCTGCTGATTCCCCTTCTGCTCCTGGATATGCTGCCCCTTCCTGGACTCTATCCTCACCTGTCCAAAGCCCTGAAAACATGGGAGTCAGAAGGTTATGGGTTCTAATCCTGGATCTGCCACATCTCTACTGTGTCACTTCACTTCTCTGGGCCTCATTTCCCTCATCTGTAGAATGGGGATTGAGACTGTGAGCCCCACGTGGGATAGGGATGTTGTCCAACCCAATTTGTGTGGAACCTCCTCAGTGCTTAGTGCAGTGCCTGGCCCATAGTAAGTGCTTAACAGATACCACAATCATTATTATTATATTATTGTAAAGTTGGAGATACTTGCTAAGCGCTTACTATGTGCCTGGCACTGTACTAAGCTCTGGTGTCTTTCCAAGGTGCAGGTTCATCCTGGTTCTGTTGCAGGCTGAGATGCTGAAGCAGTCAGTCAGTCAGTCATTCGTATTTATTGAGCGCTTAATGTGTGCAGAGTATTGTACTAAATACTTGGGAGAGTATAATCTAACAATATACAGGCACATTCCCTGCCCATAATGAGTTTACAGTGTAGAGGGGGAGACAGACATTAATATAAATAAATTCCAGATATGTACAGCGTGGCTGAGTGGAAAGAGCATGGGCTTTGGAATCAGAGGTCGTGGGTTCAAATCCCAGCTCTGGCAGTTGTCAGCTGTGTGACTTTGGGCAAGTCACTTAACTTCTCTAAGCTTCAGTTACCTCATCTGTAAAATGGGGATTGACTGTGATCCCCCCGTGGGACAACCTGATCACTTTGAAGCCTCCGCAGTGCTTAGAACAGTGCTTTGCACCTAGTAAGTGCTTAATAAATGCCATCATTATTATTACAGCTGGGCAGAGATAGGCGAGAAGCAGCTTGAAGCGAGCCAGGTTTAGATGATTATCATCCTTTCTGAGAAAACAAAGCCGCTCTAAATGCCAATGAGGCCTGAATGGTGTAAAAAGTCTAGTTTTTGATAGTATTTGTTAAATACTTACTATGTGCCAGGTACTGTACTAAGTGCTGAGTCGGATAAAAGCTAATCAGGTTGGACACAGTCCCTATCCCACATTGGACTCACAGTCTTAATCTCCATTTTAGAGATGAGGGAACCGAGGCTCAGAGTAGTGAAGTGACTTGCCCAAGGTCACACAGCAGACACAAGACAGAGCAGGGATTAGAACCTAGGTCCTTGTGACACCCCCCAGGCCTATGCTTTATCCACTAGGTCTTATATCTCTCTCCCATACCCATCCTGGGAACAACCCTGCTCCAAAGCAGCCTGATGGGGGGCCTGGGCTCTTCTGGACCATTTCCAGTTTAGAGAATGACCACCATTTGACCTCTCCTCCCTTTGAATATTCAGATTGACTGTGGTTTCTGACTTCCTTTCCTGTCCTAAAATGTCAATTTGCCCTTCTACACAGCTGTTCTAAAGATGGAGCTTTCTCTTATAGCTGGAGCCGGTTCGTAGAAGGGCATAGAAAAACTTGTGGCTCTGAGCCTCTTCGTATTTGTGCACCCACAAAGACATATGCCCCTTTGGACATAAAAATACACACAGGGACATATACTCTGGGTAGTCATTCATTCATGCAATTGCATTTATTGAGCTGTTACTGTGTGCACAGCACTGTACTAAGCTCTCGGGAGAGTACAGTATAGCAATAAACAGACATATTCCCTGCCCACAATGAGCCTACAATCTGGTTAGCAATATCTTTCATAGGAATGCCTATCACTTTGTATGTTGTGGATCAACCTCGTCATTAGATTGTAAATTCGCTGTGGACAGAGAAGGTGTCTGTTCATTCTACTGTGTGTTGCTCTTCCCAGAGCTTAGTACAGTGCTCTGCATATAGTAAGCATTCAATAAATATGATCGACTGATCAAGGTAGGAGCTGGAATAGCATTTTCACGGTTCCAGGAAGGACCTTCAAGACTGTGAGCCCATTGTTGGGTAGGGGCCATCTCTATATGTTGCTGACTTGTACTTCCCAAGCACTTAGTACAGTGTTCTGCACACAGTAAGTGCTCAATAAATACAATTGAGTGAATGAATGAATGAATTTACCAAGAACATCAGCATTATAATAGAAATAATAGTAATTGTTAAGCTCAAGAGCAGATACAGTGCAGTCAGATTGAATCCAGTCCCAGTCCCACATGGTGCTTAAACAGATCCAGCTTATTGGATATTATGTGAAGGAGCAAAGGACACACAGAGTGGGCTAAAGCACGGGAGAAAGAGACATTTCTTTGGGAAGACATTCCTCATGCGAGAGAGCAGGATCCAAGAATTTTCACAATGGGAGTTTTAACACCCAGCCTCATCCCTGAGGCTTGGTCAGACTAAAACTGATGGGGCTTCACATTGGGAAACAGTGAAACCTGGTGGAAAGTGCACGGCCCACTAGGATTTGCTCCCTTTCAGTCACCCCTACCTCAGCACTTACTATGTGCCAAGCACCGTTCTGAGTCGATGAAAGTCAATCAAGTTGGAAACAGTCCCTGTCCCACATGGAGCTCACACTCTTAATCCCCATTTTACAGATGAGGTAACTGAAGCCCAGAAAAGTAAAGTGACTTGCCCAAGATCATCAGCAGACATGTGGCGGAGCTGGGGTTAGAATCCATGTCCTTCTGACTCCCGGGCTTGGGCTTTATCCACTCACCTCACTCTTCTCATTTCAGCCTGGTGTCCTGTTCTTCCTGGGGTCCAGACTGTGGGGGCCCCAGACAAATGAGAATTCTCCATCCCCAGTTCCAGTGGAACGAGGTGAGAGCAAAGAGAAGAAAAATCTTTTGCTTACCAGCCCAAACCCACCCATGTGGTGGTCACTGCATTATCCCTGCACTGTGAATCAACTTAGTTGGATCCAGGCTGGAGTCAGAGTCCTGATGATCCCCAATGCGGCCTTCATTTGTGCCCTCTCCAACCTAAAATGTCCCCCTCTGCCTGGCTTCGGCCGCTGAATGAAATCCCCTGGATCTCTTGAGGCCGGACATAGAATGTCGATTTTTTCTCATGCAGCCCTTCCTCTCCCAGTGCCCGCACAGAAGTCACAGGGGTTAATTAAAGTGAGACTCGCTTAGGCCCAGAAGAGAAATTGAAGAAATCCAGCACTAGAGAGGGTTTTCCTTCTACGTGTGAGGGGCAGAAGGTGGAGTAAGGAGTGATGAGGAGGTGGTATTTCCTCTTTTCCGATACAGTTGATGTCGACTCGAGTGCAGAGGCTTGAAAGATGGAAACCAAAGTCCCAAAGCAACTCAGCTTTTCCACTGGGATGGTTGTTTCCCCTTGCCATCCACTTTTGTGGCAGCCAACGGCTATCTAACTTCCCAAACTCTCCCTCTAATAGCCTAGGCTTGGCCTTTCAACAGTGAATTCATCCAAACCATAGATGAGAGAACTCTACAAATAAATGCAAAAATAGTATCAATTTTACCCATGTTGACATCCAATAATCAATCCATCCATCAGTGGTATTCATTGAGTACTTTGTGCAAAGAACATTGTACCAAGTGCTTCGGAGAGTATAGAACAGTTGGTAGATATGATCCCTGATCTATAAAAGCATGCAGTCTAATGGGGGAGAAACACTTTTCAGGCAAAGTAGTCTTGTCCCTTCCCATCCTCAGCCCTCCAAGGTTAGATGGATTTGTTGCTGAAAGGGAATCAGTCTCAAAAACCAGGCACCATCTTTCTGAGCCAATATTTGCTGAAGCAGCTGGAAGGGAATGCAGGGAAAATAGCTAATATAGCTCTCTCTCTCTCGCTCTCTCCGGTCTTTGTTCAGTTTCATTAGGTAACAGTTTTGGGACCAAGAAGTCTCTAACTCTCTCCCACTTGCCCTCTCTTTCTTTCCCTTTCTTGCCTCGTACGCGCTCTCTTTCTAGTTTGCCTTCAGAGCCACTTCGGGAAATTGTGTTTGAGTCGTGTTTCTGTTTATCAGCCCTTAGATCAAAGCGCCTTGTGCTGGGATTGTGTTTTCAGAGAACAGATTGATGCAGCACCCACAGATGTCCTTCCCTCCTCCCCAACACATCAGGGCAAAATGGTTTACAGATTGGAAGTTTGGCACGAAGTGGAGTTCTGAAATAAAACTCCATTGTTTTCCAGTTTTTAAAGAGAACAGCAACCTTGGTTATTTATTTTCTTCGACGGGAACCAGAAAAAAGTGCACATCTGTTTGCAATACTGGATTGAAAGGTCTAAAAATAATCTGCTTTAAAGAAAGAAAACAAAAACTTTGCTGGCGCTCCGAACTCAATCGACAGGGGGAAATGTTTGCCCTCGAAGCTTTTAGCTTTTTGTTTTTTAACAAAACAAAGAATATACAATTATAAAGTCTCGGCTAAGTGGTTCAACAATTTAAATGGGTTATATTTGACTCATCTGTCTAAATTATTTTAATAGTGTCTTAATTCTTAATTATTCACAGCAATATTTCGGTTCCTTTTGATTTCCAGTGTGTCTTCCCTGGTATCCGTTCTAACTGGGGGCAGAGGGAGGATGTGGAAAGGCTGAAATGACAAAATCCCCCTTTATTCCGATCCTCAATATGTGCTTTGGAGTTAGTGTTAGAACCTTCAGTTCAAACAAACATGTGGCCTCATATTACCCATCTGGACAATGGGGATGATAAAAAGGGGTGTTCCCTTGGAGTGAGACAGAAATAAGTATTTTCCAATTGCTCTTAGACAAGGGGTTGCCAGATCAAGGAAGACTCTCTCTTAGCAACAGGCAATAAACCAGACATTTCTCTTGAACTGCTAAGGTTGGGTGAGATTAAGGCTTAATGGTTGCATGAGAAGGATAGGTTGAAGATTGATGATATTTACTGTGTACATAGCACTGTACTAAGCACTTGGGAAAATACAATCTATGAGAGTTAGTCAATCATATTTATTGAGTGCTTACTGTGTGCAGAGCACTGTACTGAGCACTTGGGAGAGAACAATATAATAATAAACAGACATTACCTGCCCACAGCGAACTTCTGGTCTAAACCAGGAATGGCAGTGCTTATGGTCTCTCAGGTCTGTCCTGGATGGGACCTTCCCATTGCTCAAATGGGTATGGATCAGGATTGGGAATTGGATGGAGAATCCCAGTTCCCAGAGAAGCAGCATAGGGTAGTGGAAAGACCACTGGCTTGGGAGTCAGAGGACCTGGATTCTAATCCCTCCCCCGTCACTTGTCTTCTGTGTGACCTTGGGGAAGTTGCTTAACTTTCCTGTGCCTTAGTTACCTCCTCTGTAAAATGGTGATTAAGATAGTGAGTCCCATGTGGGACATGGACTGTGTCCAAACTGATTATCCTGTATCTAGACCAGCTCTTAATACAGTGCCTGGCACATAGTGGGCTAAAGAACAAATACGATTAAAAAAGGAAAAAAGGCTGAGACAATTACAAGACATGTGATTCACAGCTCCAGAAAATGGCAGTTCTCCATCCAATTCCCAATCCTGATACTGATCCTGTTACTACATATTAGGTAAGCAAATTTGGGTCCCTAATCAATTTTTCCACAAGAAAATTCTCTTCCCAAACATAAGGCTGGTCCGGGCAGATCAGGTCCCAATCGACATGATCAGAATCTTTTGAGTTTTATTGTGATTTTCCGAGCTCATCGAAGCCCACATTCTTCACTGATGACAGATTCTGGACCAAGAGCTGGACTTTTGGTCCAAACACTTCGAGTTACACAAGAGAAGAGAAAAAGCATCTGAAGAATGTTTCCAAGCAGGAGAGGAGTTTTGTTTTTGCTTCCCGACTGTTGATGACTAAGTCTGAATTTTATAAGGAAAGAAAAGGGTTGCTTTGGCCTGAGAGTAGATAGAACATGGGGTCACTTCCAAAAGAAAAGTTACTGTTCTCTGATTAGCAGGAACTAGAAATGTAAATTCCTCTTTTTCTGGGGTGAATGCAACTTTCTGGGTCCTGGTTGAGTTTTGAAGGACTCTTTATTTGTTCTTTTTATTATTATTATTATTCATTGGAAAGACTTCCAGGAAATCTCTGGCCTTTATCCTTCTTTTCCTCATCGTTGTTCTGGTTTTGCCCCTGGATAAATATTCATCTGCTCAAAAGGTTAAGAGTATTACTCACAACTTCCTGGATATTTTTTTTTCTTTTCATACTGGTCTAGATGCTAATGGTGTAGAATTCCCTCCTTCAGTCCACCTCTGCCCCCTTTGCCCCACATTTTCTCCTGTTCTTAGGTCAAATAAAAGGCAGTCTTCAGTTTAACTCAGATTTACCACCATCACCCCAACACTAAAAGCCACACCAATGAGTAGGTTCTATTGGTCTCTGCATATGCATGTATTTCAAGTGTAATTTAAGAATAATGATGGTATTTGTTAAGTGCTTACTGTGTACCAAGCACTGTAATAAGTCCCTGTGCCACATAGGGCTCACAGGTTAATCCCCATTTTCCAGATGAGGGAACTAAGGCACAGAGAAGTGATGTGACTTGTCACCCAGCCGACAAGCGGCGAAGCCGGGATTAGAACCCATGATCTTCTGACTCCCAACCCCGTGCTCAACTACTAGGGCATACTGCTTCTCTGCTACTAACTAAGCCACGCTCTTAACTCTATTGTACTCTCCCAAGTGCTTAGTACTGTGCTCTGCACAGAGTAAGCACCCAATAAATACTATTGATTTGCAGGGAAGTTTGTTTTTCCTCTCTGACTTGACCATATTCTCAGGCAGACAGAAACCAAAAGAAGTCTTTTGTATTCCCAGGCCTAAGGCCAAACCAAACCTAACAAATGAACGGCATTAAACCCAAGATGAAAATTCTGGGTTTGACAGAAAGTTTGACATAACACTAAGTGCCCCTTTGGGATCTGGTCTAAAGAATGATTGCTTAAATCTCATTTCTATAAAGGGTGTTGCTATTTCTAACTATTGCAATATTTTCACAATTATTGATTCAACATGTATTCTTTTCAGACCTAAAAAGGTCAGAAATTCTGGCTTGTGAGCAAAAAGTTGAAACTGCCTATCTTGCTTGTAGTTGGAAACCTACTTCTTCCACTCTCAAATCGGGACCATTGAAAAGTCTGATTTTCACCATTTGACATAATGTGCAGGCAGTAGAATAAAACAGATGTGTCAGCTGTTCCCGTGCTCAGCCACTGTTGTTTTATTTTTGCAAGAGTGATAAAGAGCAATTGAAAAATTTTCTAAATGATAAGATTCATTTGTCCAGGGCTTCAAAAAGGGGTCACTGTTTCTCTGTTTGTGGAAGTGTGTGTTTAGGAGTGTGTATGAATACAGTTGTAAGTGCACAGGAGTGTATGTGTGAGTGTTGTATAGAAAATCTAAGTCTATTTACCTGGCAAGTAAAAACAGTGAAAGCTCGTTTTCAAAATCAAAATTAAAGCTTGCCAGTGACGAGAACCAGCCCTTTTTCTTTTCTTTTTTTAATTTTTCCACTCTCAAACAGAAACATGAAACTTGTGTTTGGCTTTTCCTCCTGACCCTTATGAATGTGGCAAGGCTCTCTGGGGCAGGAAGGGTTAGTCACCCCTCTGGGTCACGCATTTCCTTCACATGAGGAATTGGCCAGAAGGAAAACATTAATTCGGGGCTTCTTCGTTTTCCCGCACAACCTCTGGAAGACACCCATCATCTGCCGGTCAAAGGAGATATATGTGACTTCAAGGCTGTCCTTGGGCTCAGGCCTGCCTGTGGGGAGGAGTAGGAGGACAGACAGACCAGTTCAGTCCATCCTTCAGGTTGCATGGATCTCCTCAGTGCCGCATTCAATCAATCAAATGCATTTATAGAGCACTTAAGGTGTGGAGCACTGTAGAAAGTGCTTGGGAGAGTACCAGTAGAAGCAGTATGGCAGAGCGGATAGAGCACGGGCCTGGGAATCAGAAGATCGTGCGTTCTAATCTTGGCTTTGCTCCTTGTCTGCTGTGTGACCTTAGGCAAGTCTCTGTGCCTCAGTTATCTCCTCAGTAAAATGGGGATCGAGTCTGTGGGACACATGGGACAGGGATTGTGTCCAACCCGATTTGCTTGTGTCCAACCCAGTGCTTAGTACAGTGCCTGGTACGTAGTAAGTGCTTAACAAATACCACAGTTATTATTATTACAACACGTGTCACACAACTCACTCTTACTGGTTTCCCCCCACCCAGAGCACATGGCTGCTTTAGAGAAGCAGCGTGGTGCAGTGGAAAGAGCCCGGGCTTTGGAGTCAGAGGTCATGGGTTCAAATCCCGGCTCCACCACTTGGCAGCTGTGTGACTTTGGGCAAGTCACTTCACTTCTCTGGGCCTCAGTTACCTCATCTGTAAAATGGGGCTGAAGACTGTGAGCCCCCCCGTGGGACAACCTGATCACTTTGTAACCTCCCCAGTGCTTAGAACAGTGCAATGCACATAGTAAGCACTTAATAAATGCCATCATTATTATTATTATTTCTCTTTCCCACAGTCCTCTGCTCCACATGATGATGCATCAGCAGGAGACAAGTATTCACCTAGCAGAGGCTGGTTAACGGGCAAGCTTATCCCAGAAGAATCAGCATCACTGCAGCAGCCTGGCCTAGCAGAAAGAGCAGAGTCAGAGGACCTGGGTTCTAATCCCGGCTCCACCACTTGTCTGTTGTGTGACCTTGGGCAAGTTACTTCACTTCTCCGGGCCTCAGTTACCTCATCTGTAAAATGGGGATTCATTTTGTTGCATCGTACTCTCCCAAGCGCTTCATTACACCTAGTAAGTGCTCAATAAATTCCACTGATTGAAGTCTCAACTACTCTGTGCCTCAGTTTCCTCAGCTGTAAAATGGGGATGAAATGACCCATTCTCCCACCCCTTTATTCTGGGAGACCCATATAGGAAAGGGACCGTGTCTGACCTGATTTTTCTGTATCGCCCATAGTGCTTGGTTTATAGCAAGTGGCTCACAAATGCCATGATTAAAACAGTAAGAATCATCCTCATTTAACCAACACCTGGTAACCTTAAACCAGTTTCATTGCAGCCTGCTGGCTTTGTGATATCTTTGCCTGCTCTAAATGCTTAACAACTTCCCTAATTATTATCATTATGTCTGTCTGTCTTTCTATTAGGTTTCAGGCCCCTCCCCGTGTCTTTTCCATTTATTCTATAGATTCCCAAATGCCCAGTACAGCATAGGCTTTTTATGGTATTTATTAAGCACTTACTATGTGCCGGGACTGTACTAAGTGCTGGGGAAGATACACGCTAATCAGGCTGGACACAGTCCCTGCCCCGCACAGGTCTCACCATCCCCATTTTAAAGATGAGGGAACTGAGGTCCAGAGAAATTAGGTGACTTCCCCTAGGTCACACAGCAGACCAGTGGCAGGGGCAGGATTAGAATTCAGGTCCTTCTGACTCCCAGGCTTGTGCTATATCCACTAGAACACACTGCTTCTCAGGTGGTTAATAGATCCTAGTTAATGAATGGAGCCACAGCAGCTGATTTCTCAGGGTTCCATGGACCCTTTTAGACTGTGAGCCCACTGTTGGGTAGGGACTGTCTCTATATGTTTCCAATTTGTACTTCCCAAGTGCTTAGTACAGTGCTCTGCACACAGTAAGTGCTCAATAAATACGATTGATGATGATGATGATGACCCAACTGAATAGCACTCGGGATGATGGAAGTAAATCCTACTAATTCTGTGACCTAAAACTAATATCCCCTTTTGGGACACCTTCCTATCCAGGACAGTCACTGTGACTTCTGTGACAATAATAATCATATTTGAGGTATTTGTTAAGAGCTTACTAGGTGTCAGGCTAGGCGACCTCGCTTCCATCCCCTTCACTCCGCAGACACTGCCCTCTCAGAGGTCACAAATGCTCTCCTCATCAAATCCAACGGCCTCTATTCCATCCTGATCCTCCTCCACCTCTCAGTTGCTCAACACCATCAATCACGCCCTTCTTCTGGAAGCCTTATCCAACCTTGGCATCACTTCTGGACACATTTCCTGTCCATAACGAGTTCACAGTCCAGGTCATTGGACTCATACCCTAGTGACCCCATTAACATGTAAAAACTTGTTCTGCAGCTCCTTGTGGGCAGGGAACATATCTACCAGCTCTTAGAGCGTATTCTCCCGATTGCTTAGTAAAGTGCTCAATAAATACCCTTGATTAACTGATTGAAATGCTTACAAGTGGGTGGCAGGGTGATGCCTTAGAAAGAACATGGGTCCTGGGAGTTAGAACACCTGTGTTCTGCTCATAACTCTCACCGTGAGGGACCAGGATTCTAGTCACCCTATTTGCCTATTGCAAGACTTTGGACAAATCACTTGTCTCTGCTTCAGTTTCCTCCTCTATAAAATGGGGATCTAGTACCCATTCTCCCTCCTCCTTAGATTAGGAGCCCCGTAATAGAGACAATGTCTGAACTGATTGTCTTAAATCTCCCCGAGTCCTTGGTCTATAATAAGAGCTTAACAACTACCACAATTATTATCAGTACCATTATTACTTGGACCAGTTACTTACCCTCTGTAGGCTTCAGTTCCTTCTTCTGATCCTTCCAGTCTACCAGGGCTACTGGGGGGATAAGGGGAGGTAATTAATGTGAAAGCTCCCTGGAAATAGCAAAGTGCTATAAAAATTCAAGTGATCATTTTTGTGAATGGATTTGCCTAGTAAGAGCTCCCAAAGAGAACCAGCAAGAGAGGAGATGAGAGCAAGAAGCTCAGCCCTTCTTGCCAGAGAGAGTTTTGATGGGAGGATTACACAAATAGAAGCAGATATGAGATCATGTGTGTGTATGGGGGGAGAATAACACAAAAAAGACATGAGGAGAAACTACCTCAAAAACCCAGTCCTTTTGAGTGAGAGAGGCAGTTATGAGCTGCTCTTGTAGGATCAGGAGTGAAATATTTAAAAATAGTAGCAGATACAAGATCGTGTGTGTGTGTGTGTGTGTGTGTGTGTGTGTGTGTGGAGGGAGGATAACACAAAAAAGACATGAGGAGAAGCTACCTCAAAAGCCAAGTCCTTTTGAGTGAGAGAGGCAGTTATGAACTGCTCTTGAATAGGATCAGGAGTGAAATATTTACCTGAAGGTACAGCAGGATTGAGAGCTGCCATTGTGTTGGGTAGAAAGCAAAGGAATTCTAGGACTTTCCCCTCCACCTGGAGCACCATCTTATCAGAAAGAGCCAGCCCACTGAGAAGAAGTTCAAAGGTGATTGGCAAGGGTAATTAAGGGCAGGAGGAAGGGATTTATCTGATGAGATAAAAAGAATTTGACAAGGCTCAATAGAGTTGGCATATTAACTAACCTGCTGCCTTGAAAAATCGGTGATTGGTGAACACCAGGGAGGAAGGAGAAGCATTCAGTGGGGTACAGAAAGGAGGAAGTGGAGTAGGACATCACTAATCAGAATTGTCTCACAAAACTATGGCACAACTTACACCTGCAGAATAAACCAGCAAGTCTGAGAGACATTTTGATGCAGGATTATGGTCCTCAAAGCTGGGAAGTATCGCGGAAATCTGTTTTATTGTTGTATCATATTTTCCCAAGAGTTTAGTACAGTGCTCTGCACACAGTAAGTGCTCAATAAATACGACTGATTGATTGATGGGAAAGTGAAAACAGTGCCAGCCCTGCAAACAAAAAATTTAACAGCACAGCAATCAACAGGCTTTGTGTGTTGCACTGTGTGGTCAGAACCTGAGGTCTAATTCCGGCTCTGCCACTTACCTGCTGTGGGACGTTGGTGAAGTCACTTCACTTCCCTGGGCCTCGGTTTCTTCATCTGGAAAATGGGGGTTAAATGCCTGTTCTCCCTCCTACTTAGATGTGAATCCCATCTTGGGCAGGGACTGTATCCAGCCTTATTAACTAGTTGTCTGTGAGCTCGTTAGACAATAAGTTCGTTATGGACAAGGAATGTGTCTGCTATTTTCTATGGTGTTTCTTAAGCGCTTACTATGTGTCAAATATCTTTCTGTCAGGGTAGGTGCAAGTTAATTAATTAGGTCAGACATAGTCCCTGTCCCTCATAGGGCTCACAATCTAAGTAGGAGGCAAGACAGATGTCCCCATCTTACAGTTGAGGAAAATGGGGCACAGAGAAGCTAAGTAATAATAATAATAACGATGGGATTTATTAAGCGCTTACTATGTGCAAAGCATCATCATCATCATCAATCGTATTTATTGAGCGCTTACTGTGTGCAGAGCACTGTACTAAGCGCTTGGGAAGTACAAGTTTGCAACATATAGAGACAGTCCCTACCCAACAGTGGGCTCACAGTCTAAAAGGGGGAGACAGAGAACAAAACCAAACATACTAACATAATAAAATAAATAGAATAGATATGTACAAGTGAAATAAATAAATAAATAAATAGAGTAATAAATATGTACAAACATATATACATATATACAGGTGCTGTGGGGAAGGGAAGGAGGTAAGATGGGGGCATGGAGAGGGGGACGAGGGGGAGATCCAGGATTAGTAATAATAATAATAATAATGGCATTTATTAAGTGCTTACTATGTGCAAAGCACCGTTCTAAGCGCTGGGGAGGTTACAAGGTGATCAGGTTGTCCCACAGGGGGCTCAGTCTTAATCCCCATTTTACAGATGAGAGTTGTAACTGAGGCCCAGAGAAGCTAAGTGACTTGCCCAAGATCACACAGCTGACAATTGGTGGGGCTGAGATTTGAACCCATGACCTCTGACTCCAAAGCCCGTGCTATTTCCACTGAGCCACACTGCTTCTCTAAATACCACATCCTCTGATCCCCAGGCCCACGCTCAAAATAATAATAATCAGGCACTTACTATGTGTCAAACACTGTATTAAGCATGGGGGTGGATACGAGATAATCAGATCCCCATCTAAGTAGGAGAGAGGATGGGTATTGACTCCCCATTTTGAAGATGAGGGAACTTGAGGCATAGAGAAGTTAAGGGACTTACCCAAGATTACCCAGCAGACAGTGTAGCAGGATTAGAACCCAGGTCCTCTTTCCACTAGACCACCCTGCTTCTCAAGAACACAATCTCCACAAAAACGGCCTGGTTCTTCTTACCTCCCGTCTCAAGGTGTGAGTTGATGAGATGGCGGTGGGGGGGAACCGGGGGAGAGTGTGGATGGCAAACCACTGTTCTAAGCACTGGGGAGGTTACAAAGTGATCAGGTTGTCCCACGGGGGGCTCACAGTCTTCATCCCCAGTTTACAGATGAGGTAACTGAGTTCCCAGAGAAGTTAAGTGACTTGCCCAAAGTCACACAGCTGACAAGTGGCGGATCCGGGATTTGAACCTGTGACCTCTGACTCCAAACCCATGCTCTTTCCATTGAGCCAAGTGACTTACCCAAGGTCACACAGCAAGCAACTGACAGAGCCAGGATTAGGACCCAGGTGTTTTTGACTCCCAAGCCCATGTTCTCTCTACTAGACCATATTGTGATGTACTCTCCCAAGTGCTTAGTGCAGTGCCCTGCACACTTAAGCGTTCAATAAATACGATTGATTGATTGTGTCGTAGTGGATAGAGCATGGGGCTGGGCGTCAGAAGGTCCCAGCTTGGCCACATGTCTGCTGTGTGACCTTGGGCAAGTCACTTCAGTTCTCTGTTCCTCAGTTTCCTCACTTGTAAAATGTGTATTGAGACTGTAAACTCCACATGGGACAGGGACTGTGTCCAACCCATTTGCTTTTAACCACCCCAGTGCTTAGTACAGTGGCTGGCACATAGTAAGCACTTCACAAATACCATGATTACTGTTATTTTTATCTACCCCACTGCTTAGAAAAGTGCTTGACACTCAGTAAGTGCTTAACAAGTGTTACTTAAAAAAAAGATCTGAGGAAGATTGGAAGCATCATCCTACTTAAGCAATATTAACTTTAATAATCTTTCTGCTACCTGTCATCTTCAAACCTAACAGGCTAGTCTGCTTATGCTGTGCTTATTGGGGAAGCAGCATGGCTTAGTGGAAAAAGCCTGGCCTTGGGAGTCAGTGGTCGTGGGTTCTAATCCTGAGTCCGTCACTTAGCTGTGTGATTTTGGGCAAGTCACTTAACTTCTCTGTGCCTCAGTTACCTCATCTGGAAAATGGGGATTAAGACTGAGAGCCCCAGGTGGGACAACCTGTTCACTTTGTATCCCCCCCAGCACTTAGAACAGTGCTTTGCACATAGTAAGCGCTTAACAAATACCAACATTATTATTTCCCAGCACTTAGAATGGTGTTTGGCACATAGTAAGCACTTAACAAATATCATTATTTTAATTATTGTAATTATTAAGTTTAGGGTAAAATCTGCTATTGGGGCCCCAAGTTCGGCCAAACATTTTGATTCAAGCCTTTTCCTCCTTAATTCAGTACTTAAATGTAAGCATCCACAAACTTTTGTAAATGATTTATCCTCTTTCCCAGTTCTAGAGTAGCTATTATAAGGGAACCACAAGTTTTCATGAGGAAAATTAATTCTAAAATAACAGGTTTGAAGCTAGGATGTATAGATTTCTGTAGGTTCCGTCTCTGAAATAACATCCATTCTCACCACTATTCTCAAACTTCTGCCTGTAGATATATTTCTTTCCTTCGGATTTTAATCCATCCACAGTACAGACATAATGTGACTTCAAACCTAAGCAAGCAGGGAGGTCTAACAGCCCAGAATTCTGAAAGAGTAACGTTGACATTTCTCTTTTAGGGCTACATTTCAAGTTAATTTACTTCCAAATTACTCTGTTTTAAAAAGGCTTATCCTAAAAGTCAGATGACTGCATTAAGCAGGGCAATCTTCACATTACTAGGTGTCACTTACTTTTCTGTTTTGACATAAAGGGGACTTTGCTATGTTACTCCGGGAGAGTGTGTTTAGTTTACATGAGACTTTCATCTCAGTTGACCATATCACAGAACCAACCAACCCCTGTTAGAATGACACCCATATCCAGTATCTCTATGAGCCCAGTTTTAAAACTATGTTGTCCATGAGGTCAAAAAGAAGAAGTTGATCATGGGAATCTTTTTTTTTTTAATTTCTATTGCCCTATGGCCTGTGGTGTGTCATTCTCAGACCCAGCTCCACTTTGAAATTCCATCTAAATCCTGGGCCCAGAGTGGATTTCGTACCCCAATTTAGGCAGCAAGGAGGATACTCATCACAAAGGTTTTATGTGATGGCTTTTACGACAGAATTGGAGCCAGTTTTTTGTTTGACTTATTTCTTCCAGATGTGGAAGGGATTCCTGACTGACTCTGCTGTGATCTCCCTAGCGTTAAGCGCAGTGTTCTGCACATAGTGATGCTGAGACTGATTTGTTCTTGATCATGATTAAATTGGATGTATGAGTTGGCAGCTGGGTCCTGCTACTGGAGTTTCCTGTGTTTCCCCCTCTAGACTCTAACTTCGTTGTGAGCAGGGAAGATGTCTATGAACTCTGTTATATTGCACACTCCCAAGTGCTTGGTACAGTGCTCTGCACACAGTAAACACTCTATAAATACAACTGATTGACTAATGAAAAACGAGAGGAGAAAACATCTATTCAATTGTTTGACTTCTCTCAACCACTGAGTCCCTAAAACACTATTATTTTTTTTTAATATTTGTTAAGCACTCACTATGCACCGGACACTGTACTAAGTGCTGAGGTAGATACAAGATAATCAGATTGTGCACAGTCCCTGACTCCAATGGAGGGATTTAATCCCCATTTTACAGACGAGATCACTGAGGAACAGAGATGTTAAGTGAGTTGCCCCAAATCACACAACAGACAAGTGGTGCAGCTGGAATTAGGACCCAGGTCCTCTGACTCCCAAACCCGTGCTCTTTTTTGTGTATGTGTTTGTTTGTTTTAAATGGTATTTGTTAAGCGCTTACTACATGCCAGGCACTGTACTAAATGCTGGGGTGGATACAAGCAAATCAGGTTGGACACAGTCCCTGTCACACTTGGGGTTCACAATCTTAACCCCCATTTTGCAAATGAGGTAACTGAGGTATGGGGAAGTTCACAGAGCAGACAAATAACATATCTAGGATTAGAACTCAGGTCCTCCGATTCCCGGGCCTGTGCTCTATCCACTAAGCCACGCTGCTTCCTCTGCTTCAGTAATTCCCAAAGTATTAACTCACTATAATCCAATGGCAACAACTTGTTGCCGTTTTAGACGGCTACCTCTAAGCCCACCCAACTTTGACGTCCAGTGGATGTCTCTGTGCCAGCCCCCTACCTAAACTCCTGAGTTGGGGGGCAGAAGGGGAGGTAGGAGGAAGAAGAGGGAAACAGCATGTAAATCTAATACGCAATTAAATTCAGTCACTCCAGGGGCTCTGATACCTGTTCTCATACTACAATTGTGAGTTTCAATTTCCCTTCAGGTGCCAGTGGTTGAGCTTTTACACATCTAGAGTGTTAGAAGGAGGCAACTCCATCAGTAACATTCAAACACCAAGTTCACCTTTATTTTCATTCATTCAATGTTTCTGTGACAGTCGCTTGAACTTTAGTGCAGAAAAAACAATGAGACAAGGAGCTTAGTGGAAAGAGCACAGGCTTGGGAGTCAGAGGTCATGAGTTCTAATCCTGGCTCTGCCACTTGTCAGACGTGTGACTTTGGGCAAGTCACAACTTCTCTGCGCTTCAGTTACCTCATCTGTAAAATGGGGATTAAGACTGTGAGCCCCACGTGCGACAACCTGATTATCTTATATCTACCTCAGTGCTTAGAACAGTGCTTGGCACAAAGTAAGTGCTTAACAAATACCATCCTTATTATTATTGATAATAATTGATAATTATAATAATTAATAATTGACTACCAATCCCGCGCTCTTTCCATTAAGCCATGCTGATTCTAACATGACTTAGTGGAAAGAGCACAGGCTTGGGAGTCAGAGTTTGTGGGTTCGAATCCCAGCTCTACCGCTGTGAGACTTCAGGCAAGTCACTTCACTTCTCTGGGCCTCAGTTACCTTATCTGTAAAATGGGGATTAAGATTGTGAGCCCCACATGGGTCAACCTGATCACCTTGTATCCTCCCCAGTGCTTAGAACAGTGCTTTGCATGTAGTAAGTGCTTAATAAATGCCACCATTATTATTAACAAAAGACTCCCTGCCACATCTCCAAACCAGCAGCCTTTCTTGACTAGAAATGATAGATTTTTGTGTAAGTGGGGTAAACATTTTATCACGTGAATGGCTCTTCAGATACTTGTGTCACTCATGTAACACCCAGGGATTGGGAACTTTGGTTCTCAGGTGCAAGACCTTGGCCAAATAGAATCAAGAATCACCCTCTAGACCATAAGCTTCTTGTGGACAGGGAATATGTCTCCCAGTTCTGTTATTCATTTATTCATTCGATTCATTCAATCATATTTATTGAGTGCTTACTGCGTGCAGAACACTGTACTAAGCACTTGGGAGAGTACAATACAACAATAAACAGACCATCCCCTGCCTACAGTGAGCTTCATTGTACTCTCCTAAGCACTTATTACAGGGCTTGGCATACAGTATGCATTTGGGAGATTTGATTAATCAGTTAATAAATTAATTGCAAATAACTTTTGAACACATGAGTGCCTCATCAGTTACTTGAGTCATCCTTCTTAAAGGCCAGGGTTTGGGAACTTCGGTGCTCAGGCGTAGGACTTTGGCCAAAATGGAATCCAGAACCTTCCTCTAGACTGTAAACTCACTGCAGGCAGAGAATGTGTCTGTTCTATTGCTCTTTTGTATTTTCCCAAGTGCGTAGTACAGTGCTCTGCACACAGTAAGTGCTCAATAAATATGATTGATTGATTGACTGATGGATGGATTACTTCCCCACTTGTCCTAAGAAGCAGGACAGTTTAATGGGCGAAATCCTGAATTCAGGATTACCGCTGGTTCCAAGTTGGCATTTAAAGCTGTACGTAGAATCCCGACGTGCTACACACTGTACAAGTTCTCCACATGACACAGGACAGATCCTTCATCATCATAAATAATAATAATGATAATGATGATGACGATGACGACAAAGATAGCCATGGTAACCCAAACCATGAAAAATGGATGAGATTTCCCCACAGTGGCCATTCAGGGAGCAGGAGAGAGTACCTAATTTCATTTCCAAGTTTCAAAATAGTCTCTATAATTGGACAGGTCATCATTTCCTGATGCCTCTGATTCACTCTCCATAAATAGGGACAGTGATGTTGGCCTCTTGCTCAGCCCAGAGGGACATTAGATTTAAAAATTGCTCGGCATCATGAACTCTTTGGGTGAAAATGACCATAAATGGCAGGAGAGGATTTCTCCTAATCAAGAAGGAGTGGACTTTCCCCAGTTCTCACCATAGAAAGATAAAGGGAGGCCAGAGCCCAGGATATTTTCTGAGGATAAATGTTTGCCCACGATGATGGCATTTTGGTGGCATTTGTGGAAGGCATGAAAAAACCAGGATATTTCAGGACTGAATTTGGACGCTGTCACCTCTCAAAATGACTGGTTTATGTGGTCGGCCAGCCCTCTATCCCTAACGAAGAGTGAGGGAATTGCCTTGAAACCCAACACCCTCTTGGCTTTGGGAAGGAGCTTATCTCCTGCCTGGAGTTCCTGGACCAATGTGCTTTGCTGGTCCATGCCTTGAGGCGTGGAGCCAGTTCTCCTCAAATCTCACAGAGGGAAGCTTTTTCAAAAATTTATTTATGGTATTTGTTAAACACTTACTACATGTACTAAACGCTCGGGTAGATACAAGCTCATCAAGTTGGACTCAGTTCATATCCTACATGGACTCACAGTCTTAATCCCCATTTTACAAATGAGGGAATTGAGGAACAGAGAAGCGAAGTGACTTGCCCAAGGTCACACAGCAGACAAGTGGCAGAGCTGGGATTAGTGTTCTGCACTCAGTAAGCGCTCGATAAATACTACCGAATGAATAAATGAATGAATCCAGGTCTTTCTGAATCCCAGGCCTGGGCTCTATCCACTAGGCCACGCCGCTTCTCTGCTTGACAAGTAGAACAACGAGCCACTCGGCCTGGTCTTCGGTGACTAATGTTCTTGATTCATTACAGTCCCCCGGAGCAGAGGAGTCACCCCTATTTCATGGTGTCTGACATTTAGTGGTTTAATTATACTCACCCTGAGGGGACAAAACCACAGGCCCATTTTCCTACTATACAAACACAGTCTTAAATGCCGTGACGGGCAAACCCAGCCATGCCACAGAGGGTGGCATCCTGCTAGATTTCAGGCCTGGCATCCTGGGTTCAGCCGTCTGATTTCCCAGCAGTGATTTTGCAGAGGTCACAGGGTCACTGTGCTCTGCTTAGAGAAACAGCGTGGCTTCGGGGAAAGAGCCCAGGCTTTGGAGTCAGAGGTCATGGGTTCAAATCCCGGCTCCGCCACTTGTCAGCTGTGTGACTTTGGGCAAGTCACTTAACTTCTCTGTGCCTCAGTTCCTCGTCTGTAAAATGGGGATTAGGACTGTGAGCCCCACGTGGAACAACCTGATCACCTTGTAACCTCCCCTGCACTTAGAAACTGCTTTGCACATCGTAAGCGCTTAATAAATGCCATTATTATTATTATTACTCTCACCATCAGTGTTGTACTGTGCAATGGGACGATGGCAGAGAAACTTGATGGTTTGGGGAGAAGCAGCATTACCTAGTGGACAGAGCTTGGGACTGGGAGTAAGAAGAACCTGGGTTCTAATTGTGGCTCTGCCACCTGTCTCCTGAGCGACCATGGGAAAGTCACTTCCCTTCCCTGGGCCTCAGTTGCCTCAACTGGAAAATGGGGATTGTGACTATGAGCCCCCTGTGGGACGGGGACTATGTCCAACCCCATTTGCTTGAACCCACCCCACCGCTTAGTACAACGCCTGGCACATAGTAAGTGCTTAACAAACATTACAATTATCATTACTATTATCATTTCTGGAGGAAAACACTATTATTATTTCTGGAAGTATATTTTCCTCTTTTATGTTGACAGAGTGCTAGCAACTCTTTTTAGGATATTATAGAACTCTTTGGAGTGGGTCTGAGGAATACTATTAGTCGTTCTACAATACAGAGAAGTAGTGTGGCCCAGTGGAAAAAAGCACAAGCTTGGGGGTCAGAACACCTGAGTTCTAATCCCAGTTCCATCATTTACCTGCTCTATGACCATGGGCAATTCATTTATCTTCTCTGTGCCTCAGTTCCCCCATCTGCAAAATTGATATTCAATACCTGTTCTCCTTCCTACTTAGACTGTAAGCTCCACATGGGACTAGAGTATCTTGTATCTACATCAGTGTTTAGTACAGTGCTTGTTAATATTAATAATATTAACATTAAAAAGCATGATTATCGTTATTAATAATTAATTATTAACTAATATAATTAATAATATTAATTATAATATTATTATGGTTCTTTTTAGTGCTTACTATGTACCAAGCACTGTTCTAAGCATTGGGGTAGATACAAGTTAATCAGGTTGGACACAGTCCCTCACTTCCGTGGGGCTAACACTCTGAATCCACATTTTATAGAAGAGGAAACTGAGGCACTGAGAAATGAAGTGACTTGCCCAGGGTTACAGAGCAGACATGTGGCACAATCAGGAATAGAACCCAGGTCCTTCTGACCCTGATAGGCTTGTGCTCTATCTTCTAAGTCACACTGCTTCTCTGTTTCATAGAGTGACAAGCAGTAAGAATTCCTCACACCCACTCCGGAGGGTTCTATAATATCCTAAAAGGAGTTGCTAGCACCTTTCAACATAAAAGGGGAAAATACACCCCCCAAATAAATGTGGGTTGTTGTTATTTATTATGAAAGTGGATCAGGAAAATATCAACCTGTTGAATGCCCAAAACTAAGGCACCTGGTTTTCCTGTTTAGTAAAAAAAACCCTCATTGTACACCCTGTTCTTCCCAGTGGACCAGAAGCGATGTCTTCTGGAAGATGCTTGTGTGTCTTTCATGGATGCTGCTTCATCCTGGACCAGTCTCACTAGCTTCTTCAGGACCAACTTCCTCCCCTCTCAACCATCATCAGGCCTGAGTTGGAAACAGTTGGTGTTTTTTTTGTCTTCCTTCAAAGTATCACAAATCTGGGGGACATACCTAGCACCCAAGGCACTTGAACTTCATCAACAAGCAGCTTGACTGGCCTGGTGGGAAAGAGTATGGGCATGGAATTCAGAACCTGGGTTCTAATCTCAGCTCGACCACTTGGCTGCTGTGTGACCTTAAGCAAGTCACTTCACTTTCCCAAGCGCTTAGTACAGTGCTCTGCACACAGCAAGCGCTCAATAAATACGATTGATTGATTGATTGAGTAACTTCTCTGCTCCTCACTTCCCTCATTTGTAAAACGCGGATTCACCACTGTCTCACTGGCACTATGACCCAGGTAGGTCATTAAACATCAATCAGTCAATCAATCGTATTTACTAAGTGCTTACTATGTGCACAGCACTGTACTGAGCACTTGGGAGAGTACAATATAACAATAAAACTAAGTTGGTAGACACATTCTCTTCCCACAGTGAGTTTACTGTCCAGAGGGGACAACAGACATAAATGAATAAATAAATGAATAAATTATGGCTACATACCTGAGTGCTGTGAGGCTGAGGGAGGGGTGAATAAAGGGAGCAAGTATTTAGATAAGTGAATTGTTAAACTGATTAATAGTAGTAAAAGTATTTGTTGAGTGCCCACTGGTGCAAAACACTGTACTAAGCTCGTGGTAAAGAACAGAAGCATGAGACCTATTTTATACCCACTAGGAATCCACAATGTAATCATCAGTCTCAACTGAGATTGTGCATTAGTGTATATTCTTCCCCAGCATTTGGTATCCTTGCTCTGCAAACAGTAAGCACTGTAAACTCATCCTCTAGACTCTAAGCTCGCTGTGGACAGGGAACTCTTCTCCCAGTTCTGCTGGATTGTACTTTCCCAAGCGCTTAGTACAGTGCTCTGCTAATAATTCACTGTGTACGAGTTGGCTATCTGTGTCAGGTGAATTTTCACCCCCAGATGCTGTTTTCCTCATTTGGGAATGAGTTTCCAAACCCACTTTACTGCTTCAGGTGGCATCAGCTCTTTTTCTGAAGAAGCAGTGTGTCCTAGGCAGTGAGCTAGCAAATGATAGAATACATTGAAAGGAAGCATCAGTGGAAAGAACACAGGCTTGGGAGTCAGAGGATCTGGGTTCCAATTCTGACCCCGCCACTTGTCCGCTGTGCATCCTTGGGAAAATTGCTTAACTTCTCTGTCCCTCAGTGATCTCAGCTGTAAATTGGTAGATCTAGACTACGAGCCCTACGAGGACGGGGATTGTGTCCACACTATCTTGTATCTACCCCAGCACTTAGTACGGTACCTGATACATAGTAAGTGCTAAAAGAGTACCATTGGAAAAAACAGCCATGTAGGGGGTTATTTGGTGGGAGGGTGGTGGAAAGCCTCCTTACTCAAAGACTGTCCGATTCAAGGAACACTCATAACTTGGATGGACTCAGAGATTCATACATCCCCCTACACAATATTCCTATTAAAAGGGGAATTACTCATAACTGTGCTCCAGATCAAGGGTGGGTGGGGGGGGTTCCCTCTCACCAAGGGGCTTCGTTGGTCTTGCCTCCTTTCCTTGCAGAGACTAGCAGATGTGAGTCAGATTTTGCCAGCCTAGCAGCAGTGCTTGTGAGAAAAGGGCTTTAGATGTGGAATGGGTGAGATTGCTTTCACGACATGTGTCATTTCCTTCAGGCCAACGGGCTTTTAGAGAGCTGAAAAAGAGTCTACAGAGAGGAAGTGTGTAGGAGTGCCGGGTTTTAGTTCTGTTTTGGCTTTCCAGGCGGCAGGTATGGTCTCGTCTGCCCTTTTTCGAAATAAGCTTGTGTCGTGAGAAGAGAAAAGGGCACTGTCTCGGTCAGTCTCCTCGCCGCTCCCAGTTCCTCCACATGGGAGTATCGATCAATCGGTTGATATATCAACGGGTTGAATTGATTGAGCACTTCTTGTTTGCAGAACCCTGCAATGATCTCTTTGGCCTTGGTACACAATCAAGCAATCAATCATATTTATTGAGCACTTATTGTGTGAAGAGCACTGCACTAAGTGCTTGGGAGAGTATGATATAACAGAGTTGGTAGACAGGGTCCCTGCCCACAGTGAGTTTACAGTCTAGGGAGGGAGACAGGCATTAGTAGAAATGAATAAATTGTGGATACGTACTTAAGTTCTGTGGGGCTGAGGGAGGGGTGAATAAAGGGAGCAAATCAGGGTGACAGAAGGGATGGGGAGAAGAGAAAATGATGATTTACGCAGGGTAGGCCTCTTGGAAGAGACCTATCTTCAATATGGCTTTGAAGGAAGCGTGAGAGATTGTCAGATATGAAGAGGAGGGTGATAATGACATTTGATATTCTCCCCCTCCAGACTACAAACTTCACTGTGGGCAGGAAACCTGTCTACTAACTGTTCTAGTATACTCTCCCAAGCACTTAGCACAGTGCTCTGCACACAGTAAGCACTAGAGAAGCAGCATGGCTCAGTGCAAAGAGCCCGGGCTTTGGAGTCAGAGGTCATGGGTTCAAATCCCGGCTCCGCCAATTGTCAGCTGTGTGACTTTGGGCAAGTCATTTAACTTCTCTGTGCCTCAGTTACCTCATATGTAAAATGGGGATGAAGAGCGTGACAAGGTGGGACAACCTGATCACCTTGTTACCTCCCCAGTGCTTAGAGCAGTGCTTTGCACGTAGTAAGTGCTTAATAAATGCCATTATTATTATTATTATTATCATTAAATAAATATCACCGATTGGTTGATTGATTGAGTGAGGAGATTTAGACAGGGTGATGCCGGAAGAGTGAGTTCCATTCAGCTATTTATGCTGAGCTGAAGTGGGGGAACGATAAACAGGGAAGACTGTGTAATGGGAAATTAAAACACCCCCCCCACTATGGGTGGTCGAAAGAGGCCTTTATCTCATCCACTTACTATGTGCAGAGCACCTTACTAAGCGTTTGGGAGAGTACAATACAACAGAATGAGCAGACACTTTCCCTGGCCATATTGAGTTTATTAGAGGGGGAAACTATGTTTCAAACATTGTTCTAAGCACTGGGCACAATTTATTGGGGCATGTACAATTTAATTAGGTCAGACCCAATCCCTGTCCCATCCAATCTAAGTAGGACCGGTATTGAATCCCCATTTTATAGGGGTGGAAACTGAGGCAAGAGAAGTGAAGTGACTTTCCAAAGTCACACAGAAAACAATTGGCGGAGCTGGGATTAGAACCCAGGTCCTTTGACTCCAGACCCGTGCTCTTTCTATTAGGCCACGCTACTTCTCAGCCTTCTTACTACACCATCAAGCCCTGCATTAACCACTGGGATAGAGACAAGATACATACCCAGAGAGCTCCCTTCCCCCAACGCAAAAAGCTGATACAAATCCCTTCGGCTTGATCAAAAGAGGCTCGATTTGCATTGCTTTTAGCAATTCGGTTCCTGAAGGCATCAAAGTAGGGAGTAAACCAGTTTGAACCGAGTAAATCAGTTGGAACAAGTCTAGACGACTTGGCTATCTGGCATCTGGCATTCATTTCTGCTGGTAATGTCACATCAGGGCCGGTCAGTGCTTCATTAATGCAGCTGGAAATGGAGTAGTGGAAACTGGATGAGATAAAGGCCTCTTTCGACCACCCATAGTGGGGGTGTGTTTTAATTTCCCATTACACAGTCTTCCCTGTTTATCGTTCCCCCACTTCAGCTCAGCATAAATAGCTGATTGGAACTCACTCTTCCGGCATCACCCTGTCTAAATCTCCTCACTCAATCAATCAACCAATCAGTGATATTTATTTAATAACAATAATAATAATAATAATGGCATTTATTAAGCACTTACTACATGCAAAGCACTGCTGTAAGCACTGGGGAGGTAACAAGGTGATCAGGTTGTCCCACCTTGTCACACTCTTCATCCCCATTTTACATATGAGGTAACTGAGGCACAGAGAAGTTAAGTGACTTGCCCAAAGTCACACAGCTGACAATTGGAGGAGCCGGGATTTGAACCCATGACCTCTGACTCCAAAGCCCGGGCTCTTTGCACTGAGCCACGCTGCTTCTCTAGTGCTTACTGTGTGCAGAGCACTGTGCTAAGTGCTTGGGAGAGTATACTAGAACAGTTAGTAGACAGGTTTCCTGCCCCCAGTGAAGTTTGTAGTCTGGAGGGGGAGAATATATGCATGTTCATTCACTCGTTCATATATTCAGTTCATTCAGTCGTATTTACTGAGCACTTACTGTGTGCAGAGCACTGTACTAAGCGCTTGGGAGAGACAATGCAACAATAAATAGATACGTTCCCTGTCCACAATGAGCTTACAATCTGGGGAGTGGGTATTTTAATAGTATTCGTTTAAGGACTTATTATGTGGCAGCCACTATACTAAGCACTGGGGTAGATAGAAGATAATCAGGTTGGACATAGTCCCTCTCCCACATGGGGCTCTTAATTCCCATTTTACAGGTGAGGTAACCGGGGCACTGACAAGTTAAAGTGATTTGGTCAGACAGCAGACGAGTGGCAGAGCCAGGATTAGAACTCAGGGTCTTCTGACTCCGAGGCCCATTCTCTATCAACCATGCTGCTTCTCTTCCTCAGCACTTAGTAAGGTGTTTGGCAACTAGTAAGTGCCTAATTAAACATGACCTCTAGACTGTAAGATCGTTGTGGGCAAGGAATGTGTCTGTTTATTGTCGTATTGTACTCTCCCAAGTGCTTAGTAAAGTGCTCTGCAAACAGTAAGCGCTCAACAAATACGATTGAATGAATGAATGAATTGAATGAATGAATGAACCTTCAATGTTCGATGTCTTATGCCTTTTCTGGTAGGAATTTTTACACCAATATCAATAAATCAGTAGTATCTACCGGCCATCCTCTCTGTGCAAGGCACTGTACTAAGCATTTAGGAGAGTACAGCAGAGTTATGAGACATGATCCCCACCCTCAAGGAGCCTACAAGCCAGTGGGATACTTGTGCAAAGAATGAACGACAGCATAATATCCAGATAGTGACAGAACAGTGAGCTGAAATGGGAAAATGGTGAAGGAAGAGAAGAGAATAACTATCTTTCAAAGCCTCAGAAGCAAATGATCAAACAGCGTGTCAGAGATGCAGGTCATTTAAGGAAAGCAGTTGGAGAAAGTTGAGGCAGCAGTAAGAATAGCGCGACCATCTCTAGAGAGGAGCTTGAGGAAGATTATGACACAGTGAAAAGGAAACAAAAATGGAAAATCCAGCTACAGGGAGTAAAGTCACTTGCATCTGTTTAACTTGTATCTACCCCAGTGCTAAGAACAGAACTTGACACACAGTAAGAGAAAGCAGCACGGCCTAGTGGAAAGATTATTGGCCTGGGAGCCACTGTGTGTGTGTTTTTATCAATAGCATTTGTTAAGCGCTTAATATGTGCCAGGCATCATACTAAACATTGGAGTAGATACAAGTTGATTAGGTTGGACACAGTTGTGGAAGCATAATGAATGGTCAAGGTCCTCCATTAGCCTGCTTCTCCAAACAGTTTCCAGCTGTAGGCCTGCTTGACTACCTCTGGCTACCAAGGCAATCAAGCTCACAACACATCTTCGCTTTGTTCTCTAGGTAATAATAATAATAATAATGGCATTTATTAAGCGCTGACTATGTGCAAAGCACTGTTCTAAGCGCTGGAGAGGCTACAAGGTGATCAGGTTGTCCCATGGGGGGCTCACAGTCTTAATCCCTATTTTACAGATGAGGTAACTGAGGCACAGAGAAGTTAAGTGACTTGCCCAAAGTCACACAGCTGACAATTGGCGGAGCTGGGATTTGAACCCATGACCTCTGGCTCCCAAGCCCGTGCTCTTTCCACTGAGCCACGCTGAAAGGAGTAGCTGAAAGCAAGGTGAAGTTACTCTTTTAGTGAGCTAAGATGGGGTTTAGTCACCTTGAGAAGAAAGGTAGAAAACCCACCTCAAGGGGTTATTGCCGCCTATTCTGACGTAGTTATCCTGTATTATACTTTGATTAAATTAAATGCTGAACTGTATAAAAGAACCTCTGGTTTACTGAGAATTGAGCTGGACTTGACAAGCAGGGGAATCTCTGCCTTTCAACCAGCTCGCCCTACTACTGCTAGAGGAAGAGTTAATAGTAAATAAACTTGTCTCTGACACATCCGCTCAAATGCAATGCAGAGTCCGAGAAGTTTTTCTTCTACACAGTCTGTGTCCCACACGGGGCTCACTGTCTTAATCCCCATTTTAGAGATGAGATCACTGAGGCCCAGAGAAGTGAAGTGACTTGCCTAAGGTCTCACAGCAGGCAAATGGCAGAGCCGGAATTAGAACCCATGTCATCAGATTCCCAGGCTGGGTTAATTTCACTCGTCCTGCTGTTTCCTAAAATACGGAAGTGAGGTGTTTAAGGGAGGATTTATATCTTAGCTGTGACAGCTCAATATGATGACCTGCTCTTGTTAATGATGATGGAGATAATAATAATAATAATAACAAGAGCTGGGGTAGATACAAGCTTATCAGGATGGACATAGTCCAGTCCCACCTGGGGCTCACAGTCTTTATCCCCATTTGAGAGATGAGGTCACTGAGGCCTAGAGAATTGAACTGACGTGCCCAAAGTCACTCAGCAGACAAATGGCGGAGCAGGGTTTAGAACCCAGGTCTTTCTGATTCCCGGGCCCATGCTCTATCCACTCAAAAGAATGATCATTGATGACTTGAAAACTCGATCTGATAGCTGAATTTCAGGATCAAAAAGTTCATTCAGTCGTATTTATTGAGATCTTACTGTGTGAAGAACACTGTACTAAACACTTGGGAGAGTACAATACAACAATAGGTTCCTTCAGGTTCTTTAGAATCAGGCCTCCAAGCCGTCTAGTTCTGCTCTAAGACATGCCAGATCCAATAGTCTAGCTTTACTTTTAGAGGATCACAAAACGCAGCTTGATTCACTTGCCCTGGTCTTCGACTAGCTCAAGAAGAGGCCTGGCTAACAACTCTACCTTCATATCATAAAAGACTCACGTGGATTTCAGCATGAAGGCCACAGAAAAGGTTCTGCAATGTTCCTGGTGAGGTCACATGAAATGGAGAAGAGTCCACAATAGTCCAGGCAAGGTTACCTACAATGGAGAAGATTCAGTAATAATAAATAATTATTATGGTATTTGTTAAGCGCTTACTATGTGCCAATCACTGTTCTAAGCGCTAGGGTGGATACAAGGTAATCAGGTTGTCCCACATGGGGCTCATAGTCTTCACCCCCATTTTACAGATGAGGGACTGAGGCATGGAGAAGAAAAGTGGCTTGCCCAAGATCACACAGCAGACAAGTGGTGGAGCCAGGATTAGAACCCACGTCCTCTGACTCCCAAGCCTGGGCTCTTGTCACTAAGCCATGCTGCTTCTCTTAGCCATGCAGATGAAGTTACATGCAACAGAAAAGATTCTGCAATGGTGCATGTGAGGTTACAAACCACCTCAGCTGATGGTTTTTGGCTTTTTCTTTTTAATGGTACTTGTTAAGCGCTTACTATGTGCCAGGCACCATACCATTGAGATAGTTACAAAGTAATCAGGTTGGGCACAGTCCCTATCTCACATGAGATAGACTCCATTTTACAGATGAGGGAACTGAGGCACACAGAAATGAAATGACTTGCCCAAGGTCACGCAGCAGACACGTGATGGAGATGGGCTAAGAAGCCAGGTCCTTCTGACTCTCAGGCCATTATTCAGCACTGCTTGCCTTGAAGCAATTGGGAGAAAACACAGTTTTCTGTGGCTCTGGGGCCCTTGGGCCCGAGGGGTTTTTTTTAGGGCTTATCTGTTTACATGGAGGATTTGGAGTCCTATTTTCCTGCATGGCTTGAAATGACTCCAGGTTCTTCCAACTGAAGGTGCTGAACTCAAAATCCTTGAAGGGCACAATGGAGCTATTATTTTCAGTGGGTTTTATGATTTCTTTTTTAACGCATACACAGGCTGACAAGGCATTACCTCATTCGTATGTGGTGAGGGATCAAAATTATAGCTTAATCTTCAACAGCAAGGAGGAAGGGAGAGACTTGACTGGATATGGGCTAGACCAAATCAGGGAAGACAATCCGTGAATGCAATTAATAAAAATCAGGTGTAGGGCAGCTAACGTCTTAATATGACTGGAAACCGTCTCATACAGCTCTAGAACTGTGGGTCTCTGAACCTGTCAGCTGTGTGATCTTGGTCACGTCTCTTAACCACTGTGTGCCTCAGTTTCCTCATCTCTGAAATGGGGCTGAAATATCTGTCGTTCCTTCCCCTTAGACTGTGAGTTCCATGTCTGACAGGGATTTGGATCTGATTGTATCGTATCTACACCAGCGCTTAGAACAGTGCTCGGCACATAGTCAGCACTTAAAAAATACCCACATTTTAAGGACTGAGTTCTAATCCTTGCTCTGAAACTTGCCTACTGTGTGATATTGGGCAGATCCCTTAACCTCCCAGTGCCTCAGTTTCCTCATCTGAAAAATGGGGGCGAACTACCTGCTCCATCTCCTCTTCAGAATGTAACCCCTGAGTGGGACAGGGACTGTGTCTGATCCGATTTGATGATGATGGTATTTGTTAAGTGCTTACTATATGCCAAGCAATGTTCTAAGCACAATATTTGATTCCTTTACATCAATCACAGCTTGTACTACAGTGCTGACACATAATAATTCCTGAATATATACCGCAATTCTTGTCATTTTTATTATCCTTTGGCTTCCAGCACTCAGCTGCCACATAAGTTCAACACTGGGAACAGTGGGAAGGACAGGAGAAACGGGGGGGATGAATTCCTCCCCCAATTAAGCACCCTTTTCTGGGCTCACTATCCCTGCTACATCATCTCTGCACTTCAGTCTGTGACCTTTGTACATTTGCCATTCGCCCCACCTCCAATCCCACAGCACTTATGTTTCTATCTTTAAATTAGTTATTATAAATCATTTATTCACATTAATGTCTGTCTCCCCTCTAGACTGTTATGGGCAGGGAGTGTATCGGCTAATTCTGTTGTATCTGACTCTCCCAAGCACTTAGTACAGTGCTCTCTCTGCACGTAGTAAGCATGCAATAAATAAGACCGATTAAAAAAAGGATAAAATTTATTGGAATTGGTTTCCATGCCTGCTTCACTGCCAAGTGGGGATTCCTTGACCTCCCAGGGCCAATCCTTGGAAGGAACACTTTTCTCCACCATTTCTGCCAACTCCGATGCCCGCCCACCCACTTAGGGAGGCCAGATCCACCTAGAATTCCTATCTCTGCGGCATGCAGGCCGGAACAGGCCCAGGGATTGAGCGCTTGCCCCAAGTCACGTTGGAATTTGGCTATGGAAAAAAGGATTGAAGTTTCAGCAGCCCATGACCCCAAAGAACCCCTGCCTCTTGCCTAGAGCTCATCTGAGGGAGATCCTGCGCGAGCTGGAAGCTCACGTGAAATGTAGGCATGAGCATGTAAAGGGGTCAGAGGAGCGAAGCCAGGTGAACAGAGCTGTCCTGAGGCATGAAGCATTGCCACTACAGGTAACTTTCTCCGTTGGCGGCCACGCTAACGCGTGGAAACTATTCTCCCCAGTTCTGAGCCAGCAGCCCTATGCCAAACATGAGGCAGAGAAGCAGCATGGCTTGGTAGATAGAGCACGGGCCTGGGAATCAGAAGAATCTGGGTTCTGATCCCGTCTCCACCACATATCTGCCGCGTAATCTTGGGCAAGTCACTTCGCTTCTCTGTGCCTCGGTTACCTCATCTGTAAAATGGGGATAAGAGTGTGAGCACTATTTGGAACAGGGACTATGCCCAATCTGATTAATATGTATCTAGCCCAGCATTTTGAATAGTTCTTGGCACATAGTGAGCACTAACCAAATACCACAATTGTTATTATTATTATTAGAAGCAAGAAGGGTGCAGCTCCTGGTTAATTCCTCTGAGATGACTCTGTGGCGAGACTTTCAGTTTTAATGGTATCTGTTAAGCACTTACTTTGTGCCAGGCACTGTGCTAAGTGCTCTGGTAGATAAAAGTCAATCAAGCTGGACACAGTCCCTGTCCCACAGGGGCTCACAGTCTTAATCCCCACTTGACCGATGAGGTAACTGAGGCCCAGAGAAGGTAATTGATTTGCTCAAGATCACACAGAAGACACATGGGAGAGCAGGAACTAGAACCCAAGCCCTTCTGCTTCCCCGGCCCATGCTCTGTCCTCTAGGTCACGCTGCTTCTTTGCAAATGGAAATATCTCTGTTCTTAATTTATTGGGGGAGGCTAATCACTGGTCTCCATTGGCAATATTAAGTGGCTTACATCAAAGTGGAGATCAGTGTTTCCTCTCCAGCAGGTATTAGTTAGGAAAGCCTTTCTCCAAAGATTGCCTGGAGGTTCTTCAAAGCCTTTTTGCTGGACAGAGTTTCCGGCTTAATTCTAATAACAATTTGCATCCCTGCAGCCTTTGCGTTTTCCAAAGCACTTCTGGAAAATCGCCTTCTTTTACCCTTGCAAACACCTCTGTTTTCCGCATCAGAAAACTGTGGCACCTAGAAGGGAACTCGCTTTTGACCTAGTGGTTAGAGCACTGGACCGGGAGTCAGAAGAACCAGGGTTCTAATCCTGTCTCTGCCACTAGTCTGCTGTGTGACCTTGGGCAAGTCACTTCACTTCTCTGGGCCTCACCTGGAAAATGGGGATTAATATTGTGAGTCCCATGTAGGACGGAGACTGTGTCCAACCTGGTTACTTTGTATCTACCGCAGGACTTAAAACAGTGCTGGGCATATAGTAAGCACTTAACAAATACCATTATTATTATTATTGTTTGAGACAGCGCAGGATTCTAGGGGCTGAGTTGAGATTAGAACCCAAGTCTCCTGACTCCTGGAAATCCATGAAATCCCATTACCTGCAGCAATGATTTTCTTTGGCCTTCCAATAGGACTATGTCACCTTTTATTTCCATTTCTTCTCCCCATTTTGTTTTAATGGTATGTGTTTAGAGTTTACTATATGTCAGGTACTGTAGTAAGCACTGGGGTAGATACAAGCTAATCAGGTTGGACGAGCACTTATTCATTCAATCGTATTTATTGAGCACTTACTGTGTGTAGAGCACTGTACTAAGTGCTTGGGAAGTGCTTATGTACATAACTGTAATTTTATTTATTTGTATTGATGTATTTTCCCCCACTCTAGACTGTGAGCTCATTGTGGGCAGGGAATTTCACTGTTTATTGTTGCATTGTACTTTCCCAAGTGCTTAGTACAGTGCTCTGCACACAGTAAATGCTCAATAAATAAAATTGAATGATAGAATGACAGGATACAGTCCATGTCCTATATGGGGCTCACAAGATTGATCTCCATGTAATAATAATAATAATGATGACATTTATTAAGCGATTACTATGTGCAAAGCACTGTTCTAAGTGCTGGGGAGGTTACAAGGTGATCAGGTTGTCCCATGGGGGGCTCACAGTCTTCATCCCCATTTTACAGATGAGATAACTGAGGCACAGAGAAGTTAAGTGACTTGCCCAAAGTCACACAGCTGACAATTAGCAGAGCCGGGATTTGAACCCGTGACCTCTGACTCCAAAGCTCGTGCTCTTTCCTCTGAGCCAGAGAAGTTAAGTGACTTTCCCAAGGTCACATAGCAGACAAGTAGAGGAGCTAGGATTAGAACCCAGGTCCTTCTGACTTCCAGGCTCCTACTCTATCCACTAGACCACTCTGCTTCTGCTCTTGCATCCTTTCCCCAGGTGTGAGAGAACCACCTCCTTCTCTTTCAATCAGTCCATCAAACAATGGTAATTAATTAATTGTGGCATTTGTTAAGTGCTTTCTATGTGCCAAGCACTGTGCTAAGCACTGGGGTTGATACAAGATATTCAGGTCTCACAAGGGGCTAACAGTCTAAGCATCATCAATCGTATTTATTGAGCGCTTACTGTGTGCAGAGCACCGTACTAAGCGCTTGGGAAGTACAAGTTGGCAACATATAGAGACAGTCCCTACCCAACAGTGGGCTCGCAGTCTAAAAGGCTAAAAGTCTTAGCAGGAGGGAGAACAGGTATTGAATCCCCATTTTGCGGATGAGGGAACTGAGACACAGGGGTGTGACTTGCCCGGAGGCATGCAACAGATTGATGATGGAGCCAGGATTAAAACCCAGATCCTCCGATTCCTAGGCCTGTGCACTTCCCAATAGGCCATACTGCTTGTTATTTATTGAGTGCTTACTATCTGCAGAGCACTGAATTGAGGGCTTGGGAGAGTACAATAGCTTAGGAGATACAATGGATTGCTGGCTCAAAGAGTTTACAATATAGTCCACAGATAAACCCTAAAATAAACTATAGGTAAGGGAGAAGCAAGTGAGTTTTTAAAAAAATAACACATAAGTGCTGTAGAGAGAGAATTGGGGAGTACCTAAGAACTTACTCTAATGGCTGACTAAACCTTCATTTCCTCAATAATAATAATAATAATGATGGCATTTATTAAGCGCTTACTATGTGCAAAGCACTGTTCTAAGCGCTGGGGAGGTTACAAGGTGATCAGGTTGTCCCACGGAGGGCTCATAGTCCCAATCCCCATTTCACAGATGAGGGAACTGAGGCACAGAGAAGTTAAGTTATTTGCCGCAAGTCACACAGCTGACAGCTGGCAGAGCGGAGATTTGAACCCACGACCTCTGACTCCAAAGCCCGGGCTGTTTCTAGTGAGCCATGCTGCTTCCACGCTGCTCTTCTCCCACTTCCTTCTGAGTTGCCCTTGCATTTGGATTTGCTCCTTTTTTTCCCCACTGCACTTATGTCCGTATCGGTAACTCATTTACTTATATTAATGCCTGCCTCCCACTCTGGACAGTAAGCTGGTTGTGGGCAAGGAATGCATCTGCCAACTCTGTTGTATCGTACTGACCCAAGACCTTAGTATAGTGCTCTGCACACAGAAAGCACTCAGTAAATATGATTAATATCATGCTCTGCATCCTCAAAGTGAGGACTCGGATGGGTGTTTACTGGCCTCATCTCCCTCAGGTTGTTCAGAAAGTGGATTAAAATAGACCAGAAAAAAGTTCCTGAAAAAACACAACACATCCTGAGTCATGAAGGATGTTTGTGGCAGAAGAGCAACGTATATCCCCATTTCCCGACTTTGAGTTACATATCTGGCTTCGGGACATGCAGGATTGGATTTGAGCACAGAAAGGTAAAATCCCTTTACGAGGAAGTTTCAAGATGAGACCCGCATGGGCCTTAACTGAAAAAATGATAATAAAAATAATGTGTGGCGTTCAGAGAAGCAGCGTGACTCAGTGGAAAGAGCACGGGCTTTGGAGCCAGAGGTCACGGGTTCAAATTCCAGCTCCACCAATTGTCAGCTGTGTGACTTTGGGCAAGTCACTTAACTTCTCTGTGCCTCAGTTACCTCATCTGTGAAATGGGGATTAAGACCGTGAGCCCCCCGTGGGACAACCTGATCACCTTGTAACCTCCCCAGTGCTTAGAACAGTGCTTTGCACATAGTAAGTGCTTAATAAATGCCATTATTATTACTATTATTATTCATTAAGCATCCACTGTGTGTCAGGCACCATTTTCAGCTCTGAGGTTGATATAAAATCGGTAAGTTGGACTCATTCTATGTTCCACATAGGACTCCTGGCCTTAATCCCCATTTTACAGATCAGGTAACTGAGGCCCAGAGGAGTGAAGTGACTTGTCCAAGGTTACATAGCAGACAAGTGGAGGAGCTAGGATTAGAACCCAGGTCTCTATGACTTTCAGGCCTGTGCTCTATCCACAAGGCCATACTGCTTCTCTAATGACCAATACTGAACCCCAAGCAACTCGGCCACTGATGGACTGATGGGGAAGGGGAATTGGGGATACCCCTCCACCCCCACCCCAGCTGAACCCCTAAATCGAGACCCAAAGAGTATAATAGGGCCACTTTTGACCTCTGGGTGATTAGAGCTTTGAAGAGGACGTGGCAAAGATCAAAGACATCAACCATAAAACGTTGAATGCCTCACTCTCTCTTTCCCTTCATTCTACCCGGTTCAGCTTTCTCCACAACCTGCTTTTTTTAAGGACTCAGCCCTTCGGTTAATGATTAAGCCAGCTCAATTCAAGCCATTAAAACAGTCTCATTACTTCAGATGTCTTTGTTTGGTGTTTGTCTGACTCATGTGAAACATTTATTCAAAATTCCATAGCCTTTGGGTACAATTCCGACTACACCCAGGCGCTTTGTCTCTTACAACAAAGGGAGCCCTCTCTTTTGGGGGGCATCAGAAAAAAAGGCTTCTCAAGCGATCCATCAATCAATCAGTCTTATTTATTGAGCACTTACTGAAGCAGAACACTGCACTGAGCGCTTGGGAGAGTACAGTATAACAGAGATATAGATGTGATAACTCCCTCCCTTCAGCTCCACAGCATCCCTTCCCCACAGCACCTGTATATATGTATATATGTTTGTACATATTTATTACTCTATTTATTTATTTATTTTACTTGTACATATCTATTCTATTTATTTTATTTTGTTAATATGTTTGGTTTTGTTCTCTGTCTCCCACTTTTAGACTGTGAGCCCACTGTTGGGTAGGGACTGTCTCTATGTGTTGCCAACTTGTAATAATAATAATAATAATGTTGGCATTTGTTAAGCGCTTACTATGTGCAAAGCACTGTTCTAAGCGCTGGGGTGATACAAAGTGATCAGGTTGTCCCACGTGGGGCTCACAGTCTTAATCCCCATTTTACAGATGAGGGAACTGAGGCTCAGAGAAGTTAAGTGACTTGCCCAAGGTCACACAGCAGACATGTGGCAGAGGTGGGATTCGAACGCATGACCTCTGACTCCAAAGCTCGGGCTCTTTCCACTGAGCCACGCTGCTTCTCTACTGAGCCACACTGCTTCTTCCCAAGCGCTTAGTACAGTGCTCTGCACACAGTAAGTGCTCAATAAATATGATTGATGATGATGATGATCTATGTATATATCAGTAATTTAATCATTTATATTAATGTCTGTCTTCCCAACGAGACCGTGAGCTGCTTGAGGGCAGGGAACCTATCAACTCAGTCAATCAATCCTATTTATTGTTTGTTTTCTTTGCTTTTACGGCTTACTATGTGTCAAACACTGTTCTAAGTGCTGCGGTAGGTACAAGTTAATTAGGTTAATGAGGTTAATTCCCCCCTCCTACCTCACCTTGCTATTCTCCTACAATCCAGCCCGCACACTCAGCTCTTCTAATGCTAACCTCCTCACTGTACCTCGAGCTTAATCTATCTCCCCGCAGACTTCTAGCTCAGGTTTTACCTCTGGCCTGAAATGACCTCTCTCCTCGCATACGACAGAGAATTACTCTCTCCCCTCTCAAAGCCTTCTTGAAGGCACACATCCTCCAAGAGACCTTCCCTAACTAAACCCTCCTTTTCTTTTCTCCCTCTCCCTTCTGCACCACACTGACTTACTCCTTTTTGTCATCCCCCCTTCCAGCCCCACAGTATTTATGTACATCCCTGTAATTAGACTGTGAGCCCCTTTTAGACTGTGAGCCCACTGTTGGGTAGGGACTGTCTCTATATGTTACCAATTTGTACTTCCCAAGTGCTTAGTACAGTGCTCTGCACATAGTAAGCTCTCAATAAATACGATTGATGATGATGATGATTTACCTATATTCACGTCTTTCTTCCCCTCTAGACTGTAAGCTCACTGGCAAGGAATGTGTCTGTTTATTGTTGCCTTGCGCTGTCCCAAGTGCCTAGGACAGTACTTTGCACACAGTAAGCGCTCAAAAAGAGAAGCAATGCGACTCAGTGAAAGAGCCCGGGCTTGGGAATCAGAGGTCATGGGCTCTAATCCCGGCTCCGCCACTTGTCAGCTGTGTGACCTTGTGCCTCAGTTACCTCATCTGTAAAATGGGGATTAAGACTGTGAGCCCCACGTGGGACAACCTGATCACCTTGTATCCACCCCAGCACTTAGAACAGTGCTTCGCACATAGTAAGCTTAACAAATGCCATTGTTGTTGTTATTATTATTATTGTAAATATGATTGAATGAATGAATAGAAGATTGGACACAATCCCTGTCCTGCATGGGGCTCAGAGTCTAAGTAGGAAGGTGAACAGGTATTGGATCCTCATATTACAGTTGAGGAAACTGAGGCCCAGAGAAGTTAAGTGATTTGTACTTCCCAAGCGCTTAGTACAATGCTCTGCACATAGTAAGCGCTCAATAAATATGATTGATGATGACAGGGTAGGTGCCTGGGAGTCACAAGGTTTACTGCCATTTATCTGCTGCATGGGGACAGGGTAGGGGCCTGGGAGTCACAAGGTTTCCTGCCATTTGGTTTTGTTCTCTGTCTCCCCCTTTTAGACTGTGAGCCCACTGTTGGGTAGGGACTGTCTCTATATGTTGCCAATTTGTACTTCCCAAGCGCTTAGTACAGTGCTCTGCACATAGTAAGCGCTCAATAAATACGATTGATGATGACAGGGTAGGGGCCTGGGAGTCACAAGGTTTGCTGCCATTTGGTTTTGTTCTCTGTCTCCCCCTTTTAGAATGTGAGCCCACTGTTGGTTAGGGACTGTGTCTATATGTTTCCAATTTGTACTTCCCAAGCCCTTAGTACAGTGCTCTGCACATAGGAAGCGCTCAATAAATACGATTGATGATGACAGGGTAGGGGCCTGGAAGTCACAAGGTTTGCTGCCATTTATCTGCTGCATGGGGACAGGGTAGGGGCCTGGGAGTCACAAGGTTTGCTGCCATTTGATTATGTTCTCTGTCTCCCCCTTTTAGACTGTGAGCCCACTGTTGGGTAGGGACTGTCTCTATATGTTGCCAATTTGTACTTCCCAAGCGCTTAGTACAGTGCTCTGCACATGGTAAGCGCTCAATAAATATGATTGATGATGACAGGGTAGGGGCCTGGGAGTCACAATGTTTGCTGCCATTTGTCTGCTGCATGGGGACAGGGTAGGGGCCTGGGAGTGAGAAGGTTTGCTGCCATTTGGTTTTGTTCTCTGTCTCCCCGTTTTAGACTGTGAGCCCACTGTTGGGTAGGGACTGTCTCTATATGTTGCCAATTTGTACTTCCCAAGCGCTTAGTACAGTGCTCTGCACATAGTAAGCGCTCAATAAATACGACTGATAATGACAGGGTAGGGGCCTGGGAGTCACAAGGTTTGCTGCCATTTGTCTGCTGCATGGGGACAGGGTAGGGGCCTGGGAGTCACAAGGTTTGCTGCCATTTGGTTTTGTTCTCTGTCTCCCCCTTTTAGACTGTGAGCCCACTGTTGGGTAGGGACTGTCTCTATATGTTGCCAATTTGTACTTCCCAAGCGCTTAGTACAGTGCTCTGTACATAGTAAGCGCTCAATAAATACGATTGTTGATGTCAGGGTACCGGCCTGGGAGTCACAAGGTTTACTGCCATTTATCTGCTGCATGGGGACTGGATAGGGGCCTGGGAGTCACAAGGTTTGCTGCCATTTGGTTTTGTTCTCTGTCTCCCCCTTTTAGACTGTGAGCCCACTGTTGGGTAGGGACTGTCTCTATATGTTGCCAATCTCTACTTTCCAAGCGCTTAGTACAGTGCTCTGCACATAGTAAGCGCTCAATAAATATGATTGATGATGAGAGGGTAGGGGCCTGGGAGTCACAAGGCTTGCTGCTGATTGTCTGCTGCATGTGGACAGGGTAGGGGCCTGGGAGTCCCAAGGTTTGCTGCCATTTGTCTGCTGTGTAGGGACAGGGTAGGGGCCTGGGAGTCACAAGGTTTGCTGCCATTTGATTATGTTCTCTGTCTCCTCCTTTTAGACTGTGAGCCCACTGTTGGGTAGGGACTGTCTCTATATGTTGCCAATTTGTACTTCCCAAGTGCTTAGTACAGTGCTCTGCGCATAGTAAGCGCTCAATAAATACGATTGATGATAACAGGGTAGGGGCCTGGGAGTCACAATGTTTGCTGCCATTTGTCTGCTGCATGGGGACAAGGTAGGGGCCTGGGAGTCACAAGGTTTGCTGCCATTTGATTTTGTTCTCCGTCTCCCCCTTTTAGACTGCGAGCCCACTGTTGGGTAGGGACTGTCTCTATATGTTGCCAATTTGTACTTCCCAAGTGCTTAGTCCAATGCTCTGCACGTAGTAAGCGCTCAATAAATACGATTGAGGATGACAGGGTAGGGGCCTGGGAGTCACAATGTTTGCTGCCGTTTGTCTGCTGCTTGGGGACAGGGTAGGGGCCTGGGAATCACAAGGTTTGCTGCCATTTGTCTACTGCGTAGGGACAGGGTAGGGGCCTGGGAGTCACAAGGTTTGCTGCCATTTGGTTTTGTTCTCTGTCTCCCCCTTTTAGACTGTGAGCCCACTGTTGGGTAGGGACTGTCTCTATATGTTGCCAATTTCTACTTCCCAAGCGCCTAGTACAGTGCTCTGCACATAGTAAGCGCTCAATAAATACGATTGATGATGATGATGATGATGATTTGCCCAAGATCACACAGCAAGCAATTTGGAGAACTGGGCTTAGGACCCAGGTCCTTCTGACTCCCAAGCCCATGGTCTCGCCACTAGGCCATGCTGCTTTATTGAGAGTTTACTGTGTGCAGGACACTGTACTAAGCACTTACTACAGTGCTCTGCACAGAGTAAATGCTCAGTAAATATGATTGAAATATGATTGCCCAAACTCAGGGGCTCCCAAATGGGGCCTTTAGGGGTCCAATTTCACATCTGTGTGGGCTACATTTTGGTACAATGAAGGCAGACAAGAATACTCTTGTGCCTACTGGGATCCTTTAAACATAAATGTTTCAGTTCTCAGATGGCACAAGTTCATCAGACCTTCCTCTTAAAGTTTAACGACTGCAACTCTACAAATGTTCTTATCTAGTGTTCTCTGCTTTGACCTTTACCATTTGTGTTATGAATCAAATCCCAATTTTTACCTTTTTCAAAAATGGTATTTGTTAAATGCTGACCGTGCTAAATGCTGGGGTAGCAGTAGGGTACAGCGGATAGAGCCTGGGCTGGAGAGTTAGGAAGTCATGGGTTCTAACCCCGCCTCTGCCACTAATCTACTGTGTGACCTTGGGCAAGTCACTTCATTTTTCTGTCCTTCAGTTACGTCATCTATAAAATGGGGATTGAGACTGTGAGCCCCGCGCGGAACAGGGATTGTGTTCTACCTGATTTACTTGTATCCACCCCAGCGCTTAGTACAGTGACTGGCACATAGTAAATGCTTAACAAGTACCACAGTTGTTATTATTATTATTATTATTAGATCCAATGAGGGTAGGGACTGTCTCTATATGTTGCCAACTTGTACTTCCCAAGCGCTTAGTACAGTGCTCTGCACACAGTAAGCACTCAATAAATACGATTGATTGGTTGATTGATCTGCTTACTATTATGTTGTACTCTCCCAAGCACTTAGTACAGTGCTCTGCCCGCACTGAGCGCTAAGTAAATATGACTGATTCACGACAGATTCAGATCTGAGACATAGTCCCTGTCCCAAGTGGGGCTCACAGTCTAAATCGGAAGGCTGGAAACTCATTTTTGGAAGGGTACGTGTCTACCAACTCTGCTAAATTGTGCTCTCCCAAGGGCTAGTACAGTGCTCTGCACACAGTAAGTCCTCAATAAATATGAATGATTGATTGATTGATGGAGAACAACCATTTGATTGATGCCACCCTTGGTGTTTGTACAGTATGCCCCCAGATGTCAAAGCAATCAAAAAGGAGAGTGAGCAAAAGAATATTCCTCAATGATTCCCTCACTCACAGAGGAAGTCTCAATATCTACAGCTTGTCTTCAAATAGGCAGATTTACTACTAATTATAGTCTCTGTAGTCACCGCGCTTAAATTCTTCGTGCCTCAGTTCCCTCATCTGCAAAATGGGGGAGTTCCATCCTTGTTAATTCCATGCGTGTTCTCTCTCCCACTTAGACTGTGAGCCCCATATGAGACCAGATGATTTTGCATCTAGTGCTTGGGTAGCTCTGTATCTACTCCAGCGCTTTGTACAGTGTTTGGCTCATAGCAAGCATTTAACAACAACAACAAAAAAAAAAAAACCCCAAAATAAACAACATCATTACCCAAAGGGACAGTATCCAAAACTGAAGAACTGAAGGATGAAGGATGTGCTTTTCCCATGAATATTCTTTGTAATAACCCGGAGAAAAATGAAACCAGAAAAGAAAATAACAGCAGGATATAGACTCTCTCCTTATTAGTTTTCCACAGAATATGCAACTTCAAAGGCTGAGCTTAGCAAAAATCTGTAGCGCAAGTTGCATTAGATTATCATAATTTTACTTGGGCCTTTTCAGGAGGAAAAATGAGCACTACTAAAAGTCTCCTTCAATGACTAATAGGTTTGCTTCTGCTGAATTACCACACTTCGGCACATTTTATTAGCAGCCCTGATTTCCCTGCCATTGTAACATGAATAGGGGAAATTCAGCAAGAAAGAAAACAGGAAAAGAAGTGATGGTTTATTTTACTTATCCCAGAGGAACAGGGGGCAATTTGCATGTATTAGTGCAAAACATCACTTAAGAGTCAGCAACCAGTAATTCTTCCTGCATTCAAGCTGTAGACTATAAGGAGAGCAAAAACCAGGGACTCACTAGGTAGTTTGTACGGCAAAATATTTCAAACACACTAGTATCACAGAAAAGAAAATTCACAATCTGATGGAGGACAAAGATCACGTCTACCATCTCTACGGGCACTTAGAACAGTGCTTGGTACATAGTAAGTGCTTAACAAATACCATAATAATATTGGATATTTCTCCCAGTTCTTAATACCGTTTTCTGCATACAATTAGTGCTCAATAAATACCATCGATTGATTGTCCGATCGGGAGAAAGAGAAACAAACTCACTTCCCTGACAATTCCTTCTCAGTTTCATTCACTGATTCCTCATCATCCTGGGAGTCAGATGACTTGGGTTCCAATTCTTTTCTGCCACTTCCCTACTGTGTGACCTTGGGCAAGTCACTTAACTTCTCTGACCCTCCGTTTCTTCATCTGTTAAATGGGGATTAGATCCTCCCTCCTACTTTAATAATAATGATGGTACTTGTTAAGCACTGTTCTAAGCACTGGGGGGATACAAGGTGATCATACTGTCCCACGTAGGGCTCACAATCTTTATCCCCATTTTCCAGATGAGGTAACTGAGGCACAGAGAAGTTAAGTGACTTGCCCAAAGTCACACAGCTGACAAGTGGTGGAGCCAGGATTAGAACCCATGACCTCTGACTCCCAAGCCCGGGGTCTTTCCACTGAGCCATGCTGCTTCTCGCTGCTTCACTTTGAAAGTGAGTTCTACGTTGGAAAGGGATGGTGTCCAACTTGATTATGTTGTATGTACCCCAGTGCTTAATTCAGTGCTTGGCATGTAGTAAGTGCTTAAAAAATACCGTAAAAAAGACTGACCCAGAGGGGAGCAATTTATTCCACACAGTGAGCACGGGAAAATGGTCCTTGACCAGAGAAACACTGTGGTTGTAGTGGATAGAACATGTGTCTGGGAGGATCTCTGACTCCAAATAATAATAATAATAATAATAATAATGGCATTTATTAAGTGCTTACTATGTGCAAAGCACTGTTCTAAGCGCTGGGGAGGTTACAAGGTGATCAGGTTGTCCCACGTGGGGCTCACAGTCTTAATCCCCATTTTACAGATGAGGTAACCAAGGCCCAGACAAGTTAAGTGACTTGCCCAAGATCACATAGCTGACCTGTGGTGGAGTCAGGATTCGAACCCATGATCTCTGACTCAAAAGCCTGTGCTCTTTCCACAGAGCCACGCTGCTTCTCTGTATAACTGTATAACTTCGGGCGATTCACTTAACTCCTCTGTGCTTCAATTTCTTCATCTGTAATTCTCACTCCTACTTGGACCGTGAACCTCATATGAGACAGGGACTGTGTCCTACCTGAATCAACCCCAGCACTTAGAACAGTGAGTAAAACAGAATAAATGCTTAAAAGATTCTATAGTATATTTATGATATTCATTAAATGCTTACTGTGTACAGAGCACTGAACTAGGCACTGGGTGAGTCCAGTACAATAGAGTTGGTAGATATTAATGGGGATTAAGACTGTGAGCACCCTGTGGGACAACCTGATCACCTTGTAACCTCCCCAGTGCTTAGAACAGTACTTTGCACATAGTAAGCACTTAATAAATTCTATTATTATTATTATTATTATTATTATTATTATTATTATTATTATTATTATTATTATTATTATTATTAACCCTGTCCTTCAGGAACTGAACATCTAGCCTGTGTATTTTTCTATGGTTTCCAAGTCATAGTTTTGCTAGACTGTTTTCTGGTGAACACTTCTGAAGTCTTTCAATACTCTTTCATCCTGCCTACCAGCAATGTACACTATAGTAGCTTTATATTCATGAAATATACACTATTCAAGAATTACTTGAAAGAATTCTTAAGACTGTATCTACAGACGACTCCCTTAGATAGCTCGGGTGATTTGGAGGTATGCAAAATTCCATTATTTTCTTAACTCTTTCAGAGAATGAAGCCATATCTATTCCTTATAGAGATAGCTCACTTGGAAAGCTCCTTGGGTTGAATTTGGCAAACATGGAATCAAATACCCACTTAATCATTGTTTCATCCTTCTACTTCTTTCAAAGAGGCTAATTCAGAAGTTAATTTAATTGAACTCTAGATAATGGGGTGACGGCCTCTTAAAATCAGGGCACTTGGCCAGGAAAGATTTCATGTCATATATTTACCTCAACTTTTCTTAATATTTTGAAGAATTGTTTCCTTGTTAATACATGGTAACCAATGATCTTATACCTGAAATACAGTGAGAGTGCAAAGGACTCTTTTCTGCTATTTTAAAATGTACTTCCATTAGGATTATTGATTAATCTAGCAATGCTTTGGTGTATTATATTTCTAGTGAAATAGCAACTCTATTTCATGCTGCCAGAAATATTTTGCTAAAGCTATGGTCTTTTCAAGCCACTAGGCCAGAATCCTTAATTAGAAGTACAACATTATTCAATCACCTTCTCGGCATTTCATTTTAGAGACAATCCAGGAATTCTTTATAACGTGAAGTACCTCTGGTTGAAAAATACATTTCCCGTATACTAAAGAGAATTACAAATGACCCAGAAATGCATCTTCCATGACAATCATGGGAAATGAGGGGAGATACAATAGCCCAAACATAGTTTTGGATTGAAAAGGATCCACACTTAAAGGATCCACAGTTTAGCAGTAAATATGCCCTGCCTCCTCTCTCCCTCTTTTTAAAAAAATGGGATTTGTTAAGTGCTTACTATGTGCTAAGCACTGTACTAAGCACTGGGGTAAATGCAAGCTAATTAAATTGGACACAAGTTCATGACCCACTTGGGGTTCACAGTCTTAATGCCCATTTTACAGATGAGGGAACTGAAGCACAGAGAGGTGAAGTGACTTGCTCAAGGTCACACAGCAGAAAAGCGGCAGAGTCAGCATTAGAACACAGTTCCTTCTGACATCCAGACCCATGCTCTATCCATTAGGCCATGCTGCCTGTCTTGCTGCCCTCTGTCCCTACTCCATTTCTTCAACTACTCCCATCACCTGACGATCATAACTGCTGTGATTTTACAGTAGTCAAAAATCATTGTGGTATTTGTTAAGTACTGTGCTAAGCGCTGGGACAGATGCAATACAATAATCTACTACTATATACTATAGAATCTTTCATCTGAGGGAAAACTGAGCTCATGTTTGGTAGGGACCATCTCTATATGTTGCTGACTTGTACTTCCCTAGTGCTTAGTACAGTGCTCTGCACACAGAAGCGCTCAATGAATATGATTGAATGAATGAACTGGTATTTTACCTCTGTGTAACAAATGAGGAAGCTGAGACTCAGAGAAGGTGAGTGACTTGCCCCAGGTCACACAGCTCTTATGATATCCTGCTTTTGGGTAAGTCAATCAATGGTATTTATAGGATGCTTTTACTGTTTGCAGAGCACTGTATTAAGTGCTTGAGAGAGTTCTACAGAGAAATTCAGGACACGTCACCCCACTCCTCAAAAAATTCCAGTGGTTGCCCTCAAACAAAAACTCCTCACCATTGGTTTTAAAGCAGTCCAGCACTTTGGCCCCTCCTTCCTCACCTCACTACTCTCTTTCTACAACTCAGCCCACACACTTCACTCCTTTGTTGCTAACCTTCTCAATGTGCCTCAATCTCGCCTATGTCACCACCAACCTCTCAACACTGACCTCTCACCTGCATCCTGCCTCTGGCCTGGACTGCCCTCTTTCCTCAAATCCAACAGCCAATTACTCTACCCTACTTCAAAGCCTTATTGAAGGCACGTCTCCTCCAAGAGGTCTTCCTAGACTAAGCCCAACTTTTCCTCATCTCCCACTCCCTGACTTGCTTCTTGTGCTCTTCCTCCCTCCCGGTCCCACGGCACTTATGTACACATCTGTCATTTATTTGTATTGATGTCTGTATCCCCACCACTAGACTCTAAGCTCACTGTGGGCAGGGAATGTATCTGTCTGTTGTTGTATTGTACTCTCCCAAGCTCTTAGTACGGTGCTCTGCACACAGTGAGCACTCAATAAATACGATTGAATGAATGAATGAATGAGCTTACAGTCTAGGGGAACTGACACTAAGCCAGGAGGCCAAACCACAGAGACAAAGATGACATCTTGCACTGACTTAGAAAGATTAAGTCCATGTACACAGTCTTCCCTTTTTTGGTTTTTATCTCCTCCTTAGCTGAGCCCCTCTCTGTTCCCTTCTGTGCTACGGCTAAATCCAAAAATGGACAAACAGAAAATTCAGGGAAAGGAGACTCTCAGAGCCTATGAAGATCTGACTTTGTGCCATCCCAAAAGACCACGAGCCATGACCAGTCACACAGGATGCTCTCATAGAACAGGTAATTCCTGAAATGGATGCTATGGATCTTTAATAATTAATATGCACATATTCAAGCTACTATTAAATCCTGTCAATTCAACCTTCACGTCGCTAAAATCCTCCTTTTCCTCTCCACAATAATAATTATGATGGCATTTATTAAGCTCTTACTATGTGCAAAGCACTGTTCTAAGCACTGGGGAGGTTACAAGGTGGTCAGGTTGTCCCACGGGTTGGGGGGCTCACAGTCTTATTCCCCATTTTACAGATGAGGTAACTGAGGCACAGAGAAGTTAAGTAACTTGCCCAAAGTCACACAGCTGACAATTGGCAGAGCCAGGATTTGAACCCATGACCTCTGACTCCAAAGCCTGTGCTCTTTCCACTGAGCCACGCTGCTTCTCCATCCAAGCTGTTACCACAGTAATCTGAGTATTTATCCTATCCTGCCTTGATAACTGTATCAGCCTCCTTGCTGACCTCCCAGCCTCCTATCTCTCCCCACTCCAGTCTATACTTCATTCTGCTGCCCAGATCATTTTTCTACAAAAACTTTCAGTCCATGTTCCCCACATCTCAAGAACCTCCTCATCAAACAGAAACTACTTGCCATCGACTTCAAAGCAGCCAATCACCTTGCCCCCTCCTACCTCACCTCACTACTCTCCTACTATAACCCAGCCCACGCTCTTCACATCTCTAATGTCACCCTTCTCACTGTACTACGATCTCATCTACCTTGCAGCTGACCTGTAGCCCGCATCCTTAGTACAGTGCTCTGCACACAGCAAGCGCTCAATAAATACGATTGATTGACTGATTAATTGATCCTGCCTCTAGCCTGGAATGCCCTCCCTCCTCATATCTGACAGACAATTACTCTCCTCCACTACAAAGCCTTATTGAAGGCACATCTCCTCCAAGAGGCCTTCCCTAAGCTCTTATTTCTTCTTTTCTCACTCCCTTCTGTGTCACCCTAATTTGTGCCCTTTATTCACCCCTCCTCAGACCCACGGTACTTATGTACATATCTGCAATTTATTTACTTATATTTGTGTCTGTCTCCTACTCTACACTGTGAGCTCATTGTGGGCGGGGAATATGTCTGCTGATTCTATTGCATTATTCTCTCACAAGCACTTAGTACAGTGCTCTGCACAGAATAAGCACTCAATAAATATGATTGATCGATTGATATTACACGGTCTTTAAAGTACGGAATTTATGAGCTTGTCATTAATAGGATTAGGACAATCACCTTATCCCATTCCAATTAAGATCAGTAAAACATACCAGCTCTCCTTCATATAACCCTCAAATGCTTTAAGCAGGGAGGGCCACCTCCAACATAATACTCAAAGCTCTTTATAGGTTATTATTTTAAAGCAAATCCCCTCACCATATCCGTGGGAGTTTAGGAAGGAAAGACACAACAAGGTTAAATGATTTACCTGAGACTAGAGTCACTGTTAGGGCCATCAATCAGCCATGCCCAAAGACAGGGCTTAGATTTTTTTCTTTTATGGTGTTTTTTTTAAGCACTTACAAGGTGCCAGGCAATGTACTAAGTGTTGGGGAAGATACAAACTAATCAAGTTGGACACAGTCCATGCCTCACATGAAGCCTAAGTTATAATCCCCATTTTACAGATGAGGTACTGAGGTCCAGAGAAGTTTGGTTACTTGTCCAAGTCACACAGCAGACAAGTGGTGGAGCTGGGATTAGGACCCAGGTCCCCGGATTCCCAGGCCTGTGTTCTTTCCATTAGGCCACGTGAAGCTAACACAGGAGGCTGAACTTGTATTGTGCCACCAACAAAAGGCGAAAATGCTATTTGCTAGCTTGGGGAGTGGGCTGGGGAGAAGCAGGAAAGAGGATTTTAATATCTCCCCATTTGAATGGGTTTGGACGCAGTGAACTGTGCTGATCTTCTGTTTCCCTTTCCTTTTCTTTCAAGACCTCTTTAACTCTTTTCATTGGGTCACAGAGGTCTGGTTCAGTGTGATTCCCTGGACTCTTGACAAATGTTGGAAATATTTACTTTACGGTTGATTGAGGAGAAGCGGGATTTTACCCCCAGCTCTTCCTAGAGATGATCTTACAGCTGGCAGCCAACGACCCATAGAAGAGGGAAAAATCGTCTCTCAAGATTAAGGTTCAGCTACTGGGGCAAAGGATTCAAGCGCTTAGTACAGTGCTCTGCACACGGAAAGTGCTCAATAAATACGATTGATTGATTGATTGGGAGGATTTGGCCTCCATCTTTTAGATGCGGGGATATAGGAGTCTTGACTCCCTGCTGTCCTGGAGAGATTTGGGTCCAGTACTTGGGTGAGTTGAGGGTTGTGGGGGTGGGGGGAAATGTCTGGAAGAGACATTAGAACAGTGCTCCAGTGATTAAAACAGTACTCCAGTGCTTAGAACAGTGTTTGGCATATAATGCTTAACAAATACCATAATAATAATAATTATTATTATTAAGAGGTTGGGTCTTGGGTAATGAGGTCCATCCCAGTTCATTATCTGTGCAGAAATGCACATAGTCAGCACTTAATAAATACCATCAATTGATCCAATTGCTCTGAGGATTCAAGGCTGAATCTGAACTTCAGGCTCTCAAGAGGATCTGAGCTCCAAGATGGACAATCCATCAATTAATGAGAAGTAATGTGGCCTAGTAGATAAAGCACGGGCCTGGGAATCTGAAGGACCTGGGTTCTAGTCCCAGCTCTGCCACTTGTCTGCTGTATGACCTTGGGTAAGTCACTTAACTTCTTTGTGCTTCAGTTTCCTCATCTGTAAAATGGGGACTAAGACTGTGAGCCCCTTGTGGGACACGGACTGTGTCCAACCTGATAATCTTGTACCTAACCCAGCGCTTACAACAGTGTCTAGCTGATAGTAAGCATTTAACAAATACCATTAGAAAAAAATCAGTGGTATTTGTTGAGTGCTTACTGCAGGCAATACACTGTATTAGGCACTTGGGAAAGAACAATATAGTAGAGTTGGTTGAGTTACCCTCAAGAAGTTCGCAGTCAGCATATCTCTATGAGGGCTTCTAGTCTTCCTGGCTGACTTTATCTTCAGCCCTTTCCAGTCATTTAGTCCTGGGAAAGGACGGAAAATCCACTCAATGTGGGGAAGGGAAGAGGAAGGAGAAGGAGAGACAACATCTTTAAAGAGGAATTCCCCCGCTTGCAACATGTTTCATCTTTAAACATCCTCTGCTACTACACATTTAAGGCCATGAGCCAAATGTTGTTTAGCAATCACCCAACCAGCCCAGAACTCTGTCTCTGGAAGTGACATCGAGACATTAGACGAATTGTAGAAAGTGTTGTTGGGTCGGGAGGAGAGATGAATAAATAGAGCAAGTCAGGGCGATGCAGAAGGGAATGGGAGAAGAGGAAGGAGGGCTCAATCTGGGAAAGCCTCTTGGAGGAGATGGGCCTTCAATAAGGCTTTGATATCAATCAATCAATCAATCGTATTTATTGAGCGCTTACTGTGTGCAGAGCACTGTACTAAGCGCTCGGGAAGTACAAGTTGGCAACATATAGAGACAGTCCCTACCCAACAGTGGGCTCACAGTCTAAAAGGGGGAACAGAGAACAAAACCAAACATACTAACAAAATAAAATAAATAGAATAGATATGTACAAGTAAAATAAAAAAATAAATAAATAAATAGAGTAACAGATAGTTGTCTGTCTGTCTGTTTGGAACTCTAATCCTCACACATGGTCAGTAACCTACTTCAAAGCCCCCAGAACCCAGCTGCCCCTCTTATAGTGAAAGATTTTCTGCATCCCCTCAGTCTGAAGTGGATATGCTGCTTCCTAAAGATGAAGCCTTCTTCAGTCCATTTCCCTGAGCGGAGAGATCCAATTACATTCTTCTTCAGCGGGGAAACCCAAGATGACTTTTAAAGTGGAGTGGAGTCTCAGTCCGGACGGATCTGCGGGAAACACACAAGGATCCCAGACCAGCCTTCACTCCCGGAAACAGCCAGGAGGCCTAGTAGAAAGGGACATCCTGTCTCCTTGCTTTCTTCTTTAAATCATTTACAGAGTCTTATTTTTTTCTTTTTTTCTAGACTGCACGGAGGTCAGGGCATTCCCCAATCAGAGATAGTCATCAGGCTCATGTTACAAAGGAAAGACAAAGATGAAAGGTGAAAGGGATTGAAAACTCTGCTGACTTGCTTGCAGAAGGGCAGATGGGAAGCAGAAAGTCATGTTTACTACTGGGGCCCTTCGAGTCAGAGTTTCCACTTTGGTTGAACTATTTAGAAGGAAAAGGCACAGATTAGTTTACTTTCTATTGCTATTGAAATTGAGTGAGACATTGAAGGGCGTAAAGAATCTAAAAGATCCACTGCAATAATCTCGGTTTTCAACAAGGTGAGTCAGTGGACCTAAATGAAGGAATCAGTCAATCAAAGGCATCTATTGAGTGCTTACAGTGTATACAGAGCACTGTACTAATCTCCTGGAAAGTATAGTAGAGTAAGTAGACATAATCCCTGTCATCATGGAGTTTACAGTCTGGCAGGGGAAAATCTGTGTGCCCCAATAGGGACTTAATACTACTGTTAAGAATAATAATGATAACAATAATCATGGTATTTGTTGAGCCACGATTACTATGTACAAAACACAAACCCGCTAGGGAAGATACGAGAAAATCAGGTTGGACCCAATCCCTGTCCCTCATGGAGCTCGCAGTCTAAGGAAGAAGTGGAACTGCTGTTAAATTCCATTTTACAGATGAAGAAACTGGCCCAGAGAGATCAAATGAGTTGTCCAAGGTTACACAGCAGGCAAGTGAAAGAGCTGGGATCAGAAACCAGATCCTTGGCCTGTGCTCTTTTCACTGGGCCATGCTGTTTTTCAGGCCTGTAGGGTCCTATGGATTCTACAGACTTATGCAAAAATGCCTTTAATAATTAATAATAATAATGATGGTATTTGTAAAGCATCTTTGTGCCAGGCACTGTATTAAGTGCTGGGGTGGATACAAGTAAATCGGGTTGGACACAGTCCCTGTCCCACATGGGGCTCACAGTCTTAATCCCCATTTTATGGCTGAGGTAACTGAGGCAACAAGAAGTGAAGTGACTTGGCTAAGGTGACAAAGCAGACAAGAGGAAGAGCCGGGATTAGAACCCAGGTCCTTCTGACTCCTGGATCCATGCTGTAATCAGTAGGTCATGCTGCTTCCCTTTACCTGCTGCCTAGATCAAGAGTTAAGGAGGAATGACTTGGGGGAAATCAGGGAGGTGCCCCTGAGGTGATGAGAGTATAAAAGCTCTGAGGCCATCAGGACTCCTTCCCTCTCCTCTCTTCTAAACTACAAAAACCCCGAGGAGGGCCTCCCATGAAGAGATTTCTCTGGGCCTTAGTTTCCTCATCTATCAAACTGGGGATAAAGTATCCCTTCTGCCCATTAGGCAGTGAGCCCCATGTGGGCCAGGGACCGTGGTCAACCTCCTTATATTGTAGCTACCGCAGCACTCAGTACAGTGCCTAGCATGAAGTAAGTGCTGCATTGTAAGTTTCTTGAGGGCAGGGATCATGCCTATCAACTCTATTGTATTGTTCTCTCCCAAGCACAGAGAAAACGCTGAATCAATCCCAATGTTTGCTTGCTTGCTTGATAGCATTAGCATTATGCTCATTATTATTTGAAGATTCAACTTGCATGTCCCCTCAGGAAAGTCACTTAAACCTCTCTGTGTTTCAGTTTCCTTATCTGTAAAATGAAAATTCATTCATTCAGTCATATTTATTGAGCACTTACTGTGCGCAAAGCACTGTAATGAGCACTTGGGAGAGTACAATATAACAATAAGCAGACACATTCCCTTTCCGCAACAAATACATCCTGTGTCTCCTTACCTTAGACGGATAATACGACTATAAAATATTAAAGAACTTGGACCAAATAAAAGCACTTAACAAATTGAGAGTACCCCTTACAAGATTTCAGGTGGCCCCTAATGGTCTGTGGAGTTCCGATAATCAGAGTCCTTGGATCCAGGAGGAAAGTATTATCTACTGAAGCATTTCACAGGCATGTCCTGAAGTCTTTAGCCTTCCAAAAAGAAAGCTCCAAATCGGCACTTTTACTGTCTTGAGGTAAGGATCAGAAGCAGTACAGAAACATTCAGGCCGCAACAAGTGTTCCTGCATGACAAACCTGGATGTGCTTATTTCTTCGCTTTTGTGTGGTGTGAATTTTCTTGGTTTCACATCTTTCTACAGGGCTCACAGACTCTTCTTCTCACACCTTACTGACAGCTTTCATAGAAACCTTTCAGTTCTTCCGCTGGCTACCATTTCTGTTCAGTGATCCCATGCAACTGTAAACTCCCTAAGTGCAGGGATTGGCGCTCCTGAATTTATTGTACTCTCTCAAGCACTTAGTACAGTACTCTGCACAAAGTAAGTGCTTGTACCCTTCATTCTCCCCTCCCTCAGCCCAACACTTCTGTACGTATCCTTAATTTATTTATTTATATTAATATCTGTCTCTCCCTCGGGACTGTAAACTCACTGTGGTCAGGAAACATGTCTATTGACTTTGTTATATTGTACTCTTCCAAGTGCTTAGTACTGTGTTCTGCATACAGGTAAGTTCTCAATAAATATGATTGATTGATTTGTCTTCTGAACTTTCACCTCTCCCTTAGTTCATATTTCTATTCAATCATTCCTCTCTGGGATCTGTTATGCGGAGAGGATCGAGTTCATTTTCTATGCTTCCTTTTAAAATGAGACAAATGCAGAAGACCCATGTCTGAGTCTGAGGATCCATCACAAGTTTATCCTGAGAGTCAGACACATGAGCATCCCACTCTGAGAAGTCACTGCTTTGCCACGATCAGGAACTCAATCAACCAATCAATTGGTGGTATTTATTGAGTGCTTACTATGTGCAGAGCACCAAACTGAACACTTGGAAGAGCGCAATACAACAGAATTAGCAGACCCGTTCCCTGCCCACAGTGAGCTTACAGTTTAGAGGGGGAGACAGACGTTAAAGGAGATGAAGTGCCACAAGGTTTGTGAGCCCGTTGTTGGGTAGGGACCATCTCTATATGTTGCCGATTTGTACTTCCCAAGTGCTTAGCACAGTGCTCTGCACACAGTAAGCACTAAATAAATACGATTGAATGAATGAATTAATAACTGTGGTATTTGTTAAGTGCTTACCATGCACCAATCATTGTACTAAGCACTGAGGCAATGATGGTATTTTTTAAGCACTTACTATGTGCAAAGCACTGTTCTTACTGCTTGGGGGATACAAGGTGATCAGGTTGTCCCACGTGGGGCTCACAATCTTCATCCCCATTTTCCACATGAGGTAACTGAGGCACAGAGAAGTTAAGTGGCTTGCCCAAGGTCACACAGCTGACAAGTGGCGGAGCTGGAATTCAAACCTATGACCTCTGACTCCCAAGCTCGTGCTCTTCCATCTGAGCCACGCTGCTTCTCTAAGTAGATTCAGAGTAATCAGGGCCCACATTGGGCTCACCATCTAAGTAGGAAGGAGAACAGATACTGAATCCTCATTTTGCAGATGAGGGAACTGAGGCACAAACAAGTTAAATATGATTATTATTATTATTATTACTAATAATAATAATGACATTTATTAAGTGCTGACTATGTGCAAAGCATTATTCTAAGTGCTGGAGAGGTTACAAGGTGATCAGGTCGTCCCACGGGGGGCTCACAGTCTTAATCCCCATTTTACAGATGAGGTAACTGAGGCACAGAGAAGTTAAGTGGCTTGTCCAAGGTCACACAGCTGACAAGTGGCAGAGCCGGGATTCAAACCTATGACCTCTGACTCCCAAACCTGTGCTCTTCCCACTGAGCCACACTGCTTCTCTAAGTAGGTTCAGAGTAATCAGGGCCCACATTGGGCTCACCATCTAAGTAGGAAGGAGAACAGATACTGAATCCTCATTTTGCAGATGAGGGAACTGAGGCACAAACAAGTTAACTATGAATAATATTAATAATAATAATGGCATTTGTTAAGTGCTTACTATGTGCACAGCACTGTTCTAAGCGCTCGGGAGGTTACAAGGTGATCAGGTTGTCCCACGGGGTGCTCACAGTCTGAATCCCCATTTTACAGATGAGGTAACTGAGGCACAGAGAAGTTAAGTGACTTGCCCCAAGTCACACAGCTGACTAGTGGCGGAGCCAGGATTTGAACCCATGACCTCTAACTCCAAAGCCCGTGCTCTTTCCACTGAGCCACACTGCTATGCAACTCTGCCGGGAAGAGAAATTCAAAACTCTCCCGAATCCCCTGCGTGACAGCATGTTTTATTTCAACTGTAAAAAGGTGAAATCGTTCGGAATGGACAGTTTTTTATAAGAAATAGGTCCCAGCAACATTAGCCTATGCACCAGTTTGAGACCCTCCAGCACCATCTGGTGGGAAGGTCGATACACAGAACGACAAATAGACACTACATTGTGTTAAGGGACTAGGGCAGGATACATATATTATAGTTAAAGACATCATGTTGTCTTAGTAACGCTCAATGAAATATTCCTTTCAAATGGAAAACCTCCGTGTAAACCCCTTGAAGTGATCTGAAACAGAAACGAGGAGAAGCCGCTGAGAAACTTTGTGCGGGGCAGGGAATGCGCCTGTTATATTGTCGTGCTCTGTAAGCGGTCAATAAATATGATTGATTAAAGAGGATTTAATGAGATTTGATTTATCCAAATACAGATATTGAGTTCTTACTATGCAGAGAGCACTGTGCTAAGAGCTTGGGGGAGTACAATACAACAGAATTAGCAGACACATTCCCTGACCATAACAAGTTTACATTCTAGAGGGAAAGAAAGAATTTCTCTAACACAAACCATTGACAGTATGTATTAAGCATCTAATCTGTGCAGCAATTTGTACTATGTGTTTTCTCACAAGTGGGAAGGGACTGTGTTTACTATCTTTGTTATATTGTACTCTTCCAAGACTGTAAGCCCACTGTTGGGTAGGGACCGTCTCTATATGTTGCCAACTTGTACTTCTCAAGCACTTAGTACAGTGCTGTGCACACAGTAAGCGCTCAATATGATTGATTGATTGATTGCTAAGCTCGCAGTGAGCTCTCAATAAATACCATTGATGATGAGTGTCTAGAAGGGAGGTTTTCACACAAGAAAAATCTGACACCACTCAAAATGGACCAAGCTTCCCGAAGCGATCAATCGATGATACTTACTGAGTGCTTCATGGCTGCAGAACATCTTAAACATCTCTGCCTCCGGTAGCATCATCAGAACAAAAAAAATCACACCAAACTTGATTCTGATAGAAGATATCATTCTGTGATGGATTGATTTTGTGACCTAATAGGAAAAGTGCAGAAGTGACATTCTGGAGATATGAGTTCTAATCCCTGCTCTGCCACTTGCTCACTAGTTGTCCATGGGTAAGTCATTTAACATCTCTGTGCTTCATTTTCCTCAGCTGTAAAATGGGATAAAACACCTGTTCTCCCTCCTTCTTTAATTGTGAGCTCCAAATGGGAAACAAACTGGATCTGATCTGATTATATTGCATTTACTCCAACACTTACATAATAAGCTCTGAACAAATATCGTTATTATGGCTCTGTGAGGGCAAAAACATTGTTTCTATTTTATCCATGAGGAAACTGAGACCTAGACGAGGACAGTGTCTTTTCTTCCAAACCTCAAAGTAAAACGGAGGGTTGCTGGATATGTAGTTCAGGCCCCTTAGCTTCTCTGCCCTTATATATGGTAAGTTCACCCTCTAGTCTGTAAGCTTGTTGTGGGCAGGGAATATGTCTGTTATATTGTTGTGTGTACTCTCCCAGGTTCTTCGCATAGTGCTCTGCTCACAGTAAAGAGCTCAATAAGTATGATTGGCTGACTGACTGAGAGAAAGAGGTAGCCATCTTTATTTCCACCATGGTCAACATTTTTTATGATATTTATTTGGTACTGTACCAAGCATTAGGGAATAATGAGGAATACTAACCATGCTACTACTAATAATAACAATAATAATACTGCACAACAATATTTTTATAGCCCTTCTCTGTGCTTTCTGGTGTGCAAAAGACACAGCACCTGAAGCAAACAAAAATGAAATCTTAAGTGCTTCACTGGAATCGGTGGCAGACTCCACCAGAGATGTCTGCAGGATCGATCCTTGCTCTCTTGACTTGTCTCTCAAATTAGACAAGGGACCAATTCATTGGCATACAAGCCTCCTCCCAAGACCTCACTGTGGGCAGGGAATGTGTTTGTTATATTGTTGTGCTTGCACTCTCCCAAGTGCTTAGTACGGTCCTCTTCAGACAGTAAGCGCTCAATAAATACGATTGATTGATTGATCCTGAGAACAGAGGAAGGCCGATTTCTTCCACTTCCCTCCAAGCATGCAAATTTTTGCCTGCAGCCTTCAAAATCGAACAGGGGGAGTCCCCAAGATTGTGATGACAAGAAGATTCTGCCTCCGAGGAAAAACAAAAAAACCAGGGTCATTTCATGATTTTGGGTGGGTTAGAGGGGATGGGTGGGGTCTTCAAAATGTCACATGTGGCCTCTATTTCTCCTCAAGGCCAGGGTGGGCAAACAACATCTGAGAAATGTCAACCAGTCAACAGGGGAATGCATGAATAATAAAAACTTAAAACCAGATCATAACAAAGTAAGGGCCAGAGAGGTCTCTGATTGGTGGGGGACGTGTGGACGGGAGTTTCCAGTGGACTAATTCTTTCCTCACTCGACACTTTGTCTCGTAATGTCACCTCGTTAGATCTGTTTTGGCTTTTGAAGAGTGGCAGGAGCCAGAAATAACCTGTGATGGGTCAGGATGGCTATTGACATTCAGCTCCGCTTAAGGGGGGCAATGTGAATCCGCTTTTGTGGGGAGACCCCCTCCAGTCATCCTGGACACTCCGGTGCAGTCAACCAGACACATATCTCCCCAGAGAGCAGCTCTTTCGGTTCTTCCTCAGCCCAGGCCGACAGCTGTGCTGAAAGTCGAGTTAATAAATGAAGTGACACGGTCTGAAGCTGAAATGCCGGTGGGTGGAGCCCAGCCAGTCAGTGGGTCAATCGTATTTATTGAGCACTTGCTGTGTGCAGAGCACTGTACTAAGCACTTGGGAGAGTACAATATAACAATAAGAGACACATTCCCTGCCCACAGAGGATCAGAGGGAGATAAGCAGATTGGACTGAGTCACTGACCCACGTGGGGCTCACAGTCTCAATCCCCATTTTACAGTTGAGGTAACTGAGGCCTAGAGAAGTGAAGTGACTTGCCCAAGGTCACACAGCAGACACCTGGAGGAGCAAGAATTAGTACCTAGATCCTTCTGGCTCCCAGGCCCATTGAGCCATACTGCTCTTGGGTATTCGAAGGAGGATTCCCCTCTGCAAAAATGGTGAGGGAGGTCTTCAAAACACTGACCCTGGTGTGTGAGCAGGGAATGTATCTACCAACTCTGTTCTATTGTATCATCATCATCATCATCAATCGTATTTATTGACCGCTTACTGTGTGCAGTACTTCCCAAGAGCTTAGTACAGTGCTCTGCATACACTAAGCGCTCAATAAATACCACTGATTGATTATAGACGGTCCCTCTAGACTGGAAGTTTGCTTTGGCAGGGAACGTGACTACCAACTGTCGCGAGCCCCTGATTTGTACCAACCAGGACCTTCCTGGGCTGGGGGAGCCTCGGTGATACGTAGTGGAAGTCAAACCCCACCTCTGATCACCAAGATTAATGAGGAAAGTTTTTTTACGTAGTTTTACCAACGTGCAAGGGAGTGACACATACATACACACACTCACTCACTCCTCCAAGGATCCAATACCAGCCTGGGGTCAAACGAGCCCATTCTGTGGATGCTTCTTCTTTCTGCTTCTAAGTGCTGCTCTCCTGTTGCTTCTTGGTCTGCATGCCTTCTATATGCCTCTTCTGCATGCCCCAGCACGTCTCTGTGTGTGTCCCAAGTGCCCCTTTACAGTTCAAAACAACCACCTTTTATCTGCCTTAGGTGTAGCAGCTATGGCTCTTTGTGCAAGTCACTGACTGGTCCAGGCCTGTTACCAGGTAAAACAGGGAGAGAAAGTCAAGCCTCCCTCCATGCTTCTCCCCCACAGGCCCACAATTACCTGTCCCAAGTAGAGCCCATCAGTCTGTTCCTTGTTGTTTGCGGGATCACAAACAGTCTCTACCAAGGCAGCTTGCTGTGGGCTCACCACACCAACTCTATTACATTGTTCTCTCCCAAGCGCAAGTATAGCACTCTGCACGCAGTAAGTGCTCAATAAATACCATTGATTGACTGATGGCTTGTTGAGTGCCATGTTCTTCTCTGTACTTTCAACCCAGAAACTATCCTTTTCACCTGGGCCTTGGGAGGAATTGAATATTCTTAGTCAGTCGATTGGTAACATTCACTGAATGTTTACTGGGTCTCCTAAGCACTTGGGGGACTACAGCAGAGTTGGTATACATGATTCTAGCACTCAAAGGAGTCTGCAATCTATATTATTCCATGGGAAATAATGATTTTCCCGGTGTGGGAAGTATCGTTTCATTTTTGGTTGGCATTGGTCTCCATTCCGTCCTCCTCAATCGGTCAATCAATCCATCAGTTGTATTCATTGAGCACTTAAGAGGTGTAAAATGATATTAACCCTGAGGCTACTCTGTTGTTTTTGAAGGTGGGGTGTTTCTTTGGTGCTCCAGAAGGGCCTGTAGAATTGGTTCTCTCTCTGTCAAAATCCAGATTCAGACAAAAGCATTATGTAGATATCCTTAATGCAATTGTATACATAGCTGCAATTAATTTATTAATTTATTAATTTATTTAGCAATACTGTCTGTCTCCCCATATAGGCTGTAAGATCACTGTGGGCAGGGAACGGGTCATTTATTGTTGCATTGTATTTTCCCAACAGCTTAGTACCAGTGTTTCACACACAATATGCAGGCAATAAATACAATTGAATGAATGAATAGCATTCTTCTAAAAAACAAACTGTTTGCATAGTGTATAGGAAACAACTTTATTATTTCACTTTGGTTGCAATTAATTGTGACTTACATGGGTGCAGGGAGAGTAAGAAAAGGAGCACACTGAATCAAACACAGAGGAAAGAAATATCTTAATGATAATAAATGTGTTATTTATTAAGCCCTTATTGTGTGGCTTTCATTGTACAAAGTGCTGGGTGGATACACTGTACTCAGGTCAGACAAAGCCTCTGTACCACACTGGGTTTTGCAGTCTAAGGGGAAGGGAGAATCCCCATTTAACAGATGAAGAAACTGAGTCACAGAAAAGTTAAGTGGCTTGCCTAAGGTCACACAGCAGGCAAGTTAATGGAGCTGGGATTAGAAACTGGGTCTCCTGACTCTCAGTCTGGAGTTTTTCCACCAGGGCAAGCTGCTTCTCTTAGAAGAATCAATCAATCAATCACTCAATCAGTGGTATTCATTGAGCATTTACTAGGGGCAGGTCACTGATTAAGCATTTGGGAGAGTACACTAAATAGACACAACTCCTGCCCTCAAGGAGTTGATACTATAGTGATATTGATGGCCAGAGAGATAACAACCAGTGAAATGCGCCTATAGTCTCTGTATACATAAGGCCTTTCTGAATTTCAGAAATTCAGCGGTACATCCTTATTGGTGGTCTCTCTTTTGTTTCTTGTAGAAAGTGGATTACAATCGATCTCTTGTGTTTATCAATCAGTCAATCATATTTATTGAGTGCTTACTATGGGCAGAGCCCCAAACTCAACACTTGGGAGAGTAATCAATCGATCAAATGGATTTATTGAGCCCTCACTGTTTCCAGAGCACTGCAGTAAGTACTTAGGAGGGTATAATGTAACAAAGTTGTCAGACATGTTCCCTGCCCACAAGGAGCTTATGTCTAGAGGGACTGCAGAACCAGTTTGTAGACATGATCCCTGCCCTCAAGAAGTTTATAATCCAGTGGGGATTGAACTCTACCCTTGGCTTTCGGCAAAATACGTAGTGGTTTTGAGCCAGTGTGAAGTTCTTGGCTTGATTCTTTCAGAAGAAGGATCTGTGTACATCTAGCAGAATATCTTGGAATTGTTTACAAGAATGAGCTCTATCCACATCTTTTCAGATCACCACAGATTGTGCTTGGCTTCCTGCTCCTTGGTGAAGTGTTTCTGAATAGGTTCATTTTCTAGGCTAATAGCAAAGTGGAGAGTCAGACCTACTGAAGAAAAGGGATTCTGAAGAGAGGCTGAGAAGCTACTTAATCAATCTGTTAATGTTACCACCTGGCGGTATCTAGCGCATGATTCATTTTCAATGTATTCCACATCTGTCAGTGGGTGGCCCTGCAGAGAAACTGTCCAAGGTTGCAGGATAATGCAGAAGAAATTGTGGCGGTAAATCTCCTTATGTGCTGATCCCACTCCAGGAAGACAAACGGTTAGCCAGAAATATTGACTGTTCCTTTCACACTGAGTTGCATACATTAATATCAGTATGTGTCCTGGGACCTATCAATCGATCAATTGTATTTTTTAAGTGCTTACCGTGTGCAGAGTACTTCTGTTAACACTTAGGAGAGTTCAATAAAAAATAATTAGCAGACACATTCCCTCCCCACAATGAGCTTACAGTCTACCATCAGAGAAAACGATTTTAAAGTACAAAGCAACAAGAGGGCAGGTCTAGGGCTATTTTTATTTAAAAAAACTATTATTTTTGGTTCAGGAAAGAATCTTGAAATGCTCTTTTCTTTTTAGTTCTCCTGCCAGTTTCATCCCCTTTTTATCTTATTTATAATTTATTTTTGTGCGTTTCTTCCCTTGAAGAAGTCCTTGAAGGCAGGGATCATGTGTACTCATTCTACTGTAGTCTCCCAAGTGCTTAGTACAATGTTCTGTACTCAGAAATTGATTGATAGCCAGAGATACTGTCCTTCCATTGCTCTCATCACCTAAGATATTTATTCATTCAATCACATTTACTAAGCACTCACTGTATGCAGAGCACTGTACTAAGCACTTGGGAAAGTACAATACAACAATAAAGAGTGACAATCCCTGCCCACAACAAGCTCATAGTCTAGAGTGGTTGTGCTTTGCACAGAGCTTTGTATTAAGGGATTGAGAGAGTGTGGCTTAAGCAAAAGATGGAGTCTCTGTCCTCTAAGGCTATTATGATTTATAAACAGTTTTGCTTTGGCAAGCTCCCTATTAGGTGAGTCATCAATCAATCAATCACATTTATTGAGTGCTTACTGTGCACAGAGCACTGTACTAAGGACTTGGGACTGTACAAACAACAATATAAGACGCATTCCCTTTCCACAATAAACTTACAGTCTACAGGGGGAGGCAGACTATATTTATGTGTATAAACTATATCTACTATATATGTATAGTAGATATAGTATACATAGTATACTATACTATATATAGTATAGTATATATATACTATATATACTATGTATACTATATCTACTATACATATGTAGTAGATATAGTTTATACACATAAATATTATTATACTATACATGTATAGTAGATATAGTATATATAGTAGATATAGTTTATACACATAGAAGCAGCGTGGCTCAGTGGAAAGAGCATGGGCTTTGGAGTCAGAGGTCATGGGTTCAAATCCCGGCTCCGCCAATTGCCAGCTGTGTGACTTTGGGCAAGTCATTTAACTCCTCTGTGCCTCAGTTACCTCTTCTGTAAAAATGGGGATAAAGACTGTGAGCCCCCCGTGGGACAACCTGATCACCTTGTAACCTCCCCAGCGCTTAGAACAGTGCTTTGCACATAGTAAGTGCTTAATAAATACTATCATTATTATTATTATTAATATTATTATAAATACAGTCTGATATATGCTATATTACTATATATTACTATACTATACTGTAACTATACTATTTATATATATGAATAAATAAATTACAGATATGGACAAAAGTACTATGGGACTGGATGGAGGTGATGAATAAAAAGAGCGAATCAGGGTGATTCAGAAGGGAGTGGGGAAAGAGGAAAAGAGGGCTTAGTCAGGGAAAGCCTCTTAGAGGAAGTGTGCCTTCAATAAGGCTCTGAAGGTGGGGAGAGTAATTGTCTTTTGGAAATGAAGAGGGAGGGTGTTCGGGGCCAGAGGCAGGACGTGGGCAAGAGGTCGGCAGTGAGATAGATGAGATCGAGGTACACTAAGTAGGTTGGCATTAGAGGAGTGGAGTGTGCGAGCTGGTTGTAATAGGAGAGCAGTGAGGTGAAGTAGGAGGGGGCAAGAGCTTTAAAGCAGATAGAGAAGAGTAGCGATTTGATGTTGAGTTGGATGGGCAACCATTGGAGGTTCTTGAGGAGGGGGGAAATATGCCCCTGGAAAGACTCAATTCTCTTCTCAGGATCTAGGTCTTCCGGCTCCCAAATATGGAACTGGAAGAGGAACACAAAATAAACCTTGGCCAAGCCCCTTAACTCCTCTGTGCCTCAGTTTCCTCATCTGTAGGTGATTGGGAGGGACTGTTGAGCCAGTGACTCCAGTTAATGGAAGAGTCAGAGATTCTCAGGCAAAATAATGCCTTGATTTTTGTAAAGCCCTTTTTATTCCCCAAATGCTCTCTTGTTATTACTATCACTACTAATTACAACTGTGGTATTTGTTAGGTGCTTACTGCGCGCCAGGCACTGTACTAAGTGCCACGGTAGATACAAGATAATCAGGTTGGACAGAGTCCCTGTCCCACATGTAGCTCACAGTCTTAATCCCCATTTTACAGATGAGGTAACTGAGGCCCGTAGAAGTGAAGTGACTTATCCAAGGTCACACAGCAGACAAATGGAGGAGCCAATATTAGAACCCAGGTCCTTCTGACTTCCAGACTGCTTTCAGAGAAGCAGCGTGGCTCAGTAGAAAGACCCCGGGCTTTGGAATCAGAGGTCATGGGTTCAAATCCCGGCTCTGCCACTTGTCAGCTGTGTGACTTTGGGCAAGTCACTTAAATTCTCTGTGCCTCAGTTACCTCATCTATAAAATGGGGATTAAGACTGTGAGCCCCCCGTGGGACAACCTGATCACCTTGTAACCTCCCCAGTGCTTAGAACAGTGCTCTGCACATAGTAAGTACTTAATAAATGCTATTATTATTATTATTATTATTCCAGACCCATACTCTGTCCACTAGACCATACTATGTCTCTTATTATTACCATTCCTATTACTACTAATAAGAATAATGATAGAGGTGGTGTTTGTTCCTGTGTGCTAGGTACTGTACTAAATGGTTCACTGTTGGGTAGGGACCGTCTCTATATGTTGCCAACTTGTACTTCCCAAGCGCTTAGTACAGTGCTCTACACACAGTAAGCGCTCAATAAATACAATTGATTGATTGATTGACTGATTGACTAGATTTGAGATAATCAGGTCTGAAACAGTCCCTATCCCACATGGGGCTCCCAGTCTAAGTAGAGGAGGAAGAAGAGGTACTAACTCCCATTTTACAGATGAGAAAACTGAGGCCTGGAGAAATTAAGTGATTCGCTCAAGGTTACATAGCAGGCAAGTCGTAGAGCTGGGATTAAAACACAGGTCTTCCGACTCCCGGGCCTGTGCTCTTTCCATTAGGCCGCAAACCCTCACGATAACTAGGTAGAAAGGTATATATTGTTATCTCCACTTTGCAGATGAGGAAACTGAGGTTTGGAGAAGTCAAGTGACTTGCCCCTCTAGAACAAAAGCTCATTATGGGCAGGGAACATGTTTACCAACTCAGTAGTACCGTACTCTCCCAGACATTTAGTACAGGGCTCTGCATACAGTTAAGTGTTCAATAAATGTTACTGATGGATTGATTGCTGAAGGTCTCACAGGAGGCCAGTGGCAATTTAGTGTCCAAACAGGTAACGTTTAGAAAATGATAAGACAGGATCACATAATGTTTCCCACAAGTTAGTTCCTAACCAATGTTGTAAAGAACTAGACATGGTACTCAAGATGGATGTGTAGAATGCCAGAGGGATCGGCACAGGATCTGAGGTGGATAAGGAGTTGGGGAAATGAAGAAAACCTTCCAGGTGTGTGGTTCATTAAGCAGAACTAGAGAAAGCCAAGGAGTGACCTAGTAATAGTACACACACAAACACATACACACACACACTGACTCACACTGGATTCCTTTTGACCTGTCTGTAGAAGCAACATGGCCTATGCACGGGCTGGGAGTCAGAAGGACATGGGTTCTAATCCTGGCTCTGCCACTTGTCTGCTGTGTGACCTTGGGCAAATCACTCCACTTTTCTGGGACTCTGTTCCCTCATCTGTATAATGGGGATTAAGAGAGAGAGAGCCCCGGTGTGGGATGGGGACTATGTCTAACTGGATTTGCTGGTATCCACCCCAGTGCTTAGTACAGCGCCTGGCACATAGTAAGCGCTTAACAGATACCACAAGTATTCATTATTATTATTAATTATATTGAGGATGATGGATAAATCGTATAGTGCCCCTACCTAGAGACAAGACAGGAGGAAGAGAGAGAGGGAGAGAGAGAGAGAGAGAGAGAGAGAGAGAGAGAGAGAGAGAGAGAGAGAGAGAGGGAGGTAGAGAGAGGGCTTGAGAATCTCTAGCCAGTGAGTTAGACCTGAGGACAGGGGGTTGGAGAAGTTGACCTCTTAAAGCCTCTCAATGCTGGAAATCACCACAGGCTTTAGCCAGTAAAGATCAATCCCACAATTTTGTCTATGAAAGGCAGCCGATCCAAACTGCTTTCCCCTGAAACTCAAAAAAACAACTCAAACACAGGAAATCTTGGACATCAGTTTCTGCCCCACATTTTGTACAGAGCCACTGGGGAATAAATTAAATAAGGCTTCCAGACCACATTTTCCATAAAGCACTTACGTGACCCCATAAACTACTTAGAAGTATTCTTGTTTACTAATACATAACTTGAAACCTAAGGATGTGCGTGCTTATATGTGTGTGTGTGTGTGTGTGGTGGAGGGGAGCGGGTTGTTGAGGGAGGAGAATTTTCTTACTTCGGTGAAGAGTATTAGTTTTGGCAGTCTACCTTTCATAATAAATTACCCACAAGTATTTTGTTTAGCTATTTGCAGCCCAGTATAATAATTATCCCAAAAGGAATAAGCTACAATTTGGATCCTCAATCAGGGAAAGGGTGTATTCTGGCTTTGAAGTAAGGCAGGCCAAGATACTTTTTAAACTGATCTGGAGTGCATTTTTCACATCTGACTGAGAAGCAGCATGGCGTAACGAGAAGCAGCATGTTGTAGCGGAGACAGCCCAGGCCTGGCAGTAAGAAGATCATGGGTTCTAATCCCAACTTCACCACTTATCTGCTGTGTGACCTTGGGCCAATCACTTCACTTCTCTGGGCCTCGGTTACCTCATCTTTAAAATGGGGATTGAAACTGTGAGCTCCTTGTGGGATAGTGACTGCGTCCAACCCGATTTGCTTGTATCCACCCCAGTGATTAGTATGGTGCCTGGCACATAGTAAGCGCTTAACAAATACCAGAATTATTATTATTTTACTGCTTTCTTATTTCAGTAAGTCTCTTCCTGAGAGGACCATTCTTCAGAAACTTGGGAATTCTGGAGTGGTCTGACGGTCAACAGAAGGCTAAATAGGCATCAGCCAAAAGATTCAACCAGGTGCCAGTGGATGGTTGCGGGCTGGAGAGAAATTGTAGTCTATAGTTCTGTGACGGGGTTAGAGTTAGAATAGAAGCCAGGTGAGGTGGGGATTGGTAGGGGGAGGCCCAGAGAAATGGAGCGACATACTCAAGGTCACACAGCAGATAAGTGGCAGAGTCGGGATTAGAACCCAGGTCCTAGTGACTCCTGAGCCCATGCTCTATCCACTAGGCCATGCTGCTTCTGCAGACAGGTCAGAAGGCTCTAGAGTGAGAGAGGCCCGTTTGGATCAGGAGGAGAGGAATCACCCTTCCCACTCATTGCCTTTCCCAAGGATGGTTCCCAATTCCTTGAAACCCATCCTGTCCTATTTCACCGTATTTGCAATAACATCTGAGGTCACCAACCAGCCAACAGTTACCCCTTTCGATCCCTTGATTGGTGCCTTAATCCGCTCTCCTGGTAATCATCAAAAGCCACCTCCCCTGACCTTAATCTGCTTCAGATCAAATCTTTTCTTATCTGGAGCTGTAGCAACATTCTGCTAGCTGGGCTTGACTGGAAACCATTCTCTGGAACCAAGTGGGGCTGGTGTCCCCTCTCAGAGAGCATGACCTCTCAGTGACCTTCTCTGGGAATACTGGGATTGTTCTGGCTGAGGAGGCAGTCTCCAGTTGAGCAGAGAGCCCTTGGGAAGGGAGAATCTGATAGGCACATTCTTGTCGTTCCTTATTCTGCGTCTGTGTTTCAGAGCCCTCTTGCTCCCCTCGGCAGCCACACTCTGAGAGATCTTTAATCAAATTTCCGTCTTCTTTTGGAAGGAGAGTCTGTGGCAACAACGACCTGCCACTTATTCAATCAACTTTACTGTAGGCTGATGCGCTATTTCATTTTAAGTCTGATTGATTTGAATTGATCCTTTTCTAAGGCAAGCCCCATCTCTTCTCTAGGGTCCCTCCTCTCACCGAGGCAGCGTCAGAGGAAAATGAACATAGTGGGGATGATCGCTTATCTTGTTTCTGCCCTAAAATTTTGGAGTGGGCCATTGAACCTTAGCAACAAACACATGTACTCCTCTAGAATGTAAACTTGTTAATAATAATTCATTCATTCAGTTGTATTTATTGAGGGCTTACTGGGTGCAGAGCACCGTACTAAACTCTTGGGAGAGTACAGCAAAAACCAGCCACATTCCCTGTCCACAATGAGTTTACAGTCTAGAGACGAGCTTTACTACGTGCCAAGCACTGTTCTAAGCACTAAGGTAGATACAAGTTAATCAGGTTGGACACATGGGGCTCACACTCCTAATCCTCATTTTACAGATGAGGTAACTGAGGCCCAGAGAAGTGAAGCAACTTGCCCAAGGTCACACAGCAGACAAATGGTGGAGCTGGAATTAGAACCTAGCTCCTTCTGATTCCCGTGCTCTATCCACCGCCTGGTTCTCTGTTATATCACACTTTCCCAAGCATTTAATGCTGAATAAATATGATTGCTGGATTGATTGGTTGGCCTAGTGAGTGAGAGTTGGGGACAGGATTGCTCTCCTTTAGTGGAGGATTGGGGATGATCAGAAGAACAAGAAGCAGGTTGCAGATCAAAGACAGGCCTTATAAGTGGCCAACCTACCTGCACAGCGAGGGCTGATGTGGATCTGTCATCCAATCAGTAGAATTAATGTGTGCAGTACACTGCACTAAACAGTTGAGACTGTGTGACTTAGTGGATAGAACACAAGCCTGTGAGTCCAAAGGACCTGAGTTCTAATCCCAGTTCCTCCACTTGCCTGTTGTGTGACCTTGGGTGAGTCACTTCACTTCTCTGTGCCTCAGTTACCTCCTCTGTAAAAAGGGGATTATGACTGTGAGCCCCACGTGGGACATGGACCATGTCCAACCTGATTATTGTATATCTACTCCAATGCTTAGAACACACAGTAAGTGCTTAACAAACACCATTTTTAAAAAATGCATAATCCCTGCCCTCAACAATCTTTACAATCTCAAGGAGGGAGGCAGACAGACACAAGTGTTTTAGCACATAATGGGAGAAGGAACAGCCAAGTGACTTTTCTGCACTGTAAGCTCCTTGTGGGCAGGGATTGTGTCTACTAACTTTGCTATACTGTACTCTCCAAGTACCTAGCACAGTACTCTACACATAATAAGCACTCAATAAATATGATTAATTGACTGAGTGCTAGCAGGATAAACAGAATGTAAAATCAGCATGTATTTATGTAAATAGCGATGTACACAAGTGCACTGGAGAGGTATATAAATGTAAGTACATTTTTGTTGATGACTGTTGGATTGATGCAATCTGGGAATGTGGAGATTGATAAGGGAAGGTCTCCTGGGGGTGGTATATTTTCAAGAGGATTTTGAAGATCGGATTGCCTGCTTATTGTTGTATTGTACACTCCCAAGAGCTCAGCACAATGCTCTGCACACAATAAGTACTCAATGAATATGATTGAATGAATGAATGACTGGCAGACGGGTGATTTCACCCAGCCCAGGACCTTCTCACAATGACAACCAAGGAGCAGTGAGAAGGTTACCAGCCTTGGTATCTCTTCTCCTGGTTCTGGTTGTAGGATTGCACCTCCTTAACTTTTCCTTCTATTCAGGAATCAGCTTAACTCTTTCCCAACACTAATTCTTTTGCCTCTCATTGCTAATTTCTCAATGACTCATGAGGACCGCTTGACCATAAACTTCATCCAAAGCCTCCTGGACTTGCTTTTCCTTTCTGCTGCATTTCCTGAGGCAAAAAATTCCATATGCTAATTACTGTCCCCTCCCCTCTCCCCCTACACACACACACACACTGGGTGAAGTGTTTCCTTTTGTCGGTTTTTTGATCTTGGCTTTAGTAATAATAATAGTGTGTGTTAAGCGTTTACTATGTGCCAAGCACTGTTCTAAGCACCAAAGTGGATACAGGCAAATCGGGTTGGACACAGTGTCCCTGTCCCACATGGGGCTCACAGTCTCAATCCCCATTTTACAGATGAGGGAACTGAGGCCCAGAGAAGTGAAGTGACTTGCCAAGGTCACACAGCAGATAAGTGGCAGAGCTGGAATTAGAACCTATGACCTCCTGACTTCAAGGCCCATGCTCTATCCACTATGCCATGCTGCTTTTCATCATTGGGTCCTTCTCTGCCCTCTGCTTTGGGATTTGAGGACCATAATTCTGGTTTTGCCCTATCCACCCCCTTCGTGGTTCTGCCGACTTGACCCTTAAATGAGTGAGACTGAAAACCAGGTACCAAAATAAAAATTAGAGCCAGTTTGTTCTTAGCCCAGCTCACTGTGGGCAGGGACTGTTTCGGTTTATTGTTATATTATACTCTCCCAAGTGCTTAGTATGGTGCTTTGCACACAGTAAGCGCTCAATAAATATGATCGATTGAATGAATGTATAAACATGCCACAAACGTTCTTGCTGGTATTCTTAAGTGGAGAGAGGATTCGTTAAAGGGAGGAGGTGGGTAAAATGGTTCCTGTCCCAAGGGTTAGACTTGTCCTTTTGGTGACCCTGCCAGAGTTCTGAAGAACTCTGAGGCAGTTCGTCGAAATGAGTGATTTCATCGAGGGACCAGGGATTTGATGAAGCAACTGTTTTGGTTTTGAATGCTGCCAACGGAAAGCAGTCGGGGATTGATGGGGTGGGGAAAAGGACGCTTATTAAAGAAGAAGGCCCGGTTCCTCTCCAATGCCACTTCTCAGCAGGAGAGATGATGACAACCTCCGCTTTCAGCACCCCGGGTCATTGAGGATATTTTTTTTCATGGTATTTGTTAAGCACTTACTGTGTACCGCAAGAAGCACTGAGGTAGATACAAGGCAATCTGGATGTATTCAATTCACATATTCAATTCATCACTAAATCCTGTCGGTTCCAACTTCACAACATCACCAAAATCCGCCTTCTCCCCTCCATCCAAGCTGCTACCACGTTAATACAATCACTCATCCTAGTCCCCTTCGATTACTGTATCAGACTCCTTGCTGACCTCCCTGCCTCCTGTCTCTTTCCACTCCAGTCCATACTTCACTCTGCTGCCCGGATCATTTTTCTTCAGAAACATTCAGGACATTTCCCTACTCCTCAAGAACCTCCAGTGGATGCCCATCCACCTCCACATCAAACAAAAACTCCTCACCATTGGCTTCAAAGCACTCAATCACCTTGCCCCCTCCTATCTCACCTCGCTCCTCTCCAACTACAACCCAGCCTGCACACTGTGCTCCTGTAATGCTAATCTTCTCACTGTTCTTCAATCCAGTCTATCTCACCAACCCCTTGCCCACATCCTGCCTCTGGCCGGGAACACCATTCCTATACAAATCGGACAGACAATTACTCTCCCGCCTTCAAAGCCTTATTGATAACACATCTCCTTCAAGAGGCCTTCCCTGACTAAGCCCTCCTTTCCTCTTCTCCCACTCCCTTCTGCATCACCCTGACTTACTCCCTTTATTCATTCCTCCCCTCCCAGCTCCAAAGCTCTTATGTACATATCTGTAATTTATTCATTTATATTAATGTCTCTCTCCCCCTCTAGACTGTAAACTCCTGGTGGGCAGGGAATGTGTTTGTTTACTGTTGCATTGTACTCTGCCAAGCACTCAGTCCAGTGCTCTGCACACAGTAAGTGCTCAATGTATATGAATGAATGAATCAATGAAAGTTGTACAGTGCAATTAGAGAAGCAGCATGACCTAATGGAAAGAACAGGGTCCTGGGAGTCCTGGGAGGATCTGAATTCTTAATCCCTGTTCTGCCACTTGTCTGCTGTATGATCTTGGACAAGTCACTTCACTTATCTGTGCCTCAGTTACCCCATCAGTAAAATGGGGATTAAGATTGTGAGCCCCATATAGGACGTGAACTGTGTCCAACCCGATTAGCCTGTATCTACCCTAAGCTTGGCACAAAGTAAGTGCTTAACAAATACAGCAATTATTAGCCAACCCAGAGACATCACCACTGCTGGGAGTATGGATTACAAACCCAAAGAAAAATTCCCTTATCTTTAAGGACTGGAAGTCTGAATTTCTTTTCCTCTATTAGAATCCAGATCCCTATCCATATGCCAGCATACATCAAAGCCAAAAGGAGGATATTGTGTATCTAGCTCACTGACAGCACTATCTTTAACTGTCAGACCAACTCAAGTTATTACCCTCTGCACAATATGCCTCCTGCAGGTAACAGAGAAGAGAATGATGACACAATCCTGGACTCTGAGCCCATTTGGATTTAAAAATAAAAGTTGGCTCATAGGGTCCCCTGTACTTTGTGGGAAGTGGCTTCCTTTTGAGATTGAAAGCTGGGAGAAATAGCTTTGAGAAACTGGAATAGTTTACAGGAATGGATAGGAAGGAACAATAGCCAGGAGACACACACAGCCCGAGGCTCCTAAAATACCACATTTTATAAGGTGTAAAGTAGAAGCAATATGGCCTAATGGATAGATAATGGGCCTGGGAGTTAGAAGGACCTAGGTTCTAATCCTGACTCTGACACTTGTCTCCTGTGTGGCCCTGGGCAAGTCACTTCACTTCTCTGAGCACTTGGGACTGCACAAGGAAGGAATGGTCAATCACCCCACACCTCCTGGCCCCAGAACCCAGATCCCCACCAAAGAAGGAGGGCAGGGACACACTGAGAAGCTAACAACATGTCAACCGACACCCGTCAGCAACTAAGGACTTTGATAGCGCTGATCCATTTTCCTTCATGACTTGCTAATCATAGCTCAGAATTTGTAATAAATTATTTATATTGAGAAGCAGCGTGGCTTAATGCAAAGAGCAGGGGCTTGGGAGTAAGAGATGGTGGGTTTTAATCCCGATCGCTACTTGTCAGCTGTGTGACTTCGGGCAAGTCACTTTACTTCTCTGTGCCTCAGATACCTCATCTGTAAAATGGAGATTAAGACTGTGAACCCCACGTGGGACAACTTGATTACCCTATATCTACACCAGTGCTCAGAACAGTGCTTGGCACATAGTAAGCACTTAAATACCATTATTATTATTAATGTCTGTCTCCCCTTCTAGATTGTAAACTCACCAGAGGCAGGGAATGTGCCTGCTAATTCTGTTATACTGTAATCTCCTGAGCACTTAGTACAGTGCTCTGTAAATAATAATAATGATTATGGTATTTGTTAAGTGCTTACTATGTGCCAAGCACTGCTCTAAACTCTGAGGTAGATACAAGGTAATCAGGTTAGACACAGTCCCTGTTCCACATGGGGTTCACAGTTTCAATCCCCATTTTACAGATGAGGGAACTGAGGACCAGAGAAGGGAAGCAACTTGCCCTAGGTCACACAGCAGACAAGTGGCAGAGCAGGGATTAGAATCCATGACCTGACTCCAGGCCAGTGCTCTATCCATTACGCCACACTGCTTCAGCGCTCAATAAATACCACTGATTGATTGATTCTCTGTGCTTTATCTGTAAAATAGGGATTATGAGTGTGAGCCCCATGTGGGACATGAACTGTGTCCAACCTGATTAGCTTGTATCTACTCCAGAGGTTAGTACAGTCCCTCTAGACTGTGAGCTCATTGTGGACAGGGAATGTGTCTGTTTGTTGTTATATTGTCCTCCCCCAAGCACTTAGTACAGTGTTTTGCACACAGTAAGCCACTCAATAAATATGATTGAATGAATGAATGGCACATAGTACATGCTTAACAAATACCATAAAAAAGAAGTGCGTGAACTCAAGCTCAGGAACTCAAGCCCTGGACACAGTCACTAGAATCCAGTGAAATTTGAGCAAAACTTCAGTTACAGCAGCTTAACAGGAATCAGTCCACACACTGGAGACACTGAAAGCAGGTTGTCTCTTCTTTGGTTATAAGTATGTGGTAACACAAAGGTCAAGGTTTTGCATTAGTTCCTTCTTATTCAACCGTTACAACTGAGCTGTTTTGTTTCTAGGCCTGTTTGATTGTCTCCTGACCACCTTGTTTATGTGAACGAGAGTAATTCCAGTGACTAGAGTCCCCAAGAATAACAAGAGCTGGAATGTGATGGGCCTTTAGGCCTGGATTCCAGTTTGTGTGGCCAAGCTGCCATTTCCTAGAAGCTGCCACTTTCATTCAGTCGTATTTACTGAGCACTTCCTGGGTGCAGAGCATTGTACTAAGTGCTTGGGAAAGTACAATCCAACAATAAACTGACACATGCCCTGCTCACAAGGAGCTTACAGTCTCTCTCCTTTGTTCTGTCCTATCTAGGTGTCTGTCTATCAGTTTAACAGAAAGTTGGTTTGTCAAAGTCTTGAGACAGGAAGAAGATAATCTGCTTATTAATAGTGTTTGCCCACCAGAGTCTTGTAGTGGAGAGAACCAGGCAGGGCCTAATAATAATTACCCTAAGTAGAACTTACTGATGTTTGTACTAAGGCATATACAATGATTTGTGCTCTTCGATCAGTGTGAAGCTGGGATGCTGAACCATCTGTGTATAAAGAAACTCTATATTGCTTGACTAGCATAAGAAACTTTATCCATCAACCACCACTTCCTACTAGTTTTAGAAGTGTTATTAGTAATAAATTTGTCTCTGACATGCTCTTGTGAAAATGCCGCTGAGTCCGTGAAGTTTTCTTCCACATTTATAACAATTAATAATAATAATTGTGGTAGTCGTTAAGGCACTTACTATGTCCAAGGACTTTTCTAAGTGCTGGGGTAGATATGAGATAATCAGGTCCCACATGGGGCTCACAGTCTAAGTAGGAGGGAGAACAAGTATTGAATCCCCATTTTGCAGGTGAGGGAACTGAGGCACAGAGAAGTGAACTGACTCACCCAAGGACACACAGCAGATGAGTGGCGGAGCCGGAATTGGAACCCAGGTCATCTGACTCTCCAGCCTGTGCTCTTTCCACTAGGCCATGCTTCTTCTCTTCGTGGTATTTGTTAAGTGCTTGTCAGCGCAGATGAGGAAAGTGAGCCACACAGAAGTAAAGTGACTTACCCAAGGTCACCCAGCAGAAAGTGGCAGGAGATGGGATGAGAACCCAGGACCTCTAACTCCCAGATCTGTGTTCTTTCCACTAGGACAGGCTGCTTCACTGTGTAATATTCTGGGATAGGCTGTACATGGAAAAAATAAATTCTGGATTGAGCTTGGACCAGGATGAAAAGGTGCAGTCTTTTCTAATGAAATTCCTCTTCTGCCCGCAAAATGAAGGAGTTTGTTTTCCAGGGATTGGATTAATTTAGGGACTTAACTCTCCCTCATCTTAACCCATCCCTAACCCAAAATTTTCCTGCACAGATGGGCAACAACTGCTACTTAGACTGTGAGCCCCATGGAGGACAAGAACTGTGTCCAACCTAGTAAACTTGTTTCTTTCCCAGCTCTTAGGACAGTGGCATGACACATATATCAGAAAAAAGTAGATTGTAAGCTCCTTTCGTCATGGGATTTTTTGAGTGCTTAGGATGTGTCAAGCACTGTTCTAAGCACTAGGGTAGTTACAAAATCACCAAGTTGGGCACATTCCCTGTCATGAGTTCCAATCCCAGCTCTGCCACTTGTCAGCTGTGTGACTTTGAGCAAGTCACTTAACTGCTCTGTGCCTCAGTTACCTCATCTGTAAAATGGGGATTAAGACTGTGAGCCCCCCGTGGGCCAACCTGATTACTTTGTATCTATCCCAGCACTTAGAACAGTGCTTTGCACATAGTAAGTGTTTAACAAATGCCATCATTATTGTCATTATTATTATAGGGCTCGCAGTCTAAATCTGAGGGAGGAGGATTTAAGAGAAGCAGAGTGGCCTAGCAAAAAGAATATGGGCCTGGGAGACAGAGGACCTGGGTTCTAATTCTAGCTCTGTCACTTACTGTTAGATTATTCATCAGAGTGAGGGCAGGGTTGGGTGATCCATTTGAGGACCGAAATCAACTCCCACTCTGAAATCTCATGAGAGGTGGTCTGAAAATTTATCATTGGTGTTAGAAATTTTTGACATTTAATGGGAATTATGACTCAGCCTCAACTCATTTCCTTTTAAGTCCACTCAATCTATATTCAGACCCTTTGAGATCACACTAATTCATTTCTCTATTTCACATACAACAGTGTCTTCTTATTCACGGAGTATTCATTTTTTATGCAAACTGTGGTCTATGGGCATCAGTGTTTAGTCCGCCACCCTTATTTCAGACAAACGGAAGATCAATCCGTAAAGTGATTTAAAATCCACAGATAAAAACACTTATCTAGCTGGGAGAGTTATTTACTTTTATTACAACTGTGCTTTCTTTTCAGGGGTGTTTCTTCTTGTCAGCTCTTGTCACAAAGCACTGCTTATAAGAAAGCCACAAAGAAAATTGACATGAGAAAAAGCACGGTGACAAGGGTCTTATGTACAGGACCTATGAGATGCCAACATTGGCACCTGCAGACACCTAGATGTCTGCAGATGGTTTCTTGATGCCAAAGCAGGTTTGAATAATGACCCTCATGGAGAAGAGCAATAATACTGGGGCCCTTTTCCAAATAATAAGGAGTGAGTGTGATTTGTCACACTTCTGAGCCTTAACACTATTTTTAGCTCTTTGCAGGAAAAATGTAAAGAGGATCCACCATTCATCATGAATATTTTCAAATGGATCCCGAAAGCCTTGGACACAGACCAAATGAGTCGGAATAATGCATGATTACCAAGGCGGGATTGGGCTATTGTTCTCTGAGAAATACGGTGAAATGAAAGTCAGGGGCGTGTTGCTTCTGAGTTACCAGGCCACAGAAGAATCTATTTTGGTCACAGAAAAAGCACGACTACAGTACAGAGCACTTCGCCTCTGCCCTCTGTCCCATTCACCAGATGCAGATTTCTCTTTCACAGGTACGGCCCCCAGGTTGCCTGGTGCATTTCTAAATCCAAGGGAACACATGTCTGTTTATGCCGGCCTGAGGTTCTATTTGATAAACCAAGGATGAGGTTCTGTGATTGTTGATGATGGCAAGGTCTTGGTCTCCCTCTGATTGGGGTGGGAATTAGGGCACTGGAAGGAAGGGAGGAGAATGGGAAAGGAGGGAATGTTAAACTGAATTGCTATGTTAATGAAAAACCTCCTCTATCTTCTCCTGTATGTCTATCCCTGGAGATGGCACCACCGTCCTTCCTATCTCACAAGCCCGTAACCTTGGCGCTATCCTTGACTCGTCTCTCTCATTCAACCCACATATTCAATCCATCACTAAATCCTGTCGGTTCCAGCTTCACAATAAGAAGCAGTGTGGCTTCAGTGGAAAGAGTATGGGCTTGGGAGTCAGAGGTCATGGGTTCAAATCCCGTCTCCGCCAATTGTCAGCTGTGTGACTTTGGGCAAGTTACTTAACTTCTCTGTGCCTCAGTTACCTCATCTATAAAATGGGGATGAAGACTGTGAGCTCCCTGTGGGACAACCTGATCACCTTGTAACCTCCCCAGCGCTTAGAACAGTGCATTGCACAGAGTAAGAGCTTAATAAATGCCATCATCATCAACATCGCCAAAATCTGCCCTTTTCTCTCCTTCCAAACTGCTACCACGTTAATCCAAGCACTTAACCTATGCTGCCTTGATTACTGTATCAGCTTCCTCGCTGACCTCCCTGCCTCCTGTCTCTCCCCACTCCAGTCCCTACTTCACTCTGCTGCCCAGATCATTTTTCTACAAATACATTCAGGCCATGTTTTCTCTCTCCTCAAGAACCTCCAGTGGTTGCCCATCCAGCTCCGCATCAAGTAGAAACTCCTTACCATCAGCTTTAAAGAACTCAATCACCTTGCCCCCTCCTAACTCACCTCTCCTACTACAATCTAGCCCTCATATTTCACTCCTCTAATGCCAGCCTACTCACTGTACTTTGATCTCATCCATCTCACCCCCCGACCTCCTACCCATATCCTGCCTTTAGCCTGGAATTCCCTCCCTCCTCATATATCCCACAGACAATTACTCTCACCTACTTCAACACCTTATTGAAGGCATATCTCCACCAAGATGCCTTCCCTAAGCCCTCCTTTCCTCTTTTCCCACTTCCTTCTGCATCACTTTGACTTGCTCCCTTTATTTATCCTCCCTTCCAGCCCCACAGCACTTATGTCCATATGCGTAATTTTTTCTAGTTATATTAATGTCTGACTCCCCACTCTAGACTGTAAACTAATTGTGGGCAGAGAATTTGTCTGCTATATTGTTGTACTGTACTCTCTCCAGCGCTTAGTATAGTGCTCTGCACACATAAAATGCTCAATAAATATGATCAACTGACCGACCCCTGCTGCTGTGAGCCCCCTGTGAGGGTTTTTTTGTTAATAATATAATAAATGTGATAGTTATGAAGCTCTTACTATGTGCCAAGCACTGAGGTAGATATAAAACAATCAGGTCATCACAGTCCCTGTACCACATGGGGCTCGCAGGCTAAGTGAGAGAGAAGTTAAGTAACTTGCCCAAGGGAACATACCAGGAAAGTAGTGGAGTCAAGATTAGAACCCGGGTCCTCTGATTCCCAGGCCTGTGCTCTTTCCATTAACCCACACTGCTTCTCAACCTCCAGTCAGTGCCGCTGATAATGATAATGAGGCACCCGTTTGTCTTTAGGGTCATTCATTATTGACATAATGATTCCATTAATTTGGCATGCTTGATTAAAGAAGGATATCTCCTGCTTGAAATTCAAGATGAAAATCAGTCCCCTGGGATTTTACAGCTTCTTCAGGGAAGAAAACAAACTGACTCTAAAAGGCAGCACGACCTCAACATTTGTATCTAGGCCTTTTTTTAAAGCCTCTCCCGGGATTTCGAGATGATACAAACACATCAATCAAAGACCATCTGTTTCTTGAAATAGATTACAGGTAGAACAAGGATCTGGTCTTGAAGTACACCTTGTAAAAAAGATCCAAATACAGACTAACCTAATGGTCAGTTTCAATTTCAAATCACCCACTCCCACACAGCTGTCGTCTTCTTTCCTCCCTCTAGATTTTTCAGTTCTACTCAGTATGAACTCTCATACAGAGAGATAAGAGGTGAGTTTCACCAAGAGAAGATATGATTTGCTCTAGAGGTCTTCCCATCTGAGCCTAGAGCGAGGTAAGAGGACACTACCTCTGCCATAGTTCTAGATGGAGGAGGAGGGAAGTGAATGGCAATAATAATAATAATTGTGGATTTTAAGAACTTTCTACATGCCAAGCACTGTGCTAAGCGCTGGAGTAGATTCAAGATAATCAGGTCCCACATGGGGCTCACAGTCAAAGTATCAATCAATATTTCTTTTTGAGCACTTTGCCATGTGCAGAGCACCATACTAAATAATTGGGAAAGTACAACAGAGTTGATAGACATGTATCCTGCCCACAATAAGCTTATAGTCTAGAGATATACAGTCCATGTAGGAGGGAAAACAGGTATTGAATCACCATTTTGCAGATAAGGGAACTGAGGCACTGAGAAATTGACTTACCCAAGGTCACACAGCAGACAAGTGGCAGAGCCAGGATCAGAACCCAGGTCTTCTGACTCCTAGGCCTGGGATCTTTCCACTAGGCCACAGCTGCTTCCATTCCCATCACCGTCATCACTCTCCAGGGATTCCTTTGGTTTGGGAGGTCACTACTAGGCTGATAAGGGAAAGTTAGGTAGGTATATGGAAAAACTTAGGAGTGTTGGGTAAATCATTTCTACTCATGGGAATGGGTATCTGGGAGCTCACCCACCTCCCATTTTCTCAGTGGAAGACATCACTCTGGGCTGGATACATTGTGGATCTGACCTAGACCAACCAACCTACCATCAGTGACATTTTTTTGATTGCTTAGTCTGTGCAGAGCACTGTGTGGAAAGTGCAACAGCCTAAGTAGACACGATCCCTGCCCTCAAGGAGTTTACACTGTAGCTGGTGAGACAGACATTAAAATACATTGCAAGTACTGGAGACAACTGAGTGTAAGGATATGGACATAAGCACAGTGGGGGTGGAGAAGATAATGATTGTAATTATGGTATTTGTTAATAATAATGATGGCATTTACTAAGCGCTTACTATGTGCAAAGCACTGTTCTAAGCGCTGAACATTTATTATGTGCCAAACACTGTACTAAGTGCTTAAGGGGTAGAGTAGGAGTAGACTGGATTTATTGGTGATCCTACATCAGGCAATGAATCCCTGACTGGCTCATCCAGGCCACAGGAAAGAGTTAGCAAACAGCCACAGGTTATGCTGGGTAAGATCACATATTAAGACCCCAGCCCTTGTTCTCAGACACGAAAATCTTAGTGATGCCCACGGGTGAGGTAGAATGGGTCTCCTTGCCATACTGAGTTTTAGGAATCCCTGTCTGATTTGAAGGGAGGGCAGGCCGGAGACCACTGCTCACCTCGCTGAGGTATCTTTACATTTCTTTCTCAGCAATCACAAGGGCGGCTAACACAAACCTTTCTACCTCATTGGCATAGATTAAGCTGCCCAAGGCTACTTACAGTTTTAAAAGCAAAGGGAAGGCTCAGGCCAAAGAATTTCATGAGTCAGACACAGACAATGCCAGTACCCTCAGTTAATGTCCGCTAAGACCTTACTATGTGCCAAATATTGCAATAAGCACTGGACTACATAGTCATTCTCCCACATAGGATTGGCAGTCTAGGAGGAGAACAGGTTTTGAATTCCGTTTTACCAATGAAGAAACTGAGGCCCAGAGAAATTAAGTGACTTGTCCAAGGCCACCCAGCCAGAGCTAAGCCTTAGAGCCAGTCTAGACTGTAAGGGCTACACTGTCTAATCTAGCTCCAGGCTAGACTGTAAACTCATTGCGGGAAGGGAATGTTTCCACTGACTGTTATACTGCACTCCTCCAAGTACTTTGTACAGTGCTCTTCACGCAGTAAGCGCTCAATAAATACAATGGACTGACTAACTAACCAGGCTGTGATCTTTCCACTGGGCCAAGTCATTTTCTTGGTGGTTAACAAATGATGGCTACTTTTTGGTGTGATGGCTTTAGCTGCCCTTTAAAGGCAATCTAGTTCAAGATCTTGTTCTCCTTCATCTAGAGGAGCCCAGAAGCAGTGGGTCTATATATCCATTTGCTAGATTTCCCAACTACATTCCACTAATAATAATGGTATTTGTTAAGCACCTACTATATGCCAAACACTGTTCTAAGCACTGGGGCAGATACTTGCTAGTCAGATCCCACAAGAGGCTCACAGTCTTAATCTCTATTTTACAGATGAGGTAACAGGCACAGAGAAATGATGTGGCATGCCAAAGGACACACAACAGACAAGTAGCAGAGCAGGGATTAGAACCCAAGATCCTCTGATTCCGTGTTTTTGCCCACTAGGCCACATTCTCTGAAAGCTTTTATGTCTACTGCCTCTATTGAAATGTACTCTCCCACACACTTAGTATAGTGCTTGGCACACAGGAAGCACTCAATGAATAGCACTGATTGACGGATGAATTGATTGAAATTCAGGATTTAGGGGCCAAGCCAGCCAAAATCAGTGTTCAAGGACATTCCTCGGGCCGATGAGAGTTGCGGCTGGATGCCAGCATTTTCCAACGCCCTGACAAATTCAGTCTCTGCTCAAAAACTCAGGCTTTCGGAGAAAAAGTTGGCCCAGTGCTCCAATCTACATCATTTTCATCCAGGGCATCCGAATGGCACATGGAAAGAAGTGGTCTTTCCTTTCAGCTCAGATCTGTTTCCTCAACAAAAGGGCTTAACAGAACACAACTACCATCTGCCTTCGTTGAGCTGAGCCCACGTCTGCTGTGAAACAAGCTACCAGCACAGCCCTGTCAGGGTAATTTGTCATCCTTTCTCTCGGTGTCCAAGCGCTTTATCCCTCTGCAGCTCTGACTCTGCTAGCCCCAAGCCTGGTCTTTCAAGACAGGATGCCAATCACAGGAGAATGATTGTGAAAGACAAAAGAAATCACACCACAGGGGTTCCTGTCCGCAGCTGTTCCTGGGAACTCCATTTCCGCTGCCCGGCTGGCTTGGACACATCAAAAGACAGCCCAGTTCAGGGCCAGGCTATTAGAGCTGATGAAGGGGAAGTTAAGCTCAAGTTGGCCAGTCAACCCGGAACACAGCAGCAGCACCGTCAGAGAAAGCAATCTCCTTCCAGATCATTGGCCAAAATGTCTCCCAGATGCACCAAGACCTCTAAGGGATAGTAGATGCTATCCCTGCATAACCGGAGCAGAGATAATGATTAGAATCATTTGTGCGTAAATTCAGGGGGCTTAGGAGCAATCGTCATCTTTCCAAGCAAGATTCAGCACTGTGCATTGAACTGTTTTATCACTGAGGAGGTCCTGGGCAGCTAGTGCTTTTTTTTTTTTTAAATGGTATTTGTAAAGTGCTTACTCTGTAACAGGCAGTTCACTAAGTGCTGGGGTAGATACGCAATAATAATAACAATTGTAGCATTTCTTGAGCACTTACTATGTGTCAGGAACTGTACTAAGCACAGGTGTGGATACAAGCAAATTGGGTTGAACACAGTCCCTGTTCCACATGGGGCTCACAGTCTTAATCCCCATGTTACAGATGAGGTAACTGAGGCACAGAGAAGTTAAGTGACTTGTCCAAGGTCACACAGTAGACTAGTGGCAAAGTGGGGATTAGAACCCACGACCTTTTGACTCCCAAACCCATGCTCTATCCACTCTGCTATGTTGCTTCCCCTATAGCAGATCGCCTTAGAATACACAGAATTGATTGGAAGAAGTTCAGGCCCATATAGGCTCCCATTAAAAACAGCTAGGGGAATGATAGATGGTAAAAGGAATTTTTAAATCCTTAGACGACAGTCAGGAAACAGAATGCGACTTGTGGAATATCGTTCCACACTCCTTATGCTATGCATACAAACTTGCCCAGAAAACCTCTCATAGTTTGAACTCGCATAATCTTCTCTGATGCCAGGTGAAAATGCATGCAAGACCACAGGGCCTTAATGCTGATTGTTATAAGAAGTAAATTTTATCTGGAAGATAAATTAATCAGGTGGAAAAAAGATTTAACTAGAATGCATGGTTTTGGAGTACTGGTAATTTGACTGTGACTTATTCTTATCTCAAAGCGATTCTTGGAAGATTTCCTGTATGAAAATATTTATACTTCCATGGAGGGGGTAAGGAGAGGAAGGTATTCAAAGAAGCCACATTCGTTCAACAACTATATTGGATTGTTTTGCAAAGGAGTGCTTCATCTTAGCTTCTTCTCAGCCTGTCCTCCATCTCTCTGTTCACAGAGCATGAAATGAGTGGAATGAAATCTTGTTTGATGAGAAGGAGCATGGCCTAGTGGAAAGAGCACAGGCCTGGGAATCAGAGGGCCTGAATTTTAATCCACTGATAGATTGATTACGTGGATCAATTTGCTTCCAGCATTGCTGATTTTGTGCCCTCTCTCTCCAGAATCTCTCCCTTCTTTGCTCCTTGAAGGTAGGGATCATGTCTAGCAACTTTAATGTACTCTCCAGGTGCTTAGTACGGTGCTCTGCACATAGTAACTACTCATACCAATGACGGATCGAGCCATCTTCATGATTAGAAATAGATCAGCTATGGACCTAATTTTATCCTTCTATATCTCATTCTTCTCCACCTCTAGGAATCCACTGTAGATAGTTTATCAAATGAGTTCATCCAATCCCTCTTGAACCATGGATATTTTTCCACTAAACAACTCCATGTGGAAATGAATCCCACGTGCTTACCACCCACTGGGTGAAAAAGTGTTCCCTTTGTGCTTATTTTGAAATCCTCATAATTGAAAAAACTTTTGCCTCCTAAGGTTCACAGGGATTCTGTGTTCTTGACAGGTAGATAAGCTGCCAGTGTCAAAGGTCGCAAGAATTCAAGGTTGTGATTAAAATCTTAATCATTTGCCCCAAAACACTTTGATGGCTAGGCTGGTTGGGATTGTTGGTCCTGTCCTTTTGTACAATCGAGCATACAGCAAATAAAATCTATATTCAAATGGATTGTTCGCGTCATAAACTCAGTGGCTCCAAGAATGTTAACTGTGGCCGGCACGACTGGATTTGGAACAAGTTTCCCGACTTTAATCCCTCATTTCCTCTTCTCCTGCATGGCACTGAATTTCTCATTTTATCCACCCTTTCCTCAGCACCACAGCACTTATATACATATCCGTAATTTATTTATTAATATTAATGTCTATCTCTCCTTCTAGGCTGTAAATTCATTATGGGCTGGGAATGCATCTATAAACTCTGTCATAGTGCCCTATTGCTACTCTCCCAAGCACTTAGTACAGTGCTCCGCCCATAGTTAGAGCTCAATAAATACGACAGATGGGTTGATTGTGAGGCTTAGATAGGCCTGATTGACACAGGGGCTAAAGTCCAGGAACGCAGGCCAAGTGTTGGGAGGTGAGGAGCAGGGGGTTAAATGTCTCATAATGCCACTCCCAACCACGTAAGCTGCCACCACCACCATGTGTGGTTGGATGGATCACAGTTTCTCCCGTGACTACAATCCATCTGATTGGCAAAACTGTTTCCCCTACTTTCAGCAAAGGCCGGTTGCAGGAGACCATCCCAAGATATGATTGGCAGATGGAGCAGAGGATGTAGGGATGGGGGTGGGAGAGGGCAGGCATGGTGGGCTGACAGGAAGACGTGGGCACAGGGTGGGTTCGGGCTGCAGGAAAGAAAAACGGGCAGCGTCTTTGGGAAAGTTGACGATGGGTTGGCTGCTTTGTAATCTGTATTTCTATAATTGATTTATTCACATTAATGTCTGTCCCCACCTTTAGACTGTGAGCTCGTTGTGGGCACGGAAAGTGTTTGATGTTATATTGAACTCTCCCAAGTGCTTAATACAGGGCTTTGCCCACTGTAAGTGCTCAACAAATATGATTAATAATAAGAAGAAAGCACCTCAATAAATACGAGTGAACAAATGAATCAACATTGCAGTCCATAAAACCGTGACTCCTCAGGGTCTTCCTGTCCAATAGAAACACCTCTCTCTTCGAGCTGCCGCTTCTCATGGAGTAACTCCAAATTTCTGACTCCAGTGAGCTAACGAAAAGTTTGGTTTTTGCTTTTTCTCCAAGTCAGGAACTTGGAGGCAATCCCTGAGAAATATTTGGCTGGAGAGAGTGTGGGTTGGCCCCAGAGCAGCCTAACTCCTGGTCCCACAATACTCAGAGAATGGATTTTCTTTTGTGCTACCTACTGATTCAAGTTCCACGGGATTTAGCTTTCACGAGTGAATTTTGCCGATGAAGATCCTCCATTAGCCAAGTGAAGAGTAGAAGCAGAGGTGGCGATAGCTGTTTAAAGTCTGTAAACCTGAAGAGTTTATCATTTGAAGATCTGGTTTAAAGCAACTTGCAAATAGGTCTCGAATTCTTCGAGCCCTGATAAAATAATGACTTGCCAGACTTCATTTTTTTTATGCTATTTATTAAGCGCTTACGACATGCCAGACATTGTACTAAGCGCTGGGGTAGATTCAAGATAATCAGGTTGGACACAGTCCCTTGTCCCATATAGGGCTCACAGTCCTAATCCCCGTTTTACAGAGAAGCTAACTGAGGGCCAGAGAAGTTAAGTGACTCACCCAAGGTCCCACAGCAGACAAGGTGCAGAGCTGAAATTAGAACCCAGGTCTTCAGACTCCCAGATCTTTACTCTTTCCACTAGGGCATATTGCTTCTCAAATTAGCAATCTTCACATCAGTCCTATTCTTTTAAGTCTCACACCATTTTTCCACTTTTTCACGCCCACCACCAGAATTGGCTCTTGAATGGGGAGAGAGCTGGTTCTCATCTTCTTGCCTGCCACATAGCACTTAAAAAACATCATAATTATTATTCCCTCTAGACTGTAAATTCTTTGTGGGCAGGGAACGTGTCCACCAACTTGTGTATCACATTCTCCCAAGGGCTTAGTACAGAGCTCTGCACATTGTACATGCTCAATAAATACCACTGATTCAGTCAAGACACATCCATTGTACTAAGTGCTGGGGTACATACAAGATATTCAAGTTAGACACAATCCCTGTCCCTCCTAGGGCTCACAGTCTTAAGCTCCAGGTTGATTGATTCTAGGTTTTAGTATTTCTTCCAGAACAGGAGTAGGCTTTAGCCAACAGTTTCTGCTTTTTGTGGACACTGTGTCCATGTTCTCATCTCTTTCCCTATTGCTCCTTATGATGGGCTCTTGCCACCATGAAAGAAATATTTCATTTCATCTTGTGTTTTTCCACCTAGAAAAAATGGAATGCTGTTTCTCATCCCAACTATATCCAAGACCACGTAACTTTTTGATTTTCCAGTGGTCTTCCACTTTGGTAACCCAACGACTTGTGATGCACAATACTTAGTGTAATGTGCAATTTGTAATGCTAGTTCACAGTAAACTTACATATCCACTCTTTCTCTAGCTCTTTCTCTCTTTTTCTCACACTCTTCCTCTTCATTTTTCATCCACACGGATACATACACAGAGACATTCTGTATACATGTATTAGGATCACAGATCTTGGCCACATTTACCCTCAGGCCTTCAATTCATCATCCTCCTCCTCATCATCATCATCATCATAATAATAATGGCATTTGTTAAGTGCTTACTATGTGCAAAGCACTGTTCTAAGTGCTGGAGGATACAAGGTGATCAGGTTGTCCCACGTGGGGCTCAGTCTTCATCCCCATTTTGCAGATGAGGTAACTGAGGCAAAGAGAAGTTAAGTGACTTGCCCAAAGTCACACAGCTGACAAGTGGTGGAGGCGGGATTAGAACTCATGACCTCTGACTCCCAAGCCTGGGCTCTTTCCACTGAGCCATGCTGCTTCTTAAAGTAGTTGGTAGGAAGGACTGTAATCTCTGAGGTAGTGACAGGAAGGCCTCCCTGCACTGAACGATCCGCTCCACTTTCCAATAATCCTAAGGGACCTAACAACTTCTTCCTTTCCTTTAGGCTCCATTGACTCTGGAAAAGGGGAGAGGATAAATAAAATAAATAAATTACGTTACTTAAGTGTTTACTATGTGCCAGGCACTGCACTAAGCGCTGGGGCGGACACAAGCAAAGTAGGTTGGACACTGTCCCTGTCCTGCAAGGGTCTCATGGTCTTAATCCCCATTTTACATATGCGGTAACTGAGGCCTAGAGAAATGAAGTGATTTGCCCAAGGCCACACAGCAGACAAGTAGCCAAGCCAGGATTAGAACACATGACCTTCCGACTTGGGGGCCCGTGTTCTCTCCAATACACCACGCTGCTTCTGGTTTTCATAGAATAAGGAAAAACACATTTGACAAGCCCACGCTTAACTTTTTCTTCCTACTGATCAACGTGATTCTAATGGGCTGCCTATTTCCTAGGGTCAAATAAAGCATCTTAGGGGTTAAATAATGAATGCTAGTCATCCCTAGTTCTCTGCTCCCATCATTTCTGTCATCAGTTCCTACAGAATTCTCCACTGAAGGCAATGGAGCGTCACGTCAATTTTGCACACTGGAGGCACAGGAGTTGCTTGGCAGATTCAGGCATTTGGCAAGCTTGGAAATAACAACACCGTAGCACTGTAGAAGGCAGACAAGATTTCTAACCATTAGTGTTTACCTCTGCCGGAGTTTCAAAGTGCAGGGTTAAATGAGTTTTTAACCACCCAAGCAGCCCAGAAAAAGTCACTATGTGGGCTATGCTCATGTTGTTTTGATGTTATATAAATGTAAACAACGCTTTCAGGCTCTTAGACACAGCTGCACGCCACTTAGGCGATGAAGAGTGCTCCTTACTTTGAGATTCTCTTCTCTGAACAACGGTTCAGAACAGGCTGGGAGAAAAACCTCAGATACGTTCATTAGCAGAACATTAGACAGAGAAATACTTCTCATTTTTGCAATGGCTGCCCACACGTTGACAACTTCAAAGTTTTAGTCCCGGATCTGCCTTTAACCCACCGTGCGATCGACACCTATGTGCCTCAGTTTCCTTATCTGTAAAATGGGGGTTGCCTGCTCACTCTAGCCCTTAGATTCTGCGTCCTATTTGGGGTAAGAGCTGTAGCTTATCTGATGATGTTGTATCTACCCCAGCCTTCTGGTACAGTGCTTCACACTTTGTAAACACATAAAAAATACCATAGCAACTTGAAGGCATGTTTAAAGCCTGATTCTTTTTTGATGAAGCATAATTGCAATGATTCCCTGGATTATTGTTAATTTAATCTAACCAAATTTCTCTATATGAATTCATTTTAGATAGGAACCATGCTAGAGCAGCAGCAGCCAACTAAGAGTAAAGTCTTTCACATATCTCGCTATTACTGCTGCCTTCAGTCTCTAACAGATAGGACCAGATAAAGTTCAAAACAGTAATTTCCCCCAGCAAGGAGGAATGGAAGGCTAGAGACTTACTAAGACTTTTTTCATCTCAACCTAACTCTGTGATCTAATTTCAGATAGAAGGAAATATGCCAACTTTAGCCACTAATTAGAGTTATTCAGTGGAAATTATTTGTAGCAGACCTCTAATCTCTTTGAGCAAAGTGTGCTGACAGGCCTGGACTGTGTAAATGTTGGAGATGTTTTTGGGAGAGAATGGGTGGGGATGGAGAGCTGCTGTGTTAGCACTGTGCAATTTGTCTGGGGAATCAGATCAGCTTATGAACAGCCAATTTTAAAAATCCCCTGGCTGACTGTATTAAATGTGGAAAGTCCTTAACAATTTCCTTTTCTTCTCCTTTTCCTTCTCCTTTTCCTCCTTCTTCCTCAGCAAAAAAAAAAAAAAGCTTATCTCACTGGAGGTAGGAAAAAAAATCACTAAGGAGAGCATGCTCTGCTTCTGCTTCTCAGTGCTGTGATCACAAAGGCCAAGCTGGAAGAAGAGTTATACTACAGTGAGACACTAATGTATTCACTGGAATCTAAAGTGTACAGTGGGTAATTCTAAAGTACCAAAGTAATTAACATTAAGCAGCAAACAGTGAGGACAGCATTATCATCTGGAAACAGTAAATGCAGAAAACAGTTGAGAGCATGGCACAAATCCTCCTTATTTATCTCCAAGGAGCGGCAGATGGCTTTGTGGGAGCATTGTTGTTTTGTAAAGGGCTTTTGACCTGGATATGTTCTTTTCCCATGGATGAAACTCTCCTCTCATTTTAGCTAATGGAACACCCTTTGTCTCTATTCTTTCGCTTTTCCTGGGCCCTGTTACTAAGTCTGTTCCTTATCTGGAGGAAGTTTCCTCCCCTCTTCCTTTTCTGGGTTGGCAGAAATACAGATCCCTTTAAATTCTTCAAAAGAAGTTGTTTTCCACTTCTCCAACTTCAACATTCAACTTCATCTCTTCCTCCCCTAATTGACCTCAGAGAGGATTTGAGCAGAATAATAATAATCATGGTATTTGTTAAGTGCTTACTAGATGCAAAATAATCAGGTCAGACACAGAGCCTGTCCCCCAAGGGCCTCACAGCCTAAGGAGGAGGGAGAACAGGCATTGCATCCCCACTGTACAGATGAGGAAACTGAGGCACAGAGCGGTGAAGTGAGTTGCCCAACGTCACACAGCAGGCAAGTTGTGTAGCTGGGATTAGCACCCAGGTCTTCTGACTCCGAGGCTTGTGTTCTTTCCAATTGGCCACCCTGCTTCTGAAAGCCAGATGGAATTTCTTTGGTTATGATCTGATACTTCGTTTTAGGGAAGAATGGGATGGAGAAATGCAGAGGGAAAGAAAGGAGAGGGCAGAAAATGATGGGAACTGTTCTTTGTTCTTTCTCACCATTTCTTTTGTGTGGGCCGATAATAATAATAATACTGATAATAATAATTACGGTACTTGTTAAGCGCTTAATATGTGACAAGAACTGTTCTAAGCACTGGGATAGATACAAGTTAATCAGGTTGGACACGGTCCCTGTCCCACTTGGGGCTTGCACTCTTAATCTCCATTTTACATGAGGTAACTAAGCCCCAGAGAAGTTAAGTGACTTGCCCAAGGTCATCCAGCAGACATGTGGTGGACCAGGGATTTGATCTGTCTGGTGGTAGGGAAATTGTCAGGGGCTGCACTGATCAAGCTTCTTAGAGGGACAGTTAGAATTCAGTGTGGCCTAGTGGAAAGAGCACATGCCTGGGAGTCAGAGGACCTGGGTTCTAATCCTGACTCAGCAAGGTATTTATGTCTGTAAATCACATCTTTCTTCATTATCATCAATGACACCATCATCACCATCATCATCATTGGTATTTATTGAGCAAGTATCAAGTAAGTGTTTGAAGATTTTGTAGAAATAGAAGCAGTGAAGCAGCATGGCCTAGTGAAAGAGCATGGGCCTGGGAATCAGAGCACGTGGGTTCTAATACTGACTCCACCACTTGTCTGCTTCTGGGCAAATTGCTTTACTCCTGTGTGCCTCAGTTACCCCATCTGTAAAGTGGAGATTAAGACCATGAGCCCCATGTGGGACATTGGACTGTGTCCAAATTTCAGAGCGTAGTGCAGAATAAGCTCTTAAATACCACTTAAAAAAAATTGGAAGACCAATATCAACCATTGAAGTGTTAACAAACTCATTATTTTCATATTGGTCTCTCCTGTAAGACTGAAGGTTTCTCGAGGTCAGGGATCATGTCTACTATTCATCAGCTAACCAATTCATCCATGACATTTATTGAGCACTTACTGCTTGCAGAGCACTGTACTAAGCACTTGGGAAACTGCTTGAGGTGATCCCTGACCTCAAAGAATTTACAGACTAGTTGGGGAGATGCACATTAAAATAAATTTACAGATGAGGGAAAAGGCAGAGCATAAGGATAGACATGTAAGTACTGTGGGCTCCAATTTGTACTTCCCAAGCACTTAGTACAGTGCTCTGCACACAGTAAGCACTCAATAAATAAGATTGATTGATTGATTGATTGTGGGCTCAGCATTCATTCAATCATTCAATCGTATTTATTGAGCACTTATGGTGCATAGAGCACTGTACTAAGTGCTTAGGAGTGTACAATACAACAGAAAACAGACATATTCCCTGCCCACGATGAGCTTACAGTCTAGATGGTATCAAAGTGCATAAGGTGTACGGATCCGAATGGGTAGGTGATGAAGAAGGAAGGATGAAAAGGACTGGGAAAATGAGGAATTAGTCGGGGAGGATATAAAATCGGTCAACCAATCAATCAGTGGTATTTACTGAGCACTTACTGAGGGCAGAGCACTGTACAAACCGTTTGGGAGAGTACAGTTTGTTTGTTTAACCTATCAGACACACTCCCTGCCCACAACAAGCTTACAGTCTAGAAGGACTATAATTTCAACAAGGCTTGGAAGATGGGGAGAGAAGTGGTCTGTTGGATATGAAGGGTTTGGGAGTTTCAGACCGAAGGGAAGATGTGGGCCAATACGTTGGCATTAGAGAAGCAAAATGTGCTGACTGGGTTGTAGCAGACCGTCAGCTTGTTGTGGGAAGGGAATATGTCTGTTTATTGTTATATCATATTCTCCCAAGTGCTTAGTGAAGTGCTCTGCACATAGTAAGCCCTCAATAAATACGATTAAATGAAGGAAATTAATGACATCAGGTAGGAGGGGGAGAGCTGATTGTTCTGATTACTAACCCCATTGTACTGTCCCAAGCAATAAGTCCAGTGTACTGCGCAGGGTAAATGTTCAAGCAATACAACTGACTGATTGGCTCATCAGGGGAGACAAGTAGCAAACATATCATAGGAACAAGAGTAAGATCAATTCATCAGTTGGTGGAATTTATCGTGCTTCCTTGGGGTATGAAGTAATTTATGACGTTTAGAAGAGTCCAACCAAAGCAAGACAAACATTCCTAGCCTTCAATAGTCTTACGAATGCCTTAACCCAGAAACTCTCCAGAGAGAAAAGGAGTCCTTTCAACTCCTGAGGAGATATGTAGCTAGAATCTAACTATCCAGACCATTTCCTTTCTTCCTCTTCCTGTCCTTTTTTTCATCCATCCTTAACTCAAAAGGTTGGGTGGGCAAAGGAGAAGAGGGGGAAAAGTTAATTAATGCTGGAGGGAAGGATTTGGTGGTAGAAGAGAGAGAAATCAGTGGTTAAAAATTATGCCTAGGAATTATTAGGCCTACATTTGTCAGCCTTGTCCCCTTTCAGGGTCGCACCTGGAGAGTTTCCAGTACTCTACCAGTCTTGACTATGGGAGGGAGAGTCAAGCAGAAGCCTACCCATTCCATTCCCAACTTGGGCAGTGGCTAGTGAGTGGAAGGCAATCTGCTACAAGTCAAAACTCACTTGTGCTGGGCTGCAATGGCACGGCAGAGAGTCGAGGGTGGAGACTCAGGTTTACTGCGTGGAAGGAGGCAATGGTAAACAACTTCTGTATTTTTACCAGGAAAACTCTATGGATACACTACCAGAATGACTGCAGATGGAGGTGGGGCATTCCGGGATAGATGTGTCCATGGCATCGCTATGGGTCGGAGACGACTCGACGGCATAAGACAAGTTGGAGCCGTCCCTATTATTGAACCTGGAGTACACTAGCTCTTATTTGACAGCAAGAACTTCCAAAACCTCAATGAAAACTTGTCAGTGTTGGTTGTGGCTTTGGGACATCTTTAAAGTAGGGAGAAGGTTCAGGCCCCAGACTCGAATACTGAAGTAACTTAGGGAAGAAAACAGAGTTTACAGAACAAAGAAAGAAAAAGCAGATGGACACATAGACACTTAACTACGTAAATATGGCCACATACATACAAGCACACAGATATCCATAGGCAGAGGATGTGGTTTGGCAGATGATAAAAGATAGGGAGTAGAGGAATGTGAGGCTATAGTCTGTGGCACTAGTACAATGGTGATGGGAGAGGGAAGTCATGCAACAGAGAAGGTTTTGGAGGAAAACTGAGGAATTTGCCTTTTGCTACATTTATCTTTAAGTGGGGAAATGTCTTCCAGACAGTGAGAGATGCAGACTAGATAGTTGATGGGCAGTGGCCAGACAGGCATTCCTGGAAATTATCTCCATGACAGATGATAGATAAGCCATGAAAGTCAATGAGATCAATGAGGAAGCAGACGGAAATGGGACAGAGTACAGAGAATAGCATTTTATCTCGGGGAATTCCCCCGGCCATGAGGAATGGTGAGGAGATGGCGTCGGAAAAGAAGAGCCAGACAGGACATTCAGAAAGATCCAGGGAGTGTGAGCGGTGGGGGGAGGGAGGGGAGGACACAGAAGACCAGGAGTTTAGAGAGAAGCAAAATGCCTAGAGGAAAGAACACGGGCCTGAGAGTGAAAGGACCTGTTTTTTAATCCTGACTCTGCCACTTGACCTCTGCGTGACCTTGGACTTTACTTCACTCTGTCTCAAGAAACTAAAGTATATATATTAAGACACACATATATTTTATGTGTTAAGGGCTAAACACATACTGTACATATATATAAAAACTATATTTACTATATATATAGTAAATACAATACTATATATGTATATGTATAGTATTATATATATCTATATATGTATATATAGTATTATATATATCTATATATGTATATATAGTATTATATATATCTATATATGTATATATAGTATTATATATATCTATATATGTATATGTAGTATTATATATATATCTATATATGTATGTGTATATATGTGTCTGTGTGTGTGTATATATATATATATATATATATATATATATATATACAGTTTCAAGCACTGTTCTACAGACTGGGGTAGATACAAGTTTATCAGATCAGACACAGTCCCTGTTCAGCATGGGGCTCATAGTCTAAGTAGGAGGGAGAACAGATATTCAATTGCCATTTTGCAGTTGAGAAAACTGAGAGCAAAGTGACTTAACCAAGGTCATGAAGCAGGCGCATGACAGAGCTAGAATTAGAGTCCAGTTCCTCTGACTCCCAGGAGCATGTTCTTTCCACTAAACCACACTACTTCCCCAAACAATGTTGCCACATTTTTTTATGGCATTTGCCATGCGCTGAGGTAGATACAAGCTCATCAGGTTGGATAAAGTCCCTGTCCTACATGGGGCTCACAATCTTAATCCCCATTTTACAGATGAGATAACTGAGTCACAGAGGAGTTAGGTAATTTGCTCAAGATCACACAGTGGACAAAAGGCAGAGTCAGGATTAGAACCCAGGTCCTCTGAGTCCCAGGCCTGTGCTCTATCTACTAGAGCACACTGTTCTCCACCACTAAACCAAAATGCTCTAATTAATGTAGAGTGAGCATCCAAAGGGGCACATCCTTCTCTCTTCTAGTGGCCAAAGAAAGAGCTGATATCACCACTGAGTATTGGACATTCAGGTAGAAAGAAATAAAATTGTATATGTAGATGAATAAATGAGTAAATAATATGGTATGTAAATTGATGCATAGAGAAGTAATTTGGGTGAATGTGTCATAACTAGTTATTAATAATAATAATGGTATTTGTTCAGTGCCTGCCACATGCCAAACACTAAAGTGAACAAAATAATCAGGTAGGAATCAATTCCTGTCCCACATGGGGCTTACAATCTAAATAGGAAGGAGAACAAGTATTGAACCCCATTGTGTAGATGAGGAAACTGAAGCACAGAGAAGTAAAATGACTTGCCCAAGGTCACACAGCAGGTACATGGCAGAGCCAGAATTAGAGCCCAGGTCCTCTGACACCCAGGCCTGTGCTCTTTCCGCAGGCCAAGCTGCTTTCTCACATGTGGAATCTAACTGAAAAGCCCTGAACATCTAGTTGAATAATCTTGCTTTTATAGAACAAATTTATCTAAATTGCAGGCTGGCTCATGTTTGCTATAATTAAAGATAGTAGAGAGGAGAAAATGATCACTTCCAATTGCCATTCTAGTGTTTAAGAAACCTGAGTTGAATTGTAAACTGTTCGGTTATTTGTGGTTATGGCATTTGTTTTATGAATGCGAGATTGCTCAATCTTTCTTCCTGCTCTGCCACCCACTCTGTCAGGGCCTCTCTTGGTCTCCAGGTGCCTAATGGGAGAATCTAAACAGAAAAATTGCTGGATTGAATTACAAAGGAAAGTCAATCACTGCAGGAATATTTGAATGGAAAGGAACTCTGTAATTAAGAAACAAACAGGAAGCTCCCACTTGGATAATCTGAAGATGACGTTTAGGACATGATAAACCATATTCGAACAGCCAATTTTTAGGGTGTGCGGCAGGAGTATAAAACTGGATTGGTTCAGAGTTCTAAGCATCTTTTTGCCATTCCAATACAGTCAATCCATCAATCAATCATATTTATTGGGTGCTTACTGTGTGCAGAGCACCATACTGTTTGGGAGAGTACACCATAACAGAGTTGACAGACATATTCCCTGTCTACAATGAGTTTACAGTCTAGAGGGGGAGACAGACATTAATAGAGAAGCAGCATAGTGTAGTGGATAGAGAAGAGGCGTGGTTCAGTGGAAAAAGCGTGGGCTTGGAAGTCAGAGGTCATGGGTTCTAATCCTGACTCCACCACTTGTGAGCTGTGTGACTTTGGGCAAGTCACTTCACTTCTCTGCCCCTCAGAGACCTCATCTGCAAAATGGGGATTAAGATTGTGAGCCCCACGTGGGGCAACCTGAGCACCTTGTATCCCCCAGCACTTAGTACAGTGCTTTGTACATAGTAAGTGCTTAACAAATACTATTATTATTATTATTATTATTATGCATGGGCCTGGGAGTTGGAAGGTCATGGGTTCTAATCCCAGCTCCATCATGTCTGCTGTGTGGCCTTGGGCAAATCATTTAATCTCTCTGGGCCTCAGCTACCTCATCTATAAAATGGGGTAATATACTCTTTTATAATGAAGATTCATTCATTCATTCATTAAATCGTATTTATTGAACGCTTACTGTGTGCAGAGCACTGTACTAAGCGCTTGGGAAGTACAAGTTGGCAACATAGAGAGACGGTCCCTACCCATCAGCGGGCTCACAGTCTAGAAGGGGGTGACAGACAACAAAACAAAACATATTAACAAAATAAAATAAATAGAATATGTACAAATAAAATAAATAGATATTTGTTAAATGCTAAGCACTGTACTAAGCTCTGGGTTGAATGCAAGCAAATCGGGTTAGGCAGAGCCCCAGTCCTAAGTGGGGCTCACAGTCTAAGTAGGAGGGAGTAGGATTAATCCTCATTTTACAGATGAGGAAAATGAGACCCAGAGAAGTCAAGTGACTTGTCCAAGGTCACACAGCAGGCATGTGGCAGAGGCAGGATTAGAACCTACATCCTCTGACTCCCAAGCTCATGCTCTCACCTTTAGGCTATGCTGCTTCTCTAACAAGCTGATGATCAAAAACTTGGAGACAGGAAGATTTCATAAGGATCAGAGAAGCAAAGTGGCCTAGTGGAATGAGCACGGGCTTGAGAGTCAGAAGGACCTGGATTCTAATCCTATCTCATCCACTTAATAATTATAGCATTTGTTAAGCGCTAACTATGCGTCAAGCACTGTTCTAAGCTCTGGGGTAGATAAAAGATAATCAGTTTGTCCAATGTGAGGCTCAAACTTTAAATCCCCATTTTACAGATGAGGTAACTGAGGCACAGAGAAGTTAAGTGGCTTGACCAAGGTCATACAGCAGACAAGTAGGGGAGCCAGAATTAGAACTCACGTCCTCTGACTCCCAAGCCCCTGCTCTTTCCATTAAGCCATGCTGCTTCTCCATGTCTGCTGGGTGACCTCGGGCAAGTCACCTGACTTATTTGGGCCTCAGTTAGCTCATCTATAAAATGGGGATTAAGACTGGGAGCCCCATGTTGGGCACAGACTGTGCCCAACCTGATTATCTTCTATCTACCCCAGTGCTTAGTACGGTGCCCGGCACATAGTAAGTGCTTAACAAATGTCATCAAACCCTCCCAAAAAATCAGGATACCTAGAGGCAAGCTCAGAACAATCAATCAATTAATCACATTTATTGAGCGCTTACTGTGTGCAGAGCACTGTACTAAGCGCTTGGGAAGTACAAGTTGGCAACACCTACAGTTGGTCCCTACCCAACAGTGGGCTCACAGTCTAGAAGGGGGAGACAGAGGACAAAACAAAACATATTAACAAAATAAAATAAATAGAACAGATATGTACAAGTAAAATAAATCAATAGAGTAATAAATCCGTACAAACATGTATACATATATACAGTTACTGTGGGGAAGGGAAGGAGTAAGGCGGGGGGGATGGAGACCACATCCTGGCTCTGTCAAAGCCTGGGGGAGGAATCAATCAATCAATCAATCGCATTTATTGAGCGCTTACTGTGAGCAGAGCACTGTACTAAGCGCTTGGGAAGTACAAGTTGGCAACATCTAGAGATGGTCCCTACCCAACAGTGGGCTCACAGTCTAGAAGGGGGAGACAGAGGACAAAACCAAACAGATTAACGAAAATAAATAGAATATATATGTACAAGTAAAAGAAATCAATAAATAGAGTAATAAGTCTGTACAAACATATATACATATGTACAGGTGCTGTGGGGAAAGGAAGGATATATATATGTATATATGTTTGTACATATTTATTACCCTATTTATTTATTTATTTTACTTGCACATATCTATTCTATTTATTTTCTTTTGTTAATATGTTTGGTTTTGTTCTCTGTCTCCCCCTTCTAGACTGTGAAGATGCAAACAGTGTAAGGGAGATTGTTAGTTCTGCATTGATCTTTTCAGTCACACCCTAAATCACAGATAGAATCTCACCACTGATAGCTTCCTCTTCAAAAATGTTGGAATAGCCACGCATATTTCTTTAATCTTTATATGCCCAATGGTCTGATTTGTTTTTCTTTCCTAATATTTAAAGTTCCTTGGATTTAGGCGAGAGCTCGGGATGAAAGAGAGCAAAGACTCTTTATAGGTTTTTCTGCCAAGCTTTAATACTTTCATTCAAATGGAGAGAGGCTAATTAAATTAAACTGTCTTTTTCAGACAGTTCCAAGGAAGTCGAAATCATTCCGTTCAAAAAGTATCTTTTGAGAAGTGCTGCCTCTCTAATTGTGGTAATTACACTTTTGAGCCAAGCAAAGGTATTCTAAATGTTTTCTCTTTTGAAATCTTGCAATTACGTTTCAAAAACCCCTTCATAGCTTCCCAGAGAGGGTTGTTTTGAGGTTCCAGGACTCAGGAGGGCAGTGTAGCTAATGATGGGAAGAGTAAAGTATCTTACAAGTATCTTGCCTCCTCCCAAAGTGACATTCAGTTCTCCTCTCCAAAAACGTGTTCTACTTTTCCAGTGTTCTACCGTGCCTTTAATGAGGGCATCATTGAAGACTCCCAGTGAAGTATGTTTTTCCAGTGAAAACCTCATAATCCAAGGAAGGAAAATGATATCACAGAATACATAAACCTTAGACTGCCAACCTAAAGAGAGACCCAAAGCCTTGACTGTGCCTTTACTCTCCACAGCCTTTCTTTTAAATGAAAATCAAAAATGTCAAAGTGTTTGAAGAGTGCCAGGAATCCCTGATTTGCCTTTTTTTAATCATAATAATAATAATTAAGGTATTTGTTAAGCGCTTACTATGTGCCTCACTGTTCTGAGCGGTGAGGTAGATACAATTTGTTAAGCCCTTACTGTGTGTCAGGCACTGTACTAAGCAATGGAGCAGTTTGGACGTCGTCCATTCCCCAGTCTTCATTTTACAGATGAGGTATGAGCCAAAGACAAGTGAAGTGACTTGCCCAAGGTCACACAGCAGACAAGTGACTGAGTCGGAATTATAATCCAGGTCCTTCTCACCCCCTGGCCCCGATCTATCCACTAGGCAACACTGTTTGGAAAGAAATCACTCCCTCATGCTTGAGAATTTTATGGTTTAGAATAGTTGCTGACAATCCAACACTGTCAGGAACTTTACCCTCTGGGCCACCATGGCTTTTTATTTCTTATTTTATCTGCTTCTCTGAGCCTGCCCAGTGGGAACTGACCCTTTCCACTGTGTCATAGTTGTAGCCCGCACAAGTGCTAAACTGTGAATTAGCCAAGATAAGCTCTGGACCCATTTTTCTTCTCTTTAACCTGTCTGTGCCCCTATCCTCCGATTTCTCTTCAGATACAGGGGAACATCACTTCAGAGGGCCCTGACGGAGGCATGCCAATTTGGAAATTGATTCTTGGCCACATTTTTTGCACGGGGGGATAATCTGGCTTGGGTGGCAGTGGTGGTAGGGGGAGGAGGAGGGGCAAAAAAATGAAAATGTTTTAATATTTCAGCACAGATTAAATGGGGGAAATAAAACAACTTCAAAAAGGTGTGCGTTTTTGCATTTTTGGTGATCCGGGAACATTAAGCAGGAATGAAAACACACCATAGTCTCTCTTTCTCCTTTTCCCTCTTCTTGCCTTCTTTCTCAAATCGGCAATGTCAGGAAAATTATTAAGGAGAGAAGTAGGAAAGAGCTTTGAAAAAATCCATACTCACCTTGACTCCTATTTTTCATTCCTATCTACTTTAATTCTGAGAATAGATTAGACTCAGGTGATACACCACTCCAGGTTTGTAGGCTGCCAATACCATACTGAGAAGCTAAGGAGTGACAAAGAGTTTAAATGCACTACCCTTTGATATGCTCTGCACAGTGCTAGACACAGTGTAAATAAATATTTGCTACTTGTGCTCGATTGTTTTCTGGGCAATCCATTTGCCCTCTCTTGTGACTTTGCTGCCTGTTCTATAGATATATTTGCTTCAATCATGTCAAAACCTAGCTCAGCCCCACTAAGAGATAAGGGACTCAGTCAGATTAAGGAAAGAGAACAGAAGTGTGTTTATTAAGACTACTCTTAGTTCCCCATCTTCCCCCAGATTGGAGCTGTTGGAGAGCAGAGAAGCGGTAGAGAAAAAGATCCCTTTGGGTGACAAATAGGTGAAGTCACTAAGCGTAGCACCAGTAAATTGGAGATACAGTTTGTAACATGCCCCAGCTGCAAACCCACTGAGGGTTATGTCTACCTTAAAGTGATTCCTCCCCTACAAGAGGGCAGGATTTAGAGCAAAAATCTATTTTCCAATTATTTTGATCTTCTAAAAGCCCCCAAGCCTCCTTATTTTCCCTGGCCATTCCTTTTCTTCCTCAGGTCCTGCCTCAGGGTTTTGGTTTTAGAATGTTTCATTTCTCCAGATGGAGCCCTGCAGTTGGTCTGCTGTAGAAACAACAGCGCTCTGGGAATCAGAAAATCTGGTTTCTTTGTACCACTCATGCCGGTACCTAGCTAATGTGGGAAAAGAAGCCTTCCCTGGCTAAGCCCTCTTTTCCCTTGGCTTAGCCGGGGAAGGCCTCTTTTCCCAGGCTTCCATTCCCTTCTTTGTCATCTGTGCCCTCCGGTCCATGACATTTGGACTTGTGGTATTTGCCTCACTCGCAACCCTACGTCACTTGTTTACAGTTCTATAAATGAGAAGCAGAATTGAGAAGCAGGGTGCCCTAATGGATAGAGCACAGGCCTAGGAGTCAGAAGGACCTGAGTTCTAATTCCCGCTCTGCTACTTGACTGCTGTGTGAACTTGGGCAATTTATTTAACTGTTCTGTGCCTCATTTGTCTCATTTGTAAAATGGGGATTAAGACCGTGAGTCCCATATGGGACAGGGACTGTGTCCAATCTGATTAACTTGTACCTTCCTCAGCGCTTAGAACAGTGCTTGCACATAGTAAGCACTTAACAAGTCTTGTTTTGTCTTATGCTGTTGAGTTGTCTCTGATCCGTAGCTACTCCATGGACACATTTTTCCCAGAATGCCCCACCTCTATCTACAATCTTTCTAGTAGTGAATCCATATAGCACGCTTGGTAAAAATTCAGAAGTGGTTTATCATTGCCTTCTTCTGCCCAGTAAACTTAATCCTCCACCCTCGATTCTCTCCCATGTCACTGCTGGCCAGCACAGGTGAGTTTTGACTTGTAGCAGATTGCTTTCCTCTACCTAGCTACTGACCAAGCTATTCCTGGAATGAGTATGACTCTGCTTGATTCTCCCTCCTTTAGCCGAGACTGGTAGATTACAGAAAACTCTCCAGGTGCTATCCTGAGAGTGGGCTTAACAAGTACCATAATAATTATTATTGTTACTATATATTATATATTTTGAATTATATATTTATATTATTGTCCACCTCCCTCTCTAGACAATAAGTTCCTTGTGGGCATGGAAAGTATCTACCAACTCTGCCGTATTGTACTCTCCCAAGTGCTTAATACAGTGCTCTGCACATAGTAGTGCTCAATAAATACAACTGATTGATTGACTGGTTGATTGAAGTGTTGCATTCCTACCTGCCTACTCCTGTTGGCATTCTGGGCCGTCGAGGGAACATGGCTGACAAGAGCGAGAGTCCAATGGCATGGCACAGGCCACTAGTGTGGGACAACTTCATCACCTTGTAAACTCCCCAGCGCTTAGAACAGTGCTTTGCACATAGTAAGTGCTTAATAAATGCTATCATTATTAGTAGTAAACTAGTAAGCTTGTCCTTTAGACTGTAAACTCTCTGTGGACAGGGAAGCACTCAATCACCTTTCCTTCTCCTACCTCATCCCACTACTCTGCTACTACAACCCAGCCCTCATTTCACTCCTCAAATGCCAACCTACTCAGTGAACCTCAATCTCATCTGTCTCGCCACCGCGGAACTCCCTTCCTCTTTATATCCAACAGACAATTACTTCCTCCCCCCTTCAAAGACTTACTGAAGGCACATCTCCTCCGAGAGTCCTTCTCTGATTAAGCTCTCATTTCCTCTTCTCCCACTCCCTGTTAATCCTTCCTGGTAATTCCATGTAGCAAAATCCATGTAGCAAACAGTTAAGTTCCCCCTCCCCATCCTTCTAACCTCTCAAAATCCACGTCCAACCCTCTTCAAAATTTATCCTTAGGTCTCTCTCCACCACAATCACAACTTGGAAAATTACTTCCCTTACCTCATGGGTCCCTGGTGTTGGAAAGTCAAAACCAATGTGCGGCAAACCTGAAACAGGGGCATAAATTTAGAAAGATTGTAAGGTCTGTTCTTCTTAACTCAACATATATTATGTTAGATGGTCTGGGCCAAGCTACAGCTCCTTAAAGCTGCAAATATCCCAGAATTTGGAAGAAGGGAAACAATGAAGTCTAAGGAAAAGAGAACAGGCCTGGGAGTTAAAGGATCTGGGTTCCAAACCTTGTTCCACCACATCTGCTGTGTGAACTTGGCCAAGTCATTCAACTTCTCTGGGGCTGTAAAATCTGGGTTAAGACTGTGAGCTCCATGCAGGACATGGACTGTAACCAATCTGATTAGCTTGTATGTACTCCAGTGCTTAGTACAGCGCCTGGTACATAGGAAATGCTTAATAACATAAAAAAAAGTACAGGAAAAAATTCAGTATCTGGGAAGTGGTGTGGCGAAGTGACAGGGGCACCATTCTCCCATGCCCTTTGGACTGTGAGCCCCATATGGGGCAAAGACTGTGTCTGATTTGATCATCTTGAATCTGCCTCAGTGCTTGTACAATGCTTGGAAGCAGTACTTGGAATTGGTGCGGGAAGTACTGCTTGGCCTAGTGGATAGACCTAGGATTCAGAAGGACCTAGTTTCTAATCCCAGCTCTGCCACTTGTCTGCTGTGTGACCCTGGGCAACTCACTTCACTTCTCTGGGCCTCAGTTCCCTCATCTGTAAAATGAGGATGAAGACTGTAAGCTCCATGTGGGACAGGGACCGTGTCCAACCTGATTACCTTGTATCTACCCCAGTGCTCAGAACAGTGCCTGGCACATAGTAAATGCTTAACAAATACCATAAAAAAAGAGTAAGTACTTAATGAATACAATTAGCTAGCCAACAAACAAACACGTAAGCTGGAGGACATCAAATCAATGTTCCCTGAAGTTCAATGATTGACACTCAGAAGAAAAACCTTTAACCTTGACAAAGTTCCTTTCAGCAAATTCCTGGGAGTGCATTGGAGGTTTTTGTTTTGGGGGTTTTTTCTTGCCAGTTCCTCTTGGCTTGGTTGATGACTGGTTTCTCTGGGCATTTAGCCTAGTTTAGGCTAAGCTTTATTTACTTCTGTACAACATCTCAAATACTGTGGGATCATTCTGAAATGGCCCTTTTCAAAAAATAAATGTGTTGGCATCGGAATATCCATGGAAGTCAGGTCTAATGAAAAGTTTCCCTCTCCCATGTCAGTGGAAACAGTCACATCAAACCAGTCTTCAAGGTGAAAGGAGCTTTTGTTCCACTGCATCTGTTAATGCAGGAAATGAAATACACTCTGTCGGGGCTCAATAAATATTAAAGAAAGAGTCAAAAGTGGAGAGCAAATCCCTAGACTAGGAGGATTTTAAAAAGTCATCTGGCCAAAGCTGCCACCAAGCAGACATTCAGAGCTACCGGCGCCGACGTTATGCTCAACACATTTACCCTTGGGGGGACATGGAAGGAGAGTCTAGACTGTAAGCTCTTTGTGGTCAGGGAATGTGTCTGTAATAATAATAATGACACAAGTGATTACTATGTGCTACACATTGTTCTAAGCATTGGGGTATTTACAAGTTAATCAGAATAGACACAGACCCTGTCCCACATGGGGCTCACACTCATAATCCCCAATTTTCAGATGAGGTAACTGAGGCCCAGAGAAGTTAAAATACTTGTCCAAATTCACACAGCGGATATGTGGCAGAGCTGGGTTTAGAACCCAGGTTCTTCTGACTCCCGGGTCTGCATTTTATCCATTAAACAACACTGCTTCTCATGATAATGTTGTTATTTTGTACTCTCCCAAGCACTTAGTACAATAAATATGATAGATTTATTGAGAGAGACAGCAAGAGACCCAAACAGCTGCTAAATGAGGAGCCCTTAAGAGGCTCATAGCTAAATGAGGAGCTAATTTGGACACGGGAAATAAGGAGGGCAGAGGAAACTGTATCCCAGCTGAAAAATGGGTGTCATTTGCAGAGGACATAACGGCACTGCTATGGAGAAGGGAGTATCTCTCTTTGTATTGTATTCTTCCAAGCACTTAGTACAGTGCTCTGTACACAGTAAACAATAAATATGATTGATTGAATGAATGAACAAAAGACAAGGAGGGAAAAGAGACAACAGAGCCAGGCACCACAGACATTAAGAACTAAAAGACTGTGAGCCCTGCATTTTTTCATAGCCAGTGACTTTTATTTCTTTTACATTTTTTGTGACTTCTTTCCTTTTGTTTCCATTGCTAACCTTCTCCCCATTTAGGTTATGAGCTTCTTAAGGGCCATGAACTATGCCTATTTCTCATCTGTGTCCTTTTCTTTTGGGAAGCAGTGTTGCCTAGTGCTGTGTGACCTTGGACAAGTCTCTTCACATCTCTGTGCCTCATCTGTGAAATGAGGATTAAATCCTACTCCCTAGTACTTAGGCTGAGAGTCTCATGAAGGACAAGGACTGGATCTATGCTCAGTGCTTAGAACTCCATAATTTAACAAATCCCACAATTAATTTTTCAGTGTTTGACACACTGTAGGAGCTCTATGGATGCTACTGAATGGAAAGTAGTCCTTTTTGCTTCCACTTTGTCACTCCTGACCATCATTAATTAGTGGTATGTCAATAAATAGTATTTATTAAGCACTTACTGTGCGCAGGCCACTACACCAAGTGCTTGGGTGAGTACAGTAAAACAGAGTTCTTAGGTTCTCTACCCTCAGTGAGCTTAAAGTCTACAGAAGTCATTAAAGTTGTTCATTTATTCATTTAATTGTATTTATTGAGTGCTTACTGTGTGCAGAGCACTGTACTAAGTGCTTGAGTACCACAAGGTTGTCATAGCTACTGTCTACCTCATCAGACTAGTGATTCTCATTTTATACTGCAGTTGTGGCTCCCATATCAGTGGACATCATTCTCCAGGTGAATCCATTCTTAATTCTCACCTTCTCCTCTACGTCAATCAATAAAACAACAGTATTCATTGGACACTTACCCTGTGAGGAGCACTATATTAAGCTCTTGGGTAAGTACAATAGACTGTAAGGCTTATTGTTGCAGAGGACATCATTCCCCAGGTAAATCCACTCTTAATTCTCCCCTTCTCCTCTACTTCATTCAATAAAGCAACAGTATTTATTGGACACTTACCCTGTGTGGAGCACTATATTAAGTTCTTGGGTGAGTACAATAGACTGTAAGGCTTCTTGTGCACAGGCAACCTGTCTGCCATCTCTTTTGTACTCTCTCAAGTGCCTGGTAGAGTGCTCTGCACATAGTAAGCATGCCATAAATGCCATCGATTGATCAGTAGACACGATCCCTGCCTTCAAAGAATTACATCCTTCCTCTACTCATCTTCTCCCTCTTTTTCCACCCCCTTTTCCTCTTTATCTACTCACTCCCCCTTCTCCTCCTCCTAGTTCATTTTTTCCCAGCATTGATCCTGCTCTTCCACCAGCAACCCAGTCATTGTTATGCCCCACAAAATCAATCAATCAATAGATCTCCTTATTGACTGAGCACTTATGGTGTGCAAAGGAGAGGCAAGGGTGAGGGGAGCCTACTCCCTGATGCAATTTATTTCAACACTGCTGTTGGAGCACAATTCAGAATTATCTTTAATATGAATGAGAAGCTGGAACCACTTGAAAAGGCAGATGGAGGATGTTTTTTTTTCCAAAGCCATAAACTCGTCTGCTGCTCTTTTTTCCACTCACATTCGTCACATTGGCCACAAGCTTGAGTTTTACCTCACTCCCTGCCCTTTATGATGGTTTGGTTGGTCAGGCTCAGATTTGGTCGGGTAATGAGTTTCACTCAGGCTTCTCTGTTCCGCGGACTTCTATTCCCCATCCAGTTCAGGTCTCGTGGGTGTACCCCCATCTCACCGGAATATTTTGGGGGCTCCAAGAGGGACTCTACTGTACTAAGCACTGGGGTAGATATGAGATAAACAAGTTGGACAGAGTCCATGTCCCACACGGAGCTCAGTCTTAATCCCCATTTTACAGTTGAGGCAACTGAGGCCCAGAGAATTGAATTGACTTGCCCAAGGTCATGCGGCAGACAAGTGGTAGAGCTGGAATTAGAACCCAGGTCCCTCTGACTCCCAAGCCCCCGATCTATCCATTAGACCACACTGCTTCTCCAACCACTCCTCTAACACTCAAGACTTTCATATTCTATTTTAAACACAATTTATATAACCATTTTTCCTTCCACTTCTATCTATAAATTCTGTTGTGTCTGTCTCCCCTACTAGATTATTCATTCTTTAGGGGCAGGGATTGTCTCTACTCATTGTCTCCAAGTAACTATTGCTTAGAATAGTTTCGCTTGGTGGAGGTTTACACCTTCTTTTAAGGAAAAAGGTTGCTTATCAGGGAATCAAATACCTTTCTTCCCAGGGGGTTGTACATCAATCCACCAATCAACAGGATTCATTTAGTGTTTACTGTGTACAGAGTATTGTATTAAAAGGGAGGGAATTCCAGGAAGATGGGAGGATATGAGCAAAATGTTGAAGGTGATAAAAATGAGATCGAGGCACACTGAGTAGGTTGATGTTACAGGAACAAAGTGCTCCTTTGGATGTATTATATAGCAGATTTTGTACACCATAAAAGTGTCAAAATGCCACAAATTGGTGAACACCCACACACTGGACCTGCCATTCTTTTATTTTTGCGCCCTAAGCAAACATTCTCCACCTTCATGCTCCTCTCACTAGCCTCCCTCCCAGCATCCTTCTGGGGCCCCCATTGTGGCTCTCAGGGCTCTGCTCTCACGGGCTTTGGAGTCAGAGGTCATGGGTTCGAATCCCGGCTCCACCACATGTCTGTTGTGTGACCTTGGGCAAGTCACTTAACTTCTCTGAGCCTCAGTTACCTCATCTGTAAAATGGGGATTAAGACTGGGAGCCCCACGTGGGGACAACTTAATCACCTTGTATCCCCCCAGCACTTAGAACAGTGCTTTGCACATAGTAAGCGCTTAACAAATGCCATCATCATCATCATCACCAGTTAAGCATCATGTCGCTGTGCATAGAGCACGGGCTGGGAGTCAGAAGGTTGTGGATTCCAATCCGGCTCCACCATTTGTCCACTTTGTGACCTTGGGCAAGTGACTTCACTTTTCTGTGCTTCAGTTACCTCATCTGTAAAATGGGGATTGAGCCTGGGAGCTCCAAGCAACTTTGTCCAAACTGATTTGCTTGTATCCACCCCAGTGCTTAGTAATAATAATAAGAATAGCATTTATTAAGCACTGACTATGTGCAAAGCACTGTTCTAAGCGCTGGGGAGGTTACAAGGTGAACAGGTTGTCCCATGTAGGGCTCACAGTTTTAATCCCCATTTTACAGATGAGGTAACTGAGGCACAGAGAAGTTAAGTGACTTGCCCAAAGTCACACAGCTGACAAGCGGCGGAGCTGGGATTTGAACCCCTGACCTCTGACTCCAAAGCTCGTGCTCTTTCCACTGGGCCACGTTGCTTCTCACAGTGCCTGCCACACAGCAATCACAGAACGAACACCACAATTATTATTATCATTATTATTATTCACCATTGGTTTCTGAACAGTGCTAGCCTGAATGGCAAGAGGTCATAAAAGGTATTTAATCAATCGATAGATAGTACTTCTGTAACTAGGTAATGAAGGCTTAAGTCACTCCTGATCGCACCCCAGACTGCTCCCCCAAACTTCACTTTTAGGATCCTTGGTGCCACCCTTTACCAGACCATTATTCTGTCTCCCCAGAATCCCACCCTACCTCTCCTCCACATTGAGAAGCAGCGCGGCTCAGTGGACCAAGCTCGGGCTTTGGAGTCAGAGGCTGTGGGTTCAAATCCCAGCTCTGCCAATTGTCAGCTGTGTGACTTTGGGCAAGTCACTTCACTTCTCTGGGCCTCAATTCCCTCATCTGTAAAATGGAGATTAAGACTGTGAGACCCCCATTCATTCATTCAATCGTATTTATTGAGCACTTACTGTGTGCAGAGCACTGTACTAAGTGCCTGGGAAGTACAAGTTGGCAACGTATAGAGACAAGCCCAACAAGGGCTCATAGTCTAGAAGGGGGAGACAGAAAACAAAACAAAACATGTGGACAGGTGTCAAGTCATCAGAATAAATAGAAGTAAAGCTAGATGCACATCATTAACAAGATAAATAGAATAGTAAATCTGTACAAGTAAAATAGAGTAATAAATCTGTACAAACATATATACAGGTGCTGTGGAGAGGGGAAGGAGGTAGGGTGGGGGGGGGATGGGGAGGGGGAGAGGACAATCTGATCACCTTGTAACCTCCCCAGCACTTAGAACAGTACTTTGCACTCAGTAAGTGCTTAATAAATGCCATTATTATTATTATTATCCCCAAAGAGCCTCCATGTCCATCAGCATGGCTCAGTGGAAAGAGCATGGGCTTTGGAATCATAGGTCATGGGTTCAAATTCCGGTTCCGCCAATTGTCAGCTGTGTGACTTTGGGCAAGTTGCTTAACTTCTCTGTGCCTCAGTTACCTCATCTGTAAAATGGGGATTAAGATTGTGAGGCCCCCATGGGACAACCTGATCACCTTGTTACCTTTCTAGTGCTTAGAACAGTGCTTTGCACATAGTAAGCACTTAACAAATGCCATTATTATTATTATTATTGTTATTATTATTATCTGGCTCCCACCATCTCAGAAGGACAGAGAATAACAACTGCAGCATGGTGTTGTCTCTGCAAAACCTTGGGAAAACAGTGGAGACTGTTGCTGTAACATCTAAATCTAAAATCTGCTCCTCCGGCCCCACAGCAATCTCCTGAACTCTGTTTTTGTTTTAACATTGTCTTTGTGTTTTGTTTTCTCTCTCTTTATATGGTATTTGTTGAGTACTTACTCTGTGTCAAACACTGTTCTAAATACTGGAGTAGTCAAAGTTAATTGGATCAGACACAGTCCTTGTCCCGCATGGGGATCACAGTCTAAATAGGAGAGAGAACAGGTATTTAATCCCATTTTACAGTTGAGGAAACTGAGGCACAGGGGAGTTGAGCAATTTTCCCAATCAATTGGCAGAGCCGGGATTAGAACCCACATCCTTTGACGCCCAGGCCTGTGCTCTTTCCACTAGGCCATGGGGCTTCATGCAGTTCTCTTCTCATGTAAACTGTTACCAGTCATCTCTCCCCATTTCTAGTTTCAGTTGTGAGCCCTGTGAAGGACAGAGACCATATTTAATTCCCAACAGTGTATTCTTTCTCTGCACTCACTAAGCATTTAATAAATGCTATCATTATTATTGCTTTATTGCTACTACTACAAGATTTCCTTACTCATTGAATGAGCTACCGACCATCTCTCTCCCTTTATCTAGAGACCCTGCTTACTGAAGCCCAGTGCTTACACATCCCACCTTGGGAGAATCTAGTCTAGGCACTGACCTTCATTCATTCAATCGCATTTATTGAGCACTTACGGTGTGCAAAGCACTGTACTAAGCACTTAACCTTGAAGAGCTTAACATTTAGGAATAAACATTTAATAATCCATCCCGCTCTACTGTAAAAACCACTTAGGTTAAAAGCTTAAGTTTACCAATGTCAAATCCTATCTTTCCCTTTTTCACTTCTGGTTTGGGAGGAATGCTCATCCTAATGGCAAAAGGCCAGAAATGATACACTGCTTATTTCAGTCAATCAATCAATCAATCACAGAGAAGCGACGTGGTCTATTGGAAAGAGCACAGGCTTGGGAGTCAGAGGACCTGGTTTCTAACCCCAATTGCCTGGCGGGTGACAGTGGGCAAGCCACTTCACTTCTCTGTGCCTCAGATTCCTTCACTGTAAAATGGGAATTAAAGTCATATTCTCCCCCCTACTTAAACTGTGAGCCCCATGCTGAACAGGAACTGTATCCAACCTGATTAACTTGCATCTACCACAGCTTTTAGAACACTGTTTGACACATACTAAGCACTTAAATACATTAAAATTTGACATAAAGTAAACACTTAAATACCATTCAAACAAGGTATTTATTGAGACCACAGCTAAACGCTTGGGGAACTTTAATAGAGCTCATTATTCCTGCCCTCATGGAGCCTTCCATATAGCAAGAGGAGGTAGAGATTAAAATAATACAAGTATCTCAAAGATATTCATCCTCATGGATGACAATCTTAAGTTGCTAACCTCATCTTTGAACCAAAGGGCAAATCAACCTGAAAGCAAATAGAGTGTTACAATGCCATTCTTTGCCTCAGTCATAGTTTAGCTGATGCTTTTCAATATGTATGAAAAGAAAGAATGGTGAGAAGGTTTGATTGCTTATGAACTCAGTTCTCCACGATATTTGCTCACTCAATTGGCAGGTAATTGAAGATTAGCTCTGTAGGGAGGAGGTAGGGTAATTTAAATGATAACTAAACCCCTCTTTACTAATCTCTGTACAAATGATTCTTGCTAAGAACTCTCATTCTTCCAGCTGTTGTCCTTAATGAATTGGCTGTGGCGAAGGCAAAGCTTCATCTCTAGTAAATGTTGGATTCCCTCTCTCCCTCCCCCACACCTGTGTCCTTCCTTCCATTCAGGATATATGTTAATGCATCTCTCATGTCGTTATTCTCTTAGTATTCTTTTTGTGCATGCTTCCCATTGCCCTGGTGACTTTTGTTAGCACCGCAGGCCTCTTGAGACTGTCTAGATCAATCATGTTTCTTCCAGGGCTGGGGGAAAGGCCACAGAGTCTGTCTGTCCCTTTGCTTCTTCCATGGAGATGGAGATCAATTCCTGTGCGCTACAGCTGAGTCAAATCTATTCTCTAGGGCATTTAAATTGGATTTCCCAAATCCTACTAGTTTAGCGATTGTCATCAAGCTTGAAGTATATTTTTGGACGGTTCAAAGTAACAGTTCATTTCTCTGGAAAAGGGGTTGAGGGAACAATTGCATGATCAAGGTCATATCAAAAACCAACAGATTTTGGTAATATGTCTTAAAGAAGGCTGATGGGAGTGACTTTCAGGGGAGGGGCATCCATTGAGAGAATCCCAAAATAGCCATCAAAGGTGGATTATAAGGAATAATTCTTACCTCTGTCTCTCTCCCCCTCTAGGCAGTAAGCTAGTGGGCAGGGAACATGTCTGCTAATTTCTTTTGTGCTGTACTGTACTAAGTCCCAAGCATTTAGAACAGTACTCTGCACATAGAAAGTGCTCAATAAATACAATTATTTGCTGAAAATAAATTGACTGATTGACAAACAGTATTAGAAACTTGTATCACGCCACTCAATCTCCTGCCTCACTTCCACTTTCTCTCAAATGACAATCCCCTGGCTATTTCCCTACCATGCTGTCTTTCAAACACTATCTTGCACACTCTAAATATCTTCTTTTCCCTTCTGTTTCTTGTCTCCTTTCCTCAAACTAGCAGAAATAGCACGGGATTGAGAGTCAGAGGACCTGGGTTCTAATCTCAGCTTGGCCACCTGCCTGCTATGTGACCCTAGAAAAATCACTATAAAATCTCTGGGGCTCATTGTCCCCTTCTGCGAAATAGGGATTCACTATATGGTCTCTCTCCTACTTACACTGTGAACTCCATGTGGGACAGGTACTTCCTCCAACCTGATTACTGTGTATCTACCCGAGAGCTTAGTACCTAGTAAGGACTTAATTACCATTATCATCTTCACCATCTTATTATCCTGGTCTTCCTTGCAATTTCCCTTGTGTCTGTTTCCTGTTTCCTGGAATTTTTTCCCCATGGCACTATTTCCCTCCATGTCTTCTGAGTTTCTTTGTTACCTCTCCTGTATTTAATTCTATCATTTCTCCCTCCAGTGTCTCCCCATTTTTATTAATAATAATGAAATTATTATTATTATTATTATTATTATTATTATTATTATTATTGTACCTGTTAAGCACTTACTGTGTGCCAAGCATTATTCTAAGTACTGGGGTAGAAACAAGTTACTCAGGTTGGATACAGTCTCTCCATTGGAGACTGTATCCAATTGAAGCTTACAATCTAAGTAGGAGGGAGTAGGATTGAATCTCTATTTTAAAGATGAGCTAACTGAGGTGTAGAGAAGTTAAGTGATTTGCCCAAGGTCACACAGCAGACAAGTGGTAGAGGCAGGATTAGAACCCAGGTCCTCTGATTCCCAGGCCTGTGCTTTTTCCACTAGGCCATGCTGCTTTTCTTTTCTGCCCTCTTTCCCTGTCTCTTTTTCCTCTTTCCCATCCTGACTCTACTCATCTCTGGGGAAAGGTCCCAGGGATTCTTCTGGAGAGCTAAAATGGGAATGGAATTGGTGCTGGAAAGAAGAACATAAGATGGAAATCTAGAACTGCCCAATTAGCATTGGCCAAGGGTATCCTCAACAAAGCCCAAAGCCCAATTCACCCTAAGACAAAATGTGTGTGTGTGTGTGTGTGTGTCTGTGTGTCTGTGTGTCTGTGTGTGTGTAAAAAGGGGCTGGGCCATTAGGGGTGATAACTTCTGACCCAAGAAGCACTTAGGACAATTAGTTAAAAATACCTGGGTAAAATGGGTGGGGAAGACAATAAGTGACTCTTCCAAGGGCTTAGTACAGTGCTCGGCACACAATAAGCACTCAATAAATACGACTGACTGGGTACCTTGGCTACCCAGGCAACCGTCAGCTACTGTATGCCATTGACACCTTTCTGCAGTCCCATAGTGACCATAGATGGGTTTTATAGATAAAATTCTCCAGTTCCCTGTGCCAAATGCCACACCCTGGCACGCTCACTTTAATGACAGCATTTATTAAATGCTTACTGTATGCAAAGCACTGTTCTAAGCGCTAGGGAGGTTACAAGGTGATCAGGTTGTCCCAAGGGGGGCTCACAGTCTTCATCCCCATTTTACAGATGAGGCAACTGAGGCCAAGAGAAGTGAAGTGACTTGCCCAAAGTCACGCAGCTGACAAGTGGTGGAGCTGGGATTTGAACCCATGACCTCTGACTCCAAAGCCCGGGCTCTTTCCACTGAGCCATGCTGCTTCTCCTGCTCACTTGCCTGTGGGTCCGGGCAAGGACCAGGGCATGCAAGCAGAAGGAACCAGGTGTCATCATGAAAAACACTAACACTATTATCACTTCCTCTGCACAGGTTATCAGTCTTGAAATCTTGTTTTTTGTTACTGTTAATGGTATTTTTTAAGAGCTTACTACATGCCAAGCACTGAGGTAGACACAAGCAACTCTAGCTGGACACAGGCCCTGCCCCACAGGGGCTTTGGAGTACAAGTAAGGTGAGATAGGATTTCATCCCCTCTTCTATTTATTTTACTTGTACATATTTACTATTCTATTTATTTTGTTAATGATGTGCGCCTAGCTTTAATTTTATTTGTTCTGATGACTTGACACCTGTCCACATGTTTTGTTTTGTTGCCTGTCTCCCCCTTCTAGACTGTGAGCCCATTGTTGTGTAGGGACTGTCTCTGTATGTTGCCAACTTGTACTTCCCAATTGCTTAGTACAGTGCTCTGCACACAGTAAGCGCTCAATAAATACGATTGAATGAATGAATCCCCATTTAAAAGATGAGGACTCTGAGGCCCAGAGAAGTTAAGTGACTTGCCCCAGATCCCACAGCAGACAAAGGGCAAAGCCGGGATTAAAACTCAGGTCCTCTGACTCCTAGGCCCGGGCTTTCCTTTTATTCATTCAGTCGCATTTACTGAGCGCTTACTGTGTTCCCAGCACTTGTACTAAGTGCTTGGGAAAGTACAGTATAACAATAGACACATTCCCTGCCCACAACAAGCTTACTGTCTAGAGGGTTCTTTCCACTAGGTCACGCTGCTTCTCAAAACTTCAAGACTGGATCCAGGCACATGCATTGAGGAGCAGCGTGGCTCTGTGGAAAGAGCCCGGGCTTGGGAGTCAGAGATCATGGGTTCAAATCCTGGCTCCACCAATTGTCAGCTGTGTGACTTCGGGCAAGTCACTTCTCCTCTCTATGTCTCAGTTACCTCATCTGTAAAATAGGGATGAAGATTATGAGCTCCACATGGGACAACCTGATCACCTTGCATCCCCCCCAGTGCTTAGAATAGTGCTTCGCACATAGTAAACATTTAAAAAATGCTATGATTATTATCCAGCCTCTAAATGGCCCAGGAACCTGAAAATGAACAAATAGCATCACCTTATGGTCATGTGTTAGGCAGGGCAGGGAAAGAAAATTCCCAGTGTTCTGCACTCAGTAACATTTGATCATTGCTATTACTATTACTACCAGAGTTCCTTATAATAATAATAATAATAATAATAACAGTACTTGTTAAGCACTTGATTTGTGCCAAACACTGATCTAAGCCCTAGGATAGATACAAATTAATCAGGTTGGACACTGTCCCTATCCCACATGGGGCTCACATTCTTAATCCCCATTTTTTTACAGATGAGGTAACTGAGGCACAGAGAAGTTCAGTGATTTGCCCAAGGCCACACTATAGACAAATGATGGAGTCAGGATTAGAATCCATGACCTTCTGGCTCCCAGGTCTGTGTTCTATCCACTAGACCACGCTACTTCTCACTAAATGAGCTAGCAAGCATTTCTCTCCCTGTATTTAGAGATCTAGCATAGCTCTAAAATGTCAGTCAATTGTATTTTTTGAGCACTTACTGTGTGCAGAGCACTGTACTAAGTGCTTGGGAGAGTATAACAATGGGCACATTCCATGCCCATAATGAGCTTACAGTTTAGAGGAGCAAGTTCCTAGAGTGAGCTGGTTGAACCAATTAATAATAATAATGGTACTTGTTAAGCGCTATGTGCCAAGCACTGTTCTAAGCTCTGGAGTAGATACAAGTTAACTAAGTTGGACAGAGCCCCTGTTCCACAAGGGACTGTCTTAATACCCATTTTACAGATGAGGTAACTGAGACACAGAGAAGTGAGTTGTCCAAGGTCAAACAGCAGACATGCGGTGGAGCTGGAATTATTCATTCATTCAATCGTATTTATTGAGCGCTTACTGTGTGCAGAGCACTGTACTAAGTGCTTAGTACAGATTAGAACCCAGGTCTTTCTCACCTCCAGGCCCATGTTCTTTCCAGTAAGTTGGATAAAGTGGGATCCACGTGGGTCTCAGGACCATCAGCTTACCAGCGAGGAGTATCTCAGCCCAGCTTCTCGCTGATGCATTTTAAATGGATCCTCTGAAACAGTGGCATCTGGTCCTCCCCGACTCTGTCATTGTGTCTCCTTTTCCTTTCAACTTCCTTCTGCTTTGAACAAAGCATGCCCCTGGAGGGGCTTGGAAGATATATTCCCTGAGACACAAATCAGTTGTTTAAAAGGAAAGAGTGTGCTTACTTGGGGCATAACGGTTTGAACAGAGAGGTTTTTTTTTTTTCATTTGGACTACCAAAAGGTTTAATGCAGCCAACTCTGTGTCATTAACTTCATTTGATCATTTCAGATTTAGTAACTCAAGAACCAGTTGGTACCCATATGTAATATGCCTTGATCCTATGGTGCTCTGGGGGAATGAATTTATGAAGTTGCTTTAAAATTATGTTCTGTTCTGTTAGCAGATTGGAAAGAAAGAAAGCAAAGAGTTATATACTCTCCCACTCGCCTTTCCAAACAGTTTATATCAAGGAGACTGAGTGGAGTCTTACCTTGGGCTATTTTTAATTTCTTTTGTTTGTAGCTGTCTTGGGCTCCATGTGTTTTTATTAAACGTAATAGTAACTGACTCTGTGCAGCAGCCGGGGCAATAACAAACTGAGTGTTGAGAAGGATTGTTAACAAGATCAAGATATACAGACACATCCCCCTATAAGCCTCCTTCAGTCTTTCTTGTGGAAGTTGTTTGAGAGAAGAAAAGAGGTTGCCTCCTTAAAGGCCATCAAAGAAGCTGTTTCTAAGAAGGTCATCCTGTTCCATGGCAATTTTCTTCTCTATATAAACACTTCAGGAATTTAATCCTTTTTATCATATGTGGCTTGCTGTTAGGTGAATTTTTCCTGTGTTTAACCCCTCACGACAAAGAGAAGTTTGTTATAAGCCTGGTGTGGAGGGGAACAAATACAAAAGTTCCCTTTAACTGTTTTGTAGCACTGGCATATAGGCAATGTAAATACAGATGCTGTAAATAACTAACTACCCAGATAATGAAATACGGAGTTCAATATTCAGGAAACTAAACAAAAGATTACCATCATAAATGCTCCCTATTCTTTAGCTCTAGACAAATGATCAACAGGCCAGTAAGCAGAGTTACTTATCTCTGCCCATCTCCATTTAAAGTGTAGCTTCAAAGGGCAGGCAAAGAGTACCCATTATACATCCTCCTCAGTTTCTCCACAGTTGCCTTTGAGTCTCAGACTCAGCCTCTTATTACCAATATCCTTGACCCTTTGACTCTGTGCTGTCTGCCTCTCAGCTACTTTGGTCACAAAACTGAAACAGCTTGAGGGCAAATCAATCAATCGTATTTATTGAGCACTTTCAGTGGACAGTACAGTGTACCATACCCATTGGTAGACATATTCCCAGCCCTAAAGGAAACAACGAGGCACAGTGGAAACTGGGCTCACCTCAGGTCCCTCATCTCACAATGGATATTCAACACATTCTTTCTCCTACTAAGACTGTGAACCTCATTTGAGAGCTGATGATCTTGACACAGTGCTTGATGCGTCGTAAGTGCTTAACAAAAAACACTATTATCATTATTATTATTGTTGTTATTGAGGAGCTGACAGTCTAGAGGATCTAGAGATGATCTCTGCTTTCCCAGTTATCTCTCATGGATCCCTCCTGTTCATACACGTAAATATTCCTCTCCTGGTTCAATACAGATGTCACCCCGCCACAAGAGTTGGGTTATATGAACACAATCATTAAATCGTATCTTCATTCAATCATATTTGAGTGCTTACAGTGTTAAGCACTGTACAAAGCACTTGCCTCTCCCAATAAACACACATTCCCTGCCCACGATGAGTTTTACAGTCTAGAGGAGGGGAGACAGGCACGAATATCAATAATTACATTACAGATATGGACGTAAGAGCAGAGGATTTGAATGAATGAAAGGGGGCCTTAGGGAAGGAATCTTGGAGGAGATGTGCCTTCAATAAGCTTTTGAAAGAGGGGACAGTCCTTGTCAGATTTGAGGAGGGAAGGTGATGCAGGTCAGAGACAGGTCGTGGGAGAGGGGTCAGAGGCAAGATAGGAGAGATTGAGGTAGGGTGAGAAGGTTAGCATGCTCCCCAGACAATATAATCCTTGAGGGCTACAGCTTGAATACAGGTTCAAGACTGAGGCAGCATGGCTTAATGGATAGAGCCTGGGAGCCAGAAGGATCTGGGTACTAATCTCTGCTCCGCTGCATGTGGAACCTTGGGCAAGTCACTTAACTTCTCTACGCTTCAGTTACCTCATCTGTTAAAGCGGGGATTAAGAGGGTGAGCCCCATGTGGGACAGGGATTTTATCCAACATTATTGACTTGCATCTACTCTAGTGTTTAGAACAGTGCTTAACACATGATAACCTAACAAAAATTATTATTGGTACTATTATTAATAAAGAGGGTGACTGGGGAGCCTAATGGAAAGCTCACTGGCCTGGGAGTCCGAGGACCTGGGTGCTAATCCGGGCTCTGCCACATACCTGCTGAATGACCTTGGGCAAGTCACCAAACTTCTCCGTGCCTCAATTCCTTCATCTGTAAAGTGGGGATTCAACACATGTTCTCTCTCGTTACTTAGAGTGAGTGATCCAATTATCTTGTATTTACCCCTGGACTTAGTACAGTGCGTGGCACGTAAGTGCTTAACAAATGCCAGTTATTATTATTAGTAGTAATAGTATTTATCGAGCTTCTACTTGGCTCAGTACTCTTTATTAAGCCTTTTTTTTATAAGGTCTTGGGGCTGTTTTGCTTTTCCCTTACGATCCTTATGAAGTTTCTCTCTAAAAAAGCTGCTCCTTTCTAGATTGCAGTGCCTACTAAATTTATTGTACTATCCTATACTATACTATTGTACTATATATGTTGCCAATTTGTACTTCCCAAGCGCTTAGTACAGTGCTCTGCACACAGTAAGCGCTCAATAAATATGATTGATGATCCTGTAAATTTAATACAGTGCTCTGTACAGAATAAGTGCTCAGAGAATACTATTGATTGATTCATTTCAGTGTACCATTTTGGTCCATCTGTGATGACGCTCCCAGTTTTCATTTGAGATGCAGAAGCTCTGTTTCACTGTACCCTCATGAGGAGCATCATGGCCTAGTGGAAAAAGCCCAGGCCTGGGAGCCATAGGATCTCAGTTCTAATTCCAGCTCTGACATTTGCCTGCTCTGTGACACTGAGGAAGTCATTTCACTTCTCTGTGCTTCAGTTTTCTTACCTATAAAATGGGGAATAAATACCTGTTCTCCCTCCTACCTAGACATTGAGTGTCATGAGGACAGGGACTGTGTCCAACCTGAGTATCTTACATCTACCTCAACACTTAGAACATATGGTAAGCCCTTAATAAAATTAATAAAAATTATTATCATTATTAATGAACATTTCCTCTGCTCTGTTTTCATTTTCCCAATTTTATTTCACCATTCAGCAGCTGTTTGAGTATTCAAATAATGTCCATTCTCCTCATAAAGCCCATCCAGCACAGATGTTTTGAGATGAGCATATGCTAGGATACTCTCTTTGTCTTGCCATTTGACGTGAAGTAGAGCCCTTAAGTGGATTTTATGGAACTGCTCAAGGAGTCAGATATGGAGGTCAGTGAGGATTCCAAGTACTCACAGCAGCCCACAAAGTAAGCATTAATAGTATGCAGATTGTGATTGGTTGATTGATTGGCATGCAAATAAATTACCAATAATTCCACCATATCTGCCACGAAATGACTCGTTGCTCCCATTGCGTTGAGCTCCCTCTAATAGTTCTAGTTTATCAATCAATCCATCAGTTAATCAATCAGTGGTATCTCTTGAATCCTTACTGTGTGCAGAGTACTGAACTAAGTGTTTGGGAGAGTACAGTACAATTGAGTTGGTAGACACATTCCCTGCCCACAATGAGCTCAGAGACTAGAGGCAGAGACAAACATTAATATGAATAAATAAATTACGGATATGTGCAGGAGTGCTGTGGGGCTGAGGGTAGGTGAATACCAAGTGTAGTTACGTTCATGTCTGAAGGCTGAATGGGCTAATGGAAAGAGCATGGACTTGAGAGTCAGAAGACCTAGGTTCTAATTTTGGTTCTACCACTTGTTAGCTGTGTGACCTTGGGCAGATTACTTAATATCTCAGTGCCTCAGTTTCCTCATAAGTAAAATAATTAAATGAACACCAATTCATACGCCTCATGAGGGACAGGGACTTTGTGTACCCGATTAGTTTGTATCTACCCCAGAGCTTAGTACAGTGGTCAGCACTGGTGCTTGGCTTGGTGCTTAGCAAAAACCATTATCATTATTATTACCTCAGAAGTTGTCCCCTGTTCTGTCCATATCTAACCCCTTCTTCTCTCCTTTTGCACCTCCAGTTCACCATGCTGCAAATGTTCTTCAGCTGATGTAAAGATAACTATAATTATACAAATTGCATATTTTGCAACATGCTGAGTCTTACTCAAAATGTGTTGGGTCTTGCGAGGCGCAATCATGCACCAAAACACTGTGCTTGTCTACAATTTAGGAAACTACCTTGCTGCTCTTTCAGTCTACGCTCCCTGTAACCTTGGAATCTCTCTTAGCCTAGTGGAAAGAGCATGGGGCTGGGTGTCAAAGGGCCTGGGTTTTAATTCTGGCCCTGCCATTTGACCGCTGTATGACCTTGGGCAGGCCATTTAACTTCTCTGTGCCTCAGTCTCCTCATTTGTAAAATGGGGGTTCAGTACCTGTTCTCCTTCCTCCTTAGACTGTGAGCCCCACACGTGACAGGGACTGTGTCCAGTGTAATCAGTTTGTATCAGCCCTAGTGCACAGAACAGTGCTTGACACATAGTAAGCGCTTAAAAAAATACCGTAATGTTCATCATCCACTGAGCAAGGAACAGCACAAACTCCCCTTCATTTGTTTCCTCAGCTATGAGAACAGAGGAGATGATGGAGTCATCTCCATGGAAGATCATTGACAAAGAGACAAAGCTGGGAATGCCTCTCACTGGTGAGAAGTTCGATAAAGTAACTGCCGTTCAAGACTTTTTCTCTCAAGGAAGTAGCCCATTCCTCACCAAGAGAAATCTCTGAACAAGGAATAAGCTAATAGGCCCTGTCAGTTGAGCTCTGAAAACTCACTGGGAAATCCAGAAAGGGGGTGATAATTCCATCATTGAATATGCCCCTGTTGTCCCTGAGGTAGCTCATATTTGCTGTCGTGGGCATTGGGCCCATCAGGATTGCCATGTCATCCTAAAGAGTCCCCCTCTAGACTGTAAGCTCTTTGAGGGCAGGGAATGTGTCTGTTTACTGTTATACTGTACTTTCCCAGGTGCTTAGTACAGTTTTCTGCACACAGTAAGCACTCAATAAATAAGATTGACTATCTCTGCCCCATTCCCTTTGCCCTCCAAGTGGGTAATTGATTAAGCCCTTTGGGGTGTGAGTTGCCCTGAAGCTAGGAATAAACGGCAAAAAGAACTCATAAAATTCAGTGGGTGGGATAAAAATGGAAGAGTAGCTATGATGTAAGCAGGGACAAGGAGAGTGCTTGTGAAATAACCCACATTACAACTCCTTAATGAACTGGAGCTACCCGTCACAACTCAAAACAGATATCTTTGTCAATCAATCATTCAGTAGCATTTATCAAGTACCTACTGCTGGCAGACCACTGTACTGAGCACTTTGTAGAGTACAATAGACTTAATAGACATATTCTCGGCCCAAAATAAGCTCAGAATTAAGCGGGAGGACAGATGATAATATAAATTAAAAATAGGAGGAAGACATAGAGCAAGATAAATAAGTGCTTGGGGGATATGAGTACTTAGGTGATGAGGAATTGCTCAATTTTAAGCCCATCATTTCTCTGGGAATTTCAGCATGAACCCTTACTAAATTGAGGCATACTGCAAGGTAAATGTCTTAATCTTTATCATCCACGTTCAAAATCCACTTATTTGGTACGAATAATGTGGTGATGATGCCTGAAATATCTTTTAGGCCTTTTTGCATTCAGAAGAAAGCCAAGGAAAAGATCTTCATCTGGTCTGTCTTCAAATAGTGCCAGACATTATAGCTTATATTGGATGATGGATTACAGGTATTACCCTCATACAGTCAAACTATGCCATTATAAATCATATTTTTTCATTTGTGAAACATAAAAGGATATTTATATTTTGATATAATTTATTATTTTGAGGTTGAGCCCCAAACGCTCCAATCTATAGGCACTGAGAGCTACTGGAATGTCTTATTAAAATCAGGAGTGATTTGCTACAGCTATCACTCTGAACATCATCAGTTATCATAAAAGCTATTGAGTGCATTCCGTCTGCTGAGCACTATACTAATCACTTGGGAGAGTTCAATACAACAGAATGGGTAGACATGATCCCAGTTCACATGAGTATACAGTTTGAAGGGCACTACTTCTAGGACAAACACTGAAAGAGTGATTGCTTCTTCTTAGACTGCTGTCACCAAGTGCTCACTAAAACTATCACAATGTGATAAAAAATGTGAAAAGCCGTGTGGTGTAGTGGAAAGAGTACAGGACTGTGGTCAGAGGACCTGGGTTCTAATCTTAGCCCTGACACTTATCTGCTGTGTGACCTTGGGCAGGTCATTTAATCAACCAATCAACTGTATTTATTGAATCCTTACTGTGTTCAGAGCACTGTACTAAGCGGATAGGAGAATGAACTATAACAGAGTTGGTAAACATGTTTCCTGCCTCTAAGGAGCTTGCAATCTAGTGGAGGAGACAGATGTTAATATAAATAAATTAGGGATATGACATAAGTGCTCTGGGGAGAAGGAAGGGACAAATAAAGGTTGCAAATCCATGTACAAGGGAGAGGCAGAAGGGAGTAGGAAAAGAGGAAACTTCTCTGCACCTCAGTTACTTCTTCTGGAAAATGGGGATTAAGATATGGACCGTGTCAAATCCATTTATCTTGCAATCAACCCCAGCGCTATATACAGTGCCTGGCACATAGTAAATGCTTAAAATACCATTAAAAATTGTAGTTTCTGCCATCATATATGCTTTGTATGAGGTTACCTAATTATGCTTCATTTAGTCTTGAACAACAATGGAGGTTTATTCATTCAATCATATTTGCTGAGCGCTGTGTGCAAAACACTGTACTGAGCATTTGGGAGTGTACAACAACAAACAGACACATTCCCTGCCCACAGTGAGCTTACAGTCTAGAGTCTGAATAGCAAAGGGGGAGAAAGGGGGGCAGGAGTCTGAGGCAGGGTATGGAAACAGAGTGGGAATGGAAGGGATGCACTGCTTAAATTTATCAATGGTATTTATTGAGCACTTACTATGTGCGGAGCACTTTATCAAAGACTTATGGTTCTTGCGAGATACTTGTGGTTCTTCTCATTTCTCTCACCCTGCAGCATGATATTTGGAAGAGGAAGGCCAGTGTGGTCCAGATAATAATAACAGTAGTCATAATAATATTAATTGTTAAGCTCGTACTTGTGGGCTAAGTGCTGGGGGAGACCAAATACACTCAGATCTGACACAGTCCCTGTCCCACATGAGGGACACAGTCACAGTCTAAGGCTAGTTATTTAACTTCTCTGCACCTCAATTTTCTCATCTGTAAAATGGGGGCTAAATACTTTTCCTCCCTCCCCTTAGACTGCAAGTCCCTTATGACATATGGACTGTGTTAAATCTGATTCCATTGACACATAGTGAGTATCTGACAAATATTATTAGTATTAGTATTGCTATTAGTATTAGTATCACTATCAGTATTAGTACCACTGCAAATCAGAAGGTTTGAGTGTTCCCAATAGATTCATTTTTTCCTTACTCTGTTAACTCGGGTGAACAAAAATAGCACAATGATATTTTTTCCTTAATCTTCAAAAGCCAAAAATAAAACAGTGTTTCCAGATTGTAAACATTCCATGTAAGCCAAGTCAGACAAAAATAATAGCTAGTTTCCCTCTCAAATGTAGGCAAAGCCTTATTGATTTGTTTTTTCCTAACAGCCGTAGTGACTGTGAGCTCCATGTGGAACGGGGATTGCATCTGACCTATCTTGTATCTACCCCAGCCCGAAGAAAAGTGCTTGACACATAGTAAGTGCTTAACAATTATTATTACTACTGTTGCAAAATTCTCATCTTCCTGTCTCCCCACCTCCTGCCAATCCCACCTCACTGACCTCCTTACACTCCAACTCATATCCTCTCCTGACTTCTTTTCCAAGTTAGCTCAGCATTTCATATATGCTGTGGGCTAAAGCTCAGGGTTTAGGATGGCTTCAGATTAATGAAGCAATGTGTCCCAGTGGAAAGAGCAGGGGCCTGAGAGTAAGAGAACCTGGGTTCTAATCCCGGCTCCATGTCAGCCGTGTCACTTTGGGTAAGTCGTTTAACTTCTCTGGGCCTCAGTTACCTCATCTGTAAAATGGGGGTTAAATCCTCCTTCCTCTGACTTAAACTGTCAGCAATATGTGTCTCATTATCTTGTGTCTATCCCAAGCTTAGAACATTGCTTGGCACAGAGTAAGTGTTTAACCAATGGGTGCTTAACAAAGCCCTTAATCTTAGGCAAGTCATATAGCTTCTCTGTGCCTCAGTTACCTCATCTGTAAAACGAGGATTGACTGTGAGCCCTATGTGGGACATGGACCATGTCCAACCTGTCCTGTATCTACCCCAGTGCTTAGTACAGTGCCTGGAACATACTAAGAGCTTACCAAACACCATAAAAAATGCCATAAAAATATAGCTAATTAAATTATTCCTGGACCACATCTTCTTTGCCATGCCTAAGCAACTTGTTCTCTTGTTTTTGTGTTGCCCCTCTTCCACCAGTGAAACATTTTAGGACCAGCTATTTCCTGAATGGTTTTAAATTAACACCAAATCAGAGGATCTATGAGGTAAGCTCATTTCCTATGAGTGGCAATTTTCTGTCTAAAATGACAGGGTCAGAAGTCTCCCCCACATTACATTCTCAATTGTCTACCCCATCTCAATTAGACTAGAAAATAAGATAGAGAAGGAGAGTCATTTATGAAATGTAAATGCTCTTGCCTGAAGATGACATCGTGCCGCCTTATCCTCTGGTTTTTAATCTTCAGTGTTTTCGGGGTGAGTTTAGGAAATGGCACACCGCAGATTCTGATTTCTATTTAAAATAGGATATGCATATGATTTCGATGCTGGCATAAACAGCAAAGAAATTCATCTCCTTCGGCATTGTTTCCTATAAAGAGATAAAATTCAAAGAGTCTTTGTGTGTGTATGTGCATCTCTCCAGAAGAAATAGAACCACTGGAAAACTGCATATATATCAATTTATTAATTGGTCCGTGAGAAGCTTCCAAAGCTTCATTTTCAATCAAAAGTCAGGTTTCTGCCCAGGAATAAACAGGCTATTTAGCCCTAGGGTTCGGCATTTATTTTCTGTTTGTACTTGAGATGTTTTTGATTCTTCTGACTTGTTTACATTGCCTAAGCCGAAGGAATTGGCCACTGCAGATGATTCTCATTAGTGGTATTCTGTTGAAATCAAAAGGAAAATGATCCCTCAGTGGAGAGCCCCATCAATTGTTCTACATCAGGAAGCAGGGGAAACTGAGGGTTTAGGGGATGGAGAAATGAAAGCTAGTTCTCTCCCTGCTGGAAGAGAGACCCACCACATTGACACGAGAGCTCCAAGATAGGCCAAATCCAGACACCAAGTTTTCTATGCTGCCGGAATCTCTGGAGGAGGCTGTAAGCTCACTGTGGGCAGAGATCGTGGCTACCAACTGTTACATTATACACCCCCAAGCACTTAGTACAGTGCTCCTCACACAGTAAGTGCTCAATAAATACAATTGATTGAAAAATATGTTGACCGATATGCTACAGATATATTCAATGGAATACTTTCTGAGAACAGGAGCAATAAAAGAAATCTTGAACTAGAAGAGCAGCCCCAAAATAACTCAGAATGGAAAAGACCAGCGATACCTTGCTTTCCCCTTATTTTGAGGAGGTAAAATGCGATGAGAAAGTTTTTTAAATAAGGGTTTTTAACCAGACCCAGCATTGGAAACTAGGATAAGAAATATTCAATTGCCATTATGTGGTAATTTCACAGGGAATTGAGAATTGGGCTAAATTCAAAATTCAGAATTTCATGGTGGATTAGCCGAAATAGAATAACACACACATAAGGATGTTTTGCCTTTTTGGGGTGTGTCATATGTGAAATACCCATATTAACTATCAGCCAGGCGAGTCTATTTAAATGTGTGCATGCATTGTGTGTGTGTGTGCATGTGTGTGTGTGTGTGTGTGTGTGTGTGTGTGTGTGTGTGTGTGTGTGTGTGTGTGTGTGTACCCATAGATTAAGATCTACTGTTGGTCCAGTGAAAAGAGTGGAAAGAACACTGGTCTCATGTCAGAGGACCTGGATTCTAATCCTCTCTCCCATCTTGTCTACTCTGTGACCTGGGTCAAGTCATTTAACTTCTCTGTAGCTCAGTTTCCTCATCCATAAAATGGGGACTAAAGCTGAGAAGTCAATGTGGGACCTGGACTGTATCCAACCTGATTATCATTTATTTACCCCAGCACTTAATACTGTGCTTGGCGCATAGTAAACACTTAACAAAGACCATAAAAAAAAAGCACTGCTCTGACATTCTGGAGAGCTAGGCCCTAACTCTGGTTTTGTTTCCTAGGGCTTTTCTATCAGGGGTGAGGATTTCCAACCAAAGAATCCCCTGGGATAGTCAATGAGATGGACAGGCTCAGCACAAATCCTAATAATAATAATGGTGTTTGTTAAGCACAATGTGTGCCAGGCAAAGTACTAAGCACTGAAATAGATACAAGTTAATCTGTTTGTACACAGTTCCCATCCCAAATGGGGCTTACGATCTTAATCCCCATTTTACAGATGAAGTAACTGAGGCACAGAGAAGTGAAGTGACTTGCCCAAGGTCACACAGCAGATAAGTGGAAGATCCAAGATTAAAACAGATCTTCTGACTCCCGGGCCTGTGTTCTTTCCAAGAGGTCTTACTGCCACTCACAGGGTCTTGAGGTCACTTTAGAATCTTGTCCACTCCTGTAGGATAGCCATTTTTCCTTAATGGCTGTGAGAATCTGTTGTTGGTGGCAAATATACTTGCAAAATCTACAAAACCAGTGTGTAGTTCTTGATAGGAACCATGTCTAATTACCACCTCTGCAATTTCTCCACTAGTTTAATATAATGCTCTTTACATTATTAAGCCCTTGACATTGAAATCCACGTCATCTCCTCAAATACAAATTATTGAATCCCGCAACACTTTTTTTTATGAGCTTAATATTTTCCAGGCACTCTAATAAGCACTGGGGCAGCCAGGTTGGACACAATTCCAGGTCCCACATGGGGCTCGCAGTCTTATTATCCATTTTACAGCCGAGGTAACAGAGATGTTAAATGACTTGCCCAAGGTCACACTTCAATTTTCATTTTTGGCATCTCGCCACTGTCTGCCCAGCCTTCTCTGCTGGACAGGCCTATGAAGTTTGTGACCCTTGGGTCTGCAAGAGGTTGATGCACTTCTTGCTTTGTTTTAAATAACCGATTAATCCCTGCCTTCTTCACCTAATGGTGATGTGTGTTGTCCTATTCATGGTCTTGCTGATTTCACAGCAAGTGGTAACTAAGAAAACTGCCGATTTGCTCTTTTCCTCATCCAAGTTTTCCTCACCAAAGAGGAGTGGTTCAGAACCTCTGCGTAGCACTGTGGTCTCTGGGTTAATAATGATGGTATTTGTTAAGTGCTTACTATGTGCAGAGCAGTGTTCTAAGCACTGGGGAGGTTACAAGGTGATCAGGTTGTCCCACGGGGGGCTCACAGTTTTAATCCCCATTTTTCAGATGAGGTAACTGAGGCACAGAGAAGTTAAGTGACTTGCCCAAAGTCACACAGCTCACAGTTGGCGGAGCCAGAATTTGAACCCATGACCTCTGACTCCAAAGCCCGTGCTCTTTCCACTGAGCCATGCTGCTTTACATTTCCCCTATCTACAGTCTGAAACCTATTCTACTGATTGTCAGTACTTTGACATTTGGGATTAAAAGCAAGCTTTAAGAAGCACTACTATAATAAATTATACCAGAGGATCATGAAACAATTATCCCACCAGGATCTCTGCAGTAAAGTCAAAAAGAACATTATCTTTCCACTGATAATTGGAAAATGAGCCCACCAATTGAATAACTGATCAAATATTTCTTCTCTTTCTATGTGTTTCTTATGTAATGTGCATCTGAAGCAATTACGCTCCTCTGAACGAAGCGATGTATTCCTCTATGCTGCTCATTAGTAAATCGGCACTCCGTGTAATTAGGAGAGGATTTTGTCATCTTTTTTTATTACCAATGCCATAATGGTGAGCTCGTTTCTTTGGGTCTCCATGCCATGGGCATTCATGAGAAATTGTTTGTGTGAGAGAGACGGTTACCAAATAGAGGAAGCAGAAAGCAGGTGGTCTCTATTAAGATTGTGCACGCGGAGTATACTGTAAGCTTGTTGTGGGCAGGGAATGCGTCAGTTCTATAGTTCATCATCATCATCATCATCAATCGTATTTATTGAGCGCTTACTATGTGCAGAGCACTGTACTAAGCGCTTGGGAAGTACAAATTGGCAACATATAGAGACAGTCCCTACCCAACAGTGGGCTCACAGTCTAAAAGGGGGAGACAGAGAACAAAACCAAACATACTAACAAAATAAAATAAATAGAATAGATATGTACAAGTAAAATAGAGTAATAAATATGTACAAACATATATACATATATACAGGTGCTGTGGGGAAGGGAAGGAGGTAAGATGGGGGGATCGAAAGGGGGACGAGGGGGAGAGGAAGGAAGGGGCTCAGTCTGGGAAGACCTCCTGGAGGAGGTGAGCTCTCAGTAGGGCCTATAACTATAACTATACATATATAACTATAATATAACTATAACTATATATAACTATAACTATAGTTATAGTGTACTTTCCCAAGCTCTTTGTACAGTGCTCTGCATACAGTAAGTGCTCAATAAATACAATAGACTGAAAATGACTGGCTCCTGTTACCTGAGTAGCTACCCACAGCTCCCACTTACAACTTAGGTTCTGTGTATTTGATTCAGACTCTTAACTCCATTCCTGCCTGGGTCCTTAGCTTTAATAAAGCCTCTCTATACCTGACACTCAACCTCCAGACTGGTGTGTCCACAACTCATAGCCTACTGGATAGTGCATGGGCTTGGGATTCAGAAGGCCCTGGGTTCATGGCTCAGTGGAAAGAGGAAGGGCTTTGGAGTCAGAGGTCATGGGTTCAGATACCGACTCCACCACATGTCTGCTGTGTGACCTTGGGCAAGTCACTTAACTTCTCTGAGCCTCAGTTACCTCATCTGTAAAATGAGGATGAAGACTATGAGCCCCATGTGGGACAATCTGATCACCTTGTATCTCCCCCCCACCCCCAGCACTTAGAACAGTGCGCTTAACAGATGCCATCATTATTATTATTATTTATTCCAGCTTGCCCACTTGTCTACTGTGTGAACTCAGGCAAGTCACTGCGTTTCTCTGTGCCTCAGTTACCTCATCTATAAAATGGGGATTAAGACTGTGAGCCCCATATGGGACATGGACCATGTCCAACCTGATTTGCTTGGATCTACCTCAGCACTTAGTACACTGCCTGGCACTCAGTAAGCGCTTAACAGACACCAGTTAAAAAAAAACCCCAACAGAACTGCCCGGAATAACCAAGATGTATTGAATCTAAAAGGGTCAGAAAAATTAAATTTTATTTTGGAAAGAAAAGCAAAGAGTCTAATTCTCCCAGAACCAAAGTTTGTTCCTGGTATTAAGTGGAGTCAGAGGTCATGGGTGCAAATCCTGACTCTGCCACTTGTCAGCTGTGTGACTTTGGGCAAATCACTTAACTTCTCTGTGCCTCAGTTACCTCATCTGTAAAATGGGGATGAAGACTGTAAGCCCCACGTGGGACAACCTGATCACCTTGTAACCTCCCCAGAGCTTAGAACAGTGCTTTGTACATAGTAAGCAATTAATAAATGCCATTATTATTATTATTATTATTATTATTATTATTATTAAGTGGTTGCAAACATTACTATGTCTACCCATGCCTACTCTACTGCCAGAAAGAAACTCGAAGTATTGGGAGAATAGGTTTAGTGCAATTAGACTCTGACGGGAAGGCGGATGAGGTTATGTAACTCATCTGGAATTTATTAAAGACTTGTGAAACCTTCCTCAGTTCTGTGACACTTGCAGATTTGTTACTATAAAACATCAACCTCAGAATGATTTCAGAGAGGCCCAGAAAGGAACATTTTTCTAGGGGATAAAAAAAAAAAAACTGTATACAAAGGGCAAGCTGGATAGTGCGAGGTCAAACTGAGCAGATATTTTATTTATTCTTTTTCCTTTTAATGGTATTTGTTAAGCATCTTCTATGTGTTAAACCCTGGGGTAGATACAAGCTAAGCAGGTTAGACACAGTCTATGTCCCACATGGGGCTCACAGTCTTAATCACCTTTTTTACAGATGAGGTAACAGACACAGAGAAGTGAAGTGACTTGCCCAAGTTGTCACAGCAGAGAAGTGATTGAGCCAGGATTAGAACCCAGGTCCTTCTGACTCCCAGACTTATGCTCTCTGGTGGAGGCAGTGGAATTCAAATACTGCAGAAATACAATTTTTCTAAGTCAATGGGTAGTATACCCAATATTAAAAAACCCGGGGTATGAGAAATGGTTAAAACAGCATGATCAGTTTCTTCGGAGAGATTAAACATGCCCTGACTCAATATTAAGACGACAATTTTGCATTTTCCAACATTCAACTATTTTCAAACATCTGAATGTACTGTATCTAATCCAGCCTGGAAAGTTGTAAATCCTTAACAACTATTGTTATTATTGGCACACTACCAATTTTAGGTGTTATTAAATTAAGAGGGAATTCCAGGCCTTCTGAATACAGATAAAAGAGGTTGGAAATTTACGGATGAGATATAAGTAAAGTTATTTTAGGATGAGGAGTAGGCTGGTAGGAGTGGAGGTAGGGTGTGTGGGGAGCAGCTGGGGGGATTGTGTGTGTGTGGTGGGAGTGGGAGTTTCAGAAAGATTGACTGCAGAGTTATCCATCCATAATCTCTCTCTTCTCCTGTTCCATCTCTGCCCCAACTCTTCACTCCTCCTAAGAGGATCTTCTAACAAGATTTCAAAATGGGACTTATACTCTAAGTAGGAGGGAGAACAGGTATTGAATCCCCATTTTGAAGATGAAGGGACTGAGGCACAGAGAAGTTAGGGGATTTACCCAAGGTCCCACAGCAGACAAGTGGCAAAGCAGGATTAAAACCCAGGTCCTCTGACCCCTAGGTCTGTTCTTCTTCCACTAGACCAAACTGCTTCCTGTCCTCAAGGAATTTACAATCTAGTGTGGGAGACAGACATTAAAATAAATTACAGATAAGGGATCCAGTATTCCCCATCCAGCCTGGGGCTCATTACTGGGCTTTTCTGGTCTCTGATATGTGAAAACCAATTACAATTAAAAAAAAAAAAAAGATGAATTCATGACCCAAAGCAGCAGTGGCAAACATTCTCTCTGCACTGTTGTCGTTTACACAAACTCATTTCCCTTCCTGAATTCTTCAATTTATGCTCGTTAATCAGTGGTTCGCCCTCTGAAAGTCACTCAAACCCCACTCTCCGTACTTCAACCACCCGCTCTTTGTCTCCCCAGCAACCGTCGGCAATCACAATACCGGGGATATTTTCTTTGTAAAGAATATTAATGCTAAAATTCTCTATTAAAGAAGCTCTGATTACTGAGCCCTGCAGGCAACCGTTCCGGTTCTTTTTCCTCTTTCCAAACATCCTCGGATCTACTTATGCTAATTAATTACAGCCTCAAAGATTATCCTTCAAGTTATGTGTCCCTGGAACAAATCTTCATAAATCTCCAAAGGACAAAAAGCTGTAGGCATCAAGCTTTTATTGAACCAGACTCTCTTCAAACCAAGCCAGCTATTGTTAGAATACAAATAACTTTCCACGTTTGGGATTCGGACAGCCCATCAGTCTGATTCCGAGTTAATAACTTCTTATTCTAGTGAGCCCCCTTTGGGTAAAATGGTGGTTTACAGTGGGATTCTAGTCCGGGGTTTGTTCCTGGCCTTAAATGACCAATTCCATACTTGTTTCTTCCTCACTGTTCTGAAAAGACAGCCATTATTTACTTATCTGTTATATATCATAAATAATTTATTCATATTAATGACTATAAGCTTGTTGTGGGAGAGGATCTTGTCTACCAATTCTGTTGAATTGTACTCTCCCACGTAGTACAGTGCTCTGCCAACCGTAAATGCTTAATACATATCATTGATTGATGATAAAAGGTATCACCTCCCTAGAAAATGGACTTTTAGGCTCTTGTTTCTGTGTGCTGCCTGTCACCAAGAAGTCTTGTTTCACTCAGTCATATATATCCGCTACTCATTCTTGCTCTTCTCCCACTTCAACACAGTCTGCACATTTTGCTCCTCTAATACCATGTTGTTGCCTTTCTCTCATCCTCCATGTCTTGCTCACAGCCAGAAGAGGAACCTCTGCTTGGAACTTCCTCCTAAATGCTCAATACATCCCACTGATTGATTGATTGAGGTGCCAAAGCTGAGAAAATACAAAACTATGCAGGCCGAAACCAAACTGATTACACAGAATAAACCAATGCTTGTTTGGAAAAAAAAAGCCTAGTGGAAAGTCAAAGGATCCGAGTTCTACAGCCAGCTCCACCACTTGCCTGCTTGTGTGATCTTGGGCAAGTCATGTAACTTCTCTGGGCCTCAGCTTCTTCATTTGTAAAATGGGGGTTCATTGCCTGTTTTCCCTCCTATTTAGACTGTGAGCCCTAAGTGGGAAAGGGTCGGTGTTTGATATGATTAATTTGAATCTACCCCAGTGCTTAGAACAGTACTTGAAATGAAGTAATTGCTTATTGAATGTGATAATAATAACAGTAGTAATGATGATAATGAGGAGGAGGAGGAAGATGAGGATGATAATGAAGGATACTAAACCAAGCAGTAGAGGATTTGAAATCAGGTATTTTTGTTGCAGTTTTCCCTTATCAGCTATGCCTCTCTTTGAAATGCTTTTATCCAGCTTTGACTCCTCTGGTCCAACTCCTGAAAAGCCTGCCGGACTGAAAAGCTTATCAAGTTCTTATCTGCTTTTATTTTTGCTATGTTAATATGTTAATTGGACCTTATCAAACCTTCTTTCTCTTCCAGGGCAAGCCAAGGAGAGAAGCTTAAATGGCAACAGGTCTTCTAGTTTCCTCCTGCTATCTTCACAAGTAGATCATAGGCTCTCTGTGTAACAAAGACTACTTTCACTAAGTCTATCTAAAAGCATCAGCGATCAGACTGGGCTTCTGCCTTGTTCAGAGCAGTTCAAGACAGCAACTAGTTAAGGGACAGGAGCTGGATGGGGGGAAAAACTAGTCTAATTTGCCAAACAGGCTGGCATGATTTAAAAAACATCAATCAATCAATCGCTCATGTATATTGAACGCTTACTGTGTGCAGAGCACTGTACTAATTGCTTAGGAGAGTACCTCACAATGTAGCAGACACATTCCCTGCCCTCAGTTTCTTCATCTGTGAAATGGGTATTCAATATCTGTTCTCCGCTCTACTTAAACTGTGAGCCCCATGTGGGGCAGAGTCTGTGTCTGACCTCCCCCTCTAGACTGTAAGCTCGTTGTGGGCATGGAATGTGTATGTATATTGGTACAGTGTACTCTCCCAAGAGCTTAGTACAGTGCTCTGCACACAGTAAGCACTCAAATCAATCACTCATATTTATTGAGCGCTTACTGTGTGCAGAGCACACATATGATCAACATATGATCAACCGACTGATTAAATTGTATCTATCCAGGGCTTAGAACAGAGTCACACACACACACACACACACACACACACACACACACACACACACCATAATTATTATTCAAAAAATGCATATGCCCCGTTTGGATAGAAAGTGTATTTTTTAAATAGTATTTGTTAAGTGTTTAAGTTCAATAACCATTAAAAAAAAAAAAAAAACCAAACAAACCCAAAAAACCATCCCAAAACTCCCCTTAACCCATTCTCATCTGATTCTAAGACAAAGCTATGCTTTCTTATATCCTGGCCACACTTAACAGCTGCAAGCATTTAATGTGATTAACATAGCTCTAACTACTGTAACATGTAAATGCAAATTAGGGATCCCGTTCCTCACCAACCCACTTAAAAGGTGATTATAAATATTTACAAAACCTTAAGGTTGAAATCCACCTTCCAAGAGAGACAAAGCAACTGAAATGCATTTATGCCTTCCTGTAGGGTCGGCTACATAGCATTTTTCTTAGTAAAGGCATCAGAAGCAACACATTCTATGGCTCTGCTAGGATCATCACGTGGTTAGGACAGTACAGTGACACACAGGGGCTCTATGCCTAGCCACTATAGACTTACATTTTGTCCACATTATGTAAGATGCCTTGTAAACATGCTGGGATCTTCATAGTCCTTGGAATTCTGTATGGAATATATTAGTTGGTCAACTTCATTTATTCAATCATATTTGTAGAGAACTTACTGCGTGCTAAGTACTATACTAACCGCTTGGGAGAGTACAATATAACAATAAAGACACATTTCCTGCCCACAGTGAGCTTACAGTCTAGAGGGGGAGACAGACATTAACAGAAATAAATATGTAAATAAATTAATTACAGGTATATACATAAGTGCTCAGCTCTCAGAGTCGCACCTGGAGAGTTTCCAGTACTCTACCAGTCACTACTACAGGAGGGAGAGTCAAGCAGTGGCATACCCATTCCATTCCTAGCTTGGGAAGTGGTTACTGAGTGGATGGCAATCTGCTACAAGTCAAGACTCACCTGTGCTGGACAGCAGGAGGATGGGAGAGAATCAAGGGAAGAGATTCGTTTACTACGTGGGAGGAGGCATTGGTAAACCACATCTGGATTCTACCAAGAAAACTCTATGGATACACTACCAGAATGATTGCAGATGGAGAGTAGGGGGTTCTGGGAGAGATATGTCCATGACGTCGCTATGGGTTGGACACAACTAAACAGCATAAGACGAGACTATGCCTGAAGTATTGTTCAAAGGGCTGGGATAGGTACAAGATAATTAGGTTGGACACAGTCTCTCTCTCTCTCTCTCTTCTCAAGGGCTCACAGTCTAAGAAGGCAGGAGAACAAGTGTTAAGTCTCCATTTTTCAGATGAGGAAACTGAGGCACAAAAGTGACTTGACACGGACAGCAAGTGAAGGAGCCAGGATTAGAATCCAGGCCTCCTGATTTTCTGGCCTGTGCTTCCTCCACTAGTACTCATTGTTCCTAATCTGTAAGCTCCTAATGGGCAGGGTAGTGTCTCTCTACTCTACTGCCAATCAACCTACGCATCAGGCAAAAACTCCTCACTCTTGGCTTCAAGGCTGTCCATCACCTTGCCCCTTCCTACCTCACCTCCCTTCTCTCCTTCTACAGCCCAGCCCGCACCCTCCACGCCTCTGCCACTAACCTCCTCACTGGGCCTTGTTCTCGCCTGTCCCGTCGTCGACCCCAGGCCCACGTCCTCCCCCTGGCCTGGAATGCCCTCCCTCCGCACATCCGCCAAGCTAGCTCTCTTCCTCCCTTCAAAGCCCTACTGAGAGCTCACCTCCTCCAGGAGGTCTTCCCAGACTGAGCCCCCTCCTTCCTCTCCCCCTCCTCATCTCCCCCGCCTTACCTCCTTCCCCTCCCCACAGCACTTGTATATATGTTTGTACAGATTTATTACTCTATTTTACTTGTACATATTTACTATTCTATTCATTTTATTTTGTTAATATGTTTTGTTTAGTTGTCTGTCTCCCCCTTCTAGACTGTGAGCCCGCTGTTGGGTAGGGACCGTCTCTATATGTTGCCACCTTGTACTTCCCAAGTGCTTAGTAAAGTGCTCTGCCCACAGTAAGCGCTCAATAAATACGATTGAATGAATGAATATTGCATTGTACTCTCCCAAACGCTTAGTACAATGCAAGCTCACAGAAAACACTTAATAAATACCAATGATGGATTGAGTGATTGAGAAAAGAGGAGGAAATGGAGGCCAGAATGTGAGTGAAGGTCTGAAGTATTGGATACAACCCAACTAGAAGCAACTAAGTCAAGGAGTTACTGAGCCTCCTAACTCTACTATTCTGAGCGCTGGGGTAGTTACAAAGTAATAAAGTTGGACACAGCCCATGTCCCATTTCGGGCTCACAATCTTAATATCCAGTTTACAGATAAAATGACTGAGGCACAGAGAAGTTCATTCATTCATTATGAATAGAATCAACAGAGAAACAATGGAATGGAACAGGGAAATGCTTGCAGTTTGGGATTTTCCAGTTGGGTGGGTACCATTTGTTACTCAATCAAAAACAGTAGTATGAGAAGCAGTGTGGTCTAATGGATAGAGAACGGCCTGGGAGTCAGAAGTACCTGGGTTCTAATTCTGACTCCGCCACTGGTCCACTTTGTGACCTTGGACAAGTAATTTCACTTCTTTTTGCCTCAGTTTCTTCATCTCTAAAATGAAGATCAAGACTAAGAGCCCTGTGTGGGACAGGGACTGTGTCCAACCTGATTATCTTATATACACCCCGGCGCTAAGTACAGTGCCTGGGACTTAGTAAACACTTAAATATCATAAAAACAAAATCTGACCTGTGTTTACAGATGTGCTCTTAAAAGGTCATCATATAGGATGTCACACGGGAATTATATCCAGTTTTGTTTTAGCTGTCGGATGGGTTTGGGGTCATATGCTGATGTCGAATATTCTGGACATCAATAAGGTGATTGATTTTTGCTCATGTGGATCTTTCCTGTTCTCTCAGAGGTCCTAAGGAAGGCCTGAAAGGGCTGAAACATGCTAGGGAAAATCCAAAATGGCATCAGGAAAGAAAGTTCAAGTGAGCATCCCAAGGTGAAGGCCTTGATTTGTTAGTGCATTAACCTAAAATCAATTTCAGAAGCTCTAACTGAAGAGGCACACCATCTCAATTCCTAAATCAATACGATTTAACAAAGTGTCGTGCTTGAAATAACGTGGTAATATCACAAAGGGAACAGGCTGGAGGTTCTGAACCTATCGCTGTAGATAGAAAGTAGAGCAATACATAATGATATAGATGTCTGTGGACAGGTAGGGAAACAGGAACAATGACTTGGATAGAAGTGTCAGGTACCAAACTTCCAGGGCATGAACAATCCCACAGATAGTAACTTTAAAGGAACGCATTCTATCATCCAACATGCTAGAAGTTTGCTAACTTCCTTCTTGGAAAAGCAGCAGTGGTATGGAATGGGAGGGAGTTTGATGTTGGAATTTTACTTTTCTCTCTGAGGCTCAAAGAAAACACAACACACAACAAACACAGATATAACACTGTTACATATCGATCATTTCACTCTTTCTCCCCCTACCTGTGATTTTACCATCTGTATCCCTGATTTGATTTTAAGAGCCATGTGGGCAGAGATCCTTTTCTTTTCTTTTATGGTATTTGTTAAGTGCTTACTATATGCCAGGTACTGTACTAAGTGCTACATACTAAGTAGGTTGGACACAGGCCACGTCCCACTTGGGGGCACAGTCATAATCCCCATTTTACAGATGAAGTAATTGAGCCACAGGGGAGTTCAGTGTCTTGCCAAAGGTCACAAAGCAGACAAGTGGCTGAACTGGGATTAGAACACAATCCCTCTGACTCCCAAGCCTGTGTTCTAGCCACTAGGCAATGCTGCTTCTCATCCTATCTCCTAACTCTACTGTATTTTTTTAGGTGCATATTTGTTAAGCGCTTACTGTGTGCCGGGCACTGTTTTAAGTAGATACAAAATAATCAAGTTGGACACAGTCCACGTTCCATATGAGGCTCACAATCAATCCCCATTTTACAAATAACAGGCACAGAGAAGTTCATTCATTCAATCATATTTACTGAGCGCTTACTGTGTACAGAGCACTGTACTAAGGCTTAGAAAGTACAATACAGCAATAGAGACAACTGCCGCCCACAACGTGCTCACAGTCAAGAGGGGTCTAGAGAAGTCTAGAGAAGTTAAGTGACTTGCCCAAGGTCACACAGCAGACAAGTGGTACAGCTGGGATTAGAACCCAGGCCCTTCTGACTGCATGGTCCTTCTGTCCTCTCCCAAAGCATTTAGTACAGTGTTCACCTCAGAGTGATCATTCAATGAATTTGATTGATTCGTTGAAGGTCTTGATTCCAAAATGGAATTAGAAGAGATGCTTTAACATTATTTAAACACCCCACTATTCATTCATTCAATAGTATTTATTGAGCGCTTACTGTGTGCAGAGCACTGTACTAAGCACTTGGGAAGTACAAGTTGGCAACATACTACACACAGAGGGAAGTTAATGTTGGCCATAAACCTCTTGAAAGAGACTTGGGTCCATATATAATACTCATATGGAACACACATAAAGGATAGCCGCGCAAAAATAGATAGGTATCTAGAAAATAGAGAAGCAGCATGTCTTAGTGGAAAGAGTATGGGCTTAGAGGTCAGGGGAGCTGAGTTCTGTTCCTGAGTCTGCCACTTGCTTGCTGGGTTACCTTGGGTGAGTCACTGTGCCTCAGTTTTCTGATATGTGAAATGAGGGTTCTCCTCTTAGGATGGCACCTGGAGAGTTTCCAGTACCCTACTTGTCTCGACTGCGGAAGAGTCAAGCAGAGGCATATTCAATTCAATCATATTTATTGAAAGCTTACTGTGTGCAGAGCACTGTACTAAGAGCTCAGGGAGTACAAGTTGGCAACATATAGAGATGGTTCCTACCCAAAAACGGGCTCTCATATCCATTCCTAGCTTGGTCAGTGCCTAGCCAGTGGCAGGCAATCTGCTACAAGTCAAAACTTACCTGTGCTTGGCAGCAGCGGCACGGAAAAGAGTCGAGGGTGGAGACAAGTTTACTCTGTGGAAGAAGGTAATGGTAAACCACTTCCATATTTTTATTTTATTTTTTTACCAAGAAAGATCTACAGATCCACTACCGGAACGATTGCGGATGGAGTTGGGGTGTTCTGGGAGAGATGTGTCCATGGTGTCGCTATGGATCGGAGACGACTCAACAGCATAAGACAAGAAAATGAGGGTTAAATATTTGATCTCCCTCCTATTTACTTGTGAGTCTCTTGTGGGGCAGGGACTGTGTCCAACCTGAGTTTCTTGCATCTACCCCACCCCTTAGCACAATGCTTAGCATATAATAAATGTTAAATACTAAAATTATTGTCACTATTTTTAGTGCTTAGTGTATGGAAATAGTGAGATATAATCCATGCATACCAGTTTGACTGAAAATGTCATGAACTCCCAACACTTCATTCCACATGGTATTTAAGAAATGATTGGGCTTATCACTTACCAAGGAGATGTGGTTCAGCACTTTCAATGCCTGTTTGTGTTTTCATCTGTGTTCTAGAGGATGGGTTCCTAAACCTACAGGTAAACGAATCCTGCAGCAAAGTGGATCAAACCGGAAAAGAACACACACCACCCTTTGCTGGAATTGATCAAGATGCCCGTAGGGTTGGGAAAAGGAGGGGAGAATGTTTTGATGTTTTGCATAAATCTATGTTAGTGTTCCAAATCTGGCCCTCTTTTTGAATCAGAGACAAGTACCAGTTGATCAGACATCCAAACACATGCTTTGTTACGGTATTTGTTAAGGTGTTACTATAAGCCAGGCACAGTTCTAAGCCCCGGGATGGATACAAGCTAATCAGGTCAGGCACAGTCTATGGGACTTACAGTCCCAGTCTCCATTTTACTGATGGGGCCACTGAGGCACAGAGAAGAAAAATGATTTTCCCTAGGTCATACAGTGTTGGAGCTGGGATTAGAACCCGGGTCCTTCTGACTTCCGGGCTCGAGTTCTATCCACTGGACGATGCTGTATTTTCTAGGAGGCTCTGAAAAATGCCCAAGAAACCCAGCAAAAGTGTCTGTCTAAGCCCCAAGATTCTCACTGGCAACACAGTTTGCTAATGTGATAGATTATTACCCAGATTATGGGCTCATTTTGCCCACTTCAAAGGGCATTCTCAGCCTCCTCCTCAGCATATCACCTTGCACTTACATAGCACTTTACTTCCCAAGAGCTTTCTCACCTATCACTGAGTGACTCCCTGGACCAGACTAGGTGATGTGAGGGTTTGCAAAAATGGGGAAGGCCCCCCATCTTTATCCTAATGGCTAATGGCATTTGCACTCTAAGAGCCCTCACTCTACCTTGCCAAGTGACCCTTTTTGCAAAGCCGAGAGATAATTTATAGAGAAGTGTATTTCCAGGGGGCTGTTGGATTCTCAAAGTAATGCAGCCAGGAAAGGTTAAGTTCCAAGTGTCAAGATCCTTGTCTGGAAGGGCCTTGAGGGACCCCTGACCTGATGATGATTTTATAGTCCAGAAGCAACATCTCTCAGGCAAAGCCCAGGAGATATCATGGATCAGAGATCAGAAATCAGGCCAGGAATACCCAGGGAAGCCTGTAAAGTCAAAATCAAGGAGATAACTAATCCAGGAGAAGCAACATGGCCTAGTGGCCACGGTAGAACTGGCCTGGGAGTCAGAAGGGCATGGGTTCTAATGACAGCTCTGCCACTCACCTGCTGTGTGACCCTGGGCAAGTCACTGCTTCTCTGGGCCTCAGTTGCCCCATCTGTAAAACGGGGATTAAGACTGTGAGACCCACGGGGTACAGGGACTGTGTCCAAACTGATAAGCTTGTATCCATCCCAGTCTTAGTACCTGGGCTTTGGAGTCAGAAGTCATGGGTTCAAATCCTGGCTTCCCCACTTGTCAACTGTGTGACTTTGGGCAAGTCACTTCACTTCTCTGTGCCTCAGTTACCTTATCTGTAAAATGGGGATTAAGACTGTAAACCCCCCGTGGGACAACCTGATCACCTTGTAACCTCCCCAGCACTTAGAACAGTGCTTTGCACATAGTAAGTGCTTAATAAATGCCATCATTATCCAGCGCTTAGAACAGTGCCCAGCACTTAGAACAGTGCTTTGCACATAGTAAGTGCTTAATAAATGTCATTATTATTATTATTATTATTACAGTGCCTGGCATGTGTTAAACAAATACCATAAAAAATAAAATTGATTGATCCATCAGTGGTATTTATTGAGCTCTTTCTGTGCAAGCACTTGGGAAAATACAGTACAGTGGAGTTGGTAGACACATGCCTCGTCCACAAGGAGCTAAGAATTTCGAAGGGGAGTCAGACATTAATGCAAATTACAGATGGGGAAAATGGCAGAATGGAAGGATATGTAAATGAGTGTTTTGGGCTGAGGGTAGGGTGAATATTAAGTGCTTCAGGGGTATAGATCTGAGTGCCAAGGCAATGAAGAGAGGAGGACAGGTGGAGAAATGAGGGCTTAGTCAAGGAAGGTCTCTCAGAGGAGACATGATTTTAGAAGGGCTTGAGAGTAGGAAGAATGATGGACTGTCAGATATGAAGAGGGAGGGAATTCCAGGCCAGAGGGCAGGAGGTTGGCAGTGGAGAAGACGGGCTGAAGGTACAGTGTGAAAGGTGGCATGAGAGGAACCATGTGGACTGGGTTTTAGTATTGGAACAGCTAGTTAAGGTAGGAGAGAGGGATTTGTTTGAATACCTTAAGGCTGTCATGTTTCCAGTGACAATGCAAAGCTCCGAAAGCTGGATACTGAAAAACCAGAATGGAAAGAACATCAATTCTTTTGAAATGTGGTGCTGGAAAAGGCTTTTACAAATACCATGGACTGCCTGAAAAACAAACAGAGTCTGGAGCAAATCAAGGCAAAGTGGAAAATGACGACTTAGATTAGCATATTTTGGACATATACTCAGGAGAACTAATTCTCAAGAGAAGACACTAATGCTAGAAAAAGTCCAGGGAAAATGGGGAAGAGGCAGACCAGCAGCTAGTTGGCTAGAGACCATAGCAACGATAACAGAAGAACCGCTAGAAAGGTTACGGGTTATGGCAGAGGAAAAGGACGTTCTGGAGAAAGTATATCCATGGAGTCGCTATGAATTGGAAACGACTTGACGGTACTTAATAATAAGTACTTAACAAATACCATTAAAAAAACTGAAGGGGAGGAAACATAGTGAAGCAAAATTCTCCCAGGTGGGTCACCATATGTAACTAACCTAAGAGTCACGGTGATTTCAGACTTTCCAGGCATTGAATGTATCATTACTACTGTAAACTCCTTGTGAGTGGGATTACCACCTCTATTGTATTGTCCTCTCCTGAGCACTTAGTACAGTTCTGTGCACAAAGTAAGAGCTCAATAAATATCACTGACTGATTGATAAAAATGATAAAAATGTTGCTTGGTGCCACAGACCTGTTGATCTCAGGGAATGAACTGCAACCAGAGAAAGCAAGAGAGTATCTTTAGGGTTTGTGGCAAGTAACTGACCACAAATACTTCTGAAAGCAAATATTTCAGAGTCAGCGTTTTAACCAGAGAGATAAAATCTGATGGCACCATTTGTTAACCTCTTTCCTAATCTTATCATTTAGGGAACATTTTCCTAGGTAACTAGATTAGCCAATATAAAAGCTCAGTTGAATTCCCTAGAGCAAAATGTCAAATTGACCTCACTGGGTTACCCTGTATGGGTGGTCTCAAGTCACATTCCCAGACATAATTAGAATCTCCTCATTAAAGAAAGGATCTCCAAATGTGAAATTCAACTGTCTCTCTCCTCTTTTTCTTTCTGTCTCTTTCTACTCCTCCAGAAAACAATTCAGAGAAAGAGAGTAGTGGGGCTAGTTCTGACACAGAATCCATCAGAAATGTGAATTTCAAATCTAAACTCGAGGGAAATAGAAGTGCTCTCCTTTCTAAATGCTCATTTTTCAGCTGGCCTGTTAGGTTGTTAAGAGTTTGGGAACAGCTGGCTTGCATTCAGATGGGTTTGGAAAGACCCTTGGGATTTTACGGAAGATTTTCCTCTCCCCAGAGGGGAAAGGAAGTGGGTGGATGCTCCATTTCAAATCTGAGAATGGCTTTAGATGGCATGTTTCGCCCAAGTTGAAAAACTTCTGTCATCACTGTGTGACATTTTGTTCACTACAATATCCAGCCAGATGTTATAAACTGTGAGCAGTCAGAGAGCAGAGACATAAAAGCTGTCTATTCTTGAAGAAGCATCCAAGATCAAAGAGTTTTAGAAATCTTTCTATTAATTATGGCACTTGTTAAGCATTTACTATGTGCCAAGCACTGTTCTAAGCACCAGGGTAGATGCAAGGTTATCAGGTTGGACATAGTCCCTGTCCCACATGGGGCTCACAGTCTAGACAGAGCGTGAGTAGGATTTAATCTCCATTTTACAGATGAGGAAACGGAGAAGTGAAGTGACTTGCCCAAGGTCACACAGCAGACAAGTGGCAAAGCCTGGATTGGAACCCAGGCCTGGGCTTTTTGCCGTAAGCCTCTCTGCTTCTCAGTTTTGAATTCTTTGTTCCCACCCTTTTCCCAGAGCAATGCTTCCTCTGAAATGATTTTTTCCCCCTGTGACAGGCATAGATAACACCCTTGCCACATTCTCATTTGGGACTTTGATCACATTTCTAAAGCAGGTTTGAACCTCCACTCCCTCCCTGGTGTCACAGCTGTTGAAATACAGACTAACTCATCCGTTTATCAGCCAGGGCAGGAGCTATAGCGAGTTCAAACTGGAAATGAGGGGAGCTTCGGAAACCAGTGGAAACCTTTATGAATGGCACTAGGTTGCTAAAATGATTTCATGCAATCCGTGATCAAGAAGTACATGGGACCAATTTAATGGCCAGAGAAACAGGATTGTAAGGAAAATTGGTAAAATTGCATGCACAGATGAAGGAGCAGAATACTTTTCTTTTTATGATGGCATTGGATGCAAGTCAGAGATACATATATTCCCAATAGTACTGCAATGACTACACAAGAGGACTCTTATTAGTGCTTTGAATGCTACTGGGAGATGGATGAAATGATACTTCAGAATCCCTCAATTTATCTCTGCATTTCTAGAGCACTTATCACTGCAATGCATTTTAGAATAACCCATCTATTCTGTAAGGGAGTAGAGAGAAGGAAAGGTTGGAAAGGCTTAGGTCTAGTCTGAAAAGACCAAGCCTCTTTAATCGGCTGAGCAGAGACATGATCAAAGTCTATGAAACCTTGAAGAGGATGGACAGGGCAATTCAGAATTAGTACTCATCAAATCCTACCCTGTCTAGGGACACATGGAGATTTGATGTCCCCTTGATGCGTTCCCCTTTTGATCCTCTAATGCCCACCTACTCACTGTACCTTGATCTCGTCTATCTCACCACTGACCTCTCATTCACATCCTGCCATGCTGGCCTGGAATGCCCTCTCTCTTCATATCTGACAGATGATCATCCTCCTCACCTTAAAAGCCTTATTAAAACCACATCTCCTCCAAGAGGCCTTCCCTAAGCCCTCATTTCCTCTTTTCCCACTCCCTTCTGCATCACCCTTGCACTTGGGTTTGCAACCTTCATTCATCCCTCCCTCAGCCCCACAGCACTTATGTCCATAACCATAATATACGTATTTATTAATGTCGTCTCCCCTTCTAGACTGTAAGCTCGTTGCAGGCAGTCTATCAACTCTGTTATATTGCATTCTTCCAAGCACTTAGCACAATGCTCTGCACACAATAAGCACTCAATAAATACAATTGAATGAACGAGTGAATGAAAAAGAGACAGGTACCGTATGGGACAAATATCAGTGCAGCAAGAAAGTATCGTTATTGGCACCCAGCGTGTAAGAGAATCAGGCACACTGGCAAAGATGAATTTTCACTGACAGAAAGTTCACCTTTAAAAGACAAAGATCACTATCCCTCTCTCTCCGTACACACCCTTGTATACACGGACACTCACACGTGACAGTTAAGCAGTCTATTTCAAAGACTCGATGTGGTTTCCTTTAATCACACACCTCCCTCCAACTGTTAGGTGGACTTAATCACTCTCTCTATTCTACTAATTATTAAGCTTTATTTAAGGCTTGTTGGCATTTTTGGAAACAGTCGGCAGCAGAACCGACACAAGTCGATTTATAAAAAAGGATAAATCTTGACAAAACAGTGCACGGCAGTTCAATTAACCTGCTTCAGGGGAGCCTAATGTAATTGCTGGAGCACAATCACTCCCTAGAAGGTTATATGATATGAGGCTAACTTTATTATCCAAGGGTAAGTGCCTCCTTGCTTGCTGTTCCTTTGGCAACTAAATTAAATCCACAGCCAGCCAACCAAATTGTATGAATTATCAAACAAAAAGGCCATTTGTTGGCTGGTTCTCAAATGAGAGAAATATAAGGCTTACGGAAGCTGAAGATGTGTTAGTAGAGCACTTAGTACAGTGCCTGGCACATAGTAAGTGCTTAACAAATGCTATAATTATTATTATTATTTGTTGATTTGTTAACCAAATCATACCTTCTACACATCAAAGAATAATAGTTATTGTGTGATAGCTCCATGTGGGCAGGGAATGTGTCTACCAACCCTGAACCCTGTTATACTGTTATACTCTCCCAAGGGCAGAGTACAGTGATCTGCACACAGTAAGTGCTCAATAAATACCACTAATTGATCACTGTGTGCCAAATACTGTGCTAAGTGCTAGAGTAGATGCAAATAGAATAGATCAGACATGGTCCCCGTCCCCCATGGGGGTCATAGTCTAAGTGGGGACAAACCGATTAAAGACCCCAACAACAATCAATCGATCATATTTGAGTGTGTAGATGTGCACTTGGGAGAGTACAACACAGCACTACTGCAGACACATTCCCTGCCTGCAATGAGCTTACAGTCTAGAGGGGGAGAATAGCAACAGAGCCCAGATCGATCAATCAATCAATGATATTTACTGAGCAGAGCACAGTACTAAGCCCTTGGAAGAGTACAATACAACAAAATTAATAGACATATTCCCCGCCCATAATGAGTTTACAGTCTAATGACAAGCTTACAGTCTAAGCTCAGACTTATGACCAGATGGCAAAAGCTTCTCAAGGGCAGGGATCACGTCTGCCAACTCTACTGAATTGTACTGGATTGATTTATTCCAACTCAATGGAAACCCATTTAATACATCTCTATTTCCAGAGCAAACACCTCAGTGTCTTTGAAAAAAGGATGTCTTTACACCGATAAGCAATTTACTTTCGAGGAATAGACATCTCGTCTAAAGTTTTAATCACCAGACAGAAAAACTCGGAAAAAGCAAAAAAGTAATCACCCAACTCTATAAGCTATAGAAAAAGGGATACTGTCACATGGAAAAGACTCAATAGGGCCCCAGAGACAAAATCTGGTTTAACTAAACCCGACGCCATGGATGGCTTCTAGAAATGTTTTCTACCACGGAGCTTTAAATTTACTTCCAATCCCATGATCTACTATTGAAATGCGACAGGGCATTTCACACCTTGTTAGGCTATGTCTTGAGTATCTGCATTTTTCAAAGGTTATAGACTGTGTAATCGGATGGGACTCATGATTTAAGGTCTGGGACTGGGTAGCTCACTCTTGCATTTAAAAATCTGAAACGTAAAAGGATTTGCAAACAGCTGCTAGGTCCTGAAGTCAAATGGATGTCCGAGACCTCAAATCAGAACTGAAAAGCCAGACTAGATTGGTGGTTTGGCCTCCACATATCACCTTGGATGGCAGTAGCCTCTTGAGGGTGACCGCATAATAACAGTAACAGTAATTGTGGAATGTGTTAAGGTTTCACTAGGTGCCAAGTGCTGTACCAAGTCCTGGAATAGAGATAAGACAGGTTGTATCCAGTCCCTTTCAGTGGAAAGAGCATGGGCTTTGGAGTCAGAGGTCATGGGTTCAAATCCCAGCTCCACCAATTGTCAGCTGTGTGACTTTGGGCAACTCACTTAACTTCTCTGTGCCTCAGTTACCTCATCTGTAAAATGGGGATTAAGACTCTGAGCCTCCCGTGGGACAACTTGATCTCCCTGTAACATCCCCAGCACTTAGAACAGTGTAAGCACATAGTAAGCACTTAATGAATGCCATCATCATCATTATTATTATTTCCTAAAGGGGGCTCACAACCTAGTAGGCTAATAATGATGGCATTTGTTAAGTGCTTACTATGTGCGAAGCACTGTTCTAAGCGCTGGGGGGATTCAAGGAGATCAGCGCTTAGTACAGTGCTCTGCATACAGTAAGCGCTCAATAAATACGATTGAATGAATCAGGTTGTCCCACGTGGGGCTCACAGTCTTAATCCCCATTTTACAGATGAGGGAACTGAGGCTCAGAGAAGTTAAGTGACTTGCCCAAGGTCACACAGCAGACATGTGGGGGAGTCGGGATTAGAACCCATGACCTCTGACTCCCAAGCCCATGCTCTTTCCACTGAGCCACGCTGCTTCTCCAGTAGGATGTAGAATAAGGGTTGAATTCCCATTTTATAGATTCAGAAACTGAGGCACAGGGAAGTTAAGTGAAAGAATAAGGGTTGAATTCCCATTTTATAGATTCAGAAACTGAGGCACAGGGAAGTTAAGTGATTGCCCAAGGTCACACAGCAGACAAATGATTAGAACTCAGGACCTCCGGCTCTCAGACCTGTTCTTCTCATCTTATTCACTCTTCGCAGTAGAAACTGTCTTTGAGTTAGGGTGTGGTTGGACAGACCCTGTGCACACCAGTTACTAAATTACCTCTCCTGTTGATGACCCTCCATGCCATCCCGTGGTCGTAGTGTAAAGAGGAAGTTGGCATTTGCTCTCTGACAACCTGTCAAAGGAACATCAACCCGAGCACATGTCACGGTGAGCGGTTCATAGGGCAATGGATTCTTAAGATACCACACAGACCCAGGCAGAAAATGAAACTTGCGAATGACATATGTGTCAATTTACCTGAAAATAATCTGGATAATCAGTAAAGCAAAGTATTGCATCTAATAGTTCACTGGCAGGGCACACCTGTATGGGTTTCATTTTGAAGCTACCCTCTCTAGAACATTCATCATGGCTAGTACTATTATTATTATTATTAGTGTTACTTGGGAGGTAACAATATGGCTGAGTTGGTAAGCATGTTCCTTGTTCTCAGGACCTTAAAATCTAATGGTAAAATCTAATTTGCTCATCAGTGGTCTGAGATTGAGTTCCCAAAACGTTGTGTACACCTCTCCAATGAGGGCCCTGGTTATTTTGCTTTGGGAAGTCAATGCTCCCCTCTGAAAGGACTTAGTTTCAGGAAATGCCATTTCTGGTTCTCCCTGGATTGTATTCATGTGGTCTCCTGGGAAAGCAGTTTCAGTGGAAGGGGCAGATGGTTTCCAAATATATCTGATTCTAACAAAATCTTCAATTGCACTGACAGAATTGGAGGAACCAATGCCCTGGTGAAAAGAGCACAGGCCTAGGAGTCAGAGGACCTGGGTTCTAATCCTGGCTCTGCCTCATACCTACTGTGTGATCTTGGACAAGTCACTTAACTTCTCAGTGCCTCAGTTACCTCATCTGTAAAATGGGATTCAATACCTGTTCTCTCTCCTACTTAGACTGTGAGCCCATTTGGGACCTGATTATCTTGGATGTACCCCAGCGCTTAGTACCGTGGTTGACACACTGTAAGCACTTAAATACTATTATGATGAGGTAACAGGCACAGAGAAGTGAAACGTCTTGCCCAAGGTTTCAAAGCAGACAAGTGGCAGAGCCAGGGTTAGAACTCATGACCTTCTGACTGCCAGGTCCAAGTGCTTAAGACAGTGCTCTGCACACGATAAGTGCTCAACATATCCATACTTTATGTCTGTCTCCCACTCTAGGCCATAAGCTCTTTGTGGGCAGGGAATGTGCCTACAACTACTACTACTAATAATGGTTCTTGTTAAGCACTTAATATGTGTCAAGCACTCTTTTAAGTGCTGGGGTAGATAATAAATTAATCAGGTTGGACAAAGTCTCTGTCCCACACGGGGCTCACACTCTTAATCCCCATTTTACCGATGAGGTAACTGAGGTCCAGAGAAGGGAAATGACTTGTGCTAGGTCACACAGCAGACAGGTGGAGGAGCCAGGATTAGAAAACTGTTGTATGGTATTCTCCCAAGAGCTTAAGTGCCCTGCACTTTGTAAGCACTCAATAAAACCACTGACTGAATGATTGATGAAATCTAACCAGTAGTTTGAAGGGACTCGATGGTATTCACTGAATTTTTACTGAGTACTAAGCACTTGAGAGGGTGCTCAACAGAGCTGGTAGACTTGTCCCCTGCCCAGAAAGAGATTATAGTCTGGAGGAAACGACAGACATTGGTATAAATACAGATAGGTAAATAGGGGCTGAGAGTGAGGTGAATATCAAGTCCTCAGGGTAGAGACCGAGTCCCTAGGCAACACAGGACGGAGAGTCAGGGAAAAGAAGGGTTAATAGGGGAAGGCTCACACTCCCTGTATTGCACGATGCTCTGAAAAGACCCCTCCTCACAGGATTTTCCAGACATCAGTTTCTGCTCCCAAGGAAGATTCCCTGACATGTTTTAACTCTCCGTGACTTCAAGCCGCCGCACACTGAAATACCTGCAGGCGCCTACCCGCAGATGCAGGTAGGCTTTGGAATCAGCGACACTTTCATCTTTGAATTCAGAGGACTCAGAACACCCTGTTGCGTCTTCTGTTCAGAGGCTGAGCACCGTAATTTGTAAGTTGAGAATGTGCTCGGAGGCACACCTTGGGGGGATCACGTTGCTAAAATCCAAGGGGACCCCACATACACCGTCTAATTGGATGCTTCGGTATGGAAGGGCAATTTGGAATATCATCCATCCTCTCCCCCTGGTCTGCGCCTATTCCTTTCAAGAACCTCATAGAGCCAGCAGCAGCCTCAAGGATGGGCTTTGAACTCCACAGTGGAAGAGAGCCTCATGGATTAAACAGCCATACTACTGGCTTTGAGCTTCCCACTTTGACAGTGGAGAGCTGAGTAGAATTGGAACTCTTCCGTAGCAAAGAGCTGCCCAGGCAGGGAAAAGCTGGAGGTGGTCTTTGAATTCTGGGACAGGGGAATGTCATGCAGGAGAGGAGCCCTGCAGAAGGCTTTGAACATCACTGAGACACAGAGCTGGCTCCGAGCTGAGTGAAGAGAGACGGGTCAAGGGAAAAAGGCAGAAGAGAAGGGTCACTTTGAGGCTAGTGGCGATGGGATCACTTCCTTACATGCTGATTTTACAATTACCCTTTTTAGCCCACCAAATTCCTAATTCCCCATGGTGTGTAATAATTTATGGTATTTGTTAAGTGCTTACTATATGGCAGGCACTATACTAAGCAATGGGATGGATACTGTTAAATCGGGTTGGACATAGTCCCTGCCCGACGTGGGGCTCACAGACTCGATTTCCATTTTACAGATAAGGTAACTGAAGCGCAGGATAGTGAAGTGATTTGCCCAAGGTCACACAGCAGACAAATGGTGGAGCCAGGATGAGAACCCATGTCCATCTGATTCCCAGGACCATCCACTATGCCTCACTGACCCAAAATCCAGCTGGAGCACTTATGTAGCCAAACCCATAATTAATCATTATTGCGATGTTATGTGCTTATTATGTACCAAGCGCTGTATGAAGTGCTGGGGTGGAAAAAATGGAATAAGGTCAGAGAGTGTCCCTGTCCTACTTGGGGCTCACAGTCTAAGGAGAAAGGAATACAAGTATTTAATCTCCGTTTTCCAGATGAGGGAACTTAGACACAGAAAAGTTGTGACTCAGCACTTAATGTGAAAATGTATATTCAAATGTGAATTCAATAATTTAGGCTGATGTATGTGGATATTTTATCCTAGCATATTCATCCTACTCTCTATCTAAACTTCAATATTCCTACTGTTCCCAATATTAACAGATATTCTGAATGTCAGTCTCCCCTACCTAGAATGAAAGCCCCTTGTGGGCAGGGAAATGTCTTTGACTTCTGAAGCACTTACCCAGGATTTAGCACAGTGCACCACACTCAGCAGGTGATTAATAACTGATATTACTAATCATAGTTGATGAGAGATTATTTTTGTTTGGGAGCAACATGGTCATTTTAGGTCACCTCAAAAGATATTGGTTTCTTTCCACATTTCTTTCTCTTAAACTAGACTGTAAACTCTGTGGGCAGGGATATTGTCAACCAATTCTGCTACACTGTACTCTTTGCACAATATTGTTGATTGATGGATTGACTGAACTGTTCTTTTTCCTTTCTAATTTTTTTAGACTGCAGTTTGAAATGAATGTATGTCACATGGACACACAATCACTCAATCAGATCCTTCTCATTACTAATTAATATATTTTTTCTAACACTTTACTTAGTATTAGAAATCAGCATTATTTCCTTGGGAGGCAAGTTATTAAACTCATTCATGAGATACCCAATTGACAGTCAAGCATTAGTACTTTTTAATCATGTGATATGCATTGTACTAAACTCTTGAGAGAAAATTGTAATAATAATAATAATGATGGCATTTGTTAAGTGCTTACTATGTGCAAAGCACTGTTATCTTGAGCACTGAGATCAGCCTCCTCTCTGATCTCCCATCCTCCTGTCTCTCCCCACTTCAGTCTATACTTCACGCTGTTGCCCGCATCATCTTTCTGCAGAAACGCTCTGGGCATGTTACTCCCCTCCTCAAAAATCTCCAGTGGCTACCAGTCAACCTTCACATCAGGCAAAAACTCCATACTCTCGGCTTCAAGGTTCTCCGTCACCTTGCCCCCTCCTAACTCACCTCCCTTCTCTCCTTCTAAAGCCCAGCCCACACCCTCCGCTCCTCTGCCACTAACCTCCTCACTGTGCCTTGTTGTCGCCTGTCCTGCTGTCGACCCCTGGACCACAGTCTTCTAGACTGTGAGCCCACTGTTGGGTAGGGACTGTCTCTATATGTTGCCAACTTGTACTTCCCAAGCGCTTAGTACAGTGCTCTGCACACAGTAAGTGTTCAATAAATACAATTGATTGATTGACCACGTCCTCCTCCTGCCCTGGAATGTCCTCCCTCCGCGCATCCGCCAAGCTAGCTCTCTTCCTCCCTTCAAAGCCCTACAGAGAGCTCACCTCCTCCAGGAGGCCTTCCCAGACTGAGCCCCCTCCTTCCTCTCCCCATGCCCCACCCTACCTCCTTCCCCTCCCCACAGCACCTGTATATATGTTTGTGCAGATTTATTACTCTATTTTATTCGTATATATTTACTATTCTATTTTATTTTGTTAATGATGTGCATCTAGCTTTACTTCTATTTATTCTGATGACTTGACACCTGTTCACATGTTTTATTTTGTTGTCTGTCTCCCCCTTCTAGACTGTGAGCCCGTTGTTGGGTAGGGACCATCTCTATATGTTGCCAACTTGTACTTCCCAAGTGCTTAGTACAGTGTTCTGCACACAGTAAGCACTCAATAAATACGAATGAATGAATGAATGTTCTAAGCGCGGGGGAGGATACAAGGTGATCAGATTGTCCCATGTCAGGCTCACAGTCTTAATCCCCATTTTATGGATGAGGTAACTGAGGCACAGAGAAATTAAGTGACTTGCCCAAGATCACACAGCTGACAAGTGGCAGAGCCAGGATTAGAACCCATGACCTCTGACTCCCAAGCTCGTTCTCTTTCCACTGAGCTGTAGAGTTTATAGACAGATTTATAGCTTCAAGGAATTTACAGTCTAGAAGTGGAGACACAATTTACAGAGAGAAGAAGAGAAAAGAAAACATGGTTAGGGGTGAATAAGTATTTGCAAAGTAAGTTGTGAAAGTAGATTTGTACAGGAGTGCATTTGGGTGGATATGGGTGCATAAGTTTGCAGTTGGCACACCTAATGAGAAATGATTGTCATAAAAGTGCTGAAGAAAAGAAACAGATCTGGGATTTCCCGCTCAAGTCTCAAATCTAAAGGTTCAAAATGATCTCCATCCAATTGTCATGGGACCAAAAGCCATATACACCATCTAACTCCCTCCTAGCTCAACCCCATTTTAAGCAGGGAGGCAGTATGGCATAATGAAAAGAGCTTGGGCCTGGGAATCAGAGAAACAGGCTTCTAATCCCATTTCTGCCACTTTCCTCCTTAGGCAAATCACTTCCTTAGGCAAATCACTTCACATTTCTGCACCTCAGTTCCTTCATCTGCAAAATGGGCATTCAATTCATAGTCCCTTCCTACTTAGACTCTGAGACTTAATGTAGAGCAAGGACTGGATTTTTCTGAGTTATACAGTCTACTGTATCGCCTAGAGCACTTAGAATAGTCCCTGATGCATAGTAAGTGCTTACCAAATAATCCAACAGTGGTATTTATTGAGCGCTTATTTTGTGTGGATCACTGTACTAAGTGCCTGGGAGAGTACAATACAACAGAGTTGGTAGACAGCATAGTGGTTATTATGCAAGCATCTGCCCATAAATAACCTGCCTTTACTGAGATTACTACTCAGACTCTCAAAACCCATCTAAGAGCCTGACCTGATGTACATTAACAAGCACAGTGCTCAACTGTTTGCTTCATTCATGGGTCCAAAAGCCATCTGAAGCAGCAAAATCACTGCTAGAGTCAGCAAGTGGTTTAGCAGTCCTGTCCATAGATGATCTAACTTCAAAAATAATATAAATACAGTCGATTTCCTTCATTATGAAAACTCTTCTCTAATCAATCAATGCTATTTATCTAGTGCTTACTGTGTGCACAGGAATGTACTAAGAAACCTGAGAGAGTACAATAGGACAGAGTTGTTAGACACATTCCCTGCCCACAGTGAGTTTACAGCCTAGAAGGGGAGATTTTAGAAGGGGAGTCCTCTGAGTGAATCCTGGGATGGAACTGTGTTTTTTTCTTGAAATAAAGAGAGGGTTTTGCAGAAAGTACCAGAAATATTCTTCATCAGATGTTACATACTCTGTAGTGTTATTAGCTGACTGCCCCATCCCATGAGAAACAGGAAGAGAACAATTATTTCAGCACATTCTCTATATCCTTAAAATAAATTCACACTCTGAATCCAACACAGGTTGGACTCTTATCCATGTTGGAACTATTGTCTTAATACCTCCAATATGCCTACTAAATGTCTGTTAAAGAAGCTAGCTAACACTGGACAATGGGAGGCAAATGGCATAATTCCTCCTTTGGCCTTCGAAATCCTTAATATTTACCATGGAAGGGATCCATCCCCATCTATTTTTCATGCAATTAACATCAGCAAAGTACTGTGACAAAAAGAGTGGACCATACACAACCCTATTAACAACTGGTTAATGACAGATTCTCCAACTAAAAACATGGACTCCTTTCCCTGAAGCCAGTGGAGCTGAAAAAAAAAAGCTTTTGTATCTGTTTCCCTGTCCATACTAAGCTGCTTGGTTGTCTGTCCTTGCTGTGTTAGCTTCTGCGTCTGATTTCTCCCCTGGAGGATACTGGTTTGTGTTGACTTTCACATTTTCAACAGATGCTATTTATCACCTTCCCGCCGTCCACTGAAGCAGTTTTGTCGGTTTGCGTATTTCTCTGGGGTATGGAAATCCAACAAACCTGAAAAGGGAATTGGACCAAACAGCTGGAAAATGACACTGAAATTAAGGCTGGGTTTTAAACGTGCTAATCTTGCCGAGCAGTTTATAGTGGAATGCTGTTTAAATCAAACAAGCCTGCAGACAGGCAAGCTTAAAGATATTAAGTTCCGGCTTTCTAGCTGACGGGAAGGTTGGAGAGAGCCAACCGGCTTGTAGGCTCGCTCTCTTTTGTGTAGAAGGGTTATTCGGCTATGCAAGCCTCTTAAGGAAAGCTTAATTAAAGCAGGGAGCTTGAAGCACTAAAAAGCACAACTTTTTTTCAACAGTCGGCTTAAAACATGCCGTTGAAGCAAGAGGTTCTTTATGCTTTGACTCAGGGGGCTGGGGAATGAAGGTGGGGAGAGATTGAGAGTGGAGGTGAAAGTGAGGGTGGGTGGGAATGGAGATGGGCATAGAGATGAGTTAGGGGTGGGGGTAGGGAGGGTTTAGAAATGGAGATGCAGGTGGACAAGGATGCAAAATTAACATTAATTCAGGCTGTGAGCAAGTGAGGAAATTCCACCCCCTTCCTTCCAACAGTGGCTCTCAGCAGAAGCCTCCAAGAGGGAGAATGTGAGTTCACTGCTCTCTGCATTTCTACCGAGCAACTCACGGAGTTTAATAAAACATTGATTTCCATGTCATCCTAAAGCGTATTGTCTTCGGAGCTTTAAATTAAACATTTCTCCAGCAGGCAGGGGGGAACGATTAGTTGATTCCTTGCCCTGCAAAGAAATTCTCTAGTCCCCCATCTGGCCCCTTAAATGGGAAAACCCCAGTTAGGGTCCTTTAGTTTGGGAACAGTTTGTCACTCTCATTTCTGTTTAAGTTCCAAAGACCTCCAGATTTGCATTTCCAGACTGTTAAGATAAAGCTTAGTGCTTTTCATCTTCAAAGGGCTTCATAAATATTAACTAATCACTGCTTCCAGCACTCCTGTGAGGCAGAGAAATTTGTGTGTGCATGCGCGCATTCTCTCGTGTGTGTGTGTGTGTGTGTGTGTGTGTGAGTTGTTATCCATCTTTTCTTTCTAAGGGGAATTGATGGCATTATTTCTATAATGCCTTTGGCTTTAAACACTGCTCTGGCTGCAGTATCCAACCCCACAAATGTAGCCCTCCTCTACAACTATACATTCTAATCCCAGCTCCGTCACTTATCTGCTGTATGACCGTGGGCAAGTATCTTTACTTCTCTGGACCTCAGTTACCTCATCTAGAAAATGAGGATTATGACTGGGAGCCCCATGTGAGACAGGGACGGTGTCCACCCCAGCTCTTAGTACAGTGCCTGGCACATAGTAAGTGTGCCAGGCGAATGCCAAATGCCATCATTATTATTATTAATAATAAACACAAATGCCATTATTATTAGCACCTAGTAGGTGCTTAATAAATGCCATTGTTATTTATTACTACTACTACTACTAATAATAATAATACCCACACAGAATTGTCTCAAATGGGAGATCCTTGCAAGGAAAGGGTGTTTAATTTACTCCTTCAGAATGAAAAGGATATTCCAAATTGCCAAAGAAATGCAAAAGTAGGTAAACCATAGGGGCCTCGAAACAGAGAAGTTTTAGACCCAGGAAGATGTCCAAATCTATGTATCAGATTAAAGAAATCAGATTCAGAAGAACAGAGGATTTTTTAGAGCCAAAGATCCCAAACAGGACAAAGTTTACACTGGGCATGTCCAGTATGAGGAAGTTGAGAGCTGGAAGGAAAATGGGACAAACCAGAACTAGGCTGCAGGACAGGTGAAAGAGAGGACACATGATACAGCAGGAGAGATGGAACAGGGGAGTGAAAATCTGGGGAGGAGAGAAGAGGAACATGTAACAGAGCTGGAGAGATGGAAACGGGGCAAAAAACCACTTAACTTTTCTAAAACCACTAACTCAGATGCCTCATCTGTATAATGGGGAAAAAAAGCTGCTCTTATCTTTTTGGTTGTGAGTCTTGTGTGGAATGTATGGTGCTCCATCTGATTATCTTGTACTTCTCCAGTGCTTGGCAAATAGTAACCTCCTAATAAATGCCTTAATTCATTATTTTCAATCAATGATATTTATAGAGTGCTTAATTTGTGCAAAGCACTGTGCTAAGCTCTTGGGAGAGGTCATTACAACAGAGTGGGTAGACAAGTTTTCTGCCCAGAAGGGTCTTATAATCCCCTTAAGAAGTTCACTGACCATTTATTATGTCTCTATTAATTTGCAAAACCTGAGAGGCAGGTAAGGCTCAATAAATATGGATTTGCAGAGAGGACAAAACTTTCTTTTCCCCTGTCCCCAACAATGGGGTAGTCAATTCTGTTCATCAGGATTCATCCTGTTCAAGAAATAAAGTCAACAGTTTTATTTAGTATGGCCTAGCCACTAATTGCTACAGAAGCATGTATAATCTGCAATATATTCGTACTAGCTCTCTGCAAGGCTAATTTATTTCTTTTTTAATGATAGGGTCATCTCTGGAGATGTAAAGGGTGAAGACCAGATAAAGCAAAACCTGATTGTCTCTAGTACTGAAAGGAACACACTAATCCTTGTTACTCTACTTCCAATCATTGATAATTCATCTTCATGGATAAACTGTGTTTCATTCAATTTGCCTTTTATTAATGTAGGGAAATGCTCCGATCAGATACCATTGTTTTTCTTGCCTCAGAAGCATGAGTTCATAAATGTACAGATTAATTTATGAAAAATGCTAATAGAACTTGTTTTGTAGAGGTGTAGATTATATTATGTTTGTCACAGTCGGTAATTTTTCCCCCCAAGCCACAGGCTTTTCAGGTAATAGGCAGATATTTTAGTTTGTTAAATTAAAAAAAATGAGGGCCTTATCTTTCTTTTCTCAAAAGATAGAGACACAATAGGTATGACGAAACCAAACAGCATGGCTCAGTGGAAAGAGCCCTGGCTTTGGAGTCAGAGCTCATGGGTTCAAATCCCAGCTCCGCCAACTGTGTGACTTTGGGCAAGTCACTTCTCTGGGCCTCAGTTACCTCATTTGTAAAATGGGGATTAAAAAACTGTGAGCCCCCCCCCGGGACAACCTAATCACCTTGTAACCTCCCCAGCACTTAGAACAGTGCTTTGCACATAGTAAGTGCTTAACAAATACCATTAAAAATGTCCTGAACCTGTTGAACTGCTGGATCACTTGAAACCTTGATATAGTCACCCCAGTCCCACAGTACTTATGTAAATATTCTAATACTCTATTATTTCTCAGCACCATAATCTGTTTTAATGTCTGTCTCCCTCTGAAGATGTAAGCCATTGTGGACAGGGATTGCTTCAACCAGCTGTTGTATTGCACTCTCCCAGGTGCTTAATACAGCACTCTGCACACAGTACATTCTTCCTAAATACCACTGATGGTTTTCTTCCAAAATTTACATGGGCCTCATCAGAATTCCACTACTATCAATCAATCAACAGCACATGCTGAGTGCTTACTGTGTGCAGAGCACTGCACTAAGATGCAGCTACTACTTCAGTAACTGGGTTTGCCACTTCAGTAAAAAAAAAAAACTGAGAACTTGTCTCCAAAGGTTAGCAAAGCCCTTCTTAAAGAAGGAACTTTGGATGCCTGATTTCATATTGCATGACAGGAGAAATGACTCTGTACTGAATGGTCCCTCTGATAAGGTTCTTTTTGCCCAGATTGCTGCTCCAAGGCAGCCATCTCTGTTCTTCCCCTCTTCCCATTCCACCCCTGTTTCACCCAGGGCCCTCTTGCATTTCTCTCTCTATGCTCTCGATTCAAACCCCCAACTGCAAGAGAAGTGGCATGATCTAATGGATAGAGCACAGTCTCAGGAATCAGGAGGACTTGGGTTCTAGTCCCGACTCTGCCACTTGTCTGCCGTGTGACCTTGGGCCAGTCACTTCAGTTCTCTCAGTTATCTCATCTATAAGGCTGGGAGCCCCATGTAGGACAGGGACTGTGTCCAACCCAATTAACCCGTATATACCCTCAGCACTTAGCACTATGCCCAGCACATAGTAGCACTTAAATACCACAACTATCATTATTATTGTTGCAATCTCCTATCAGCTGGGGATTCCATATGACTCCCCTTTCATGGAGCTAGACTGGCCTTTCCCTGACCCTTCATAGATCTCTCCTTGTCCACTCACCTGATTTGTGAGTGTGGCTGTCCCTGGCCCCTTCCGTGTCCCCTCCCCTGGTCTCTCCCATCCTTCAGACAGTAGGCCTGAGAAAAAGTGGAAGACCTGGGAGGGGGGAAAGGAGAATCAATCGATCATTCAATCACCTTGATTGAGCTCTTACGTGCAGGGCAATTTACTAAGTGCTTGGGAGACTACAGTAAAACAGAATTAGCTGACACATTCCCTGCCTGTACTGCGCTTTCAGTCTAAATGGGGATAGAGACATTGATATGAATAAGTAATTTATAATAAATAATTTGCACATATGTACATAAGTGCTGTGGGTTGGGGTTGAGGGGATGGGGCGATATCAAGTGTCCAAAGGTCACTTATTGAGATGACGACTCAGAAAGGAGAGTGAGCCGGGGAAAAGAGGACTTAACTGGGGAAGGCTTCTTGGAGGAGATATGGCCTTCCTAAAGCTTTGAGGAAAGGAAAAGAAGGAGGGAAAAGAAGAAGGAAAGCAAAGGGGAGACTTGGGTGAGAGGAGAGGATATGAAGAGAGAGGCATGGAAAAAGGAGAAGTTCAATAGGATGGGGAAGGAGGAAGGTGGGAATGAAGTAGTAACAGTGAGGCCAGAAGCCAGAAATTGCATTCCCTAGTAGAAAGAGCATGGGCCTGGGGGTCAGAGGACCTGAGTTCTAATCCCAGCTCTGCTGTCCGTTTTCTCTGTGACCCTGAGCTGGTCATTTCACTTCTCTGGGCCTCAGTTACCTCATCTGTAAAATGGGGGTTAGGACTGTGAGCCCCATATGAGACATGGATTGTGTCCAACCTGATTAGCTTTTATCTATTCCATTGTTTAGTACAATGCCTGGCACATAGTAAGCACTTAAACACCATTTAAAAAAAAAAACAGGCCGTCACTGGGACTGATGCGATGTATCCTTGGAGGAGGGAGGGGCAATCAGTATGCAATGCTGAACTTGGGGCTGAAAGGGCAGAAACAAAAGAGAAAGGAGGCATAAGAGAAATGGGGAGAGAGAGTTAGCTGCAATTCACAACCCTGTCATTTGCAACTCTGCTTTCCTGAGGAGTCTGAAATCCCTAATTATCACCATGGGGCTACCTCCCATGCACCAATTAGAACTTAAAACGATGACTACCTCACAGTCCCGTCCCCCCCACCCATCCACTCTCAATTCTCCTTTTTGAAGTCTGAGAGTTTGTCTGCTCCACTTCTCTTTTCTAGCATAAATTTGCAATTTGACATGGATGGGAGCCAAGGCTTTCAATACAGGCAATTCATGGATACATGTGATCATCACTAATGTCTGATGAGAAGCAAATGAGAAAATCCACCCAGGAAATAAATCTCCTAGACCTTTCTACAGAAGACACTCCATGTCCCAGCTAGGATCTCTCACAGGGTAAGAGAGATGGTATTTTATGGTATTTAAGTGCTCACTATGTGCCAGGCAATGTTCTAAGCCTGGAGTAGATGCAAGATAAACCACTTTGGATGCAGTCCCTGTTGCATGCGGGGCTCACAATCTTAATCCCCAGCGCTTAGAACAGTGCTTTGCACATAGTAAGTGCTTAATAATGCCATCAAAAAAATCCCCATTTTACAGATGAGGTGACTGAGGCCCAGAGAAGTGAAGTGACTTTCCCAAAGTCAACCAGCAGACAAGTGGCAGAGGCAGAATTAGAACCCAGGACCTTCTGACTCCCAGGCCTTTGTTTTATCTACTAGGCAATGCTGGCAATTCATGAACAAATGTGATCATCACTAATGTCTGAACAGTAACAAATGAGAAAATTCAGGAAATAAATCTCCTAGACCTTTCTACAGAAGACACTCAACTAGAATCTCTCACATGGTAAATTAGTCAGCTAGTTAGTCAATCGTATTTATTCAGCATTCACTGTGTGCAGAGCAATGTACTAAGCACTTGGGAGAATACAACATAAGAGATACATTTCCTGCCCACAGTGAGCTTACAGTCTAGAGGGGGAAACAGACATTAAGATAAAAAAAAATTACAGTTATGTACACAAGTACTGTGTACTGTGGGAGTGGGGATGAATAAAAGGAGGAAATCAGGGTGACCTAGATGGGAGTGGGAGAAGAGAAAAGGAGAGCTTAGTCAGGGAAGACTTCTTGGAGATGTGCCTTCAATAAGGTTTTGAAGGTGGGGAGAGTCAATGTCTGTTGGAGATGAAGAGGGAAGGTATTCCAGGCCAGAGGCAAGACATGGAATAGAGGTCAGTGGTGAAACAGATGAGGCTGAGGTACAGTGAAAAGGTTAGGATTACAGGAGCAATTTAATAAAAAGCAAATGAATGTAGACATTCGGGGAAATTCTACCACTACTACTAAATAATAATAGTGATGTTTGTAAAGTCCTTACTCTGTACCAGGCACTGTACTAAGCCACGAGGTAGATACAAAATAATCAGGTCTCACATGGCACACTCAGTCTAAATAGGAGGAAGAAAGGGTGATCTTGTAGACCGTAAATGTCTTTAGACGGTAAGCTCGCTTTAGGCAGCGAACGTGTCTACCAACTCTGTTATACTGTACTCTGCCAATTGCTTTACAGTGCTCTGCAAACAGTAACGACTTTATGGCAGAAGATGGGATGTTCCGAAGAGGATGTGTCCATGGAGTGGCTATGTGTCGGAAACAACTTGATGGCATTTGAAGACGAAGCACACAGTAAGAGCTCAGTAAATACCCCTGATTAATTGATTCCAAACTTCTCAAATCAAGATTCTGGCATTCCAAATGTAACGAGATTTTCCATCACCTACGCTCATTTCTGGAGGAATAACTACCGGTTTACCCCTCAGGTCCTGAAGAACTGGGATCATGTCTGCCCACTCGATTACATTGTATTCCTATGCGCTTAGTACCGTGCTCCAGGTACAGTAAGCACTCAATAAATACCACCAATTGATTGATTAAATAAGAACCCCCACTGGCTCTCAAATATTGGCCATAAATTGTTACCCACTCTCTCCCTGCCAAGTCCTCCTCTTCCCTTCATCAAACCTGCCCTGTATTGTTAGATTACTCTTCCTTCACCCTTAGAACAGTTTTTCATTTTGGGTTCCCATACAACAAAATTAGAGGTGTTCTTGTGTTCGTTAGAGCTGCCGATAACCTTCACAGCTCACTGAAAGTGTTTGATCACTCAGAGATTCCTCTCGAATGTGGATTGGGAAAAGCTGTTTGCTTTGTTTTCCCAGCTTCTCTTCCACTGGTGCAGAACCACTGCAACACGAGAGAATCAGCCAAAATCATGAAGATACCCAGCAGATAATACACTGTGTTTGATGAGGCATCAACTGACCTGTCAAGCCATTGACAACCAATCCTCCTTCCTACATTGGCATTTAGGTCATGAAAGAGCCACAGGAGAATGGTAGAGAAGCAGCATGGAAAGACCACAGGTTCAGGAGCCAGAGTACCTGGATTCTAATCCCAGGTCTGCCCGTTGCTAGCTGTGTGACCTTGGGCAAGCTACTTAACGTCCCTGTGCCCTAGTTTCCTCAAATGTAGAATGGGAATTCCATGCCTGTTCCCCCTAATGCTGAAAGCCCCACCTGGGACAGGGACTGGGTTCAAACTGATTAGCTTGTAAGTACCTGAGTGCTTACCTCAGTTCAGCTGATCCTGTCAATATTTTTGACTGCCCAGATTTTGTGGGAATAACAAGCCAATGGCATCTGTTTTCCCAGAGCAAAGAGGAATAAAAACCAAAGCCCAACCGGAGAGAGCAGCTTTATAAATTGCAACGTGAGGTGTTCGAAGTCTCTTTCATCTCTTTTCCCGGTCCCATCGAATCTACATTGTCGAAAGTTTCTGCTTTGGGCAGGTTGGCTGGCTTGTTTTGACATGTCTGCAAATTAAATGTCACCCCATGAATCGCCTCTGGAAAGGTGGAAATACCCTTTCATTCCTACTCCAAACTCATCAGCTCATTTCAAGAAAAACCTGGAGATGGAGACCAGGTGGTCATGGACCACTGGGATCAGACAGAGCACTCCGATGGAAGGAAACAGCTAAGGGTTGAACCAAACCCACTTAGGGCTGAGATAATAATAATAATGGTTGTGCTTATTATGTTCTTATGGTGTACTGAGCACTGTTCAAGGCTCTGGGTTAGATACAAGTTAATCAGGTTGGACACAGTCCCTGTCCCATATGGGGCTCACACTCTTAATCCCCATTTTACAGATGAGGTAACTGAGGCACAGAGAAGTGAAGTGACTTGCCCAAGGTCACACAGCAGAGAAGTGGCAGAGCCAAAAATCAGAGCTGAGGCTAAGATGGGCCCTGTCCCAGTATGTTGGAGCGGCAAGGTCAGCTCCCATCCCTTTTTCATTACCTTGATTCATTACGGGCAGAAAACATGACTGCCGACTCTCCTGTATTATAATAATAACGATGGTATTTGTTAAGTGCTTACTATGTGCAAAGCAGTGTTCTAAGTGCTGGGTACTCTCCCAAGTGCTTAGTACAGTGCTCTGCACATAGTAAGTGCTAAATAAATACCATTGATAATGATGATGATATATTCATCTTTTACCTCGGAAGTCTTCCAACCTGGGTCTGTAACGGTAAGGAAACAGTCTACTTTTGACTGAGAGAAGTTGCTCTCTCCATACCCTCCAAAGAGGAGAGAAGCAGTGTAAAAATAGTGTGCAGAGTGAGAATTCTCAGCTAAGAAATTCTTCTATCAGGGCCTATCCAAGAGATAAATTCCTTGTGCTCTGTTGCTTGTCTGCTGTGTGATACCGGCAAGTCAGAACTTCTCTGTTCCTCAGTTACCTCATCTGGAAAATGGGGATTAAGACTGTGAGCCCCTTCTGGGACAGGTACCGTGTCCAATACAACTTGCTTGCATTCACCGCAGCACTCATCAGTAATCATTAGAAGCTGAGTGGCCTAGTGGATAAAACATGGGCCTGGGAATCGGAAAGACCTGGGTTTTAATCCTGACTCTGCCATTTGATTGCTGTATGACCTTGGGCAAGCCACTTCACCCTTACAAACCTCAGGTCCCTCACCTTTAAAGTGGGGATTAAAAGTGTGAGCCCTCTGTGGGACAGGGACTGTGACCAACATGATTAGCTTGTATCTACCCAAGCGTTTAATAACATGCTTGGCACAGAAAATAATTAACAATTTCCATAAAAAAAAAACATTACAGGCAATGGCTTTCCCTCATCCAAGTACTTTTATACTTGAACTTGCTAACTGAAAGGCTATTGATGTGTTTATCCACTTTTGTTTATTTTCTCTTCCTCTCAGATCATCATCATCATCATCAATCGTATTTATTGAGCACTTACTGTGTGCAGAGCACTGTACTAAGCGCTTGGGAAGTACAAATTGGCAACATATAGGGACAGTCCCTGCCCAACAGTGGGCTCACAGTCTAAAAGGGGGAGACAGAGAACAAAACCAAACATACTAACAAAATAAAATAGAATAGATATGTACAAGTAAAATAGAGTAATAAATATGTACAAACATATATACATATATACAGGTGCTGTGGGGAAGGGAAGGAGGTAAGATGGGGGGATGGAGGGGGGACGAGGGGGAGAGGAGGGAAGGGGCTCAGTCTGGGAAAAATATGGAACGCTTCACGAATTTGCTCAGATGTTTGTAATAGTCACTAATTAACACCTGCTTGTGTTCCCCTTAAACTATAAGCTCCTTGAGGGGAGAACAATGTCTTTTATAGCTAAATCTCCCAAGTGCTTAATTCAGTGTTCTGTGCTACTTGATGAGAAGCAGCATGAACTAGTGGATAGAACAGTCTAGCAGAAGATATGGCTGTCGTTGATTATTGGTACGTCTCTGATTGCCCACTCACCAGTTTTATCTCATCTTCTTTGCACAGATCCTTCTCAATAGAACACTGTCCTCTCTAATATCCTTCAGGCTACTGAATTGGGGAGTGCTCAACCCACCTTATAGGTTTTTATAATTCTCATGGAGTGCTTTTGGCTTCCTAGAAGATTGTTAGTTGAGAAAAGTCCAGCTTGGTCATATTAATGCACATAGAAGCAGTGTGGCCTAGTGGAAAGAGCACAGGCCTAGAAGTCAGAGGACCTGAGTTCTAATCCCAGCTCCACCACTTTGCTGTGTGACCTTGGGCAACTCACTTACCTTCTTTATGCCTCAGTTCCCTCCTCTGCAATATGGGGATTCAACACTTGTTGTCCCTCAGACTGTGAGCCCCATGTGGGACCTGATTATATCTACCCCAGCGCTTAGGACAGTGTTTAGCACATAATAAGCACTTAACAAACAGTATACTTATAAGATACAGATATTCTTATTAGTCTCAGTGAACTGTGAAGGAAGCAAGGAGTTTGCACCTTCCATCGCAGAGCTATAAAACCATTTCTGGGAAAGTGAGATGAGCTGGATTTGTCCTCCAAAGTCGGTGGAGCTGATGGGGGCGGGGAAAGTGGAAAGGGGTAAAAAGTCATCCCCGGATCCTTCCATTCATTCAATCAATCGTATTTCGTGAGCACTTACGTTGTGCAGAGCACTGTACTAAGCGTTTGGAAAGTACTATTCGGCAACAAATAGAGACAATCCCTACCCAACGGGAGTCGTGTGCTTTTAAGCTCTGACTCATGAAATCCAGAGTTTTGAATGGTTATTTTCCACAGCATCCCTTCCCACTGAAAGTTGGGACCCAGGGAAAACACAGTATTTTTGTGAAAGTGGAGATTTGGGAATTAATGCGTAAATCGCTCGTGCCCCCTAGTGCTCAGAAGAAATCTCGGCTCCTCAAGCCAGAATCCTCTAATAACATTGGTTTCTGATGATAGCTGGAATGACTCGTTTTCTTGCTACTAAAAAAATGTAGTCTTGCCCCCGTTCCCTTCTGGTTGCCAAGGATTTTCAGCTGATGCAGTGAAAGTTCTTTATCCATTGCAGAACAGATTTGTATAGATCTCTATATAGCTATATTTCTATATATATATGGATTGGTACATAAGTAGAAAGATAGATGCTTCGGTTCTGGAAAATTCTGTTGCTTATCAAAAAATACAGAGGTAGACCATCATTGTGGACAGCGATTGTGTCTGTTTATTGTTGTCACGGACTTTCCCCAAGTGCTTAGTACAGTGCTCTGTACAGAGTAAGCGCTGAATACGAATGAATGAATGAGGGCAGGGTCACCGCTTAAGTTGTGCTTGTGTGATATTGTGAGCCACCAGGAGGCAGGGCTGCTGGCACATTGTGCTTGTGTGACACTGAGCACCCCAGGGTCAGGGCTGCTGTGACACTGGGTCTGTCTGTCACCATGAGCCTTCAGGGCCTGGTCACAGGGGAGAATGACTTAAAAAGGGGGCTGATTTTAATAATAATAATAATAATAATAATAGCATTTAAGCGCTTACTATGTGCAAAACACTGTTCTAAGCGCTGGGGAGGTTACAAGGTGATCAGGTTGTCCCACGGGGGGCTCACAGTCTTAATCCCTATTTTCCAGATGAGGGAACTGAGGCACAAAGAAGTTAAGTGACTTGCCCAAAGTCACATAGCTGGCAATTGGCAGAGCTGGGATTTGAACCCATGACCTGACTCCAAAGCCCGGGCTCTTTCCACTGAGCCATGCTGCTTCTTGGAGCCATGCTGATTTTAGGCCACAAACCCCAGATTAGTCTTCCCCTTTGGGTCTTTGTAGCCTGGCTGCTGGGAAGAACAATAAAATCTTGGTGCTGGAACAAGGGAGAACTGGCTTTATGTCACAAACCCCAGATTTGATTCCCTTTTGGGTCTTCATGGCCCAGGTGCTGGGGAGAGTGATAAATATATTAAGAAACTCCTCAAGAAACTCCAGGGATTGCCAATCCACCTTCACATCAAAACAAACTCCTCACCACTGGCTTTAAACCACAACCAGCTTGCCGTCTTCTAGCTCACCTCCCTACTCTCCTACTACAACTCAGCCCACACACTTCACTCCTCTAATACCAACCTTCTAACTGTGCCTCGATCTCATCTATCTTGGCACGGACCCCTCACCCACACAATAATAATAACAATAATAATAATAATGGCGTTTATTAAGCGCTTACTATATGCAAAGCACTGTTCTAAGCACTGGAAAGGTTACAAGATGATCAGGTTGTCCCCCGGAGGGCTCACAGCCTTAATCCCCATTTTACAGATGAGGTAACTGAGGCACAGAGAAGTTAAGTGATTTGCCCAAAGTCACACAGCTGACAATTGGCAGAGCCAGGATTTGAACACATGACCTCTGACTCCACAGGTCATGCTCATTTCATTGAGCCACACTGCTTCTCTTATCCTCCTCACATTCTCCTTCTGTTCTGGAATACCTTTCCTCAAATCTGGCAGACAATGACTCTCCTCCCTCTTCAAAGCCTTATTAAAAGGCCCATCACCTCCAAGAGGCCTTCCCTGACTAAGCCCCCCTTTCCGCTTCTAATCCCTTCTGCAGCACCCTGACTTGCTCCCTTTATTTACCCCCATCCCAAACCACAACATTTACATATCTATATCTGGAGATGTAGCTATAGATATGTGTAATTTATTTATATTAATGTCTCCCCCCCAGACTTTAAGCTTGCTGTGGGCAGGCAATGTGTCTATTATTATATTTTACTGTCCCAAGCACTTAGTACAGTGCTCTGCACACAGTAAGCCCTCAACAAATATGACTAAATGAATGAATAAAATGACTATATCATTATTTTATGACCAAGTATAGACAACATTATGATCAGGAAGAACTTAAGTAATTTCCCCAGTTTAAGAACCACCAGAATTTGGTAAAATACTTCTCCATGGACAACTGTAATGACACTTGGGATACTAAAGAAAAAGGTTCAATCACTAAGTTAACTCTTCCATTAGTGATCTGATAAACAAAGGATGAAGAATCACAGCAGAGAGCAGGCTTCAAGACCATTTGCATTAGGTTGGAAAAGGAAGATTGATTTATATCAGGATCTTAAGAAGATTTAGGAAAAGGAGTTCCTCAATCCAGGCTCTTCTGAAGGACAGTGGCCCTAAGGGGAGAGTGCTGTTCATCTCAGTGACCCTGAATTCCTTCCCTCCATCAATCATATTTATTGAGCACTTACTGTGTGCAGAGCACTGTACTAACCACTTGGGAGAGTACAATATAGCAGTTGGTAGTCCTGTTCCCTGCCCACAAGGACATCATCATCTAGAGCCATCTCCCTTCTGATCACCTGGAATGTTGTACCAGGAACTCAGGGCATTAAGATTACACCTCGTCCAAGAGACCTTCCCTGATTTTTCCTCTTTTTCCGGGCTCATTCTCCCTTCTTTGTTGTCCATGCCCCTGGAACTGTGACCTCTGGGCATTTGATATTTTCCCTGCCTCCACACGGGACTTACAAACATATCTTTATAATTATATATTATTTATATTAATCTGTCTCTCCAACTGGTCTGTGAACTTGTTTTGAGCAAGGAATGTACCTGCTAATTCTCTTGTATTGTACTCTTCCAAGCGCTTTGTGTAGTGCTTTGCCATTGCTCAATAAATACCACTGATTGATTGGTTAGCTGTTGGAGATTAATTTTTGAGTGTCTGAGGTATCAGGAATGACAAGAAAATCAGCCAGGGTTGGAGCCACAATGACCTATTAAAAGATTTGTGTTTGTGCCCTGTGATCAGGCCCGACTGGACACCACATTTTCTACCAGGTTTGAGTGCAACTTGCTAAAGGGAGATTTGCTTGGGATGTTGGAAGAGGGCTAGGATGAATTGGAATGTTAAAGATAAGAATTACATCCTGCCAGGAGGAATAGTTAATTATGAAACTCCAGGGGAGGCTAATAAATGGGGAAGACATGCATGAGCAGAGAGATGACCAAATCACTAGCTGTTTTCTGACAGAGTTTACCTAAAACTCGTCATTCTGCCCAGCAGTATTTTAAAAGTAGCATGGCCTAGTGGAAAGAGCTCGGGCTTGGGAATTGTGAGACCTGGATTCTAATCTCTGTTCTGCCACTTACCTGCTGAGTGACCTTGAGCAAGTCATTTAACTTCTCCAGGCCTCAGTTTTCTTAGCTGTAAGATGAGGATTACGTGCTTGTTCTCCACCCCCCTTAGACTGTGAACTCCGTGCAAAACAGGGATTGAGTCTGGTCTGATTATCTTGTGCCAGATAGAGTGTCTGGTTTATAGTATGTACTTAAATACCGCAGTAGTTATTTCTCTCCACCCTTGAGCTCTATGGCTCATCAAACATCTTTCCAAGTTTGATAGTAAGCTCTCTCACTGCTCATTTCATCCTGCATTTCTTTCCATGCTCATCCAGGCCTGTTCTTCCCTCCAACCTTCACGCCCCTCAGGCTTCTCTCGGAGCCAAGCTGTGTGTAGCCTGGAGTGTTGTGGAAGAATACTGAACAATAAAATAGAGAGGCTGACTGGTGGTAGACCACAACAACAGACAGGTCCATCTGGCAGGCAGCAGTTGAGAGGAGTATTTTTCCGTGAGCAGGAGTTTCAAAATCAGGATATCATAAGTCAGATTGTAGAGAGAGGAGAAAAGAAAAAAGGAAGGACTGAAGTGGAAATAGGTGGAAAACCTCCAAAGAAAAATTGCAGAAGAAAGATGACAAAAGGGGATAGGTAGCTGGCTGGCTCAGAGCCACTGCTGCAAAGACCTCTGGGGATTTGTCTACCTTAGGGATTGTGGAGCAGAGTAATGCTCCTGAAAGGAAATGTGTAGAGTTAAGGGAGCAGGGACAAAGGAACAATTCTGAGAAAAAAAATAACTGAATGGCCAAGAGAGAAAAGGAAAGCTTAAAGATGCAAACTAGTTTGGTGAGAATGAAAAAGAAAATTTTCATGTGAAGACATCTCCAGAGAAGGAAGAGAGAGAGAGAGGAAAATCAGACAGGGGAAGAGTGGAAAACCATCACCTGTAAAACAAATGAAATGAATTCATTCCTGTTAATTCACAGACTTGATCAATTATTAAGTGAGAGGGCTTTCCTTAATGTTTGAAGATGAAATTAACAGCAATGAACTTTGTGAGACTTTAAAGGCTGATGAAGGACTAGAAATTCTTTCCATACCAAGCACAAGCGGATGAATTTACTGTGATTATTGATGGCAGTCTTCCCACATCAACCACTGCTTGGGTATCCTGTTGCTGGTCATCCCCCTCAGACTGTAAGCACATTGTGGGCAAGGAATGTGTCTGTTGGTTATACTGTACTCTCCCAAGCACTTTCATTCGTTCAATCATGTTTATTGAGCACTTACTGTGTGCAGAGCACTGTACTAAGCACTTGGGAAGTACAAGTTGGCAACATAAAGAGACAGTCCCTACCCAACAACGGGCTCACTATGTAGAAGGGGGAGACAGACAACAAAACAAAACATGTGGACAGGTGTCGAGTCATCAGAATGAGTAGAAATAAAGCTAGATGCAGATCATTAACAAAATAAATAGAATAGTAAATATGTACAAGTAAAATAGAGTAATAAATCTGTATAAACATATATACAGGTGCTGTGGGGAGGGGAAGGAGGTAGGGTGGGGGGGATGGGGAAGAGGAGAGGAAAAAGGAGAGGTCTGGTAAGGCCTCCTGGAGGAGGTGAGCTCTCAGTAGGACTTTGAAGGGAGATACAGAGCTAGTTTGGCGGATGTGTGGAGGGAGGGCATTCCAGGCCAGGGGGAGGACGTGGGACAGGGGTCGACAGCGGGACAGACGAGAACGAGTTACAGTGAGGAGGTTAGCAGCAGAAGAATGGAGGGTGTGGGCTGGGCTGGAGAAGGAGAGAAGGGAGATGAGGTAGGAGGGGGGGGAGATGATGGAGAGCCTTCAAGCCGAGAGTGAGGAGTTTTTGCTTGATGCGTAGGTTGACTGGTAGCCATCGGAGATTTTTGAGGAGGGGAGTAACATGCCCAGAGCTTTTCTACACAAAGATGATCGAGGTAGCAGTGCTCTGCACATAGTAAGCACTCAAATATGACTGAATGAAAGTCTCACCCCAAAGAAGCTGTGCCGAATGGGGCCAATGCTAATTACTTCTCCCTAGGAAGAAGAGGCTGCGATTCTTGATGATTTAGCATTACCTCATTTACCTGATTTCTACAATGCAGATTTCTAGTCCACGAAGCCGGAACTATACTTGTGAATCATTCAGCATCCTGCACTCTGCCAGCACCTGGCAAATATTTAGTATCGGGAATAACAATCAGAACAGCTTACATTTCCTCATGACATTCGCTTTTTGATGTGCTCTATAAACACAGGGTCAAATCCCAGTAAAGCTGACACATTCTGCCAGTGAGATAAATTGAGTTCCCCATGGCACTGTGTGGGTGTCTTTTGAAATGAGATAAAGAATGAAGCCTGGCTGCTCTGGTGAGTTGCGAACAATACTTTGAAATTTCTTATAGGAGTAATTTGGAGAAGCTTTGGCCAAAATTTTTATCCTGTTCTGGATTTACTTCTACCTTTTATTACCCTCTAGAACACAGATGCCACCAAATGGGGCATATAAAGCTGGCTTCAAACAAGAGCCTCCAAAGCCCTAGGACTTAATCATGATAATTATGGGGTTTCCTAAGTTCTTACTAAGTGCCAAGCACTAGGACAGATGCAAGCTAATAAGATCAGACACTGTGGCCCAATGTAAGTGTAGAGGAGAACAAGTATTTAATGCCCATTTTACAGTTGAGGAAACTGAGGTGTAGAGAGGTGGAACGACTTGACCAAGTTCCCCAAACAGGCAAGTGGTGGAGGCAGGATTAGAATCCAGATCCTGATTCCCAGGACCTTGCTCTTTTCACTCAATCACTTAAATGTTCTGGTGTCCACTGGGGCTAGTTTCCCGGGAATCCGGGGACCTGCCTAGTTCCTGATATGAATAATAATAATTATGATATTGAGGGTATTTGTTAAGTGCTATGTACCAAGCACTGAGCTGAGCCCACATTGACCCATCCATGGAGAACCTCTGACTTCCACATGTCACTCTACCGTTGAGGTGCCTGTGGAACTAGTTTTTTCCACTCAGCCTGGGAAGGTTCAAGCCAGTCAATGATGACTTGAGGGTAACTGATTATGGAGGCAGGTGGCCAAAGGACAGCTTTCACCCAGAGTAAGAAACATGACAGGCTACATCTTTGTCCTGGTTATCGACCCTCAGACAGCCTCTCCCTACCTCTCTCTCTTCAACCTATGTTGATCAAACCGAATAGTGCCTTCTGAAATTGCCTCACCCCAGGAGGCCTTGTGAGAGTAATTTCTTCTGTCCCGTTACATGGTACAGTGGTTAGTGTCTGGGCTTGGAAGTCAAAGGTTCTAATCCCAGCTCTGCCACTTCTCTGTGTGAACGTTGGCAAGTCACTTCATTCTCTGGGCCTCATTTCCCTCATCTGTAAAGTGGGGATTGAAACTGTCAACGCCCCATGGGACAGGGACTGTGTCCCACTCAGTTTGTTTGAACCCACCCCAGCGCTTAGTACAGTGCCTGGCATACAGTAAGTGCCATTATTACTATAATTATTACCATCCCCTCCCCTACCACCTCATCACCTGTGTCACTTGTGCCGTTATACAAGCACATCCAACTGCACTACTTTTGCACAAACCCTATTTAAGCAGTCACCTTGTTTTTTTCTTTTAAAATTGTATTTGTTAAGCATTTACTATGTGCCAGGCACTGTTCTAAGAACTGGGGTAGATAAAAGCTAATCAGGTTGGATCTGATTGTGTTGAGGTAAATTACCTCCTCTCTTTCCCTCCTACCCTCCCTGGGGCATTTTCCACTCCGCCAGAATCAAGGGTTCTTTAACTATCATGCCTCTTGCTATAACTGGGTTAAGTGTTTCCCAGAATCTCTCAGGGAGAAAGAATTCCTACTACCCAGCTAGGTCCAGAAAAGCTAAATTCATGATTATAAAATGTATTTGGAATTTCACTTAAAATGTTTTGGAAAGTATCTGTGTCAATTGATCGTCAAGATGAATCAATTACAATCAACACACCCAGGTTTCATTGTTTTTTTGAAATCTGTACTTTGAAACAGAGCCTGGAGTAAGTCATTATCTAATTGGACCATTGTTTCTGTTGCAGTACTTCAGATTCCAATCAGGAGTGCTATTGTAGGAAGTTACCACAAACAACTGAATGGAAAGAACTTAGAATTGTGGAAATTACATATACGTATGTAGTATATATTGCAATATATGCATTGAAATACCCTGTTGCTATCATTATTCCCACTGCTTGCAACTCCATGTCCCCCAAAGAGTCAGTGGACTAATAATAGCAATAATAATAACAGTGAAATTAATCATGGGGTTTGTTAAGCATGGGGTTGAGGGGTGGGGAGCGGAATACAGGATAATCAGACTAGACACAGTTCATTTTCCCCATACAGAGCTCACAGTTTAAGGGAGAAGGGCCTTTAATTTCCATTTTACAGATGAGGAAACAGCCAGTAGAGGGAGGTCAAATTTTTAAAGTATATATAAAAAATTATCTATATATTATTTAAAAGAATATAAAATGCCAAGTGGGAAAGAATAAAGGAAATCTTTCTGAGAATCAGTTGAGGTATCAGAGGGCTTTCATTGGATTGGCCAAAACCATGAAGTGAGAAAGAAGAAATGTGGTCAGAAAAAGAGGTAAAGACAAGATTGAAGTTGTTCAGGTTTACAGAACTTAAATCTGTTTCAGTGAAGGATAAAGAGTAAACTCAGCACAGTAATGCAGGAAATTAGGCTAAACAGGCTAAAAACAAACTCCAGTGATTCTCTACATATTCTCCAAGGAGAACAATACTAATAGCTGTGGCATTTAAGCACTTACCATGTGCCAAGCACCGTAAAAAGCCCTGGGCTATATAAGATATTCCGGTCCCACATGGGGCTCAAAGTCTAAGTAGGAGGAAGAACAGGTATTGAATCCCTATTTTATAGATGAGGGAACTGAGGCACAGAGAAATTAGGTGACTTGACCAAGGTCACACAGCAGGCAAGGACAGGAATCAAAACCCAGGCTCTCTGACTCCCGGGCCTGAACTCTTCTCACTAGACCATGCTGCTTCTCATCTGTTTCATAGTAGCACATGTACCGAAGTGAAGAGCTAAAAATAGATGGAACCCAAACTTAGTAGGTACGGACACAGTGTGCAGTATATTTTAGAGAGATATAATAGGATTTGAAAAATTCTTGAAATGAGAGACTGGTGAGGGGAAATTATAATAGACCATAGGAATAATTAGGAGGGCTGTTGAGTTAACAGAAAGAATCAAGAATAAAGGGAAAGGTTCTAGGGAAAAAACATTAAAGGATTAAACTGAAATCAGAAAAGATGAGATAAAACATCTATAGACTGTCATCAGGGCCAATTTGCCTCTTGCTTCCATATTCATCATTAAAGGAACTGCCTTGGTTTGAAGATCTTACATACACACACCCCATAGTAAAAGGCCTCAATTAGGACACCAAGATGAGAAGTCAATACAATTTTGTTTTTACATCTTACTGCATCTTCAGTAAGAATCTACCAAAGAACCAGACTCTCAGTTCAAAGCACGAGTAAAAATTAAGGTCATTGGCTGCTAGCAGGAATGTCCAGGAAATCTAATTCTATCCACCCCGTTGAGACTGGACTAACCCTGGCTGACATCACTTTTCCACACAAGGGAGTGGTGAAGGAGAAAACAGCATGGCCAAAAGGAAAAAGCATGAGACGGCAAGTCAGGAGGTATGGGTTCTAGTCTCAACTCCACTAACTGTCCATGATGTGAGGAAGAAGAAATGTGGTCAGAGAAAGAGATAGAAGACAAGACTGGGGTTGTTCAGGTTTACAGAATTTAAATCTGATTCAGTGAAGTATGAAGAGCAAAGTCAGCATAGTATTGGTGGAAATAGGCTAAACAGATGAGGAAAAACAGTAATTCTCTAGCTATTCTCCAGGGAGAAAAAAATAATAGCTGTGGTATTTATTAAATTCCTTAACCTCTCTGGGGCTCAGTTTCCAGAGCTGCAAAATGGGGATTCAATACCTGTTCTCCTTCCCACTGAGGATATGAGCCCCATATGTTACAAGGAATTTGTCTTATATCTACTCCAAAGCTTAGAAATAACACCCAAGGGCCACCAAGAACCATCTCCAGCCTGAGTATCTCACAGGAGATGTCTCCAATTTCAATCAGTGGTATTAAGTGCTATGTACAGAGAATTATACTAAGCACTTTGGGAGTGTACAACAATTAGCAGACAGTCTCAGTCCATAATCTCCTAAAGCTGTGCTCCTGGAAGATCATGATTATAAAAAGAATAATAATAGCATTTATTAAAGGCTTGCTATATGTACAAGCACTGAACTAAGCTGTGCTCCTGGAAGATCATGATTATAATAAGAATAATAATAACAATAGCATTTATTAAAGGCTTGCCATATGTACAAGCACTGAACTAAGCATTGGGTTAGATACAAGAAAATCAGGTTAGGCACAGTTCATGTCCCACAATGGGCTTCACATTCTAAGTAGAAGGGAGGACAGGCATTGAATCCCCATTTTGCAGATGAGGAAACTGAGGCATGGAGAAGTTAAATGGCTTGTCAAAGGTCATACAGCAGACAAGTGGCAAAGCTGGATTAAAACCTCTGACTCCCAGAGCAGGGCTCTTCCCACTGTGCCCTGCTTTCCATATATATATATATATATAAAAGGAGCCTGTTGTCATGGTAATCTACCTTCCTTGCTGAGAAGAGGCAGTTCAACTCTTTAATCAATAATCAATTATTTAACACTTCCTGTGTGCAGGGCACTGTACTAAGCATTTGGGAGAGTACAATACAGAACATCCGTCTGTAGATATCTCAGGTAACCAGCCGGGGGCTTGGGGAATTATCCTAGCATCATGCCCTGGAGCACTGAAATGTCGGAGCCCGGGGGAAGGAGAAGGCACAGACTCAAGGTGGATGGAATAATAATTAATAATAATAAAGGTATGTGCCAAGCAGTGTTCTAATTGCCAGGGTAGATACAAGGAAGTCAGGTTGGACACAGTCTCTGTGCAACAAGGGGCTCACAGCCTTAATCCCCATTTTACAGATGATATAACAAGCACAGGGAAGTTAAGTGACTTGCCCAAGGTCACACAGCAGACAAATGGTGGAGTTGGGTTTAGAACCCATGCCCTCCGAATCCCAAGCCTGTGCTTTTGCAACTGGGCCATGCTGCTTCTATAAAAATAGAACTTGGTTTTACATCCCACCCAATGAGTTGATTTTCTTGACTCTCTTTTCTATTCCCTTGGGTTGTTCCAGGAATAAGATTGCCTTACTCACTGGGTTTGCTATATCGTACTCTCCAAAGAACTTTGTACAGTGCTCTGCACACTGTAAGTGCTCAATAAATGCCCAGAGAAGCAGGGTGGCCTACTGGATAGAGTACAGGACTGGGAGTCAGAAGAACTTGAGTTCTAATCTGGGCTCCACAATTTATCTGCTACGTGATCTTTGGCAAGTCATTTCATTTCTCTGGGCCTCAGTTACCTCATCTATAAAATTCATTCATTCATTCAATCAATCGTATTTATTGAGCACTTACTATGTGCAGAACACTGTACTAAACACTTATAAAATGGGGATTAAGACTATGAACCCCATATGGGACAGGGACTGTGTCTGACCCGATTAGCTTGTATCTACCCCAGTGATTAGTACAGTGCCTGGCACACAGTTAGTGCTTAAATATCATACCTAGTATTAAATACTGAATAGCCAGGTACTAGGGAGCTTTCTAAAAGTGTTACAATAATCTAGTGGTGACTAGCAGAAGAGGCCCTCAGAATGCTATTCAGGAAAGTGTAAGAGCATCTGAACAATCCTAAAGAAGTCTCTTATTTTCATTCTTCACTTCCCATATTGCCCATCGTGAGCTCTCTGGATTCTTTCTGGTGTGGGAAAAGAGAGACTCAAGCAGGAAACGTTAGTCCAAAAACATGATAATGGCCAATACAGTTGCTACAGGATATATTTTTTTAAGAACTGCTTTTTCAGGGGATGTGAGGAGAGTCCCATCAATTTGGAAAAAAAAAAAAAGAAAAAAAATTCCCCACTGCTTTGAAGCCTCTGGACATGAGCCCAATTCAAAGACAAGCTTTTTGAAGAAAGAAACTCAGTATTTGGGAGGCATCCAGAAAGAGGAAAATTAAATATATGGAAATATTTCTATCACACTGCTGAGAGTTATACATCTTCAGAAGTATGGACCTGAAAATCTTGATGAAGTCTGCACAACAACAGAATTCAAATAAGAGAATGTGAGCCACACTCTCTGATGGTTATAAACCAGAGAGCCAACTTGATGTTCAGTGAAGCCTAGTGGATGAGCACGGACCTGGGAGACAAAAAGACTTGGGTTCTAATCCTGACTCTGCCATTTGTCTGCTCTGTAACCTTGTGCAACTCAACTTCTTGGTGCCTCAGTTACCTCATCTGTAGAATGAAGATAAAGACTGTGCACCTCATGTGGGAGAGAGACTCTGTTCAACCTGATTAGCTTGTACCTACCGCAGTACTTAGTACTGTGCTGACACAAAGTAAGTACTTAACAAATACCATTATCACGTTCAGGTGGATAGTTTTTTGTTTTTCCAAAATTCAGGCCAGCGCTCCAAACATAAAATCATTTTGACAACTAAAGCTCTCCCATGAGGGTTAAAAAAAATTAGGATCAACAAGCTGTGAATCAGATCAGGGTGTTTGCTCCCCTGCCTTGAAGATTTTTCTACCATTTACCAGTTCCCTCCTATCTACATCTCACACTAGCTCTTACTCTGAAATTTGGTTCTTTGTTCATTAACTTTTTCTGTGAAACCCTGTCAAGAGGTCCATTTGAAGTCCATACTAAATTACATCAACTCTTCAGCCTTGATATAATTATCCGGTCACCTCCTCAATAAGCTATCAACTTTGTCTGACAAGTGCTTCAGGTATTTTATTGAACCCATGCTGACAATTTCCTAATTGGCCATTTTCTTTTAATAAGCTGACCAATTTGTCCCTTGCAAAGATTCCAGAAATCTCCCCTGACACAGACCTTAGAAAAAAGGGTCGGAAATTCACCAGACCACCTGTTTTGCTGCTTGGAAGTAGATGCCATGTGCAGATTTCTACCCCTGTTCACCTGGGACGGTTATGGCACTGAGCAAAAATTTCAAAGATATGCCGAGAGGTGCCCTGTTCGCCTCAGCTACTACAAGGTTGAGATAGATCACATCTGGCAAATTCAAAGTGGAAATGTCCACCGATTTCCTGGAACATTTTTGCTAGGATGTTGGAAACCATGCTAAGTTGAAATTAGCATTGCTTGCCCACAGAGTTAGATGGTTTGGGGGGAGAGAAAAGTTAGACTCTTCTGTACTATGAGATTGCAGTGTGACTATTGTAGTTTCTGTATGTACCTTGGAATTGCAGAAAGTTTAAATGATGAAAGTCTTGTATGTACCTAGCTTTGGCCAATAGATCATTTTACAAATGAATTATGTGAAGTGACATCTTATCCAATTTAACACATTAGGACTGATTAGAGACAATCAGGGAGCAGTCTAGCCTAATGGAAAGAGCCCCAGAAGACCTGGGTCCTAATCCCAGCTCTTGTCTGCTGTGTGACCTTGGGCAAGTTACTTAAATTTTTCTGTGCCTTGGTTTCTTAATCTGTAAAAATAGGAGTCAATACCTGTTCTCCCTCCTACTCAGACTGTGAGCCCCATTTGGGACAGGGAATTTATTAAGAACCTGAAATGTCCCAAGCATTGAACTATGCACTGGGGTAATAATAATGATGGTATTTGTTAAGCACTTACTATGTGCAAAGCACTGTTCTAAGCACTGGGGAGGTTACAAGGTGATCAGGTTGTCCCACGGGGGGCTCACCGTTTTAATCCCTATTTTACAGATGAGGTAACTGAGGCACAGAGAAGTTAAGTGACTTGCCTAAAGTCACACAGCTCACAGTTGGCGGAGCCAGGATTTGAACCCATGACCTCTGACTCCAAAGCCTGTGCTCTTTCCACTGAGCCACACTCCTTCTCCAACATTGCTGTACAAACAACATTTTCAAACTAGACCTGTTTCTGTTCTACTTGGGGCTCAAGAGATAGGGAGTGAAAATTTTTTCCCATAATTTCACAGAGGAGAAAAACAGACACAGAGAGGGTAAGTGACTGGTACAAGGTCACACAGCAGGCTAGTGACAAAGTTGGAATTGGAACCAAGATCTATCAAAGTTTCTGTACTATTTTCGCAAACACTGGAATGTCAACCTGATGATTGTGGAGTTCTATTCTTCTGAAGAAGCATTAGTTCATCCTGTAACATTATCAGGGAAATTTACAAACAAAGGACAGGTAAAGAGGACTCCCAGAGAAAAATTTAACACACTTTGGGGATCAGGAGGGGATCAAGGGTTGGGTTTTAATATCTGAAATCCAGATGAGTTCATCTGAGCAGAATTATTACCACTGGAGATAAAAAGTCTTCCTGCAGCAAAATAACTACTGCCTCAAAAAGCACCTTGCAGAACTTCAGAACTCAAACAGGAGGGAGATTTACAGAAACCTATGCCCTGACATTAAAAGCAAGTTAAGGAATATGTAACAGGTGGTGGGATGCCAAAGTGGAAGAAATCCAGGGCTCTGCAGATTGCTACAAAAACTAAGAACATGTATGCAGCATTTTAGATGGTCCTAAACAAGCAATCAAGGTACTAGTAGTAGTGATGTATATTGAGTGCTTATTATGTGTGAAATACTTTACCAAGTTCTGGGAAAGAACTACACGGATGGTGGTATTTGTTAAATACTTACTATGTGCCAAGCACTGGGGTAGATACAAGGTAATCAGGTTGGACAGTCCCTGTCCCACATTGAGCTCACAGTCTTAATCCCCATTTTACAGATGAGGTAAATGAGGCCCAGAGAAGTGACTTACCCAAGGTCACACAACAGACAGGTGGCAGAGTCAGGATTAGAATCCATGTCCTATGACTCCCAAGCCCATGCTCTTCCCGCTTAGACCACACTACCTTAACTCTCAACAGACTCACAATCTAAAAATAAGTCAGGCAATTGTATTTGAGTGCTCACTGTGTGCACAGCACTATACTAATGCTTGGGAGAGAATGATATAACAATATAAGAGACACATTCCTTACCCATAGAGAGCTTACAGTCTAGAAGGACAGTGATAGTGGCATTTATTAAGCACTTACTCTGTGCCAGGAACTGTAATAATAATAATAATAATAATAATAATAATAATAATGATGGCATTTGTTAAGCGCTTACTATGTGCAAAGGACTGTTCTAAGCGCTGGGGGGATACAAGGTGATCAGGTTGTCCCACATGGGGCTCACAGTCATCATCCCCATTTTACAGATGAGGTAACTGAGGCTCCGAGAAGTTAAGTGACTTGCCCAAGGTCACACAGCAGACATGTGGTGGAGCCGGAATTCGAACCCATGACCTCTGACTCCAAAGCCCGGGCTCTTTCCACTGAGCCATGCTGCTTCTTAACACTGTACTAAGTGTTGGGGTAGATACAAGTATATAGGGTGGGACACAGTCCCTGTTCCACATGTGGCTCAGTCTTCTCCATTTTCCAAATGAGGTAACAGGCCCAGAGAAGGAAAGTGACTTGCCCAAGGTCACAGCACACAAATGGCAGAGTCAGGATTAGAACCCAGGTCCATGTTGTACCCACTAGGCCACGGTAAGGTGGGGAAGGGGTGAGTGGGCAGACACATAAGGAAAGATGAAGCTAAAATAAAAAAAGACCAGTACAACACGCATGCAAGAACAACTATAAAAATGCCTAATTAAATCCATAGTTAGAATAAGAATATCGTTTAAGTACTCTGAAGTTACAGCACTCTACAAATTGCATTTATTGTTTTTATTACCATTATATATCAATAATCACATATCCTAGCAATATTCTGTAGTAATATGCCAATTTGATAACATAATTCCATTAACAGCATTATAGCATGATGAATACTATTATTATAATAGTGATGAGTCTTGATCTTTTCTCGCTTTCCTCATAGAGAAATGGGTCCCCCACACTGATTATCTCTTTGCCCTTTTCTCTGCCTTCTTCACTGCACTGTGCCCTTCTGAAAATAGAGAACCCTGAGCTCACATAGTATTAAGTGACAAATGAATGTCTTTCATTTTATTGTCTATGACCTTCCGGGTGCTGCCCAGAAGTTTGATGATATCTTATTGGAAGAATTAAGCCACACACTTGGAGATTCCATGCCAAGTCCACAGAAGAAATGGAAACTGCAGGTGGTCGCATTCACCACATTACAATCCGAATCAGGAAGCAGTGTGCTCAAGTGGAAAGAGCCCAGGCGTGGGAGTCAGAAGGATCTTAGTTCTAATCCTGCTTTGCCACTTGTCTGCTTTGAGAACTTGGGCAATTAATTTCACTTCTCTGCGTCTCAGTTACCTCATCTGTAAAATGGAGATTAAGACTGTGAGCCCCGCAGGGGACAGGGACTATGTCTTACTTGATCACCTTGTATGTACCCCAGCTCTTTGTAGAATGCCTGGCACAGAGTAAGCACATAACCATAATTATTATCATAATCAGTTGTATTAAGCTCTTACTATGCACCCATAATTATGCTGGGTGTAGGGGTAGATACAATGTAATCCAGTCAAACACTTCTAGACACAACCCACAAGGGGTTCAATCAATGGTATTTATTGAGCACTGACTCTGTGCAGAGCACTGCAGTAAGCACTTAGGAGAGTACAACAGAATTAGCAGACACGCTCCTTGTGCATAACCAACAAGAGAAGCAGTGCGGCTTAATGGAAACAGCATGGACTTTGGAGTCAGAGGTCATGGATTCTAGTCCCGGCTCTACCACTTATCAGCTGTGTGACTTTAGGCAAGTCACTCAACTTCTCTGTGCCTCAGTTCCCTCATCTGTAAAACAGGAATTAAGACTGTAAGGCCCACATGGGGCAACCTGATTATCTTGTATCTACCCCAGCTCTTAGAACAGTGTATGGCACATAGCGCTTAAATATCATTATTATTAAGAACATAAATTCCCATGGGTCTTGGTAGCAGCGGCTCTGAGCCAAAAACCCGTCCCATTTTGACTTTTTTCTTCTGCACTTTGTCTTTTGTAGTTTTTCCCACCTATTTCCTCCTTACTCTTTCTCATTTTCCTTTTCTTCCCACAGTCATCTCTCGGGCTCTTGATATTCTTGAAACTTCTGCTCAAGGAGAACTGCCTTTCCTGTAGCTGCTCTCTTCTAGGTTGATCTGTCAATATAACAGAGCTGGTTAACATTTTGCCTGACCACAGCGAGCTTAAAGGTTGGAAGAGACTCAGAGATCGAGGACAGAGAGAAATAATAGTAATTGTGGTAATTTGTTAAGTACTAACTTGGTGCCAAACACCAAATTAAGCACTGGGGGGGGCGGATACGAGAAAAACCAGATCAGATTCAGCCCCTGATGGGGACATCTAAGCAGGAGAGAATGGGCATCTAATCCCCATTTTACTGCTGTGGAAACTGAGGCATGGGAAATTTAAGGTTACAGGACTGGAATCTGACTGACTAGGCACACTGTTTCTCCACGTAAGGTATGAGGTAAGCTGCTGCCAAACAGATTACAATAAGTACGCGATATTTGTTGTAGACCAAAACATTCCCCTACCCTTTCAAAGGCCTAGAAGTGTCCTCAGCCATTTAAAATGCTCAACTGTACCTAACAAAAAGACTGCAGTGCCATCAAGCATCTTAAATCACCATTTTTTAATTGAATAATCACATTCTTTACTGCACTATTTAGCTTTTCCAAATTGCATGCTGCAGTCTGATTTGATGAAACCGGTGCTTTGCCATGACTTATGTGCCCAAGGCCTGCTAGCATGTTGAAAGTAATGAGTAACAGAATGATTAAATGGGGAAAAAAATAGCTGGCCCTGTGACAGAAAGCCAGCAGGTCCCGTCCTGCATGAAAAACTCCTTAGGAACAGGGCATCCCTATGTGAGATGCAGAAAGTGCATGAGAAAAATCAGATTAGCTTTGAGATTTTGCTTCTGCTGGGCCCCTGCCATCTTCTTCAGTTGCACATATTCTCATGACAGGTGGATTTTTGTATATTTATTTTGTCAACTGTCTCCCACTGGAATGATTTCTGTAGAACTATTTTCCTACTCTATCAATGCTTCCCCACAATAGGTCCTTTAGAGGAAAATCCAGGGGCTTTGTGGGGAGAGAGAAGCCACATGATGAAGCTGGAAAGAACCTCATAGGTCATCTGCTCTATCCCCCTGCCTCCAGGCAGCTAATTCAGTGCTTCTGCACAGTAGGAGATGGTGCTGGGAGAAGAGAGAAGCCACATGATGAAGCTGAAGAGAACTTTAGGGGGAATTTGCTGCTTGGCTTAGTAGATAGACCACCGGTTTGGGAGTCAGAGGGACCTGGATTTTAATCCCAGCTCCGCCACTTGTCTGCTGTATGACCATGGGGAAGTCACTTCACTTCTCTGTGCCTCAGCTACCTCAGCTGTAAAATGGGGATTAAGAATGTGAGCCCCATGGGGGAGAGGGACTGGGTTTAAACAGATTAACTTGTATCTACCCCAGCTCTTAGAAAAGTACCCACCACATACTAAGTGTTTAAGAAATACCATTAGAACAGATTTTATTTTTTTTATCCCCCTGTGTCCAAGCAGATGACTAACTAAAGCCCGCAATACAGATGGGCACCTTGAAGATCTCTAAGAATACAGTCATCCCAATCATCCTTGCTCATTCCTGGAACCCACTTAGAGTAAAGACACTAAAGTCCAAGTTGAGAAATGCAGATGGACCTCCAAGTTGTATGCAATCTACTCCTGAACAAAATAAAAACAATGATGAGACTTATTAAGCACATTCTATGTGTTAAGCACTGTGCTAAATGCTGGGTTAGATACAAGATCATCAGATCCTGACCAACATGGGGATCATCATCTAGGGGGGGTGGAGAGCTGTTATTTAATCCCTATTTTACAGATAAAGTAACTCTGACATGGAGAAGTTAAATGATTCGCCCAAGGTCACACAAGTGGCATATGCAGAAACCTCAGGCTCCTGAATCTTACACCTGGGCTCTCTGGTAACTTTACCCTTCTCTAACATTTGTTAGAGAAACCTTAACCTATGTTACCCTGGGTTGAAAATAAGGAAGGAGTTTCTAAAATAGAAAGCATTGCGAGCCTCTGAACAAGGTGACTCAGGGAGGTCCTCATGTCCCCTGTTTAAACAGACTTCCCTCTGTGTTGGTTTAGGCAAGACCTTGAATGCAGGAATGCAAAATCCAATCAGATCATGAAGAAGCAGCATGGCATAATAGATAGAGCTGAGCCTGTGAGTTAGAAGAACCTGGGTTCTAATCCCTGCTCTGCCACTTTTCTGCTGTGTAACCTTGGGCAAGTCACCTAACATCTCTGTGCCTGTTTTCTGAACTGTAAAATGGGGATACCTGTTCTCCCTCCTACTTAGACTGTGAGCCCCATACAAGACAAGGACTGTGTCTGACAACTTATACCTGCCCCAGCGCTTAGAACAGTGTTAAAACACAGAGTAAGCTCTTAAATACCATTAAAAAAAAGTCTGAGCCTGGGAGTCAGAAGATCTGAGTTCTAATCCCAGCTCCCTCACTTGTCTACACTTAGCTTTAGGTCAGTTAATTTTTCTGTGCCTCAGTTTCCTCATTTGTAGAACGGGGATTCAAAACCAGTTATCCCTCCCCCTTTAGTCTGTGAGCCCCATGTGGGATAGGGACTGTGTCAGACCCAATTGCCTTGTATCTACCTCAGTGCTTAGTAGAGGATTTGGCACATCCTGTAGAGAATTTGGCCTTTTAGGGTAACATGTTCATAAAATCAAAATGTGCCTTTTCTAATTTAAAATGTGTTTAGTTTCATTTTGCTTAGATTCTGGTTATGTATCAGTGTCTCCTTCTGCCTTGGGATAGGTTTGAAATGAGATGTTTCATTTCAATGCATTTTTTCCAGGTTGAAATGGGGGTAAACAAGTGCAATTTTTGAAATATTTAATGAAATCTCCAGTGTCCTGAAGCCAAAGACCCATCATTAGCATTGGACATGCTTAGTCATGCAGAAGAGCCCTGGCCTTGAATCCTACAGCTCCCAAGGGCCAGGAGAAATGGCAAAAGCCAAATCCTCATGGATTGACCAGATTTATATTGGCAAATGGAGGATTGAGCTATTATCTTGGACATTTACTAAATGTAGATAGACAGTTAGAATTATACCAATCAAGTCCATTTTCCTCACTAAACGGTGTTTTCCTGAATTGTCTATGTGACTATGTTAGCTCCCTTCTTTACCCTGAAAAAGTGGGCTCTCAGATATTGTCTTCACTCATCAATCAGATATTTATTAAGTGCTTACTGAGGGCAGAGCACTGTACTAAGTGTTTGGAAGAGTATACTACAACAGAGTTGGTTAGCAAGGAATGTGTCTACAAGCTTACAGACTACAAATAAGTTTAAAGCTTACACTGTTCTAACTGCTAATATCCTAAAACTCATGCTTGCCTTTTTGATTGTTTTCTCTACTCAGTCTAGCCATGCATTATTAATGTACAGTCTAGGTAGCATTATTTGATGACACTATTAAACTAGATATATCCACCAAGAAGAGGTGAATCCATCCTGTTCTAACTGCTGGGGTGGGCAGGGCAGGGATTGCTGCTGAATTGTACTTTCCAAGCACTTAGTACAGTGCTCTGTACGCAGTAAGCATTCAATAGTTATAATTGAATGAAAGTCACTGTGGACACAGTCCTGTTCACATAGGGCTCACAGTCTAAGGAGAAGAACAGGTTTTGAAGCCCCAGTTTACAGATGAGGAAACTGAAGCACGGAAAAGTGAAGTGACTTGTCCAAGGTCAACAGCAGAAGAGTGGCAGAGCCAGGGTTAGAAGGCAGATGCTTTTGACTTCGAGGCCTGGGCTCTTTCTACTAGGCTACACTGCTTCTCAATTGCTTTAGAAGTCAGAAATGATTTCAGTTCTTTATTTAACTTGTGAATTTTGACTGCAAAAAGTTTAAAAATGCTCTTATTTTTCTATGAATTGTCTTCCTCTACTTACAAGGTGAGCCACTTTTGGGGCAGGGACCATGCCTGGTTGTTTATTTATTTATGTTTTTAACTACCCCAGAATATAACCAGTGCTTAAATACCATAAATTATGATAATTACTGTAATGAGCAGTTCCTTGTGGTAAATCAAAGGGAGGGGACCTGAAGTCAACCAGAACTATTAAATATCTACAGAATGGAGTGCATGGCCACAATATTAAAAAAAAAATGTTGGTTGAGACCAGTGTCAAACAGAAAGCTAATCAAAAGCAGGGTAGTGCCATCCAGTTGAATTTGCCTTGATCATATACAATCCAAGAACAGAACACAGATTGCCATTTCCCATTTAACAGGTTCTTCATTTTGTCCCTACGTAAAGCCAGGAAATTCTGACACATCCAGAAGGAAACAGCTGTTACATAATTAGAAATATGATTCCTCACCTCAGCTGAACACTCAGGAAGGGACCTGCCTTGTTTTTGAATATCATTGGCACTCAAATTGTAATAAAAAAAAAGACAATTAAAACTCCAACGATAAATGAAATTAAATTTGTAAAAGCCTGCAAAACCAAGTCTTTTGATTTGGCAAAAGTTTAGATAGGCAAAGAAAAACCTGTAATTGTTGGAGAAGAGTAAGAAAGAGTAATGGATACAATCACATGTCTCTGCCTCTGGCCTGGAAAACCCTCCCTCTTCTTATCAGACAGATTATCACTCTCTCCACCTTCAAAGTCTTATTGAAGGCACATCTCCTCCAAGAGGTCTTCCCTGACTAGGCCTTCATTTCTTCTTCTCCTATTCCCTTCTGGGTCCCACTTGGACTTGAATCTTTTATTCAACCTTCCCTCAGGCCCCCAGCACCTGTATAATTTATTTATATTAACGTCCATTCCCCCCTCTAGGCTGTATGCTCGTTGTGAGCGAGGATCATTTCTACCAACTCTGTTATACTGTACTCTCCCAAGCACTTAACACAGTATTCTGCACAAAGTACATGCTTAATACATATGATTGACTGACCTGTAAAATAAACTTTATTGTATGTTTTGGGTAGAATGAGAATAGAAAATTATGGAACATTCTTCAGACACTGGGTAAAATGTCATGTGGTAGCAGAAGATATGGTTTGGCAAATGTACAGGATGTCAATCAAGGTGGGAGTTCTGTGACATTTCTTCAAAGGCACAACCTTGCCTTATAGGAGAACTGATCAAACCAGTGCAGGATGGATTGGCTAATATAAAATGATCATTTGCATGTTTCTGGTTACTTTGAGCCGGATGGGTTGAAGATTGGACAATATAAGGCATGGACAATTAAAACAGCTCTCATCTACTGCTCAGTGGGAATATCAAAACACAAGCTCATAATCAACAACACTAATGTATTTATGCCAGATCAAACTACTTGCCTCAAGAAAACTGAGGTAAAACTGCTGGTCTGGTCACAGTCAAAACCTCTCTTCAGCACCTCTGCTTAATCCTGTCATCTCATTCTGCTTCTGAGACAGTGCACTATCCAAGTATCTTAAACTTAGTCTAGTAGGTGAGATAAAAATCAAGGGGTATGTGGCTAGACTAAATAGAGAAAACAATGAAAAAGGCAAGCATGAGTTTTAGGACAATAGCAGACGGAACACGATGGCAAAGAAGCATCAGTCCTTATACTTCGGTTTCTGAATTTCTAAAAGTGTATCGAAAAAGAAAGTACATGTGACTTCTCAAGCAATTCTCATAACATCACCTATGAACCATTTTTTAAAAACAAGGGATATTTCATCACTATCAGTTCACCAGCAATGATGCTTGTCAATTTTCACATTATCTGAGTGGGATACATGAGCAGAAGGGTAACATCAAGATACCCAAACAGCAATTTTAAGGTGATCTGAAATGGGGTAAACAAATGAGGAAGGCTCAAACAGTGGGCTGCTAGGAGTCCACGGCATAACAAAAAATACTACTTGAGATATCTATTAAGCACTAACTCTGTGCCAAACACTGAGTTCATTGCTGGAATAGATAAAAGAAAATTAGGTCAAACACATTCCATGTTCCACACAATACTCACAGTCAAAAAGGAAGGTATTTTATCCTCATTTTACCACTGATTAGAGAACCAGAAAAATGAAGTGACTTACCCAGCTTCCCACTACAGGTAAGTGGCAGAGGAAGACTAGAACCCAGGTCTTCTGACTCCCAAAGCCCTACTCTTTCCACTAGAACATGTGGTGCTCAATAAAGAGCTTATTCTCCGTAAGCACATAGTCACACCAAACACTTGGACAGGATCCATACTTACTAATGTCAAACACGTAAAAACTCCACAGAGCTACACTACATGCATCCAGTTGACACGTCATTTCCACTCCACAACTTTCTGGCACTGAAAGTTCTCCTGGAATTCTGGGAGCTGGACTTCTTTTTGAAATCCTCTATCAAGAGCAATTCTGAAAGGGGAAGAGAGGAAGGGGTTTTCCTCTGCCTTTCATCCTGTCTGGCTCTCTAGCAGATGGTTAATTCACCGCACCTGTAACCAATTAGCCATTCACAACAACTGATTCTTCACAGTAAGTGTCTGCCTTGCCAATTTGCTGTGCAGGTGCACGTTCAATGGCTTAAGTCTCCAAGCAGCCGAGGATGTAGGAATGAAGCATTCCAAATGCAGCTTCTTTTCAATTAAGACCCAGAAAGACATTACCAGTTTTAATCATTGCATTCCAAAATAAGAATTTAATTATTTCAAGCTCTGAATCGACAGTCTGGGGTGGTTGTAGAATTGGGCAGATGCGTTCTCAATGAAGATTCACTTCATCTTCCTCTTCAGCCAAGATTCAGAGTTTTCTGGTTCCTTCTTTTCCTACCCTCAGGAAACATGATTGGGAAGACCTGGGCTCCAATCCTGGCTCTTCCACTTATCTGCTTTGGGACCTTGGGCAGGTCACTTAACTCCTGTGACTCAGTTTCCTAATCTGTAAAAATGGTGATTAAATACCGACTCTCTCTCCTAATTAGATTGGGTCCCAATATGGGACAGATACAGGAGAATCAGGTCAGATGCAGTCTCAGCACTTTATGAAAAATACTTGGCACATAATTGCTCAAACATCACAAATATTATTGTCATATTCCAGCATGTAGTATACCATGGTATTTCTTGAGCACTTACTTGTGAAGAGCACTTACTAAGCACTTGGGAGAGTATAATATAACAGAGTTGGTAGACATGATCCCTGCCCTCAAGTAGCTTAATTAAACTTACAGTCTAGTGGATGTGGTAGAAATCCATATATACCTAGGATTAAATCCCTTCCTAGTAAATCTTTTTCTCTGCTTGATAAATTTGTCCTGGTCTAAGAAATGAATGTAGGGAATTTTCCAGTGGCTTTGGAATTTTCTTAATCATTATGAAAATGCCCAGGAATCCATTCCCAAATGCCTATTCTTGGTGGAGAGAGAACACAGAGAGCTATGGTTTTCCTAGACAATTAGCTCTCTCACTGGGATTCTCCTGTGATGTCCTAATGACATAGAAACCCTGGTTCTAGATCAGATCTTAAGGGCCTACTGTAGCTCTAGAGCTGGTGGCAGAGAGTGAAGCAGAACTGTTGGGAGGGTACCATGGATTTTTGACCCACCATCTTATTCATTCATCACTCAATCTTATTTGAGCTCTTACTGTGTACAGAGCATTGTACTAAATGCTTGGGACGGAACAGTAGAAAAAATAAAGGGACATATTTGCCCATAGCAAGCTTACAGCCTAGAGGGGGAGACAGACATTAATATGAATAAACAAATTACAGATAAGGACGTAAATGTTGTGGGGCTGGGAGGGGGAATGAATAGAGAGAGCAAGCCAGGGTGACACAAAAGGGAGTGGCAGAAGAGGAAAGGAGAGCTTAGTCAGGGGAGGGCTCTTGGAGGAGTTGTGCCTGCTTTGAATACTTTGAATAAGGGGGAGAGAAGAATGCAGAAAATCCCACTGCTTCCCAAACTAGAATTAGGTCTGGTAGAGAACAGAGCACAGTCCTGGGAGTCAGAAGCACCTGAGTTCTATTCCCAACTCTGCTATTCTTCTGCTGGATGACCTTGGTCAAATCATTTAACTTCTGTGTGTCTCAAATACCTCATCTGTAAAATGGGGATTAAGACTGTGAGTCCCATATAGGACATGGACTGTGTCCAACCTGTTTAGCTTGTATCTACTCCTGTGCTTAGTATGGTGCTCAATAAATGCTGATTAACACATACTATAAAAAACCCTTGAATTTTATCTCACCCACTAGACTAAGTTTAATTAAGATACTTGAAGGCAGGGATCACATTTACCCATTCTGTTGTAATATACTTTCCCAAGTACTTAGTAAGTGCTTTTCACACAGGAGGTATTCAAGAAATATGACTGACTTCTCTGATGTTTATAAGCTAGTTATGGACAGGGAACCTGTCTACCAACTTTGTTGTATTGTATTCTTCCAAGTGCTTAGTACAGCATTCTGCACACAATAAGTGCTCAATAAATTTAAACATAGGTGTATGAGATACATATCTCTGCCCTCTTGCCCTGAGATTCATCAGTCCCCTCCAGCATAGATCCAAGAACTAAATAAACTGAATCCCCTACACCCAGTCTTGGGCTGTCGAGTCATCTCTGACCCATAACGACTCCATGAACACATCTCTCCCAGAACACCCCATCTCCTTCTGCCATCATTCTGATAGTGCATCCATAGAGTTTTCTTGGTAAAGACAAAAAAAAGTGACTTACCATTGCCTTCTTCCATGAAGTAAACTTGAGTCTCCACCCTCGAATCTCTCTCAGGCCACTGCTGCCCAGCACTGGGGAGTTTTGACTTGTAACAGATTGCCTAGCACTCGCTAGTCACTGCCCAAGCTAGGAATGGAATGGGCAGGCCTCTGTTTGATTCTCCCTCCCATAGCCAAGACTGGAAGAGTACTGAAAACCCTCCATGGGCCATCCTGATAGGGGTTGCTACACCTACCAGCTATAAAATATCCAAAATAATCCCTTGGCCTATCCTCTTTGTATCCACTCCAAATAAACGTGATACCAGCCAGCTCATTTTGGCTTCCGATTGGCTAATTACTCCATCACCTGACTATCTCTTCTCAGGTCCCACCTGGCCAGAACACACACTCTTCAGCAGTGATTGTTTCATTTTATGGTATTTGTTAAGCACTTACTATTTGCCAAGGGCTATTCTAAGTGCTAGGGTAGATAGAAGTTTATCAGGTTGGATACAGTCCCTGTCCCACAAGAGGCTCACAGTCTAAGCTGGAGGGAGGAGGATTTAAAATCCCCATTTTACAGTTCAGGAAACCGAGGCACAGAGAAGTTAAGTGACTTGCCCAAGATCACTCACCAGACAAGTGGAAGAACCCTGGTCCTCTGATTCCCGGACCCATGCTCTTTCGACTAGGCCACACTGCTTCTCCCAATGTTCAATCCCTGTCAGTAAACTCACTGTGGTCTGGGAACATGTCTACCAACTCTGTTGTATTATACTTTCCCAAGCAATGAGTATAGTGCTTTGCACACAGTAAGTGCTCAAAAATACCATTAATGATAGTCAGCAAAGCCAGAATTTGGCCCAACTTGTCCCGAGAAGATTTCAGACTCTCTCCTTAAGAAGCCCAGGGTCTAGTTTTTGTCGGTGGGCAGTACCTGCTACATTAGATGAGAAATTAGATGAGAGGCAGTCACCTAGTGGAAACAGCACAGGTCTGGGTGTCAGAGGTCCTGGGTTCTAATCACAGCTCTGCCACTTGTCTGCTGTGTAACCTTGAGCAAGTCACAACTTCTCAACGCCTCAGTTTTCAAACTGCAAAACAGGGATTCAAGATCTATTCTTGGACCTGATTTTCTTGTATCTCCCCCAGCACTTAGTACAGTGCTTGGCACATGGTAAGCACTTAACAAAAACCACAATAATAATAATAATGATGATAATGATGATGGCATTTGTTAAGCACATACTATATGCCCAGCACTGTTCTAAGCACTGAGGTAGATACAAGGTAATCAGGGTGTCCCACATAGGGCTCACAGACTTCAACCCGATTTTACAGGTGAGAGAACTGAGACCCAGAGAGGTTAAGTGATTTGCCCCAAAGTCACACAGCTGACTAGTGGCAAAAGTGCAATTAGAACCCATGACTTCTGATTCCCAAGCCCGGGCTCTTTCCACTAAGCCACACTGCTTATTATAAATAGAAACTCTCCAACATCCCTTTGGGCAAATTGGACAGTGATGCCTAAGATGTGATGGGGAAATCTAACTAATGTACAGAGTGACAGGTTTATGCCCTGGAAGATGAGATGAGATTAGCCTTTTATTTTAGGTAGCATATCTACTGGTTTTATTACTCATCATAAAACTATCTAGCTTCTTCTTAATCCATCAACAAAATCAGACTCTCTGACCTATCGCCTCCCCATGTCACAGAAAATCATCCCTCTGCATTTCAGATAAGGTTTCTTTGTAATAATGATAATAATCGTGGTAATTTTTAAGTGCTTACGATGTGCCAGGCACTGTACTAAGCGCTGGGGCGGATACTAGCAAACAGTTTGGACATAGGTATGTAGGCATAAATGGTGTCATTTATGCCTGATGATGACAATACAGTATTCTAAGACAGGGTAATCATGGAAAAAGTGGGAGTTTGGGGTTTTTTTCAACCAGATTTTTCTGGGTTATACAAAGCATTGCCCCAGGGCTGGTGAAACTCTTCATTAGATTGTAAACTCCTCCACTGGATTGTAATACCCTTGAGGTCAGAGATCCCAAGATCTCTACTGTGCTCATCGATGTGTTTAATAATTAATTAATAATGATAATAGTCATTCAATCATATTACTTGAGCACTCACTGTGTGCAGAGCACTGTACTAAGTGCCTGGAAAGTACAATTCAGCAATAGAGACAATCCCTGCCCACACCAGGCTAATGATGGTATTTGCTAAGTGCTTAATATGCACCAATAGATACAAGGTAATCAGATTGTCCCACATGGCGACTTAATCCCCATTTTCCAGATGAGGTAACTGAGGCACAGAGAAATTAAGTAACTTGTTAATTGTGGCATTTGTTAAGCACTTACTAATTGCCAAGCACTCTACTAATTGCTCCAGTGCATACAAGTTAATCAGATCGGACAGCCCCGCAGGGAGCACACAGTCCAAGTAGGAGGGAGAACAGGTATGAAAGCTCCATTTTACAGATGAGGAAACTGAGGTATAGAGAAATTAAAGTGACCTACCCAAGGTCAGGCAGCAGGAAATGTCCGAGCCGAGATTAAAATCCAATTCCTCCAGCTCCTAGGCCAATGCTCTTTCATCTAGGCCATGCTGTTTCTCTACTCCAGTGCTCTATACACAGTAAGCGCTCAATAAATACTATTGATTGGCTACATCCCAAGACTTGGTTGGTGGAGATCCTTCCCTGGCTACATTGGATGGACAATATCACCCGCATCACCCACAAGCCATCCTTCCTTATAACAGGTGAAGCAGCATGACCTAGTGGCTAGAGAATGGGCCTGGGGAGTCAGAAGGACCTCGATTCTAATCCTGACTCTGCCACCAGTCTGCTTTGTTCCCTTGGACAAGTCACTTCACTTCTCTTGGCCTCAGTTACCTCATCTGTGAAATGGGAATTGAGGCTGTGAACCTCTTCTAGACTGTGAGCCCACTCACTGTTGGGTAGGGACCATCTCTATATGTTGCCAACTTGTACTTCCTAAGTGCTTAGTACAGTGCTCGGCACACAGTAAACGCTCAATAAATATGATTGAATGAATGAATGAGACTGTATCCACCCTGATTAGCTGTAATTCACCCCAGCACTTAGTACAGAGCCTGGCACATAGCAAATACAATTAAAAAGTAAACTTTTCCCTTTAGGCTGTTCAGGTCTCCTCAGAACTTGGAGGGGCTTTGGATTCTCAGAGAGGATGATAATCATCTAAACCTGGCTCACATAAAGCTGCTTGTCCCCTATCTCCACCCGACTGTGGGCTTTTGTGAGATAGAGACTGCGTCCAACCTGATTATCTTGTATCTACCCCAGTGCTTAGAACAGTGTCTGGCACATAGTAAGCACTTAACAAATATCATCATGTTTACTCTCCCAGGTGCTTAGTACAATGCTCTGGGCCCCATAATTGCTCAGTGAATATCACTGATTGAGTGGGAGCCAAAATCGAAGGATGGTTCTGTCAGTTCTACCTTGACATCTCTAGAACAGATTCTTTACTCTCCTACACTGCTACCACCCTGATTCAAGTTATCATACCCTTCCTTGCCTACTGTAATGGCCTCCTTGCTGACCTCCTGGCCTCCTGACTCTCCCCTTTCGTTCATTCACTGATTTGTTCATTCAATTGTGTTATTGAGCCCCTTCCTGTGTGCAGAGCACTGCACTAAGCCCTTGGGAGAGTTCAGTATAACAATAAACAGACACATCCCCTGCCCACAACGAGATTACAGTCTAGATGGGAGAAGATAGACAACACAAATAAATAAATAAAGATATGTATATAAGTGCTGTGGGCCTGGGAGTGGGGAAGAACAAGTCAGGGTGACACAGAAGGGAGTGGGAGAAGAAGAAAGGGGGGCTTTAGTCTTCCCTCTCCAGGCAATAATGCACTGTTATGCCCGAAACATTTTTGTAAAAAATCATTTAGTCCATGCCGTCCCATTCCTCAAAAATCCCCAATGATTGCATCAAAGAGAAACCCTTTACCCATAGCCTTAAAAGCACTCAATCAGCTCTCCCCCTCCTACCTTACCTCATTAATCTCCTCCTACAACCCAGCCCACGCACTTTGCTCCTCTAAAGCCAATCAAATCACTTCACTGCTATCTCATCTGTCTCACTGCCAACTGTCCATATCCTCCCTTTGGTCTGGAATTGCCCACCCAACCCCTGCATATCCAAGAGATTATCACTCTGCCCATATCCAAAGCCCCACTATTCATTTACTCATGAAATCATATTTATTGAGTGCTTACTGTGTGCAAAGCACTGTCCTAAGTGCTTGAGAGTGTACTATATAGGAATGAATGGACGCATTCCCTTCCCACAATGAGCTTACTCAAGTAGTATCTCCTCCCAGAGGCCTTCCCTGACTAATTCCTCATTTCCTCACCCTATTGCCTTCCCTTCTGTGTCACCTATGCACTTAGTTCTATACCCCAGTTCAAGTAGGAGAGAGTGGGATTTAATCCCCATTTTACCAATGAGGAAACTGAGGAAGAGGGAAGTGAAGTGACTTGTCCAAGGTCACATGGCAGACCAATGGTGGAGCTGCCATTAGAACCTAGGTCATCTGAATCCCAGGCCTGGGCTCCTTCCACTAGGCCACACTGACTGTATTTTGAAGAAATATTCTGTTATTCTGTTATTTCCCTTACTGTAATATTTATCTCCTCTTTTAAACTGCAAGCTCCCTGTATGCAACCCCATTGTATTGTACACTTCCAAACAGTACAATGCTCTGCACACAGTAAGCATTCAGTAAATACCATGCATTAATTGACCGATTGGATGGTTAAAAGATTTGCTTGGGAAGAGCGAAGAACAAAAAGACCAGCTAAGCAAGGGAAGAGAAAAGAAAGGTAAAAGGGAATCAGCCAAAGCAGAGTTTTGAAATAGTGGGGGGTTTATTTTGTGTCTTGCCAGGGGGAAAGGGAAGCCATTGTAGAGTTTTTGAGGTGGTGTGAGGTGCAAACTGATTGACATTTTTGCAAGGTCATCTCTACAAAGAAACTCTCTATAAGGAGGACACATTGATAGGGGCTACAGTATACAGGGGTTTAAAATTCTCCCACAGTTCTGCTGAACAGAATTTCAAGAGCACATCAAATGTGACTCAGCTTATGCTTCAGGATTTTAGGGAACGTTAACTTAACGTACCTAAGCCAAGTCATAAAAAATAATTGGTTATTTCCAGGACTTCTATTCAAGGTGGCATTCTGCTTTCTTTCCTCTTTGAACACTGAGGAAATGAAAATGGCTTTTTCCTCTGTGAGACAGCATTAAGAAACCAAGGTTCTGTTCGAAACAGAGGGCTCAGGAGAAGAAAGCAGGATCATTTAGGCCACATATTTGATTGTAAAATGTGTTTATTTTGCTTGCTAAAGTCATCCCATCAATCCAAAGCCATGCATTTATCAGATTGTTCTTTGTTTCGTGTTTAGAGAAGTTTTTGCTTTTTTATTAAATTACTTTCATTACATAATGCCCTTTGCTCATGTTCAATGAATCTAATGAAAGCAGCAAGAGAAGAGACACAGCAATGTACACCTGCCTTCGAGTGTTCTTTCTTATTGTTGGTTTTTTATTTGTTTTTTAGTCTCCTCCTCTACAACCCCACTTTGAACTCTGGGTCTAATTATAAACTGTCCATCAAAAAGGGATGTGAACAGAACAAAGCCACAGAATTATACTGAAGGAAACCAAATCTCCATATGTCCTTTTCATACCATCTTCAATCACACCACCACAACACACAAATTGTTCCTTTATTGGCACCGTCAGAAAGGGCCAACCGGACTCATATTATTTTATTATTTTAATGGTATTTGTTAAGCTCTTACTATGTGTCAAGCACTGTTCTAAGCGCTGGGGGAGTTACAAATCAATCACATCAGACGAAGTTCCTGTCCCACAGGAGACTTGCAGTCTAAGTAGGATGGAGAGTAGATATTGAATCCCCATTTTACAATTCAGGAAACTAAGGCACAGAGAAGGTAAATGGCTTGCTCAAGGTCACGCAAGCAAGCACGTGACAGAGACAGGATTAAAACCCAGGTCCTCTGACTTTCTAGACCCATGCTCCTTCCTCTAGGGCAATCACCAGCCTCTCTGGTTCTAATTCCTGGTTTAGCCACCGCTGAAGGGACATAACAATACTTTTGACAGGTAACGTTCTATGATCCTTTCTCTCCAACCAAACTGTTGCTATGCTGGTCCAAGCACTTATATTTATTGAGTGCTTACCATGTGTAAAAACACTGTACTAAGCACTTGGGAGAGTTCAATACAACAATAGACACGTTCCCTGCCCATGAAGAACTCCCAGTCACAGTCATATTCTATCCTGACTTGGCCTCAGCTTCCTCACTGATCTTCCAGCTTCCAGTTCTTCCCACCGCAGTTCTTTATTCTTCTACCTAGATAAAAAAAAAAATCCTCCTCCCAGCAGATTATATCTTGGATTTTTTTAAATGGTATTTTTAAGTGCTTGCTAAAGTGCCGAGCACTGTACTAAGTCTTGGGGTAAATACAAGATTATAATAATAATAATAATAATAATGGCATTTATTAAGCACTTACTATGTGCAAAGCACTTTTCTAAGCGCTGGGGAGGTTACAAGGTGATCAGGTTGTCCCACGGAGGGCTCACAGTCTTCATCCCCATTTTACAGATGAGATAACTGAGACTCAGAGAAGTTAAGTGACTTGCCCAAAGGTAACTTTTTCCAGGCCATCTGTGAATTTCAGATGGTTGTCAGGGCTAATTGAGGTTTCCCCCATGTCACAGGTTGAAGCAGAGCCCTGAATGACAGAAGGACCTAGTTTCTAATTCTGACTCCAACAGTTGTCTGCTATGTGACCTTGGGCAATTCACTTCACTTTTCTGTGCCTCAGGTACCTCATCTGTGAAATGGGGATTGTGACTGTGAGCACCACGTGGGACAAGGATTGTGTCCAATCTGGTTAGGTTGTATCTACCCAGGTGCTTAATACAGTGTCTGGCACATAGTAAGTGCTTAACAAACATTATATATATATAAAAAAGGTCACAGGTGAAGGGCAATCTTCAGATTCAATTCCCAAATGCTGGAATGATAGCGTAAGGAGAGCAGGAGGTGATTGGCAAAAGAAATTGCTTTTTATAAAAATGCTTTTTCCTTTCAACTTTCTCCAGCCCAAAAGTTCCCTTCTCAGCTTGCCAAAGCCAGATTCAATTTTCAGCCTGTCACTCCATCTCTTACTCCCCTCGGTTCCCTGAGGCTGGGCAATGCACACACTTCATAAACTCAGATGCTTCCCGCAGGCCCCACCCCACGGGGAAAGAGTCCCAAAGCTGTAGTTTCAGGGGACTGTGAAGACCAGATCCTGGTTTAACCATCAGAGATAGAATTCAGTTAGGATCCAGTTACTGATTTACTGCCCTGAATTCTGTTACTTTATCAATCAATAGTATTTACTGAGCACTTACTCTATGCAGAGCACTATACTAAGAGCCTAGGAGAGCACAACAGACTTGGCAGACACGCTCTAATCTGCGTTTGGGGGAAGCAGTGTTGTCCAATGGATACAGCATGACCCTGGGATTCAGAACGACCTGGGTTCTAATCCCAGCTCCACCGCTTGTCTGCTGCGTGACCTTGGATAAGTCACTTCACTTCTCTGTGCCTCAGATCCCTCGTCTGGGGATTAAGACTGTGAGCCCTGCGAGCCCCATGTGGGACGTGGATTGGGTCCAACCTGATTTGCTTACATCTACTCCAGTAATTAGTTCAGTGCTTAGCCCATAGTAAACACTTAACAAATGCCTTTAAAAAATCAGTCAATTAATATATCAGTGGTATTCATTGAGCACTTACTGTGCTCAATGAACAAACAACCTGTTCCAATCAATTCATCAATCAGTAGTATTTATTTCCTGCCTAGTGGAAAATGCCCAGTGGGAAGAGCACAGGCCTGGCTTTGCCACTTGCAAGGCATATGACCCTTGACAAGTCACTTCACATGACTTGACAGGAGAAGCAGCGTGGCTCAGTGGAAAGAGCGCGGGCTTTGGAGTCAGAGGTCATGGGTTCAAATCCCGGCTCCGCCAGTTATCAGCTGTGTGACTTTGGGCAAGTCACTTAACTTCTCTGTGCCTCAGTTACCTCATCTGTAAAATGGGGATTAAAACTGAGTCCCCCCCGGGACAACCCGATCACCTTGTAACCTCCCCAGCGCTTAGAACTGTGCTTTGCACATAGTAAGCGCTTAATACATGCCACTATTATTATTATTATTATTATTATTATGACTGTGCCTCAGTTTGTTAACTGTCAAAATGGGGATAAAATACCTACTATCCCTCCCTCTTAGCCTATGAATCTCATGTGAGACAGAGACTATGTCTGATCTGATCAAATTGTATCTACACCAGTGTTTGAGCCACAATAAGCACCTCATAATACTATGGCTATTATTATCATAATTATCATTCTCTTGACACTGTTTTCTGTGTGCAGAGCACCTTACTGATCTCTTGGGAAAGTAGAACAGAGTCAGCAGACACTCTCTCAGCCCTCAAGGAGCTTACTGTCTAGAGATGGAGACAGACGTAGATATGTTTAACGTGGTTGTTGTCAAAACAAGGCAGAAGGCAAGGGTTCTTCACACATCTGCAGAAGGGCAGAAGGGTTTTTGACTGAAAGGCAATCTACAGGCTAGAGACACAGCTGAAACTGTGTCTGGCTCCACAGATGTTGGATTCCTTTCTGCCGTCGGGTGCTGGTTCGCGGGCTGGAATAGCTGTGGGGGTTGGAGTCGGTCGGCTCAGTCTATCCGAGTCACTATTCCGCAGGCTCCGCATTTTTTCTTTTAAACCCAAGACTGCTGCCGTTTCCCGGGTTGGTAGCTGTTGGTAGCTCTAGTGTTTAGGAACACAAGTGCAACTAATTCAATGGATTGTGCATTTCTGGGTTTGAAACTAACCCCAAGGGATCTGCAGTCCTGGTTTCTACTTCTAGCAGCGTGGCTCAGTGGAAAGAGCACGGGCTTTGGAGTCAGAGGTCATGGGTTCGAATCCTGGTTCCACCACTTGTCAGCTGTCTGACTTTGGGCAAGTCACTTAACATCTCTGGGCCTCAGTTCCCTCACCTATAAAATGGGGATTAAGACTGAGAGCCCACTGTGGGACAACCTGATTACCTTGTAACCTCCCCAGTGCTTAGAACAGTGCTTTGCACATAGTAAGCACTTAATAAATGTCATTATTATTATTCTTCTAGCTCTGGGGTGGATCCTTTGGTGTACATCATGTCCAGGGGTGAAATGGACAAGCTTTCTCTCTCCTCTCTCTCTCTCTTTCTGTCTGTTTCACTCTCTCTTTCACTCACTCTCTTTTTCACTTTTTTCACTTTTTCTCTTTTTCAATCTTTTTTCTCTTTCACACTCTCAATCTTTTTTTACTTTTCTCTTTCATTCGTTCATACTTCACTCTTTTTCAATCTCTTTTCACTTTTCCTCTTTCACTCTATCTTTCATTCTTTTTCACTCTTTCTCTTTCACTCTCTTTTCAGTCTATTCTTTGTTCTTTCTCTTTTACTATCTCACTCTTTTTCACACTTTCTCTTTTACTCTCTTTTCAATCTTTTTCACTTTTTCTCTTTCACTCTATCTTTCATTCTTTTTCACTCTCTTCTCCAATCTCTTTTCACTTTTCCTCTTTCACTCTCTTTTCATTCTATTCTTCACTCTTTCTCTTTCACTCTCTTTTCACTCAGTGGTATTTGTTAAGTGCTCACTGTATGCCAGGCACTGAACTAAGCTCTGGGGTAGATACAAACTGATCAGGATGGACACAGTCTCTGTCTCATATGTACTATTGCTACTTCTACTGCCCCTTTCAGGGTCATGTCTGGAGAGTTTCCAGTACTCTACCAGTCTCGACAAGGGGAGGGACAGTCAAGCAGAGGCATATCCATTCTATTCCTAGCTTGGGCAGTGGCAAGCGAGTGGAAGGCCATCTGTAACAAGTCAAAACTCTCTTGTGCTGGGAGAGAGTTGAGGGCAGAGACTCAGGTTGACTGTGGGGAAGGAGGCAAGGGTCAATTGTTTCTGTATTTTTACCAAGAGAACTCTAAGGATACATATCAAAATGATTGCTGATGGAGGTAGGGTGCTTTGGGGGAGACATGTCCATGGCATTGCTATGGGTCGGAGACGACTTAGTGTAAGATAAGACAAGACTACTACTATTACAACTAATACTACTCATAATGATAATAATAATATTTTTTAAGTGTTAATTTTGTTTCAAGAACACTACAAAGTACTGGGATAGATTACAAGATAACCAGGTGAAACACAGTTCCTGTCCCACACGGAGGTCACAGTCTAAATTGGAGAAAAAGCAAGCATTGGAAGCAGCATGCCCTAATGGATAGAGCAAAGGGATGGGTTCTAATCCCGATTCTGCCAGTTGTCTGATTTGTGACCTTAGGCAAGTCATTTTACTTCCTTGGTCCTATGCTACCTCATCTGTAAAATGGGGATTAAGACTGTGAGTCCCATGTGTGATATGGACTATGTCCACCCTGATTAGCTCATATCTACCCCAGCTATTGGTTCAGTGCCTGGCACATAGTAAGTGCTTAACAAATACCATTAAAAAGTTCATTTTACAGATAAGAAAATTTAGGCATGGAAAAGTGAAATGATCTGTCCAAGGTCATGCAGTGGGCAAGTGGCAGAGCCAGGATTAGAGCCCAGTTTCCCTCTCTAGGTCGGGCTAGAGGCCTGCTGGAGCTGGAAGTGATCATGTCCTGGCCCCAAATCCCACCCCGGGCCCAAAGGGTGTCTTCCTATTGCCAAGTGATGGAATTGGGATGAGGACCCAGGCTTCTTGACTCCCGGGCCTGTATTCTCTCTACTGGGCCACAGTAAGGAAAATGCAGCAGTGCCACAAATAGCAGAAGAGATTGGCTGATAAGACAAGGAAAGGGCTGACACATACCCATACACATTGATAACCTCTCATCGTGAGGAACACCATCTTTGATCCAGAAGGACAGCCGTGTGTCTGTATTTTTCATTTATTTATGATAGTATTCATTCCACGAGAAAGTAGACGAAATTGGATCTGAATCAGAAGTTGACTACCGAATAGGAAGGCAGGAGCAAGCAAATTTCCCTCCAGGCCTTCTCTTTCATCAGCAAAACAAGGAGAGTGAGCGTGGGAGCTAGAATGTCTGTCAAAGTCTGACAGCTAGCTAAACTTTGACTCCCTTTCACCAAGCTATGAAATGCAGTTGTTCCCACAGACAAAAACAATTCCAATTTGGAAGATGCTTTGAGAAGTCCAAAACCAGCTCATGGTCTATTTGGTTATAGAAAGTTGGATCATTAACAAATTAAATTACCATTTGGAAGTCCCTGCCCTCCAGGCATTATCGGTGTTGGAAATACAGGAAAGCCTGCCATAATGATATTTTTCAAAAATCTGTGTTCCACCTTAATCATCCTAAAGAGTTTTATTTTTATACTTCATTCAATCAGATCTGAAGAGGGTGTTCGGCTTCTCGTCGGCATGTGGCTGTGTACTTCGGAAGAAAAACGAGAAACGCGACTCCCATTTATTCGGCTGATGCGTCTCAGCCTAATAGGTATTTTAAATTTAGCCTTACATTATTAAGCCTAGAGTGGGGTACAAGAGGCCTTTCAGTGACATGAATGCCCAAAGTCAATCCCGTGGCAAGTGATTTGCATCTATATAGCACCTTTCAAAGGCTTAGGATCTCAAAGCGACTCAGAAACACTTCTATAACTTTGCAATTAAGGACCCTCTTCTAATTCCTTCTACTTAAATGTGTGTGTCTCTCTCTTTAATTACAACATTTTTCCACCTGTGGATTAGTGCTGCTTCTGAGTTCTTATTTGCATATTCATGACTAGTTGCTGAAAGAGAGGCAAAAAATGGCCATTCATTCACTCTGTAGTATTAGTCAGTCAGACAGTGGTATTTATTAAGCACTTACTGTGTGCAGAGTACTGTACTAAGCACTTACTGTGTGCAGAGTACTGTACTAAGCACTTAGGAGAGTACAACAGAATGATAAACCAACACATTCCCTGCCCACAACGAGCTTATAGTCTATTTACCGAGCAACTAGGGAGGGCAGCCACAGGAGCAGAAGAAATAGTATTTATTGAGTGCCCATTTGGGGCAGTGCACTGTACTAGGTAATTGAGAAGGACAGAACAATGAAGTGACACATTCCGTGCCCACAAGGAGCTTCTATTCTAATGGGGAAGATTTATAGCAAGAGGTCAAAGATCAATGAAAAAAATGGGCATAACTAAGTGCTGGTGAATGTAACCCCTCTCAGGATGGCACCTGGAGAGTTTCTAGTACTCTACCAGTCTTGGCTATGGGAGGGAGAGTCAAGCAGAGGCCTACCCATTCCATTCCTAGCTTGGGCAGTGGCTAGCGAGTGGAAAGCAAATCTGCTAGAAGTCAAAACTCACATGTGCTGAACAGCTGCAGCATGGAAGAGAGTCGAGGGTGAAGAGTTAACTGCACGGAAGGCAGCAATGGTAAACCACTTGTGGATTTTTACCAAGAAAACTCATTATGTACCAGAACGATTGCAGATGAAGAGTGGGGTGTTCTGGGAGAGATGTGTCCATGGAGTCGCTTTGGGTCAGAGATGACTCGATGGTATAAGACAAGACAAATTAATATATCAGTAAATTCACAAGGGTGAGAGTTAAGCTGAAGTGATGATGTGTCTCGGGGGCTGGGAATTTAGTCACGGAAGGCTTGCTGGAGCAGATGGGATTTTAGGAGAGATTTGAATGTGGGGAGAGGTATGAGGAGGGAGTTTCTAGCTGGAGAAACAGTGTGAATGAGGGGGCGGAGATGGGAGGGTTGAGAACAAGATCAGGCTAGAATCTTGGCTCGAGAGGAACAAAGCAGCATGGCCTCGTGGAAAGAGCCTGGGCCTCGGATTCAGAGGGAGTGAATCCAAGGTCACACAGCTCTATCCATTGTTTGCTGTGTGACCTTGGGCTAGTGACCTAACTTTTTTGACCTTCGGCAAGTCTGTGCCTCAGTTACCTCATCTGTAAAATGGAAATTAAATCCTTCTCCCTCCAACCTGGACAGTGAGCTCCCGGTGGGAAATGGACTGTGTCTAACCAGATAAACCTGTCTCTACCCCAGTGCTGAGTGTAGTGCTTAAAAAAGAATTGGAAGGTCACTTTAAAAAAAAAGAAGACAAGGTGTTGGAAATAGCAGGCGAGAAGGTCAGATATGTAAGGTGGGGCCAGACTTGAGGGTGATTTTCATGTTCCTGAGGGACAAAGAAAGCCAAGGAGGGTTTTGAGGACAGATGTGGACCAGCCTATCCTGCAGGAAAAAGATCCAGTCAGCAGTGTGTAATATATCAATTAATCTATGGAATTTATTGAACTCTATGTGCAGAGTAATATTCTAAGAGCCTGTGAGAGTAAAACACAACTAAATTAGCAGACATGTTCCCTGTCCATAATGAGCTTTCAGTCTAGAAGGTTGCACTGGAGAGGGAAATGGTTGAACTCTGGGAGACCAGAAAGGAAACAAATGGGGAGACAAGGTCAGAGTTTTTTCCAAGATGGTATCAGTTTGGGTGGAGAGGAAGAGGTGGAGAAAGAGAATGTGGAGCAGTGTGGTTCAGTGGAAAGAGCCTGGGCTTGGGAGTCATAGGTCATGGGTTCTAATCCCGGCTCCGCCACTTGTGAGCTGTGTGATTTTGGGCAAGTCACTTAACCTCTCTGTGCCTCAATTACCTCATCTGTAAAATGGGGATTAAGACTGTGAGCCCCACGTGGGACAACCTAATCACCTTGTATCCCCCCCAGCGCTTTGAACAGTGCTTTGCAAATAGTAAACATTTAATAAATACCATCATTATTATTATTATGTAGGAGTGGAATTTTATGGAGAAGTAGAAAGAGATTGGGCTGGGGAGCTAATTGCCTCCAACTTCGGCTCCCTAAATTTTCTCAGTATCAGACTGGAAACATGGTTCTTCTAATTCTCAGATGGAAATCCTGGTCACCAAAGACTCCATTCAGCAGTTTAAACCCAGGGGAGGCTCAGACAGATATTCATCAAACACAAATGCCATCCAAATATTCAGAAAATTTTCACAGTGTGATTGTTGTCAATGCGCTCATTCAGAGTTAGTTTATTTGTGGACATATAGAATTGGAAGGCCACTTTAAAACAAAAATACATATTGTCAGTTTGTCAACCCAGCTCTGACAGATAAGAATTTCACTGCCAACTTTGAACCCGGGGGACAGACAGCGGCTGGATTTGAGCTCCTTTAGAGAATGGTTTGATGAAAATGAGGATGAACAACTCTCCTTGGCCTTTCTCAATGACCTCATCTTCTCTGGCACATCCGTGGGTGATTTTTCTCAGCTCTCCCCTGGACTGGCCATGTAGCTTAAACCAGTTGTCGCACTCCAGCAACTGCAACGTGGAAGAGAAAACTTCTCAGATCTTCCCGGCAAGTGGTCCCTGAATCTATCACAGTTTGGACTGGGCATCCCTGTCCCCTGAAATTTGCTCTTATTGGTTTTAGGGCATTCTCCACATTCCTAGAAAAACTTGAAAGCGGGAGTTCTTCATTCTCTTATGCCAAGCTGCTTCTCTAAACTCCTGCTCCTGAATGTTCCTGTACCAGAAGCATTGGCTACTTAATTTCCACTTGCTTCCAGCTACAAACCCTGCAAGAGAAGTCAATTAACTTACCATCTCAAAAGGAAGCCTGGCTTCTGCTCCCTCTAAAAAAGCATCTCATTCACCTTGGTGGGAAATTATTAAAGCAATGAAACTGCCTTTCCATCCTAGGGCTCACAGCCATGATCAGAGACAATATGGAAATCAATCCTCAGAGCTGTTTTGAGCAAGCAACCCACAGTTGTACCGTAGCATAATCAAACCAGCTGTGTTTAGACTGTGTGGAATTAAAGATGGATTTACACATAAATTCATACAGAAACAATGAACCATCCGATTGTCTTTGGGAACAGACCTCTGGTTGTCTGTCTGCTTTGCACTGGCCACAGAATTTTCTCTCAGGTCAGAATCATCATTTCCAGTAGAAGGAAGCAGGATGGAATGGAAGATTTGCTTTGATGCTGTTGATTTCATTTTTTTGAGGTTGCACTCACCAAGATATGGTGCAGAGGAAATGGTGATGATGATGACGATGGTATTTGTTAAGCTCTTACTATGTGTCGACCACTGTTCTAAGTGCTGGGGTAAGCAAAAGATAATCAGGTTGGACACAGTCCATGTCCCATATGGGGCCCAATCTTAATCCCCATTTTACAGATGAGGTCACTGAAGCCCAGAGAAGTGAAGTGACTTGCCCAAGGTCACACAGCAGACAAGTGGCGGAGCCAGGATTAGGACCCAGTTCTTCTGATTCCCAGGACTGTGCTCTATCCACTAGGACATGCTGATTCTCAAAAGATGTCTCTGGCTGAAATAGACAGTGGTATTTATCGATCATTTGCTGTGTTCAGAGCACTGTACTAAGCACTTGGGAGAGTACAATACAATGGGGTTGGTACACGTTTGCTCGTAAGTATGTTCACTCTAATATTTGATACTTATAATACTTATCCCAAGAAATGTGCATATCCTAATTGTCATCTCGTTGGGCTTCCTTCCTTCATTCATTCATTCAATCACATTTATTGAGCGCTTACTGTGTGCAAAGCACTGTACTAAGCGCTTGGGAAGTACAAGTTGGCAACATATAGAGACGGTCCCTACCCAACAGTGGGCCTAAGCTGCTTCCAACAACACAGTCTTTTCAAAGAGTATGTTCTCACTCTTCTCTTTAGCATGCAGATGGAGTTGACGGCAAAGACTTCAAATTACTAATGTGGCAGCCAAGAACAAGACATGATTCATCGGCCCTCAGACAAGCTTGTCATATGCAACTACTGCATCAAGGTGATGTTCACGGAGGATCATTTTGGGGGAACATTATCATATTTTAATGGGAAATTTTCATACAAGTGCATTTGTAAGGTTTAAATGTAGATTCATTCTTCACACTTAGTACAGAAGTTGGTAGATTGTTCTTGGCTAGAAGAAAAAAGGAGCTGGACATGCATGTTTCTCAAGCTTCCGCTAGGGGAGAAATTACATACACACACACACACATATATACATACATATATGTATGTATACATACATTCATAAAAAACCCTGGAGATTATATATAATACATACGTATGTATGTGTGTGTGTATATATATATACAAGCACACACATACATTAAGCATTTAGTACAGTGCTCTGCACACAGTAAGCGCTCAATAAATACGATTGAATGAATATATATATATATATATATATATATATATACACATATATACATATACAAACATACAATATGTAAACATATATATAGTCTCCGGGTCTCTGGACTGCTCTTTGACTCAATATTAGTCTCAACATTAATAGCAGATGGAATAGTAAAAATATATTTTGGCTTGAATTATCTGTGTATTTCACATTCCTAAACATCCATTAATCTGTCATATTTAGGGCATATTTTAGGGGCCTGATTACTCAGATAATTTGTATGTGTGTCAGGGAGGGTAGAAGATGCGGAAATGGGGGAAAGGACAATGGAAGGAATCATTTAAACTGTGAACCAAATGTGGGACAGGGATTATGTTACCGTGCATTTACCCAAGGGGTTCAGACAGTGTTTAGCATATAGTAAGTAGCTATTAGTATAATAAATCAATACTGAGGGAGAAGGAGAAGTAGGAAAAGGAGGACAAAACAGAAGGAAACAGGGGAAAAGAAGAAGGGAAGAAAAGGAGGAGGAGGAGGAAAAGGAAGAAGAGGAGTTGGAGGAAGAGGAGGAAGAGAAAGGAGAATGAGGAGAAGGAAGGGGAGGAGGAGGAGAAAGAGGAGGAAGAAGAGGAGAAAGACACATAAAAGGAGCACTGAGGTAGAGAAGCAAAGGAGGAGGAAGGAAAGAGGAATTAGAGGCAAATGAAAAAAACAGGAGGCCCCTTCTTCTGGCCTGTTAACTGTAATATTTAAAATGAATTCTAACCCACTTTAGTTTCTCATCTTAGAAAAATAGAATTTTAAACCAAGACTTTGGGGGCCATTAAGATTTAATCCCAACCATTATATTTGGGACAGCATATTTTGAGTTGGTCACTCGAGATAAGAAACATTAAAAAAACACTGGATGTGAAAGAGCTGTTTGGGCAATTTATAATCCTATTCCTCCTCCATATTCAGCCTAGATCAGATTTTTCCACTGCCCTGGATTCTAGTTCATTCATTCAGTCATATTCAAGTCTAACTCTTCTGTTTTTCCACTGAAGACTGGTTTTTATCATTGCTGCCAGGAAAATTGTAATGTACGTTTTTGTGAAATATTGCACCAGGTTTCATTGTAACTCAACTAAATAACATGGATCATCTCTAGTGTACATAATCTTTCCCTCATTTGTGACAAACTTAATGGTAAGAAACATTTTGCTTGAGCTGAATGCAATTTGCTATCGGTGGATATATTTAATATCTGACAAGATATTATGCAAATACCAATACAACAGTGGGAATTAATCACTTTTTAAATTGTTCCTAAAGTTATATGATCCATTGAAATTAATTTTTCTTCTGCCACTGAAAAACTTGCCTGTCTCAGTCTCGACCGCTTAGGCTGTGGTGGGTAACAGGAAGCACCATGGCAACAAGTGATGGGTGGAAAGAGTTAAAGTTTGGAAGCTAAGAGTCCTAAATTCCAAGGGGTCACTAACACAAAGAGGGCAGACCTAGAGTCAGCAGTCAGTCAATGATTTTTATTGCGCGCCCACTGTGCGCAGAGCACTCTACTAAGTGCGTGGGAGAGTACAATACAACAATAAACAGACATTCCCTGCCCACCACAAGTTTACAGTGTAGAGGGGGTGACGGACATTAATATAAATAAATTCATTTCAGATATGTACGTAAGTGCTGTGGGGCTGGGAGGTGGGGATGAATAAAGGGAGCAAGTCAGGGTGATACAGAGGAGAAAAGGAAGGCTTAGTATGGGAAGGCCTCTTGAAGGAGATATGCCTTCAGTAAGGCTTTGAAGCAGGGGGAGAGTCATTGTCTGGTGGATATGAGGAGGGAGGGCGTTCCAGACCAGAAGCAGGACATGGGTGAGAGGTCAGTGGCAAGATAAGATGAGATCGAGAAGGTTAGCATTAGAAGAGTGAAGAAATTTCTGGGAAGACAGACCACGGGAATGTGTCAGAACAAATTAAAATTAACCTGAAAGTGTACCTGCATTTTTATATCTACCAGTCAGGTTAACAATAATAATTGTGGTATTTGTTAAGTATTTACTTTCTGTGATGCACTTTACTATAGCCGTGCAGTAAATACAATCAGATCCTTGTCTCATGTGAGCACCCATCTAAAGGGGAAGGGAGAACGGGTTTTGAATTCCCATTTTACAGGTGAGGAAAATGAAATGCTGTGGAATTTGCTAAATGCTTACTACTTTCTAAGCTATGTACTAAGTGCTGGGGTAGAGATAAGATAAGCAGATCAAACACGGTCCTTGTTACACACAGGGTTCACATTCTAACTCTGAAATTATATATGATAAATTATTGATTTATATGTCTGTCTCCCCCTCTAGACTCACTCTAGGCTCACTGTGGACAGAGAACTTGTCTACCAACTCTGTTCTATTGTATTCTCCCAAGCACTTAGTGCAGCATTCTTGAAAGTAAGGGATCAATTAATACCACTGATTGATAAATCCAAGAGGAAGGTAAGGCATTCCCATTTTACATTCATTTGTTCATTCATTCAATTATATTTATTGAGCACTTATTCTGTGCAGAGCACTGTACCAAGTGCTTGGGAAGTACAATTCAGCAACGGCTCACAGTCTAGAACAGAGAAATAGTGTGGCCTAGTGGCTAGAGCAGTGGCCTGAGAGGCAGAAGTACACGGATTCTAAACCTGACTCTGCCACTTTTCTGCTGTGTGACCTTGGGCAAATCACTTCATTCTCTGCTTCTCAGTTCCCTCATCTGTAAAGTGGGGATTAAGACTGTGAGTCCTATATGGGACAGGGACTGTGTCCAGCCTGATTAGCTTGTATCTTCCCCGGCACTTAGAACAGTGCTTGGAACATAGTAAGTGCTTAACAAATACTATTATTATTATTATTATTTTACAACTGAGAATACAGACACAGGCAAGTTAGGTGAATTGTCCAAGGTCACAGAGCAGGCAATCCACCAGTGGTATTGAGTGATTACTGCAAGGTGATTAGAACTCAGGTCCCTTGACTGCCAAGATCTTTCCACTAGGCTATGCCCCCCAATTCAGCATGGAACCCCAGCAGGAACCCTTGCTTTTGGGGGGCATCCTGTGGATGTGGGGGTGTGGGGGGGCAGCCCGCAGCCAAGCATCCAATTCCCACCACCATCATCATCATCATCATCATCATCATCATCATCAATCGTATTTATTGAGCGCTTACTATGCGCAGAGCACTGTACTAAGCACTTGGGAAGTACAAATTGGCAACATATAGAGACAGTCCCTACCCAACATTGGGCTCACAGTCTAAAAGGGGGAGACAGAGAACAAAACCAAACATACTAACAAAATAAAATAAATAGAATAGATATGTACAAGTAAAATAAATAAATAAATAAATAGAGTAATAAATATGTACAAACATATATACATATTAACAGGTGCTGTGGGGAAGGGAAGGAAGTAAGATGGGGGGGATGGAGAGGGGGACGACATGTACCTATGCGCTTAGTACAGTGATCTGCACACAGTAAGCGCTCAATAAATACAGCTGACTGACTGACGGAATGTGGCACAGTGCATGTATGGAGCAGGTTGGGCGCCTGTAAGATTCTGCTGACATTAATGTAGGATGCAACGATTATCACAGCATTGCAAATCTGACCTGTTCCAAGCCCTGAGGCAGCCCACACGAACGTGGATATTGCTTCTCCTCAAAAGTCAAAAATACCAGCCAGACGCAATCCCTTGAACGCAAAGGGTAGACGTGATATGTTTAAGAACCGGGCTTTTATCCTTCTGCCCTGCTGACCCTGATTTCTCACAAAGGGATCAATAATCCCAAAAGACATTGATGAAGCACTTGTTACACACAAAGCCTCGTCCTGATAGATGGGGAGATTTCTGAGACGTTGATTCCATCAGGTGTCCAGCAGCTTCCAAAGGGGTCGACAGTCTTTAAGAAGAATGAGAACTTGAGCGGAAAAAAAAAACCCTCATGTCTGGAGCTCTTCTGTCTATAATCTCTCCTCCTTTTCTGGACAAAGAGACTCCCATCAATTCAGGGCTCACTGTAGCTCCAGTAATAATAATAATGTTGGAATTTGTTAAGCGCTTACTATGTGCAAAGCACTGTTCTAAGCGCTGGGGTAGATACAAGGTAATCAGGTTGTCCCACGTGGGGCTCACAGTCTTCATCCCCATTTTACAGATGAGGGAACTGAGGCCAAGAGAAGTTAAGTGACTTGCCCAAAGTCACACAGCTAAGTGGCGGAGCTGGGATTTGAACCCACGACCTCTTGACTCCAAAGCCCGTGCTCTTTCCACTGAGCCACACGCACACTCCAGTATAAAACAAAGTAGCTGAAACCCTCTTGGATCCTGAGATAGCCGTCAGTTATGGGTGTGTAGCTTTAGGCAAGTCATTTCACTTCTCTATGACTCAGTTACCTCATCTGTAAAATGGGGATTGAGACTGTGAGCTCCGTGTGGGACAGGGACTGTGTCCAACCCCATTTGCCTGCATCCACCCCAGCACTTAGTACAGTACCTGGCACATAGTAAGTGCTTAAATACTATAATAATAATTATTATTATTATTATTATAAGCCCCCCTCCTCAGTGAACTTGGGAAATCTCTCCTTATCCAATCAGGGCCTGGCCCTTGTGTGAATTTCAAACTTCCAACTAATGTCAACCCAATCATTCGATCAGTCATATATATTTAGGGATTTGGTTTGGAGGTGCCTGAATTCAGAGCAGTTCTCTGCACTGATTTGATGAGTAGGAGCAAATTTAACTGTCATATTGTAAGCTCCTGTGACCTCCTGCTTGCCAAAACCAACAGATCCTACTCTATCCTAATCCTCCTCGACCTCTCAGCTGCCTTTGACACTGTCAACCACCCCCTTCTCCTCAACACCCTATCCAACCTTGGCTTCACAGACTCTGTCCTTTCCTGGTTCTCCTCATCTCTCTGGCCATTCATTCTCCGTCTCTTTTGCGGGCTCCTCCTCCCCCTCCCGTCCCCTTACTGTAGGAGTTCCTCAAGGGTCAGTTCTTGGTCCCCGTCTGTTCTCTATCTACACTCACTCCCTTGGTGAACTCATTCGCTCCCACGGCTTCAACTATCATCTCTACGCTGATGGAACCCAAATCTACATCTCTGTCCCTGCTCTCTCTCCCTCCCTTCAGGCTCATGTCTCCTCCTGCCTTCAAGACATCTCTATCTGGATGTCTGCCCGCCATCTAAAACTCAATATGTCCAAGACTGAACTCCTTATCTTCCCTCCCAAACCCTGCCCTCTCCCTGACTTTCCCATCACTGTTGATGGCACTACCATCCTTCCCGTCTCACAAGCCCGCAACCTTGGTGCCATCCTCGACTCTGCTCTCTCGTTCACCCGTCACATCCAATCCATCACCAAAAACTGCCACTCTCACCTCCACAACATCGCCAAGATCCACACTTTTCTCTCCAACTAAACTGCTACCCTACTGGTTCAATCTCTCATCCTATCCCAACTGGATTACTGCATCAGCCTCCTCTCTGATATCCCATCCTCCTGTCTCTCCCCACTTCAATCTATACTTCACGCTGCTGCCCAGATCATCTTTGTGCAGAAACACTCTGGGCATGTTACTCCCCTCCTCAAAACCTCCAGGGGCTACCAATCAACCTACGCAACAGGCAAAAACTCCTCACTGTTCCTTGGCTGGCAGCAAACTCTGTGAAGGTTAAAAAAGCCATTTTGCGATGAAAAGCACTAAATAAACACATCCAACTAAGATACACCTCTTGCATTTTCTTATCTTTTCTGCAGCCTGCAGGACTGAAATATCCTTTGATTCATGCAGTGCGCTTAGCCCTGGCTTCTAGATTTAAGAAGGAAAACTCATCCAGATGCTGACCTTCAACCTCTTACCTCTTCTCCTTCAGTCAGGGACAGTGAAAACTCATACATCCATTCACCCCGAGATCTAGGAGCCCTAAGGCAGGTATTCCTTTTTCAGGTACTTCAGCGGCCCCTTGCCGTGGTTTCGGAGGAAAGCAACCTTTTAGATGTGGAGGAGTCCACTTTCTCTCAGCGGGTTAAATTATTTTTTGCAGCATCCAAGAAAGAAGGATCCTTACAGATGGGCAAAATGCTGCACTTAAAAATAATTATCATTCACTGCGTGTTGAATGAGGTCAAGGAGGACAGCATTTTAATGACAGAAAATGAACAAAAAAGAAATGAAAGGCAGGAATTAGGTAAGGTAATTGCAGCGAGGGGATTGCTCTCTTGCTGTGGAAAGACTGCAGAGGGGGCAGCTTGTTGTCTTTCCTCCCATCCTGTACTCCAACAGATGGCTTTGATGTCCAGAAAAGACTCTAAGTATGGTCATGATTGTGAGTCGGACTCACAGACCACCCAACAAAGAAACAACATTGCCTAGTGGATACAGCACAGGCCTAGGTGTCAGAAGGATCTGGGTTCTAATCCTGGCTCTGCCAGTTGTCTGCCGTGTGACCTTGGGCAAGTCACTTCAATGGGCCTCAATTACCTCATCTGGAAAATGGGGGTTAAGACTCTGTGAACCCTACATGGGACAGGGACCGTGTTCAACCTGATTAGCTTGTATCTACCCCAGTGCTTAACACAGTGTCTGGAGTATAGTAAGCACTTAAATACCATAAAAACGACCACCACCAGTGCCTGGAATAAGTCGTGGTGTCAGTGGGACTGCAAGAGGGCACATCACTCAGCCAATCATGGATCACTGATATTTATTGAGTGCTTACCAAGTGCAGAGCACTGTACTAAGTGCTTGGGAGAGTAAAATAGGGACACAATCTTTGCCCTTGGAGGGACTTACAATCTAGCAGGAATAAGATTTTTTGTAATAGAGTTTTCCATCTGTGAGTGATGGGTGCCTTAATGAATGAATTAATTAATTATGGTCTTTGTTAAGTGCTTACTATGTGCCAAGCACTGTTCTAAGCTCAGAGGTAGATGCAAGTTAATCAGGTTGGACCCAGTCCCTGTCTCCCCTGGGGCTCATACTCTTAACCCCCATTTTCCAGATGAGGTAACTGAGGCTCACTGAAGTGACTTGCCCAAGGTCACACAGCAGACAACTGGAGGAGTGGCATTAGAACTCAGGACCTTCTGAATCCCAGGTCCGTGATCTATCCACTACCCCACACTGGATCCTTCTTCCCCGGCCTGCCAGTTGGTGAGAATCAGTTGAGTCAGTGAGGGCAAGAGGGACAGGGATGGGAAGGGAAGGGGAGAGGAGAGAGTTGCCCAATCAACCAATCAGTGGTATTTAACAAACTCTTACAATGTGCACTGTACTAAGCATTTGGGAATATATATATATATATATATATATATATATATATCCTTATATTCCAATATAAGGGAATTAACAGACATATTCCCTGTGTCTAAAGCTATCCCTGTCCTGTCATAGATTGATCCTCACTTCCAGATGGAGTTGCCTGGTTTGATTTCAGTAGGAGAAAAAATGAAAGTTCTGGACAAAGGGTGCTTCACAGGATCTTGCAGAATCTGTCTTCCGTCTGCCTTTCAGCTGGGTATTATCAGCTGATGAGCAGCATTTGATGTGTTTATAGTTTCACTATAGTGTTTTATTATGCTCATGTTCCAAGAGGCCTTGGCACGGGGCCCAACTTAAGAATTCATAAATCACAGATATATAGATTTCTCTTTGGGTTATATCACATTTGGATGCTTATTCCCAAAGCCACACATATTCCAGATGGTGACACAATCCACCAGGTGCATGCCAAACTGTGAATCCTTAAACACATGTACAGAAAGTCCTTTGAGTCAGTGAGAAACTTAATAATTATTAACAGTAATAATAACTGTGGTATTAAGCACTTACTATGTGCCAAGCTCTGTTCTAAGTGCTGGGGTAGATAGAAGACAAGAATAAACTTCCCTTTGGAAGAACAGAGTGCATGTGAAGTGATAGGATAGCTGAGTCAAGGGGCTTGGAAATAGACTCTCATCTGTGGCTATGAACAATTGATACAAGGCAAGTAGAAAAGAATTGCAATTTTATCTGATTTTTGTTGTTTCTTGTATTTGTTAAGTGCTTATTACGTGACAGGCACTGTTCTAAAGGCTAGGGCAGATACAAGGTACCGGGGTAGATACGAGGTAATCCAGTTGGGTAGAGCCCCTGTCCCACATGGGGCTCACTCAGTCTTAATCTCTACTGTCCAAATGAGGTAATTGAGACACACTCACCCCTTTAGATGGTGAGGTCCAAATGGACAGGGATCTGATTATGCTGTAGCTACCCAAGTGCTAGACTGTAAGCTCACTGTGGGGAAGGAACATGTCTACCTTATCTGTTATACGCTTGAGTGCTTGCTGTGGGCAGAGCACTGGACTAGCACTTGGGAGAGTACAATATAATAGAGTTGGCAGACACATTCCTTCCCCACAACCTATAGATGCATAGTAAGCACTAAATAAATATTATTATTATTAAGTGCCGAGTCATTTCTGATTCAAAGTGACTCCGTGGATATACTGTCTCCAGAATATCCTATCCTTTCTCATAATCCACAACCTTTCTAATGCTTCTTCCATGATCATTGTTATGGTTTCTATGCATAAATATTAAAACGTTACAATTATTAAAGTAAATGATCACTTCAAAAACTGATTAGGGATCAAGGGAGAGGGTCACAACTTTTCTGTGCCTCAGTAACCTCATCTGTAAAATGGAGATTAAGACTATCAAGCGCTTAGTACAGTGCTCTGCACACAGTAAGCGCTCAATAAATATGATTGAATGAATGAATAAACCCCAAGTGGGATAGTAACTGTGTCAAACCTGACTAACTTGTATCTATCCCAAGGCTTAATACAGCGCCTGGCACATAATAAGTGCTTAGAGAAGCAGTGTTGCTTAGTGGAAAGAGCATGGGCTTGGGAGTCAGAGGTCGTGGGTTCTTTGGGCAAATCACTTCTCTTCTCTGTGCCTCAGTTATCTCATCTGTAAAATGGGGATTGAAACTCTGAGCCCCATGTGGGACAACCTGATTACCATGAACCTGATTCCCCAGTGCTTAGAACAGTGCTTGTCAGATGGTAAGCACTTAACAAATGTCATCACTAGTATTTATTATTATTTAACAAATACCACTGGAAAAAAAAAGATTAAGGCTGTAGTAGAAATGTCCTGTTCAGTCCAATGTTGATAGACTCCTGAGGACACTCAAGCTATAAAGCCTCCTTCTTCAGGGAGAAGGAAACCAATATGAAATTCTCCAGTGAGTGAATGTATATTTACCAAGTGATTCAGGCCAAAAATATGGCTGAAACACATCCAGCTCAACTGGATCCCGATTATCCTAAGGGGAGTTTGTCAACCCCCACACCAAGTGGAAAAATTAGCCAGCTAATTGCACATAGCTCTACTTATAGCCTATGGAGATTTTCCTAGTAGCAAGGTGGGCTAGCTGGATGTTCTTAGATTTCCCATCGGGTAAAACTGCAAAGGTTGAAAACAGATTATGCAATTAAGTTTTCCTTAATTATGGGGACCTTCCTCTTGGACCAGTCATAGGAAATAATGATATGGATAATGCTTAGAAAGAGGTTTGAGATCTACTATGGAAATATACCATCAGTAGTCAAGGAATTACAAAAAAAAAGTGAAATTATTCCAGTTCAAAAAAAAATCTCCTTTGACATATGAGCTGATTCCCTTCCCCACCCTCCTGCTAAGCATATTAGAAAAAACAATTACTACTAATGGAGAAATGTAGTAATTCAAAGTAATAGTAGTAAACCATATTAGCAATGGTTTCAATCCACAATATTAACTGCTTGAGAAATACAAAACAAGTAACAAATTACTTGTCTATATTTATCTTCCAATGGGGTAGAAACAAAAGTATTTACAGAGTAATCAAAAGAAGTAATTAATTTTACAATTGAATAAAATCAATGGTAATCACTGAGCACTATGTGTAGAGCATTGTGCTAAACACTTAGGAAAGTACACTACAGTAGAGAGACCAGTTAGAACTACTACTCACAAGTAGTTTAGGGTGGTGCTCGGCATACAGTAAGTGCCCAATAAATATGATTGAATGAAGTAGTTTAGTCTACGCTAATACGTAAGTCCTAAGAATGTCTACGAAGTTCAGTACTAGAGATGGCTTGTAGTTTTATGATTTGGGAGGCTGGGAATTAATTGCTGGGAGATAAAGCAGCAATCTTTTGGCCTTCCAGCCACCTGCATTCAATACCCACACTGGTTTATTCATTCAATCCTATTTATTGAGTGCTTACTGTGTGCAAAACACTGTACTGAGCACTTGGGCGAACACAACAATAAACAGACACAGTCCCGGCCCACAACAAGCTTATTCCTAGCCCCAAATTCTTAATTTATGACCAGAGTTATTTCATAGGTAAACACAATCAATAGCTTGGTCTTTCTATAGTGCAAATAAGTTATTGGTGTGTTAGTACATTGGCTGGCTAATGGGACTGAATGAAAATACATTATATAAATGGTATTAACAAACTGTGATTGAAACACTTAAGAAAAATGATAATGTTAATTATAACTCTGCCTCATCAGCCTATGCTCGAGCTGATGGAAAAGACATAGGAAATAATTTTTCCCATGTCTTTCCCATCAGCTTGGGCATAGAGGAAAATCATTCCCCCTTCTTCAATTGGCTGTGAAAGTAAAAGGCTTAGAGAAAAAGAATTCTAGAGTATTCTTTAAAAGCTTACCAACTCTTTACCAGTCTCAAAGAAGCCAGGAGATGGGAGGACGAAGACTAAGCGGAGAAAAAAGTAGCCAATGCTGAATGGATGGGAGGGCACCTATACTCTTCCCCTGGGCTCATTAATGAGCAATTAGCATAATACTCTTCTGCCTTGCCCTCGTCAGACATCCTTAAATACTTCAAACGAGGCAGAGCTTTTTCCCTCCATGATGACTAAAAGTCTCATCAGCCTGGTACTCCAAATGGAGTTCTGGCAATGAGACAAGACTATTGAAATACTGTAACACTGAAAATGGAGGGAGGGAGCCAGGAAGAAGGAGAGGGGAAGGATGAGGAGAGCAAGAAGCAACAGGGACCTGAAATTTTCTTTGCAAATTATGTTTTGGTCACAAATTCTATCCCAGTGGGTCTTTCTTAAAGCACTACGACCTTTAATGGGTTCACAACTGTGTTGCTTTCTGGACAGAGGTACTTGAGAAATGCCCCAAAATATTTTTCCAGTGTGGTCTAGCCCCATGTACATCCTCCTAGAGATGGGTATATCATTTTCTGACCCACAGATACCAAGCTTATTACTACCCCCCAGTTTACTTTTAAAATCACTATAGAAAAATGCACATTACACGATGAATTTACGCACTCCAGCATCTCAGCAAAGGAATTGCTTATGTCATAGGAGATCAGAACAACCATTCCATTCCATGAATCTTCGTCATGGTTTCCTTTAGTTATTATATGACACTCCACTTACTTTATTCTTTCATCCTTTAGTATGAATAAGAACACATTTTAAAAGTATCTGTTATGTGCCAAGTGCTGGGGTAAATGTAATGCAACCCAATCAGACACAGTCTGTGCTCCACACAAAACTCTCAGGGGAGGGAGAACGGATATAATAATAATGATAATTATTATGGTATTTGTTAAGTGCTTACTATGTGCCAGGCACTGTACAAAGTCCTGAAATATTTAATCTCCATTTTTCAGGTGAAGCACAGAGAAGTCATCTCCATTTTGCAGGTGAGGCACAGAGAAGTCAAGTGACTTGGCTGAGGTCACACAGCAGATAAGCAGGAAGCTGGGATTAGAACTCAGTTTCCCTTACTTTCAGGACTAGGCTATTTCCATTAGGCCGTGCTGTGATGGTGAGTTCTCTTTCAGGCCGATGGGGATACAAGGAATGCCTCCTTATTTATTAGCTTGCAGTAATATTCTCAGAGTTTGTACAATTCGAATGACTTGTAATTGAAAGTATCTGTACAAGTTATTTGGAAATTCAGAAAAGAAGATCTCAAAACCATCCAATGGCTCCTTAGGTCTCTTCACAACAAAAGCTCCTCACAGCTGGCTTTGAGACTTAGCTCCCTGCTCTCTTCACCCACTACTCCCCAACCCACTGTCTTCACTCCCTCTAGATTGGAAGCCTCAGTTTGCTTGTCTGTAAAATGGGGGTTCAACTCAACACGTGGTCTCACTCCTCCTTAGACTGAGAACCCCATGTGGGGTGGGGATTGCACCCAACTTGATTATCATCTATCTACCTGGGCAGTTGGCACCTAGTGAATGCTTAACAAATAGCTGCAGTGATTATCATTAGAACTTTGAACCCACTGAGGCCATACACTAATGGAGCAAGGTTCTTTTCTTGCCTCCTGTTTAGGATTCAAAATCAAAATAAATCCTCTCTCCCACCAGCTCTGAGTCTTCTTGCCTTTTCAGTTTCTTTCCACCCCACCCCATCCCTTACAATGTGGCAGTATTCCAGGCATATTTCTAGGATAACAACCGCCTCTCCTAGTTGATTTCCCAGTGAAACATCACCGGACTGTCGTACCTCCTTTCTTCAACCCTAATTCTAAACATCGACTTTGCTCTCTAATTACCTGTGAAAATCACGGGACTGAAGTGAATGGAACAGTTGACGAATCTTGGCTGTTCTCCCATAATGTCACATCCTTCATCCCAGCTCATCCCTTTCCACGGTTATTCCCAAACCTCATGGGGGTGTGGAGGTAGAGCTGTGAGCCGTTGCCCTGGAGACGAGATGCTTCTTGCAGTCCTGGTTTTAGCTTGAAGCTCCACTGAACAGAAGTTTGGAATTAGGCGTTCCTCATGTCAAGCCAAATCCATCAAGCTCTGAACCTCCGCCACCAAATGGATTTTTAAATTTCCCCCGCTTTTACTCCCAGTCAGTTCACTTTTTTTCCCATTTAAGGCCTGTAGTCTGGCTGGCCAGGTAGAGCACTCTTCTCAGGATGCTGACAGGAAAGAAGCTTAAAATAAAAATGGTGGGCAGTGGGGTTTAAAATCAAATCAATCAATCAATCATATTTATTGAGCGCTTACTGTGCGCAGAGTACTGTACTAAGTGCTTGGGAAGTACAAGTTGGCAACATATAGAGATAGTCCCTACCCAACAGTGGGCTCACAGTCTAAAAGGGGGAGACAGAGAACAAAACCAAACATACTAACAAAATAAAATAAATAGAATAGATATGTACAAGTAAAATAAATAAATAAATAAATAAATAGAGTAATAAATATGTATACAAACATATATACATATATACAGCTAAATGACACTTTAGCTAACAGACAACAAGCCTTCTTCAGTGGAAAGAGTGATACACACACACCCACGATAATGATATTGAGAAAAGCGTTTTAGAGACAGGGAAGAGAAATACAATTCTTGAATCGTCCATCCCAATGATCTCTCTTCCTACTAGTTTCCTGTTCCCTCCTCTCCACCTGTTCTGACCAGGGCAATGAGAGAAAACCATTAAGGTGTACAAGAAGCAGCGTAGTGTAGTGGATAGAGCATGGGCCTGGGAGTGAGAAGGTGATAGGTATTAATGGCTCCACCATTTCTCTGCTGTGATGGTCTTGGTCAAGTCACTTCACTTCCCTGGGCCTCAGTTCCCTCATCTGTAAAATGGGGATTAAGACTGTGAACTCCCACAGCCTTAATGGGGATTAAGACTGTGAACTCCCACAGCCTTAATCCCCATTTTACAGATGAGGGAACTGAGGCACAGAGAAGTGATGAAAAATTATATCAATCAGTCAGTGTTTTTCATTGAGCGCTTACTGTGTGCAGAGCACTTGTGATGAAAAATTATATCAATCAATCAGTGTTTTTTATTGAGCACTTACTGTGTGCAGAGCACTTGCTAAGCAATTGGGAGAATAATGCACTAAAGTTGATAAGCACATTCCCTGCTCACAAGAAGCTTGCAGTCACAGAGGGGGAGACAGACATTAATATGAATAAATACATTACAGCTATGTATATAAATACATATAGAAGACATCAATCACAGTAAATCTACATTTAACAATAGTAATGTCAGCCCCCAAACCCTATCAGGTTTAACTCATAACCACCTTCTTTATTCATCCACTTCCTTCACTCCAGTCTCGAGAGGTCTTTTTCCCTTTAAAAAATCTTCAGTATTTCATTGGGATTTTTTTTTCCATATCAGCAGCTAGAATAAGGTACCTGGGACACTGTCTTGTTATGAAGCAGACATATTCCAAGGAATTGATAAGGATTGATGCTGTGTTTTTCTTTTCCCTGAACCACAAAGTCAAAGGCTGAGAAATGGGGTTATTCATTCATTCATTCTATTGTATTTATTGAGCACTTACTGTGTGCAGAGCACTGTACTAAGCACTTGGGATAGTACAATGCAACAATAAACAGTAACATTCCCTGCCCACAATGAGCTCACAGTGTAGAGGGGAGACAGACAAGATACAAATAAATAAAATTATAGATATATAGATATATAAGTGCTGTGGATCTGGAAGGGGGAAGAGCAAAGGGAGAAAGTCAGGGAGATGCAGAAGGGAGTGGGAGATGAGGAAAAGTGGGTTATGTTAGGGAGATTTGGGGGTAGGTGAGGTGATGAGAACTCTGTGCTTAAGATGGATGCTGAATAAATTTGAATTTGTATTAAAAAATCAGTTGTTTAATAGAATCTTTAATGTGCAATAGGCTTGGTTGCACAGCTCACAGTGATTACTTTCAAATCACCCAGAACAGTGTCTGGCATGTAGTAAGTGCTCAACAAATACCATAAAAAAGGGTATAATCTGTTCAGTTGTCATTTGAGCTCGGGATTCCATGCAATTTGGAAGCTGTTTTTTCACCATCCTAAGAAATTTTGTTAGCAACTCAGAAACTGAACTCTGAAAGGTGGGCCTGGAGGATACCCTTGGGAGGGTGGGGAGGGGGCACCTTTTCCTCTAGGCTTCATTTCCTTGCCACTTAACATTACTCTTTGAAAGCCAGAACAAAAATTATGGGACTGGGGCTCTGAAAAACTTAAATATTTTATACCTAAGCACTGCCCTGTCAATGAATCAATCAATCAGTAGTATTTATTGAGAGCACTGAGCATGCAGAGCACTGAACTAAGCATTCGGGAAAGTCCAATACAACAGAGTTGGTAGACACATTTCTTGCCCACAGCGAGCTTACAAGATTTTACCCTTTTAGCCCCCAGCACATCCTTATGTGAACACTACTGTTATCTCCATTTCATGGAAGAGGAAACTGAGCCTCAGTGTGACTCCTTCCATCTGCAATCTCTCCACCCATTCATTCATTCATTCATTCATTCATTCATTTATTCAATCATATTTATTGAGCACATTCTGTGTGCAGAGCACTGTACTAAGCGCTTGGGAGAACACAATAGCACAATAAAGAGACACATTCCCTGCCCACAGTTTACAGGAATATCACTGTATATCAGATGACTCCTGCTGTCTGCTCTTGTAATCAATCAATCAATCGTGTTTATTGAGGGCCTACTGTGTGCAAAGCACTGTTCTAAGCGCTTGAGAGAGTACAGTATAACAAAAGTTGACAGTCATATCCCCTGCCCACAGTCTTCCTTCCCGCTCCCCATTCTTCATCAGGTGTCTGTGTGTGAGGTGGGAAGCCTGTTCCATGGAAATATTTTCTACATCTCTTTTGTAAACTGCCTGATGAGTCATCATTACCCAAGGTATGATCAACAGAAGTGATAAAAAGTGTATAATGAATTCAACTAAAACTCTCACTGGATTTGTCTGTAAAAGCTATTGTGATGATACCAGTGCAATCTGAAATTGGATTATTGGCTACCACATTTGCACTAAATTTCTCCTTAATGAAAGGAAGCCCTTTTAATTAAAATACCTTCAAATTGATAAACTATATTCACTGCCAATTCATTATAATGTGGTTGTTTCTTCACTGAACTTGTACTACACATCATATTAAATCATTCCTGGTATAATTTAGTATTAGCAAATCTAATGCTAAATGGTGCTTGCTAATAGCTGAAATTACAGCTAGGATGTGATTCAAGTGAAGGAAGCCTTGCTCCCAAGCCAAAGACAGCTCCCAAACTGAAGGGATTTATCAAAACAGAATAATTCCCATGAAAGGGAATTTTGTGTCACTCTTTTGTAGCATGGGGAGGATTTAGAGAACAGCTGGGTTTATTTTCAGCAGGTATAATCATTACAAATTCATTTTAGAAGGGTTCTAATCTCACTGTTTAAAATGGTAGTAATAGTAGTAGTAATAGAAGTAGCAGTATTTTATGAGCATTCACTTAGTGCACTACAATTGGGAAGTGAAAAACTAAGAAGAGACTTGTTTCCTGCCTACAAGGATCTGTGACCTTTGGACATTTGATATTCACCTCACTCTCAACCCCACAGAACTAATGTACATATCTTTAAACTACTGATTGTAAATTATGTATTTGTATTAATGTCTGTCTCCCCCTCTAGGCTGTAAGCTCATTATGGGTGGGGAATGTGCCACTATGTTATTCTAGCACTTCTACTCTCTCTACGAATCGATGCCTTACCATGGTAGGAGAGTTGGAGTATGCTGATGAAGCTTAGAGCTATGCCACATAGCATTATCCATAATGGAAAGGTCTAGGCCGAAGCATCAGACAATGTTGATTCACCTGTGCTAGGCAGCAGTGGCATGGGAAAGAATCAAGTGATTGAAATGTGGATCAAAGACTGTTGTCTTTGATCTCCAGCAGAGATCCAAGTTTCTACTGCGCTGAAGATGGAAACAGTAAACCACTTTCGCATCTTGACCAAGAAAACTCTACGGATACACATAACCGAACAACTTTATGAAAGAGCATGGGACGTTCTGAAGAGGGTGTGTCCATGGAGTACCTACAGGTCAGAAAAGATTTGGCATCCAGCGTTTAGAACAGTGTTTGGCACATAGTAAGCACTTAACAAAAGCATCATTATTATTTGAAAAAGTGCTTCTACGACTACTACTACTACTACTACCTCTACTTCTAGATTATAGTTTGTAGACTTGCCATGGGCAGGGACCATGTCTGCTAATTCTTTTATAATGTACTCTCTCGAGAGCTTAGTGCAGTGCTCTACACATAGTAAGTGTTCAGTAAATATGATCGATTGATTTCCACTGCCCCCTCTCAGGATGGCACCTGGAGACTTTCCAGTACTCTACCAGTTTAGACTAAGGGAGGAAGAATCAAGCACAGGCATACCCATTCCTTTCCCGGCTCGGGGCAGTGGCTAACGAGTGAAAAGCAATCTATTACAAATCAAAACTCACCTGTGCTGGGCAGCAGCAGCATGGCAGAGAGTCGAGGGCAGAGACTCAAGTTGACTGTGCGGAGGAAGGCAATGGTAAGCAACTTCCATATTGTTACCAAGAAAACTCTATGGATCCATTACCAGAATGATTGCAAATGGAGGTGGGGCATTCTAGGAGAGATGTGTCCATAGAGTTGCTATGGGTCGGATGCGACTCGACAGCATAAGACAAAACAAGATTGCAACTGCTACTACTATTACTATTTCTGCTATTATTACTACTACTACTGCATTACTACTACTACTATTCCACCACTGCTAATGCTACCTCTACTTGTACTACTACTACTACTACTACTAATGGAGAGAAAGCAGTTTTTTCTGGACAATAGCTTCCTGCCTACTCTGTGATATTTTCTGTTATATTTTTTCTGCTTCATGAAGAACACTCCGGGAGGATTTTTAATCACTTCCAGCTGCCAACTGCGGTGACAGTGAACAATCTCAGCAAGACAAAAGAAAGCACCGGGATTTGAAGATGACTTTCAGGACAGAATATGGATTTCACCTCTAAAGAATCAAAATGAAGAATGATAATTTTCTGGACCATTTAGAAGACTAAGTACCCACAGAGAAAAAGTTAAAACCAGCAAAGTGGAGAATAGCTGATGTGATTTATAACACAATTCCAAAAACACTGGAGATCTATGATGTGAAGGGAGAGAGTTAACAAATCTAAAATGCCCACAAAGTCTCCAGCCTGGTAGGTGAATTATCAAGATGGAACGAAGAGCCTCGAAATCCAAAATCGGGTTAGTTAAGATTGCTCAAGACAGCGATCCCGTTAACAAAAAGAGGCAGCCTTTATAAATGAAAGATAAGAGAAAAATGCTGTAGGTTCCTGTGAAGCATCCAAAGATTCAGAAATTAAATTGAATCTTGCAATAAACCTATCGCATGAGGTTTATGGGGTTGGAGGGAGAGCTGCAGGGAAGTTGTGCAAAATTCAACAAGTTGATTTTTTTCTGTCTGTTGTCTTTTCTTCACAAAGCTTTTTTTCCCCATCTGTGGCTAATGCAGGGAGGAAATGTTGGCTTAGTGGAAAAGGGAAAGTCAGGAGAACTGGATGGGTCTCACTGGATTATTGTGTGACCTTGGGGATGTTACTTCACCTCTCTATGCCTCAGTTTCCTCATCTGTAAAATCAGTCAATCAGTCAATCAAACTTATTGAATATGTACTATGTGCAGAGCACCATACTAAGCATTTGGGAGACTGCAATCCAACAGAATTAGCAGATATGCTCCCTGCCCATTACAAGTTTACAATCTGGAGGGCTGTGGATATGCTAAGTTGTGAGCCCTGTGTGAGGGACAAGGGTTGTATCTTTGTATCGTTTATACTTTAAGTAAATATCTGTCTATATATGTAATTTATTTATTTATTTACTCTATTTATATTAATGTCTGTCTCCCCCGCTAGAATGTGAGCTCGTTGTAGGCAGGAACGTGTCTGTTTGATGTTATATTGCACTCTTCCAAGCGCTCAGAACAGTGCTTTGCACACAGTAAGTGCTCCACAAATATGACTGAATGAATAACTGAAGTGCCTACCCCAGCACACAGCAAGAGATTGACACATTCCACAATCCTTGGTATTACTGATTCAGGTTTTGATTTGGTCTTCTCGTACTATCATTCACCTAATGTTACACTTAGAAGTTGAAACAAAAACTCTTGGAAATTTGCAGCCCTGGTCTGATCTTTTGCTGGGGAAGACGCAAAATTCTTAATTATGGTCATCTTGAATGTTAAGGACGCCAGAGGAAGTGCCTGATGGTAGTATCACTGACGTGGTGTAGAAGTGTGCAAAGAAAGTCTCTCCTAATGTCAAAAAGCTTCCAGTGTGTCATATGTCATGTTGTTCTCTTTTTTAAATGGTATTTGTTAAGCACTTACTATGTGCCAGTCACTACTAAGCGCTGGGGTAGATGCAAGCTAATCCCTCCCAAACCCTGCCGTCTCCCTGACTTTCCCATCACTGTTGACGGCACTACCATCCTTCTCGTCTCACAAGCCTGCAACCTTGGTGTCATCCTCGACTCTGCTCTCTCGTTCACCCCTCACATCCAATCTGTCACCAAAACCTGCCGGTCTCTCACCTCCACAACATCGCTAAGATTTGCCCTTTCCTCTCCATCCAAACTGCTACCCTGCTGGTTCAATCTCTCATTCTGTCCCAGCTGTATTACTGCATCAGCTTCCTCTCTGATCTCCCATCCCCCTGTCTCTCCCCACTTCAATCTATACTTCACGCTGCTGCCCGGATCATCTTTGTGCAGAAACGCTCTGGGCATGTCACTCCCCTCCTCAAAAATCTCCAGTGGCTACCAATCAACCTATGCATCAGGCAAACACTCCTCACCCTCAGCTTCAAGGCTGTCCATCACCTCACCCCCTCCTACCTCACCTCCCTTCTTTCCTTCTACAGCCCAGCCCGCACCCTCCACTCCTCTGCCGCTAATCTCCTCACCATGCCTCGTTCTCGCCTGTCCCACCGTCAACCCCCCGGCCCGTGTCCTCCCCCTGGCCTGGAATGCCCTCCCTCCACACATCCGCCAAGCTAGCTCTCTTCCTCCCTTCAGAGCCCTACTGAGAGCTCACCTCCTCCGGGAGGCCTTCCCAGACTGAGCCCCCTCCTTTCTCTCCTCCTCCTCCCGATCCCCATCCCCCCCACCTTACCTCCTTCCCCTTCCCACAGCACCTATATATGTATATATGTTTGTAAATATTTTTTACACTATTTTACTTGTACATATTTATTCTATTTCTTTTATTTTGTTAATATGTTTTGTTTTGTTGTCTGTCTCCCCCTTCTAGACAGTGAATCCGCTGTTGGGTAGGGACCGTCTTTATATGTTGCCAACTTGTACTTCCCAAGCACTTAGTACAGTGCTCTGCACACAGTAAGCGCTCAATAAATACGACAATGAATGAATGATGTTAATCAGGCTGGACACAGTCTTTGTCCCACATGGGGCTCACAGTTTTAATCCCCATTTGACAGATGTGGTAACTGAGGACCAGAGAAGTGAAGGTGAATTGCCCAAAGTCACACAGCAGACAAGTAGAGGAGCCGGAATTAGAACCCAGGTCCTTCTGACTCTCAGGCCAGTGCTCTACCTATCAGGACATGCTGCAACCTAAAACTTGGTGCCACTGCATGCTTTAAACAATTTAACAGAGCCAGTGAAAATATTCTAATCAGCTGGGCCCCGTTCATCCATAAAATTGGAATTTCCAGAATATTTTAATTAGAGGCCAAGGCCCCAATTTCCACAGCATTTCCTGACTGTCTATAAATAGCAGACTATATGGAATCTCAATTGAAAACTGGGAGACAACTGAAGCAAAAACACGAGCCTGGAGCATTCCAGTCTAGAAAGTTCCCATTCTTTTTGAGTAGAAGCTTCAAAAGGATCGTGAGACAAAGGAGCCAGAAGTGAAAATAGTGTGGTCAAAGTGGCCAGGGAACTCTGTTATATTGTACCCTCCCAAGAGCTTATTACAGTACTCTGCACACAGTAAGCGCTCAATAAATATGATTGTTTTTTATGGTACTTGTTAAGTGCTTACTATGTACCAGGAGCTGTTCTAAGCACTAGTGTAATGCCTAGGTACTGCTTAGTGTAGTGTAGATATAAGCTAATTAGGATGGACACAGCCCAATGACTCACATAGGGTTCACTGTCCTCACAATCTTAATCCCCATTTTACAGATGAAGTAACTGAGGCACAGAGAAGTGAAGTGACTTTTTCAAGATCACAGAGCAGACTTGTGCTCTAACTATTAGGCCACACTGTTTCTCTGGTCAATTGATTGATTGCAAGCAACAAACATGCCAGCACATCACAAAACATTGTGTGTGTATATGTGTTTGTGTGTATATGTGTGCATGCACAATGTGGGTGAAATGCCATTCATTTCAGTCACCCAAGCATCCACTCAATCCTGTTTCACCATCAGATCCATCATTGGTGGTTTCTTCAGGCATAAAGGTGGGACCAGTGTGGATGGAACCACCCCCTCTCTTCCCAACTCCGGGGTCTTCCAGGGTCCCTGGTGTCCAGGATCTGTCTTCCCAGTTGTCGGAATGTCAGGGAGGCTATTCCATTTGTAACTAAGGATGGTGGCCTGGCCCAGTGAAGAACCTCAGGTCTAACCCTTCCAAAGATGTTTTCCCTACGCATTTGTGCTCTTAATTTTTGACTAATGTCACTTTTTAATGTGGAAATAATCATCATGGTATTTTTTAAACACTTACTATGCACAGAGTAGTGGGGTAATTCATTTCTGTTTTCTATGATTCTGTCCTCTGTCCCCCAGACTGTGAAGCAGTGTAGTCTAGTGCACGGAGCACAGCTTGGGAGTCAGAGGACTTGGGTTCTGATCCCAGCTAGACCACTTTCCCGCTGTGTGACTTTAGGTAAGCCACTAAATGTATTTGTGCCTCAGTTTCCTCATCTGTAAAATGGAGTTTAAATTACTTGTTTTTCCTCCCCTTTAGACTGTGAGCCACATGTGGGACAGAGATGGGGTCTAATCTGATTATGGTATACCTTCTACTACAACTACTGCTCTTCCAACTTTCTAGATTACATTGCATTGGAGAATTCAGCAGCAAAGAAAGGCTAAAATGGCTTATTCTTCAAGGGTTCAGGTTGTAATATGTTGTTATAATTAGAAAGAAAATGGAATATCCTGAAACTGACCTCTCACTGCAGAGGTTAAGAATGAAATCAATACTGACTTTTCATTTGGGTTTTTATTGCTGTCATTTGTCTTATGGAAGATTTTATTGTCCTTTCCCAAGAGCTTAGAACAGTGTCCTACATGCAGTTAGCGCTCAATAAATACTACCGATTGATTGATCGATTTGTAGGTGTGATACTGTCCAACCAAGCTGCAGTCATTTGGTAGAAGAGGAATTCCTCGGAGGAAAGATTTAAATTGAACAGCAGTTGTTCTGTATATTGAAGAACACCAGTCTAGGAACTTATCAGGGCGTTGATTGGAAGGATACAAAACTGAAGCCCCAAAGACAGATTGGGAAACTTCTTGCAAGCATAACTGGGAGAAACTGAATTCTGCAATCCAAGACATGGACCCGCTGAAGCCTAATTGTCTGGTTTCTAGCCTCGTTTATAATTGTACTGGTTTGAACATTTGTAATTGATTTACTAGGAGCAATTACTCCCAAATTCAACAACCAGATGGAAATTATTTAATAGTGGAAGCCAGCCTCCCGAGATATATGCATAGTGCAGATAAAAAGAAGGAAAATATTAATTCCCACTGTGTCCATCATCCTTAATCCTCTGCTTAAACTAACATGTCCAGAGCGATAGCCTCCTGAATCATGTCACCATGTACCAAAATGATCACTTATGACATTTATGCCTTTCTTAGAGACAGGGAAAGAAAATACTGCAGTTTCACCCGTCAAACATTTCAAACGACGGAAAAGGCAAGAAACACTTTCAGAAAAGATGTTTAATCCTTTTTTTGCCTGTAATTACAACTTTGACATTCTGTCCTGAGCAGATTAAAGAAAATGCTGTTTGAATAGTTTTACTTCTCATTTATGCAATTTTTTCATTCAACTAATGAAAGCAAAATGATAGCTTTTACCTGAGGTTTCCAATGTTCTCCCGTGATGCTTTATGAGGTTTACTTCAAAACATTTACCCCTTTCATTTCACACTCAATGACTTAAGGGAGGCAAACTGCTTTCATTATTGATTCCTAAGAACTTTGATCCTCTTCGAATTATAAATTATTTGGGGGGCAGGGGGTGTTTCTCCTGGTAATTAAATGAAGCAGTACTGTGCTGTTGTTCCCCTTCTCTTTCCTCCTCACCCCCAACCCCCAGCCTTGCTTAATAGTCACGAGAGGCAGATGCTGTGTTCACTAATCAATCATATTTATTAAGTGCTTACTGTGTGCTCAACACTGTACTAAGTGCTTGAGAAAGTACAATAGAAACATTGTACACTGGTAGAAACATTCCCTGCCCACAATGAGCATAATAATAATAATAATGATTGCGGTATTTGTTAAGCACTACTATGTACCAAGCACTGTTCTAAGCACTGGAGTAGACAGAAGTTAATCAGGTCATACACAATCCCTGTCCCAAATGGGGCTCAGTCTTAACTGAGATAAGGAGAAGTCAAGTGACTTGCCCAAGGTCACACAGCAGAGGTGAAGGAGCCAGGATTTGAACCCAGATCCTCTGCTTATCCTGTATGTACCCCAACGCTTAGTTCGGTTCTAGGAACGTGGTAAGCATTTGACAAATGCCACAGTTATTATTAAATTAATATTCCTTGGCTACATTTACTACTCTGCCATGGCTGCCTCTCAAGGCTTGTAGATTTCGCCTAGACTTGCATCTGCAGCTCCAAACTGTAAATAAAGCAAATAAATCTCCAGTTTCAGAAGACAGGATGGCGCATCATACTGCCAGACCCTATTCAAGCTCCTTCATTTCATAACTTCGCCTGCATGACAAATCTCCATGATGTGGTGATTCACGATGGCAGGTGCAAAATAAAATGAAGACTTTATGGCCACGGAAGGAGTAGGTTCCAGGCACAGAATGGGAAATTAAGAGAGCACGGGGATTTTCAGTACAGGTGGTGATCTTGTTCCCTGCTCACGACTCCCGTGCACTTTTCTTCTGACCCGAGTATCCCATGGATCCTGCCATGGGCATCACCGGAAAGGAGGATGTCAATCATGCGGTTTTCTGTCAGGTCGTATTGTGGCTTTACGAGGCAGACATCCTGCCATGAGGGAGTCGGATGAGAGAGGCTCGTTTTCTCTGTGACCCACTTAGCTGGCTTTCCAACCCAAAAGCTCTCCGGGTGGAAGGTCAGATGGGTTGTTGAACCGGCTCGGGAGGTTTTTGGGATACCACCTCATTGCCTTCAATTAACTGATCTGTTGGGGGAATTTTAACTCATTAAATAACCAGCAAGGAACGGCCAAGCCGATGGCGGTTGAAGTCGGATCAATGAGTGACAGGCCGATTATAAATATATCATCCCTATGCAGGTGTTCAAAACTCCAAGATCCTCTGCAAATGACTGAATTGTAGACTTGGCAGGCTTTATGGAAAACTGAAAATGAACTATTTTGGAATGGAGGTATCTGCCACAATGGTGGAGTGGATGGAGCATGAGCTGGAGAGTCAGAAGGTCATGGGTTCTAATCCCGGTTCCACCACTTGTCTGCTGTGTGACCTTGGTTAAGTCACTTCATTTCTCTGTTCCTCAGTTATGTCATCTGTAAAATAGGGATTAAGACTTTGAGTCCAGTGTGGTACAGGGACTTGGTCCAACCCAATTTGCTTGTATCTACCCCAGCACTTGCCCTGCATATAGCAAGTGCTTAACAAATGTTATTATTATTATTATCTCTGGGCCTCATTTCCTCATCTGTAAAATGAGGATTAAATACCTCTTTTCCCTCTTTCTAAGATTTGTGAACCCCTTGTGGAACAGGGACCGTGTTCCGACCTGATTCTACTCTAGCACTTGGCAGAAAATAAGTGCTTCATAAATACCACAAATATTATTACTATTATCATAACAATTATTTATTAAGTGTTTACTATGTGCAAAGCACTGTTCTAAGCACTGGGGAGGTTACAAGGTGATCAGGTTGTCCCACGGGGGGCTCACAGTCTTAATTCCCATTTTACAGATGAGGTAACTGAGGCACAGAGAAGTTAAGTGACATGCCCAAAGTCACACAGCTGACAATTGCTGGAGCTGGAATCTGAACCAATGACCTCTGACTTCAAAGCCCGGGCTCTTTCCACTGAGCCACGCTGCTTCTCTAATACTACCCTTTGCCCCATTTTTAAGCAGTAAAGCCTCACATGAACTCTGGATGCCTTTGACTATATTCAAAGGGCTGTTCAAGTTCCAACGTGTGTGCCTGATACCATCTAAGATTTTGTCCACCCTTCCTGTCTTTTAACTCTCACTTTCAATCCATCATTAAATCCTGCCCATTCTTTACCCACTATATTTCTCACATCTGCCTCTTCCTCTCCGCCCAAATGACCACTAAACTAGTTCAAGCTCTGATCAACTCCCAATCGATCAATCAATTGAATTTATTGGGCATTGACTGTGTGCAGAGCATGTACTATGCTCTTGGGAGAGTACAATACAATAGAGATGGTAGAAAAGTACCCTGCACATAACAAGCTTTCAATCTACCGAATAGAGTATTTATTACCTCAGGCTCCTCCCTGGTCTCCCTTTTCCAATTCTCTGCACCACAGAATGCTGATCATCTTTCTAAAATGTCGTGCCAAATACGTCCCATGATCGTTTCACTATGCCATGCTGCTTCTAATGCAGGAAACTAATTCTTATGCAGGGAACTGGAAAACAGATGAATCACCTGAAGGATTTTTGAGTCCAATTTCTAAATATGCTCCTCACCTCGACCTTCATTATTACCTCAAGTGAAACGCTCCCCGGAACAAACCTCGGTTAATTTTACCCTCTTATTGGCGTGTTCCCTTCCTTAGATGTGTCGCAGAAATCAGTGAACATGTGACAAATGATGAAAAAGGATCTCCCGGGATCAAAACAATTTTTCCAGCTGAATTCTATTAAATTGCAGACATGCAAATAGGAATCTTTCCTCAATGAGAAGAGAAAGTCTGGTGATCCAGAGCTTTTGAAAAATTCCTTTAAAGAAAAGTTATCTAATTGCTTATTTTACCTAGAGGTAGAACAATCTATTTCGATCTATCACGTAGTAATGAGAAGTCATTATCTTGAACTCTTCTTTAATTAGCATCAATCCTGATTAGTCAAAATAAATTAAGCTCTTTGTCCGTTCTCCTGGTCATAGATCTTAGAGTAAAGGAGGCATTCAATCACCCATTACCATTTACTCATGGTGTCAATTTCATTATTTTCTCGTATTTCATGAAGTATTCATTTCTTGGCTTAGGGGGATGGAAATATAGTGGTTTCTCTTTTCTTGTCCACAGCCAGGGGGATTCTGAAGATGATCATATGAAGTGTAATGGGAGAAAACTAAAAATACATTTGAATCATTGGTTACCACTGTTACCTCCACTCAGTGAACTGAATTTTGAATTTTCAGGAAACCTTCTATGGGTAACGTCATACTTTTGGGCTTACCCTAGTAGCAGAGGAGCAGTGTTGTCTAGTGGGAAGAGCACAGGCTTGGGAGTCAGGGTTCTAATCCTGGCTCTATTATTTCTCTGCAATGTGACGTTGGGCAAATCACATAACGTATCCACCACCCCAGCGCTTAGTACAGTGCCTGGCACATGTTAATCACTTAACAAATGCCATAATTATTATTGTTTTTATTATCAAGTGCAGAAGAAATCAGGCTGCAGGTACTGGCTTCTCTGTGACCCAGCTCTACTGAGGCTCACTGTTATGAAGTGGAGCAAAATGGGGAACAAGGAAGAGGCCAGTGGTGGGCAAACTGATAAAAACGACTTCATAACTAGCAAGGCCGATGTATTATGAACATGGGCACGTGTCATGGGGTGGTGGGGGACAGGGGGGAGGGAGAGAGAGAGAGAGAGAGAGAGAGAGAGAGAGAGAGAGGCAGAGGGAGAGAGAGATTTTTCCTTCTGGGAGTGAAGTTGACATGTGCCACCTTCTCCCAGACAACATCAAACCTATAGCCTTTGGCCACCACTGTGGCACTCAATCACCTTTCCCCCTCTTATCTTACCTTGCTGATTTCATGCACATTTCACTCCTCTAGCACCAACCTATTCGCTGTATTCTGCTGCTGACTCCTTATCCACATCCTGCCTCTGGCCTAGAATTCCCTCCCCCTTCACAGCCAACAGACGATCAATTTCTCCAACTTCAAAGCTGTTTTACAACTGCATCTCCTTCAAGAGGCCTTCCCCAACTAACCCCTCATTTCCCCTACTCCCTCTCCCTCCTGAAACTCCCTTGTGCTTGGATTTGTCCCCTTTATTCAACCAACCCTCAGTCCCACAGAGGTTATGTCTTGTCTTATGCTGTCGAGTCATTTCTGACCCATAAAAACTCCAGGGATACATCCCTCCCAGAATGCCCCATTTCCATCTGCAATCATTCTGGGAGTTTTCTTGGTAAAAATACGGAAGTGGTTTACCGCTGTCTCCTTCCGCACAGTCAACTTGAGTTTCCATCCTCGACTCTCGAGCTTCGACCCTCTCCCATGCCCCTGCTGCCCAGTACAGGTGAGGTTTGACTTGTAGCAGATTGTCTTCCACTTGCTAGCCACTGGCCAAGCTAGGAATGGAATGGGTATGCCTCTGCTTGACTCTCCCTCCCATAGCTGAGACTGGTAGAGCACTGTGAACTCTCCAGTTATGATCCCCAAAAGGGGAGTGTATCCATAATTTATTTTAGTATCTGCCTCCCCTTCTAAATCAATTAACCAATCAATCAATGGTATTTATTGAGTGCTTACTGTGTGCAGAGCACTGTACTAAATGCCTGGGGGAGTACAGTATAACAGAGTTGACAGAGACGTTCCCTGCCCATGACCAGAGCAAATCACACCTAAAACCAGATTATTGGTTGCTTCACAGGGGTCAGGGCATTTTCACTCAAGGACAGAAACTAGCCCTAGAGGATGTATTTCTACTTATAGACCGGTCCAGCGTAGTAGGAAGGAGGTTAGTCAGTGGGTCATTTGTATTTTTGAGCACTTACTGTGTGCAGAGCACTGTACGAAGTGCTTGGGCGAGTACAGAGGTCTGAATTAGAACCTGTCCAGGCCAGAGATCTGGAATCTCATTCAAGTCTCTCCTGGCCAGATGTGTCTCTGACATCCAGTATCCAAAGATTGTCCTGAACCTGGGGCGAGTTGGGGTTCAAGCTGTGAGGTTACCCCTGATACTGCTGGGAGTGATAGTTCTAGTAGTTTTAAATCAACACCCATTTCACACCTTCCGACCACCCCAAAACCCCTGAAATGCACCCCCAAACTGGATCGAACTCTATTTGAACAGCCAAGCTCATTTTCAGAGCCAGGTAACACAGCTGAACACCGCCTGTGGAGGATTCTAGTTAATTTTCCAACATTCCCACATCTCCCACTAACTAGGGCAAATCAAGTTCCGGAAGCTTCAGTTTCCCCAACAACAAAGGCGAGGAATGATCATCACAAACCCACAGGCGATTCCGCTATTCAATTAATTGCTCACAGAAACCTTATCACTTCTAATGATGCAACACGAATATAGGATGATAAGCAAATGTTTCCTATTTTCTCTCTCAAAGCTGAATATAATGATAGCCCCCCTTTCTGAAGCCATAAACTGAGAGTATCAGTTATTTTTATAACTATTTTCTATATTTTTATATTTATGTTTTTATTTTTATATTGGTTTATACAAATCTCAGTTGTACTAGATGGTCTGCTCTAAACAGCAATGTGCTGCCAATAAATATAAGTTTTCATAATACAATTCCCAGCGTTGTTCTAAACTTAACCTGTCTAATCTTTATGGGATGGTGTCTGTTGATCCCAACTAGAAACCTAAAACCTACCTAATGAATTATTTTTGTCAGAGATGGGGTCAGATGCTTCGGTCAATCAATCAATCAATCCCTAAGTATTATGTCCCAGAAGTAATTGAATGTGAGTACTCAAAGTTTATTCAACTTGCCATGGTCCATCATTTTCAGTTTCAAGTCCCATGAAGCACAATTAGCTGACACCAGTTCTAGGAAACGGTGCATACGCTACGGATGGGTGTGAAATGTACAATAAATCAAATTAGACTCAAATTGGATGAAGTCCAAAGGTCAGCCCCACAAAGGATGTAAACAAGCAGTCTGCAAGTATTTATGGTATGTAAACTGATTTCCTAAGTACCACATGCTGAATTGCTTCCATTATTGGGTCTTTAATAAGCCACACGCTTGGTAGAGAAGCAATATTGCCTAGTGGATAGAGCACAGGCCTGAGTGTCAGAAGAACTTGGGTTCCAAACTCAACTCTGCCACCTGTTTGCTGTGTGACCTTGGGCAAGTTGCTTCAGTTCTCTGTGTCTCAATTACCTCATCTGTAAAATGGAGATTAATACTCTGAGTTCCATTTGGGGCATAGACTGTATTCAATCTGATTAGCCTATCTCTACTCCAGTGCTTAGTGTGTGCCTGGGCTTAGTGTGTGCCTGGCACATAGTAAGTGCTTAATAAATACCCAAAAAAAGCAAGCTATAAGCATATGATAGATGATATGAATCTAAAATAAAGTCGGCTACATCCAGTGACCTCTAAACCACAATCCAACTGAATTTTAAACAGCCTTCCACACCAATCAAAAGAAATTTCCAATGTGATACTTGTTAGGTGCTTACTATGAGACAAGCTATCCTACCATATTCCTTCTTTCAGCAGCTGTAACCCTGTATTTTTTCCCACATCCACATCCTGTGGCTTTGGGAAAGGAACATGTCTACTGATTCTGATTTATTGTTATACTGTACTCTCCCAAGCGCCTAGTACAGTGCTCCGCACACAGTAAAGAATGTGTCTCTGCCCATCTTCCCCATTAGACCATATGCTTCAAGAGAGTGGCTTAGTGGAAAGAGCACAGGCTTGGGAGTCAGAGGACATGGGTTCTAGTCCCAGCTCCTCCATTTGTCTACTCTGCGACCTTGGGCAAGCCACTTAACTTTACTGTGCCTCCGTTACCTCATCTGTAAAATGGGGATGACTGTGAGTCCCATGTGGGGCAAACTGATTACCTTATATCTACCCCAGCGCTTAGAACACTGCTTGGCACATAGTAAGCACTTAACATATATTATTATTATTATGTCTCATTTTTTTGTCATAGTCTTCCGAGCACTTAGTGCAGTGCTCTATACTCTGTAAATACCAGATTGATTTGAAAGCCCAGTTAGTGTAGGCACCATAGTGAATACCTGCAGACTTTTCAGAGCTAACATCTTCTTTACAAATGTTATTTCATGTGAAATGTGAGAGCGGGGAGAAAGGAATGTTCAAGAAAAATGTGGAACCAGGGAAGAATAAAAGGAAAAGTTCAAAAAGACAAAGGTGCATTTCCCAGTTTCAGCCTCTGAGGCAGCCCTAACTTCACGAATGTCTCATAATGAAGGACAGACTGAATAATGACCCAAATAAAATTTTAATTTTCTTTCATTTAGAGTCCGTTGCAGAATAGGTGTGGCCAGCACATAAAATGGACCGAGCAAGGGCGTCCATTATTCATAGAAGAATTATGATTCGGTGGTTACTGTGATCGTTCCTGTGGCTGTGGGCAGGGAATGTCTACCGACTCTGTTATATTGTTATACTGTACTCTTCCCAGCTCTTAGTACAGTGGTCTGCACACAGAAAGCACTCAATCAACATGATTGATTGATTGCTGGACTATCTGGAGCTTGAAAGGCCGGTAAGGGAAAAGGAACGCTGAAGGCAAAGATCTCTTGGAGGGAGGAGGGAGTGGTTTGGGGGGAGAAATGACTCCCAAATCAAGACTGACATTCTCAATGGAATTAATGAATTTCTCCCATTCAACTTATAATGACAGTAAGTAGTAGTGTGGCCTGACGGAAAGAGGAGGGCTTGGGAGTCAGAAGGACCTGGGTTCTAATCCCAGCTCCTCCACTTATCTGCTGTGAGACCTCAGGCAAGTCACTTCACTTCTCTATGCTTCAGTTCCTTCATCTGTAAAATGGGATTTAAGACTGTGAGCCCCTTGTGGGACAGTGACTTGGTTAGCATGTATCTGCCCTAGCACTTAGAGCAGTGCCTGGAAAATAGTGAGCGCTTAACAAATACCACACTTATTATTACATAATTAGTCCACGGATCACTGGTGTGATAGTGGGTCAACATGAACTTAAACGGAGACTTTAATGCATGCATCACTGTAGCGGTAAACTCTAAAGGAGTGTAGTCCATGAAGTTTATGTAGAGTGGCTCAGTGGAAAGAGCACTTTGGAGTCAGAGGTTGTAGGTTCAAATCCCGGCTCTGCCAATTGTCAGCTGTGTGACTTTGGGCAAGTCACTTAACTTCCCTGGGCCTGTTACCTCATCTGTAAAATGGGGATGAAGACTGTGAGCCCCACATGGGACAACCTGATCACCTTGTAACCTCCCCAGCACTTAGAGCAATGCTTTGCACATAATAAGTGCTTAATAAATGCCATTATTATTATTATTATTATTATTATTATTATTACTAGGGAATCCTAAATTCCCAGATTATGGATATAACAGGGCACAGCAGGGAGGCTAAAAGACATGCTGAAAATCCTTGACTATTCTAGTATTAGCAGAAACTTTTTAAAACCCTCTGGGGAAAATGTGTTAAGAATTTGGACTTGGTTTTAACTTATTCCTGGACTGACTCAGTGTTCTAACCTCACTTCCAAATGCCAAGTTACCCCTAAGGTTTATCTCTATGCTGGTGATGGACTCGAGTTACAGTTGATGATGCTAAAGAGATTAAAAAACAAAAAAAAATTCCTTCAGGAAGTAATGCCATATGTCTCAGCTGGTGAGAAAGGACTTGGTATCCTGCAGCCTTGATGGGGTAGTATTTCTCAGGCATTTGGTGGGTGCGGGTAGGAGCAGGATTGAGAAGGAATTGTGTTAGGACTCACGCTGGTTACTTTCCTAATGAAATTGGTCCTCAAGCTTCAGCCCAGGGCAGAAGAGCTGGGTTCAGTGATGAAACCATTGTAGTCCACACACAAGGAAAAAAATGTCCAGCCGGGGAAAGACAGAGGGAAGACACAGGTATCACTAAGTCCAAGCTGGAATGGGTTCTGCTAAATTCTGAGCTCCTGGAGGACAGGGATTGTGACTACCTTCATTTTTTCATTCAGCATATGTATTGAGTGCTTACTGTGTGCAGAGTACTGTACTAATCGGAGTACAATACAACAATAAACAGCCCACAACGATCTTACAGTCTAGAGGGGTATAGACAGACAATCCTATAAATAAATACATTGTTCTATCTTAAGCACTTGGTATAGAGCTCTGTACCCAATAAATGCTTAGCATAGACCATTGGTGAATCCATCATGGCCTAGTGGGTGGAACCCTGGCCTGCGAGTCAGAAGGACCTGGATTCTAATCCCGGCTCTGCCACTTGTGCTCTGTGTGATCTTGGGTAAATCACTTCACTTCTCTGCGCCTCATCTGTAAAATGAGGGTTAAGACTGTGAGCCCCATGTGGGACAGTCCCTGCTTGTATCTACCCCAGCACCCAGAACAGTGCTTGACACATAGTAAGTGCTTAACAAATACCATCATTATCATTATTATTATGATCCATCCTTCTCAGATATGCCCTGCTCTCCAGCACACTCCTGAAGTACAGCTATTGACAGCAAACCAGATCTTCATGGGCCCTAGGGCACAATATCGAAAGGCCATTCACGGCCACGGACATGATCAGAACGCAGATAAGACCAAGCCCTCTTTTGAAAAGTCCCATTTCGATTACATCACCTTTTGATTTTAAAAAATCAAAGTTATCGAAAAATCAGATTTAAAAATAAAATCAGCTTTTTAAAGAGCAAATTTATCAACCTTACAAATCTGATGAGGGTCAGCAACCTTCATAATAGACTCCGCAATGCCCAAATTAATAGGACAAAATTGATCTTGACAGTAGCCAGCATAGGCTGTTATCAAGGAATATTTGTTTTATGAACGATTTTATTTGAAACCAGAAGAGACTTTACATTTTAAGATATCACACCACAGCCGGCTGCTGTCACCCAAGTATCTGAAGCCTTTTATAAAGTTTTTTTCATCATTTTCCTTTACCGCGTTTAAAGACGATATTGAGTTCCCAGTCTGAACAATGAGGCATTAGAAGAACATGACTTACTGCCTCCTCAATGGGAATTCAATAGTGACTTCTTCAAGGATTGGGATCCACAAGTCCATATCCATACATGAAGGGGAGTTCAAAACATGCTAAGACTAATAATAATGGTATGATATAAATCCTTACTATTTGCTAAGCACTGAGGTAGATATACGGCAGTTGCCTTGGAAACAGTCCACTGTGCTTCTTCTTATTGTTATTATAAATATTAATATTATTATTGCATTATATTATTATTGCATGTGCAAGCACTGTTCTACATGTTGAAGGAGGTAATCAGGTCGGACACAGTTCCTGACGCCCCCCGGGGGACCCAGTAGTAAAGGAAGGGAGAACAGGTACTGGATCCCCATTTTACAGATGAGGAAACATGAGGCTCTGAGAAGTTAAGTGACTAGCCCAAAGTCACACAGCAGGCAGGTGACAGAGTCAGGATTTGCTCCCTTTATTCACCCTTCTGTCTGCTCCAAAGCACTTATGTACATATCCGTAATTTATTTATTTATACTAATGTCTGTCTCACCCTCTAGGGAACATGTCTACCAACTCTGTTATATTGTTCTATTGTCTCCCAAGCACTTAGTACAGTGATCTGCACCCAGTAAGTGCTCCAAAAGTACCACTGCTTGATAGCCTTTAACTCAGAAATCTACTCTCATTAAGGGAAGGGAGCATGTCTGGTAATGCAGTGCTCTGCACATAATAAGTGCTCAAAAAATATGATGCATCAATTGATGGATTGAATCTGCCACATTCATCATCATGGAGGTGAATTCCTTAGGAAATCTGAGAACAATGCTTTGCACATAGTAAGCGCTTAATAAATGAAATTATTATTATTATTATTATTATTATTATTATTATTATATGACCTCCTCCCCCTAACCCTACAGAATGGGTCCCAGGAGTCCCCAGCCTCTCCCTAGCTGCTTCCCCAACTTTCTCCCTAGGCTCGCCTGACAGGACACATGTTCAGCAAGGAGAAATTTCACCTCCTCTAGACTATAAGCTCTTTATGGACAGGGATCATGTCTACCCACTCTATGGTATCGTACTTTCCTAAACACTTAATGAGGTGCTCTTCCCACATAAATGCTGAATAAAGACCATTGATTGATTGCCTTTGCTTTTCCCTTCCCAATTTTGGGTGTTGGGAGAAGCACTCTGGAAGAGTGGGAGTGATCCTGAGATGGGATCAGCAGACTGCAGCAAGATATTGAGAGGTTCATTAATTCACTCCGCTAGGGCTGAGATTAATCTCTTTAAAATTAGAGTTCGCCTCTGGACCAACCGGGTGGTGATAAATTTATTAAGTGCCTTTCAAACTGACAAATCCTGATTTGCTTAATGTCCCTCGCTGTATATTTGCAGGGGTAGTAATAATAGTGAAAAATTGTGGTAGTTTGAAATGCTTACTATGTAACAAGCACTACACTAAGTGCTGGGGAAGATAGGAGATAATCAGGTCCCACAAGGAGCTCGCAGTTTATGTAAGAGGGAGAACAGATATTGAATTCAAATTTTGCAGATGAGGGAAGTCAGGTCCGCAGTAGATAATTGGCGGAGCCGAGATTAAAACCTGGGTCCTCTGATTCCACTGGGACCCATTGTTTCTATCAGGGTTGACACAAGGTGATGAAGCAGAATTAAATGGAAAGACTCAAAGCCAATCTTCCATCCAAACTTGCCCCCTCCTGACGGAGACTCGAAGAGGACTGAAACACCAATCAAGGGACTGATTGATTGATTGATTGGAAGCACTGATTGGATAGGAGGTCTAGAATAGCTTCCTGTGCTAGAGAGGAGACTGAATGTGAGGTGGGGTTTGAGGGTGTCCACAGCGTAGGGGGGCTGCTGTGCTATTGGCCCAAGCACCCTCTTCCCTTTTCCTAGCCCATGTAAAATCAACTGTATTTATTGAGCACTTACTGTGTGCAGAGCACTGCACTAAGAGCTTGGAAAAAGTTCAACAGAATAATATAACAACACATTCTCTGCCCAAAACAAGCTCACAGTCTAAAGGGAGAGACAGATATTAATATAAACCATGAGCCGGTGGCATTTTTAGTCATGAATACTTAATTAAAACCAAACCAGTAATACCTTTTATGATATTTGTTAAACGATTTCTATGTGTTAAACACATAGCTCACAGTCTAAAGGGAGAGACAGATATTAATATAAACCATGAGCCGGTGGCATTTTTAGTCATGAATACTTAATTAAAACCAAACCAGTAATACCTTTTATGATATTTGTTAAACGATTTCTATGTGTTAAACACTGAGGTAGATGAGAAGTAGTGAGGCTCAGTGGAAAGAGCATGGGCTTGGAGGCAGAGGTAGTGGGTTCTAATCCCAGCTCTGCCACTTGTCAGCTGTGTGACCTTGGGCAAGCCTCTTAACTTCTCTGTGCCTCAGTTACCTCATCTGTAAAATGGGGATAAAGACTTTGAGCCCCACGTGGGACAACCTGATTACCTTGTATCTACCCCAGTGCTTAGAACAGTGCTTGGCACATAGTAGGTGCTTAACAGAAACCAACATTATTATTATACAAGTTGATCAGGTTGGACATAGTCCCTGGCCCTCATGAGGCTCACACTCTTAATCCCCAATTTACAGATGAGGTAACTGGGACACAGAGATGTTAAGTGACTTGCCCAACATTACACAGCAGAGTCAGGATCGGAACTCAGGTCCTTCTGACTCCAAGGCCAGTGCTCTATCCACTAGGCCATGCTGCCTCTCAATTGTTGAGCACTATTCATAAACATTGGTTAAGCCCTTACAATGTGTCCAACACTGAACTAAAAACTGATGTAGATACAAGATAATCAGGTTCCACTTGGGGCTTACAGTCTGAGTTGGAAGGAGAACAGGCCTTGAATCCCCATTTTGCAGATGAAGGAACTGAGGCCCAGAGAAGCTAAGTGACCTTCTCAAAGTCATACAATAGACAAGTGATGGAGCTGGGTTACAGCCACCCTCCCTTCAGCCTACCTGGCTGAGTGTGGGAATGATAGAGTTTAGGGGATGCGGAGGTAGGGGGGCTTAGTGTCCAGGAGTGTTTAATGTCCTGGGATTGAGTGTCACAAGGTCAGCTCTGGCCAATGGCAGGAACACTAAAGCATCCTAGTCTGACTTGGCCAGTAAAGACTAACTCAAAAAACACTTTTCTTTCCACAAATCATTGCTCACATGTCTGACGCTGGATATCTACAGGCAAAATGCTGGAGGGAAATGTTCTTATCACTTAAGCTTTCAACAAGACTATAGAAGGGCTCTTCAGCACCCCAAGGTATTCTGGGAGCATACGAGAATCGTGTGTAATTTTCTATGTTATTTGTGAAGTGCTTACTGTGTGCCAAACCCTGTTCTAAGCACTAGTGCAGAACAAGATAATCAGGTTCAATACACTCCCTGTCCCACATGAGGCTCACAGTCTTAATCCATATTTTACAGATGAGGTAACAGAGGCACAGAGAAGATAAGTGATTTGCCCAAGGTTATACAGCAGGCAAGTGGCAGAGCCGGAATTAGAACCCAGGTCCTTGTGATTCCCAGGCCCATGCTCTATCCACTAGGCCGGACTGCTTCTCTCCTTACAATGACGAGCTTCCTTTGAGTTAGGGTATTGCTAATATTCAGACAGACAGTGCAGTAATACCCAATTGGGCAATGCTGGATATTTTGGTCGAGGATGCTCTATAAGATTTGGTTCCCTGGCAGAACAGGAGCAGCATTGCTTATTGGTTAGAGCATGGGCCCGGGAGCCAGAGGACCTAGGTTCTAATCCTGGCTCTGCCAGTTGCCTGATGTGTGATCTTTGGTGAGTCACTTCACTTCTCGGGACCTCAATTTCCTCCTCTATAAAATGGGGATTCAAATCTGGTTCTCCCTCCTACTTAGACTGTGAGCCCCATGTGGGAAAGGGACTGTGTCTGACCTGATTATCTTGCATTTACCCCAGAGCTATGAATAGTGCTTGACACAGAGTAAGCACTTGACAAGTATAATAATAATAATAATATAGTGTATTTATACCTGGGCACACAGGGAACTGGAACCTAATCCCTGCTCTCTCTTTACATGTCTACCAACTCTGTTATAATGTACTTTCTCAAGCGCTTAGTACAGTGCTCTGCACACCCAGTAACTGCTCTGTAAAGCACTTAAGTCACCTAACTTCTCTGTGCTTCAGTTACCTCATCTGTAATGTGGGAATTAAGACTGTGAGCCCTATGGGGGACAGGGACTGTATCCTACCTGATTATCTTGTAACTGCTCTAGTGCTTAGAACAGTGCCTGGCACATAGTTAGCGCTTAAAAAATGCCATAAAAATAAATATATGTGATTGACTGATTGATTGACTTACTGATTGATCACCTTGTCTTTTCTTAAGCAAATAGGAATTAGGCAACTCACTGTCACAATCTAATCTAATCAAAACGTTCCATGACCCCAATTTACATGAACGATGAAGCAGTCCAGAATGTAATCTGAACAATTTTGTTTTTCCCACCCTCATTTCACTTTCTTGCTAACTGAACCTCTGTGACCTGGTGAAAAATGCCTGTATTTCATCTAAAAATGTGTTTCATTTCCAGATAATGGACTACATCAACTTCCACTGCTTACAGTAGTCAAGAGAAACTGTCATGCCATCAAGACAATCCTTACACGCTCATTTCCACGTTCTCCCCAACCACACACTTTCGTATCCTTAAACCCCCAATCTCGACTCTTAGCTCTAAGCTTTGGTATTGTAGTTTCCATTTCTATGGACTTGCTTTTAAAGGGCCCAGACTTTTGTAGCAAAACAGAACATTCTTCTTTTCACTCTCGTAGACAAAAATTAGAAAAGAAATTCCTGAGGCCTTCTCAGCTAATTGAATGAGTCCAAACTACCTTAGCTTTCAAGCCTTTCATTAGGATGAGAGAATGTTTTGGTGATATTTGCATAGAATGCAGAGAAGAGAGGTCCCTTGAGTGCTTAGTACAGTGCCTGGCACACAATAAGCGCTTAACAAATACAGTGTGCCTCAGTTCTCTCATCTGCAAAATGGGGATTCAATACCATTCTCCCTCCTACTTTGTCTCTGAGCCCCATGTGGGACCTGATTATCTTGTATCTACCCCAGTTCTCAGTATATGCTTGACACATAGTGCTTTAAAAATACCACACATTATTATTATTATTACTTTACATGTATTATACTGTCCCAAGCATTTAATACAATGCTCTCAGTAGGTGCTCAATAAATAATTCTGATGACCTGATTGTGGACCACTGAATTACTTGGACATGCTAGATTCATTTTAGGAAGGATTAAGAAGTGTTCCCTAATTCACAAGGGGGCTCCTTTACTATGTGAAAAGATTTTTTCATTCTTCTTCCTATTTACTCACAGTGTATTTCTCCTCCCACCAAATAAAATTCTCCGCTGACTTAATTATTCTGGTTGCTCTTCTTTGAACTTTCTCCAGGGCATTTCACTGTGTTTATTTACACACTCCCAAGGTATGCGGCCCTGTTCATTTTGGAGCCAGCCTTAATTGCCTTGTGAAGTTCAAACAGAATAAGGAAGTCAAAAGAGACACATTACTGGCTCTAAGAAGCTGGATCCAGCAGAATAAGTGATCCCTAACAGGAGATCATCAAGCTGAGGATTGATTCCCCACCTAGGCTAGTGCTGGGAAGTTATCTCAAACAGGACACCCTAAATTAACTAGGTTTCTGTAAGTACAACAAGAGTTTGAATGTGCTCTTGTTTGGGGATTATTTGGAAAATAATGATTTAGTTTGTAGATTACCCTGGTCCTGATCTTCACCTCTACTTGGTCCTCTCCCACTTTCTGACTGTTTATCTGAGTCTTTTTCTTTAATGGTATTTGTTGTGTACCAGGCACTGTAAACTTGCTGTGGGCAGGGAATGTGCCTGTTAGACTGCTATGGCGTACTCTCCCAAAGACTTAGTACAAGTGCTCTGCACACAGTAAGCACTCAAGAAATATGATTGTTTGGATTGGTTGTACTAATCTCTTGGGTTGTTACAAGCTATTCAGGTTTGACACAGTCCATGTCCCACCTGGGGCTCACAGTCTTAATCTCCACTTTAAAGAAGAGGTAACTAAGGTACAGAGAAGTGAAGTGTCTCTCCCCACTCCTGTCCATACTTCACTCTGCTGCCAGGATCATTTTTCTACAAAATCGCTCAGGACATGTCATGCCACTCCTCAGAAATCTCCAGTGGTTGCCCATCCACCTCTGCATCGAACAAAAACTCCTCACTGTTGGCCTTAAAGCCCTTCATCACCTAGCCCACCTCGTACTTCACCTCACTACTCTCCTACTACAACCCAGCCCACATGCTTCACTCCTCTAATAATAATAATAATAATATACTAATGGCATTTATTAAGCGCTATGTGCAAAGCACTGTTCTAAGCTCTGGGAAGATTAAAAGGTGACCAGGTTGTCCCACGTGGGGCTCACAGTCTTAATCCCCATTTTACAGATGAGGTAACTGAGGCACAGAGAGGTTAAGTGACCTGCCCAAAGTCAGACAGCTAACAATTGGCGGAGCTGGGATTTGAACCCATGATCTCTGACTTCAAAGCCCATGCTCTTTCCACTGAGCCACTCTAATGCTAACCTTCTCACTTCTCCTCGATCTCACCTACCTTGTCGCTGACGCCTCACCCTTCCTCTGTCCTGGAATGCCCTCCCTTCTCATATCCAACTGACAATTACTCTATCTTCAAAGTCTTATTGAAGGCACATCTCCTCCAAGAAGCCTTCCCTGACTAAGCCCCTCTTTTCTCTACTCCCAATCCCTTCTGTGTCACCCTGATTTGCTCCCTTTATTCATCCCCCGTCCTAGTCAAGAGCACTTATCTACATATCTGTAATTTATTTATTTTAATGTCTGTCTCCTCCTCTATAGTGTAAGCTCACTGTTGGCAGGGAATGTGTCTGTTTATTGCTATATTGTACTCCCCCAAGCGCTCAGTACAGAACTCCAAGTAAGTGCTCAATAAATACAATTGACTGACTGCCTTGCCCAAGGTCACACAGCAGACATGTGATGGAGCCGGGATTAGAATCCAGGTCCTTCTGATTCCCAGGCCCATGCTCTATCCACTAAGTAATGCTGCTTCTTAGCAAATCCACAAAGGGGTAAGCAAGGGGAGGGAAGGAGGGAGTAATGAAATCTGCTCTTATTTCTACTTATCCCCCTTATTCGTTAAAAGGACTTGGAAGGCAGAGCTAAATTGTTGACATTCCCTGTTGCTTTCATTCAACCAAACCTCCTTTGATTCCTATCAGAATTTAGAGTTAGCCTCACCCATCATCACAAAAACTAATTAAATCGTGTCTGTTAAACATGAAGCTGTGATTGGAAAGGGTCTTCAGCTATTACTGCACCTTAGAACTTTTAAATGGAGAGTCTGGCTAAATTATTTTCCCTGGGGCCTTCTTGAGAGAAGATTGGTTTCTCTGCCTTCTCTTTGTGGGGAGCATGTCTACCAACTCTGTTTTATTGCACTCTCCCAAGTGCAACACAGTAAGTCTTCAAAAAATACCATTGATTGATTGATTGATTGATTGATTGATTTCCAAGGGAGTTGTTGAGCAGAATTTGTTTTCCTTAGACCTTTGGCCAATGATAAGAAGTGTTTGGAAACAAGTGTTTTCTAAAAACAGAGTGCCAAATTTTAAATTCTGTGTTTACTATAAACTGGATCTGAATTTTAGTCATCTTTGCTAGCTGGAATGATATACTTTTAATTGCCGACTCAATGCCCAGAATTGTGCTAAGCACTGGGGTAGATACAGGATAATCACTGAAAACAAACTAGACATATTCATATTAGGGAAGCAGCATGGCTCAGTGGAAAGAGCCCGGGCTTGGGAGTCAGAGGTCATGGGTTCAAATCCCGGCTCTGCCACTTGTCAGCTGTGCGCCTTTGGGTGAGTCACTTAACTTCTCTGTGCCTTGGTTACCTCATCTGTAAAATGGGGATTAAGACTGTGAGCCCCAAGTGGGACAACCTGATAACCTTGTATCTAGTCCAGCACTTAGAACAGTGCTTTGCACATAGTAAGCGCTTAACAAATGTCATCATTATTATTATTATTCATGATTATCATTATCATCATCATCATATTGAGCATCTGTGGTGTGCAGAGCGCCACTCTAAGCACTTGGGAACACACAATAAAACTAAAAGACTGTTGCTGCCCTCAAGAGGTTTATAATGAAATGGAGGAAGTAAATGGCCCCAAACTGCTATAACAAATAATGGTAACAATAAAGCTGTGCTGTCCCACACGGGGCTCACATTCTAAGAAGGAAGGAGAACAGGTATTTTATCCCTATTTTGCCGATGAGGAAGCTGAGACACAGACAAGTGACTTGACCAAGGTCACACAGCACAGTAGAACCCAAGTCTCTTGCTCTCGAGTCTGTGCTTTCTCTGCGAAGGACCCACAGCTCTCAACAAGATGAAATGAACTTTGTTTTTATTTGTAATTCGTAGAGGGCGAATCACAGTTAAAACGGCCTGAGCCTGCCAATTGATTCGTTCAGTGAATAATGTAGCCCAATAACCTGGGTTATGTTTTCAGTTAAACATCCACTTAAACAGCTAGTGGGCCTGTTGGAATCTGCTACCTTTTATTCAGCCCCTTTTTTAAGGCTGAATTTTTTCTGCTCTCCCTCCTACCAAGAGGTTGCTTCACCTACATGATAGTTCTAATTCTTTGGCCTTCCACCCCTATCTGGGCATCCTTAGAGAAGCAGGATGGTCTAGTGGAAAGATCACGGGCCTGGGAGTTAGAGGGCATGGGTTCTAATCCTGGCTCTGCCACATGTCTGCTGTTTGACCTGGAGAAGGTCAGTTCATCTCTCTGTGCCTCAGTTCCCTCATCTGTAAAATGGGGATTAAGACCTTGAGCCCCATATGGAGCTCAGCAGCATATCATCATCATCAATCGTATTTATTGAGCGCTTACTATGTGCAGAGCACTGTACTAAGCGCCTGGGAAGTACAAATTGGCAACATATAGAGACAGTCCCTACCCAACAGTGGGCTCACAGTCTAAAAGAGAGAAGCAGCATGGTGCAGTGGAAAGAGCCCGGGCTTTGGAGTCAGAGGTTGTGGGTTCAAATCCTGCTCTGCCACTTATCAGCTGTGTGATTTTGGGCAAGTCACTTAACTTCTCTGTGCCTCAGTTACCTCATCTGTAAAATGGGGATTAAGACTGTGAGCCCCCTGTGGGACAACCTGATCACCTTGTAACCTCCCCAGTGCTTAGAACAGTGCTTTGTGCATAGTAAGCTCTTAATAAATGCCATCTTCATTATTATTATTACTATTATATAGGACAGGGACTGTGTCCAACTTGATTACCTTGTATCTACCCCAGCACTTAGTATAGTGGTTGGCACATAGTAAGCACTTAACAAATACCATAATTATTATTATTATCAGTCTGCTGAATGGGCCTGGGGCAGGCCTGGCAGCGATTCTGATGAAGAGAGAAATTTAATTCCATCCTCTTCAGAAGCAATAATAATAATGGTACTTGTTAAGCATATACTATGTGGCCAAGCACTGCTCTAAGTGCTGTGGTAGCTACAAGTTAATCAGGTTGGACACAGTCCCTGCCCCACATGGGGCTCACACTCTTAATCCCCATTTTACAAATAAAGGTTACCACAGCCCAGAGAAGTGAAATGACTTGCCCAAAATCACACAGCAGATATGTGGCAAAGTGGGGATTAAAACCCAGGTCCTTCTGACTCCCAGGAAGATGCTCTAGTCACTACGCTATGTTGCTTCTCACCAATAGGTAATGGAGATTGTAAGCTCATTGTGGGCAGGAAATGTGTCTGTCTATTGCTATATAGTGCTCTCCCAAGTGCTTAGTATAGTGCTCTGCATACAGTATACACTCAATAAATACAATTGAATGAATGAACTATCAATAAGGGCTTAACAGGCAGCTGGATGTGAGAGGGGAAGGGGAAGATGGATGATGGGGGATAGAAACAAGAAAGACTGTGGTACTGAGGGCTATTTGGGGGGTCCAAACAAGTCCCCAACCCAAAAGAGGTACAGTTAGACCAACCACAAATGCAGTAAGGGCTCAGAGACAAGGAACAAGTATAGACAAGGGCACAGAGGTAAACTGGTTGTACACACAGGCCTTGTAATCATAATAACAATAATGCTGCTATTTGTTAAGTGCTTACTATGTGCAAAGCACTGTTCTAAGTGCTGGGGAGGTTACAAGGTGATCAGGTTGTCCCACGGGGGGCTCACAGTTTTAATCCCCATTTTCCAGATGTGGTAACTGAGGCCCAGAGAAGTGAAGTGATTTGCCCAAAGTCACACAGCTGACAGTTGGCAGAGCCAGGATTTGAATCCATGACCTCTGACTCCAAAGCTCGGGCTCTTTCCACTGAGTCACGCTGCTTCTCTGCTTGTACACACAGGCCATGTACCAACCCAGACTGGCCACAACCCTAGGCCAGGCCCACATCTAGATCAGGTAAATATCGAGTGGGAAATTCTGTCCCATGTCTCATTGATTCATCTTCTTCTCATTTATTTTCAGGGTTAGCAAGGAGTGCTTTTTTTGGATTGGACTCTCCCAAGGGCTTAGTTCAATGCTCTGCACACAGTAGAGAAGCAGCATGGCATAGTGGAAAGAGCGTGGGCCTGCAAATCAGAAGGTCATGGGTTCTAATCTTGGCTCTGCCACCTGCCTGCTGTGTGACTTTGGGCAAGTCAGTTCACTTTTCTGTGCCTCAGTTACCTCATCTGTAAAATGGGGATTAAGAATGTGAGCACCATGTGGGACAGGGACTGTGACCAACTCTATTTCCTCATATCCACCCCAGCGCTTAATGCAATGCCTGGCACACAGTAAGCACTTAACAAATACCACAATTGTTATTATTATTTTTAGTAAACACTCAAAGAATATCACTGACTGATTGACTGACTGGTTGATTAATGTAAGAGTAACAAATTCTTTGGAAATCAGGTAGAGAATCAAAACAGAGTAGACCTCAGAAAATATAGCATATATGCAGAACACTTCCTCTGAGCAGGCTCCATTTTGGAAATGAGATCAGTTTTCCAAATCCTTTCCCAAAGGAAACGACTCCTCAAAATATAAACAGGGACTCCATCCAATCTAATTTTCATTCTCTAAATGTCCTTGACATTTCCACTGGCAAACTCTCTGTAGCATAACAGATCTCACTGTGAGATATTTTCCACTGACACTTAGCCTAATGATTTGTCCTTTTTTCATTCTCGTTGCATTTTTCTTGACTACTTCCCCATGCACCTTGCTCCATAATTCCTCTCCCATGTAAACAGTTACAGCTCTCCCTGTTCACTTAGCCAAGCTACACATGTTTAATCCTTATAAATCTCTTTCTCAAGCTCTTTAATCATGTTGCTGAGCCTTTCTGTCTCTCACCTATGCCTCGTTGGGAATATTTCAATTGCTGCTTTATAGAACCTGTCAGAGAGGAGCCTCTCTGCTAGTCTCGATGTGACCCTCCTCATCCTGAGCAAACATTTCCGTCTCTGGGCCGCAGCTGCCTTCTGGAGTGTGCTTAGGCTGAATCTTTGGTTCATCACCTCTGCTTCTGATTTTTTCTTTCCCCAGATGGATGTCCTTAATGTTTAGGAGACAGACTTCACTCAGGATAGAACTCCACTCTTCATTCATTCACTCGTTCAATCGTACTTATTGAGCACTTACTGTGTGCAAACCTTTGAACTAAGCACTTGAGACAGTACAATGCAACAACAAACAGACACATTCCCTATCCACCCAGTCTAGAGTGGGGGACAGATATTAATAGACATAAATAAATGAATAAATATATTACAGATTTTATATATGTGTATATAACATATACAAATATATATGTGCTGCAGGGCTGGGAGGATGAATGAAGACAGCAAGTCAGAAAGAGACAGAAGGGAGTGGAAGAAGAGGAGAGGAGGGCTTATTCAGGGAAAATTCTAAGATGCCAATTTGATTTATCCCTATATTTGAGTCCATAGGTGAAATTATCAGGTTTAAGCCCAAGATAGGAGCCTGTTATCTCCTTGAGTCTGAGTTGGGTTTCAGTATGAGAGCCCTATTAGAAAATTAAAGGCACTGCAAAGAGTAATCCAGTTCCTGCCATGTGAATATCTTCTCTCTGGATCCAAATGGTTCCCCTTCATGAGGAAAATCGATTTCTCATGATTACACGAGAGCACTTTGAACATTAAATGGTTAATGGAAGGGTGTGAATTATAGGGCTTCCATTTTACTAGTGGCATCAAAGCCCTTAGGATTCTTGAGATTCCTCAGAGCGGCAACTAAGAGAGGGTCAGATCCAATGAAACACCGTGGGCTAGTGGAAAAAGCCAAGTCCTGGATCTGAGTTCTAATCCCGGCTCTACCACGGGCCTGCTCTCTGTTCTTGGGCTAGTCACATCACTTCTTTGTGCCTCAGTTCCCATTTTGTAAAATGGGTATTCAATACCTGTTCTCCCTTCCATATAGAAGGTGAATCCCATCTGGGATGAAGACTGTGTCCAACCTGACCATTTTGTATTTACCACTGTACTCAGCACATACTAAGTGCTTAACAAGTGCCACAATTATTATTAGAGTGAAAGGAAACAGGCAATCCTATTCTGATGATTAATTGAATAATCCTGTGAATAAAGGGTGGGATCTAAAACCTTCAAGAATGGTAAGAAGGCTGAAGGGACATTTACAATCTTCAAGTTCATGAAGGATCATTCCAGGAAGTCTAGTGGCTAATTGTCTTCTGTTAGCCTATAAAGGATAGCAATAATAATAATAGTAATTGTGGTATTTGTTAAATACTTACTATGTGCCAAGCACTGTTTTTAGCACTGGGGTAGAAACAAGCTAATCAATTTTGACAGTTCATGTCCCACATGGGGCTCCAGTCTTAATCCCATTTTAGAGATGAGGGAACTGAGACCCAGAGAAGTTAAATGACTTGCCAAAGGTCACACAGCAGACAAGTGGCAAAGTCTTACTCCCCGGCCTGTGCTCTCTCCACTAGGCCACGCATCTTCTCCCAGAACAGAAGAGATTCAAATGCAGTTAAGCGAGTAAGTCAAGACCCAAAAGAAATTTTTGGTAATGGAAGTTCTAGACTGTAAGCCCGTTGTTGGGTAGGGACCGTCTCTTTATGTTGCCAACTTGTACTTCCCAAGTGCTTAGTACAGTGCTCTGCACACAGTAAGCGCTCAATAAAGACGACTGAATGAATGAATGAAAGTTAGGTGGGTGTGGACAACATGATGTGTGATGATCCAGGCATTAGTGAAGAGGTGGAGACAGAAAGGCTAAGGATGCTGAATGGATGATTTACTGTCTTGTGCTCTTCCGAGCATTTAGTCCAGTGTTGTGCACACAGTTAGCAGTCAAAGAATACCACTAACTGACTGGGCCTTCCAAAAGCATGAATGGGGATGAATGTACTAGAGAGTCACCTGCCCTTAGTTCTTTCAAATATCCTGTTGCCAGTGGTGTAGACAGAGTCCTGGGCTGGACGCACTTTGGATCTCACCCAGTGTTGGCAGTGCTGATGGTTTTACATTCTTTTTTTTTTATGGTGTAGTCCCTGTCCCATGGGGGGCTCTCAGTCATAATCCCCATTTCACAGATGAGGGAACCGAGGCACAAAGAAGTGAAGTGACTTGCCCAAGGTCACACAGCAGAAAAATGGCAGAATTTGAGCACAGGCATCACATTCCTTGTGTCTTCCTGGAGCATTTTGGGGAAAATGAGTTGAACCCAGACCAGCTTTTTACCCAAGAAAAGAGTTGTTTCTATTAATCTGCAGGTGATTAAAGACTTTTAATTAGGGCTCCAAAATAAAACATGAAAGCAGTGGTTCCAGAATAGGGAAGAATTCCGCCATCTGCTGCCAACCAGTTTTGCCAACGTGTGATTTGCAAGTTACCCATGCCAAGGAGTGACATATGGTGCTTTTTTCCTTCTTTAAATATCTTATTCAAAATTGAGTTTACTGCTCTGCCACTTGACTGAATACCAAATGTTCTCAAAATTGCTGAGCTTCAACTTTTAGGGAGGAGTCATGGTACTTTGGCGTCACTTTTTTCCCGGTATAAATGTAACTAACAAAAAAAGGACCCAGCAGGGACACAGGTTGGAGTGACAGCCACTCTTTTGGGTACTGATCTGTCAGAAATGGGGACGTCTGAGGTCCCGTTTGGATCAGAGGTGATTAGAAGGCTGCCAGGAGACCAAGACTTCGTAATTGATTCCAGAATAGCTGTTCCACAGAAACAGTAGAATATCTGGAGGCAGGAAGTGAATCCAGGAGGGCCAAATAAACTGGATCTCAAATGGATTGCATCAAAGGGGAAGTTAATGACAATAATAATAATAATAACAATAATAGTGGTATTTGTTAAGCACTATGTGCCAGACACTGTGCTAAGCACTACAGTAAATACAAGATAATTGGGTTGGACACAGCCCCTGTCCCTCATAGGGCTCACAGTCATAATCCTCATTTTACAGAGGAGGGAACCGAGGCATAGAGAAGTTAATTGACTTGCCCAAGGTCACACAGTAGACACGTGACAGAGCAGGAATTAGAAGCCAGGTCCTCTGGTGCCCAGGCCCATGCTCTTTCCACTAGGCCACACTGTTTCTTAGTTAAGCAGTCGGCAGTCAAACAATCAATAAATAATGAATAATCAATCAGTCAATCATTCAGTGTTTTTTTATGGTATCTATTAAGTGCTTACTAAGGGTCAAGCACTGTTCTAAGTGCTGGGCACTGTTCTCAATGATTGTTCTAAGTGTCTAGTAAGTGCTTAATCTGTGCTCTCTCTATAGAGAATAGAACAACAATAAAATAGACACAATCCCTGCACTCTAAGGAATTCACCACTTCTATTCAAACAATAAAAATAATAACAACAATAAAAATACTAATTGTGATACTTGCTTAGTGCTTACCATGTGCTGAGCACTGTTCTAAGTGCTGGAGTAGAAACAAGTTAATCAGGTTGGACCCAGTCCCTGTCCCATACAGGGCTCACATGCTTAAGCCCCATTTTACACATGAGGTAACTGAGGCACAGAGAAGTGTGCCTCACCCCTTTCTGAGGTCAGCTGCTCAGATTTGGTAAGCAGAGGCCAAGAACTCAGCTCTATTTTCCAGGACTGAGGCTGAGAAAGATCATACTGGAAGGAACAGAGTAAGGTTTAAGCCATGGTTATTCAGGGAAAGTTTTTTCAGTGGATTCAAGAACCAGGGAGTTGGGATTATGGGAAGAGGGCTTGGGGGAGACTGCATCTCTCAGTCATTTAATGGTATTTATTGAGCACTTACTGTGTGCAGAACACCGTACTAAGTGCTTGGGACAGTTTGATACAAGGGAGTCAGTAGACACATTCCCTGCCCACAATGAGCTTACAGTCTGGAGGGGTAGACACTCTCAAGACAGGCCCAAACTCTTTTACTTCATTAAGTCCAAGCTCTTTCTCCACCATGTGCCCTGGTTTCTGTCAGCCAAGTTGCAATGAGTAGCTTTTATCTCCATGCTTGGCACAAAGTAAACATTTAACAAATACCCCAATTCCGATTACTGTTATTATGAGGCTGCTTTTCACTCTGCTGGCCACAGAACACAGAGTCGCCCTGGCCCAGATAATTTGGGGAAGACAGAGGGTCTTCTAGACCCTGTCTTGTTCCCTGACCTGGGGGGTTCATGGCTCTTTCTTGGCTCCCACCATCGTCCTGCTTTGCCATCCCAGATGCTGAAGAGGTACCCGGAGGCCTGAAATAATGAGGTAGAAGATGACATGTCACCCACAGAAGTTACTCTCACCTCAGGGAAAAAGCACTCCGGCAGATCAGAAACCACCATCCAATCTGCTTTTTCAGAAACTCACTGCTTTAAAGTTTCTGACGCAGCACGATATGGCTGATTGTGCCCTGAACTTTCTCTCCCTCAAGTCAGGAAAAACTGCACAACAATAATTACCTAATTAAGATTTGCATAATTATGATTCCTAAACTCCAAGAGAACTGTTGTGGTAACAGTTTAACAACTTATCTAAGGCCAATTAAGTTATGTTTCCTTTCTACTCTAATTTATTTTAATCCGAAGGAGCAATAAACAGGATATGTCTAGTTGATGATTTAATTAACTACAGTATATCATGTAGCCGGGAGATGCTATGATCCTGAAATTGGGAACTTGCTACCCGAGGTCCTTGCTGAAAAATCTCTGAGAAGGCAGAGGTTTCTCAATATTTTCATACACTCTTCTCGTCTGAGCTTTTCCTTTGTGCTCCCAATACGTAAGCTCCTCTAATTTAGTTCCTAGCATGTTTCAGAGCTCTAAGAAGATAAATAATAGTAATGATTGTGGCATTTGTTACCAAACACCATATTAAACTGTGGGGGAGATATAATACCCTCAGATCAGATGCAGGCCTACACAGGGGAAGGAAAACAGGCATTTAATCCCTATTTTTTCAGATGAGAAAACTGAGTCCCAGAAAAGATAAGTGACTTGCCCAGAGTCACAGACAAAGCTAGCAAAATCTTCCCCTTCCCCATCTCAATTTGTAACTAAAAATAGTAATTATAATAATAATGGTATTTGTTACATACTTACTGCGTGTCAGGCACTATTCTAAGCGCTAAGGTGGCTACAGACAAATCAGGTTGGACATGGTCCTTGTCCCCCAAGGGGTCACAGTCTTAATCCCCATTTTACAGATGAGGGAAATGAGACAAAGAGATCTGAAGTGACTTTCCCAAGGTCACGCAGCAGACAAGTGGTGGAGCTGGGACTAGAACCCAGATCCTTCTGACTCCCAGGGCCAAGCTCTATTCACTAGGTCATGATGGTTCTCTTCCTTTCACACTCCTCTCCCACCTTCCCACTGGCAGATTTCAAAATGGGAGGCAGAAATAGTAGAGTCACTTAAAAATTACTAAATTTTATATATTAGTGAAAATTAAAAAAAGCAAGGCTAAAGCGCTTCTCTAGGTAAATCATGAAGAGAGAATTACATCTACCAACTCTCCCAAGTGCTTAGTACAAAACTCTGCCAACAGTAAGTGCTCAAAAAAAAAACAAACCAGTGACTGAGGGAATGTATATTCATCAGTTATATAGGAGCTGAGAAGCACATATAGTAAAGTGTGAAAGCCACGTTTGGCAAGTCAGATGCCTCTGAGTAATCATTTAGAACATCAAACAGCAGAAGGGGTGTCCATGCATAAACAGCAGCTCCAGAATGTAAATAAAACCATTCTAAGAATTTCCATAATTCCGCATCTCCTCCATCATATTTGAATCATCGCTGACACAAAGGCTGCTGCTCAGTATTTCAAACCAGGGCTTTTCTTGTACATTTTCTTCTCCGGGAGTTACTTGACAGTTGCTGTCATTCAAAGAAAATGTACTCTGGTAAACGTCCAATTGGATAAGCCACCGGGGACCAATGAGGCTGTTCCAGGAGATGATACATCCATGCTGACTAGTGTACAGGCAGAAGGGAAATTAGTATTGAAATGAGTTGTGCCGCAATTGGTCACGGGGGCATCTAGAAACAGCATGGCTTAATGGAAAGAGCACAAGCCTCGGAGTCAAAGCACCTGGGATCTAATCCCAGCTCCTCCAGCTGTTTGCTGGGTGGCCTTGGGCACTTCAGTTCTCTGTGCCTCAGTTACCTTACTTGTACAACAGGGATTAAGAATGTGAGCCCAATGTGGGAGAGGGACTGTGGCCAACTTGATCAGCTTGCACCTATCGCAGCACTTAGTACAGTGCCTGGCACATAATAAGGTTTTACAAATACCATACCAAAAAAAAAAAAAGATGCTGTTAGAGAATCGGGAAATGCTATTTGAGAACTCAAGCTTGCTTGAGTATAGAGTAAGGCAATGTTGGTAGAAACAGGACAGGCAACCCTCAACAGAAATGGTAAGGTCCTGCTATGAACTTGCAGGCAATGGATTAAGGTGGGACATCTGGGTGGTTTCCATAGTTTCCTTCCTCACCATTCTTCTTGTAAATAGCACTCATCAATAAATCAATTGGGCATGTACTATGTGCAGAGCACCGTGCCAAGGACTTGGGAGAGTTCAATATAACAGAGTTGGAAGATACATTCCCTGCCCACAACGAGCGTACGGTCTAGAGCTGGAAGTCACCATGGCAGTCAAAGCCATGGAAATGTGAACGTGAGACTGTAAACTTGTTGTGGGGAAAGAAGGTGTCAGTTTATTCTTGTATTGTACTCTCCCAACCACATAGTTAGCGCTCAATAAGTATGATTAAATGAATGAAGCTGATGCTCTTCTACCTTCCTTCCAAGAGGAGATATAATAATGATTGTAATATTGATAGGTTGCTGACTTCCAGCCACTGTACAAAACGCTGGAGCAGATACAATATGTGGCAGATCAGATCCAATACTTGTCTCACATGGAGGGGGGGTCACAGTTTAAGGAGGAGGAAGAACAGGTATTGACATTCCATTTTCCACATGAGGAAACTGAGGCACCAGGAAGTTAATCGCCTTGCCTAACATCACACAGCAAGCAAGTGACAGATTAGAACTTAGTTTTTCTGACTCTCCAGTGTGTGCTCTTTCCACTATGCTTAACTAATGGATAGATTCTGCTTGAGCTTTTTTTCAAAAATTAGCATCCAGAAAGAGTACCATTACCAGCTCTGCCCCAGATCATTCAAGCCTTTCATCCCTCAAACCCTCACTTGTTTGGAATTTAAGTAAATCGAGATGAATTCTCTGGTACCCACTACCAAGTGGAATCGGAGATTCAGGAAATTTAGCTCACTGTGGGCGGGGAATCTGTCTGTTGTATGAAGACTGTAAGCCCCATGCGGGACAGGGACTGTGTCCAACCTGAGTTGCTTGTATCTACCCCAGTCCTTACTGGAATGGCTGGCACATAGTAAATGCTTTACAAATATGACAATAATTATTATTATTATATTGTCACATTGTACTCTTCCAAGCACTTGGTATATACCATACTCTGCACTCAGTAAGAGCTCAATAAATATGACTGATTGATTATCAGAGGGCCTCTCAGCTCCAGAGATTGGCCTGTTTTCAGGATTTTTTTTTTCTGAGACAACCTGAAAACACAACAGCTTTCATTGCTTGGGGCTATGGGAGGAGGAGGGTATTGAGAATCCAATTCTCAGACAATGAAATAACTCTGCCTTGTCATTTTTTTTTGCAATTCTATCACCTGACGGGGCTGGCCAGTCAGAACCCCGAGTAACATCTAACTCAGACTTAAAATTTTGTCATTTTTAACTTGCTAACTTGTCTATGGTTGAAGACAGCTCCTGGGCCACAAGCATAAACACATAAACACAAAAGTCACCCCCAGAGGAGTTAAAGATGTCTTGCCTCTGGGCTTGTGAAAGTGAAAGATTTCTCTGTTCATTCAACAGGGTCTGAGGGAGATGGTAAAGGAAACCAGGAAAGGAAAGGCTTAATAAAGCAATCCCCGCTGGCTAAATTTGCCTGAGTTGCGCAAAATTGTATATGTCAATCTATGTTGCGAGCAGAACGTTTCTAATATCATCATCCTGGATACTGAAGATTTTCAACCTCGTTAGTAAGAGGGAGGGATGCCCGGGGAGACTGACTTACTTCACTCAAATCTCTCTTTTTTGTCCTTTTAAATGCAAGTATAAACCATTTTCATTTTAGCAAATGATGATTTCTGAGAACTGCAGGCAGTAAGAGTAAAATGGTTTGCGAAAGGCTAAGAGAAAGTCAATCAAACATATGCCAGGGATCAGAAAGCCGGAGGCTTGGGGGCTAGTGAGAAGGAAATTCCTTTCCTGACCCTGATCTTCAATGGGATAATCTACCTTTAACCACTGTGTTCGACTCTGCAGGGATTGTCCCAGGTTGATCAGACTCATGATCTCGAGCCATTTTCGAGCTGGCTTCAGGAGTCTTTATGTGAACACCTGATCCTGATTTTTATTTTGTATGGTTGTGTTAAGCACTTCGTATGTGTTAGACAGTGTTCTAATCACTATGATACATACAAGCTCATCAGACTAGAAACAGTTCATGACCCACATGGGACTCACAGTCTGAATTCCCATTTTACAGATGAGGAAACTGAAGCACAGAGAAGTGAAGTGACTTGCCCAAGGTCACACAGCAGACAAGTGGCGGAGTGTGGAGTAGAACCCAGGTCCTCCTGATTCCCAGGTCCCTGCTCTATCCACTGAGCCATTATGCTTCTCACAAAATCCTGATGGAGTCTAGCCACTTCCTTCTTGTCCAGTCCAACAAAAAAACCATGTCGCAGAGACAAAGTACAAGGGTTTTCCTATTGCAATTGTAAAACAGACCTGTAAGGGTGAGGACAGAGTCAGGCAGTTGCCCTAAAAGCAGAATCAAGCTCATGACTGAAAGGTGGGAGAGATGGCTAGTTATAGCGCTTAGTACCACTGTACTAAGCTCTGCACACAGTAAGCGCTCAATAAATACAAATGATGATGATGACTACCAGGCCCATGCCCTAACCCCATGCAGCAGACAAATAGCAGCAAACCTTGTGACTCCCAGGCCCATGCCCCGTCCCTATGCAGCAGAAACATTGTGACTACATTTTAGACTGTGAGCCCACTGTTGGGTAGGGACTGTCTCTATATGTTGCCAACTTGTACATCCCAAGCGCTTAGTACAGTGCTCTGCACACAGTAAGCGCTCAATAAATACAATTGATGCTGATGACTACCAGGCCCGTGCCCCAAACCTATGCAGCAGACAAATGGCAGCAAACCTTGTGACTCCCAGGCCCATGCCCCGTCCCTATGCAGCAGAAACCTTGTGACTACATTTTAGACTGTGAGCCCACTGTTGGGTAGGGACTGTCTCTATATGTTGCCAACTTGTACTTCCCAAGCGCTTAGTACAGTGCTCTGCACACAGTAAGCGCTCAATAAATACAACTGATGCTGATGACTACCAGGCACGTGCCCCAAACCTATGCAGCAGACAAATGGCACAAAACCTTGTGACTCCCAGGCCCATGCCCCGTGCCTACGCAGCAGAAACCTTGTGACTCCCTTTTAGACTGTGAGCCCACTGTTGGGTAGGGACTGTCTCTATATGTTGCCAACTTGTACTTCCCAAGCGCTTAGTACAGTGCTCTGCACACAGTAAGCGCTCAATAAATACGATTGATGATGATGACTACCAGGCCCGTGCCCTAACCCCCTGCTGCAGACAAATGGCAGTAAACCTTGTGACTCCCAGGCCCGTGCCCCGTCCCTATGCAGCAGAAACCTTGTGACTCCCTTTTGGACTGTGAGCCCACTGTTGGGTAGGGACTATCTCTATATGTTGCCAACTTGTACTTCCCAAGCGCTTAGTACAGTGCTCTGCACACAGTAAGCGCTCAATAAATACAATTGATGATGATGACTACCAGACCCGTGCCCCAAACCTATGCAGCAGACAAATGGCAGCAAATCTTGTGACTGCAAGGCCCATGGCCGGTCCCTATGCAGCAGAAACCTTGTGACTACATTTTAAACTGTGAACCCACTGTTGGATAGGGACTGTCTCTATATGTTGCCAACTTGTACTTCCCAAGTGCTTAGTACAGTGCTCTGCACACAGTAAGCGCTCAATAAATACGATTGATGATGATGACTACCAGGCCCGTGCCCCAAACCTATGCAGCAGACAAATGGCAGCAAACCTTGTGACTCCCAGGCCCATGCCCCGTCCCTATGCAGCAGAAACTTTGTGACTACCTTTTAGACTGTGAGCCCACTGTTGGGTAGGAACTATCTCTATATGTTGCCAACTTGTACTTCCCAAGCGCTTAGTAGAGTGCTCTGCACACAGTAAGCGCTCAATAAATACAATTGATGATGATGACTGCCAGGCACGTGCCCTAACCCCATGCAGCAGACAAATGGCAGCAAACCTTGTGACTCCCAGGCCCGTGCCCCGTCCCTATGCAGCAGAAACCTTGTGACTACCTTTTAGACTGTGAAGCCACTATTGGATAGGGCTGTCTCTATATGTTGCCAACTTGTACTTCCAAAGTGCTTAGTACAGTGCTCTGCACACAGTAAGCGCTCAATAAATACGATTGATGATGATGACTCCCAGGCCTGTGCCCTAACCCCATGCAGCAGACAAATGGCAGCAAACCTTGTGACTCCCAGGCCCGTGCCCCGTCCCTATGCAGCAGAAACCTTGTGACTACATTTTAGACTGTGAACCCACTGTTGGATAGGGACTGTCTCTATATGTTGCCAACTTGTACTTCCCAAGTGCTTAGTACAGTGCTCTGCACACAGTAAGCGCTCAATAAATACGATTGATGATGATGACTACCAGGCCCGTGCCCCAAACCTATGCAGCAGACAAATGGCAGCAAACCTTGTGACTCCCAGGCCCATGCCCCGTCCCTATGCAGCAGAAACCTTGTGACTCCCTTTTAGACTGTGAGCCCACTGTTGGATAGGGACTGTCTCTATATGTTGCCAACTTGTACTTCCCAAGTGCTTAGTACAGTGCTCTGCACACAGTAAGCGCTCAATAAATACGATTGATGATGATGACTACCAGGCCCGTGCCCCAAACCTATGCAGCAGACAAATGGCAGCAAACCTTGTGACTCCTAGGCCCGTGCCCTGTCCGTATGCAGCAGAAACCTTGTGACTACATTTTAGACCGTGAACCCACTGTTGGGTAGGAACTATCTCTATATGTTGCCAAATTGTACTTCCCAAGCGGTTAGTAAAGTGCTCTGCACACAGCAAGCGCTCAATAAATTCAATTGATGATGATGACTGCCAGGCCCGTGCCCTAACCCCATGCAGCAGACAAATGGCAGCAAACCTTGTGACTCCCAGGCCCGTGCCCCGTCCCTATGCAGCAGAAACCTTGTGACTACCTTTTAGACTGTGAACCCACTATTGGATAGGGACTGTCTCTATATGTTGCCAACTTGTACTTCCTAAGTGTTTAGTACGGTGCTCTGCACACTGTAAGCGCTCAATAAATACGATTGATGATGATGACTACCAGGCACGTGCCCCAAACCTATGCAGCAGACAAATGGCAGCAAACCTTGTGACTTCCAGGCCCATGCCCCATCCCTATGCAGCAGAAACCTTGTGACTCCCTTTTAGACTGTGAGCCCACTGTTGGGTAGGGACTGTCTCTATATGTTGTCAACTTGTACTTGCCAAGCGCTTAGTACAGTGCTCTGCACACAGTAAGCGCTCAATAAATACGATTGATGATGATGACTACCAGGCCCGTGCCCAAAACCTATGCAGCAGACAAATGGCAGCAAACCTTGTGACTCCCAGGCCCATGCCCCATCCCTATGTAGCAGAAACCTTGTGACTCCCTTTTAGACTGTGAGCCCACTGTTGGGTAGGGACTGTCTCTATATGTTGCCAACTTGTACTTCCCAAGTGCTTAGTACAGTGCTCTGCACACAGTAAGCGCTCAATAAATACAATTGATGATGATGACTACCAGGCCCGTGCCCCGTCCCTATGCAGCAGAAACCTTGTGACTACATTATAGACTGTGAACCCACTGTTGGATAGGGACTGTCTCTATATGTTGCCAACTTGTACTTCGCAAGTGCTTAGTACAGTGCTCTGCACACAGTAAGCGCTCAATAAATACGATTGATGATGATGACTAGCAGGCCCGTGCCCCAAACCTATGCAGAAGACAAATGGCAGCAAACCTTGTGATTCCCAGGCCCATGCCCCGTCCCTATGCAGCAGAAACCTTGTGACTACCTTTTAGACTGTGAGCCCACTGTTGGGTAGGGACTGTCTCTATATGTTGCCAACTTGTACTTCCCAAGTGCTTAGTACAGTGCTCTGCAGACAGTAAGGGCTCAATAAATACGATTGACGATGATGACTACCAGACCCGTGCCCCAAACCTATGTAGCAGACAAATGGCAGCAAATCTTGTGACTGCAAGGCCCATGCCCCGTCCCTATACAGCAGAAACCTTGTGACTACCTTTTAGACTGTGAGCCCACTGTTGGGTAGGGACTGTCTCTATATGTTGCCAACTTGTACTTCCTAAGAGTTTAGTACAGTGCTCTGCACACAGTAAGCGCTCAATAAATACGATTGATGATGATGACTACCAGGCCCGTGCCCTAACCCCATGCAGCAGACAAATGGCAGCAAATCTTGTGACTCCCAGGCCCGAGCCACGTCCCTATGCAGCAGAAATCTTGTGACTACATTATAGACTGTGAACCCACTGTTGGATAGGGACTGTCTCTATATGTTGCCAACTTGTACTTCGCAAGTGCTTAGTACAGTGCTCTGCACACAGAAAGCGCTCAATAAATACGATTGATGATGATGACTAGCAGGCCCGTGCCCCAAACCTATGCAGAAGACAAATGGCAGCAAACCTTGTGATTCCCAGGCCCATGCCCCGTCCCTATGCAGCAGAAACCTTGTGACTACCTTTTAGACTGTGAGCACACTGTTGGGTAGGGACTGTCTCTATATGTTGCAAACTTGTACTTCCCAAGCGCTTAGTACAGTGCTCTGCACACAGTAAGCGCTCAATAAATTCAATTGATGATGATGACTGCCAGGCCCGTGCCCTAGCCCCATGCAGCAGACAAATGGCAGCAAACCTTGTGACTCCCAGGCCCATGCCCCGTCCCTAAGCAGCAGAAACCTTGTGACTACCTTTTAGACTGTGAACCCACTATTCGATAGGGACTGTCTCTATATGTTGCCAACTTGTACTTCCTAAGAGCTTAGTACAGTGCTCTGCACACAGTAAGCGCTCAATAAATACGATTGATGATGATGACTACCAGGCCCGTGCCCTAACCCCATGCAGCAGACAAATGGCAGCAAATCTTGTGACTCCCAGGCCCGTGCCACGTCCCTATGCAGCAGAAATCTTGTGACTACATTTTAGACTGTGAACCCACTGTTGGATAGGGACTGTCTCTAAATGTTGCCAACTTGTACTTCCCAAGTGCTTAGTACAGTGCTCTGCACACAGTAAGCGCTCAATAAATACGATTGATGATGATGACTACCAGGCCCGTGCCCCGAACCTATGCAGCAGACAAATGGCAGCAAACCTTGTGATTCCCAGGCCCATGCCCTGTCCCTATGCAGCAGAAACCTTGTGACTACCTTTTAGACTGTGAGCCCACTGTTGGGTAGGAACTATCTCTATATGTTGCCAACCTGTACTTCCCAAGCGCTTAGTACAGTGCTCTGCACACAGTAAGCGCTCAATAAATACGATTGATGATGATGACTACCAGGCCCGTGCCCCAAACCTATGCAGCAGACAAATGGGAACAAACCTTGTGACTCCCAGGCCCATGCCCCGTCCCTATGCAGCAGAAACCTTGTGACTCCCTTTTAGACTGTGAGCCCACTGTTGGGTAGGGACTGTCTCTATATGTTGCCAACTTGTACTTCCCAAGCGCTTAGTACAGTGCTTTGCACACAGTAAGCACTCAATAAATACGATTGATGATGATGACTACCAGACCCGTGCCCCAAACCTATGCAGCAGACAAATGGCAGCAAATCTTGTGACTCCCAGGCCCATGCCCCGTCCCTATGCTGCAGAAACCTTGTGACTACATTTTAGACAGTGAACCCACTATTGGATAGGGATTGTCTGTATATGTTGCCAACTTGTACTTCCCAAGTCCTTAGTACAGTGCTCTGCACACAGTAAGCGCTCAATAAATACGATTGATGATGATGACTACCAGGCCCGTGCCCCAAACCTATGCAGCAGACAAATGGCAGCAAACCTTGTGACTCCCAGGCCCATGCCACGTCCCTATGCAGCAGAAACTTTGTGACTGCCTTTTAGACTGTGAGCCCACTGTTGGGTAGGAACTATCTCTATATGTTGCCAACTTGTACTTCCCAAGCGCTTAGTAGAGTGCTCTGCACACAGTAAGCGCTCAATAAATACAATTGATGATGATGACTGCCAGGCACGTGCCCTAACCCCATGCAGCAGACAAATGGCAGCAAACCTTGTGACTCCTAGGCCCGTGCCCCGTCCCTATCCAGCAGAAACCTTGTGACTACCTTTTAGACTGTGAAGCCACTATTGGATAGGGCTGTCTCTATATGTTGCCAACTTGTACTTCCAAAGTGCTTAGTACAGTGCTCTGCACACAGTAAGCGCTCAATAAATACGATTGATGATGATGACTCCCAGGCCCGTGCCCTAACCCCATGCAGCAGACAAATGGCAGCAAACCTTGCGACTCCCAGGCCCGTGCCCTGTCCCTATGCAGCAGAAACCTTGTGACTACATTTTAGACTGTGAACCCACTGTTGGGTAGGAACTATCTCTATATGTTGCCAAATTGTACTTCCCAAGCGGTTAGTAAAGTGCTCTGCACACAGCAAGCGCTCAATAAATTCAATTGATGATGATGACTGCCAGGCCCGTGCCCTAACCCCATGCAGCAGACAAATGGCAGCAAACCTTGTGACTCCCAGGCCCGTGCCCCGTCCCTATGCAGCAGAAACCTTGTGACTACCTTTTAGACTGTGAACCCACTATTGAATAGGGACTGTCTCTATATGTTGCCAACTTGTACTTCCTAAGTGTTTAGTACGGTGCTCTGCACACTGTAAGCGCTCAATAAATACGATTGATGATGATGACTACCAGGCACGTGCCCCAAACCTATGCAGCAGACAAATGGCAGCAAACCTTGTGACTTCCAGGCCCATGCCCCATCCCTATGCAGCAGAAACCTTGTGACTCCCTTTTAGACTGTGACCCACTGTTGGGTAGGGACTGTCTCTATATGTTGTCAACTTGTACTTGCCAAGCGCTTAGTACAGTGCTCTGCACACAGTAAGCGCTCAATAAATACGATTGATGATGATGACTACCAGGCCCGTGCCCAAAACCTATGCAGCAGACAAATGGCAGCAAACCTTGTGACTCCCAGGCCCATGCCCCATCCCTATGTAGCAGAAACCTTGTGACTCCCTTTTAGACTGTGAGCCCACTGTTGGGTAGGGACTGTCTCTATATGTTGCCAACTTGTACTTCCCAAGTGCTTAGTACAGTGCTCTGCACACAGTAAGCGCTCAATAAATACAATTGATGATGATGACTACCAGGCCCGTGCCCCGTCCCTATGCAGCAGAAACCTTGTGACTACATTATAGACTGTGAACCCACTGTTGGATAGGGACTGTCTCTATATGTTGCCAACTTGTACTTCGCAAGTGCTTAGTACAGTGCTCTGCACACAGTAAGCGCTCAATAAATACGATTGATGATGATGACTAGCAGGCCCGTGCCCCAAACCTATGCAGAAGACAAATGGCAGCAAACCTTGTGATTCCCAGGCCCATGCCCCGTCCCTATGCAGCAGAAACCTTGTGACTACCTTTTAGACTGTGAGCCCACTGTTGGGTAGGGACTGTCTCTATATGTTGCCAACTTGTACTTCCCAAGTGCTTAGTACAGTGCTCTGCAGACAGTAAGGGCTCAATAAATACGATTGACGATGATGACTACCAGACCCGTGCCCCAAACCTATGTAGCAGACAAATGGCAGCAAATCTTGTGACTGCAAGGCCCATGCCCCGTCCCTATACAGCAGAAACCTTGTGACTACCTTTTAGACTGTGAGCCCACTGTTGGGTAGGGACTGTCTCTATATGTTGCCAACTTGTACTTCCTAAGAGTTTAGTACAGTGCTCTGCACACAGTAAGCGCTCAATAAATACGATTGATGATGATGACTACCAGGCCCGTGCCCTAACCCCATGCAGCAGACAAATGGCAGCAAATCTTGTGACTCCCAGGCCCGAGCCACGTCCCTATGCAGCAGAAATCTTGTGACTACATTATAGACTGTGAACCCACTGTTGGATAGGGACTGTCTCTATATGTTGCCAACTTGTACTTCGCAAGTGCTTAGTACAGTGCTCTGCACACAGAAAGCGCTCAATAAATACGATTGATGATGATGACTAGCAGGCCCGTGCCCCAAACCTATGCAGAAGACAAATGGCAGCAAACCTTGTGATTCCCAGGCCCATGCCCCGTCCCTATGCAGCAGAAACCTTGTGACTACCTTTTAGACTGTGAGCACACTGTTGGGTAGGGACTGTCTCTATATGTTGCAAACTTGTACTTCCCAAGCGCTTAGTACAGTGCTCTGCACACAGTAAGCGCTCAATAAATTCAATTGATGATGATGACTGCCAGGCCCGTGCCCTAGCCCCATGCAGCAGACAAATGGCAGCAAACCTTGTGACTCCCAGGCCCATGCCCCGTCCCTAAGCAGCAGAAACCTTGTGACTACCTTTTAGACTGTGAACCCACTATTCGATAGGGACTGTCTCTATATGTTGCCAACTTGTACTTCCTAAGAGCTTAGTACAGTGCTCTGCACACAGTAAGCGCTCAATAAATACGATTGATGATGATGACTACCAGGCCCGTGCCCTAACCCCATGCAGCAGACAAATGGCAGCAAATCTTGTGACTCCCAGGCCCGTGCCACGTCCCTATGCAGCAGAAATCTTGTGACTACATTTTAGACTGTGAACCCACTGTTGGATAGGGACTGTCTCTAAATGTTGCCAACTTGTACTTCCCAAGTGCTTAGTACAGTGCTCTGCACACAGTAAGCGCTCAATAAATACGATTGATGATGATGACTACCAGGCCCGTGCCCCGAACCTATGCAGCAGACAAATGGCAGCAAACCTTGTGATTCCCAGGCCCATGCCCTGTCCCTATGCAGCAGAAACCTTGTGACTACCTTTTAGACTGTGAGCCCACTGTTGGGTAGGAACTATCTCTATATGTTGCCAACCTGTACTTCCCAAGCGCTTAGTACAGTGCTCTGCACACAGTAAGCGCTCAATAAATACGATTGATGATGATGACTACCAGGCCCGTGCCCCAAACCTATGCAGCAGACAAATGGGAACAAACCTTGTGACTCCCAGGCCCATGCCCCGTCCCTATGCAGCAGAAACCTTGTGACTCCCTTTTAGACTGTGAGCCCACTGTTGGGTAGGGACTGTCTCTATATGTTGCCAACTTGTACTTCCCAAGCGCTTAGTACAGTGCTTTGCACACAGTAAGCACTCAATAAATACGATTGATGATGATGACTACCAGACCCGTGCCCCAAACCTATGCAGCAGACAAATGGCAGCAAATCTTGTGACTCCCAGGCCCATGCCCCGTCCCTATGCTGCAGAAACCTTGTGACTACATTTTAGACAGTGAACCCACTATTGGATAGGGATTGTCTGTATATGTTGCCAACTTGTACTTCCCAAGTCCTTAGTACAGTGCTCTGCACACAGTAAGCGCTCAATAAATACGATTGATGATGATGACTACCAGGCCCGTGCCCCAAACCTATGCAGCAGACAAATGGCAGCAAACCTTGTGACTCCCAGGCCCATGCCACGTCCCTATGCAGCAGAAACTTTGTGACTGCCTTTTAGACTGTGAGCCCACTGTTGGGTAGGAACTATCTCTATATGTTGCCAACTTGTACTTCCCAAGCGCTTAGTAGAGTGCTCTGCACACAGTAAGCGCTCAATAAATACAATTGATGATGATGACTGCCAGGCACGTGCCCTAACCCCATGCAGCAGACAAATGGCAGCAAACCTTGTGACTCCTAGGCCCGTGCCCCGTCCCTATCCAGCAGAAACCTTGTGACTACCTTTTAGACTGTGAAGCCACTATTGGATAGGGCTAGTCTCTATATGTTGCCAACTTGTACTTCCAAAGTGCTTAGTACAGTGCTCTGCACACAGTAAGCGCTCAATAAATACGATTGATGATGATGACTCCCAGGCCCGTGCCCCTAACCCCATGCAGCAGACAAATGGCAGCAAACCTTGCGACTCCCAGGCCCGTGCCCCTGTCCCTATGCAGCAGAAACCTTGTGACTACATTTTAGACTGTGAACCCACTGTTGGGTAGGAACTATCTCTATATGTTGCCAAATTGTACTTCCCAAGCGGTTAGTAAAGTGCTCTGCACACAGCAAGCGCTCAATAAATTCAATTGATGATGATGACTGCCAGGCCCGTGCCCTAACCCCATGCAGCAGACAAATGGCAGCAAACCTTGTGACTCCCAGGCCCGTGCCCCGTCCCTATGCAGCAGAAACCTTGTGACTACCTTTTAGACTGTGAACCCACTATTGAATAGGGACTGTCTCTATATGTTGCCAACTTGTACTTCCTAAGTGTTTAGTACGGTGCTCTGCACACTGTAAGCGCTCAATAAATACGATTGATGATGATGACTACCAGGCACGTGCCCCAAACCTATGCAGCAGACAAATGGCAGCAAACCTTGTGACTTCCAGGCCCATGCCCCATCCCTATGCAGCAGAAACCTTGTGACTCCCTTTTAGACTGTGACCCACTGTTGGGTAGGGACTGTCTCTATATGTTGTCAACTTGTACTTGCCCAAGCGCTTAGTACAGTGCTCTGCACACAGTAAGCGCTCAATAAATACGATTGATGATGATGACTACCAGGCCCGTGCCCAAAACCTATGCAGCAGACAAATGGCAGCAAACCTTGTGACTCCCAGGCCCATGCCCCATCCCTATGTAGCAGAAACCTTGTGACTCCCTTTTAGACTGTGAGCCCACTGTTGGGTAGGGACTGTCTCTATATGTTGCCAACTTGTACTTCCCAAGTGCTTAGTACAGTGCTCTGCACACAGTAAGCGCTCAATAAATACAATTGATGATGATGACTACCAGGCCCGTTGCCCCCGTCCCTATGCAGCAGAAACCTTGTGACTACATTATAGACTGTGAACCCACTGATGGATAGGGACTGTCTCTATATGTTGCCCAACTTGTACTTCGCAAGTGCTTAGTACAGTGCTCTGCAACACAGTAAGCGCTCAATAAATACGATTGATGATGATGACTAGCAGGCCCGTGCCCCAAACCTATGCAGAAGACAAATGGCAGCAAACCTTGTGATTCCCAGGCCCATGCCCCCGTCCCTATGCAGCAGAAACCTTGTGACTACCTTTTAGACTGTGAGCCCACTGTTGGGTAGGGACTGTCTCTATATGTTGCCAACTTGTACTTCCCAAGTGCTTAGTACAGTGCTCTGCACACAGTAAGCGCTCAATAAATACGATTGATGATGATGACTACCAGGCCCGTGCCCCAAACCTATGCAGCAGACAAATGGCAGCAAACCTTGTGACTGCCAAGGCCCATGCCCCGTCCCTATACAGCAGAAACCTTGTGACTACCTTTTAGACTGTGAGCCCACTGTTGGGTAGGGAACTGTCTCTATATGTTGCCAACTTGTACTTCCCAAGCGCTTAGTACAATGCTCTGCACACAGTAAGCGCTCAATAAATACAATTGATGTTGATGACTGCCAGGCCCGTGCCCCAAACCTATGCAGCAGAGAAATGGCAGCAAATCTTGTGACTGCAAGGCCCATGCCCCGTCCCTATGCAGCAGAAACCTTGTGACTACATTTTAGACTGTGAACCCACTGTTGGATAGGAACTGTCTCTACATGTTGCCAACTTGTACTTCCCAAGTGCGTAGTACAGTGCTCTGCCCACAGTAAGCGCTCAATAAATACGATTGATGATGATGACTACCAGGCCCGTGCCCTAACTACATGCAGCAGACAAATGGCAGCAAACCTTGTGACTCCCAGGCCCGTGCCCCGTCCCTATGCAGCAGAAATCTTGTGACTACATTTTAGACTGTGAACCCACTGTTGGATAGGGACTGTCTCTATATGTTGCCAACTTGTACTTCCCAAGTGCTTAGTACAGTGCTCTGCACACAGTAAGCGCTCAATAAATACGATTGATGATGATGACTAACAGGCCCGTGCCCCAAACCCATGCAGCAGACAAATGGCAGCAAACCTTGTGACTCCCAGGCCCGTGCCACGTCCCTATGCAGCAGAAATCTTGTGACTACATTTTAGACGGTTAACCCACTGTTGGATAGGGACTGTCTCTATATGTTGCCAACTTGGACTTCCCAAGTGCTTAGTACAGTGCTCTGCACACAGTAAGCGCTCAATAAATACGATTGATGATGATGACTACCAGGCCCGTGCCCCAAACCCATGCAGCAGACAAATGGCAGCAAACCTTGTGATTCCGAGGCCCATGCCCCGTCCCTATGCAGCAGAAACCTTGGGACTCCCTTTTAGACTGTGATCCCACTTTTGGTAGGGACTGTCTCTATATGTTGCCAACTTGTACTTCCCAAGCGCTTAGTACAGTGCTCTGCACACAGTAAGCGCTCAATAAATACGATTGATGATGATGACTACCAGGCCCGTGCCCCAAACTTATGCAGCAGACAAATCGCAGCAAACCTTGTGACTCCCAGGCCCATGCCCCGTCCCTATGCAGCAGAAACCTTTGGACTCCCTTTTAGACTGTGAGCCCACTGTTGGGTAGGGACTGTCTCTATATGTTGCCAACTTGTACTTCCCAAGCGCTTAGTACAGTGCTCTGCACACAGTAAGCGCTCAATAAATACGATTGATGATGATGACTGCCAGGCCCGTGCCCTAACCCCATGCAGCAGACAAATGGCAGCAAACCTTGTGACTCCCAGGCCCATGCCCCGTCCCTATGCAGCAGAAACCTTGGGACTCCCTTTTAGACTGTGAGCCCACTGTTCGGTAGGGACTGTCTCTATATGTTGCCAACTTGTACTTCCCAAGCGCTTAGTACAGTGCTCTGCACACAGTAAGCGCTCAATAAATACGATTGATGATGATGACTACCAGGCCCGTGCCCCAAACCTATGCAGCATACAAATGGCAGTAAACCTTGTGACTCCCAGGCCCAATGCCCCGTCCCTATGCAGCAGAAACCTTGTGACTACATTTTAGACTGTGAACCCACTATTGGATAGGGACTGTCTCTATATGTTGCCAACTTGTACTTCCCAAGTGCTTAGTACAGTGCTCTGCACACCGTAAGCGCTCAATAAATACGATTGATGATGATGACTACCAGGCCCGTGCCCCGTCCCTATGCAGCAGAAACCTTGTGACTACATTTTAGACTGTGAACCCACTGTTGGATAGGGACTGTCGCTATATGTTGCCAACTTGTACTTCCCAAGTGCTTAGTACAGTGCTCTGCACACAGTAAGCGCTCAATAAATACGATTGATGATGATGACTACCAGGCCCATGCCCCAAACCTATGCAGCAGACAAATGGCAGCAAACCTTGTGACTCCCAGGCCCATGCCCCGTCCCTATGCAGCAGAAACCTTGTGACTCCCTTTTAGACTGTGAGCCCACTGTTGGGTAGGAACTATCTCTATATGTTGCCAACTTGTACTTCCCAAGCGCTTAGTACAATGCTCTGCACACAGTAAGCGCTCAATAAATACAATTGATGTTGATGACTGCCAGGCCCGTGCCCTAACCCCATGCAGCAGACAAATGGTGGCAAACCTTGTGACTCCTAGGCCCATGCCCCGTCCCTATGCAGCAGAAACCTTGTGACTACCTTTTAGACTGTGAACCCACTATTGGATAGGGACTGTCTCTATATGTTGCCAACTTGTACTTCCCAAGTGCTTAGTACAGTGCTCTGCACACAGTAAGCGCTCAATAAATACGATTGATGATGATGACTACCAGGCCCGTGCCCCTAACCCCATGCAGCAGACAAATGGCAGCAAACCTTGTGACTCCCAGGCCCATGCCCCATCCCTATGCAGCAGAAACCTTGTGACTACATTTTAGACTGTGAACCCACTGTTGGATAGGAACTGTCTCTACATGTTGCCAACTTGTACTTCCCAAGTGCGTAGTACAGTGCTCTGCCCACAGTAAGCGCTCAATAAATACGATTGATGATGATGACTACCAGGCCCGTGCCCCAAACCTATGCAGCAGACAAATGGCAGCAAACCTTGTGACTCTCAGGCCCATGCCCCGGCCCTGTGCAGCAGGTACCTTGTGACTACCTTTTAGACTGTGAGCCCACTGTTGGGTAGGAACTATCTCTATATGTTGCCAACTTGTACTTCCCAAGTGCTTAGTACAGTGCTCTGCACACAGTAAGCGCTCAATAAATACGATTGATGATGATGACTAACAGGCCCGTGCCCCAGACCCATGCAGCAGACAAATGGCAGCAAACCTTGTGACTCCCAGGCCCGTGCCACATCCCTATGCAGCAGAAATCTTGTGACTACATTTTAGACGGTGAACCCACTGTTGGATAGGGACTGTCTCTATATGTTGCCAACTTGGACTTCCCAAGTGCTTAGTACAGTGCTCTGCACACAGTAAGCGCTCAATAAATACGATTGATGATGATGACTACCAGGCCCGTGCCCCAAACCCATGCAGCAGACAAATGGCAGCAAACCTTGTGATTCCGAGGCCCATGCCCCGTCCCTATGCAGCAGAAACCTTGGGACTCCCTTTTAGACTGTGATCCCACTGTTGGGTAGGGACTGTCTCTATATGTTGCCAACTTGTACTTCCCAAGCGCTTAGTACAGTGCTCTGCACACAGTAAGCGCTCAATAAATGCGATTGATGATGATGACTACCAGGCCCGTGCCCCAAACCTATGCAGCAGACAAATCGCAGCAAACCTTGTGACTCCCAGGCCCATGCCCCGTCCCTATGCAGCAGAAACCTTTGGACTCCCTTTTAGACTGTGAGCCCACTGTTGGGTAGGGACTGTCTCTATATGTTGCCAACTTGTACTTCCCAAGCGCTTAGTACAGTGCTCTGCACACAGTAAGCGCTCAATAAATTCAATTGATGATGATGACTGCCAGGCCCGTGCCCTAACCCCATGCAGCAGACAAATGGCAGCAAACCTTGTGACTCCCAGGCCCATGCCCCGTCCCTATGCAGCAGAAACCTTGTGACTACCTTTTCGACTGTGAACCCACTATTGGATAGGGACTGTCTCTAGATGTTGCCAACTTGTACTTCCCAAGAGCTTAGTACAGTGCTCTGCAAACAGTAAGCGCTCAATAAATTCAATTGATGATGATGACTGCCAGGCCCGTGCCCTAAACCCATGCAGCAGACAAATGGCAGCAAACCTAGTGACTCCCAGGCCCGTGCCACGTCCCTATGCAGCAGAAATCTTGTGACTACATTTTAGACTGTGAACCCACTGTTGGATAGGGACTGTCTCTATATGTTGCCAACTTGTACTTCCCAAGTGCTTAGTACAGTGCTCTGCACACAGTAAGCGCTCAATAAATACGATTGATGATGATGACTACCAGGCCCGTGCCCCAAACCCTATGCAGCAGACAAATGGCAGCAAACCTTGTGACTCCCAGGCCCATGCCCCGTCCCTATGCAGCAGAAACCTTGGGACTCCCTTTTAGACTGTGAGCCCACTGTTGGGTAGGGACTGTCTCTATATGTTGCCAACTTGTACTTCCCAAGCGCTTAGTACAGTGTTCTGCACACAGTAAGCGCTCAATAAATACGATTGATGATGATGACTACCAGGCCCGTGCCCCAAACCTATGCAGCAGACAAATGGCAGTAAACCTTGTGACTCCCAGGCCCATGCCCCGTCCCTATGCAGCAGAAACCTTGTGACTACATTTTAGACTGTGAACCCACTATTGGATAGGGACTGTCTCTATATGTTGCCAACTTGTACTTCCCAAGTGCTTAGTACAGTGCTCTGCACACCGTAAGCGCTCAATAAATACGATTGATGATGATGACTACCAGGCCCGTGCCCCGTCCCTATGCAGCAGAAACCTTGTGACTACATTTTAGACTGTGAACCCACTGTTGGATAGGGACTGTCGCTATATGTTGCCAACTTGTACTTCCCAAGTGCTTAGTACAGTGCTCTGCACACAGTAAGCGCTCAATAAATACGATTGATGATGATGACTACCAGGCCCATGCCCCAAACCTATGCAGCAGACAAATGGCAGCAAACCTTGTGACTCCCAGGCCCATGCCCCGTCCCTATGCAGCAGAAACCTTGTGACTCCCTTTTAGACTGTGAGCCCACTGTTGGGTAGGAACTATCTCTATATGTTGCCAACTTGTACTTCCCAAGCGCTTAGTACAATGCTCTGCACACAGTAAGCGCTCAATAAATACAATTGATGTTGATGACTGCCAGGCCCGTGCCCTAACCCCATGCAGCAGACAAATGGTGGCAAACCTTGTGACTCCTAGGCCCATGCCCCGTCCCTATGCAGCAGAAACCTTGTGACTACCTTTTAGACTGTGAACCCACTATTGGATAGGGACTGTCTCTATATGTTGCCAACTTGTACTTCCCAAGTGCTTAGTACAGTGCTCTGCACACAGTAAGCGCTCAATAAATACGATTGATGATGATGACTACCAGGCCCGTGCCCTAACCCCATGCAGCAGACAAATGGCAGCAAACCTTGTGACTCCCAGGCCCATGCCCCGTCCCTATGCAGCAGAAACCTTGTGACTACATTTTAGACTGTGAACCCACTGTTGGATAGGAACTGTCTCTACATGTTGCCAACTTGTACTTCCCAAGTGCGTAGTACAGTGCTCTGCCCACAGTAAGCGCTCAATAAATACGATTGATGATGATGACTACCAGGCCCGTGCCCCAAACCTATGCAGCAGACAAATGGCAGCAAACCTTGTGACTCTCAGGCCCATGCCCCGGCCCTGTGCAGCAGGTACCTTGTGACTACCTTTTAGACTGTGAGCCCACTGTTGGGTAGGAACTATCTCTATATGTTGCCAACTTGTACTTCCCAAGTGCTTAGTACAGTGCTCTGCACACAGTAAGCGCTCAATAAATACGATTGATGATGATGACTAACAGGCCCGTGCCCCAAACCCATGCAGCAGACAAATGGCAGCAAACGTTGTGACTCCCAGGCCCGTGCCACGTCCCTATGCAGCAGAAATCTTGTGACTACATTTTAGACGGTGAACCCACTGTTGGATAGGGACTGTCTCTATATGTTGCCAACTTGGACTTCCCAAGTGCTTAGTACAGTGCTCTGCACACAGTAAGCGCTCAATAAATACGATTGATGATGATGACTACCAGGCCCGTGCCCCAAACCCATGCAGCAGACAAATGGCAGCAAACCTTGTGATTCCGAGGCCCATGCCCCGTCCCTATGCAGCAGAAACCTTGGGACTCCCTTTTAGACTGTGATCCCACTTTTTGGTAGGGACTGTCTCTATATGTTGCCAACTTGTACTTCCCAAGCGCTTAGTACAGTGCTCTGCACACAGTAAGCGCTCAATAAATGCGATTGATGATGATGACTACCAGGCCCGTGCCCCAAACCTATGCAGCAGACAAATCGCAGCAAACCTTGTGACTCCCAGGCCCATGCCCCGTCCCTATGCAGCAGAAACCTTTGGACTCCCTTTTAGACTGTGAGCCCACTGTTGGGTAGGGACTGTCTCTATATGTTGCCAACTTGTACTTCCCAAGCGCTTAGTACAGTGCTCTGCACACAGTAAGCGCTCAATAAATTCAATTGATGATGATGACTGCCAGGCCCGTGCCCTAACCCCATGCAGCAGACAAATGGCAGCAAACCTTGTGACTCCCAGGCCCATGCCCCGTCCCTATGCAGCAGAAACCTTGTGACTACCTTTTCGACTGTGAACCCACTATTGGATAGGGACTGTCTCTAGATGTTGCCAACTTGTACTTCCCAAGAGCTTAGTACAGTGCTCTGCAAACAGTAAGCGCTCAATAAATTCAATTGATGATGATGACTGCCAGGCCCGTGCCCTAAACCCATGCAGCAGACAAATGGCAGCAAACCTAGTGACTCCCAGGCCCGTGCCACGTCCCTATGCAGCAGAAATCTTGTGACTACATTTTAGACTGTGAACCCACTGTTGGATAGGGACTGTCTCTATATGTTGCCAACTTGTACTTCCCAAGTGCTTAGTACAGTGCTCTGCACACAGTAAGCGCTCAATAAATACGATTGATGATGATGACTACCAGGCCCGTGCCCCAAACCCATGCAGCAGACAAATGGCAGCAAACCTTGTGACTCCCAGGCCCATGCCCCGTCCCTATGCAGCAGAAACCTTGGGACTCCCTTTTAGACTGTGAGCCCACTGTTGGGTAGGGACTGTCTCTATATGTTGCCAACTTGTACTTCCCAAGCGCTTAGTACAGTGCTCTGCACACAGTAAGCGCTCAATAAATACGATTGATGATGATGACTACCAGGCCCGTGCCCCAAACCTATGCAGCAGACAAATGGCAGTAAACCTTGTGACTCCCAGGCCCATGCCCCGTCCCTATGCAGCAGAAACCTTGTGACTACATTTTAGACTGTGAACCCACTATTGGATAGGGACTGTCTCTATATGTTGCCAACTTGTACTTCCCAAGTGCTTAGTACAGTGCTCTGCACACCGTAAGCGCTCAATAAATACGATTGATGATGATGACTACCAGGCCCGTGCCGCGTCCCTATGCAGCAGAAACCTTGTGACTACATTTTAGACTGTGAACCCACTGTTGGATAGGGACTGTCGCTATATGTTGCCAACTTGTACTTCCCAAGTGCTTAGTACAGTGCTCTGCACACAGTAAGCGCTCAATAAATACGATTGATGATGATGACTACCAGGCCCATGCCCCAAACCTATGCAGCAGACAAATGGCAGCAAACCTTGTGACTCCCAGGCCCATGCCCCGTCCCTATGCAGCAGAAACCTTGTGACTCCCTTTTAGACTGTGAGCCCACTGTTGGGTAGGAACTATCTCTATATGTTGCCAACTTGTACTTCCCAAGCGCTTAGTACAATGCTCTGCACACAGTAAGCGCTCAATAAATACAATTGATGTTGATGACTGCCAGGCCCGTGCCCTAACCCCATGCAGCAGACAAATGGTAGCAAACCTTGTGACTCCTAGGCCCATGCCCCGTCCCTATGCAGCAGAAACCTTGTGACTACCTTTTAGACTGTGAACCCACTATTGGATAGGGACTGTCTCTATATGTTGCCAACTTGTACTTCCCAAGTGCTTAGTACAGTGCTCTGCACACAGTAAGCGCTCAATAAATACGATTGATGATGATGACTACCAGGCCCGTGCCCTAACCCCATGCAGCAGACAAATGGCAGCAAACCTTGTGACTCCCAGGCCCATGCCCCGTCCCTATGCAGCAGAAACCTTGTGACTACATTTTAGACTGTGAACCCACTGTTGGATAGGAACTGTCTCTACATGTTGCCAACTTGTACTTCCCAAGTGCGTAGTACAGTGCTCTGCCCACAGTAAGCGCTCAATAAATACGATTGATGATGATGACTACCAGGCCCGTGCCCCAAACCTATGCAGCAGACAAATGGCAGCAAACCTTGTGACTCTCAGGCCCATGCCCCGGCCCTGTGCAGCAGGTACCTTGTGACTACCTTTTAGACTGTGAGCCCACTGTTGGGTAGGAACTATCTCTATATGTTGCCAACTTGTACTTCCCAAGTGCTTAGTACAGTGCTCTGCACACAGTAAGCGCTCAATAAATACGATTGATGATGATGACTACCAGGCCCGTGCCCTAACTCCATGCAGCAGACAAATGGCAGCAAACCTTGTGACTCCCAGGCCCGTTCCCCGTCCCTATGTAGCAGAAATCTTGTGACTACATTTTAGACTGTGAACCCACTGTTGGATAGGGACTGTCTCTATATGTTGCCAACTTGTACTTCCCAAGTGCTTAGTACGGTGCTCTGCACACAGTAAGCTATCAATAAATACGATTGATGATGATGATTACCAGGCCCGTGGCCCAAACCTATGCAGCAGACAAATGGCAGCAAACCTTGTGACTCCCAAGCCCATGCCTCGTCCCTATGCAGCAGAAACCTTGTGACTCCCTTTTAGACTGTCTGCCCACTGTTGGGTAGGGACTGTCTCTATATGTTGTCAACTTGTACTTGCCAAGCGCTTAGTACAGTGCTCTGCACACAGTAAGCGCTCAATAAATACGATTGATGATGATGACTACCAGGCCCGTGCCCCAAACCTATGCAGCAGACAAATGGCAGCAAACCTGGTGACTCCCAGGCCCATGCCCCATCCCTATGCAGCAGAAACCTTGGGACTCCCTTTTAGACTGTGAGCCCACTTTTGGGTAGGGACTGTCTCTATATGTTGCCAACTTGTACTTCCCAAGCGCTTAGTACAGTGCTCTGCACACAGTAAGCGCTCAATAATTACGATTGATGATGATGACTAAAAGACCCGTGCCCCAAACCTATGCAGCAGACAAACGGCAGCAAATCTTGTGACTCCCAGGCCCATGCCCCGTCCCTATGCAGCAGAAACCGTGTGACTACATTTTAGACTGTGAACCCACTATTGGATAGGGACTGTCTCTATATGTTGCCAACTTGTACTTCCCAAGTGCTTAGTACAGTGCTCTGCACACAGTAAGCGCTCAATAAATACGATTGATGATGATGACTACCAGGCCCGTGCCCTAACTCCATGCAGCAGACAAATGGCAGCAAACCTTGTGACTCCCAGGCCCGTGCCCCGTCCCTATGCAGCAGAAATCTTGTGACTACATTTTAGACTGTGAATCCACTGTTGGATAGGGACTGTCTCTATATGTTGCCAACTTGTACTTCCCAAGTGCTTAGTACAGTGCTCTGCACACAGTAAGCGCTCAATAAATACGATTGATGATGATGACTACCAGGCCCGTGCCCCAAACCTATGCAGCAGACAAATGGCAGCAAACCTTGTGACTCCCAGGCCCATGCCCCGTCCCTATGCAGCAGAAACCTTGTGAGTACCTTTTAGACTGTGAGCCCACTGTTGGGTAGGAACTATCTCTATATGTTGCCAACTTGTACTTCCCAAGCGCTTAGTACAGTGCTCTGCACACAGTAAGCGCTCAATAAATACGATTGATGATGATGACTACCAGGCCCGTGCCCCAAACCTATGCAGCAGACAAATGGCAGCAAACCTTGTGACTCCCAGGCCCATGCCCCGTCCCTATGCAGCAGAAACCTTGTGACTCCCTTTTAGACTGTGAGCCCACTGTTGGGTAGGGACTGTCTCTATATGTTGCCAACTTGTACTTCCCAAGTGCTTAGTACAGTGCTCTGCACACAGTAAGCGCTCAATACGATTGATGATGATGACTACCAGGCCCGTGCCCCAAACCTATGCAGCAGACAAATGGCAGTAAACCTTGTGACTCCCAGGCCCATGCCCCGTCCCTATGCAGCAGAAACCTTGTGACTCCCTTTTAGACTGTGAGCCCACTGTTGGGTATGGACTGTCTCTATATGTTGCCAACTCGTACTTCCCAAGCGCTTAGTACAGTGCTCTGCACACAGTAAGCACTCAATAAATACGATTGATGATGATGACTACCAGACCCGTGCCCCAAACCTATGCAGCAGACAAATGGCAGCAAATCTTGTGACTCCCATGCCCATGCCCCGTCCCTATGCTGCAGAAACCTTGTGACTACATTTTAGACTGTGAACCCACTATTTGATAGGGACTGTCTCTATATGTTGCCAACTTGTACTTCCCAAGTGCTTAGTACAGTGCTCTGCACATAGTAAGCGCTCAATAAATACGATTGATGATGATGACTACCAGGCCCGTGCCCCGTCCCTATGCAGCAGAAACCTTGTGACTACATTTTAGACTGTGAACCCACTGTTGGATAGGGACTGTCGCTATATGTTGCCAACTTGTACTTCCCAAGTGCTTAGTACAGTGCTCTGCACACAGTAAGCGCTCAATAAATTCGATTGATGATGATGACTACCAGGCCCGTGCCCCAAACCTATGCAGCAGACAAATGGCAGCAAACCTTGTGACTCCCAGGCCCATGCCCCGTCCCTATGCAGCAGAAACCTTGTGACTACCTTTTAGACTGTGAGCCCACTGGTGGGTAGGAACTATCTCTATATGTTGCCAACTTGTACTTCCCAAGCGCTTAGTACAATGCTCTGCACACAGTAAGCGCTCAATAAATACAATTGATGTTGATGACTGCCAGGCCCGTGCCCTAACCCCATGCAGCAGACAAATGGCAGCAAACCTTGTGACTCCTAGGCCCGTGCCCGGTCCCTATGCAGCAGAAATCTTGTGACTACATTTTAGACTGTGAACCCACTGTTGGATAGGGACTGTCTCTATATGTTGCCAACTTGTACTTCCCAAGTGCTTAGTACAGTGCTCTGCACACAGTAAGCGCTCAATAAATACGATTGATGATGATGACTACCAGGCCCGTGCCCCAAACCCATGCAGCAGACAAATGGCAGCAAACCTTGTGACTCCCAGGCCCGTGCCCCGTCCCTATGCAGCAGAAATCTTGTGACTACATTTTAGACTGTGAGCCCACTGTTGGATAGGGACTGTCTCTATATGTTGCCAACTTGTACTTCCCAAGTGCTTAGTACGGTGCTCTGCACACAGTAAGCGCTCAATAAATACGATTGATGATGATGACTACCAGGCACGTGCCCCAAACCTATGCAGCAGACAAATGGTAGCAAACCTTGTGACTCCCAGGCCCATGCCCCGTCCCTATGCAGCAGAAACCCTGTGACTACCTTTTAGACTGTGAGCCCACTGTTGGGTAGGAACTATCTCTATATGTTGCCAACTTGTACTTCCCAAGCGCTTAGTTCAGTGCTCTGCACACAGTAAGCGCTCTATAAATACGTTTGATGATGATGACTACCAGGCCCATGCCCCAAACCTATGCAGCAGACAAATGGCAGCAAATCTTGTGACTGCAAGGCCCATGCCCCGTCCCTATGCAGCAGAAACCTTGTGACTACATTTTAGACTGTGAACCCACTGTTGGATAGGGACTGTCTCTATATGTTGCCAACTTGTACTTCCCAAGTGCTTAGTACAGTGCTCTGCACACAGTAAGCGCTCAATAAATACGATTGATGATGATGACTACCAGGCCCGTGCCCCAAACCTATGCAGCAGACAAATGGCAGCAAACCTTGTGACTCTCAGGCCCATGCCCCGGCCCTGTGCAGCAGGTACCTTGTGACTACCTTTTAGACTGTGAGCCCACTGTTGGGTAGGAACTATCTCTATATGTTGCCAACTTGTACTTCCCAAGTGCTTAGTACAGTGCTCTGCACACAGTAAGCGCTCAATAAATACGATTGATGATGATGACTACCAGGCCCGTGCCCTAACTCCATGCAGCAGACAAATGGCAGCAAACCTTGTGACTCCCAGGCCCGTTCCCCGTCCCTATGTAGCAGAAATCTTGTGACTACATTTTAGACTGTGAACCCACTGTTGGATAGGGACTGTCTCTATATGTTGCCAACTTGTACTTCCCAAGTGCTTAGTACGGTGCTCTGCACACAGTAAGCTATCAATAAATACGATTGATGATGATGATTACCAGGCCCGTGGCCCAAACCTATGCAGCAGACAAATGGCAGCAAACCTTGTGACTCCCAAGCCCATGCCTCGTCCCTATGCAGCAGAAACCTTGTGACTCCCTTTTAGACTGTCTGCCCACTGTTGGGTAGGGACTGTCTCTATATGTTGTCAACTTGTACTTGCCAAGCGCTTAGTACAGTGCTCTGCACACAGTAAGCGCTCAATAAATACGATTGATGATGATGACTACCAGGCCCGTGCCCCAAACCTATGCAGCAGACAAATGGCAGCAAACCTGGTGACTCCCAGGCCCATGCCCCATCCCTATGCAGCAGAAACCTTGGGACTCCCTTTTAGACTGTGAGCCCACTTTTGGGTAGGGACTGTCTCTATATGTTGCCAACTTGTACTTCCCAAGCGCTTAGTACAGTGCTCTGCACACAGTAAGCGCTCAATAATTACGATTGATGATGATGACTAAAAGACCCGTGCCCCAAACCTATGCAGCAGACAAACGGCAGCAAATCTTGTGACTCCCAGGCCCATGCCCCGTCCCTATGCAGCAGAAACCGTGTGACTACATTTTAGACTGTGAACCCACTATTGGATAGGGACTGTCTCTATATGTTGCCAACTTGTACTTCCCAAGTGCTTAGTACAGTGCTCTGCACACAGTAAGCGCTCAATAAATACGATTGATGATGATGACTACCAGGCCCGTGCCCTAACTCCATGCAGCAGACAAATGGCAGCAAACCTTGTGACTCCCAGGCCCGTGCCCCGTCCCTATGCAGCAGAAATCTTGTGACTACATTTTAGACTGTGAATCCACTGTTGGATAGGGACTGTCTCTATATGTTGCCAACTTGTACTTCCCAAGTGCTTAGTACAGTGCTCTGCACACAGTAAGCGCTCAATAAATACGATTGATGATGATGACTACCAGGCCCGTGCCCCAAACCTATGCAGCAGACAAATGGCAGCAAACCTTGTGACTCCCAGGCCCATGCCCCGTCCCTATGCAGCAGAAACCTTGTGAGTACCTTTTAGACTGTGAGCCCACTGTTGGGTAGGAACTATCTCTATATGTTGCCAACTTGTACTTCCCAAGCGCTTAGTACAGTGCTCTGCACACAGTAAGCGCTCAATAAATACGATTGATGATGATGACTACCAGGCCCGTGCCCCAAACCTATGCAGCAGACAAATGGCAGCAAACCTTGTGACTCCCAGGCCCATGCCCCGTCCCTATGCAGCAGAAACCTTGTGACTCCCTTTTAGACTGTGAGCCCACTGTTGGGTAGGGACTGTCTCTATATGTTGCCAACTTGTACTTCCCAAGTGCTTAGTACAGTGCTCTGCACACAGTAAGCGCTCAATACGATTGATGATGATGACTACCAGGCCCGTGCCCCAAACCTATGCAGCAGACAAATGGCAGTAAACCTTGTGACTCCCAGGCCCATGCCCCGTCCCTATGCAGCAGAAACCTTGTGACTCCCTTTTAGACTGTGAGCCCACTGTTGGGTATGGACTGTCTCTATATGTTGCCAACTCGTACTTCCCAAGCGCTTAGTACAGTGCTCTGCACACAGTAAGCACTCAATAAATACGATTGATGATGATGACTACCAGACCCGTGCCCCAAACCTATGCAGCAGACAAATGGCAGCAAATCTTGTGACTCCCATGCCCATGCCCCGTCCCTATGCTGCAGAAACCTTGTGACTACATTTTAGACTGTGAACCCACTATTTGATAGGGACTGTCTCTATATGTTGCCAACTTGTACTTCCCAAGTGCTTAGTACAGTGCTCTGCACATAGTAAGCGCTCAATAAATACGATTGATGATGATGACTACCAGGCCCGTGCCCCGTCCCTATGCAGCAGAAACCTTGTGACTACATTTTAGACTGTGAACCCACTGTTGGATAGGGACTGTCGCTATATGTTGCCAACTTGTACTTCCCAAGTGCTTAGTACAGTGCTCTGCACACAGTAAGCGCTCAATAAATTCGATTGATGATGATGACTACCAGGCCCGTGCCCCAAACCTATGCAGCAGACAAATGGCAGCAAACCTTGTGACTCCCAGGCCCATGCCCCGTCCCTATGCAGCAGAAACCTTGTGACTACCTTTTAGACTGTGAGCCCACTGGTGGGTAGGAACTATCTCTATATGTTGCCAACTTGTACTTCCCAAGCGCTTAGTACAATGCTCTGCACACAGTAAGCGCTCAATAAATACAATTGATGTTGATGACTGCCAGGCCCGTGCCCTAACCCCATGCAGCAGACAAATGGCAGCAAACCTTGTGACTCCTAGGCCCGTGCCCGGTCCCTATGCAGCAGAAATCTTGTGACTACATTTTAGACTGTGAACCCACTGTTGGATAGGGACTGTCTCTATATGTTGCCAACTTGTACTTCCCAAGTGCTTAGTACAGTGCTCTGCACACAGTAAGCGCTCAATAAATACGATTGATGATGATGACTACCAGGCCCGTGCCCCAAACCCATGCAGCAGACAAATGGCAGCAAACCTTGTGACTCCCAGGCCCGTGCCCCGTCCCTATGCAGCAGAAATCTTGTGACTACATTTTAGACTGTGAGCCCACTGTTGGATAGGGACTGTCTCTATATGTTGCCAACTTGTACTTCCCAAGTGCTTAGTACGGTGCTCTGCACACAGTAAGCGCTCAATAAATACGATTGATGATGATGACTACCAGGCACGTGCCCCAAACCTATGCAGCAGACAAATGGTAGCAAACCTTGTGACTCCCAGGCCCATGCCCCGTCCCTATGCAGCAGAAACCCTGTGACTACCTTTTAGACTGTGAGCCCACTGTTGGGTAGGAACTATCTCTATATGTTGCCAACTTGTACTTCCCAAGCGCTTAGTTCAGTGCTCTGCACACAGTAAGCGCTCTATAAATACGTTTGATGATGATGACTACCAGGCCCATGCCCCAAACCTATGCAGCAGACAAATGGCAGCAAATCTTGTGACTGCAAGGCCCATGCCCCGTCCCTATGCAGCAGAAACCTTGTGACTACATTTTAGACTGTGAACCCACTGTTGGATAGGGACTGTCTCTATATGTTGCCAACTTGTACTTCCCAAGTGCTTAGTACAGTGCTCTGCACACAGTAAGCGCTCAATAAATACGATTGATGATGATGACTACCAGGCCCGTGCCCCAAACCTATGCAGCAGACAAATGGCAGCAAACCTTGTGACTCCCAGGCCCATGCTCCGTCCCTATGCAGCAGAAACCTTGTGACTACCTTTTAGACTGTGAGCCCACTGTTGGGTAGGAACTATCTCTATATGTTGCCAACTTGTACTTCCCAAGCGCTTAGTACAGTGCTCTGCACACAGTAAGCGCTCAATAAATTCAATTGATGATGATGACTGCCAGGCCCGTGCCCTAACCCCATGCAGCAGGCAAATGGCAGCAAACCTTGTGACTCCCAGGCCCATGCCCCGTCCCTACGCAGTAGAAACCTTGTGACTACCTTTTAGACTGTGAAGCCTCTATTGGATAGGGACTGTCTCTATATGTTGCCAACTTGTACTTCCCAAGTGCTTAGTACAGTGCTCTGCAGATAGTAAGCGCTCAATAAATACGATTGATGATGATGACTACCAGGCCCGTGCCCTAACTCCATGCAGCAGACAAATGGCAGCAAACCTTGTGACTCCCAGGCCCGTGCCCCGTCCCTATGCAGCAGAAATCTTGTGACTACATTTTAGACTGTGAGCCCACTGTTGGATAGGGACTGTCTCTATATGTTGCCAACTTGTACTTCCCAAGTGCTTAGTACGGTGCTCTGCACACAGTAAGCGCTCAATAAATACGATTGATGATGATGACTACCAGGCACGTGCCCCAAACCTATGCAGCATACAAATGGTAGCAAACCTTGTGACTCCCAGGCCCATGCCCCGTCCCTATGCAGCAGAAACCTTGTGACTACCTTTTAGACTGTGAGCCCACTGTTGGGTAGGAACTATCTCTATATGTTGCCAACTTGTACTTCCCAAGCGCTTAGTACAGTGCTCTGCACACAGTAAGCGCTCAATAAATACAAGTGATGATGATGACTGCCAGGCCCGTGCCCTAACCCCATGCAGCAGACAAATGGCAGCAAACCTTGTGACTCCCAGGCCCGTGCCCCGTCCCTATGCAGCAGAAACCTTGTGACTACATTTTAGACTGTGAGCCCACTGTTGGATAGGGACTGTCTCTATATGTTGCCAACTTGTACTTCCCAAGTGCTTAGTACAGTGCTCTGCACACAGTACGTTCTCAATAAATACGATTGATGATGATGACTACCAGGCCCGTGCCCCAAACCTATGCAGCAGACAAATGGCAGGAAAGCTTGTGACTACCAGGTCCATATCCCATCCCTATGCAGCAGAAACCCTGTGACTCCCTTTTAGACTGTGAGCCCACTGTTGGGTAGGGACTGTCTCTATATGTTGCCAACTTGGACTTCCTAAGCGCTTAGTACAGTGCTCTGCACACAGTAAGCGCTCAATAAATACAATTGATGATGATGATCTTCCTTTACCCCAACAACAGAAGCCAACCAAGTGTGGCTCCAGTTTTCCTAACCGAGGACAGGGTATGGCTGAAATTGATGACAGGGGAAGGCTGTGGCTGAAGCGTGATTTAGGAAAAGAAGGTAGGTTAATTCAAAACAGGGACTGAAAGCAAAATGGAATAAGGCTGGTAAGGAGTTGGTTTCCACACTTCCAAACCCTAACCTATTGTCTCCCCACAAAGCTAGTTCAGGATGCTTTCTGGAGCTCAACCACGCTCGTATTAGGGTTGGTGGTTCCCTATAGAGCCAGCGACATCCTAGAGCAGCAGCTGTCAATCAATCCACTTCTCCAGCCAATCAACACCCTCTTTCTGACTTGGGGGAGGGTGGAGAGGCTGGTGGTGGGGGAAAGTGCAATAGTAAGTTGTAGTGTAGGGCAACTCGCTAAAAATGTCTTCCTAGTTTGAGGATTTATCCAACTATGACTCTCCCTCTGTTATGTGGCTAAGCACACAATGTGGTAAGTACCTAGTGGGAAGAGCGTGGGACTGGGGGTCAGGAGATCTGGGTTCCAACCCTGGTTCTGCCACTTGCCTGCTGGGTGACCTTGGGCAAGTCATTTAAGTTCTCTGTGCTGTGGTTTCAAGAGTCAAATGGGGATTCTATATCTGTTTCCTCCTTAGACTTTGAGCCTCTTGTGGGACAGGGACTGTGTCCTACCTGATTATCTACTATCTACCCCATTGCTGAGTACAATGCATGGCACATAGGGATTAACAAATATGATGATGATTATCATTATTATGTAGGAATGACCTCTTGAAGGTAGCCCCTCTCGCACCCTAGCAAGCCACCAAGACTAAGCTTAGAACAGTGCTTTGCACACAGTAAGCGCTCAATAAATGCCATTATTATTACTATTATTATTAAGCTTCTCTCAGTGTGGCCTCGAGCCTCACAAAGGCCAGATCAGAGAACAGAAGCCAATTTACCTGTACATGCTAATCACTTGGTCTCCTGTCAGGAGGTAGTGTGGCCTAGTGGATAAAGCCTAGGAGACAGAGGACCTGGGTTCTAATTCTGACCCAACCACTTGCCTATCATATGACCTTGGACAAGTTCGTTTATCTTCTTGTGCTTCAGTTTCCTCACCTGCAAATTGAGGATTCAATACCTGTTCTCCCTGCTACCGAGGCTCGGAGGCCCATGTGGGACAGGGATTGTGTCCAGCCTGATGATCTTGTATCAAACCAGCACTTGGAACAGTGTTTGACACATAATAAGCGCTTAACAAATACCATAAAAATATGTATTGAATCCCCATTTTACAGATGTGGAAACTGAGGTACAGAGAAGTGAAGCAACTCGCACAAGGTCACCCAGCAGGCAAGTGGCAGGGCTGGGATTAAAATTTATGTCCTCCGACTCTCAGGCCTGTGTACTGCAGACTAGGCCATACTGTTTTTTGGCCTCATAGTCTCATATTAAAGTAAAACTATAGTCATTCATTCATTCAATCATATTTACTGAGTGCTTACTGTGTGCAGAGCACTGTACTAACTGCCTGACTGGCACACACGTCTGATGACTGAAACAAAATTAATGACAAAGAAACGAGCTGGAGGGAAAAAGTGAAATTCGAGAATTTCAGTCTGCCTATCTCACACTACAAAACTAGTTCAGCTATTTCACAGCACCTTACACGCGGAATTGTCTATGCTCTTCCAAACCACTGGGATGAAAGTCCCTTTCCACAGAAGGTTCTTCATGGGGCGAGGATGTACGGCTATTGACCTGGGGAATCTCATCTCTGAGCCTCCCAGAGACAAGGCTAACCAGGTTCCTTCACATTTTCCTCCAGTTTGGGCTTTAGATTTTCTTCCAAACAAGCAAACAAAGAAAATAACTGCTTAATCGACTTTGGTTTCCCTTCTGGAAGCAGTGTTTCGAGCCGGAGAAGGGGCGCCCTGCATTCCTCTGAACTGCAAATACGCCGCCTTGGTCTGAACTGAACAGATGCTTAAAAACCCACCCCCAAAGTGTAATCCCGGCACAGAGCAGCCTGGACTGGCTTATCTATTCCATAGCTCTCATTTCTAATTTCTAACACCCTGAAGAGAACCATGGAAATAGAGCCTGTGGCCACTAATGCTCAAAAAGATAGAGACTTTGCCTGACTTAATCAAATCTCGGGCATTCTATAGCCTTCCCTGTAACAATAGCTTAGAAAAAATCCCTGTGAAATAAGATGACAAGAGAAGTTAGCTTGTTCACTACAACTGGCATAGATTCTCAATGTCTTAGATTCGTGCCTATTGCCTTTCTGCTCCCTCCTGTTTCAGAGAAAATCAACAGCACCTCCAACAGCCAGAAAATGAGCAATGAGTCACACAACACATACCAAGTTTATTTTGGTGACAGGCTAACATTTCTTTTAATAAAACTTTGACAGGTGACGGCCCCTAGATGATTTCATTTCCTGGGATTTTACTTTTTTTTCCGGCTGACCTAAGAGCTTACAGTTTCACAGATTCAGCTTGGTGGGAATTTATTAAGTTTTTGGACAAGAATATCATAGGCAGCTCGAAGAAGGCAATGCTAATCACCTGGGCTAAAGGGAAAGTATTCAAGATTGAAATTTTCCAAAGGGGCTTCTCAGTTTCTTACACATTCCGACAGCCAACATATTAGCATTTGATTTGGCATTCACCTCGAACCTCACCTGTTAATTAGCATTTAATTCTGTTTCTATATATCATTCCGTAACTGCATTATTCAAATCGGCAAAGTGACTTATGATATTTGAATGGCATATGCTAGATAAAATTAAAATAATTCATTCCTAAGTGTCTCTGGTAGCAGAATTTCTAATAAAATTGCATGTTTTTATTCACTAAATCCTTAGCAGGAAAATGAGACAGTGAAAGAAGTTTTGTCTCCTGCTGTAGAGATAAGCCTCCTCCCTTATCCCCTTGATCTGCTCCAAACCAACCGGCACATTTTGCTCTTCTAACACCAAATTACTCACTCAGTCTCACCTATCCCAGTGCCAACCCTTTGCCCACATCCTCCTCATGGCCTAGAAGCAGTGTGGCCTAATGGATAGAGCAGGGCCCTGGGAGTCAGAAGGACCTGGGTTCCTGTATATATGTTTGTACATATTTATTACTCTATTTATTTTACTTGTACATATTTATTCTATTTATTTTATTTTGTTAATATGTTTTGTTTTGCTGTCTGTCTCCCCCTTCTAGACTGTGAGCCCGTTGTTCGGTAGGGACCGTCTCTATATGTTGCCAACTTGTACTTCCCACGCACTTAGTACAGTGCTCTGCACACAGTAAGCACTCAATAAATATGATTGAATGAATCAATGAATAATGCCGGCGCCGCCGCTTGTCTGCTGCTTGACCTTGGAAAAGTTACTTCACTTCTCTGGGCCTCACTTACCTCACCTATAAAATGGGGATTAAGACTGTGAGCCCCATGTATCCTAATCCTCCTCGACCTCTCAGCTGCCTTCGACACTGTGGACCACCCCCTTCTCCTCAACACACTATCCAAGTACAAAGCACAAATATCATTTAAAAAAATAATTAAAAATGCTCTCCTCACTCATATCCAACAGACCACCACTCTCCCCACCTTCAAACCCCTACTGTACATATAAATTAATATATAATACATGTAGCGTGGCTCAGTGGAAAGAGTGCGGGCTTAGGAGTCAGAGGTTATGGGTGCCAATCCCGGCTCCGCCAGTTGTCAGTTGTGTGACTTTGGGCAAGTCACTTAACTTCCCTGGGCCTCAGTCCCCTCATCTGTAAAATGGGGATTAAGACTGTGAGCCACCCATGGGACAACCTGATCACTTTGTAACTTCCCCAGCGCTTAGAACAGTGATTTGCACATAGCAAGCACTTAATAAATGCCATCATTATTATTATTGTTATTATATATATATTTCTATCAGAGGTATTTACTGAAAATTTACCAAGTGCAGAGCACTATGCTGAGCTACTCAATCATCTCCTCCGAGGGGACTTTCCTCCTCAAATCTGACAGACAATTACTCTCCCCCGTTTCAAAGTCTTACTGAAGGCACATCTCCAAGAGGCCTTCCCTGACTTAGCCCTCCTTTCCTCATCTCCCTCTCCTTCCTGCATCACCCTGACTTGTTCCCTTCATTCATTCCCCCCTCTCAGCCTCTCAGCACTTATGTACATATCTGGAATTTATTTATTTATATTAATGTCTGCCTCCGCCCCCAGACTGTAAACTCATTGTGGGCTGGGAATGTGTCTGTTATATTGTACTCGTCCAAGTGCTTAGGGCAGTGCTCTGCACACAGTAAATGCTCAATAAATATGGATTGACTAAACCCTCAATTCTTTGTTTTAAGCCCTCCCTTCTGAGTTGTTCATGCACTTGGGAATGTACCGCTTTAAGTAACCTTGATATTTATCTCTTCCCCAGCCCCGCAGCACTTACATACATATCCATCTATAATTTATTTTAATCTCTTTTTCCCCTTGTCTGTAAGCTCCTTGTGGACAAGGATTATGTCTACCTATTCTATTGTATTGTACTCTCGCAAGTCCGTAGAATAGTGCTCTGCACAAAGTAAGCACTCAATCAACTCCATTGATTGATGGATTGGTAGGGTAAAATGTTACCTATTGCTCCCAAATGACTCTCATGACATCATCAAGTTCTGCTTAGCACAATGCGTATGACATCATGATTGTCATCTTTTCCTTCAGGTAATAACAAAAATAATAATAATAGTTGAGGTATTTGTTAGGTGCTTACTATGTGCCAGGCACTTTACTAAGCACTGAGGTAGATACAAGATAATTGGGTTGGATACAGTCTCTGTCCCACACAGGGCTCATAGTCTTAATCCCCATTTTACAGATGATATAACTGAGGCCCAGAGAAGTGACTTGCCCAAGGTCACACAGCAGACAAGTGGAGTGTTCTATGTACAATGCCTGGCACATAGGAAATGGTTTACAAATACCAGGTATTATTATTATTATCAGTTCAAGAGAAGAACTAGACTGTGAGCCTGTGTTGGGTAGGGACCATCTCTATACGTTGCCAACTTGTACTTTCCAAGCGCTTAGTACTGTGCTCTGCACATAGTAAGCGCCCAATAAATATGACTGAATGAATGAGAAGAAACATGGCCTAGTGAAAAGAACACCGGCCTGGGAGTCAAACAATCTGCCTTCTAATCCTGGCTCTGCCACTTGTCCGCTATGAAGTGACCTTGGGCAAGTCACTTCACTTCACTGTGCCTCAGTTCCCTCACTGGTAAAATGGTGATTAAAACTGTGAACCAACTGTGTCCAACCTGATTATCTTGTATCACCACCACCCCCAGCCCCACAGTATATATATAAATATATATATATACATATATATATATATTTATTTATTTATTTATTTATATTAATGCCTGTCTCGCCTCTGGGCTGTAAACTCGTTGTGGGCAGGGAATGTGCCTGTTTATTGTTATAGTCTACTCTCCCTAAGTGCTTAGTTCAGTGCTCTGTACAAAGTAAGCATGCAATAAATATGATTGAATGAATGTATGAATATCTACCCCAGCGCTTAGTACAGTGCCTGGCACTTAACGAATACCATAATAAAAAAATAATAATTTGGCAAGATACAGGTCATCACCCTAATCCTCATTTCAGCCTGGCAGCCCTGCCGAGGAGCTGGGTGTCAGGGTGGAGAGAAATGCCAAAAAATGCCGAACCAGAAGGACAAAATCGAGAAGAGTCCGAAGACTTTAAACATCCCTGCATGGATCTGTCAAGGAATACAGTGGTGCTGGCTCAGAAATAAACTCTAATTCATCTATTTCCCAACTTCCACACTCAATATTCCTGAATCCACACACATCCCCATGATACTGTTAGTTCCAAGAGATAAGGCTTCCCTTCTCCCACCTCCAAAAAGGCCCACCGGGATGTGGGAGAGAACCATGATTCCTTGGCTAAGGATGCTTTTCCTACAGTTCTGGCTGGCTGCTGTATTACTCGCCTATGTTCTCACTGTGCCACTGATATTTACACATCACCTTATACATTTTCATTTCCCACCAAATATGAATCTATCCTTTGGAGGATTAGGAATTTAATTTTCTGCATGACACAGCAATACCATTTTAGCCATTGTCGGCAAGGGAAAAGAATGGGGAATCAACAGGGGATTGTAAGCAAGGGAGTGAGAAGGAACAGAGGCAAGAGGCAAGGGAGAATTCATGGGATTCTGAGTCTCAGAATAGGTTTCTATCCACTAGCTTGTCAAATCATTGGTTTCATGAGCTGAATAACAATGTTTGTTGTACCAAATATTCCTTTTTGGTATTTCTGGCTATGCTCTGGTGGAGTTTCTGACCAACGGGACCTCATGCTGTCTGCAGCAAACTCATGTGCAAGCAGAAATAAAGACAATAATTGTGGTCTTTATTAAGCACTTAATCTAAGAACTGTACTAGCACCAGAGTAAATACAAGATTACCACATTGGACACAGTCCTTGTCCCATATGGGGCTCACCAACTAAGCGGACAGAAGAGCAGGCACTGAATCCCCATTTTTGCAGATGAGGAAACTGAGGAGCACAGAAGTGAAGTAACTTATCCAAGGTCACACAGCAGGGGAAGGGCAGAACTGGGATTAAAACCCAGGTCCTCTGACTCCCAAGCTGAGGACATGTTTGGAGCTGGGAGGGGAGCAACACCAACAAGAAAAGTTTGGTTTTTTTGCAAAGGGTGGGGTTGTTTGTTTTTTCTTGACTGTTAGCTCCTTGAGGGCAGGTATTTTGTCTACCAACTCTATTGTATTGAGAAGTAGCATGGCTTAGCGGACAGAGCATCGACCTGGGAGTCAGAAGTTCATGGGTTCTAATCCTGGCTCCACCACTTGTCTGCTGCGTGACCTTGGGTGAGTCACTTCACTTCTCTGTGCCTCAGTTACCTCATCTGTAAAACTGGGATTGAGACTGTGAGCCCCATTTAGGGCAGAGACCGTGTCCAACCTGGTAAACTTGTATCTACCCTTGTGCTTAGTACAGAGCCTGGCACATAGTAAGTGCTTAACAAATACCACAGGATAATAATAATGATGACATTTGTTAAGCGCTTACTATGTGCAAAGCACTGTTCACATTTATTATTACTCCCCCCAGCACTTACACAGTGCTCTGCACACAGTAAGAACTCAATAAATACCTCTGATTGATTGATTTTAGGTTCCGTGTTGTTTATTCCTATTCCTTGCGGGCTATTTCAGACTGAACCACTATCACATTAAAGACGAAAAAGGAGTGAATGTACACTATCATCATCATCATCATCAGTGGTACTTATTGGGCACTTATTGCATGCAGAGCACTTTACTAAGCAGTTGGGCATGTACAATACAGCAGAGTTAGTAGATACTTTCCCTGCCCACAATGAGCTTATAGTCTATATCCTACATAAACATATGCCCACACACATTCACATACATACACTCTCCCACAGATATACACAGTCTCTCTCTCTTTCTCTCTCTTTCACACACACACACACACACACACACGCGCGCGCGCGCACACACACACACACACACACACACACACAGAGGCACAAATTCCTCCCTCAAACAGATCAGTAATCAGCATACTTGATTTCTTTTAATAGGTACCCAAAATGCCTCTCTTGACTTCAGCGAAAACAGCAGGGAGAAATGTCAATTCTCTAGAGGTTAAGATCCACGCCCAGGGAAAAGTAATGTTTTCAACCAATCCATACCACCTTCGCTTCCTATAATTTAATTCTCCTGTCTGATCACAGCTGACTGTCCAAGCCAGGGAAGAGAAAGAGACTTCAAATCCCCCTGTGAGATCAAGCAGACAAGGCAATAACATGACAGTCTAGGAGTGACAGTCTTGAGTGGCTGGCACATAGTAAGTGCATAACAAATACCATCATCATCATTATCATTATACTCACTCAATCAATTAATGGTATTTATTGAGGGTTTATTGTGTGCAGAGCACTGTACTAATTGTTTTGGAGAATACAATGGAGTTGTTAGATATGATTCCCACCCTCAAGGAGTTGACAGTCCAGTGGATCTTATCCTGGTGGTATAATTATAATAGCTTATGTTAGGCACTTACAATATGCTAAACACTCTACTAAGCACTGGGACAGATAACAAGATAATTAGTTCAGACAAAGTCCTTGTCCCACCTGGATGTTCACAGTCTAAGTAGGAGGGATTGGGATTAACTTTACAGATGAGGAATCTGAAGCCCTGGGTTTGTGAAACAAGAACTCTGTGTTCTCTCTGCCCCATGCTTTCATTTCCCCATTCCCGTGGAATATCAAATGTGAGCCTTCAACCATCAAGAAACTTGCTAAAAGTTTGAAAATGGAAGTGACGATTCAAATATGAAGATTGTGAAATTGCAAGGGTCCTGGCGTGAACGGCTTTGTGGCGGGGCATATACTGTTAAATGAAGCTAACCAATTTACACTCTGCAGGCTTGATAGATATCCAGAGGGCTTTTGAAAATAAAGCAAAATGAAAGGAGCAAGTGATGGGTGATCATTGCTACAGGAATATTTGCCTCATCTGCTCAGAACAATACCAATCAGCATGGCACTGCCAAGCTTGAAATTCCCCTAACTTGCAAGCTCCCCTCTAAACAGAGGTCTGACCCTCTCGGGGGCCATTTTGGAAGGAACAGTGGTTTTACAACCTGACAAATGTGATTATGATGGAATAGAAAACTCACCTAATGCTACAGAGTTGGGAAAATGGAGGAAGGAGATTAGAGGGATTTAGTGCTAAAGAACTGGGGAGGGGAGAGAGAAAGGAGAGGAGGAAATGGGGCAAGAGGGAAAGAGAAACTAAGGGAGAGAGAAAAGAGGAAAGAGAAAAATGGAGAGAGATGAAAGGAGAGGAGGAAGAGGAGAGATGGGAGAGAAGAGAGAGGGAAAAGGAGAAGAGAGGGGAGAGGAGAGTTGAAGAAGGAGAGGAGAGAGAAAATGGAGAGGGAAGTGAGAGAGGAGAGGAGAGAGAGGGGAGAGGGGAAAAGATTGGAGAGAAGGGAGAGAGCAAGCATGAAAAGAGAGGAGAGGGGAGAGGAGAGAGAGGAGAGAAGAAGGGACAGAGGAGAGAGAAAGAGGGAAGAGAGGAGGGGGAGAGAAGAGAGAGGCGAAAGGATAGGAGAAAGAAGAGAGGAGAAAAAAGAGAGGAGAGAGAAAAATGGAGAAAGGGGAGAGAGGAAAAGTGAGGGGAGAGGTGATGAGAAAGATGGGGGGGGGGAGGAGAGAGCAGTGAGGAAGAGAGAGGAAAGAGAGGAGAGAAAACACATTCAGGGATGCTTGACATGTTCCTTGCCCACAAGGAATTTACAGTCTAGAGGGACTTTATTATTATTCACAGTAAGCATTCTTCCAAACATCCAGTAATGATGATGATGGCATTTGTTAAGTGCTTACTATGTGCAAAGCACTGTTCTAAGCGCTGGGAGGGGATGCAAGGTGATCAGGTTGTCCCACGTGGGGCTCACAGTCTTAATCCTCATTTTACAAATGAGGTAACCGAGGCCCAGAGAAGTGAAGTGACTTGCCCAAGGTCACACAGCAGACATGTGGCGGAGCCGGGATTCGAACCCATGACCTCTGACTCCAAAGCCCGGGCTTTTTCCACTGAGCCACGCAGTAGACTCCAAGTGCTCTGCACCCAGCAGGGGACTCAATAAATACGAGTGAATGAAAGAATGAATGAATGCAGACTTCAACTAAAACCTAAAAATTGAATACTGAAAAATCCCAACAAAATTCAATCACATTAACATTTTACTCCAGTTCTTTTTATATTCACCCTTATAGAGTCAACTTGGAAATGGCGGGAAATTGGTTCACTGCACATAATGATAATTGAAATCTCTGTGTAAGCATTTACTGTATGCCAAGTGCTGAGATTCATAGCCTAAGGGGGAGGGAGACCACGTTTTAAATCTCTATTTTACAGCTGAGAAAACTGAGGCACAGAAAAGTTAAGAGACTTAAATGAAGGGGAGGGAGTTCCAGCTGAGAGGGAGGACATGGCTAAGGGGTCAGTTGCTGGACAGATGAGATCGAGGTCCAGACAGTAGGTTTATTCATTCATTCAATTGTATTTATTGAGCACTTACTATGTGCAAAGCACTGTATTAAACACCTGGGAGAGTACAGTACGACAATAAACAGACATATTCCTTGCCCACAAAGAGCTTACTGTCTAGAGGGATAATAATGGTATTTGTTAAGTGCTTACTGTGTGCCGGGCACTATACTAAGCGCTGGATAGAGGTTGGTGTTAGAGGAGTGGATTGTGAAGTGCACACTTGGTAAAGTAAGAAAAGTAAAATAGATACAATACCTGCCCTTAGAGAACTTACAATCCGTGGAGCTGAGGGAAGTGTGGAATGGAGTGAGGCGAGACAGGAGTCAGAGAGGTAAGCGAGGAGGCTGATGCAGCAGTCAGGCAGGATAGGAGTGGCCTAGTGGAGAGAGCACCAACCTGGGAGTCCGAAGGACCTAGATTCTAATCCTGACCCTACCACTTGTCTGCTGTGTGACCTTGGGCAAGTCACTCAACTTCTCCATGCCTTAGTTACCTCATCTGTAAGATGGAGATTAAGACTGTGAGCCCCATGTGGGACGGGGACTGTGTCCAACCTAATTTGCTGGTATCTATCCCAGAGCTTAGTACAATCCCTGTTGCATAGTAAGTGCTCAACATATACCATTAAAAAAAGGATAATGCTTGGATCAGTGTGGCAGCTTTTTGGCTAGAGAGGCAATAAGTTCTCCTGAAAAATTCCTCTAGGTTAAACGTCCCAGATTTCCAACACATCGGCAACAGGTCGTTTTCCCCGGTCAAAGGTACTGGCCTTGAACCAGCTCCACTTGGCTTGCAGTCTGGTGCTTCAGTGAATGATTTAGTTGAGCTGCTTCTATCAGTCCAGAAAATCTGAGCGCTGTTGACCCATACAGAATGGGCTGCATATTCATTAGCGTTCCCTGCAGTAGATGGAATCTTCGGGCAGTCGTGCAGATGAATGTGAAACGCCTACCGACATTTTCTGGCTCAATGCACAGTCCATGAAATTGCCAATAAGATACCCAGAACCAGCAGAACATTTCACCTTTGCCCTTTCAGTTAAGCCGAGGCAATTTAGGCCTCATTCGTTCAGTCATTCAACTGCATTTATTGAGCGCTTACCGTGTGCAAAGCACTGTACTAAGGACTTGGGAGAGTACAATATATCAACAAACTGACACATTCCTGCTTAGAAAGAGCTCAGAGTCTAGAGCCTCAGAACATGAAGCTTTCTTCCTCGTCATAGTAGAGTTGTATTTTCCAAGCGCTTAGTTCAGTGCTCTGCATACAGTAAGCACTCAATAAATATGATTGAATGAATGAGCAGTAGCTGTCATTGAAGTAGTAGCCAAAGTAGTAGTAATGGTCTTTATTAGGTAACTATTTAGTACCTATCAAGCAACTGACCTCTTATGTACATACCACTTAATTATCTGTAATTTATTTATTTATATCAATGTCTGTCTCCCCTCTAGACTGTAGGATCATTGTGGGCAGTGAATGTAACTGTTAGTCTTATATTGCCCTCTCCCAAGTGCTTAGTACAATGCTCAGCACACAGTAAAAGCTCAATTAATACAATTGATGGACTGACACTTCCTTTTCAATCTCATGCTTCCTCCTGCCTCCCCCTCTCTACTTGGATGTCTCACCAACATTTCAAGCTCAACATGTCTATAAGACAGCTCCTCATCTTCCCTCCCAAACTCCCTCCTCCCTACAACTTTCCCATCATTGTAGACAACACTTATGCCCTTCCTGCCTCACAAATCTGCAACGATAGCATTATTCTTGACTAGTCTTTTTCGATCCACAGCCAATGACCACATCCTATCAGTTCTATCTTCACAGCATCTACAGAACCTACATCTTCAGCTCCATCCAAACTGCTATCATGCTGGTCCAACCTATTGCCATATCCTCTCTAGACTACTGTATCAGCCTCCTCGCTTACTTTCTACCCTCTAGACTGTAAGCTCCTTGTGGGCAGGGAACATGTCTACCTACTCTGTTATTGGTACTTTCCTAAGTTCTTAGAACAGTGCTCTGACACAGAAGGGAGAGCAAGCCAGGGAAAAGAGGCCTTAATTGGGGAAGGCCACTATGTGCTGGGGTAGACACAGGCTAATCAGGTTGGACACAGTCCCTGTCTCACATTCTTAATCCCCATTTTACAGATGAGGTAACTGAGGCACAAAAAACTGAAGTGACTTGTCCAAGGTCACACAGCAGACAAAGGCAGAGATAGAATTAGAACCCAGATCCTCTGATTCCCAGGTCAGTACTCTTTCCATTAGGCCATGATGCTTTCCCAGTGTCATGTGCATGTGTCCAGGTGATTCTTCCTAACCAGAATCCACTTGGGCCAACTTGCAGATCGTGTTATACCATCACAGATGTGCACTGGGGGAAGATAATGAATAATAGATAATCATAATAGTAAAAGGGCATACTATGTATCAAGCACTGTTCTAACACTGCGGTAGATACAAGGTTATCAGGTTGTCCCACGTGGGGCTCACAGTCTTAATCCCCATTTTACAGATGTGGTAACTGAGGTACAGTGAAATTAAGTGACTTGCCCATCTTAATCCTTATTTTACAGATGCAGTAACTGAGGCACAGAGAAATTAAGTGACTTGCCCAAAGTCACACAGCTGACAAACGGCGGAGCCGGGAATAGAACCCACGATCTCTGACGCCGAAGCCCAGGCTCTTGCCACTAAGTCATGCTGGTTCCTTGTGTCCCACGGCATATTCTATCCAGATTGCGGAAAGAAGACAAGTAGCCCAACACCCCTGGATTAACTAGAAGGAGAAAGGCTACTATTGGTATCAAGGTCGGTCAATAACCACTGGCCCATTGTGTCCTGGACCCCATCGGCCATGACAGTGAGTAGCCCCGGTATTCAATCCCGTCTGCGGCAAAGCGGTCAGAGAGACACATGGATTCCACACAAGAGCTTGTCGGGGAGAGGAGAAACAAGCCAGTCAAGTAGAGCCAGACAGTGATAAGTCTATTAACCTCCAGAAGCGTGTCCCAAGAGCAGCGATTTCTCCAGAGAACTAGCTGAAACTCAGGCCCCTGATGCACGAAAAACTAGGCCATTGAACCAGACAATGCTTAGGATCTGCCAACAGCAGCTTTTCCATTGGAGAGTGGAGATGAAATACTAATATGTTCCCTTCTATCGCTTTCATCTCTACTCCACCGGCTAGAAAGCTTCTGAGTTATTAAATTTTCCATCTTCCATAAAGATTAAGGAGTTATTTGAGGACTAATAGAAAAGCCGAAAGTTTCTTTCTTCACCTTCCCAACACGAAGCAGCCACAGATAATAGAATCAGCGGTGGGAAGCAGGGTGGCTTAGCGGAAAAAACCCCACAGGCCTGAGAGTCACAGGACCTGGTTCTAATCCTGGCTTTGCCACTTGTCTGCTCGGTGACCTTGGGCAAGCCACTACACTTCTCTGTACCTCAGTTTCCTCAACTTTAAAAAGGGGATTCAATACCTGTTCTCCCTCCTACTTAGTCAGTGCACCCCACGTGGGACCTGATGAACTGTATCGATCCCAGCGCTTAATACAGTGCCTGACATAGAAAGTACTTATCAAATACCAGGATGATGATGATAATTATTATCATTATTATTTTTGTTATTATTCAGTCCCTGGCACCTGAGATGGTGGGGCAGCAAGTACCTGGAGAAGTCTCAAGGCCATCCGGTGGAGAGATCCATTATGTACTAAACAGTGGCTTATGTCCACAGGCCTATGCTAATAATAATAATAATAATGATGACGATAATAATAATAATAATAATAATAATAACTATATTTGGTAAGAGCTTACCAAGTTCCAAGCACTCTTCTAAATGCTGGCATAGATACAAGGTACAAGAAGCAGCGTGGCTCAGTGGAAAGAGCACGGGCTTTGGAGTCAGAGGTCAGGGGTTCAAATCCTGGCTCTGCCAATTGTCAGCTGTGCGACTTTGGGCAAGTCACTTAACTTCTCTGGGCCTCAGTTACCTCATCTGTAAAATGGGGATTAAGACTGTGAGCCCCCTGTGGGACAACCTGATCACCTTCTATTCGCCCCAGCGCTTAGAACAGTGCTTGGCACATAAAAAGTGCTTCATAAATTCCATTATTATTAAGGTAATAAGCAGACACAAGGCAGAACTGGGATTAGAACCCATGTCTTCTGACCCCCAGGGCTACGTCCTTTTTACTAGACCATGCTGGTGTTTCTACTAGGCCAAACTGCTTGACTGAAGTGCTCCATTTTCTGGAGATCAAACTCTGCAGCCTATCTTCCATCCCATCCCTTGTTGTCTCTATTTTGTCTCCATGATGGCTTCCTTTTTTTTTTTAATGTTATTTGTTGAGCACTTACTGTGTGCCAGACACTATATTAAGCACTGGGGTAGATACAAGCTAATCAGGTTAGACACAATCCATGCCTTTTTTCTGGCTCTCAGACGAATGTCAAATGACATTCTCCCATTACAGAAATGTTCCCTTTCCAGAAAATGACCAAATAAATGTTCCATTTTTGTCCCTGGCAGGTGCTTTGCCATCCACACCAACTTTTCATTTTTCAAGATCGCACAGCAGATTTTATCCATGTCTGTCAAATTCCCTCCACTCTCTGTCCCGTCTCAGGAGAGTTTCGAAAATAGGTTTAATTTGACAAGAAACATAGCCCTTCAAATTATTTATTTATAATCCCCCTGCTTTGCCAAGCCTGCCCAGAGCCTCTTTCCACATCATTAGCCTTCTGTTCCTCTAACGAGCTTTCTCCCTGCAGCAGCTGACAGGTTTTACTCTCCGCCTTCCGTCTCTGGAAAGCAAAACGTGAATTGTGTTTAGGTTTCCTGGACAGCTCCAGCCCTTTCAAACGAGGCGCTCATAGTCGTTTACAAATGATCCGTGGCAAGAATTAATCCCATCTTTTAGGTGCAGAGGTTTGTACTTTTCCCCAAGGGTCCACAACTATCAGCTTTGTCCTAGAGCTCACATCCATAGCATTTCTTGTCTGAACCATAAAATGCCAGGACTTGGAGAGGCCAAGAGAGATTGCAGGTATAATAATGATAGTTGTTAAGCGCTATGTTCCAAGCAGGGTGCTAAGCACTGGGGGAGATTCAAGATAATCAGGTCAGATACAGACCCTGTCCCATATGAGGCTTAAAGTCTAGTGAGGAGGGAGAACTATTGAATCCCCATTTTTACAGGTGAGAAACAGAGGCACGGAGAAGTTAAGTGACTTACCCAAAGTCATTCTCCAAGCAAGTAGTGGAGCCCAGTTTAGAACCCAGGGCTTCTGATTCGCAGGCCTGTGATCTTTTCATGAAGCCACGCTGCTTCTCATGGATAAATCGCTTAGAACGATGCTTGGAACATAGTAAGCGCTTAACAAATACCATCATTATTATCATTATTATAGAGTCCTGCCTCGCCTGATTTTAAACATCTCCAGAGAAAAGTATTCCTCAAATTGCCTTGGAAATTAATTCGTTTGCCAGGAAGTTCTCTTTTCAAATAATAATAAAGGTATTTGTTAAGCACTCATTATGTGCCAAGCTCCGTACAAAATGCACTACAAACAAATCGGACAGGAATAAGGTTGGAGATTAATGTAACTCCTAAGTAAGATTTGAAAATGTTTCATAAAATGAACAGTCATGAAAGACCATTTTCCTGAATATTGACCCGCTGAAATATCCCCACAATTCCAAGGAGCTACAGTCTTGGAATCTGATTCTGAAATTTGACCTTAATTTATTATTTTTTTTTGTACTGAAGGATTACTCCCTTTCTTGTTTGCTTCCTCCTCAGTGCTACTTGTAAATTGAATTGAATGACCTGTTAATAGTTTAACAGATGAGGAAGCTGAAACACAGTGGAAGTTAAGTGACTTGCTCAAAGTCGGGCAACAGACAAGTGCTAGAAGCAGGATTAGAACCCAAGGCCAATTCCACTAGGCCAAACTGAATTTCCCATTGTCCAGTCAGAAACCTGACCACATAATTCAACTGAGGCAGAGTTCTCCTGCCCCATATCCCTTTCCTTAGAACTTTGTTTCCTAGTTTTTGTCCTTTCACCCCTTCCTTATTCCTTTTAATAGATGTACTTCCCAAGCGTTTAGTACAGAAGCAGCATACTCAAGAAGCAGCATGGATCAATGGAAAGAGCCCGGGCTTTGGAGTCAGAGGTCATGGGTTCAAATCCCGGCTCCAGCAATTGTCAGCTGTGTGACTTTGGGCAAGTCACTTAACTTCTCTGTGACTCAGTTACCTTGTCTGTAAAATGGGGATTAAGACTGTGAGCCCCACGTGAGACAACCTGATCACCTTGTATCCTCCCCAGCACTCATAGCAGTGCTTGGCACATAGTAAGCGTTTAACAAATGCTATCATTATTATTATTATTATTAAATAAATAATTTGTACAAAAAGTGCTGTGAGGCTGAGGAAGGAGTGACTCAGAAGTGCAAATCCAAGTGCTGGAGGGAGCAGGAGAAGAGGAAATGAAGATTTAGCCAGGACCAATATTTCCCTGAGCAGGCAATGAACAGTGATTTTGCTGCAATAAGCTCATAAACAGTTGTGTTGTCATACCTCTAGTGGAAGGACATTGAAGCTCTAATAATAATATGTGGTATTTGTTAAGTTCTTACTTTGTGCCAAGCTCTGTACTAAGCACTGACAAATAAACAAAATAAACAGGTTGGTTCCAGCCCCTCTCTCATATGCGGCTCACAGGCTTAGTAGGAGGGAGAACAGGTATTGAATCCCCATTTTACAAATGAGGAAAATGAGACACAGAGAAGTGAATTTGCCCCAAGTCACATAGCAGGCAAGTGGTGGAGTCAGGATTTGAACCCAGGTCCTCTAACTCCCAGGACTGAACATTTTCCATTAGGCCACGCTGCTCCTCCATTAAAAAATCACACCAGTCATTCTGAGTATCCTGTGCGTTGGTGTGCTAAGGCACGATGGATTAAAACATTCAGATTTAATAGTTGAGGATTAAATCCTATTAAGATGTAATTTAATACTGTGGTATTTCATCATTACTGACGGGAACCTCATGAAGCCTTCTCTAATTGCCTAAGCAAATTTAAAGTTGAGTTTTATACTACTGGCTACAACGACTTGGCAGCTCTCAAGGAGCACGGCAAAATTTTCCACAGGTAGTTTGAAACTCATCAGTTCCATGGAGTTTTTCCCAAATCCTGAACTGACGATTGTTCATCTGGACCGCTAATTCATCACTGAGTTTCCAAATATTTCCTCGTGATCAAGCTCTACAACTGAGCAGAAGTAATCCTGACCCACTCTTCCCATATTATTTCAGCAGTTCTCTTTTACGGTGCTTCAGAGTGATTCCAATCTCCGATGAAACCCTCTTTAACTGATCAGACTGAAGGACTTTGCAGATCCACTATCATCAACACAAACCCCCGTGCCTTGGAGTTCCATCTTTTGATTTCTCATAACCTCTCAGAGAATTAAAAATCAAGAATAAATGAATAAAAAATGATGCTGGTACTCGCAGGCTAGTGCTATTTGCCAAGAATCTGGGCTGCTATTATTGCGGAAGCTTGATTTACAATAGTTAATGATTGGCTTCTGATTTCTGACATGTAGGTGAACTTTTGATTACATGCAATTTTTGATGTCTAAACTCTGAGTTTTGATTTCTAATTTCTAGTAAATAATTTCTAGTAGTGTGTGTGTGTGTGTGTGTATGTGCACTCACCCCTTGCAGGTAGATTTCAAATATGAGCTGGGAATTTGGTGGTTGACAAAGTGTGGAACCAAAACAGCCAATATCCCGGGTTTCAGCTGTCTGCCACTTACCTTAGGGTAGTTTGGGCCTAGGAGGATGGTCCAGAATTCATCTTGGATATCCATTCCTGTCCGATCTGTTAGATGAGAACAAGGAGAATGCAATGAAGCCAGTAACATTCAACTGCCTTCATGCCCAAGGCTAGACAGATCTAGATGTAGCCACATTGGTCAGTGAACATGGTCTGGACTAATCTCAGGTGTCAAAAAGTCTCAGGAAGACCTTCCTTGGACCCTATTCAGAAATTATTATTATTATTGTTAACAATAATAAACTCTGAGTTTTGATTTCTAATTTCTAGTGACTAATTTCTAGTAGTGTGTGTGTGTGTGTGTGTGTGGTGTGCTTGTGTGCACTCACCACTGTTGGGTAGGGACCGCCTCTATATGTTGCCAACTTGTACTTCCCAAGCGCTTAGTACAGTGCTCTGCACGCAGTAAGCACTCAATAAATACTATTGATGGATTGATTGTAGGTAGATTTCAAGTATGAGCTGGGAATTTGGTGGTTGACAAAGTGTGGACCCAAAGCAGCCAATATCCCAGGTTTCAGCTGTCTTCTCTCAGGTCCTTGCATTGTCCCCTAGACCATGCTGCCTCCCATGGATTCTCACATTGGTTTTCAGGAAGAAGAGATTAAAGCTAGGTGTCTAGTACACTGCCCTCAATGGGCAACTTCAAAACCTGGAAGGCACAAGGTTCTGGAAAGCATAGCTGGATTTGTGTCCATTCTCCTCATCTTAAAACCTCAGTTATCCTTGTTTTCCCACCTCCCCACATTCCAAATTTCTGTCTGCATTAGATTGAGAAAGCACTCCAAAGACATTGTGCTTGACTTGGCTTGGAGTGGACATCATAATGATAATAATAGTCTTTGTTAAGCAATTACTGTGTGTACTGTACTAAACTCTGGGTAAATACAAGATAATGTCTGACTCAGTCCTTATCCTTCATGGGGCTCGCAGACCAACTAGAAGAGTGAACAGGCATTGAATCCCCAATTTTCAGATAAAGAAAATGGAAGCCCAGAGAAGTTAAGTGACTAGTCCAAAGTCACACAGCAAGAAAATGGTGGTGCCAGGAATTAGAACCCAGGTCCTCTGGCTCCCAGGCCTGGGCTCTTTCCACTAAACCATGTCAGGTTATCACATAGCTCTTGGACAATGCAGACTTCTTTACTCTCCCAACCAGAGTCCCTTTCAATTTTAAGTCTTCTCCAGATGGAAAAGGTATTTTTAAAAGAAAGAGAATGAGCTCTAATTTAATGACTCAAGCCAGGTCCTACAAGTTCACTGACTCCAAGTTGCTTAAATGAAGTTTGTTTAAATGAAGAATTAAAAGATAAGAAACGAAATTTATCATCCAGGTATAATAATACCCTCTACCTAAGTAGCACAGTAGAGACAAAAGGTTAATTGGAATTTAAAGCAAACCCAGCTTCAGTAGGCTAAACATGTCTTTAATCAAAGGATTGGAGCCTGCATTAAAGGTTGTAATTAATATGTGTTATCGTTTATGATCCTGATGTGTAAGTAGGGGAAGTTAGTTGTGCTTTAATACTGCTAAACATTCTCACAACCGATAGAGACACATTTTTCTCTGGGATACAGAGGAGTCTGCCATTATCACAGCTTTCAATTTTAATCAGCCCCTGCCAGCTTCCATTTTTGTGTCAAGTCTAGCCAGTTAGGCTATAATAATTATAACAATGGCATTGGTTAAGTGCTTACTCTGTGTCAAGCACTGTTCCAAGCGCTGGGGTAGCTAGATACAAGCTAATCAGGTTGAACACAGTCCCTGTCCCACATGGGGCTCACAATCTTCATCCCCATTTTACAGATAAGGGAACTGAGGCACAGAGAAGTGAAATGAGTTGCCCAGGATCACACAACAGACAAGTAGGAGAGCTGGGATTAGAACATAGGTCCGTGCTCTATCCACTGGACAATATTGATTTTATAATATATGTAAGATATATTGTACTATAATACAAAATCATTACTACTTCAAGATATTTCAAGGTCTGAACATTCCTTAAAAAAAAAAAAGCAGGTGATGCAGAAAGGGCAGTGAATTGGGTGGGGAAATCAGAAATTAGGCAGGAAAGGCACAGCACTTCCAGCAGAAGAAGAGGCTCGGCTCCTGAATCTGGAGATCCATTATTGCCACAAGAAGCGAGAACCCCCCAACCCTCCAATCAATAATGAATTCTGACATTTCTCAAATACCGGCTTGACATCTTTCCCACTAAGGTTGTCAGACTCCAGTCTGCGGAAAGGGAAACAGACCGATGGAAAGAGTTCAAAGACCACGGAGCGCATCCTGCATTGGGCTGGCTGTGCAGAGCTGTGGGGGCGAGGAGAAGAGGGACAAGGATGGGGGCGAGACTCTTTGAGCGGCCGACACAGCCTTAGAAAGGAAACCACTAAGAGAATGAGAAAGAAAAACCGGCCTCATCCCGGTGATGCTGACTAATTCATGGCCCATCCTTTAACTCCCCAGCACCTGTGCCTCACTTCTACCTCCTCCTGACGTTTTGGAACCCCTCAAATGTGTAATTATTCTTGAACCACGATCTTCCATAGACTCCATGGACCGTTCAAGAGCAGATTTGATTTCTCCAAGATGAATTTCACTGAGGTTACTGGGAAAGAAATTATATTTTTAAACACAAGAGAGCAAACTGGCAAAACCTGAGGATAGGAGCCTTCAGATAGAAATGCACTCCCTCAATTCTCTTCCTTTTTCGCCTCTGGGAGACAGTGGAAATTAGAACTCGCTCTCTAGAAATTGTATTAAGGGAGGAGGTTTTTCTAGAGAAAACTGAGTGGCAATCTGAACAAGTATATCACAGTAGAGCTGTCAAAAGCTATCCCCTCTTGCCAAGCTGAAAAATAACATATTTGCTCTTGGTTAGCATAGCAGTAAACATGGTTCTTTAATTGTCTTCTTAAAAGACTTATTAACATTTTATTGTAACTTGGTTGAACCTGATTAACATGAATATTTTATGGCTGAAGCCACAGTTAAGCCATATCTCTTTTCTGCTTTGTAGGGATTAGAAAATGGAGTTCCCTGCAATGATCCCGCAGTATTCTGCAGTGATAGAGGCAAACTAAGTTGGAAAGGGGTAGTATCTGACAAGGAGAATAAAGATTAGAACCACCTCTACAATCTTCTAACTCACCCTTAATGCTCTTAGTTCTTTCTTCAAAATTTTGTTTCCCCAATCATGAAGATACTCAAAAAGCACCGCTTCCTCCTAAGAATTCTTCAAAGCCCTTCAAACTGTCTCCTCCAGGAAACTTTCCCTAACTGATCTCTCATTTCCCTACCCTATTCTTCCTTCCTTTTGTGTCACCTATGCACTTAAATCCATGCCCCAAAAGCACTTTCATACGCTTTCCATCTCCAACCACACAGCACTTACGTTTATATCCTTTTATTGGGGTGTTTCCCTAAATGGATTTTTTTTTATTAATGTCTGTCTCCCCTTGTAGACTGTAATCTCCTTGACAGCAAGGATTGTGTCTACCAAGTGCTTAGAATGGTGCATTCAGTAAGCACTAAAGTACAAGTTTACAGTCTAGCACACTTATTGTGTGTAGAACACTGTATTAAGCGTTTGGAAGAGTTTAATACAACAGTGTTAGTCGACACAATCCCTCTCCTCAGGGAGAGTCTAGCAGGGGAGACAGACATTAATAAAAAAATTCCATTTAGGTGAAGCAACCCAATAAAAGAATATAAACATAAGTGCTGTGTGGATGGGGTGGAGGCCCATATTTTTACCAAGAAAACTCTATGCATTCATTACCAGAACGATTGCAGATGGAGGTGGGGCTTTCTGGGGGAGATGTGTCCATGACATCGCTATGGTTCTGAGACCACTCAACTATGTAAGGCAAGAATACTGCTTCTCTTACCTTGCAGTTTCACCACCACTACAGGGAAACTGATGCGTTTCTCTCCCACTGCAAAGAGGAACTCCTCACCTCTACTCTACCATCTTCCCTGAAATCAGGGAATAAAATCAGGGAGAATGAAAGTGCTGAGGGGTCATGGATTTAGGTGATGCTGAAGGAAGGGAGATTAGGGTAGAGAAATGGGAGATCAGTTAGGGAAGTTTCCTGGAGGAAATGAGATTGAAGGGCAGGCATGTTCCCTGCCTACAACAAGCTTACGGTCTAGAATTCTCACTATGTGCAGAACACCATTCTAAGCGACTGGGAGAGTACAAAAAACATCAGAGTTGGTAGGCATGTTCCCTGCCCACAACAAACTTACATAGCAAGTTCTTAACAAATACTACCACAACTATTACTACTACTAATTCTATTATTATGACTAGGTTGTAAGCTCACTGTGGGCAGGGAATGTGTCTTTTATATTATATACTGTATTCTCCAAAGTGCTTATTACAGTGCTCTGCCCACAACAAGGGCTCACTAAAAATGATTGACAGACTACTCCTGCTAGTGTAACAGTACCCTGAGCCCAAGGAAAAGGCAGATGCTACTTCCTAGAATTCCCAGCAGGATGGCAACAAAGGCAAAAGAGCCACTAGCCTCTTCAAGCACCTTCACAAATGGGTTTCTTACCACATACCCTGTTTCCGAGGAAAGAAAGTAATAAACATCCTTAGTTTCGAGTCAAATAATTTTTATAGAAGATGCAATTACCCTTATTAAGTAGGTCGGTCAAGCCACTTCCTACGTTTAATGCTGCAGTTTACAAACGTAGCTACAGAAGCCTTTTACCGCCCGATGAAAAATACAGCATTTATTGGATGTGCAAAGGTGAAACCCATTATCTAAGAGGCAGGGGGTGACATTGGTGAAGAGAGGAACTTTGAAGTGATAAGAAAAAATGTACCGAATAGGGGGAAGAAAGAGAAGTGGAAGAACTGGAGCAGGAAGAACATTGTTTTGTAGAAATTGAATTTAAATATAAAAAGATGACACCAGTTCTGATCTTGTAAGGCTGAGATATTTTCACAGCAGACAGTAATAAGAGAATTAAACATAATCCAGGTGCCACCAATCCCCCAAATACGCACCTCCTCTCTCTTCCGTTGTCCGGGGCAGGCAGCTGATTCTGTGTTGTCAGAGATGGAAGCAAATTTCCAGATGAATTCTAACCTTTCCTCTCTAAACATGATCTCTGGGGAGGGCTGCTGTCAGTAGCACCCAGCTAGTGAGGGACAAATCCCAAAGCCTCACCTCCCTCTCTAATCAGAGGTATTTATTGAGTATTTACTTTGTTCGGAGCACTGTACTAAGTGCTTGGGAGAGCCCAATGCAACAGACTTGGTAGACACATTCCCTGACTATTAATAATAATAATAATAATAATAATGGCATTTATTAAGCACTTACTATGGGCAAAGCACTGTTCTAAGTGCTGGGGAGGTTACAAGGTGATCAGGTTGTCCCATGGGGGGCTCACAGTCTTAATCCCCATTTTACAGATGAGGCAGCTGAGGCCCAGAGAAGTTAAGTGACTTGCCCAAAGTCACACAGCTGACAATTGGCAGAGCTGGGCTTTGAACACCTGACCTCTGACTGCAAAGCCCAGGCTCTTTCCACCAAGCCACGCTACTTCTCTATTCTTTCTGTTGTGCCAGATGTTTTTCCACAGGTGTCTCTAGCTCTAATTCTGACTCTTCTACTTGTCTGCTGTGTGACCTTTAGCAAGTCACATAACTTCTCTGTGCCTCAGGTGCCTCTTCTACAGCAAGCTTGCAGTCTAGAGGTAGAGACAGGCAGCAATACGAATAAACAATTTACGGATCCGGGCATAAGGGCTTCGGGGTTGAGAGGGGGGCATTATTGCTACTTTCTGCCTTCTCCAAATGTTTGACAATTAAGAAAAGGGCAGGGTTTTTTGTTTTGTTTTTCCTTAATGGTTGTTATTAAGCACTTACTATTTATCTAACAGTGTTCTAAGCACTGGGGTAGATACACATTAATTAGGTTAAACACAGTCCACATGGGACTCACAGTCTAAGTAGGAAGGAAAAGAGGTATTTAATCCCCCTTTTACAGTTGAGGAAACTGAGGCACAGAGAAATTAAATGACTTGCCCAAAGTCACACAGAAAACAATTGGCAGGGCTGGGATTTAGAACTCAGGTCTTCTGAGGTCCAGGCACTTTCCATAGGATATACTGTTTCTTCCCTTCTCAGGGTCGCACCTGGAGATATTCCAGCCCTCTACCAGGCTTGGTTATGGGAGGGAGAGCCAAGCAGAGGCCTACCCTGAGAAGAAGCGTGGCTCAGTGGAAAGAGCATGAGGTTAGGAGTCAGAGGTCATGGGTTCAAATCCTGACTCGGCCAATTGTCAGCTGTGTGACTTTAACAGCTGTGTAACTTTTCTGTTCCTCAGTGACCTCATCTGTAAAATGGGGATTAAGACTGTGAGCCCACCGTGGGACCTGATCACCTTGTAACCTCCCCAGTGGTTAGAACAGTGCTTTGCACATAGTAATTGCTTAATAAATGCCATTATATTATTATTATTTACCCATTCCATTACTAGTTTGGGCAGTGGCTAGCGAGCGGAAGGCAATCTGCTACAAGTCAAAACTCACCTGTGCTGGGCAGCACTGGCATGCGAGAGAGTGGAGGGTGGAGACTCAAGTTTATTGCATGGAAGGAGGCAATGATCAGCCACTTTCTATTTTTACCAAGAAAACTCTATGGATCCACTACCAGAATGATTGTAGTTGAAGGTGATGTGTCCATGGCATAACTATGGGTCAGGGACAACTCGACAGCATTTAAGACAAGACTACCGCTTCTCTTCCTTTGCTGTTTCACCACCACTACAGGAAAACTGATGTGTATCACTCCCACGGCACAGAGGAACTCCTCACCTCTTGCATCTTCCCTGAAATCAGGGAATAATTGTGCTTTTTGCTAAGTGCTTATTCTGGGTCAAGCACTGTACTAAGCGCTGGGGTAGATACAAGTTAATCAGATCAGGACAAACACTGTTCCACATGGGGTTCACAGTCTAGAGGAGAAGGAGAACAGGTAATGAATCCTCATTTTACAGATGAGGGAACTGATGCACGGAGAAGTGAAGTGACTTGCCCAAGGCCACGCAGGAAAGTGAAGCAGTATGGCCCAGTGGGCAGAGCCTTGGTCAGGTCAGAGGAACTGGACTCTAATCCAGCTCTGCCACTTACCTGCTGTGTGACCTTGGGTAAGTCTCTTAACTTCTCTGCACTTCAGTGTCCTCATCTTTAAAATCGGGATTAATAATAATAATAATAATGATGGCATTTATTAAGCGCTTACTATGTGCAAAGCACTGTTCTAAGCGCTGGGGCGGTTACAAGGTGATCAGCTTGTCCCGTGGGGGGGGCTCACAGTCTTAATCCCCATTTTATAGATGAGGTAACTGAGGCCCAGAGAAGTTAAGTGACTTGCCCAAAGTCACCCAGCTGACAATTGGCGGAGTGGGATTTGAACCCATAACCTCTGACTCCAAAGCCCGGGCTCTTTCCACTGAGCCACGCTTCCGCCTTCCTAGACGGTGAGCCTCATTCATTCATTCAATCATATTTATTGAGCACTTACTGTATGCAGAGCACACAGTGCTTGGGAAGTATATGTGGAACAGAGATAATGTCCAACCTGATAACCTTGTATCTACCCCAGTGCTTAGCACAGGACTTGACACAGAATTAGCGCTGAGCAAAAAACACAATTATTCCCTGATTTCAGGGAAGATGCTAGAGTAGAGGTGAGGCGTTCTTTTATCTATCCCAGTGCTTGGCCCATAGTAAGCACTTAACAAATTCCACTAAAAATTAAAAAGTGCTCTGACCTTGTTATCCTCAAAGTCGAGAGTACAACCCTTGTGTATTTAAGCTTCCCCTCAGTGAGACGATACATGAGAAGCTATATAACCCACGACCCACCTTCTTATATACCTGTGTGCAGAGCACTGTACTGGGAGCATCTGTGCAGAGCACTAAACAGAGTTTCCAGTGTGCAGAGCTCTGTACTGGGCACCCCCAGTGTGTAGAGCACTGTAGCAGGGAACATATAACGAAAGTAGAAGACACCATTCCTGATTCGAACAAGCATTTGGGAATCAATTAAATGGTTAATACGCAATAAGACCGGCAAGCCAGTTTTCTGAAGTAACTATTATAGGCAGTAAAATGCTTCTTCCCCCATTACGAGTTTTACCTTGTAAATATTCAATATAAATTAAATGTTTTGACATGGCTATTAATGCCCGAAAATACATCACCGAAAGATGTAAATATGTAACTTAACTGCTGTAATGGAAGTTGTTTATTCGATAAAATAGCTGCTCATAAATATTCCACGAGCACATGTAATGTTCAAGTTTAAATTAGTCTCTAATTTTTCCATTTTGACAATGTGGCCGTACTGGATTTTTATTGTTGTTTTGGTTTTTTTTTCAGAACTGCACTTTTAAATGTGTTCTGTACATTTGGATGTCTGTGCAGAAAATTGGGGTTGTGTGGTATTAAGGAGGCAATAATTAATCTTTGGCGTGGCCAAATGCTTTAATTGAGGTCCCTCTCAACCTATGTTTTTTCCAGACTGAAGGGAAATTATTTATTTATATTTATGTCTTTTTCCCCCTCTAGACTTAACTCAATGTGGGCAAATAATTAGGCTAAATCTGAGCTAAATGAAATTATCTGAGCTAAAATGAAAATGGATCCAAAAGTAAACTAAAGGAGCCCATTTTTTTGTTGTCTATTGCATTTGCACCACACACATGTAATAGAACAAGTTCTACTGAGAAGCAGTGTTGTCTAATGGACAGAGCATGGGCCTGCAGTCAGAAGGATCTGAGTTCTAATCCTGACTCCACTTGTCTGCATCGGTCCTGTAAATAATAATAATAATAATAGAGGGATCTGCGTGACCTTGGACATGTCACTTCACTTTTCTGTGCCTCAGTTACCTCATCTGTAAAAATGGGGATTAAGACTGTGAACCCCATGTGGGACAGCGACTGTGTCCAACTGGATATGGTCATATCTATCTCAGCGCTTACTACAGTGCCTGGCACGTAGTATGTGCTTAACAAATACCGTACAAAAAAAGTAAGTGAATTTGATCATTCCTGAAAACGTATAATCAATCTATCTGTGGCATAATGGCATTTGTTGAGCTGTGTGCAGAGCATTGTGCTAGACACTTGGAAGTTTGCAGTTAAAAAGTTGGCAGACGATGCTTGCTCTCAAGGAACTTTTGATCAGAATAGTGACTCTGCATGTGTGGTGGGGGAGGCATTTAATAATAATTGTAATAATTATTATTATTATGGTACTTTTTAAGCACTCACTATGTGCCAGGCACTATACTAAGCACTGGGGTGGATAAAAGCAATTTGGGTTGGACACAGTCCCTGTTCCTTGTGAGGCTCCCAGTCTCAATCCCCATTTTACAGATGAGGTGACTGAGGCACAAAAAAGTTAAGTGACTTACCCAATATCACACAGCAGACAAGGGGGTTGAGCCGGGATTAGAACCCATGACCTTCTGACTCAAAGGCCTGTGCTGTATCCCCTAGGCCACGCTGCTTCTCTGCAGTTGTAAGAGCACCTAGGAATATGCTGATTAATCGGTGGTAATTACTGAGCACGTACTGCGTGCAGAGCACTGTACTATGCAAGAGAATTGTAGAGTATATACAATTGTATACACAATTGTACAGTTGTGTATACCCATTCTTTGTCCCCAACGAACTTAGTCTAGAGGGGGAGGCAGACATTAGTATCAATCATTTCCCTTTAGACTAGAAACAAAGTAGGCTGAACAGGACCACAATTAAAGCACTAGCATATGCCAGAGATTAATTAATCCCTCCCAAATCCCACCCAACCAGGCCCAAAGGACACCCCTTGGAGTGTGTCAGGTTCAAAGTGAAGAAGAGGAACAAGTTCTTTACATGTGCGGGAATTCCACTCTCCAGAGACAGGTCCAAAGTATAGAGAAGCAGCATGGCTTAGTGGAAAGAGTGCGGGCTTGGGAGTCAGAGGTTGTGGGTTCTAATCCCGCCTTTGCCACTTGTCAGCTGTGTGACTTTTGGCACTTAACTCCTCTGTTCCTCAGTTACCTCATCTGTAAAATGGGGATTAAGACTGTGAGCCCCATAAGGAACCGCCTGATAACCTCATATCTGCCCCAGTGCTTAGAACAGTGATTGGCACATAGTAAGCGCTTAACAAATACCATCATTATTATTATTATTATTATCTGCGGGTCCTGGAATTGGTTATGCTCATGGAAGTCTCGTTTAGTTATTCAGTCAGTCAGTTGTATTGTGTACTGTGTGCAGAGCATTGTACTAAGTACAATATAATAATGGCATTTCTATTAAGCGCTTACTATGTGCAAAGCACCTTTCAGGTTACAAAGTGATCAGGTTGTCCCACGGGGGGGCTCACAGTCTTAATCCCCATTTTACAGATGAGGTCACTGAGGCTCAGAGAAGTTAAGTGACTTGCCCAAAGTCAAACAGCTGACAATTGGCAGAGCTGGGATTTGAACCCATGACCTCTGACTCCAAAGCCCGTGCTCTTTCCACTGAGCCACGCTGCTTCTCAATAAATGGTTTACTGGGGGGGGGGGGTGAAAGTTAAAGATGGAGAGTGGTAAGTAAGGAGTTCAGCTGGCCCAAGGAGTTCTGTCTCTGAAAGTGGTACTAGCATGTTTAGGTGCTTATAAAGCAGTTTAAACAACTGAGGCTAACAGCCTGAATGCCTTGATCTGAGTGCAGGCAGGTGTTGAGGTGAAAGAAACCCTTTTACAAGTTTTCAAGCAATGATGCATTGGTCCTGTAAATAATAGTAGTAGGATTTTTTAAGTTCCTCCTATTTCCCTAACACCGGGATAGACACAAGATAATCAGAACAGGCAGAGTCCCTAACCCACACTGGAGCTCACAATCTAAGAGGCAAGGAAAACACTTATCTAATCATAAGAAGAAGAATGATGGTACTTGTTAAGTGCTTACTATGTGCCAAGAACTGTTCTACGCACTGGGGAAGATACAGCTTTAATTAGTTTGGACACAGTCCCTGTCCCAAATGGGGCTCACGGTCTAAGTAAGAGAGAGTAGGCTATAAGTCCCCATTTTCAGATGAGGTAACTGAGGCACAGAGACGTTAAGTGGGTTGCAACTCAGTTTCACTCAGCAAACGTGTGACTGAGCTGGTGTGACAACCCAGGACTTTTGACTTTCAGGCCTGCTCTCTCCACTGGGACAGATGAGAAAAGTCAAGGCAAAGGGCAATTAAGTGATCTGACCAGGGTCTTTCAGGGGGTAAATGGCAGAGTGGGGATTAAAACCCAGGTCTTCTGACTCCCAGTGAAGGGCTCTTCCTATTATGCCACACTGCTCTTACTTGGTTTTGATTTGTAGTGAATTATTTGTATTCAGAAACAACTAGAGTTCCACAGCCTACTGTTCCTAACTGCACCCATTCGAAAAATTACATCCAAGAAAAGGGCACCTAAAAACAAAATGACTTTAAAATGACCTTAACTGTCAAAGACAAGCCTTTCAGCAGAAAATACTGAGTTTACCCCCACCTTCTCAGCTCCAGGAGGCATCTTGGAGTGCTTAGTACAGTGCTCTGCACACAGTAAGTGCTCAATAAATACGATTGAATTAATGAATAGTACAAACCCCTAACTGTGACTTTGAAAGCTGGGCTTCCTCCCCTTTCTACCTGAGGTGACTTTTAAAGTCATTTTTTTTTTTTTGGAGAATGGCCATTTGCATTTTGAAATCTTCTGAGACTCAGAGGAGAAGGGGAAACTTTTGGAACCAGGCTTTCTACATCCTACAAACTCATCTCATTATTGGAAAAGCAGCATGCTTTAATAGAGAGCAAGGGCCTGAGAGTCAGAAGGACCTGGGTTCTAATCCCGGCTCTGCCACGTGTCTGCTGTGTGACCTTGGGAAAGTCACTTTACATCAGAGAAGCAGCAGTGGCTCAGTGAAAAGAGCATGGGCTTTGGAGTCAGAGATCATGAGTTCACTGCCAATTGTCGGATGTCTGACTCTGGGCAAGTCACTTAACTTCTCTATGCCTCAGTTCCCTCATCTGTAAAATGGGGATTAAGACTGTGAGCCCCTCACGGAACAACCTGACCACTTTGTAACCTCCCCAGCGCTTAGAACAGTGCTTTGCACATATTAAGTGCTTAATAAATGCCATCATCATCATCATTATTATTATTATTATTATCTCTGTGCCTCAGTTACGAAGATAAGAGCGTGAGCCCCATGTGGGACAGAGACTGTGTCCAACCTAATTAACTTGCATCTACCCCAGGGCTTAGAGCAGTGCTTGGCACAGTGTAAATTCATCACAAGTACCATAATAATAATTACTGCTATTGTCAACAAGCACAAAAGGCCTCTAGACTGTAAGCTCGTGTGGGCAGGGAACGTGTCTACCACCTCTGCAGTATTGTATTCTCCTAAGGGCTTAGTACAAGGCTCTGCACACAGCAAGAGCAGGATACGTCCCGTTGTTTGATTGATTCATTCATTCAATTGTATTTATTCATTCATTCACTCATTCAATCGTATTTATTGAGCGCTTACTGTGTGCAGAGCACTGTATTAAGCGCTTGGGAAGTACAAACTGGTAACACATAGAGACGGTTCCTACCCAATGGCGGGCTCACAGTCTAGAAGCAGCGTGGCTCAGTTGAAAGAGCCCGGGCTTTGGAGTCAGAGGTCATGGGTTCAAATCCCGGCTCCACCAATTGTCAGCTGTGTGACTTTGGGCAAGTCGCTTAACTTCTCTGTGCCTCAGTTCCCTCATCTGTAAAATGGGGATGAAGACTGTGAGCCCCCTGTGGGACAACCTGATTGCCTTGTAACCTCCCCAGCGCTTAGAACAGTGCTTTGCACATAGTAAGCGCTTAATAAATGCCATTATTATTATTAGAAGGGGGAGACAGACAACAAAACAACACATATTAACAAAATAAAATAAATAGAATAGTAAATATGTACAAGTAAACTAAATAGAGTAATAAATGTGTACAGACATGTACAGGTGCCGTGGGGAGGGAAAGGAGGTAGGGCGGGGGGATGGGGAGGGGAGGAGGGGAAGAGGAAAGAGGGGGCTAAGTCTGGGAAGGCCTCCTGGAGGAGATTTATTGAGCGCTTACTGTGTGCAGAGCACTGTACTAAGCGCTTGGGAAGCACAAGTTGGCAACGTATAGAGATGGTCCCTATCCAACAACAGGCTCACAGTCTAGAGGGGAGACACTGACAACAAAACAGAACATATTAACAAAATAAAATAAATAGAATAGTAAATATGGAAGATTGTGATTAGAGAGACAAGAATTCGCCCACCAATGCAGAGCAGGGGTGGGGTGGTAAGAGCAGGAGGGGAGGCTAGTGATTTTATCTGTCCTCTAGAGGCAACCACTCGGTTGTTTCCAGGGCACAACCGAGATGCCAGGGAAGAACTTTGGTTGAAACTCTTGTAGGCTGGCATTTTTTTCCCCTGCATGAGTTTCTTTAAGCTGGAGGGAAATGAAGATTTGGGTTCCAACAGTGACCAAGGGATGGGTGACATCTAGCGGCCTGTTTGGAGGCTCCACCAGCTGCGAATGAAAAATAATAATAATATTTCATTCATTTAATTCATTCAGTCGTATTTATTGAGCGCTTAAGGTGCGCAGAGCACCATACTAAGCGCTTGGGAGAGGACACTATACCAATAAACAGACGCATTCGCTGCACATAATGAGCCTTCTAGACTGTGAGCCCACTGTTGGCTCACAGTATATATATATGTATATATGTTTGTACATATTTATTACTCTATTTATTTTACTTGTACATATCTATTCTATTTATTTTATTTTGTTAGTATGTTTGGTTTTGTTCTCTGTCTCCCCCTTTTAGACTGTGAGCTCACTGTTGGGTAGGGACTGTCTCTATATGTTGCCAACTTGTACTTCCCAAGCGCTTAGTACAGTGCTCTGCACACAGTAAGCGCCCAATAAATATGATTGATTGATTGATTGATTGATTGATAATGAGCTTGCAGTCTAGAGGGGGAGGCAGACATTAACAGAGATAAATGACAGATACGTAAGTAAATGCTGTGGGGTTGGTGGGGGGATGAATAAAGGGAGCAAGTCAGGGCGACAGAGAAGGGAGTGGGAGAAGAGGAAAGCAGGCCTGTTGGAGGAGATGTGCCTTCAATAAGGCTTATATAATAATAATAGTACTTGTTAAGTGCTTATTATGTGCCATTAGCTGCCCACAATGAGCTTACAGTCTAGAACACTGTACTTAGCTCTTGGGAGAGAGAAATATGATAGAGTAGGTAGAAATGAGCCCTGTAGATATGATCATTGCCCTTAAGGAGGTTACACACTAATAGGGAGAGAGACATTAAAACAAAATACCGAAAGGGGAAGTAACAAAGTATTAAGATACATATATATACTTGTTTTGTTTTATTGTCTGTCTCCCCCTTTTAGACTGTGATCCCATTGTTGGGTAAGGACCGTCGCTATATATTGCCGATTTGTACTTCCCAAGCGCTTAGTACAGTGCTCTGCACACAGTAAGCGCTCAATAAATACAATTGAATGAATGAATAAATAAAAACTGTGAGGGTGGGAAGAGCTGAATGTCAAAGTGCTTAGGGTGTTCAGTCTTAAACACATGGGTGACATGAAATGTGGGGAAAATAGGATGGAGAGCTAAGCAATTAATCAGGAAAGGCTTCCTCAAAGAAATATGACTTTAGTAAAGACCACAGTGGTGGAGTCAGAGGACTTGGGTTCTAATTCAGCTCCTCCACTTGTAACCTTAGGCAAGACACTTACCTTCTCTGGGCCTCAGTCTTCAGGGGGATGCAGATGGTATACCTCCTGAGTTCATAATAATAACAATAATAATAATAATTGTGGTATTTGTTAAATGCTTACTTTGTGCCAGGCACTGTAAAATACAGAGTTCATTGTGTGCTACTCCCTTTTTGGAGTGAAGCAAAGTTTCTGGAACTGGTAACCTCAGAAAGGTTTCAGGATTTTAGAATACTGTTGGTCTTCCTTATTTATTCACATTAATGTGTGCCTCCCCCTCTAGTCTGTAAGCTCATTATGGGCAGGAAACACTTTGCTGATTCTGTCATATTTTCCTCTCCTAATTGCTGAGTGTGGTGCTCTGCACATAGTAAGTGCTCCATAAATAAGATTGAATGATTCATTCATTCATTCAATTGTATTTATTGAGCGCTTACTGTGTGCAGAGTACTGTACTGAGCATTTGGAAAGTACAATTCAGCAACAAATAGAGACAATCCCTACCCAACAATGGGCTTTGGTCTTGCCTCTAGCAGAGTCTATCCTTCTGAATTACCCTCCCTCCCCTCCGCCTGCCTAATGATGATCCTCCGCATTGAACAAAACCTCCTAACCATCGGATTTAAAGCCCTCCATCACCTTGTCCCCTCCTACCTCACCTCACTGCTCTCCTACTACAACACAGCCCACACGCTTTGCTCCTCCAATGCCAACCTTCTCACTGTACCTCAATCTCATTTATCTCACCGCCGACTCCTCACCCACATCCCTCCTCTGGCCTGGAATGCCCTCCTTCCTCAAGTCTGACAGACAAGTACACTCTCCCCCTTCAAAGCCTTATCGAAAGTACATCTCCTCCAAGAGGCCTTCCCTGACTAAGCCCTCTTTTCCTCTTCTCCCACTCCCTTTATTCATCCCCCCTCCGAGCCCCACAGCACTTATGTACATATCTGTAATTTCTTTATTTCTATTAATGTCAGCCTTCCCCTCTAGACCTTAAGCTCATCGTGGACAGAGAATGTGTCTGTTCATTGTTATACTGTCCTCTCCCAAGTGCTTAGTACAGTGTTCTGCACACAGTAAGCACTCAATCAATACTATTGAATGAATGAATGAATCCAGTCTTCTGCTAGGGGCATCGCCCAGCAATGCCACTTTCCCGAGCACTTAGCAAGATGTCACTTTCTTCTGGGCTGGTTTTGCTCTCTTTCGTCTCTTCATCCCCGGGGGCCGTCGCAGGCTAAGTGCTCACCGCATAAGGATCCTTCCCTGCTCCGTACATTAAGATTTGGCCCGGGGAATCGGGAATGGAGATGCTGTTCCCATGGCGATAAGATCCTGGTACAGTCTAGGGCAGCTATTGTTAGCGCCAAAAAAAGGGAGAACTTTTAGCCTTGAAAATGTCGCCTGGCTTGTAATCTCTCTTCTCTCCTGAAATAACCAGGGGATGGGGGGCGGCTAATTTATGAGCCTTGCCAGAGAGAAAACTCTAGAATTTGTCCCAGATAGAAGGAAGAGCTTTATTGGGCCGGCTTTGCGTTAATTTTTGTGTTAGTGCTATTCAGCTCGGGTAGATCATCAGAGCATATCTGTATATGATGCAAATTCTTTGCTTAATGTGTGGACTTCATTGTTTGAACAGTTTTCTGGGTGTTTGCATATCCTTTTGAGTGTTTGTCAACATCAGTGTTGGCTGCTTGGATTATACAAAGGTTCAAACAGCCGGAGGTGTCTTTTCATTATAGTTCAATTTCTCAGTCACATAGGAGGTAGGACACTACAACAATTCATTCATTCATTCATTCAATCGTATTTATTGAGCGCTTGCTGTGTGCAGAGCACTGTACTAAGCGCTTGGGAAGTACAAGTTGGCAACATATAGAGACGGTCCCTACCCAAAAACAGGCTCACAGTCTTGAAGGGGGAGACAGACAACAAAACAAAACATGTGGACAGGTGTCTTATTATTAATAACAATAATAATAATAACAACATTTGTAAAGCGCCTACTATGTGCCAAGTACTGTACTCAATGCTAGGGTAGACACAACAGGCCTGAGAGTCAGAGGGACCCGGGTTCTAATTCCAGCTCCACCACTTGTCTGCTGCATGACCTTGGGCATGTTACTCAACTTCTATGTGCCTCAATTCCCTCATCTGTAAAATGGAGATTAAGACGGTGAATCCCAAGTGGGACATGGACTGTGTCCAATCTGATTACCCCAGTGCTCAGTACAGTGGCTGACAGAATAAGCACTTCACAGTTATCATTTAAAAAAAAAGCAAACAGGGCAGATACAGTCCCTGTCCCACATGGTGCTCACAGATTGAGGGGAAGGGAGAAAAGGAATTGAATCCCCAATTTTACAGATGAGGAAACTGAGGCACAGGGAAGTGAAGTGACTTGGCCAAGGTCACCAAGCAGGCAAGTGCGGAGTCACAATTAGAACTCATCTGACCCCCAGGCCCCATATGCAGCCTCCCTAAATGCTTATATGGACCACCAGTAGCTTAAAGAGAGCAAAACTAAGGGGAAAGTAGCTAAGGAGAAACAGGATGATCCAGTGGAAATTGCACAGGCCTCAGGGTCAGAGGACCTGGGTTCTAATTAGGGCTCCGCCATTTACCTGCTGCATGAACTTGGGCAAGTCACTTCTCTGTGCCTCAGTTTCCTCACCTGCAGAGTTTGGAAAGAGCCCTCCTCTCTCTAAAGGCCCCCAAGACCATGAGCAGAGGAACCACTTAGCCTCCCATCTTCCTGTCGTTCTGCTCAATCCCCTTCTAAATTATTACAGGTTCCTGCTCTCCCTATTGAGAAGCAGCATGGCATAGTGGGGAGTCATGGGTTCTAATCCCAGCCCTGCCACTTGTCTGCTCTGTGACCCTAGGCAGGTCCCTTCACTTCTCTGTGCCTCAGTTTTCTCATCTGTAAAATGGGGATTAAGACTGTGAGCCCTAGGTGCATCTTGTATCTAACCTAGTGCTTAGAACAAACAGTGCCTGGCACATAGTAAGCGCTTAACAAATACCATAATTATTATCTGCAAAATTAGAATTCAATACCTGTTCTCCCTCCTACTTAGACTGTGAACCCCACGTGGGATCTGATTACCCTGTAACTACCCCAGCACCTAGTACAGTGCTTTTCTTGTAGTAAGCACTTAAAAAAAATACCACAATTATTAAGACCTGTTTGCATTAAGTCCCATCCCGGGGCAGATATTCGCAGGTTCTCTCTGTGGGCAATGCCTCCGCAAGAGTTTTATCTGTGACAATTTGGGCTTGAAAGCACCCTGTAATTATCGCTACTGGGAATATATTGACCAATTCTGTTGCACTGTACTCTCCCAAAGGCTTAGTACAGTTCTCTGCCAACAGTAAGCACTCAACAAATAGCAGTCAATCTATCAATAGTATTTATTGGATGTTTACTACACGCAGAACCCTGCACTAAGCGGTTGGGAGAATATGATAGAACAGAGTTAGCAGCTACATTCCCTGCCCACAACGAGCTTACAATCTAGAGGGGGATCACTGTTGATTGATTAACTGGGTGATTGATACAGGAAGCTGGGCTATTTATTGCCCAGGGCCTTTCTGTTATGGAAGGAGCTGAAAAAGCACCCAGATTGACTCTTATTCCTTGGATTCAAATCGAGTTAACACTCCGGCTGCTCTTGTGAAACTGTCAGGACATCTATGGTATTAGTTAAGCGCTTACTATGAGCCAGGCACTGTACTAGATGCCGGAGTAGCTACAAGATAATCCGATTGGACACAGTCCACATCCTACAAGGGGCTCACGGTCTTACTCCCCATTTTACAGATGAGGTAACTGAGACGCAGCAAAGTTGAGGGACTAGCCAAGGCAAAGCAGGCAAGTCAAATGTTGTTAATGTGTTTTGTTTTGTTCTCTGTCTCCCCCTTCTAGACTGTGAGCCCGCTGTTGGGTAGGGACTGTCTCTATATGTTGCCAACTTGTACTTCCCAAGCGCTTAGTACAGTGCTCTGCACACAGTAAGCGCTCTATAAATGCAATTGAATGAATGAATGAAATGTGGACGGAAGACGACGAAAGTCAGGAAGGAGAGGCATCCAGGAACTGAGTACAGTAAGCGCTCAATAAATACGATTGAATGAATGAATGAATGAAGCCCAGAGCAATCTGGTAGTCAATATTTGTTAACTTTTCAAATGTAATCAGCAGTGAGTTGATGAAAGGCAGCTAATTTCTACTCTGGAATGGGACTGTAGGGGATGAAGGAGGGAAGAGGGAGGCATTCTTGTTCTAGTTCTGGTGCTTCGATCAGTTAATCTATGGTATTTATTCAGTGCTTACTCTGCACGGAGCGTTGTATTAAGCGTTTTAGAGATTGGAGAGAATTCTGTTCAGGATCCGACCCTGAGTTCCTTCATGATTCTTCCCAGTAGATGTCAGACAAGTGTCTGCTTTTCCTCACGGCCACCTCATTTTACCAAGAAAATATGGCCGCGATAAGGCAAGGCACAGCGAGTGCTCTGAGGACATTCTCTCCTCTGATAAATCGCCCGTTCTCTGGAACTCCGGAGAGAGGACTTCAGAAGAACGGGGTCAGCCCGCCCTAAATTTCTGCCGCCAACCAAGGCCAGGCAGGAAGTCATATCTTAGTGGAAATGGCATGGGCCAGGGGAGTCAGTGGACCTGGGTTCTAATCCCGGCTCTGCCTGTTGCTCTGCCAATTACTGGCTGTGTGGCCTTAGGCAAGCCACTTAGCTTCTCTGTGCCTCAGTTTTCTCAACTGTAAAATGAGGATTCAATGCCTGTTTTCTCTCCTACTTAAGACTGTGAGCCCCATACGGGGTAGGAACTGTGTCCAACCTAATTAACTTGTACCCACCCCAGTACTTGTTGTCCACTAGTGGACTTGGCATGACTGACTCCATTTTTAGTGACCCTCCATTTTGTGCAGGCCGAGAGAACAACTCCTTCTTGTATTTTATGCAAGGCTCAATGACAGGATGTCTTCAGACCAGTAACAAGTAACACCCGTCTATGCAAGGTTGTAGGGTAGATAACAAGTAACTCCGGTCTGTACGAGGCTGTGAGAACAGAGACTAATGAGAATTCACAACCATCCTGTCAGTCCTAATTGGTTCCCTGAAGTTCCCATTGCTCACTCACTCTCACGTTGCTGTAACTCAATAAAAGGACGGTGGGAATGGAACCCGGGGCTGCTTGTCACTCGTACCTCTCTCGGGAGGTGAAGGGGCAGGTAGCCACCTTCCTCCTTTACTGCTCTATCTGAACTCATGTCTCCGAGTCAATTTTTCCTATCTGCGTCACCACGTTGGGTTCTCGAACCCTGCTAACGATTTACATCGGTGGTTCAGGGCGTTGCAGTCTCTATATGTTGCCAACTTGGACTTCCCCAGCGCTTAGTGCAGTGCTCTGCACACAGTAAGCGCTTAATAAATATGATTGAATGAATGAATGAGCCCCCCTCTCCCCGTCCCCATCCCCCCCGCCTCACCACCTTCCCCTCCCCACAGCACCTGCATGTATATATATATACATATATATGTTTGAACAAATATATATATGTTTGAACAAATACGTTCAAACATATATATATACGTATATATATATATATACGTATATATATATGTTTGAACGTATTTGTTACTCAATTTATTTATTTATTTTATTTGTGCATATTTATTCTATTTATTTTAGTTTGTTAATATGTTTGGTTTTGTTGTCTGCCTCCCCCTTCTAGACTGTGAGCCCGCTGTTGGGTAGGGATCGTCTCTATATGTTGCCAACTTGGACTTCCCAAGCACTTAGTACAGTGCTCTGCACACAGTAAGTGCTCAATAAATACGATTGAATGAGTGAATGAATGAATGAATGGGGGTGAATGGGCTGCTTGCCACTTTCCTACTGCCCTGATCTATGACTCGTTCTCTCGGAGTCGCTCGTCTCTTCATCGACTAAACGAACCCATATGTTAACCCTTTTTGTCGATAACATACTTGGAACAGTGTTTGACACACAGTAAACCCTTTTTTTAATCATATTTATTGAGCGCTTACTGTGTGCGGAGCACTGTACTAAGCGCTCGGGAAGTACAAGTTGGCAACACATAGAGACGGTCCCTACCCAACAGTGGGCTCACAGTCTAGAAGAAATAATTTAACGAGTACCATAAAATCAACAAGGAATGTACCCAGCTTTCTGGCCCTTGCTAAGAGATGACAGAGGAATGAATGAATGAGTTAATTATCATTTTTTAAATGGTATTTGTTAAGCACTTACTTTTGTCAGGCACTGTACTAAGCACTGAGGTAGAGATAAAGGAATCAGGGTGGACACAGTCCCTGTCCCCCATAGGGCTCATAGTCTTAATCTGCGTTTTACAGGTGAGGTAAATGAAAGCATAGAGAAGTGAAGTGAGTTGCCCAAGGTCACACAGGAGACAAGTGGAAGAGCTAGGATTAGAACTCAGGTCCTTTTGACTCTCACGACCGTGCTCTATCCACTAGGCCAAGCTGCTTCTCACTTCTCACTTCACTTTACTTTGAGAAGCAGTGTGGCTCAGTGGAAAGAGCCCGGGGTTGGGAGTCAGAGGTCGTGGGTTCTAATCCCAGCTCTGCCACTTGTCAGCTGGGTGACTTTGGGCAAGTCACTTAACTTCTCTGGGCCTCAGTTCCCTCATCTGTAAAAAGGGGATTAAGACTGTGAGCCCAAAGTGGGACAACCTTGATTACCTTGTAACCGCCCCCCCAGCGCTTAGAACAGTGCTTGGCACATAGTAAGTGCCTAACAAATACCAACATTATTATTATTTACACATTGTAAGTGTTTGATAGGTGTAAGTAAAAATAACAGCAACAATAAAAGCTATCTTTATATCTCTTTTACATCAACACTAGGAACTGTAGTATTTCCATTGACACAGTGCCAACAGGAATCCAGCTTCAGGGTGAAATGACATTGGCTCCAGCACCAATCCAACTGGTGAAGGGCTTACTCCACGCCAAGTACCGTAATAATAATAATAATAATAATAATAATAATAATAATAATAATAATAATAATGGCATTTGTTAAGTGCTTACTAAGTGCCAGGCACTGTACTAAGCGCTGGGGTGGATACAAGCAAATGGAGTTGGACATAGTCCCTATCCTACGTGGGGCTCACAGTCTCAATTCCCATTTTACAGGTGAGGTAACTGAGGCACAGAGAATTGAAGTGACTTGCCCAAGGTCACACAGCAGAGAAGAGGCAGAGTCAGGATTAGAACCCAGGCCCTTCAGACAAAGTGCTCAAGTAAATGCAAGATCTTCAGTTAACCTATCAATCAGTGGTTTATTGAGTGCTTACTGCATGTAGAGCACTGTATTAAGCGTTTAGGAGAGTACAATAGTACAGGGTTAGTAGACACTTTCCTGCCCACAACAAGCTTGCAGTCTAGAGTGCTTACTGCATGTAGAGCACTGTATTAAGCGTTTAGGAGAGTACAATAGTACAGGGTTAGTAGACACTTTCCTGCCCACAACAAGCTTGCAGTCTAGAGAAGGCTCACAGTCTAACTAGGAGGGAGTGGGATTTAATTCCTATTTGACAGATGAAGAAAAACAGGGCACAGTGAAGTGACTTACCCAAGGTCTCGCAGCAGATGAATGATGGAAATAGGATTAGAACCCAGGTTGTCTGACTCTCAGGCCTGTACTCTATTCCCTAGGACACGCCGCTGGGAAGAAGCAACTGTCCAAGCCCTGGTACCATTAATAATAATAATAATGATGATGGTATTTTTTAAGTGCTTACTATGTGCAAAGCACTGTTCTAAGTGCTGGGGGGATACAAGGTGATCACGTTGTCCCATTTGGGGCTCTAATAATAATAATAATGATGATGGTATTTTTTAAGCGCTTACTATGTGCAAAGCACTGTTCTAAGTGCTGGGGGGATACAAGGTGATCACGTTGTCCCACGTGGGGCTCACAGTCTTAATCCTCATTTCCCAGATGAGCAAAATGAGGCACAGAGAAGTGAAATGGCTTGCCCAAAGTCACAGTTTCTGACTGCAGGGTGGCCTACTGGATAGAGCATGGAACTGGGAGTCCAAAGGATCTGGGTTCTAATACCTGCTCCCGTCGTTGGGTAGGGACCGTCTCTATATCTTGCCAACTTGTACTTCCCAAGTGCTTAGTACACTGCTCTGCACACAGGAAGCACTCAATAAATACGATTGAATGAATGAATGAATGCTCTGCTACCTGTCTTCTGTGTGACCCTTGGGCAAGACACTTCCTTTCTCTGTGCCTCAGTTTCCTCACATATAAACTTGTACTTCCCAAGCACTTAGTACAGTGCTCTGCACTCAGTAAGCACTCAATAAATATGATTGAATGAATGAATGAATGAATAAGATGGAGAATAAGATTGTGAGTCCCATGTGGTACATGGACTGTGTCCAACCTGATTAGCTTGTATCTACCCCAGCACTTATCACAGTGCCTGGCACATGGTAAGTGCTTAACAAATACTATAAAAACAACACCAGGAAAATGCCAGTCCTCTGGAAACAATGCAAAAAAAAAAAGAGGCTTTGAATTAATGTCCTCCAGATGGAAGCTCATTGTGGGAAGCGAATATCAATCAACTCCATTATATTGTATTCTCCCGAGTGCTTAATACAGTGCTCTGCACAATAGGTTAGTACAGTGCTTAGTATAGTACAAGCGCTTAGTACAGTGCTCTGCACACAGTAAGTGCTCAATAAATACGATTGATTGATTGAAATAGGTGCTCAAAAATAAGCATGATTGATTGCTTGACTTGCAAGGTGATCTAGAAGCCAGTGTGATTATATACAGAGGAACTGTAACTAATAGCACTGTACACTTCCAAGCACTTAGAGAAGCAGTGTGGCTTAGTGGAAAGAGCATGGGCTCGGGAGTCAGGGGATGTGGGTTCTAATCCAGGATCCCCCCTAGTCTGCTGTGTGGCCTTGGGCAAGCCACTTAACTTCTCTGTGCTTCAGTTACCTCATCTGTAAAACGGGGATGAAGACTGTGAGCCCCTCGTGGGACAACCCGATTCCCCTGTATCTACCACAGTGCTTAGAACAGTGCTTGGCACACAACAAATTCCATTCTTATTATTTGGCAACATAATCAGTATACAGTAAGCACTCAATAAATACTCTTGATAGGCTGATTTCATCCATGACTGACAAGAGACAAAGAACCAATCACAGAAACCAGAGGTCCTCTAGACATCTCCCCCTCCAGCTCTTTGTGGCAGGAAACCTGTCTACCAGTTCTGTTGTATTCTCCCAAGCGCTCAGTACAGCGCTCTGCACACAGTAAGTGCCCAATAAATGTCATACATTGATTGATCGATCCTCATTCACTAGTTCCTATTGGTTCTCATTCATTCATTTATTAAGCCAGTCATATTTATTGAGTGCTTACTGTGTGCAGGGCACTGTTCTAAGCGCTTGGGAAAGGGCAATACAACAATAAACAGTGACATTCCCGCATCCCAAACTCTGTGCCACAAAAAGCTAGTGCCACAATATCAATAAATCAGTCATATTTACTGAGCCCTTACTGTCAGAAGAGCACTGTACTAAGCACTTGGGAGTGTATAACTCTAGACTTTAAGTTCGTCATAGGCAAGGAATGTGTCTGTTTAAATACGACTGAATGAATGAATGACTGAATGAAGACAACACAACAAAATAACCAACACGTTCCCTGCCCACAACGAGCTTATAATCTCACACATGCTCTGAGGAGCCTGCAGTCGGCAGAAGCTTTGTAAATTCTCATTACACCCAGGGAGGACAGCAGAAACAAAGGCAGCAACTGAACAGAATGCTCCTTAAAGAGAGCCAACATAAAACCTCAGTTTCATTGTAAAACCTTGCGGGCATTCCTCAACTATGGCAGGAACGTCAATAGCTCTTGGGGGTTAGATGCGCGATCTTGCCTGGTGGACTGAAAGAGGGAGAGGCCCAGGGAATTGCAATGCTGGCCAAGAGAAGCAATTCCAGATAATCTATGGGGTCCCATGAAACCATAAATCACTTTTTAATGGGATTGGTAATGAAAGTGCCACAAAGGGAAAATAGTCTAGGGGTCCCTGTCATCCTTGGTAACTAACTCCAGTAATTGGCCGTGATTATTTCCCAAGTCAATGCCCTTTGAAGGGATGACACGCATGAAACAGCGTGTGTGTGTGAGAGAGAGAGATCCAAGCTTCTCCTCCATTTTAGGCTGATTTCCAAGAGGGCTTTTGGGAGTTTTTTTAAGGTATTTGTTAAGCACTTACTGTGTGCCGGGCACTGTAGTAAACTTCTGACAGGCTTCTGGCGGAGATGGGAGTGGCTTCTGTCAGGAATGCTGGTCAGAAAAATCCCAGTGAATTGGATCCTAGCTCTCCAGAGAGGAATATCAAGCCTTTTCCACCCATCCCGAGACTGGAGGTTGGCTGCGAAGGGAAGGGTGTGATGGATCGTGTGTCATGATGAGAATTAAAGGATGAGTTCCTTCAATCGTATTTATTGAGCGCTTACTGTGTGCAGAGCACTGTACTAAGCTCTTGGAAAGTAAAATTCAGCAACAAATAGAGACAATCCCTGCTCAACAGCAGGCTCACAGTTTAGAAGATCTGGGCACTGAGCTAAAGGCATATGAAGAGAGGGCATTAGTTCAGGGACTCTGATAGTTTCACTTGTTCCACTTTCAATCGAATGCGCTAAGCACTTACTGGGGGCAGAGCACTGTACTGAGCGTTTGGGAGAGTATGATAGAAAAGTAGTTCGTAAACACGTTCCCTGCCCACAACGAGCTTGGAGTCTGGAGGGCAGCTTACATGAACATCTTCAGACATGCTGACACTGGAGGTTACTTCTTTAAAAGTCTTCTTACAACATGCCAGTGTCACCCTGCTGACCAGATATCTTTCTCACCAGCTTGTGTGAAACTGGGTTGTTATTGTCTTACACACTCAATCTGTGACCTTTGAACATTTGATATTCGCCTCATCCCCAACCCCATAGCACTTATGTACATATCTTTAAATCATCAATTATAAATTATTTATTCATATTAATGTCTGTCTCCCCCTCTAGATGTAAACTCGTGACTGCTAATTCCGTAGTACTTTACTCTCCCATGCGCTAAGTACAGTGCTCTGCATATAGTAAGTGCTTAATAAATACCTTGATTGATTGATTATCCCTGAGTGAGTGATGCTCCCTTGTATTAGAGGAGGTATTGTTTGTGTAGAGGAGCTGTTTTTCTCTCATTATTTGACAGGTACCAAACTCAGGCAATTAAGTCTGTTGCATTTAACAAGGAACAGCAAAGCCCTATTCCTCCAAAACTTCTACCACTTTTTTTTAATGGTATTTGTTAAGCTCTTACTATGTGCCAGGCACTGTACTAAGTGCTGCAGTAGATGCAAGATAATCATGTTGGACACAATCCCTTTGCCACAGAGGGCTTACAGTCTTAATCCCCAGTTTACAGATGAGGTAACTGAGGCTCAGAGAATGACTTGCCCAAGATCATGAAGCAGGCAAGTGGCAGAGCCAGGATTAGAATCCAGGTCCTCTGACATCCAGGCCTGGGCTCTTTCCACTAGGCCAACCTGAGACCTGGGGCAAGTAATTTAACTTCTCTGTCTCTTAGTTTCCTCATTTGTAAAATGGGGTTCCAATGCCCGCTCTCCCTTTCCCCTTAAACCGGGAGCCCCATGTGGTCTCAAGGACTGTCCGGTCTGATTATCTTGTATCTACCCCAGCATTTGCCTTAGTGTTTGGCACATAGTGAACACATAACAAACACCACTATTACTATTATTATTGTTATTAAAAGTAATGTAGAATAAAGTTTCCCAAAGACCTCAAAGGGAAAGATGAAAGATGAAAATGGCACTGGACAGTGAAGACAGTCAGTCAGTCCATGGTATCTATTGAGTGCTTACTGTGTGCAGAGCACTGTACTAAGTGCTTGTGAAAGCACAGTAGAAACAGATACATTCCCTGCCCACAGAGAGCTGACAATCTAGCAGACTAGATAGAAATCTATCAGGCAGGAAGGGTTTGGAAGTCATCCTGCAATCTCTCAGCCCCATTCACAGGGTTGGATGGAGGTGTGTTATCTTCCGGCGTGGGAAAATTGGCTTATTCAGATGGTGTGTCTTTGAGCATCCTTTTTAAGCTGCTTCTTAGGATGCTAGTTTTCTTTTCTCATGTTTGCCTTGCTCCCAATTGATATAAATATTTCAATAACAATCTTATTGTGAGAGTGCCCTGAGGAGTTCGTAGGCAGAGGGCTTGGTTTTAAAATTCAGTCAATTTCTTAGTGAGGGAAAAAAACAGTCAAGGAAACAAGTCACATTCATAATCTTGCTACATACTTCCATTACCCCTAAATGAATCCTGGGGCACCTTTAAAAATGAGCTCGATGCAACTGGTTTGTGCTACCCATTATGGTTCCGTGGTACCTTGGCACAGTTAATGCAGCTAATGCATTTTGCTTCTGAATGTACCAGTCTTAATATTAAGAATAATGGTATTTGTTAAGTGCTTACTCTGTGCCAAGCACCATACTAAGCGCCGGGGTAGATATGAGCAAGTCATGTTGGACACAGTCCCTGTCCCATGTTGGGCTCATAGTCTCAATCCCCATTTTACAGATGAGGTAACTGAGGCACAGAGAGGTGAAGTGACTTGCCCAAGGTGACACAGCAGACATGTGGCAGGGCCGGGATTAGAACCCAGACCTTCTGACCCCCAGGCTCGTGCTCTATCCATTACCACCATGCTGCTTCTCTTCTGAGAATCTCCTGAGGTGGCTCAGAAGAAAGGACCCCAGGAGGTTTAGATACTAATGCCGCAGACATATAGTGCTGTACTGGGCAGGACAAAGCTGCTTGGGTGAAAATTATATTGGTCATGTATACGACGACATTAAGCTGTATTCTCAAGATTTCAGTGAAGCAAACCTGAGACATGGCAACGTAGTGGATGGCTGGGAGGCCACTTCAGAAGAAACTTCAGCCTGCTTAGCAGCAGTCTAAAAGGGGACTCCGATTTTAGTAGTAATAGTATTTATAAAGCACTTACTCTGTGCAGAGCCCTATACTAAGCACTAGGAGAAAATAACCAGGTGGAAATTAAATACGGTCCCTTTTGTCCTGTGGGGCTTACAAAGACAGAGGAGACGGAAAGATCGTGGCAACAAGAGGCAGAAATGAAAACAGCACCAGAAACAGAAAACACAAAACAGAAAACAGAAAGAAAACAGAAAATAGAAACTCCTTATCATTTGCTTTAAATGCTTGCCCCCTCCTACCTCACCTCGCTACTCTCCTACCGCAATCTAGCCTGCACACTTTGCTCCCCTAAGGTTAACCTACTCAATGTACCTCGATCTCGTCTATTTCACCGCCTACCCCTTGCCCGCATCCTGCCTCTGGCCTGGGACTCCCTCCCTCCTCGATTCCGACAGACAATGACTCTCCCCTCCTTCAAAGTCTTACTGCAGGCCCATCTCCTCCAAGAGGCCTTCCCTGACTAAGCCCTCCTTTTCCTCTTCTCCCACCCCCTTCTGCATTGCCCTGACTTGCTCCCTTCATTCATCCCCCCACCCAACCCCACAGCATTTATGTAAATTTCCATAATTCATTTATTTATATTAATGTCTGCCTCTCCCTTTAGACTGTAAGCTCGTTGTGGGCAGGGAACGTGTCTGTTACGTTGTTGTGAGGTACTTTCCCAAGCGCTTAGTACGGTGGTCTGCACACAGTAAGCGCACAGTAAATACAATTGAATAATTGATTGTACCCTTCCTGCCCACAAGAAGCTTACAGTCCACGGAGGGATACCAACTTAAAAATATTTACAACTAGATTTGTCAAAAGAAATACGAGTGCCCACTGACGCATTTAGAGTGAAGAGGGTATAAACACATTCGTAAGTTAATATTAAAAATCATAATTGATTGTTGAATGATCAACCACATGCTTAATAAGGTAGCCTCCTCGCTCATTCCATCATGTGTTTCATTCCCCACAATCCTTGGTTCTGGGGGGTACCAACGAGCTTGCAATCATTCACACCTGAGCACTTGATGGCCCGACTCGGTAGGCAGAGCAGGGCTTGTCTTTGAGCACCGTGGCAGACACTTCTACAATCCCTCAGCCAGCGAGGATCCCCTGGAGGCAAAGTTCTGGGAAGCTGCAGCAGAGGACAGTGACCCAGGCCTGAGGATTTGACATTCTCCCAGTCATCCAGCAATCTCTAGAGGAACTTCCAGCACCTCAACCTTGGCTGAATAACTGACTGTCTCTCTGTCTGCCTGCCTGTCTGACTGACTGGCTAAGTGAATGACTGACAGTCTGAGTGACTGACTGATTGACCGAATGGCTGATTGGCTGACTGATAGACTGATTGACTGATTGATTGACTAGCTGACTGATTCACTGACTGAATGGCTAACTGGCTGACTTGTTGGCTGGTTGGCTGACTGGATGACTGACTGACTGATTAACTGACAGGGCCAACTAGCCCTGAGGACATTTGTATCCCCTGGTGGAAATGAACTCTTTGTTCTAAATGGGGCAAGTTTTAGTAGTAGCTCTGCTCTGCCTCTACCCCTTCCCCTTACCCCAACGAGAAGCAGCGTGGCTCAGTGGAAAGAGCCCGGGATTTGGAGTCAGAGGTCAGGGGTTCAGATCCCGGCTCCACCACTTGTCAGTTGGGTGACTTTGGGAAAGTCACAACTTCTCTGGGCCTCAGTTCCCTCATCTGTAAAATGGGGATTAAGACCGTGAACCCCCCGTGGGACAACCTGATCACCCTGTAACCTCCCCAGCACTTAGAACAGTGCTTTGCACACAGTAAGCACTTAATAAATGCCATCGTTATCATTATTATTACCTTCCATATGATGTCACCCAGAACTTCTCAGTGCTAGAAACCTCACCACTGGAACCCGAAACAGCATGGCCTAGTGGGAGGAGCCCAGGCCTGGAAGTTAGAGGCCCTGTGTTCTAATCCCAGCTCCATCACTTATACACCATGTGGCCTTAGGCAAGTCACTTCACTTCTCTGTGCCTCAGTTACCTCATCTGTAAAATGGGGATTAACACTGTGAGCCCCATGTGGAATCCGAACTGTACCCATCCTGATGATCTTCTATCTATCCCAGTGCTTAGTACAGTGCCCAGCACATAGTAAGTACTTAACAAATACCATAAAAAACCCACTTTTTTGTGCCTTACTTCCCTCATCTGCAAAACAGGGATTCGATACTTCTTCTCCCCCCTATTTACTCCAGAAGACTCCATGTGGAACCAGATTATCTTGTATCTACCCCAGCACTTAGTACAGTGCTTGGCATATAGGGAGCACTTAAAAATACCACCACAATCTCAAGAATCATCCCAGGTTGCAGAGTGAAACCTGGCCTCAGAGAGACATGCAACACTCTTCAAGTGGAGACTTCCGCTATCCTAGACCACAGATGGGTTCATGCCACAAACTCAGCGAACATCTTTCTTGGCCAGAATCATCATTATTTGCCTCCATCATAACCAGTTTTCTGCCACAGTGACAACGCTTCAGTGAAACCCTTAAACATTCATTGTGCGCAAAGCTCAACGGCGCCTGAATCTAAGTGGCAGGAACGAGACGGTAAGGTCTACTGCTTTTGCTAAAAGCTGCAGGCTGAAGTAAAAAGGCAGCTCGGCCTTACCTTGGCTTCGTGTATTTAAATACCAGGCTTTACCATTGCAAGCCACCATTACTGCATTAGGGTTATGGCTATTAAAGAGGTTTCGCTCACCGTGAGTCGATGCGCCGTGAGTTTGAACAGTGCCAATTTATCACTCCTGAGCCAAGCAGCCTCCTCTTCATGAAAATCGGTTTCCATCAACATCTGTTCCTTGTAATATATTCATCTGCGGACCCAAAGCCAGCCTGTCTGTCCCTGAGAACACAGGTTTTCTTTTTCTTTTTCTCATGCGCCTCAGAGCCCGAGGCCTACAAAAATCACACCAGACCTGAAAGAAAATAGTCAGTGAGTCAGAAAGAAACGGAAAAGTGCCTGCCTTAGCTTTCCAGAACCTTTCATTATCCTTGGGCATGTTCTGCACATAGTAAGAACTCAATAAACACCGTTTAGTGATTGACTGCTTGATTGATTGAGCAGAGTGTTTGAAGGGGAACTCTTCCTGTCCAAATACACTTGTATTTTCTCAGCCTAATGTTGAAGATAGGATTACAGAGAAATAGTGTGGCCTAGTGGACTGGGGTCATATCTGTGTTCTAATCTCGGCTCTGCCTCTCACCTCTGTGTGACCTTGAACAAGTCATTTAACTTCATTCTCCTTCAGTTTACTCATCTGTAAATTGGGGATTAAATATCTGTTCTCTTTCCTCCTTATCTTTACACCCAAACCCTGTCCTTCCCCTTACTCTTCCCTCACAGTAGACAATGCCACCATCCTTCCTGTCTCACAAGCCCAAAACTTTGGCGTTATCCTTGACTTCTATCTCTCAATTAACCTACATATTCAATCTATCACTAAATCCTGTTGGTTCAACCTTCACAACATCTCTAAAATCTGCCCTTTCCTCTCCACCCAAAGTGCTACAACATTAATCCACACATTTATCCTATCCCAGCTTGATAACTGTTTCAGGCTCCTTGCTGTCCTCCCTGTCTCCTGTTTCTCCCCACTCCAGTCCATACATCACTCTGCTGCCCAGATCATTTTTTCTACAAAAACGTTCAGGCTATGTTTCCCCCGTCCTCAAGAACCTCCAGTGATTGCCCATTCATCTCCTCATCAATCAAACAGAAACTCCTTAGAGTTGGGTTCAAAAGCACTCAATCAACTTGCCACCTACTACCTCCCCTCGTTTCTCTCCTACTCCTAGCCAATCCACACACTTCACTCCTCTAATGCCAACCTACTCACTGTACCTCAGTCTCATCTATCTTGCCGCCGACCCCTTGCCCACATCCAGCTTCTGGCCAGGAACGCCCTCCCTTTTCATAGGCAACCATTACTCTCCCCACTTTCAAAGCCATAATGATGGCACATGTCCTCCAAGAAGCCTTCCCTGACTATGCTCTCATTTTATCTTTTCCCCCTCCCTTCTGCATCTCCCAACTTGCTCCTTTTATTTACCAGCCATCCCTCCAGCCCCACAGCTCTTATGTATATATCCATAAATCATTTATTTATATTCATGCCTGTCTCCCCCTTTAGACAACAAGCTCATTGTGGGCACTGAATGTGTCTGTTATATTGTTGTATCGTACTCTCCCAAATGCTTAGTACAGTGCTGTGCACACAGTAAGCACTCAATAAATACAATTGATTGTTTGCTTGATGGGTTGATGCCTGTGAGACTCTGAGGTCCAATGAGACAAGGACTGAGTCATCATCATAATCATCAACAGTATTTATTGAACGCTTACTATGTGCAGAGCACCGTACTAAGTGCTTGGGAGAATACAGTAGAACAGAGTTGGCAGTCACAAGTCCTATCTTGCATCTAGCCCAGAGCTTGGCACATAATAAGTACTTAACAAATGCCATTAATAATAATAATAATGGCATTTGTTAAGCACTTACTATGTGCAAAGTTCTGTTCTAAGTGCTGGGGGGGATACAAGGTGATCAGGTTGCCCCATGGGGGGCTCACAGTCTTAGTCCCCATTTTACAGATGAAGTAACTGAGGCTCAGAGAAGTTAAGTGACTTGCCCAAAGTCACATAGCGGATTGGCAGCTGAGTGGGATTATAACCCATGACCTCTGACTCCCAATCCCGTGCTGTTTCCACTGAGCCATGCTGCTTCTCTGTGTCTGTTATACTGTTGTATTGTACTCTCCCAATAATAAAGATGGGTGAGGGCATAAGAAGTCAATGGCCTTTTGGAGAACAGGTAAAAATGTTCCAGAGACCATAGAGAGTTATGCTGTCTGCAAGGCTAACGTAGCATGCTAGAGTCTGGGCATGTGCAAAATTTTAGAAAAGAGGGATCAAAAATCCACCCTTAGAAATAGAAATAGAAAATTCCCTCAGCTGTTTCCTTTGAATCTATTCTTTCATGATCTTTTTAACCTGCTGGTTTCATAAATCTCTCACTGACAAAAGCCAAATGCAAAAGCATAGACTAAATTCACTTGGAAGGTTTAATAACTTGTATTCCCCTATTAAAAAAAATCAATTTCCGTCTGTAGAGATTACTCCTGCCCAAAAATTTAATTTCCCTTCAGCCGAATGAGAGGCAGCAGCTCAGCCTAATAAGATGTTTGGTGAAACAGACTGATGACTTCACGTACCGCAAATCTGAATTACTGTGCTCTTCTATGCAACATAACATTCGAATTAGTATTTATCTCCTGGGTCATGGCCTAGGAGATATTTCATTTAATGTATCAGGAGAAGGGTCAGGTCTTGGCTGCCCCATCAGTGAAGAGTAAATGTTTGATTTTTCAAGTCACTCTTTCTCTTGGTTTGTATCTGCTGTTGGCCTTGTGGAGAGAATCCTGCTTTGTGGATTTTGTTCTGGCCCTGGAAAAAGAGGAGGGCCTTTCTGCTGGGACTCCTCCATCAGTATGGAAGGCTTCTGACGCTCAAGAAATACCTAGGGAGTCTTTCATTTTGGACGGACTCAGGGGAATCCTAATGTAGATGGCAAAACCTACGACATCTCCAAGTTTGAGTTTTGGTCCAACTGTGAGACAGCAATGCTACGCTATGACATAGTGGACAGAGCATGAGTCTGGGCGTCCCGACTCCACCACTTGTCCGCTGTGTGACCTTGGGTAAGTCACTTCACTTCTTTGGGCCTCAGTTACGCCTTACGAGAAGCAGCATGGCTTAGTGGAAAGAGCCTGGTCTTGGAAGTCCAAGGTCGTGGGCTCTAATCCTGGCTCCGCCACTTATCCTCTTTGTGACTCTGGGCAAGTCACTTCACTTCTCGGGCCTCAGTTACCTCATCTGTAAAATGGGGATTAAGACTGGGAGTCCCACGTGGGACCACCTGATCACTTTGTATCCACTCCAGTGCTTAGAACAGTGCTTGGCACATAGTAAGTGCTTAACAAATGCCATCATCATTATTATTATTATCTGGAAAATGGGGATTGAGACTGTGAGCCCTACATGGGACAGGAACTGTATCCAGCCCAATTTGCTTGTATTCATCCCAGCACTTAGTACAGTGCCTGGCACATAGTAAGTGCTTAACAAACACCATTATTATTAATGGTACCATTAATACCATTTTTAATTATTATCATTATTTCAAATACAAATTGTTCCTATATGCAAAAAAAAAAATCTTTGCACCTGTACCCCTTAAGTACTTGATATTCAGCCCACCCTCAGCCCCACAGCACTTATGTATATACCTTATATTCTCCCATTTCCCCCACATGTAATTTATTTTAATGTCTGTCTCACCCCACCCTCTAGACTATAAACTCCTTTTGGGCAAGAATCATGTCTATAAACTCTATTGTACTTAGTACTAAGCACTTTTAGAACAATGCACTATACACAGTAGGTGCTCAATAAATACCATTGAGTGATTGATTGATTGGCTTACATTTCCCTTTTCCGTGCTGATGCTCCCCATTTGCCACTTATGGTGCTGTTCTCTGTTCAGCTGCATGGTCCCCAAATGTTCTTACACGGTTTATTGAATGAGACCAGACTCTGTCGGATTATTACAGGCCAGGTTTGTTTTTTGTTTTGTTTTGTGGCATTTGTTAAGTGTTTATTATGTGCCAAACATTGTTTTAAGCACTGGGGCAGATAGAAGGTTATCAGTTTGGCCACAGCCCTGTCCCACATGGAGTTCACAGTCTAGACAAGAGGGAGTAGGATTTAATCCCCATTTTACAGTTGAGACCCAAGGAAGTTGAGTGACTAGCCTAAGATCACACAGCAGGAAATTGGCAGAGTCGGCATTAGAATCCAGGTCCTCTCCCAGGAGCGGGCTCTTTCCACTATTCCAAGCTGCTTCCCGTGGTTGATATGCTTGCTCTTTAGTCTTCCAACAAACTGCTGCTGTACCGCGTTCATGGAGACTGTGTCTTTAAAATATCTGTTTTGCCCTCAAAGTTTTTATAAGCCCCATTTTGGGTCACCATACAGGAGTACCTGCTTGGGTAGCCTGCTGACACTACTTAGACTGTAAGCTCCATGAGGGATGGGGGCTAAACTGATTATCTCATGTCCATCCCAGAGTTTAGTACAGAGCTTGGCGCACAGTAAGTGCTTAACAAAAACCACTATTTTTACCTTATGCTTCAAAGGATTATGGAAGAAAGGATAATAGTGAAGTCTTCCCCTCTTCAACCTCCATGACTCTGATCTCTCTTTAGACATTTCACCTCTTAGCCCAGATGCGATACATTTCATATGGAAGAGACATCTTATCACCCCACAATTCACTTGTCACCCTGAGCAATAAAGTTCCCAAACATCTTTGTCCCTCCAAGGTGTGACAGCCTTTGAAATTGCAGTCTGTTAGTTTGACAAATGGTTTCTCTGCAAACAACCTGATGAAAATGAAGGCAGCTGGAGGCTTTGAAAATGCCCCATCCCTTCTTCTAGCTAATATTCATGGTCACGAACATAAAAATATTGTAATCAGGTGAAGTCTGAATAACTGTGAACCTCCTGGAAAGTCAAAGTTTGCTCTTTCTGACAGCTGCAGGGGGTGTTTGGGACTGTCAGCTGGAAAAGGAGTGTTATACTGACATTTATGGACCATTCTGTTCACCAGCAAGGCCATCACAAATGACACGTTGGTTACATTTAATTGAAAAATGGCTATCAGTTGTTTTTGAGGGTATTTGTTAAGCTGTCCAATGATAATTGTGGTATTTGTTAAAGCACTTACTATGGACCAGGCACTGTACTAAGTGCTGGGGTGGATACAAACAAATCGGGTTGGACACAGTCCCTGTCCCACCTGGGGCTCACAGTCTCAATCCCCATTTTAAAGATGAGGTAACTGAGACCCAGAGAAGTGAAGTGACTTGCCCAAGGTCACACAGCAGACAAGTGGCAGAGCTGGGATTAGAACCCAGATCCTTCTCTATCCCATGCTCTATCCACTAGGCCATGCTGCTTCCCCCGGTTTTCCCAGAAGGTCCTGAAATTTAGGGGTCTTTGGTGTATTAAAAAACATATTTACTCCCGATTCATTTGTACAATCTGTTTTCTATGGGTAGAATAGTGGCTTTTGTTTGTTAGCAGCTCCCGGGTCTTTGTGGAGAGAAAAAAAAATGCCAAATAATCACATACTCTGGACTCCTGAATTTCTGGAGATCCATAGTCCAGGGAAACAAACAGAAAAGGGAGAAAGAAAAGGCTCTAAAATCATTCGAAAGATGGAGGAGTATGGTCTGGGAGTGAGAACTAAAAAGGCAAATGTTATCTGTAAATCCCCACCAAAGAATAGGTAATTTCTTTGGCTCAAAATATTTGTAAGACATCAGTGGGACATCAACAATCACTTTGATGTAAATTCATCAGAGGCTGTATTCTTCTGTTTTCCCCAGATTTCAGTCACAAATGGACAGATTTAAACCTCCGAAGAAAGGAAGTATTTTTATGAGAATTAAAAAGGCAGAAATTGAGAGTAAAGGAACTCAGATTAGAGCCCAACTTCCTGCTGAAAAAATAGACCCAAATAGGAAAGGCTGCTTTAGGATAATCGACACTCTGCTGGACACACAGAGTGAAGGAAATTATGGTTATTGAGAGCTAATTCAGACAGGCCGCCATCTGTTCAAGCGCTTAGTACAGTGCTCAAGCGCTTAGTACAGTGCTCTGCACACAGTAAGCACTCAATAAATACGATTGATTGATTGATTGATTGATTGGTGGTAAAATCTAAAACCCTAACATCTCTGCGTTATCTCAACAAACGAAAAAGCTAGGGGAAGGGCCCTGCTGGTAAATCCAAAATATCAGCTAATTAAGAGTCAAAGCTCCACTGAGATCCATTCTCAGAAGCCTGGTAATTGTCCCATAGAGGGCAAATAGTAATAATAATCACGGCAGATACAAGGTTGTCAGGTAGGACACAGTCCCTGTTCCACATGGGGCTTACAGTCTTAATCCCCATTTTACAAATGAAGTAACTGAGGCATACAGAAGTGAAGTGACTTGTCTAAGGTTATACAGCAGACAAATGGTGAAACCAGGATTAGAACCCTGGTCCTTCTGATTCCCAGGTTTTTGCATGGGCTCTAATCCCTGCTCTGCCACCTGTCTGCTCTGTGAACTTGGGAAAGTCATTTGACTTCTCTGTGCCTCATTACCACCTCTGTAAAATGGGGATTAAAATTTTAAATCCCATGTGGGACAGGGATTGTATCCACTCCGATTTGCTTGCATCCACCCCAGCACTTAGTACAGTGCCTGGCGTATAGTAAATGCTTAACAAATACCACAATTATCATTACTGTTATTATTATTATTACAGCCATATTGAAGCTGGAACCCTCTACATGCTCAGGAAACCCTTAGCTTGATCTGCAATATAACCGCATCAATCAATCAATCAATCAATCAGAAGTATTCTTTGAGCACTTAACTGTCACTATACTAAGCACTTGGGAGAATACAGTATAACAGAGTTGGTAGACACGTTCCCTGTCCACAGGGAGCTTGCAACCTAGCAGGGGAGACAGACATTAATTAATACAAATAAGCAATTTGTACTCTTTGCTTCACTCCCTGTCAGTCTCCCATGGGGGTGACTGGGCTTCTCGATCAGATTTCCTGTTTAACTATCCTGGCATCATTAAAATATGATCTTCAGGAAGACAGTGAACCATGTCCCTTAATTTGTGAATTTCCAGGGAATCTTCACCGGGGCAGGGCTTGCCACATGCACACTGCTACATAATTCCAACCTTCTTTAGGCTAATCATATGTCAGTAGTGCTTTCCTGATTCTGAAAAGTGCCTCATAATTGTTTGTATTTCTCCTCGTATGCATGCTTCTACAGCACAGTCTTTAACACAGAATAATCCCCGTATTTCTGATTCAAGGATTTTTGATGCTGCACTTATCCTTTTGAGCTGGGAGAGCTTCTTAGGGGACCAATATTTCATTCTAAAGCTAGTTTCCGGATCGTTTGTTACACTCTCAAGCATTACTGCCTAGAATAGGTTAAACAGCAGACTAGTATTCAGTCCTGTTTTATTCTGTGGGAGAGCCGCGATAGCACTGTGTATTGAGTTTACTCTCCCAGGTGCTTAAGACAGTGCTGTGCTCATAGTAAGCACTCAATAAATACACCTGATTGATTGGAGTAGCGTGGCCTGGTGAATAGAGCATAGTGAATTCAGAAGGTTCCGAATTCTAATCCTGCCCTGCTCCTCCACTTGTCTGCTCTGTGACCTTGGGAAAGTCACTTCACTTCTCTGTGCCTCCGTTACCTCAACTGTAAAATAGGGATTAAGATTGTGAGCCCCAGGTAGAACAACCTGATTATTTCATATCTATCCTAGAACTCAGTACAGTGTCTGGCACATAGTAAGCACTTAACAAATATCATCATTATTATTCCCTCTGAATATAAACCCATGATGAGTAGGGATCACACCTGTTAATTCTGTTGTGCTGTACTCTCCCAAGTGCTTAGAACAGTGCTCTGCACATAGTAAGTGCTCAGTAAATACCACGGATTGATGGATTGACTGATTAACTGAGGATCTGCTGTATACAGAGCACTGCACTAGAGACTTGGGAGTATTCAATAGAGTATTCAGTCCATCACTAAATCCTGTCTGTCCCACCTTCACAAAATGGCTAAAATCTGCCCTTTCCTCTCCACCCAAACTGCTACCACACTAACACAATCACTTATCCCATCCTGCCTGGATTACTACATCAGCCTCCTTGCTGACCACCCAGCCTCCCACCTTTCCCCACGCCAGTCCATACTTCACTCTGCTGCCCTTATCATTTTTCTACAAAAACGTTCGGGACACGTTTCCCCACTCCTCAAAAAACTCCAGTGATTGTTCATCCATCTCTGCATCAAAGCAAAACTCACCATTGTCTTCAATGCACTCGATCATGTTGCCCACTTCTACCTCACCTCGCTACTCTCCTACTACAAACCAGTTTGCGCACTTCAATCCTCGAAGGCTAACTTTCTCACTGTGCCTCGATCTCGTCTGTCTCCCCGCCGATTCCTCGCCCACATCCTGCCTCTGGCCTGGAATGCCTCCCTCCTCAATTCCAACAGACCATTACTCTCCCCAGCTTCAAAGCCTTACCGAAAGCACATCTCCTCCAAGAGACCTTCCCAAAGCCCCCCTTTCCTCTTCTCCCATTCCCTTCTGCATCTCCCTGACTTGCTCCCTTTGTCCTTCCCCCCTCCCAGCACCACAGCACTTATGTACATATCTGGAATTTATTTATATTAATGTCTGCCTCCTCCCCACTAGACTGTAAGCTCTTTGTGGGCAGGGAACGTGTCTGTTTATTGTTGCATCGTATTCTCCCAAGTACTTAGTACAGTGCTCTGAACATAGTGTGTGCTCAGTAAATACAATTGAATGAAGTAACAAACAGGTCCAACCCTGCTTCTCAAGTTTACAATCTAATGGGGATGGGGAAAAGCCCAAATAGGTGAGTCAGAGGACCTAGGTTCTAAGCCCATCTCTGCCAGTTGTCAGCTGGATGACCTTGAGCAAATCACTTAACTTCTTAGTACCTTACTTTCCATATAATTTCATCTATAAAATGGGAATTCAATACCTGTTCTCCCTCCTACATGGACTGAGCCTTTCTTGGGACAGAGACTGGGCCGTAGAACAGTTTTACACATAGTAAGTGCTTTATAATTATTGTAATAATGATAATGATGATGATGATGATAATAATAAAAATAAAGGCCTCTTTGAATCCTAACAGTAACACTGGTCTGTTGCTTGACCCTGTCGCTTTATTTTTTTTATGGTACTTGTTTAGCGCTTAGTATGTGTCTAAGCCCTGAGGCAGATACAAGTGTATCAAGTTGGACACAGTCTCTGTCCCACTTGGAGCTCACAGTCTGAGTTTGAGGAAGAAGGATTTAATCCTTATTTTACAGATGGATTAACTGAGGCACAGTTAGATGGTGAAACTTTTATGGGCAGAGTTCATTTCTGATCTAATATTCTTACATTTAGCATGATGTGTGGCACATAATGATTGGTTGCTATTTGTAATTATTACTACTATTATTATATGTGATGAAATACTGTGAACAAATGCAACAGAAAATTGTGTTTTCAGGAGGTAAGTTTTCTACTTTGGGCCTCAGACATTAAGATACCTAGCTAGTGGTGAAGGAAAGATCATTTTTCTTCCTCAAACTTGAGGGTTGCTAAGAGGCAAAGGGTGGTGAAGAAGAAAAATGGTCTCAGGCCTAGTGAGAAGCTTTCCTGAAGTAACACATTCTAGGACACCCCTTGTCGATAGTGAGTCATTCAAGTTTCAACAAGATACATTGGACACCAGTGGAGGATATTTTTAAGAATCAGTTGTCCTAGCAACAGAGAGGCACTTCACATTACCTGCAAGAGGAGGGACTGAATGTGACTTTATTGATGTACATAGGACCAAACAGTGAATCTCCCCCTAGTTCTGCGTTTCCATTCAAGAATGACTTTCAAGTCGATCTTAGAATCTGTAGAAGAGGTGGAAAGGGAACAGGGGCCCATTGTTTTGACTACTTGTTTGTGATTTGGGCAGTGAGATAGAAAAATTTACCAGGTGATCCCACTGGTTAGCTCAGAGCAGTGGTCTTGTGGAGGAAAGCAGTCTTTATTCTTAGTAATTAGTCTCCCTGTAACAGGGGTGAATAGGGCGAAGTATTGGATTGAAACTGTACTGCCTGGAAAGCAGTACTAACAGAATTAGTAGACATGTTCCCTGTCAATAATGAGCTTACAGCCTAGAGAGGGAGGCAGACATTAATATGAATAAATAATTTAGAATATATAATTTAAAGATATGTACATAACTGCTGTGAGGTTATCGAGGGATGAATAGCAAATTTCCAAAAGCCACAGATCCAAGTGATGGATGAGACAGAAAGGGAGAGCGAGCTGGAATAATGAGGGATTAATTGGGGAAGGTCTCCTTTTTTATGGTATTTGTTAATCGCTTACTATGTGTCGAGCAGTGTTCTAAGCACTGGGGTAGAATCCAGTTAATCATTCCCTGCCCCACATGGGGCTCACAGTCCAAGGGGGAGAACAGGTACTGAATCCCCATTTTACAGTTGAGGATACCGAGGCACAGAGACTCCCAGATGTGTGCTCTTTCTACTAGGCAGCACTGCTTTCTTTAAGGTTGACTGACATCCAGTTCTCACTATCGTCCAGAGAAGAAGGCTAGAAGATATAAATCTGAGAAGGGATAGAGATCCCCTCTCAAGATGGTACGTGAAGAGTTTCCATTACTCTACGAGTCTTGACTACGGGAGGGAGAGTCAAGAAGAGGCCTACCCTTTCTATTCCTAGCTTGGACAGTGGCTAGTGAGTGAAAGGCAGTCTGCTATAAGTCAAAATTCCCCTGACCTGGGAAGCAGGGAGAACATGGAATGAGTACCTAGGTCAGCTCCTGTTCTGATGAGGAAAAACCTCTCCCAAACAAGGCTTATCCAAATCCCATCCCAAATCCCAAATCCCATAAATCACCCTTCATCAACCTTGGCCAGTGTGTTTATTTTAGTTCAAATCTCAGCCTATCGTTGTGCTATAGTGACTCCATACTTTTTGGGTAATGAATCCTCTAGGGACTGTGTCTACCAACTCTTATATTGTGGTCTCCCAGCTGCTAGTGCTCTGCGCAAAGTAAGCGCTCAATAAATATTGATTGATCGATTGATTCTCTTCATCATCCAGCCCCCTGCTGAAGATAAGGGAGTGGCACTTGAAGAGAGTGAAAGAGCAGGGTAGAAAATGTTCAAAGCATCCACTCTTTTCCAAGAAATACTTTGAAAATTACAGTCCTTCTCAATCTGAGAAATTTGAATTCCATAGTGACTTGAGGTTATAATGGTTAAGAAATATGGTTCAGAAAGGTAACACATCTAAAAGTTGGATGACAAATACATATTAGCCATAGTTCATAAGAGGATTTTGAAGATTAATTAGCTAATGGTCACAGGTACACAAAGAAAGCAATTACTTTCAGAATTTACAAGTAAAAAGTTGGTCGGCTATCCAAAGGACATATTTAGTATGTGGATAAAGGTGCCGACTTTCTTCTTGACTACTTTAGTAATCCTTCAGCAACCCATCTTTGCAGTCATAGCTCAGCAATTCACCACAATTAATCAAAGACAAACTGTCCTGTTTCAAAGGCCAGCATCTTAAGGGCTCTTAATATTTTTTATTATTACACCAGCATATATCATGTTAAAGCTCAGAACGAATACAAATTGACTTTTGCTTCCAAATAAGAATTTTAGTATTCAGGGTTGAGAATGCCTCCGTATATAAAGTGAAATCTAATCAATTTTTCAAAAGTTGAATGGTGCAGTTCCCAAAATGATATATTTGGTGTGGAACATGGTTTGAATTACATTTTCTTAAGGTTGAATTTCCCATTTGTAATTGTTTGTAGTAGGAAATAGAATTCCTTTATCAAAAAAATCCATGGCTCGGAGTTCTGGGCTACAGTCCTGAGAAACTGTCATACAAATGGTCTTCTATAGGCTTTGCTGTTATTTACAACATCTAAGGAATTCTATTTAGCTAATTTCTTCAGTTTAAGATCATTGAGCTACTGTAGCAAAGCACAAATAGCAGGCCATGACCAATAGTTTTACAGCACAAAGGTATCTCATATCCAGCCTCTGAAAATCAATGAAAAAGATTCTGCATGGTCAAGATCATTTTGTTTGAAGGCAATTGTCGAAATCAGTCTGTTTCTAATTTAATTTAGATTTGGATCCATACACCACCATGTTGACAGATTAAACATCTGATTATGAACCATCCATTCTTATTCTCAGTTATGGTGAACATTTTGAATCAATTATTTTTCAATGAGATTTTTTAAAATATTAAGGTGGAGAAGCAGCATGGCCTAGTGGATAACACACAGGCCTGGGGATGAGAGGAATTTGGGTATAATCGCAGCTCTGCCATTTGTGTGATGTGTGACCTTGGGCAAGTCACTTCACTTCTCTGGGCCTCAGGGACCTCATCTATAAAATAGGGATTGAGATGGTGAGCCAAATTTGGGACAGGGACTGTATCCTTATGAGAAGCACCGTGGCTCAGTGAAAAGAGCATGGGCTTGGGAATCAGAGGTCATGGGTTCTAATCCCACCTCCTCCATTGGTCTGCTGTGTGACTTTGGGCAAGTCAGTTAACTTCTCTGTGCCTCAGTTACCTCATTTGTAAAATGGGGATTAAGACTGTGAGCCCCATGTGGGACAACCTGATTACCTTGCATCTACCCCAGCACTTAGAATAGTGCTTGGCACATAGTAAGCGCTTAACAAATACCCCCACTTTTTAAAAATCTGATCTGATGATCTTGTATCTCCTCCAGTTCTTAGAACAGTGCCAGGAATGTTTTTTAAAAAATGGTAATGAATCCTCTAGACTGTAAACTTGTTGTGGGCCGGAAACATATCTACCAACTCTACTATATTGTACTGTCCCTAGCACACAGTAAGCATTCAATAAATACAATGACTGATTATGCTTTTTTCCCATGGTATTTGTTAAGCACTTATTAAGTGCCAGTCACTGCACTGAGCACTGGGATAGACACAGTCTATGTCCTGTGTGGGGTTTACAGTCTTGTATCTTCATTATACAGATGAGGTAACTGAGACACAGAGAAGTGAAGTGATTTGCCCAAGATCACAAAGCAGAAAAGTGGTGGAGCTGGAATTAGAACCCAGGTCCTTCTGACTCCTAGGCCTGTGGTCTTTCCATTGGGCCAACACTGCTTACTAAATTCAGCAATAAGTTATGGAAAGGATCATGATGATTGATTATCATATTTGTTAAGTGCTTCCTATGTACCAAAAAGCACAAAAGCAGTCCAAATGCCCTGAAAGACAGAATAATAATTATAACGGTATTTGTTAAATGCTTACTGTATGTCAAGTGTTGTGTCATCCCTTCTTACCTCATCAAAACTCATCATGCCTTCCCTTCTTCCCTCCATGACTGCCATATTCAGCAACTGCCCATGTTTTCCCTAACCAGTGTGGCTAAGTGAAAAGAGCACGGGCTTTGGAGTCAGAGTTCATGGGTTCAAATCCCGGCTCTGCCACGTCAGCTGTGTGACTTTGGGCAAGTCACTTAACTTCTCTGGGCCTCAGTTACCTCATCTGTAAAATGGGGATTAAGACTGTGAGCCCCCTGTGGGACAACCTGATCACCTTGTAACCTCCCTGGTGCTTAGAACAGTGCTTTGCACATAGTAAGTGCTTAATAAATGTCATTATTATTATTATCATTATTATCCCTACGAAAACCTCCTCCCTTGACCCCAAGCTTCCTCCAGTTATCACCCCATCTCCCACCTACTGTTCCTCTTCCTCTCCAAACTTCCTTGAGCAAGATGTCTACATCCTCTGCCTCCACTTCCTCTCCTCCAATTTTCTCCTCGACCTCCTGCCTGAAATCTGGCTTCTGTCCCCTCCACTCCATAGAAATGGTCCTCTTTAAGATCACCAGTGACCTCCTTCTTGCCAAATGCATTGGGCTCTACTCCATCCTAATCCTCCTCGACCTCTTGGCTGTCTTTGACACTGCAGACCACAGGAAATGTGTCTATTTGGACTCTCCCAAGCACGATTGTACAGTGCTTTGCACACAGTAAGCACTCAATAAATACGATTGAATGAATGAATGAAATATTATCCAACCTTGGCTTCCCTGACGCTGTCCACTCCTGGTTCTCCTCCTATCCCTCTGATCGCTCCTTCTCAGTCTCTTTCCTAGGTTCCAACTCTTCCTCTCATTCTCTAATGGAGTGAGTCCCTCAAGGCTCAGTTATGGATCCCCTTCTATTCTCCATCTACACCCTCTGCTTTGGAGAATTCATTCTCTCCCATGGCTTTGACTACCATCTCTACGTGCATGTTTCCCAAATCTACCTCTCCAGCCCTGAAATATCTTTCTCTGCAGTCTCACATTTTCTTCTTTGGTCAGGAGTTTCAGATGTTAAATTTGGAAGTGTTCATGAGCCCTGGGGGCAGATTCTACACTGTCGTAGAATATCATGTCTATCAACCCAAGCTTGTCTCTACTCCTACAGGCAGGGGAGAATCTCTGTGGTACCTTTCCCCTCATGACATCTTGAGCCAGCTGATTCCAATCCCACCATTACAAACCCTACAAGACCAAATGAAGCACAAAGAATTGCTCCCTTTGTGTGGAATGATTTGTCAGACCCTACAGCCCAAGTGTATCTTGTCCATCTCCTGAATTATTTCTGGATCTCGGATAAAGGCAGAACCAATATCTTGCTTCATTTCCTGCCCCAAATTGAGGCTCTCTGAGCTGAAGAATAGTAGAATGGGAAAAGGAATAGCAGTGTGGCCTAATGGAAACAGCATGGGCCTGGGAATCAGAGGAACTGGGTTCTAATCCCAGTTCTACCAATGGTTTGCTGTGTGATCTTGGCCAAGTCATTTAACTCTCTGTGCCTCAGTTTCCTCAACTGTAAAATGGGGATTAAATACCTGTTCTCCCTCCTATTTAGACTGTGAGCCCCATGTGGGACAGGAACTGTATCTGCCCTGATTAGCTTGTACCTACCCTAGGGCTTAGAATGGTGTTTAACAAATAGTAAGCACTTAACAAATATCATAAAAAAGAGCCAGTGCAAAAAAAAAAAGTGCAAAAAAATTAGCAAAAAGAGCACTCTTTGGAGTGAAAAATCTTTCCTCATCAGGTTTCCTGTTGCAAGATTTCTGAGGCAAACAGCATGGTCTAGTGGAACCAACATAGGCCTGGGAATGACAGGACATGGGTTCTAATCCTGATTCTGGGCAAGGTACTTCACTTCTCTTTGCCTCAGTTTCCTCAATCAGTCACTCAATAGTGTTGATTGAATGCTTACTATATGCACAGAACTATACAAACTGCTTGGGAGAGGATAACATAACAGGGTTGGTAGACACATTCCCTACCCACAATGAGTTTACAGGCCAGAGGGGCAGACATTAATATAAATGAAAATAAATTACAGATATATACAGAAATGTTGTGGGGCTGATAGAGGGGTGAATAAAGGGTGTGGCAACAAATACCACAATTATTATTATTAGTATAAGATGAAAGTGCCAGTTCTGGGCCAGTGTCTGTGCCCAAAGGCCAGTGACAGTAAGGTAACAGGGCAGACACAGCACACCTTCTCTCCTTCTCTGTTGAGTCTCTGGCGGGCGGGAGGGAGAGAGAGAGAGAGAGAGAGAGAGAGAGAGAGAGAGAGAGAGAGAGAGAGAGAGAGAGAGAGATGTGAGAGATGCTGTGGCAAATTAATTCCCATTCAGATACCACATAATCATAATTCTATTATATATAAATATATTATAATTAAATATTATATAATAATTGTTATTATGACAATCGTTATTATTGTTAAGCACTTACTATGTACTAAGTGCTGGAAGAGATACAAGATAATCAGGTCTTACATGGGGTGCACATCCCAAGTAGGAGAGAGAACTTGAATCCCCATTTTGCAGGTGAGGAAACTGAGGCACAGAAAAGTTAAGTGACTTGTCCAGGGTCACCCAGCAGACAAGTGGCAGAGCCGGGATTAGAATCCAGTCTTCTGAATCCCAGGCCTATGTGTCCTGTGGCCTGACTGGATAATCCACTTCCCAAAAGAGTCAGTATCATTATCGTTTTCATCAGGGTGTTTTGAGAGCCCACTGGTTGCCAAAGCACTTAACTAGGCACTAGTGGAATAATGATAATAATTATTATAGATATCATACCATTATGATAAATCATTATTATTATGATGGTTGTGGTATTTGTTAAGTGCTTACTATGTGCCAAGCCCTGTATAAATTCTCATGTAAAGATAATCAGGTTATACATAATCTAAGGGGAAGGGAGAATAGATATTGAATCCCCATTTTACAGATGAGTAAATTGAGGCACAAAGAAGTTAAGGGTCTTGCCCTTGGTCACACAGCAGGGAAATGGTAAAGCGGGGATTAGAGCCCTGGCAACCAAGCCCGTGCTCTTTTCACTAGAATACAGAAGATAGAGAAGACAGATATGAGTCCTTGAAGAACTGACAATCCAACTGCAAATTGTAACACAGTTAAGGAAAACGCTCCCAAGAAATAATTTAGGCATTAAGAGAACCTGGTAGGCAATTCTGAGACTGAAAGCCACTCAGTCTGTAATAACGGCAGTGGTTTGAAAATCTGAAATGCAAATCTACATCCATTAGGTAGTAACAATGTTACTTGCTTTTTTCTTTAGACACCAATGACGTTTTCATGTATTACTCCGTGCCAGATTATGTTTATTAGCCTTGGTTTATCCTCAAAAGAAACATAAATAAAGGTGCCACTGTCCAGTTCAGAAAATGTGTAATTTAGCAAGAAACAAAGCTGCCATGTTCAAAGAAACAGTGAAATCAGCCTTTATATTTTATTCAAAGCTCAAGTGACTATGAGAAAACCAGGACAGAAGCGTCTAAATCGGTATTCACTGATTGCCAAGGAAAAAGTCTTCTCTTTCCCTCCAGTCAAAAAATATCAACGTATCCTAGAGGAAAAAGCACCATCCTGGGAGTCAGAGGACCTGGATTCTAATCTTGCCTCTGCCCTTTGCCTGTTATGTGACCTTGGACAAGTCACTTAACTTCTCTGTGCCTCAATTGCCACATCTATAAAATGAGAATTCATGTCTGTTATTCCTCTTTTTTAGACTGTGAGCCCCATGTGGGCCAGGGACTGTGTTCAGCCTGATTACTTTGTATCTCCTCCAGTGTACTACCATTTATAATTATTTAATCAATCAATCAATCAGTGGTATCTATTGAGCTCTTGCTGTGTACAGAGCACCGTACTGAGTGCTCAGGAGAAGATAAAATAGCGTTGATTAAGCTCTTACTATGCATCAAACACTGTTCTAACCTCTGGGGTAGGTAGATATAAGTTAATTAAGCCAGACACAATCCCTGCCCGACGTGGGGCTCACAGTATAAGTAGGTGGAGGAGTTGGTCGTGGTTCCCCATTTTCTAGTCTGTGAGCCCATTGTTGGTTAGGGACCGTCTCTATATGTTGCCGACTTGTACTTCCCAAATGCTTAGTACAGTGCTCTGTACATAGTAAGCGCTAAATAAATACAGTTGAATGAATGAATGAAACTGAAGCACAGAGAAGTAAAATGATCTCCCAAGGTCACACAGCAAATACCATTTAAAAAAAAAATAAATAAAAAGTCTGGTCCCTTGGCTTTGGAAGGCAACATTCCTCTGCTCTCTGCAGCTGGCCAAGGAGCTGGTTTCTGCCTCCTGGTCCCAAGAAGAATTTGAGGAATTCTGCAGCGAGGCGTGCAAAAACTACCCCTATATTTGCAACCAGCAAACAGGTTTAACTGAGTCATTCTCTGAGTGGCTCAAGGTGGCAAAGTTTTGCATTCCATTCCCAAATAATAATAATAATAATAATAATAATAATAGCATTTATTAAGCACCTACTATGTGCAAAGCACTGTTCTAAGCACTGGGGAGGTTACAAGGTGATCAGGTTGTCCCACATGGGGCTCACAGTCTTCATCCCCATTTTACAGATGAAGGAACTGAGACCCAGAGAAGTTAAGTGACGTGCCCAAAGTTACACAGCTGACAGTTGGCAGAGCCAGGATTTGAACCCCTGACCTCTGACTCCAAAGCCCGGGCTCTTTCCACTGAGCCACGTCGCTACTCAGTGTCTATACCATCAAGTTTTCTTCTTTGCTTCTCCTCCCCCACATCAAATTAAGCAATCAATTAGGCTATAGATAATAATAATTGTAATAACTGCGGTGTTATTAATAATAATAATAATAATAATAATAATGGTACTTGTTAAGCACTTACTATGCACCAAGCACTGTTCTAAGCACTAGGGTAGATACAAGGTAATGAGGTTGTCCCACGAGGGGCTCACAATCTTAATCCCAATTGACAGATGAGGGAACTGAGGCACAGAGAAGTTAAGTGGCTTGCCCAAAGTCACATAGAGGACAAGTGGTGGAGTCGGAATTAGAACCCAGGACTCCCAGGCCACGCTCTATCCACTAGGCCATGCTGCTTCTTGTGTAAAATATACTACAAGTGAGGATCAAACTCACAACCTCACTATTACCCACTCCCGTATTCATTCATTCATCCAATCGTATTTATTGAGCACTTACTGTGTGCAGAGCACTGTACTAAGCGCTTGGGAAGGACAAGTTGGCAACATATAGAGACGATCCCTACCCAACCGCGTGCTAACCTATGAACCATTTGAAAGGTCTCGGGGCTTTTCCAAAACATCTGTTGCATGATTGAGTTTTGCTAGTTTAGCTGTGGCTCTGCAGTTGTGTTCTCGTGCTCTTGTCAGGGTCGGGGTGATTCAGAGCAGATTTGGGACCTTGATCTCCACACTGCTTTTAAAATATTGGAAGATGAAAAACTCCCTGGCACTATTTCTTCCGGGAGAAGATTAGGAGAGGGAGCCCAGTTGATTGACCCTAAAATGTAAGCTAAAATTTCCAGCAAGTGATTACATATCAAGCAGTTACGCAGCAGGGAAGCAGTGTGGCCTAGTGTATAGTGCATAGGCCTGGATCATCATCAATCATATTTATTGAGCGCTTACTATGTGCGGAGCACTGTACTAAGCGCTTGGGAAGTACAAATTGGCAACATATAGAGACAGTCCCTACCCAACAGTGGGCTCACAGTCTAAAAGATGTCAGAAGGACATGGGTTCTATTCCCGGCTCCACTACTTGTCTGCTGCCTGAACTTGGGCAAGTCACTTGGCTTTTCTGTCCCTCAGTGACCTCATCTGTAAAATGGGGATGAAGACTGTGAGCCCCATGTGGGACATGGACCGTGTCCAATCCGAATAGATTGTATCTACCCCAGTGCTTAGTAATAATAATAATAATAATAATAATAATAATAATGGCATTTATTAAGTGCTTACTATGTGCAAAGCACTGTTCTAAGAGCTGGGGAGGTTACAAGGTGATTAGGTTGTCCCATGGGGGGCTCACAGTCTTAATTCCCATTTTACAGATGCGGTAACTGAGGCCCAGAGAAGTTAAGTGACTTGCCCAAAGTCACACAGCTGACGTGGCGGAGCCAGGATTTGAACACATGACCTCTGACTCCAAAGCCCGGGCTCTTTCCACTGAGCCACCAGGCACATAGTAGGCACTTGACAAATACGATTAAAAAAAAGATGTGGGGACACTGGGAGAATTTATGCTTTCGTGATTTGTAGACGGGCATTTTAAACCGCCCAGCATTTTCATGGATTTCTTTCCCACAACTTTTTCTCAAAGAATCCCTCCGGATTCCCGTCTCTTCTCTTTCCCAGCCCCAGCTGAGCAAGCCACAGTTGTTGAATAGCAGAGGAATCAATCAATCAATCGTATTTATTGAGCGCTTACTGTGTGCACTGTACTAAGTGCTTGGGAAGTACAAGTTGGCAAAATATAGAGACGGTCCCTACCCAACAGCGGGCTCACAGGGGACGCAGAAGGGAGAGAGAGTTGGGGAGAAAAGAAAAGTGCTCTCCCTAGCATTTAGTATGGTGTTCAATAAATACCACTGATCAATTGGCCCAGTCTTTCATGCTTGGAAAGGCCAAGAATAGCAAGTCAGATGTATCTTACATCTCTCTCGTGGCCATGGACTCCTTAAGCCTAATAAATGCCATTATTATTATTATTATTATTAAGACTGTGAGCCCCCCGTGGGACCACTCGATCACCTTGTAACCTCCCTAGTGCCTAGAACAGTGCCTTGCACACAGCAAGCGCTTAACAAATGCCATTATTATTATTATTATTCTCATCCTCCCTCAGCCCCACAGCACTATCCTCTACTGTTTCCCCTATCTGTAATCTATTTTCATGTCTTTCTCCCCCTCACAGGATGGCTGATGGAGAGTTTCCAGTCGTTTCCCACCGAACTGCTTTGGCTTTTTTGCTTTTCCAGAACCAGTCTCTTCAAGTATTTAGTTTTCGGTTCTGAAGAAACCCTGTTTCACCAGGGGTGGTTTCAAAGGGTTTTTCTAAAATTTTGAATAAGAATTTCCTCACTCTCCTTAATGCCTGGGAATTTACAGCAGGGGGCAACCACCAACCAGGAATGATGGGAATTCTGGCAGCCGAATTTTGTGGGTTCCTCGAGGCCTGAGATTCGCACTGTGGTTGTTCGGAATTAAGATGAGCTAAGCACACACAGATGGGACCTTTTGTTCTGTGTCCTGACTTACAATGCACAGCACAGTGTGCCCTGCTTGCTGGCACTTATTTAGACAACGGTGAATTGTGACATGTTCCAAGCAAGGGCAAGTGTCTTCGTTTATCCGCAACCCGAGTTCCCAAGGGAAGGGGAAGAGAGGGAGAAGATGTGAGAAAGAGCATTTCACTGTTTTCAAGAGGCCCGTTCCCAGATCAGAACTCTGTGGTGATGGTTCTTAGTCAGAAGTGTTTACCAGTCTCTGGTCCTGGACTCTCAGGTGAAAATAATTACGGTATGAAGTGCTTACTATACGACAAGCATCGGGCTAAACCCTGGGGCTACAGAATATAAGCAAAGCAGATACAGTCCCCGTCTCTTATGGGGCTTACTGGCTAAGAGGGAGAACTGCTATTTTATCCCCATTTTACAGATGAGGAAGCTGAGGCCCAGAGAAGTTAAGTGCAAGTGACGTACCCAAGGTCACCCAACAATAATAATAATAATGGCATTTGTTAAGCGCTTACTATGTGCAAAGGACTGTTCTAAGCGCGGGGGGGGATACAAGGTGATCAGGTTGTCCCACGTGGGCCTCACAGTCTTAATCCCCATTTTACAGATGAGGGAACTGAGGCTCAGAGAAGTTAAGTGACTTGCTCAAGGTCACACAGCAGACATGTAGCGGAGCCGGGATTAGAACCCATGAACTCTGACTCCCAAGCCTGGGCTCTTTCCACTGAGCCACGCTAGTGGAAAGAGCACAAGCTTGGGAGTCAGAGAACTGGGGTTCTAATCACAATTCCACCACTTTGCGGGCTTTCCTGGGTGACTTTTGCAAGTCACTTAATTTCTCCATGCCTCAGTTTCCTCATCTGTAAAGTGAGGATACCTGTTCTCTCTCCTACTTAAACTGTGAGTCCTTAAGTGAGACTGGGACTGTATCCCCATCTGATTATCTCATATCTACCTCAGCTCTTAGTAATAATAATAATAATGATGGCATTTGTTAAGCACTTACTGTGTGCAAAGCACTGTTCTAAGTGCTGGGGAGGTTACAAGGTGATCAGGTTGTCCCACGTGGGGCTCACAGTCTTAATCCCCATTTTACAGATGAGGGAACTGAGGCACAGAGAAGTTAAATGACTTTCCCAAAGTCACACAGCTGACAAGGAGTGGAGCCAGACCCATGACCTCTGAATCCCAAGCCTGGGCTCTTTTCACTGAGCTACGCTGCTTCTCAGGGCTTGGCACATAGTTAGAGCTTAATGAGTACCGCAGTCATTATTTGCTAGATCATATCAAGCATCGACGACTGCACCAGCTTCGTGGCTGACCTCCCTGTCTCCTGTGCCTACCCTCCCCTAGTCTACATTTCACTTTGCTTCCCAGATCATTTTTCTAAAAAAACCCTTCAATCCACATCTCCCCAAGGCTGCAAAAACCTCCAGTGATTCCCCATCCATTTCCCCATCAAACAAAAACTTTTTACGATTGGCTTTAAGGAACTCAATCAGCTTCTCCCCATCCTATCTTACCCCTTTAAATCCCTACAACAACCCCATCCACACTCTTTGTTCCTTTAGAGGAACAACCTACTTACTCTACCTTGATCCTGTCTGTCTCACTGCCAATCCCTCACCCACGTCCTTCCTCTCTGCCCTGGAATTCCCTCCTGCTTCCCATCTGACAGTCCACTTCTCTCCTCAGCTACAAAGCCCTCCTAAAATCACATCTCCTTCCAGAGGTCTTCATTTCCCCACCGTATTTGCCCTTACCTCTGCATTTATTCATTCAATCATATTTATTGAGCGCTTACTGTATGCAAAGCACTGTACTAAGTGCTTGGAAGAGTACTATGCAACAATAAATATTCACTTGGGTCTGTACCCCTTAAGCACTTCTATACTCACCCTCCCCACACACACACACACAACATACAATTATACTCTGCCAATTTCCCTACATGTAATTAATTTTAATCTCATCTCCCCCTATAGAATATTATACTCTACCAATTCCCCTACCTGTAATTTATTTTAATCTCTTGTCTCCCCCTAAAGAATGTAGGCTCCTGAAGGGTGGGACTCTTCCAACTCCATTTTATTCTCCCTAATTCTTAGTACCGAATTTTTCAATCCTGAAATGTAGCCACTTGTACTAATCGATTAATCAATCAATGAGTCAATCAATCAGTAATATTTATTCAGTGCTTACTGTGTGCAGAGCACTGTACCAAGTGCTTGGAAGAATACAATACAATAGGATAAGCAGACATCACCCCTGCCAACAAGGAGCATGGACTTATAGATAAAGCGAGGGCCTGGGAATCAGAAGGACTTGGGTTCTAATCTCATCTCGGATATTTGCCTGCTGTGAGGCCTTGGGAAAGTCACTGCACTTCTCTGGGCTTCAGGTACCACAGTGGTAAAATGGGGATTAAAACTGTGAGCCCCATGTGGAACATGGACTGGTCCCGCCTAGTTACTTTGTATCTACCCCAGCACTTAGAACAGTGCCTAGCTCATAATTAGCATTTAACAGGCACCATAAAAAAGGAGCTTACAGTCCTCCCTGATTATGGCCTCATTTCCTCTTCCTTTTTGACTTTTCTCTAGTTGACTGGCCTTTCCCTTTCTGCTCTCCCCTTTTTGAAATTTTAGGCTGTGAGTCCCCGAGAGTCAGGGACAGTGTCTAATTCCCTTCTGAGTATTGGTCAAACAGGGCCCTACACCCTATGAGTGCTTAATAAATAGTCTTACTACACCCTCTAGACCCAGAGCCCTTATTTATATACCAGACCCCACGTCTGAATCAGGATCCTTGCATCTATTCCCGGCATTTTGTTCATTCATTCATTTATTCATTCAATTGTATTTATTGAGCGCTTACTGTGTGCACAGCACTGTTCTAAGCGCTAGGAAAGTACAATGCGGCAACAGATACAGTCCCTCCCCAACAAAGAACAAAGGGCTCACAGTCTCGAACTTAGAATCTAGAATTTAGTTCCATTCCTCAAGCATTGTTAAATACTTCATAAATGTTCCGACGGACAGATTAATTAAATCCAGCAACTTTTTTCGACCTGACATTAAAAATCATATTAAAATCATTATAATATAGTATATACTATGGAATATAATTGATAATGATTATAATATGATTCTTAATGTCAGGTCGAAAAAATTTGCTGGCTTCAATGTCATGACAACAACAATAGTATTTTAACAATTACAATATACTAATGTATTATGCATTATGGTACATAATACAATAATGTGTATTATATAATAATATAATATCACAAGCTGCTTACTGTAAGCAATCAGCAAATAGTACGGAAGTGGCCTGAATGATTTGGGCTACTAGCCAACGGCTCATCTGAGATAAATGCTAAGCGGGATGGTCGTAATAATTATGGCTTCCTCACCATTCAAAATCTGATTCCCCAAAGAGAACTAGGTTGGAACAACGTGTTGAAAATGGGGGAAATAGGCAGGGTAGCCAAGGCATTGCTTAGTACTGTTGTTTTAGAAACAGATTGAGGAAGAGAAAGTGACAATGGATCCATTTAATACCACGCATAGTGGTTATCTGAAATCTAAGCAGAGATTGGTGTATGGCCATTGATGGACATTTCTGTAGGCCAGTGGAAATTCGGGTTTGAAAAAAGCCCCTATTATAGGGAGGGGCTTGGAGGGATAAGATTAACCAGTCCTTTTCCAGGATGTGTCAGAATTCTCAGCATCACCGGCAATGGCTTCTTGTCTGGCAGTTAAAGGAAACAGTTTGAAGAGATCTCTTCTTCCAAGCCAAACGTCAGCCAGCATCAGGGGGAAAGGCAGGAAATCACTGGGGAATCCATGGACCCTAACAGATCTTTGCTAAAAGCTGCGAGGTACAGTAGACTCCAATCCCAGCTCCGCCACTCATCTGCTGCATGACCTTGAGCAAGTCACTTCACTTCTTTGGGACTTGGTTATTTCAACTGTAAAATGGGGATTAAGACTGTAAGGCCCATGGAGAACAGAGACTGCATCCAACCTGATTTGTTTGTATCCACCCCAGCACTTAATACAGTCCCTGGCTCATAGTAAGTGCTTAACAAACACTACAATCATTATTATTAATCTAATTCTAGGCAACAGATCCCTAAAAGCAAAAATAGCCGAGGTACCCACAATCGATGCTTGGGGTGAATGTGTTTATGTCCCTTGAAATGAGAATACCTTTTCTGGAAGGATTGAAAGCTATGGATATTCCAAAATGGTTAAACCGTCTAAACTCATAGAAAGTGACCTCACTTTTGGCAAATGCATGGCTTACAGGAAAAGAAGAATGAACATCTCTGCCCCTTTATGGGTATCTCAATGGAAAGACAGAACAGGTCAAATCCTCTGGAAAACCAGACCACTTAATTCATTCATTCAGTCAGTCCTATTTATTGCATGCTTACTGTGTGCAAAGCACTGTACTAAGCGCTTGGGAGAGTACAATACAACAGACATATTCCCTGTTTATGGTTATATTGTACTCTCCCAAGCACTTAGCACAGTGCTCTGCACACAGTAAGCACTAAATAAATACTATTGACTGACTGACTGGCTAAAGTTAATCAGAATGGATACATTCCCTGTACCATATGGGCCTCACAAAGTAGGAGAGGGAGCAGGTATCTGATTTTGATTTTACAGATGAGGGAATATATTAGTATTAATAACAATAGTAATGAAAATAATAGTATTTTTTAAGGATTTACTAATGGCCAAGCACTGTACTAAGTTGTGTAGTAGATGCAAGACAATCAACCCAGGCATAGAGCCTGCCCCATAAGGAGTTCTCAGGCTAAGGAAGAGGGAGAGCAGGTATTTAATCCTTGTTTCACAGATGAGGAATGAGCCACAGAGAAGTTAAATGACTTGCCTGAGGTCACAAAACAGGCAAGTGGCAAGAACCCTGGTCCTCTTTCTCCCAGGCCTGGGCTCTTTCCTCTAGGCCCCGTTGTGAAGAATGGTGTACCAGGAAGGAAAACAGTCAAAGGAACATCTGACCATTTGGACATCAGCTTTGACAGGCTGGGGATAAGTAATCTGTCACTCCAATTTTCAGACTGCAAGATCTGTGCTGTGCAGTTGCTGACAGTAGACAGGAAAATATCTCTTATTTTGGCTTGCTCTCAAGTTTGCTTCCATTCCTGGTCTCTAGACTATAAGCTCATTGTGGACAGGGAATGTGTCTGTTACATTGTTATATTGCCCAAGAGCTTAGTACAGTGCTCTGCACACAGTAAGCGCTCAATAAATATGACTGATTGACTGAGGGCACCCCCAGACTCCCGAATATGTCAGCAGGAGAAATTTTTCATAAATCAGGATTCTGAGAAAGCAGGCACCAGGGGGAGCAATTAGAGCACCATCACAGAGACAGGAATTCCCTCAATTTCCCATTTGGATAATAATAATAACAAATAATAATAATAATAATGGCATTTATTAAGCACTTACTATGTGCAAAGCACTGTTCTAAGCACTGGGGAGGTTACAAGGTGATCAGGTTGTCCCACGGGGGGCTCACAGTCTTCATCCCCATTTTACAGATGAGGTAACTGAGGTGCAGAAAAGTTAAGTGACTTGCCCAAAGTCACACAGCTGACAATTGGCAGAGCTGGGATTTGAACCCATGAGCTCTGACTCCAAAGCCCGGGCTCTTTCACTGAGCCATGCTGCTTCTCAGATCAGATCAATCACTTAGTACAGTGCTTTGCACACAGTAAGTGCTCAATAAACTTGTACTTCACCCAACTTGTACTTCCCAAGCGCTTAGTACAGTGCTCTGCACACAGTCAGTGCTCAATAAATACGATTGAATGAATGAATGAATAAATACAATTGAATGAATAAACGGCAATCCTCCCTGCAGAGAGTTGATCGCCTTTGTCTTTCCTGATCTACAAGTTCAGCTTAGTTCCTGCAGAGGAATTTGGATCTCCAGTTCTATATCCTCCAAAGCACTTATGTACAAATCTGTAATTTTACTTATTTGTACTGATGTCTGTCTCCCCGCCCCCCCCAGACTATAAACTTGTTGTAGGCAGGGAATGTCACTGTTTATTGTTGTATTGTACTTTCCCAAGCGCTTAATACAGTGCTCTGCAAACAGTAAGTGCGCAATAAATGCCATTGAATTTATGAATTAATTTTTTTATGATATTTGTGAAGTCCCTACTACAAGTTGAGCACTTTACTAAGTTCTGGAGTAGACACATGCTCATCAGGTTGCACACAGTCCATGTTGCATCTGGGGCTCACATTCTTAATGCACATTTTACAGATAAAGTAACTGAAGCAGATAGATTTTTTTTAACGGTATTTGTTAAGTGCTCATAATGTGCCAAATACTGTACTACACCCTGGGGCAGATACATGATTGTATCTGTCCCAGAGCTTAGTCTCTATCCCATAGTGGATAGCAAATGGGCCCGGGAGTCAGAAGGTCATGAGTTCTAATCCCAGTTCCACTGCTTGTTACTTGTGTGCTGCTTGTGTGCCGCTGGGCAAGTCACTTCACTTCTCTGGGCCTCAGTTTCCTCATCTGTAAAATGGGGATTGAGATTGCGAGCCCCACGTGGGACAGGAACTGTGTCCAACCTGATTTGCTTGTATCCACCTCAGTACTTAGTATAGTGCCTGGCACATAGTAAGAGCTTAACAAATGCTATAATAATAATAATAATAATTATTATTATTATTATTATTATCATCTATCTATATGTGTGTGTATATATATATATATATATATGTATATATACACCTGTATATATATATATCTGAAGAATGGTGTCCACGACATCCATTATTCTTTGTTTCTGCTGAGTACTGAATTAGAGGAAGTGAACAGCACATCAGAAGTTCAATTATATACAACATTGAGAGGCAGTCAATATTATCTTAATTACTCTCAAACTTACCTTTTGGGAATAGATACCAATGGCCCTTAAATGGGTATGAAGGTTTCATTCCACAGGTAGCACACCCAGGAGTGGCTTAGAGAAACAGCATGACCCAGTGGAAAGAGCTCAGCCCTGGGAATTAGGACAACTGGGTTCTGATCCCGGCTCTGCCACTCATCTGTTGTGTGATCTTGGAGAAGTCACTTAACTTCCATGGGCCTCGATTTCCCCATCTGTAAAGTGGTGGTTGCACGCCTGTTCTCCCTCCCCTTTAGATCGTGAGCCCCATGTGGAAAAGCAGATGATGTCTGGTCTAATTGTATCCTATCTACCCTCAGGTTTACTGGGCACATACTAAGCACTTAGCAAATACTACAGTTATTACTGAATGCAAAAGAGTCTACTCTCCCAAGTGCTTAGCACTTTGCTCTGCACACAGTAAGCACTCAATAAATACAACTGACTGGCTGAATGACAGATTGAAGTCCATTCTCCACTCCCATTTCCCTTACGCTGATTCTAATATTCTCAGATCTGTATTTTCCAATGGATTCCAGTCGGCGATAGTTATAGGGAAAGAGAGTAGCCCTTAAAAATCATCCTCCCCTCCTCCTCCGCCTCTTCTTTCTCTTCTTCCTCCTCCCCTCTTCCTCTTCCTCCTTCCCCTCCTCAGTCTCCTGTGAGTTTCAAGCCCTCTCTTCCTCTAACTGTGACTCACTGATAATAAGTAGCAAAGAAGAGCTCTGATGACTAAGAGCAACTGAAGTGTCCCCGCCCATGTGAAATGAGAAAATTTAACCCTGTGGTGGAGGCCTTTATCCCTGAACTGCTGGATGGGAGAGATTTATTGTGTCATCTACCAGTTCACACCTCAGCCTTCTGCCTGACAAACACACGTCGATCAGTCAATCAATCAGTAGTATTTATGGAGAAGCAGCGTGGCTTAGTGGAAAGAACCTGGGCTTTGGAGTCAGAGGTCCTGGGTTCTAATCCATTTGTCAGCTGTGTGACTTTGGGCAAGTGCCTCAGTCACCTCATCTGTAAGATGGGGATGAAGACTGTGACAACCTGAGACACGTGGGACAACCTGATTACCTTGCATCTACCCCAGCGCTTAGATTAATGCTTGGCACTTAGTAAGCACTTAAAAAATGCCATCATCATTATCGAGCATTTACTGTGTGCTGCCGTTTCCTCATCAGTGAAATGGGGACAAAGACTGTGAGCTTATGTGGATCATGGACTGTGTCGAACCTGATTAGCTTGTATCTACACGAGTGCTCAGTACAGCGCCTGGCACACAGTAAGCATTTAGCAAATACCATAAGTAATGAGTAATAATATTGTTATGCCTGAGATTCAGTGGGGGTGGGGAAAGGTGATTTGCATTGCAATTTACCCAAGTTCTCGGCTGGAGACAGTCAGACCCTGCTAGTAAAGACTCATGTAAGTTCCTAGTGGACAGGGAATGTGTCTACAAACCCTGTTGCTTTTTACTCTCTTGTTGTTTAATGCATTTAGTACAGTGCCATGTACCTGATAAGCACTCAATTAATAACACTGGTTGACTGATTTATTTTGCAACAACACCAACCAAGATTCCAAGAGATTTGGAAGGAGAAGTTGTTTCAAAACTTTATGGTGGAGCTAAACATTTTTGTTGTTGTTGTTTTTTAATGGTATTTATTAAGAACTTAAAATGTGCCAGGCATTGCACATTCCCTGAGATAGAACCTAATCAGTTTGGACATAGTCCACCTCCCACATGGGGCTCACAGTCTTACTTCCCATTCTACAGATGTGGTTACTGAGGCACAGAGAAATGAGTGACTTGCTCAAAGTGCCAGCTGACAAGTGTTGGAGCCAGGATTAGAACCCAGCTCCTTCTGATTCCCAAGCTCATGCTCTAACCATGAGGCCATGCTGCTTCTCCCTTGACCTCAGCACCAGACAGTGGCAGTGCCTATCATAGATTTTTTTTTTAAAAAAAAAGGACTCTCTACATTTTGGGAACTTTGAATCAACCGTTCATTTCAGATCTCCCTCTCTTCGGTGGAGTGCAGGTATTGGTTCAAACTCCTAACTTGGAAAGCCTAATGGAAAGTGCACAGGGTCAGGGTTCTAATCCCGACTCTGCCACTTTTCTACTACATGACCTTGGACAAGTCACTTAACCTACCCACACCCCAGTTTCCTCATCTGCAAAATGGGAAAAAAAAAGATAGATTGTGAGTCCCTTGAAGAACAGGGGCTCTGTCAGATCTGATCACCTTCTGCTTAACACCGCAATAGGTCCTCAATAATAGTCACAGTAATAATAATTAATGATTGAATGAATCATTAATTCATAAGTGAACATAATTATTATAGAATGCTAAAATCACCATGAAAACCAAATAGGCAGGACTTCATTGTTATGATTCATGAACCCCATTGAACTAGGAGAAAGCGGCAGATATTTATGTGGGAGTCAGAATGTCCAGAATAAATTAAAGGACACACTTCTTTACCCTGTAACTGGGAAACAGCATGGCTTGGTGGAAAAAGCACGAGCCCAAGAGTCAGTGGTCCTGGATTCTAATCCTGGCTTGACCGCTTGTCTGCTGTGTCACTTCATTCGTTCATTCTTTCAATCGTATTTATTGATCACTCACTGTGTGCAGAGCACAGTACTAAGCGCTTGAAAGAGTACAATATAACAACAAACAGACACATTCCCTAACTAAAATGAGTTCACAGTCTAGAGGGGGCAAGTCACTTCACTTTTCTGGGCTTCAGTTCCCTCATCTGCAAAATGGGGATTCAATACCTGTTCTCCCTCCTGCTCAGGCTGGTGAACCCCATGGGAGACTTGATTATCTCATATCTACCCCAATGCTTTAGAGTGGCTGACACATAGTAAGTGTTTAACAAATACCACAGTTATTGCTATTAAGCATCAGGAGTTCATTTTCAAAAGACATTTTGCAGCCAAAAATATCAGCAAGTTCAAGAGAGACTTAAATAAATTCAGATAGAGAGAACAGGTGAGGCTTTTTGGTTCCTAATCATGAAGAAAAATCTCCCAATATCTTCCAATCCTCCTGGTGGCCTTTGCTGATTACAGAACCCTGGACTGAATGAACCATGGATCTGATCCAATCATGGTGTTACTTAGGTTCTTTTGATTAAAAGGAAGTGTAGAATATCTGAGCTAACACTTTGAGAAGTTATTTTTAAACAGCTCCTGTACATTCCCTTGGAAAGTCACAATAGCAGTGTCTGTTTAATAAGCAGTTATGCTGAAAAACATCAGATATTTACTAGCATTACGGGATAATTACAACTCAAAGAGAAAAGTCCTCAAATCGGTCCTGTGAATTCCACCCAAAGTAGTAACCAACTCCTGAACCAAAAGGTTTTGGTGACCATTTTTTTTATTGTATCTACTTAGGGTTTACTGTGTGCCAGGCACTGTACTAAGCACTGGGGTAGGTACGAGCTAATCAGTTTTGACACAGCCCATGTCCCACATGGGGCTTCCAGTCTTAATCCCCAAGCTACAGATGAGTTAAGTGACTTACCCAAGGTCACACAGCAGAGAAGTGGCAGAGTGAGGATTAGAACCCAAGCCCTTCTGATTCCTAGGCCCTAGCACTATCCACTAAGTCATGCTTCTTCTTCTTACCAAGCTACTTTCCCCAGTTGATTTACTTGGAACCAAAGATCTAAGAGAATCTAGGGAGAGACTTTCTTGGAAGCGATGGATTTACCCATTTTTTTAAATGATATTTGTTAACTACTACTATGTATCAGACACTGTTCCAAGTACTGGGGTAGATATGAGGTAATCAGGTTGGACACATTCCATGTAACCACATGGAGCTCACAGTCTTAATCCCCATTTTACAGATGAGGTGACTGAGACACACTGATGGTTTGCCTAAAATCAAGCCGGGATTAGAATTTAGGTCCTTCTGATTTCCAGGCTCATGTTTTAACCACTAGGCCATGCAGCTTCTCTCGTGGGCGGGGATTGTGTCTGTGATATTGATATAGTGTACTCTCCCAAGCTCCTAGTACAGTGCTCTGCACACAGTAAGTGCTTAATAAATACGATTGACTGACTGAAACCTCACTTTGTCACCCCATCAGGGAATCAAACCCCTCTCTCCCGCATAACCACTATACAAAGGAGGAAATATTTTTTCCCCAAAACTAATACTGAATTTATCTCCTAATATCTGCCCAGCAGTTTCTAGCCTATTGCTTTCATGAAACAACACCACTGCATTAGTTCCTTTGAAGAAGTCTAGCACAAAGAGCCTATACCATGTCACCCTGAAACCATCTTTCATTGGTAAGAACACAATGCAGAGCAATTCCTCATTGCAGTATCTTCAACCTAATACCTTCCCCTATTCTCTCAGCCCTCCAAATGGATTACATTTTCCTCCTCCCAAGGCAGCCCATGCTTCTGATGTCTCTTTTTTTTTAAACAAAAATGAGGAGGATGCCATTCTACCTGACTGAAAGCTAAATCACACCCTGTTGGGCTCTAACAGAGTGGTAAATGTTCCTGCCTTTGCCATACCAGGAAAAAAGCCAATTCACCACCCCTTTTCCCTACCCCTCATGGGAAAGGCTCATTCCACGTGAATTCAGTCTAAGTTCCTGGAGGGTGTTGCAGACCTAGCTTATGTAACAATAATAATAATAATAATAATAATAATAATAAATAATGATAAATCTTGGTGGTATGTGTTGTGTTCATGTGGTAAGTATGTGTTGGGAAGCAGTGTGGCCTAATGGATAGAGCACAGGCTTAAGTGTCAGAAGGACCTGGGTTCTAATCCCGGCTCCACCGCTTGTCTGCTGTGTGACTTTGGGCAAGTCATTTCACTTCTCTGGGCCTCAGTTACCTCATCTGTAAACTCGTGAGTCCCACAAGGGATATGGATTGTGTCCAATAAAAAGTGTTTACTCCCTGCCAAGCACTGGGGAACATATAAGATAATCAGAGTGGATACAATCCCTTTCTTACAAGAGGCTCACAATCTAAGGAGGAGGGAGAACAAGCATTTAAACCCCCATTGTACAGGTGAGAAAATGGATGCACAGGCCTAGGACTGGCCCAAGGAGACCTAGCAGGCGAGGGGTGGAGCTGGAATTAGAACCCAGGTCCCTGACTCCCAGTCCCTTTCTACTAGGCCACACTGATTCTGTCAGTGAGCATCTTCTGCTCACAAATTTTGAGGAGAAATAGAGTCAATTGGGCTTAGGAAATTGAGGGGGGGAAATCAGAGTCATTACCTGAATCTATGAATCCAGTTGTCTTGATTTTCCTCTTCACTTAGTTCCCCGGCTCCTTGGCCAGAGGCATAATTTGGTCCAGAAAACTAAATGCACAAAACAGAGAAACACAGGCCTGGGGGTCAGAAGGACCTGGATTCTAATCCCTGCTCTGCCTCTTATCTTCTGTGTGACTTTGGGCAAGTCACTTCACTGGCCTGTGCCTCAGTTACCTCATCTATAAAATGGGGACTAAGACTATGAACCCCGTATGAGACATGGACTGTGTCCAACCTGCTGACCTTGTATCTTACCTTGTATCTTACTGCTTAGAACAGTGCCTGACACATAGTAAGCGCTTCACAAATACCAACATTATTATAGTCTTTTCTTTTCTCAGCCTTTGGGTGGTGTATCCCCAGTGTTTTCTAGAGACAGGGGTTACTCTTCAGTCCTAAATGGGGCTTCAAACTGCCCCATCACTTGATCAATCAGTCAATCAATGGTATTTATTGAGTGCTTATACTGTGCAGAGTAATCAATCAATCATTGTATTTACTCAACACTTACTGTTCTATAAAACAGAGTTGGAAGACACACTCCCTGCCAGCACAAGCTTAGAGTCTAGAGCATTATACTAAGCTCTTGGAAGAGTTCAATAAAACAGAGCTGGCAGACATGTTCCCTGCCCATGACAAATTTAGGGTCTAGAGGACAAGCTTACAGTCTGGAGGACTGTCAGCTCTAACTCTTCCTCTCCAGGACACCGAAAGCAGGACTCGTAAAAAGATCTCATTTGTCATCAGGGTCGTGGCAGCGGTTAAGGAGCCAGGGACAGCGTCAAGCAGAAACAGCCAGGAAAGGTAAAGATCAACCACATCTCTCTCCTAGAGTATTGTCAGAGTGAGGAATTATGGAAGTTTTGTGTGCGAATCAGTGCGTACATTTGCCACCGCCCCCCCCCCCCCACCCCACCATGTGAACATTCATCTTTTTCAGCCTCTCTTTCAATATGTCTAGCTTTCTCTCTCCTTCTCTGCTTGACTCCAGATATGTCTCTCCAGGTCTTTCTCTGGATCTCTCCACCATTTTCTGTCTCTCTTTTTCTTCACCTGGACCACTTCAACCGTCTTTTCCTCGGCCTCGGCTCCTTCCCTTCTCCCACTAACCTGCCCCCACCTTCGGAAGTTCTGTTACCAGGAGGCATCTCATCCTCTACCCGACTTTGATCTCCAGAAGAATGCTCCTCACCTGTACTTTGTGGATAAATAAGGCAAATTAGTCCTCCAAATCAGTCAATCCAGGGCCTCTCACAAGCTTTAAGAGTCGGGTGATTCCAAAGGTCACAGTTAAGCCACATGAGCTTCGTTCAGCTGCTGTTAAGGGCTCTTAAAAGGCCGTTACAGCCATTAAGTGCAGAGTGCATCTTGAAGAAAATGCCGCCTGAATGCTTTCGGAGAGGTAATAATGCACTTATTATAGTCAGTGCTGCCCACGTGCACTTCCTAGGCTGTGATTCATTTGAGCAACATTTCAAGTTAAGGAACGTTCATTCTAGAATGGAAAAATTCCTGGCTGCCTGTGGTACCTGGCCTCTGCCGGGACACGAAATGACAGACTGCTTAATCCGAGCCAAAATGAACTCCAGCACAATCTGATAGCGCATTGGTCTGTGGGGAGATTTCTCCTGAGCAAGATTCATTCATTCAGTTGTATTTATTGAGTGCTTACTGTGAGCAGAACACTATACTGATCGCTTGGGAGAGGACGATATTAACAATTAGGGTTCTGAGACCAGAACTGTAGGCTAAACCTTTGCCTGTAGTAGTGTGTCGTCTGATGTCTCTGGGTGTATAACAGATGGAGAAGAGACTTTCCCCTCCTACCAATCCATCGATCATTGAATGGTATTTATTGAGCATTTCACTAAGCACTTGGTAGAGTACAATAAAGTAGACATGATCCCTCAAGGAGCTCCTCGAGGAGCTTACAACCTATAATGGAGGACAAACAACAAAATAAGTCACGGGAAGTAACAGAAAAGAAGAATATGAATGCAGTAAAAGGGTATGGATTCAAAAGCATACTTGACAAAGTGGGGAGGGAGTTTAGGGAAGGGAGAAGAGAGATTAATCAAGGAAGGCTTCAAGGAGGAGATGTGGTTTTGAAGATGGAGGGTGGTGATCTGCCAGATATGAAGGGGAAGGGGGTTCCGGGAAGAAGGGAGGACGTGATCAAGGGGATGGACTGTGAAAGAGATGAGATTGAGATACAGTAAGTAGGTTGATTTTGGAAGAACAAAGTGTGAGGGCTGGGTTGTAGTGGGAGAGGAGTGAGGATTGTTAGGGGGAGAGAGCTGACTGAGTAACTTAAATCCAAGGGTGAGGAATTTCTGTTTGATATGGAGATGGATAGACAACTATCAGAGGTTCTTGAGAAGCAAAGGGAGGAACACAGAATTTTTTTCCCTCTTTCCAGAAGTACTCTTTGACCAGCACGGTTTTTCAACACTCAAATTTGATAGGCAGTTTTCCAAGATAGGTCTCAGGACGGTTAGTCACCTCATGAGTCTAGAGGTTAAGAAGACGCAGTAATACAGATAAAATCCCCTAGTCCCTCAGCTTTTGAGCAACTGCAGGTTGAAACCCCAAAGCAAAAACCAGCCAGAGCCCCTCAATTTCCTGCTTTGTATTCACACTCCCTCTGAACAAGTCTATCAATTCTGTTGTACTCTCCCAAGTTCTTGGTGCTATGCTCTGCCCACATTAAGCGCTCAATCAGTGGTATTTATTAAGCGCTTATTACATGCAGAGCACTGAACTAAGCGCTTGAGAGAGTACAATGCAACAGAATGATGACGCCTACCATGCTCATAATGAGTTTACAGTCTAGAGGGGGTGATTAATTGACTGATTTTTACGAGGGGGAGGTGGAAAAAGCACAGGATTGGGAGTCAGCAGAAGTAGGTTCTAATCTTGGTTCTAACACTTCAATCAATCAATCAATCAATCATATTTATTGAGCGCTTACTGTGTGCAGAGCACTGTACTAAGCGCTTGGGAAGACATATAGAGACAGTCCCTACCCAACAGTGGGCTCACAGTCTAAAAGGGGGAGACAGAGAACAAAACCAAACATACCAACAAAATAAAATAAATAGAATAGATATGTCTGGTCTGGGACTTTGGACAAACTGTTTTGTGCCCCAGTTTCCTGATCTATAAAATGGGAATTAAATACCTGTCCTCCCTCCCTCCCCATGTGGGATTCAGTCTGATTATCTCTACCCCAGTGCTGAGCACAGTGCTTGACACGTAGAAAGCTCTGAACAAATGCCTCAATTATCATCATTAATGTCCTCACAATGTGATCCCCATCCCCATCACCACCATTACCGTCATGGTCAACCCTCCTGGGGTTGATGACCTCTTCCCTCGGCTTGGGAGTCAGAGGTCATGGGTTCTAATACCAGCTTCGCCACTTGTCAGCTGTGTGACTTTGGGCAAGACACTTAACTTCTCTGTACCTCAGTTACCTCATCTGTAAAAGGGGGATTAAGACTGCGAGCCCCATGTGGGACAACCTGATTACCTGATTACCCCCAGCACTTAGAACAGTGCTTTGCACATAGTAAGCGCTTAACAAATGCCATTAAAAAAAAAAAAGAAATCCTGAGCGAGGATGGAGAGATTTGTATTTGAATGGTGCCCCATGAATCTATCTTTTTCAGAGACTTTTGGTCATAATGGGACTCCCTTAGGCCTCAGAGAAGACAAGCCCTGAGAAGTCATGTGACCTAGTGGAAAGAATACAGACCTAGGAGTCAAAAGGGCCTGGGTTCTAATCCTGGCACCACCACACATCTGTTGTGTGACCTTGGGCAACTCACTTAACATCTCTGTGCCTCAGTTCCCTCATCTGTAAATTGGAGATTAAGAATAGGAGCCCCATGAGGGGCATGGACTATGTCCAATCTGATTATCTTGTATCTACTCCGGTGTGCAGTGTAGTGCCTGGCACATAGTAAGCACTTAGCAAATACTGTTAAAAAATGTTGCAGTCAGCACTGAAACCTAACAGCTGCGGTGGGCAAGAAGACTAGTTTTCTAATCATAGTCTAATTTCCGGTTGGAGGAACGGCAGGGAATCTGTTTATTGTTGCATTGTACTCTCCCAAACGCTTAGTACAGTGCTCTGCACACAGTAATCGCTCAATAAATATGATTGAATGAATGAAAGAATGGCTGTCGTTGAATGGAGTTAAAGAAAGGAGGGTCAGTGGAGTGGTAGGTGATACAGAAGAAGGTGTCGGTGATACATTCTAAACTCCCTTGTATGAGCAGCCCTGGTTTACAATAAATTCAGTGACAGTTCCGGATATCCAGAAATTAAATATCTCTGATTGTGAGACTTGCTATTGAAGTTGCTTTTTATGGAAAACGTGGGATAATCGAAAAGGTTTCTCAACTGTCAGTTTGCCCTTACTAACTCCATTTCGTAGGGTGCTGAGAAGATAAGAGATAGCCATCAGGGAAAAAAATACAATTTGCCTCAAGATATTTTCATTTTGTTGTCTGGTAACGGGAGAGATTTGCGGATTATTTCATTTCAATTTTCTGCTTCCTCGGCGTGTTCGGTTGGAGCGTATATTTGCCGTGGGATAACTGGATTAACGTATGATTGATCTTGAATTTGGGAAGGTGGTAAATATTTAGCTAACAGTGAGATTTTGAATGTTTTGCCTTTGGGGAATATTTAAGGAGCCAAAGCGATGTCATTCGATTTCCTTTCTTTTCAGAATGAACATGATGGACATTTTGATCCACAGTGTAGCGTTTGGGGAAGGAATGGTTTTGAACTTTTGTTTATGTGTGTAGTTCTGTTACTGGCATTTGTATTCTGTTCCATAAGTCTGTTTTCAAACCTCTTTTCCAGACTGGAAGGGAAAGAAGCTGAATGATAGTGGCAATGGCTGACCATTTGGAGGAGAATGAGATGATTGTATAGCTTGGTAGATCTATAGACTTTCATCTCCTTGCTCTATTTTTCCTTTCTACTGCATCACCTATGAATTGGAGTTCATAGCTTCTAAGGACACCTAATGCACTTGAGTTCGTACTCTCTCAGAATTTAGAAACTCACCCCGCTCCCAGCCCAACGACACTTGTCCACGCATCCTTCCATTCTCCCACTTCCCCTGATAGATGGTATTTATTGAGCAGTCACTGTGTGCACAGCACTATACTAAGCGCTTGGGAGGGTACACTATGCTACAACAGAGTTGGTAGGCACTTTTCCTGTTCACCAATGAGCTTACAGTCTAGAGGGGGAGACAGGCATAAACTGAAATAAATAGTTCATAATATATCATTTATAGATATATGTATAAGTGGGGCAAATATTAAATGGCCAGTGATCACAGGTCCAGGTTTCAGAAGACCCAGGTGGTAGTGGGAACTGGGGAAAAGAGGATTTAATCAGGGAAGGTCTCTATTGTAGTGTACACTCCCAAATGCTTAGTACTGTGTTCTAGACATAGTAAACGCTCAATAAATACCATTGATTTATTATAGGAAGGCCTACAATTTAGTTTAGTTTTGGGTTCTTCAGCTCAGCTCCCCTCCAGACTGTAAGAATGTTGTGGGCAGGGAAGGTGTCTGTTTATTGTTATATTGTACTCTCCCAAGCGCTTAGTATAGTGCTCCGCACACAGAAAGCACTCCATAAATATGATTGAATTGAATGAATGAACTGTCAGCTCCTTGAAGGCAGGGTTCATGCCTACTTTCTCTTTTGAACTCTCTCCCAAGCACTTAGTACAGTGCTCTATACCCAGTAAATGCCTAATAAATAACAGTGATTTTCATTGATTGGAAACAACTGTTTTCCAATCTGCTGATCTAAGAGCAGAGATGAGAGGGGACCAGAGAGGTAGTAAGTAGCATCTAGAACTCTAAGTTGCACCCGTTTAGATATTGTTAACTTCTATAGAATTGCAAATTATTTCAACATAACTTGTCTTTGTCATGGTTCTCTCCCCTTAGGTAATTTCAGTATTTGTTAAGCACTTACTGTATGCCAGGCACTGTACAAAGTGCCAGGGTGGATACAAGCAAATCGGGTTGGACAGAGTCCCTGTCCCACATGGGGCCCACAGTTTCAATCCCTGTTTCACAGATGAGGTAACTGAGGCACAGAGAAGTGAAGTGACTTGACCAAGATCACACAGCAAGCAAGCGGAGAAGCCGGGATTAGAACCCATGACCTTCCGACTCTCAGGCCTGTGTTCTATTCACTACTACTACTGCTACTACCTCTGCTACTGTTATTACTACCACCACTACTACTATTACTACTGCTACTATTGTGGAAAGAGCCCGGGCTTTGGAGTCAGAGGTCATGGGTTCAAATCCCAGCTCCGCCAATTGTCAGCTGTGTGACTTTGGGCAAGTCACTTAACTTCTCTGTGCCTCAGTTCCCTCATGTGTAAAATGGGGATTAAGACTGTGAGCCCCCGTGGGACAACCTGATCACCTTGTAACCTCCCCAGTGCTTAGAACAGTGCTTTGCACATAGTAAGCAGTTAATAAATGACATTATCATTATTATTATTATTACAGCATGGTTTAATTAAAATTACAGACCATCAACTCCATCTTGGCTGGGTCAGTTCAATGGCCCATTGGGTGAAATAGTCTGTCCCCAGCAGTATTATGTTTCACAGGCTCTGAGGAAAGGAAGCTGTCTCTGTCTGGTCATAATTTTTTTTGATGGTATTTGTTAAGTGCTTACTATGTGCCAGACATTGTACTAAGCGCTGGAATAGTCAGGCAGGACACAGTCCCTGTCTCACATAGTGTTCACAGTCTTAATCCCCATTTTCCAGAAGAGGTAAGTGAGGGGCAGAGAAGCTAAGTGACTTACTCAAGGTCAGCCAGCAGACAAGTGGCAGATCTTGAAGTAGAACCCATGTCCTCTGATTCCCAGGCCTGTGCTCTTCCCACTGGGCCACGCTGCTTAATTTGTTCTTTGCTTTCGCAGGGTTCTTCCACATTCCTTGTTCTTCCCAGTCCTCTGTTCACAAGGTTCTGGGAGTGAGGATTCAAAAATTGCCAGTTGAAGTCAGCTTAGGGTCGTCTCCTTCCGTCTGCCTTCTTCTGGCTGGACTCTCATCTGTGATTGCCCTGATTGGGATGATTTACTAAGTCAGAGGCAGAAGCTTTGTGCTCTGAAGGCCGAGCGCTGTGCGCTACACCTGACATCAACAGGCAAGCAGCTTCTCCACACTGGAAAGGCCCTGGAAAAACCTTCACAAAACTGGGACTCTCTCCGAGCGTCTTTGAGCCGCTCCAAGCGCTTTCTCCTCCCTAGCCTTGAAGCTCTATCACCAGGCAAGGTGGCATCATCCCTAAACATGACTAATGTCATCGAGGCTTTTGTTCTCACTGTGCCCAGAAAATCATTGTTTCATTTTATTTTTAAGACCATGGTGCCCAACCTTTACAATCAATCAATCGTATCCGAGTGCTTTCTGTGTGCAGAGCACTGTACACTAGGGAGAGTACACCATAACCGAGTTGGTACCCAATGTTCACAGTGTAGACGGGGAGACGGACATTAATGTAATATAAATAAATTAATTACGGATATGGACATAAGTGCTGCGGGGCTGAGGAAAGAGTAAATAAAGGGAGCAAATCGGGGTGACGCAGAAGGGAGTAGGAGAAGGGGAAATGAAGGCTTATTTAGGGAAGGCCTTTTGGAGAAGATGGGCCTTCAATAAGGCTTTGAAGTCCGGGAGAGTCATTGCCTATCAGATATGAGGAGAGAGGGCATTCCAGGCCAGAGGCAGGATGGAGGCGAGAGGTTGGTGGCTAAATAAACACCTCAGCGCTTAGTAATACAGCCTACGATGGAGTGTAATTTCTCTCTAAGCCTAGCACATTGCTCGGGGAGGACTTGTCCCCTTGTACCTTGTAACTTCTGAGAGCAGTGTGGCCTAGTGGAAAGAGTGCGGGCCTCCGAGTCAGAGGACCTGGGTTCTAATACCGGATCCACCGTTTACTGGCTGTGTGACCTCGGACAAGTCCCGACCCCCGATGCCTCCCACCCCGGGAACCCCCTGCACTCTCCCGCCTTGGCCGAGTCACTTCCCTTCTCTGTCCCGGTGAGCCCACAGTCGGGAAGGGACCGTCTCTATATGTTGCCAACTTCTACTTCCCAAGCGCTTAGTACAGTGCTCTGCACACAGTAAGCGCTCAATAAATACGATTGAATGAATGAACTTCTCTCAGTTCCCTCATCGGTAAAACGGGCAGCGTGGCTAGCGAGGCAGCGTGGCTCAGTGGAAAGAGCACGGGCTTGGGAGTCAGAGGTCATGGGTTCGAATCCCTGCTCTGCCACTTGTCAGCTCTGAGTCCTTGGGCAAGCCACTTAACTTCTCTGTGCCTCAGTTCCCTCATCTGTAAAATGGGCATTAAGACTGTGAGCCCCACGTGGGATAACCTGATCACCTTGTATCCCCCCAGTGCTTAGAACAGTGCTTTGCATGTAGTTAGCACTTAACAAATACCAACATTATTATTATTATTGTTATTAATTAAATCCCTGTTCTCCCTACTTAGACTGTGAGCCCCAGGTGGGATAGAGACTGTGTTTGACCTGATTGTCTTGTATCTATGCCAGTAACTCAGAGGGCTTGGCACATAGTAAGTACTTTAATAAATATTATCATTATTATTCTTCTGACTATTATTAAGAAGCTACCAGTTTGAAATAAATGCTTTGAAGAATAAATGAATCAATCAGTAGCATTTTCCAAGTGCTTATTATGTCCAGAGCACTGCACTAAATGCTTGGGAGAATACAACAGACTCAGCAAGGAGCCCTGTCCTCGGGTAGCCTATAACCTAGCAGGGGAGACAGGCATTAAAATTAAATTAAATTAAATTGAATTTGGGAGCAACCAAATGTAATGATCTGTATATTAGTGTTATGGGAAGCCAGGTTGAGTTCGTGCCCAAGTGCTTAAGTGATGCGCAGATTGTGAAGGGGCAATACAAGCAGCAGCATGGGCTGGAAGCCTGAGAGACCTGGGTTCTAATCCTGGTTCTGCCACTCATCTGCTGTGTGGCCCTGGGAAAGTCACTTAACTTCTCTGTGCCTCAGTTACCTCATCTGTAAAATGGGGATGAAGACTGTGTGCCCTATGTGGGACAAACCTCATTACCTTGTATCTACCCCAGCGCTTAGAACAGTGCTTGGCACATAGTAATTGCTTAACAAATACTAACATTATTATTATTATTACCTCTTCTCCCACCTAGTTATACTCTGAGCCCCATATGGGTCCTGATTATCTTGTATCTAGAACGGTGCGAGACACAGAGTAAGCGCTAAACAAATGCCACAATTATTATCATTCTCACAGTGCCTTGTTTCGGTCTTGGCTCTGCCTTCTAAGCAACAAGCCTATCATTCCCCAGCTATGCGCGGAAAATTCACACTCATGCTTTGTCACCTCTCCCGAAACTACAGGTCATTATCATCATCAATAGTATTTATTAAGTGCTTACTGTGTGCCGAACACTGTGCTAAGCACTTGGGAGAATACAGTACAATAGAGTTGCTAGACAGATTCCCTGCCCACAACTAGCTCACAGTCTAGAGGGGAAGAAATATTAATACAAATGAAATTATAAAATATAATTTATAGCTATCCTCTAGATTATAAGATCTTTTTTTTGTTTTTTAATGGTATTAAGCAGTTATTGTGTGACAGGAAATGTTCTAATCACTGGGGTAGATACAAGGTAATCAGGATGGACAGTCCGTGTCCCATGAGGGGCTCACAATCTTAATTCTATATTACAGATGAGGTAACTGAGGCACAGACAAATTGTTACTTGCCCAAAATCGTACAGCAGCAGACAAGTGGCAGAGCCAGGATTAGAACCCATGTCCTTCTGACTCCTACACGCATGTTCTATCCACTGGGCAGTGCTGCTTCTCACTGTGGGCAGAGAATATCTCTACCAACTCTATTATAGTTTACTCTCCCAAGCACTTAGTACAGTGCTCTGAACACAGTAGCGCTCAATAAATACCATTGATTGACTGATTGACGTACATAATACTCTTTGTCTGAGGGTGGGGTAAACGCTATGATCTGATTCTCTCTTCCAGACTAGACCCAAAATCCCAGAGAACATTGACTTTGCCGTGATTGTTCACAGATCCTGTGCCTGGATCATCATCATCAATCGTATTTATTGAGCGCTTACTGTGTGCAGAGCACTGTACGAAGCGCTTGGGAAGTACAAATTGGCAACATATAGAGACAGTCCCTACCCAACAGTGGGCTCACAGTCTAAAAGGGGGAGACAGGGAACAAAACCAAACATACTAACAAAATCAAATAAATAGAATAGATATGTACAAGTAAAATAAATAAATAAATAGAGTAATAAATATGTACAAACATATATACATATATACAGGTGCTGTGGGGAAGGGAAGGAGGTAAGATGGGGATCAAGAAGCATAGTGGTTAGAGCACAGGCTTAGAAGTCAGAAGGTCATGGGTTCTAATCCCTGCTCTGTCACTGTCTGCTGATTGACCTCGGGCAAAACACTTCACTTCTCTGGGCCTCAGTTATCCCATCTGTAAAATAGGGATTAAGACTGTGAGCCTCTCATGGAACTGGGTAAGCACTTAATACTTAGTACTGGGTAAGCACTTAGTACAGTGCAAGCGCTTAGTACAGTGCTCTGCACACAGTAAGCGCTTAATAAATACGATTGAATGAATGACTGGGACTGTGTCCAAGCTGATATGCTGATATCCCCACAGCACCTGTATATATGTATATATGGTTGTACATATTTATTACTCTATTTATTTATTTATTTATTTTACTTGTACATATCTATCCTATTTATTTTATTTTGTTGGTATGTTTGGTTTTGTTCTCTGTCTCCCCCTTTTAGACTGTGAGCCCACTGTTGGGTAGGGACTGTCTCTATGTGTTGCCAATTTGTACTTCCCAAGCGCTTAGTACAGTGCTCTGCACATGGTAAACGCTCAATAAATACGATTGATGATGATGATGATGATATCCACCCCAGCACTTCGTACAGTGCCCGGCACACAATAAACACTTATTAAATACCACTAATAGCATTATTATTGGATAGGTCCAGTGACGTAGGCTTGCAACTGAATATTTGATCTGTTTCCCTCTTGTCAGTAGCTAAAGGATTTCTAATTTCTTTCTCTACCTTCAGACTTCTGATTTCATGCCCTTTTTTCCCCAGTGTTTCTGGTGTCTACACAAAACACCGAGAAGACAATTTTCTGGACGATGGGAAAGATTTCTAACAGCCCGGGTTGATGTTGTCCAAGAGAAAGATCCAGAACACTGAGAGGCAGACTCTTTTTGCAACTCCAGATGCAAAAGTCCCACAGCTCCAGAACACAGAGCCCATCCTCTCCTCCACATGCTTGGACTTTGGAGGATCTCTGTTTCTAATTTCGTTACGGCCTTGGGTGTCCTTTGTCCCGGTGGTTTTGTGATCTTGATGATTGAGGTGAGACGAAAATTGAAGTGTCTTTGGTGGATGAGTCTGAGATCCCAGATCTTTTCAAGAATACTTAAATGGCAAACGGGGGCATCTTAACCCCGCTAAGAACTAAGACGCGACAGATTTCAAAGGATGTCTGAGGAACAGAACTTACATTTTTAAGGAGAACACAGGTCACGAGAATTGAAGAATTCTTCTTCAGAAATCCTTGTTATATGCTGGCCTTCATTCTGTCAGTGGCACCCTCTTATCTTGGTTTAGCTCATAATAAAAAGTAAAAAAGCTTTTCAGATCACCACCAACCCCCTGCCTGGATACATACACGCACATCCACACACGTGGAACAGCGATTCTGGTTATGTTTCCAAGAATATCCATTGTCCAGTCTCCAATGCAGGAATTAAAACTGCAAAATTCTACAGGATTTTGTCACTGCTTCCAATACCGGGATGATCCTGGAGAGAAATATTGATTTCCATAGGGAATCAAATTCTGATCAATTCTTGATGAGGGAGAGAAAGAAAGATGATGAGTTTTTTGTCCCATCCGGTGACACTGTATATAATTAAACTGCTTTAATATTTTTTTTTCAGTAAAGTTTAGAAGGCGATGCATATTTGCACTGGATCAAAAAGTCTGAGCAAAGATGATTTCAAAATGGTTGCATCATTATTGTTAATAATAGTTATTATATTTATATTTATTAAATGCTTATCATTATGGTCAAACACTATGCTAAGATACAAAGTAATCAGATCATTTATTTAATCAATGGTATTTTTTGAGTACTTACTCTGTGTGGAGTTCAGTACTGTGAGCTTGAGGGAGTACAACAGAGTAATTAGAAATGATCCCTGCTATTAGTACAGTGCCAAGCACCTAGTACAGTGCTCTGCATATAGTAAGCGCTCAATAAATACAATTGAATGAATGAATGAATCAAAGAAGTTTACAGATTGGCAAGGAGCTTCCAATCAGGAGAGAAATTTCAGATAATCCTTGCTACTACCCTGGCCTCACACCAAGAGGGAGGGAAAACAAATATTTTATACTCATTTTGCAGATGAGGAAACTGCACCTGCAGAGAGGTTATGCAATTTGCTCAAGGCCAAACAGCAGATCAGTGACAGAACTGGGATGAGAAGTGGGGTAACCTCCATGCACTTTTTAATATGCCACAGTCATCCAATTAGGAAAACACGTTTACTAAACATTTTATCTAATAGTTCTGTAAACCTTAAATCCGATGCTTCACTTGACTCGGTCTAATTCTGAAAATATCCTTTAGTCTTCCACGCTTTCATATTTAAATTCTTCCCATGTCATAAAGGTTCACCTAACTAAGCTAACAAGAGATACAACAATGAAAACATCTGGTTTCATTCTCCATCTCATCCTGAGTCTCTCAACTCATCTCAGACCTCAGGACCATCTGGATTGAATGCAGAAACTGGCACAGGCCACCAAAAGAGCCAAATTGAATAATGAACGGATCCAGAAGTTTTCAAGTGTTTTCCAAGCAACACCAGAAGCTAGCGCTTCCTCCGAGTTCTAAAACTCCGCTAAATAAGCTCCTTTAAGCTCAGCTGAAAAATAATAACATCACAGCTGGGACAGAACAGCCCTGTTATGATAAATTCGATTGGCGAATAAAATAGCTGCTGCCTGGCTGGGCAATTTGATGTCAAAATAAGGAAAAGAGCTACCCTTAGTCTCTGCTGAGGGAGCGGAAGGATAAGAAACAATGTTGAGTTAGTCCCAAATACTTAAAACCTAACCTTTAAGGTCACCAGGGGCAATCACCTCTCATACAGTCTGGGACAAACTGGAAGCTTCCTCAATAATAATAATAATAATAATGATGATGGCATTTATTAAGCACTTACTATGTGCAAAGCACTGTTCTAAGTGTTGGGGAGGTAACAAGGTGATCAGGTTGTCCCACGGGGGGGTTCACAGTCTTCATCCCCATTTTACAGATGAGGGAACTGAGGCCTAGAGAAGTGAAATGACTTGCCCCAAGTCACACAGCTGACAAGTGGCGGAGCTGGGATTTGAACCCATGACCTCTGACTCCAAAACCCGGCCTCTTTCCTCTTGTATCTGTTACTCTGATTGGAGTTTAGTGGTAGGAACTGGGTTAAATGGCCCACCATGGGGATGCATTTAAGTTGGGGACATTTCTATTATCAATTGATCATTCAAATAATAATAATAATAATGATGATGATGGTATTTGTTAAGCACTTACTATGTGCAAAGCACTGTTCTAAGTGCTGGGAAGATTACAAGGTGATCAGGTTGTCCCACAGGGAGCTCACAGCTTTAATCCCCATTTTACAGATGAGGTAACCGAGGCCCAGAGAAGTGAAGTGACTTGCCCAAAATGTATTGAACACTTACAGTGTTCAATACATTGTTAGATACATTGTTCATTGTATTCAAATGTATTGAACACTTACAATGTGCAGGGCAGTGTACTAAGCGCTTGGGAGAAGACGATGTAACAGAGTTGGTAGTCATGTTCTCAGGCCACAATGAGTCTAGAAGGGGAGACAGACCTGAATATACACAAATAATAACAATAATACCTAATAAGAACCATCATCATAGTATCTGTCAAGTGTGGCTTAGTGGCAAGAGCACAGGTTTGAGAGTCAGAGGTCTTGGGTTCTAATCCTGCTCCGCAACTTGTCAGCTGTGTGATTTGGGGCAAGTCACTTAACTTCTGTGTACCTCAGTTAACTCATCTGTAATATGGGGATTAAGACTGTGAGCCCCACATGGGAGAACCTGATAACCTTGTATCTACCCCAGTGCTTAGAACAGTGCTTGGCACATAATAAGCATTTAACAAATACCATCATCACTTAAAATACCAATCCGTGGTATTTATGGAGTGCCTGCTATATGCTGAGCACTGTGACATGATCCATGGCCTCAGGGAACTTACAGTCTGGAGGGACTGTACTACTTAGTACAGTACTCTGCACACAGGAAGCGCTTAATGAATATGACTGACTGACAATGAATGAATCGATAATAAGTATCGATAATAAGAATCGATAATACAGTCTGGAGGGAGCGGCAGACACAAAATCAGCAGCATTAAAATAAACAGCATATCTATTGTTAACTGAGTTGCCTCCCTAGTTCAACGACTTTTTCTCTTATCTGCTCAGGCCTTGAAAATTGGACACAAATTACTAACAGGGATTTCTCCAAAATATCATCATTGTTGATTGCTTCATCTCAGCCCAGTACGGGGAAGGCAGGGAAGGATTTTCTTTCCTGTGACTCTCAGAATGTCAGGGTTGGTAGGGCAAGCGCGTGGGGATGGCTTCAAATTCAATCGTTCATTCATTCATTCATTCAGTCGTATTTGTTGAGCACTTACTGGGTGCAGAACACTGCATAAGCACTTGGGAAAGTACAGTACAACAATCAACAGTGACATTCCCTGCCCACATATCTGTATTTTTTTTTATTTGTATTGATGCCTGTCTCCCCCGCTCTAGACCGTAAGCTCGTTGTGGGCAGGGAACGTCACTATTTATTATTGCATTGTACTTTCCCAAATGCTCTGCACACAGGAAGTGCTCAATAAATACAATTGTTTGAATGAGTATTATTTCTTTCATTCAATCAAATATGACTTTGTGATGGGGACACTGGTTTCCCTATACAGGAGTGGTGAGAAGGACAAAGATCTTGGAGCTGGACAAAAATCAATCAATCAATCAGTGTTACTGAGTGTTCACTATCTGCAGAGCACTGCAGATTGTACAATTCAACAGAGTTGGTAGACACATTCCCCACTCAGAATGAGCTTACAGTCCAGAGGGGGAGACAGACACTACTATTAATAAATAATTTAGAATATACAATTTAAACATATGTACGTAAGTGCTGTGGGGTTGAGGGTGTGGTGAATATGAAATGCCCAAAGGACATAGGCTCAAGTACAAAGATGACGCAGAAGGGAGAGGGAGCTGGGGGGAAAAAAGGGCTTAATTGGGGAAGGTCTCTTATAGGAGATGTGACCTTAGCATTTGCTAAATGCCTTTTCAGGCATTATCTGGCTTTCTGTGAAGAGGAAAACACTACAAAAGTAATATGCATTAAAAACTGAGTGGGCACTGAAATATTTAAAGCAGCAGATGAGCATGGATCTTTCTAACCTGGTTCTAAATGCCAAAATATGGAAAAAATCTCCACTTCCAGAGGAGCTCCAAGAAATTTTGGGGCTTGGGTGTCCGTGAAGAAAAAGAGAAATGATTTTTCCTTCAAACTCTTAAACAGTGGACTAAAATCAACAGGGATTTGGGATTCTACGATGAATGGGGCTACCATCATGACAGTCCCTGGGAGAGGACTGTATCCACCCCAGCGCTTAGTACAGTGTCTGGCACAAAGTAAGCATTTTAAAAATACCATTTTTAATAGTATTTATTAAATGAATGGGGAGCAGGAAAATTCTACTTTGTTTACAGCTGGAGTAATGGGAATAATAATAATAATAATGTTTGTTAGCACTTACTATGTTCCACGCACTGTAAGAAGGATCATCAGGTCCCACATGGATCTCAGAGTCTAAGTCAGAATAGCTCAGCTTAGTGGAAAGAGCATGGGCTTGGGAGACTGAGGTCATGGGTTCTAATCCTGCCTCTGCCACTTGTCAGCTGTGTGACTTTGGGCAAGTCACTTCCCTTCTCTGTGCCTGCTGCCTCATCTGTAAAATGGGGATGAAGCCTGTGAGCCACATGTGGGACACCCTGATTACCTGATTACCTCAGCGCTTAGAACAGTGCTTGGCACATAGTGAGTGCTTAACCAATACTATCATTATTATTATTAAGATTAGGGTTTGCAGACTGGGGAATTTCTAGTGACCAGGGCAGAAATAAAATCCTGTGAACGAACTCCACCTTCCTCAAATGAATAAACCTGGGGCAGCAATTAATAGTATTTATTGAGTGCCTTCTGTGTGCAGGACACTGTATCAATAACTTGGGGGAGTACAATAGACACAAACCCTACCTCAGTAAATCGAGCAAGGGGGTTTGCAGACTAAAAGAAGCATACATTCAACCTAGAGTTTAAGGATGGCAGTGTTCAGGAATACCCTCGACTGCCTCTTCAAACGTATTCCTTACAGTTTTCCCTAGAACAGCAACTCTTGGCACCTCAAAATTAAATCTGGCAACGAAGCATCATTAAAATGGAAACTGCAAACCCACAGGAAGAGGGAGAACAAAAATATTAAAGCACCGTTGGTAAGGTGATCCCAATTCTGTAGGGTGTGAATGAATTACGTAGCATCGTTTTTGCTTTATTGACTCCTGGATTTTCAGTTTTTGATCCTACCTATTTCAAATATCCCTTGCACAGGCTCTGGCTAATAATAATTGAGGTATTTATTAAGTGTTTACTCTGTGCCAAGCTCTGTACTAAGCACTGCAGCAGACTTAAGGTAATGTCTATGAACTCTGTTATATTGTACTCTCCCAAGTGCTTAGTACAGTGCTCTGCACACAGTAAGCACTTAATGAATATGACTGAATGAATGAATGAATCGATAGTAAGGTCGGATTTAATCCTTATCCTGCCTGAGGCTCACAATCTAACTAGGAGGGAGAACAGGTGGATTATAATAATCATAATAATAATTGTGGTATTTGTTAAGCACTCTTCTAAATGCTAGGGTAGATACAAGATAGTCAGATCAAAAACAGTTCCTGTCCCACATGGGGCTCACAGTCTTAATCCCCATTTTACAGACGAGGCTCTTAATCAATGCCACAGTGCTATTTAGCCATGACTAACAATGGAGTTGAACTAGTTCTTAGATGTTTAGTGAGCATCTATTCATGGATTGTTTACAGATCTCAAGAATAAGTTTCATTCTTATCCTGCCATTGACTAAGAACAGGCCTCCTGTCCCTCCATCTTTCAGAGAGCAGGATTTTAAAATTTTGGAGTAAATATTTAAAATTTGGAAAAAGAGAACTGAAAAAAAATTAAAACGGCTGAAAATCGTTCTTTCTACACAGCAGAGTGGCTTAGTGAGAGGTAGAGTGGCCTAGAGGAGAGAGCAAGGACCTGAGAATCAGAAGGACCCATTTCTAATCTGGCTCTGCCGCATGTCTGCTGGGTGATCTTGGGCAAGTCACTTCATTTCTACGGGCCTCAGTTACCTCCTCTGTATAATGGGGACTAAGAGTGTGAACCCCTTGTGGGATAGGGTCTGTGTTCAACCTGATTAGCTTGTGTCTTCTCCAGTGCTTAGAATGATGCTTGGCGCATAGTAAAGTGCTTAATGAATACCATTTTACAGTGGTGATGATTGGGAGTGGCGGAGGGAGGGGGCTGGGATCCATTGTGATATCAGAACCAAAGCCTGCAGGGCTCTTGTGAAGCCGACAGCATTCTGAAACTCCCCAGTTGGGCAGAGGGCTGAGAAAGATAGCCCACCCAACTCCACCACTGTCCCGCCGCTGCAATCCTCTGTCAACCACCGGAAAGAAAAACCCACTTTGCCGCCGTCCTTTCCTCTCTCCGCCATCTCGGTTATCTGCCACCTCGCTTTCCCACTGGTTTACGAAAGATGCACAAACTTTCCTTCAAAAACCTGAAATCCACAGCGGAGAACCTGTGGAACTCACATTTCGTCCGGCTGAGGGGGTCGATCAAAAATGGCAGCAGAGCCCGTTCCCTGAACCCCACGGCCAGTCTGTCCAAGGGAGTTGAGGAGAGGCCCTCCCAGCCCCTGCCGAGGAACGAGGAACTGGATCTCGCTGCGGCGGTTCAGGACATTCGGACGGGCCAGGCCTCCCTCTACGAGGAGATGATGGACGTCGTCGACCTGGTGGCGGCCATGCATGACAAATTCGACGCTCATCAGAAGCAGATGGAGGCGCTGGGGGACAGGGTGCGGGCGAATGAGGTTGGCGCCACCAAACTCGATCAATACCTGTGCATGTTGGATCAGACGATTAACTTATTTCAGGAGAAGGCGGCGGACCTCGGAGGCCAGTGTGAATGTCCCAACGCCCACTGGGAAGAGCATCCTGAGGAGATGGAGGAGAGGGAGATGATGGACCTCCTCCACCAGATCCTGATGCCCATCGCCCAGGAGGAAGGCCCCGAAAGGCTGAGAGAGCCCTCGGCTCCCAATCCCGGGGAGAATAGATGGGATCCGATGAAGTCCGTGAGGCAAACCCCTTGGGAAAACCCCGCCCACATCTCGGAACAGGCCGACGCAGAAATCTACGTTTACCCTGACTCTGGCGCCTGGATCGATCTCGCCTTTCCCCTTGGGAGAAAATGGCGGGTTCTTCTGAGCGCCACCAGATTGGAAGAATTGATGCACTGGATTCTGACCAGGTCATCCTTCTTGGAGATGCCACAGCAACGCTCTGCCTTTTCTGGTCCAATCGCCTGCCTGAATACCCTGTGCCTCTCCACTTTCAATTACCTCTATTGGCTCTACCTCTCCTTGAAGGAACGAGTAACTTGGATGTAAGGAGTTCGAGAGATTCTATTGCCTTGACTTCCTTGGGTGGCAAATAAAGGCCGATTAAAATAAGAATGATGGTACTTGGTAAGCACTTATTATGTGCCAAGCACTGGGGAAGATACAAGTTAATCAGGTTGGACACAGTCCCTGTCCCACATGGGGCTCACAGTCATAATCCCCATTTTATGGTTGAGGTAACTGAGGCACAGAGAAGTTCATTCATTCGTTCATATTTATTGAACGCTTACTGTGTGCAGAGCACTGTACTAAGCGCTTGGGAAGTACAAGTCGGCAACATATAGAGGCGGTCCCTACCCAACAACGGGCTCACAGTCTAGAAGGGGGAGACAGACAACAAAACAAAACATGTAGGCAGGTGTCAAGTCGTCAGAACAAATAGAATTAAAGCTAAATGCACATCATTAACAAAATAGATAGAATAGTAAATATGTACAAGTAAAATAAATAGAGTGATAAATCTGTACAAACATATATACAGGTGCTGTGGGAAGGGGAAGGAGGTAGGGTGGGGGGGGATGGGGAGGAGGAGAGGAAACAAGGGGCTCAGTCCGGGGCTCAGTCTCAGAAGTGAAGTGACTTGCCCAAGATCACTTGCCCAAGAAACTTCCAAGCCCATGCTCTTTCCACTGAGCCATGCTACTTCTCTAGAAAGTTCTCTAGAGTCAGTGAAGACAATCATGGTCATCATCATCATCAACATCATCATCAATGGTATTTATTGAGTGTTTGCTGAGCTCTGTACTAAATGCCCAGGAGAGTACAAGAGTTCTCAATGGACTGCTTTTGAAATATTCTGCTTCTTCAGGGTCAGGACAGCTCTTTAGATCTTAAATTATAATTAAATTATAGTAAAAATGATACCAAGCCCTGGGTTAGGTATAAGATAATCAGGTCAGAATCAGTTCCCGTCCTACATGAAGCTCAGTCTAAGGGGCAGGGAGAATGGGTATTGAGTCCCCATTTGACAGATGAGGAAACTAAGGCCCGGAGATGTTAAGGGGCTTGCCTAAGGTCACACAGTAGGTCCATAGTGGAGCTGAGATTAGAACCCAGGTACCCTGACTCCCCAGCTCTTTCCACTAAGCCATACTACTCCTCTTGTTGTTTCTTTAATAATAATAATAACGGCATTTGTTAAGCACTTACTGTGTGCAAAGCATTGTTCTAAGCACTGGGGAGGACAGAAGGTGATCAGGTTGTCCCACGTGGGGCTCGCAGTCTTAATCCCCATTTTACAGATGAGGTAACTGAGGCCCAGAGAAGTGAAGTGACTTGCCCAAAGTCACACAGCTGACATGTGGTGGAGCTGGGATTTGAACCCATAACCTCTTACTCCTAAGCCCATGCTCTTTCCACTGAGCCATGCTGTTTTCTCTCCCTAAATTAAAGAACAAAATGCTGTCATATGGCATCACTGGGGGTGGCGATTTGGTTTGATTATGACTGCATCTGGAAGTTTTATGAAATCTACCTATCCCTAGTAGAAGAGGTTGGACTACAACCCATTATGGCACTCTGTTTCTGTGATTAATAATAATAATAATAATAATTGTGGTATTTAATAATTATAATATTTACTAAGCGCTTTCTATGTGCCAGACACTGCTCTAAGCTCTGGGGTTGATGCAAGCAAAACAGATGGACACAGTCCCTACCCCACGTGGGGTTCGTAGTTTCAATTCCCATCTTCCAGATGAGGTAACAGGGCCAGAGAAGTGAGGTGACTTGCCTGAGGTCACACAGCAGACAAGTGGCGGAGCAGGGGTTGGAACCCAGGAATCCCCAGGCCCGTGCTCTATCCACTAGACCACTCTGCTTCTCCTATGATTGACATACCAGGTGCAGGATACAATCTGAAGCCAGTCTGTCGCCTGCCCTGCCACCACACACATCCCAGGAGGAGAGTTGTTTCCCCAGTCATGTGCCCGAAGCTCCGTACATCCATCCCCATGGTGGGCGTCAGCTTCGGAGGAGGGTCTCTCCTTCCCCTTCCTCAACCACCACCCCCAAGTAGCAAGATCAGGCAACTCTGTAATTTCAACGATGAACACTATAGATCAGACACCACTATAAACCACCCTTTTATCGGATTTCGCCCCCTCGCCGTGCCGTAGTGCACAATATCCCGATCCGTCGAGGATCCTTCCAAGCCCTTGGAGGGTCTTCCACGAATCCTTTTCAGATCAGACCGGTTTTCCTTCCCAGCATCTCCCTCCTCCCCCGGCCCCGACACACATCCTGTGGCAACGGAGAGAGCCATCTCCATCATTGGAGCATCTGAAGATGAATCCTTTCCTTTATCAATCAATCAATCAATCAATCATATTTATTGAGCGCTTACTATATGCAGAGCACTGTACTAAGTGCTTGGGAAGTACAAATTGGCAACATATAGAGACAGTCCCTACCCAACATTGGGCTCACAGTCTAAAAGGGGGAGACAGAGAAAAAAAAAAAAACCAAACATACTAACCAAATAAAATAAATAGAATAGATATGTACAAGTAAAATAAATAAATAAATAAATAGAGTAATAAATATGTACAAACATATATACATATATACAGGTGCTGTGGGGAAGGGAAGGAGGTAAGATGGGGGTCCTTTATGCGGACCCGCAGTCAGTTCCTATTTTCCAAATGGGAAGAGAGTAATTGTTTTCTGCCCAGGCGCTAATCACATCACTCCGTCCATTGGCGTGGTCATTAGGAGAGGGGTAATATTAATGAAATTATGTTTAGCTGTTTGATTGGGCCGCTTCCATAGGTTACTGGGTTGGCGACAAACTTGTTATCATAAAAGCCTGAGGGGAAATTGAAGGAGCTGCTACATGGTGGTGTTCTTTTCTAGTGCGACCTAGAAAAGATTTTGTATTTTAGAGGTCTCCCTGTAATGAAAGGGTCTAATCTTAATAATATTATAATCTTAATTATAAGATAATAATACTGTTCTAAGCCCTGGGGTGGATGTCTAGACTGTAAACTCATTGTGGGCAGGGAATGGGTCTGTTTATTGTTATATTGTATATATATATGTATATATATATATATAGTATTATATTACAATTGTATATTAATTATTGTTATATTGTGTGTATATATATATATGGTTTATGGTATTTTTTAAGCACTTACTACATGCCAGGTACTTTATTAAGCACTGGGCACTGTACGGCCTAGTGACAAGAGCACAGGTTTGGGAGCCAGAGGTCGTGGGTTCTAATCCCGGCTCCGTCACTTGTCTGCTGTGAGTTCTTGGGCAAGTCACTTAACTTCTCTGGGCCTCAGTTACCTCATCTGTAAAATGGGGATTGAGACTGTGAGCCCCACGTGGGACAACTTGATTACCTTGTATCTACCCCAGTGCTTAGAACAGTGCTTGGCACATAGTAAGCGCTTAACAAATACCATAATTATTATTATTACGAAGTGCTCTCCCAAACAGTTTAGTGCTTTGCATAAAGTACACGTTCAATAAATTCATTTGAATGAATACACAGTAAATGGCTCATGTGGCTCACAGTCTTGATCCCAGTTTACAGAAGAGGTAACTAAGGCACAGAAAATTTAAGAAGTCAAGGTCACACAGCAGACGTATGGCAGCGAAAGGATTAGAACCCACAACCTCTGACTCTGAGGGCCGTGCTCTTTACACTAGGCCACACTGCTTTGGATGGCCATGGGTCCTATAAAATAAAAAAATAAATGTTGGTATTTATTAAGCACTTACTATGTGCCAAGCACTGGGGTAGATACAAGAAAATCAGGTTGTCCCATGTGGGGCTCACAGTCTTAATCCCCATTTTACAGATGAGGGAACTGAGGCCCAGAGAAGTTAAGTGACTTGCCCAAAGTCACACAGCTGACAAGTGGCAGGGCTGGGATTTGAACCCATGACCTCTGACTCCAAAGCCCGGGCTCTTTCCACTGAGCCACACTGCTTCCCCGTCTAGTGGAAAGAGCACGGGACTGGGGGGTCAGGAGATCTGGGTTCCAATTCCACCTCTGCCTGCTGAGTGATCTTGAACGGGTTATTTTGTATCAATCAGTCAATCAATCAATCAATCGTATTTATTGAGTGCTTACTGTGTGCAGAGCACTGTACTAAGCGCTTGGGAAGTACAAGCTGGCAACATATAGAGACAGTCCCTACCCAACAGTGGGCTCACAGTCTAGAAGGGGGAGACAGAGAACAAAACCAAACATACTAACAAAATAAAATAAATAGAATAGATGGGTACACGTAAAATAAATAAATATCTAATTTATTGAATGAACCTTCCACCTCCCCTCTCTTTAATCATTCATTCATTCAATCGTATTTATTGAGCACTTACTGTGTGCAGAGCACTGTACTAAGCGCTTGGAAAGTACAATTCAGCAACAGATAGAGACAATCCCTTCCCAACAACGGGCTCCCAGTCTAGAAGGGGGAGACAGACAAGAAAACGAAACAAGTAGACAGGCATCAATACCATCAGAATAAATAGAATTGTAGAAATATAGTACTCATTGAGTGCTTACTGTGTGCTGAGCACTGTACTAAGCACTTGGGAGAGTACAATAGAGTTGGTAGACACGATCCCTGCCCTCCAAGAGTTTACCATCTAACGGGGGAGACAGATTTGTGCTTGATACACAATCCATACCTCATTTCTGCCCTCTGTAGAAAACTCACCTCCCTCACCCCGTGTCTCTCCCTCTCCCCCTAACAATTATTCCCGATTTTTATTCCTTCCTGAGGTCTGCAGTACACTCACCAATCAATCAGAAGCAGTATGGCCTAATGGAGAGAGCACAGGCCTGGGAATCAGAAGGACCTGGGTTCTAATCCCACTCCACCTCTTGTTGGCTGTGTGACCTTGGGCAAGTGACTTCACTTCTCTGTGCCTCAGTTCCCTCCTTTGGAAAATGGGGATTAAGACTTGTGAGGGCACAGGGTCTGTGCCCAACCCGACTAGCTTGTATCTACCGCAGCGCTTAGCACACACTTAACAAACACCATAAAAAATTGTTAAGCACTTTACTAAGTGCCAGGCACTGGGATAAATATAAAATAAACAGATCAGACACAGTTCCCATCCCACATCGGGCTGAAATCTAAGAAGGAAGAAGAACGGGTATTTTAATCCCCAATTTAGGTGAGGAAACTGAAGCACAAAGAAGTTACTTGTGAGTTGCCCAAGGTCACACGGCAGCTCGTTATGAGCGGAGAACGTGCCTGCTAATTCTGTCGTATTGCAGTCTCCCAAGAGCTTAGTACAGTGCTCTGCACATCATCATCATCAATCGTATTTATTGAGCGCTTACTATGTGCAGAGCACTGTACTAAGCGCTTGAGAAGTACAAATTGGCAGCATACAGAGACGGTCCCTACCCAACAACGGGCTCACAGTCTAAAAGGGGGAGACAGAGAACAAAACCAAACATACTAACAAAAAATAAATAGAATAGATATGTACAAGTAAAATAAATAAATAAATAGAGTAATAAATATGTACAAACATATATACATATATACATATATACAGTGCTCTGCACATAGTAAGGCTTAAGCCTTACTAATACCTAAATACCATGGATTGAAGAGGCAGAGCTTGGATTAGAACCCAGACCTCCTGACTCCCAGCTCTATGCTTGCTTCTCTGAGAAGCAGCGTGGCTTAGTGGAAAAGAGCACAGACTTTGGAGTCAGAGGTCATGGGTTCAAATCCCCACTCAGCCAATTGTCAGCTGTGTGACTTTAGGAAAGTCACTTCACTTCTCTGGGCCTCAGTTACCTCATCTGTAAAATGGAGGCTAAGACTGGGAGCCCCCCGTGGGAAAACCTGATCACCTTGTAACCTCCCCAGCGCTTAGAACAGGGCTTGGCACATAGTAAGTGCTTAATAAATGCCATTATTATTATTATTGTTATTATTATTTGGACGTGGCACTGATTTATTCATTCAGTCATTTGAGCGCTTTCTGTGTGCAGAGCACTGTGTGCATTCATTCATTCATTCAATCGTATTTATTGAGCGCTTACTGCGTGCAGAGCACTGTACTAAGTGCTTGAGAAGTACAAGTTGGCAGCATATAGAGACGGTCCCTACCCAACAGCGGGCTCACAGTCTAGAAGGGGGGGACAGACGACAAAACAAAACATATTAACAAAATTAAATAAGTAGAATAAATATGTACAAGTAAAATAGAGTAATTAATACGTACAAATATATATACATATATACAGGTGCTGCAGGGATGGGAAGGAGGTACGGGGGGATTCATTCAATCGTATTTATTGAGTGCTTACTGTGTGCAGAGCACTGTACTAAGCGCTTGGGAAGTCCAAGTTGGCAACATCTAGAGACGGTCCCTACCCGACAGCGGGCTCACAGTCTAGAAGGGGGAGACGGACAACAGAACAAAGCATATTAACCAAATAAAATAAGTAGAATAAATATGTACAAATAAAATAGAGTAATTAATACGTACAAATATATATACATATGTACAGGTGCTTTGGGGAGGGGAAGGAGGTACGGGGGGGATTCATTCAATTGTATTTATTGAGTGCTTACTGTGTGCAGAGCACTGGACTAAGCGTTTGGGAAGTACAAGTTGGCAACACATAGAGATGGTCCCTACCCAACAGAGGGCTCACAGTCTAGACACTGATCATCGTTATCATCAATCGTATTTACTGAGCGCTTACTATGTGCAGAGCACTGGACTAAGCGCTTGGGAAGTACAAATTGGCAACATATAGAGACAGTCCCTACCCAACAGTGGGCTCACAGTCTAAAAGGGGGAGACAGAAAACAAAACCAAACATACTAACAAAATAAAATAAATAGAACAGATATGTACAAGACGAAACTCCTCCAGGAATTTGAGGTGGCTTGGGAACCAGGTCCAAGTCTCACAGCCTTGGAGGGGATTTAATGGAAAGATTTAATCCCACTGTTGGGTAGGGACTGTCTTTGTATGTTGCCAATTTGTACTTCCCAAGCGCTTAGTACAGTGCTCTGCACATAGTAAGCGCTCAATAAATGCGATTGATGATGATTTAATCAATAATTCCACAAGTGACCAACCATTGCATACAAGACACGGAGGACATCTACTGCCACCTAGCGGACATTCAGCTCCAGGCTCCAGACAGAAGACTAGAAATTTGGATTTCCTGCACAGATTCTTCCACCCTTCAACAGCTCTGAAGTTTATGAGGTTTTCCACCTTTTTTATGGCTTTTGTTAAACGCTTACTATGTATCAAACACTGTTCTAAGCGCTGGGGTAGGTGCAGTCCCTGTCCCGCCTGGGGCTCACAGTCTAAGCAGGAGGGAGAATGGGAGAACTGAGGCCCAGAGAAGTGAGGTGACTTTTTTTTTTAATGGCATTTATTAAGCGCTTACTATGTGCAAAGCACTGTTCTAAGCGCCGGGGAGGAGTGATTGAAAGGGTCCAACACGTGAACCTAGCTGTCCAGTGTAAGAAGGATGTTCTGTGTATACACAAAAGTTATTTCTTGCTATCCTGTCATATTTTGTTTTTCCCTCATGCCTCACAAACTAAAGCTACCAGATTGATTTATAAGCATATTCCTAATGTTACAGCTTTGATCTTGGACTGACCTCTTATAATAATAATAATAATGGCATTTATTAAGCGCTTACTATGTGCAAAGCACTGTTCTAAGCACTGGGGAAGTTACAAGGTGATCAAGTTGCCCCACGTGGGGCTCACAGTCTTCATCCCCATTTTACAGATGAGGTGACTGAGGCCCAGAGAAGTGAAGTGACTTGCCCAAAGTCACACAGCTGACAATTGGTGGAGCCGGGATTTGAACCCATGACCTCTGACTCCAAAGCCCGGGCTCTTTCCACTGAGCCACGCTGCTTCCCTTGCTCTTGCTCAAGGTTACTCAGCAAGACTTTGGCAGAGTCCGGATTAGAACTCAGGTCCTCTGGCTCCCAGTCCCGGGCTCTTTCCACTAGGCCACGTTGCTTCTCTTTTGGCTCTGAGAGTGGTATCGTCTGCTCAGTACATTTCAAAATCAATAGGTGTTTATTCCTGCAGCTTCATAATTTGTACTTCCCAAGCATTTAGTACAGTGCTCTGCACATAGTAAGCGCTCAATAAATATGATTGATTGATTGATTGATTCATAATGAGTGCTGGGGCCTGGACTTTGGGGAAACTGTGGATGATTCTATGCCCTACGTGGGAGTTTGATGGCCGCAAACAGAAACTCCTCATCATTGGCTTTAAGGCCCTGTATTAGCTGTCTCCCCTCACTCAACTGATCAATCTATCAAATTTCTTGAGCAGAACTGTGTGCAGAACACCATACTAAGCACTTGGGAGAGTACAATATAATAGAGATGGTAGACACATTCCCTGTCCACAGAGAGCTTACAGTCTAGAGAAGGCAGACATTAAATTATAAATTATGGTTACGTACATAATAATAATGAGTGCTTCAGGGCTGAGGGAGGGGTGAATAAAGGCTGGAAATCCAAGTGCAAGAGTGATGCAGAAGGGAGTAGGAGAAAAGGAAACGAGGGCTTAGTCAGGGAAGGCCTCTTGGAGGAGATGTGCCCTTAATAAGGCTTCGAAGGCGGGAGAGTGATCATCTGTTGGATATGAAGAAGGAGTGTGTTCCAGGCCAGAGGCAGGATGCGGGCGAGAGGTCGGCATAGATGAGATCAGCACAACGATAGAGTTAAAGAGAGATAGACGAGATTGAGATGGAGGTACCTATTATTGCTCCTCTTCCACTATGCTCCAGCTGACACCCACCACTCTTCATACTAACCTCCCCAATCAATCAATCGATAAATCAATTATATTTATTGAGGGCTTACTATGTGCAGGGCTCTGTACTAAGCACTTGGCAGAGTACAATCTAACAATTTAAGAGTGGGTAGACGTATTCCCTGCCGACAGCAAATTTACCCGCTGTTCCTCGTTCTCATCTCTCTTCCTTCCCACCACTCTCTCCCCCTTCAAGTGCAAGAGACCCCTGCTCACCCCTTCTTCGAAGCCATACCAAATTCACATCTCCTCCAAGAAGCCTTCCCTGATAAACTTATCATCTTACCACCCCATTCTGTCTCCTCTCTGAGCCTCCTATTCATTTGGGTTATAATATAATAATTGTAGTATTTAAGTGCTTCCTATGGATACAGTTCTGTATCCCCTAAGCCACTTATGTGTGTTTCCCACCTCCATAGCACTTATGTATATATCTTCACCCTCAGATTCTTCCTGTACATGAAATGTATTTTAATATCAATAATATCATTGACTGATATCTTTTTCCCTGGCTATATTGCAAGTTACTGAGGGCAGGGATTTTTTTTTTTAGTAGTATTTAAGCACTGGGGTAGATACAAGCTAATCAGGTTGGAGGTAGTCCATGTCCCACATGGGGCTCACAGTCTTAATCCCCATTTTGCAGATGAGAAAACCTAGACATAGAGAAGTGAAGTGACCCACCCAAGGTCACACAGCAGGCATGTGGTGGAGCCGGGATTAGAAAGCAGTTCCCTTGGATTTCCAGGCCCGTGCTGTATCCACTAGGCCTCTCTGCTTCTAGTGGCTTGTCTACTTAACAATAATAATAATGATAGCATTTGTTAAGTGCTTACTATGTGCAAAGCACTGTTCTAAGCACTGGGGAGGTTACAAGGTGATCAGGTTGTCCCAAGGGGGGCTCACAGTCTTAATCCCCATTTTACAGATGAGGTAACTGAGGCACAGAGAAGTGAAGTGACTTGCCCAAAGTCACACAGCTGACAACTGGCGGAGCTGGGGTTTGAACCCACGACCTCTGACTCCAAAGCCCGTGCTCTTTCCATTGAGCCATGCTGCTTCTCACTTATTCTTATTCTATTATACTTATAGAATATAGAATATGTAGAATAGAATACTTATAGAATATACTTATTCTATTGTACTCTTCCAAATGCTTAGTACAGGACTCAATAAATTCCACTAAATCCCAGTGAATTGGGAGCACTGTCTGAGCACTTGGGGAGTATAAAATGGGGTCTTTAAGCAACACTCTCTCTAGAAAGTCATTTGCAGGCTAAGCTTGTAAGAGCGGAACCTAGAAGCAGCTTTAGTCTGTAGAGCTGAGAAAATACATTGTGCCCAAGGTGTTAGCACCGGGAGTGAAAAACCATTTCCTTTCCTTAGGTGACCCCAGCGAGGCTGCTACATCATAAGTGAGCCCTCAGGTTCGTGCAAGAGCGTCTACTACTAGATCTGGTCTGAGTTACTCCCTAAACACTGTGGTAGACGCAGCACCATCAGATCAGACGCAGTCCCTTTCCCACATGGGGTTCAAGGTGCAGGGGGAAGGAGAGCAGCTATTGAATCCCCATCTTACTGATGAGGAAACTGAGGTGACTGAAGCACAGAGAAGTTAAGGGACTTGCCCAAAGTCACACAGCTGACAAGTGTCAGAGCCGGGATCAGAACCCAGGTCACCCGATTTCCAGCCTGGTACTCTTTCTACTGGCAGCGTGGCTCAGTGGAAAGAGCACGGGCTTTGGAGTCAGAGGGCAGGGGTTCAAATCCCGGCTCTGCCACTTGTCAGTTGTGTGATTTTGGGCAAGTCCCTTCACTTCTCTGTGCCTCAGTCCCCTCATCTGTAAAATAGGGATTAAGACTGTGAGCCCCCCGTGGGACAACCTGATCACCTTGTAACCTCCCAGCGCTTAGAACAGTGCTTTGCACATAGTAAGCGCTTAATAAATGCTATCATTATTATTATTATTATTATTATTACTAGGTCTCTCTGGGTACATCTCAGGTGGCTAAACGCCAACTCAAGTATCTCAGGTGGATATTCTTCATTTTCTGGGCAACCTTTGCCCACAAAAGTGAATGTTAAAGATTTCAGTACTACAATGCTCAAGCTGCAATAACTGCAGAACAGCCATATCATCATCATCATCAATCGTATTTATTGAGAGCTTACTGTGTGCAGAGCACTGTACTAAGCGCTTGGGAAGTACAAGTTGGCAACATATAGAGACAGTCCCTACCCAACAGTGGGCTCACAGTCTAAAAAGTGGGCTCACAGTAGCCACCAGTACTCTTGCCCCCCAAAATCCCACCATTTTCTGCTGTCAGCCCCTTCCCCTACCGTTTGTCAATGTTCAACAGAACCTCTGACTGGATATTCCGAAAACACACAGCTCTCGCCAAAGGCCGGCCCAAATACAGTAGAATCTGACCGGTCTGACACGTGTTTTCATGAGGCAATTTTGACAGAATATGTCGAAAGAATAGGGGACTGTAGTTACCATAACTCAACTGTTAATTAGTGATGAATTGGTGATAGTCTTCTGTGGCTCTGACCTGGAATGCTGTTGCAAGCAAATGACAGACTCCCCTAAAGAAAGGTCTGCTGACAATCCTTCATTAGAATGGCAGAGAGAACCAATAGCAAATATTGAAAATTCGCTGATATCCAAAAAAAACTGATTTTAAGCGATGGAAATTGGCTCCAGTGAGGTGTTAATGACTGCGGATAAATGTCAGATAAGTGTCTGGAGAAATATCAGAGGAATAGGTGAGGGAGGAGAGTAAGCTTCAGGTTTCAGCCCTGCAAAGCTTGAAATAAACTGTAATTTTTTTTTTGGCTTTCCAGAGCTGCTTTGTACTTCACCAGGCATGCAATAAAAAGAAGTTATCTATTACTCTATTTGAACCACCCTTTCCCCTAAACTAGTACAGTGCTCTGCACACAGTAAGTGCTCAATAAATACTATTGATTGATTAACAGATTGATGAGTGAAGATCTACCATATGCAAAGTATGATGATGATGGTGGCATTTGTTAAGAGCTTCCTCTGTGTCAAACACGGTTCTAAGCACTGGGGTAGATACGACCTAATCAGGTTGGACACAGTCCCTGCCCTATGTAAGACTCACTTAACTTCTCTCTGCTCCAGTTTTCTCATCTGTAAAATGAGGATTCAATACCTGTTGTCCCTTACACGTAGAATGTGAACAGGGATTGTGTCCAACCTGAAGACCCTGTATCTACCCCAGCACTTAGAATAAATAGTAAGCACTTAAGTACCTCATTAGTAGAAGTACAAGTATTATTATTATTATTATCGTTATCATTATTATTATGTGCTAAGCACAGTACTAAGCACTGTGTAGAAAAGGTAATAAGATTGAGCTCAGTCATTCATTGAGCGCTTACTGTGTGCAGAGCACTGTACTAAGCGCTAAGTCCCTGTCCTACACGGGTTCCCAGTTTGATGAGGAAGAGGGAGATCAGTTGTTTAATCCCCATTTTACAGATGAGAAAATTGGGGCATGGAGAATTCAAGTGACTTGCCCAGGTCACCCTGCAGACAAGTGGCAGAGCCAGGATTAGAACCCAAGTTACCTGACTCCCAGAGCTGTATTCTTGCCACTTACTATATGTCAAGCACTTAATACTGGGGGAGGTACAGAGAAGCAATGTGGCTCAGTGGAAAGAGCACGGGCTTGGGACCCAGAGGTCATGGGTTCTAATCCCAGCTCCTCCACATGTCTGCTGTGTGACCTTGGGCAAGTCACTTAACTTTTCTGAGCCTCAGTTACCTCATTTGTAAAATGGGGATGAAGATTGTGAGCCCCACGTGGGACAACCTGCTCACCTTGTATCCCCCCCAGTGCTTAGAACAGTCCCCACAGTAAGCGCTTAACAAACGCCATCATCATTATTATTATATTACGGTCCCACGTGGGGCTCACAGTCTAAGTAGGAGGGAGAACAGATGCTGAAACCCCATTTTGAAGATAAGGGAACTGAGGCAGAGAGAAGTTAAGTGACTGGCCCAAGGTCACACAGCAGACAAGTGGCAGAGCCAGGAATAATAATAGTAATGACTGTGGTACTTGTTAAGCACTTACTATGCGCCAAGCACTGTTTTAAGTGCTGGGGTAGGTACAAAAGTAATCATCTTGGATGCAGTAAGTGCCTGTCCCACCTGGGGCTCGCAATCTTAATCCCATTTTACAGATGAGGTAACTGAGGCCCAGAGAATTGAAGCGATTTGCCCAAGGTCACATAGCAGACATGTGGCAGAGGCGGGATTAGAACCCACACCCTCTGCCTCTCAAGCCCATGCTCATTCCACTAGGCCATGCTGCTTCTCAGGTCCTCTGAATCCCAGGCCCAGGCTCTTCCCTTACCTCCTCCCCATCGCCTTACCTCCTTCCCTTCCCCACAGCACCTGTATATATGTATATAGACTGTGAGCCCCACGTGGGACGACCTGATCACCTTGTAACCTCCCCAGCGCTTAGAACAGTGCTTTGCACATAGTAAGCGCTTAATAAATGCCATTATTATTATTATTATTATATGTTTGTACGTATTTATTACTCTATTTATTTTACTAGAACATATTTATTCTATTTATTTTATTCTGTTAATATGTTTTGTTCTCTGTCTCCCCCTTCGAGACTGTGAGCCCACTGTTGGGTAGGGACCGTATATGTTGCCAACTTGTACTTCCCAAGCGCTTAGTCCAGTGCTCTGCACACAGTAAGCGCTCAATAAATACAATTGAATGAATGAAGATGCTTCGTGGAACAGAGTATTATCAGTTAGCTGTTATAAGCTTCTCAGTATTTAGCCTAGTGGTTGCTTCTGTTCCAATTATTCTTGGATTTGCCTCATTCACATGACTCTGAACAACTCTGCCTCACTTTTCCCTTCAAACAGGAAAAGATTCGCTGTTTTACTCTCTTTAGAGTAACGTTGTGAGAATTAAAGGGTTGATGCTTGCCAAGAAACTGAGATCCTTAGCTATAAATAACAGCATTATTTTATTACAGTGCATGATATGAGGGGGTTTTAGTGCTTTAGCACTTTAAAAGAAAATAATCCTCAAACCCAACAGCGTAGCACCTTACAGTGACAAAGTTCTATGCCTGCAGCAAAGAAAAAGATTGCGGGGAAGCACATATCACTGGAATTATTAAAAAGTATAGCAAGGGTCCTGTTTAGTGGAAAGAGTTGGTGGTGCAGGAGGAAAGAAGGGAGGGAAAGAATCTTTTCAGTAGTATGAAAAAATCCCTTTTTGATTCAGTGTGTGAGAGCTACGCTATAGAGCCCTGAAAGGTTTCCTCGGAAACAGATAAAATAATGATAATATTTGTCGAGAGTTTACTATTTGCCAAGAGCTGTCGTAGGTGCGATATAAGCAGGTCAGACGCAGGCCTCACAGTCGAAGAGGGAGGGAGAACAGGGACTTTATCCCATTTTGACATATAGAAAATGAGGCCTAGAGAAGTGAAGTGACTCACCCAAGGTCACACAGCAGGTCAGTGGCAGAGCTGTTTTTGGGAGCCTTGAGCTCTTTCCATGGAGCAATGAAAGTTCTCAAACTGTGGATTTAACTTGTGTTGCTCGTAGACCTAAGAACTTAATCCTGACTTTTTGTATTAAATCTCATTCATAACCTCTGTATTCCCTTAAAAACGTTGTTTTGGGGGGCTGGGGGAGAAAAAGTAGTTTGATAATCGTACGAAATTATTAGCCGAAACGAGACTTTAAAGTATCTAAATGTCTGCTTCGAGGGATCCTTCATCTCAGCTGGTGGAAAAGTATCTTTCCCACAGTATATAATATGTGAGTCATGGGAAGGGCTTGAATAATTCGCAGACACATTGTTATTGAGTCATCGTGAGTGATATCGGACCACTTGGAAGTTGGTGAAGTTAAACCTTGTACGATTTGCCGGGGTATAAAAATAATCATTCTTTGGGTTTTATCGCCTCCCCTGATTTCTCCCTTCCCGGCCTCGTGGGGCCGGTTGTGGTTGATAAGGGATGGATATTATCGATGAGAAAGGCCGAAGCCTTCAGGGTCGGTCAAGGTCACCCATTGGCCCTGTCCATCATCATCATCATCATCATCATCATCAATCGTATTTATTGAGCGCTTACTGTGTGCAGAGCACTGTACTAAGCGCTTGGGAAGTACAGAGATGAGGCTGCTGGATATCTGTCATGGATGCTTGAGGGCTGTCGGATGAAGGGGATCTCAGCCAGACTATTGGTAACTAGCTCCTTATGCAGCTAATGTTAGGATATTTTTGTCACCTTTCAGAATTGATAAGTAATAACAATAACAATAATAATAATAATAATAATAATAATAATAATAATGGCACTTGTTGAACCAAGCACTTGTTGAACCCTAATGCCCAGGTGGGTCATCCAAAAGTAAGATGAGTGAAAATGGAAAAAGCTCCAAACTGGATTGTCCTTTCTCCCCTGAAAGGTCTCCTCAGCTTAGGAAAAAAATAATTTCATTCCAGGACCTTGTATCCTAAGGATATAGTGCTGAGAAGCAGCTTGGTCCAGTGGGAAGAGCACGGGCCTGGGAATCAGGGGAGCTGGGTTCTAATTCTGGACTTCGCCGCTAGTCTGCTGGGTGATGTTGGGCAAGTAACTTCGCTTCTCTGTACCTCAGTTTCCTGATCTGTAAAATGGGAATTCAATCCTACTCCTCCCACTTAGACGGTGAGCCCCATGTGGACAGAGACCGTGTCCAACCTGATTATGTCTTGTCCCCATCCCAGCACTTAGTACAATGTCTGGTACAAAGTAAGCATTTAACAAGTACCGTAATTATAATTATTTATTTATTCCCTGGAGAGGGAAATGTGTTAACTATGCACCAGGAGTTGGTATTTCACTGCAGAGAAGCAGCGTGACTCAGTGGCAAGACCCCGGGCTTGGGAGTTGGAGGTCATGTGTTCTAATCCCGGCTCCGCCACTTGTCAGCTGGGTGACTTTGGGCAAATCACTTAACTTCTCTGTGCCTCAGTTACCTCATCTTTAAAATGGGGACAAAGACTGTGGGACAACCTTATAACCCACTTAGAACAGTGCTTGGTACATAGTAAGCACTTAACAAATACCAACATTATTATTATTATTAGCTGATAAAGCACGGGTCTGAGAGTCAGAGGGACCTGGGTTCTAATCCCTGCTCTACCACATGTCTGCTGTGTGACCTTGGGCAAGTTGCTTCACTTCTCTGGGCCTCAGTTACCTCATCTGTAAAATGGGGATTAAGACTGTGAGCCCCGCGAGAGACAACCTGATCACCTTGCATCCCCCCCAAGCACTTAGAACAGTGCTTCGCACATAGTAAGCGCTTAACAAATGCCATCATTATTATTATTATCTGGAAAAAATGGTAATAATAATAATGATCATCATCATCAATCGTATTTATTGAGTGCTTACTGTGTGCAGAGCACTGTACTAAGCGCTTGGGAAGTACAAATTGGCAACATATAGAGACAGTCCCTACCCAACAGTGGGTTCACAGTCTAAAATAATAATAATAATAATGGTATTTATTAAGCACTTACTATGCACAGAGTACTGTTCTAAGAATGGGGATTAAGAGTGTGAGTCCTGTGTGGGACAGGGACTGTGTTCAACCCATTACCTTATGTCTACCCCAGTGTTTAGTACAGTGCCTGGCACATAGTAAGCGCTTAAGAAACACCATAATTATCATCATAATTATTATTATTATTGTTGCTTGATGAGAATCAGCACTTCACATCATCCAAATAGTTCTCAATGGGACCATTTGACTTTTGGGGGGCAATTTTTAGCCTCTTCAGTGAATTATCTGTATGTTCCATGATCCAAGCCAGCCTCAGTTTCAACTCACGGATTCAGCTGAACTACATCCTACCGTTAATAAGGACTAGAATTGGGTCGCGTTTTTGCATCCTTCGAAGCTGGTAATCCTCAAAGAGCATCTGAAATTCTCCCTTCTGGGTGGGAAATCAACTGCGGTTCCATACTATTGATAATGCACGATACTAAGATAAATAATAAAGTTATACCGGGGTTAATGTCATCCTGTTCTTCTGCGGGGATTTTCCAGACCTTTGCCATTGGTAATTAAGTCTCCAAACTCCCTCTGGGAGAGAAATTGTTAACAGAATTAGGGAAGTGGGTAGGGGAATTGGAAATCAAACCCAAAGGCTCTGCAAGAAAGATTTATGGTCGCTGATTCGCAGATCTCAGCAGGGGTAAGGGGGTAGGAAAGGAGTTGTCTTTTATTGTAGAGATGGGATGATTGGGTAAAATCAATCAACCCATTGTAGCTACTGAGCACTTACTGTGAGCGGTACACTGTACTGGACGCTCAGGAGAGCACAGAACGACAGGAGTTGGTAGTCACGTTCAAGAGGGGGAGACAGACATTAAATAAATAAATAACCGATATACACATCAGAAAAGCAACGTGACATATTGGATAGAGCACGGGCCTGGGAGTGAGACGATCCTGTGTTCTAATTCTCTGCTGTGTGACCCTGGGCAAGTCACTTCACTTCTCTGTACCGCAGTTACCTCATCTGTGAAGTGGGGATTGAGACTGTGAGCCCCACATGGGACAGGGACTGTGTTCAACCCAATTTGCTCGTGTCCACCTCAGCCCTTAGTACAGTGCCTGGCACACAGTAAGCGCTTAACAAATACCTTGATTATTATTAATCATTTAGACTGTGAGCCCATTGTTGGGTAGGGACTGCCTCTATATGTTGCCAATTTGTACTTCCCAAGCACTTAGTACGGTGCTCTGCACATAGTAAGGGCTCAATAAATACGATTGATGATGATGATGAAGAGGCTTGAGGACAGGGATGGGTGAACAGATGCATCTGAAGAGGCGAAAGAGACGGGATCATCAGGCATCTTGTAGTGAGAGTAAGATTGAAGACAAGAGATTCGGTCAAAGTCTGGCGGGGCAAAAACTAACGAAAACGTTCGATGGGAAAAGAACGATGGATCTCATAGCACAGCCGAAATAAATCAGGCCGCCCCCAAACTGCGACAATACAGTCAACAACAGTACATCTGTAAACTCTAGAGGTGCTCACAGCTACCGAATAATCTGAGGTTATTTGATGCGTAGCCGAAAGAAATCAGGCCGCCCCCAAACTGCGACAATACAGTCAACAACAGTACATCTGTAAACTCTAGAGGTGCTCACAGCTCCCGAATAATCTGAGGTTATTTGATTATGGCCCAGGAATAGAATAGCCATCTGTCCAGTTTCATACTAGACAGTCTGGTTTTCAGCTGGTCTGTCCCCTGCCTTTCTGTCTGGTATTTTGGTTGCTAAGTCCCAGCCTCTCTGTGCCTCAGTGCCTGATGCCAGGGATAATAATAATAATAATGGTATTTGTTAAGCGCTTACTATACGTCAAGCACCGTTCTAAGGGCTGGGGTAGAGACAAGCTAATCAGGTCGGACACAGTCCCTGGCCCACGTGGGGCCCCCAGTCTCAATGCCCACTTTACAGATGAGGCAACTGAGGACCAGAGAAGTGGAGCGGCTTGCCCAGGGTCACACAGCGGGCGAGTGGCAGAGTCGGGATTAAAGTGAGCCCGCTGTTGGGTAGGGACTGTCTCTATATGTTGCCCAAGTGTTTAGTACTTCGCTCTGCACACAGTAAGCGCTCAATAAATACGATTGAATGAATGAATGGCAGGGACTGTGTCCAACCCGATCGGCTTGTATCTACCCCCGCGCTTAGTACAGTGCGTGGCACGTAGGAAGCGCTTCTCAGTGGAAAGAGCACGGGCTTTGGAGTCGGAGGTCATGGGTTCAAATCCCGGCTCCGCCACACGTCTGCTGTGTGACCTTGGGCAAGTCACTTAACTTCTCAGAGCCTCAGTTACCTCATCTGTAAAATGGGGATTAAAAGATTGTGAACCCCACGTGGGGCAACTTGATCACCTTGTATCCCCCCAGCGCTTAGAACAGTGCTCTGCACATAGTAAGCGCTTAACAAATGCCATCATTATTATTATTATTAATAAATACGATTGAATGAATGAATGAACGAACCCATGGTCTTCTCACTCCCAGGCCCATGCTCTATCCACTACGCCGTGCTGCTTCTCCGACACATATCATCAATCATATTTATTGAGCGCTTACTATGTGCAGAGCACTGTACTAAGTGCTTGGGAAGTACAAATTGGCAACATATAGAGACAGTCCCTACCCAACAGTGGGCTCACAGTCTAAAAGACATATATCAGTTATTTATTTATTTAATGTCTGTCCCCACCCCCAGAAAAAATCTATCAACTCTATTGCTTTTTGCTCTCCCAAGTGCTTAGTACAGCGCTCTGCACCACAGTAAGTGCCTCATAAGCACTGAGAAGCAGCGTGGCTCAGTGGAAAAAGCCCGGGCTTTGGGTCAGAGGTCATGGGTTCAAATCCTGGCTCCGCCAATTGTCAGCTGTGTAACTTGGGGCAAGTCACTTCACTTCTTTATGCCTCAGTTCCCTCATCTGGAAAATGGGGATTAAGACTGTGAGCCCCCCGTGGGACAACCCGATCACCTTGTAACCTCCCCAGAGCTTAGAACAGGGCTTTGCACATAGTAAGCGCTTAATAGATGCCATCCTTATTATTATTATGTCTGCTGGGTGACTTTGGGCAAGTCACTTAACTTCTCTGTGCCTCAGTTCCCTCCTCTGTAAAATGGGGATTAAGAGTGGGAGCCCCTCGTGGGACAACCTAATCACCTTGTATCATCATCATCAATCGTATTTATTGAGCGCTTACTGTGTGCAGAGCACTGTACTAAGCGCTTGGGAAGTACAAATTGGCAACATATAGAGACAGTCCCTACCCAACAGTGGGCTCACAGTCTAACCTTGTATCCCCATCCAGCGCTTAGAACAGTGCTTTGCTCACAGTAAGCGCTTAACAAATACCACCATTATTATTATTATTATTATTCATAAATATAATTGATCGATTGGAAAACATAACATACCTCTGTAATTTCTGAGTCTGCAAAGGGGCCCAGTGGGTAAAGCTGAGGGTCTTCAGTAATCTTCAGACCGAGGAATGATTTTAAAAACCATCCTTTCAATTAATTAATTGATTGATTGAATTAATCGATTAAGGGATTTAGGAAAGGTTCAGCTCCATGCCAGGAGCGCCCCCTGGTGGCAGGTCCAGGCATCTGCGGAGAATCAATCAATCAATTAATCAATCGTATTTATTGAGCGCTTACTGTGTGCAGAGCACTGTACTAAGCGCTTGGGAAGTACAAGTTGGGAATATATAGAGACAGTCCCTACCCAACAGTGGGCTCAGGCTCATCAAGGGGTTAATTTTGGGGTCCCTTCCTGAGCAGGAGGGAGATGGAGGGGATTTGGGCCAGTCCTCTGCCCCTGTGTACCTCCTCATTGGAGTTTCCTCTGCTTTCTTCTTTTAACAATAAAACTAATAATAATAATTGTGGTATTTGTTAAGTGCTTACTAGAATAATGTAATGATGGTACTTATTAAGCGCTTACTATGTGCAAAGCACTGTTCTAAGCGCTGGGGAGGTTACAAGGTGATCAGGTTGTCCCACGGGGGGCTCACAGCCTTCATCCCCATTTTCCAGATGAGGGAACTGAGGCCCAGAGAAGTGAAGTGACTTGCCCAAAGTCACACAGCTGACAATTGGCGGAGCCGGGATTTGAACCCATGACTTCTGACTCCAATCAATCAATCAATCAATCAATCGTATTTATTGAGTGCTTACTGTGTGCAGAGCACTGTACTAAGCGCTTGGGAAGTACAAGTTGGCAACATATAGAGACAGTCCCTACCCAACAGTGGGCTCACCGAGTTCATTTATTAAAAGCAGCTAAACAGCTAACTGAGCATGGCTCAGTGGAAAGAGCCCGGGCTTTGGAGTCAGAGGTCATGGGTTCAAATCCCGGCTCCGTCAATTGTCAGCCGTGTGACTTTGGGCAAGTTACTTAACTTCTCTGTGCCTCAGTTACCTCATCTGTAAAATGGGGATTAAGACTGTGAACCCCTCCGTGGGACAACCTGATCACCCGGTAACAGTGCTTTGCATATAGTAAGCACTTAATAAATGCCGTCATTATTATTATTATTCCTCTCAGTCAGTCAACTGTATATACTGAGTGCCTACTGTGTGCAGAGCACTGTACTAAGCACTCGGGAGAGCACACTATAACGGTATAACAGACACATTCCCTGCCCACAGTGAGCTTACAGTCTAGAGGGGGAGACAAACATCAATAGACATAAATAAATTACAGTAATAGACACAAGTGCTGTGGGGCTGGGAGGGGGGATGAATCTCTGTCTCCCCCTTCTAGACTGTGAGCCCACTGTTGGGTAGGGACTGTCTCTATATGTTGCCAACTTGTACTTCCCAAGCGCTTAGTACAGTGCTCTGCACACAGTAAGCGCTCAATAAATACGATTGATTGATTGATTGAAAAGGAGCAAGTCAGGGTGATGCAGAAGGGAGCGGAAGAAAAGAGGGCTTAGGAAAGGCTTCTTGGAGGAGATGTGCCTTCAGTAAAGCTTTGAACGGGGCGGGGGGGGGAGTTATTCCAAGCGCTTAGTACAGTGCTCTGCATACAGTAAGCACTCAATAAATACAATTGAATGAATTGAATGAATTCTTGGGAATGGGGGCATTTTGCTGGAATAACAGGCAATCGCTCCCCGTCGGCCACCCTGCTATGCCCATCGTCGGAGCTTCTCTGAAGTCTCTGGATGGACCTTTCAGTCTCCCGCTCCCTGCGCGAAGACTGGATTTCTTCTTCGACCTGACCCACGCTCTCCAAGTAGCCATCCGTATCAGACTGGACGCCCGTTTGGCCCAGAGTCATCGATTCTCTGCCCGCAAAGGAATTCTTCTTTCTCCACCCAACCCACATTAGTGATGGCGATTGGATGCCCGCAGGTGGTCTGACTGAAATATCCTAACTGAACCTCCTGATTATCGCACTTTCTCCATGGGAACTGTAAATGAGAATACCACCTATTTTCTTTTTGTTTGGGGAATTATTGGGTTGAAGAGGATTGATGGTTTTATTTTGGCTGTGATTTAGTGACTAATTGGGCTGGGCTTTGCCTCCACCCAGCCCAGATCTCCGTATGAAAATTATTATTAGCTGTAGTAATAATAATAATAATGATATTTGCTGACTATATGCCAAGTTCTGGGCTAAACCTATTTGATAAGCACTTGTTATGCACCGAGCCCTGGAGTGCACAATTGGATCAGGCACATTCCCCATCCCACGTGGGATCTGCAGTTGAAGGGAGAGATACTGATTTGCCATTTTCCAGATGAGGAAACTGAGGCACAAGTGACTGCCCCAAGGTCACACAGCAGGCAAGCGGCAGAGCCAATATTAGAACCCAGGCCTCCTGATTTCCAGACCTGTGCTCCTAGGCCCTGGCTTTGGAGTCAGAGGTCATGGGTTCAAATCCTGGCTCCACCAATTGTCAGCTGTGTGACTTTGGGCAAGCCACTTCACTTCTCTGGGCCGCAGTTACCTCATCTGTAAAATGGGGATTAAGACTGTGAGCCCCGCCCGTGGGACAACCTGATCACCTTGGATCCTCCCCAGCGCTTAGAACAGTGCTTTGCACATAGTAAGCGCTTAATAAATGCCATTATCATTGTTATTATTATTCAAACAAATTAGTAAAAATTCTCTGTATCTATAAATTATATCATACCTATATGGTATATCCTATCTATAAGTTATATCACCTATAAATATCACCAATGGAGAGTTCAGTACAATAGAGTTGGTAGACACGTTCCCTGCCCACACTGAGCTTAAATTCTAGATGGGGAGGCAGACATTAATATGAAGATATGTTCCCTTCCCACAGGGAGATTACAATCTAGAGGGAGAGACAGACATTAATATAAATAAATAAATTACAGATACAGACATAAGTGTTGTAGGGAATCACCCCCCTGGGGAACAGGACTGTACCCCATCTGATCCTCTCATTTAGACCCCAGGGCTTTGTACAGTGTTTGGCCCACAATAAGAGCTTAACAAATACCATTATTTTTATTAGGCAGTCAGTCGGTTGCATTTACTGAGTGCTTACTGTGTGCAGAGCACTGTACTAAGTGCTTGGGAGAATACAATATAACAATTATCACTGTTATCATTACTATATTTGGGGATATTTGTGGGGGAAGAGGGACCAGGGTATGGGAAGTGAACTTAGGGGGCAATAAGATTGAAGATGGGGAGGGCAGAGAGAGGTTCCCTAAGCTCCTCTAGACTGTTAGCTTGGGAAAGTGTCTCCCACCTCTGTTTTATTGTACTCTCCCAAGCACTTACTACAGTACCCTGCCCACGGGAAGCACTCAATAAATACCACTGATTGATTGATTAATAAAGGGCTGGTTGGGGGTGGAAGGTGGTAAGATACTCTGATAAAGTCACTCTCTGTTCCTCCCTCAGCTGGTATCAATGGACTTTACTGAGCACTCGCTGTGTGCACAGCACTGTACAAAGCACTTAGAGAAGCAGCGTGGCTCAGTGGAAAGAGCCCAGGTTTTGGAGGCTTTGGTCATGAGTTCAAATCCCAGCTCTGCCAACTGTCAGCTGTGTGACTTTGGGCAAGTCACTTCTCTGGGCCCCAGTTACCTCAACTGGAAAATGGGGATGAAGACTCTGAGCCCCCCGTGGGACAATCTGATCACCTCGTAATCTCCCCAGCGCTTAGAACAGTGTTTTGCACATAGTAAGCGCTTAGCAAATACCATCATCATCATCACTTGGGAGCATACGACATAATGGAGTTAGGGGTCACGTTCCCTGTCCGCAAGGAGCTTAGAGGGGCCAAGCTTTAAAATAGTAACAATTAGGTACAAAATCAATCAATCAATCAATCGTATTTATTGAGCGCTTACTGTGTGCAGAGCACTGTACTAAGCGCTTGGGAAGTACAAGTTGGCAACATCTAGAGACAGTCCCGACCCAACAGTGGGCTCACAGTCTAAAAGAGTGTACATTCCCCCACGTCAAAATGTTATCGAAGGCACATCTCCTCCAAGAAGCCTTCCCTGACTAAGCCCTCCTCTCTTCTTCTCCCACTCCCTTCTGCGTTGCCCTGATTCCTCTCTTCCTTCCTCCTCCCTCCCATCCCCACAGCACATATGTATATACCTCTAATTTATTTACTTATTTATGCATTTCTTTATATTTATGTCTGTCTCCCCCTCTAGACTGGGAGCTCACTGTGGGAAGAAATGTGTCCGTTATTATATTGTCCTCTCCCAATTGTTCAGTACAGTGCTTTGCACACAGTATGTGCTCCATAAATACGACTGAATGAATGAATAAGTGCTGTGGAGCGGGGGTGGTGACAATCAAGATGCTTAAAGGGTACCCGCCCCAAGTGCAGAGTTCTTCTTGACTTCCAAATGCTGGTTTAAAAATGTGTAATCACGCTACGGCGCCAGCCTAAAATAACTTCATCTTCGCCCTTCATGATCAATGGATTTCCACATCTTGGCTCGCAGGGCCTCTGCTATGAGCGGTTGGGGTAAGGGGTGAAAGATTTCCTACTTGTTTTGGCTTCTAAACTGCTCTTTCCCTTAGAATGTGAGTCTTCCCAAGGAGCAGGCTTCTGTCTCTTCTGCTTCTATCGTATCTCTCCCAGAGCTGTAGCGCTTGGCACCTAGTGAGCACTGAATAACATCTATAATTCTTCTTCTCATTATTATTCTTTCCTTTCTCCAGGCTGGGGGAAACTGTTTAGATTGCAGAGGTGCAGAGCGAATAGGAGACATTATCCGTGTCAGTAGCATTAGAATAATAACAATAACTGTGGTATTTGTTAATCACTTACTATGTGCCAGGCCCTATACTAAGCGCTGGGGTGGAAACCAGCAAATTGGGTTTGGACATAGTCCCTGTCCCACGTGGGGCTCAACCCCCATTTTACAGATGAGGTAACTGAGGCCCAGAGGAGTGAAGTGATTTGCCCAAGGTCACACAGCCAGGAGGAGCCAGGATTAGAACCCATGACCTTCTGACCCCCGGTCCTAAGCCACGCTGCTTCTAGAAGTGTGTCTGAGTATACCTATATATTTATTTAATATTAGTAGAATTTATTGGTCATTTATTGTGGGCAGAACACTTCCTGTCTTGGGTGGTTAAACATCTCTATTTATTTATTTTTTTAATTTATTTTACTTGTACATATCTGTTCTATTTCTTTTATTTTGTTAGTATGTTTGGTTTTGTTCTCTGTCTCCCCCTTTTAGACTGTGAGCCCACTGTTGGGTAGGGACTGTCTCTATATGTTGCCAACTTGTACTTCCCAAGCGCTTAGTACAGTGCTCTGCACACAGTAAGCGCTCAATAAATACGATTGATGATGATGATGATACCTATATATTTATTTAATATTAGTAGAATTTATTGGTCATTTATTGTGGGCAGAACACTTCCTGTCTTGGGTGGTTAAACATCTCTATTTATTTATTTATTTATTTAATTTATTTTACTTGTACATACCTATTCTATTTATTTTATTTTGTTAGTATGTTTGGTTTTGTTCTCTGTCTCCCCCTTTTAGACTGTGAGCCCACTGTTGGGTAGGGACTGTCTCTATATGTTGCCAACTTGTACTTCCCAAGCACTTAGTACAGTGCTCTGCACAAAGTAAGCGCTCAATAAATACGATTGATTGATTGATTGATTGATCTCTAGCAAGTCGAGCAGAAAGGTTTCTGCAGCTTAGGACAACGTAAGCAGCGTGGACTACTCAAAAGAACACAGGCTCCCGAGTCTGAGGATCCGGGTTCTAATTCCCGGTCTGCCATTTTGCTGTGTGACCTTGGGCCTGTCTCATAACTTCTCTGTGTTTTGGTTAGCTCCTCTGTAAATTGGGGATTAAATCCTCCTCTCTCCGACAGAATGTGAACCCTGTTTGGAACAGGGACTGTGTCCAACCTGATTATCTGGTACCTACCTCAGTGCTTAGCACAGTGCCTGGAACGTAAAAAGTGCTTCATCAATTCCACAAAAAACCCCAAAACCCAGAATAGCCAAGACATTTCAGGAACTGGTTCAAACTGTGATATCCTTTCTCCTGAATTATAAGGTATTTTCTTAGAATGCTTCAACTCTGTATTCATTACATTGGGTGTAAAAATGTTAAAGCTTTGTTAAGTATGTTAAAGCATTAAAGCATATGTATATATGTATATATGTTTGTACGTATTTATTACTCTATTTATTTGTTTATTTTATTTGTACATATTTATTCTATTTATTTTATTTTGTTAATATGTTTTGTTTTGTTCTCTGTCTCCCGCTTCTAGACTCTGAGCCCGCTGTTGGGTAGGGACTGTCTCTATATGTTGCCAACTTGTACTTCCCAAGCGCTTAGTACAGTGCTCTGCACACAGTAAGCGCTCAATAAATACGACTGACTGAATGAATGAATGGATAGAGCCCCGGCCTGGGAGTCAGAAGGTCACGGGTTCTAACTCTGGCCCCTCCATTCATCTGCTGTGTGACCTTGGGCAAGTCACTTCACTTCTCTGGGCCTCAGTTGCCTCATCTGTAAAATGGGGATTGAGACTGGGAGCCGCCACGTGGGACAGGGACTGTGTCCAACCCAATTTATTTGGACCCACCCCAGCGCTTAGTACAATATCTGGCACATAGTAAGCGCTATTAATTAATTATATCATTTAATATTTTATATTATGTAATATAATAATTTAATATAATACAATACAATATATAATATAATATAATATAATTATTTAATCAATGATATTAATTATTATGATTATCATTATTAAATGAAGGAAGGAAAACATTTTCCCTTTTCATGGGCCTGCCAAGACCAATCTACTCTCCCTCCCCTGCCCCCAGCAGTTATTTAATTTCTCCCATCTAGTTTTACTCAACTTCTTCGTGCTTTCGGTTTAATATTTTATTTGTCAGTGACATATCACTTCATACTTCCAAAGTGGTGTGTATGGAATTTTTCCCCATACTCATTACTCTTCGCCAAATTCCTCTAAGGCAGGTCAGAGTTATCGTCCCATCCCACTCTGCTTTATAAATGAAGAAACAGAGATTGACACTGCTTAAGCCACCCATAAAGTCGAAGGACTAGAGAAGGCGTCGAAGAGAAGGACCGTGGCCTGGTGGAAAGACAAAAGGCTCGGGAGACTGGGAACCTGGGTCCTAATCCCGGCTCCGGCCCTTGCCTGCAGTGTGACTTGGAGCAAATCGCTTAACTTTTCCGTGCCTCAGTTTCTCCATCTGTAAATTGGAAATTAAACGTCTGTTCTCCTTCCCCCATGAACACTCCCAGTCCCTTCCGTGTCGTCCTGATTTGCTCCCTTTATTCATTCTCCCTCCTAGCCCCACGATGGCACTTAGGTAGAAGCAGCACGGCTCAGTGGAAAGAGCACGGGCTGGGGAGCCAGAGGTGGTGAGTTCTAATCCTGACTCCAACACTTGTCAACTGTGTGACCTTGGGCAAGTCACTTAACTTCTCTGGGCCTCAGTTCCCTCACTGTAAAATGGGGATGAAGACTGTGAGCCCCACGTGGGACAACCTGATTACCTCGTATCTGCCCAGTGCTTGGCACATAGTAAGCGCTTAACAAATACCAACATCATTATTATTATCTGCAATTTATTTATTTATATTAATGTCTGTCTCTCCCCCTAGACTGTAAGCTCACTGAGGGCAGGGAATGTGTCTGTTGTTCATTCAACCGTATTTATTGAGCGCTTACTGTGTGCTAACCACTTGGGACAATACAACAGTAAGCTTCTTGTTATATTGTACTCTCCCACGTGCTTAGTACAGTGCTCTGCACACAGTAAGCACTCAATAAATTTGCTTTACTGATTGACGGTGAGCCTCCATGTAGGACAGGGACTGCGTCTGCTCTGATTGTGTTGTAACTACGCCAGAGCTTAGTACAGAGCTTGACTTGTAGTAAGCGCTTAACAAATAGCACAGTTATTATTATTAGGCAAATGAGCCATTGACTCCCTGGCAGTCAATCGGGGAATTGTGGCTGTGTCCCTGATAGTGAACCAGTGTGGGCTGGGGGCAAGAGCATGGGTTGCAAGCCAGAAATCTGGATTCTAACCCCCAACAGAACCGCCGGGTGACCTTGGACAAATCAGTTAAAAGATTCTGGGCCTCAGTTTTCTCATCTGAAAAAAGGGAAAAAAACACACATCACTCTCTCTCTGGCTCAAATACTTATTTGCTGCCTTCGAAACAAGCCAACCTCTAAGGTCCTGACACACAGTCCTATTTACCGTCTGGAAGGCCTTTTTTTTCCCACCACTGTTCTGAGAAAAACAGGTGACAAGAGTTCAGACCTCATTTCTCATTCCCGACTGTGAAAAACCAGTCGTGTTTTCATTCATCGAGTGACTTGGTGATCTTAGAACTGGGTTTCTGTATTCCTGAAACTCGCTATAGGCATCGTTATTATTGCTATCGTTGCTCAATATCACTTGTTTAGGAAAATGATAATCCAATTAAATTGGGAGGAGAAAATGAGAGTTAAAAATGAAGGTTAAAGAGGCAGAGTCCTGGTGGAGATTCATGCTATCCTTCAACCTTGAAGACGAGGAAAGAAGTAGCTGCTATCAAAAGTAATCCAGTGCTGGAAAATCAAGCTGGGAACTTTAGGGTAAAGTCTAAGAAAGAATATGCTGAACTCTATGCTTCTTAATCCCCATCAGTTTATATGCCACAAAGCTAGTTAGTCAATAGTATAAAGAAGCAGCATGGCCCAGTGGTTAGAGTCCAGGCCTGGGCGTCAGAAGGACCTGGGTTCTAATCCCGGCTCCGCCACGTGTCTGCTGTGTGACCTTGGGCAAATCATTTCACTTCTCTGTGCCTCAGTTACCTCATCTGTAAAATAGGGATTAAGATTGTAAACCCGCTGTGGGACAGGGACTGTATCCAACCTGCTTACCTTGTAGCTGCCCCAGCTCTTAGTAGAGTGCCCGGCACATGGTGCTTAATAAATACCACAATAATTACTGTTATTATTATTATTAGTCCATTGGAAAGAACAAGGGCCAGGGAGTAAGGAGGCTTGGTTTCTAATCCCAGTTTTACCATTTTCTCATCAGTGACTGACAATCAATTTATCGAGCACTTCCTACATGCAGAGCACTGAATTTAGAGCTCATAATCCAAGAGCATAGGGGGGACAAGGGGGTTGGTGACAGACACACAAGGAAAAGGGAAACAATTCAAACATAACACAATGTAAAAAAAACCAAAGATAATGTCTGTTTATTGTTGAATTGGACACTTCCAAGCGCTTAGTACAGTGCTCTGAATGCAGTAAATGCTCAATAAATACGACTGAATGAATAATAATGATGGCAGTTACCAACAACTCACTACTTATCAACTGCTGAACCAAGTGCTAGGAAATGCAATGAGAATAATTGAGTATTGAGGCTAGAGGAGCAGAGTTTGGGGGTAAACCAGGTAGGGTGCAGTTATTAGTTAAACGTAGTCGTAATCCCCAAAACCTTATCCAAATAAAAAATAAAGACCCGTTCCTCTGCCCTCTGATTCAAAAAAAACTTAGTGCAGAGTTTAGTACAGTGCTTGACACATAGTAAACACTTAATACCATTTAAAAAAACCCTTTGTGGTCAATTTATTTAGACACCAATCTTTAGAGTGAGTCCTAGTGGAAAGAGTCAGGAGGGGATCTGGGTTCTAATCCTGCCTCTTGCCCACTTCGTGATTCTGTAGCTTCTCTCTGCCTCGCTTTCCTCATCTGTAAAGTACAGTGCTCTGCACACAGTAAGCGCTCAATAAATACGATTGAATGAATGAATGAATAAAGTAGGGATTAAATACCTGTCCTTCCTCTCCTGTAGACTATGAGCCCCAGGTGGGACAGGGAGAGTGCCTGATCCAGTTGTTTTGTGTCTTCCTCAGTGCTTAGCACAATTATAATAGGGTTAAGAGTGCTGTTTTTTCCCCTCCCCGCTTATCTTGAATCTACCTCAGCACTTAATACAGTGGTTGGCAGATAGCAGGCACTTAACAAATGCTACAAGCATTATTAGTATTACAATCACTCTCCCAGAATACATGAGATAGTGAATCTGGGGTTCCTGTCTTGTGCTCCCCTTTTTCTTTCAGGGTAGGAGGACACCAAGCCACATATTTTATCCCTGGCTTCAAAGCCTTATTAAGTCTCCTCCAAGAAGCCTTCCCTGACTAAGCCCTCATTCCCCCTACTCCCTCTCCTTTCTGCATCACCTCGGCACTTGGATTTGTACCCTCTATTTACCCCGCCCTAAGCCCCACAGCCCTTAAGTCCATATCCTAATTTATTTTAAAGTCAGTCTCCCGCTCTTGCACGTAATCAGATCAATCGATCGTATTTGTTGAGCGCAGACTGGGTGCAGAGCACAGTACTAAGCAGTTGGGAGAGTACAATGTAAGAGAGTTGGTAGACACGTTCTCTGGCCACAACAAGCTTACAGACTAGAGGGGGAGACAGGCATTAATGTAAATAAATAAATTTACATTAAATAATTAATAATTATTAATAACAATCATATTACAATATAATCAATTGATAATATCAACTATTATTATTAATAATCATTAATAATTATTAATACATATAATTATGGTTATAATGATAATTAATAATTACATTAAATTATTAAATGATTACATTAAATAAATAAGTGGTGTGGGGCGGGGAGTGGGGATGAATAAAAGGAGCAAATCCAAAAGCAAGAGTGATGCAGAAAGGAGTGGGAGAAGAGGAAATGAGGGCTTATGGGGACATGAGTTCCCTGTGGGAAAGGGACTATATCCATGCTTGTATCTTCTCCTGCACTTAGTATAGTGCCTGGCACATAGTTGGTGCTTAACGAATACCCTCCTCTACCCCCCAAAAAAAATCAGGTGATTTTTTCTAGTGGATTTTTTCTAGTGGATAGAGCTTGGCCCTGGGAGTAAGAAGGACCTGGGTTCTAATCCCAGTTCGGCTACACGTCTGCTGTGTGGACTTGGGCAAATGACTTCACTTCTCTGTGTCTCTGTTAACTCATCTGTAAAACCGGGATTATGACGGTGAGCCCCATGTGGGACAGGGGCTGTGTCCAACCTGATTAATTCGTATCTACCCCAGTGCTTAGAACAGTGCCTGGCACATAGTAAGTGCTTAACAAATACCATAAATAACCCCAACAACAGATCAACCTGTTCTCTGGGCTCATGGACTCCAATCCGGGGAGTTCCCCACCCCTTCAGAAGAAAAGCAAACATTTCCAAGTTTCCCAGCCTGGATAACTTCATGACCTCAGCATTTCTCATAAGCAGTCTCCCGGCTTCACGGACACGGCTCGCCATAAACCACTTTCTGGTTGCTACTGTTGAGAACAATGCTGCCTCCCACACTTTTACATTTGGGTCCCAGGCCTCCGACAGGCCTTCCTTCCCCACTCGCCTCTGCTCTAAACGGACACGAAGACACACAGACACAAGCCAGAGGTAGTGGAAACCATTTATAGCAGTGTAACTGCTTAGGATATACGAATCAGAGTTGCTGAGGTAAAATCCATAACTTAAAAGAGGACCTAGGTTCATGGCCTAAGTGGATAGGGCATGGAACTGAGAGTCCGGGGACCTGGGTTCTAATTTCAGCTCTGCCGCTTAGCTGAGTGACCCTGGGCAATTCACTTAAGCCTCAGGTTCATAATCTACGACATGGTGATTCAATACAAGTTTTCCCATCTGCTTAGACTGTGAGCCCCATGTGAGACAGGGCCTGTACCCACCCTGATTATCTTGAATCGGTTCAGTAGCTGGTACTTAGTAAGCACTTAACAAATATAACTTAGTACAAAGCTTAGCACATAGTAAGTGCTAAAGAAGTTCCACAAAAAAAAATCAGTGGTATTTAGCATTATTATTTATTGTATTTATTATATATTTTAAATGCAATCATAATAATTATATTACATTAATAATCATCATCATAATGATAAGTACCATTGATTGATTTTTTTAGTAGTACTCCTTAAGCACTTACTGTGTGCTAAACACTGTTTTAAGTGCAGAAGTAGATAATAATAATAATAATAGTATTTGTTAAGTGCTTATTATGTGCCAAGCACTCTTCTAAGCACTGGGGCAGATACAAGATACAAAGTAATCAGATTGGACACAGTCCATGTTCCATATGGGGCTTCCATTCTTAATCCCCATTTTACAGCTGAGGTAACTGAGGCCCAGAGAAGTGAAATGATTGGCCCAAGGTCACACAGCAGACAAGTGGCGAAGCTGGGGTTAGAACCCTAGTCTTTCTGACTTCCACGCCTGTGCTCCATCCACTAAGCCACGCTGCTTCTCAATAAAATAACACATAAATGAATGACCGAAGAAAATAAATAATAATAATAAAAATATCAACCTGCACCAAATCTACCAACACCCAAACAGATACACTCCCTCATCCCCTTCTCGTGATTTGAACGTTCAAATACTCTCCTCCAGCTCTCCTTTGGCAAAGTATGAATTTTTAAATACACTCAGATAAATTCAATCTATTCCAAGTAAGTGTTTTATTTTGCTTTTTAAAGTGTCCCCCAACATGGTTTTCCTTTGGGTCCCAAACACCCCTTAAACCTTGGCTCCAAAGAACAAGTTTCCTCTGTCAATCAGTCTCTCCCAGTTTTCTGATGAGTTTCTCCCAAACTCAACAAAACGGGGCGGACTATCAAACCACCATGTCACCACCTCCTGCCTGACTCCATTACCATCAGTGTGGGCGGAGTACGCGTCTACCGACTCTACTGACTCGAGAAGCGGTGTGGCCTGGTCGAAAGAGCCCAGACCTGGGAATCAAAAGGAGCTGGGTTCGAATCCTGGCTCCACCACTTCTCTGCAGTGTGACCTTCACTTTGGGTCACTTCACTTCTCTGGGCCTCACTTACCTTGTCTGTCAAATGGGGATGAAGACAGGGAGCGTCAAGCGGGACAGGGACTGTGTCCAATCTGACAACCTTGTAACTTCTCCAGCGCTGAGTACAGTGCAATGAGTGCACTGAGTACAGTCCAAAACTTTGTTATATCGTTTTCTCTCAAGCGCTTAGGACAGTGCTCTGCAGCCGGTAAGTGCTCCATAAATGCGATTGATCGATTGAGCCTCTCTGAGGGCCCCATTCTCCACGATCAAGACTCTTCCTCAGTTCAGGAGTCCAGCTTCTCCAACACTCAGTTCCCTAAACATCTCTATTCCTAGCCCAGCCTCCTTTGAGCAGCCGATCACCCCCTGGAATTCCCATCAAACTCCCGGAGCCCAGGTTTCCAAGAGCCTGGCAGAGCTAAGTCCCATCCGGCAACCAAATCAATCCATCAGTGCTGTTTACTGAGCACTTACTGTGTGCAGAGCTCCATACTATGCCCTTGGGAGGGGACAATACAATGCCAGTAGCAGACATGCTCCCTGCTCACAATGAGCTTACCGTCTTGTGGGAGAGACAGACATCAATATAATAAATCTAATAGGATGATGATTACAATCTAATAGTATAAAATTATATTTATAATATAATGAATATAATAATAATAATGATATTTGAATGTAGAGAGGAATGGGGCTACAGAGGCAAAATGGGGAGGCATTAGAAATCCGTTGTTTGGAAGCAGGCAAAGGGATAGAGAGAGGAAGATCAGAGTTTGGAGGAACCGGCTTAGGCATCAGGGGAAGAAGGGGAGACCTTAGGCTAACAGAATCTCTCCCAAGCACTTAGCACAGTGCTCTGCCCCCAGTAAGTGCCCAATGATGACAATGATGAATCTGCCTTTCCTTCGACAGCCTCCACCTCTGTTTAACCTCAGGGCGACATTGAGGATTCAAATTAAAGGTGGGATGCATGGAAAAGACCCCAGTTTGTTTTTTTTAATGGCATTTGTTAAGCGCTTACTATGTGCCAGACATTGTTTCAAGCACTGGGGTAGATACAAGCTAATCAGGTGGGACACAAGCCCCAGGACTCACAGTCTTCATCACAATCTCACACTGATCTCTTCTGACTTTGGCGCTTGGGCCTGGTGAAAAACTTTACCCAATGGAGTCCATCGGACCATTTTACCTCCTGAGAAACTGAGCCCCAAGCCAAGTGAGAAGCTGCCCTTTGGGGTAGAAGATTGGGGTAGGAGATTAATACCGACTCCTCTTAGCACAAAACCACCCCTACAAAGGCCCATCCCGAATGGGCTTATTCATATAATGACTTAAAACTTACACAGTTCATGAGCAGTCAATCAATCGATGGCATTTATTCGGCGCTTACTGTGTGCAAAGCACTATACTAAGTGCAATACAGGTGGTAGATATAATCCCTGCCCTCGAGAGGAACCGTGAGCTCAAAGCCCTACTGAGAGCTCACCTCCTCCAGGAGGCCTTCCCAGACTGAGCCCCCTTCTTCTTCTCCCCCTCCTCCCCCTCCCCATCCCCCCACCCTACCTCCTTCCCCTCCCCACAGCACCTGTATATATGTTTGTATAGATTTATTACTCTATTTATTTTACTTGTACATATATTTACTATTCTATTTATTTTATTTTGTTACTATGTGTTGTTTCGTTGTCTGTCTCCCCCTTCTAGACTGTGAGCCCGCTATTGGGTAGGGACCGTCTCTATAACTTGTCAACTTGTACTTCCCAAGCGCTTAGTACAGTGCTCTGCACACAGTAAGTGCTCAATAAATACGATTGAATGAATGAATGAATGAATGAATAGAGCCCAGGCCTGGGAATCAGAGGGTTCTCATTCCGGCTCCGCCTGTGTGACCTTGGGCAAGGCACTTCACTTCCCTGGGCCTCGGTTGCCTCATTTGTAAAATGGGAATTAAGACTGTGAGCCTCATATATGGGACAGGGACTGTGCTCAATCTGATTAGTTTGTATCTACCCCAGCACTTAGTACAGTGCCTGGCACATAGTACATGCTTAACGAATACCATAAAAAGTACTAGGGGGCAACGAGCACGGCACTTGTCTGGTCTGTTCTGTTTGCTTGCTGTCCCTTTCTCGCTAACCAGGGGAAAATTGGGATTCTGGGCAGAGGCAAATTAGGTGGAAAGCATTAGCCTTGGTCAGTTGATATCGGTGGGGAGGTGGCCTCCAAGGCTTTTAGGAAAATAGCTGGAATAACTAGTTGTTGCTGATATAACTTTTTTTTTTAATTGTATTTGTTTAGCTCTTACTGTGTTTCAAACCCTGGTCTAAGTGCGGGGGTCAATACAAGGTAATTAGGTTGGACACTGTCCCTGTCCCACAAGGGACTCAGAGTTTCAGTAGGAGGGAGAACAGGAGAACTGAGGCACAGAGAAGAGTGAAGTGACTTGCCCAGGGTCACACGGCAGGTGGAGCTGGGATTTAAACCCAGGTTCTCGGACTGCCAGGCCCGAGCTCTTTCCATTAGGCCGTGCTAGTTTTCCAAAACTTCTAGCAAAAGTGCCCATCGCTTAATTGGTTTGAGCGGCATTGGCATGGCCAGGAGGATTAACGCGGACTAGCCGAAGTACCTCACCCAGGCCAAGGCAGAGCAACTGGTGTCCGCTTCGCTTGGCTGCGGAGCCACATATTCAAAGAAATAAAATCCACGCCAACTAAAGTCCGGACTAGATCGTATTTTCTATCTGGAAAGTATAAATGACCTGCCATAATGACATTTCACTTCTGCACAAGGTGTCCTGTGAGCACTTAATAAATATTAAATTGTGACAATGCTCCTGTCACATTAAATTTAACTAAGCCCTCCTTACATGACAGAAGGCGTACTCAATAGTACACATTTTTTATTTTTTTTTCTTCCCTGAAGAAACAAACATAGGAATAATGCACAGCAGTTGCCCCATGTGAAGAGGTTATTGTGGCCTCTTGGATATACATATACCTATACACACCCACACAGTAAGTGCTCAATAAATACGATTGAATCATCATCATCATCAATCGTATTTATTGAGCGCTTACTATGTGCAGAGCACTGTACTAAGCGCTTGGGAAGTACAAATTGGCAACATATAGAGACAGTCCCTACCCAACAGTGGGCTCACAGTCTAAAAGGGGGAGACAGAGAACAATGAATGAATGAATGATTGAATGAATATATATATATATATATATATATATATATATATATATGAAATACACATGAATGTACATATATGTATATATTTTATATACTGGAGAGATATTATATAGCAATAAAAAACACAACTCCATGTGTTTCACGTATACTTGAAAAGAGGTGCTTCTCCCAGTTTTCTAATCACTAACATGGTTTTCTCTAGTTTGTGAATTGGAAGGGAGCAAAGCCTGAAGGCTGGACTTGATTGGAAGTTTTCCCGGGTCCACCATGGATGTTCCAGGAAATCTTGGCCAGTCAACTTTCGGGTTGACTTTTTTTTTTAGTGTAAAAATGCTTGGCACCTAATAATAATAATAATATAATCATCATCATCATCATCGTGACATCTGTTAATCGTGGCCTGGCTTTCCAGGTGCCAAGTGCTTTTCTAAACATGGTAGAGACGTCGAGTGGATTAATGGGATAGAATGTTTCCGGCACTTGTTTCCCTGGCATTAAGAGAAAACAGAGTGTCCTGGGCGTGTTCATTGCTTTTTTATTTTTTTAATGATTTCAGGGTTTTTTTTAAAGTGGTGCCTCATCATTTTTTGGTATATTTTCCTATTTTAAATGGGGAGATATATTTCCTGTTTCTAAAAGCAAAACCATGTTTGTTTTCCTTTTTAAAAAAATCCATCCCACGGAGGAACATGCCCAGATAATAATAATAATAATGGCATTTGTTAAGCACTTACTATGTGCAAAGCACTGTTCTAAGCGCTGGGGAGGATGCAAGGTGATCGGGTTGTCCCACGTGGGGCTCACCGTCTTAATCCCCAGATATAAGGAATCCTAATTCTACAGGTGATGTGCAGTCATGGCAGGGCAGCAGCAGTGTGGCCTGGGTTCCAATCCTGCTTCCCCCTCCCACCCTCGTCAGACCGTGTCATCTTGGGCAGGTCACTTGAGTCCTCTCATCCGACAATTGTGGGGGTGATAACAATTCCCCAATCCCTCCCCCTCTTATCCTGTGAACCCCAAGTGGGATGGGGAAACAGAGTCCCACACATCGCATCCCCTTCTCTGGTCAAACGAGGTGATTATTATTGTTACTGTCAGGACGGTGAAAGGCTTTTGTTGTTGTTGTTGTTTATGGTTTTACTTAGACCATCAATCATCAATCGTATTTATTGAGCACTTACTGTGTGCAGAGCACTGTACTAAGCGCTTAGACCCAACACGGAGCGGAGTTCCGTTTCGAGCCGGGCACGGGTTGGCATCTGCGCCCTTAAAATGCCCAGATTAGAAACCCTGGTGCCCCCCTCCACCTTCGCAAAGTCCTTTTGAATCCGGTGGGAGGCCCGTGGGCCTGGGTGTGCCCCCCTCCCGGGATGGTGCCCAGCGTTTAGAACAGTGCTTTACACATAGTAAGCGCTTTAACAAATGCCATCATTATTATGGTGCTGCCAGCCTGCGTTTTCGCTGTTGCAATGGGTGATTGCAGAGACAATAATGCCCGGCTGGCAAGATTTGTCCCCCGGGGACGGTGGGCTAGCAGAGAAGCAGTGTGGCTCAGTGGAAAGGGTCAGAGGTCATGGGTTCTAATCCCACCTCCGCCACCTGTCTGCTGTGTGACCTTGGGCAAATCACTTCTTTGAGCCTCAGTTCCCTCATCTGTAAAATGGGGGTGAAGACTGTGAGCCCCACATGGGACAACCTGATCACCTTGTATTCCCCCCCAGCGCTTAGAACGGTGCTTCACACGTAGTAAGCGCTTAACAAATGCCATTATTATTATTATTGGGGGGTGGCTAGCGGGGATCCTCTGGACATCAGAGAAGCAGCATGGCTCAGTAATAATGCTAATAATAATGGCATTAATTAAGCGCTTACTATGTGCAAAGCATTTTTCTAAGTGCTGAGGAGGTTACAAAGTGATCACGTTGTCCCACGTGGGGCTCACATTCTTCATCCCCATTTTACAGATGAGGGAACTGAGGCCCAGAGAAGTTAAGTGACTTGTCCAAAGTCACACAGCTGACAAGTGGCGGAGCCGGGATTTGAACCCATGACTCTTTCCACCAGGAAAGAGCCCGGGCTTTGGAGTCAGAGGGCCTCAGTTACCTCATCTGTGAAATAGAGATTAAAACTGTGAGCCCCATCCATGTATTTATTCTGATGACTTGACACCTGTCCACATGTTTTGTTTTGTTGTCTGGCTCCCCCTTTTAGACTGTGAGCCCGTTGTTGGGTAGGGACCGTCTCTATAGGTTGCCAACTTGTACTTCACAAGCGCTTAGTACAGTGCTCTGCACACAGTAAGCACTCAATAAATACGATTGAATGAATGAATGAATGAAATCCCGGCCGTGCCAATTATCAGCTATGTGACTTTGGGCAAGTCACTTCTCTCCTCTGGGCCTCAGTTCCCTCATCTGTAAAATGGGGATTAAGACTGTGAGCCCCCATGGGACAACCTGATCACCTTGGAACCTCCCCAGCACGTAGAACAGTGCTTTGCACACAGTAAGCGCTTAATAAATGCCATCATTAATATTATTATTATTATTCTCTGGGCCTCAGTTCCCTCATCTGTAAAATGGGGATTAAGACTGTGAGCCCCCAGTGGGACAACCTCAACATCAATCGTATTTATTGAGCGCTTACTTTGTGCAGAGCACTGTACTAAGCGCTTGGGAAGTACAAGTTGGCAACATATAGAGACAGTCCCTACCCAACAGTGGACTCACAGTCTAAAAGGGGGAGACAGAGAACAAAACCAAACATACCAACAAAATGAAATAAATAGAATACCTGATTACCTTGTAACCTCCCCAGTGCTTAGAACAGTGCTTTGCACATAGTAAGCGCTTAATAAATGCCATTATTATTATTATTATTATCTTGGGGAGGGAAATGCCCACTCTGGCAAGTGGTTTGGGCATTGTTGTTCCTGCCAGGGCGTGGGGAGGGGGGCATCTCTCTCTATTTCTATCGCTTGTCCTGCTGTCGACCCCCGGCCCACGTCCTTCCCCTGACCCGGAATGCCCTCCCTCCACACATCCGTCAAACTAGCTCTCTTCCTCCCTTTTTTTTTTAAATGGCATTTATTAAGCGCTTACTATATGCAAAGCACTGTTCTAAGCGCTGAGAGCTCACCTCCTCCAAGAGGCCTTCCCAAACTAAGCCCCCTTTTCCCTCTCCCCCTCCCCATCCCCCCGCCCTACCTCCTTCCCCTCCCCACAGCACCTGTATATATGTTTGTACAGATTTATTACTCTATTTATTTTACTTGTACATATTTACTATTCTATTTATTTTGCTAATGATGTGCATCTAGCTTTACTTCTATTTGCTCTGACAATTTTGACACCCGTCTACGTGTTTTGTGTTGTTGTCTGTCTCCCCCTTCCAGACTGTGAGCCCGTTGTTGCATAGGGACCGTGTTGCCGACTTGTACTTCCCAAGTGCTTGGTAATAATAATAATAATGGCATTTATTAAGCGCTTACTATGTGCAAAGCACTATTCTAAGCGATGGGGGGGTTACAAGGTGATCAGGTTGTCCCATGGGGGGTTCACAGTCTTCATCCCCATTTTACAGATGAGGTAACTGAGGCACGGAGAAGTTGAGTGACTTGCCCAAAGTACAGTACAGTGCTCTGCACACAGTAAGCGCTCAATAATGTGCATTTAGCTTTAATTCTATTTGTTCTGATGACTTTGACACCTGTCTACATGTTTTGTTTTGTTGTCTGTCTGCCCCTTCTAGACTGTGAGCCCGTTGTTGGGTAGGGACCGTCTCTATAGGTTGCCGACTTGGACTTCAATCAATCAATCAATCAATCGTATTTATTGAGCGCTTACTGTGTGCAGAGCACTGTACTAAGCGCTTGGGAAGTCCAAGTTGGCAACATATAGAGAAAGTCCCTACCCAACAGTGAGCTCACAGTCTAAAAGGGGGAGACAGAGGACAAAACCAAACATACTAACAAAATAAAATAAATAGAATAGATATGTACAAGTAAAATATAAATAGAGTAATAAATATGTACAGATATATATACATATATGCAGGACTTCCCAAGTGCTTAGTCCAGTGCTCTGACCACAGTAGGCACTTAATAAATACGATTGAATGAATGAACCTGTGACCTCTGACTCCAAAGTCTGTGCTCTTTCAACTGAACCACACTGCTTTTCCAGTGCTTCCCAAGCGCTTAGTCCAGTGCTCTGCCCACAGTAGGCGCTCAGTAAATATGATTGAATGAATGAACCTGTGACCTCTGACTCCAAAGCCCGTGCTCTTTCCACCGAGCCACGCTGCTTTTCCAGCACTTCCCAAGCTCTTAGTCCAGTGCTCTGCACACAATCTGCTGTGTGATGTTGGATAAGTCTCTTAGCTTCTCTGAGCCTCAGTTCCCTCATCTGTAAAATGGGGATGAAGGCTGTGAGCCCCCCGTGGGACAACTTGATCACCGTCATTCATTCAATCGTATTTATTGAGCACTTACTGTGTGCACATTCATTGAGCACTTACTGTGTGCAGAGCACTGGACTAAGCGCTTGGGAAGTACAAGTTGGCAACCTGTATATATATATGTACATATTTATTACTCGATTTATTTATTTATTTTACTTGTACGTATTTATTCTATTTATTTTATTTTAATATGTTTTGTTTTGTTGTCTGTCTCCCCCTTCTAGACGGTGAGCCTGCTGTTGGGTAGGGACCGTCTCTATATGTTGCCAACTTGTACTTCCCAAGCGCTTAGTCCAGTGCTCTGCACACAGTAAGCGCTCAATAAATACGATTGAATGAATGAATGAAAGTCACAACTTCTCTGAGCCTCAGTTCCCTCATCTGTAAAATGGGGATGAAGGCTGTGAGCTCCACGTGGGACAACTTGATCACCTTCATTCATTCATTCACTCATTCATTCATTTACACATAGTAAGTGCTTAACAAATGCCATCATCATCATCATATAGAGACGGTCACTACCCAACAAACCTTGTATCCCCCTCCCCAGTGCACATAGTAAGCGCTTAACAAATGCCATCATCATCATCATATAGAGATGGTCCCTACCCAACAAGCCTTGTATCCCCCTCACCAGTGCACATAGTAAGCGCTTAACAAATGCCATCATCATATAGAGACGGTCCCTACCCAACAAACCTTGTAGCCCCCTCCCCAGCACACATAGTAAGCGCTTAACAAATGCCATCATCATCATCATCATCATCATATAGAGACGGTCCCCACCCAACAAGTCTTGCATCCCCCTCCCCAGCGCACATAGTAAGCGCTTAACAAATGCCATCATCATCATCATATAGAGATGGTCCCTACCCAATAAGCCATCATCATCATCATATAGAGACGGTCCCTACCCAACAAACCTTGCATCCCCCTCCCCAGCGCACATAGTAAGAGCTTAACAAATGCCATCATCATCATCAGAGACAGTCCCTACCCAACAAGCCTTGTATCCCCCACCCCAGCGCACATAGTGAACGCTTAACAAATGCCATCATCATCAAATAGAGACTGTCCCTACCCAACAAGCAATCATCATCATCATCATATAGAGACAGTCCCTACCCAACAAACCTTGCATGCCCCTCCCCAGCACACATAGTAAGCGCTTAACAAATTCCATCATCATCATACAGAGATGGTCCCTACCCACGAAGCCTTGTATCCCCCTCCCCAGCACACATAGTAAACGCTTAACAAATGCCATCATCATCAAATAGAGACTGTCCCTACCCAACAAGCAATCATCATCATCATCATATAGAGACAGTCCCTACCCAACAAACCTTGCATCCCCCTCCCCAGCACACATAGTAAGCACTTAACAAATTCCATCATCATCATATAGAGACGGTCCCTACCCAACAAGCCTTGTATCCCCCCCCAGCGCACATAGCGCTTAACAAACGCCATCATCATCATCATCATCATATAGAGATGGTCCCTACCCAACAAGCTATCATCATCATCATATAGAGATGGTTCCCACCCAACAAGTCTTGTATCCCCCTCCCCAGTGCACATAGTAAGCGCTTAACAAATGCCATCATCATCATCATTATATAGAGACAGTCCCTACCCAACAAACCATCATCATCATTATATAGAGATGGTCCCCACCCAACAAGCCTTGTACCCCCCTCCCCCGCGCACATAGTAAGTGCTTAACAAATGCCATCATAATCATCATCATATAGAGACGGTTCCTACCCAACAAGCCTTGTACCCCCCTCCCCAGCGCACATAGTAAGCGCTTAACAAATGCCATCATCATCATCATCATATAGAGACGGTCCCCACCCAACAAGTCTTGTATCCCCCTCCCCAGCGCTCATAGTAAGCGCTTAACAAATTCCATCATCATCATCATCATATAGAGACGGTCCCTACCCAATAAGCCTTGTATCCCCCTCCCCAGCGCACATAGTAAGCACTTAACAAATGCCATCATCATCATATAGAGACGGTCCTTACCCAACAAGCCATCATCATCATCATATAGAGACGGTCCCTACCCAACAAGCCTTGTATCCCCCTCCCCAGCGCACATAATAAGCGCTTAACAAATGCCATCATCATCATATAGAGACTGTCCCTACCCAACAAGCCATCATCATCATCATCATCATCATCATATAGAGACAGTCCCTACCCAACAAACCTTGCATCCCCCTCCCCAGCGCACATAGTAAGCGCTTAACAAGTGCCATCATCATCATATAGAGACGGTCCCTACCCAACAAGCCTTGTATCCCCCTCCCCAGCGCACATAGTAAGTGCTTAACAAATGCCATCATCATCATATAGAGACGGTCCCTACCCAACTTTGCATCCCCCTCCCCAGTGCACTTAGTAAGCGCTTAACAAATTCCATCATCATCATCATCATCATCATATAGAGACGGACCCCACCCAACAAGCCTCGCATCCCCCTCCCCAGCGCACATAGTAAGCGCTTAACAACGCCATCATCATCATCATCATCATCATATAGAGACGGTCCCTACCCAACAAGCCATCATCATCATCATATAGAGACGGTCCCCACCCAACAAGCCTTGTACCCCCCTCCCCAGCGCACATAGTAAGCGCTTAACAAATGCCATCATCATCATCATCATATAGAGACAGTTCCCACCCAACAAGCCTTGCATCCCCCTCCCCAGCGCACATAGTAAGCGCTTAACAAATGCCATCAGCATCATCATCATATAGAGACGGTCCCTACCCAACAAGCCTTGCATCCCCCTCCCCAGCGCACATAGTAAGCGCTTAACAAATGCCATCATCATCATCATATAGAGACAGTCCCTACCCAACAAGCCTTGTACCTCCCTCCCCAGCGCACATAGTAAGCGCTTAACAAATGCCATCATCATCATCATCATCATCATATAGAGACGGTCCCTACCCAACAAGCCATCATCATCATATAGAGATGGTCCCTACCCAACAAGCCTTGTACCCCCCTCCCCAGCACACATAGTAAGCGCTTAGCAAATGCCATCATCATCATCATCATATAGAGACGGTCCCTACCCAACAAGCCTTGCATCCCCCTCCCCAGCGCACATAGTAAGCGCTTAACAAATGCCATCAGCATCATCATCATATAGAGACGGTCCCTACCCAACAAGCCTTGCATCCCCCTCCCCAGCGCACATAGTAAGCGCTTAACAAATGCCATCATCATCATCATATAGAGACAGTCCCTACCCAACAAGCCTTGTACCTCCCTCCCCAGCGCACATAGTAAGCGCTTAACAAATGCCATCATCATCATCATCATATAGAGACGGTCCCTGCCCAACAAGCCTTGCATCCCCCTTCCCAGCGCACATAGTAAGCGCTTAACAAATGCCATCATCATCATCATATAGAGACGGTCCCCACCCAACAAACCTTGCATCCCCCTCCCCAGCGCACGTAGTAAGCGCTTAACAAATGCCATCTTCATCATCATCATATAGAGACGGTCCTCACCCAACAAACCTTGCATCCCCCTCCCCAGCGCACGTAGTAAGCGCTTAACAAATGCCATCATCATCATCATTATCATATAGAGACGGTCCCCACCCAACAAGCCATGCATCCCCCTCCCCAGCGCACGTAGTAAGCGCTTAACAAATGCCATCATCATCATCATCATCATTATTAGTATTAATGGCAAAGGGGGGGGGGGGGGCTGAACGCGGCGCCCCCTACCGGCCGGGCGCGTGCAAAAGGTGCGGGGGTCTCTGTGTGTGTGTGAGTGAGTGCGTGGGGGTGGGCGGGGCGGCGCCCGCAACGGGCCCGCCGATTGGCCGCGGCGGCCGTCGCTCCGGCGGACGGCCAATGGCGGGGCTCGTTGCATCGGGCCGCCGGGCCGCCCCGGCCGCCCCGCACGGGCTGGGAGCCGGGGGACCGGGACGCCGGGGACCGGGGGGGCGTCGCCTACGTAGCCCCGGGGAGAGACGCCCCGAAGCGGGCGAGCGGCCGGAGAGGTAAGCCGTGCCCACTCCCGGGGGGGGGGCGTCCTCCCCAGCCCCCGCGCAGGGCGCCCCCTCCCGGGGAAACTTTGCAGCGGGCGGGGGGTGGGTGGGGAGGACGCCCCCCGGGCCCCGGGGGCGGCGACTACGATGCCGGGCGCGCTGGTAGGCCGGCGGCCGAGCACCCATTCGGGCGTATTTATTGGGCGCTGGCGAAGTGCAAGTTGGCAACGCGGTGGGCGCTCAGCCAGTAGCCGCGGTGGTATCGCCGGGGCAGCGGCTGCTGGGGAGGAGGGAGGGGAGGAAAAACAACAGCCACCCCGGGGGAGCCCCCTCCCTGCCCAGCTTCATCCCGGGGAGGGGGCAGGGCGTGGGCCCCCAGGTGGGTGGGCACCGGCTGGGCACCGGCTGGGCACGGGGGGGGCTCGATCCCTCCCGGCTGAAGGGGCAGGAAGGAGGGCGGCGGGGAGGAGGAGGAGGACGCAGGCCTCGGCCGTTGCAAAGTGCCCTTCCCGGAGGTAAGTTGCTTCCTCCTCCCCCGCTGCCAATTGGCAGGTTTTTGGGGGGGCCCCAGAGGTACAAACCGGACGCTGCAGGAAGGCCCGGCTATTTTTTGGCCGCTCCCGCGGGCTGGGGGAAGCCCCTCCGGCTCCCGGCGACTAAAAGTTTCGGGGGCCGGAGGGAGGAGGAAGGGAGGGCCCCGCTGGGGACCCCAACTGGGGCCCTGGGCTTGGCAAGCCCCCTCCCCGAGAGGAGGAGGAGGAGGAGGAGGACCAGGAGGTGTTTGCAGCCGGATCCCGGACTGCTGGGCAGGCCAGCCTGGTGGCCCCGGGGGGCCACCTTGCCCCTGCCCCCCGAGCTGTCTCTGCAGCCTGTGCCCCCCACCCCCGGGTCTGGCCATCGACCTCCTCCCTGTCCCCCCCCACTTCTTTTATTTTTTTTATCCCCCCCCCCCCCCCGAAGCAAGATGGACTCTCCTCCGTTTCCCTTTCTCCCTGGGTCCCTGTCGGTGCCTTGTCAGCCCTCGAGATCGACATTTTGTACCAAGATGCAAACTTGATGGGGCCCGGCGGCCCGAGTTCGGTTAGAGGGCTCCCTGGGTCTCTCCCCCAGCCCCCCTCCCCACTCGAGGCCCTGCCTCCTCCTCCCTCTCCCGGCCTCGCACTTCCATCAATCAATCAATCAATCGTCTTTATTGAGCGCTCACTGTGCGCCGAGCACTGTACTAAGCGCCTGGAAAGTACAAGCTGGCAGCATAGAGAGACAGTCCCTGCCCGACAGTGGGCTCATTATTATCGCACTCGCCACCAGAGAGAGGCTTTGGGCCAAGGCGGCTTCCACGGTCGGCTCGGATCTCTGATCTGTGGCTTGCAATTTGGGGAGGGGGTGGAGGGGAGACCACTGACCCCCGCCACCCACCTGGAGGGTCGAGGGCCACGGCCTCACCTGGACCGACCGACCGCGAGGCCGGTCCTGCCACCTCGCCGGCCCCGGCTGGCACAGGCCCCGGAGGGCCCTGGGCCACCGACGGTGGCCAACTGGGCACGGGCCGGTCCGGGGGGAGACGTGGCCCTGAGGGTGGTGGCCACCGGGGCCAGTTGGCCAAGTGGTTCTGCGTGTGCGGAATGGATCGACTTTCCCGCTTGGAACATATGGGAAGTGGCGGCTGCGCCCCGGGGTGGGAAGAAGGGAGGGCAAGCTGAAGAAGGAGGGAGATGGAGACACACACACACACAGAGCCAAAATGCATCCTCAAATGGTTGTCGGTTTTGCCCTTTCAAGACACTCCCTGCTGGGCTGGACGCGCCTTTCTGGTTCCCGTCGAGGACGTCGTCGAGAATGTCACGCGGCCCACCTCCCCCCGCGAACCTCGTTGGAGAACAAGGCCTGAGTTTTCGGGGTCTTCCGCCGCGCCGCCCGGCAGATGTCCACAGCCGTGCTGTGCTGATCTGTGCCTTTATTTGATACTTTATAGGTCACCGTCACATGACGGAACGCTTCGAGAAAACTTCATCTTCCTCTGCCTGAGATTTCCATTCGCCTTCCTGGTAAGTAGCCTTCTCCGAGGAGACGGAGGGGGTTTATTCCCCTAAAGACCGGGTTTCTGTCAATCTAGGGGGAAGAGGCCGGGTCTGGTTGGAACATTTCCATTCAGAAGGCCTGGCCTCTCCTGAGTTCTCAGCGCGCGTGAAAATTTATGATGTTGAAGGCTTTGCGATTTAAGGGCTGGATTATTTTTTTTTTATATCGGTCTTTAAGTGTTTGTCTCCTCTCCCGTTAATTTTTTTCCCCACTGCTGATAAAAACCGTGGAGCCCGTTTTGTAACTAAACAACTGAGAGAGAGGAGTTTCAGCGACTAGGACAAACTTCCTGAAGACACGGAGCGGTGCGAGAGTGGGGGTCTGGCCTAGTTAGGTTGGAGGCTTTGGACTCGAGGATCACGGGAGGTTGTGAATTACCGTGGTTGTCACTGGGGTGCGGGCGGGGGTGGGCATCCAGCAGCCTCATTTTCTGGGCGATCTCCAGACTTCGACAGTTCTTGCCCCTTCGAGAACAAGTTCATCCGAGCAGCTCCTCGGCTCGGAAGGCGAGCGAGAGTGACCAGAATGTCCACTTTTCCTCGCCAGAGGTTGACCGAGCCGGGGTTTAATCCAGAGGAACGTTGAAACCTCGTTGCCTCTTGGAGCAAGCGCTCTCTGGGGTGATGGATCGGGAGTCCCCAATCAAAGAAAAAAAAAATATATCCGGGTCTCACTCGAGTTAAGGAAAACTGAGAACGTTGGGCCGAATTGTTCCTTGGGTTGCCACTTCGGGCCGCCTCCAGGCAGCCGTGTGTTTTTGCGGGAGTTTTAACCTAATTCGGCCGCCACATTCTATGTCAGACGCAGAGTGAGAACGCGCTTGCCGCCACAGGCTACTGAATTGGGAAACCGCACGGGCCTCCGTGTGTGGATAGGTGCCGTCCCGTGCACTCCTCGGAACCGTTAATTGCGGAAGGGAAATGTAAAAACTCGAGGATTTACGTTGTCTCTTTTAAGCTGGCATTTCAACGAGTCAGAACTGCAGAAAGATTTCCCCTCCTAGGTCAAGGCGCCTAGAGGTGATGAGACCTCAGAGCCTTCCGACTGATAAATCGACATTGGCCAGTTGGGCCCAACTCAATCCAACGCTGGGCTCGCTCTGCCCCTGAAGCCAAAAACAAACAAACAAATAAAACCCGATGGTTCCTCGGGTAACTTTGTGAAGTTACCCCAGAAAACCACTGCTCAGAGGTTCAAATTCTGGAGCAAAAACTTGAATTTGGCTGACCAGGACAGAAAAACCTGTGGCCTCTTCTTTGTGACATCTCTTTCCCTGAAGTTCTGCACCTGTCTGAAACATTGCATTGCGAGAATTTCTTATTCCAAGTCAGAGGACCTGGGTTCTAATGCCGGCTCGGCCACTTGCCCGTGTGTGACCTTGGGCAAGTCACCTGACTCTTCTGCGTCTCCGTTTTCCTCATCTGCAAAATGGAGGTTCAGTACCTGTGTGCCCCCCTTCTCAGACTGTGAGCCCCATGTGGGACCTGATTAACTGATATCTACCTCAGTGCTTAGTACAGTGCTTGGCACATAGTGCTTAACAAATACCACATCGTTATTATGACTTATTATGATGATTACTACTATTAACAAGGAAGATTAAACCTCACTTACCCATAGGGGAGTTGTAGCAAGAGTGTTTATTCCACAAATGATAGTGACCAGTCCTAATGAAAATCTGGTGAAATGGGGTGTTTTGACTCATTTGAGAAACTCAGGTGTCTTGTAAGAAACTCCATGGGACCTTGGAATTTTGAATCAACAGGATTTGAGATTTGGGCGTAAACCAAAATATTCTTGTTTCCACGTAGCTCATTTAAAAAAAAAAAAGTTTGTGGGGGGTGTTGGAAATCTCTATATGGCTAGAATGTTTAGGTGCATTCTGAATTATAAGAAACACCACATTCGTACCTAAGGACGTCCATAGCTGTCTCACTGAAGCTCACCCAATACTTTAATATCAGTCATTTCACCATTGGAAATAGACTTGTCTGAATCATAGAGGAAAGCGCAATCAGCAGTTTTGGGAAAATAATGATAAAGAAAAAAGCTTCCATTTCTCTCCCAGCACAGATTACTTCGCTGGTTTAATTTTTTGACTTTCAAGAAAAAAGCTGGGTTTAAAAAAGCAGAAGAGTTGTGCTTGGAGGGAGAATGTCTTAGACGTGGGGCTTTTTTTTTTTTGATAAGTTTATAACATTAAGAACCCTCAGTTTTTGCATGGGAAATGCAGCGATCAGTTTTGGTAAATCAGTTCCATAACTTAGAATACTGATTTTTGTAGAGTATAATGAGCCCCATGAAGGGTTTCAGAATTTGTTTAATCAGTTTGCTTGGAAATTGTTCTGAATCTCTGTTCAGGTGGCCAGAAGTGAGGTCTTGCACTTTAAATTTAATCAGCGATTATAGAAAACGATGTTCTTGCTAACATTTCACCGGGTTACGTATTTGGAAGCATCCAAAGTATTCAGATTTCTGCTCCTTCCTTTAATGGTTCCCCAAATAAAAGTATCACCTCTGTTCCCCATGGTACTCTCCCAAGCGCTTAGTACAGCGCTCTGCAGACAGTAAGCGCCCAGTCAATTAGTCAGTCAAATCAGTGGTATTTATTGAGCCTCTACTGTGTGGAGAACACCGTACTAAGCGCTTGGGAGAGTGCAATATGACGGAGTTGGTGATGGATATTCCTGAAGTTTCCGAGTTGCTCTTTGGCTGTGAGAAGCTGCCCTCCTCTCCGACTGTACTACAGGCTTTAGGAACACAGGACAGATACTTAAAAATTCAGTTCCTGCCCATGAGTTTCCAATCCACTGGGAGAAATAAATGGCTCTAACTTGCTCAGTACATAATAGAGAAAAGGATGAGAGCTCAGAGATAAAATGGTAAAAACAAACAACAAGCAATTAAGAACAAAAGGAGGAAAAGATAAACAGTAAATAAACAAATGTAAACATGACTGCTAAGGAGCTTGTGGTGAGGCTAACTGAGAGGTGTATTTATTTTGTACTTTCTCCCTCCTGTGGAATTCACTCAGCACTTGGCTTTTTTTTTTAATGGTATTGGTTTACTATGTGTCAGGTGCTGTACTAAGTGCTGAGGTAGATCTCTTTTCTTGGCTTTTTTTTTTAATGGTATTGGTTAAGCGTCAAAGTAGCTCAGTGGAAAGAGCAGGGGCTCGGGAGTCAGAGGTCATTGGTTCTAATCCCGGCTCCGCCACTCGTTTGCTGTGTGACCCTGGGAAAGTCACTTCACTTCTCTGTGCCTCAGTTACCTCATCTGTAAAAATGGGGATTAAGACTGTGAGCCCCACGTGGGACAACCTGATAACCTCGTATCCACCCCAGTGCTTAGAACAGTGCTTGGCACATAGTAAGTGCTTAACAAATACCATTATAATAATTATTATTGTGTGTTAGGCACTGTGCTAAGTGCTGAGGTAGATCCAGGTTGGACACAGTCCCTGTCCCACATGGGGCTCACAGTCTTCACCCCCATTTTACGGATGAGGGAATAGAGGCCCAGAGAAGTGAAGTGACTTATCCAAGGTTCAAGGGATTAGAATCCAGGTCCTTCTGACTTCCAAGCCCATGCTCTATCCACTAGGCCACACTGCTCCTCTGTGCTGCGAGAGTTTGCTGTGGTCTCCTGCAGAAGAAAAATGGAAGATTTGCGCAAACATTGAGGTCAGCACACAGGTCTAAATGACGGTGATAAGATGGAAGTAATTTTGGTTCTTCTGGGCTATAAGTGACTAATGGATTATGTCTTCAGCAGAAATGAAGATAGGGTGGTTGTGAGACTACTATTAAAATAACTCTTTCATAACACTTTTGAAAGAGTCCACAATTTGTTAAAAAAAAATCTGATTAACTGACAGCTAAAGAATCAGAAAAGGAGTAATTCCCTAAACAGTTAGAGGGGTCATTATCAGCTACTCACCCCTACCAGTACTCTTAAAGAGGACTTTTCATAGTGTTGATGGTAATTAGAGTCCGTGTTAATACCATGACTCAATATCATAATACACATAACAGATATCGAGAACCGCTTCATTAAAACAAGGACGAGTTCATTTCAGGAGTTCCGATAGTTACCATTGCCAAACTCCACTAAATCTTCATGAAACAATCACTTTTTAAACACTTTTTAGCCCATCTAGACTTTGAGCTCGTTGTAGGCAAGGGAATGTGTCTGTTGTATTGCGTTCTCCCAAGCGCTTAGTAATAATAATAATAATAATGGCATTAAGCGCTTACTATGTGCAAAGCACTGTTCTAAGCGCTGGGGGGATACAAGGTGATCAGGTTGCCCCACAGGGGGCTCACAGTCAATCCCCATTTTACAGATGAGGTAACTGAGGCACAGAGAAGTTAAGTGACTTGCCCAAGGTCACACAGCTGGCAATTTCTGGAGCCAGGATTTGAACCCATGACCACTGACTCCAAAGCCCGTGCTCTTTCCATTGAGCCACGCTGCTTCTCTGAGCCACGCTGCTTCTCTGAGTACAGTACAGTGCTTTGCACACAGTAAGCCTTGGGTAAATATGATTGAGTGAAGGACCGGAACATTGTAAGTTTGTCTCACCTCAAAGATGAATATGCTCTTTGAAATTGAGGAAATTAGTATTGTCTGCTCTTCTGCTAAAGGAAAAACAAGATTCCTTAAGTCATATTGATCAAAAGTCTCCCAAAGTCTTGGATTTGCCCATTTTTCACACTACCAGCCCTCTTTGCTGACTTTAAATTTATCCGCCTGAAATTTAAGAGTGATGAAAATTTGCAGGTACGACACTTGAGGTCATAGGGTTTATTTTTTAATGTAAAAATTATAATGTTGATAACCATTGCCCTGAATTTTTTGGGTTTTGTATCATTTTTCCTTAGACTTCCATGAATATATGGGCGGATCTATCTGCTGAAACTTTTTGTGAACATTAAACGTTTTCTCTACAAAGTGTGTTCATTACACACTTGAAAGAGGGTGCTTCTTCTTGGGCTCTGTTTAGAATATCTTCAGGCCGGCACCTAAGAAACTCCATTCAGCGGCTTTTCTATTGATCTGAAGAAAAAAGTAATCAAGAATGCTGGGTGTCTATATACATTGCTATTTAAAGTGCCTGGCATCTTGTAAGCTCTTGACAAATGCGATAGTTATTATTATTATTCAAGCATTTATCTTTTCATCTGAGCACATTTCCATTCTCCGTTTCCAGCTGTTAGTGATTGTTGGGTCAGTGTCCTTTGTAAGCTATGAGCTCCTTGAGGGCAGAGACACTCTCATATCAATCCAGCAATGATACTTATTGAGCGTTCGCTATGTGTGGAGCAGTCAGTCATATTTATTGAGCTCTGACTGTATTCAGAGCACGTACTAAGCGCTTGGGAGAGTACAATGTAGTAGTAAACAGATACATTCCCTGCTCATGAGGAGCTTACAGTCTAATGAAGACAGACATTAATATGAATAAGTAAATTAGAGATAGGTATATAAGTGCTGTGGGGAGCACTTAGTAAAGAGTACTGTACTAAGCACCCTCTGCCCTCTATCCTCCTCCCACAGCCCGGTGATCCCAGGCCTTGGTTTACCCCCCTGATCCGACCTCTTTTTCCTACTCCCAGCCATTACCCCATAAGGTCTGGCTTGGCTTGGTTCCTTTCATGGCATGGTTCTCATAGAACAACCTTTAAAAAATTCTGGTGTCTTGAGCAACACATTTTGGGGTGTTAAAACTAAGCGCTTAGTACAGTGCTCTGAACACAGTAAGCGCTCAATAAATACAATTGAATGAATATATATTTTTGTTTATATTTTGGGGACTAATGTTAGGTATCTTGCCTGTTTTGTTTTGTCGTCTGTCTCCCCCTTCTAGATTGTGAGCCTGTTGTTGGGTAGGGACCGTCTCCATATGTTGCCGATTTGTACTTCCCAAGCGCTTAGTACAGTGCTCTGCACATAGTAAGCGCTCAATAAATACGATTGAAAGAAAGAAAAGAGAACATGGGTCTGGGGGTCAGAAGGTCACGGGTTCTAATTCCGGCTCCTCCACTCATCTGTTGTGTGACCATGGACAAGTCACTTCACTTCTCTGGGCCTCAGTTCCCTCAACTGTAAAATGGGGACTGAGACTGAGAGCCCCACTTGGGACAGGGACTGTGTCCAACTCGATTCGCTTGTATCCAGTCTAGTGCTTAGTCCAGTGCCTGGCAAAGCACTTAACAAATAGCATCATTTATTATTATTACTCCTATAAACTGTCCCCTTCCCAAGAGAAGCAGTGTGGGAGTCAGAAGGATGTAAGTTCTCAGTGGCCTCTGCCACTTACTGCTGTTTGACCTTGGGCAAGTTACTTCACTTCTCTGTGCCTTGGTTCCATCATCAGTAAAACGGGGATGAAGACTGTGAGCCCCATGTGGGACAGGGACTGTTTCCAATCTGACTGTTTTGTATCCAGCCCAGTGCTGAGAATAGTGCCTGGCGCACAGTAAGCGTTTCACAAATACCATAAAAACTTTTTTGTTCCAGAAATTTTGTTTATTGATTGAAATTAGTCTGTAATTACCCCTTGAAGTAGTCTTTTTTTTTCTTGAAAGACCCAAACTTTATTTGACTGAAATTTTCTTTATAGTGCCTCTTGAAATAGTCATTTTGGGGGGAAAGATCCTGGTAACAGCCATCGTGGTCATGCCGTCACCTGCAGAGTGCTTCCTTACATGTCACGTTTTCAAAAAAAAAAACCAGTGTCATTCACTATTCCATTGGCAATATATGTGCAGATTCATTTGTGAGAAGTTTTTATGAGGGTCGGACTCTTCTTTTACAGTGTCTGTTCGTAATGCACTTGAAGGAAAGAGTGCACTTCTGCCATTTAAAATATCCTCAGACATACATCCTGGAAAATCCCATTAAGATGCTTTTCTTTTTTTTTTCTTTTTAAAGAAAAAGGCATATGGAATGGAACATGTGGCAGATAGTGGGAAGGTCGTAAATTTACACAGGGCAAAGACAAGAAAATGCCAAAGTTACGGTACTCAAAGAGATCTCTTTTTGTTTAAACAGTACATTATTCAATACATTTAAAATGCAGATACCTTTTAAATGCCCCAGTAGGAATAATGTGGATGAGCTAGGGTTAAGGGGATTTTAACCTTTTCTTTTTCCTCACTTTTGTGGTTAAATTTACCAGAAAGACATGTCACTGGCCAAGGTTTTTACTTTTTGTTCTTATACAGTTTCATGACCTTTAATCCTTGTAGCAGGGCAGATTATTTGACTTTGTCAGGAATCTAGTCTACAGTGGAGGTTAATTGGTCAGTACCTCAGACCTTTGGTAAGCAGCAGTCAAGTAGCCAATTTGGGGGTCAGTACCGCTCAGCTGCTCTAATTCAAAATCCTTTGGGTAGGTTTTGATTTACAAAAATGATTTTCGTGTCGTCCTCCACGGGTCTGTTTCTTGTGGAAGGTGTGTTTTGGGTGACTGTGAGACTTCCGTATGATGATAATAATAATAATAATATTTGTTAAGCGCATATCATGTGCCCAACACCATATTAAGTACTGGGGCAAATACAAGATAATCGAGTCATACACAGTCCCTGTTCCATAGGGGGCTCTAAGCGGGAGGGAGAGAAAATATTTAGCCTCTCTTTTACAGATGAAGGAATAGTAATAACAGTGATGGTATTTGTTAAGCGCTCACTGTATGCCAAGCATTGCTTTAAGCGGTGGGGTAGATACAAGCTAATCAGGTTGTCCCACGTGGGGCTTACAGACTTAATCCCCATTTTACAGATGAGATAACCGAGGCTCAGAGAAGCTGTGACTTGTCCAAAGTCACACAGCTGATGAGGCAGAGTCAAATTAGAACCCACAACCTCTGACTCCCAAGCCCACACCCTTTCCAGTGAGCCACGCCGCTTCTCACACTTTGCTGAGACACAGTGAAATGAGGTGGCTTGCCCAAGGTCAAAGAGCAGGCAAGTTGCGGAGTCGTCATCTGCCTCCAAGATCCTGTCTAGACTGTATGCTCCTTGTGGGTGGGAAGTGTGTCTATCATTGTGTTGTACTCGTCCCCAGCGTCCAGTACAGTGGTCTGCACACAGTAAGTGCTCAATAAATACAGCTGACTGACGGACAGAGCCATAAATTTAATCTTAGAGCCCTAGTGGGACTCAAGCACCAAAGAGGGTGATACTGCTAAACAGAGTGGTCTGCTTCATGTACAGTGAGAAGAAAAGGCTCTGGAAAGACCCAATGTGTTTGAATACCTGATGACTTTAAATATGACTCTGCTTCCTTCTAATTAGGCCACCTCTGAATCAGGCAGCCCATCAGTGGTATTTATTGAGTACTTTTGGGGTGCAAACACTGCACTAAATGCCGGGGGAGGTTACAACAGAGTCATTAGATGTAATTCCTGCCCACGAGGAGCTTATGGGAAGGCAGACATACTTTACAGAGGAAGAAGGGAAAGTGAACATGCTTATGAGTGACTTTTTTATGGTATTTAAGTGCTTACTCAATTTCAGGCACTGTATTATGCGCTGGGGTAGATACAAGCTAATTAAGTTGGACCCAATCTATGTCCTGCTTGGGACTCACCCTCCTAATCCCCAGTTTACAGATGCAGTAACTGAGGCCCAGGCACACGAAGTGACTCGCCAAAGTCACACAGCAAAGTGGCAGAACTGAGATTAGAACCCAGGTCCTCTGACTCCCCAGGCCCATCCTCTTTCTGTTAGGCCAAGCTGCTTCCTAAGTGAATAATTTAAGCGAATGCTTAATAATAATAATAATAATTTTGGTATTTAAGTGCTTACTATGTGCAAAGCACTGGTCTAAGTGCTTAAATAATATGGCTTGTCCAAAAGTTCTCCAGATGGATGTGAAGTAGTGTTGCCTAGTGGAAAGAGCACAGGTGTGGGAGTCAGAGGACCTGGATTGTAATCCCAGCTCCCTTGGGCAAGTCAGTTCACTTCTCTGTGCCTCAGTTTCTCACCTGCAAAATGGGGAATTCAGTATCTGTTCTCCCTCTAGACTGTGAACTCGCTGTGGTCAGGGAATGTGTCTGTTATAGTGTTATAGTGTATTCTCCCGAGCACTTAGTACAGTGCTCTGCACACAGTCAGCGCTCAATAAATATGATTGCCTGACTAGATTCCCTCCTACTTAGTCTGTGAGCCCCATGTGGGACCTGATGATCTTAGTGTAGTATAGAGAAGCAGCGTGGCTGAGAAGCAGCATGGCTCAGTGGAAAGAGCACGGGCTTTGGAGTCAGGTCATGGGTTCAAATGTCAGCTCCCCCAATTGTCATCTGTATGACTTTGGGCAAGTCACCTAACTTCTCCGTGCCTCAGTTACCTCATCTGTAAAATGGGGATTAAGACTGTGAGCCCCCTGTGGGACAACCTGATCTCACCTTGTAGCCTCCCCAGTACTTAGAACAGTGCTTTGCACATAGTAAGCACTTAATAAATGCCATCATTAGTGAAATGCTGAACAAATGCCACGATATTTTTGTGAGTGCTTAAGTGCATGGTGAGCACAAAAGTAGTTTGGGGGGGACCAAAACCAGGGGAGAGAAGAAATTAATCTGGGATGGCCCCTGGAGGTGATGAAATTTCGGGAGGACTGGGAAAATGAGGAGAGCTGTCATCTGGTGTATGTGTGAGAGCAGACGGGACTAGATTGTAAGTTCGTTGTGGCCAAGGAATGTGCCTGTTTACTGTTATACTATCTGAGGTGCTTACTACAGTGCTGCAGGAACAGTAAACTCTCAATAAATGCGACTGACTGATTAGGAGAGAGAGAGAGGCACAGTGAGTAGGTTGGTTGGCGTGAAGGGACCAAAGAGTGTGAGCTGGAGTGGAGTGAGAGAGAGGAACAGGGTAAATTAGCGGGGAGAGAGGCGATGGAGTCTTCTAAAGCCCATGGTCAGGAGTTTCACTGGATGCGGACAAGATTGGGGAATTATTGGAGATTTTTTAATAGGCAGGGAGACAGACAGAAAATGACGTTCTATGTCAGTGATCCTGGTAGGGGAGTGAAGTACCAACCCAAGAGGAAGAGACTGGAGGTAAGATTTCTAGACTGTCTCCCCCTCTAGACTATGAGCCTGTTGTGGGCAGGGAATGCATCTGTTTGTTGTTGTATTGTACTCTCCCAAGCGCTCAGTCCAGTGCTCTGTGCACAGTAAGCGCTCAGTAAATATGAATGAATGAATCTGTGAGGAGACTGATGAAGACGTGGCTTAGCGGATGGAACTCAGAAGGACCTGGTTCTATTCCCACCTCGGCCACATGTGTGCTGTGTGACCTTGGGCAATTCACTTTGCATTGCTGGGCCTCAGTTACCTTGTATGTAAAATGGGGATAAAGAGTGTGAGTCCCTTGTGGGACAGGGAGTGGGTCCAACCTGATTAAACGCTTAGAACAGTGCTTTGCACATAGTAAGCGCTTAATAAATGCCATCATTATTATTAAAGTTGTATCTACCCCAAAGCTTAGAAGAGTGCCTGTCATATAGTTAGCACTTAACTAGTACCATAACAAGTCAGCTTTTAGCGTGAAGGATCCGTTAACACGTGCCTGAGACCTGAGCTTGGCGCTCAGAAGCTGTTGCTCAGAGAATAACTTTTCTCAGAGGGCATAATTGCTGTGGGCCCCCACATCCATTTATATTTTAATATTAAATAGGTCCTGGTCATTTTAGTAAAGCCAACAGAGAACACGTCTCTTAATTTCTCAGCAAATAACCATCTTGGTCATGTAGAAGCACTCTCCTGAATAGCGACAGTTGCCCCGGGAAGATTTCTGTAGTCGTTGTTTTGGGTTTTTTTGATTTTTGTTTTTTGTACGTTGGGTGTCTCAAACTTAGGCCCTGATTCTGTTTTCAAGATTCTGTGTTAAATGGGGCCGGCTGGGCCTTTTCTCTTATTGTAACTCCTCAAGATCACAACTTGATATTCAGGAGCAATGCAGAAGGCAGTCTTCTCTCCTTTTGACAGTGCAGGAAGGCAGTAAGTGTCAACCCTACTGTTATTAATTACTCCTCTTTGGACCTTGCTGTTGGATTGTCGTGGAGTGGCTAAAGTGCCTCAGTTTCTCTTTGGCATTCTTTGTTGAAGAGAAACCACAACTCCTAAGAATTTTTTTTTGATTTTTGTAATGATGTTCATGTTAGTGTTCAACTCCTACCATGTGCCAGAGAATACTACTAATAATAATGGCATTTATTAAGCGCTTACTATGTGCAAAGCATAGAGAAGTTAAGTGACTTGCCCAAAGTGACACAGTGGTGGAACCGGGATTAGAACCCAGGTCCTTCTGACTCTTAGGCCTGTGCTGCTTCCACTAGGTTCATTCTTTCGTTCATTCAGTCGTATTTATTGAGAGCTTACTGTGTGCAGAGCACTGTACTAAGCGCTTGGGAAGTACAAGTTGGCAACAGATAGAGACGGTCCCTACCCAACAGCGGGCTCGCAGTCTAGAGGTTATGCTGCTTGACAACATTTTCCATGTTTGATTTCATCCTCATCTAGTTCTATCTCTCACCAATCTCATCTGAGTTGGGAGGACTCAGGTGGGAAGAGAAGGGGGGCAAAAAGATAAATTGAGTCCTCACTTAAGAGTTGCCAGAGTTTCATTATTCTTAGAGGTTTTGGGGCCTTAATTCCTTTTTAAAAAGTGTATAGTAGTGGACACTTAATCTTTTTTTTTTTTATAAGAGATTTGTTAAGCGCTTGCTATGTGCCGGGCACTGTTCTAAGTGCAGGGGTAAGATAGAAGATAATCGGCTTGAACACAGTCCCTGTCCCACATGGGGCTCACAGTTTCAATCCCCATTTTACAGATGCGGTAACTGAGGCCCAGTGAAGTGATTTGCCCAAGGTCACCCAGCAGACAGGTGGTGGAGCCGGAATCAGAACCCAGGTTCTTCTGATGCCCAGAACCGTGCTCTATCCACTAGGCTACGCTGCTTCTGAGTCTGGTTAGGTTCAGCCATATATCCTGTGGAGACTTGGTCTTATCCAATTTCAAACTTTCAAAATGAGTTGCCGGTTTTAGAGGCTTTGTCGGAAACAGCTCCAACTGACAGTGAACATAGAGAAGCAGCGTGTCTCAGTGGAAAGAGTACAGGCTTGGGAGTCAGGTCAACCAATCAATCGTATTTATTGAGCGCTTACTGTGTGCAGAGCACTGTAGTAAGCGCTTGAGAAGTACTTGTTGGCAACATATAGAGACAGTCCCTACCCAACAGTGGGCTCACAGTCTAAAAGGGGGAAACAGAGAACAAAACCAAACATACTAAAAAAATAAATAGAATAGATATGTACAAGTAAAATAAATAAATAGAGTAATAAATATGTACAAACATATATACATATATACAGGTGCTGTGGGGAAGGGAAGGAGGTAAGATGGGGGGGATGGAGGGGGGGACGAGGGGGCTCAGTCTGGGAAGGCCTCCTGGAGGAGGTGAGCTCTCAGTAGGGCCTTGGGTTCTAATCATGGGTTCTAATCCCAACTCCACCACTTGTCTGCTGTGTGACTTTGGGCAAGTCACTTCACTCCTCTGTGCCTCAGTTACCTTATCTGGAAAATGGGGATTAAGACTGTGAGCCCTAGGTGGGACAACCTAATCACCTTGTATCCCCCCCAACGCTTAGAACAATGCCTCGCACTTAGTAAGCGCTTAACAAATACTGTCATTATTATTATTATTATCGTCATTTGGTAAATTTTGATTCTGACTGTGAATTAGGAAGAGGATGTAAGCTGAAGCTGGAAGACATGAGGTGCCTGTTTTCTTTTCCAGCATTTTGGAATCAGGCTAAGTGGATTCACCAATTCACTTGTGCTTTGTTGTTATTGATGTTGTTTGGGGGAGCCCCACCCATGGATAAATTGAAAATAACAGGTGTAGAGAATTGCCCTGTGTAAACATACAGCCCTTCTTTGATCTAACACTCTCCTCTTGAGTGTGTGTGAATTTTATTGCTGGCATTCTTTAGCCTATTCTCTCTCTTTTCAAGATAACTTTGCCAAATTGTCTTTGGCCTAAGCACTTCCCCGCCCCATCTCAACCTTCGAGCTATTTTGACCGATTTGAACAGGGTGGTTAAAGTCCATTTCAGTTTAGTATTAGATAATGGCAGATGCATGGAGTGTAGCTAATGACAGATCTCTAATATGCTAGCGCAGATTGACCTTTTGCTGAATAGTGTGTGAAAGATCACACTTTGAAAATTAAACGTTTACAGATGTACATAAAAACATTCAAAATATTACTTTGCTAATACATATCGAGAAGCAGCATGACCTAATGGAAAGAGCCAGAGAACCTGGGTTCTAATTCTGGCACAACCACTTACCTGCTGTGTGACCTAGGGCAGTTGAATCAATCAGTCACTCAGTGGTAATTATTGAGGCTTACTATGTGCAGAGCACTGTACTGAGGGCTTGGGAACAGTATAATACAACATAATTAGCAGAGACGTTCCCTACCCATAACGAGCTAACCGTCTAGATGGGGAGACAGACATTAATATGAGCAAAAACCACTTTATAATATGTACTTTAAAAATGTGAGAAGCCCATTTTAGAGAAGCAGCGTGGCTCAGTGGAAAGAGCACGGGCTTTGGAGTCAGAGGTCATGGGTTCGAATTCCGGCTCCGCCACATGTCTGCTGTGTGACATTGGGTAAGTCACTTCACTTCTCTGAGCCTGTTACCTCATCTGTAAAATGGGGATTAAGACTGTGAGCCCCCCGTGGGACAACCTGATCACCTTGTATCCCCCAGCGCTTAGAACAGTGCTTTGCACATAGGAAGTGCTTAACAAATGCCATTATTATTATTATTATTGTTATTATTATGTGATCATAAGTGCTTTGGGGTTGAGGGTGGGGCGACTGTCGAGTGTCCAAAGATTACAGATTGAAGTGTCTAGAGGACGCAGAAGGGAGAGCGAGTCACTTAACTTCTCTGGGCCTCAGTTCCCTCATCTGCAAAATGGGGATTCAGTAACTGTTCTCCCGCCTACTTAGACTGTGAGCCTCATGTGACATCTGATTATCTTGTATCTATCGCAACACTTAATGCAGTATTTGGCACATGGTAAGTGCGTAACAAATACCACGATTGCTATTATTATATTTAGGGAAGCAGCATGGCTTAGTGGCAAGAGCCCAGGCTGGGGATTAAGAGGACATGGGTTCTAATGCCGCCTCTGCCACTTGTCTGCTGTGTGACCCTGGGCAAGTCACTTCTCTGGGCCTCGGTTACCTCATCTGTAAAATGGGGATTAAGACTGTAAATCCTGTGTAGGACAGGGACTGGGTCTAACCTAATTGCCTCCTATCTACCCCAGTGCTTAGAACAGTACTTGGTGTACTTAACAAATACCATAATTATTATTATTGCTATTTGAGCAGGTAACTGTATTGTTGTATTTTTTACCTGTACTCTAAAAGCATGTTTGTAATGTTTTGGTCACTTTTTTGAGATGACGAGAGGACATTAATGCACTTAACATTATTTCCAAAAAGAAACTATCATTGTTTAGCTCTCTGTTTACTTGGAACCAGTTAAGAGTGTTAAGTGGGGTATAGCAATACAGCATTTCACCCAAAGGATTTCTTCACTCTCTTCCAGAGCAACAGTGAACCTTGATTCAGAAGTCTTCCGGCCAATGGCAGCTTTTCCCTCTCAACAGTCCTAGGTAGCGCTTTTCCTTTTTTTTTTTTAATGGCATTTGTTAAGCGTTTACTATATGTGGCAGACACTGCACTAAGTGCTGTGGTAGATATGAGCTAATCAGGTTGGATACAGTCCCTGTCCCACATAGGGCTCACAGTCTTAATCCCCTTTTGACAAATGAGGGAACTGAGGCACAGAGAAGTGAGGTGACTTGCCCAAGTTCACACAGCAGACAAGCGGCAGAGCCAGGATAGGTCGTTCTGACTCCCAGGGCAGTGCTCTAGCCACTAGGTCACACTGCTTCTCTTGATAGAGGCTTTAGGTCTTACCTAAGACAACTGATTGGACAATAATAATATTTATTCATGATAATCAATCAATCAGTCGTATTTATTGAGCGCTTACTGTGTGCAGAGCACTGTACTAAGCGCTTGGGAAGTACAAGTTGGCAACATATAGAGACAGTCCCTACCCAACAGTGGGCTCACAGTCTAAAAGGGGGAGACAGAACAAAACCAAACATACTAACAAAATAAAATAAATAGTATAGATATGTACAAGTAAAATAAATACATAAATTGAGTAATAAATATGTACAAACATATATACATACATATGTAATAGTGATATGTGTGTTAAGCGGGGAAGCAGCTTGGCCTAGTGGAAAGAGCATGAGACTGGGAGTCATGGGACTCCAGGCTCCTCCACTCCCCAGCTGTATAACCTCGGGCAAGTCACTTCACTTCTCCGGGCCTTGTTTTCCACCTCTGAGAAATGGGGGTTCAATACCTGGTGTCCTTCTCCTTTAAACTGTGAGCCCTGTGTTGGCTACGGGCTGAGCCTGTTTCGGCAGCACTTGGCATGTACTACAGTTTGTGTAATTATTATGTGCCAAGCACTGTACTAAAAACTGGGGTGGACACAAGATCATCAGCTTGGAAGTCTTGGGGTGTTTCTTTCCTAGCTAGAAACTCCTCCAGGGACAAGGATGGAGGTAGCCCTTTAGCAGAGACATGTGTTCTGAGTCAGCCCTCGGGTGGAAATTCCCCAGTCCTCTCCTTTCTCTGAAAAAAAAGAATTCTAAAAAATATTGCAGCCGCCAGGATTCACTTCTGAAGCTTTTGGAAGAGGCAGAGGTGGGGTGGTGAGGGTTGGAATCCTCTAGACTGTAAGCTCGTTGTGAGCAGGGAATCAGTCTGTTTTACTATTATATTGTACTTTCCCAAGCGTTTAGTACGGTGCTCTGCACACAGTAAGCATTTAGGAAATACAATAGACTGACTGCCAGAAGTGAGAACTGAGGGTCCCTCGTGGAAGGTGGGGATTAATAACTTGTGGCATCACTGGTAGATGGATGCCTCGTGCCTGCTGTGTGACTTTGGGCAAGCCACTTCACTTCCCTGTGCCTCAGTTTCCTCATTTGTAAAATGGAGATTCAATGCCTGTTCTTCCTCCCTTGGCCTGAGAGCTTCACATGGGGCTGGAACTGTGTCTGACCCCATTAACTTGTGGATTTAGGTCAGTAATAGGCACATAGTAAGCATTTAACAAATACCATAATAAAAAAATAAATCTGATCGTACTGTGCTTACCTCAGCAGTTAGCACAGTATTTGTGCTAAGTCTAGACTGTAGGCTCAGTGTGGGCAAGGACCATATCTACCAATTCTATCAATCAATTGTATTATGTGTTTACTGTGTGTAGAGCACTGTGCTAAGCACTTGGGAGCGTACAACACAACAGTATCAATCAATCAATCAATCAATCATTTATTGAGCATTTACTATGTGCAGAGCACTGTACTAAGCTCTTGGGAAGTACAAGTTGGCAACATATAGAGACAGTCCCTACCCAACAGTGGGCTCACAGTCTAGAAGGGAATATAACACTCTCCCAAACGCTTGGTGCCATGCTTTGTGCACAGTGCTTTGTGCTCTTTGCTCAGTTAAATATGATTGATTGGCATGTAGTAAGCGCTTAAGACATACTACAATTATTATTATTATTCTTATGTCCAGGCCCTTGGACATAGACCCCAATATTTCCTTGACAGGCCCCTCTTCATATTTTCTCTCCCCCCTCTCCCCCAAAAAAGGTGACTCGAACAAGCTAGGAAACATTCAGCTGTCTAGAAAGGCACAGATGTGTGACGGAAAGTGAAATAGATGAGTTTGCAGGGAAGTTATTGGGAAAAGCATTCAGTCACCGGGAGGAGGAAATAACACGGATTTTTTTGACAGCCTGGAGGGCCTGAAAAAGCTTATCCTCGGTTATGCTGTTCGAAAGATACTTTCCAAGACACAAATCTGTATACAAATTCACAGACAGTGTCATGTATCTGGAGATGGTGCAATGACCCAAGCTCGTATTTGTAATAATAATAATAATAACGATGGCATTTGTTAAGCGCTTATTATGTGCAAAGCATTGTTCTAAGTGCTGGGTAGCGAGGTAACCATCATATTTGACGATAATACTATTGATGGTGGGATCCTATCCATGCGTGCAGTTGTGCTGCAAAGGACTGTGGGCAAATCTCACACTCTGGGCACAGAAACAGTCTCCTCTGCATTGAAGGTTTGGCCAGTTTCAGGGTGAAATTGCTATTTTGTTTTCTGCCTCTGGTGATCTTGGCGATTCCATCTCCTTCCTGTTTGGGTAGTCTCTCCGCTGCTGGGGACTCGAGATCGTCAATTCTTCTGCCTCATCATTTGAGACGGGCCTTCACCTGTTAAAACATCATTTCTGCCCTCCCTCATCCTTTTCCCTCCATGTGTGTATACCGATGGGTGGTATTCTGCTTTGTAACATCTCTAAAGACCCTGTTGGGCAGAAATTGAATCACTTGAGTCTTCTGTCTTGAGTCTTTTTTGATTCTGAAGTGCCTAATTCTGATTCATTCATTCATTCAATAGTATTTATTGAGAGCTTACTGTGTGTGGAGCACTGTTCTAAGGGCTTGGGAAAATACAATAATAAATAGTGAAATTCCTTGCCCACAATGATCCCACAGTCTAGTGGGCGGGGAGACAGACCTCAATACAAATAAATAAAATTACAGCAATATACATAAGTGCTTTGGGGCTGGGAGTGGGGAAGAGCAAAGGGAGCAAGTCAGGGCGACGCAGAAGGGAGGGGGAGTTGAGGAAAAGTGGGGCGTAGTCTGGGAAGGCCTCTTGGAGGAGTGGAGCCTTCAATAAGGCTTTGAAGCTGGAGAGAGTCGTTGTCTGTCAGACAAGAGGAGGGAGGGTGGTCCAGGCCAGAGGCAGGATGTGGGCGAGGGGTTGGCAATGAGACAGGTGAGATCGAGGCACAGTGAGAAGGTTAGCACTAGAAGAGCGAAGCGTGCAGGCTCGGTTGTAGAAGGAGAGAAGCACAGTGAGGTAGGAGGGGGCGAGGTGATGAACTGCTTTAAAGCCAATGGAGAGGAGTTTTTGTTGGATACCGAGGTGGATTGGCAACCACTGGAGTTTTTTGAGGAGTAAGCTGATATGTCCAGTACGTTTTTATAGAAAAATTGCTATTATTATTCTGATCCAGGGCCCCCAAAGTCTGTCTCTCTTATCAGTGTTTTTTTTTTTTAATGGTTCTGCTTCTCCTCTCCCCTCCTGGTGTCCCGTAACCCAGCATCTGCTGGAATTGCCCTGCCGAATTTCGGCAAGAAGATTTTTGAAGATTGAGTGAAGTGAGCGCTCTCTCTCTCTCTCTCTCTCTCTCTCTCTCTGAGTGTAATTCTGGGCCAGGGAGGAAGGACGCTTCAGGGAAAACCGGGTTACTAGTGACACAAATTGTGAGTTGGTGGTGTCTCTTGGAACAGCTGTTTCTGCCCATGCACAAAGCTGTCTTTTCAGCCTGAAGATGAGATTGAATTCGTGTGTGTGGATGTGGCTGGAAATACCAGTGTGTTTGTGTGACCCACCATCCCTTTCCACTTGGCACTCTCGAAGACCATCGACCCGTCAGTCAAAGGTATTTGAGTGCTCACTTTGTGCAGAGCACCATTCTAAGCGCTAGTGAGAGGAGGATGCAACAGTGATTTGTGATTTGCCCAAGATCATACAGCAGACAAGTGGCCAAGCCGGGGTGAGAATTCAGGTCCTCCTGACGCCCAGGCCCTTTCCACTAGGTACTCTGCTTTTCATATAATACAGTCCTCTAGACTGTAAGATTGTTGTGGGCAGGAAATGTGTCTATTACAGAGAAGCAGCGTGACTCAGTGGAAAGAGCGCGGGCTTGGGAGTCAGAGGTCATGGGTTCAAATCCCGGCTCCGCCACTTGTCAGCTGTGTGACTTTGGGCAAGTCACTTAACTTCTCTGAGCCTCAGTTCCCTCATCTGTAAAATGGGGATTAAGGCTGTGAGCCCCATGTGGGATGACCTGATCACTTTGTATCCCCCCAGTGCTTAGAATGGTGCTTCACACATAGTAAGCGCTTAACAAATATCATCATTATTATTATTATATTGTATTATACTCGTCCAAGCACTTAGTACAGTGCTCTGCCCACAGTAAGTGATCGATAAATTTGATTGACTGATAGTACAATAAGATCAGACCTAGTCCCTGTCCCATATGGCCCTCTCAGTCTCAGGAGGAGGTAGACAGGTATTTGAGTCCCATTTTTCAAATAAGAAAACTGAAACCCAGAGAGACTTAGAGACGTGCCCAAGATCCCACTGCGGACAAGTGGTGGAGCTGAGATTAGAACCCAGTGTCCCGACATCCAGTCCTGTGCTTGTTCCCCTGGGCCATGACGCCACCCATTTTCAACTCATTCATCACGGCCATTCTGGAGAAAATACCATAAAAGACGCGGATGCCTGTGCTGGAATATGATTTCAGCCTTGCGTGCTGTTTTTATTCAACAGACTGCAGGCGTCATCTTTTTTTTGTAGTATTTGATAAGCACTTATGCGTCAGCCACTCTACTAAGCGCTGGGGTAGATACAAGCCAGTCAGGTCGGATGCAGTCCATGTTCCACTTGGGACTCACAGTATTAATCCCCATTTTACAGAAGAGGTAATCGAGGCACAGAGGAAGTGAAGTGACTTGCCCAAGGTCACACGGCAGATGAGTGGAAGAGCTGGGATTAGAACCCAGCCCCAGCCCAGAACTGAGCCCCCTCCTTCCTCTCCCCCTCCTCCCCTGCCCCATCCCCCCGCCTTACCTCCTTCCCCTCCCCACAGCACCTGTATATATGTATATATGTTTGTACATATTTATCACTCTATTTATTTTACTTGTACATATTTATTCTATTTTATTTTGTTAATATGTTTTGTTCTGTTGTTTGTCTCCGCCTTCTAGACTGTGAGCCCGCTGTTGGGTAGGGACCGTCTCTATATGTTGCCAACTTGTACTTCCCAAGTGCTTGGTACAGTGCTCTGCACACCGTAAGCGCTCAATAAATACGATTGAATGAATGAGTGAACTCAGGTCCTTCTGACTCCCAGGGCCAGGCTGTATCCACTAGGAAACACTGCTTCTCATCATCCTTGGTTTTCTCCAGTGTCAGTGGCTTTATGGCCCCGGGACCACAAAACCCAACAATATATTCCCACATAACCTAGCCTCTACCTAGTGAATTTGGACACTTCAATACTTGGCTTCTCCTTGGGTTTGGACCCACCTCCAGCCTTGTCTTTTGCCAGAAAAGAACAAATTCCAAACTCTTGGATCCTCCTCTAGACTGTAAGCTTCTTGTGGGGAGGGAACATGTCTACCAACCCTGTCATGTTGTAGTCTCCCAAACACTTAGTGCTCTGCACATAGTAAGTGCTCAGTAAATACCGTTGGATTGACTCACACTCCTTTGGAAATAGTTGACGCAAATGTTGATGAGACTGGGAATTACAAATTAACTTTATTGTTTCATTCATTCAGTTGTATTGAGTGCTTACAGTGTGCAGAGCACTGTACTAAGCGCTCAGAAAGTACCATTCAGCAACAAAGAGAGTCAATCCCTGCCCACAACCGGGGAGACAGACGTCAAAACAAGTAAACAGGCATCAATAGCATCAATATAAATAAATAGAATTAGAGATATATATGCACATCACAACAAGTAAAACTTGTCGTCAATGTAAATAGAATTATAGATATGTACGTAAATTATAGATTCAGTAACTTCAGTATTCAGGGTGCTGGTCAGTAGGAACTTAACTGCCATGGAAAATTCACAATAGTCTAAGAAGACATAGTGACATGGGTGAATAGTACGATTTGTGATCTTTCATTGGATTTACTTGCCCTCACCTGAGGCTCACAGACTAAGCGGGAGGGAGAACAGTTATTGAATCCATATTTGACAAATGAGGAAACTGAGACATAGAGACGTTAAGTCACCTGCCGTGGCAGGATTAGAACCCAGGTCCTCTGACTCAGAGATCCGTGCTCTTTCCACTAGACTCCCTGAATCCTGCCCAATGCTGGTAGTTATCATTTCATTCAATCGTATTTATTGAGCGCTTACTGTGTGCAGAGGACTGTACTAAGTGCTTGGAAAGTACAATTCAGCAACAAATAGAGACAATCCTTTCCCAACAATGGGCTCGCTCCAACACTGTAACAGCTGAACCTCCAGCATGCCATTTTGGTTCAATTAATGGTACCAATTAGGCACCCCAGGGAAATGTGATTCAGGTCATAAATAGAAGAAGGGACTATATGGAGTCAGTCCTTATCCTCATTGGGTCATTAATGGCAAGTGACTTGCAAGCATTTTTATTCCTCATTTGCTGTTCTATTTATTTTGTTAATGATGTGCATCTAGCTTTATTTCTATTTATTCTGATGACTCTTGTCCACATGTTTTGTTTTGTTGTCTGTCTCCCCCTCCTAGACTGTGAGCCATTGTTGGGTCAGGGCTGTCTCTATATGTTGCCAACTTGTACTTTCCAAGCGCTTAGTACAGTGCTGCACACAGTAAGTGCTCAATAAATATGATTGAATGAATGAAAATGAATAAATTCCTCATTGTCTAGGTGGTTGATGCCACATATCTTGAAGGTCTTTGGAAAACTAATTCTCTTCCCTCTAGTTTAAATAAGGGGCAGGGAAACTGCATGGTCTAGTGGTTAGAGCACGGACCTGGATATCCGAAGGACTTGGGTTCTCATCCTGGCTCTACCACTTGTCTGCTGTGTTACTTTGGGTAAGTCACTTTGCTTCTCTGTGCCTCAGTACCCCAGCATTTAGTACAGTGCCTGGCACACAGTAATAATAATTGGGGTATTTGTTAAGCACTTACAGATGAGAGAACTGAGGCAAAGAGAAGTGAAGTGACTTGCCCAAGGTCACACAGCAGACAAGTGGCGGAGACAGAATAAGAACGCTTATTCTTAACAAAATACCTTAAAAAAAACCTAGGCTGAAAGGAAAAGAGATTTTCCAATTAGGATCTATGTCAAAAGGCTCTTCAGTGTAACTTTAATTTGTGTATACGGAGTGTTTGGGTCTCAAAGTGGAGGTTTTAGAATCCGCGTCCATCACGTGTCTGGTATTCACCAGCACTAGTACCATGATTATTTACGTCAGTCTTTCAGTTTTTGGTATGGTTTTTTTTTGGGGGGGAGGTAAAATTTGTCACCGCAAATCAGGGGAGGCGTGGAGAATTGTCTAGCAATAAGGGGAGCAGGGGGAATAAAAGAGAAGATATCAAAGGAAGCAAAGATAGGAGAGCACCTAGCCTAATTGCACTTTCTGAAGTGCTCCATGAATTATGGTAAATTGCTCCCATCCTCCTTCCTTCATCATTTTATACCCTAGCTCACATGTCTCCATTTTAAAAAGAAGGCTTCCTAGTTCCTTCTGTATCCTGCGCTTCTTAGAGAAGCATCATGTCCTAGTGGATAGTGCACGGGCCTGGGAATCCAAAGGACCTGGGTTCTAATCATGACTCTGCCACTTGTCTGCTGTGACACCTTGGTCAAGTCACTTCAGTTCTCTGGGCCTCAGTTCCCTTATCTGTAAATGGGGGATTAAGACTGTGAGCCCCAAGTGGGACCAGGACTGTGTCCAACCTGATTATCTCATATCTACTCCAGCACTTAGTACAGTGCGTGGCAGATAGAGCCCGTTGTTGGGTAGGGACAGTCTCTATATGTTGCCGATTTGTACTTCCCAAGCGTTTGGTACAGTGCTCTGCACAAAGTAAGCTCTCAATTCACTCCATTCATTCATTCAATTATATTTATTGAGCGCTTACTGTGTGCAGAGCACTGTACTAAGCGCTTGGGAAGTACAAGTTGGCAACATATAGAGACGGTCCCTACCCAACAGTGGGCTCACAGTCTTAATAAATACGATTGAATGAATGAATAGCAAGCACTTAATAAATGCCATTTAAAACAAACAAACAAAACAAAAAAAATCCACGAAACTCTGCCTTCCTTCGAGCTTGTGCTGCAACTACTGCTTTTAAAAATTTTTTCAAAAATTGAGGTAAGAAGGATTATGTTGGGCAGTGCCTAGTACAGTGCCCGGTACATAGTAAGCCCTTAACAAATACCGTAAAAAAGAGAGGCGAGTAGACAGGTAAATAGGAAGAAGGTGGCTCATTGGAGAAACTTGAAGGAAGTGATTTGCAGCTTTTACTTTTTCCAAGAATCAGGTAGCCACTGTAGGGGATACACCCCAATGGGGATTTTAGAAAGTTGTTCCATCCCACTCTATGAAAGACAGATTGAAGAGGCGAAAGCAAAAAGACAGGAAAACCTGAAAAGATTTACATGGGTCCAGTTGAAAGGTGATGGGGGCTTAAAGCAGGGTGGAGTGGCAATTATTCCAGACTTTTCAATCCCCCTAGAAGCTCCTACCTTCCCAATACTCACCCTTGCTGACCTAGCCAACTACTTGTTGACAATTTTGGAGACATCAGACCTCCCAACCTTCTTCCCATCGGCGACCTTCCTCTCCCGTTTCTAAACCTACCCCTCTACCTGTGCTTCTGAAGCCACCTCTTTCTCACCTTTTACAAACCTTCGCACCCACTTTTCTTCCCTCTCTGACCGCCATCCTCAATTACTCAACCTCGACGGACTCTTCCTGTCTTTCCTCTAATGTGCTCCCATCTTCCCGATCCTAACAGAGCTCTCTCTGGATTCCGCAGTCACCTTCTGCTGTTACCCCATCTCCAAAGTCTTCAACTGTGTTCCTAATGCCCACATTCTGCCTCTGGCCTGGAAGAGTTAGCTTTTTGAGGACTGAGAACCCTTGAGGAAACTAAAAAGTATTGGTTTATTGTTGTATTGTACTCTCCCAAGCGCTTAGTATAGTGGTCTGCACATAGTAAACGCTCAAATACGATTGAATGAATGAATAGATAGACATTTATGTGGGTAATATGGACCCCACACTCCCCATGTACACAATCAGTAGCTGGAGGTTTATCGATCGGTGGTATTGAAGCCAACTTTTTGGCATTTTGGTGTATTTTAAGGATTTGGGTATCTTTGTCCAACAGACCCAAAGATAGAAGGTGTGGAATTTCTTTGTGTGAGGGAAGGTTATTATTTAAAATGATGTACGGATATAATATCCATAGAAACACATCTGTTTGGAAGGATGGAAAATTATGGATTTTTAGGCTGTCAAAGAAAGTAAGGAACAACAACACTCTAAAGATATAAAAAAAAATTGCCAAAGGAAAAACGACAAACTTGATAAAGAGCTACTATTATTAAGAAGAGTAATGATCTGAGTAAATACAACTTTTCTTAACGTACACCATCCTTTAGTAGCAGAAAAGGTCTCCAGAATTCATATTTAAAACCAGAAGTTCCAAAATGAGGCAATCAAGACCATTAGGTAATTTATGGTACTAGTTTCACAGCTGGAACAGCTGAGATGTTCCTTTTCAATGCATAGGTTATAAAGAAAGGGGAAGTAAAACATTAAACGTTAACTTTAAATGCAGTTTAACGCATTATGAATGTTAACTCTATAGTCGAAGATTACGGCAGAATTAGTAATTGCCTGCTAATTTTTAAATCGGATAGGATACAATTATGAAGATAGCAAACAAATTATTCCAAACTGAAACACGGCTTTGGTTTAATTTGTCCCATTGTGTTGAAGTAGATGGAGAATTTGCTAAATGATCGAAGCAGCGTGGCTTAGTAGATAGAGTATGGGCCCGGGAGTCAGAAGGACCCGGGTTCTAATTCCAGCTCTGCCGCACTCTGTTGTGTGACCTTGGGCAAGTCACTTTACTTCTCTGGGCCTCAGTTACTTCCTCTGTAAAATGGGGATTAAGAGTGTGAGCCCCATGTGGGAGAGGAACTGTGTCTGACCTGATTAGCTTGTATCTACCACAGTCTTAGAATAGTTCTTGGCCCATAGTAAGTGCTTAACAAGTACCATAATGATAATTGCGGTGCAGGGACTGTAGTAGCCACTGAAGAACCGCTAGACTCCCTAGCATTGAAATGTGCCTGATGACATATGCTCCGTGCTGTGCACAAGAAAGAACACGGTAATGTTACATATGGAAATGCACTGATTTTGCCCCAACCTAAAGTCTTTCTCTGGGGGTGGGGGTGTAAAGAAGACCCCCCACCCCACTGCCTACACACTCTTGCTCCATCATCAATCGTATTTATTGAGCGCTTACTGTGTGCAGAGCACTGTAATAAGCGCTTGGGAAGTACAAATTGGCAACCTATAGAGACAGTCCCTACCCAACAGTGGGCTCACAGTCTAAAAGGGGGAAACAGAGAACAAAACCAAACGTATTAACAAAATAAAATAAATAGAATAGATATGTGCAAGTAAAATAAATAAATAAATAGAGTAATAAATATGTACAGACATATATACATGTATACAGGTGCTGTGGGGAAGGGAAGGAGGTAAGATGGGGGGATGGAGAGGGGGACGAGGGGGAGAGGAAGGAAGGGGCTCAGTCTGGGAAGGCCTCCTGGAGGAGGTGAGCTCTCAGTAGGGCCTTGAAGGGAGGAAGAGAGCTAGCTTGGCGGATGGGCAGAGGGAGGGCATTCCAGGCCCGGGGGATGAAGTGGGCCGGGGGTCGATGGCGGGACAGGCGAGAACGAGGTACGGTGAGGAGAGATTTACTTGTGTTCCCCTCCTAGGTCCATTGATAAGGGCGGGCTGCTGTGTTTGGAGGTCAAAAATAAAATGATGATGGTATTCATTAAGTACTCAGTATGTATCAAGCACTATTCTAAGCACTGGGGTAGATACAAGCTAATCAGGTTGGACACAGTCCCTGTCCCACATGGGGCTCACAGTCTTAATCGCAGAAGCAGAGAAGCAGCGTGGCTCAGTGGAAAGAGCACGGGCTTTGGAGTCAGAGGTCATGGGTTCAAATCCCGGCTCTGCTACTTGTCAGCTGTGTGACTTTGGCCAAGTCACTTCACTTCTCTGGGCCTCAGTTACCTCATCTGCCAAATGGGGATTAAGACTGTGAGCCCCCCGTTGGACAACCTGATCACCTTGTAAACTCCCTAGTGCTAGAACAGTGCTTTGCACATAGTAAGTGCTTAATAAATGCCATCATTATTATTAATCACCATTTTACTGATGAGGTAACTGAGGCACAGAGAAATTAAGTGACTTGCCCAGGGTCTCACAGCAGACAAGTAGTGGAGGTGGGATTAGAACCCAGGTCCTTCTAACTCCACTAGGTCATGCTGCTTCCTTAAGCGACAGTACTTTCCATAAGCTAAGCAACACTTATATACACATCTGTAATTTATTTATATTAAATAAAACCATCCACCCAGCCATGATGTTGGGGGGCTGATGATGAGGGGGCTTAATCCATCAGTGGTATATATGGAGCGTTTATTGCGTGCAGAGCACACAATGCTTGGGGGAGTACAGTACCATAGAGTTGATAGACACAGTCCCTGCCCATAATGAGTTTACAGTCTAGAGGGGGAGACAGACACAAATATAAATCATCAATCGTATTTATTGAGCGCTTACTATGTGCAGAGCACTGTACTAAGTGCTTGGGAAGTAGCGCCCAAATCAGTAGTTGACCAGACGAACCAAGCAGTTGATGAGTAGCTGTATATAAGAGCCCATTTTCATTGATGTCAAACACTGAATCATCCTTATAAGTACTGCTGTTTCTCCCCTTCTCCCCCTGCCCCCCCCCCCCCAAAAAAAAAAAGTACGGGTAACTTGTAAAATATCACCATGTATTTGGGAAGCTTACATACAAGGTAGATGAAGTGGTAGTACTACTAATAATTGCGGTATTTGTTAAGCGCTTACTGTGTGTCAAGCACTGTTCTAAGTGAAGATACAAGAAAATCAGGTAAGACACAGTCCCTATCCCACCTAGGGCGCTCACAGACTAAGTAGGAAGGAGTATCATTGATTCATTCAATCGCATTTATTGAGCACTTACTGTGTGCAGAGCACTGTCGTAAGCGCTTGGAGAGTACAATTTGGCAACAAATAGAGACAATCCCTACCCAGCAGCGGGCTCACAGTCTAGAAGGGGGTAGACAGACAACAAAACAAAACAAGAAGGCAGGCATCATCAGTAACATCAGTATAAATAAATATAATAATAGATATGTGTACATATCATTAATAAAATAAATAGAACAATAAATATGTACATATATACACAATGCTGTGGGGTGGGGGGATAGAGCAGAGGGATGGGGAGATGGGGAGGGGAGGAGGAGCAGAGGAAAAGGGGGTTCAGTCTGGGAAAGCCTCCTGGAGGAGGTGAGCTTTCATTAGGGCTTTGAAGGGGGGAAGTGAGCTAGTTTGAGGAGTAGGGGTATCATGAGTAGGAATAGTAGCTGAGCATTAAATGAAGAAAATTGGAGGTATTTGAGCTTCTTATTTTGTTTCTGTGCCAGAGGCAGTGTATCTGATAATAAATTCCTTGAGCCATCAGTGGAATAGTTTATATTTCGGAAGTTATCCTACATTTTATAATAAAGATTAAAACATTGCAATTGCCACGGTAGCAGTTTTTGAATGTCCGGTATCATCTCTGAGCCTGTTGTTGGGTAGGGACCGTCTCTGTATGTTGCCAACTTGTACTTCCCAACCGCTTAGTACAGTGCTCTGCACACAGTAAGCGCTCAATAAATACGATTGAATGAATGAATCATATCAATCAGGGATAATTATTGATCACTTACCATGTGCAGAGCACTACACTAAGCACTTGGAAGAGTACAGGACAACAGAATTAGCAGCCACATTCCCTGTCCGTAACGAGAAGCAGTGTGGTCTAGTGGATAGAGCATGGGCTTGGGAGTCAGAAGGACCTGGGTTCTAATCCTTGCTCTGTCACGTCTGCTGTGTGACCTTGGACAGGTCAGTTCCTTCAACTGTAAAATGGGGATTAAGACTGCGAGCCCCATGTGGGACATGAACTGTGTCCACCCTGATTAGCTTTTATCTACCCCGATGCTTAGTACAGTGTCTGGAACATAGTGCTGATAAAGTACCACAAAAATAAACAAACGAAAAAAGCTCCGAGCTTACAGTCCTGAGGGGGAGAAAGACGTTAGTGTGAAAAATCTGTAATTTATAGTTTTAATTTCAAGGCATGTACAAGTAAACTAGATGGATAATTCTGCCCCTCCAATTAGCAAGCAACCTGTTATTTGGGGCATGTGGGGTTTGGAAATTTAGGAGTTGGGGAATGGGAGAAAGGGAAGATTTTGCAAATCCTGAGTGGCTGCTAAATAGAAAGGAAACTTGGGTGAGAATGTGGCAAGCAAATTGGCTCCTTACGTTTTGTTTGGAGTTGAAGGTCTGATTATTTTGCCTGTTGCCGACAACAGCAAGGGGAGGAGAGCACTCATTGAAGCTTGAAAGGGGTGGCTTCAAAACAAACAAAAAGAAACATTTCTTCACCCTGTGCGGGCTAAGCATATGGAATTCATTTTTACCGAAGAACTCGTGTACGGCAGAAAATATCAGCAGGTTCCAGAATGGTCTGGGATCGAGACTGTCAGCTCATTACAGGCGGGGAATGTCTCCGCTAACTCTGTCGTGTGGTACTCTCCCAAGCGCTTAGTCCATTGCTCCGTGCAGAGTACACACTCAATCCTTGGGTTACCAAACGGAGATTTAGGAATGAAGGGAGCAAGATAGGGTCATTTGAAGGCCCATCCCTAAATGTTGAGGTGAAAAATAGTGATTAATAATTGTGGTATTTGTTAAGCGCTCACTTTGTACCAAGTGCTGGGCTACAAGCTAACCGATTTGGACGCGGTGCCTGTCCCACGTGGGGCTCACAGTCCTCGTCCCCATTTTACAGGTGAAGGAACTGAGGCCCGGAGAAGGGAAAGTGACGTGCCCAAGGCCACCCAGATCCTTTTGGCTCCCATGCCCAGGCTCTGTCAGGGAACAGGCCTGGAGAGCTCACCTCCTCCAGGAGGCCTTCCCAGACTGAGCCCCCTCCTTTCTCTCCTCCCTCATCCCCCTGCCCTACCTCCTTCCCCTCCCCACAGCACCTGTATGTATGTTTGTACAGATTTATTACTCTATTTTACTTGTACATATTTACTATTCTATTTTATTTTGTTAATATGTTTTGTTTTGTTGTCTGTCTCCCGCTTCTAGCCTATGAACCCACTGTTGGATAGGGACCGTCTCTATATGTTGCCAACTTGTATTTCCCAAGCGCTTAATACAGTGCTTTGGACACAGTAAGCGCTCAATAAATACGATTGAATGAATGAACAAAGGATAATCAGGACAATATGAGTGAAAATCAGTGAGCTGTTTCAAATTCTTAATGCGATAAACAGTTATTGCAAATCAACAAATCATTTTAAGTGTTCCTAGGCAGTGTCCTTTTTAATTAAAAAATGTAGAATAATTTGAGTGACTTTCCAAATGAAAAAAAGAAACCCTTCTTGTGCCAGTTTCTTAAATCCAGTCTTCAGCATCCCAAAATGATCAGAAATCAGGTACTAAAAGAATGTAGAAATTAATTGTGTGGCTTCCCAATAATTCAGAAATTTATCCAGTAATCTGGGTGCCTCCGGCTATCAGTATCTGTGTTCCTCAGCTCAGTCATGTGCTTACATTGATAGGGGGCTATGGAAGTTTTTCTGTTGTGTAATACTGAATATGTTGTGTAATACTTTTAGACTGTGAGCCCACTGTTGGGTAGGGACTGTGTCTATATGTTGCCAATTTGTACTTCCCAAGCGCTTAGTACAGTGCTCTGCACATAGTAAGCGCTCAATAAATACGATTGATGATGATGATGATGATGATATGGGGTAGAAGAAGAAAATAATTAGGCAAGTAAATAAAAATACTATTTATACGGGCAGTTTTTAACTTCAAACGTACTATTGTTTTAAAAGTTTAGAGATGGTCTAAGGTCCAAAATGTTGTAAGAATTGTGAAGAAGAGAAAGTGATAGGTAAACTGCACTCTTGGTTTCAAAACTGGAATTTTAAATTTTCTAGGTTTTGAAGATGTCAGATTTATGAGTTTCTGCTCTGTCTGCAAAAACCTGAAATAGTCCCTTTAGTTTAACGTAATGGAAAGTGAAACGTTTGGTTTATTTTCTGATTAGATTCAGAAATAGGCATTCCAGCAGGGGCCAAATGGTTTGTGCATAAAGAGTATATTTCGATTTTCCCGGCTCTTTGGAAGAAACAGTAATTGGTGATATCTTTTCTAAGTAATCTTGCTCTCCCTTCAACAAAGGTGTTGTGTTTGGATGTTTGAGGAATTATTTCTTCAACAGATATTAGCAGAACAAATAACCCTCTTTCCTTCTTCCTATTCTGAGTCATTACCCTCAGCGGACAGTTGGATTTCTTGAGCCAGCCTGTGGGTCTCTAGCTATAAGGCAGTTTAAAAAGGTAAAAGACAATTCAAGCCTTCTTTATATCATAATACTAGTTGGGCTTACTCCGTGCTGAGCTTGGTGCTGGGGTAGGTATGAGATGATTAGGTCTGGCAAAGTCCTTGTACCACATGGAACTCACAGTCTGAGGGGGAGGAAGACTGGGTATTGAGTCCTCATTTTACAGTTGAGGAAACTGAGCCACAGAGAAGTGAAATGACTTGTCTCAGGTCACACAGCAGACAAGCAGAGGAGCCGGAATTAAAACCCAGGTACTCTGTCTCCTAGGCCTTTGTTCTTTCCACCAGGCCATGCTGCTTCCTGAAGCAGCTTTACTTTTATTTCCTCTAGACTATAAGCTCGTTTCGGGCAGGCAACGTGTCTGCTAATGCTGTTGCATTGTACTCTCCCAAACGCCTAGTAAAATGCTCTGCACATAGTAAGCGCTCAGTAAATACTACTGATTGATCGATGATGGTTGGAGGGTCCTTAGGCTCTCCGGTCCAAAGACCTAATTATCTTTTGAGAGAGGTGTGAGCTTGGGAAAATCACAGAGCCTCACTGTCCCTCTTTTTCTGCATCTGCTGTTACTCACCTGGTTCCCTGCGTTGTTGACTCTAAATGAGATTAATGTCCTGAAAATTCCTCAGAGCAGTTTCAGGAGTGGAGCTCCAAAGATGGATTTTCTAAGAGGTGTGGTACGCCTATCTATCAAACCACAGAGACATGATGGCTAGAACATGGCTTGACAGGACAAATGTAAACTCAACTCAGTGGGAGAATAATTTAGTGAAAAGGTCCAGAAGAGGGAACTAGAGAATCAGGCCCCTTTTTCCGAAAGGGCTTTAAACTTTAGCGGGAGAGGTTTCCTGCAGTAGTCGAGTTGGCTGCAGTAGTAGTAGCTCAGTGGATAAGAGCAGCAAAACGTGAGAAAGTAAAGGTGGCGGAAAATTATGCTCCTTTAAAAGGAACTTGTAACACCTAAGGATAGTTTGAAAGCAGATTTGCTTGGTAGCCTCTTTACTGATGGGCTTAGCTGGCCCATTCCCTCTCAATTCTTGGGAAGCAGAGAAGCAGCATGGCATAGTGGAAAGAGATTGGGCTTGGGAGTCGGAGGATCTGGGTTCTAATTTCGGCTTCACTACTTCCCTGCTGTGTGACCTTAGGCAACTCCTTTAAATTCTCTGTGGCTCTGTCTCCTCAACCGTAAAATGGAGATTCAGTTCCTGTTAATAATAATAATAATAATGGTATTAAGCGCTTACTATGGGCAAAGCACTGTTCTAAGCTCTGGGGAGGTTACAAGGTGATCAGGTTGTCCCATGGGGGCTCACAGTTTTAATCCCCATTTTACAGTTGAGATAATTGAGGCCCAGAGAAGTTAAGTGACTTGCCCAAAGTCACACAGCTGATAGTTGGCGGAGCCGGGATTTGAACCCATCACCTCTGACTCCAAAGCCCGGGCTCTTTCCACTGAGCCACGCTGCTCCTCAGTACAGTTTAGACTGTGAGCTCCACATGAGACAGGAACCGAGAGCCTAACGTGATTATCTCATGTCTACCCCAGTTTTCAGAACAATGCTTGACACATAGTAAGTGCTCTAATACTATGAAAAAAATGCTTCCTCATCTGCAAAATGGGGATAAAAAGCCCGTCCCCCCCCCCTTTTTTTTTTTTTTTAGGTTGGACACAGTCCATGTCCCACATGGGGCTCGCAGTTGAAGTAAGAGAGAGTACGGGTATTTAATCTCCATTTGGAATCCTCAGTGTACAGCTAAGGTAACTGAGGCCCAGAGAAATAAAGTGATTTGCCCAAGGTCACACAGCAGACAAGCGGCAGAAGGATTAGAACCCAGGTCCCAGGACAGTGCTCGATTCACTGCTTCTCGAGTGTGAGCCCAAAGAGGGACAGGTCTGTCTGACCTGATTATCGTGTATCTACTGCAGCACTTAATACAGTGCTTGGCATATAGTTAATAATAATAATAATAATAATAATGATGGCATTTATTAAGCGCTTACTATGTGCAAGGCACTGTTCTAAGCGCTGAGTAACGACTTAACAGACACCCCTATGATTATTCTTCTTAAATCTAGCCATAGATAATAATGATAATAATAAATTATGGGACTTGTTAAACACATACTAAGAGCCAAGTAGTGTCCTACGCCCTGGGGAAGACACAAGTTAATCAGATTGGACAAAGTCCCTGTCCCACACGGGGCTCACACTTTTCATCCCTATTTTACAGATGAGGTAACTGAGGCTTAATAATAATTGTATTTAAGAGCTTATCCTGTGCCAAGCACTGTACTAAGCACCAGGGTGGATACAAGCAAATTGGGTTGGACAGTAGCCGACCCCCGTGGGGCTCACAGCCTTAATCCCCATTTTACAGATGAGGTAACTGAGGCCCAGAGAAGTGAAGTGATTTGCCCATGGTCACACAGCAGACATGTAGCGGAGCCACACTGCTTTTTCCAACTCCTCCAGCTTCAGGATGCTGGTTGGACCCTGGAAGATGTCGCTTGGGCATTTTCTGGGCATCTCCGCACCAGCTCATATCAATAGGAGTAACAGAAGCATGTAGAAGAATGGTAAACTCTGCTTGTTGAGACTGGGCAGGGATGAAGGAAAGACATGGATGCAAGCAGAGAGTGGAAGAGAATCAACCAATCAGTGGTATTAATTGAGCTCTGTGTAGAGCATTATATTAAGCCCTTGGGAGAGTACAGTACAACATGATTGGCAGACACGTTCCCTGCCCACAAGAAACTTGGCAGTCTAGTGGGGGAGACTGGATTTAGATAAATTATGGATATGTATGTAAGTGCTGTGTGGCTGAGGGAAGGGTGAATATTAAGTGATTAAAGGGTACAAATCCAAGCACGTGGGCGTCACAGAATGGAGTGGGAGTTAGGGAAGTGAGGGCTTAGTCCGAGAAGACCTCTTGGAGGAATTGTGATTTTATTAAGGCTTTGAAGGTGGGAGAGTGATGGTCTGTTGGGTACGAAGAGGGAGGGAAGTTCCAGGCCAGAGGGAGGATGTGGGCGAGAGGTCGGCGGTGAGCTAGATGAGATCGAGGTACAGTGAGTATGTTGGCGTTAGAGTAGCAGAGTGTGCAGGCTGGGTTGTAGCAGGAAATTGGTGAGATAAGGAAGAAGGGGAAGATCAGGAGAGGAGGAAGGAGTTTCGTTTTGGAGGAAAAAAAAGAGAGAAGACTGAAGAAGCTGCCTTCTCCTGTTACATTTGTAGGAATTAAATTCTTGTGCAACAATTTTGAAAATCATGAAATCCTAATGATTTATGTTCCGTTAAATCAGAGATTCAGAAAAATCAAGTTCTTAAAACAAAAGCAAGATCGAAAAACTCATCCATATAGTGCTAGTCTCTATTCTCTCTTTTTTTAAAAAATGGCTATTTATTAAGCACTTACTATGTGCCAGGCACTGTACTAAGCACTGCAGTAGATACAAGCCAAGCAGGTTGGAAACAGTACCTGTTCCTCATAAAGCTCACAATCTTAACCCCCATTTTACAGATGAGGGAACCGAGGCACAGAAAAGTAAAGTGACTTATCCAAGGTCACAAGCAGACAAGAGGAGGAGTCAGGTCTTCTGTCTCCCAGGCCTCTGCTCTTTTCCCCATTAGATTTTAAGCTTCTATAGGGCAGGGATTGTATGTACTTTGTAACACACCTCCATGCGCTTAGTACAGCACTCAGGAAGGGTGAATGCTTAAGAAAAACTCTCATGCATGCTCAATTGGTTTTTTTTGTCTTCAAGTTCCTTTATTTCTTTGGAAGAAAGTTTCTTTGCAACTCCAAATGTCAGATGCCTGAAAATTTGGATGATTCTCATTTGGGCTTGTGAGGGTTAGTTCCAAATTCGTTCAGTTATATTTACTGAGCACTTACTGTGTGCAGAGCACTGTACTAAGCACTTGGAAAGTACAATTCAGCAATAAAGAGAGACAATCATGTCCCACAACAGGCCTGCATTCTAGAAGGGGGGAGACAGATGTCCAAACAAGTAAGCAGGCATCAATAGCATCAGTATACATAATGAGAATTATAGATTTATACACATCAAAACAAGTAAACAGGCATTAATATAAATAAATAGAATTATAGATATGTACATATGTACACAAGTGATGTGAGGCGGGAAGGGGGGTAGAGCGAAGGGAGTGAGTTGGGGTGATGGGGAAGGGAGGGGGAGCTGAGAAAAGGGGGGGCTTAGTCTGGGAAGGGCTCTTGGAGGAGGTGAGCCTGCACTAGGGCTTTGAAGGGGGGAAGTGTAATGGGTGGATTTGAGGAGGGAGGGCATTCAAGCATGTAGGCTTTTAAAAATGAGCCAGTTTTTAAATTATAGTTTATCAAGGCCAATGTACTGAAACGTAAATTTTCACTCCGCATCCCTGATCGGAAATTTTAAAGCAGCAAAAGTATTGGTAGTGAAGACAGAATATCATTTTCTTCTGCGCTTTGAACTCAGTGTCCCTAAGAATTAGGTAATAATTAGTGATCGATGATTAATGATTAGTGATTAAAGTTTAGTGACCATAAGCTTGTTATAGTAGGGAACGTGTCTGATAATTCTGTTGGATTGCTACTCTCCCACACGTTTAGTACAGTGCTCTGCACTTAGTAAGCTCTCAGTAAATACCCTTGCTTGATCTTTTGAACTTTTATTTTTTTCTTATGGTTTGCAAATCCTTTAGTTCTTTTAGAGTGTTCTGTCTCCCAGGATGGTGGTGTCAAATCCACGAAGGTTTGTAATCAGACATATTTAAAAATCCAAACTTGGGGAAAACAAATATGAGTACCTGGGTGAGCTCTATGTGGAATAGGGCCTGGTGTCCAATGTGTTTAGCTCATATCTACCCCAGATTTTAATATAGTGCCTGGCAAATAGTAGGCGCTTAATAAATACCATAAAAAAATTAGTTACATTGGACCCAAACAGGACTGTAGTGAGACAGTTCTTCAACAGTGAACGCTAGAGCATTTTTTTGGTGACCTTTATAGTTGCAGAATCCCTGAAAACCATAAAAAGTATAAAAACAACATACAGTTGATTCCTTAACAAGTGTTAAGTTCTTATCACTTAAGAACTTAAGTGGCTGGCAGTCACCACTGACATCACCATAGTCGGGTACTAACTATTCCAGGTCTCTTGCTTTCAACTCACCTAATAATAACAATAATGGTATTTAAGTGCTTACTATGTGCCAGGCACTGTACTAAACTCACCTGCTGACCATACCTTGATCCTTCTCTACCTCCTGTCTGTAATCGATCAATCCATCCTGTTCATCAAGTGCCTACTGTTTACAGAGCACTGTACTAAGCACTTGGGAGAGTACGGTATAGCAGTGTTGGTAGACACATTCCCTTCCCACAATGAGCTCGTAGGCTTTAGGGGGAGACAGACATTAATATACATATGAACAAATTGGTGTAACTTCATTTCCCTACATATCCAACAAGCCACAACTTTCTCCATCTTCAAACCAATACTGAAATTGTATGTTCTCCAGGAAGCCTTCCCTGACTAGGCCGTTATCCCCCTCCCCACCATATTTTCCTTCCCTGCTGCCTCTCCAATGCAGTTAATCCCATCCTTAAACACTCGGAGTATTGCCCCAGCCTCCCATCTCCACCCGCAAAGCATTTAATAATAATAATATTTATGGTATTTGTTAAGCGCTTACTATGTGCCAAGCACTGGTCTAAGCGCTTGGGTGGATACAAGGTAATCAGGGTGTCCCATGTGGGGCTCACAGAGTTATAATCCCCATTTTACAGATGAGGTAACTGAGGCCCAGAGACTCAAAGTCACACAGCTGATGTGGCGGAGTTGGGATTAGAACCCAGGACCTCTGACTCCAAAGCCCGGGCTCTTTCCATTAAGCCACGCTGCTTCTCATTTATGCCCTTATCATTCTACTTAGTTGCTTCCCTTTCCTAAAATTTATTTTAAAGTCTCTCTCCCCCCCTCTACCCCCATAGAAGACAGAGCTCAAATCTGCTGGCTCGGTTGTGGTCTCCCTAGAGCTTAACTGGTGCTCTGCACAAGATAAGTGCTCAATAAATGCTACTGATTGATCAGTTTAAAAAAGGAAAAAAAAAACTGTGTGGGGAGACCAGGATGTAGGGGAGAAGGGAGACAAGTTCAGAGGATGGAAAGGATGATAGGAAAACAACTAGGAACCGGGAAGGGGTGAGAGGAGGAGCAGAAGTCTATTTTCCCGCAGTGATAGGACGTAACAACTGGTTTGGAGCACGGGCCTGGGAGTTAAAGGGACCTGGTTTCTAATCCCAGCTCCACCACTTGTCTACTGTGTGACCTTGGGCAACTCCCTTCACTTCCCTGGGCCTCGTTGCCTCATCTGGAAAATGGGGATTAAGACTGTGAGCCCCATGTGGGACAGGGACTGCTTCCAACCTGATTAGCTTGTATCTACCTTGGAGTTTAGAGCAGCGCTTGACTCATAGTAAGCACTTGACAAATACCATTATCATTATTATTAATAATAATAATAATAAATTATTAATACTTTTACTGGGGGAAGAGGGGAACAGTGCAGACCATCTTTCCGGGTTTCCCGTGTCATGGCGTGATTATCACCTTGAGTTCATCTGTGGAGGGAGCCGCTTACTATTTTAGAGAACCACCATGGCCCAGGGAGAGAGCACGGGCCTGGGCATCAGGAGGACCTGGGTTCTAATCCTGACTCTGGCACTTGCCTGCTGGGTGACCTTGGGCAACTCAGTTCACTTTTGCCCCTCTGTTCCCTCATCTGTAAAGTGGGGAATAAATCCTATTCCCTTGTACTTAAACTGTGAGACCCAAGTGGGACAAGGACTGTGTCCAACCTATTTTGTATCTACCCCAGCACTTAGTACAGTGCTTGGTACATAGTAAGCGCTTAACAAATACCACCATTAAAAAAAAAATCTGGACCAACGTTTCTAGTGGTTGCACTTGCCAGCAGATATTATCATTAATGGTATTTATTGAGTGCTTCCTGTGTGCAAAGCTCTACACTAAATGCTGTAGAGAGTAAGCTACAACCGCTTTGGTAGACACAGTCCCTACCCTCAAGAAGTTTACAGTTTAGAGGGGAAGGTGGATTTGTGTGAAGGCGGACACTTTGGCTGCCTTTTGTTGCGTCTGGCTGTGGAATCATTTAGGTGAGGGAATTTGCCCCTTCTGCCTTATTTTATTAATCCCTGTTTTTGTGCTCGGTAACCTGTCCAGAGATAGTGACGCTGTAGCGATAAACCTGAATGCCATCCGATAAAAGTCCTTCCCGGTAGCATTTCCCTAACCCCATCCTGGTTCTCTCCCACTGCAATAAACACGGCTGTGTTTGTTTCAGCCAGATCATGTTCAAATAAACACGTGTGATCTCATAGTGTGAGAACACGAGGGAAAAAAGTGAAACCGCATGGTCAAATAAACATTCTTGCTTTCGGGAAGCTTGATGCCAAATTTTCATGCAGTGAACGTGGGATTTCCAAGGTGCAGATATGAGCGTACGAGCCATGGAAAGGCGATTGATACATGGGTCAGTGTTCTGTGCTAGTGGCAGAGTGCTTCTGGAAACTGCTTATCATGAAATGATGGTCCAGAGTCTTTTTTTAAAAGAAAAAAAACCGAAAATGGGCTAGTACAAATAGTCTATTAAGATAGATTAGTGAGCTATAAATAGATGCATAATAAAATCAATGGTGTTTATTGAGTACTTACTGTGAACAGAGCATTGTTTTAAGAGTTTGACAGAGTACAGTGTACTGTAAGCTCGTTGTGGGCAGGGGATGTGTCTGTTTATCATTCCATTGTACTCTCCCAAGCTCTTAGTACAGTGCTCTGCACGCAGTGAGCACTCAATAAAGGCGATTGCATGAATGAATACAGTACAGTAGTTAGGCATGTTCGCTGACTCCAAGGAGGTTACAGCTTAGAGACTACTCAAATGTTAGTATGGATTTAAATGTAGTCACAGTTATTACTTGGAATAGTTTTAATTAAGAAACCTAAGTATGTCACATAATAAGCGCTTAAGAAATACCGTTTTTTAATTGTTGCTCAGGCAATTTTTTGATAGTTCACTGTTCAGGCCACTCTGATTTACTTGATGACCTATCGCTTTATGCTCTTTTCATTTCAAAAGAGTCACGATTCCTTGCCTTCTTTGCAATGTGGAGATCCTGTTCCATTATTTAAGTGCCTAAGTGCATTCCCAGTAATAACACTGACGACATCCCGGTGTTAGAATGTTAATTGGGACTGCAGCTATACATTCCCAAGACCCTATTGCTTTCCTACTCCCGGGCTCATTATGGGCAGGGGCCGTGTCTTGTAATTCTGTTGTATTGTACTCTACCGAGCGCTTATTACCGTGCTCTGCTCATAGTAAGCACTCAAGGAATGCCATTGATTAATTGATTGACTTGCCTGAAATCTGCTCCAAGTGAGGAAAATGTTGCATAAAGCTGCTCACCGGTGCCTCAAGAAGTTTCTTTTGTCATGACCAATGGAAATGTAGTATTTTTTCCCTAACATTCTGACCGGGCTTTGCTTGGATACATTCATGTTTCCAAGTGTTCCCTGGGACACTGGAATGTGAGGGCAGAGATATGGGTTTGACAAAGGGCAGGCACTTTTGAATCACGGATCATCTGCCCTGTGGGTGCGGAGATGGTCCTCTAAGTTTCTTAAAATGGAGGAGGAAATCTTCCCTGAGTCCCATGCTCTTAGGAGATCTTTTGAGTTTTCAGTTAGTTGCTAGCAAGGGCTTTTTTCCTTCCAGTCAGTGGTATTTATTTAGTGCTTACTGTGTACAGTAAATACGATTGAATGTATGAATACAGAACACTGTACTAAGTGCCCTGGAGAGTACAGTTTAACAATATAGCAGACATATTTCCTGCCCACAACTTCCCTATTTCATTAACTCACTAGTGGATAGAGCACAGGCCCAGGAGTCAGAAGGACCTGGGTTCTAATCCCAGATCCGCCACCTGTCTGACCTTGGACAAGTCACTCAACTTCTCTGTGCCTCAGTTACCTCTTATGTAAAATGAGGATTAAGACCATGAGCCCCATTTAGGACTAGGACCCAGCCCATTTGATTAGCTTGTACCTACCCCAGTGCTTAGTACAGTGCTGGCATAGAATAAGTGCCCCCTCCAGACTGTAAACTCACTGTGGGCAGGGAGTGTGTCTGTTTATTTTTGCATTGCACTCTCCCAAGCCTTAGTATAGTGCTCTGCAAACAGCGCTTGATAAATCCAAAGTAGAGAAGCAGTGTGGCTCAGTGGAAAGAGCCCGGGCTTGGGAGTCAGAGGTCATGGGTTCTAATTCCGGCTCCACCACTTGTCAGCTGTGTGACTTGGGGCAAGTCACTTCCCTTCTCTGTGCCTCATTTCCCTCATCTGTAAAATGGGGATTAAGATTGTGAGCCCCACGTGGTACAACCTGATCACCTTGTATCCTACCCTGTGCTTAGAACAGTGATTTGCACATAGTAAGCGCTTAACAAATGCCATCATTATAATAATAATAATAATAATTAAATACGATTGAATGAATGAATGCTTAACAGATACAGTAAACAAACAAAAAACCCCTTAATTTTACACACAGAACTAGTTGCTTCCCTATAATACCTTCAGGAAATCAGTGGTATTTATTGAGTGTTTACTATGTGCAGAACACTGTACTCAATGCTTGGGAGAGTACAGTACAACAAGAATTAGCAGACTGGAAGTGGCCTTCTGGGAAGGGTTGATATATAAGCTCCCCCCTAGACTCAAAGCTCCTTGTGGGTAGGGATCATATCTGCCAACTCTGTATCGTGCTGTTTGAAGCACTTAGTCCAGCCCTCTGCACACTTTTTAGCACTGAGGCCTCCCCGATAAAGCCCTGGTCTCCTGTATTCCCTCTCTCTTCCGAGTCGCCTTCGTTCTTGGATCCGTATCCTGTATTCACCTGATATGCATCCGCACATTCAGCCCCCAAACACTAATATCCATATCTGTAATTTATTTTAGCGTCTGTCTCTCCCTCTAGACCACAAGCTCCTTGTGGGCAGGGATCATGACTTCCAGCTCTGTTGTCTTGTACTCTCTTAAGTGCTTAGTACAGTGCTCTACACACAGTAAGCGCTCAATAAATACCCTTGATTGATGTACTATTACTCTAGGGATTCACCTTGAAAGTACAAGATCCCCTCTCCCGCCTTATGCTGAAAGAGAAGGAAAAATAAGACCAGTGGAGTCCTGCTTGCAGTTTGCAGTGACTTTAGATAACTCCCGAAGATAAAATTTGAACCTTCATTTTTGTTTTCTCTTTATTTTAAAAAAAAATAATTGATTCCTTTGATATTTAGTTTTTTGGCTGTAGAGCACTAGAGAACAATTACTGTCTTTGAGGATTAACTCCCGGTAGCGCAAATATTTTGGGGGAGGGCAGTGAGAAACAGCATGTCTTACTGGAAAGAGCACGGGGAGGCAGAGGACATGGGTTCTAATTCCAGCTCTGCCAGGTGACTGCTGTGTGACCTTAGGCAAGTCACTTAATTTCTCTGTGCCTCAGTTACCTCATCTGTGAAATAGAGATTAACACTGTGAGCCCCATGTATTTATTCTGATGACTTGACACCCATCCACATGTTTTGTTTTTTTGTCTGTCTCCCCCTTCTAGACTGTGAGCCCGTTGTTGGGTAGGGACTGTCTCTATATGTTGCCAACTTGTACTTCCCAAGCGTTTAGTACAGTGCTCTGCATAGAGTAAGCGCTCAATAAATACGATTGAATAAATGATAGGGACTGTGTCCAGCCTAATTACCTTGTATCTATTCCAGCCATTAGAGCAGTGTTTAGCACACAGCAAGTGCTTAACAAATACCACAATTATTGTTAGTTCTGCCCGAAATATTAACCTTTTAACAAAGCCCACCTCGCCACTACAGTAAATCACTTTTTAGGTAGGCTCTTAGGGACCGTCTCTATATGTTGCCAACTTGTACTTCCCAAGCGCTCAGTACAGTGCTCTTCGCACAGTAAGCACTCAATAAATACGATCGATTGATTGATTTTTCCACTTGTAGTTGTGTCTGGGCTTTGATGGATTCCTCAGCGGGATTCCTCAGCGGGATTCCTCAGCGGAACTAAGTTTGTCAGATAAGGACCTAGGCACTATCAGTTCATGCCAAGGAGCTTGTAAGTTCACTTGACTCCTGACCTCTTATCTGACCTTTCCTGTGACAGGTACCTTTTCTGCTACTCTGAAGTACTTCCTGATTGAGGGGTATGGTTAGGGCATCATTAGTACCCAGCTCTTGAATAATTGAGAGTCTTTTTTTGTTAGTTTAATGGAATTTAAGCACTCCCATTAGACTTTAAGCTTGTCATGGGCAGGGAATGTGTCTGGTAATTCTGTTTTATGATACTCTCCCAAGTGCTTAGTAAAATGCTCGGCACTTAGGGCTCAGTAAATACTACTGATGGTTTGATTGCTCTGTGCCTGCCACTGTACAAAGCGCAGGGGTATATACAGGCTAATCAGGTTGGACACAGTTCATGTCCCATAGGGCTCACAGTCTTAATCTCCATTTTACAGAAGAGGTAACGGAGGCCCAGAGAACTTAAGTGACTTCCAGAGGTCACACAGCAGACAAGATTTGAGGAAGGACCACTAGCCCGGTAGGCCAAGAAATCAAAAACGTGACCCAGACCGTCTAAATGGTGTCTTTCTTTACTCAGAATAAGAATTTTCTTTCAGGAAGAAGCCCACTGGGTGGATAATAGCTCTAACTGAAACTTTTCTTTAGATACATTTTCCTGGCTTGAAATAAAGTGAAGATATCAAGCCGTTGTTTAATAATAATGTAGTTCATCAACTGGAACATTCTGTAATTATGAGTTAACCAAATGTGAACGCTACCTCATCTGTAGATAGCGTCAGGATTGTTAGCCTGCTCGTAGCATCTGTACATGAGCTAGAGCAGGCATGGTTCGGTTTAATCGTATTGTCTTTAGTGCACGAGTTTATAAGCAATCTGAAGAAAATGATTTTATTTATAATGTCACTTTATCTGAAAGATTAAATTCTTATGACAGGATTTAAAGGCTAGCTGTATTCTGAAAACGTCCCAATCAATCAGTCAATCGATTGTATTTATTGAGCGCTTACTGTGTGCAGAGCACTGTACTAAGCCCTTGGGAAATACAAGTTGGCAACATATAGAGACAGTCCCTACCCAACAGTGGGCTCACAGTCTAGAAGGGGACTAGGGGACTTCCCAAAATAGAAGAGGCGATCCTTTTCGAATCATTTTAAGTAAGGTTCCATTCAGTGAGCCACCTTGTGAATGATTTTTGTTTACAAGCCAAATTTAAGACTTGCGAGAGATTTAATTTATTTTTGCAGTGACTGTGTCAGAAACTTTGAGCCTATATGTATAATGCTCCTTTGGAGTTTATTTTTAACCTACTAGTCCCTGGGTTTATTTGAATTGTTGCAAATTTACAGAAAATGCTCACCCTCCGGGTGAGCCAAATTAGGAAGAAATGCATTAACCAAATGAGAACAATGGAAAAACCACCTTAACTTGCTTGTCTTAAGCTCTTGTTCGTAGAATTTGTTTCCTTTTCAAATGGTAAAGTAATGCTCAGTTATCATGGGGGTTGTAAAGTTGGCACTGGGTAACTGATGTTTTAAAAAAATAATCTGAAGAAAACACATTAGAAAATTAAAAAAAAAATTAAATCCCATCTCCTCCAGAAAGTCTTCCCTGACTAACCCCTCATCTCTGCCCCCCCCAACTATCCCTCCTTTCTGGGTCACCCCCATGCCACTTAGGTATATGTCCTTGATACTCTGCTGCTTCCTGTCTCAGTAGGTGGCACTTAGTGAGCACTTAGCACATGCAGAGCACTGTACTAAGTGCTTGGGAGCACACAGTACAACAGAGTTGGTAGACATATTCGTTACCCTCAACAAGCTTATAGTCTACCTGCAAATTATAGGCTGTCACCCTCGCTAGATTTCAAACTTCCTTGTGGGCAGGGATTGTATCTGCTAACTCTGTTGTATTGTATTCTCCCAGGCACTTAGCAGAGTGCTCTGCACACAGTAAGAGAGTAATGCCATTGATTGAAATAAAAATAAAAGCTTTTCTCACAGATGGAAGCATCTGCATTACCACAATGTCCTGTTGAAATAATCTAAGCGCTTAGTATAGTGCTCTGCACACAGTAAGTGCTCAGTAAATACGATTGAATATTCATTCAGTCTAGAGTCTAGTGACATACTTTGACAGACCATAACTATTACCCATCATATGGAGAAAAAAAATATTTCAAATGCGATTAACTCCCGAAGAGTTATTAGACATTGACTACAATCGCTATGTCTTGCCATTTAATTTGCACTCTGAGTTCCGTGAGTCTACCAACTCGGTTATATCGTACTCTCTGAAATGTTTAGTATAGTGCTCTGCATGCGCTAAGCACCCCAAAAATATGATTGATGAGAAGAAAGGGAGACATTCAGAGGGTAGGTGGCTCAATAATGGTTGGCTACTAATTCAATTTAATTTTGCCATTTAGGATCATTCAGTACTACTTATTGAGTGCTTACCATGTGACGAGCACAGTACAGTCGAGTTGGTAGACACATTCTCTGCCCACAAGGAGCTTACTGTCTTGCCGTCTCTCTGCTCAGAGGCAGTAGTGTATATTGCACTGAGTTTTAGCAACAAAAGTTGGGCAACATCTTAGATCAATCAATCAATCAGTCGTATTTATTGAGTGCTTACTGTGTGCAGAGCACTGTACTAAGCGCTTGGGAAGTACAAGTTGGCAACATAATATATCTGTAGATCCGTAGATCCATAGATCCGTAATACCCATGGATCAGATGGCAGGGTATCTTTCAAAGTCGGCCGTGGAAGAGGAAGCGTTTTTGATTTGCCTTTCTGGATTAATGCAGAAATCGTCCAAGGTTTGGACCAACAGTGTCAGAAAGTCAGAGTCAAGTGAGTCAACGTGAGAGTGATTCATGGATGAAGCTTGGAGTGGAAGTTCATCTCTCCTCTCTTGACAGTTTATCCCCGTTATTGTCTACTGGTTTAATCACAGCCTTTCGCAATCTAGAAATGCAGATTGTTCAGGGAGAACAGCACGAGGCTGCAGAGGGCAGTGTATGTCAAGTGGAGCTTTGAAGTTGGTGAGTTTCCAAATACAGTCCCCGAACTGCCTTTAGCTGAACATTTTTAGCTTTCCATCACCTCAGTCAAGCAAGCAGACCTATTTATCGAGTGCTTCTTATGTGCAGGGCACTGTACTAAGCGCTTGGAAGTGTACCTGTACAACAGAATTAGCAGTCACGTTCCCTGCCCGTAATGAGTGAGTTAGGAGCAAGGAACTGTCTTGGCGACAAATCCAAAAAGAAGGCTATGAGTCTGAAGGTTGAAGCAAAAATCAGACTTTTGTCTGCTCTCTTTCATGCAGAAAGGAGGAAAGTTTGTTTTCCAGAGTTTCAGAAACATTTTGACACTTATGATGCCCAATTAGGTGACTGTTTTGCCCCCAGAATACTCATGCCAGTGGTTAGGGGGATGAAAAGATGAAGGATAATTATTAAGCCTGCTGTTCTGGTGAATCAGCTCTTCTCTGGAAGTAAAACCCTTGGCTGGTGTGTATATGTGTGTGTGTGTAAGGGAAATAAAAAGATATCCTCCAAGGTAACATATAGGAAGTATCCTTTCAAGACTGTTAAGCATGTGGTGGGCAAGGAAAATGTTTACCAACTCTGTTGTATTGTACTCTCCCATGTACTTAGTACAGTGCTCTGCACACAGAAACTGCTCAGATAATACCATTGACTCCAGTCTCTCAGTTTTCCCTTGGGACTGAAAGTCGGTCATGTTGAGCGCTTACTGTGTGCAGAACACTGAAATAAGTGCTTGGGAAAGTACAGTGTAACAATAAACGGACACATTCCCTGCCCACAGCAAACTTATAGTCTAGAGAAGAGTAACATAATATTTCTTTGTATCCCAGTTGCTTTCCAGAGAATTTTCATTTGCCCTGGAATCCGTGTTTTCATGTAATTGGTAATCGTCATTAGTGTTTGACCTCAGGGAACTCAAATCTGATAAGAAATATTCTGTGTTTAACCCATGTGCCAGTTATTGATTTTAGGACATTGTCAGTACACGGCAAATAATGCTATCTTTGGTTTCCCACCATTATACTCATTTCTCAGGGAGATTGAGACCCCTTGCTTTTGAAATGTGCTGTTTGTGCCTTGTGATTCAGTCACAGTGGCATTTATTGAGCATTCACTATGTGCAGAGCACTGTACTAAGTGCTTGGGAGAGTACATTACAGTGGAATTAGTGGACGTATTTCCTGCCCATAATAAGCAGTGCTCCCATCCCCATGTGTTTTTATTTTTGCTTGACCCAGTGGAAGGGGGTCTGGGCTTGAGAATCAAAAGACCTGAGTTCTAATGCGGGCTCGGCCACTTCCTGCTACGTGACCCTGGGCAAGTCACAACTTCTCTGGGCCTCAGTTTCTCGTCTATAAAATGGGGATTAATACTGGTTCTCCCCTTGGTTTTAATTATAAAGGGACAGTCTGACTGGATTAGCTTATACCTACCTCATTCATTCATTCAGTCGTATTTATTGAGTGCTTACTGTGTGCAGAGCACTGTACTACCTCAGTGCTTAGCATGTAGTAAGTGCTTAATCAGGACCCCAATTGCTCTTCTTATTAGTATCTATACCCACCTACAGGTGATACCCATGCCACTTAGGTTGCTCAACATGCTACTTAGGTTACTCAAGGAAAGAAATAAAGGAACCCTTTTCTCCCTATTGCTTCATTACTTTCCCCCTCTTTTTCACAGTCCCTCCATCTGTTGAACAAGTGTGAGCTGTTTTCACTTTTGTTTTTAGTCGGTTTGAGTCAGCTTCACTTTCTTGTGCTCAGAGGATTCGGTTTCTTGGGTTTGTAACCCATTGGAAGGGGGATATTTATATTGGAAAAACATATAGCTTGAAACTTTTGAGTCAAGTTGCCAAATTCTTCAAAATTCCATCTGGTTCTGAGAAACCTTCCTTTCTATTTTTTAAATTTAAATTTGATTAGGTTGATGATTATTATTCTAATTGTTAGTATTATATGGTAATTAAGTGCTTCCTATATGCCAAGCACTGTTCTAAGCCTTGGGGTGTATACAAGGTAAAGAGGTTGGGCACAGTCCCTGTCCCATATGGGGCTCTCATTCTCAACCCCCATTTTACAGATGAGGTAACTGAGGCACAGAGAAGTAAAGTGACTTGCCCAAGGTCACACAGCAAAGTGGCAGAGCCAGGATTAGAAGCCCTGACCTTCTGACTTCCAGACTCATGCTTTATTCACTACGCCATGCTGCTTCCCAAGTGCTTAGTACAGTGCTCTGCATACAGTAAATGCCCAGTTAATATAAGTGATTGTACTCTCCCAAGTGCTTAATACAGTAGTTTGGAAATAGCATGGGACTGGGATTCAGGAGACCTGGGCCCTAATCCTGGCACCACCATTTGTCTGCTGTGTGACCTTGGGTGAGTCACTTAATCAGTGGTATTAATTTAATAGTGTGACTTACAGTCACTGTGCTTCAGTTTCCTCATCTGTAAAATGAGGATTAAATACCTATTCTGCCTTCTCCCTTGTCTGAGCTCCACGTCCACCCTCATTCTCTTATATCTACCTCAGTGTCGGGCGTATAGTAAGTGCCTAGCGAAATACCCCAGTTATTATAATTCTTCGGGTTAGAGATAGGCAGCTGGGCCAGCTTCAGACATTTAGCATCTCTGAGACTGGGAAATGGGCCTTTCCATTGTGTTCTGTTTGAAGCCATTCGAAGACTTAGTGTGGAAAGGCTTAGTAATAATAATAATAATTTTGGTATTTGTTCAGTGCTTACTATGTGCCAAGCACTGTTCTAATCGCTGGGGTATATACAAAGTCATCAGGTTGTCCCAAATGGGGCTCACAGTCTTCATTCATGAGGCACAGAGAGTGAAGTGACATGCCCAAGGTCACACAGCTGGGATTCGAACCCATGACCTTTGACTCCCAAGCTTGGGTTCTTTCCACTAAGCCACTCTGCCCGGTATTAATCACTTAGTATAGTCCTCTGCACTCAGTAAGCGCTCAGTAAATGCCATTAATTGATATAATAATAATAATAATAATGGCATTTATTAAGCGCTTACTGTGTGCAAAGCACATGGCATGTTGTAATGTGTCATGTGGAACTGTGTCCCCCCGAGACCCAGAGTGTTCATTCAATCATATTTATTGAGCACTTACTGTGCGAAGAGAACTGTACTAAGCGCTCAGGGGAGTACAATGCGACAATAAACAGACACATTTCCTTCCCATAATTCATTCATTCATTCAATCGTATTTATCGAGCGCTTACTGTGTGCAGAGCACTGTCCTAAGCACTTGGGAAGTACAAAATGACTTTAGGTGGGGGAGACAGACATCAGTACAAATAAATAAATGACAGATATGTACAGAAGTGCTGTGGGACTGGGAAGGGAGAAGAGCAAATGGAGCAGATCAGAGTGATGGAGAGGGGAGTGGTAGATGAGGAAAAGTGGGGGGCTTAGTCTGGGAAAGACTTCTTGGTTTTGGGGGACCCCTCCACCCACACTTCTTGCTGCAGAGCCCTTGTGTTCTGTTCTCAAGACACCCTCCGCTGTTTGTATAGGTGCTGCTTCCTACAGTTGGAGCTTTTCACATCTTTCATCATGGCCACCCTTCTTGACATTGAACGCTGAAGCAGTCACCTTACTTGCTTCCCGCAGGGTGCAGGCCCCACAGACCTCCTTATCTTTTCTCTCTTCACCCCTAACTTCCCTTCCCCTTTCATCCCAGAGTTTATCCTCATCCCACTTGATCCTGCTGAAGCTTTTAGCCTTCTACTGAACCAGTTCTTCAGACAAAAGCAAGTATTGTGATTGTTAGCGGGTTAAGTCTTCCCTGACTCTCAACCCTCATTTCCTCACTCCCTTCTGCATCACCCTTCTACCTGTTACTCTATTTATTTATTTATTTATTTTACTTGTACATATCTATTCTATTTATTTTATTTTGTTAGTATGTTTGGTTTTGTTCTCTGTCTCCCCCTTTAAGACTGTGAGCCCACTGTTGGGTAGGGACTGTCTCTATATGTTGCCAATTTGTACTACCCAAGCGCTTAGTACAGTGCTCTGCACATAGTAAGCGGTCAATAAATACGATTGATGATGATGATGATGATGGATCTGCTCCCTTTTTTTCCACCCCTCCCTCAACCTTACAGCACTTCCATACATATTGATTTATTTTCCTTTCTGCCTCCCCCTCCAGACTGTAAGCCTGTTGCGCCAAGGGAACTTGTCTCCCAACAATGTCACTGGGAAGCAGCATGGCTCAGTGGAAAGAGCAGGGGCTTTGGAGTCAGAGGTCATGGGTTCAAATCCTGGCTCCGCCAATTGTCAGCTGTGTGACTTTGGGCAAGTCATTTAACTTCCCTGTACCTCAATTACCTCATCTGTAAAATGGGGATTAAGACTGTGAGCCCCCCGTTGGATAACCTGAATACCTTGTAACCTCCCCTGCGCTTAGAACAGTGCTTTGCACATAGTAAGCGCTTAATAAATGCCATAATTATTATTGTTATTCTTCCTAGTGCTTCGTACAGTGCTTTGCGCACAGTAAGCATTCAGTAAATATTATATCGGGGGGAAATAAATAGGCATCAGTGAGAATTCAAAGTGCATAAGTGTTAATGTTGAGGAACAATACTGAACATAGTATAATAGTAGTGGCATTTGTTAAGCACTGTGTCCCAAGCACTGTATTAAGCCCTGGGGTGGATACACAATTGACAGATCATTCATTCATTCAGCCATATTTATTAAGTGCTTACTGTGTGCAAAGCACTGTATTAAGCACTTGGGAGAGTGCAATATAGCAACAAACTGACACATTCATGCCCACAATGAGTTCCCAGACTAGGCAGGGAGACAAACATTAATATAAATAGATGAATAAATTACGGTACAGATATACATATATAGATGTGTGTGTATATATATATATGAGATCAGGCAGAGTTCCTCTCTCACATGGGGCTCCCATTCTGAGAGGAAAGAAAAAAACTGATATTCAGCCGCCATTTCTAGCTGAGAAAATAGGGTCCCAGAGAAGTTGTGACTTGCTTAAGTTCACACAGCAGGAAAGTGGCAGAAGGGGAATTAGAACCCAGATCTCATAACTACCAGACTTGTACTCTTTCTATTAGACCACGCTCTTCCCATGTAGAGTCATACGTTCCTGGGGGCAGGAATCTCGTATCAGTAAGAGAGACGGGAAGGGAGAAATAGGAAGGCGGGAAAGGGGAGAGAAAGGCCTTTTGTGTAATCGTGAGAGCAAATCATTTAACCTCTCTGGATTTCAGTTTCCTCCTCTGAAATGGGGATGATACCTGTTCTCCCTCCATCTTAGATCGTGAGCCCCAAGTGGGACAGGAACTGTGTTTAATATGATTAGCCTGGGAGACAGAAGGACCTGGGTTCTAATCCTGGCTCCACCCACTTGTCTGTTGGGTGATCTTGGGCAAGTCACATCCCTTCTTTGTGCCTCAATTACCTCACCTGTAAAGTGGAGATTAAGACTGTGAGTCCCATGTGGGACATGGACTGTGCCCAACTTGATTAACTTATATCACCCCAGTGCTTAGTACAGTGCCTAGCACGTAGTAAGCACTTAACAAATATCTTAAACACAAACATTAGTACTGCTGAGTGCTTTATTTTAATGTCTGTCTTTCCCCTACCAGACTAATCTTCTCCTATCTAGGGATTGTGCCTATCACTCAATTGGATTCTACTTTACCAAATGCTTATTACAATGTTCTGCACACAGTAAGCACTCAATAAATACCGTTGATTGATACAATAGAATTAGCAGACACAATTCCCAGCCTCAAAGAGCTACAACTCAAATTGCTACCAAGATCTAAATTAACTGCGGGTAGGGAGGAACAACCGATTATGAAAATACGTACCTTGGCTGTGAGTACTTCTACAAACATATGGAATGATTTCCTGCTCTAGATGTGGCCTTTGAAGAAGAAAGGAAAATTCATCCTTTTCAGATATGATTTTTAGCCAGCTTTTGTTGAATGAACATTTTCAGAGCAAGAATGTTTAGAAGGCTATTGATTTTTAAATACAGACAGGTTTCAATAAGTAGCCATTGATAGGGGTTGTTGCTTTGCGGTTAAGGGATTGCGGTGGGGTTTGCACAGTAAGTAGCCAAAGTTCATAGCCCACATCCATCCAAAAGCCAGCAATTAATACTAATTATCGGATTGCTTTGAAAAATAAGCGGTTAAGGGGAGGAGGTGTATCACTCCCTCCGGTTATCAGGAGGCGTTGTCAGGTAGAAAACACTGCATCGTCTTCCATTCCTTAAAATTAGTTTCCGCAGATGAAGAACAATGCTGTAAACTAGCAACCTGTCATGGCTTCTTCACACCCATCCCTACCTCTCCCTGGATCGATCAGTCAGTGGTATTTATTGAGAGCTTATCGAGTGCAGAGCTTTGTGCTAAGCACTTAGGAAAATAGATGTAACAGAGTTGGTAGACATGTTTCCTGCCCACTACAAGCTTCTGGTCTAGAGGGGCTTGCATCCTCCTCAGTTTTTAAAGTTCACAACACGTCTCGAATGATGCCCTTCCCCTTCAAAATTCTGAGGTAGCCCTCCAGATTATGTCATTATCATCATCATTATTACCGACTTTTTTCTAGAATGTGTGGTTATCACCATGGGCACACAGGCTAGATTATATCTGGGAGGCAGTGTGGCCTCATGGAAAGAGCACAGGCCTGGATGTCAGAGGATCTGGGTTCCAATCCCCGATCCTCCCCTGTCTGCTGTGTAACCTTGGGCAAGTCACTTGACTTCCCTGTGCCTCAGTTCCCTCATCTTCACCACGGGTGTTCATTCAGTCATCTCCCTCCTACTTAGATTGTGAGCCCCATGTGGGACCTGATTGTCTTTTATCTACCGCAGCCGTTAGTGTGTGGCACATACTAAGTGCTTAACGAATGTTATTGTTATGATGATGATGTCATTTGGAATCTTGTCTTCTCAGAGAGTATAAATCCTCCGGACCGTTTTGTGTTTAGCAATTTCGGAATCTGTTCTCGGTTCCTTTTGTGTGGCGTGGCGTAGTGAAACCAGCCTGGAACTGGGAGCACCTCAGATAGCCTGCTTGTTTTGAACATCCTAAGGATTACATCCACTTGGTTGCTCAGTAAACACGACTGCTGCTTCTACAGTGGAGTCAGGAAACCTGAGTTCGAATCCAGGTTTCCCAAGTCCACTGTCATAGTAGTGGGTTCTAATCCCGCCTCTGCCACTTGCCTGTTGTGTGAGCATCGACAAGTCGTGAACCGTCTCTCTACCTCAGTTTTCTTATCTGTAAAATGGGGATAAAATGGAGTGAAGCAGCATGGCCTAGTGGGTAGAGCATGGGCCTGGGAGTTAGAAGGACTTGGGTTCTAATCCTGACTCTGCCATGTGTCTGCTGGGTGGCCTTGAGTAAGTCACTTTACTTCTCTGGGCCTTGGTCATCTCATCTGGAAAATGAGGATTAAGATTATGCGCCCCATGGGGGATGTGGACTGTGTTCAACCCTGTTACCTTGTAGCTACCCCAGTGCTTAGAACATTGCCTGGCACTCAGTAAGCGCTTAACAAATACCACTAAAAAAACCAAACAAGATTCCTGCTCTCAGGAATTTACAGTTTCTCCCTCCCACTTAAAGCTTGAGCCCCGGATGTGACGGGGACTGTATCCAGTTTGCTTATCTTGTCTCTTCCCCACTACTTTGCATAGCTTTCCTACAAAAACTCTGCATTCTTAAGGTATTTTCAGAGTTGAGCAGAAAGTTGTGTTTCATGCCCTGTCAACGTTGCTGAATTTCTTTGTTGTACTCCAGATTGTGGTGGTCCTGTTTGCACATGGGTTTTTTCAGTAGTTCTTTAAAGGTCACCCAGCAGACAAGTGGAGGGACCGGAATTTGAACCCAGGTCTTCTGACTTATTGGCCCATGCCCTAGCCACTAGGCCATGTTGTATTGGAGTAATAATTAAGAATAATAATTGTGGCATTTAAGTGCTTACTATGTGCCAGACACTGTATCAAGCGCTGGTGGGACAGGGGGTTGGCGGTGGGGATGGGTGGGAAATAGAAGCAAATTGCATTGGACACAGTCCCTTTCCCACATCAGAGTCACAATCCCCAAATTTACAGATGAGGGAATTGAGGCACAGAGACGTGAAGTGACTTGCCCAAGGCCACACAGCAGTCAAGCGGTGGAACTGGGATTAGAACCCATGACCTCTGACTCTCAGGCCTGTGCTCTGTCCACTAGGTCATAATAATAATAATGGTATTTGTTAAGCACTTACTATGTGCACTTACAATGTGCACTTGTACTTCCCCAGCGCTTAGTACAGTGCTCTGCACATAGTAAGCGCTCAATAAATATGATTGATGATGATGCAGAGCACTGTTCTAAGCACTGGGGAGGCTACAGGGTGATCAGGTTGTCCCACGGGGGGGCTCACAGTTTTAATCCCCATTTTACAGATGAGGTAACTGAGGCACAGAGAAGTTAAGTGACTTGCCCAAAGTCACACAGCTGACAGTTGGCAGAGCCAGGATTTGAACCCATCCAAAGCCCGTGCTCTTTCCACTGCTTCTCCATGTGGTTCTTCATACCATATTGTATTCTGTTGTACTCTCCCAAGCACTTAGTACGGTGTTCTGCACACAAAAATCGCTTAATAAATGCCACTGACTGATTGACTAGTCTGGTGTGTGAAATCAGTGAGCATCCAGCAGAGGCCTGAAAGATTGCAGGATGTGATCTCAGGGAGGCAGTTCACCGCTTTTCTTCCTCAGAAATGTTATCCTGTCTTTCTCAATGCCCTAAAACCCCTTGGAGCATTGCTTGTTTCCAGGAAGTGTCTACCTTGAGAAATGCCTAGTTTTCTTAGGCGTGCCTTTACATGCCAATTTAGAATTTTATTCAGGAGCGAATCAAGTCTTTGCTCAGATTTCAGAGAGCGTACTGGGCAGCAGACCTTCTGGGTTTCTCCTTCCTGTTTCAGTTCTACCTCAAGTTTGCTGAGAAGAAGCACGGCCCTATTGGAAGAGCATGGGCTTGGGTGTCAGAAGGACCTGGGTTCTAATCCCGGCTCCGCCTCATGTCCGATGTGTGACCTCGGACGAGTCACCTCACTTCTGGGCCTCAGTTACCTCATCTGTCAAATGGGGATGTAAAACTGTTCATCCTCGTCCTGTGGGACGAGGACTGTGTCCAATCTGATGAGCTTGGAGCAACCCCAGTGCTTAGTACAGTGCCTGGCAAATACCAATACAAATACCAATTTAAAAAAATGTGTTGCTTTACAGGAGCAATGAAGTACACTTATGTGGGAGACCATTGTGGAATGTGAGTCTTCCTGGGAGGAATGATGGGAAATGGCCAGGAGCATGGGAGAATCTTTATAGAGATTTTCGAGGAGCACTATGACCAAGTGGACAGAGCACAGGAATCAGAGTCAGGAGACCTTGGTTCTAATCTCAGTTTTGCCACTTACCTCCTGTGAGACCTTGGGCAAGTGACTAAACTTCTCTGGGCTTCAGTTTCTGTGACGTGTCTCTCCTCTTCCCTGTTAAGACTGTGAGTAGGCATGGGCCAGGGTTCTGTGTCTGATCTGAATATTTTTGTATTGTTTTGTTATGGTATTTAAGCGCTTACTAAGAGCCAGTCACCATACTAAGCACTGTTTATCTTTCATAATAATAATTGTGGTATTTACTAAGTGCTTACTATGTGTCAGGCACTGCACTAAGCGCTGGGGTGGATACAAGCAAATTGGGTTGGACACGGTCCCTGTCCCACTTGGGGCTCACAGTCTCAATCCCCATTTGATAAATGAGGTGACTGAAGCTCAGAGAAGTGAAGTGACTTGCTCAGGGCCACACAACAGACAAGTGACGTTGTTGGGATTAGAACCCATTACCTTCTCTCTCCCAGACCCACGCTGTATCCACTGTGCCATGCTATCTTCCCCAGTGTTTGGCATATAGAATGAACATAACAAATATCACTGCTGTTATTATAGACGTGAAAATTATGTTTTCTAGCATGGCAAGTTGGGGCTACTTTCAAATAGTCTGGAATTAGAATCAAACCAGCAATGGTATTTATTGAGTGTCTATTGTGTGTTTGGGAGAGTACACTAGGATTAGCAGACATGGTTCCTGGCCCTCAAGGAATTTATAATGTAGCAGAGGAACTCCAGTGTCTATGGTTTTGTAAATTTAGGGTTAAGGATGCCATCTAAGCTTCTGGAGTACTGCTGACGTACTTTATGATATTGGTTCAGCATTTACCGTGTGCCAGGCACTGTACTAAGCACTGGTGTAGAGGCAAGCTAATTTATTCATTCATTCAATCGTATTTATTGAGTGCTTACTGTGTGCAGAGCACTGTACTAAGCACTCAATCGTATTTATTGAGTGCTTACTGTGTGCAGAGCACTGTACTAAGCACTTGGGAAGTACAAGTTGGTAACATATAGAGACGGTCCCTACCCAATAGCGGGCTCACAGTCTAGAAGGGGGAGACAGACAACAAAACAACATATATTAACAAAATAAAATAAACAGAATAGTAAATATGTACAAGTAAAATCAGGTTGGACATAGTCCCCGTCCCACATGAGGCTCACAGTCTTACTCCCAATTTTCAAATGTGGGAATTGAGGCACAGGAAAGTCAAGCGACTTGCCCAAGGTTACACAGCAGACAAGTGGCCGAGCTGGGATTAGAACCAGGTCTTTTCATTCATTCAGTCATATTTACTGAACGCTTACTTGTGTTCAGAGCCCTGTAGTAAGCGCTTGGGAAGTACAATTCAACAACAGAGACAATCACTGCCCAGAATGGGCTCACAGTCTAGAAGTGGGAAGACAGACATCAAAACAAGTAAACAGGCATCAGTAGCATCATTATAAATAAATGGAATTATAGATATATACACATCAGTAATAAAAGTAAATAGAATTATAATTATAAATATGTATATATATATACTTTCTGAGTCCCAGGCCCATGCTCCATCCACTAGGCCACGCTGCTTCCCGAAACATCCCATTTTGCCCATCCGCCAAGCTAGCTCTCTTCCTCCCTTCAAGGCCCTACTGAGAGCTCACCTCCTCCAGGAGGCCTTCCCAGACTGAGCCCCTACCTTCCTCTCCCCCTCGTCCCCCTCTCCATCCCCCCATCTTACCTCCTTCCCTTCCCCACAGCACCTATATATATGTATATATGTTTGTACATATTTATTACTCTATTTTATTTGTACATATCTATTCTATTTATTTTACTTTGTTAGTATGTTTGATTTTGTTCTCTGTCTCCCCCTTTTAGACTGTGAGCCCACTGTTGGGTAGGGACTGTCTCTATATGTTGCCAACTTGTACTTCCCAAGCGCTTAGTACAGTGCTCTGCACACAGTAAGCGCTCAATAAATACGATTGATTGATTGATTAATTGATTTGCATAAGCCCCTCATTTGGAAAGGCTCTAGTCCCAGCTCTGGGAGCCTCGGTTTCTCATCTGTCAAATGGGGATGATACCTGCTATCCCTACCTCTTAGACCATAAGCTCCCTGTGGGATAGTGACCACATCTGATCTGACTGCTCTATCTACCCCAGCACTTAGCCCAGTTCTGTCTCCCAGAGGGAGTGGTTATTAAGTGAGGTTTTTTTTTTTCCTGGTATTTCGATTTCCCAGCCAGCCTCTAGGAGAGTTTCAATTATGAACCCCAACCTCAGTTCCTTTTACAAGTTTAAAGCATTTTTACCATCGGGGACTGCCGTGAGCATTGTTATCAGCATTGGTGGCCAGCAGCAACAGGCAAATTGTAGAGAAGAGGAGAAGAGAAGCATCAGGACTGTGGGTCTGAATTGAAATCACACATTTTTACCAACTCCCAGCCAGATTCCTTGTAGTGTAGAATGTCGTGGTCCTTGTCCTCTGACCTCACGCTCATTTGCCTTTTTAAAAAATTAATTCTTTCATCTAAGTGCATACTATGTGCCAGGCTCTGTACTAAGTACTGGGATAGAGAAACAATAATTGGGTTGGTCACAGTCCCTGTCCCAAGTAGGGCTCACAGTCCTAATCCCCATTTTACAGGTGAGGTAACTGAGGCCCAGAGAAGTGAAGTCAGTCAGTCAGTCGTATTTATTGAGCACCTACAGGGTGCAGCACACTGTGCTGAGCGGTTAAGTGAGTATGGTATAACAATAAATGACTTGCCCGAGGTCACACAGCAGATGGAGTGGCAGAGCTGGGATTAGAACTTGGATCCTCTGTCTCCTAAGCCTGTGCTTTTCCCACAAGACCACACTGCTTGTCATTTGACTTACGCCTTTTTTGACACCGCATCTCTTCCCTTTCTGCCACAAACTCAATGTGCCGGGACTGTATCTGTTATATTCTTCATTAATTCAGTCATATTTCTTGAGCGCTTACTGTGTGCACAGTACAGTAATGAGCACTTGGAAGAGTACAATTCAACCATAGATTCTATTGTACTCTCCCAAACGCATAGCACAATGCTGTGCACAGAGTAAGTGCTTGATTAGTACGATCGGTTGATGGCCGCAAGGGCCTGGCTGGGCAGAGAGAAGATGTTGGATTCCATCTGGGGAGACTTTTTTGTATCACTTTTGATTAAATCCAGTAGCACGATCTCTCGGTTTGTCCAGCTGCCTCTGGACTCCTCTGGCCGTATCACAGAGCCCAGCTAGGTAGGATTGTACATATTTTTTACTCTATTTATTTATTTATTTTATTTGTACATATCTATTCTATTTATTTTATTTTGTTAGTATGTTTGGTTTTGTTCTCTGTCTCCCCCTTTTAGACTGTGAGCCCACTGTTGGGTAGGGACTGTCTCTATATGTTGCCAATTTGTACTTCCCAAGCGCTTAGTACAGTGCTCTGCACATGGTAAGCGCTCAATAAATACGATTGATGATGATGATGATGATGATTGGGCGGCGGTTCTCCTGGCCACAGAAGCCGGGGCCCTTAGGGACTTGACAGAGCTGAGGTTGGTGCATTGTGTGTGTGTGTGTGTGTGTGTGTGTGTGTGTGTGTGTGTGTGTGTGTGCGTGCTGAGAAGCTGGCATCGTCTCCCTTGCACCGAGGCACCGTCTAAAACGACGGTCAGGCCTTCCGTTTAAAGGGTGCCATAGTTCTCCAAATTCCAACCTTCCGCCGAGCGGAGGAGTGAAGAGGTAGCCGCGATTGCCGGGGAGAGCAGAAAGCAGCGGCATTAGGTTATCAATCAATCACTGGTATTTACTGAGCACTGACCATGTGCAAAGCACAGTACCAAGCACTTGGGAGAGTACGCTACAACAGACACATTCCCTGTTCACAGCGAGCTGACGGTCTAGAGAGGGAGACGGGCCTTAGTATAAATAAATAAATGAGATTATGCTGTGAATAAGTAACTCTAAGCAACCAGGATCCTCTGGGCTGAGCTTTTTCTGCTCCGCCCCATCCCTGCTCTCTGCTGCTCCGATCAGCTTCCTGCTTTTCACGCAAGCCGTTCTTTCAGCGAGCCAGAGCTCTTCCTCCCGAAACATTATTTTCACAAGTCTAGGGCAGGTTTCATGCCGGTGGCAGGCTGGCTGATTGTCATGGCTCCTTTTTTTTTCGCTTGCTTCCTCTCCTGGAACAAAGTAAAACAGGCCAGCTGACGAGGCTAAATCATCCGGTTTTTTTTTCTTTTTTTTTTTGGTTATCCCATCACGCCGGGGTGACCAGCAGAGCCGTAGGTTACTGCACTGAAAACATTTCTGAGGGAGCGTGTATGCTGGACAAGCTGAGAAGGAGAGCCACTGTCTCTGACGACACCGTGAGTCATCGGGCAATCAATCCATCGTATTTTTGAGCGTTTACTGCGTGCGGAGCACTGTGCTAATACAGGCAGTCCTTCGCGTGTATTTGCAGCCTCGATTCTTCCTCCTTTGAAAACGAAACAAGCAGTTATTCCCCCCCTCTGCCAGCCTGAAGTACACACTCCCCGCCGCCGGCCTGTTCTGACGGCCTCCCGAGTTGCTAGTCCTTGTTTCCCTCACGGCCCAGAGCCGGGGGACGTGGGGGCTCTCGGGGCGGCGGCATGGCTGAGGAGGAGAGAAGGATTTCTCTACTTCACTCCCCGGGCATGTGACCACAATGAAAACCGAACTAAGCGAGGTTCTTCCCAAGCAGCGGAGGCAAGACCTCGGATTGGAGGTTTGTAGCTGTCAGGTGGTTCGAGCGAAAGGGGATTCTCTGTCGATGGCAGAACTATAATTTGGGTTATAAAGTTTCGGAGAATTCTATTTGGAAGAGGAAGCGAGGTGCCGCTGAGCCATCCCGCTTGTAACGGACGGCCTCCCACGGACTTATTAGAGAGGGGCCTAAAGGAATTTATATATACGGTGGGAGCTTTCCCCTCTCGCGAAATGAGAGGAGAACGGGGTATGTCGGAATGGTATTCCTGAGTGTTCAGAACAGGAGATTCGACACAAAGCACGTTTCCACAGGAAAGGCAGAGAACGACGCCTGCGATGGCTATGGAATTAAGGTGGTAGTTCTAGAGAGTTTCCTTGAAAACTGTGGGGTTCAAAGTGGCAAAGATTGCGGGTTGCAGGAATACAGAGATATTAGGTCCTGTGCAGGTGGGCAATAAACCACTGCCTGAGTGAGGTATAAAAAGATTTGGGAGATTTTACCGGAGACTAAGGCTGCCACGGAGTAGACTAATGACGTTCTAAACACAGAAACTTTTTACAGAATAGTGGGATTAAATCATATCTTCTTAAATCCGTACTTGTTCAGAGGAAGAAATGGGATAATGCTTGCTCTTTAGTCTTAAAAAATGTATATTTATTTGTTAAGCTTTTAGCAAGAACCAGGCACTGAACTAAGTGCTGGGGTAGATACAAGATAATCGAGTTGAACGCAGTCCCTGTCCCGCATGGGGCTCACAATCTTAATCCCCATTTTAGAGATGAGGTAACTGAGGCACAGAGGATTTAGTGGTTTGCCCAAGGTGACGCAGCAGACAAGTGGGGGTAAAGGGGTGGTGAGGGGGAAGAGGGTGGTTACCAGCGGAGATGGGGAGATTAGGAGCTGGTGGGAAGAGATGATGGACTGTCCAGTACATTGTAAGGTCCTTGAGGGCAAGGATCATGGGCGCTAACTCTGTTGCATTGTGCTCTCCAAAGCATTGTGGCTTAGTAGAAAGAGCATGGGCTTGGGAGTCAGAGGACGTGGGTTCTAATCACGCCTCCGCCACTTGTCTGCTGTGTGGCCTTGGGCAAGTCACTTAACTTCTCTGGGCCTCAGTTACCTCATCAGTAAAATGGGGATTAAAAGTGTGAGCCCCACCGGGGACACCCTGATCACCCCAGCGGTTAGAACAATGCTTAGCACATAGTAAGCGCTTAACAAATACCATAATTATTACTGTAAGCACTCAGTGAATATGATTGTTTATAAGATCCTTGAGGATAGGGATCGTCTTTACCAATTTAAATTCATTCATTCAGTTTATTCAATCATACTTATTGAGTGCTTACTGTGCGCTGAGCACTGTACTAAGCACTTGGAAGAGTACAATATAACAATAAACAGGCACAGTCCCTGCCCACAAGAAGCTTACAATTTAGAAGGGGAGACAGACTTTAAAGTAAATAAATAAATTACAGATACTTCCAAGCTTTCAGTACAGTGCTCTGCACCCTGTAAGTGCACACTGTCATATTTATTGAGTTCTTCCCAGGTGCAGAGCACTGTACTAAATAGTTGAGGAATGCTCAATATATGTGGTGGATTGATTGATAGTACTGACAGACGGGGAAGCCTCAGAGCTCTGCTGGTGGAAAGAAAGTCAAAAGTGCAGGCATCTTCTCCGGTGACCATTCAGCCTTTTCAACCAAAAGAAGTTTGGTCTCCCAGCTTCCTCTGGAGAGTGAATTGAATTTCTGAGGTGAAAGAAGAGCCGCTAGTCCGATGAAACCATTAAAAGGTCTTTAGCAGCCCCACACAAGTCTTTCTCTCAGCATAGGGGGTCTTCTCGGGTCCTTATTGCTTCTCAGTGTCAGGATTTGGGGGCTTGGGGATGGATGGTTGCTTGGAAACGCAGAAGGGCTTCTCTTCCAAGTGCCGTTTTGTCATCCGATGGTTTTATCCCATGCAGTGACCGTCCCTCCACAGATGAGGTCCTGTCAACTCAGGGGAGGGCCGGAGAAGGTTGGAGGTGAGCGCTAAGAGCAAGAGGAGTGTGGCCTAATGGATAGAGCCCATTATCCTCAGAGTCAGAAGGACCTGGGTTCTAATCCCAGCTCTGCTACTTGTCTACTGTGTGATTTTGGGGCAAGTCATTCATTGATTCATTCAGTCATATTTATTGAGCGCTTACCGTGTGCAGAGCACTGTACAAAGCGCTTGGGAAGTACAAGTCAGCACATATAGAGATGGTCCCTACCCAACAATGGGTTCACAGCCAGGAGAAGCAGTGAGGAAAATGCATACAGTCTGGCCTACCGGAAAGAACACGAGACTGGGAGTCAAGGAACCTGAGTCCTCATCCAAGTCACTCAGCTTCTCTGGGCCCCAGTTACCTCATCTGTAAAATGGGGATTAAGACTGTCCTCATGTGGAACAGGGACTGTGTTCAACACAATTTGCTCGTGTCCATCCCAGTGCTTAATAAAGTGCTTGGTACAGAGTAAGTGCCTAACAAATTCTGTTATTATTATTACTATTGTTATTATTATTCAGAATAGAGTTTATTCCCCATCTAGATCACTGCTTCCTAAATTTTTTCATCCTGGAGTTCTTAGGGGTTTCCAATCAATGGTATTGAATGCTTACTGTGTGTAGAGTGCTATATATGTCTTCTTCACCTCATCTTTGTCCTGGTATTTATTGAACACTTACTGTGTGTAGAGCGCTCTACTGAGTACTTGAGACTTCCTTACCCCGAATAAACAGAGGATCCCCAGTTATTGTTCCATTTGTGTTGGCAGCAGACCTTAAAGGACTCATATTTATTGAGCGTTACTGAGTGTGCAAGGCACTGTACAAAGCCCTCGAAGTGGAATTACAAGAATGTAAAAGACCCATTCCCTCCCCACAAGGAGCTTACTGTCAAATGGAAGAGCCAAAGCACAGCTGAAGAGAGCAGAGAAAGCCAAAGAGTAGGGGGAAATGTCTCCACCATGTTAGTAGACCCACAATATGCTGCTTCCATTGCTGCTGGAATAACAAAGAGTGCTCACGCCTCAGGAGATAAGGGCTAAAATCTTTCCCCTCCTGTGCTGTCTCCCCCGCCTTGCCCCCCAAACTCTCCCCTTTCCTTCTGTTCCTGAGTTTCCACATGTTTTCCTCTCCAACATAAAGGAGGAGTAAGGAGCAATAGAAAGGTCCACAGCAGCTTAACCCACTGATTGTTCGTTCATTCATTCTGTCATGTTTATTGAGCGCTTACTGTGTGTAGAGCACTGTACTAAGCGCTTGGGAGAGTATAGTATAACAATAAACAGATACATTCCTTGCCCACAAACGAGCTTGACCTTTGGATATTTGATAGTCACTCCAACCCCACAGAAATTATACACATATCTTTTGATTATTATAAATTATTCATTTCAATGTCTGCTTCCCCCTTAGACTGTAAGGGGGACTTAAGCACTTAGTACAGTGTTCTGCACACAGTAAGCGCTCAATAAATATGATTGATGATGTAAGTTCATTATAGGCAGGGAGCGTATTTGCTAGTTCTGTTGTTTTGGACTATCCCAGGGGCATAGAACAGTGCTCTGCACATAGTAAGCGTTCAATAAATACCACTGTTTGATTGAATTGGGTCTAGCCTCACTGGAAATTTGAGCACAGCAAGGTCAGGTTCTGTGGCCCCTTTTCTGACCATGGCCCCCACAAAAATCACCTCCCACTGGGCCCTGCAAGAGGCCTTGGGAGCCTCTGATGCCATCAATCAGTCGGTGGTATTTATTGAGCGCTTCTGTGCAGAGCAATATACTAAGCCTTTGGGAGAGTACAGAGTAACAGAATTAGCAGACACATTCCCTGTCCATAACACTGGCTGCCCCAAGAAATCAAATGGGTCCCCTCAGGCAAGGCTTTTAGGGGCACAGGGTAATTGGGAGAGAGTGTGGCTATTGAGCTTAAAGTGGATCGCTGAAAAAGGAATCCCACTAAATCCAGGGAAGTTGAGGAGCGATGGACACTCTATGCCGAGGCTGCAATTTGCCTGGTTGCACGATTTCATTTAAAATTTGTAATGGGCCTCAAAGGCTAATTAAATACCAAGTGCGTGGTGAGCTGGGTGGAACACTAGAGGGGAAAGTAGAAGTGCCCTCTAGTATTGTGGTTTTTTTTTTTTTATTCCAGTATAATACCATTTATTTTCTTACAAATTTTTGAAGCCAAGTGGACCTCATTTGTGCCTCAGGAAAATTGGATTTCTAGGTATGTTATCGGCTGTGTGGGTTACTCCCGTTGATTTTAAAGTATAACTGTTTGTTTATAGTACAGTGCTCTTCACACAGTAAGTGCTCAAGAAATACCAGGGATTGATAGAGATCAAGCAGAAATGCTGAGGTTTTGTAGAACAGTATTTTTTACTCCCTGTTTAATTTGCTGGACATAACTACCACTACTAGTGATTCTATTTATTAAGCAGCTACTGGACTAGAAGCCGTGCGGCTTAGTGGAAAGAACCTGGGTTGGGAGTCAGGAGACCTTGTTCTAATCCCAGCTCAGCCACTTGCCTGCTCTGTGTCCTTGTGCTCTGTGCCTCAGTTTCCTCATCTGTAAAATGGGGATTTTGCCAATTTCCCTGCTACTCCTCCTGCTTATCCTCTGATGGACAGGGACTGCGTCTGACCTAGCTGAAGCAACATGGCCTAGTGGATAGAGCCCGGATTTAGGAGTCAGAAGTGAGCATTCAATAAATACCATTGTTAGACTGATGGATTGACCTGGGATATCATTGGGCCAGTATTCCTGCAACCTTTTGGGAAGAAAAGTGCTTCGATAACTTCAAGGTAGGCTCTTGATGATGCTGAGGTTCCTCTTTGATTGTCTCCTAACTTTTCCCAGATAGGAGAGAGAAAATGCAGATATTTAAAAAGAGGCCAAGACACCACTATAGTTTATATGTTCTTCAAGGCACTTGGTTAACGCTCCACACAAGCTCAGTAAATGCTTGGATTGATTTAAAATAACAACACTTTTGGTTGCTTAATGCCCATTCAGATCTTTTGCCGTTGAGAGACGAGTATATCGAGTATATCGTCCTCATGGAAAACACTTGTCAGTCCTTTACCCGTGGGTTCTTTTTCCACCCCCTTTTAAAGGATGGAATTTAGATCAAAAGATGTGACTGAAATTAGAATGACAGCAATTGGCAAAACCCTTTATTTTAAGGGCTTAGGATTTTTCTCTAGAAAAGACGCTTGAGTATTGATGGCTGGAGTTTAATCCACTTGCCAGCTTGTGATAAAGTAATCATGATTACAAAATAGCATACCTAATAACAAACTAATAAGAAGTGTTGTTATTTTTATTATCTCCCCCCTTCAAAGCCTTCAGTAAGGCATATCTCCTCCAAGAGGCCTTCCTTGACTAAGCCTTCCTTTCCTCTTCTCCCACTCCCTTCTGCGTCACCCTGACTTACTTCCTTTGTTCATCCCCCTTTCCCAGACCCATAGCCCTTACGTACATATCCGTAATTTATCTATTCATACATATTAATGTCTGGCTCCCCTTCCACTCTGTAAGCTCATGGTGGGCAGGGAATATGTCTGTCTTCCCTTCTACACTGTAAGCTCATTGTGGGCAAGGAATATGTCTGTTCATTCATTCAATCGTATTTATTGAGCACTTACTGTGTGCAGAGCACTGTACTAAGTGCTTGGGAAGTACAAGTTGGCAACATATAGAGACGGTCCCTACCCTACAACGGGCTCACAGTCTAGAAGATGGGTTCACAGTCTAGAAGATTGCTTAGCACAGTACTTTGCACACAGTCAGTGCTCAATAAATATGATTGAAAGAATGAATGAATGAAAGTGTAAATACTCTAGGCTCCAATGGGCATCGACTTTGGGCATGTGGAACTGATTCAGGTGACTGACAGAGCAAGAAGCCAATAATTATTGTCCTCGTTATTTTGATGTTGAAGTGCTTACTCTGTGCCAAGCAACTGCACTAAGCGCTGGGGTCGATTGAAGAGGAATAGGTCGGAAACAGTCAAGCAAAGTCTTTTTAGCGGGGGCCTGAGGCCTAGGCCTTATCACGGTTATTTTCTTAGATGCTGCTGCACTTGGGCTACCCCTATTAGGGCCCAAGGATTGCTTTTCCCCGGGCCTCCCCTGTCCACGGAAATGATTAATGGAGAAGGGATGGTGACCTCGTGAAAAGGATGACAAATAAAACATTTCTTGCAAGTCAAGCATGTGTGGAAGGAAGGTTTCTGAATTTAAAAGCCCTCCCCTCCCTCCACTGCCAAGGCCCGACTCACAGCTAAGCATTTAGATCAATCCTGACTGTTTCTGCTGCCTTGAGGGTGTACGGTCCCGAAAGCCAACTGGCTTTTTCTGGTCCATTCCGGGTGGAAGAGTAGTGATGTGGTGGAGGGATTTTCGTCAGTCAGAACATTTGGCTTCCCTGCCTCTTAATCAAGGAGGCAGGAAAATGGTGAGGATCACTATTGATCCAAGCCTCGGTGCCTTTTATTTTTAAAGGCTTGAAAAATGTTGAAATGCCTAAAGTCGTCTAGACTGTAAGCTCATTATGGACAGGAAAGTGTCTGCTAATTCCGTTGTATTGTACTCTCCCAAGCACTTAGTAGAGTGCTCTGTACAAAGTAAGCGCTCAGTAAATAGGATTGATTGATTTAAGATTGAGATGTACTGCAAGGGAAAACTGAGTCCAATCGGTGGCATTTATTGAGCATTTACTTTGTGCAGAGCTCTGTCCTGAACATTTGGGAGAGTTGGAAGACCTGATCATGTTTGGTTCTCACCTGGCTATTGTTTCATGTTTGATTCTCACCTGGCTACTGTTTCCCATTGCTTTATACAATGCTCTGCACAAAAGTGCATGTTTAATAAATACACCTCCTGCTCTACGGTCCCTAGCCTCAAAGAGTAGGGTAGATTTGAGCTACAGGGACAGATGTCTCCATGGATTGGGATAATTATGATCTTTACCTATTGCATGCTTGCAGTTTGTCTGCTAACCTCTCCTATTAGACCATAATCTTCTTGCAGGGGTGTCCCTGTCATGTATTTCCCCCTTTTAGACTGTGAGCCCACTGCTGGGTAGGGACTGTCTCTATATGTTGCCAACTTGTACTTCCCAAGCGCTGAGTACAGTGTTCTGCACACAGTAAGCGCTCAATAAATACGATTGATGATGATGATGATGTATTTCCTCCGGAAGATCGTAATCACTTAACAGTGCTTGGCACATAGTAAGCACTTAACAAATACCATAATTATTATTATTATTAGTTCAGAGCTCTGCACAAAGAAATGCATTAATTTTGTTGATGACGAGGAGGATACTTGAATAATATTTCAGGTGCATCTTCCTGAATAATGTCGGCAGCAAACTATCATTAGTAGCACCTTTTATTTGAATAACATTTTTTCTTTTTCCAAACTGCTCTTTGCAGATTTCATTACTCCCTTACGGTGGTGTCAGGGTGGAGGTGGAGGAGAAATATCAGTAACTCCATCTTTACAGAGATGGAAACTGAGACCGAGAGTTGTTACATGGCTTACTTATAATAATAATAATAATAATAATAATAATAATAATAATGATAATTGTGGTATTAAGCACTTACTATGTGCCAGGCACTATGCTGTGTGCTGGGCTGGATACAAGAAATTGGATGCAGTCCCTGTCCCATGTGGGGCTCATAGTCTCAATCTCCATTTTAACAATGAAATAGCTGAGGCACAGAGAAGTGAAGTGACTTGTCCAAGGCCACACAACAGAACAGTGGCAGAGATGGGATTAAAACCCATGACCCTATGACCCCCGGGCCTGTGTTCTATCCATTATACCGTGATGCTTTCCCGCGACTTGGCATTCCAGTGACAGAGCTAGAACTACAACGTAGCTCTCCCTGTTCCCTGATTCACACTCTTTTGATTAAGCCACACTACCTCAAATCCCACGTTTTTGGTAGTGCAACTTTGGAACTCCAAAAAGGAAAGAATATGTTCCCAGCTTCCTCCCCCATTTCCAAATGAACAAAATAGGTGGCTTACTTTGTGGGGGGTGAAATTGAAATATTGAGGGAGAAAATCACTGGCATTTGTTGCTTTGGGCAATACATGTGATTAATTTAGCCAAGTACTAGGGGGAATAGAATAATCAAGGTGGAACACCTTGTTAGAGTAGGAATAACAACTTAAAGCATGAATGAACTGTAGTTTGGTGATCATTCAGTGCTAATTCAGAAAGAAAATGTCTGTTTCTGATCTGATGTAGGCTTTTTTTTAAACACTGCCAGCTTTGCTTTTTCATCTGTTTCTGGGTTGCCCTCTTTGGAATAAAATTGCTTAGGAAATTTTGCATTTAATATCGGATGCATTTCAGTGCTAATGGCCCCAGGTAAATGTTCACTGATGAAAGAATTATTATAATAATAATAATTGTGATAGTTGTTAAGTGCTTCCTATGTGCCAAGCACTGAACTAAGCGCTGGGGTGGATACAAGCAAATCGAGTTGGACACAGGCCCTGTCCCACATGGAGCTCACAGTCTTATTCCCCATTTTACAGATGAGGGAACTGAGGCCCAGAGATATGAGGTGACTTTCCCCAGGTCACACAGCAGACAAGTGGGGAAGCTGGGATTAGAACCTATGAGCTCTGACTCCCAGGCATGTGCTCTATCCACTAGACCAGATACAGGTATGCTTTGAATTTGAAGGTGATTATTACATTTTATGTAAATGTACAATAACTTTATAAAGGCTCAACAGGTACTTGTAATTTTCATGCAACAGTGAGATAACCAAAAACGTTTATAGAAATATTACTTTGTTTCATGGTTGAGTAGCTTTTTTCCCCTAATGTGGCCTATTCATTATTATTATTATTATTATATTTGTTAAGCACTTACTATGTGCCGAGTACTGTTCCAAGCATTAAGAGTACAGGCTTGAGAGTCAGAAGACGTGGGTTCTAATCCCGGCTCAACCGCTTGTCTGTTGTGTGACTTTGGGCAAGTCACTTAACTTCTGTGCCTCAGTTACCTCATCTGTAAAATGGGAATTAAGACTGTGAGCCCCACATGGGAAAACCTGATTACCCTGTATCTACCCCAGCTCTTAGAATAGTGCTTGGCACATAGTAAGCACCTAATATTTACCATAATAATTATTATTGTTATACAGAGTTATCAGGTTAGACACACTCCTTGTCCCACATGGGGTTTAAAGTAGGAGGGAGTAGGATTTAACCCCCATTTTACAGATGCCTGAACTGAGGCCCAGATAAGTTAAATGACTCCCCAAGGTCACACACATGACACATGGCGGATCTGGGATTTGAATCCAGCTCCTCTGAATCCCAGGCTCATGCTCCTTCCACTAGGCCCCTGCTGCTTCTCTATTTAACATTAAACATCTCTTGGCTTATTCAATTAATAGCATTATTACATTAGCATTATCACAACCCAGTCTTGGCACCTCTCTCTCCTGTGAGTGTTTAGTGTAGACTCTCTGAGCAAACTGATTGGAGAAGGAAAGGATTCATTGACCCAGATTGCCGTCAGTGACTGAGTCTGTGTGGAAAATTCCTCCTGGGATCAGAATCACAATCAATCCATCATATTTATTGAGTGCTTACCGTGTGCAAAGCACCGTACTAAGCTCTTGAGAGAGTACAATATAACAATAATCAACCACAGCCCCTGTCACCAACGAGCTCACAGTCTAGAGGGGGGAGACAGACAATAATATAAATAAATTACAAAGAAGTAAATTATAATCTGCAACAGAAAACCTAATGCTCCACAGTGCCTCAGTTTTCTCTGCTGTAAAATAGAGGTAAATACCAGTTTTCCCTCCCCCCTAAGAATGAGCCTCACGTGGGATAGTTACTCTTTCTGAGCTGATTACTGTGCAACTACCCCAATTCTTAATACAGGGCTTGGCACAGAGTAAGTGCTTCACAGATACCATATATTATTGTTATTCTCCATTAGAGCTTTCAGGAAGAAATGATGCTAGGGATGAGTGATGAATGATATTAATGTCTTTCTCCCCCTTTAGACTGTAAGCACATTGTGGGCAGGGACCGTGACTGCCAACTCTGCTATATTGTACCCTTCCAAGCGCTTAGTGCAGTGCTCTGCACGCAGCATTCAGTAAATATGATAGATTGGTTTGGTCTGTTAAGGAGCATCTTGATTTGGATCCCTTTTGGGCTCTGAGTGGGGATTTTATCCCACTCAGACTCAATCAGCATCCTCATCAGACTGAAACCAATTCCCTCTCTAGCCCATACAGCCACTTAGCCACCTGCAATACCTGAGCTTCGAGCCCCAGGCAACCACAGGGTTGTCCCCAAGAGAAGCCCTTGGAGGGGTCTATGTTGGTTTTTCTTTTTAGTTAAAATTGTCCAGGAAGGAAGAGATCGGATCAGAGTGGATCCAACCCAGCGAACACCCTCTAAATAAGATGTAGCACAGAACAATTCAGTCTTTCTAGGCAGGCGACAGTGAAGTTTCATTCACAGGGGGCCTTTAGCTTTCTTCCTCTTGCATTTAGAAGGGAGAGGGAGAGAAACCAGTAAAACTCATTGAAACCACTGCCTCCACGTGCTCTCTGGTGTGGGGGCCACGAGAAGCCGTGCAATAGGAGATGCAGGTTCCTCTGCTTCTCAGCCCTGCAGGACTTATGTCCATATCTGTAATTTTATTTATTTATATTAATGTCTGTCTCTCCTCTAGCCTAAGTTCATTGTGGGCAGGGAATACATTTATGGTTACATTGTACGCTCCCAAGTGCTTAGTACAGTGCTCTGCACATAGTAAGCACTCAATAAATAAAATTGAATGAATGAGTGAATGAACAGAGTCATTCTGTCACGCCCTTGTTGGTCTCTAATTGTCATCTCTCCCCCTCACACCAACACAGCTGCACCTCCCTGCAGTCTTGCTGTCTTTCTCAATCAATCAATCAATCAATCGTATTTATTGAGCGCTTACTGTGTGCAGAGCACTGTACTAAGCGCTTGGGAAGTACAAGTTGGCAACATATAGAGGCAGTCCCTACCCAACAGTGGGCTCACAGTCTTAAAGGGGGAGACAGAGAACAAAACCAAACATACTAACAAAATAAAATAAATAGAATAGATATGTACAGGTAAAATAAATAAATAAATAGAGTAATAAATATGTACAAACATATATACAGGTGCTGTGGGGAAGGGAAGGAGGTAAGATGGGGGGATGGAGAGGGGGTCCCCCACACAAGACCATAAACTCATTGTGGGCAGGGATTGTGTCTATTCTATTGTGTTCTCCCAAGCACTTAGTATAGTGCTCTGTGCACAGTAAATGTTCTGTAAATATGATTGTTTGGGAGCATAGCACTGCTTCGACGGGGTGCTCTCCTCATGACCAAGTTGCAGTGTGTCGATCAATTTGATTCTTCATCTGTTATATCCCACTTGGTTTGAATCTTGGCAAAACTGCAGTGGGACATGTCAGCCACAGCACCTAATAATTGATTGCGAGTACTTTGGTGCTTATTTTGGGCCAAGCAGTGTGGTCTAATGGATAGAGCACGGGCCTGGGGATCAGAAGGATCTGGGTTCTAATGTCTGCTCTGCCACTTTGCTGTGTGATCTCGGGCAAGTTACTTCTTTGTGCCTCCATTACCTCATCTGTAACCCCATGTGGAACAGTGACTGTGTCCAACCTTGTATCCACTCCAGCGCTTAATATACTGCCTGGCACACAGTAAGTGCTGAACAGATAAGCACTTGAGAAGCAGCATGGCTCAGTAGAAAAGAGCACGGGCTTTGGAGTCAGAAGTCATGGGTTCAAATCCTGACTCCGCCAATTGTCAGCTGTGTGACTTTGGGCAAGTCACTTCTCTGAGCCTCAGTTACCTCATCTGTAAAATAGGGATTAAGACTGTGAGCCTCCCGTGGGACAACCTGATCACCTTGTAACCTCCCCAGCGCTTAGAACAGTGCTTTGCATATAGTAAGTGCTTAATAAATGTCATAATTATTATTATTATTATTAGATACCATTAAAAAAATCCCAAAAAACTGTACTAAGTGCTGGGGTAGACACAGTGCAATCAGATCAGATATAGGCCCTGGCCCACTCAGGGATGACAGTCCAAGGCGGAGGGAGAACAGGTATTGAATTGTCATTTTACTGATGAAGAAACTGAAGCCCAGAGATTAAGTATCTTGCCCAAGGTCACACAGCAGGCAAGTGGCAGAGTAGGAATTAGAACCCAGGCCAGATGGAATCACAGCCCTTGACCTCCAGCAGATTACATTCAAACTTGAACTGTCAACATAGCTTCTCTGCCTTCTTCCACTTGAGACTCACTTCTTAGGAGAATTTAATAATAATAATGATGATGGCATTTATTAAGCGCTTACTATGTTCTAAGCGCTGAGGAGGTTACAAGGTGATCAGGTTGGCCCACAGGGGGCTCACAGTCTTAATCCCCATTTTACAGATGAGGTAACTGAGGGACAGAGAAGTGAAGTGACTGGCCCAAAGTCACACAACTGACAAGTGGCAGAGCAGGGATTTGAACCCATGACCTCTAACTCCAAAGCCCGTGCTTTTTCCACTAAGCCACGCTACTTCTCTATTTATTTATTATCCAGGGATATTTATTAAATTTATCCAGTTTATAGAAACTTTATCAGGGTCTAGAGGCTTGCTTTTAATATTCTTTGGATCTGGCGTGTTTGTTTTTTTCAGCATCCTTCTTTTGCCTTTTCTTTTTGTGGCAATGGCTTTAGCACCTGCAATGGTGTGTTGGCTTTTTCTTGCAGTTCCAGAGGGAGGTGTGAGCTTACAATTCCTCTTAATGGGCCGTTAACTCTTAAAACCTAATTTGTATCACCTGGGGGTGATCTTCCAGTAGTCATAATCATAACAATGGAGACAGGAGTAGGAGTCTGAAAGTCTGATTTATTTGAAGGGAATGCCAAAGAGAATTCAGATGTGTGTTTTGAAGAGGAAAATTCCACTTTTCTTTTTCAGTTACCTATATCCCATGCCCTTGGATTTGCACCTTTATTCTCCCCTCCCTCAGCCTTACAGCACTTGTGTACTTACCAGTAATTTATTTATAGTAATGTCTGTCTCCTTCCTCCTCCCTGCCTCCCAGCAAGACAGTATGCTTGTTGTGGGCAGGGAACATGTCTTCCAACTCTGTTATATTGTTCTCTCCCAAGGTTTTCATGAGGTGCCCTGCCCATAGTAAGCACTCAATAAATATGAGTGGTTACCGTTTAGATTTCTGTGGTACAGTGGCAGGTCGTGGAAATAGGACCCTCAACAGACAAGAGGGCTGATTTACAAGAAAAACCATGTAGAAAGCTATGTACAGCATTATCTAGTGGAAAAATAAGAGGACCAGGAGTCAGGAGACCTGGGTCCTTATCCCAACTCTGCCACTCACCCGCTGTGTTACTTTGGAGAAGTCACTTCACCACTTGGTGCCTAAGTTTCCTCCATGCCTCAGTTTTCCTGACTGTGAGCCCCATTTGGGGCAGGGACTATGCCCATCTGATTGTATTTTATATCTGTCTTTTCCCCTAGTAAGCAGTCAGCCATATTTATTGAGCAATTACTGTGCGTGGAGCACTGTAGGTATTGTTGTATTGTACTTTCCCAAGTGCTTAGTACAGTGCCGTGCACACAGTAAATGCTTAATAAATGCGATGGAATGAATGAATGTAGGAAGCACTTAGGAGAGTACAGTAGAACAATAAAATATACACATCCCATTTCCACAATGAGCTTACAGACTAGAGGAGGAGACAGACATTAATATAAAGAAATAAATTACGGATATGTACATAAGTGCTGTGGGGCTGTGAGGGGGGATGAATAAAGGAAGCAAGTCAGGGTGGCGCAGAAGGGAGTGGAACAAAAAGAAAAGAGGGCTTAGTCAGGGAAGGCCTCTTGGAGGAGATGTGCCTTCACTAGGGCTTTGAATAGAGGGAGGGAAAGTAATTGTTGGATATGAAGTGGGAGTGTGTTCCAGGACATGGGTGAGAGGTCGGCGGCGAGAGAGGAGAGATCAAGGTACAGTGAGGGTGGCATTAGAAAAGCAAAGTGTGTGGGCCGGCAACGTGGCTCAGTGGAAAGAGTCAGACATCATGGGTTCAAATCCCGGCTCCGCCAACTGTCAGCTGTGTGAGTTTGGGCAAGTCACTTCACTTCTCTGTGCCTCAGTTCCCTCATCTGGAAAGTGGGGATTAAGACCGTGAGCCCCACATGGGACAACCTGATCACCTTGTATACCCCCAGCGCTTAGAACAGTGCTTTGCACATAGTAAGTGCTTAACAAATACCATCATTATTATTATTATTATTAGGAGAGCAGCAAATTGAGGTAGGAGGGGGCAAGGTGATTGAATGCTTTAAAGGCGATGGTGAGGTGTTTCTGTTTGATGTGACGGTGGGTGGGCAACCACTTGAGGCTTCTGAGGAGTGGGGGAATATGGGCTGAACATTTTTGTAGAAAAATGATCCAGATGGCAGAGTGAAATATGGACTGGATTGGGGAGAGACAGGAAGCAGGGAGGTTGGCAAGGAGGCTGATGGAATAATCAAGGTGGGATGGGATAAGTGCTTGGATTAACATGGTAGCAGTCTGGATGGAGAAGAAAGGTTGGATTTTTAGCAGCGTTTGTGGAGGTTGAACTGACAGGATTTAGTGATAGATTGGATATATGGGTTGAATGAGAGAGGAATCAAGGATAGAGCCAAGAGCCAAGGTTGTGCACCTGTGAGACAGGAAGGATGGTGGTGCTGTCTAGAGTGATGGGAAGGACAGGGTTTGGGTGGGAATTTAATTTAATTATGGTATTTGTTAAATACTTACAATGTGCCAAGCACTGTTCTAGATGCTGAGGTAGGTACAAGGAGTCGGGTTGTCCCAGTGGGGCTCACAGTCTTAATCTCCGTTTTCGTGGCTCAGTGGAAAGAGCACGGGTTTTGGAGTCAGAGGTCATGGGTTCAAATCCTGGCTCTGCCAATTGTCAGTTGTGTGACTTTGGGCAAGTCACTTCACTTCTTTGTGCTTGTTACCTCATTTGTAAAATGGGGATTAAGACTGTGCCCCTGTGGGACAACCTGATCACCTTGTAACCTCCCCAGCGCTTAGCACAGTGCTTTGCATATAATAAGTGCTTAATAAATACCATCATCAGTATTATTATTATTATTATTATTACAAATGAGGTAACTGAGGCTCAGAGAAGTGAAGTTGTTGGCCCAAGGTCACACAGCAGACAAAGTGGCAGAGCTGGGATTAGAACCCACGTCCTCTGGCTCCCAAGCCCATGCTGTTTCCGTTAAGCCACACTGCTTCTTAAGATAAGGAGTTCTGTTTTTGACGTGTTGAGTTTGAGGTGACGGCAGGACATTCAAGTAGTGATTGATGTCTTGGAGGCAGGAGGAGATGCGAGAGTGCAGAGAGGGAGTGAGATCAGGGCTGGAGAAGTGGATTTGGGAATCATCCCCAGAGAAATCATAGTTGAAGCTGTGGGAATGAATAGCTTCTCCAAGGGAGTGGGGGAAGATGGAGAATAGAAGGGGATCGAGAACTGAGTCTTGGGAGACCCCCACAGTTAGGGGGTGGGAGGCAGAGGAGGCACCCGGGGTAGGAGGAGACCCAGGAGAGGTCAGTGTCCATGAAACCGAGGTTGAATAATGTTTCCAAGAGGGTGGTCAACAGTGTCGAAGGCAACCGAGAGGTCGAGGAAGATCAGGATGGAGTAAAGACCGTCGGATTTGGCAAGATCACCACAATTATGATTTTTCAAACTGAGGCCGGAGGCCTGGAATTAGGAAGGAGTGGAGTGGCAGGCAAGCATGCTGTCCTGATTGTAGTCGTTTGATTCGATGTATGTTCGTTGTTCTTATTGGATTGTTGAGAATTCCAGTAAGCTACTGGAGGGCAGAGGCCACGTATAGCATTTTGCATCGTATTTTCCCGAGAGGCCACGGAGAGTCCTCCGGCACACTGGACGAAGGGATGCTTCTGGTGCTCTGTATGTCACATCGTATATGTCGAGGGCATTTCTGTTCAGGGACCACTGAATCCCAGAGCCGTTGAGTTCCTCTCCCGGTTTCATGAGCCCTGTGGGAGCTGTGGGGAGTGCTTTAAAAAACAAAAGAAAACATAAAATCACCTGATTCCATATTGGCACCACACAGGATATAAAGTGGGAAGATTTGTGACCTAGTGGAAAGAGCATGGGCCCAGGCGTCAGAGGACCCGGGTTCTAATCTCGGCTTGGCCACATGTCTGCTATGGGACCTTGGGCAAGTCACTTCACTTCCCTGGGTCTCAGTTGCCTACTTCGACTGTGAGCCCCATGTGGAACAGGGACTGTGACCAACTTGATTATCTTGTATGTAACCTGGGGCTTAGAACAGTGCTTGACATGTAAAAAGGCTTAACAAATGCCATTATTATTATGTTGCTGACTTGTACTTCCCAAGCACTTAGTACAGTGCTCTGCACACAGTAAGCGCTCAATAAATACGATTGAATGACTGAATGAATGGTGCTAACCTGGCCAACACCCACCATTAGTTGCCCCAAATTAGTGTTAACCAAGTGAAAATCGAATCTCTCGTCTTTTTGAGTGGAACAGGCTTGCTGCAAAGGAATAATCTTGTGATCATGGGATGTGCTCTGAGCTAATAATAACCGTAATAATTATGGTCTTTGTTAAGCACTTTTTACATGCTAAACACTGTACCAAGCACTGGGATAGATGCAAGATAAACAGGTCCCACATGAGGCTCACAGTCTAGGCTGGAGAACAGGCATTGCTTCCCCATCTTTCAGGTGCGGGAATGGAGGTACAGAGAAGTGAATTGCCTTGCCCAAGGAAAACAGACGATAAGTGGCAGAGCCGGGATTTGAACCCAAGTCATCCGACTCCCAGGCCTGTTCTCTATTCATTAGGCCCCACTGCTTCACTGGGAAGCTAGTTCTCTACGGAGTCATTTGGGTGAGGGAAGTGTCTTGAGCTATACTCGCCTTGGTACAATCAGTCAATCAACCATATTTATTGAGCACTTCCTGTGTGCAGAACACTGTATTAAGCGCTTGGGAGTGTACAATGTCTGTTTCCCCCTCTAGACTGTAAGCTCGTTGTGGGCAAGGAAAGTATCTGCTAACTCTGTTACTTTAAATTCTCCCAATCGCTTTCTACAGTGTTCCACATATAGTAAGTGCTCAATAAATACATTGATTGGCCGATTGATACAATATAATGGAGTTGGTAGGCAAGCACAGAACATCTAGTAACCAAGGAAAATAGTCTCCCCCCTGAATGAGAACCTGGAGGAACAGGAAATCCAGATCTCTCCAGAAGATCTGGAAGGTAGGGTAGGGTGGGATGTGTGTGTGAGGCAAAATCCCGAGTTGCTTTTTAAATCAAAGTTAACAGATGTTTGGACTTGGGGCAGCCAGAATATTTCTGTTCAAGATAGATCCTGTGTGCGATATCGCTGGGATATCATTTTGGCTCTGTTCCCTGAGGCCATTCTTCGGGCTTGGAAAGGTCTTTTCATTTAAAAAAAATCTCATAATTACCACAGTAACCTCTCTTTTTTTC